>NC_139149.1:75543015-80343015 GCF_964270905.1 Leucopleurus acutus
TGAATACCCAGTGAATGGTTACCTTCATTGCTGTGGTCATTCTGTTTCCCTGGCCGGAAACCTCTTCTGTTGCCATATTTACAGCTTCTACCCATCTTTCAAGTCTAGCTCTAATTCCACCTCTCCTAAAACTTTACCTTATTAGTCCACAGTGAGGTAATTTTCCAGTGATTGGATCCCATTGTTTCTTTCTTGTAATTCCTCATGATGTATGTCTTCTATTTCCCTTTTAGACTGTAAGTAATGACTACTATAATGCTGTACATGTTATAGATGCCAGTGAAATACATGGGATTTTTTTTTTTTAATTTTTTAAAGAAATCATTTCTGTGTTGTAGGCAGGTATTTTGTGAGGTAAAGTAGGAGAAGGAATGGGTAAAAGAAGGAACAAAATGGCAGTGAAAAGATCTTAAGGCAGAAATTAGAAAGGAAATGAGGGAGAATAAAAGGGAAGGAATAAAAAGGTATGAAACAAGGACTTTACTTTGGATTTAACTATCCCATTTTAGTTGCTGAGTGTCATAACCATTCATGTTTTTCCTTAAGGAATCTAAGGGCTTATCAACAATTGTTGATATTACAATTTGAAAGCCTGTTATAGTCTATTTTTTTTGTCATTAAAACTTAAATACTTCTCAAGAATATCCTAGTTACTATATAGTCTGAAAACTATAATTTTTAGCTTTTGAGTTTTAAGAGCAAAATGTATTATCATGAAGCGTTGCCACAAAACCATATTAAATTTGGGGAAAGAAAGGGGTAATACCAAGAAAGGTCTTTGGAATAACTTCTGTGTGTTGTTTGGGGAGAATCTGTGCATTTGTTCACCAGACTGTTGAAGTGAACTCATTCTCAAATAAGAGTCTGAGCTTTTAAATGCTGAGATTGGTAGTACTTTTTTTAAAAAAATCAATTTTGAACATTTATTTTGCGAGCATATTTTTTAGGGATGACTTAAATCTCTCTCCTATGGATAAAAATTAGTCTCTTCTCCAAAAGCAAGTAAATATTTACCTTTTTTTGCTAGCTGTGGAAGTAAACATGGTCATTTTAATTTTTTTGCCCTATGTACCATAAGCTAAAGAAGTGTATATTTTATGTTACTTACATAGCTTTTAGGCAAAACAAATACCATTTACTGTGATAAATACATAGAAAGCTTATTCTGCAGTTTAAAGTGATAAACTACCACTATCTGAAGTTTATTTGACAAACCACTTTCTGTAAATAATTGGTATGTTATTTTCCACTGATTGTTTTTGACAGCTGGCTCAATTTTTCTTTAAATGTATTATATTAAGTCATCAGTATTGTTGAAGCCTGTTTAATGGTTTTACATCAGGCTAAAACCTAGAAAAATTGTACCTTATAAAAGTAATAACTAGCTAGTACGTTTGAGAGCCAGTAAAACTGTAGTGGTATATAGTTTGGACTCTGGATTCAGAGAAACAGAGGTTCTAACTATATCTCTACCACTTTGCAGTCTTGGGAAGTTTGTTGACCTGTCTGAGCCTCTGTGAAATGGGGATAGAGTTAGTCATTTTTTTTTAACAAATAATGAATAAATTGAGCTTCTACTGTGTGCCAGGAACCATACTATATTTTGGATAATGGTACCTTCTGTTATGACATCATTGGAGGGATTAAATTAGAACGAATGTAAAACAGCAGAGTACTGAACAAAAGTGATCAATAAATTTTAACTCTTATTATTAAAATATCCCAAATACATTATTAGAAGTTCTTTAAGAGCCAGAATTGCTTCAGGGAATATTTATATATCTGGGATATATCATTAAATTACAATAATCCTATGTGTTAGTTTTTTTTTAAACATTGGTATGAAATTCCTATACTTTAGGGTTGACTTTAAGAACTAAAAGTTGGTATAACAGCTTTGAAAACAAGTATAAATGATATTAATGCCAACATTAATGTGTCTTTTAGGAGAAATTTTATATGTCCATATGTAAATGTACATGCTCTGTGAAACAACACTGTATTCTATTGTCTTTTAAGTTAGAAATATATGGACCACTCTCTGATTTTCTCTCTTTCTTGAAATACAGGTAAAGTCTTTCCAGATATTTTATATATAACACATTCTATACATATACACACACATATATATTTCTACCTTTGATTTTAATAAATAGTGATGGATGGAGAGGGGATTGGTCTGCCCTAGATCTAAAATTCTCATAGCATCACTATAATACTTATGGCAGTCATAGATGTTCAGAATATTGAAATGTATTCATTTCAGTTTCAGAGCCCCCAGAAAGAAGACATTAAATAGGTTCATTATACTTTGTTTACCTGAAAGCTTTTCAACGGATAGGAAAAATTTTTTCTTGATTAAAAGTTTGGTTAATCATAGCACTTTATACTAGATTTTAATGTATTTTTATGGTAAAATTTTTATTCTAACAGTCTTTGTGATTTGTGGCATTTGGTCTGTACATGTAAAAGCCTAGGTCACTTTAGAAATAGTAACTACAACTACCAACGATTGAGTACTTACTCTCTGCCAGGCAGTGCTCTAAAGATATTGAATGTATTAAGTCAACTGATTCTCACAAGAACCCTGTGAGGCAGGCCCTATTATCTCCCTTTCTCAGATGAGGAAATTGATTAACAGAAAGGTTAATTAATTTATCCAGGGTGACTCAGCTAGTAAGTATTGTAGCCAGGATTCAAGGACTTATGCACTAGTCTTCACTGTCCAGTACTTAATTGTTCTCTCCCCCAGATTTACAATCAGGTTAACTTTGAACAATATATATGTATAGTCATCATATTAAAAAACAATAACAACAAGAGAACAAAGTATTGACTCTTACCTGAGCATTGGCTAGGCTCCATAATTAATATTGGGTGATTGTATTAGGCTGTACAGGAAGGTATTACCATAACAGATGGCTAGGCATTAGCACCACTAGAAATAGTACTCAAGATTTTAAAACTTGGGATTAAAGGATATCTGTATAATTAATGAATCATTTTTTAAACTTGTTTTTCAGTGCGGTTTCAGTAATACTGTTTGATTTTGGTAAATCAGCATTTATTATGATATTAGCTCTTGATGAATAGATCAACTCAACTGTAGTTTGGTTCAGTGATTATTTTTAAATGGATATAGCTAAAATCCACTTGAATGTTCACCTAAGGGTTAATTTTGTCTTCTTTTTTCCCCCTGTAGTAAAATAAAGCAGGGTCTGTTACCTAGCTTGGAAGATTTGCTATTCTATACAATCGCAGAAGGACAAGAGAAAATACCTGTTCATAAATTTATTACAGTAAGTTTTTATATTTTTCTATCTTCACTTTTTAAAAATCAGTAATACTGAATCAATAATATGGTAATATTGAAATGTAGTTTTAAAGGTCATCTGACATGTAGATTCTGACTGACACTGTTTCTCTTATTTTCAAATTTTCATCATGCTCATTTCAAGGTAATCAATGAAAGAAAATGAAAGAAACAATGAGAAACTTGTCCAGAAAGTGGGTAATAGTGACACTAAAATGCCATATACATATTCAGGTCTTGTGTAGAAGTTTTTATATACAGGAGTTAAAAACTTGTAGTTGGAATAAGCATATACCTTATTTGCACTATATATTTACAAACTCTTATTTTTTTAAAAACAGGCACTCAAATCTACAGGATTGCGAACGTCTGATCCCAGGTTGAAAGAGTGTATGGATATGTTAAGATTAACTCTTCAAACAACATCAGATGGTGTCATGCTAGACAAAGATCTTTTTAAAAAGTAAAAATTTCTGCCAAAACTTTAATGGTCACTTGCTATGCTATATGGTGATTTTTCTTTTAAAACGAAATTGCATCTTTGAAGACCAGTGCTTCCTGTGTAACTGAAAAAAAGGGGGGAGGGGACTTATAAACATAAATTGTTTGGAACAACTTGGTGCACATTAAAGTTCTATAATACATTGGGGCTAAGAATATACTTTGAAACTGTTCTGAGGAAGCGTAGCCATGGATGTTTCCAATTTATAGTACCTGGAGATGGCATTCGGTTTGAATAGAGCACACTCTTTGTCCTGTCATGGTTTAAATTGATCTCTTAATTCATCTGCATATCTTGCAGCCTTTCTCAGCATGGTCTCAGTTCTTTCCTACAAGGTGTTTTAGATGACACCGTAAAATGAGACGGCTTCAGGCAGCCTATATTCGTTAGTTTTATATGTCTCTGTTGTCTGCTTCTCTCCTTTCTTCAGACATATTACTACATAGGCTTTTGGCTGTTTTTGTTTTCTTCATAATGTTTAAAAACTTAATGCTAACTTTGGACATGAATGCCTTTATTTGGTTGAATGAGAATATTTATTTTGACTTTCTTATATTTGTATATCTTTATTATTTATCTTCATTAATGTGTTCCTACTAGTCTGATTGCTTAATGATTTAATAGACAGCAAGTTTGTCATGGATCCCAAGGAGGTAAATGGTATTTTACAACTAAAATTAAATGAAAACTTGTATAAAACTGTAAACACTACTGTAAGGTATTGGCTTTTTCCAGACCATAGGCTTAGGTTGGAATAGATCCAACGAATTCCAGCATCTACCTTGAAAGTTTATTTGTATGTATGCATTTTTATTATTTTTTTTCTTTTATTGTCTTTTGGGGGCTAGATGATTTGTTCTAGATGTCTCCTGGGAATATCCTGGAATATTAAGTCATTTGAAGGTATAAGTATTTAACTGAGATCCTCCCAAGTATCTTGGCATACTGTGAAGCACTGCTGGCAATTTTAGATCTCTGTCTTTTCACCACAAGTTTCTTGATTCTGTGAGCTCAGCCGACCTTATTAAGTGTAGATTTTAGTTCCATGTTGGAATTGGTGTTAGGAATTTTGAATCTTCAGAACCTGTTTCTTTGTGAAGGGAAGGAAATCACTTCTAGTTAGCTGTGCCTTTGCAGTAAAGATTATTTTATTTTTAGTGTTCATGAACTCTCTGTGCAAAGTATCTTGATTGTGGGGTGCCTTCTGGGGGGTTATTTTGGTATATCTGAGAATGAAGTTGTGAGAGAGTTGGTAGGTAGGTCTTTTGATAATGGGTATAAGGAATTGCTTTGGAATTCCTAAGTGAAAGCAGTATTTTATACCTTTTTAGTACTGGTTAAATTTCTTTTGTGCTTCATAAACATATTGCTCTGTTTAAATATGAAATTGAAAGTAATTTAAATACACTGAGTATGAAGCCAGGAAACAATCATAAAATTTTCTACCCATAAGTATATTAAAAACTAACAATTAGCATTATTTTAAATACTAATCCAATTTTTTTTAAAAAATTGATGATTGTAATATAGGCAGTTCCCAACTTGACAAATGCTTAGTGGTATATGTGAACAAGCAATGGAAAAGTTTACATCTATAGGCATATGATTTCTCTTTTCATCCCTAGAATGAGGTGATTCAAAACCTCTGACTATTGGGCTTCCCTGGTGGCGCAGTGGTTGAGAGTCCGCCTGCCAATGCAGGGGACACGGGTTCGTGCCCCGGTCCGGGAGGATCCCACATGCCGCGGAGCGGCTGGGCCCGTGAGCCGTGGCCACTGAGCCTGCGTGTCCAGAGCCTGTGCTCCGCAACGGGAGAGGCCACACACTGAGAGGCCCGCGTACCGCCAAAACAAAACAAAACAAACAAAACACCTCTGACTATTAACCTTTTCAGGTCACCTGGAATGGTGATTGCTTCAGAGAAGTTTTTTCTCTGTTTTCAAAATGAGAAGTTTTCTAGTTAGTGTTGCCAGAAATAATCTCACCTCCATGCAGGTGGGTACAATGGAATTCATCTTCCCAAAGAAGTAATTTATAAAGGAAAGTGGAAAGGTTTGGTTGAAGTCAACGTGTTGATATTTTACCTAAAATACATTGTTGCTTAATATATTTAGCCTTTGAGGGTAATCTGAGAAACATCTAATATGTAGAATTTTTTCTGAATGGGAAATGAATTCTATGCATATTTTTTGGAGCATGGTCTATTTGAAAGTTGGAGACTGCCTGTACCTATCTAGATAATCAATTGTTTTTAATGCTGATAATCTCAATAGAAGTAGAAAATTTGTATTGAAAAGGAATGCCTTATTTATTCATGCATTTTTAGCCATATAAATATTAGAAGTATTTTTATGTGTGATCATAATTTTTTTATCTTTTTTGTTTTGGAGGAAATGAATGGTAGTCTTTGTATTTGCTTTTTCTTAAAAAATTCTTATCCACTATGTTATTTTACTAATGAAAAATTATATGTGAGATATTTTGTAAAACATTGATGTGCATTACAGTTGCTAACCCTAAACATTTAAGTAAAGAAGGAAAGAAAAATTATTATTACCAGTTTACAGATGAGAAAACTGAACAAAGCATGAGAAAGATGTGACTGTTGAAAAGCATAAGCACTTCCTCCTCAGGTCACTTTATATCCCTTCTGATTTTCTGCTTAGATTCATGGCATCTATATTAAAATAACTCCCAAGAAAAACATTACAGTTTGTTCATCAGCATGCAGCTAGACACTCTTTTGAATGGTATTGCCTTGGTTGGCCATAGTAATTCACCAGTGAAGGCTGTTCGCACAGCTTTATGAGCACCTTCTGATAGAGCAAAAAAAAAAAATCCCAGTTTCACTGACTGTACAATATTGTTAATGTTTTAAAAGTGCTGTTTAATTTTGAGTAGTTAAATAGTTAGTAGTAAGGTTAATAATTTATGTTTGGCAGTCCTCATATTTTCTCATGTAATACTTCTTGAAAAAGGGGCCATGTAGATTTGATTTGATACAGATATAGTGATTTAAGGTCAGGAATTGTCCTAACTTCTTTCTGCTGAGAAATGTGTCTTTTGTTATATATTACTTGCAACTCACGTGCAAGTTGAATTGCTGTTTGGAGCATATTAAATATTAAGTCAATGGCAAAAAGTATTTATTAGGTTAACATTGAAACTATGTCAAAATTTATCAAAGTTTATTGAAGTAAATATTTGTTATCTCTTGGATGTCAATTATTTCTACATCTGTAGATTAATAATGGAAATTAGGACTAACTTTTTCATGTTGTAACTGAAGCACATCTTTATCACTGAAAATAACCTATTTTATTTTAAATCAGTGTTTAATTTTATGTTGACCAAGTGAGTATATATTCTGGATTTTTATTAATAGTTAAAGTGTGATAGCTGGCTTTTAATTCTAATTTGATGTTTTATTAAGAACAACTTGAATTAAGATACTGAGATATAAAAATTTATCATTTACCATGGATTGAAAAGGAAATACCGAGAGTGTCTACTTCTCCGACTCTCCATTTATAATTAGTGCATGTTATTTACTTGCAAGTTAAACACAGATTTTTCTTATCTGTAAAGTGGGGAAATCATCTTCTCAGAGTGTTCATGTTTTGAGGGTTAAGCAGGATAAATAGTACTTGAAACTTAGTACTTTTTAGTCTGTTATGGGCTTAGTCTTAAGTTGATATTATGGCTTGATGCTCAGGTCTGCAAATGTCTTCCTTTATCAATTAACTATTCTATTACTAAGTTTCTGAGACTCTCTTAAGAAGATGAATTTAGAGTATATGGCTGGCTGTTACCTATTTTTAAACTCTTTAAGGTTACATTAATAAGTTGATTTTCTAGCTTGAATCCTTTTTAAAACAAAGTAGAATATTGGTTCAAATCATTAGATTTCATGCTCTCCTATCCAGATGGTTTACCATATCTTTTAAATAATTTTTAACAGTGAAACAATTTTATTCTACAATGGATATACACATCTTACAGTGAATAGAATAATGTAATTTAACATTTTTGGTGATTCAAATAATATAAAATTATTATACTACTGTATATAATTTTTAAAGTTATACATTATTTTTATAAGCATTTTAATAAGTATTTCATATAAGAGACAAATCTGACTAAACGAAGTTGGTATTATTTCCCCTTTTTTTAGCTTAGAAATGCAAATTTTTCAAAATGTAATTTAGGAAAAATATATTAAAATACAAAATGTTTATTTTTTTGTGAAATACTAGTAATATGTAGAAATTAAAGGATATGTGTCTGAGGTTATTTCATGGAAGAATAAACAGGATCTCAGCTATATATTAAAGTCTGATTTTTGTTAACCAAATGTCTTGCTGAATGAATGCTTATCAACTCTGGTAGGCTGAAAAGCTTGTTTTTAGATGGTCTTGGTACTTAATCTGGTGGAATGCTCTGCTGTTTTAATCTTTGACACAATTTTTAGGCTAATTTATTTCTTTAATTTGTTCAACAGCTTACAAGCAGCTACATGAAAGGCTGCTTGAAGGAAAGAAAATAATGTAGAAAGAGTATAATTTATAGAATTTAGTTTGTTGTTTAAAATGTTGAATTTCTTTATTGTTTGAATATTCTCCTGATTAATATTGTTATTATTAGCAAGTACTAATATTTGAAAGGTACCCAGTCTATTAATTTTTTTCTCATATTCCACAGATGTGTTCAAAGCAACATTGTTTTGTTGACACAAGCCTTTAGAAGAAAGTTTGTCATTCCTGACTTTATGTCTTTTACTTCACACATTGATGAGTTATATGAGAGTGCTAAAAAGCAGTCTGGAGGAAAGGTAACGTTTTTCCTAAGCCTATCACTTAATAAATTCAACTAAACTTGAGGTAGAGAGTAAAATTGTGTAGTTTGTGTTTTGCTAATTAAGAAATTTAAGTGAAGCCACTGGAGTAAGTGCTTTTAAAATATTTCAAATAGTTAACTTAATTGTTATTTTGGCTAAAAAGAAATCTAAGCTTAAGAGTTCTTTTTGATTTTCAAATGATTGAGATGGCTTTTAAATTTTTAATTAATTAAAAAGTAGCTTACTGGGAATTTCTGCAGGTATGATATCCTTGAACATTAAATAAAATGTTCCCAGTTTTTAAAATCCTCTACATAATACAAGCGCTATTTTATTTATTCTCCATACTGAAAGTTTTTAGGTAATGAAACCCTATTAGCATGACCCTGATTAAAGAAGTTCTCTGTTTCCCTTAAAAAAAAAAATCAAATCCTAGTTCTTTTAGACTGTGCTTTTTTAGGAAGACAGAATGCATTGGAAAACATAGTAGGTGATGGAGACTGAGAGAAGTCACTTAGATTTCACTTGTAATCCTCAAGTCTGTTGTGCCCTTAGTTTTTATGAATATTGTTATAAAAGATAGACTACAAAGCCACTGAGTATTATAAAATAACTGTTCATTGGTAGAAGCTAAATTGAGATCAGTTTTTTGGTAGAAGAAAATACTATTTGCCTATATTATATCTGTTAATTTCTTTCCATTGTTTTGGATAGGTTGCAGATTATATTCCTCAGTTAGCCAAGTTCAGTCCTGATTTGTGGGGTGTGTCCGTTTGTACAGTAGATGGACAGAGGTAAGTTTATTTCAGATCCATCAAAACCAACTCTAAGCCTTAAATTTTGCATAACAGTGAACATGAGGTAGAGAGGAGCCTCTTCTGTAATAGTAATTAGCCCCCTGACCTGACATAAATTCAAGAAGGTAAAGAAGTTTAGATTTTAGTTTAAGTTAGAAAACTCAACTGAAACAATACCTTATACTAAATTTTATGAGACATTTCATCTATCTTATTCACAGTTGTAGTCTTGTTACTTGAATGCTTATTGTTCAAGGAACTGCAGTTACACATTTACTTAGGAAAAGTAGATTTGGCAGAACATGAAATTATCCACTAATGAACTGACCGCTAATAAAATTAGTTCACCTTTCTTGGCTTAACATGGGTTACCTATCCTGTCATTATCTTTGTTCCTCTTGCTGCTTATATGATTAGCATGGTAGTTAAGGCAATATAATGTAATAAAGTCTCTTACCCATCAGTCATTTTCAAAAGACACAGGATTTCATGAAGTCTACGAAGGTGATCTTTGGGATGTACTCACACTCCGGGCATAACCACTGACATTTGATGATCCAGTAGAATTATAAAAAGGATAACAATATGAGGGCACTTCAAAGAGAATGATTTGATTTAAAAAGTCAATTAAAAAAAAGTAAATTAAGAGAGGCCCTTGGAAAAATAGAGTTCTGAAATATTTTTTTAAGCATGACCTTTTTTATTATGCTATGAGTCAGACATAAGATTTCTTATCGTGTTGTAATTTGGTTTTATCAGTCAGAAAAATTATGCCAAAAAAAGAAAAATCAATATTTTTTTACTCATTGGAAGACTTTAGCTCAGAGGTATAATCTTTCTGGTTTTTTCTTTGCTTTTACTAAGGTAATTATTTTTTTTCATTAAAATATAACTTAAATAAAATGAGATATACAACTCCGAGGTGTATATAGCTTGATGAATTTATATCAGAGATGTAATTTTATCCTAAATTTTGTTAAAACTATAAGTCATTTAGCCATATAATTTTAGATTTTATTTTTTAAGATAATGTCCCAGTTAAAGCTTTTCCACCCATTTATTAAAACTTGTATCTCTTAAGTGCCTCCATTGTTAAGTGATCCTTTTATTTTTTACTACTTATCTTCCTCAAATATTTACAGTTAAAAAAAACATGTGGTTTGGCTCATTCATTCTTATAATAAGGAATCTGAGGTTCAGAGTTTGTATAAAACTGGCAGAGGTGAAACTAGCACCTTGGTCTCTTAAATTCCAGTCCATTGTTCTCTCCATTATGACAGGCTTTTATCCTTATCTGGGCCTGTGAAATGTACTAAACACTTGTGTGTGGAATTAAATATCGGGTGCTATGAACAGACACAAATGCATGAGAAGACATGGCTTATCCTTATGGAGCAAATTCCAGTAGGGAGTGGTATTCCTATTTTTTTGTATATGGAGGAAATGGTTTATCATGTAGTGGAAATTTTTATATTTGGAAGAAATTATTATCACCTAATTATTGCACATGTGTTTTTTCTTCTTAAACATACTTTGTGTGTAGAGATGATTCTTTTAGTTCAGTTTTCTTATCTAGAGATAAGAAACTTGACTTTGGGCTAGAACATAGGTATTTTTAAATCCAAAGGTAGTAAGACAGGCTTTTGTCAGGTTTCAGAATGATTGCCAAATTGAAGTTATGGTCTGAATTAGAAGTTATTCATAAATTTGACAGGAAAAATATTATATATTATATATATATATATACACATATTTATTTATATTCCATCATATACTTAGAAGTAAGGTGTCTTTCTGATGTCTCCATTAAACCCCCTGTTTGCCCAGGGGTAGTTATTATAGTGCCCAGTTTCACTGTGAATAAATTTCACTCGAATAAATGAGTGCCTGTAATGTGTTGGAACATTGTTTGGGGCACCTGGGATACTTCAGCAAATAAAACAAAGATCACTGCCCTTGTTAAGCTTACATTATAATGGGGCCAGTCACAGTTTTTTCACTTTCAAACCTATTCTCTATTTCATTTTCATCTTAGTTTGCTCTGTTGTTTATCTACATGGTGATTATGATTGCCGTTAGTGCCAGCTCTATCAGGTTTATAAAACTGGATGCTGTTTCTTTTAATGGGGCTGAAATTGTCAATAGATATGGTTCACAAGATGAGGCATTTATAGACAGGGTCTCAGTTTATTGAATAAACTGAGCTTCATTTAAAAACTAACCACAGTTTAGCCATTATTAAAGCTATGAGTAAAAAAAATTGTGACTAATTTCTAAAAGGGCTAGTTCATTTTATATGATTGAATACAGATAGGAGTAAGGAGGGCCATACCCTATTGCCCTCAGAGGCAATTTTTTCTTTCTCTTTTTTTTCTTTTTTTTTTTTTTTTTTTTTTTGCGGTACGCGGGCCTCTCACTCTTGTGGCCTCTCCCGTTGCGGAGCACAGGCTCCGGACGCGCAGATTCAGCGGCCATGGCTCACGGGCCCAGCCGCTCTGCGGCATGTGGGATCTTCCCGGACAGGGGCACGAACCCGTGTACCCTGAATCAGCAGGCGGACTCTCAACCACTGTGTCACAAGGGAAGCCCCAGAGGCAATTTTTTGCATTACTTGTTATCTAATTTTGAACCAGTCTATTACCTGAGTACTTGAAAGCTTTTGCCTTTTTATTGCAGTATCCCTGTTAAAATAAACATATTTATTCTTCAATATCCAAGTAAACTTGCTGTTGAATTATGGGAAAACTGTTACAAATTAGAATTAACATGTAAATAACAGCTCCAGTTATTGTTACATTTTTTCACAGTTGATCTTAATTATTTTTTAAATCTACTTTTAAATAGGCATTCTATTGGGGATACCAAAGTTCCATTTTGCCTTCAATCCTGTGTAAAACCTTTGAAATATGCCATTGCTGTTAATGATCTTGGAACAGAATATGTGCATCGATATGTTGGGAAAGAGCCAAGTGGATTAAGGTTCAACAAACTGTTCTTAAATGAAGATGGTAAGAATTATATAAAAGTTACTTGGAAGAAGAAATACCTCATTTTCCTGTGTAAATCTAACTAGTTTTTTTTTCGAAGAAAAAGAAAATTAAAAGCATTGATACTTTTTCATTTGTCATGGAATTTCTGTGAAACCCATAGAGATAGTTAACCTACTTTAAAAAACAGGTTTTTTAGGCATCTCATACCACTGGAAAGTGGGCTAGAGAAAAGACAGAGGCAGGAAGTAAGATTTTCACTTTATAACCACCTATAGGGGAATATCTTATAAAGTCTCACAGGGTCCAGAATTTGCTTTAAGATAATTCAGTGGAGTGTAGCTGGGAGTGATGCATGTGATTATTACTGTATGTTGGTAATCATTGAAGCTAAATGATGGGTACATGCATGCTTATATTCTTTTCTTTCTACTTTTGTATATTGTATATATTTGAAAACTTCCATAATAAAAAGCTTTAATGGTGGCCCTAGTTGAGGTGATGTTTTGTTTTTTCTCCATAACATTTAGTATTTGAAAGAAATATCTTGTGTTAAATAGTTGGATAACTAACAAGTCTTATTGCTTTACAGGAATCCAAAAGAAAAGGGGAGGACAAAGGTAGTTAGTACTTTTGATCTGATAGAGCTGTTAAATCTAAACACCAACCTATAGATTGGTTTCTGTTTTTTAATCTTTCAGGCATATGCTAGGTTCCTCATTGTGTGACAAGTTAAAATAGAATTGAAGAAAACAAGAGTGAAGGAATTACAGTAATGGTTGTGAGAAATATACTTTTGTATTTTTTCTTTCTGCTGGATGAAAAATAAAAAATACGCCTTATACTCAGTATTGTTTTATGAGTTTTTAAAATGAAGTTACAAGACTGATACTTTCTTATGCTTCTCTTTCTATTTGTTTTGAGGGCAGTTCAATTTTCTTACTTATTTTACCATAATCCTTCTATCCTGATGCTACATTTGATTTTATGGAGATTACTGTAAACTAGCAACTTCAATAAGGACATATGCAGAAGTACCTTATTTATTAAATTCACTGACATCTAGATTTAATATGGAAAGAATATTTTTGTTCTCACAAGATTAAACATTTTACAAGAAAAATTACTATTTTCCCCAAAATACAAACTTGGATAAACTAGGTGGTTCTGGTGAATTGAGTGGTAAGAAATAAAATAGGCTTGAGGTAAATGACTTTAACATTGTAAGTAATACATTTTTTTGCCATATACATTTTATGACACTAAGTCTATAAGAAAAAAATCACAATTAAGAACTCAGGAATTTAGCACTGTTTTGTAATAACTGAATATAAAGTTTAACAAGAGGTTTTGCCTTGATATTCTTTGACTTTTTCCAAGCCTGAGCCAATACCAGGAATCTGGGAAATAATGGGAAAATGAAGGCGTCACTATACCATACCACTCCTTCTTGAGTTCTGCATAGGTTCTGTGCTCTAGAGTCTTGGTTTTAGATTAGCCCCAGCAAGAAAAGAGTTTGTGGGTCTTTTTTATATTGAAAATTTCAAGGGTAATTTATGGTGAAACTACACTCTGTGTATGTATGTGCATGTGTGTCTATCTAGCGTTATAAAATTAAAAGAAACAAATGTATTAATATTATCCTAGCTTTGTAAGATTATGATGATAAATTAACATTAATCTGAATATAATGAATAGATAAAGAAATTATAGTAGTTACTCTTTTACTATCAGCCTCAGTCATGAACCACATCTTTGTAAGGTTCATATACTTAGTTTGAAAAGCTTTTTCTGGTATAACATGGAAGAATTTTTTGCTTGTTTTATTCCCTTAGAATAAATATTTGTTAAAATTAATCAATTTTTTGCATTCTAGTTAAAAACATGCCCCAAAATTTCAGATGTCCATTTTGTCATTTTACTAAGCTAATATATGTCATTACTTAGCCTTTATTAATTAGCTTGTGTTATTTCTGTTGTCATAATTCTTTTTAAATTAAAAATTCTAAACTGAACCCTTCAGTTCTTTCCTTCCGACTATGGCAGAGCAGAGTGGAAAAGGAGATTTCCACTTTTAGACTGAGGTTTTATAATGCAGTAAAGCTGGTGTTTTAATCTCTGGTGTATTTCCAAGTGTTCAGATGTCTGGCTTTTAAGCCAAAGTCAGAGTGAGCAGTGCTTACATCTGAAAATTGCTCTGTCATGCCATGAAATGCTTTAGTGTTCTTGGAAGATCTTCTTAAATGTAGCGTATGTAGTAATTGCTGAATATTTATGATTTACAAAATAGTAAATGCCCACATTTATGTGGTACCATTTGGAATACACACATTAGCTACCTCCTAGGGCCCTAGAGTCTAAACCTGATAACGTCCAAAAAAAAAAAATGAAAGGACAGATACATGAATATACACAAATATGAGTATAAACTAATTTAGCACAGCCTGATTTCCATTTTTTTTTTTTTTTTTGCGGTGCGCAGGCCTCTCACTGTTGTGGCCTCTCCAGTTGCGGGGCCCAGCCGCTCCGCAGCATGTGGGATCTTCCTGGACCGGGGCACGAACCCGTGTCCCCTGCATCAGCAGGCGGACTCTCAACCACTGTGCCACCAGGGAAGCCCTGATTTCCATATTTTGATTTCTGTGTCTGCATTTGGTTTTTCTTTTACATAGATAATACTGGAAATTTTTTGTTTCTTGGCTTCCCTTTTGTTGCGTAGTATTTTTCTGTGACAACTATTACTGTCATTTCGTGTGATCTCAAAGAAAGCAGACTTCCCTTAGCATAATTTGAAATAGGTGAAATCCTGACTGTACTATTTAGATAGTAGACCTGTACTGTTTTATTTTAACTTTTAGAATTTGTCATTATCATGGGTAACCCAAAATGTACACTATTTAAAGGCTAGCTAGCTACTAAATCATATTGTTGATCTTATATTGAAGAAAATGGTGTACTGTTAAGTTACCCAATTTTTTATCATTATTGATTTTTTTAATTAAACATTCTTAACAGTTTTATTGAAATATAATTTACCTACTACATAATTTACTCATTCAAAATGTACAATTTAATGGCTTTTAGTATATTCATAGAGTTGTACAACCATGACCACAGTCAATTTGGGGACACTTTTATCACTCCTAAAAGATACCCTAGGTATTAGAGATATTAGTAGTCAATACCTATTTCTCTTCTACCCATGGAAACTAGTAATCTGCTTTCCTTCTCTATGGATTTGCCTGTTCTGGACATTTCATATAAACAGAATCATTATATTTGGTCTTTATGTAAATGGAATCATTATATTTGGTCTTTTTGACTGGCCTGTTTTACTAAGCATAATGTTTTCAAGGTGCTTTCATGTTGTGGCTTATGTCAATACTTCATTTTTTTATTGCTGGATAATATTCCATTGTTTGGATAATAATACCACATTTTGTTTACCCATTCATCATTTGGCAGGATGTTTGGGTTGTGAGTTATTTTTCACTTTTTGACTATTATCAGTAATACTGCTGAGAACATTTGTGTACAAGTTTTTGTGTACACATGTTTTTATTTCTTTTCGTTATATACCTGAGAGTGGAATTGCTGGGTCATATAGTAACTCTTCAACAGTTGAAGAATTTCCTTGTTTAGCTGTAGACTCATCTCACGGAAGGTAACTTGCTTAAAATTCAAGGAGACTAATGTAGCAATAACTTATGAATGTAGCAATAACTTATGAATTCTGCTAGATGTGTCAAGTTAGATAAGAACTTGTTCCCAAAGAAGTAAATTTTGTAGCAATAACTTATGAATGTAGCAATAACTTATGAATTCTGCTAGATGTGTCAAGTTAGATAAGAACTTGTTCCCAAAGAAGTAAATTTTATAGCAATAACTTATGAATGTAGCAATAATGTAGCAATAACTTATGAATTCTGCTAGATGTGTCAAGTTAGATAAGAACTTGTTCCCAAAGAAGTAAATTACTTTGGGATAATGTAGCAATAACTTATGAATTCTGCTAGATGTGTCAAGTTAGATAAGAACTTGTTCCCAAAGAAGTAAATTACTACCACAAACAGATTAGGAATTATGCTTTCAAATAAATGTTTTCAGTGCCCTAAGAGTTTTGTGTTTGGCGTTTATGCTGTGCTATGAATGACAGCATAATCAGCTGAGATTTGAAATTCTGTTTGTTGTAAGAATTAGGAGAAGAGGTAGGATTTTGGATGAACTTAAATTTTAAGTAATTTTGTAATTATACAAGAAATACATCCTTATTGTCAGGAAATATAGAAGGCATGCTGAATACAACTTAAATACCCTGTAATCTTTTTATCCTATGTGTATCACCTGTTTTCATTTTCTGCATATGTATATGTATATACATAAACACAAAAATAAAATACTTTAAAAAAGGAAAATTGGGTCCACACTAGATATGCTTTTTCCAAGGTGATTTTTAATAATAATATTACTTGATTGCTTAGTGCTGTGCCAAAGCATTTTTTTTAATTCATTGAAGTATTATGACTTGCTGAGGTATTGGTGCTGTTATTACTCCCAGTTTACAGATGGGAAAATTGAGGCACAGTGATGTTCAGTTACTTGCCCAGGATCAAATGGCAGAGTTAGGAAATTTGGATGTGCTCTTACAGCACTGTTCACTGTCTGTCTGTACCTGAATCTTTGTTTGCCTGTATAATTATAGCAGCTTCTTAAAAGTGTATTACTGGTTTGATGTGTAACTGACTTTAATGCACTCCTCCAGTCTCCACCCCCAACCCCCAAAAAGAACTGTAACAATCAATGGCTTACATAAAGAAAATAGATGTATGTTCATGGGAAGTACCTGTGCATCACAGAAAATTATATCAGGTATTTAAAGTAATGCTATTGCTTTTATATTTTCAGATAAACCACACAATCCTATGGTAAATGCTGGAGCAATTGTTGTGACTTCATTAATAAAGGTAAAATGTTGACATTTCCTTTTAATCCAGTAAAAATTTTAAATACTAAGGCATAAAGAGGAATCTTATTTATGTAGAAATGTGAAAATTTTTCTTTTGGTGTTAAATTAATGGTATGGCATAAGGTTAGGATTTTTATTTATTTCAAAATAAATGATGTAATTTCAAGGACAAAATTAAAATAGATGACATAAATTCCAACAGTTACTCTTGACCTGAAGATCTGGCAAAAATTCAAAAAGAAGTCTCTTCTGAACAGTAGTCACAGAAGTTTTTCTTCTTAAAGTTTTAATATTTTTTTCTTTCTCTTCTTTTTGGCTCTTCTAGAAAGAACAGATGTAAACAGAAGTAACAGCATATTACTGTTTGATGTTTGTCATCAGCATATGTAGGGACAAATGTTCTGGTACTTTGTGTTAAAACAAAGTACATTTACCCTTGACTGTTCTCAAGTCCTTTATACTTTCATGAGCTGTAATCACAATTTTCATTTGAACTTGTTTCATTTGTTTTACTTGAATCATGTAATAACTAAATAAGACTTATTCCAGTTATTAAGTTACATTATTTTCCTACTCTTTGGTTTACATGGTATGTTTTGTTTCTTTTGTTAAGTGTCTCGTTTGCCTTAATAATTGGAAACACTAATGTATTGAAATAAGTATTTGAAAGTGGTTCTATTCTGTGATACTGCTTAGATTTTTAATTTCTAATTATAAGTTTCATTGGTATTCAATTATATTTCATTTGTGTTTGGAACATTTATATACTTTCTTCAGTAAATCTGTGCACATCTATTCCATGCTTGAAAAAAACATAGCTATCTGCCTTTGTAGATGCATTTCTGAAGATGGGATACCCTGGTTACACAAGGAATGTTTGAATATAAATTATACCCTTGGCCCAGTTAATAAAAATTCATCTAATTTGTATGCTAGAAATCCTCTCTTAACTTTAATGAATTTTTTTCTTCATTCATGAGAAAAGCCTTTAAAATAGAAGAGTACTATCTTAAGAATATATATGTTGTTATTTTAGAGCAAATGCTTCATAAGCACTGGCCCACTTAATCCTTGTAACTCTAGTGATGGAGATATTATAGACAAGTATTATTTTTTAATGTAACTAATTTTAGGCTATGCTCACTATAATCTAGTTGTCACTGTTTTACATAAGAGAAAAGTTGTCAGTTTGAGGTGAAAGAAACTACGTGTTTATTATAGAAAATAATATGAATATGTACTAGGCACAGTCATGCCACAACTTACAGTATAACATGGGGTATACACCAGTAAATGGGCCCTTACAATGAAATTCAGTAAATACTGTGATGAGAGAAAAGTCTCATTAATAATTGTTCAGATTTGAACAAGTAAGTTAGAGGTAAGGAAAGTTATGATAATAAAATGTGTGTATTAGTGCTTGATGAGAAAACCACTAGAATGGTTCTGAACCTTTTTTGGGTCTTCCCAGAAAAAATGTTCACATACCATGATTTTATATAACTGTAGGGAATTCACAGACCCATGGATCTCAGTTTAAGAACTCTTACACTGGAAAAAGATTAACATAGCACACCAATAGTATTTTTAAGAAAGGGACATATGTAAATGATTAATAGAAGTCTTGCTTAACTGCATGCAGTTAAACATCTTTTGTTTAATGATTCATGGGCTTAATATACTACACTGAAATGCTGCATGTGGGAAATGCATGTCTGGTCATATCACATCATGATATGATGTTTAGTCACAAGCCATAAACTATACAATGAGCAACATTAATATGAGTACTTAGAAACAGTTAAAAAAACACACATACACAGCATAAGTGTGGTTACATCCAACTGTGCAAACATTTAACTAAGTCATCTTGTATTTACAAATTTGATCAGTGTTTTTAAATTTAGAAAAATTGTAAATTTACTGACAGTTGGAAATGAGACTTTGGGATATGGTTCATATTTAAGGTCAGTTTCTTTGACCTTTTTTGTTTTATTTTTAGAAGTTGTTTCACAAGTTTTGGGGGTTTTTTTGGTTTGGGTTTTTTTTGTTTTTTGTTTTTTTAATGAAGTTTATCTAAATCTTGAAGGGATAAGCTTGACATACCTCTGTGTAAAACTGACTGTCCCAGAATGTAATACTTTTCTTGGACTTTTTAAAAAAGAATTCAAAACTTTTATAAATAACTATCTGTGATCTCTGCAGATTATATGATCACATAATATTGTTGAATTGGTAGTTGAAATTGAAGTAATAAAACCATGGCTGAAGGAGTTTTCAAGCTCAGCCTTCTTACGGAGTTTTCAAGCTCAGCCTTCTTACTCCTTAAATAGATAAGATGAGGAAACAGACTGGATAGGTTCTAACAGCAGTAGAATTGGGCTTGAGCTAAGTCTCCCAATTTTCTGTTTGCTATTCATTCAAATTCACTCTACCATTTTTAATGTAGATGTTTGCTATTTCTCTTGATGACATTTTGTCTTTACCTAGCATAGTTATATTGTCCAAAAGGCAGAAATTTTATTTTCCTAATTTAACTTTTACAGAAGATACCAGTTATTGGATTAAAAGTCAATCTAATTTTCAGTGAGTGTATACAGTCATTCTTTGGACATTAGTCAGTGCTTGCTATCCATAAGGAACTAGGCTTCTTCTCAAGGAGGTTGTGCTTTGAGTACCCAAAATGTGGCCATTTTACCATGGCTATTAGATTTGAATTCTGTTTTTTAGCTTTTAGCTGATGACCTTAAGGCTATATTTTTCTTTCAAACTTCAGAACTTTATTATGGTGCTATTAAAACATTCCCCTCATGTTATTTCCCCTCCCCCCACACACAAATTACTAGAATCTTTAGTAAGACTATTTCATAATCTTGTAGTATTGATATTTTTCCTTTGTAGGATTGGTGGTGGTCCTCAGGAAAATGGGGGAAGAGGCAGAGCAAATGTTCAAAAGGATTAGCAGATTGTGTAAAAAAGGAGAATTTGGACAGAAGGAACCTGTTGCATAAATTCTTAACTACTAAACTTGTAGGAAAACTCCAATATTTAAAATTTTAAACACTATATAGGTAAATGCCTTCATAAAAACAAATGTCATTTTTGTACTTAAAAGGCACATAATTTAAAAAACCATGAAGGTTTTTTCCTGTCTCTTTCTCTGTGGTAGCTGCTAAACTTAAAGGAATACTTTTTGATGCAGTTGATTTTATTTGATGATGGTAATCTGGTTGCTTGATTTAAAGGAAAGAGTAAAAATAAATTTGAAAGCACAGTTACTCTGGATGAAATAGCAGCATCCTTACATAATTTTTTAATCTCACCTAGTTTCAGTTTAAAAGTTAAGATCTTCTGATAACTTGAGGGCTAGAGTGGAAAAATGAGGACAACATATAATTGTCACACTTCTGCTTTTTAATTTTTTTTTTTTTTTTTGCGGTACGTGGGCCTCTCACTGTTGTGGCCTCTCCCGTTGCAGAGCACAGGCTCCAGACACGCAGGCTCAGTGGCCATGGCTCATGGGCCCAGCCGCTCTGCGGCATGTGGGATCTTCCCAGACCGGGGCACGAACCTGTGTCCCCCCCATCGTCAGGTGGACTCTCAACCACTGCGCCACCAGGGAAGCCCTGCTTTTTAATTTTAAAGATAAAGTCACATTGTCTTCTATGTTTGTGTCTCTATTCTCGTGGTAGTTTCTGGTTTTTGTCATTTGAAGAACTTGATTTTTTTTTTTTAATCAGAAGTATTTTTGAATTTAAAATATTGGAGGTTTTTTTCCTCTCTTTTTTAAAAATAATAATTATGCTCCATTAAAAAATCAAGACAAATTTAGTTAATATGTGTGTAATGTTCAGTTTGGTCATGTTAGCAATCACCTGTTACACATGCTTATAAGCCACATTTTTAAGGCAGTTTGTGGCTCTGGGGAGCAATGGATGATGCCTTGAACTTGGTAACATTCATAAGAAAGGATTATATTGGCTTATTATGATTATATCAGTTTTTCATGATTATATCAGTTGATGTGCTTGAGGGTTTTTTTCCTCAAATAAAAGGCGGATAATTTGTCAACAGAATTCCCTTTTTTGTTACTTTATTTTTAGGGCTAATCTATGAAAATACTAGATTTAGAACATTATTTTTCACCTGTAATATTTATATTAATTCTCACGTATTATTTAGCTTTAAAGCATTTTCTTTGGAGAGATTAAACCAAATGTTTTGTAAAATCATTTTTAGTTACCTCTTTTTGCCTCTTTCTTCTATGCCTTTTTCCTCTATGATTTCTAATTTTCAATTTGCTTCTACACCTCCATACTTTATGAATGGAATCAAGTGATTTACTTACAAAATAACTGTGATTAATGCATTGACTTTAAATGAGTCATATTAATATTACATTTATTGGCACATGTCCCTGTTAATAGTGATATTTTCACCTGTGTTGTGATGTGTAATACATAATTCAGTTCATGAGTATATTGTATAAACAGGTTATAAAACTACTCCAGTATACTTACTAATTCGTTTAATAGCCAGTGTTAAAACTCAGTGCTTCTTTGTCAAATTTTCATTCATAAAAGTTTTCCTCGAAGGAATGTAAATTCTTTAACTTGATAGATATGTTTATAGAAAAATAAATTTGTATAATTTTCTAATCTCAAGGTCTGATTACTAACCTTTTCAAACAAACCACATGGTTTGCTTTTTAAAAGTCATGTGGTAATAAATGGGTTAGAAATTTTGGTAACTGTATTTTGTCCAGTTTATCTTTAAGTTTTCCTACCATACTTAATATAAATTACTGTAATTTTAAGATTAAAATAATGTGATATCTAATAATACTTGTGCAGTGACTTAAAACTGAAATAAACATATCCCTGGGCATGGGAATATTTTTCCAAGAGATAAAGAGGCATTGATAGTTTTAAGACTATCAGTTTCTAAATCTGTTTCCATAGGTGCCTTTCTTAAAATTAACCTGCCTTTGGTCTAGGTTTCCTCCCATTTTCCAAAAGGTATATACTTCTCGTGTCCTAAATTTTACTGTGGTGCACTGCTTCAGGTTGTAAAAACGTCTTGGGCACCATCAAAAGAGAACATTTTGAAATATTGTGGTCATGGTATTGAGGATGTGAATCACTGTAATCACTGTAGTGACTGGGAACAAATCTTACATACCAGGTTGTTTCCAGATTTTTGGTTTCAACAAAATGGAAAGAGGATCTGATCAAGTTGTTAGTTAATGAGAGCATTAAGTGTAGTTTTTGAGGGTATATTTTACTGTGTGACCTTTGTATGTAATGAGATAAATGTGTAAAGGATTGTGTACATTGCCATAACAAAGTCTTTCCTATTTCCATCTACTCATCTATTATCAGCAGGATTTCTCAACTTGTACATCTGTAAAAATTTAGAATAGTAAGAGAATTTATACTTCTATTCTAGCAATAGAACATATCCACTGGTACATGAACTAATTAAAAATCATTTACTATTTCAAAAAAAGAAAATATTCTAAAGGAACAGTTTTGTAATTACTGTGCAAAATTATTAGCAAATAAACATTTTTCCTTTAATTTTGTATGAAAAATTTCAAACATGCACAAAATAAACAGAAAAGTATAACCATCCCCCATCTACCCATTCGTGGCTTCAGTTTTCATAACATCTGTTCCTTCACCCCTCTGTACCTCTCTACTGGAGAAATGATTTTTTTTTTTTAACAGTTTGTGTTTTTGCTTTGGCAGGGCGGTGCAGGGGCTGGGGGCATTTACTCTAGGTTATTTGGTATGTGTATGTGTGTTTTTTTCTAACATCTTTGCACATAAACTTTATAATGTAAATTTTTCAAAATTAAAATGATGTGACATCTGATAATGATTACTAAATTTCCCACATTTCACGTATCCCTGGGGTACGTGAAATCTTTCCAAGAGATTACAGGGGGGAATATATTTTATTGACTTCAATTAAATGCTCTTTCTAGGTAGATAATAAGAAGAAACATTAATCAAGTACTTTTACATTTAAATTGGGAAGTTTTGAGTAGAGACTTTCTTGAGTCAACACAGTCATTCAGATATTTTATTTTGTCTATTTACATAATCTGCCAGGACATTTCAGGTAGCTTACCCAAAATGTTATATAATGATAGACATTGATAAATACCAGTTGTTTCTTTAAAATAACATAGAAGTAAAATCTAATTGTACTTTAATTTAGTATGCTGCAAAATAGACCAAGAATGTGACCATAGTCAAGAGTTGAGACAGTTTTTCGTTTTTTAAAAATGAAACATGACAGCTAAACAAAGAAAATTTGTATTAGTTTTATAGGGTACAGTTTAGGTCAGAGAATGAAAGTTCAAATATAACTTGTTTATTTTACATTGATTAATTGTATAACCAGTAATTATCCATGTGACATCCCAATGCAAATGCTGACATCCTTTTCCAAAAGAGTTGTTTTTTTGTGCTTTTTCAAAGGTTAAAAAGGTTTTTGTGGTTTAAATGTTGTTACATATTTTACAGCATTAGGATCTATGGAATATTTTGACAACTGCAACAGTTCAATGAAGTTGGTAATTTCTTCTTTTAATTATTTTTCATTGAACAGCTTTGGAGTTACATTTCTACATTTTGATTTCTGGTGTATTATAAAGAAAGAAAACTTAAAAATATGTCAAAGGACACTTTAGAGAAAATACATAGATAGTGATGACTATATGGTTGTAGCTAAATTATTCTTAACTTGTTTAAACTTTGTTAATGCCTGATTTTGATGAAATAGTGTGGTGTTCTTTCCAGCTACTGATTGTGTATGTCATTGCACATTCTTTCTCAAATAAGTTGATTTGTAGGGTTTCACAGATTATCAGCCACATCCTAATCCACTTGTAAAGTGGATAATGAACCTGGCTTTATTCAATTAAATAATACTCTGGTACAAGTCCCCCCACCACCAAATAAAATTTTAAAGTGTATTGTTTTGGGTTTTTGAGGGTAAAGTTAAAAATTTTCGTTTTTACAATTTTAGTTGTCAAATTACTTCATTTTAAACTTGTTTTAAAAATTAGAGATGTATTGTTTCTTTTGGGTGCATATCACCAATTAATACGTTTGATTTCAGATCTACAACTTACTGCTTTGTAAACTTCGCCGAGGTAAAATGAAACCATTTGGCTACTTGAACTGATCTACATTACATAGGTTTTTCCTATTGACATTTGCAGTAGCTAACATGTCAGAAATAGAAGTGATGAAACAATACATCTTCCATACTCTGAATTGGCATAATGCTAAATACAAAAGTAGCTAATTTTTTTAGACTATGAAATATAATTTTTTTAGTTCAAGTATTGTTGTAACAAGTGAGATATTAAAGGTAGAGCTTTCTCTACATTAGTAAAATGTATCCAGAATGTTTACGTATACTAGAATTGTAAAAGATAGCTTTGCAACATAACTCATTTTCTAACTCTAATACTGGTTTAAGTTTATTTTAGAAATATAAGTAGATTGTTCTTAATTGAAAACCATAATTTATATATACCTAATTCTTTGCTAAGGGTAAAACTTTATTTTAAGTTTTTTTAAAATGTGAAATTAAATAAATAACATACATTGTAGCAGATTATGTGGTGTTATGAAGGATAAGGGGGTTTGAGGAGCTTATATTTAAACTTTTCTGTAACTTTGGGTTGGGAAAAGTTATACTTAAAATAAAGCATTCCCTTTGTAATTCAGATCCATTCTCAACATATGGGTGTTAATGTAAGAACATATAAAAAAGCTTATGTAAATATTGAATTACCTTAGAAGTATTTCCTAGATTTAAAAGTACTAATGTGCAGTATATTAATTATAATGATAGCAGTTTGGAATTTTGATATTATATTCACTTAAAGCTTAACTGGGGTGGGGCCCTATATTAACATATTTATGTCTCATTTCTTTGCAGCAAGGAGTGAATAATGCTGAAAAATTTGACTATGTAAGTACAATATAGAATTCAGTTTTCATGCTACATTCTTTATATTTGTTCTTTGATTACTAAAAGTACTTTCTAATTTTGGTTTATAGGTAATGCAATTTTTGAATAAGATGGCTGGTAATGAGTATGTTGGATTCAGTAATGCAACGTGAGTCTGATTTATGATTTAGGTTTTTATGATAGGTCAGATCGCTTGAAATTAATTTTAAAAATCTAGATTATAGAATTTTATTTTAAATACTGTTTTGTGACTCCATGTATGTATACTTCAGTGAATAAATAATTAGAATTTGGTCATTAGAGAGAAATGTATGATTTCTAAATTACCTGAGGGAGGACACTTAAAATGCTTTAACTAGTTTTGATAAACTTCTTGTGGGAAATCATAGAATTAGAAGAGACCCTAAGTTTACCTTAAGTGACTGGCATTTTCTCAATTTTCTCTTTGTCTATAAATACTGTCTTACCTCTCATAATCTCTCTGTGCCTGGCTAACTTGATTTTTACCCCGACTTTTTATTTTGAAATTTGCAAAACTACAGAAAAGTTGAAAGACAAAATATGAAAATCTGATATCTTTCACTTATATTTTCTGATTAATATTGTGTCTCATTTGCTTTTTCTCAACCTGTCTCTCTCTTTAGATGGACAGTTTAAAATAAGTGTGTATCTCTACATACATATACATGTACATATGTGTAAATATAAATGTATGTGGGTTTTTTTTTCCAGAACTGTTTGAAATTAAGTTGTAGACCTCATGCTACTTCACCCTTAAATACTCAGCATGTGTATGCTAAGAATAAGCACATTCTCCTTTATAATCACAATGCCAGCAACACATTTATTAAGAACATTAACTTAATTTTAAAATACGATATTAATCAATATATAAATGTCCTCAACTGTCCTGTTAATGCCTTTTATGGCCTTTATTTTTTTCAGGAACAAATCAGTGTCATGCATAACTTTTGTTATGTTTTTTTTGTCTTTTTAAAGTAGAACAGTCCCCCTACCCTAGACGCTTTTTAAAATTTTACTAACTGGCTTTTTTCGAAGAGTACCAACCATTTGTCTTATAGAACAGGAATTAACTTTTTCTGTGAAGGACCAGATAGTAAATATTTTGTACTTGGGGGCCATATGGTCTCTGTTGCAACTATTCAATTCCACTGTTTCAGTAGGAAAGCAAGCAATAACACTATGAGGCTGTGTTCCAAAAAACTTTATTTATAAAAGCATGGGCCACATCAGGCCCATGGGCTGTAGTAGACATTCCTTATTTTGAATAGGTCTGATTGTTTCCTTGTGATTAGATAAAGCTTAAGCAGTTTGGGGATGCTTAAGCTTTATCTAATCACAAGGAAATGTGATGAGGCATGATCATACCTCTCCTTCCACTCCTAAACTAGGTGATGCTTTGTATTTCACGTCTGCCTTACCAGCTTTTATTCATCAGCTTAAGGATCTTTTCCAGGAAGTTTTTTATGAATCTCATCTCACCTTCCTTCTGTGCTCTATTACCATATTTTATTGAACTTATTCTGTGATTCTATGTCTCTTTTTGCCTCGTCATCACCATTAGACTCTGACTTCCTTAAGACCTGGATAGAGTATCTTCCAATTCATTTCTGTATTCCTGTTATCTATTGGATAGTAAGTACTGAACACAATGTTTGATGAACAGAACTATGTGGTAGGCACTGTGATCATTGCTGAATTGTTAGTACTTTATCTATATACTATATTGATTTTTTTTTAAGTATGACAAGTTGACAAGTTCATTTCCAAGAACTTTTCCATATCCAACATTTTTTTCCCGACCATAGAAATATTAAAATGTGCAGTTAGAAAGAGCTGTCCACCCCTGATCAGTAATAAAAAGAGTGTCACGCACAGTTCCTCTTTTAGCAGCAGCCTTCTGAATTCTTTTTTTAAAATTTATTTATTTTTGGCTGTGTTGGGTCTTTGTTGCTGCGCGCAGGCTTTCTCTAGTTGCGGTGAGCAGGGCCTACTCTTTGTTCCAGTGCGTAGGCTTCTCACTGTGGTGGCTTCTCTTGTTGTGGAGCACGGGCTCTAGGCACGTGGGCTTCAGTAGTTGTGGCTCGCGGGCCCTAGAGCACAGCCTCAGTAATTGTGGCGCATGGGCTTGGTTGCTCTGCGGCATGTGGGATCTTCCTGGACCAGGGCTCAAACCCATGTCCCCTGCATTGGTAGGTGGATTCTTAACCACTGTGCCACCAGGGAAGTCCCCCTTCTGAACTCTTACAGGTTGAGCTCTCAAATGTACCACAGATAAAATCTGTCTAAATCAAAACTCATTCTCTTCCTTACTAAACTGCTCGTTGCCCTAAGGATCCCAATGTCAGTTGATATTGCCATCCTTTCTGTAGACTACGTTAGAAATCTAGACTTTGTACCAAACTTTACCCCGTTTCTCCTCTTTCCTGTTAGGTCAGAAGACTTGTCCACTGCTCTCATGTTTGATCATACCTCTCCTTCCATTCCTATCATCACTACCTAAGTTAAGGCTTCCTATAGCTCTCATTACAGTAGTATTCTAATAATATCATTGATCCTTTCTTTTTCCCTTTTCCCAAACTGATGTCAGAGTTATCCTTCTAAAATGTAGATCTGATAAGGTAACTTGTTTGAAAGCCTTCAAGCTTTCATTTTGTAGGTAATCAGTAGCCATTACAATTTTTAGCATTTATCAGTCTTGATAATTTGGTCCTAGTCTCCTTTGTTGGTTTGGTATTTCTCTACTCTTCTCCATGAAACTGTTTTCCGAGATACATTAGAATATTTGCCATTCTTTAATGAAGTTCTGTCTTTTATAACTTTGTTCATGCTGTATAATATTTGCCACTTCCTTGGCTTCCCCCAGAAATTTATTAATCCAGCAAATGCTGTAAGGTCCATTTCATGTCTCTCTCTCTCTCTCTCAGTGAAATTTCCATAGATTCTCTCAGTTGGAATTGACTATTTAGTGTACTTTGGGGGGGAGTCAGAAGAGTCTGTAATAGTAAATATTAATAGTAATAATATTTGTAATAGTAAATTTTAACAGTTGAATATTTGATAATTTAAAAATTAGCTTCTTTATTCACAATATATGAAGACTAGAAAGGACCTAGTTCATTTCAGTCCTTTTACAGCTGAGAAAATTAAGGCAGAAAGAATTGTTACTTAAATGACTTGCCCAAGGCCACATAGCTAACCTGTTGACAGAACTGGGACTGGAACCCAGCAGCCTTGACTCTTAGGTCAGTGTTCTTTATACTGCACTTTGCTATACAAATTAACCTACAGAACAATCATGCTTTTACAGAAAGTAAATAAATGGAGCAAATGTTTTTTTTCTTTTAGGTTTCAGTCTGAAAGAGAAAGTGGAGATCGAAATTTTGCAATAGGATATTACTTAAAAGAAAAAAAGGTTTTTAAATTCTGTTTCTATTTCAAATTATTCTTTTACTTATTAAATAAAAAATTTTATTAAAATACATGAAGTATAATAAAACTCAACAATAGCTTTTAAGCAGCTATCTATGACTATGGTGCAGAGGTTTTTGCAAAACACTCTTGAGTTAATACTATCAAAGTGTTAATATTCAAGCAATTTGTATTTGGTAATATTGAAATATTTGACTAGTTATAGTAATGCAAATTTTGCGTAAGGATTGGCCCATTTTTCAAAAGCATAACGCTTGACTATTGCTGGTTACACTTGATTTTTAAATTTTAAGGCACGTGGGCTTAAATTTTAAGTGGCTGGTCTAGTAACTTGGTTCATGAATTATGAATCAGTTTATCATTGCCAGTTAAACTAGTATCTAGAAATCTAGGTAATTATGTCATGTAATTTTGATTTATTGTTCTTCATTATTTCATGCTTGCACCCTTTATAGGTTGTGTGCTATTTTGTTCTCAATTAGAATGAAACATGTATATTTTAAATTTAATCTCCATGTATCTTTTACTTGTGTGCATTTTTTTTTCCCATGTGCCTATATTTTTAATTGCCTTTCTATTTTTTCAGTGTTTTCCAGAAGGTACAGACATGGTTGGTATATTAGACTTCTATTTCCAGGTAATTTATTTTAACCGTATGAATTATGTACATGAATGGGTGTGTCACATTTTGCAGAATATAGATGTCTCTGAAATCTTGGCTTTAGGCAGAGAGAAAATAACATTTCCCATTGACTTTCGAAAAAATGTCCTTGTTAAAGGCAGTCTCGTGTCTGTATCTCCTAAAAAGTGATGTCTCAGAATGTAACAGGGAAATGTTTTTTTCTATAAAAATATTATATTTAAGAAGTATGAAAAATAATGTACAGCTCCAGCAATTGGCTTCTCTTTATTATAAACCAAGCTCTGTTTTCTTAGTTTTAAAATTTTGTTTGAAGGAGTTACTTGTTTCTTTATCAGCAGGTTCGTATTCAACATTCTAAGGTGGCATTTTCTCAGTTTGTTTAGTTCGTTTCTACAATGTCACATAATGGATTTTCCAATAAGTTAGAGTAGCTTTCCATATTCATGGGGGAGGTGTCCATTTACATAATCTTCTGTGGTATAGAACTCAAGATAGCCTTCCTGGACATCCCTCTCTTCCCCCCATATTTTCAGTTCAATTCATTCTTACAGATTTAATGCCATTGGTGCTTCTGATGAGTTTGTAATGTGAAGCTACGTAGTAACAAATTAATTACTGTTAATTTCTGTTTTACTTTACATTGCCTGCCTTTACTTTTTAAGGTAACCTTTTAGTAATCGTAAAGAATATATAAGGAAAGCTGGTAACGAGTAGATTTTGATGGAAGTCCAGGTCACAGTTTGTCACTTGCCCATTGTGAAGAACTATGAATTGGGAATCCAGACTATCAATAGAAAATCAGTCTAACCTGGCTAGTTTTAGCCAAGTGACTTAGTTTCAAATACTGAACCCTGGTTTCATTATCTGTAGCATATGCTTGACCTAACTTCCTGCATTACATTGGACAAGTACATGAGATGTATGTGAAATTCCTTTGAAACTATAAAATGTTATATGAAATACAGTGTCATATTTACTTTTTATCCAGTGTCCCTTGTTTTTTCCCTAGCCTATATGGATTTCTTCCATATGTTAATGTTTCTTTTCCTTTGGTACATGTATTTAACTTTGGCTGTCATAGCTTACGTGCTACTAATCTATTGTGAAATTTCTATACTTCAGGGCAAAAATCAAGAGACAGCCATAGAAAACTTACTTGCTCTTTTGGAGAAAGGCTGCATCTAACTGAACATCTGTCAGGCTACCAGGAGAGTACTCTTAAATTGCGATTTGTCAAATTGAAAGTGTATCACCTTATGACAAACAAAATTTCCATTAATACTAATTATAAAGTAGGAATTGGTCTTTAAGTCCAATTGGAGTTTAAGTCTTCTTTTAGAAAGCCTTTCATAATTAAATCACCTGTACTATGTCTTTGCTCTGTGGGTCCGTATAATAAGTAGATTCTGTATTTTTGAAGAAATAGGGAAGGGGTTTTAACATAAATAGGCAAAAATGGAAGTCAGTCAAAAAGTGGCTTCTAATCAGTTTTCAAATTCACTGCGGTTAGTTAGTTTCCTTACTGCTATTTCCAAACCCCTTTGTGCCTCTTAAAGATCTTGGTATGAGAAAGGAAAATTATAAGTTGAGAACTGTCATATCTTTTTCTTCCTACTTCCTACCTTCTCCTTCTCTTCCACTTTCCTCTCAGTTTTGGTTACTGTTAGTGAAAAGTAAAATAGAGCATTTATTTATTGTTTTAGTATTATGGGTAAATTTGGGTTTGGTGTGGTAAACTATTTCCATTATTTTGATTCTATTGAAATGCAAAAATTTCACCCTACAGTGTACCTGGACTTCGCTTTTTTCATTCATTATAGTATATCTAGCACCCATAGTCAGTATCAAGTAACTATTTGAATGTTAATAAATGGTTTAAAATGTAACATTTTGGTTTTAGGCACACAGGGCATGTAGGCTAGAACTGTCTTAGATTTTTTTCCTTTAGTCCTTTGCATGTTGCCATATGGGGATGCTGAGTTTTGGTACAGGCAAGATGTCAGTAAATTTTTTCTTAAAGTAGCAGTTTCTCATGTAGATGCTAACTATCATAATACTGATGAATGTTGCTTTATTTTAAAAATCTCTGCTCTTTTTTCCCTGTTGAGTTAAAAATAATTATGTTTGTGTATCCTACAGAAAGCATTACTATTTAAGCAAATATGAATATCACATGAGGCAATTACAAATCTTAGTGCTTAGGAGCTGGCTCTTCCTATCTTAGGTCTGTCATTAAAAGACTGAATAACTGGGCAAATTAGGATAAACCTTAAAGGGGCTAGAACATTGTTCACATTTAAATCTTTCTGTGTCATCAGGTTATCCCTTTGGAAGAAATATTTCAGATCTGTATGAAATACCAGATGACACAGATTATCTTAGAGGTCAACTGTACTACTAAAAATACTGTGAGCCTAAATTTTCAGAATTTAGTTTTTCCTTCCTTTTAGCTATGCTCCATTGAAGTAACATGTGAATCAGCTAGTGTGATGGCGGCAACACTGGCTAATGGTGGCTTCTGCCCAATTACTGGGGAAAGAGTACTGAGTCCTGAAGCAGTTCGAAATACACTCAGTTTGATGCATTCCTGTGGCATGTATGATTTCTCGGGGCAGTTTGCTTTCCATGTAAGTAATTGTTTAATCTTAATTTCTCTGGCAGGAAACTAGTCTGGACTAGTTCCTTTAAAAATACAGTTTGAACTTTGCTTCTAGAGCTGTACATTAATTTTAGAGAGGCTTGTTTTCAAGGTTAATTTGTTACAGAATTGGTAAGAAATAGAGTTAAGCAGTGTATGACATGTTCTTAAGAACTTGAAGTTTAATTTATAGAACCTTATCACTTTTATTTTTAAGGCATTTTACTGTACAGGCTTAGTACAGACTTTACTTTTAGTTGCTAATGTTTAATATTATGGTGATTACATACCTCAGGAATTCTTTAAGTTCAGAAGGAGTGCATAACTGTGATGTTTAACATCTTTGGTTACAGCCATAGGTGTTTTAAAGGACTTAAAGTATATTAAAGTTAAAACTTAACAAAAAAATACTCCTTTAAGCTCTGTTGTGCATTTGCCACTTGTGAAATGTTATAGACTTTTCTTGTTTCATTCTATGTCTAGTCTAGTCATAATGCCCTAAAAATTTATTTTGAAAATTTTAAAAATAGAAAAATAGATGCATTTAAAGTTAGAGAAAGACCAATATCATATGATATCACTTATGTGTGGAATCTAAAAGAAAAATGATACAAATGAAATTATATACAGAACAGAAATAGATCCACAGACATAGAAAACAAACTTATGGTTACCAAAGGGGAAGGGGGTGAGGCATAAATTAAGAGTTTGGGATTAACACATACACACTACTATATATAAAAGAGATAACCAGCAGGACCTACTGTATACCACAGGAAACTCTGCTCAATATTTTGTAATAACATATAAGGGAAAAGAATCTAAAAAAAAATATATATATATATATATATGTATGTATGTATAACTGAATCACTTTGCTGTATACCTGAAATTAACACAACATTGTAAATTAACTATACTTCAATAAAAGTAAATAGTTACCTGTTGCTCAACTTCAGTAATTATCAATACATGACCAATCTTGTTTCATCTATATTACACCTACTTCCCCCACCCTTTTCATAGTTCAGTATGTAATTCTAAATGATAAGGACTCTAAAAAATACACAGCACCATTGTTATGTATAAAAATCTGAAAAGAATTTTAATCTTTAATATCATCAAAATATTTAGTCAATAATGGAAAAGAATATGAAAAAGAATATATGTATAATTGAATCACTTTGCTGTACAGCAGAAAATAACAACATTGTAAATCAACTGTACTTCAATAAAATACATTTTAAAAAATATTTAGTCAATATTCAGATTATCTGGATTATCTTAATTATTATTTTACAATTTGTTTCACTTGGGTTACAAATAAGGGCCATACATTGTGGTTGGTTGTGTCTCTATTATTATTTTTTAAATCTTTAGTCTCCCCCTTAATCTCTTTTTTCTTGTCATTTTGGTTGAAAAAACTAGGTCATTTTTTCCTGTAAAGTTTCTTAGAGTTTGGTTTGCTTATTATGTCCCTTCCTTTGTCCGTGGTATTCCCTGTAAATTGGTAGGTCCCATTAAGGTGATTATTTTGTTTTGTTACTTTTGTGCAAGATTACTTCTAGTAAAAGGTCTGAATGGTTAGTTAGCCATTAATGAACACTTCCCTGATGACATTAATTTTGTCTTTTATCATAATTGTCAAATTTTATATAATGTAAGCTTAAATGTTTTGAAGAGGATTAATTTGAATTAGTACCATCTTATCTCTATTCTTTAGAATTTCTCTGCCAGTATACAATAGAGAATCTTCTAAGAAGAGATAATTTCTCATTGTTTTAGTCATAAAATATTTTTTGAAAATCACTTCATACTTAAAAGCAATACATGTTTATTATAAAACAATAAGAAAATATAGTCAAAAAGAATAAAATAAAAATGTGCATAGCCCCACAATTTAGATGTAATCTACTTTAATTCCTTAGAGTATATCTTTCAAATATTTTCCTATATTTAAATATATCCCAACTGTTTTATAACTCTTTTCATTTACTATATTATAAACATGTTGATAAATACATATCTACATTTTTAATGTTGGAATTCTATATGGATATATATACCATAATATTTTAACCAGTTCCCTTACTGTTGGACATAACTTTTCTTATTTTAAAATGTTAACATGAATGTCCATTTTTTTCAAATTATTTTCAGGTTGGTCTTCCTGCAAAATCTGGAGTTGCTGGGGGCATTCTTTTAGTTGTCCCCAACGTCATGGGCATGATGTGCTGGTCTCCTCCCCTGGACAAGATGGGCAACAGTGTTAAGGGAATTCACTTCTGTCACGTAAGCATATTTTCTTAATGAAAATAATGATCATATAAGTTGAGCCATCTGATGATTCTACTTTTTTACTCTTTTCCAGAGTTTATTGATTGTTGGCACTCTCACTGCCAGTCTGTCAGTTACTCAGTAGCCATGGACATGTTCATAAAGGAGCTTTAAACTGCCTCCACCACACAGCTCCCATATAATCATCGTCACTAATTACAAATTACATTTGTTTGATGCTCATATTTTAATTTTCATGGTTATAATTAGTTTTCAGTTTCCAAAAGCTCAGCAAAAGATACTAAACTTGGAGAAGTCATTTAAATTCCAACATAAATGAAAGATTATTATAGTTTACACTGTTATCTTTAATCGGCATGGTTGAATATCTTTATCCATAAACTACCTTTAAAAGTCTTTTTTTTTTTTTTTGAGGACATAAGTACTGCAATTTAAAATTATTACTACTCTTAACTAGTTCAGTATATTTTTTTTAATTTTATTTTTTATTTTTGGCTGCTTTTGGGTCTTCGTTGCTGCACGTGGGCTTTTCTCTGGTTGCGACGAGCAGGGGCTACTCTTCGTTGTAGTGTGCAGGCTTCTCATTGCAGTGGCTTCTCTTATTGTGGAGCACGGGCTCTAGGCACATGGACTTCAGTAGTTGTGGCTCGCGGCCTTCAGTAGTTGTGGCTCGTGGGCCCTAGAGCGCAGGCTCAGTAGTTGTGGCACACGGGCTTAGTTGTTCTGCGGCATGGGGGATCTTCCGGGACCAGAGCTCGAACCCGTGTCTCCTGCATTGGCAGGCGGATTCTTAACCACTGCACCACCAGGGAAGCCCCTAGTTCAGTATTTTTTGTTGTTACCCAAGTCTTGCTAATATTTTATCTTCTGGTTTTATTTACATTTACTACTTCCTATAGTCTGCACTAAGTATAATTTTTTCTGCAGACTTTCTCAATTAAAATTCCAATTTATTTTTCAGTTTTACAGATTTTACAAAAACTAGAGAGTGACATTGGATTCCTTATAGATTAAAATAGATTATAACCAGAATATTTCTTTATATTTTTGTGCAGCTTTATAGTTATTTGATAGAAAAATTATTTCATGTGTCCTATTATTATAATGCCCATTTTACAGGAAACGGCAGTTAAACAATTTGAGTGGCGGAGCCCTAGGGTCAGGCTAGTAAGCAGTGTTTTCAAAATCTGTAACCCACGTCTTCTTATTCTAATTTCAGTTCTCTTCTTGACGCATCATGCTGCTTTATTAACATGCAGTGGTCCTTTCCATGAGATAGTAGTTAAGTTGGACAGTATTAGTGTAATTTATTAAAATGTGAAAAAACAATAGCCAATGACTAGCCAGTTTCTTATACCTGTTTTGTTTAATTATAGGATCTTGTTTCTCTGTGTAATTTCCATAACTATGATAATTTGAGACACTTTGCAAAAAAACTTGATCCTCGAAGAGAAGGTGGTGATCAAAGGGTAAGCAAAATTCTTGTTTAGATTATTATGTAATTTTTTTTTAAGAGAGAGAAAATGAGGTTCACCAGTTTAAGTAAAACTTAGTTTGTTAGTGGCCTCATATCTTTACTAATAACAAATGAGTGTAAAAAAATTGTTGACATTATCATCCTGGACCAATAGTACATAGATATTAAATATTACTGTTTTATTTAAATTGGAACTGGTTAGCCTAGGAGCAGGGGTTTCTCCCTTCCCCCATTTTTCTGCTATTTTAAGCAATATTTTAAAAAATTGATTCTGTTAAAAGAAGACAAATTGGAAAGTGCTACATGCTATAAAGAGAAAGCCTGTTTTTACTCTTAATATTTGTCAGTTATAGTCTTAAATTGAAGTTTATTTTGATGTGGATGGATATGTAAATGGGAAAGGATTATAGTATTAGTGAGAGACCTGACAAAGCTTCATAGTAAGTTTTATATAGGTCACCATAGATGAAGTATTTTTCTGTAGAAATGCAATATTTAATGCAATATTCCTGACACTGTTAGTTTAAGGTAACATTTGTTATCAGTGTGTTTGGCTTCATATTTTTGCACATATATACTCCTTTTTAAAGGAGTCAGAGCTCACATTCCAGGAACAAGATTTTTTTTTTGTCTTTGTTGTTGTTCACTGCACTAAAGGACTTGTTTTGAATTTAAATTTCTTTGCATCCCAAATGGAAAATGTTTAGAGTAAAGTTACCTAACTAGACTTGAAGCTAATATGTATGAAGCACTTATAAGTAGAAAAAACTTTTAACACTTACTAAGTAAATTTTCCTATCGTTAGTTCCAATCAAAGTAACTTCTAATAATATATGAGAATTATGCAAAGCCGACAGAATAGAAACTTCCATGGGCATCAACATGAGTAACATGGAGCAAAACATCAGATGGTGGTGGGTGAAAATGTTAACAGATTTTAATAACATTCATTGAAAAATACCGTTTTATAGCTTGGACCTTTCTTCACTCAAGTGCACTAATAAATTATGTATGTTGCTTGAACAACTAGCATTCCTTTGGACCATTGGACTATGAAAGTCTCCAACAAGAACTTGCTTTAAAAGAGACAGTATGGAAAAAAGTGTCACCTGAGTCAAATGAGGACATCTCTACAACTGTAGTATATAGAATGGAAAGTCTGGGAGAGAAAAGCTAAAGAAATGGGTTCTAGTTTCAGAATGTTCTTCATTTAACCTTTCAAACATCTTTAGTTTTCTGGCATACTATATTTATTTGAATTTTTTGTGTTCTCAACCTTGGGTGCTGGAGCCATGAAGCTTTTTTTTCTTTTAATCTTTGTGTAAAGTTAATAGATTAAAAAGTGGATTTGTCAGTCTTTTAAAAAGTATTTATAAGTAAATAAAGCAAATTTGCTTTATTTTAAAAAAAATGAAAGGAGAAATTTCTTAAAAATTTTTCTTGGTGTAATTAAAATTTTAACTATATAGGCAGTAAGATAATCCCATTTTAACATAGTAACAAATTTGTAATTTCTTGGTTCTGAAACCTACACACTGAACTCATAAATTTCATCCATTTTGTTTTTTCCACTTTTAAAACTGACATGATGTCTCTAGTAGCAATAGAGCTAAATACAAAAATAAAAAGACTTAATAATAAATTCCAAATTATTTAATATAGCAGTAGATTATAAAATTAGCTTAAGATATTATGCTATTTTTAGTAATAGATTGGCTTTAACTTTTTTTTTCGGCTTTAAAGTTTTAAAAATTTATTTAAAATTTTATCAAACACTTTAAAATGTCTTTGCATTTTCACTTTGCAACTCCTTTGTTCTGTCAGAATTGTCATGTACAGGAGTGTCTTATGTTATTAAAGCATTCCAGCCAAAGAATTTCAGATGTAATATGACATGTTTCATTGTTAAAAAGCTATAATGGTTACTCAGAAGGAGCAACAGGGAGTGTCTTCAAGTGAAATGTTTACCTGAACAATTTTATTTTCATAATATCCACGTAACTTTTTCCATGTTATATTTAAATATGAATGGTGAATCTTGGTTTTTAGCTTTTAATAATTTCACAAATGCTAATGAATCTTCTATGATAAATTATAATAACATCTCATAAAGTTTGTTTTATTTGAATTCTTTTAGAGTATTTAGGAAATGAATTCAGTCTGAAGGTAGTTAGTATGCTACTAAAATGCCTGTTAGATCTGAATCCTTTTGTTTGGTTATATAAATGCAATATTGAGAATCAAAACTTGTTTTTAAGAAAAGAACTATAGGTTCTACACAACCTAATTTCAAATAATTCACAATGTTTAAAGTCAGTCTTGGCAAAGTGATTGTAAAATTGTGTAGGACCTATTCACACTTCTTCCTTCCTCTGTATACTTCTCTGGTTCTCCCCACAGTTCCCCCACAGCTTCAAGATTTTGGAGGGCAGGGGTGAGGTCAGAAGGAGAACTTGATAGTTTCTTAGTATCATGGCATACATGTGGTAGGGTAAAGTCTATAAAAGTAATTGTAGTGCAGCAAAAAGTTTTTTCCTGGATGATTTAGATGCTAGTGCAAATACAGATATAGAAAGTCTTGATTATATGAGTTTGGGAACTATGATAGTAGGAAAAGAAGTTCCTTTCCAAACTTGGTCAAAAGTCTTTTGGCCTAACTGAAGTATTAAACATATATTTAAATAATTATATGTTAGGTTTTAGAGGATATTACCAAGGATTTTATGGCTAATTCAGTGTTCCTCTGATGTACAGATGCATATCCTAACTGGATGCTTCTGGTTTGGCCATTTATGTGAGAATGGTGTGGCTGAAGGCCTTACCTCTGCTACGCCTTTGAACAGTGTCATTCGAATTAGTTTCACAGAGCTATTGTGCTTTGCGGAACTGAATGTCTAAATTTATAGTTTGCAAAACAGGCTTTATTTTTTCCCCCCTGTGCTCTAATTGTTATATTTTACTGTTTCATTTGGAGGTAGGTTTTACTTTATAAAATGGAAACTTAATGTTTCATATTGTGTCCATATTTGTATAGATTTCAAAATTATGTTAATTTGTGCCACTTACTATGTTTGTAAGGCTTAAATACACACTTACCAATGGAGTAGGATTACCTAAGCTACTTTGTTTATAGAATCTTGTTAAGGATGAGCATCCAGAAATTTTTGTAGCAAGGTATAAATGGAAGAAGAGGGAAGATACTGTGAATAGGCCCCCAAACTTTATTTAAAAATTAAAAAAAAGGAAAACCTTTGCCGGATTTAAAGACATTATTTTGATTCTTTCAGTATTTTAAATACCTTTTCAAATAAAATTCTTGAAAAGTACCCAGTATTTTTGGATTTAATGTTTTTTGCCATTACTGATTCTTGATATTCAAGCATTTTGAAGTTAGCATATTTGTTTTTCTTTTTTTTCCATCATTAACATTTCATTTGAAATGCATATCCTTTCTGAAATACTTTATTTTTAGCATAAATGTTGTGTATTTTATCTTAGTGTTTGGATTAAACCATTTGTGTTATTTAGCTTTCTTTTATTTGCTTTGTATATTAATGTACCTTTTATTTTCCAGTATACCTACTTTTTGTATTGTACAATAAATTTATTTTAAGCTGATTTTATTGTTTTTTTTATGAAAGCAACTTCAGCATTTTAAGTACAGTAGTTGGAATTTTAACTTAAAAAGTCATCCTTTATGAAGATATTAAAATGCTTTATATTTTTAGCTAATTCTGAGGCTGCTGTGAAGAGAAAGTATAGAAATACTCAAGGGCTTCATTTGATTCTTTTTTTTTAAAGCAGTATAGCGTTGGTGGGTTTTTTTTTTTTTGCAGGGAGGACGTTTTTCTATTGGTTGTACTAGAAGTATTTGAATAAAGACTTTTCTCCCAATTTTTTTTTTTTTTTCCATTTGACAACTTAAAAAAAAACCCCACTACCCCATTTGCAGGTTCTTTCTGCTTTCTGAGGAAGAATATCAATGATTCACTATGTAATTGTTGTTTTACCTATTGTCCAGAGTAGGAATAACATGTTGCTAAAATCAAATGAAGAGTATTATTGCTTTAGAATAGAACTGTCAGTCTCAGTAGAATGTATATTGAGTAGAATAACTGTAATATTAAAATTCACCCTAACTACTTTTTAAGGAATTTAACTTTCAGAAGGAACTTAGTATATTTCCACAGCATGATCCAAATTATAATGAGGTTACATGCATTGTAGATCAAATACAGTACTTTAAATTTTTGTTTGATGAAATCTTCCATTCATATCCAGAGAAGACATCCCAAATATATTATAGAAGTTTTAAAAACTCTCTGAAGGGGAAATACTGTTGTTTACAGGAATTTGTATTTATCTGTGGGCTTTTTTCATAAAGTTCTTTTGGGATTAGTAAATAGGCAGTTCCATTGTCATGCTATATTCAATATGTAAGTTTGTGATCACTTGCTATTAAAGATACATTTGGTGTTGTTTTTGTTGTTGATGTTTTTAATCCATTTGAAACAGAGAGGTAACTCAGAGCTTGATCTGACGGTGTAGTTTCATAGGCATGTACGTATGTGGAAAGAACCACTGATATAGACTGATATTGTCAGTTGGTATCTTGATAATTTATATACAATGTATGTGTTTATGTGTATATCTAATAGATGTCTATCTATCTTTATATTTATCTATGTCCATTATCCATAGCCTAAAAATCAGCAGCAATTATTTTTACATAGTATGTCACGTGTAAATGGTTCATCGATCTATTCCAGGTTTTTGTCGTAAGAGAACTTCGAACATTTTTGCTCTACCGGAATTTATAAAATATAACATATTTTACTTGTTCAATTTACCTTTAAAGATTTGTGGTTTCTGTTTTGCTCCCATTCACTACTAGCACTGTCAGAGTAGAATAATGATATTGGAGAACTCCACAAAAGGGAAAGCAAGAACATCAGATTTCATGTGGAAGCTGACTTTAAAGTAGTGTCCAGAATTATTATATTGAAGGATTGTATTCAACTTAAAATATTGTACTTCTTAGTTTGAACAGTTTACTTTATGGAATAGTTTTATTCTAAAAATTGTGCACAATTTTTAGTTTTAAGAGTCTCCACTATTCATTTGTAAAAATTTGTTTTTCTCCACGATGGTCTTGAAAATGCTAGAATGCATTTTTTTTTTTAAGTAACATGCTTTCTGTTCAGTTCCTTCTTTACCATTTTATATTAAATATAATATTTAATTAAAACCAGATGTTGGAGATGGGGCTTGTTATGATTCATCATGGCTCATCCCTCAGATTTTTACGCACATTTATTCAGGTTACTTTAGTCCATTCACTGTCATGAAATTCAAGGCCCAAATTATACATGAACATACATTCAAGTATATCATTCATCCACTTTTATTTCAGATTGTAACACAGTTAAAACATTTGTTTTCTACACTGTTTAGAAATGGAAGGAATTTAACTGGACTGGGAGAGATTCTTTTTTTCCTCTTCTCCCTCTTTCTGACCCAGTAGTAGTTTATTAATGTGAATACCATACAATGCACATTGAAGAAATTTAGAAATTACACTTAGTCTGGACTTTTTGCTTTTAAAACTATAAGGTCATCTAGGGCAAAAATCTATCCAATATAAAAGAGAGCTGGCAAAACTTGACTTTTTTTAGAGTCCTTAACTACTTAAATAGTAATAGAAAAGGTACTTTTTTAAAAAATTGTTAAATAGACTGATAAATCTTTATTTAATGAACTGATTTTATTACTGTGGTTTTAAAACATTCCTTTCTAAATTTATATTGTGAGCATACAAAAGGAAGGAAATTTATTTTAAGGTTGACTTAGTTAACCTTACCTGTTTTGTAGATTGTAGATCTGTTAGTAATTTTAATAAGTTGTAGCTATAGAGATTTTTAAGATGTGTAAAACCAGCACTGATCAAAACTTTTATAATGGCTTCCTGATCCATTGACCTTTAATTAAAATGAATAGGCTACTAATTAGCACTTAGCACATTGCTTTTCTGGTGGCGTCCGTGGTATTTTTGGCATAAATTACAAAACACTTCTTATTGGGAACTGTTATGTTTTGGTTAAATAAAGAAGTGATGATCCTTGATTCCAAGTGCTTTGATGAACTCTGTAAGCAGTCCAGTATGGAGGCTCATAGAAAAGAGTAATAAAATGACAAATTCTGGCAGTTGATCTCATAACACTGTTGTTATTATTATTAGACTTCTAACTCTAAATTTCATCTACTAATTCGAGAATATTTTAGTTAAAATCTCAGTGGTAGAGAACAATTTGGTATACTTATTTTTAGGCCAAATTTTATGTCTGAGGACCTGATTTTTCTGGATATATTATTATAAAAAATTATGATTTTTATTTCATCAAGTATTTACCTTGCTGAAATGTTTTCAGTCCTAATGTATCAGATGATTAAAATTATCTATTTGGAGGGCTTAGCTTTTAAAAGGACAAATTCTTACCTGAGACAGTTTTAAATGTCTGTTTCATATTATATTTCTGGTGATTTTTGTTTACATAATGAAAATCTCTTTGGCCTAGCAATTCCACTTGGAACCCTTAGTTATAATTTTAATTCATATCCTGTAAACAGTTGAAGAATTTTTTTTATTTTTAAAACATAGTTTATGCTTTCTAGATATTTGATGTTCTTTCATTTACCGTAATCTTGTAATTTATTAGAATCACATGGTTGAGCTGGAAAGTAATCTTAAAGGTTATCTGGTGGAAACTCCCAGCCCTCTTTTCCAGGTAGCACCTTGCTTTCTCAATTAATGTATTTACTTTTATTTTCTCTTTTTTGATGGGGTTGGTTTATGTTTTTTGGGACAGTTATTTGTTGGTTGTTTATTTTTATTGAGAAGCATAACTAGCAGTACTGGTTAATATGACTGTAAGTTATTTGGCAAACTGATTGTCCCATCAGTGTTTATTAAAACTACTTAATTGTATTTTTCTAGTATATAGTTATATGCCATGTTTATAAAGACTAGTAAAGTTAGAAGTGAATGTCACAATTATACAGTAGTTCTAAAAATAAAACATTACCCCAGAACCTTTGAAAGAAAGTAAAGAGTAGCAGAAATGTGACTCTAAAAATAAATGTTGCATCACTGGCTTTTTAAATTAAATTTCTTTGGGATTAGGCTAAATATATAAGTAAAAAGATTTTAAGTAACCAAAAGATTATTGGAGTTCTAAACAAATGTTTTCTGGAAAAAAAAAAAATTTTTTTTTTTTTCTTTTTAGGTTGTCTTTTTTTCCCAGCACATTGTTTTTATTTTAGATGTTTGGATCTTTGAGTGGCTTCAGAATAAGGCTCTGTATTTGTCTATTACTCTGTTGTGTGTCTTGTCCTTAGCATCCACCTTTTTCATAGTTCTGGGATTTTTATTTTTTATTCATGAAGTAAATGTATATTGCTGTTCTTGAAATGCATTAATTTTTAAAAGACTTAGTTGACTTAAATGTTAAAACTTAAATATTATTACTCTTTTAAAAAAGTACCAGTTTCTTCTCAGAATTTAAACTTGCCTAGGAAGCTTTTCTCCCCACAAGTTTGTATAGGTGAGAACCTGAACTTTTAAGTGACTGGCTCTTGTTCAAATAAGCTCTGCTTGCTTTCACCTTATATCTATTAAAATTAGAATGATGCTGAAATATTAGCGTCAGTTATGCAAATATAACTATTCATGTTTGGGCCATTTCATTGTAAGATCCAAATTAAAATGATCATCTTCAGCCTCTTGTTAAACTTTTCCTTAGCTTAGAATTAATTATTATCACGAAACATCGCTAAGGATCATTACAATTCGTCCTTTGAGGGGATAACATAAAACTTAAGTCTTGTTTCCATTTAAAAGAGATTAAATGATGTGATATAAATTATTTATGGAACTCAATCCAAGGTCTGTTTTTTGTTCTTTCTCATAGTCCCTCAAAATTAAAGATCCTAATTGAAAAACTCAAAATCTGTTAATCTTGAGTATTCTTTCTTTTTCACCCTTTCCTATCATAATTAACTTTTGGCTGAAAATGAGGTAACTTTAAAAATTATATCAAAGTTGCTCATAAAATGGCTTTTCATTTTCAAATCTTCACATTGCTGATATGTTCATTTCCAAATCTTTTAATGTTGACATTTGCCACTACTTTTATTTAAAATATTTTTTTTAATCCATAAGTGTTAAAGTGTAAACTTTTTTTCCATATGATATAGCTTATTGTTGGTAATTTATTTTACAATCAACTTTGAATACATGCATCTGTGGGTCCAGGTCTATGCACAAGTTTTATAACTTAAAGAAATGAACTAAATAATATTGTTTCTACTTTGAATTGAAATGAATAAATGCTACATTTTCTGCAAAATGGAACTTCATTTTGACATCCTTTCAAGTTGCACGACAAGTGATTTTGTTAAAATTTTTGTGGTGACTAATACTATTAACCCTCTTTAATCATACCAATAAAATATTTCTGCCTTAATGTTTCCTCTATTTACCCAGAAGAGAAACTTTAGAGAATGGTTTTCGGGAGGAGGGAAGTAGAGCTTAACTTTCTATTACCTGTTTGTGAAGTGTTTCAACTAAAATATGCTGTTACAACAGTCATTGTATGACATTTTTTCTTTTTCACCTAAAGGAGAAACAAAGGAGAAAAAACGAATTGCTGTGTTTTTAGCCAAGTAATAAAAACTGGAGAAGCTTTAATTTTTATTTTGTCTCTGTTGTGCAATTTTATTTTACATCCACCATATATGTCTGCCACAGAACCATCACTGTTGTTTATTTGGTATCCCTTATATGTTGGGCTTTGTCATGTAATGATCTACTTACTGGCATGTTAGTACATTTACCTTGTACATGTGGGGCTTTTGGATAGAGAGCTGCTGATGTTTGCATATTGTGTTTTACAGTTTTTGCTTTGTGAAAGTTCTTATTCATTGCCATTGCAAGGTTTAGAATTTTGCGTTAGTTAAGAATTAGGGATCTTCTGCAGAAGTTTTTAATAGATTGAAACTTTTGGTTTACCTAGTATTTTTTGGACTTATATAGCATCAATTAGTGCTGGCGTTTGGGCATAGGATCTGAGTGGGTAGCCTGATGTGATATACTGTGGGCATGAATTTCTGAGTTTTGTTTTGCTTTTCTTTTTATTTTTCTATTTACACACACACACACACAGTGTTCAGGCAGTATGTTATGTGTTGGAGATGCTGCTCTAAGAGGCAAGGTTCCTCCCCCTGTGATGGTTACAATCTGTAGAAACAGGGAGGCTGCCTCAATTCTCTAACTCTAGGATTGACGGGGCTGAGTTTTCTGTGCCATATACCAGCAAGTATATTAAATAACACTGGCATCTAAACATCCTTGGGACTCCTAGATAAATTTCAATTCCATCAATTGTATGTTTGGCTCACTTAATTCCACTCAGCTAGAGGTTCAGAAATATGCCATTCTTTAGTATTATATTGGCACAAATTTGTTACCCTGTGACAACTCAATACAGTAGATCAGTGAGTTACTTTTTTTCATTTCTTATCTAGAAAACTTTAGAATATAAAGCTTGAAAAAAAAAAGCCAGGTGTTTGATAACTGACTAAGCAACCCCTGGAAGGTTGAAGGGATAAAATGAAGGATGGTAACCAAAAAGTCTTTAAATATGTACCAAGAGAAAAAATAATAGCCAACATTTTTATGTCACTGTCAGCTTTTCTTCAGTAAGTAACAATAATAGACACTGACTTGTCTGTAGATGTACTTAATGCCAAGTGAGTTTGACATAAAGTTTTAAGGCTCAAGTCTAATATTGATAAAGGAAATTTTGTACAGTGACTCAATCTACCACTGATTTTTCACTATAATTCTTAAAATTTCAAAGAAATATTTCCAATTTGGTAAGTTAATAAAGTTCACCCTTCAGGGCTTCCCTGGTGGCTCAGTGGTTGAGAGTCCGCCTGCCGATGCAGGGGACACGGGTTCGTGCCCCGGTCCGGGAAGATCCCACACATGCCGCAGAGCGGCTGGGCCCGTGTGCCATGGCCGCTGAGCCTGCCCGTCCAGAGCCTCTGCTCCGCAACGGGAGGCCACAACAGTGAGCGGCCCGCGTACCAAAAAAAATAATAATAATTCACCCTTCAAATCCTGACATTTATTTAAAGTACAATTATCTGTTCACCCACTCCTACCAAATAGATGACTAAATATAAGACTAAGAGTCTAGAAACACATGCATTTTTTTTGTTGTTTTTTTGTTTGTTTGTTTGTGGTACGCGGGCCTCTCACTGTTGTGGCCTCTCCCGTTGCGGAGCAACAGGCTCCAGACGCGCAGGCTCAGCGGCCATGGCCCACGGGCCCAGCCGCTCCGCAGCATGTGGGATCTTCCTGGACCGGGGCACGAACCCATGTCCCCTGCATGGCAGGCGGACTCTCAACCACTGTGCCACCAGGGAAGCTCGAACTTTATTTTTTTAAGCTCACTTTAAAACCATCTCATTAAGCTGCATGTTGACTGTAAATCTTCAGCAGAAAGGAGAAAAGAGAAAGGACTGGTTCAGACTGTGAAGTAATAATGTGCCACCCTCCTGATTAGAAAACTACAATTAGCTTTCTTCATTATTTGCTCGCTGCTGGACCAAATGCACAAAAACAAACAGGTTTTATAGGACTTGGGGCCAAATCCAGTGACCGTGTTGTAATTTATTTTGCCCTAGACAACTTCCTTTGTAGAGATGCAAGGAAAAGGGAGGAAGGCAGTACTACTAGAGAAGTTAAAAAGTGTTTTACAAATAACGTGCAAAATAGGTGCAAAAGTTTATTCATTTGTTCATTTACCTTTATGCAGCAATTTGGAGCACCTCCTACAAGACAGGAACTACTCTATGTTCTGGGCAAGAACACATGAGACATGATCTCATAGACCATAAATACCAGGAGTCAATACAGAAAATAACAGCCTAGATAAGTAACTACATAAGATAATTTCAAATAGTGTTTATATCTACAAAAAATGAACTTATGTCACTGTTCTATCTTAATAATTTTGAAATCTCAAACTTTGTTAAGCAGGCACCCCCAAAAAAGGCTAACTTAGGTACTTCAGTCTGTATCATTACATAGTTAATTGTGGAACCAAGAAAAAGCCTTCTTTAGCTGGATTCTTGGAGTTAATGGCCACCTGGACCACTTGACAGAATAGTGTTTATCTTTTTGGAATGTTTAAATTACAAATATTTTTAAGTATAGGAAACAATAAAGAACTTCTTTAAGAACTGATACTGGTGATAATGGCCCATTTGCAAAGTTTCTACCTAATTCTGAGTAGGCTCTTCAATGCTCTAGAAGTCGGTTTGGTGGCTCTTCACCCATTTTCCCCACCCTCCACTCCTACCTCTTACAGCCACCAATCTGTCCTCTGTATCTATGAGCTTGTTTTTTTGTTTTTAGATTCCAAATATGAGAGAGATCATATAGTATTTGTCTTTCTCTGTGTGCCTTACTTCATGTAGTACAATGCCCTTGAAGTCCATCCATGTTGTCTTAAATGACAAGATTTCGTTCTTTTTTATGGCTCAGTAATATTCCTGTGTGTCTCACAACTTTTTATCCGCTCATCCATTGATGGACACTTTGTTTCTATGTGTTGACTATTATAAATAATGCTGCAGTGAAAATGGGGGTGCATGTATCTTTTCAAGTTAGTGTTTTCATTTTCTTCAATAAATGCCTAGAAATGGAATTGCCGGATCATATGGTAGTTCTGTTTTTAATTTTTTGAGTAACCTCCATACTGTTTTCCATAGTGCTGCACCAATTTACATTCCCACCAACGGTGTACAAGGGTTCCCTTTTCTCTGCATCCTCGCCAACACCTGTTGTTTCTAGTCTTTTTGATAATAACCATTCTAACAGGTGTGATATTTCACTGTGGTTTTGATTTGCATTTCCCCAATAATGATGTAGAGCATATTTTCATGTACCTGTTGGCCGTCTGAATGTCTTTGGAAAAATGTTTATTTATATCTCATTCTTTAATTGGACTATTTATTGTGTTGCTGAGTTGTATGAATTCTTTACATATTTTGGATATTAGCTCCTTATCAGACATAAAATTTGCAAATATTTTCTCCTATTAAGTAGGTTGCCTTTTCATTTTGTTGGTTTCCTTTGCTGTGTAGAAGCTTTTTAGTTTGATATAGTCCTGCTTGTTTATTTTTGCTTTTGCTTTTGGTGTCAGATTCAAAAATATCACAAGACCTGTGTCAAGGAGCTTACTGCTTATGTTTTTTCTAGGAGTTTTATGATTTTAGGTCTTAGGTTCAAGTTTTTTAATCCATTTTTAGTTAATTTTTGTGTATAGTGTATGATAGTGGTCCAGTGTCATTCTTTTGCATGTGGCTGTCCAGTTTCCCCAACACTGTTTATCGAAGAGGCTGTCCTTTCTCCATTGTATATATTTGGTTCCTTTGTTGTAAATTAATTGACCATATACGTTTGGGTTTATATCTGGGTTCTATTCTGGTCCATTGATCTCTGTGTCTGTTTTTATACCAATACCATCTGTTTTAATTAATGTAGCTTTGTAATATGATTTGACATCAGGGAGTGTGATGCCTCCAGCGTTGTTTTTCTTACTCAAGATTGCTGTGGTTATTTGGGGTCTTTTGTGGTTCTGTACAAATTTTAGATTTATTTTTTATTTCTGTGAAAAATACCATTGTAATTTTTATAGGGGTTGCATTGAATCTGTATATTAATTTGGGCAGTATGGACATTTTAACAGTATTCCTGTTCATGAACACAGAATATTTTTTTGTTTCTTTGTGTTGTCTTCAGTTTCTTTCATTAATGCCTTGTAGTTTTCAATACAGGTCTTTCACCTCCTTGGTTAAAGTTATTCCTAGGTGTTTTATTCTTTTTGATGCAATTGCAAATGAGATTGTTTTCTTAATTTCTCTTTTTTGATAGTTTGTTATTAGTGTATAGAAATGCAACAGACTTATTGTGTATTGATTTTGTATCTTACAACTTCACCGAATTCGGTTATTCTAACAGTTTTTTGATGGAGCCTTTAAATTTCTATATATAATATCATGTCATCTGCAAATAGTGACAGTTTGACTTTTTCCTTTCCAATTTGGATTTCTTTTATTTCTTTTTCTTGTCTTGATTGCTTTTTATCTAGGACTTCCAATACTATGTTGAATAAAAATGGTGAGTGGGCATCCTTATTTTGTTCCTGATCTTAGAAGAAAAGCTTTCAGCTTTTCACTGTTGAGTGTGGTGTTAGCTGTGGACTTGTCATATATGGCCTTTATTATGTTGAGATACATTCCCTCTGTGCCCACTTTGTTGACAGTTTTTATCCTAAATGGATGTTGAATTTTGTCAAATGCTTTTTCTGCATCTATTGAGATGATCATAATGATTTTTATCCTTTATTTTGTTAATTTGGTGGAACACATTTACTGATTTGTGGATGTTGAACCATCCTTGCATCCCTGCAATAAATCCTACTTGATCATGCTGTATGATCCTTTTAATGAATTGCTGAATTTGCTTTGCTAATATTTTGTTGAGGATTTTTGCATCTGTGTTCATCAGGAATATTGACATGTAATTGTCTTTTTTTGTGATATCTGTCCGGTTTTGGTATCAGGGTGATGGTGACCTTGTAAAATGAGTTTGGTAGAGTTCCCCCCGCTTCCAGATTCAGAAGATGCATTTTTCAGTCCTTTTGTTTGTCTCCTCTAAATGTCTGTTAGCTAAACTCAATTTATTAAAACGTTTATAAATCCTTACTTTTCACAGAACTCAAAAGTTAGGGGTTTTCATTAATCCTATTTATGTATAAAAGTTCTATGATCTGGAACTTTATTATCCAAAAATGAATGTATCTTTATTCACGTCTGCACTTTTTTTAAAATTAATTAATTTATTTGTTTTTATTTTTGGCTGTCTTGGGTCTTTGTTGCTCCACACAGGCTTTCTCTAGTTGCGGCAAGCAGGGGCTACTCTTCTTTGCGGTGTGCGGGCTTCTCATTGTCGTGACTTCTCTTGTTGCAGAGCATGGGCTCTAGGCACGTGAGGTTCAGTAGTTGCGGCATGCGGGCTCAGTAGTTGTGGCTTGGGTCTAGAGTGCAGGCTCAGTAGTTGTGGCACATGGGCTTAGTTGCTCTGCAGCATGTGGGATCTTCCCAGGCCAGGGATTGAACCCGTATCCCCTGCATTGGCAGGCGGATTCTTAACCACTGCGCTACCAGGGAATCCCTGGCACTTGTTTTTAGTGTAAATTTTTTTTTGGAAACCAACAAAACTAGAATGATTCAGTGATGAAAAGATGAAATAATGAAATATTCTATCCTCATTTAGAGACAGTTACATTTGTCCTTCTATACATTTGATTTTTAGTTTAATGACTGTTAAATATAAGCAAAAATCACAAAAATATGCCATGTATACTAGACTATGAAGAAACAATTCTGCTATTAAAGTGTATTTAAAAAATAACTTCTGCCTTTCCCAATGTCTGTATTCTGGTGGTGAGTGGTAAATGTATGCATTTTCCATCTGTTCTCCTTTCTTCCAGAATTGCATTTATAATAATGTAGTACAGTACAAAAGTGGTCAAGTAGTCCATTTTTTCTCTGAAGTTGCTTTCCCACTTATGTAACTGTAAGAAAGTGGCTAAGACTCTTCTGGTCTCTAGGTTTCCTCTTCAATATTGTTAGTCCCTGTTTTACTTAGTTACCAAACAATTTTTCATCTCTTCTATATACCAAGAATTTTGTTTTCCTCTTGTGTGTGTTTTCTCCTCTTCTTTTCTGTTGCTATGTGTAGGTCCCCCACCAATGTCCAAAATTAGATCCTTTTATATAAGTTAATACATATAACCTTTAAAATTATTTTTCTTTCTTTCTATTAAGAACCAGTTATCCCTCAGTATTTATTAGTTTTTGTTTCAACAGCATGTAACAGAATTAATTCAAGACATTTAGCTAATTTAATTTGGCAGAGAGTCAGATTTTATATAAACTAACCTTAGCATTATCTTGTTCATTATTCATTCATGAATTAGTTCTTCATTCAACTAGTGTTTATTTATTTATTGCCTATTATGTGCTAGAAACTGCAGAGTGCTTAATGTATGCAGTGGTTAATGAGACAAGTATGATCCAGCTCCTGGTGTTTGCAATCTAGAGGGGGTTGCAGATATGGAATAAATCATTACTAAAATAATTAAAAGGTGATAAGTGATTTGTTCATACTGATACATGTAGATCTATCTAGTTCATTTTAACTGCTATAAAGGAGGTGAAATGATATATACCATATGACACTTTTTATATACCCATAACAGACTTTTTGAGACAAATACACAACACAGTTAAAAGTATAAGAACATGCACTCCAGTCTTCAGTAAAGCTTACCTCTGGGAGGAAAGGGAGTGGATGCAGGGGAAATAGTTAACTGTATCTTTAATATTTTATCTCTTTAAAAAATACTGATCAAATATGATGGTAATAAATGAAAGGAAAAGTACAGAGTAGAGTGCTAGGAGAGGGTATAACACGAAGACCTCATTTTACCTGGATGAAGAGGTATGGTTAGTTTTCCATGAAAGGTGACAGTTAAATTTAGAATGAGTTAGAGGAAGGGCAGAGTAGGATTAATAGGATAGTCTGGTTTTAAAGGCTCCAGGACAGGAAGGAGTTTAGTACATCTCAGAAGGTGAAAGAAAGCAAATGTGAGGCAAGGTGAACAGAGATTGGCCCTGGATGAGTCTTAGAGATAAGATCACATTATGTAAGGGTAGGCCTTCTCATATTTTAATGTGCATCTGAATTGTTAGTGTCCTAATTTTAAAATGGAGATTCCTGAAGCCCAACCCCGAAGACTGATTTTAAAATCTGCATTTTTAGTAAGCATCCCAGGTGTTTCTGCTGCAGGTACTTCACTGAACACAGTTTGTCAAACATTTATATAGGGTTTTATATGCCATATTAAGAGTTCTGGACTATTCAAAGTGCAGTCGGAAACTTGAAGGCTTTTAAGAAGAGGAATGACATGATTTGGTCTTTAAACACTGCTCTGTGGGAACAGATTAGAAGGAGACAAAAGTTGAAGTTCTGGGCCCGAAATGAGATGTGGTAGTGGCTTAGAATAGGGTATTAGAGGTGGAAAAAGTAGATATGTGTTTAAGAGATGAAATTGGCAACACTTGCTGATAGTATTTGGTGGGTGAAAAAGAATGAGATACCAAGTTGACTACCATGTTTTTAGTAGGAACAATAGGGCCGTTTGCTCCTGCAAACTTTGGAAGTACAGAAAGAAATTAATTTTGGTTATAACAATTAGGGATCTGTTTGACTACAGATATCAGGAGGTTGATCAACAGTGGTTTAGACAAATGGGGTTATTTTTCTAATATAACAAGTCTGGGGGTAGATAATACAGGACTAGTGCCATCAGTAAGGTATGCTTTCTGCTCTGACCAACCTTAGTGTGTGGATGTTAGACTTCATGCCTGCCACCTTATAGTTGCCAGATAGGTGTTTCACTTTTGGCCTCATTTGTATGGTCAAAGTAGAAGAAAGAGTGACACCTAAGTCAGGTAAAAGAAGTTTCCCAGACACCCATCTGACACTGGCCAGACTAGATGTAAGGGAATCTAGGGAACTATTTTTTAATTGGGCTTATTGCTACCCCTAACAAGTCGAAATTCTGTTAGTCCATACCTACAGGGTAGGAAATGGATAATGGGTAGGCAATTAGCAGTGTGTGAAAGCTAACGTCTTTTTGGCATGTCTGTATTTGTGAGATATCCAAGTAGTGATGTTGAGTAAGTGTCAGATACAGGCCTAGAATTAGGAGGTTGGTCCAAGCTGGAGATAGAATTGTGTGAGTGGTCAGCATGGAAGAGTAGATTCAGAGCTGGGGGGAGGTATGTGAGATTGCTCCAGGAGACGGTGTGAAATGAGAAGGAACCCTAAGGAACTCCCATTTTGAAAGTAAGATAGAGTAGTAGGCTCCGTTTGGGGAAAGTGGCCAGAGAAGAGAAAATCCAGCATAGTGTAGTATCAGAAGTCAAAGAAAGAGAGTATTTTAAGAATTTTTGAGCAGTCATCTGTACCAAAGCAGATAAGTGTTAAGTAAGATGAGGAGTGTTCATTTACATGATGTCCTTCCTAATTTTCTTTCTTTTGGTGTAACAATGTCTTTTTATTTAGTAAATGATAATAGTAGATGGTAGGATTGTTTTTATTGTTTGCACTCAGAAAATACAATATTGGTAGCCCGTATTGGTAACTTCCTCCCCACCTTCTAAGAATATTTTATTGGCTTTGAGATTTAAAGGTCAGAGAACTATTTGGAGTAGAGCAGGTTTGGCTGCTGATAGAAAAGTAAAGAAGGAAAGCTTGAAGTAGATACAAAAGAGAAGAAAAGGCCAATAAAGTGAGATCCCTGGAAAGAGATGGAGCTCCCAGCACAGTGGAAGATTAGGTTTGGTGGAAGGAAGAGCATCTCCAATAAAGTAGGTCATTGAGAGGCAAGCAGGCAGGTAGGTAGATTTGCAGACATGGTAGGAGGAGGTTGAGAGAGTTTCTGTCCATTGGTTTCCATTTTCCTGAAAGAATATGAAAGAAGGCTTTCTGCTAAGAATGAGTTGTGGGGTTGGAGTGAGGCTGTGAGGTTTCAGAGCATAGAGAAAATAGGAAATGTTTGTTCTTGGAGAGTGGGAGAGAGAGCTGAGGGAAACATGGTGACATTGTTAGAATACTATTGAGGTTGGTAACCACAGATTTATGGTCCTGGCAGTCTGCTCTGTTGTACCTCCCACTCCCACCCCATCCTGTATCCTATGGCTGTATCCCAAATTTGGGCTTAGGAACTGCAGAAGATCAGGCAAGGGGTTTTAGAGCATTTACCAGAAATTGATTTTAACAGTAGGCTTTCGAATGTACTTTAGCCCCTTCCTACATAGAAGGCATGCTTTTAGGGTATTTTAGACCTAGAAGGTCTTTTTCCCTTTTAGAAGCTGGTTCTACTTAAAGAATTTTCAACTAATATAGATTACACTAACAAGTGAATTTGGGGTATAATTTTGTCATGTCCATCCTCCTTACTTCACAGAATAAAGTATTACTGATAAGAATTATAAATGTTTAAATATAGATAGGTGTAAGCAGTCTCATGATAAGGCCTAATTATGTATATATAAAATGTTATGTTGCTTTATTTTTCTGTTTTTAAATTTAAAAAAAAATTTTTTTTCTGTTGTTTAATTCTTCCATTGTTGTGTTTTATTATTTTATTTTTTTGTCTGTGCCGCACAGCATGTGGGATCCTAGTTCCCTAACCAGGGATCGAACCCGTGGCCCCTGCAGTGGAAGCGCAGATTCTTAACCACTGGACCGCCAGGGGATTCCCTATTGCTTTATTTTTGAGGGTCTTAAAAACATCCTAGGGCTTCCCTGGTGGCGCAGTGGTTGAGAGTCCGCCTGCCGATGCAGGGGACACGGGTTCGTGCCCCGGTCTGGGAAGATCCCACATGCCGCGGAGCGGCTGGGCCCGTGGGCCATGGCCTCTGAGCCTGCGCGTCCGGAGCCAACGGGAGAGGCCACAACAGTGAGAGGCCCGCGTACCGAAAAAAAAAAAAAAAAAAAAAAAATCCTATTCTCCAGCAGCTTCTTGTATTATATGCGGGAGTAATATGTTCTCATAACTTGAATAGTAATCAAATTAGAACGTCTTTGAAAGCGTTTTGAAAAGTACATAGCACTAGAGAAACGTATCGTTAATGTACGTGTTCTCTGTGTGTTGTCCATAAAGCACACATGTTGGAGTTTTCACAATAGAACTGTGAAATGAACATTAAAGAATGTAGAGACTTAAGTATGGCTCTCTGGAGACCAATGAAAATGAGGGATTTTTTTTTTCCTAAAAGCAATCAGTAAGGATGTATTGTGGTTGGAATAACTGTAGAGTAGTCATGTACATGTGCCTTGCTTTGTTGTGGTAGCAATATTCAGGGCATGCAAAGGAGAGACAGGTCCTTTAACCCTAAACTGAAATAATTCTGTCTCTATTGCTGCCAAAACTTTGTTTTGTTTCTCATCAGAAAGAGAACCCTATCTCTTTCAGGGAACTTGTTTGTATTTCCTTATTTTAAATTTATACCACACAGTATAGCATCTTGTAATTCCAGTGGCCCTGATCCTGATTTTTTTTTAAGTAGTGTGTACAAGCATTTGGTGACCAATTTTTTTTCCTGTCTTCTTACTCTTTGCTTTCAGTTTCTTTGACTCTTTGGAGTTTTGTGTACTCGTCTTTTTCGTTAATAATAATCGTAAATAAGCATGACACTTTATCGTGCCAGAAGTGTGGCACCTTGTTTTCTGTCTGAACACGAATGTTAACTGATCTTCATAGAGTTTTATAAATATTTATTTGCATAAGAGAGGAAGAGAACCAGGAAGATAGTGAATATAAATAAAACTTTGATAGTTGTCAGTGCAGTACAAATACTCTTAGGTCTGCCACATGGAAAAGGCACTTTTTGTTCTTCAAAGGAATAGCTGCCTTTGCCCTGCTTATTTCTCCTGTTTGCTGCTTGCTTCTTCATTAGAGTGCTGTTTGTCAGTCCACACAAAGATATGTTGTTAGCTACTTCTATACTCGGGATAAAAGGAGGGTTGCTTATGAGCCCATTGGTATCTTTAGACCATTCATTGGCATTTACCAGCAATAATATGAGCCACTGAGATAAGAAGTTTATTTGCTGCCAAGGCTGTAGCAGTCATACTTGCTCTATTCACATTAACCCAAAACTCGTATTTCATTTTTAGAGACTTAAACATAAAGAATGAAGATACTTTCTTTTTTCCCTTTTTGGTATTGATAGGCTGAATTGAATGATTTGTTTTGTTCCCTTATTTTCTCTTCAATTAAAAAAAGCACCTCAATAGAAAATTAGTATCTCTGATTTCCCTAGAAATTGTTTCTTAGTTGCTATTTTCTGATTTTCTATCACAACATATTTTAGTCTTGGTACCATATTGGTGAGGAAATCTCATCTCAGGTTTTGTTAGGAATCTCTTGGCCCAGTGGATACTGAGTAGAGGTTGAAAGAACACTGACCCTGGCGTCAGACAGACTGCGCCTGAGCCCTCATTCTGCCACGTACCAGCACTGTTACCTTGCTCAAGTTCCTTTGAATAATAACAGGGATTTCAGTCCAGGGAGAGTAGGTGCTATATATTAGCTATTTTGTTGTAAAAAATATATAATCCTAATTATTTTGTCTTCATGGGTTGTTAGATTTCTTTGATATAATTGTGACTTCTTAGTTTAAGAGTAAGTAAATTTATTACGAATTAATGTACTCATTGAGAAATTTTGAAAATGGTAATACTTAAGAGAGTTTATCACTTAGCTGACGGAGAGCAAAGTGCAGTGTTTGGAGCTGCCATTTTGAGGTGGTATTTTGTAAGTGAAATTTCTATACTCTCTTTTTAGAGTAAAATTTACTGTTTGATTTATTCTTCTCTACTAAAATTATAGTATGAGAACCTCCTGCATTTGTGTAGAATTTTGGAAATGTGGTCATGAAATTGCTGAACTGTTATTCCTATAAAGGATTTTCTCTAATCCTCTGATCATGTCAGTTGGATTAGTTTTGTCTATATATAGCAAGAGTCGTCCCTCGGTATCCTTGGAGATTGGTTCCAGGATTCCTCCTTATCCCACCACAGATATTAAAATCCGAGGATGCTTACAGTCAGCCCTCTGTATTCCATATGCGGAACCCACGGGTATGGAAGGCCAACTATATATTAATAATTGTGTCTGAATAAGTCATTGGAAAGCTTAGGAACATGTGGCCTCATACTCAGACTGTCTCATCATAACTCTGTTTTACACATCCATACAAATGTTAAACTCAGCAGTAAGGGAAAGAGAGAATATCTTTGATCACGTACACGTTGTACAGGTTTATATTTCTAACCTTGTTGGCAAGTGGTTAATTTACATTTGCTGGAAATTTAAAGTTTTTCTTTAGCTACACTATACAGGCTTGTATTTTTTAACCTGACCTTAAGAAAAATATTTATGAAAGAAGGCTGAAAATTTATTTTCATTAAAAGGCTATAAAAGGCCAAGTTGGAGGTAAGCATTTAAAACAGAATTGGATCTGGAGTGATGATGGTTTATTTAACAGATGGAGAAGGGTATCCATTCCACAGCAACAGATACTGTAGTGAGCTAGAAATGAGAGAGCAGCTTACGTCAAACTGGACATAGTAGGAACAGAAGGATGGCTTTTCAGTTACCTGCTTTTTTTCGTTAAAGCCTTTCCAAAAGGACGAATTAGTCTTTGTATGAAGACAGAAACTAATGATGAAAAACAAGGGAAACCACAGTTTTGCAGCTGGTAATAGAATTGGAAATAAAATACTTGGAGTAAAGTGTCAAGCCAATGTATCCATCTTCCCTCCCTCCCTCCCTCCCTCCCTGCCTCATCTCTCTCCTCCTCTACCTTCTCCACTCCTGTCCTCCCATATTTCCTTCCTTCCTTCCAGTATTTTGGCAAAGGATCTTTATGGATTAAAGTTAAATTGCTATTTAGTCTTTTAGTTTACTTCTATCCTTTGGATACAGTCTGAGATCTATTAAGAATTGGAAATGTGTCCCAGCTACATTACTAATTCATATGCTATATGACCTTGAGCCAAGACCTTTAACCTTAGTGGTAGTAATAAATATATTTTACAGCAAGCCTGTCAAAGATGTTTAAAAACAGTTATAATTTTTTATGTTGAATTTTTCAAGGTCATTCACTATAAATTACCATAAATACAAAGTACTATGCTTATGTAATTCTAAAAATTCCTACTTGTACAGAATTGGGGGTATTTGGGAGGAAGATACAAAAGATACATAAGATACACAATTCAACTTTTAAACAGGCTCAAAATAAATAGAATGATAGGATTGGAGAGAGGAATGTCATGTTTTAGACTTGTAAAATTGGTATAATCTATAACTGCTTCTAGCTCTTTTGGGAAGAAAAGTATGATTTTGATATGCCAAGCATGCCAGTGTTAAATGAACTCATATGAACTGTTACATTTTTGTTCCACTGTTGTCATAACTTTGTACAAATAAACTAAGATAAGGTTGTCTGGTTCTGGCAGGTTCCGATAAAGATATTTGATAAGGAAAATCTAGTAGTACTGGAAAATCTGCAAATAAAAGGAGAACTTAACATTTAATTTATAAATTTTTAGTGGCTACCTGCCCAAGTGAAGTTTCTTTTTGCTAGGCAGAGACATACATTAGACCTCAGAGTCCTTGATCTACATGGGGTACTGTTCTGCTGTATAAGCTCTGTTTCTTTGTACTGAGGAATGATTCATCAAAACACAGGCTCCATGCCTCTGGCAGCTACTGTTAGTTAACTCACTGTTTTCTGGACCCTGGCCTTCTTGACAGGTATTTCAAAATTAATATAACTCAAGTATCCATTGGGAAATTAGGAGAATGAGGCTTGATCAGTGGCAGCACACCTACATCCTTTGCAACAGTTGGCTTGGAGTTGGATGAGTCATCTTATAGGTTGTCCTCTCCTTCAGTTTGGTTTGTCATAGCAGTCATTCCAGAGGGTGTGTCAGTTTGAGGAGTATTTATGGAACTCTTTTAACAGGCCACGAAGTGGACTGTCCCTAAGTGAAATAACACTCCATCTGCTGTCTCAAAACTGTTGAACTGTTCCATTGTCTTTCTTGGCATTCTACTCATAGCTCACTTCTTGATTTATGCAAACTTTAAAAATATAGGTGGCTGCTTGCTAAAGAGGCATTCGTAGATTTAGTTTTAAATGGTGCTTTGTGCATGTGCTGCCTCCTAGTGTTTTTCTGTCTTGGAGTGAATGACACATTTTATACTTCTCTGTGAGCTGAAACATGCTTGTGAATAAAGTGTTAGTAGTATACCCTCAAGAAATTGATTGTACCCTAAAATCAGCTTTTCTTGGGTCTCATTAATAAGGAATTTTCTTTTAGAGCTTTGGAAATAGTGAATAATTAAGTGACTAAGTGGTATATACGATATATAATAAAATACCTTCAAACTTGCTTGGTCTAAATACAGAATTTTAAAAAGGGATGTAGTTCATGCATACAGTAACTGAAATAGGTCAAGGATTTATTGCTTAGAAGGATAATATATTTTAAAGAGTAAGAACTATGGGTAGTTAATATATCAATGGTTTGCACATAAGAATTCTGGATTTCTCTTGAGTAGTGGGGGAGATAAGAAACACAAGTAAATATACCATATGTGATAGTGCCGTAGTGAGCAAATGTAATAGAGATGACTTCTGATTTAAGAGATTGGTGTAGGGCTCACAGAGAAGGGATTAAGAATAACACTGCAGTGAGAAATGGGTGGAGAAAAGGTACTTTCAGGAAATAAATAGTATGCACTATGGTTTAGTAGGAGCAGAAGGTATTTAACTGATGACTCCTTGGCACATGCTGTCACAAAGCACTATGTGGGTAACTGACAACAGGCTGCGTGGGTAGTGAATGCTGGATGGGATGCTTGGGGGAAGGGGCTTTCAAGCTAGCCCTTGCAGGAAGGGAAGGATTTGATTAGGAATCTAGATGTTCCAAAGAAAGGAGCATAGGCACTAAGATAAAAACAAAACAAGGGTAGTGAGAGAGACCAGTTTTTTACTCTGTTGAAGTTGAGGTTTACACTGAAGAATCTTGAATGCAAGGCTAATGAATTTAAATTTTATCAGAAATGATTTGGGGATTTTTTTTTTTTTTTTTGGGATACTCCCTTGCTGAGAAACCTTTAGTGGTTACAGCACCGTTTTGAGAAGATGATTAGACGTATGTGGGAAGGTTTTGGAGGGTGGAAGAAGGACTAGAAGCAGAGGCACCAGTTAGGAGGATTGAATAAATGTGGTAATGGTATTTGAAGAAGTAGAAGTCAAGGGAGGTAGAAGAATTAATAATGATTACAATTTAATCCCCAAATGCTGGTAGCAATTTGAATATTTGATGCTTCTGGAGAGAATATTGATTTAGTCAGTCAACACTGGTTAACTGAAATATAATTGACATATAACATTGTGTAAGTTTAACTTGTACAGTGTGTTGATTTGAGTCAGCCTATACTTAATGAGTACTTATGTGTGGTAGGCACTGTGGTTATAGTGGGGAAGAGAAAAGACAAGGTCTCTGCCCACTTGGACCGTATGTTTAGAAGGGGAGACAAGAAACGTGTGTGTGTGTGTGCGTGTGCGCATGTGTGTGTGTATGTAAGTGTATATATGTCAGATAATGATAAGTCCTCTGAAGAGAAAAGCAAGATAAGGGATAAGGAGTGATGAAAAAGAGGGCAATGTTTTAGAGTCAGTGAGCTTACATTTGAGTAGAGACCTGAATGAAGTGAGGCGTGGAGGCTCCCCACTACCTGGGGAAAGAGCATCCCAGGCAGCAGCACAGCAAGTGTAGGCCCTGAGCGCCCCGAGGACCAGCAAGAAGACACACCTGCCTGGAGAGGGCCGCAAGGGACAGAGTGGTGGGGAATGAGATGCACAATGTAACCAGGGAACAGAGCATTTAGTGTCGTGAAAGCCATGGTAAGAAGATTGGATTTTATTCTAGGTTTCACAGAAAGTCACTGGGAGTGCCACAATCTATGTTTTCAAAAGATCCCTGTGGCAGCAGAGTTGAACAAGTGGAACAGTTAGGAGGCAGTCTGCCAGGTGAGATAAGGTGGTGACTCAGAGCCTAGGGTGATAGTGATGGAGGTGGTAAGTGGTGGGATTCCAAATATATTTTGGAAGTGGAGCAAATGCCTTTGAGCTAGATGTGGGTTGTATGAAGTAGAATGCAGGAATACTCCCAGAGTCTATATGGTCGGTTTGCGTGAATTAGAAAAAGCTAGTTCTGCCTCTTGGTGTAAGCAGACCCTCTCAGCACGTTTCTGTGAAGTGGGCTCCCTTCCTCCCATAGACATACCTGGGCGCTGGGCACCAGAGGTAGGTGAGAGGAGCACGGGCTGAGTACGCCTACTTGGCCAGGCATCCTGGTGGGGGGCTCAGTCTGTGCCATCAAATGCAGCAGCCCTGGATCATGACTCAGTTTCTGGCCTCAGCAACTGGATGAACTGTAGTGTCATCCCAGAATGAGGGACTGTGCAAGAGGAGCTAACTTGGGGTGAGGGAAGGTGGTGGAAATCAAATTCTAATTCGAGCAGTGTCAAGTAGGCAGATGGACGTGGACTTTTGGAGGCCAGGCCGTTGGGGCTACAGAGAGGTTTGCTCTCTGTAGTTTGAGTTTGAAGTGACAGCATGACGAGCAAGTGGAGCTGTAGAATTAGGGTTTAGGAATAGAGATTTAGATTAAAGATGTGTATCGGGAAGTTATTCCGCCCAAAGGGATATATGAAACCTTTGAGGGAAATTACATTGAAAAACAAGAAGTACGGAGACTGCCTTTAGGGAGTTATCAGGCAGTGGAAAGTGGGAAATGATTCTGCAAAGCAGTCAACAGGAGGAAGACCCTGGTAATCAGCATTATGGAAGACAAGGAGTGAGGGCGAGGCATGTTGGAGAGGTCAGAAAGGATCAGGGCTAAGGAAGGCTGCTGAAGCTTTTGAGGGAACTACTGAGAGGTAATAGTGGGTATGAAGGTAATTTGCAGGGAATTAAAATTATAACCTACTTTCAGAAAACATGCACTGAAAGGGGGTAACAACGGGGTTATATATTGGTTTTTCAAAATAGGATGGTTGTGTCCTTATTAAGGCAGAGATGAGGGAACCAGTAAAGGAGGAAAGGAAGAGAGAATAGGTATTCAAAGCCGATGTTTTGCATAAGAGAGGAAGGAGAGATGGAAACAATTTATCATCTTAGTAAAGTTGTGGTTAGGGGTCATATGTTTTGGGGGTCACCACTGGTATTAAAGGTCTGAATAAAGTATAAAAGGGAACCAATAAGAGAAAAAATTGTCAAGCAGTGATGAGAGACCAGTTGGAAATACGGAGAATCATTTGTAATAGCCCATAGTGTTTTTCTGTGGGCCCAAGAGCACAAGGGAATTGAGAATTCCAAATTTATCCAATTTTTAAACGTTAAGGGCACCTGAAACCGTGGTTCATGACCCAGAAGAGTGCATATCAAAATCACCTGGAGACTTTTTTCAAAATATTGTATCCCCTAAAATGTGTCAAATTGAGGTGTGGGAATAGGACGACTAGAAATGGGAGGAGAGATGCTTACATACACTTTTAAAACATTCTGGGTGATTCTGTTAAACTCCCACCCGCATTGAGAAAACTGTTCTTGACTTGGGTTTAGTAGGAAAGTGACAGAGTGCAGGCTGGGCAGGAGTAGTAAAGGGTAGCCCAAGGGGAAGCTAATGGACTGAAAGAGTAAGAGTAAGACTTTTTGGAGTGATCTCAAAAATAACAGTAAGTAGCAGTAAAATTTGGGGGGTGTGCTCAGCTGCTTAAGTTCCTGTACTGCAGAACTTTTCATGTGCATACGAAAGGCTCTGTATCTCCAACAAGGGGATTTAATATTTTAAGAAAATAGCTGATCACGGAACCCTTTTTTTCATGGCGCCTTTGTGAACTAGTTTCTGCAGAACACATTTTGAAAATGCTGAATTAGGGAAGTCCAGCAACGGTTAGTTCCAGTTCGATTTAAAAGTTCACAGGTTGTGGGAAAGGGAAGCTGTAGTGGAAAGGTAGAATGTCCAGGTTAAGATCTAGATCTTCCAGGGCTGTGGCTTTGTTTGGGGATAGCTGGGTTACTTTCCATCCCTCCAGGTAAACTGTTTTCTACCACTGAGTCCAGTGTCAGTTGGATCATCAGTATGAATGTTGAAGTTGCAAAGTTTAAGACAAAAGTGGGGATTTATGAAGTATTTACAAACAGTGTATGTTCAATAGTTTGGTTTCTCAAAAACAGTGTTGGATGGTCTTTATGAAAGCCAACCAAAATCCAGTGGCCTTTAGGATAACTAGCCTCTTCCTTAATTAGTGACAGGAAAGTGGATAATATCAAAAGAAGATACACTTTGAATTCTTGGAGCACTCAATGTCAGTGACTTAATATTTTGGGAGTCTATCCACCTTTTGGGCCGAGGCAGTGTCACAGGCTCTGAGAATGCCCCCATTGGTACTGCCTGGCCATTGAACTGAAGACTGCCTTTCCAGTGAAGTATAGTTCACTGAAGTGTAGTAAGTTTGAGATGATTAATACTGAATGTTGTCGCTGAAGATTTCCAAAGAAGCCAGTGATTGGTGAGGACAGGGATTGTTGGCAGGGATTAGACATTTATATAGCATGACTTAGTTTTTAATAATGATGTGATGTGAATTTTATGAGTATACAAGTCAGCTCCCACCACTGAGACATACTAAATGAGAAAGGTTCCAATTTTCAGTTGCCCCAACTATGTGTGTTTCACAGGTCAGAAGTTTCCATTCTTTTGTGCCAGTTGATATCATTCCATTCCTTCCCTCATGTCTCTTTATTGTTGGATTCCCCTCATAATCGTCTTTTTTTTTTTTTTCGGTACGTGGGCCTCTCACTGTTGTGGCCTCTCCCATTGCGGAGAACAGGCTCAGCGGCCATGGCCCACGGGCCCAGCCGCTCCGCGGCATGTGGGATCTTCCCGGACCGGGGCACGAACCCGTGTCCCCTGCATCAGCAGGCGGACTCTCAACCACTGCGCCACCAGGGAAGCCCCATAATCGTCTATTTAAAAAGAAAAAAACACACGTGTGTTCTTTGTGATTACAGCAGTATACTTATGATAAATTTTTGTGTGTGACCCAGCTGAAGTGTTCAAACCACATGGAAGTCACTTACCTGGTGACAGTTGTCCATTCTATGTATTTATTTTCCCCTGTGGATACCTCAACTTTCTTTTCTTCACAGGTAAAGTCGGTGATAAACCTTTTGTTTGCTGCGTATACTGGAGATGTATCTGCACTTCGAAGGTATGTTAACAGGGTGGGTGAGCATATGGCTTACAGATGTTTATGAAGTTGCTTCTGGGCAAAGGGCCACTTTAAAGCTAAATAAAGTCTCACTTCCATTTCCCTCTAATAAAAATGATCCAAAGTATTAAGTTCCCACTTCCAGTGCCTTAGTCTCGCTGTACAGTCTTTCCTTTTCAACCTCCTATATAAAAGCCCAGTCCTCTGTTTTCCCAAGTGGTAACTGTTCAATTAATCTGGCTAATTGGTATTAGTGTTTTACTGGAATTGGACAATGACTTTTCAATCCCCATCTACCCACCACTCTGCATCTTTGGAGGTGAGGGGGGTGGGCAAATAGGGGTATCTGGTGTTCTGCAGATCCCCAGTGTTGGAAAGGTCATATAGGACTGTATACTTAACATAAGGTCTCTTGTAGAGAGTTGCAGCTGAACTTTAAGGTGGAAAAATGTCTATGCTTAATTTCCACCTTCATTTTAAAGTGTGATTAGTACTTGCATCAGCAGTATTGTATTATAAACTTTAAAGCTGCTAAGAGACTAGATCTTAATTGTTCTCACAAAAAAGAAATGAAAATTATGCCCCATGAATATTTGCCAACACTACAGTGGTAATCGTCTTGCAATACATAAATGTATCAAATCAACATGTTGTATACCTTAAACTCACATACCTTTATTTCAATAAAAATGTGCACTTTATTTTTTTAATTTTAAAGTCTGATTAGTATTTGTAGACTGTAAAATGTTAAAGAATGGGAGCCTTAGTGAAAACATGTAACTTTAGTATAGTTGTTAGTTTCTTGCCCTTCCGAGGCACAAATTTAGGGTATCGTTGTGCCACCATTCTTGAGTTTTGGACAATAATGTAATGAAGCTTAATTCTGTGAGAGATGGTGAACATTTCCTCTTACCCAAAAAGAGCAAAGCTAAGGAAGAACGGTAGAGTGGCATTTACTCAAGGTGTCTGTATACTGGTTGAACAGGGTGTCCCATTAGTGAGCCTGGTGAAGGATGACACCTTTCTCACAGGACCTTAGACTGAACTGATGGAGGAAATGTTACAAAAGTGAATTAAATTTTTTATATAATGAATAGCTATACTTAACAAATTTTCAGATTTGCTTTGTCAGCCATGGACATGGAACAGCGAGACTACGATTCTAGAACAGCACTCCATGTAGCTGCTGCAGAGGGTAATATATGAACCACTCATTTATTAATTTTTTTTGAGACTTAATTTCTACTTAATACTAAAACCTGCTTGTTTGTTTTCGATGTAGGTCATGTTGAAGTTGTTAAATTTTTGCTGGAAGCCTGCAAAGTAAATCCTTTCCCCAAGGACAGGTGAGCTGTTGTTACTTTCTAACATATAATTGGCAAGCCAGTGTTTTATCATACAGGGCTCTAATAGTTAGATGGTGGTATATTTAAATCCACTATGTATATGTTGGCGTCATTATTGAACTTGCTGTGGAGCCTTATAAAGGCAACCAACAAAACCTTGTTTCTGTTCAGTAGATCGTTCTCTCTCCTATATCCTCTTTCTTACCTAAGGAAGTTCTCTTAGAATTTTCTTGGTTAGTCTGTCAGTCATTGTATTGTATGAAGAAAACAATTCCTGTTGTCTGGAAAGATAAAATAGGAATTTTATCCTCATGGGCCTTTTGACTACACAGGGTAGACAAGATAAACATTTGCAGGGGCATATGAAATATGTGTAAGGAGATTACTGTACAGACCTCTAAAATGAATATATTGGAGTTTGTTGAAATTCCTGGATTTGGTTGGAGTCAGTTTTAGAAAGCTTCATGGAAGTTGAATTTTAACCAGTGCTTCGGGGAAGAGATGAGATTTGAGGGCACAGAAGGAAGAGAAGGGCACTCCAGACAGAGTGGAGAAATATGCCTGGAATATGTTCTGCTCCTCTCCTCTCCCTTCTGGTCCACATGGAAAATTGACATTCATCCTGCGGTAAAATACTGTTCACAAAGTGGATAGCCAAGGGAGGGGTAAGAGTGCAGCTTACATATATGCATATGCTTAAAGTAAAGCCTGTACTAATATACTGGCATGTTATATAACTGGAGTTACATAACTGGATGAGTCAGTGAGTAATGAGAATAAAGGTTTAGAAGAACGGAAAAAAAATATTTGGTGGGAGAGGTTTGATACTTATGATTAGGAGTTTGGGTATTTGAGGACAATTTGAAGTACGTTTGGAGCAAGTTGATTATTCTCTAGCTATTAGATCTTTCTGTTTTAGTAAGGTTTTACTATTTTTTAAATTAGTGGTTTGGGTTTTATTAGCTCAGCTTGCAAGATATGCAGAAAAGTTATGGCATCAGTGTCTGAAAACTGTTAGCAATTTTGTAAGTACGGTAACACTTTGATTACCTAAACTCATGATCTTTATTGGCAATATTCTAAAACCTCATGTTAGGGTGACAATTCTCCCTTTTATCCTCAAATGTAATGCCCATACCAGCTCTTTCTAGAGCAAGAAACTGAAGAGAGTGTTTTCCCCTGCCCCTAGTATTTATAATCCCAAGTAAAACGCTATTTACAGGCTGGAAATATTTACTGTGCTTTGCATGTTGAAGGATCAAAATGTTTTATTGTGGTTTTTGCCTTACACTGGCCCCTAGGAATGTGAAAGCAGAAACACCCATCTGAGAGGCAAAAGTTAGCTCAGTAACTAACTTGGTAACTGCGTATTCATGATTTGAGAATGTAAGCTAGACCAACACGTCTTCTTTCTCTATTTCATAGAATCAGTGTCACCTCAAATTGTAAAATAGGCTTGAGCAGATTTAGTGTATACTTCAGAGCTGATACTTTGCATTACTTCACGGAAAAGAAGCGTTGTAAAAAAAAAGATAACTTGCAGTTAACATTCAGTTTTTCCAGAAAGACAGATAATTATATGCTGTAGATGATTGAAAAGTCACCCCACCTCCCGGTTTCAGGCCACTGACTCCCTAACTTAATGAAGGCCAATGCAGAAGTAAAAGGCAACTTAATTCAGCAGTTTTTGGAGAAGCACAGAGATACACGTAAAATGTTACTTACCTGATTTGAAAAATTAAGAACAGGTTACCAAACTTTATTCAAAAATATTTTTTAAATGAGATTGTTTTAAAAACCTTTGAGTTCCATATTGGGGCCCCACTGAGAAGGGAAAAGGTTAAGAACAAAGAAAGAAGGAAAACCAGAAGCTGGTGAGAGTGGCATGTGAAAAAGTGGAGTCAGAGAGCCTGGCAGCCATGGAGAAGTTAAGTGACATAGAGAGTGGATGAGAAGAGAAGCTTAATAGTTTGTGAAGTACTAGGGAGCTAATTATCATGCTCTGTCATTTACTTGGGTTGTGCTTTACAGTGCTGGCTCCTCTTTCAAAAGGCTAATTAGCTGATTAACCACTGCTGGCAACTCTTCCTTTCTTCTTATCTCCAGTCTTCATCTAGATGACTAAAGAGCACAGCTCAGAAACACACTTCCTAGGGAAAGGGTAGTTGTTCTTCTGGTTGTGCAGTGGTCCAATTGAGCCCCTGGAGTCCCATCCTTACCACAGATGAAGAAAATGTCAGTTCCTCTGAGGCCAGTCTTGCTCCTCCAAAGTGTATTTGAGCCCTAATAAGATCGTGGTTATTACCAGACTTCTGAGATCTACTGTGATTTTACATTGACAGGAACACACATTTTCTACCAAAGGCTAGGGTGATGGATGCTATAGAGCTGATTTTTCTTTGAACGTTCTATTTAAAGAATGATCCTTGGGGCTTTCCATGAAGTTAAAGTTTAGAAATACCAGAGTCTACCTTATCTGTCAACACTAGAACTTCCCATTCATAAGCACTTAGATAATGTGAACAAGACCCTTTTGCAGAAGGTAGTTTTCTCTTCCTCCCCATATCCCAAGTTGTCTCCAAGACCACTTTTTGGATTATAAATCCCTTTCTGCATTTCTTCAATATTACTTGTGATATTGCGTAAACAGCTAAATTTGAATGGCCCTTTAACCGGCATTTAAAATCTAAGAATGCTGGACTATCATCTTTGTACAGAAATTATCTAATGACCCAGTCCATGCTGTGCTACTTGTTTAGGTGGAATAACACTCCCATGGATGAAGCGCTGCACTTTGGACACCATGATGTATTTAAAATCCTGCAGGAATACCAAGTCCAGTACACGCCTCAAGGAGATTCCGACAATGGAAAGGAGAACCAAACCGTCCATAAGAATCTGGATGGATTGTTATAATGGTCTTAAGCCCAAGATTTAAATCACTTACCTATTTAATTGTGGAAAATGATTACGAAGAACATGTGTATTTCTATCTGGTAGTGATGTATATTTTACAACATTTGTCATTTCAGTGTTACTGGAGTTTTCTTCATTGTGCACACAGGACAAATCTGATCTCTTTGGGAAAAAATAGAAATAAAACAATCTCCCTCCATAATGTGAGCAATATTTACCTCGCACATTGTATAATTTGATGTAAAAGAAACAGTTACCAATGCTAGCTTAACTGTGTGGTCTTCGTGATTTATTTTTGTGTATTGTGTGACTTTTCAATTTATGGTGATGATCTGCTGATGTGCATTTATAAATTAAACTCTGTTGTACAGTCTGTCCAAATGGGTCAAGGCTGCCTTTAGAAGCAAAACTGTATGATTTTCATGACTTCAACTATGTATTTAGTTTGAGTGTTTGAACAGTTATATGCACTTATGGTTATGTGTTTGAAATACCGCCTGTCACCCTAGGTTCATGATGTGACTCTTTAAAAATTATAATAGTTAATAACTATTAGTAGGACAGACCAATTCTGACTAGATTTTATCAGGGAATCTGTTTAAGATATGTTTGGTGATCAAAACAATGTGTGAATGTAGTTAAAATAATTTTTGAAATAATTTCCTTTTTCTATATCCCCTTAGACCAGCCTCTCTTCCCAGATGTTTAGCTATTTGCCTCTTTCCTTTAGCTGGGAAAGTGGGTGCTGGCATACTATGCAGTTTTCATGTTTTCCACAATAAATCAGAAAACGCCTCATGTACCTGGCATCCGAGCTGTGACATGCCATTTGTCTATAGGAGATGAACCAGAGACAAATTACTAAGCTAAGTACAAATTAGTCAAATTTATCAGCCAATAAAAGGAAGGGATGTGCTACTTCAGCTCTTTAAGAAGATATTTTTCAGCTTTCAGGATCAAGATAAATTCAGAAGTGCTCTAAGCTACCAAAGTTATTATGAAGGTATGGGAACGGCTACAAATAACATTTGTTTTTAAACCTGTCATTAAGAGTCTGCATCAAGATATTTGTTCTATTTGGGGGATCACTAGATCACTCCAGTTTTCTCCTGATTTTCTACCATATATTTTTTGTGGACTTTAGAGTTAATAATAAGAAAAGGCCATTTCATTTTAAATCGAGACCCATCGTTTGTCTTGCAGAGGAACTGCACACATACGTTATCCTGTCATACTCAGAGGTAAAAGGGTATGTTAATAAGGACTTCTGATATTAAGCACACACACAGGCACACACACACACACACACACACACACACTCACAAATGGACTTCTTTGAAGCTGTGTTTAATGAAATGTGCAGAACCCTCAACTACATGAATACTGGTTGTTTCATTAATATAGCAAATTCCTTTTTTTTTTTTTTTTCCTTTTCTATCAGCACACACTCTGCTTCCAAGCTTTATCGTGCCTAATGGCTCCTTTCCCACTCCAGCAGCCTCCAAGTGTTTTGATTATTGCTTCCAGTCTAAATCAGTGACTTCAGCCATTGCCCCCTTATTAACCTAGACGTGTTCTTTTGGTGGAACACGGCCGGTGTTCCTTAACTGAGCTGCATCAGGCATGAAGCCATTCTCGTGTGTGTGCTTCTGTGGGGAGTATGGTGGGTGGGTGTCCAGCCCTGCTGCTGTGTTCCTGCCTCATGGATCTACCAAGACATGCAGACAGGTGGTATATGTAAAACGCTGCAGAGGAACGGCATTATTCCCAAAGATATTATGGGGTAGACACTCTTTAATAGAAATCAACTGAAATAACTGCTCCAACAGCAGCTTGCTCTGTGTGATTTAAATGAAACATTAAGATGGTTCAATTACACAGCTTAAAGATTACCAATGATTCTGAGGCTTTTCTCTAATAAAAAGAGGTTCTAACTATTATTTGGGAACAAAGAGTTTTCATCTTTTCTCAGATTGTAACTATTTTGTGAAATCTTTGTGGTTTAGTTAAATGTGCCCTTACTTACCCATGAGGTTATTTATGACTGTACACTGGTTCCTGTTCTGGCTGTTTGCTGTTGGCTGGTGATAATAATGAGTACATTTGATTTCAATGCTTTTAACTGTGCTGTTAACTGCTGCCATCAGTATACTCCAAAGATCTCTCTGTTTGGGCTTTAGGATCATATGTGCTTTTTCTGTACCACAGAGCTCTATATGGTGGTGTTTATTTAAAGCTTTGTATACACTGTTGTTTTTGCTGGTCTCAGTTCTAATTATCATCTCATCTTTGAGTGTAATGTGCTGTACCCCACTGCTGCCCCACACTGCCCTTTAGCTGCAGAGCTGGATTAGCTATCAACCGTTTAATGCTGTTACCTGCTTGGCAGGGACTGAATGACCTGATGTTGGATTTAGATTCTTCCTGGGGATTGTACAGCTATGAATGTATTTGCTTCCAGAACCTCCCAAAGTGAATCTAATCTTAAAACTGTAAGTTGTAAGTATTCTGAAATTGGAAAATATTTATTTTAAATGAAATTAGGTAGTGTTGCTTTTTACAGCTTAATAAATACATGTATCAAAAAGAACTGAAAATGAATTTTTTTAAAGGTTTTCTCATATCACTGGGTTGGGAACTCCACTGAACACAGGAACTATGTCGAGGCATTTTTAATGCCTTCTGTGGACCAGGTACTATGCACGGTGTCCAGTGGGGTTACCTCAATGACTAAGATGAAAATTCTGTAAGCAGTTCATCCCTGAAGGTGAGAAGACAGGCAGGCATGTGTCTAGTCCTCTTAGAAGCTAACACTATCCTTTTACAGTTAGGAGGTGCTCAGTAAATATTTGCTGCATTGAATCTTGCACTAGAAGGGTTCTAACCTCCTTTAATGAGAAGAGAAGGTGTTTTCACAAAAGTCTTGACATCTATTTGTGGAGCTGCCACACTGGGGTCTGCGTACAACAAGCTGGTAATGGCAGCTCCCACCTGGTCCGTGGGTGTGTGAAATGGCATTCACTCCCAATGCCAGAAACCTCTGGTTTAGGGTTAGCATACGGTTTTCTAACCACAGAGAAGGTACATGAACACCACGTATACCATGGCTGTCCATTTTCAACAAAGTTGTTTGTCACAAAGGAATTTGCTTTGCTATAGCAGTCAAACGTGTTTATTTGTCTGTATTACTGACATTTTAGAACTGGAAGAGATAGCCAAAATCTCTAAGCTAATCTCACCCTTTCTTAGATGAATGCCATTACTTTGAAATCGTGTATATTTCTGTATACCCTTTAAATTATTTGTAGCTTTTGGCCATGTTTGCTTCACGAAAGCTTTCTTAAGTTTTAATAGGTAAGATGTTTGTACCAGAACATACGATCCAGTATCTCAGAACATCTTAAGTTCCACCAAAGCAGAGATCTTTGTCTGTTTTAGTTTACCGACTTCGTTTCCCAACCATCTAGAATAGTGCCTGGCTCATGGCAGGTGCTCTCTATATATCTGGTGAACTAATACATGAATGAATCTTGACTAACCAAAGAAGCCACTTGAGTAAGGACCCCTTACTCTGGGCACAGCATCCCAGCTCAAAAAGTAGGTACCAGAGCTTTCAAAACAACTTCTAGTTTTTTCCTGGGGTAGTCAGATGTGAAAGGAGTGCTTTGTTCAATTAAGACTTAATATCCCATTTCAGCTTACAGGCAACAAATAGACTTCCATCCTTGAATGCTGACTAAATAGCAAAATCTACTTATTGCCATCTCAGAAGACACTTTCCTGAAAAGGGAGAAATTTGTCCTGAGTGGTGCATAAAAGTCCTAGGCTTATAAAACCCCATACCAGAAATACTCTTAAAACACACAAACATCCCTTAGCCAGAATCTGTTTAGTGACTTCTTACAATGATCAGTTATACAGAAATACAAACATACCTGCTAGGCAGGGCATTATCTACTTCACTCCCTGGAGAAATACAACTCTTCATGTTCGTTATGAAGAAACTTTATATTTCCTAGATGTAAATACTGTAGATAGGGAGGTGAGAACAGTCATATTTGCTATGAGGCCAGAATTCAAGCTTATACCACTATTCCCTGATAGCTCATCGAACAACAGTTGCGTCTAACCTGCCAGACTTACATCTAACTTGCCAATTCTTTTATTTTACTATTTTTTTCCAGCACACAATGCCTTTTACTTTGAGAAGGGCACAGCTTTCTAGCTTATAACACTTTTGGAGAAAAGAATGGCAGCTTTTTGTGTGGGTGTAGTAACTTCTCAGAAAGTAATACCTCACCTCATCAAGGAGGTGTGGGGTTTAGATGCTGCTATGGACACCATACAGAGTCCCATTTTACATGTATTTTAAAATTAAAAACTTGCATTATAGCAGTACTGAAATTCACTTTAAAATAAATGCCAAATTATTTCTGCATTTGGAGGCAGCTCTGGTGGTCACCAAGACCAAAGGACTTTCGTTTGTTTGCTATTTATGGTACTCATTATAGCTTGTTTCAATAATGTTTCCTCTGATCTCTTCCACCAACCTATCTTAATCTGGGTAAGAAAGGGTAACACTTAGGAAAACGGTATTAATCATGTTTAAAAATAAGGACTGATATATTTTTATGCTTAATCATAAGAAAAGATAAGAAAAACATCAAACCTACACATAATGCCAGTAACTTTTTAAATCTTTATACAAAATATCTGTAAGAGACTAACTTTATAATTTTAATACTTTTTAAAAGTAAACAAAGTCTCTTGACTGGTGCAGTAAAATGAAACTATGCCAAAGCATTCTTAGAGGGCAAAAATATACCAAATAGTTAAACATTAGCAATTAGGAACAATTTAACTGTCATCTTTGTTCCTTCATCATTTCAATTTAAAAAGTCAACGCAAACCCAGTCAGGTTGATGTCAATCATCTTATGTAAAATCTGAGAGGAGGCCTTGATTTGTGTTTAATACCAAGGAAAGTACCATGTGCATATTATATTTAATGCAGTACCTATACTTTAGCTTTAATTTTGAGACAGACTTCAAGGAAACTTTATTCCCACCAGAAAAATACAGTATTTACCTAACAGTATGATTGTGGTGGTGACAGTAGAAAAATAAGATGCACCTGCAGACAGCAGTTTGTGAATGTTATCTAGAAGAACCCTGTCAAACCCACGCCCTAAACCACTTTTTTGCATGTCAGTGCTAATGGAGGGACGAGGTAAGTAACACAACACACTTCACAAAACATCATCCAGTCCAAAAAGGGTCTAGAAAAAGCACAAGAGAGACAGTGGAACCATTTGCAATGTATTTGTGAGAGAAACACATTCATCAGTGAAAGATACGCAATTCTCAATGCAGTTACACAGGATGAGTTTTCAAATTATCTGATTCTCATAATCTCTGGTTAATGATTTGTCCGTTACTATTTTCTCGTCTCAATTTGAAAATTTTATGACTAAGACTAAATACCAGCTAAAAACAATAAAGACAAGTGAACCCATTTAAGAAACATGCAATAAATTTCAGAGTTCGTCTACATCTACAATTAATTTCAACTTTTTGAAAAATAACAGGATTTACCTTAAGAGAGCTGTTAATAGTTTGGCTCCCTTGACAGAACTGTGAAGACAATTTCATTTACTAGTGACCGTGATGGAGGCAGAATATATTCAGCTTTGGATATTAAAGTTTAAACGGAAAACACTACTCACGAATTTGGAAAGTTTACTTCCTTCCCTTTGATATTAGCCAGTATCATAAAGCCATAACAAAGAGAAAAACTAATTCTCCCGAGAGAGAATTTGTCTCTAGCTTTCAATGGCTAGTGTGGAAGATATAATAAAGAACACAACTTTTATCCTCTGCCCAGATACAGGATGGCTACCTTCAATAAAGAGGTGATGTAATTCTATGTAAACTTAACCTTGCACTATTTCATAGGCAAACCACTGGAAAACTTCTAGCCACATTTAAAGCAGAGAGAACAAATAAGAATTCTCCAGAAGAGAAATATGCCAATCCTGCATGAAGCAGTTGCCTAAATAACCGTGTGATCTACCCAACCACCTGTAACAATTGAGCACTGACTCTAGGCATGGCATTTGCTAGATGCTGCTAAATATTTGACCTTTCCCAAAGGACTCTCATTCTAGTTCTGATGCTTTTGGTATATCTGGATGTTTTTTATTTGTAAAACCCACTCTGTGGAGAGGGCCTTTCGATTTTACCTTCAATAAGATGCATGAAGCCCTTCAGAGTAACAGATGTTTCTGAATTAGGGAAAAATCCACTTGCTATCAACAGGTTGCAGTGAATTTGTTGGCCTTTCTTTTGTTTCCCTAGAAACACAGGATGTGAAGGAACAGAGTAGCAGGAGGGAGTCACAGGTGGGAAGGAAAAATGTCACCAGAGAAGATGAGAAAAATTCATGCTCTTATACTGCATTCATCTGTAAAAAGAAAATGTGGTTACATTTATTACACTGCTCTTGTAAAACGCAGACTCATATATTTAACATTACTTGTGTGTTCTACAATGGAGTAGTAGAAAGACACATCCCCCGGCAAAAAACCACCATGGAATTAGAGGGCCTTCAGCATGTGCTATCCTTTCTCCTGGACTAATAGAGACCTTTTATGTCACCTAAGCTGATGGATTATTACTCTGCAGCCTGCTGGCTTAATTCTGTCCATTCATCCAAACTGCATAAAGCTTTCTGCTGTTATGCAAGTCTGGGGACAGAGCAACGTGGCAAATCTGCTCATGCAAAACAAGAGTGAGGCAATGCTGAGCTGTATGCCAGAGGGAGAGAGGGATTTGGGGGAAATGATGAATTTTCCTTAAAGGCCACTCAGCAGGAATAACAAACGAATGAGTTTCAGGTAGAGGCTAGAGAAGTAGAATCATCAGAAACCCCTCCACCTCTCCCAGCAGGGCCCTTCGGAGGCAGTGAATTGCTCATCCAAAGGACACCGGCCTGCCACCGACTTCCTATCTTACTTCCATGCTGGGCTCTCCCCTTAGACCAGGTGCTCTCGACCAGGGGTGATTCTGTCCTCTGGCAACATCTGGAGACATTTTGGATTGTCATGACCGGGTGTGGAGGTGTGTGTGCTACTGGCATCTAGTGAGTAGTGGCCAGGGATGCTGCTATACATTCTGCAACGCATAGCACGGCCCCATAACAGAGAATCGCTCAGACCCAAAACACCGATAGCAACACAGCTCTAGACTACAAGCCTCTTGAGAACCGAGTCCTTTTTTTTTTTTTTTAATCCCGAGTACCCAATAGTGGGTGGTACATAGTAGGCTCTTAGGAAAATATTTTGGATTGAAAAGCACAATGAAGGTTTTGCCCCTATGTTTCAGTCTGGCTGAGAGTAAAATATGTTAAGATGGTGGTCTTCAGAGAGAGAGAGAGAGAAAGCAAGCGACCCTGGATTCAAATCCTGTCACTGTCTCTAACTAGCTGTGTGACCAAGTCATGTTACTTAACCTCTAAATCCCAAGGTCCTCATCTATTCAAAGGAGACTGATAGTCTCTAACAGATAGATTTGTTGAAAGGATTAAATTATACAGCATATGTAAAATGCTTAGTAGACTAGATGGAAAATAGCAGACAATTAATAAGTGTTATTTAATATTTATCATTAAATTATTATCAGCTTTGTCCAAGCTTTGCCCAAAGGCCTCTAGGAGAGGAGACTGGTTCTCATGCTGTCCCAGAGGAAGAAGTTTACTGTACAGGGAAGCCAGACTAAACAAGCACTGAAGCCAGGCTACAGAAAACACTGGTGCTCTGTCTCTCAGGAGCCTGCGGTCCTCCTGCTCCTGAGGCGGCACCAGGCGCTGGCCCCAGGGCCCCCTGGTCCAGAGCTGCAACCTCCAGACATGGCCGAAACCAGCCAGCTCCTCGAAAGGTCTATTTCAGAGCACAAGCCCTAACTCCAAGAGTGGATGGATGCGGAAAGGAAATCGTGGCCAAGGCTGAGGACAATTTGGGACAGACAAGGTGGAGTCCACCCAATTCGGAGACTAATCCAACTTTAATTTTGTCTAATCAGTGCTGTGCCCATATTATAGCTCTTAAATCTTCTATGGGTTTACTCTGGAGATGTGTGTGTGCGTGTATATAAAAATAGATTTATTCTACAAATGAAATGAATGAAATCATCTGGAATGAAATGGATGGCTCCTGGGCAGGGGGAGAGGAGATCCAGAGCCACAAAACCATTTCCTGGCACTTATCTAGAGGAATTAAATTGCTCTCACAGTATCGTTCCGAGAGCAGAGAGAAAGCGGTCATGCTGCATGCACAGATGGAGGGGACTAATCCATCTTATTTTCTCAAGGTCACAGGGCATAATGGTATGACAGAGTTGGAGCTCTGATCTCCAAATCCCAAACACAGGCCTCTCACCCAAAGGCTACGCTGCCTTCGTCTTAATAAACCAGAACAACACATACTCAGTGTCAAGTGCAAACAGCTTCTCTTGGGTGCAGGTTTTGAATGAATCAGAGGTCAGCTTTCTGTGGGGGGGCATTCCAGGAGAGTAGACAAGAACACGCAGTCTAGCGACACCCCAGGTGGATTCAAATATTCGTTCCCTCATTTACTAACTACTTCATCTTAGTCAAGTTTCATAGTTTTGGAGAGCCTCTTTTGTCTACGTCTGTAAAGTGGGAAAAACAATAATACCTAACTCAGAAGGCTGTTGTGAGCACTAAGTTACTACCCGTGGAGTGCCTGGTACACAGTAAGTGCTTAACAAGTGTCACCTATTAATGGTGGTGATGACCATGATGATGATGTAACTTGCTCAGGAACAGCAAAGGAGGAGAAAAAGAAGATCGCGCTGTTGTTTGGTTCTGTCCATCGATCTTACACTTTCTAAATAGGGCTTTACAGCTACTCCATTTTTGTGTAGGGCTCACAAAACACTTCAGAGCAGTGTGGGGAGCTACATTGCAACAGAGGATGCAACCTTACACAGGTACAAGGTTCATCTTTCACTCGCCAATAGGAACAGAACTATTGCGCTATTACACTACCTAAGCATTTTTCTAAGTGATTTTTTTTCAGCCTTAACAGTCAGGAGGGTGTAAAGATTTTAGCCTGTACTTCTTCAGGTGAGGGAAAAGGATAAGGAAAAGGTTACATACCAGAAACCTGAGTCTAAACAGGTATTACTAATGCCGCACAAATGCATTCCCTGAACACAGGGATGCGCGACCCTGAACCTTGGGAGATGGCGCCCTCTCCCCTCATCCTGTCCTCCCTCCTGCATCGCTGAGCAGTCTGTGCCAGGCACCAGTGACGAAGAAGGGCCAGTAATGACTCAGAGAGGCTTTTCTTTAAAACATTAAGCAAATTTTAAAAAATGAACTGGGGGGCTTCCTAGGTGGTGCAGCGATTAAGAATCCACCTACCAATTCAGGGGACACGGGTTCGAGACCTGGTCCGGGAAGATCCCACATGCCGCGGAGCAACTAAGCCCGTGCACCACAACTACTGAGCCTGCACTCTAGAGTCTGTGAGCCACAACTACTGAAGCCTGCGTGCCACAACTACTGAAGCCTGCACGCCTAGAGCCTGTGCTCCGCAACAAGAGAAGCCACTGCAATGAGAAGCCCGCGCACCGCAACGAAGAGTAGCCCCCACTTGCCACAACTAGAGAAAGCCCGTGCGCAGCAACGAAGACCCAATGCAGCCAAAACTAAATAAATAAAGTAGATAAATTTATAAAAAATGAACTGGAATAGCTTCATGTGGAAAAGAGCTTAAAATTAAAACATCATCAGCAAAAATCCAGCCAATCAAAATAAATAAATAAATAAAATCTTTAAGGGGAAGGATTTCAGGTTGACAGGCAAACAATACTATCTGACATACTGAAAAACATTCTCCCAAAGAAAGATGCACTCTTTTGTGGACAGCCCTGTTTCCATCCCTATCACGGTACTCATGACACTCTGCTTCACTCCTTGAACTTTTTACTCTTGGCAAAGCCCTTCACAGCCCCAGGTGCTAGCGGTACAAGTTAGTTCTCAAACATAAATCAGGTAAAGTGTTTCGCTGTGGCTGCCCAAGTCTCTATGATGACTGTATACCAAGCATTAGTCTCCTCCCTTCCTAAAAATAACACCTCTTCACCCAGACACAGTGCTGAAACAACGGGACAAAAGGAAAACATTTTCTTATCAGAGAAATCCTAGTTCCTTAACATATGAGATTTCTATGTGGACAAATTTAAAAGGCAGAGGGGGAGCTTTTAAATATTTGAAATGTCATTATTTTTTGGAAGGTGATGAAGGCCAGGAGTAAAAATCCTGGTGACGACGTAGCTTGTTTAAACACAGCAGGCTCCAACTTGCAATAGCTAATCTAAAAAACACCCTTCTGGGCTCTGCCAGAGGCTCCTTCTGAGAACTCACAGATAGGCCCAGGGTCTGCCAGGCACCCTCCCTGCCTCAGAGAGCAAACACTCAGCGTGCTGAAAGCATCCCTGTGTGGTACTCACCATGTCAAATTCAACGGCGCCCACTATCCGAGACACCTCGTCAAACTCCTCAGGAGACATGGGAAGAAGGTTGTCTGTGGTCTGAAGTTGAGAAGGGTGACTAAAATGGGGAGAAAGAAACAGGAAATGTTAACATCTAGATTATGAAAGCAGTGGTGCAAACTTTGCCATTTCATCTCTGGCCTGTGACTGAATCACCATTTTAGATTTTTATTTCAGGGACGTGTATACACTTGTAAAATACATTTGAAAAAGGACAGATCTCGAGAGGTTCATGTCCCCAGCCCGGCCCCTTGGGAAACACACTGTATTCTAGAGATGTGAGCCAGATATAACCAGTCTGGATCCTGCACCGCTTCTGCCTGGGTGAACATGGGCACGAGCTCGTGCAGTTGTGTCACCTACCCTGGCCCGAGAAGCGCCAGAGAAATGTCTGGGGAGTCCCTCGTCCCTACCTTGAGGTTTGTATGCAGATAAGGCTGCTCCAGAGGGTTTTTACATGAAGGCTACATCCATTCACCCCAAGACAGTGCTGCAGGCCAAATAACTGACAATGACTTTTCCAAAATTTTTTCTACCTTTTACAAAATGAAACAACAAAATAAAAGCAAACGGAAAAAAATGTATCTCAGTCATTACTTTGGCCTTTTCTAGATTGAAAAGAACTGCTTGCCCACTCTGATCGATTTTTGTTCATTTTATTTACACTTTTTCAAAATATCAGTTTGGGGAGAACTTATATGCCTTAAATACAACTTTGTTTTTTTGGATTTTTTTGGTTTGCTGTTTGTTTGTTTGTTTTTATAAAGGCAATAAAATGCTGATAGGCAGTGACACCAGGATCTCTAATTAGGATCTTTCCACAGGTCCATCTGTGATGGTGGCAGCAACAATTACAATGGAAAAGCAAAGAACAAGCATCTTCAACAGGCCCCAGCCAGGAGTGGGGCTTGTTTGAGGATTTTAAACATGTCACTCTTCTGTGTTCACTTACACTTCAGACACAGAAATCAGTTCAGTCTTGATATATCCTGTTCCTTTAGGGCCATCAAGTTCCATAGGCTCTGGGGCTAGAAGCAAACACATCACGTACACTTTCCGTTAGCAGAAATTACACAAGAACAATCAACTTTTTCTTTGATCAAGACTGGACTGTTTTCCTTGGCAGTCAGGTTAGACTCCCCGCCTGGGTCACCTGAAATTGTACTGCGAATGCAGAAACAACCAGATGAAAAGGGGAGGCACATTCAGCACAGAAGTCAAGCTAAGACGGTTCTCTTTCCAAGGCTTGAAATCCTACAAAAGTTTTATCTGGTTTATGGTCCTGGCCTGGTTGGTGTAATAAACGCATCTGCCAAGGTAAGCGGGAGGCATCTAAAGTAATTGTGCTAACATTGAGACTACGGATCCTGAAAAATCATTAAGTCTGTTGGTGCATTCCAAACCAGACTAGTCTAACTTCCACTTTCTCAAATGCGGTTCAATGAAGACTAAGCAGAGGGAGACCCGTGTGCTAAACTTAGACCTGCTCTCAGTGATGGGACCTAATAACTTACCAGGTCACCGTGAAGGGACCACTTCACTTCGCCCGGGCCTCCATCTCCTCAATTTCAGGAGCAGGCTGACATAAAGCAGGTGACCATCACAGGTCCTACGTTTTACCCCTCCACGTAGAAAAAGTAAAAATGTAACAACTACACACGACCAGAAATGGACCTTCTCCAACACCCCTAAGATCAAGAACCATTCACTCCTTTCTTACTATCTGTATCAGGCCAAACAATGTATTATGTTTCAACTGCGCTGTGTTTATTAGAAAGCCTGCTTTTACCAATTCAAAAGAAGGGGTGGGCTAGTGACATGGCATGGGGGGAGTCTGTGCTGACATCTTGCACCGACAGGGAGGCAAGGGCAGTGTGTGGGGTTAACGCCTGTCTCCCGCAAACCTTCGGACTAGATGAAGGGAGAACAGAACCACAGGAATGACTGGGCTGTGCTGTAACTCATCAGGCAATGCTTGCACACTCTGCCCACTTACCTTCCTTTGGCCTGGAGTAGTACTTTCCAAAGGCATGGTCTTTATCAATATTTGGATACAGAAACTTCAAGGGATTCTCTGGAATATTTTCAGCGGCCATGACTTTGTAATTGCGAATAATGTCAGGGAAAGTAACAGCAGAAAGTTCTTTCTTTGTGTAGGGTTCAACCGCATGGAAGCAAGATTCTAAAAGGAAGAAAAGCAAAGTGAGTCCCGCAGAATATCCCTCAACAATAGAGAAGAGAAACAAACACTGCAGAGTTTATGGATTTGACAGAACCTGGTAAGAACGAAACACAATCTAGGAGTTACATCACAGAGCATGTAATTGCTTTATTCCTAAATAGATTATTATCCTTTCTTTAAAATAGGAAAAATAAAGGCCATCATTACTTTCGGTAATATTGCATTTGTCATTATTTACTTAGATTTGTAAGTCTAGCCAAAAGAAATGTATTAAATACCTTTAAAATAACTAATTACTAATTGGGTCTTCTTGGCTCAAGCCATAGATTAAGTTACTAGAAGATAAACTCACTTCGTCTTTCTTTTCATATTGAAAAATGAAAATAAACAACAACAACGCATGGAAAACAACTTTTTAAACAAACCAAAAAGAGACCCTGTTTGCTATTTTTTTTCTCTAATCCTTAATGTAAAAAAACACAGTTTAATTCACTCCTGGTCTTAGTCCCAGACTTCATTGGAATCCTGCTTCCTAACTGATCCAGGATTTCACTTTTGGGGCACACACTCCAGAGGTTGCTGTCAGGTGCTCTGGGGACTCTGCTCTAGAACTTCAGACCAAAGCTTTGTAGCTGGTGCGGCCCTGCTTTAAACTTTCCGGTTGCCAATGGTATTCATCTTTGCCTGGTTTGCTAGTTCCATCTCTCAGCAAGTTCAGGAAAGAACTACCGGGGGAGAAGAAGAAAAGGGCAGGCTCTACCACCTACTGTCCTCACTTGGCTCTAATCCCAGCTCTCCTGTATTTTTACCGGAAGAAAAAAAAAATAGAACAAGAAAAGTATCCTATCTTTTTGCATCTTCTAAACTGAAAGCATAAGTCACTGGAACAAATCAGTTTTCCCTCCAATCCTTCAAACAGAGCAAACTACAAGCAAGAGTGAAAAGTCACCAGTTTGTCTTTATCACTTTCTTGTCTCCACTGAAACCTGTTTCTCATTCCCCGGAAACCTGTTTCATAACGCGTAGGTTTTCAGAATTGTTTTTGCCATGGATGCACTTGGTCAAATAGAAACCCAAGATACAACCCAGATAAACGTGCACGAGCCTTCTCTGTCAGAAGGCAAGGTGGAGGGCTGTGCCCAGTCCCAGGACCCCTCTCACGGAGCCTGCCCTCATCCGTGCACCTCCACGTGGGATTCCCCTCCATGGGTCTGGAAGCTCACGCCTGCGCACTGTGGGTTTCCTCCCAATAAATGACTGCCAGTCATACTGACTCGCATCTTTCACCTACAGGTGACATACCTGACAAAAAGGAAAGAATGTGGCCTTGTCTTTAAAAAAAAATCATTTGCACAATATGTTCCAGGCAACGAATCCCAAATAGCCCTTGGTGATGTATTAAATCCTACTGGGGAAGCTCAGCTGGGGATAAGTGGAGGAGCTGCGACTGTATGTCAAAAGCTCATCATTTGTATGAGTTGATTTGCAGAGAAGAAGAAGGGCTTGCACCCACATTTTGAATCGGTGTGTGTGCAGGCGCCTTGGCTTACCACCTCCATTCTGGGGCCGCTCCACCCATGTGAACGTGATGGCCCCTTCCCGGCAGCTCTCACTGAACCGCAGCAGGAATGTCCCCGGCTGCTGGTCCTTCAGCAGAGCCCGCTCTCGCTCCTTGCTGATAAAGCCCACGATACACCTGCACATGGAAAGGGATTGATGGAGGTACTCTGAGGTTCAGTCATGACTGTAATTTTCACGTTCACTTACAAATCAAGATGACTGCAACTTGACACAAGAATACAGGATAGAAATGTATCAACTATTTTAGATGCTTTAAAATCTATTTCATTGACACTTCAGGAAGCATTTCACTCATACATATATATGCTGAAGTCCCCAAAAAGCTCATTAACATGGTGCCCGTTGGATGCTACTGATGATCAATAAATACTTGCTGGATTAATGAGCCTTTCATTTTCACCTGGGGATTCTGAAGGCCATGAAAATGTCTAAATTCATGCATCCTTTCTAGTGAAGAGAAAGGCTCAGACAATCCATTTTCATATTCTAGACCTCTGACCAAGTTAAAGTCTTTGCTGAAATATCAACTGACCCTGGGAAAACATTAGAAACAATTTACCGAGTCAAAAAAGTTTTTTCTTCCTTACTTGGAGGCAATAAAGCAGGTGCTCAAGAAATTTTCGTAGAATGAATGAAGGCATGAATGGAACTCAGGGTTTTAAAATTTAGCTTTGAAAATGCATATACATATACTACGAAAATATAATTTTAATCTTATGAGGGTCTACTATCGTGAATGCCTGAAGGGACAGCCTGCAAGCATCTGTTTCTGTGAGATGCACCCAAGTCCTGCCAAATAATGAAGTCTGTCTGGGTCAGGCCTATCTCAGCCTTGCAGCAATGGAGTGTGTGCTCAACATAGGTTTCAAAAATACACCTATCAACGGCCCTTACCCATCATTCCAGAGACAGAGCAGGTGCTTTTTAATGAGTTCAAGGATGCTTTCAATCCAAAGCCAGAAAGGAAAATTTTTATCATTTATATTTTCCTGCAAGTATACAGATGCACACATTAGAAACCAAGAAATCCAAACCAGTGACTTAGCATGTCTCCTCCCGCCATTGGGTTTTAGTTTGCAAAGACTGCCCAGCTGCCAAAGCTAGCACTGCCCCCTACAGAGCCGTCCCTCCCCTCTTACCAGCTTTCAGACACCAACCTCTCCATTTCCTGAGCCAGGCTCTGCTTCCCTCTCCAAACATTAGCGACCCAGCCAGGGAATGACCTCCAGCGTGATCCCAGAATACCAGTTGCCTTCACACTATCCAGTAGTGTGAGCTTGTCAGCACTGTCTGGTGACCCTAGCGGGGTCTGATTATTCCCCCCAACTGGTCTCACTGCTTGAGCAGGCTCAAGACACCCCAGCAGGCTGTCTACGCCGGCACAGACCACACGTTACTCATGGACGGAGCTAAAACGCTGCCAGGCCAGAGGTCAGTGTGAGCAAACAGAAGACTCATTACGGATATGAGAGAATGTTATCACCCAGGCAGGTGCTTCCTGTCAGACTCGCACTTGGAGACTAACCTTCAGCGCGCTGAAGGAAAGTAAACAACTTGCCCTAGGGGTTCTGGGGGCGAGAGGAACACGCCAAAGCAAGCACAGTGCAGCCGGCACCGCGGCGAGAAATCCGAGACCCTCAGCGGAAAGCACTCACAGTATAAACTCCAGACAGCACCCACCTTACAGAAGCGAGTCCATGGAATAAGCCCATCAGGGCCAGCACTGGGACCTAAACAAATAAAAATAAGTTTTTTAAGGAAATGGAAATCAATTCTGAAGCTTTGGCTGGACTGATGGCTGTGGTATTTGCTCTCAAAGAGCCAACACTCAGCAAAGGAAGGTTGTGTGTACACAGTTGATATTCTCAGATTCACTAATACAATCACTTGTGCTTTCTGGAGAAGCCTCGATTTGGTCCCCCTTGCGCAGTATCATTTCCCATTGCTTCCCTCTCCCTCCTTGGCAGGCTCCTCTCCCGGTGACCCTGAGGAATTTTTTTCAAGTTCAAACTAAGACCAAGATCACCCCTAGGTGATCGATTTAACTGACACTTGACTTTACAAGATTATTTTAGATATTAATTAGGCATTTCCCTCAGCCCTCCTCCAAATAGGACACAGGCTCAGGGAGGTCGATGCAAATCAAAAGCCCAGTGAGAGAAAGGAGAGGGGAAGGAAGCCTCGGGGTTACCAGCTACACAAATTGAAGAAGCCTGGCCATAAGAGGTGGTGAGCCTGACATCTCTCTTCACGGAGAACCCCAAATAAGCCACTGTAGGCAGAAAGGATATCTGTCTTAACTCTCACCAAATAAGGGAAAGGAATAGGAATGACTTCTTACTTTTTATTAAATTGCACAAGACTCTTACTGTGACAGCTGCATGGCCAAGAGAAGGCACTGCTGAGAGCCATTTGGTTAGGAAAAGCCTACTGGTGTTTGCAGTACATGCAGTTCTGCTATATAGAAAGCAAATCTGGCCAAAAGGTGACCATGGATTTTTAAAAAAATAGTTCAGATAGTCCCATTCATTGAAGATCTGACCTTGAGACTAGTAGGTCTTAGGTTTGCTTAGTGTGGGAAACTAATAAATCCATGACATCAGCCACTGAAAGGGAATTCTCTATCATGGGCTGCACCCTGCCCATCAGGCAGTGCTGGTCACGGGCATCCTCCTGATGTGGACAGTGTCTCCTCACACCTGGGCCACCTGATGTAAGAGACCTGGGCGTGTGCTGTGTGGTGGGCAGCCCGAGGACCTTATTCTTACCATGTTGGGGGCTTGCTGTTTTTCTCCCCAAGGTTAATAAAACTTCATATTTCTCAAAGAATTTAAGCCACAAGTAATATATTTTACATAATTTAGACATCTTTCCCCTAGGAACCCTGCTCAGAAATGTTCATATGAGATAATGGGGAAATGATTCATTTAAATCTTTTATCAGGTCTCTATCTCCTTCTAAGGTGAGGCATCATTCTCACTTAGCTATAATAAACTGCTGCTGGAAAAGCCAATAGATTTTAACACTCTCCTACCTTGGACAAAATAAAGAGGAAAGAGGGGGAGAGGAGCAAGTCAAGATATTTTATGAATTTCAACTGTTAGTTACGTAAGAAGTGAATATGCTCATACCAAGAAGTTTCTCTCCCAGCATGTTCAGCTGGTCCACATTGAGACCTCTTTTGGTGACAGAAGAAAACTGCCAACTCAGCACCTCTGAAAGCTGAGACCATCGTGCACAAGGCGGGTTCAGGAAGAAGGACAGATTCTAGAGAGAAAACACCCAGAAGCTAAGGGCTACTGACGAGCCACCAGTCACAAGCCTGGCACTGAAACATGGATCTGAGCCAAAGTTCAGTTCTCATCTATGACACACAGATGTTTTCACAGCTAAAGAAGAGAAATCCTCATTATTTGCAGATTCACATTTGTGAATTCATCAGCTCACTAAAATTTAATTCCTAAATCAATATTCATGGCATTTCTGCAGTCATTTGCAGATGTACCCAGGCACACAGCAGTGAAAAGTTTGAGTTGCCAAACACGTATGTTTCCAGGTGAGGTCAAACAAAGCTATGATCTGCCTTCCTATTTCAGCTCTCATACTATACCCGAGTGTCTTTTTTGAGGTCTGTTTAGCGCCACGGTTTTTGCATTTTCGTATGCTTTTTTGTTGGTGATTTCATTTTTAACATGGCCCTCAAGGGCACGGCTGAAGTGCTGTCTAGTGTTCCAAAGTGCCTTATGGAGAAAACGCATGCGATATACAAGCTTTGTTCAGACGTGAGTTATAAAGCTGCTTGCCATGAGTTCAATGTTAATGAATCAACAGGTATATTAGATAAGGGATCTTTAAACAAACAAGGTTATGTATTGATCAGCAAATGCAAAGGTTGTGCCAGAGGCTCATGGGAACCTAACCCTGTGTTTCCCCTAGATGCAGTGGTTCAGTATCTGCCAACTCAGTGTTCACAGCGACTTTAAAGGACGTTAAGTACAGTGAATAACCAGCATCAACTGTAATTAATCAACCATATTAGAGTACCCACACTCTAAGAATGCAGCAGGCTTATTTAGCATATATACATTTTTTAAAAAGCACAAAAATAAAGGACCTCTTCCACAGTAAAAGCTGTACGAAATCATCTGTTGCCTGAGCTTATTCACATGGAAGGAAAATCATAATTCTCATTTCTAATACATACACATGCTTCGCTTTTCCAGAATTACTCCGATCCTTAGCAATGCCACTTGAGTTGTGCCACTTTTCCTTCAACATCTGGCCCTTAGGGGCTCTTTCAGATATGCAGAAGCTAGAGCACGAGGTCTCTGGTTAACCCCTGGTACGAAAGTAGATGTGTTTTCCATACCCTGGGTTCTGCCACCAGCATGTTGTACCACAGGATGGAGGCCCAACCACTCGGGAGCTGGCTGACATTGGAGATCACCACGATGGGCAGAGAGGCCGTCTAGAAGATGACAAAGACCTTGAAATCATCTGAATCACAGAAGCATCCCCTTCAGACCACTATGCAGCCTCTCAACTAAGCGAGGGATTCCTGTACATTTGCATTATCTCTTATATTTGAAAATTAAGAATGTAAAGTCATGTTCTTTGGTTCGTAGTTGAATATGTCTTTGTTATATCTTTTCAGTTAAGAAATAAGTTTCAATGCTTCATATAAAAAATTAACATAGGACATCTCAACTGGAACATTTAGCTTATAGTACCCGAAGGTTAATTCAGTTCTCTAGCTGCCCGAATGATTAAATTAACATCAAGATAGTACTGGCTGAAAACAATAATCTTTTTTAGCAATTAGGTAAATACGTCTAAAATAAAAATTGAGAAATAAAAATACATGTAACAGTTTAAAATAAAAATAAAGTTTTCCACATCTGGAACATGTAAGTCTTACCTCAAGGTCAATGACCAAACCAGGCTGGCACAACTGGGTTTCAAAACTAAGGGAGTGAAGCTCTTCAGTAACGATGAGAGGACCCTTAAAAGAGAAAAGGGAAACAAAAGGAATATAGCGATTCATTCACTGATCTTGCAACTTGCAAGAGCCTACTAAGCATTTTTTGCAAGAGGCTGCAGACAGCCTGAACCTAACCAGCTGCAATTCAGAAGAACATTCCAATTTTTGCGCATCTATCCCAGATTTCATTATCCCGAGTATCTCACTGTTCTCTCAGAGATCAGATTTCAGATTTCTGATATTATGGCAAGGGATACGGATTCAGGGGAAAAAAGTGTCGATAGGGAAACAGCAACTTCTAATGGGTTTATTCATGACCTAAGGCATCCTGGCCCTCAGCCCCTTCTGAGGGTGTGTGCGGGCTGCACACCTCAGGCTGGCATGGGGTGGGAAGTGTACACGTGTTCCAGGTGTGATAATCTATCGGGAGGGCTGATTTGCATAAGCCTGGCTGGTCATAAAGTGCCTTGGTATGGGTAGAAAGGTTATATAGTGTTCAAAGTACCTTCATACACATATTATCTTACACGAGCATCACAACAACTTAGAACCAGAGAGATGTGGCTGCCCTCCCTGCTCACAGGAGAGGAAACTAAATCCTCGGGAGGTCACAAAGATAGTCAAGATCCAAACCAGGGCTGGTCAGGCCCGGGCCGGTGCCTGTCCCACTGTTCCACACGACCTCTGCTGGCTGTCGTGGGGAAAGACAGCATGCGTGCCACGCAGGCACAAAGGACGACGAGCGGTCCAAACCAAAGCAACTCCAGGCATTCTGTCCTCTGCCCATACTTCATATCTGAAGGCATCACAAACACAGCGCACTGGGTAGGGGACACGTGGCAGGAAAACCCTCTCGGCCCACATCATTTTTGGCAGGGCAGTCAATGAAGCTGGCCTCTAGTTCTAGCTCTGACAGTAACTCCCTGTGCACCCTTAGCTAAATCCTGCAAACTTCCTGTGGTCCAACTTCTTTACCTGCGAAATGTGAGTAACACAGTAGCCCACCGTACCTACTCTGCTGGGCTGTCTGTTGAGGGTCCCATAAATTCATGTGCAAAATCACTTGACAACCATAAAGCACAAGCACAGAGTGGTTTCACCGTTATGACAGATACACCATGTCCCAAAGCTTGTCCACTGCCCTTCCCTGCTGGGTCTTCCTGCTTCTCACCCCTCTGTGAGGTGTCCCTGGCCCCCAGGGCCACGGAGCCAACCTCATTGGACAGACCTGCTAGTTAGAGACCAATCACAAGAGAGAAAGACTCACCTCGTTGGTTCTGGCACCGGCGTTTTTCTGTTCTTTCAGTTGCTACAAAAAAAAAAAAATCTTAGTAAACAGTACCATAATCATCAAAGTTGCTATTTTCATCTACAAATCAAAGCAAAGTGGGGACTTAGAAAGAATGAAGGAAGTGAAATTATTTTCAGAAGGCAGAACAGGAGGTGAAGTGACCCTTGTGTGGGTTCATGAGGGAGAGTGCCTTTTCCCATCATTCTGACAGCCTGCGAACACCACAGGGTTGAGAAGATCCCAGGGAACAGCACCCTGCTCCCTCCCCCAGGCTAGCTTTTCCCGAACCATCCCCCATCACCTTCATTAGCTGTCGCATGCTCCCTGGGCTCAGGGCACAGCTTCTCTTGCCTTTCCCTCCGCAGAGTCTCCCAGGCCTGTGACTCAGGCCTCTAAGACTGCCCTCAAAAGGACTTCGATCACGCAGGTTCTAAGGGAGTAACCTGGAGCCCCCAGAGCAGCTCCGGACACCCTCAGACTCCTGGGTTGGACCGAGGCTCTCACACGAGGTCTAGCTTCCCAACTATGAGTTTGCAGGTTCATGAAATGGTTGCCAATAAAAAAAGGATGCTTTGAACCTCCCTGCAGGCTCCAGCCCAGGAATTGCGCAGGGCTCAGCACCAACGCCCCTACAGAACAACTGGCAGCCCCGATTTTCAGGGAGAGAGGAGAGAAGGCACCACCCACTTAAACCCCTCTGCTGATTTCCACTGCCCGGTGCCCGGGCCCTACTCCTCTGGAGACAAAGTGCTCGAGACAGTGGTTGTGGGCAAGACCCCAGGAGGGAGGTGGCGAAGAAGGGGCCAAAGAGAGACTCCTGGGGCCTGCCACGCTTGGAGGGGGAGAAGGAACGGTCAGGATATGGGGCAATAATGACCTCTGGGAAAATTCCAAGAATCTAGAATGGGTAATCACTGAGGTCCTGGAGGAATCATGTACAGATAGCTTATGTGCACACTGGTTTATGGAATATTTGACTGAGACCACTACCCCCCAAAGAAGGTATCTCTGAGAGGAAGACTGGCAGGAAACAGAGTGGACAGTCCTGGGATAAGGAGGGGGGATCAAGATTCCCCAAGTGCTGCTGAAGCCACCGGCCATGAATTCTAGGAAGCCTTCTGCTAGGGGGTGCCCTGCCCATCACACAGGGCACCAAGTGCCACTCAATCACAAATCAAGTCCTAATAAACCAGACACAACAGAAAAGGGGTAAACTGATCTCCCTACCAGGTGTCGGAATTCTGCCGCCAGACTTCCATTGGTGGACTCCTCCATGTTCATCACCTTCGTGTGAGTGCCCAAAATGTTGAACTTTCGAAACCTAGACAATACAGGGTACAAATACTTAAAAGGCTGGGAACTGTTAAACCAACACATAAACAAACAAAGCGATCGTAAAATATAGCGCAAAGTACTTCACGTACCCTTTTACTGTATTTCTCTCATTCACATCTCTGCAAAAAAAAAAAAAAATATATATATATATATGATCACATATGTGTATTTAAAACTTGAGATAAGTTTTAACAAAAATATAAAAGTATAAGATCAATAACAAATAATGGGGCTGTTCAGCCCTTTCATTCACTCACACAGTCCCTCAATCAACCCGCACCAGCAATGCCAAGTTTTGCTGAGTGACCTCGGGCAAATAAACTGTCTGGGCCTCACCTTTCTCCACTGTACGTCATGCTATTAGCACCAACCGTACAGGACACTGGGAGAAGGAAACTTGTTACCGGGTAAAGAGAGCACAGAGCACACCCTCAGTAAACGTAAGCCTGAGTTATGGCTATTTGTTGAGCAGTTACTCAGTCGGTGCCTTTCCGAGGCACCGAGCTAAGCACTGGGGACTGAGCAGAGAGCGTTGCTCTGTGGCTACACAACTCAGAGGAACTTCCAAGGTGACAGCTCGATCCTTATTTTTGTTCTCTGTTATTTTTAACGCTTTCAGAGAAGTACTTGAATGGTCAATTATTTGGGAAAACTACCAAGTTTAAGTTTTAAATCTGAGGTTAAAATCTTGAGAGACCTGTATCTTATATAAATGTAGCGATAACGCCGTCATGTTCTGGACAAATAATGTATCTGTCAGGCGTAGGCGAAGGTTAGAGATCATTAGCGCACTCATAGTTAAATGAGTTAGCTTCCTTTCCTGTCTCAACTAGAAGTTCAATGCTTTTGTGAATGAGAATCACCGTCAGTTGTAACAGTGACCAATTTTCCCATCTGGAAAAAAAAAAAAAAGAACTTACACTTCATAACCACGGAATATTTCTAATGACCAAGAAGCCAGCCTTGGCATATGACAATTAGCTAACTCGACACTTCACCTGGACTTCATCACTTCCCCCCAGCGTCTTTTTCCTGCCCCAGGACTCCAGCCAGGACCCCACGTGACATGTGTCATCATATCACCCTAGCCTCCTCTGGTCTGTAGCACGTTCTCACACGTTCCTTGTCTTTGGGGTTTTTGACAGTTTTGAGTATCAGTGCTCAGGTGTTTTAGGAATGTCCTTCAACTTGAGTTTCTCCAGTGTGGCATCTCAGTTTTTTAAATTGTGGTAAAATATACATAACAGAAAATTTATTATTTTAAGTATTTTAAGCATGCAGTTCAGTAGCATTAAATATACCCACATTTTGTGCAAAAAAAGAAAATTCACAATAAAAGGAATAGTGTGATACAAAGCTACCTTGTCAAAGCTAAGAAGAAAACTCAGAACTGGAACAGACAGAAAAGACAAAAGAGCAAGAAAAAACTGAAAGAGAGACTGAGTTAAGCAGAGTGTGGTAAACTGTAGTGGCCACAAAACCTCTGCAGCTTTTCTTTTCAAGAGGCAGAATGTATTTCCCTGTCCCTTGAATCTCAGGGGACTTTGACTTGCTTTTCCCCACACAATGGACGGGAGTGGTGTCGTACAAGTTCCAAGCCTAGCCTAACAGGCCCAGCACGCTGCTGCTCTGATCCACTTGGAACACCGCTGCCATATGAGAAAGCCCAGGCTGACCTCTTTGAGGGCCCAACAGAGAAGGGCCCAGTTATCCCAGCAGAGACAGACACATACAAGGCCATGCTAGACCGCCCAGCAACAACCAAGCCAGCCCAGACCAGAAGGACCACACACAGCCCACAGCATAAGAGAAATTAATAAGTTTTAGAGTTTAAGCCACTAAATTTTGGGGTTTTTATGCAGCAAAAGCTAACTGATACACAGAGAAACCAAAGATGATGGGAGAAAAGCAAAGGCACAGACTATGCTACAAAGAAGGCTATAGTTACAGGAATGGAAAGAGACAAAAAGCCAGAGGAAAATGACTTGGATTATCATAAATGGTTTTGAAACTTGGTAAACCAGAATGTTACACACACCAACAAAAGCATTAAATATATCAAGGGGGGATGGCAGGGGCTAAGCCATCTTGTTCCTTAATGTAAGTGCTTAGGTCACTCATAGTTCAGGTCCAGCGACTAAGGACAAAACAGGATGGGTCTGCTCCATTTAGACCCCATGAGAGATGCTGCCCATTCCTGGGTTCTTACTGCCCAGAAGAGACAAGTGTGAGGCCAGCAGGCTCCACACCGGCCCCCCAAAATGCTGTCAGCTTCACTCCGGAAACAAGTCCACACTGGCTGCAGAATCATGGTGGCCTGGAGTTTGATCAAGGGCCCTTCCTCTAGGGCTGGCCTAGGAGGAGGGGTGATAGCTGCTTGGAGACTTGATCATTACAAGCTCATATGCATAAAATACACTCATTCTTTTGTTCACTTATAGTCTAAAAAGGCACAAGCACGTTGATACCAGCTCTAGGGGATGCTCCCAACATCCAGAACAGGAGCTATCAATTTAAATGTGCTGGGATCACTTACAAACAGCCCCAGTGCAAAAGTCTATGTTTAGTTAACAAAACCAGCAATTTCAACAGTACGTGTATCTTAGATAATATTAAAGATATCTTACTTATCAAATAAGACTTTGACTTTCAAGTTATAATTCAGCTCTTGCAATTTCACCAACAATCTGAAAAGAAAAAAGTCATAATTACGTTTAAAAATTATCTGTTACCATTTATTTATCATGCCAATTCCCTATTGATGAACATTTCAATAACCCCCACCCACCTCATGCAGTTTTTGGTTATTACAAACAATGGAACTGACATCCGTGTATGTCTACTTGAATGTTTTTAAAGTGTATTTGCCCTTTACTAAAACTTGTATCTAATGCTTATTCTGCTGGGAGAAAATAAAAACTATCACCCAAAATCAGGAAAGTGAAGCTTACATCTATAATCACCCCAGGGCAGTGTGGAAAGATGGAAGGAGCTGTGGGCTGACACACAGGTGTGCTCTGCTCTGACGAGCTGGAGAGCTGGGGAAGAAGCCCCTCACTGGTTGGCTCCCTTTAGTGAAGCAGATGATGGGATTAGATTTCTCCTCCTGCCAGCTGTGAGTTCTGGGACCTCACGGGTGCTAAAGCGTGGTGCTGTTCACTGGCAGCCAACAGGCAAGCACCTGTGGACCTAACTCAGCAGCACCCTGGAAAAAAGGACGAGGGCCAACTCTGACGGCAAGTGCAGCTCTTCTGAGTCCAGCTGCTCACCAGCGGAGGAAGAGCTAAATGAATTCAGCCGTGCAACGGAAGAAAGTAAAGCTGTAAAAGCTGTACGTTCTAACATGGAAACACTTCCATAACTTATTATGAAGGAGAAAAACAGGCTGCCAAAAAACAGACAGCAGAACCCTCGTTTCTAAAAATGAAACACTGTATGTCACATATATTTGTGTGTCTATGCATGAAAAAAATATGTATAAGTACAATGTATTTATTTATATATTTATGTAGACATGGGCAAAATTCTGGGAGGACTGACACCAGGCTGTTTACCATGGTGGTCTACAGATATTTAGATCACATACAACTTTGAGAAATCTGAGGAAAGCTATGAACACACTCAGCAGAAAAATGTACCTGTAATAAGTCCACATTCACACACACTGCATACATTTTGGGGGGAATGTAAAGCTCAGGTTATGAGTTTATGCTCAAGAGGGGATGAGGCTGCTGGGAACTTCTACTCTCTACTATATGCAGTTCTGCAATTTTGAATTCCTATTTACAGTAAACATTCATTACATCTATAACTGGAAAAAAATCAGGTGTGTGTGTGTGTGTGTGTGTGTGTGTATACACACATATCTCTTCTATTTCTAGTCTGAATAGAAAAGACAAGACTCTTAGATATTCTAAATAAGAATTCATATTAAAATGCCTACTGCAAAATTACTTCCTCTAAAGCACCATATATAACAGTGTTGTGAAAGGAAGCTGGGGTGCAAACTTTGTGATAGGAGGTGCGGGGTCTTTTCTTTATTACCTCAACTTCACAGTGAACTGTACTCCAGTCTTCAGGACCAATGGCCTCTGAGGATGAGTTGGCATGCAGGGCTGTCTTTCCACCACAAATGAGCTGTAAATTCCCAGCAAAGGGTAAATTAGCATTTCCATTAATGCTGAGGCAGTAAAAGGTTATTTTCCCTAAAGAGGAGAGGGGGTTAGAGGGCACAAGCCAAAAAAAAGTTTGAAAGATTCTAACAAATTGGATGAATAAAGTGAGGTTTTCTAGTCAGTAAAGAAATCCCCAAATCTATTGCACTCAACAAAATCATAGTAACTGCAGTGAACTGTGATACTCTTCAACAATGAAAATTCTGAATGGGATTCTGTTCATTTACAAATTTAAGAATCAAATTTGCTAATTAGACTTAGTGTGGTGATCATTTCACAATATATACAAATACCAAATCATTATGTTGTACATCTGAAACTAATACAAGGTTATATGTCAATAACATCTCAATTTAAAAATAAAAATAGGGAAGCCCCTGGTGGTCCAGTGGTTAGGACTCCGTGCTTCCACTGCAGGGGGCATGGGTTCAATCCCTGGTCAGGGAGCTAAGATTCCACAGGCCTCGTGGCGTGGCCAAAAATAAAAAAATAAAAACAAGATAAAAATAAATTTTACTACAGTTGAAAGTGAACCATGTACCATATTGCTTACCACCATAATTTGAGACTGACATTTTAACATCCTTTGGAAAATTGATTTTAAAATTGTTTAGTAATATTTATTATCTAATAAACATTTCCAAACATTAAATTTAATTTAAAAAAAAAATGAAATTTGCATTCTAAAACCCAAGTAAATGTCCTCGATTATTTCAAAATCCAACATCTAGGCATTCCTGTTTGGACATTAGCCACAGGGAACCAAAGACATTTTTATTACATTAGCATTTAAAAAATTGCAATATGGGGCTTCCCTGGTGGCACAGTGGTTGAGAGTCCGCCTGCCGATGCAGGGGACACGGGTTCGTGCCCCAGTCCAGGAAGATCCCACATGCCGTGGAGCGGCTGGGCCCGTGAGCCATGGCCGCTGAGCCTGCGCGTCCAGAGCCTGTGCTCCGCAACGGGAGAGGCCACAACAGTGAGAGGCCCGCGTACCGCAAAAAAAAAAAAATTTGCAATATGAATTCTACTTAGTGCCATTTGTTTACCTGCTAAGCATATCTGAAACACCTACCCATGGGCAAAGTACTATGTAAGGCCCTGGTGGGGGAAGAAGATGACAAAGGCACATCTCTGTCTACTAGGACCTTTCAATTTACAACAAAGAAAACAGAAATACACAGACAATGATATAATAAAATCCAGAACGGGAGAAAAATAAAGAATGAACTATGCAGATCCGGAAGGGAGACAACATCTGCCCGGGAACTCTGGGAAGATTTCATGATGAGATATAAGGTGAAACGTTCAGGATGCAGTTTCGAAATGAGGTACAAGAGAAGAAAGCTCTGAGGCAGAGAAAATACTGTTGGGAGAGGAACGGAGAAGCAAATATCCACGGTAGGCACAAAGTCAAGTCTGCCTGGAAATGGGGCATGTATAGAAGCTAATTCTGGAGTGGCTAGTGAGGGCCAGGCTGTGCAGGTGCGGCTTGAGTGACCGGATGCGGGGCTCCCCTGAGATCAGCAGGTGGCAAAAAACCTGATTGAACTGTGCTCTGGGAGAGCACAGGGTCACAGGGACAGGGAGGAAGGGGCTTGGGAGGGACCATTTGGGAGGCTACCACGCAACAGTTCAATAGAGAGGATTTGAGAGCTTGAAATGTGATGAGACCATGGAATAGGAAAGAGAGGACAAATATCATCAGGTTGACTAGACAGGTCTCGTCACAGACTGGCCACGGGGAAGGAGACTGGTAACCCGTCTAAACGGTCACAAGAATGACAGGCCAACGACATAAGCAAGGAATTCGGGAAGACCTGATTCGGGGAAGCCATAAAAAATTTTACATAACCTATTAAACCCTTCTAAATTATCTGAATTACCAGAAAAATTTTCCTCTGGGTAAAATAATTGCAAAAAGTGCAAAAACATCTCCCTCAAGTTACCTCTGAATGAGCTGCTGGAAGAGGCTGAAGGTGCGGTCCCATAACGCTTGTTTGTTTTTTGTGATAGGGTCATGTTCATAGGTGTATTTCTGTTCCAACTCCTCAAGCTTTTTAAGCTGCTGACGAACCTGCTGCAGACTCTCCGCCACTATGGTGAACCTGGGAAGGTACAAGCCACAGGGGTCTCCATCAGAAAGCAGCCTGGATTAAACAGAATCACGGAAACCAACAAGTACTTTTTACAGACAACACACGACGTTATCTGCCCAGCTCTGAAGTGCAGGGAGAAACAGAACAAACCTGATTTGTGTGAAAAAACTAATATGCATGAACGATTACAGCCCAGATTAAAAAACTGCATCCCACTGAGATGGCCCTAAGGAGAGATGGGTAGGGGTGGAGGCTGCTAGGGAATCTGTGACTTCAACTGAGCTGTGAGATAACTGGGACCTAAAGGGACAGGGCAAAGGTGCAGGGGGGACAGAGGCAGGGGACACAACAAGGCAGATGCTGTAGGCAGTGACGTGTGGAGTAGTGAGGGGCCCCTGCAGATCAGGGCAGTGACACTGTGCAGAGGAGCAAGAGAGCAGCCTGGACGCTGAGGAAGCAAGGCCAAGAGGGGATGCAGGCCGGGTTAGGAGGAGACGAGGGAACAGAGGTGACTGTGTCACTGAACTGAAAGGAGAAGGCAATGTGCGCAACCTAGACACTCAAAATATATGCATAAACTAAGGAGAAAACCTAGTGACTGCTTTCAGGTTCCTCCGTCCTGACAGGAAACCACCAAAGGCGATGCAGCCTCCGAGCCGCGTCAGGCTGTGGAAGTTCATTTTACTGGCCTGGAGGAATGACAGAAGAACCTCTATTCCCCAGTGAAAAACATCTCCTTCACTCGGTGTTTCCATTCCTTGAATCCAGTTCGAAGCACCAGGAGCACAGCCCATGGCCATGAAATGAGAGGCAGGGTAACGGTGGGTGGGTGAGTTCCAGAGGGATTCTAACCCGGTGATTCCCAACCTTGTTCAGGCCACGACACACAGGAAAATGCCAACAATCCTTGTACCACACAGCTGGGGGTACTGAGGGGTATTCACATCTCTGCAGGAGGCTCCTTGTGGCCTAAGGTGACCATGGGGGCCCCAGACAGCGGGGGGCCTCGCTGGGCACCTGGGGGGCTCGGAGGTCAGCATCTCACAAGGCTCACGGGGACACACTGGGCTGGGGAGCTCCATTCCTATCCACAAAAAACTGGGATATGGAATGGCAACTCACAGAATAAAAATAAATGGCTGACTATTGTGAATTTTTAAAAACAGCAATCCAGAAAGTAATCTCATGAGGTCTCTGGTCCTTGGGCCCTTCAGAACTGTTCCAGGCCACCCCCCGCTCCTACCCACTGATTCTACTGCTTCCATCCCCTCTGCTCAGTTCTGTCAGCCCTCCCCTGGACTACGCTAATAAACTCAGAGCACACCAACTGGCCTTTCTGTCTCTATTCTATCCTCAGGCTTCAGCCAGAGTGACCTAAATAAAAAATCAGAGAAATGAACCTCCACTTAAATAAAAGGCTTGCCCGGCTCACCAGTATCCACTGGGTAAAATCCCGGAGTTCCCAGCACAGTATGGGAACCTCCGTGACCAGGCTCCAGCCTCTTGCCAGCTCCACTTTCTTCCTTCCCTCTCTGGCACCCGACTCTCTAGCCATCCAACATGAGAACTGCGGGCCCCAGCTCATGCCAGCCTCCCCTCCCCTCTGCCCCATCCACACTCTTCTCCTTCCTGGTCTACATGAAGTTTTCCTATTCACTCTCGAATCCGTGCAAGACCACTTTGTCTCATTAATCTTTCCTGGTGACTCCTTCCTTCATCCTCCATGAACTCTGGATGGTCTCCGTTGGAGCCCTGGCAACCTTTCACTGAACAGTTATTACCACGCCCATCTCCCGCCTCCACACTGAGAGCTCCTTACTGGCAACGACCAAGAATCATTCACCTTGTGTCCCAGGTCCTAGCCCAGTGCCTGGCATACAGCATTTCATAAGTATTTACTAGACGGATGACTGAAATGTATGGCCCACAAACTATTATTTCACGTAAGCCTGTAAAATGCCCTTTTGTTTTTAAAACCTTGGGACTCAAGTTGTTAACTGTGTTGTGTGATGACCATGTCACTGGTGTGTTGGCACAAATGACATGTCCCACGGTACACATACAGCAGGGAGAGGAGTCCTCCAAACCATGCAGGATGTGGCTGAACGTGGCCACAGGTGTGATTAACACTGTGCTTTTCAAGTGTTTCCAGGCCAAGAAGCAGTTGGACTACATCAAACTCTAAACCAAAGGTTTGACAGAGTCCATTCAACTAACACAGCTGGAACGTGCACTTTACGAGTTTATATGGTTAGCCAGTCAGCTGCCAATGTTCTGCTTCGGAGAATCTTACCAGTTCTGCAGCTGATCAAGGCAAGCATTGGGGGGTCCCCCGATACAGGCACTCTGCTGTCTCCGCTTCCATTCCACAAGTTCATCATTAATCAGGGCTTTCTGGGTAAGTTCGGTGGCATTCAACAACTCTATTATTTTGTGAACTACTTCCTAAAGGGAGAGAAAGAGACAAAGCAAAATAAACTCATCTTTAATCACTGAATTTTATTCTTTCATCTCAACTGGGTTGCTCTAAGTGAAATGGTTATAAAAATAATTTTGCCTCTATTCCAAACTTCAAGTCCATTATTTACAGTCTGTGACAAAAGCGACACATTATTCTGGAAAGTGAATCACTACCTTTCTCTTATTGTCAAGCATTAAATACATCTTCTGGAGTAACATCTGTTCCTGTTTCTGATCATTCTTTGCCACACCATTGGTTTCATGTTCTGTGAATTGGGAGAGACAGCAGATAAATATAAATATAAAAGAAGACAAAACCAACTGAAGCCAAGATTTACATCCATTTAGGAAAAATACGATCCAAACGCTATCTAGCGATACGTCAAAGCTTGGTTTTTCTTCAATCATTGTTGAACAAAACGGTAAAAATGGCCTAAGTACAAAAACCGGATACACTGAAACAAAGTCCTTGTTTACAGTGACTCACATAAACGGGAAACAGTACTGTCTGGTTCTTAAGGCACTGTCAGAATATTACCTAAATGAATATAAGTGACAAAATTCACAACCTCAGTTAAAAAATAATTGATACAAAGCATCTCTGTGGCTTTAAAGAGAAGCAGACAATTAGGAAATTGTGACTGAGGTTTCTTTCTCTCATACTTTTATTCAAATTCTTACTAATAATCTCTCCATTCTACCATGGTATCCTCCAAATGATTGCTAGGGTTCCAGCAGCACCCTGCTTGTTCTACACAATGCACACTTCTGGATTATTTTCAGTGGACGTCCTGTCATCATTAAAAACGAGCAACAACAAAATCCGAGCGAAACTGCTTTAAAACATGTGAAAAATGCTGAACTTCCCCTGTGGAGTATACACATGGAGCTGGAATATTTGGAGGAACTTCAGTTATTAGGGCAGGGGAACTCCACACACATATCCGTCTATGTCCATCAGTGGGCTAGGCACCGTAAGTAGAGTGAATAGCACGTAACCAGTATGTATTAACTGGGGGCGATTTTGCCCCCCAGGGATCACTTGGCAATGTTTTGGTTGTCACCACCCTGGACCACCACTGGGGATAGTTCTACTGCCACCTGGTGGGCAGAAGCCAGGGATGCTGCTAAACATCCTACAATGCACAGGACAACCCCCCAAACAGTTATCGGCCCCAAAATGTCAATAGTACTGAGGCTGAAAAACCCTGGCCTGGGTCACCAAGAAGACAAGACTAGCAATTCAGAGTCTTAAAATGTTTGGTAAATATGAAGGAGTATCTGCCTTTGTTATCTAGTGTAGGTAGAAAAAATTACAGGCAATGGACACTGCTTTAAATGTTAACTCTTACCTCTGTTCTGCAAGGTTTTACATTTAAAGTCATATTCATCCTGTAAATCTTCTAGGGTCTTGATTTCATGCTCTATACACTACAAGTAAAAACAGAAACAAGTTTTCCACCATACTTAGGACAAAGACTTTAGGAGACAGATTACTGGTACTATAGGACCCAGAAAACCATGGATGCAATCCTACTCCCTCAAAGATGGATTAGACTTGCAAAATTCTAATCACACGTATGAAATAATTTATATCTCCTTAGCTAGTATATAATAACCTTTTTATGAAAGAAAATATATAGCTATTTCTGGACTGGGCCACTTGATGTCTACTTTAATGAAGTAGACCTGGAGTCTGGCAACATGCCGTCTGAAGCACAAAGTCAAGGCCGCGCTGGTGTGACCCAGAGGCCCACAGGAGAGCCGGCCCCTCAGCAGAAAGGCCGTTTCCACAGATACGGGCCCAGGGCAAGGCTGGACTCCTCACCCTTTCCCCCAAACAGCACCCACAGTGGAAGGGAGTGAACACATACCACCAAGGGCACCACCTCCAGAAATGTCTGGGAAGTTTTATCTTAAAGTTATTGTGGATATTTTATTCTAATCAGAAATACATCAGAATTTCCTTGTTCGAGATGTTTTTGTTCCCCTTCCAAGTCTTAGAATAAAACAGGTGCTTGAGGAAGACCATGTTTATCCTAGGACTCTATGTAACCCCAGACACACCCCCATTTGAAAGGTACAGACATAAAGGGCTATTTAGAGCAGCAACAACTAGTTTACTGGGTGATAGGGCAAAGTCAACAGTTACTGCACAATCTTGCAAGGAAGGAAAAGATAAGCTCAATGTTTGCAAGTTGTAACAGGGGCCAAAAATGTCTATCTGCTCATTGGTTTCACCAATTTGTTTACTTAGGGTTTCGAACTTGAGCGAAACTTTTCTTCTCAACTACTTAAAAGCCTGAAATCAGTCACAATGCTTACACTAGAGCAATTGAAACCTTTTTTCCTCTACAAAAAGTTACACAGAAGATGTATACATTTACTAAATACTCACCATAACTTTGTCCTTCACATTTCTGACTCTGCTGTCAAGCTCCTGCTGTTTGTCTAACATTACAGTGGTCTGAATATTCCCTGCCTGAGCCTGTAATGGAAGGTACACAGTTAACAGCCATTAGTTCCTCTGTCCTATTTACCTGCTGGTTATGCTCCAAAGTCAAGTCTACCCCGTGCCCCGCCTAACTCCCGGACCTTCCAAAACCTCCTGCAGGCCTCCCACATGAGCGTGCACAAGAAAAGCTCAGTTCCCAAGGCCCCGGAAAATACTGGCGAACTGTTAACAAGCCTACAGAAAGACCAGGCTCAGTTCATGCCTAAAATAAATAGTATTTCTGGAATTTTCCATTAGTTCATACAGTTGCATGGGACCACACAGGAAGTTATTTTAGTTTCTCAAATTCCGTAGACAACATTATTCTTATTAGCCCTGTACTCATTTGTCTCAAAGCCATGCAATTCACAGTGTGGTCCCCAGACAAGCAGCATCTTACCACCCGGGAGCTTGTTGGAAATGCAGAATTTCAGGTCCTAATCTGATTACTGAATCAGAAACCCCATTTTGACAAGATTCCAGATAATGCAGAGTTATATCAAAATTGAACAGTACAGAGAAAGACAAATATCATATGATATCGCTTGTATGTAGAATCTAAAACAATGATGCAAATGAGCTTATTTACAAAACAGAAATAGACTCACAGACATAGAAAGCAAATTTATGGTTACCAGAGGGGAAAGGTCGGGGGAGGGGTAAATTAGGAGTATGGGATTAACATATATAACTATATTTAAAACAGATAACAAACAAGTACCTAAATGTATAACACAGGGAATTATACTCAATACCTTGTAATAACCTATAATGGAGAAGAATCTAAAAAAGTATGTGTATGTGTGTGTGTGTGTGTGTGTGTGTACATAACTGAATCACTTTGCTGTACACTTGAACACTTGAAACTAACACATTGTAAATCAACTATATTTAAATAAAAATTAATTTTTAAAAAACATTAAAAAATTGAACAGTACTGCCATTAAGGACTTCAATGAATATCTGCTCCTATAAAATAATAATGAATACCATCCCAGATGCAGTGGGTACAGTTAGTCTTCATCCTTGACAGCCAGAAAACAATTTGTTATTTTTATCGGGATCACATTAAAATTATGAATTAACTGAGGGAAAGCCGATATATTTATGATGTCGTTTTTAATTCTTATGCTTCTAATGGCTTCCTCTTGTCAACTGCAATACCACTAATACAATGCTAAGCAGCAGTGGAAACAGTGGACATCCTTGCCGTGGTTCTGACTTACTGATGTTTTGTCCGTGAAGTAAGATACTGCTTTAGAAGCAGGAGATGTATATTTTAATAGGTTAAGGAGGTATCCATCAACTCCTAGTTTATTGAATTTTTAAAAATCAGGGATGAGTGTTCGATTTTGTCATCCTTTTCAGCATCTTTTCGATACCCCCAGACATCCAGGACCTTCCCTCAAATCCCAGGAAGGTCTTCTTTCTCTTGCTCGCAGCTGGGCAGTCCACTAACCTCGTTCCAGGGGTTCACCGATAAGTCAGGTGTCCTCTGAGAGGCTTAAAGTGAACCTCTCCCCAGGAACTTCACATTTTTAAAAGGAGGTCAAAAGCTGACATGCCTTTGAGACCAAAGCACCCGCAGGAGATGGGGCTGATATGGGAGAGCAGAAATCACCTCCTGTGCCTCCCAGTGCTGACTCTGGGCCAAATGAGGAGAGAAATGCTTAGGTAGCAAGGTGGACAGTTCACTCTTCTGCCCATCTCTGCTCTTGACTGTCCTCCCAAGCCTATCTGAGATACAGGAGCAGCCCCTTGCATAATGCTGGTAAGATGAAAATCCCACAGGATAGTCAAAATTTCCTGCTGAAAGTCTCCCAGGGGCATGCCATACTGAAGAAGGCACACCCCTCTCAGAGGAGACAATGCAGCCGGCTTTTCCTCCTGACAGACACTTTGCTCACTAGGCTGGGTCCAGGATGAACTAGCCAGTCTGAGTTTAGAACAAATAATATGTATCTTTAAGTGCTCAGTGCAGCAAGGTGCTTTCAGCGTGACAGGGAGACAGGAACTAAATGCCCAGGGAAGCAGCAGATTCACAAGGACTGGGGCAAATGCTCAGAAAGTGCACGAAAAATGGCATTCAGTGCCACTACTTAAATTCTCTCTCCACCTCCCACCTTCCAATCTCACAGCACACTTTGTTAGCTATTCGTTAGAGAAATGCACATAGGACGCATTCCACTGAGTACTCTGGCCTTTTCCCTGTCATACTGGAATGGTCTCAGCCAGAGTAACTCATACCGTAGCGGTTTCACAACCGTCTGCCTGCTGGGTAGCTCCCACCACCCCATCAATGAAAGGCATGAATCAATGCCATGGCAACTTCAAAAAACTGCTGAACCCTAATCACCAGGACGGTCTGTATTAGGATTAGTAAAGTCATGATAAAAAAGCCTTGGTACTAGTATAACTCTGACTCATTCACTGTTTGGTTGTCTCAGATATCTAATAGGTATCTCGGTCCTATTGAAAACAAAGCTGCTGATTTTCCCATCAACCCATTCTTCTCCAAAACCTATTGTGCCCTGCAAAAGCCCTACTCCTGTCCCTTCCCTGTCTTCCCCAGCTCAGTAAACAGTATCTCTAAGAAACGCAAGTCACAAATCAGACTCACCCTCTACTCTTGGCTCTTTCTCACTCTCACATCTGATCCTTCAGTATAAGCCCCACTGGTACCACATCCAGAACATAACGGAATCTGTCCACTTCTTCCCACCTCCACTGACTACACCTCTACCTCAGGCACTTCCCCTCCGCTCCTTCAGTCTGCTGCAAGAGCCCACTGTCTTCTGCTTCCTTTCCTGCCCCAGCACCCCAGAGGTGTCCCTGACCCTGATCTAAAGAAACAACCTGACACTCCACTACTGTCCACACAGTATCCTGCTTTACTATCTTCATAGCAACAATCACTATCTGAAAAGATTTTGTTTTTGTGTTTGTCTCCCTCCCTCACTAGGATGACTTCCATTAGATTGGGGTCCTTTCAAAATCTCTACATCTGTTTTCCCCCACTTCTTGGGGCTAAAAAATCAGAGGGCTAGTCACCATTGCCCTGAAACAGGGCCTCAGTAGTACTTGTTGGATGAATGAATGCGTTTTTATTTCTTTATTATCCTTTGTGTTCAATTAGGAAAAAAGTACCTGATTGAATCTCTGGGCATTTTCCAAGATCTTTCTTTCCTCCTTCAGACAGTTACAGATGATCATAGACATCTGTATTGGGTCTTCCTGAAAACTATCCTAGAAAATGGGTTGTTAGAATAAAAATAAATTAAATTTCAGAATGTTTAAACCATTGTGTATTATACATTGAAATGAGTTTGTTCATATCCATTAAGAAACCTCACCCTAGTCAGCTCTGCCCACCACCAGTCCCTCCCATCAGGAAACTTACACAAGCCTCTTAGATAGCCTCATCCACCAGAGGGCAGACAGCAGAAGCAAGAAGAACTACAATTCTGCAGCCTGTGGAACAAAAACCACATTCACAGAAAGACAGACAAGATGAAAAGGCAGAGAGCTATGTACCAGATGAAGGAACAAGATAAAACCCCAGAAAAACAACTAAATGAAGTGGAGATAGGCAACCTTCCAGAAAAAGAATTCAGAATAATGATAGTGAAGATGATCCAGGACCTCAGAAAAAGAATGGAGGCAAAGATTGAGAAGATGCAAGAAATGTTTACCAAAGATCTAGAAGAATTAAAGAACAAACAAACAGAAAGGAACAATACAATAACTGAAATGAAAACTACACCAGAAGGAATCAATAGCAGAATAACTGAGGCAGAAGAACGCATAAGTGACCTGGAAGACAGAACGGTGGAATTCACTGCTGCAGAACAGAATAAAGAAAAAAGAATGAAAAGAAATGAAGACAGCCTAAGAGACCTCTGGGACAACATTAAATGCAACAATATTTGCATTATAGGGGTCCCAGAAGGAGAAGAGAGAGAGAAAGGACCAGAGAAAACATTTGAAGAGATTATAGCCAAAAACTTCCCTAACATGGGAAAGGAAATAGCCATCCAAGTCCAGGAAGCACAGAGAGTCCCATACAGGACAAACCCAAGGAGAAACATGCTGAGACACATAGTAATCAAGTTGGCAAAAATTAAAGACAAAGAAAAATTATTGAAAGCAGCAAGGGAAAAACAACAAATAACATACAAGGGAACTCCGATAAGGTTAACAGCTGATTTCTCAGCAGAAACTCTACAAGCCAGAAGGGAGTGGCATGATATACGTAAAGTGATGAAAGGGAAGAACCTACAACCAAGATTACTCTACCCAGCAGGGATCTCATTCAGATTCGATGGAGAAATCAAAAGCTTTACAGAGAAACAAAAGCTAAGAGAATTCAGCACCACCAAACCAGCTCTACAACAAATGCTAAAGGAACTTCTCTAAGTGGGATACAACAGAAGAAAAGGACCTACCAAAACAAACTCAAAACAATTCATAAAATGGTCATAGGAACATACATATCGATAATTACCTTAAATGTGAATGGATTAAATGCTCCAACCAAAAGACACAGGCTCGCTGGATGGATACAAAAACAAGACCCATATATATGCTGTCTACAAGAGACCCACTTCAGACCTAAGGACACATACAGACTGAAAGTGAGGGGATGGAAAAAGATATTCCATGCAAATGGAAATCAAAAGAAAGCTGGAGTAGCAATACTCATATCAGATAAAATAGACATTAAAATAAAGAATGTTACAAGAGACAAGGAAGGACACTACAAAATGATCAAAGGATCAATCCAAGAAGAAGATATAACAATTATAAATATATATGCACCCAACATAGGAGCACCTCAATACATAAGGCAACTGCTAACAGCTATAAAAGAGGAAATCAACAGTAACACAATAATAGTGGGGGATTTTAACATGTCACTTACACCAATGGACAGATCATCCAAAATGAAAATAAATAAGGAAACAGAAACTTTAAATAACACAACACACCAGATAGATTTAATTGATATTTATAGGACATTCCATCCCAAAACCGCAGATTACAGTTTGTTCTCAAGTGTGCATGGAACATTCTCCAGGATAGATTACATCTTGGGTCACAAATCAAGCCTCACTAAATTTAAGAAAACTGAAATCATATCAAGCATCTTTTCTGACCACAACGTTATGAGATTAGAAATGAATTACAGTGAAAAAAATGTAAAAAATACAAACACATGGAGGCTAAACAGTATGTTACTATATAACCAAGAGATCACTGAAGAAATCTAAGAGGAAATCAAAAAATACTTAGAGACAAATGACAATGAAAACATGACAATCCAAAACCTATGGGATGCAGCAAAAGCAGTTCTAAGAGGTAAGTTTATAGCTATACAAGCCTACCTCAGGAACAACAAACATCTCAAATAAACAATCTAACCTTACACCTAAAGGAACTAGAGAAAGAAGAAAAAACAAAACCCAAAGTTAGCAGAAGGAAAGAAATCATTAAGATCAGAGCAAAAATAAATGAAATAGAAACAAAGAAAACAATAGCAAAGATCAATAAAACTAAAAGCTGGTTCTTTGAGAAGATAAACAAAACTGATAAACCATTAGCCAGACTCATCAAGAAACAGAGGGAGAGGACTCAAATCAATAAAATTAGAAATGAAAAATGAGAACTTACAACAGACACCTCAGAAATACAAACCATCCTAAGAGACTACTACAAGCAACTCTATGCCAGTAAAATGGATAACCTGCAAGAAATGGACAAATTCTTAGAAAGGTATAACCTTCCAAGACTGAACCAAGAAGAAATAGAAAATATGAACAGACCAATCACAAGTAATGAAGTTGAAACTGTGATTAAAGATCTTCCAACAAACAAAAGTCCAGGACCAGATGGCTTCACAGATGAATTCCATCAAACATTTAGACAAGAGCTAAACCCATCCTTCTCAAACTCTTCCAAAAAACTGCAGAGGAAGGAACACTCCCAAACTCATTCTATGAGGCCACCATCACCCTGATACCAAAACCAGACAAAGATACTACAAAAAGAAAATTACAGACCAATATCACTGATGAATACAGATGCAAAAATCCTCAACAAAATACTAGCAAACAGAATCCAACAGCACAGTAAAAGGATCATACACCATGATCAAGTGGGATTTATCCCAGGGATGTAAGGATTTTTAAATATATGCAAATCAATCAGTGTGATACACCATATTAACAAACTGAAGAATAAAAAACATATGATCATCTCAATAGATGCAGAAAAAGCTTTTGACAAAATTCAACACCGATTTATGATAAAAAACTCTCCAGGGCTTCCCTGGTGGCGCAGTGGTTGAGAGTCCGCCTGCCGATGCAGGGGACACGGGTTCGTGCCCCAGTCCGGGAAGATCCCACATGCCATGGAGCGGCTGGGCCCGTGAGACATGGCCGCTGAGCCTGCACATCCGGGGCATGTGCTCCGCAACGGGAGAGGCCACAGCAGTGAGAGGCCCACGTACTGCAAAAAAACAAAAAACAAAAAAAAAAACTCTCCAGAAAGTAGGCATAGAGGGAACCGACCTCAACATAATAAAGGCCATATATGACAAACACACAGCAAACATCATTCTCAATGGTGAAAAACTGAAAGCATTTCCTCTAAGATCAGGAACAAGACAAGGAGGTCCACTCTCACCACTATTATTCAACATAGTTTTGGAAGCCCTAGCCACAGCAATCAGAGAAGAAAAAGAAATAAAAGGAATAGAAATTGGAAAAGAAGAAGTAACATTGTCACTGTTTGCAGATGACATGATACTATACATAAAGAATCGTAAAGATGCCACCAGAAAACTACTAGAGTTAATTCAATTAATTTGGTAAAGTTGCAGGATACAAAATTAATGCACAGAAATCTCTTGCATTCCTATACACTAATGATGAAAAATCTGAAGGAGAAATTAAGGAAACACTCCCATTTACCACTGCAGCAAAATGAATAAAATACCTAGGAATATACCTACCTAAGGAGACAAAAGACCTGTATGCAGAAAACTATAAGATACTGATGAAAGAAATTAAAGATGATACAAACAGATGGAAAGATATTCCATGTTCTTGGATTGGAAGAATATTGTGAAAATGACTCTACTACCCAAAGCAATCTACAGATACAATGCAATCCCTATCAAATTACCAATGGCATATTTTACAGAACTAGAACAAAAAATCTTAAAATTTGTATGGAGACACAAAAGACCCCGAATAGCTAAAGCAGTCTTGAGGGAAAAAAGCGGAGCTGGAGGAATCAGACTCCCTGACTTCAGACTATACTACAAAGCTACAGTAATGAAGATAATATGGTACTGGCACAAAAACAGAAATATAGATCAATAGAACAGGACAGAAAGCCCAGAGATAAACCCACACACCTATGGTCAACTAATCTATGACAAAGGAGGCAAGGATATACAATGGAGAAAAGACAGTCTCTTCAATAAGTGGTGTTGGGAAAACTGGACAGTTACATGTAAAAGAATGAAATTAGAACCCTCCCTAACACAATACACAAAAATAAACTCAAAATGGATTCGAGACCTAAATGTAAGACTGGACACTATAAAACTCTTAGGAAAACATAGGAAGAACACTCTTTGACATAAATCACAGCAAGATCTTTTTTGATTCACCTCCTAGAGTAATGGAAATAAAAACAAAAATAAACAAATGGGACCTAATGAAACTTAAAAGCTATTGCACAGCAAAGGAAACCATAAATAAGACGAAAAGACAACCCTCAGAATGGGAGAAAATACTTGCAAACGAATCAATGGACAAAGGATTAATCTCCAAAATATATAAACAGCTCACGCAGCTCAATATTAAAGAAATAAACAAGCCAATCCAGAAATGGGCAGAAGACCTAAATAGACATTTCTCCAAAGAAGACATACAGATGGCCAAGAAACACATGAAAAGCTGCTCAACATCACTAATTATTAGAGAAATGCAAATCAAAACTACAATGAGGTATTACCTCATACCAGTTAGAATGGGCATCATCAGAAAATCTACAAACAACAGAGGGTGTAGAGAAAAGGGAACCCTCTTGCACTGTTGATGGGAATATAAATTGATACAGTCACTATGGAGAACAGTATGTGGGTTCCTTAAAAAACTAAAAATAGAATTACCATATGATCCAGCAATCCCACTACTGGGCATATACCCAGAGAAAACCATATTACAAAAAGACACATGCACCCCAATGTTCATTGCAGCACTATTTACAATAGCCAGGTCATGGAAGCAACCTAAATGCCCATCGACAGACGAATGGATAAAGAAGATGTGGTACACATATACAATGGAACACTCAGCCAGAAAAAGAAACGAAATTGGGTCATTTGTAGAGACGTGGATGAATCTAGAGACTGTCATACAGAGTGAAGTAAGTCAGAAAGAGAAAAACAAATATCGTATATTAACGCATGCATGTGGAACCCAGAAAAATGGTACAGATGAACCGGTTTGCAGGGCAGAAGTTGAGACACAGATGTAGAGAACAAACGTATGGACACCAAGGGGGGGAAAGCTGCGGGGGGGTGGGGATGGTGGTGTGATGGATGAACTGGGTGATTGGGATTGACATGCTATTTTTGATAAAATCAAAATATTCTTTTTAAGAACTATGACAAAAGCTGCTTTAACTGTCCAATTAAGCGCAGGTACCTAAATTATTTCTTGATTAAAAAAACAAGTGGGGCTTCCCTGGTGGCGCAGTGGTTGAGAGTCCACCTGCCGATGCAGGGGACACGGGTTCGTGCCCCGGTCCGGGAAGATCCCACATGCCGTGGAGTGGCTGGGCCCGTGAGCAATGGCCGCTGAGCCTGTGGGTCTGGAGACTGTGCTCCGCAACGGGAGAGGCCACAACAGTGAGAGGCCCGCGTACAGAAAAAAAAAAAACACAAGTATTTCATAATACTTTAATTTTATTGTTCTTGGGCCCAATTATCTTGTTAGCATCCTGAGATAATGCAAATGATACAAAAATTATCCATGATATTCCTCAATTAATTTATCTGTTGGTCTCTGGTTTGAATTAGACCAAAGATATTCTTCTCAGTTTTTGTTTTCTTGTCAAGGCTAGTTTGCAAAATACCGGCAATCATGCCTCTTTATAACAGGTATTATCAAGCAAAATCTGTAGGAGAGCAAATTTCTGTAAAGTTAATCTGGCTTTCCCACTCACTGGTATTATAAAACCATATACACATTCACAGAGGGGGAAAAAAAGCTTCTAATTACCTAAGTTGAACAGTTTGGTTGTGAGGAATAAAACAAGAAAATGACAGCACTTACCTCCATTAAAACAGAAAAGTTCCATTAATACCGAAATAAAAATGGTAGCCAGGCTTAAGGGATGCTGGGAGTACTTATGAAGAACTCCCAAAACTCTGCAGCATACTCTCTCCTGCGTGCAACTCTCTTTGACTTTTTCTTTCAAGGGAGGGCAACTTCAGCAGAAGCATGGCAAGGTGGAGTCAGCTCCAATTCACCATCTCACTACAGAGCCTTAGAGACGTCAAAACTTTCAACACTTTCTGGACTTACTCTTCATCTGTATACCAAGCACTTAGACTGGACTCACCACTAAAGCTCCTTTGAGCTTTAACATGTTACTACAGCTCACTGCTCTTAAAACACTTTTTCTTCAATTTAAATATCAACGGGGCTTCCCTGGTGGCGCAGTGGTTGAGAGTCCGCCTGCCGATGCAGGGGACACAGGTTCGTGCCCCGGTCCGGGAAGACCCCACATGCCGCGGAGCGGCTGGGCCCATGAGCCATGGCCGCTGAGCCTGCGCGTCCGGAGCCTGTGCTCCGCAACGGGAGAGGCCACAACAGTAAGAGGCCCGCATACCGCAAAAAAAAAAAAAAAAAAAAAAAATCAACAGCTTTTAATAAGACAAGATCATAGCATTGAATTTCTCTCAGAATTACTTACGTCTAAGTGATACCCTTCAGCCTGAATACTCCTTATGTGTTTACAAAATGAATTGATATTTTACTTCTGCTATAAAATATTAGCTACATAACGGTAGTTTATTTATAGTGTCTGTACTTTTCTAAATACCAATGAGTGTGTGCTCAATAGTATTTGCTGAATGAAAAAAATTCTTACATAAACATGGAAACATTTCAACTTAAACGCAAAAACCATGTCATACCTGAAGATTACGCTTGCTTTTCCTTATGTTATGCTGCAACAAAAAATTATTCTCCAAAGAAAAGCGACTGTATTGATCATCCAGCTGCGACAGGAGGTCGTGAAAACGGATGGTAGCAAATGAAACATCATTGGCGGCATGCTCCCTAGGAGATACAAAATTTCGTTTAGATACTACTTTAAAACGACAAAATAAACACTGCTTTCCATGTTGAAATGACTAAAAATAATTTAAAGTGTTTTCTTGGGTTTTATTTCCTTCTTTTGAAACTGCCATTGCTATTAGCAGCAGTTTGTACAATATTTTTATTATATACAATTAGCATGAAAAATTCGGGCTTCCCTGGTGGCGCAGTGGTTGAGAGTCCGCCTGCCAATGCAGGGGATGCGGGTTCGTGCCCCGGTCCGGGAGAATCCCACATGCCGCGGAGCAGCTGGGCCCGTGAGCCATGGCCGCTGAGCCTGCGCGTCCGGAGCCTGTGCTCCGCAACGGGAGAGGCCACAACAGTGAGAGGCCCGCGTACGGCAAAAAAAAAAAAAAAAAAAAAAAAAAATTCTAGCATTCCAAGACTGTGCACCGAACTGTTAATGGCGATTATCTCTGGAGGCAAAAAATCAACAGGGGCCTTCACTTTCTACGTCAAATACTTTCAAAACATTTGAAATATTTGCAATGAGCAAACAATAAATTGTAAAATAGAACATATACCAGTTTTAAGAGATATTTCCTTAATTTTTTTTTTACTTTCTTCATACTTCTAATCAGTGTTCTACCAAAACTTGGCTTTAATTATTACTTTTAACTTACTTCTTTCTATAACCTGGATCCTAACTTGGAAATAATTGGTGTCAGCATTATCTAACTTGTGCAAAGCATTTAGAAGGATGTATAATTAAATCGACAAATACATAAAATTAATGACTAATGCATTTAGCTTTCTAGAGACACATGCCATTTTTCAAGGCAACACTCTTTTCTGAAACAGGTAATCCCAATGGCTACTGATGAGATTCATCTTCCAGTCAACGTAGTTCCAAGCCACTTAATCAACAAGTTATTTTAAAAGTGTAGAAAAACTCCTTCTTCTGTCAAGTGAGTTTTCCTTACCAGTCTTGCTTTTCTAGCCACTGTGCCAGATACTGTCTGATTTCCATGGGAAAACTGTCGTCATAGAGCTGGTGAACCTGCTCCAGGAATTTGGAGTCAAGCTGCTGAAGCTCATACCACTGGGACATCCTACAGGGAAACAGAATACAGATCACAAATGGAAGCCCACAGCGCCAAAGAAAGCCTGTCTAGCATTGTGCTTCTTCTAAATATCTTGCTTAATTAAAAACATAATTTGTCTTTGAAATATACTTTTAAAATGGTGCCTATGTTTCAAAGCCTGTTTTTTAATTGAGTTTTGGGTCAAAGTTTTTTTCTTCTCCAAAAAACACATCTTCAGGTCTTTGCTCAAATGCCAGCATCTCAAAGAAGCCTCTTCTGGCCACCTTATTTAAATTGACACCACCTCTCACCTTGGAAAACACTCTCTCTCCTCCCTGATGTATTCTTCTCTATCGCACTTACCACCATCTGACCTACCACATATTTTTTTAATTTTGATTAGTGTCTGTTTTCCCCGCATGAAGGGAAGGATTTGGGAGTGGGGGGGGGGGGTTGTTCACCGCTGTATCTTCAGAACAGTGCTGGGCATACAGTAGGTGTTCATACGCCTTTAAAATGAATCTGCACTTTTATCAAATAAATCAATGGAAAACACTACTTAGATTTGCTTTAGGACAAATCGTAAGAACTCTCCCTGAAATTGCTCTTATAAATTATAGAACATTTGTAATTTAACCCAAAGAATTTTAAATTGGTGTTTTATATTTTATGATTCACGTGATTAAAATGAATTATTTTTGATATATATCTTCTTTTTTTTTTTTGGCCACACTGCACGGCATCCAGGATCTTAGTTCCCCAACCTGGGATCAAAACCGTGAACCCTGCAGTGGAATCGAAGAGTCCTAGCTACTGGACCGCCAGGGAATTCCCAGGTTATATATCTTTTAAAAGAGATATATTTTCCTCTTTGCCTACTGCAAACAATAAGTCTGCACAAAAATTCTTAAACCTAAGTAATAATTTTTAAAGACTGAAACAACATTGTTAAATGTAATCTGAAAGGATAAAATAATACTATTTGTTTGGATAACAGCAAGTCAACTTTTACATAGCAGTTCTGAAGATTAAAAATTAAAATACCTGATTTAAGTCCGAACATCCATTAGGAAAATGAAAAGCCTCTCTTCACCATAGCGTAAATTAGGATTTACATCAGCGCACAGCTGACAACGTTCAGAGTAGATATATGTGAATCTTGTCCTACCAGCCCTGAGGAAGAGGTCTGGATTTTCAAGCAGAGCGTGGAAAAGCGTATGCATGCTTGTTGGCAAGCATATCTGTGCAGGCATGAAGTCATGTCTACTCCACAAATCTCCTTCCAAAGGAAGGTAAGGATGTGGTGAGGCTACAAAGCTAGTCACCATCACAAATACCAGTACGAATGGACCCAAGTCCACACCTTTACTACACTTGCTGTAGCAATTTGATTTTTCACTTTGAATTTATTTCACCTGAGTGGAAGACTAAATCTTTGGCGCTCTCCCTCCCTACTAGGTGTCTAATAAGGATATGCCTAAAGCAAATATGCTGGCCAGAGTGTCAACCAGCGGGGACTGCAACACCTCTTTTTAGGTGAGTGACCTCAAGTGACTCACTTCCCTCTCAACAGGGTGACTGTTTAAGACTGAACGACCTAATACAGATACAGCACCTGGCACAAAGCAGGCGATCAATAAATCCATGCCAACAAATCCAGAATCCATTCCCTCTTCTCACAAAACTTGTTACCAGCACAGGGAGTGGCAAGACCAACCCCCAGTCACCTGACTTCTTCCTCTCCAGTCCCAAGACCTCCAACCACCTTGCCTCTAACACTCTTTCCCAATCTGGCCTTCTGCTGCACATGGGTTTTGAGCACATCATTCTCTAGTTCAAAATTGCTACAGTTTGCCCATTACCAGGCTGATTTCCACTCTGACCCTATTTTCATCCATTAACAAAGCAACCCAGTCACCAAATTACCTACTTTTTTTTCTGCACTGCTCCAGCTGTCACTCACCCTTGAAAACAGCTTTTCCACATTCTGCCTCTCTAAATTCTACCAGCATTCAAAGGTAGGTACGAATAGCCCTTCTTCCATAAGCTCTCTGAGACTCACCCAGAAACAATTAAGCTTTCATTAACGTGCGCCTCATTGCATTTTGTATCTCTATTAGAGCATCAGTCCCTGTCTTCCTTAAAAAGCTCTATGATGTCTCCCCTGCAGCATGTAAGCTTCAGAGTTGCTGGGACTGTCTTTTCTTTAAACATCGTCTGCACTGTGGACAGTGTCCTGCACATATTATGTACTCAATAGTAGTCTGTTGAATTGAAATCTAGTAGATTTCAGATTAAATTAGAAAGTAAACGGCAAACCATATTATGGTCCAACAAGTTTGAGTCCTGCGTTAAACTGCAAACTGGATTGTGCTGGAGGCTCAAGTCTTATTTCTATCCCATAAAAACAAACTATCCAGCTTATACAAACAACATTTAAAGCGTAATCACACACCTGTTTTTCTTCCCCCAAACTCTTTGGTACTAGTCAGAATTTGTTTTAAAGACTAATTATATTATTTAGGGGTCTGCAGGAACTAATTATCACTTTTACATTCCAGGAGCACATTAAGCTCTTTTATCCTTAAATACAGACATATAATTAAGTTCCAAAGTCACATATTCATTCGTTTCCGTGAACATTTTACTAACCTGTCACCTTGTGCCCCAGCGAAGGGCTGGGGATTCAACACAAGCAGCAGCTACACACAGCACGTCAGATGCCAAGACTGCTGGGTTTGCATGCACAGGGTGCGAGCGTATAACGGCTCTCTGGGGGTGGCACACGGCAAATGAAAACTTTCTGCGGAGAGAAGAAAACATGACTCTGGTGAGAGAAAAATGAGGGTAAATGCAGTATTTTCGGCGGGGGAGGGGCGCAGGATTCTATTTCACAAGACATTTTTCTTTTTTACTACCAGAGCACAACTGGCTGGGGCAACCATGCCATCACCGAAAACACCACCTGGGATACGCGTTCTTTCCCGGATAACGGATATACCTGTCAGCACTTTAAAGCCCGCCCTCGCCGGGTATCCGGCAACTGGGGCCCGACGACTGCGGTCCAGGAACGTCCCACCCCGGCACCCGGAACCTCACGCCCACTCACTCTGCGCTCCGGATGCGGCAGAGGTGGGCGAGGGCGCGGCCGTGCTGCCTCTCCCGGGCGCGCCGGGTCTCCTCTGCTCTTTCTGGGGTCTGACCGGCGTCGACCCGGGTGCGACTATGTCTCTCAACAAACTCAGCGCAGCAAAGCGAAAGTACCACCGAGAGAAATGGTAGTGCCAGACGCCCCGCCTCCTTCCACTCCCGCCAATCACCGGGTTGCTGCCGCTCTCGGCCAATCGGACGCGGCTGTTCCGAGCTCGCGCCGCCTCCCCCCCAGGGCTACTGCTCTGCCAGCCCGCTGGGTCTTTCCTTAGAATTTGGGGAGGGCCTCCAACGGGAAGAGGTGAAGCTCAGCTCTGTGTTGCAAGTTGCGGGTTATGTTTACACATGTTTTAGAGAACAACTAAAAGGAAGTTATGTGTTTGCAGAGGCCCAAACTTGGAGATCCTTATATCAGCCCCAAACCTGAGAATTCGAGGCAGAGGACACAGGTGGAGACGTTGTCATTCTAGATGCTCGGCTTAGCAGCTGACCTCCATGTTGCTAAACCCAGGGGACGCTTTTCTGTCCTCACCTTACTTGACCACTCAGAAACCTGCGCAGTTGACACCACCCTTTAACACTTCTTCCTGGGCCATGATGCCGACACACTTTGCTTGCTTCTTCCTACCTCCCTGCTATCCTTTCTCCATCCTCTGCTCCTCCTCTGCCACCAAACCGTTCAATGTTAAGTGTGGTCAGTGTCCGGATCTTGGTCTACTTTACCTACAGTTCTCAGGCTGTCCTGTGATGACCTCATCCACAGCTTCAATGTCCTTCTAGATATGTAGAACTTCTACACGCGTACCCTGTCCACACGTCTCCTCTGAGCTCCACACCCACGTGTACAGCCCACACTTGACGCTCCACTTGGATGTCTGGTAAGCTCTAAAAACTAGTTGTGTTCAGAACCAACTCATCATCTTTCTCCTGAAAGCTGCCCTTTTTCTAGAACTGGTGCATGCCAGAAAACTAGGAGCCACCTTTGACATTGCCTTCTCACCCCCACCAGTCCTCAAGCCTTGTTGATGCTTCCACCTAAATATTTCTCAAGTCTCATTGCTTCTTGCCATCTCCCACACCATCCCTCCTTTTCTCTCATTTGGATCCTCGCAGTAGATTCCCCAAATGGCTGCCTCACTTCAGTTCTTAACTCCCGTTTAATCCATATTCCCTACAGCAGTTTGAGTGGTTTGTCTTTTAATTGCAAAGCAGATCATGTGTTTGCCAACCTGAAAATCCTCTGATGGCTTTTCTTATAAAATCCAAATTTCTTAATGTAACTATAAAGCCCTGGTTTCCCATCACTTTCTTTAACCCCATCTTGTGCCACTCTTTCCTTACTTCAGCATTTTTGTTCTTCCAATAAGACAAGCTCTTTCCACACACTCAGGGCCTTCTCACTGGTAGTTCTCCATCTGGAAAGCCCCTTGAGCCAATGTCCCCCTCCCCCAAGTTCTTTGCGGGCTAACTCACCTTTTATATCTTAGCTAAAATCTAAGCTTAAATGTCACTTCCCCAGGTAGGCATCCCTGAGGCCAGCCTTGACTAGATCTTCTTGGAATGCGTGCACAGAAAATCAATTGGTTCCTCTAAGTAGGTGGGACTTTAATCAAGCCTAGAATAATAAGGCAATTTTGGGTAGGAAAAGGCTCTAAATAATTTCCCAGAGGTATGCTTATATGTGTATCTATTATGGTTTTTTCCCTTCTCACATCTATATGCTCCTTCCTCTTGTCACATATTCACCCTCACAAAGCCGGTACTGATAGCAATGACCCTTGGTACCAGAGTAGCAGCCTTCTGTGAAAAAAGATGCCAGGACACCAAAAAAAGTCCTTCCCCTTCTACTAACTCCCTGTACTAAGGGCCCAGACAATGTCTGAGAAAAGCTCTACGAAAGGTAGATAATATGTTAAACATATTTTTTTCTGGTACTGTAAAATTTGCACAGAGACTAGCTTCAGTATTGACAGGGAAATTAAATTATCTTAACAGCTGCAAATAGGATGTTTTTCTTTGGCTCTCCACATTCTGATTGTCATCAAGTTCTGTGGATGCTTCCTTCCCTAATGCCTTTATCTGCCTTAGTTTTCCCATCATTGATAATACCCCACTGTAGGCCTTCATCAGTTCAGAACTGGAATGCTACAGTAGATGCCAGTTACACTACCTTTTTCTGTCCCTTCCCCCTCGACTGTATTTGCCACATTAAATTCTCTAAAACACCTTATTTATATAGTCATTCCCTGCTCAAAAGTCTTGACAACTCTCATTGCATTTATGATAAACACAAACTTTGCCTGCTAGTCTGGACCCTCTACAGAATGTCCCTAACATGTTCCAGGGTGGTGAGTTACTTCTTATAATTTTCTTTACTTTTCTTCTTCTTTTTTTTTTTTTAAATGTCTATTACGAGCAGTATTACATTCGTAGACCAAACACCATTACGAGCACCTTTTTTAGTCCTATACTTTCAGAAGAGCAGCCCAGGCCCGCCCAGGATGAGGTACACTCGGGGAGGTGCAGTCTGTCAGGCTGTTTGATAAGTTTCCAAAATAGCTGGCCCCGCGCGTGGCGGGAGGGACGCGGCTGCTCAGAAGAGCCGCCCCACGTGCTTTCGGGGAAATAGTCTGGGAGCGAGAAGAAGCAGGATTGACAAGAAACCGAAAAGCGAAAGTAGAGATGGAGGGAGCAGTACGCAGGCGCGGGCCCGGGGCTTTCCAGCTGACCGCCCGCCCAGCCGCCGGTTCCCTCCCGCAGCCTCTGCGAGGGCGGGATCCGCACGCTCGCCCGAGCCCGGCGTAGCTGGCCGGCGCCCTCCCTACGCAAGTCCGAGAATAGTGGCCCGGAACACGATGAAAGGCAGCGGCGGGGACCTGGGTGCCTCTTAACTTTGGAGGGAGGACTGGGGACGTTTTTAATTGCTTAATGTGCTGGAAACCTTTCTCATTCTCTTCCATCTTTTCTTTCTTCCCGTGGCCTGGAGACGTCCCTTTTCCCCCCTCACTTCTGTATCTACACAATCTGCACGCATGCTAACTCAGATCTCATTAGTTTTTCTAGTTCTAACCCTCACCCAGCTGGCCTGACTGCCCTTAATCCAGAGATAAGAGTGGAAGGTTGGCTGTTTCTTCAGCTGTCTTTTTCTAGATCTGCAGATGGGACTTTTCTCCTTTCTGCCGTCTTTTCGTCGCTCCCACTTCCCACCCCCAATCCCCACCTTCTCGCTCATGGTGATTATACTAGAGGGAGTGGGGAAGAAGTATAATGGAGACGAATGATTTAGTCACCGGACCATGATTTTGAAAGTTTGGCAGGACCAGAGAAAATCATTTTGGCCCCACTTGCTATGTGTGTTATTTACTGAATGGTTCTAGGAGGCATGGACAGCGTTTCTTTGGGCTCTGCTCAACCGTTCTGTAAAAGGCTCTATCTACTTAAGGTGACCTGGGGACCAACCTAAGACCTCCAGTGTGTGATGGGCCCCACCTTACTGGACCACAGCTTCTGGCCTCATGACAGTGAGCACCAGTCCCCAGGGCTGCAAGGGCACTTTACATAATTCCCAGAATGCAAAGGGGCATCTACTTTCCCGTTAGGAGAGGACAGGACGCGCTATATAATTTGCAGGCCCGGTGCAAAATGAAAACAGGAGGCCCCTTATTCAAACTTATTAAGAATTTCAAGAAGGCAAAGGCAGAGCACTAAACCAAGTGTGGAGCCTCTGACTGTTCTGCCCTTTACAGATGCACACATTGCATACCCATGAGGTCCCTAGTAGGGGAATTGGAGGGAGGGGAGAGTTCTTCTATAGAAACCTTGTTACATGTTTACTTAAAACAAATGAAAACTTAGATATAATGAAGAAATGAAGTATAACACCACTCTTTCCTAAAGCATTTGCAATAAAATCCAGAGCCTTCCACTCTCCCAGCAGAGCCCTACACCATCTGATCTTGTCTCCCTCTCCTACACATCTTGTCCCACTCTCTCCATGCTCTTCTACACTCCCCACCCTGTGGACTCTTTCTGTTCCTCAAGTACCCCCAGCTTTTACCTGCCTGGGTTCTATGCATGTGTATGTTCTTCCTTTAGGATGCTGTGTTCCCAGCTGTGGCATGGACTTGCTTCTTCTCATTCTTTAGGTCTCAGCTCAAATGTCATCTCCTCAGAGAGACCTTCAATGACCATTTCTTCCAGTTCTCTATGTCACATTTATATTCTTCATAGCACTTACTAAATCTGTCCTTTATTATGTGCTTGTCTGTTTTCATCTCTCCTCACAACAGGAGGAACTTTGTGCTGTGTTACAGCCTGTCTCATCTCAGGTTCCATGAGAGAATTAAGCCTAATGCCCGGGGCATCTGTGTATTAATTACCTTCTCTCCTGTTTATCTAGAATGGCACTATGTACCATCCTTGAGAGAACTGAGAAAATAGTCAAGCAAATCACTTTCTGTGTTTTGCGGTTCAGATAGGAAACCCCGGTTGAAAAAGGCAATGCCTGATACATAGTCTCAAAAATATTTTTGAATGAATAACCCTGGGATAAGGTATCAGAGGTCAAATCAACCATTCAGACCTCAGCACAGGCTCTAGCCTATTGAGCTAGAATTGAGGGGGAGGACGAATAAGAACAGGTGTATTCCAAAAAACTTCAGTGAGAGCACCATTCCTCCACACGCCTCCAAACTTTCCCCCATCTCCACCCTGTCTGGAGGGCCTCTAGGGTTCTTTCTATCTGCAGCAGTCAGTGAGACACCTCAGTGGATGACTGTCCAGCCTAAGTAAGAGGGAGTTGTGTGGGACTTTTACCAGGGGCGGGAGTAATAAAGGCAATGAGTTTAATCACGGGGAATTAAGGGGAAATTTCAGGAACACTTGATTCATCTGTGGGTGGACAGATGCCTGGGATGCTACGCACACATGAGAAAGCTAAATTAAAGGGAAGTTAGAGCTAACGGACAGTCTAATTCCAGAGCATTTCTATAGTGTTTGGATGTCATGAGTGAGGTGAAGTAGAGGAAACGTCTTATGGTTTTTGAGCAATAGCAAGTGTGTTTTGGTTAATCAGTTTGAAGTAAAATATCGGGGACTGTTCCACAATTTTAGAGTTTGGAGGGTTATAAAGGGAATTCTAGCCTTGTCTTGCAGGCAGATCAAGGAGCAAAGGAAAGAAAGGAACTAACTACTGTCCTGTATGTCCTTTAGTTCAAACACTAGATCATTAACTAGTATTTATTAAGAGGCAGACTGTGCTAGATTTTAGGGATATAACTGTGAACAAGGGCTTCTTTGTCCCTGTACATACAGAGGTTGCTTAGAGTCTAATGAAGACGGATGCTACGCATTTATAACCAAGGTGATAAGAGTGGTGCTGGGTAATGTAGAGGATATGGAGGAGGCATGATGTGACCTGAGCCCCACACATGTGCGTGTGTGTGTGTGTGTGTGTGTGTGTGTTGGGCAGGAAGGTTTTCCAGAGCCTGAAGGATGTGTGAATGTTATTGAGGTGAGAGGGTAGGTGGGCTGGGGTTGGAGACCTGAGAGGATACAGCAGAGGGAGGCGAGAGTGAGCATGGGCCGTGAAAGAAACTGAAAGTAGTTCAGTCTTGTGTATATTCTGGAGGAAGAGAAGCTATTGTTGGGGAGAAGTGTTGAGAAATGAGTTGAAGACTAAATAATATATGACTTTGGAAAGATCTGTTGAGAATTAGAGTCTTCATCCAGAGGTGGGATTCTTAACTATTTTTTGTGCCATGGACCCCTTTGGCAGTCTGATGAACCTATGCGCTCTTTCAAAGATTAATTTTTTTGTTGAATAAAATAAAATGCATAAGATTAAATAGGAAACCAATTACATTGAAATACAGAGATCAAAACAGTAAAACCAACTTTGTGATCGAGTAATATAAGTGCTTCTTCATTAATGGCATTAAGTAAGATCTAGCCGTGGGTCGGATGAATGCAATTTCAAAGTCATGCTTAGCATAAGCAATATTTTGAGATAAGTGTACCAACTGTAATGTGACAAAAACGTGGTGTGGTTTACGGTTTGTTACCTTTATTCCTGATTGAAGGAAACTCTAAGTTTCAGTTAGAAGTTTGTGAAAATAAAGCTTTAACTTCTGCCATTCAAACTCATGACTCTCCAGAATTCTGTCCACATACCCCAGCTGAGAAGGGCCAATCCACAGCACCACGAGCCCTTTGCAGGGAGTAAAATGATCCCATTTATTTTAAATAGAGCCTTCTGTCTACATAAGAGGCCACATGGAATAGTTTGCTGTATTTACTCTAAGGATATTGTGGAGAATGTCCTTCATCATGTTTTCCTAGTGTCCTCTTTGTGAGGACTCTGGTGGAAATGTTCTATGTCTTACAGTGGTGGTTACACAACTGTATGGGTTTGTTGGAAAAGGATGAATTTTATTATGTGTAAATTATGCTTCAATAAGCCAGACTTTTAGAAGTGCAGTCAAATCAATGTTCACGGTCAACTTGAAAAAAAGGAAAACTTGTCTGTCAGAAATTGGAATGTGTGCACAGCGAGACCAGTTTGCCCAGTTCGGACTATAATTTCCTGCTGTTGGAACACAGCACTAGGATGCTTTGACCCCTGATTCTCTTCCTGCTACTGCAGGGAGTACATGGGCCTCCTGAACCATTTGAGGTACAGAAAACTCCCTCAGCTTTGCCACAAGTATCCTCCCCGTTCCTGGTCCTTTGGGGAGCCTTCCTTGTTACCTTACGACTTTGAGGAAATCCACTGGCAGCTGCCTTCTTTCACCACTTATTCCAGATAAAGACATTGGTATTCAGTACAATTGGTCAAAGTGAGTCTTTACATTAAAAAGAATTTGAAAAGGAATTAGCAAAATGGGCATCTGTGATTGGTCTTGGATGGTTGGAGGGAGAAGTGAAAAGGTGATTAATACTTTGAAAATAAATTTCCATTTTGCTTCATTAAATGCTGCTTATTTGCTATTAGTTGGCAGAAAAAAAAATATTCTGGGGTAGGATTTGGTGGAAATGTGGTCTAAATTCCCTTCCCATCGTATTTCCATCTCAGGCAGCACACCTTATCCTGATCTACACAGGTATCCCCAAGAATCTCCTGACAAAATCCCATTACCCCCACAAAGATGGTTTCTGGAATGCAAGACTCACACCGCTGGAAATAACTCTTTACCCTGGGATCAAGAACTTGATTTTGATTTTCTGAATCTAAATAAAAAATAGCCGCTTACTGAACTCTTACTCTTACTGAGGCCTCTGCCTCTATTATAGGGAGTAAACTACAAATGTCCTTGTACTGTCTACCTCCAAATAACAAAGATGGCTGTGATCACATATAGGAAACCTTGACATTCTTCTGCCAGGCTCTATATTTACAAGCTTTTCAAAATTCTTCTGAAATAAGTGAGAGTCCATCATACTTTTAAAATTTTCCAGGGAATAAAAAGCTTTGCAGGATTTCCCTGGTGGCACAGTGGTTAAGAATCCACCTGCCAATGCAGGGGACATGGGTTCGAGCCCTGGTCCAGGAAGAACCCACATGCTGTGGAGCAACTAAGCCCGTGCACCACAACTACTGAGCCTGTACTCTAGAGCTCTCAGGCCACAACTACTGAGCCCACGTGCCTAGAGCCCGTGCTCCGCAACAAGAGAAGCCACCGCAGTGAGAAGCCCGCACACCCGGACAAAGAGCAGCCCCCGCTTGACGCAACTAGAGAAAACCCATGCGCAACGAAGACCCAACATAGCCAAAAATAAAAAAATCAAAAAAAAAAAAAAGCTTCTGCAACATTTTTTGGTATCTAAATCCAATTGTTTATGAGTATTTGCTGGGAGGAAATTACCTCCTTAAACCAAGTTTAAAATTATTGCTTCTGCTGCCAATTCATATATTTGAATTTCAAGACAATTGGGCTGATGAAGAGAAGTGGAGACTGGGAAAATGCACCTTGAGTTAGCCTGTGGTCCTACATTGAACAGACACCTTCACCCAAAGAATACTGTCAAGAGCTTGCAAAGGAGTAAGGGAATTGGCCTTGGGACAGGTGCAGAGTTTGTCCCATAGGAACAATCTAGGATCATGTGAGTGGGTATAAAAGATGAGATGGATAGGATGGAATCTCTCTAAGGGAGAAGGCAGGTTACATTAAAAGCTTTTTTTTTTTTTTCTTTGAAATCTTTTCCATCAAACATTAGCTTCTCCTTGTTTGACCTACCTGGAAGATGGGAAATGGATTAAGGAAGTTAGTGAGGAACACCTCACAGGGGACTGCCATCTCTGACTCTGCAGTCAGGGCTTACCTTGGACACCAGCCTCAGGACATTTTGTGGCTGGTCATGGCAGATGCCTCAGCATCATGACTTCCTCACCTGGCTCAGCAGCTTCTCTAGGGCCTGGAGACATGGAGAGCTCCCCAGGGCTGGGGCACTGGGAGATCCCACACTATTACTAAGGGCAGCAGCTGTTCAATGGCACCACTAAGCATTCAGTCCGGGCAAGGGAAGGATCAAAGTAGACCTGCAGCCCGTATACATGCATTGCCATTCGGTAAACCACCTCCCCTCCTGCATCACCAGGGATGGAACTTCTCATCCTAAATTCCTTTCCCCTGGCTCAGGTTGGATTCATGGGACCAGAGACTCTTAGAGCTGGAAAGGACCATAGCCCACCTAGCCTAGCCTCTTCTAGAGAGGAAGAACACACAAGCCAGGGATCAAATCACTCACCCAAGGCCAGTGTTGTTATCTTCCTCCAGGTCCTCATTTCATGAGATTTTTACCCATGTGTCTGCTTTTAGCGTGGTTTGCCTGAGGTACCACCAGGAATGACTCTGGATCTCTCTCCCTAATAGGAGAGGTGTCCCCGGCCGTGGTACCAGCAGCTGTGAATTCTGAAGTTAGGACAATGTTGACATAGCAACCAAGAGGCTTCCTAATTCACCCCTGGACACACACCGTGTGAATTGCTGCTGTTAATGCCCTGTCATTACTTCCATCTTATATCTAGTGTGATGACTCTTACTTGCTAGAACTCAGGACATTAGCTTATTAGGCTTTTCCATCAGGCCATCCTGATGGTTTCTGAGTAATGTACATGTGACTTTGTTATTTTTGACCTGTTGTGAAATCTTAACACTTAAACCTGCTAGAGCCAAAATCATAAGTAACACAAGAGAAACAGAATCAGAAATGAAACAAATACATACAAATGAGTCTTTTGTTAATATTATATTAACATTGGTTTCTTAAAGTGTTTTATCTGAAGCTTTGGTTTTTAGCATTTCAATCATGACATTCCCATTTGGGGGTGTCATACCAGTGAGAGGAAAGCTTCGAACTTAACCATTTCCTGGAAATCGGTATATACAAAGCTGAAGAAACAAGATGTGATTGTTGGCAAAGATCAGTCTTTAAACTTTTTCATTTGCTTCCTTCTTTTGAGTGTCAAGAGCTTATCGTGTCATTCAGCAGAATAGGGAGACTTCATCTAAAATTGGAAAATGAAAATGACCTTTGAGCAAACTATTGTTTTGCAAGTAAGTCACCATTTCTTAGGTAAACATTCTCTTGTCTACTAAATATATACTTTACTTCATAATCTTTCTACCAATTAACTACTAAGTACAGTACTTACAAAAGTAACTAAGGTTGATCAATCTAAAATAAAATGCAACTTTAAAATAAATAAAAACGATTTTAAGGAGGCCTATTCATCCCATAAAAACGTAATGAAGAAATGGGTATAAAATGTAGCAAAAGTCCTCTTACAACTAAATGATTTAAGGACAATTAACATTGGAATAAGTTTTTCTATCCCTGGAAATCTTCAAGAGAAGGACTAAAAACCACTTGATTTACAGCCAGACACTAATCTCTTGGAGCTCAGGGTCCCTCCAAGAATCTATTATTCTGATGTACATGCATCCTAATGTAATTGGGGTTTTGAACTGTTTGACAATATTGGGGAATAATACTAGATAGAATGCATCCTAAAGCACATAGTAGCATATAAGATTATGACTCAGTTCTCAAAAGAGTATTATTATACTGCTATTGATTGTTGTTCATATACTACTTGAAGAAGCTCCCAGGATAGGACCAATAATCAAGAAAAATTGGAATTTGTGGTGCTTGAATTGCTAAAATAAAATATTAAACTAGACTTGCATATAATGACATATAAGTATTGTCTGCTACAGTGGGGAGAGTGGTGGAGATTGGTGGGGCTGATGGTGGAAGTAGGGATGAAGTGTACTTGAGTAGGAAGATACAGAGATATTTTGCCCTTGGATGGCTTTTGATGGAAAGACCTCAAAGCAGTTCAAGTCAGTGTAGGTATCTGCTTCCAATGCCCCTAACATCAGCAACACGCAGGACCATACAGACGTACACCCCTTGTGTTATGCTCATGGATTTGTTCCAACAAATGTGTTTTCTCACTGCAGATCTTCACCCCTCGTTGATTCACACACCACCTTCGCTTCCTCAGAAATGCCCTTGACAGCAATGGAAAGAAAGGGGACATACCGCAGTTTCAATTGTTGTGGGACTCAGGTTTTCTCTCAGCACTGCGTACACACTTGGTGACATGGGAAGAAGGTCTGTTGGAGAATGTGTCTCCGTTGAATCACTTCGGCTTAAAGAGATGACAGGGTAAATATGGAAAGGGATTAAAAATAATAGCTTGTAGTGACTTACTGTGTTAGGAACTGTTAGGGCTCAGGGCAGGCCACTCCTAAATGTGCCTCAGTGGCATATCGATTATTTTGAATTAAATGACTTAAGTTACTTAAGAAAGAACCAACGCAGGAGGGACACTCTGACCCTCCTCTTTGCCTCCCTGAAAGCAGGAAATAAATCTCTTCCGTGAGAGGCGCCCTCCTTGCATCTGGAGGTGGAAGAACATCCTTCTTGCCAGAGACAGGGGATTCATTCGGGGCTGAGAAGCCTGTACAAATGAACCTTGTTACTTCTTTAATTTAATACCTCAGGCCCAAACTCTGTTTAGAGTCTTCACGACTTAAGCACCCAAAGCCTAAGTATCTTTTTCCTGTCGATTCCGCACAAATTTATTGACCTTTTGCCCAAAAAAGAATAAAAGCTGCCTGTTTTGGCCATTTCTTCAGTCATTTCTATGAGACTTCTATGCACATGACTTAAAATTTGTTCCTTTTATCCTGTTAATCTACCTTGTGTCAATTTTATTATTAGTCCAGCCATAAGAACTGGAAGGGGTAGAGGGGGAAATTTCCATCTCCCCAACAGAACTCATTTCTAGGACTTCATCTATTTGTGACACTGAGATGCCTAATTCATCATTTGAAATCAGAGCTTTCAGCCTGCTATGGAATATAAGGCATATAAAAGGGCAACTTTAGAATTCCTTCGTGATGGGCTTCGTGGTGCATCCTGAAGACTAGCTTTATGTGTTAAAGGTAATGGGACATTGAGCATTAAAATGCTTTATTCTCCGTTATATGTACCCTGCTCTACTCTTAAATTTGCAGCTTTTTTTGGATAAGTTCAGTAAGAACTATTTTACATGTGACTAAGATTACTTACATTGTTGAGATGGGGATAAATACAGAAGGGACATAACCTTTGTCTCCCCTTTCTGTTGGTCTTGAAACTGGAAAAGAAAGGTATGTTGGGGAAGAATGTTATTATTATTGATAAAATTAGAAAAAAAAGTCTAAAAAAGTATAAGTGATACTAAAAAGAAGAGATAATACAATTGTCTAGTGATTCACAAATTTTTTTAGTTGAATAGATGAAACAGCATTTTAGATGAGCATAAAATGTGCAAGAAGAGAGAAACAAACCTCTTGGCAGGCCTAACCTGACTTTGCATATTAATGCTCTAAACTGTGTGAGAAAAATTGGGAATCAACTATATTACCTGTCTTCCATGTTACATTTAAGTTTAATTATAAGGACAGATTTATTCATGGATTGGGGATTTATAGTAACGCAATTCTTTTCATTAAAACTGACACCAATCATAATCTTATAATTACACAGAGTTTTGAGGCATAGACATCAGTGTTACTAAAAGCACTGCTGCGCTGTAGTAACAGTCATGTGCAAACCTCACCTTGGAACCCCCCCCCCAGATTTCTCTGGTATACTACGTTGAACTTGTGTGTGATCCAATAGTAAGGACCAACTGTAATTCTTCAGCTGTAATTTGTTGCATTGATGTTTGTTATTTCATTCAGTCAGATGCAGAAACACTTAAAAGCCACAGGTTTTTGTGGTGGTTGTTGTCTTTTGTTTGCTTCAGAGGGGGATGAAGGAGGGTGGCAGAAAGTCACCACCTGTGAGTGACAGCTGTACGATATTCCACATGATGATGCTCATGTATTTAGTTGCTACAGATGAAATATTGTAATGGATTGTATATACTTCGATTTAAAGAAACAGAATAGTGAACTTATATTACAATTATATAGCTATTTCATGAATGTTCTTTTCATGTATTCAACAAATATTTACCAAATACCTGTTTTGGCCAGGTATCATTTTAGGCCCTTAGGGTACAACCAGAAAAGGCAGGTACGTCAAGACTTGTTATTGATAGGCTGTGAGGAAGGGTATGAAGCACAGACCCCCTTGTCCCCTCCCTGGTAAATGAACAATACTTTCTGAGTTGTGAGACTACAGTAAGTAAAAAATATAAAGCTTATCAACCCTGAGCTTCTTTTGTAAAAAACAGCCTTGCCTAAGTTTTAACAGCTTTCTAATCATTACCTCCTCTTTCTTTTCCTCTCCCCAGGCATAGAGGTGAAGTTGGTGCCACTCCTATTAGAAAGGAGAAAACCGAAACTCTACCAGTGGCTGAGAGGCTCCCATGGCCATGGTGAAGTCCGTCTACAGCTACTGATTACTAAGTGCTCTGCTAGCTGGACAGCCCCAGCTGTTCCTTTTCAGGAACTGCTGACACACCACTTCATTTCTAAGGCTTTGACCTCCACATACCTCTTAGATCTTATAACGATAAAAGTAAACATAAAGGGAAGAACTTCATTTACTTTACTCCAATCTGAGATGATTTTCCAAAATCTTAAGAAGCAAAGCAAACGGAAAGAACCTAACCTTCACATGGCTGGCAGCTGTAGTGTTTACCGAAGGCTTTGTCTTTGGGAATATCGGGATAGAGGTACTTCAGAGGGTTTTCAGGAATGTTTTCAGCCATAATAACCTTGTAGTCGCGAAGGATGTCAGCAAATGGCAGAGCAGACAACCGGCCTTTGTTGTAGGGCTCTACAGAGTGGAATCTCACTTCTCCTGGAAAAAGAGAAGACAGAGAGAATATTCAGGTTCCTGCAGGCATTCTTTGTGGCCATTCTTCCTACCCACATTATCTTCATGTCACTTGTTGTAAAACAATGCCAGCCCTTCTCTGCATGTGGACAGTACAGATCGCCACGTGATACAGGACACCCACATAGGCTGTGAGAAATTCATGCTACCCTCCTCTGAAACAACTGTAACAACTAATATTCAAGCCCACTGAACACATAAAAGACAGAACAGCAAGCCACACACTTCTGAAGATGGGAAGACCAGTAACCAAACACAATACTAATTTCACATGAATAAATAATAGTGAGCATGTACCATTTTCAGAATGGTCCACCCAGGTGAAAGTTATTCCTCCAAGGTGGCTTTCACTGAATCTTAACAAAAAGGTTCCCGGCATTTTATCCTTTAGCAAGAGTCGTTCCTTCTCTTTGCTAACAAAGCCCATGACATACCTAAAAATAGAACATGCATAGTTTTATCTGATCAAAGATTATAATTTATTGCATTTGCATTTATGGCTTTCACAAAGAACAGACCTGCATTTGTTGTGATATAATCAAAAGTCAGTAGTGCCTGAAATACTCTTATACAGATTAAAGTAAATATTAATACTCTATAAAGTGTAAGAAACTGCAACTACTTTCCACACTATGACACTAGATATGCTTAAAAAGGAAAGAAAAGAAAAAGGGACTACTATAAATAATGCAGTTATGAACACTGGGGTGATGTGTCTTTTCAAATTAGAGTTTTTATCTTTTCTGGATATATGCCCAGGAGTGGGATTGCTGGATCATATGGTAACTCTTTTTTTTTTAAAGAACCTCTGTACTGTTCTCCATAGTGGCTGCACCAATTTACATTCCTACCAGTAGTGTACAAGGGTTCCCGTTTCTCCACACCCTCTCCAGCATTTATTATTAATGTTCATAGCAGCCCTATTTACAACAGGCAAGGTATGGAAGCAACCTAAGTGTCCATCAACTGATAACTGGCTTAAGAAGATGTAGTATATATACACAATGGAAGCTGAGCCATAAAAAAGAATGAAATATTGCCATTTGCAGCAACATAGATGGACCTAGAGGATATCATACTAAGTGAAGTCAGACAGAGAAAGACAAATATTATATGATATCACTAATATGTGGAATCTAAAAAATAATACGAATGAATTTATTTACAAAACAGAAACAGACTCTCAGACATAGAAAACAAACTAATGGTTACCAAAGGGGAATGGGGGTTGCAGGGAAGGATAAATTAGGATTTATGTTGGGATTAACATATACACACTACTGTATATAAAATAGATAACCAACAAGAACCTACTGTATAGCACAGGAAACTATACACAATGCTTTTTAATAACCTATAAGGTAAAAGGATCTAAAAAGGAATATATATATATACACATATATATGTATATGTATGTATAACTGAATCACTGTGCTGTACACCTGAAACTAACACAATATTGTAAATCAACTATACTTCAATGTTTTTAAAAAGGGAAAAAAATTGACAGCATAAAAATAAGAACCTAATGAGTTCATATAGAAAATATAGGCTGTAACTCACCCATCAATCCAAAGGGGAAGAATGTGTTTCTTAATTAGGTCTAATATTGCTTCAAGCCATGTCCAAAAGGTAAATGATTTACCAGGTAAGTGCTCCTATTGGAATAAACAAACATGTTAGGACAATGATTATTTCAATAGTAATGTTAGTATGGTAATTCAAGTTCCTTTTTTCAATGAAATGTTTCCTTTAAATGAAAAAACAGTTTCGAGTTTCTTCTTAAAATAACCTTATCCAGGAAATCCTCGAAATCCCAAATTATAATATGGAGGCTTAAAAAGGAATACTAAAAAAAAATCTAAATGATGCTACCCCTCCCCCTGTTTGTACCTTGCAGAACTTGGCCCACGTGAGATGACCATCACTGTAGCTAGACTGGACTAAAATGAAAGAAAAGAATGAGATTTTTATTAAACAATTAGACTCCTCAATTTGGTGCTCAATTTAGATCTCCCCCCCACCACTGCTAAGCATTTCCTAAGCACGTGTTATGGGTTTACAGTGTATTTAATGCTAGAAACAGTAAAAATAAAAGATATCATGAAATTTTTTTATCTAGGAAAGAATTCTTTTCAATGGAGGAGCTAAAGATAGCCTTAGGAAGTGGGTGGGTGTCTAGAACAAGACCTCCATGAATGGATAGGATATAAAGTGTCAGAGGAGAAGGAAGAGGCCACTCCAGTAGCAAGAATAATGTAGGATGAGGTGTAGTGGATATGAACACAGCTTATATAGGAGAAAGTAAGTGCAGCCTAATGTTGGTAAATAAACATTATAAAATAAATTTGTGAAAGCCAGAATGCCAGAAGTCTTGAATACTGTCATGAAAAGAATGAACTAGAGATCCACTTGGCAATAAGGAACCACTGACTGTTTTTTTTGTTTTTTTTTTTTCCACTGACTGTTTTGATCCAGGACAATGAAAAAAGAGGTTCTATCTAAAATTTAAGGAAATTATGAGAAAAATTTGATGAAGACCCAAAAGGATATGGCTGCTATTTATACTGTATATATTTAAAAGATTTATTCACTCAGTAACAAATACTTATTGAATGCCTACTCTTGTGGTTTATGAATTAAATAAGGATCAAAAAGGATATTTACATTAAGTAAATTTTGTAATATTTCCAATTTATTTAAACACTAATTGATCGGATAGTAAGTACAAGGGTGACCCAGCATCACTCGTAAGTCAAATTTAACCAAATCACACACGATTCTACTACTGCTGCTCAAATTCATCTTTGGCTCTACTTTAACTAGAAATGTAGACAAATTCCATTTTAACTCTTTTCTTGGTGCCAAATGTGTTCACCCCGTACTTGTCAAAATATACACGTCTTTTAAAATTCTTTTATAAAAAGCTTACACTGTAGTCACTACATGGAGCACCAGTGGCTATTTTGCAAACTTTAGAAATATCAGTCAAAACTGAAATTTTCTCGATATGAAGAATTAAGTATTACCTGGATAGTTTTTAAATTTATAATAAATTTCCTGATCCTGGGATCAGCTGTTTTCCAGTTGGTTAATGACCATTGCAATATTAATATGAAGATCAAGGCACCATTAAGGCTTCACAGTACATTCAGTGGAAATGGCATAAGAACACCCTGGAGGCTGGAGTGTGGAGTGGAAAGGAAGGGGCTTTAGAACTGGACAGCCCTGGCCTGCATCTTGGCTCTAGTATGTACTAGCTGTGGCAAGTCACTTAACCTCTGAACTTAAGTATCCCCATGTATAAAATGGATAGAATGAAGAATTATCCTCAATATTCTGCCTTAAGGAAATTTTGTGAGAAAGATACTATAGCATTTAGCCCTATGCCCAGCGATGTAGTAGGCACTCAATAAATTGTGATGATCATTATTATTATTAATAGTAATCTCACCCTCATTCTTTAAAACGGTTGAGTACCAAAAACAGGGGCAAGTCCTCCACATCTACCAGATCTTACCTGTAAGTTTTTCAACCAGCATATTGAGTTGATCTGAGTTCAGGCCACGGCCAACATATGATGAAAACTGCCAGCTCATCACTTCCAGGAGTTGACTCAAAGTGGCAGACGGAGGGTTATTAAAGAAAACCAAGTTCTGAAACAGAGTTGTAGTGATGATTATATGTATTAATCACATTGAACCCACTGTAGTTCAACTAATAGGATTCCTGATTTAAACTCCTTAGGCCAGCCTCAGTTAATAATACAGAACTATTGTCTCATCTCTGTTGTGCTTTTATAGTAAGACTGATTTTGCCTTTTCCTAAAGAGTCCCTTGTTCTTTGAGTCTAATATAATATATGGCTCTATCTTATCCTTGAAAGAATCACTGTGTAGCTCTTTAACTTTCCCTAGACTATAGTCTATCAACCAACTCATACAAGTACTGAACACTGTTCAACAAGTTAGACAAATACTCTCTTCTGAAATAATATTAATCTTAAACAAAACCTATATCATGTTATTTAATTGGTTTATCATGGATTGGTACAAGTTACACCTTGACCAGACAAAGCATCCCAAAGCACAAAGACAGTTAAGTCCCAGGCTAAGGAAGGGGACCCTACAATATGAATCATAATTAACCTGGGACTCCTGTTTTATGGATAGGACTGTAGTCTTTTCTTATTTTGCTCTAGACAAGAGGATCTTTGGTATGATCAACTGCAAGTAAGATTGTTTGTACCAGAAAATGGGTCAACAGTGGTGGAACAGAAGACTTCACCTCAGATTACTGGAAAGCAGAAGGTGTGAAAGCCGAGAAAGATGTTTTAAGAAAGGAAGGGTGGGGGGAGGAATTAAGAAATCCATTGCAGTATGGGGAGAAGGCCTTTGGCGAACCTGAACTAAGCTGGGCAGCAAGAAAAGGAACCAATTCAAGAGACTTCAGAAGGTGGCAATAAAAGAGGACACAGCATCCAAGAAGGAGTGAGAAATAGGTAGGAGAGGAATGGAGAGAAAGAATTTCTAGAGGGGCAGTTTTCCTTGAACCTAAGGATTATGTCTGGACAAATGACCAAAAAGCATAGAACATAATCAAGGTCTAGGAGCTTAGGTTTTGAAGCAGAATAGAGTTAGGAAGAGAAACCAGAGTTACTTGTTCTGCTGAACTCTGTATGTAGGCTGTGCATTTATGTGTTAGGAGGTGTATATGAAATACATCTCCAGATTCCTCATCCAAGACTAGAGCAGAATCTGAGACAGTTAGTGTGACAACTTTGGTGGCTTTCTTATAGAAGAAGGATGCTGAAGAAAGCTAAGTGTAGCAGCACAGCACTCTGAGGCTGGAGGACAGAGGAGTATCCTATCTTCCTTCCTACATCCTGGAATTGGATGAAAAGCTCCAAATGTGTAGCTCCTAATGGGTAATGACATTAAATCTCAGAAGTGTTAGCTGTTCTTGGCTTTACAGACCAGGTAACTTTTCTAGTGAGTTCTGTTCTCACTGCAGGCTGAGAGGAAGTAAGGCACAGGGCACTCTGTACAGCGTTCCTTTCTGCAGTTAATCTCCCTCAGATGCCAGGGCACCAGAGGATGAGAAGGATCAGGGCTGAGTCATTTTCCATGCTGTTTCCTTATTAGGCACATTAAAACAAAAGCGAAGGAACTTGGAGCTGACTCATCATGACTATTCCTATTGCTAGGACCTGAGGTAAAAGAATTCTTCCCTTTGGAAGAAACACTTACTTTGAATCAAGAAGAAATATTTACATCTGACCTATTTTCTCTAGACCTTGGTGGTTTCCAGGACAACACACTGGGGTTTTGTAAGAGGGAGCAAGGGGAAATGCTGACTCATCTTTTTTGCCACACCCTTCCTTGGCCTTCTGTTAAGAAGAGCTTCTATTCTGTGCTTGCTTTGAAACTTGAGGCCAATTTTTCTTCCATATCTTAAATAACCACCAGATGGCATTAAAACCAAATTTGAGCCTAGAATGGATTAAATCTATAATCAACTTGAAAATTTGTATAGTGTCGTTAGGCGAGATTGATGAATATTCTAGTCACTTATTTGAAACCAATTCTCTACCTTTGTGGAAGAGCCTGTGTGGATAAGGTGTGGCCAGAAGTAGTTGAGGAGGTAAACACAACAGTCAGACATCAAATTCTGGAGAGAGGAATCTCCCCAGAGCCTAGTTAACAGAGCCACAGGATGGCCCTAGAACTCTCTGTGATGTACAGAGTTGGGAGCTGACCAGACTGTCAGAAATAAAGAATACCTGTCTGTCACTTCTGCTAGCCAGAACTCTCTCAGGGTCCAAGTACATCAGAACATATTACTTTAAATATGACATGAGGGAGGAATCATACAACTGAATATATTGGAATTTTGGAATAAACAACCCACAAAGACATGCCAAAATTTACACACACACACACACACACACACACACACATCTTTTGGGGCAGATGGGTTTTGTTAACAATAAAACAAATCAAATAGAATTAAAGGAGGAGAAACAGGAATAGAGAGAGACTATACCTGGGAATCATTGGTTGACACATTGTACCAAATGATGGATGCCCAAGCGTTAGGTAACTGACTGACATTGGAAATCATCACCACAGGTAATGAGCAGGTCTGGTTAAAAAGAAAAATAGCACAGTTATTACAGGTAGTAGTACCTTACACTGATTTTACACTTGGCCCTCTTCCCTAAAGGGTCATCTCAAGCCAACCCCACTCCTCCAAGGCAGTGGTGTCTATACTGCCTTGGTCACTAAAATGATTCATGAAGGCACTGGAACCTTCTGAGCATATATGAGTCAAGGTACAAGGAGGAAAGGATATATACAAATAGGAATCCTTTCAGAGTGCTTGGTCAGTCAGCTCCAATATCTTCCTTGACATTGTGGAGGTATTTTTACTTTCTTATGTCATGTACTGCCTAAAATGTAACTAATTAGAGCTTGTATTGACTTAGCAAATTTCCTCTTAATAAATTACATTAAGAATCTAATTTAAAACTTATCTCTGGAATGGATTAATATATTCAAATTATGATCTAACATCTAATTAATGCCAGTATCAGATATGGGAGTTTTAATTGTAGAAGATGGAGAGGCAAGCGATCTTGGAAAACAAAGCATTATGGGAGATAGAGCTGCCTCATCTGTTGTCATGGCACCCAACTTAGTACTTTCGTGCTGAAGTTTTCAACCTTATGGAATAAACAGGCTTCACAGACTAGTCTGGGACTCTAACCAACTTACATTAGCCCCTTCCCATTAACGGAGGTTAGGTTGCTTGTAGACAGTGAAATACCCACCTGAGGAACTTAATAGCTCATGGAAACAGACATTTAAGGAAAAGAGATGAGGAAAGAATCCATGGAAAATTTTATAAACATGTTTACATTCGTTAAGATAAAAGAGCAAAGGCAGAACTCTAAAAAAAACATATCCTACAAATAGGACCATATTCAATCATGTGAAATTGTGTTTGTTCATTCATGCACTCATTCATTTATTCAACAAATGTTGAGCATCTATTATGTGCTAGGCATTGTGCTAGGCACAGGTAATGGAGGGATAAAGGTGTAATGTCCTGCCTTCAAGAGCTCATTGTCAATCATGTTCAACTTAATCCCCAGTTTCCTTATTCCTTCTTTGAGTTCAATAGTAACAGTTATAAGAGGATCAAAACAATGTACCGTTAATGTTCCTATCATTGGTCTTTGCTCATTATACTATAAAAACCTTTCTTCTGAGGGATTTTTACGTACGCATTAAAATTTTGAAAATATATCATACATGACATGGTTCAAGTATACTTATTTCTCTTTAGGCTTTCCTCTGAGTATCCATGACTCAGGGAATCCCAGAAAACAAACAAACAGACAAAAAAACAGTCTGGGCAACAAATTATTCAATAAGTCTTGAATTATAATGACTGTGAGATTTTATCATTTATATTTAACCAGAAAAATATACGTTGACGAATCAGTGAATATTTGACATACTGATTTCCTAAATTAAAACAAAAATGATGAATAAGGAATGTACTAAAACCTAGAAAATACTGAGCTTTCATCTTCAAATGATGACCAATTCCTGAAAATGTTATTAGTAGATAGTAGATATTCCTTGAAATACCTACCTCCAAATCTATGGTGAGGCCGTAGAGGCAGATCTGTGTCTCAAATGTTATGGAATGAAGCTCCTCAGTCACCATGTGACAGCCCTAAGGGCAGAAAGAAATTGCTGTCTTACAAATACATAGTTGTTATCTATTATTAGGCATGCTTTTATAAACATTAGTAAATTCTTAAAGTAAATACCCTCAAACACCTCCTATTATGGAACATTCCTTCTTATTATTTAAAAGGTTATTTAAAGTATATACAGAGTTTGAGAAATCTTCATTTCCACAAACAGAATGATTTTAAGTCTCCAAAACAATATAATTTCTAGTTTTTACAATTCCAGTATATTTTCATCAGTTGAATTCAGATAAGTTTTTCCTTATTTTTAATTTTGGAAGTTAGTCCTTTTGACTTACCAACCATTAATAAAAGCAAGCCATATGTGTATAGCTATAAAAGAAACAAGTCAATGTCATAATGGATTTGTTTTTTTTAAAAAGCAAGATTTCCTTCTGGTTAAACATGGCAGGTGTAAAACGAGTTCTTTCCCCAGCTCCTTCCAGAAACTCCAGTAAAGTAATAGCTAGGGTTTTACTTACTTTCCAGGAAAATAAAGCTGTAATCTAGGTCTCAAAATGAGAGGTGGGGGAGTGTGGAGCGAGGGTGGCAGTAGGGGTAGTGTGTCTCAGAACCTGGGGTTGGAAACACTGGGCCCCCTGAGTCCGGAGTGAGGGCTGAACAGGAGGAGCAGTTACTAGCCCCAGCCCTTGCAACGAGGTTCCCAACATTCCCCGACACTGGTGGGAGACAGGAAGTTTACTCTCTGGAGCGGATGTATCAGAGGAACTAGAGAGGCTCTCTGCATTTTGGATACAAGGCCAAGATGAGGGCAGGGTGAGGTACTGTGCGGGAGGATCCTGTCAAATCTAGGGGAAGCCCATGCCCCTGTCTCTGCTTGACACCTCCAGGAGAGATATCCGGGAGGTAACCAGACCAAGGGAGAAACAACTTACAGATACTGCCTTTAGGGACCCCCCAGTGAGACAGCCAGGTCCTAATAATCACTCTTACGTCTAAATCCCTACCATGCACACAGAACTTCCGGTTTTTTAGTGCTCTTAAACAGTAAACCAATGGTCATCCAGCATTTGACAAAGCCTCTCACATGAAATGCAGATACAAAAATCAACAACCAAGAACTCAGAAAAAAAGAGAGAATGCAAAAAGCAAACGAAAAGTTTAAAAAAACTATACTAAAAAATATTATAATAAAAAAAGTATATCAGGCTCAGTTTTATACATTAGCTCAACAAATAAATGGCATAGGAAAGGGGCAAATCAACCACTGTAATGGGTGAACATTGCTTGGATACTGATTTGCACAAACCAGCTGTAAGAAGATCTTTTCAAGATAGTGGAGAAATTTGAACAAATAATGGAGTTTTATTAAGGAAAGATTTTAAGTAAATGCTATTTTCGTTTTTTTGGTGATAAGTGTATTGTGGTTAGGTTTTTTTAAAAATGTTATCTTCTAGATAAGAGATACCTACCAAAATATCAATGAGTAAGATGCTATACTATCTGGAATTTAAGTACTCCAGGAAAAATATGTGTGTTTATGGGGAAAATAGATTAACTAAGAGAAAATGTTAATTATTGTTGAAGCTGGGTGATGTAAAAATGAAGGTTCATTGTATTTCTCTATATACTTTAGTATATAGTTGTATATACATATATGTTTTATTCATTAAAAAGTTCTTAAAGATGTTTAAAAGACTTCAGATGTTACATCCTTACAGATGTAAGGATGTAACATCCATGAAAGGAGGATAGTATACTACCAAAAGGAACATTCAGAAAAGAATGATGAACAATTAAAAATATAATAAGACAAATAGACAAAACAACAGAAGAGCTGAAAGTAGGGCTGAGGAAATGTCCCAGAAAGTAAAACCAAAAAAACAAAAAAAAAACCCAAAGAAATAAAAAATAGGATAGAAAAGATAACAAATAAAGAATCAACAAACTCAAAACAACAAACAGAAGTTCCAGAAAGAGAACAGAGGAAATGGAGTAGAGGAACTATCAAAGGCATAACCCAATGGTAACTCTTACACATTCTGATGGGAGTTGGTACAGTCACTTTTTGAGAATAATGTCTCAATACCTAGTAAAGTAGGAGATGCACTCACTCCCCAGGATGATGGTGAGAGTAAGTTTATAAAAACCAGAAAACAAAAAAACAAAACACGATTGTGCAACAGGATCAGAGGGCAATCAGCCCAGATTGGAGCAAGAGATGGAGGGTTCCCAGAGGGATGTTGCCAAAAAGAAAGAAAAAGACAGAAATTCAGATGGACCTGTATGACTATATTTTAAGGACCTTTCAAGTTCTGAAGGAAAGTTTGGGGCTACATTAGTAACAGGTACATAAAATAAATTGATTAAATAAAAAATCTGAGGCAACTAATAAATCCAGGGAAAACTAAAATAATACAAGAATGGAAATATAATCATACTATGTTATACGGTTCAGCTGTTAACAATTTTTATATAATCATAGTAATGTAAACATTGAATATATTAACTAACCAAAACACATTATATGATAATATTGTGAAGATGGGTGAAATTAATATGCATGAAGAGCTGGTATAAGAGAGCCATAGCTTAATTTAAAATGGGTAACCATCAAGGTACTACTGTATAGCGCAGCAAACTCTGCTCAATATTATGTAACAACCTAAATGGGAAAAGAATTTGAGAAGGAATAGATACATTTATATGTATAACTGAATCACTTTGCTGTACACCTGAAACTAACACAACATTGTTAATCAACTATTCTCCAATGTAAAATAAAAAGCTTAAAAAGAGAGAGAGAGCCACAGCTTAATCTTTTATAGAAATAATTCAGGAGTTAAGTGTATAAAATAAAAAAATCAGGAAGTATCAGTATGATATTAGCATGATATTTATAGCTCAAAAAATGGTCATCTCTGTGGAGTGGGTTTGGAGCGGGAAGGAGTGGGACAGAAATTGCTGTTTTTCTATGATGAAATCTGATAGCAACTTGCTATGTGCCCAGGACAAGCAGTACTGTCATCATCTAAAAGCTTGTTAGAAAAACAGGATTTCTGGCCTCATCCCAGGCCTACTGAACCAGATTCTGCATTTTAACAAAAACCCCGGGTGGAATTTATGAGGCAGTTATTCTCAATGCGATGTATCCACATTGTGTTTCATCTCAAAAGGGATGTGGAAAATTTACAGATGATACAGAAAGCCAAAACGATTTTAAAAACAAGCCCTGGGGGAACATATGAACAGAAGTGGAATTATCTAGGTTAGGAAAGTCAGGGTGGGGTTGGGGGTGGCTGAGTCAGCCCTGAGGGAAAGGGACATCTACCGCTGAATATATGTTGATAATAAGCTGGAATCCATCGGTATTAAATTTCAAAAAATAAAAATAGTTCTAATATGATGATATGAATAACAACTACATGGGGGAAGACTTTGGTGACAATGAGGCACATTAAAATAGAATTTGTTCCTGAGAAGGAAATAGAAAATTAAAAACTCCTCTCTCCCTTGGGTTAGATCATTGTGGTACCTTATACTGCCTGGAGTAACCTAGACTGACCTGGTGAGATTGCTTCTTACTGGATTAGTAGAAAGTTATGATCCTGAAAATTCCTCTTGAAAATTCCCTTAGACCACCCCTAAAATTACTCCAAACACACCAAACAGCCAGCCCCCTCCCCTGACATCCCCTTACATGTTGAAATAAGTAAATTGCTCTTCCTTTGATTGAGCATGACGTGAAGTAGTTGGCTATGTTCAGGCACCAAGGTGAACAAAAACCACATTTTTTTAAACAACAGAAAATCCCACTGCCCTATGGGGAGGAAGTGTTTACGCTATGCAAAGCACTGAGACAAATGAAGAATCCACAAGTCCACGTTCACTAACGGGGTGGGGGGTGGGGGGTGCTCACATTCTCACTGAGTTCAGTGGCGGACAGGACACAAGCCTGGGCAGCACATTTAGAAGCCTGAGGCAAGCACGCAGATGCAGACCACATACCGTGTGTCTAACTATTTAGCTGTTACAAAGCAAGTGATCAAACTGTTAAAATATGGTCTCGTCTCCTGCCTTGACAGCTAAGCTTTCACCTGACCTAACTGGCCAGGTTTTAACTCCTCAAAGTGCCACAAACATGCTGGCCTGGGGAGAGTGTGGCCATCCTGGACCGTGGCCCATCCCCCTCCCTTCTACCTCTGTGAGGGGCTTACTTTGACTAGTGTGGCCCCTAGGTCTCTCCTTGTGCCTAGAAATGTTTGCATTGATGGTGTCATCTGTGCTTGAAAGAGCATACCTGGGGAAGAGGTCTGTACAAGCCCTGGAAGTGGGCTTGAGGTCTTTTGGGCTGGGAATTCTGCAGCCCTAGGCTCTGGGTGAGCACATTGCCTCGACCGCTCAGACATCTTTCTCTGTAGGGAAGGGCCACCGCTGGAGGGCAGCCAAAGGGAGCCTTCTGAGTGCTTATCCCTCTCCCATTCTAGCCTCTATAGTTTAATTTATATGATTAAATGTGTACATATATATATGATAAGATAATTCATTATGGATAATTCCCTCAGATATTTGGGTTATGGCAGTTGTGTGCTCACTGTCCAAATGGCAGGACTCCACAGACAGAGCAATGACACACGGGGTTGTCCATTAACTTTGGAAGAAGACTTTGTACGTTAAATATTACTTTATTAAACTGTAATGTGGGTGGTGAGAGGTTTTCTCAGTGATTCAAACTAATTTCTAATGTTTACTTAAAACCCCTGATGCAACTGTGAGGCACATTTAGAATGAAATCCAACAAGGAAGCTGATGGACAATACACATGACTGGAGACGAGCAGTTCTGACAGAAGAGAGTGTCATTAATTTTCAAAGCTTGAATGCCATCAATCACAGTCTTTATTATTTTGTTTTTTTATTTTTATTTTTTTTTGCGGTACGCAGGCCTCTCACTGTTGTGGCCTCTCCTGTTGCGGAGCACAGGCTCCGGATGCACAGGCTGAGTGGCCATGGCTCACGGGCCCAGCCGCTCCGCGGCATGTGGGATCTTCCCGGACCGGGACACGAACCCATGTCCCCCGCATCGGCAGGCGGACTCTCAACCACTGTGCCACCAGGGAAGCCCAGTCTTTATTATTTTATCAGTGCAGTCTAAGCCAGAGACACTATTCAATCTCGCGTTTCCAGAGTCCATTCCTTACACACTGACTGGCAAAATGTCATAGATAAGATGTACTATTAATGTCTGTATTAAAAGCCATTTTAACCATCTGAGATGGTTAGAGATTTAAAATATCCATATTTATGATATTTATATTATATGACATTGATATTATAACTGGATTGACTGTATTGTACCCACTGGATAATCTGCTAAGAAACTAGAAAACTGGCTGAACAACCTGACCAGGGCTCCACCTGGTAAAAAATACACAAACTGATGAAAGGTAGGTATAGATGTCACCATATTCTTTTGTTACCTCTGCTCAGTGTCTAACAGCACACCCTGAAAACCTAGAATATGCTAACAAGTGGCTATGGCTTTTGGATTTTGACTTGAAAGACAACCTCTGTTAAGAAAATGTGACTGGGATAAGGATGATTTTCATCTAAATTTCTTGCTCGTCTTTTTTTATTTTTTGGTATTTTTTAAATTGAAGTATAGTTAATTTACAATGTTGTGTTAGTTTCTGGTGTATAGCAAAGTGATCCAGTAATACATATATATACATATTCTCTTTCATATTCTTTTCCATTATGGTTTATTACAAGATATTGAATACAGTTTCCTATGCTATACAGTAGGACCTTATTGTTTATCTTGCTCGTCTCTTAACAAGCCATACTCTATGATAATGCCGCACATGGAAGACTATGTGGAATAGAAAACAACTGCAATAATCCATTTGCTTAATGAGTATTTGTTGAGTCCCTATCATGTGGAGACCACTGGCCTAGATGCTGGGAAACAGTAAGAGGGGAAATAATGGTACAGTCACATGAGAGACAGCCCTTAATCACAGAATCATAGGAAACGAATGTAAAGTGACAACAAATTCTCAGCCCATAATGTAAGGGGATTGTATGGAGGGTGTTGCAGAAAAAGTCTACGTTTTTAGTGTTATTCTGGTACCAACGTTTGTCTTAAGAAAGCATTGCAACTACTTAAACTAGTTCAGAAGGAAATCAACTTCCTGTGAAAATGCTCAAGATAGTTGGAGTGTGAGTGGTGGCTCTGTGTTTGAGAACACTGAACCTTGAAAGAACATTTGTCTGGCTATTTTGTTAAACAAAACTCAAGTCACCCAGGCTTTACTAATAGCTTCTTTGTGTTTCATGACTTTCCACCACATAAACAAAATTACTTAACACCTCAGTCTGTGACTAAAACTGTCATTTATCAGTTAAAGCCTACTGACAGAGCAAACTCGAGACACTGCAATTCCAGCCTCCCTATTCAAACAATTTCTGCACTTCAACAATCACTCTCTAGCTGGCTCTAAGGACCTCTGGGAAAGGTTGCTTCCTGGGAATCTGTAGATAGCATGTCTACAGATTCCTCATTTCAAAGCAGATTCTCAAAATCAAGTTCATTTTGAAAAAAATGACCCTACCCTCTGTTGTACTTCTGAGGATTACAGAATCTCATTCAAAGGAACTTAGAGGTTGACTAGTCCAACAGTTTTCAAATCTTTTTTAACCCTGGAGCATGTTCTTAAAAGTAAATTTCCCACCTGGGTCCCAATCTGTAAAATATTTAAAATAGAGCTGACTGATTGAAACAGGGGTGAGGGACCCAGAGCTCCACCCTTCACCAGCCCCCAACCAAGGAGGTGGCACCATTGTTCTCCCTGGCCTTCTGGGGACAGCATGAGTCTAGGGCAACGTCAACATCCTCCCTTCACCCAATGCTACAGCCAGGCGCCCATGCACATCCTGACAGGTCACCTCTTCCTAGCTAATCTCAGAGTCAAACAGACATGGGGTGCTGCAATTCTAAGGAGGTTTGGATTGGCAATCCTGGGCAAACTGTCATGGTGTGTCCGTGATCATTTAATGAGTATTCAGTCTAAGCTCTCACAACCACAAACATAGAACTGAGGGACCCTAAGCTGTGGGGTGTGGTGATGTGGTGGGCAGCAGGTAGACGTGCAGTCCTATAAAAGGGGCCTATATATGGGGTGGTCTGAGGTTGCATGGACCTGGAGCCAGAAAGCCATGCTCACTGGCCCTTGAAAGGGAATGTTTCCAGCAGAGCACCTAGCAGGTGGGCAGAAGAGGAAGGATAAGGATTTGTGGTTTATCCTAGGCCAGGTACCACCTTTAGAGCCATTTCCCCACCTGCTCTTTATAGAGGGGGCAGCCTGGAGGGCTGATCAGGAAGCCCATGGCAGACATCCGCACAGCACACGGCAATTGACTCTCACACACGCCATCTCGTGTGGTCCTCACAACAGCCCTATGACATGCAGGTTAACATGCAACTTTATAGTTAAGGAGTTAGTGAGGTAAAACAGCTAGCACAAGGTCAGCTGCCTGTAAGAGGCAGAGCTGTGGGCAGTGCTGTTTCCACCACCGCATCGATGCACGCAGGAGATAAGGGAGAAGTCAACGTTTTCTCAGGAAGCATTAGTTTAAATTCCTTCTACCCTTCGTAAGGATTCCGGTGCGAGGTAGCTATGTGATTTCTGAGCAGGTGGGTAAAGTGAGGACAACGACAGCAGCAGCTGGAACAGAGAGGAAAGGATGAGATGCTGTTCACAAACCTGCAAAGATCTCCCTTATCGGTGCTTTGTGACCACCTAGAGGGGTGGGAATGGGAGGGCGGGAGGGAGGGAGACGCAAGAGGGAAGAGATATTGGGACATATGTATATATATATAGAACTGATTCACTTTGTTATACAGCAGAAACTAACACACCATTGTAAAGCAATTATACTCCAATAAAGATGTAAAAAACATTCAAGCAGATTGAGCTGCCAGACCATAACAAATTTCTCCCACAAGTTATTTGCCTCATGTATTTCATTTAAAGAAAAATTAGGTAATACTAGGCAACAATAAAAGTACAGAAGCATAAAATTATATATCGTTTAAATTTTCTTTTCAAAGAATCAGAAAAATAAATTTCATACCATAAACCTAAAAAAAAAAAAAAAAAAGGAAAAAAAAGATCTCCCTTATAGGGATCTCAGCAAATGGCGGGCTGGGATGAGATAAAGGGGCAGCAGGGGTCAAAGAGGAGGGCCAACTAGGGCAGCCTCTCCAAGGGAAAGTTTCATGACTACAGAGGGAGCACAGCACAGCGGCCAAGAGCATGGACATGGGAGCCAGACTGCTATGGTTTGAATCATCTTAGCTGCACCACTCTGTGCCTCAGTTTCCCTAGCCAAAATAAGTATGACACTAACGGTATCTACTTCATAGGCTTCTGCAAGAGCTACGTAAATCAATGCCAGTGAAGCTCTTAGACAGTGCCCGATATATAGTAAATGCCGCACGAGGATTTGTCAAATAAGTTCTTATCAGGCTGTGAACTCCTGCTTCAGGTGCCCACAGATAAGCGATAAGCGACAGCTACTGTCTGAAATTCAAAAATGAGGTTATAACATCCTAGCTTCCTGTTCTCCCTAAAGTTTGGTTACTTCAATCCCTGGCCCCATTAATTTATGAAGCCCATTTTATCATCAGATCTTCCCCCACTCTTTCCTGACTTTCCTTTCGTCACCCCTAATGCCTAGCCAAGCCCCTGATACCCCAGGCTCATCGTTCTGAGTCCACATCATATATTGTGTGACTTTTCAATTGTTCCTGTAGCCCGTAAAATAGCATTCAAGTCTATGGTTTGTTTTAAATGTACGTAGGAGTCATATTAAAATTTTGTCAACAGGGGGAGCTCAAAGAATAGCTTAAAATAAAATTATCCAGCTCCAGCAAACATGGAAAAAAAAGAAAAGGAAGAAATAAAATCATTCTGATATAACCATATGATTTTGTTATTAATCAGAAAATGAGAGGAAATAAATTCAAAGAGAGATAAGTAGGCCGTTGTTTCTCTATAGTAGAAGATGATTTACTTAGATTTCTGTCTCTAGAGAAATCCAAGTAAAGATTTCGATTTTACATTCACAAAGATGACAAGGTACTAAAGAGTTCAGGGATTTAGATTTATTCCCATTTGATTTGTTTTCCTTAAGAAGAGTTTAGAAGCATTGTGCTCAGTCTATTCAGACTTAGTAAATACTATTCAGGGAGGTCACTGCATGAAATATTGTTTGCAACTCTGGCCAAAATTCCAGGGATAATCATGAAATGGGCTTTTCTTTATAACGAGCTAATGTTTCAACTAGGAAGTTTGGAAAACCTTTATGGATTTCTATCAGGTGAGAAGAATAACTCCTACTTGTTTGGTTTATTAGAATATCCTTAAACTCAAAAGCTTTGCTCCTCTGATATCTGGGCTGAGAAACCTGTCTGATGCTCTGCCCTAAGCCAAGGTTCTACCCTGGGAGGAAAGCTTAGCTCATCCTCGGTGAGGCTGTGATATTTGGCAAATCATATCTTTAAGATACGATTAAGGGAATGAAGAATTCTTGGAAGGGAAAATGTAGAGCATAAAACCTGTTGTGATGGACCTTTGTGGTTTTGTGGAGTGCGCTAGATTGACTGCAGTTGAAGGCTGGATTTATAAAGTGCCTTTTTTCTTCCAAGTAATTCAAAGGGATTTTTCATAGGAGCTGTGACTATAAAGCCAGGAGATTGGATCCATGCCAACCGTACTAGAAACAAGCCTCACTGCTTTATAACTGCATTATGTAGGTGGTCTTACATATGCAGTTTCTCTGAGCAGGGAGCACTGGGAATTACTACCCTGATCTCTTAGAGGGAAAAAATGCAATATTTTTCCATCAGATCATTTGCCAAGGATCACATTTTTGGTCACTGTCAGAATGGACTCAAACCCAGGTTTTCTAATTCCAAATATGTAGGGCATAAACATATGCCCTAGTATCTAGGTCAACTAAATAGCTGATTCCCAAAGCCACTTCCAATCCAGGATTTGACCACTCTATTATTTATCGACTCAAACTTGAACACTTGGGCTGCACCAGTTTGTTCTTTTAATCAATTCATCTAGTGAAATGCCAACTTTAATACAAGAACAAAGTCATTGATACCATAAAGTAATAGAACTGTTTTTCACTTGTGATTTTCACATACTGGGTCATGATGTTCAAGACTTACCTCTTATCTGTGGAAAATGAGTGATTTTAAGATATTTTATAATAAAGGACTGACTAAAGAAATTATAGCAATATAATGCAACCACTTTAAATCATGTTCTCCAAGAGTATTTAAGTTTATGGAAAGCTGTTCACCTCACATTGCTATGTGATAAAAAAAAAAAGCAGGTTATGAAACAATGTGTATATATACTTTCAAAGTATAAAAGTCTAGATAAAAGATAAAAGTCTAGAATGATGTGAACCAAAATATTAATAGTCATTTTCTTAGGAGGGTGTTACATGCATTTTCTATTTTAATAACAAAATTTCTTATACTGTCTGCAATTTATTGAGCTTTACATGTATAACTAGAGAAACATGAATTTGACTTTATATAAAAATATAAAGGGCAGTTTAAGAGCTTTGTAAAAATAAGACATTATAGGATTATAACCTAGAAAGATTCTTTTGGAGAAAATATTTCCTACCTCATTTCCTTTGTTTCCAGTACTAGACTTCAATTCCTTTGGTTGCTTTGTAAAAGAAAACAGCAGTATTTAGATGGAGAAGCATTATCAGCTAAATATCAAGTTGGGGTTTTCTTGGCCCATAATTCTGACTTCTAGAACAGTAACCGAGATGTTTTCTAACTCACTGAAACCTGATGTGACATAGCTGCCCGGATTCAACAGAAAGGAGCTTCCTGTTTCATCTCAAGGTATGCCACTTTAGGAACTGTCGCTGAGATAAGGGAGCAAGCTGGCATAAGACTGTATTTTTCAGTCACATTTTGGAAAGAGGAAATCATGCTGGGATGTTTTAGAATCTATTCAGCACTCCTTTGTACCTGACAAGTATCATCTGAGCTCAGCCGTGATGATTCTCAAAACCTACGAAATCAAGTCTAACACACAGGCCTGGGGAAATAGACAATGGGGCAGCGTGCCACATGGCACAGTGGGCTACTAAATGCCATGAGAGCAGGAGATACAAAAATGTTCATGACATAGATTACTTAATGGGAAAAAAAGGACAGAAAACAAGTTAGTGTGTACAATCTGATCCCACTTAACAAAAAGAATATATATATATATATGAATGAAAATGTAAAAATAAGTATGTTATGTCAAGGTGTTGGGATCATAGGTGGTTTTTAATTTTTTCTCTGATTTTCTATATTTACTTTTGTATTAAAAAGTGATTAAAGTATTATGTAAAAGATAATATACGTGAAAATGCTTAGCAACTAGAAAAGCACCATGAAAACTAACGTTTTGTTATTTTATATATTATCTCTGCTGGAATAGAGACCCATCACTTTTTGGTTTGTTCCTTGTCCTTCCTTTTCCAAGTGACTCTTTTGGGAGACAGAAGGGCCTCTTACAGCTTCACTTATTAGCAAACATTGGCCATTATTGAAAGTTCCTTGAAAATAGGAATTGAACTTAAGCAAAAAGAGTTCTAGTTATAAGGATGTATATGTCATCACTCCTCATTACATTTTATTGATTTAGCAGTGTCATATAGAGAGATTCAGTTACAAAGAAATGTACTCTTCAATACTGAAGACTAAACAAAAACAAAATAAAAAATGAAAACCAGCATAAATTTATGTATGCAGATATCTTTCTGTTACCAGAAATTTTATCTTTAAGGAAGCAGACTTTTAGAGACTGCTTCAGTGGTGCCCCAACATTCAGGTGAGGTGCCTCCCAAATGCTGATAAACCAGAGGAGCAACATGTTCTGGCAAGACAAGCGGGGTCTTTGGGAATCTAAGAACTATGCAAAGAATTAGAAAGAAAGCAGGAAGAGAACTCTAGGTTAGGAGGAAGTGGTAAGAGCAAGAAGTAACAGGATGAGGCTGGGTCAGAAGCTTTCTAGAGATGCCAAGGCAAATTGCAACTCACACCCAGAAACATCATATTTCCCCAAGCTAATCCTCCTAAAATGAAAGAGCCTTTAGCCAGACATGTCATTATTGGTATCATTTGGGAGATTTAAAAAATGAAACCAGGGATGCCTATCGACTGTAAGACAGATTGTCTCTGTCAGTATTACCAAAATATTTTAACTAATTAAGACATATATTTAGGTACAACATCACCGTTGTTGAGAACTCACACCTTCAGAGTTAAGGTTCAGAGTTCTTTTTACCATTTAAAATTCTTCAATGATGGCATTTTTATTTCTCAATATGGCCCTTAATTCGCATAAGAAACACTAAAGAACAAAACACATTAAATTATAAAGCCTATTAGTTTAAATGTGTCTGATTTGGAGAAGAAAAAATGCTTGCGTAATTTTACTGCCAAACTCACCAAATGCCGAAATTCTACAGAGAGACTCCCACTGGAAGATTCTTCAATGGACATGGCTTTGACGTGAGTTCCACAAAGCACAAATCTTCGATTGCTAGAGAGAAAATCTTGGCTATTTACATGGTCTCAGGTAAAATATATTTATGAGAACAGCCGAAAATTCTAAAGTAAATGTCTTACCTTAGAGTTGAAACATTCCTGTAAAACCAAGAAGATTCTTTAAAATGAGTTATTTAATAGATCTAATAACAATTTTTCTATGACACTTTAGGGGATAGTATATAAAATTTCATTTCAAGTCTTTACAGTAAAATTTTTAAAATAAGTCTTCCTTGGCGTTCTGTTAAATGTTTGAACTTCAAAGTCAAATATTTGAAGTACATTGATATGTAACGTTAGAGAAGTAAATTTAAAAGTTTAAAATTATTCTATAAAATAAGGACAGTTGTTTTTAAAAAGTCTTACATTTTCATGTTTCAAAATGAAATTAGAAACTTACTTGTCAATCGATGCTTTCACCTTTACCTGATAGTTTAGTTCTGGTAATTTTATCAGTAGTCTGGAAAGACACATAAATAAAGAATTAAAGATAAAAATTTTAATGGCTAAAAGCCTTTTTATATTTAAAGATTTAAATATATTTACAGTAAGTACATATAAATCAAACTCACATTATTTCCAGTCATATGTTAGTGTGTTTTTAAAATGTCCAATTCCTCTTTACTTAGCCATGTTACTAATATTGACATCAGCCACTTAATATAACACATACTTGGAAAGTGTTTCCGTATTATTTCAGTTGATGTGTGTTGGATAACACATTGGCTAGGTCAGAAAAATAGCTATTTGGGTTAAATGTATAAAAAAAAATTTTGCAAGTCTATTAATGTGGCTCCATTTTATTCTCATATTATAAAAAAATTGTAAGCTTAGTAAGACTAAATGTTTTGATAAGTGTTTTATGGTAAAATACTGATAAAGACTAGGACTCTGGTAGAATAAGGAAAATTCCACTTCAAATGCATTTGCAGTCTTTAAAGACACTATATTTAAGTAACAGCAAAAATGTTCATAACTAAAAAAGACCTAACTTCAAACAAACAAATGATCAAAGGTCAGAATAACAATTCCTTTAATTCCTTCTTGTGTCAGCCTTCCTTCACTCCTTAGCTTTTCCCAACTCTTCCGAGCTATACCCTCTGACATACCATCTCTGCAGGTTCAGTTCAGTTTCAGAGACATTCATTCAGTCACTCACTCACTCATTCATTTATGCACTCATCCCAAACCTTGTTCATTCACTCAGCATGTATTGAACTCCTCATATAGACCCTGTACAGCCCCAGGCACTGGGAAACTGGCATAGTGAAGATTAGGGAAGGAGGAGAGTAGACATGGCTATACATCAAAGGAAGAAGTCTAGCCAAAGAGCTGGAATATAGAGAATTGTAATAAGCAACTGAATGGCATTAGAGAAATACAGTCATAGATAACAGACAGCCCAAACAAAACAAAAATAATGTAGCAAAGGTTCCTTAAAAATCCTGCCAGGATTGGTTTCAGAGCTTGGGATATAATAAGTGTACAGCTGTTGGTAGTGAGGGGTGAAGAGGTCATATGAAGTAAGACAAGATGTTTTTCCCCTCTGCATTCCTCTCTATCCTATTTCAGGAAGGATCTCATTCACTGTAGGATGCTGACGACAAAAGGGAGTCCCATGTCACCCCCTTCCTTTGAAACAGGAGGATGGAATGCTATGGTAGAGAGGGGTTTTAGGGAAAATCTTGAATACTAAGGATCATCTATCAAGACAGTGGAGGACAGTGTACAGAGAAGAAGGATGGGGTCCGAACAGTTAGATGGAAGAGGAAGGCAGAACACCTAAGCCAGGGACTAATGGTCTGTGCCTCTGGCAATCAGTTCAAACACCACGCCATTCAGGGACCTCTTCCACTCAGAACTCTTTGCTGAGCAGTCCCTAATCATCTTCCCCTTCGTCCCACAGAGCATCTTAGACTGAACATAACATCTATGGGGGTGTCTCAAGGAAAAGCAGCATATATACCACCCTTCTATTTCCTTTTAGTGTTACAATTTTCTGGGCTACATAGAGATGTGGGGATGAGGAAGGAACACCTGAAAATCATAAAATTTTAAAAAGGAACCTGGTCTCTGCCTTTTTTTGTTGTTTCTTAAAGTCTTGGTGCAAATTCACACAAAGGAAATGATTAAGAATTTCAAGATGGGTTTCTGAAATGCAAACGAAAGACAAATGCCTTCTTTTTAAAAATGAAGTTCCTAGGTGATAGATGTCAACTAAACTTATTGTAGTAATCATCTTGCAGCTTATGTATGTCAAGTCATTATGCTTAAACTTATACAGTGTTGTATGTCAATTATATCTCAATAAAATGAAACTAAACTAAACTTAAAATGGGGTTCAATAGTGATCTGTGATCAGGGATGCTATCTTGGGATCCTAAATCACCATCTATCATGGCATCACCACCTCTAGTACTAGTCTGGAATTTCAGCTTTCCAGAGGTGACCTAGTGATTAGAAATGTAAAGCTTTGGGACTCAAGAGATTGAGGCATGATGAAAATCTTTGAAAGTTTGAAGTCAAACTCATTATTTTAAGAGTGTCATTAGGGAAAACTGTATGCTTTAGTTTGCTCATGCAAATGAAAAGGATCAGATACATAGATAAAGTGGCAACAACATAATCATTTCTCTTTAAATCAGGTACATAATAAGGATGTACTGAAAATCGTGGTGTTGAGATTTTTCATGGACCATCCAATAAGCTAGTTGCTGGGTGATCACAGGTGAAGAACGTTCCACTATATTTCCTGGATAGGATATTCAAACCCTTCCATAATCTGTCTCCAATCTATCTACTCAATTCTCTCTCTCCCTGCTCCCCACGCTTACAAAACAGACCCAGGAAGTCATTATTTCTATAGTCTCACTCTCCCACGCCCCTGCTCTTCCCTCAAGGTCCTTCCTCAGTGACCACAAGGCATTCTCCAGGCTCCCCAGTTTTCTCTCAAGTCAGCCTTTTGAGCAATTAATCCCATGTTGTCCGATATTGTGATTTCATGCTAATAACTCTCATGTCCTCATCTTCGTTGTTCTAATCTTTACAAGCAGGGCTCTCACCTTAACATTTCTGTGGGTACTTACCATAGCTGAGTGCTGGGTATGCAGGAGGTGCTCAGTAAAGAATAATTGAATGAAAGACACAATGAGAGCAACTAGCCTTAATCACACAGTGGCTATGGCATCATAAATATGAAATGATAGAATACATTCTGCCTACCTTAGCTTCACAGTAAACTGAATGAGAGTTTTAAGTACCATCGGCCTCTGAGGGTGGGTTGGCATGCATGGCTGTCGTTCAACCACAAATGAGCTGGGTTCAAAGGAAATAAAGCGCGTCATTTGAAAACACTGGAAACATTGACAGGCTGAAAACCACAGAGTAACAGGATGCTGTCCTCTTATAAAATCCAAACTTTCTACACTTAGAAGGCATTCAAACCCTTGTTAAGCTCAAATCTTTCTAAGACTTCTCATAAATAAATACCAGGAGATGGGAAATACCTAAAGACTGTCCCTAAGTAACAACAGTAAATAACTCTTGATTGTTATAATTGGGTCAAGAATAAAAGCCCCAGTCTATTTTTATCATACTAAACATCAAGTAGAAAGTTAATTTCATGCCATTTTTGAGCTAGACATTAGGATTTCTGGTACATACTAGTATTTTTTTTTTCCCTTTAGATGAGCTTATAAACATAAACATGTTCTCCACCCTTCATTTCTTGGATACGTACTTGAGAAGAAATCCTTGACATCTTCTTTTCTAAAAGATGAAAAATGAACTTTGGGTGGGTGATGTGGTGGCTCATGAAAAACCGAGTTAGGTGGCGGGAGAAGTGTTGATGAATAAACAGTGAAGAGTAGAAATGTTTCTGGAACTGTCTGGAGCTTTATTCACTGCACCCTGAGGCTCACTGTTTAACACTTCCCTCCCACTCCTTCACCTGAACACCAAAACCCAGCCAGGGTGTCCTCCCAACTCCACAGGACTGAGGCTCCCAAGAGGCCTTTAAATGGATAACATTTGACTTACTCCTTTTTTTTTTTTTTTAATTGAAGTATAGTTGATGTACAATGTTGTTTTAGTTTCAGGTGTATAGCAAAGTGTTGACTTACTTCTTAAAAAGGGTGCAGATCAAGAAGGTGACTCTTTCTAGCAGATGTGTTCTTTGCAGTGGGATGGGATCCCCTTCATATGTCATTTTGGTAGACTGCTCCTCTAATTTCTCCAACTGCCTTCTGAGTTGGAACAGACTTTCTGCCAACAGTGTAAAGCTATCGAACAGCAAATGAAAAACACAGATAGTTTTCCACTTAACAATCCACCATTTTAACTATTAACCATATTTAGCAAATATTACTAAATAATTATTAAATTAATTAAATTAGTCACTTAATTCCATTAAAGGTTAGTGACAGTTTTTATTTTAATGTTTATTTTCCTAACCCAGCTTTTTGCTAAAATGCATGATAGATGTTAACTGTTTTCAATGTTTTAAAATTTTTACCTTCAGTTATAGATAAGAAATCATTTAGGAAATTTTGTCAATGTCTGGAACGAAATCCCTTTTAATTATCCTTTTTAAAAAGTCTGTTAAACACATATATTTAAAAAATATTGCACTCACTAAAGACAGCAAATTTAAAACTTTAAAAATACATGATATGAAGAATGTTATGTGTAAGAATACTGAAGAAAAGAACAGTATGACCCCCCCATATATATTTTTTACAGGTCCTAAGTATTAGCCAAAAAATTATCAGTGGATCTTCCTGGAGAAAGGTATCTGCTTAGAGTTTTACCTTGGATCTTACCTTAGAAACAGAGGTGGCAGCTTGGGCTGGAAGTCTGGGAAGGAGGGAGATTGAAAGGCACACAGAAGAGGCCTCCAACTAAGAGGAGGCAGAAGTCTCATGAGACTTGCTAAGTCCATGTGCCCTGACAGCATCTCTTTCTACTGAAAGTTTATTCCCCACATAACATTGTAGAAAGAACTGCAAACTCCCTACTGAATTTGGTATGAGCACCATTATCTGCTATGCTCCCTTTGTTGTTTATCTTGTTTTCACAACAACAGAGTACAGTGAGGTTAGAGAATCAAAGTATCTCCCCAAGGAAAATCAATAAATTTAAAAAAGAGCCCAGTTACTTTTCCTGAGAAGTAGGCCTGGCAGTGCAGACCTTTTAGTGCAAGTGTGCCCAGTTACTGTGCTTTTTCATTGTATTGGATTGTACCCTTGGAAAGCAATTTTAGATTTCAACTGAAAATTTTCCTTCTTTTTCATTATATTTTCTAATTGTTCTTTCACTCACATAGTTTTCTTTTACATTGATGAAGGGGAAAACCAAAAAACATTTTTTTAATACAAAGGATAATATCTGTACATAATTGCATGTATGCATGTGTACACAGGCAGGGGATGCCATGTTGTATTAGCCATTTGAGATTTTTTCATTTAAATACAAAAATAAATCACTTTGTTGAAAACACAAAACTAATATTTAACTCTGACACCTTAAGATACACATTTTAAAAATGAGATACAGTGTTTGAAGCCAGGGCTTCTCATGCCCTTCAAGAAAGTGTATTTATTGCTGATTTGAAAAAGTTCATTTGAGTCTTTTAAGATTGATATATTAGATAAGAAAATAAGCAATTCTTATGCATTCTATAGATTTCTATAGATGCTTTATTTTTCTCCCCAAAGGGATGGAAATTAAGAACACTCAGACAATTACATCCATTTGTTTTCAACGGTAGAGTTCCAGCTGCTAATAAGCCATCAATAAGCTGAATGAATTGACATTTGCGTCTAAGCCTGTATCCTCTGGCTAAGCGACACTGTTGTGTACTTCCTGTGGTTTTCACTAGAAACTAAATTCAGTTCATATTACCAGTTTTGGAGCTGGTCGAGCCCATTGTGGAGTGGACCTCCGATGCAGGCGACTTGTTGCCGCCTCTTCCAGTCTTGCAGCTCCTCCACCAGGGTGCTGTTCATTAACAAGTCTGTCTCATTCACTATTTGTGTCATCTTACTGAGGGCTTCCTGAAGACAAAAGTGACTAATGAGAAGATTCTTATGACACACAACCAAAGTTACTCATAATTTAACCTATAAAATAATTTGTCTGACCTGGGAGATAAAGCCTTGGTTAAAATTTTGACCAAATATTTTACCAAATACTACCTTCCATCTGCCATAGCACTGCCTTTTCAAATAATTAAATTATTGCAATTCAATAATGTCATGAAGAAAGAAGCATGACCATAGTTAACACTCTCATAATAGCACATAATACTCTCATACTATCATTTACTATAAGTAGGTTGAATTTGTAACTCCTGTGACAATACTGAATCCTGTAGTCATAAAAGCCATATATCTGCTTCTTAAAAAGCCATTTATAAATTGAACTTATATTCTTATAATTATGTTTATGCATTTATTTTTAAATGTACTGACTAGAATTTAAGCCTTTCTGTGTTAGTTTTTAGTACCACTTTATCTGGGTTTGGGGAAGCATAGTGGGAAAATATAACTTTCAAAGGCCTAGGGATTAGAAGATGTGAATTTCTACCCTGGCTTTGCCACAGCTATGTGAATTTGGACAAGCCATTTATCTTTGTTGGGACTTGATCTTCTTCTCTATACAGTCAGGTGAATGGACTGAATTATTTCTAAGATTCCCCCTTTCCTTAAAATCTTATTCAAAGTAGAATAAGATGGCATGCATAAAATGTATAGCATAGATTTATTATGCATAAAAGCATTAAGTTAATCTTGGGTTAAATATTTACATATTTAAAATCTGATACATAACTGTTTAAGTTTATAATTAATTTAGGGTGAAAATAAATTTTACATGTATTTGTGCTTACACAAATTCCTGCACAAAAAGATGAAGCCAAACTTTTAGAAATAAACTATTGATTTCAGTGACTGGTTAAATTTCAATGTGTCTATTTTCAAGGAGAGGTAGAATTGAGAGATATTTCTCCTCTTTCAAAATATTTTATTGAGCCAGAAAATATTCTTCCTCTCCTTGGGAAGAGGTTAGATTGAACATGTTCAGGTCTCAATGGACTCTCCTGAAACCTACAGAATTATTTAGCACAATGTCATTTTTCAGAATAGAAACTGGGACACTTATTTCTGTAACAAAGTTTTAGTAGTCGTCAAGTAATAGTTTAATTATACATGTGCAGTAGAACCCATCCCAGCATATTAAGTATAGCAACTAAAACAGTCATGTCTGAAATAGTGGCAAAAAAAAACTGGGTAAAATGTTCACCTTGAAATTAATGGTAGCTACAGTACATGTACCACATAAGCAGGATAAATAGACTCTAGAAGGGTTCTGCTTTGTAAACTTAGGTGAAGAAGCATGGCAAACAGTATGATACTCTTCCTAGAAACACTGCCTTTTATTCATTCAGCATAAATGGAACTGATAAAATCAAAGAGCTTAATTTCAGAGCTTAATCTAGTAGGACTAGATGTAGAAAAAGGAGAAAAATAGGCAAAAGGCCCAATTAAAGTTCTTCACTAGCCTTTCTTTTGAAGTCCAGGCTGTTCAGCATTTCCTGCAGAGTCAAAACTTCCTGATTCATTAGGGCGCTGTTCTTGTCACCCTGATCTGTGAAGGAAAAGAGATCAGACTTAGAGTCCTCTCCAAGGTGAATCTCTTTGTCCTGAAAGCCAAAGCCAGCTGTAACCTGCCATCCTAAGAGAGGAGAATATAAATGTTTTTATAACGGATTCTTTATTAGATCATCTCTACATTTATAATGACCTTGGTTGGTTGGGATGTGTAAGAAAGAAAAGGGGCCCTTCTTTGTGCCTATGATTAAATCATATTTGACCCCTCCTGATGCCTTTACTCAATCTCCTGGAAGAGTTGCCGTTTTATAGTACATAGTCTCATTAACTAATAAAGACTAAATCCATTGCTTTCTCTTTTTCTTTGCAAAACAGGCTAGCCTCACAGTAAAACCAGAAGAAGTGGGAAAGAGTTGCAAATTAAGAAAAATCTCTGACTGAACAAAACCCAAAATGATTTATCCTCTTAAATGACAGATGTACAATAAACATCGTATTATTTAATTTGAACTAAAACTTTATTGGTATATAGTAAGTGACTGCTTATACCAACTGCTCATCTCTATAATAAATGAAGTTTTGGAATGCTGATCTGAATTGTGTTATTGTGAAAAGAAGCCCCCAAACAATGCTGTGGCAAAGTCCTCAACAAAATAGCACTGATTTCCAAGAAGTCATTTCTGGTTGTATTAATTCACAAATTCACGAATTCCTAGATCCCATATGTAGCAAAATCCTGCTGATATGGCATTTTATCATTTCAAAACTTCACTAGCTAATACTTTCCAGTCTTCACCAGCAAAGATATAACTTGTTTCCCATGTATCTTTCATTTCCCTTAAAACATTTCCTTTCACTTATAATCAACAAAATATTTGTTGATTAATAATCATTTTTATTCTTCATAATGCTTATGAAGCACTGTAAGATACTAAAGTAACTCTAATTGTAATATACTAAGTTCAAAATAATTTTACTGTTTTAATGTAAAACAGTATATTTTAATGTATATTCTATTTCATAAAATTCATGGTTCACATATGAAATTTAGGCTGAGGCTGCTTTCAATGAATTGTAATGCTTGATTAAATGTGCAGTTGTTCTAAACCTTTTAAGAATCATGGACCCCTTTGATAAGCTGATGAAACCTGTGCTTGTGTCATTTCTTCCAAAGGAAAAAACATTGTACATACAATTATTAACATATTCAATAACATTTCATGGGAGTCAAGACATCCTGAAGGTGCCAGAAGGACATGTCACATCTCACTTATGCCAGGAAAAACGAATATCCTCTCTTTTAAATCTTATATGGAAAGTTAACAAAGAATTTGATCACAATCACCCATACTACTTCCTTCCAGATAAATTTTTTTTTTTTTTTTTTTTTTTGCGGTCCGCGGGCCTCTCACCGCTGTGGCCTCTCCCATTGCAGAGCACAGGCTCCGCAGGCACAGGCTCAGCGGCCATGGCCCACGGGCCCAGCCGCTCCGCGGCATGTGGGATCCTCCCGGACCGGGGCACAAACCTGCGTCCCCTGCATCGGCAGGCGGACAACCGCTGCGCCACCAGGGAAGCCCCCAGATAAATTTTAAGCTAACATTTCAGTAGTTAAGGATGATTCTGTAAATCATTTGTACAAAGAATTTATATCTAATGTGTTTTTCAAAATTATTTTAGAATTACAAAAGAGTTACAAAAATAGTACAGAGTTCCCATATATCCTTCATCCAGCTTCTTCTAGTGTCTTAGATAAGCATAGTACAATGTTCAAAGCCAGAAGATTAACACTGGCACAATCCTATTAACTAATTTAGAACTAATGAGAATTTCTCCAATTGTCCCACTAATTGCAACACACTCTAAATGTTATTACTTGTAAATCTTAGATTTTATAAATTTTATCATTCTTTCCTTATATTTCTTAAAAAACATCAAATTGTAAACAACCTCAATATTTAACCACAATGAAATAGTCAAATAAATTTCAGTGTCCTTACATTTTGGTATTTACACAATTATTGATATTATATTTTGAAGATTTTTTTATATGAGGAAATACATAAAATAAAACTTTAGCTTAAAATGCTATACAAAAAACTATGTACAAGATGATTTCAATTTTTTCGTAAATAAATAGATATGTATGTATTTGAACGTGCAGGAAAAAGGCTGGAAGAAAATATACTAACATTTTGACAGTGTTTATATCTAGATAGCAGAATTTTGTGTGGTTTTTAATTTTGTAATACTTTTTTCTACTTTCTAAATTTCCTACAGAGTCACATTTCTACTTTTAATTTTTAAAAATTATATTAAAAGACTCACCTAGAGATAATATTAGTAATTTCCTGATCATATTAGACAATTATTATTACTTTTCTTAGTTGTGATAATGATATTTTGATTCTATAGGAGAATGTTCTTACTTTTTGGAGATGCATCCTGAAATAGGGGTGATTTCTCATGAGCTTTATAATTTACTTTGAATCATGGGTAAAAAGATATATTTATATGGAGAGAAAAGGAGGAAGCAAAATAAATTAACTTCTCCTGCACACTCTCTTCAAAAAAAGGGATCAATTTATCAACTCTGCAGCAAAGACGAAACCCTAGTCACATTGCCTTTATGTCCCTATGTGGAATTATAGACAAAACAAAAACTTACCCATTGTCTGAATTGTTTTATACCTGTAGTCAAATTCATCTTGCAGATCTTCTAAATATTTGGTGTCTTGTTCTGTCATCTTTTTACAAAGAAAACATACTCTGTTGTTACAATTAAGCACATCAATGCAACAACATCATCCATCATCAGTATTTCAAAATACACAGTTTGGTGCTTGCAATCCCCAGTAATAGCCCAGACTAACTATACAGAATCTACATTTCTAAAGAGTTAATGCCCATGAACGTTGAATAGCACTAGAAGAACCAGACTGAAGTTGCTCTTCCATTTTCTCTTCCTGAGTGTTTGCAAATTTCAGCATCTTGCCTCTCATTTCTCAGTTAATTCCAAATGATGCAACTACTATCTTTTTTATCGGAGAGTATGGATACTTTTTTCATTTTAGCTCCATACAACTCTGTATTAATGTACCAACTATCTTTTTGCTTAAAATCTCCATTCTCAAATGATATAGTTTATGACAATTGAGTCTAAATTTTTTTCCTCTCTACCTCTTAGAAAAAAAATATCTGTGGCTCCTCTGTGTCTCCTGTTCATTTCTGTCTTTGAGATTTTTACTTTTACTCTTCTCCAAACCTGGTGACGTTTTTCTGCTCAGATATAACGGTGTCAAGATCTGAGCTAAAGGCTTTTCATATAGTATTATCTCACGTAGTCCTCACAACAATCCTGTTACAGTGGTTATCCTCACTTTTACAGATGAAGAAGCAGAGGTTTAGAGGTGTGAAGCAGCTTACTCGCCTAAGGTCACATGGCTTCTCACTGATGGAGTCTGGTGTGGAAACCCTAATTTCCGGTAAATTGAAGTTAAAAGCTTCCCACAAATAAATTTTTTCTAATATGAACGTAGTGTGTGAGAGATATTTATCTTATAACAAATTACCCTATGATTTCTGTACGCACTAACTTTGGGCACACAAGAGAAAGATGCATAGTATGGTGACAACAGCTAGACTTTCCTGGTGTCTGTAAGAGATCACTCACCTGCACACTATTTCTAATGGCAGCCACTTTGTGCTCCACATTCCTCTGTCTTTCTGAAACTGAAGAACTTTGTAAGGATTTCTCCAGAGGTCCCTGGAAAAACAATGTCTTGAAATTTCGATGATGTTGATAAAACAGGTTTATGAAGAATGTAGTATATGTAATATACTTTGAACTGAGGTATGGATGAGTATGATATGAAATACTCTACAGCCATTAAAAAACATGCTGTAGAAAAATATTTAATGACATACAAGTAGTGTTAAATTGTTAAGAAATAGAGCAAATTATAAGACACCATATGTTTGTGATCTCTGTTGCTTGTATATGTATATATATTTATACTTATTTATTTACAAAAATCTGGATATATGTATAGACATGTAAACTCAAGTACATGTGACTTGAAGCACACACATCCCAAAATATTATCATGTGCTATCTTTGAGCAGTAAAATTACAGATGATTTTATGGTTAAATTTTTTTCCCCTAATTTTCTATAACAGACCCATATTGCTTTTGAAATTCTATAAAATGAATACATGTAATTTAAAAATTAGTATAGTGAAACTACATTAAGTTGGACTTAAATTCAGAATTAGGGATGTTGAATCTGTCAGGATGAGATTTATTTTTACATTGGAACAAAGGGAGTTTGCTAAAGAATATGTAAAAATGTTAGGATGGTTAAATAGAAAGGCTAACCAGCTACTCCAAGCCCCATTTCTTTTTTTTTTCATATTAAGTATGATTTTATAACTTTATTTTTCATTCTGTAACACATTGTAAACAGCTTTCTGTGTGATTAAATATATATGAAAATCATGATTTTTAACAGCTTTATTCATTATGTTTGAAGCTGTAAGGTCAGTGGAATGTTGTGAAATGTTTCTGTTGGCTGCACAGAAGGACAATATTGTTTCCTTCTTTTCAAAGAACTTTTTAACAGTAATGTGTTCATCTGAGGATCCTAAATTCCTTTTCTAAATTCTAAGAGTAGCTTTCTCTTTGATTTACTCTCATGTGTGACATTCTGCACATCCTTCCCACCACCTGAGTTCAGGTTTCCTGGTGTCCAGCCCCATCCTTCTCCTTTGCCCTTTACCAAACTTCAAAGGCAAGTCTGGAGATGTCAAGGCTCTCCCATTTTGCTCACCACCAACTACAGTAAAGTCCAAACTCTGGTGCTAACCACTTTGGGCTCCAAATGTGATCTAGCTTCATTTATGCTTTACTTTCCCTAGTGGGGGAGAAGCCTCTATGTCCCAGGCAGGTAAATGAAGAAGCAACCCTTTCTCTTCCCCCTTATTCTCCCCACTTCACCCCAAAGGAGAGGATGGTTTATAGCAGGGGTCCCCAACGCCAGGGCCGCGGACCACTACCAGTCTGCGCCGTTAGGAACTGCAAGCCCCATTTCTTGGCCACTCTAATAATCTGGCATTAAGTTCCATAGATATAACGTTTACGTAGATATCTAGAGTTGAGTTAGAATGTCAGTAAACCCTTCACCTTACAGTTGGATGGGGACGTATGGTTAGAAAGGATGATGACTTGACTAAGATCTATAGCAAATCAGTGGCAGAATCTCAAGTGGAACCCAGGTCCTTGACTGTCAATCAAGTGTTTTTTCAACTACATCACATTCTTCAGATGGGTAAAGCCTTTGTAAAATTCACTCTCATTTTGGCCCCCATTATTTGTATTTGTGTGTGTGTATGTGTGTATCTCCCTATATTTGTCTACTGGTTCAAAATTTACAAACTAGTGTTTCTTTTGTGGTAGTATGTAGCACTAGCAGATTATTTGTGGAATGATTTTGATGAGCATCTATTCAAATAAATGTTTCTAATTTGCCTGATACCTGACATATGAAGAGAACAACAACAACACACACACACAGACAAAATGACTAGAGATAAGAGGGCTACGAAAAAGGACAGCTCAGAATATATATGAGAATATCATATATTAGTAACAGCATCTCAATGTTCACCCAAAAAGCACTGAATCAAACTATATTTACTTTAGAAACTCACTAACTTTAGATTTTAAATTAAATAAAGGTGATACCATTCTTCTTTATCATCTAAAAAATAAGAGTAAGTTGTTAAAGCTTCATACTTCTCTAAAAACAACCATAACCTGACAGCAACTAAATCTGAGAATTTTTAATAGTTGAAAAAAGATACCTTTCTTGGATCTTCAAAAATAAATACACTAGTGTGATTTACTAACTTATAGAGTGTGACATGTAGAAAGTTGATTATTCAACTTTCTTTTTCCTTTTCAAAAGGATTAACTGAAAAAGTATTCCCAGGGACTTCATATTCCTCTACTTATCTTTGATGGGGGCTCTGAGTTCATTCAGCATAGTGGGATAAAATATAATCTAAAATATTATTGGCAAGGCAAAGCACACTGAAACAATAAACAAGCAAATATTTATGGAGTTTCTGTAAGACAAAATTCCTGCTCGTGGAGTAGTTTGGACTTGTCGGGTAGGAAATTGGGAACTACTGAAGGGTTTGCACAAGATCAATCCCTGAGGATAAACATGCTGAGAGAAACAGAGCCTAAATGGTAGTTAGAAATTCAGCCCGGAGGTGGTTACTCTATTCCTCAACTGATATAGTAAGACCACGGACCAGAGTGTGAGCAGTGGAAACAGAAAAGGATGTATAGATAGGATTCCAGAAACAAACTCTGGAAAGACTTGGTAGTTATCTCAATAAGGAGGCAGAGAAAAGGAACTATTCAAAGATAATCCCAAGACCTTGATTCCAAGTGACTGGAAGGATGACGGGACCATCAACATAGGTAGAAGAAGATGGCTGGAAAGAAGACTAGAATTTCTGTTTCAGAAAAATTGAGTTCCAGGTGATAAGATTACAATGGAAGAAAATGTTACCTGAACAGGCATGTTGGCTGCAGCCAATATTCTCCTCTCTTCCCTTAAACAATTTGAAATAACCACAGACACATGCATCGGATTTCCATGAAATTTTCCCTGAAAATAAGTGAAAAACAACACAAAATCTTCAATATATACATCACTATTTGCAAATCAAAAATAATCTCCAAATAAATATGTGAAATTATTTGGGATTTGTTTCAACAACCTATTCTATTATAAAGCCACAGAAACTAATATTGTGAACGTAGATGCCTATGCAGCATATTGCTCTGTCTCTAAAAGTTATTTTTAATAATTAAAAATAGTTCTTGAGCACCTCTGTAGGAAAGACCCTGAACACACACTCAGGAGGATCAATTTACTTTGGGCTTAGGATAAGTTTTACAAGAGTTACTTCTTTGTAAATTATTATGAACTAGGGTGGTCCCAGCTGTTCATTTGTTAACTCTGTACTACATGGTGTGCCTAACGCATTTCTTTTGGTCCCTGTTTGGTGCTCTTCATGTCAATTAGCTCATAACTATATTGGCATGCTAGAGAGAAACTCTATCACACACATTTTAGCAACAATATTTTTATGACATCTAAGTATATACATTTTTTTATTACCGATGCTAATGGTTCAGATATTGTAAACTGGCAACCTGTGGGTCTAATTCAGCCATAAGGTATGTTGTGTAAGTTGAAATATTGTAATCCCTTCAGGGGAACATGTACTACCCATAGTTTCCATAGTATCCAGCACTGAGTGACCTAGGCACTCATTTATTTTACCTGCCAGGCACCTATAGGTTTTCTTGGTTTGCAGGATTAATTTGAAAAACACCATCATTTTAGTCAGTAGTGTTAAACTTCTTTGTTACTAGACCCTTCCATGGCAGGATTAACAGGAAACACAATAAATGTAGACAAATGCCTTTATTTAGTTTCCCTCTGCCCTCCTGTCTGAAGGAGGTGCTACTTATCCATGAAATGGCCAAAGGGCAATAGCAGAAAAGATAAAAGTGGAAAATTAATAATCAAAAGTAGATTATACAGACTGGTAAACCAAAGGGTCTTTCTTGGAAAGAAATGAGGTTATTGGTTGTAAACATTTTTAAGGCCTTGACCATGGCCACAATTTTATTAGATGATGCATTCTAATTAGCATTTCTATTTGTAAAACCAGGGTGAACACCAAGTATCTGGTTTCCTGCTTTTCCATATTCTATAGCTTTTAAAACATTTTTCCCCTTTAAATGAGAACACTCCAAAAGAAAAAAACAAAAATGAATTGACAGAAACTCTTAAAGAAATTAAAATTATCCTATTCATTAAGCAGGGATACCAAATTTCTGATTCCTGCATGCTGACAATTTCAGATTCTCCCTAGTTTGAATTTGTTCTTGTTTTTAAAATTTCCCATTGATTTGTTTTCCCATATACCTTCCATTTAACTCACCAAGAAAAGCTATGTTTGCTCATTTTGCCTTTATTTTTAAAATATTCCACTGATGAAAATAAAGGGTTTCTCCCAGGGCTAATTTGGAGACTATTTATGTAACGTTGAAAGCTTTTCCTATCCAAGATCAGGAGTTCCTCTAAGATCCCAAGAATCACCATTATTTGTCTTTGTTTTTCTCACTGTTACAGGAGTTCTTCATTGTTGATTATCCAGATCCTATCTTTCAGCATTTCTCAGCTCCTTTGTCTATACTTTTTCATTTTTCTTTCCTGCTTGAATTTCTTCTACCTTCCCTTTCAGATTTGGTTTCCCCCTATGTCTTGTGAGGTTAAATTATTCATTTTTTCTCCTTTGTTAAGAGTAAAGAATCACTATTGTTTTTATCCAGGCTATTTTTTCACTTACTTTTTGCATTTTTCCTAACTTAGCTCTCACTTAAATGTATGAGATGAAAACATCTTATGGAAAATTGACCGCTATAGATTCAAAAACCAAAGTAGCACTTTTTTTAATGATGAGGCTTTTTAAATTTATTTCTTATTGAAGTATAGTTGATTTACAATGTTGTGTTAGTTTCAGGTGTACAGCAAAGTGATTCAGCCATATATGTATAATTCTTTTCCATTATAGGTTATTACAAAATATTGAATATAGTTCCCTGTACTATACAGTAGGTCCTTGTTGTTTATCTATTTTATAGATAGTAGTGTGTATCTGTTAATCCCAGACTTCTAGTTTATCAACCCCCCTCCACTTTCCCTTTTGGTAACCATAAGTTTGTTTTCTATGTCTGTGAGTCTCAAATTAGCATTTAAAATTTTCGTTATCAAAGATGTAGTTATGTTCACCTTTCAGTAGTTACCATGTATATGGACCAGGGACACCCCCCCCCCAAAAAAAGCACAAACAGAAAAACAGAAATAACAAAAGAAAACCCACCCCTAAGTGTGTGTTGGTGGGAGGAAGGACGGAAGAGAAATTGCCCTTTTTCTAGCGTGAGTCTGTCTCTCTTATGTGTAGGTACTGCAAATATCTTCTACTCTGTGGCTCTCTTTTCACTATCTCTTAGTGTCAATAAATAGAAGTTTTTAATTTTAGTGAAGTCAAATTTAGTAACTCTTCTGTTTATGGTTAGTGCTTTTTATGACTTAAGAAATCTTTCCCTAATCTACAGCCATGGAGGTTTATTCCTACATATATATATATATATATATATATATATATATATATATATAAAGCCGTTAGAATTTTGCCCTTAATTGTAGTTCACTTGGAGCTTCTTAATAATGAGAGGTCCCTTTCACTTTTTTCTATATGAATATCAGTTCCAACAATATTTATTGAACATTCTGTTCTTTTACCACTGCTCTGCTGGGCCAACTGTCATAACTCAAGTGCCCATATATGGATGGTTTGCTTCTGACTCCATCCCGTCTTATGGTTCTATCTGCTTTATCAACAGACCATCTTAATTACTAGAGTTGTATAATAAGTTTTTTGACGTCAAGTAGAATAGCTTTTCTTTGCATTTTTCACATAAATTTTGGAATCACCTTGTCAAGCTACAAACACACACACACACACACACAAGTTGAGAATTTGAATGGCACTAAATCTTTAGATACTTGGCATCTTTGTGTTCTAATCTATTTATTTAAGTCTTCTTTAATGTCTCTCTATTAAGCAATATAATTTTCCACAGAGATCTTATACATTTTTTGCTAGGTTTATTTCTATGTAGCTGGTATTTTTCATAATGGATAGTATCTTTCTTTCCTAATTGTTTTCACTGGTATGTAGAAATATATTTGGCTTTTATATATTGACTTTAAATCCATCAACTTTCCTAAACTCTTAATAATTCTAATAATGTACTTGTAATATCTATTACCAAGTCTAAAAATTCATCTGTAGATTGTTTTGGATTTTCTGCAAATACAAATCACATCTTGTATGAGTATTGATAATATTTTTTCCCCTTTTCATTTATCTAATATCAGTCAGAACTTCACCCTCATACTATGATTTATTTAGAAATGTATTGGTTAATTTCCAAAGATAGGGATTTTCTATTATCCTTTTTATTGATTGTTATGATTTTAAAATTCTGATCAGAATAGATGTTCTGAATGACTTCAGTCACTTAAAATTTATTGAAACTTGCTTTGTGGCCCAGCATATGGACTTTTTGTAAATATTCCATGTGAGCTTGTAAAAAATGTGAATTCTGCAGTTGTTGGGTGCAAATGTCTTATACAAGTTATACAAGTTTATTAACCCAACTTTGTTAATTGTTTTGTTCAAAATATCCTTGCTGATTTTTTTGCCTCATTAATTTTATCAAATATTGAGAGGCATGTTAAAATCTAGTTTGTGAATTTTTCTTCTTGTGGTTCTTTCATACACATTCAGACTTGTTATGTATTACTAGTGACTCAATCTTTCAATACTATGAACCGACCTTTATTGTTAAGAATGCTTTTTGCCTTGAAACAAAAATATAAACTATGACATAATACTTATTATCACTAGAATTTTTATTTCATCCTACTGAAAGAATTCTTGATTTACTTAAACATATAGATATTTAATATCACATATTCACATCATACCTATATAAAAGAGTAAATATACATGAAATAAATTGGTTATGTATTCATAAAACTTCTTTGCATATTTACAATTCAACTTTTCTGAATCTCTTTTCAAATTAGATTCATTGGCGTTCATGTTTTTTCCCATAAAATAATGTCCTCTGGGCCACCAGGAAAGTCAGTGATGCAGCATCTCTTTAAATGTGCACCACTATTACCTACATTCTGTGAGTTTCGATGCTGGCACCTCCTTGATCTTACCAGAAGTTTTCAACAGAAAGTTTTCAGACAAGAACCAGGACTCACTCACATTCCTTCTGCAAATGGTCTTGAAATGATTTGATGACTGAAGCATTGAGGGTTGTAGTGGCCTAGTCATGCCATCATGATTCACAACCATTATACTTTTACATGAAATGATTAGGCAACTGTTCAGATACATGTCCATGAAGTCACTGAGAACTAGACTATATAGCAGGTTCCTAGATGTCTGTTCCAGAAGATGTCTAACCAATACTCTATCAGCTCAACCACCACCTGTACTCTTTTGGTTCACTCCTAATAACATCTTTGAAGAAGTTCTTATTCGTAGACATTGTTTACAGTTTAAATTAAATATGGTGGTACCTTCAGCAGTTGTCAGTTAGGCATAAGATTACAGTGATACACTGCTTTTCACAATCCAAACTCGTACTCTTGATCCTTTTAAAGATCCTTTTGGGGAACCCTCTTACACTTTTGGTGGGAATATAAATTGGTATAGCCACTATGGATAACAGTATGGAGGTTACGGTTAGGGTTAGGGTTAGGGTTAAAAAACCCTAAAAAACCTTAAAAAACTAAAAATAGAGCTATCATATGACCCAGCAATCTCACTCCTAGGCATATATCTGGAGAAAACCATAATTTGAAAGGGTGCATGCACCCTAATGTTCACCGCAGCGCTATTTACAATAGCCAGGACATGGAAGCAACCTAAATGTCCATCAGTACAGGAACAGATAAAGAAGATGTGGTGCATATATACAATGGAATATTACTCAGCCATAAAAAGGAATGAAACAGTGGCATTGGCAGAGATGTGGATAGACCTAGAGACTGTCATACAGAGTGAGATAAGTGAGAAAGAGAAAAATAAGTATTGTATAATATTGTTTATATGTACAATCTAGAAAAATGGTACAAATGACCTTATTTGCAAAGCAGAAATAGAGTCACAGATGTAGAGAACAAACTTATGATTACCAAGGGGGGAAGGGGAGGGTGGGATGAAGTAGAAGATTGGGATTGACATATATACACTACTATGTATAAAATAGATAACTAATGAGAACCTATTATAGCACCGGGAACTCTACTCAATGATCGGCGGTGACCTAAATGGGAAGGAAATCTGAAAAAGAGTGGATATATGTATACGTATAACTGATCTGCTTTGCTGTACAGCAGAAACTAACACAACACTGTAAAGCAACTATATTCCAATTTAAAAAAATAATAAAATTTAAAAAATATCCTTTTGCATTGACAGTGCAATTTTGTCTTGTCAAAGAAAACCACCCCCAATTCCCAGCATTACCTATTTGATTAAACACATATTTTAATTTTTCCTCAATGGCATCATGCTGGAAGTTAAGTGAATTCTGTTCAAAATCAGCAGGAAGTTTCTGATAAATGGATATTGTACATCTTAATGATAATCCTGTGCAATGCATGATTCATTTACTCCAGCCTGCTATTGTGCTGAGATTTTATTCATCTATTGTGAGGAATTTGCTGATTTCTCTTGTCACTGTTGCTGTGGGTATGATAGGCAATCCTTTTGCATGAGTCTCAATAATAAAATATAATACAGCTTCTACTAGTGGACATCTTCCTTCCTTTCTTACATCCTGCTGTTTTCTAAGAAAATATGGAATTTAGGACCATCCATCCAGTGACTATTAACTTGCTTAACAAATATCAAATTATGCCCTGCTGATTTGTTCCTGTCCCATTCTGCATACATGAAAACTATTTGTTTCAGTCCTAAATCACAGTATTATACTGACGACACTTAAACAGCAATTAAATTCAATGTGTTGTACCAACTGTGCACATAATTCAACTGAAGTGACAACAACATGAATAGCTATGACCCAATTTTACATCACAGGAAAAGGCAATGCCATTGTGATTGCTACCTGACAATAGCAATTAAGAGATGCTATCAAATATAAGATGCGTTTTGATTTCAGAGATGATAAAATGCAGAAAAAAGGTGTCTTAGAATCAACAAATGTGCTATTTTATGATTTTTTCTGCTTTATGCTAAATTCCTTGGCTTTCCTTCAAATTCTACTACCTTCCATCTAATTTCTAAATTTGACTTGGCACTAAAGAATGACTAGTTCATCTACTTTTTTCCCCCCAGGTGGTCCAAGGAGTACCAGAGTCAGAGGTAAAGGAAGTGATAAGGCTGCTCAAAATAACCTCCTCCGTTCAGGTGGCACAAAATTTGAGATTTCACAACTAGACTTTCACTCTTTTGAGTTTCTTCCCCCAGGATCCCCTTTAGAATGCAAAGATGTGAGGGAGAGTTAACACTACATTTAATTAATTTCCTCTGCATTGTTAAGGATTTATCAGATGTGCTCTCTGGCTGCAGGGACCTGGCACCTGCAGGTTGAGAGTAATGGGTCCCAGGGCAAATAAAAGTTTCAGGAGAGCCTTGAAAGAGGAAGGCAACAGTAACCAAAGGGGAAGTAGGATTCTGAAGAAATATGTAGCCAAAAACTGTCTGAGCCTAGATTTCTCTAGAAGTTAACCCTGAGACAAAGATTCCAGTGCAAGAAATATAAATGGGAGTTCATCCCAAAACACACAGTTATGGGAGTGGGTAAGTGAGAGGAGGGAGAGAAGGCATCCAGTAAAGGGTGTGTTATCCAGCCATTGGCTAAGATTGGCTGGGAATCCTGGGAATAGGGTAGAACATGTGCCTTAGGGTTATCTACCCAAGGCCTTTGGGAACTGGAGTATTTTTACATCAGCTCTTGTCGTTATTAGCTCTAAAGCAAAAAGACACAGATGCTGGCATTTTTAAGTCCACCTGATTGAACTAAAATGATAAGGTCCAAGGGATATGGGCAGGGCAGTCTGCTATTCCAGCTCTCCTCCTAACCTCAATTTGAGAATTTTTTTTTTTTTTTTTTTTTTTGCGGTACATGGGCCTCTCACTGTTGTGGCCTCTCCCGTTGCGGAGCACAGGCTCCGGACGTGCAGGCTCAGCGGCCATGGCTCACAGGCCTAGCAGCTCCGTGGCATGTGGGATCTTCCCGGACCGGGGCACGAACCCGTGTCCCCTACATCGGCAGGTGGACTCTCAACCACTGCGCCACCAGCGAAGCCCGAGAAATTTTTGACTTCTCATTTTTTAAACTACCTACAACCATACTACACTCAAATGTTGATATTTCTTCTTTTATGGTACCTCTGAGATATGAAGCAGTTGTCTCCAATTACAGAGTAAAATGTTTCCATTCACGTTTTTATTGGCAATCTGCAATCCACTGCACACTTCTGGTTGCCAGCTCACTCTCTCCCCTTTTATCATCCCAAGTACTGCTGTTAAATCATGTTTAGCCTTGCTCCTTACCAGTGTCAAACACACTGGCCATGACAACACGCTCTCAGCTTCAGCCTCTTATTGTTTCCTTCCCTTTGTTCTGAGCACACGATTTTTCTTAATGGCTTCTTCCTAAGATTTCCTCACTAGAATCATAAGGATATGTCTACGGTGAAAAAAAAAACTACTAAATTGAAGAAGAGCTAATCCAGTTGTCTTAAGACTGATTTATTTGTAGAATGGTCAGTCTAATAGATTTAAAAAGCAATTTTCTTTCATGATAATTAAAATAATAATAAGGTACCACTCCACATCTATTAGGTTAAAATTCAAAATGCTGACCTCACCAAATGCTGGTGAGGATATGGTGCAACAGGAACTATTAAATGGTACAGCCACTTTGGAAGACAGTTTGGCATTTTCTCACAAAGCTAAAAATACTCTTATCATACAAACCAGCAAACATGCTCCTAGGTATTTACCCAAATGAATTAAAAGCTTATGTTCACATTAAAATCAGCATACAAATATTTATAGCAACCTTATTCATAATCATCAAAACTTGGAAGCAACCAAGATGTCCTTGAATGGGTGAATGGATAAGCAAACTGTGTAGATTTCTATGACGCAGTATTATTCAGTGATAAAAAAGAAATGAGCTGTCAAGCTACACAAAGACATGGAGGAAACTTGAAAACATATTGCTACGGGAATACTGTAAGGCAAAACTATGGAGACAGTAAAAAGATCAGTGGCTGCCAGAGGTTTGAGGGGAAGGATGGAGGGCTGAGTGGAGCACAGGGGATTTTCAGGGCAGTGAAACTATTCTGTATGCTACTGTGATGGTGGATACATGACATTAGGCATTTGTTAGAACTCAAAGAACTGTGTAACACAAAGAATGAACCCTAATGTAAACTATGAACTTTAACAATAATGTATTATTGGTTCATCAATTATAACAAATGTACAACACTAATAATTCAAGATGTTAATAATAGGGGAAAGTCTCTGCCAGGGGTTGGGGGGAGAGGCTAAGGGAGTATATGGGAACTCTCCGTACTTTCCACTCAATTATTCTGTAAACTGAGACAGCTCTAAAAAAAAAAAAAAAAAATTAAGCCTATTTTTAAAAATTGTCATTCTGAAGTCACAGTTCTCACATATCTTTGTGCTATTCCTTTTGCCAGGAATGAACAAATTCAAATAACTAGAGTTGCCTGCCTCTCTCGTTCAGTTAGTTTTAAATTCTCTCATTACCACAAAGATTTTCTTGATAAAAGAGAAGTGAGGTATAGATTCTCCATGGATACAAATAATTAATGCCCCATTTCTATTTATGCTAATAATAATACATCCATCTTAAAACAAACTAACTAAAAATTAACTGCAGGTATAGTTTGTCTTGGTCTATTTTTTAAATTAAAAGAAAATACTTCTTAGGGGCTTCCCTGGTGGCGCAGTTGTTGAGAGTCCGCCTGCCGATGCAGGGGACACGGGTTCGTGCCCCGGTCCGGGAAGATCCCACATGCTGCGGAATGGCTGGGCCCGTGAGCCATGGCCGCTGAGCCTGCGCGTCCGGAGCCTGTGCTCCGCAACGGGAGAGGCCACAACAGCGAGAGGCCCGCGTACCGCAAAAAAAAAAAAAAAAAAAAAAAAAAAAAAAAAAAAAAAGGAGAGTCGGAACTTAGTTAGATCATTATGATGACTAAAATTCAATGCTTTTGGGGAACTCAGAGTCTTGTAATTTAGAAAAATGAATTGCTTAATTCGAAATGACAGGAAGAGAACAAGGTAGATGCTAACAAACTCTACCTATCATTTATATGTTTGAACATAACAATAACAGAACCTGTCATTTACTGACTACCTATTATATGCTTTATATATATTTTATATATAAAAGCTGACAATAGCCTGCAAGGTACATATTAGGAAGCCCAGAGGTCATGTCATTTGTGAAAAGTCACAGAATTCAGAAGCTAAGGTGAAGGAGCTCTTCAAAAACAAGATTTATCTCATTCCACAAACTATGACCTTCCCAAATCACTACTGCTTTATAAAAAATGCATTCCTTGTTTATTTAGCTGGACCCCTACAGCCACAGGTGCATTTAACTTTATTTTCCCTGGAAATTATCTTTATAGTATTTCCTATGATAAATCTGTTCAAGGATTAACCTTTCTTTATGGAACCTCAAGATAGTTGCAGTGGTTAAACAAACCAACAGAAAATTACCTTGTGTTTGATTGTAAAATTATTAAATCACTTTTCCTGAGATGACTTAGGTCCTAATAACCTCTGGCAGTTATACTTGCTATTTGTAGGGGCAATCTGACATGGCCCCTGAGTGTCCCTGTGTGATCTTGCTGGTATGCCAAGAATACAAAGCCCTGACCACTCATCACTCGTCTCATTTTTCGGGGTTGTATTTGCAGCAAGCAACCTTAAGTGATGAGCTAATGTCTCCCCCCAGCTAAAGAGCAGGCTTGCTTCCCCTAGCTATAAAAGCAGTGAATTCCTCAAGCTAATTGTTCCTCTCCTGTTACACAACCCACTGAGTGTGCTGGATCTGTGTCACCCCTGTAGGACCTGGGGGACATGGGAAACCAATGCAAATGGGCATGAAGCTCTGACTACTACTTTTGCTGTGAATAATAAAGTCTTTGCCACTGATCCGGAAGTCTCATGTTTTATCTGGCACCCATGGAACAATAACAAGCTCATTTGCTAGTTTGAGAGGAAGGTAAAATTCTAGATCTTGCACATGTCTCGATACCAATTTGTATCATAAAACTTATCACATAGCATTTCCATTATTTATTTCTATGTCTTATTCCCCATCTATACTCAGCATCTTTCAAAATCAGGAACTGGTCTTCTTCAAGATGGAACTTGAAGTAGCTGTCACCTTATAGGAACCTCATAAATGCTTGTTGAATAATCAAATGAGAAGATAAATAAATTACAATAATTCCTTCCTAACTGAGAAAAAATAGAAAAAGCATATTATTCAATCGCAGTGTTGGTAAAGATGCTGTCTTTAAATCCTTCTCGAGTTTTTATTAGTCACCTAACCCTAGTAGCCAGGAAGATATAAAAGAGTCTTGAGATTAGTTGGAAGAGGACAGCAAGGTATGAAATATTCCTGGAGATGGCAACTTTGCTTCTCAAAGACCTGATGGTGTCCTCACCCTGGTTGACCACTGTCACTGGTAGTGAGGCTGCCTTTGGGAGATGTGAACAGCGGGGATGATGCTCTGAGTCTCCTGCTCTCTGTATGGTAAGACACATCCTTTACTGATAGTAAAAGAATCAATGTCCTTTGCTTATGTCTAGTAGGATCCTTCAGTCACCCTTTCACCCTTGCTCTCATGATAACAAGGATACATCACCATTATAATCGAAGAATATTTAGACGAGAGTATAAAGACAAGAAAATGGAATCCTAAATGTAAATATTGATAAAGAAGGTATACACACATCTCTCTTGTTGAGGATGTAAGTGTATATCTAGAAAAAACAAGAGACTAATAAAAAATTCTAGAATGAATAAAAAAGATGACACTTTTTTTCTAGACTGGCAATAATCATCTCAGACTGACAATGGGGATAATGTTGCATTCAAAATAGTAAGGAAAGTATTTTTAAAACTTAGGAATAAATTTAACAAGAAAGGTACACATTTTACATCAATTAAACTAGGGTCATACTAAAGACTTTAAACAAGATCTGAGATGGCATAAATTAAAAACACAACATAGAATAAGCATAACAGAATTTTAGGATGTGGGACTTTATCCTAAAAATGTTAATTATCCCAAAATGAATACATATATTTAATGCAATTGAAGTTAGACTTCCAAGAGTTGCTTTTGGAGGACTTGGATTGAAAGAAAGAGGCAATAAAGTTCATATGAAAGAAATGTTGCACAACAGTTAAGAAAATTACAAAAGCTAATTAATTTTTCAGTGCTTAAAATACATCAGGGAATTTTCCAAGTGTTCTATGTTTTATTTCATTTAATCTTCACAGCAACTGTTTGTGATCAGTACTATCATCTGATTTTACAGATAGGTATGCTGAGATAGAAAGATGTGAAGCAACTTGAAGCCAAGATTCAATTTGACTACAGAGTGTGTGCTTTCAACCAATTAGCCACAAGGTCATTGTCTCCAAGTTAAGGGGAGGAGGACTTGCCATACAAGATCCTGAAATATACTGCAAAGTGTAGTATATTTATTTATAAGGTATAAATATATTATATAACTTACATTATAATCAATAGTTTTGACATATAACTAGACTAGCGGAGCATAACAGAGGGTGGTGGAGAATTATTACATGAGAAAATTAACATGCAAAAAGATGGCATTTCAGTTCAGTTGGGAAAAAATGATTATTTAAAGAATCTTGCTAGTATAATTGTCTATCAATCCAGAAGAAAAAGTTGGATCTCTATAGAAAGAATTCTATGTAGATGAAAGACAATTTTTAAAGAAAAGTTAGAATAAAATTCAGGAAAACATGTATAATTTAAGAGTTGGGAGACGTTTAACCAAGGCTAGATTCCTCGAAACTATACAAAAATGTGGATTTTTCACCACATTTAAAGACTTTTTTGTATGGAAAAGGTGTCATAAAGCCAAAAGACTTATGATAGATTGAGGTAAATATTAGTAACTCATATGAAAGAGTTATTTACCATAAAAAATATTTTTAAAGTAACATTTTAATATATAAAGAACCCTTCGAAATTGTTGAGAGAGCTCAATAGAAGAAAGTGAATGGGGAATTGACAAAGTGCACATCCGAGTAACCAATAAATGTGAAAAAGAATGCCCAGCCTTACATGTAGTCAGAGAAAAGCAAAGTAAAAAGAGATACTATTTCCTAACAATCAGGTAGGCAAAAATGAAAAGGAATGAAAATACCTGCTATTAATGGAGTTATGGGAAAGAGGGTCTTCATACACTTTGCTGATGGAAATGTGAATTTTACAACCTATTTGGAAAGCAATCTTGACAATACCTATTAAAATTTAAAATACTTATATCAATACCTTTGACTAGTAAATACATTTCTAGGAATCTATCCCATAAAAATAAGAGCGCTAGCCCATATGAACACACCCACAAGGTTGTTTGTTACAACAGTATGGTAGAGAAAACTGGAATTAAAGTGCTTTCTCCACTAATGGGAATGGCTCAATAAATTATGGTACATCCACTCCATGGACCATTTGCTACCATTAACATCCAGAGATTTCTGTGATATAAAGTTTGGAAAGCAGAGAAATTAACAAAACTTCTCATTTACAAAATTCCGTAAAAACACACACAATAGGGACTTCCTGGTGGCGCAGTGGTTAAGAATCCACCTCCGATGCAGGGGACATGGGTTCGAGCCCTGGTCTGGGAAGATCCCACATGCCGCGGAGCAACTAAGCCTGTGAGCCACAACAACTGAGCCTGCGCTCAAGAGCCCGTGAGCTACAACTACTGAGCCCACACACCACAACTACTGAAGCCTGCATGCCTAGAGCCTGTGCTCCGTGACAAGCCACCGCAATGAGAAGCCTGCACACCGCAACGAACAGTAGCCCCCTCTCCCCACAACTAGAGAAAGCCCGCGCACAGCAACGAAGACTCAACGCAGCCAAAAATAACATAAATAAAAAACAAACACACACAATATGCATGGGGATAAATTATACATGTTCCCATTTTATTTATAAATCAGATCTAGGTATGGAAGAGTGCCCATTGATTGTTAACACTGATGCCTTTGGGGGTGACGGTGTGGATGGAGGTAAGGGAAAAAGAAAGGAAAAAAAGTTTGTAATAAAAAAGCAGCATGTTTTATGTCTAATTTATGGTAAATTATATGTGAGTGTGCAGTAAAAACATGAAAAGATAGAGACAAAAATGATAATGGTGGTTATTTTATTTTGGTGGAATTTTAGGGGATTTTTAGTTTCTTCTTAGACTTTTCACTATTGTTTGAATTTTTACAAAGATTTGTGTTATTTAAGCAATTGGGGGAAAACTAGAAAGCTATTTTCATCCTATCAAAAAAGACCATAGTACATATATTAGAACATATTAGTCTCTTCCAATTGTATCATTGACTCTCTTTGATCTTGAAATTTTAACAGTTTCTGACATTTTTTTATTATAAAATGTGTTTATTGAAATTATTTTCCTATGTATTGAATGCTTTAAGAGCTGCAAATGAAAAGATTTGATAATAAAGCAGTTTCATTTTTAATTCAAATAAAAAGACCATAGTAAAAACTTTTTTGATTAATTTACATATTGTGCAAAAATTAGAACTCCTAAATCTAGAAGTGGAAAAATCATTCCAACCGGAAGAAATAAAACCATTCTCTGAAGATCATCGACATTTACGAAGCAATTCTCAAAGTGTTCCTGTACATTTTCCATTGAACAGAAATCTGAAATCTATTTGAATTGTAGTGGAGGTATTAATACCATTCAGCTACTGAGAGAAATGGAAACTGAAGGGTTGCTAATAGCTCATGAAAATGGAAAGTGAGTGCCCAAATGACCTATTACTCAACTGTGACCATGGGGCTAGGTCTCAGAGCTAGTTCTAAAACTGGGAATCCTAATGTTGGTTTACAGATACGCAGCGTGACACTTCAAAGTGGTCTTCAGGCTTAAAATGCAAGTCACACTAACATGTTTATATTTAAAGGGACATTTTCTCTCAAGGCCACGCTAGAAAAGACGCTAACCATGTGAAATTCATCCCTCAGGTGCCTGAGCCTTTTAAGATGACCAGCTCTGGCGTTCAGGGCTATTTGTACTGTCAGCTTCAATCAAAATGTATTCGTCTCCTTCCCACACTTCTTGCTCATATAGAGCCTATAATCAAATGTAGTTGCCTCTTTCTCCTATCATCTTGGATGAAAAATCCTATTAAGCTGTAAGGGTTTATACAATATACATGAGTTTATATATATTTTATTACCTGAGGGCCTGGACCACTTGCCATGCTGAGCCAGGCCTTTGTGGAGACATGGTTTACACAGAAGTCACCGGAAAGTCCTCAGGATTTGAGGTTAGAGTCAGGGTTTTACCCCAGCCCTGCCATTAACTATGACATTAAAAAGAAAAAGCCACTTTACGTCTCTGAGCTTTGATTTCCTCCCCTATAAAATCTGTACCCTGCCTTTCTCTCTTAAGTTGTGAGAATCAAGTGGGATGTTCGTAAGATCAGAGTCAATCATTAAGCAAAGGTCAATTATGTTTTGCTTAGATTGCAGAAGCAAAAATATCCTCTGAAGAGAAATTTTTAAATGCAAAAATCACTAATAAAAGACACCCATAATCACAAGATCTGGAGATAACTGATGTTAACATTTAATGTGCCCATTTAGTTTATTTTCTCCATGTGCAAATGTACACATATTTACAGACATTAAAAAAAATAAAATTTAGAGCACACTTTATATATTATTATATATCTGCTTTTCCATTTAATTGATAATTAAATCACAATGTTATTAAAACATCTACAATATCATTTTTAATAGCTGTTGAATGGTTAATTTAGCCTTACTCTGATTTACTGAATAAATTCTCCACTGTTGGCATTTAGATTATTTATAAATTTTCACCATTAAAATGCTGTGATATTATATATTCTTGATTAAACCAACCTCATTAAATTATAGTATTTAGATCTTGTTCATTTATGGTTTTGCCTACTTGATATGTCAGAAACTAAGAAAAGTTTATTAAAGTGTCCCACTACTACTTGCTTTCTCTTTCTTTTTTATTTTATTTTTTTAAATCTATTTATTTATTTTTAGCTGCATTGGGTCTTTGCTGCTGTGTGCGGGCTTTCTCTAGTTGTGGGGAGAGGGGGCTACTCTTCGTTGTGGTGCACGGGCTTCTCATCACAGTGGCTTCTCTTGTTGCAGAGCACAGGCTCTAGGGCGCGCAGGCTTCAGTAGTTGTAGCTCACGGGCTCTAGAGCGCAGGCTCAGTAGTTGTGGTACACTGGCTTAGTTGTTCCACGGCATGTGGGATCTTCCCAGACAAGGGCTCGAACCCGTGTCCCCTGCATTGGCAGGAAGATTCTTAACCACTGTGCCACCAGGGAAGCCCTCTCATTTCTTCTTGTACTTGTAATTTTTACTTTATATTTTGATTCAATATGTTTGGTGCATATTGATCTGTGAAAGTTATACTTTCATTTGAAATTGTCTCTGATAATAATACAATATTTGTCCTGATTATTGCTTCTGAACTGGAATTTTGAACTGGAATTTGACATTGTCTAACAACCTCAGAGCCACCATGAGGGTTAAATGAGATGTTACATGTCCTGAGCACTAAATAAATGTCAGCTATTATATCTCATTTCTATTTTATTATTGTTATTATAACAATATATAGTGACCATACTTTCTTTTTCTCTCCATTTGCCTGATATACCTTTGCCCAACCTTTTACTTTTAGCTTTTCTTATACCTCATTTTAGGGGTTGTTTGTAAATAGCATGTCACTGAATTTTCTGTTTTGATTCTAAGTGAGAATCTTCTTATTTTTAAGAAGAGAGCTCAATCCACTTGCTTTCACTGCCATATTTAATATGTTTGGTTTTACTTTGTCACCAGTTTTCTCTTTCCTTTACCTGTCTTTTGCTATATAGTCTATACATCTTTTCTGTCACTCTCTCCACTATTTTGGAAGATATAAATACAGTTTTACATACTTATAGCAATTATCATTGAATTTATCAAAACTGTTTTTTGCACCCAATAGTTCACAGCTTAGTTTTCACCACAGTCACCTGGTGGATAACCTCACATTCACCACATACTCCTCTGTGCACCGCCACATTAATAGAATGGGCTGTGGATTATGTACAATTCCCAGTTGCACCATCTCTAATTCTGCCATTTTCTCTTGCACCAGTCACAAGATGCCATGGCTGTATGACACTGCCATTGAAGCCTCATTTTAAGTATCTGGAGTAAAAGTTAAGCTTTGAAATTCCCACGTCAAAATAAGGAATTTAGCATACTTTCCATGTCTAAGTCGTTTCTTTGTCATCCCAAGAAAGTATTCTTCTAGAATATATTTTCAATTGTTATGTTTGTTCCATTTGTTTTGGTCTCTTCACCAATTATACGTGTGTTGGCCCTTCTGTCTCTGATTTCCATATTCCATTTTCCTTCACTTCACTACATTGGGTGCTTCAAGCGTACATCCCACATCACTTATTTATTCTCCATAGTATCAATTCTATCCTTTCCTGTGTCCAACATGGATTTAATCCTGTTTCTCTTTTTCCCTCTTAAAATCACTTCCTATCTTAGTTATCATCTCCCTCTTTTCATATTATCTGTTTGAAATTTTCATTTAAACCTATTTGCCTCTTTTAGATTTCTGTTCCTATTTTATTCAGATGATTTCCAAAAAACTCTTCATATTTTGGAGTAGATCATTTTCAGAAGTGTGCTGGTTTTTCAATACATCAATTTGAGCTTGCCAGTCTTTTGTTATCAGGATTTTTTCATAAGTCCTGGGCATGTATCTTTAGGCAATGTTTCAATGGATGAATGTGGGGTTGATTTTCCTGATTTAGTTTTATTTGTCTCATACTGGTATAGATTTCACTCATGTTCTGGTATTTAACTGTCCAGTCATTTTAGGTTTTAATGTTGTATGTATGTCTTTTTTTCCTCTTATGTATTTTATCTAAAAGCTTGGAGAGATTTTTATATACAATTGTAAATTTGAAGTCTTTGTTACCAAAGTCAAAGGTATGATTTCCAAGCACTATGGTAGACTGAAAAAGACATCTTTAGGGATGTGCTAAAATTTAATCTCTTTTCAGAGTTCCTAATAGCAAAACTAGAAAGCCCTATTTCTCTTGCTCATAGGGTTGGTTCTATTCAAGCTGAAGCATAATTTGATTTTTAAAAAATGGCTGTCACTATTTTTACCATATTAGTCTCACTGAGATGCTAATATGTCTTTAATGTCTATTAATCTCTATTTTAACATGAAGGAAGTTTCACAGACTTTGGGGAATCTGTAGTTTTTCCCTAGTTTGCCTATGTTTTTCATCACCCCAGCCTTTCAAATATATGTAATTTCATTTGTACATTTCTGATAGCAAATGAGGTTTGAGACTATGAGTAATGGGTTGCTAAGCTTTCTAGGTATCAGAGCCTCTGTGATAGCTTTTTGATGTAATATAGTAAAGAAACAACCATATAATCTCCATTTTGTGAAAAAGTGTATGCATCCATCTATAATACATTTTAAATGATAAGAAAAAATATATTAAAGTATCAACCATGGTAGAAATCTGGATGGTAGAATTATGGATAATTATCTTCTTTTTGCCTTTATTTTCCAAATTTCCTATAATTAATATGCATTACTTATATAATCAAAGAAAAACCCACTCTGTTCTAACTGAACAAAGCGTTAATGATGAAGGAATTAAACCAATGAATTATGTTTTTCCCATGTTCAGTTCCAACTAACATTTGTTTTCTGGGAAAGGACAAAAGTAGATTGTGGATACAAAATTGTAGAATTAGTGGTCATTTCTCATTCAGTTACCAAAAACAAACAAACAAACAAAAAGACATTCACAGTAGGCACATGTGAAGAAGATTTTGCCATACAGACTAATGCTGTGTTTTCCAGATGTGAGGATTTCGTGGACCAGAAAATAGTAGAAGTTTTGGTGACTGATATAAAGTTGTCAACTTTTTATTCTGCTTAAATAAGTATATAAGGAAAGCTCCACAAACATTTCCATGCATATCATCATCATTTAAAAAAAACAGAACATTCCTATCCCAAATGACTGGAAAGGATACACAATGTTATAGAATTTTTTTAAAAAATCCTTTAAAAGGAATAAATTTGGCTTTGCAAATTTTCTTATTTTGCTGCTGACTGGTGAAAATTTTATTAAGGATGGGCCCTGGCTGGTGCTTGATGCCCCCTGGACTAAGACTTGGTTCTTCTGGTGATTGGACAGAGAAGTCCCAAAGGCCCATCTTACCTGGCTCCATAGAGACAGAGTAACTGTTGGTATAGAAGCAGATGTTTGAGAAGGAAAGGAAAAATCAGACTTGGTATTATTTTTATGGAGAAGATCCAATGCTTTGTCAGTTCATCACAAGTTCTACTGATAAAAAATATATAAAATACATATTTAAACCCCCATATAGCATAGCACAGAGAGATCAGCTCAATGCTTTGTGACCACCTAGAGGGGTGGGATAGGGAGGGTGGGAGGGAGGCTCACGAGGGAGGGGACATGGGGATATATGTATACATATAACTGATTCACTTTGTTGTACAGCAGAAACTAACGCAACATTGTAAAGCAATTATACTCCAATAAAGGTATAAAAAAATATAAATCCCCATATAATAAATGATAGGTTGTAGGAAAATAGATTTCAAAACCTAACATTGTGATGGATAACTAGTTGGAATTCAAACCTTCTCACCGCCTCTACCACGACCATCCTTGTTCAACCTGGCTAAACATGGAAGCCAGAGTGATCTTGTTAAAATCTAAGTTGGATCATGCCACTGCTCTACCAAAACCTTCCAGTGGTTTCTCATTTCAAAATAAAAGCCACAGTCTTTACACTGTCCTAGTCAAGCCAAAGTCATGAGTTCATGGCACGAATATCATGCATCATATTCATGCTGACATCTTACTTTAAAAAGGGGATGGTCCCTACAGCTGCCGACACCTCTCTTCTAGTTGATTATGAATACACTGGATTGTTTAAAATAACAATCTTTGTCTTTCAGATTATAAATATAATCCATATCTACTGTATAAAATATATAAAACACAAGAAAATTATACATAAAAAATTAAAATCATGCCTAATTTTACTCACTAAAGATAAGCATCGGTAACTCTTTTTTTTTTTTTTTTTTTTTTGCTGTACGCGGGCCTCTCACTGTTGTGGCCTCTCCCGTTGAGGAGCACAGGCTCTGGACGCGCAGGCTCAGCGACCATGGCTCACAGGCCCAAGTCGCTCCGCGGTATGTGGGATCTTCCCGGACCGGGGCACAAACCCGTGTCCCCTGCATCGGCAGGCGGACTCTCAACCACTGCGCCACCGGGGAAGCCCCCATCGGTAACATTTTTATGTAATTTACTTCCAGGTTTTTAAAATTATTTTTTCCTAATATGTATATATAGTATGATATAAACTGAGATGAAAGTTTGTATTCCATAGTTTTCACTTAGTAAATAACACATCAAGATAATTTTTCCATGGCATTAAACAGCCTTCAAAAACATGATGCTAAATAAATGTGTGTCACTGAATTATTTGGCTAGGCCACAGTTATGGAACGAGTTCCCTGTTATGAACATTCAGGTTGTTCCTGATTTTTAAATATAGTATTTGCTATCCTTGCTAACACATATGAACGGAAAATAGCTAACCCTTAACTTCTGGAGTGGGATAGTGTTAGCATCAGCCTAGAGGCTTATGATAGCCTAAGACTATGGGTGTATCACTGGGATTTGCTGTGAGGACTGCAGGACAGTGAGCAGGAGAAAGATCCCCGGTCAGCTTTTCTGTTACTGAGGAATTCTGGTCAGGTCATTATGACCTCAATTGAATCATCAGTAACATTAAGAGTTGGATTAAATGGTGTTAGAATTCCAGCTCCCCTAATTTTTGTTTTGTTATTAATGGGTCTCAAGCCAAAAATAATTAGCCATCCATTAGAACACAGATATTACAAAAGAACTTGTAACCCTGGGGGTCTCATTTGTACTTTCGTGGCTTTGCTGGCAAACAGATCACTCGGTACTGGGAACTTTCCAACTTGGCAAAGCAGGAGACAAGTCAAAACACAGGCCTAATTCTGTTTAAGTTTCACGGTTTAGTGGCTGCGTAGGAAAAAAATAAAAATGTGTCCAATTTAAGGAGCTTTCGGAAAAATAAAATGTGTGTGATTCATCAAATCATTTTAGTTAAAGCAAACATACATCCTTTAGGGGTAGAGCAAGACTGCATCCCTGTGACGGCATATGTCTATGCCCAGCATTAGAATGAGGCCAGATCCCATTAGGAATATTACAGTATGTGGAGAAACCTCAGTTTTATGAGAGAGCATTCCTGGAATCCTCTAGGTAAAGTAAACTACACAAGGATGTTGCTATCTGAAGAGGTGACATGTTTAGTGTTTGGTGATATAACTAGTGTGTCAGTCAAGTGATATTGCATTTGATACTGATCTGCTGATCTGCATAGCTGCTGAATTCAAGTACTTCTACACACTTAACATCAGCAGAAACTTGTGATTGCACGGAATAAATATAGGTTTCTTTTTTTAATGCAGTGTCCAGGGAGGTTAGTAAGATGAAAAGTGCTTAAAAGTTTCAGAGATTAGCCTTCTTGTTCTGTGAGATCTATGGTGTGATAGTCATCCTTTTATCCCCAAGGTCAAACCTAGTGTGATGACCTCTGTATGTACTGCAAGCATGTTTATGAGCTGAAATTCTCCAAATCATCCTTATTTCTTTTTTGTAATTGTCCTGTTACCAGTCTTAAAGAAACATATCATTTACACTCAGTTCTAGATATGGTAATATTTATAAAATAACACGTATTGAGGGCTTTTTGAGTACCAGGCACCATGCTAAGCTCTCTACATGAATTATGTCATCTAGTCCATAACAGCCCTATGATAATGGGCATAGCACTACTGCTCTCCCCACTTGATAGGGAAGATAAGGAGAGTGAGGTGCAGAGGGATTCAGTAACTTGTCAAAGGTCACATAGCTAGTAAATCAGAACCAGGAGTCAACCCGGGTGGTCTGATTCATGAATGCATGCGCACTTAAACATTATGCTATTGTTTTTAAATTGTTTCCACTTTTTAGTTTTAATGTGTGTGTGTGTGTGTTTTAACATCTTTATTGGAGTATAATTGCTTTACAATGTTGTGTTAGTTTCTTCTGTATAACAAAGTGAATCAGCTATACGTACATATATCCCCATATCTCCTCCCTCTTGTGTCTCCCTCCCACCCTCCCTATCCCACCCCACTAGGCGGTCACAAAGCACCGAGCTGATCTCGCTGTGCTATGTGGCTGCTTCCCACTAGCTATCTATTTTACATTTGGTAGTATATATATGTCAATGCCACTCTCTCACTGTGTCCCAGCTTACCCTTCCACCTCCCCGTGTCCTCGAGTCCATTCTCTACGTCTGCGTCTTTATTCCTGTCCTGCCCCTAGGTTCTTCAGAACCATTTTTTTTTTTTTTTAGATTCCATATACATGTGTTAGCAGGTCAGTGAGTATGGCTTCGGTTTACCCAGGCTAAGTGGAAATATTCAAGGTATAATTCTTTGTTTTTCATTGTTTCAATCTGGATTATTATTACCCCTTCCTGCTGTTTTAATGTCTGGTCACAGAAAGAGAATCTCAATGATAGCTCTAGTTTTTCATCAAGTATTTATTATGTGGGGAAGTCCCAAATTTTCTATAGGGCCCCAATTTCTATAGAATGTTTCTTACTTGATCAGTGCCCACATTTTACAAAGAGAGGTAGTTTCTATGATCTCTGAAAACTATTATGTAATTTATGAAGCATACCAAGGATGAAATAAAGAGATTATCCATTGTTTAACTTATGGAGATGTAACAGGAAAAAAAAGGGAACTTATTTATATATAAATGTAATGATAGTTACAGTATTGCTCTAGATGAATATTCTTTTGGAAACAGATACTTTTTCACTTACATGCAGTGATGCTCTGAGAAACAGATTCAGAAACTGATTTTGGCATGTTCAGGACAAATAAGTCAAATATGAAATGAAGTGGAGGAGGCGGTAGGGGAAGAAGAAAAGGGACAGATGAAATATTGCTTATTTCACTTCAATTTATGCATACAAGTTATACGAAGCTAAGCAGATGCATTTTTCTTACTTAGAAAAGGAAACCTTTTGGTCAGCATCAGCAAAACAGGGGTGGTGAATAGGTTAAAAGGAGAAAACAAGTTTGTGCCCTGGGACCATGATTCTGTGGTTGGACCTGACAGGTTTAAACCAGCCAAAAGGTCACAGCCAAAACAAGTGCTATTCACTAATGGAAACTCCCCTAAAACTCTGGGTACATGCCCTTAAAAAATTTGATAGAGATTCACTAACAAAATAGCTTTTCTTAATTGAATTTTCCATGTCTACTAAACTACCTGAAAATTAAAACTGCATGCGTGACAAATCTTTTTCCATTTGGCAAAAACAGAAACCTCTTGGTTTCTAATGGAAAATTGCAAAATATTAGCTTTATTTACTTTCCTATTTATCAAAGAGACTCTCCACCTATCTGAATGGTTTCAGATACTGACAAGTATTAGCAAACAGCCGTGTGTTTCTGCTCCTGAGAAAAGCAGCGTTTTTAGATGCTTGTTGAGCAGCGGTGCGCTGGGTGTGCATTAAGCACTTTCGCTGATTTCCTGTGGTTCTCACACACACCTTAGGAGGCAGATGGATTTATCCCCATTTTACAGATACCAGAACAGAGGCAGAAAGGAAACTCTATTCGTTCTGATGAAAATTCAGCTTTTCAGAGAAACTTATAAAATATGATGAAATATTTTTAAAGAGAAGGAGGGAAGCCAGAAGGATGTTTTCCATTTGTATAGCTAAGAGGAGGAGGCCTCCTTCAGGCATTCATGCAACAAAGATCTATTGAACACTGTGCTAAGTCCTGTGTTCAGTTTGTCTGTCCTCAATTTGCTTGCATTTGTCTGTCCTCTTCTAAGCAGTTCGGTAGGATAGATGCCATGAATCACTAGTTCACAAATGGGGGAAATGAGCATTCTCAAAGTGAAGTGGCTTCCTTGGAGTCATTGACCTTGTTAGAGGCCGGCTTGAAATTCAGACCAAATTTTCCTGCCCCTCCAGAAGTCTTTCTATAATAGTGGAGGGAGAAAGTTACACAGGTTAGCCATTTTTCTTTAAGTTTTACATTGCATTGAATTTCTCTGATTCCAGTGGTTTCAAAAATGTTTTTGAGAACATTTTATTTCTCATGTCCCACTCTATCCCTCCAAACAACCCCACTGTTGGTTTTATGTGGTCATTTAGAGTTCAACCCTGGCTTTCTTTTTTGGAGCAGGAACGAATACAGAGGATGGAGGCTCAGAACACACAGAACAAACCACTGGTGGAAAAAGGCCTAACTGCAGACCCAGAAACACTGTCTAAGCAAACCTATTGACGTTGGCAACAAGTCTGTCATTTTCTCTTTCTCACTCAACATGCCCAAGTTTCTAAGCATTTAAAGTCTCATAAGGGTCTCTTGATTGTCTGCCTGGAAACTAATATTTGCACTTCGCACAATGGCAAGGTACTTGGTTTATTAATCACTGGCTTTGAGGGTGTGCCAACACTCCAGCTATGCTAAACGGCCCTTGATAAGCTGTTACATTTCCCAGGTGGCCTCATGCACAAAGAAAGACCACAATTAGCAAACCCCTGGTTTCCAATCTGAGCTGTCACCTCCCACCCAAGATCCAACAACCGACAGCACAATCTACAAGGCCCCGCAGCAAATGCCAACCACACAATGGCCTCAGTTCCCCCAGAGAGACACTGCTTCATGCCTTTCATGGGAACAGGCCGCAGAACAATCTCTCCCATTCTTCAGTCTGCACAACCATGGATTTGGTTTGATGCCCAGTGCTAGGATAAAAAGGTCCCCTTCAGGCCTTCATTCAACAAATATTCCAGCACCAGCTATGTGCCTGCCTCTGTGATACATGTTGGGAAGCAAGTATATGAAAAGTGCTAAAACAGGAATGGTAAAAGGAGTCCTTAAGTCTTAAGTTCCCTGGGAGCCTAAGGAAGTCTCTAGGAAAAAGGACTCGGGAAGGGCAGGGAGAGGAAATACCATTTATAAATATCTTCCATGTGTCATAGGCTCTCAAACGCCTTCTTACTTAAAGCCCAGTGCAGCCCTTCAAGAGAGCTATTGTTCTTGTTTTACAAACAGGGAAACTGAGGAGAAGGGAAGCCAGATCCCAGCCTAAGATCCATGGGTCTTTCTACTATATCATCTGGAGCCAGGTGTCATGTTGATTTCAATCTGCAACTCTGAAAAAAGAGTCATTAGTCTTTCTTTAAAGTGTTTTTTCATGGTATAAGTGTATCTAAAGTGGGAAAATGTATTGGTCACTTACAACTATATCACCAAAGAAAAGAAGTATGAATTTCAACTGATACAATTGAAGCACTGTATCATGGAGTGAGTTTCCATAGTTTATAGCACCAAATTGGATTAATTTAATTGTAAACATAATATTTCAAATGTAGAACTTTATATAGAGAATACAAAAATATAGATTTTATATGCATGCCTGTGAGGGTAAAATTTCAAAATTAACATGGCTTTGAAAGACCAGAGTGATATTACATCTGGGAGACAAATCTTATCCATCCTCTGTTCTCTTCTCTCTTAACTCCCTATCTCATTCTTTTTCAGTTTAGACATCTACTTAATGTTTCAGGGAAACATGATACTAAGTATTAAAAGAAATATAAATTAAGGGGAACGGACTCTCACCACGTTTAAGAATCTGATGTGATTTTTTACTTCTTGCACATTCTTCTATACTTCTTGCAGGGTATAGGGAATTATTAAAAATGATCATAAACAAACTTGTTACAGTACATACATACAATGGAGTACTACTCAGCCACAAAAAGTAATAAACTCAAAATAATTACGCTGAGTTAAAGATGCCAGTTAAAAGGACAGTACAAGGTGTGGTTCTATTGATATAAAAACTCGAGAAAATGCAAACTAATCTTTAGTAAGCAAAAGGAGATCAGTGGTTGCCTGTGGAAGGGACCCAGGGCAGGCAGGCATAGAAGGGAGGACCCAAGGAAGCTTTTAGAGGTGATGCGTATGTTCATTATCTTGATTGTGGTAATGGCTTCATGGGTGGATACTTGTGTCAGAACTTCTCAAATTGTACACTTTAAATATGTGTCTACTGTACATCATTATATCTCAATAACTTATTGAAATTATCATAAACTATATTTTTTCAGAGAAATATAAAGAAAAAACTGGGGAAAGTACCTACATGTGTATAATATTTTGGACACAGGCTCTAGATTCAGAAAAACTGAGATTGTATCTTAGTTCTCTCACCTCCTAGCTGTGTGACCTTTCTAAGCCTTAGTTCTCTCACCTGTAAAGTGGGGGAAATAACAGTAGCTACCTCACAGAGTTGTTGTGAGGATTAAATGAGCTAATGAAATTAGACACTGGAGTATACTAAGCATGTGCCATTATTCATGCACATGTATGAATATGTACGCCTATGTGTATGCATGTACATATTTCATACAAGCAGATATTGTGGCACAATCTATGTATAATATAGGATAGTGATGAACCCTAAAGCAGCAATGAATCAATCTATGAAAAAGGAAACTTTTGTTATTATTATTTTACCAAACATCATCTTAGTTTTAACAGCAATGTGAGGTAAGTCCTAATATTACCCACATTCTGCAGGTAAGAAAACTGAAACAGAAGGAGGGTAAGTCATCCAGCTAACGAGTGGAACACAGACACTCTGACTTCAGGTCTAGGGCTCTTTGGACAAACCATAGGAAGAAAATTTAAGGTCATTTCTCAAAAGTAGTTAATAAGTATTCTGTGACTCAGATTAAATAGACAATTTGTAGTCCTATGTCTATATATACGTATTTGGAGAGCAAATATTGAGTTGGTCAAAAAGTTTGTTTGGGTTTTTCCATAAGATGTTGCAGAAAAACCCGAATGAACTTTTTGGCCAATCCTATATTAAGGAAAAGGATTTTCTGCCCTGCACCCCATGCCAATTCACTGTGCTCCATCACGTGAAGGGCATCCCCACAGTCCTCCATTGCTCTGATCCATCTTCCCATGACAAGTGCATGGGCCAAGGGTGCCCACAAATTGCCTGGTCCAGGTTCCTATGTCTCCTCACATTTCTTTCCTACCTCTGTGCCTTTGCATACATAGTTTTGTCCACCTGTGACACCTGCTCACACCTCTGACTATAAAGATTCTGCCAGTGCTTGCAGACATTACTGATGCCACTTATTCATTCATTCATTCCACAAATTTGTATTGAACAACAATTACCGCCAGGCACTGATCTGGGTGCTGAGAAAACCACACCAAAGAAGCATCACCTCCTCCATATTCCCATTCTTTGGATCTGACCCTCACTCTTAGTGCCTATATTGTAGTCGTTCCTTTAACCGTGAGAGCTATGGCAGGTGCATGGTACAGGGCTTGAGACATGGGAGACAAACTCTTATTCAAAATTGATTAATTTAAGAGAAGGGAAAGTGTTGAAATGATATAATAAAAACGTTTGATGTAAATAATGCTCAGAAACTCACACAAGGTAGCCAAACTTGAACAAGGCTGAAGTGGTTTAAGAAACTCTAGGAAACTTTTGGCCTCTCAGGGAGATGTAGGAAGGCAACTAGGTGCCACCAGGGCCAACTTTCACCACCTTTTGTCACTTGAAAGAGGGATTAAATAGGTTAAAGGTAAAATTTAGAGAGTGCTTCAAGTGGGAGTTTCAGCAAAAGGACCAGGGAAATAGTATCAAGGAAAAATAATTACAGAAAGCAGTATAATGAAAATCTGTGGAAATTTTAAATTTTTTTAAAAGCAGCTTTTTCACAGAGGAAGTTCTCCCCAAGAGCAGCAGAGAATGTTGTATGAACGTTATAGGTTTTTAAAATAGAGAAAGTGATTTATATAGAGAAAATGTTTTCATATGTATTTTTTGCCTCTCTCTCTTCTGCTCAAAACTACCACAGACAGGAGACTCCCCTAGAGTTTATGGTTGATCAAATCTGATGTTTAAAATACACTGTTTCTTAAGAAAGCTGTGGTCTGAGCAAAGTGTGATATACAGGAAGCTGCTGTTAGAATTTAGTCTGGGCCACAATTGTTTTACAATGTAGGTAGCTTTTTAGACTTAGTTAGAGCAACTGAATTGTCATAGAGACAGGAGAATAATTATCAATGAAATTAATGAAAAACCTCAAGGCTTAAGTGTTGCTGTATGCAATGCTAAGCTGCTACTAGCGTTTTTAAAGCTGAACAAGACATAAAACTTAAAAAAGATTTATAGCCTGAAGTCTTATCAAAGTCATGATAATGAGACCACATATCAAGACAATGTTCCTTTCTCTAAAAATAAACCAAAACAACAACAACAACAACAAAAGAAAAACCCGTTTTGCTGGTTATTTGTTGCATAGATGTTCATTATTTCTAAGGTCCTTTCCATATCTAAAATGTTATTTTTCTAGGATGCTTATACATATAGTGTAATAAACAGATAATGTAGTGTTCTCTCTGTATAGTATAGATAGTGGGAAAAGCAAAAGAAGAAACAATATGTCAAAAAAGAAGCATTTAAGAATAGTTTCTCTCTTACTGTTCTATTCTCACCTCCTCCACAAAGTGCAACAGGAAGTCACAGTTCTCAGTTGCATAATTTGTGTTTTCCATCCTCTGTGTATTTTTCAGCTGAGCATTTATTAGAAATATGAAGTCACTTCTAGTGAGAACACCATCATGACACAACCTATAACATGTGACGTCACCTTCATCGCAATCAAAGCACTGAGGCTCTCCTACCAAAATATCTCACCTGCCATAGGGTCAGTGCTGTTGATCGTGCCCCTTGAGGGGTAGAGAGATTAGAGGATTCCTTTGAGGGGGAGACAGCAAATATGAAAATGGAAGAGGACAGAGGTCTGCTTCCAATTCAATTTAGCAGCCAACCAGTGTTTTGTTGGGTCAGGGGAAGATATAGTCCTGCTTTCAATGGCAACATTTCATATTTCTTGGTTTCTGTGTTGTCATCATTGATTGCTACCATTAGTTTTTGGTTCTCAAAACTAGTTTGTGTGCTCAAAAGTTAAATTTGTTGATATTTCCCTCTATATTCCACATTTTTTTTTGACAAGCATGGAAGTGCATTACTTTTATAAACAGAAAAAAAAATGTTATCTGTTTTTCAATTCCACCAACACTTATGGAACATCTGCTATGTGCCAGAGATTGTGCTATGTAATAGGGAAAGTTGAATAAAATATAATTCTACCACCAGGTCAATTCGTCAAAAACCAGTTCACTAAAAGCCCATTTGCCAAAGTGATTCCTGGCTGTTTGCTCCCAAAAACTCACAATCTAATAGAAAACAGATATGTAAACAGCCATGACATGTCTGCTTTATCAATGGTGTGAACAAAGTTGCTGTTCAAAGCCCAGAGAAGAAAATAATTTTTCTTTGGGGTTAGAGATCAATCCAATGAGAAAGTGTGATTTGATCTGTACTCTTAAGGAGGAGCTGGATTTAATCCGTATTGTGTCCTTTAGTTTTTCTTCATGAAGTCAAGCAGGATGATGGAAAGGGTATGTTTTTCAAAGGCTAGTTTGAACTCTAGGCTTTGGTCCAAACTAAGCACAAGGAGGGGTCTTCCTTTTACTTATGTACTTTCACCTTGTGTTTATAAGAATTCTTTTTTTTTTAATGGAAAGGCATTTTATTTTAAATATAGCAGTGTGTACATGTCAATTCCAAACTCTCAATCTACCCCTCCCCCACCCCTCCCCCCCACCTGTAACTGTAAATTCATTCTCTAAACCTGTGAGTCTGTTTCTGTTTTGTAAATAAGTTCATTTGCATCATTTTTTTAGAAGTATTTGAACACAGCCTTCTCACTCACACAGCCTCACTGAAGCAAAAAGAGCAACTCCATTCTCCCAGCTCCATAATTTCTTAGTTAAGCATATACAGGCCTGAAATTGGATGGGCTGGTAAGTCCTGACCTCAGTAATACACCTCAACTGCTCCTGAAGTAGTTGTGCACACACTGGGCTCTCCCTTCTAGCTGGTGGTCATGTCTTGCCTCACGCTGTCAGGTTCATAAACAATGCCAACCCCAGAGGACAAGAAACTGGATGTGTCTCAGCTGAGGAAGGGTCAGGGCTCATAGGCAGATAGGAAATTAAAGAAAAGAAAAGCATTAGGACTCGGCACTTCACTACTGTGGGCCTGGGTTGGATCCCTGGTCGGGGGACTAATATACCACAAGCCATGTGGCGAGGCCAAAAAAAAAAAAAAAAGTTAAAAAAAAAACAAAGAAAACCAAAACAGCTGTTGTGCCCTAGGACAACTTAATGTGACTTGCAATAAAGCAACCTAGGCAGTCTCACACCAGGACACACAGCTTCATAACAGGGGTCCTCTCTTTTCCCCCAGCCTAGCACATCTGTGCAGGTCATAGCCTGTCAACCATACTTCAAGACCTTGAAAGCTCTACTGTTTTGAAAACATCTGCATTGGTCTTGTGCTTAATGCTACTTTATCAGACTCCCCAAAAGCCTATGCAGCATTTTTATTGTGTCTCATTAGGGTCCTTATTCATCTGCACACAATTGGACAGAATGATGCCCCCGCTGTAGCAAAATTGCAATAGCTTACAGCTCCATGTTTCCAATGAGGATCGTGGGCTACATTTAAGTATTTGGGGGTCCAGCCTGGTCCTTGGAAATAATGACTCCCTACCAATGCACAGAGAAGAATTCCTTAATAGATTAGGTATCATCTTACATACTTTATACCAGGACTATAGTAATCAATATATATCAATTCTTGGGGGTCCAAAAATGTACTCTGATTCTACATATTAGGTCCTTTGTTGTTTTCAAGCAGGGCTACGTGAAAAGGCCAGATAAGATTGTGTCTATTATATAGTAGTGCTTAATTCTTGCAGGAGTAAGGGATTAGTCAAATGGGATTAATGAACCTATGGTCATGGAACCTATGGTTCAAATGAACCTTATGATCATGAGAAAAACTTTGAATGATGTTGAATTGTCAGAAAAACTGCATTTACTTGGAATGTGCTCTGCTTATAACATGAAATACTTTGGGTAAAGGTCATGACTGACAGATGGAAATCTTGATGGCTCCTTCCATTGTTTCCAGTTCCCAACATGAGACAAACATCACATGTACCCTTTGTCCACTGATGTCGACAAGAGGGAAACAGTTTGATAATGCAATGCTTTTAGACCTACCATCTGGTAACCCCCTTCTCTACAGGATCCTACTGGCCACTACACTCCAACCTGGACTCATGCCCTGGTCAGCTGGTCTTGTTGGTATACAATTTACTTTGCAATATAAAGTTTAGATAAAGAAGAATCAGTTTAGTCATAATAAAAAAAATAGCCTAATGAAAGTTGAGAAATGTTAAAAGTTGAGAAATGTTATTTCAGGTTAGAAAGAAATAACCCTGAGTACCATAGAAAATTATCTTCTAATAAAATAACTGTAGATTTACAAAAAAATTAGAAGAAATAACCTAAAAGAATTAGAAAAGCTTTTTTTTAAACACAACGCATTCAATTAAGACAAAGGTGGCATATTTTGGGAATGGTCCATAACGGTTAACTTTCTTGGCTAAAGCAGAACATCACTAAAGCCTAGCCACAGATTCAGCTCCAATGTAATTACTTGCAATGACTTAAATTTTCCACCTGCTCTGGTAGATTATACACACCATGAAGTCAATACCCCCAACATCAGCCATGCTCCTGACAGACAACTTCCTCAATGCATATACTTGTTGGATGAATGAATGAATGAATAAAAGTAAACTTACTCAAACGTCTCACAAATGACAATGGATTTGAGGGAGATACTAAATAAATCCTTGGGAATCCATCATTTCCACTAGAAAAGCAACTCATTTATCCCTTCCATGTAAAGTGGCAAAAAATAATAAGATACATTATATGTGCTATCTACACACGATTTTATTTTTGCATTGCCTTGGGCAAGGTGTCTCAACCTTGGCTCCACATTATAATCAACTGAGGAGCTTTAAAAAATCCCAGTTGAAACAGAATCTCTGGGATGGAGCTGAGCATGGCTAATTTTTAAATGTGTTTCTGATGATTCTAATAAGCAGGCAATGTTGAGAATACTGACTGAGAGGCACTCTTTCCCAAACTTGTCTGATCATAAGAATCACCTGGGTTGCTCAGTCCACAATACCGCCCAGTCCCGAGTGGTATCAAGGGTTTTTAATCTTTGCCAGTTTGGAAGATATTGTAAAAAGTGACCTCTATTTTGTTTTGACAGAGAAGCACTCGTTTCCAATTCTTTAAGGCTGCCTGACTTCAATTTTCATCTTCTATAGAGATGCCATTGCTTCTAATTTAGTGTCAACACAAAAGTAATTTATTGCAGGATTATTTTCCAGGCTATCCTGGGGCATTTCTTCTTGTCCTGAAGTAATACTTCTACAACTTTCATTAGACTATATCTTTATTACTGTAAGTCGATTCTCATCTATCTAAAGTAATTGCAGCATGTGATTAAGTGTCAGGATGAGTTGTTCAGACACTAAGGGCTGGGGGAGTGCAGAGGAGGGAGAAATCAATGCGGATTTTAATGACATGGAGATAGGTCTTGGGCTGGTGAATGAATGCTGGGAGGAAAGGGGAATTGGGTCCTGGGCAGAGGGCCTGGCAAATCATGAGCAAAGCATCTATTCTAGGGATATGAAATACCCATAAACTAAATCCACCACTGCTCATTTCTTCTTCTGTTGCTTCTGCCTGGGATGCATCTCTCCTTTGTAAACTCTCTGAATCCTACCCCTCCTCTTCATAGTCCCAAACCACATCTTCAACCTGTTCGATCAGAATTGGAAGCGGGGGCTAGAAATCTACATTTTTAACAAGTTCCCCAAGGGATGTTTATAACGAAATGCTAACTTAGGGTGATGAATCTCTCTACAAAATTTAAGAGGAAGACAGATGGGACAGAATGTCTCCGAAAGAGAACCAGACGCAACAAACGAGCGCTTCTGTCGAAATCAATCAGAGGTACCATTTTTCATTATTCAAACTGGCAAAGATGAAAACACTTTGCACCACTCAGTGTTGATGGTGGAATGAGCTTTTACACGCTGCTGGTGGTAATGTGAATTGGTACATTACTAAAGGACAATTTGGCAATTCTTATCAAGAGCCTTGACATTTTTCATACCCTTTGACATAGTAATTCCACTTTTAGAAATTTATCCTAAGGCTGTGGTCTCCACCTTGGCAATTTATCAGAATCCCTTGTGAAGCTTTTATGAACTACATTTCTGGGCCCCACTCCCTGGAGATTCTGATTCTGTAGATTTGGGGCAAGGTCTGGGAACATGGGTTTTGAAAATACTGTTGTCATTTGGGCTTTTTTTTTTAATTTCAGGTAATAAAAAAGTTAAAATTGCTGAAAGTTAAAAAAGTTTTAAAAAAGTTAAAAAAAGTTTAAAAAGTTAAAAAAGTTTAAAAAGTTAAAATCCTTCCCCATCCTCCACTTCCTCCCCTCACTCCCTGTGGGTAATCACAGAGAACATGTTGTTCTGCATTTTTTCACTCTATAACATATATTATAGTTATTATTCTATTTCAGTATATTCAAATCTAATATTTTAATAGCTGTTTATGGATGTAAATAATTCAATTTATTTAACCATTGAGATCATTTAAAGATGGACATCTGAGATCATTTTCACATTTTGTTATTATAAATAACAAAACAAAAAACATCATTGTATGGATATCCTTCTTTTTACCTGTGTGAGAATTTCTGTAGGATAAACATCCAGAAATGGAATTCATGAGTTGCACTAAACTTTGATATTGACAAACTGCTTTCCAAAATGGTTTTACTAAACGTGGCAGACATACCTACCTGTCCCCTCAAATTCCTGCTTCCTCTGTGATAGGATGCAGTAAGTCCTTTGAGGTGGAAAGCGGCAGCCCATTCAGAGATTACACTGCCTAGCATTCCTTGCATGGTGTGGAAGGCTTGTAACTAGTTCTTGCTAATGGGATGCATACATAGTGTGTCATTACTAGGCCAAGGAATCTTAGATGTGGCTGTGACTTCATGCTCTTTCTCTAGCTCCTGTCTATCTCCAAAGACATCCCTTTGCGATAGCCAAGCCACACTGTGGAAGAAACTTGGATCCCTGAATTGCAATGAAAAGGAAAGCCACCCACTTTATCTACAGAGTAACCAATATTAAACTGTTATGTGCATGATAAATAAAATCCTATTGTCTGATAGTTTATTTAGTACAGTAACTAGTGTTATTCTCATTAATATCAGTTTACACTCATGTCAATAGTGGGTATATTAAAAATAACAACTCTATAAGCGATTTTGATGCATAGAGTTAAAACCCACCATTCTAACAGAATAATCATAAATATTAATGAAATTTTGACAATAGGTATGTGTTCTTCACTTGTTTATATTGGTAAAAAACAGGAACAAGTAATAAATGTCCAATTAGTAGGTGAATACAAATGATGCTGAAAAAGAATATTTAATGGCATGGAATGCCATTCCATGGTTGGTTGGTGGCCTCTCCCGGCAGGGCTCGTGCCCTGGTCCGGAAAGATCCCACATGCCACGGAGCAGCTGGGCCCGTGAGCCATGGCTGCTGAGCCTGCGCGCCCGGAGCCTGCACTCCGCAACGGGAGAGGCCACAACAGTGAGAGGCCTGCGTACCGCAAAAAAAAAAAAAAAAAAGAAAGAAAGAAAAAAAAAATCCATGTGATGAAACCAATATTCGATCAACAAATGTCGGTGAAGTAGGTACTTAGTATACCTACTAAGCAAATTATATGAGCCCTACTTTAAGAAATCCGAACTATCATTTGGAATTTAAAAACATGTGCACTATAGACAAAGTAATTGTTTCACAAAGAAGGAAAGGACAAATTGTTATAGACAAGTAATAAACTGTGAGAAAAAACTTAATAAGGAGGGAGTGCAATCTAGGTTTGGTTAAGATGAAGGCTTGGGTGAATATGCACAAAATGATCCATGAAGAAAGTTTCAGGTGGGTGGGATCTTGAGTTGATCACTCTGGACTTCTAGTTTAGTGCGATGTGCACAGGACAAGGATTGTGATGCACACCATCTACCTCCTGTTGGCTGTCCCAGATTATACAGCAAACAAAATCTTGACAGCTAACTCACATTTCATCTTAGATGGCATGACATGCAGGTCTCTTAGCCTTTGAAATATGAGCACTGTGATATTGGCATCAGGTAATTTTCTCAGAGGAAAACAAATTTTGGGGGTGTGTGCTGAGGACTTGGGGAAATAACTGTGGCCTGAAAATGACACACTGGCTGCCACCCATGTGCAGAAAATGACCTGAAAGATTGAACCCTCCATTCAGCTCTTTCAGAGTTAACACCGAGTGGCCACACCAGGCTCTGTTCAGGTTGGAGGTTGAGGTGGCGTCTCTTGCATGTGGTGCACAGAGAGGAAGGAAGAGGAGTGAACTGAGAAAGCAGCATGAATTAGAGGATACAATCTGGCAGATTCAGAGCTGCTCAGCAGTTAAAGGAACTTTTTTCTCCCCCATATTGCAAAATAGTGTCTCCTATTCTTCACTTTGTCATGTAAAAAATCTCATATCATGGGCCTCCCTGGTGGCGCAGTGGTTGAGAGTCCGCCTGCCGATGCAGGGGACGCGGGTTCGTGCCCCGGTCTGGGAAGATCCCACCTGCCGCGGAGCGGCTGGGCCCGTGAGCCATGGCCGCTGAGCCTGCGCGTCCGGAGCTTGTGCTCCGCAACGGGAGAGGCCACAACAGTGAGAGGCCCGCATACCACACACACACAAAAATCTCATATCACCTGATACTCAGAACCAACAATAGGATTTTTACAGACAGGACAGGAAGGAACCACTGTTTGCCCAACTTCTGAGGAGCTTTCAACTCCAACATTTATTTTTGTTCAGGCAAATCCAAACAACTCTGAGAAAGAGGCCATGGGGGTACAGAGAATAGAACATGCTAGGTGTGGGTTGCCCCTGCCCACTCCCCCTCACACACAGAGTCTAAAACTCTCACTAATAGACTCATTACCCTGGTGGGTGAAAAATGCTCTGTAGGTGGTGGGGTTACTAACCACAATCTTAACACCAAAACCCTGAACTCAGCCTTCTAACAGATGGAGTTTTTTTCTACTTTCAGACAAGTTTGCTGTTGCCTGTTTCCCCTTACTTCCCTAACAGTAATCTGTGAGGGATAGCCATAGAAGTTCCCATCAGTTAAAAACTAAAATGCAGGTGGTGTGAATTTTTTAGACTGTAAGCTTCATGATTTCCTCCAATTGTATTCCTAGTGCTTAAGATGTGACTGATAACATAAGAACTTATTAAATATTTGTTGACTAGATAATAAGATTGGTTACGTGATATTTACAAAAGACTCAGTATAAAGTGACAGACAAGGTATGAAAATGAAGAGATGGACTTATGTGCCTATTAGCAAATGGTAACAAAAAGAAAGCCACACAGTAAAATGCAAACTTAATAAATGGGTCAAAAAGGATATTTTACATTGATTTTTTTAAAAGTTGCATTCACCAATATTATCTTGTACTTATGCTCCTCACAACATAGTAACAAATACACAAAGCAAAAACTTCTAGAAGCTTAGGAGAGTTGATAAACCCACAGTGATAGAAAAAGATTGACTTCAGTATGTTGCTTTAAAAAAATCAAAGGAGGGGCTTCCCTGGTGGCGCAGCGGTTGAGAGTCCGCCTGCCAATGCAGGGGACACGGGTTCGTGCCCCGGTCCGGGAGGATCCCACGTGCCGCGGAGCGGCTGGATCCGTGAGCCATGGCATCTGGGCCTGCGTGTCCGGAGCCTGTGCTCCGCAACGGGAGAGGCCACAACAGTGAGAGGCCCGCGTACCGCAAAAAAAAAAAAAAAAAAAAAAAAAATCAATGGAATTTTCTAACAGATCTCCCTGATTATTCCTTGACTAACTACAATTCATTTGTCAAAGTAAGCTTAAAAAACAGAAATCAGTTCATGTCACACCTCTGCTCAAACCTCTCAATGGTTTCCCATCACACTCAGTATAAGACTCAGATTCCTGACCAAGGCCCACAAGCTTCTATACAAGACAGCCCAGCTCACCTCTTTGATCTCATCACTTTGTTATTTCATGTTTTAGATACATCCTTGAAAAAACTACAGTTTGTCTTAGAATTGCTAAGTTTTGTCCACATAATGGATATTATTTTCTGATATCTTATTGGGTGCTTTCAATCTTTCATGCACTCTATTTTCACTTTTTGTAGTGATACTTTTGAAATTTTAGCATGTGCGCTTAACATCTGTATCTGATTCCCTTTCGTAGCTCCTTCTGTGAGCATATCTTTGTAGTGAACTTTTAATTTTGTATAATAATTGAGCTGGGTATAGAAGTCTAAGTTGATGGGTATCGTATTCCAGCTCGGTGAAGAGTTTATTCCACTCGTCTCTCACTTAATACTGTTTTAAATTTGGCTTTCAGTTTATCTCTCATTTTTACATAGGTAATAGATTTGGATTCCTTTGCTACTTTTTGGACCTTTTCTTCCTCTCTGGTGTCCTGCAGTTTCTTTTTATTTATGATGCTTGGGGCCTGTATTTCTAGAATCTAAGAATATATGACAGCCACAAGGTCAGCTCCTACTCACAGTTCTGTTTTACAGTTAAAAATTTTTTTTGGTTCTATAACTTAAAATTTAGATGAGTGGTTACTGCAGGTGGGGAGAGAGCAGAGTGGAGATGGGGGTGGGGGCACAGGAGGCTACAAAGATACTGATAGCAACTGAGTATAAAATGTCAATAGCAGCTTGCCCTACTATCTGCATATATATATGTGTATATATATATATATATATATATATATATATACACACACACACATATATTTATATATGTATGTTAGGAATGATGTTCATGAAATATTAATATGGTTATATCTGGGGAGTAGATTTTGGATTATTTCATATTTTCTTTGCATATTTTTGTATTGCTTCAATTTTTAAAGTTATGAATATGCACCATTTTAATTTTTTTAGTCATTCTGAGGGAGAAAGAGAGAGAAGGGTTGTTAGAGGCTGAATATTTGTGTCTCCCCAATTCATATGTTGAAATCCTAACCCCTGATGTGATGGTATTAGGAGGTGGAGCCTCTTATAAGTGATTAGGTCATAAGGCTCTTGAATGGGATTAGTGTTCTTTTAAAAGAGAACCTAGAGAGCTTCCCTGTGAGGTTACAGGGAAAAGACAGCCATCTATGAACCAGAAAGCTGAATCAGACATTGAATGTGCCAGCACTTTGACCTTGGGCTTCCCATCCAGAACTGTGAAAAATAAATGTCTTTTATTTAAAATCCACCCAATCAATTGTACTTTTGTTATAGCATCCGGAACAGACTAAGACACAGACAGGAAGACGAATAAGGAAAATAGATTTTCACTAGAAAGTCCAAGAACAAAGATCCAGCAATCAAGCTCCAAGGTATTTACCCAAATATATTGAAAACTCGTACGCACACAAAAACCTACACATAAGTGTTAATATCAGCTTTGTTTATAAATCCCCAACACGGATAAACAAGCTGTACTACTGCCATAAAAAGGAATATCATTCAGCGATAAAAAGAGCTATCACGCTACAAAAAGACACGGAGGAAACTTAAAAGCATATTACTAAGTGAGGAAAGCCAATCTGAAAAGTTTACATACTGTATGATTTCAACTATATGACATTCTGGAAAAGCTAAAACTATAGAGTAAAAAGATTAGTGGTTGCCAGGAGTTAGGGAGTGGGGGAGGGACGGACAAATGAATTGGTGGAGTAGAGAACATTTTTAGGGCAGTGAAACTGAAATGGTGGATACATGACATAACGCATTGTCAAAACCTATAGACTTGTACAACACAAAGAGTAAGCCCTAATGCAATCTTGGACTTTAAGTTAATAATAATGTACCACAATAGGTTCATCAGCTGAAACAAATGTACAAAACCAGTGCCAGATAACAATATGGGAAACTGGGGAGAGGCAGGTGGAGAGGGAGAATATGGGAGCTTTCTGTACTTTCTGCTCAATTTTTCTGTGAACCTAAAGCTGCTCTAAAAAAATAAAGTCTATTGTTTTTTTTTTAAAAAGTCCTAAGAACAGGGTGAAGCATTCTTGAAATATCTGGGACAGATATTTATTTTTAGCAAACCCTAATACAGTCCTTACCACATGCTTTACAATTTTTTTTAATGCTCCTAACATCCCTGTGGAGTAGGTACCATTGTGATTCCACTCACACCGCTGAGGAAACTGAGGCGAGAGAGTGTAAACATCTTGCCCTGAGCCACACAGCAAGGAAGTCACAGAGCCAGGATTCAACCCAACATAGTCCTTGCTCCTGGCCTTCACCTGAGGCTACCTCCCGTTAGAGGGACTAAGGCGACCTGGACATTAGTGTTCACTGCTTCCACCTCGGAGATTGCCTTGACTCTTGGTTCAATGGTTTTGTTTGTCTTTTATAACAAGCCATTCCAAATTCTTATCAGAAATAGGTGGGATATAAATAGTAAATTAAAATATTGAAACTGGAGATCCCAGTTGCTCTGTCAAGACCTAAAATAAATTTACCTTATACCTGCTTAGCTCCCCTGATACAATACTGTTTGCTCTTTTACGCTATAATAGTTATGATGGATTGTATTTAAAATGCCAGAGGATGAAAATGTCCAAACCAGGTAAGAACAGTGTCACTATTCTTTCAGCAGGAGGTGTTTTTTTTCTTTTGAGGGGAGGGGGATCTTGTTTTATCAAAAAGACTTGTCTTAACATAATTGGCAATGTTCTGAATCAATATAAATACCCAATAAGTATAGTTTATAAATCAAAGGAAAGAACAAATGTTTTTGTCCATTCAAAATATCCTAACCAGGGAATTCCCTGGCGGTCCAGTGGTTAGGACTCTGAGCTTCCACTGCAGGGGGCACGGGTTCAATTCCTGGTCGGGGAACTAAGATCCCACAAGCCTCACAGCACGGCCAAAAATAAATAAATAAAAATAAATACAAAATATCCTAACCAATCAAACTGTTTTGGGAGTCTCTAGTTCGTAGTAGAACCATGCTGGGTACTGGAGGGAAGAGGAAGGTCACAAAAGGAACTCAGACTTTTAACTTCAAAGAGCTTGTGACCTGCTTAGACACATCTAGCACAGATGAGATACTGCTTATCTTGCAGCCCATGCTCCGTGAGGAATGAGAATAAGGGGTAAAGCACCGGTGAAGGCTCCCTTACTGCTCTGGGACCTCCATAGCTCCTCTAGGGATGAATGGGAGCTGGACTGGAGGAAGAGAGATGGCAGAGCATTCCTGGCCATGAGACTGTCATGGACAAAGGCCCAGAGTCATTCAAGAGTGAGCTGGTTGTGCTCAGGAACAAGGAGTAGATCTATTTTTCTGGGGCAGGAATGTTGAGGAGCTTGGGGCAGTTTATTGGAAAAGGTCGACAGAGACAAGATGCTGGAAGGCCCATGACCTAAGCAGAGACATTTGTGCTTGAGCTGAAATGTGACTGGGAATTACCGCCGGTTCTTAGGCTCCCTCACAATCTTATCTCCACTCAGAAAAATGATGGGCTGGACACTTACCCTTGATTTACAGAGAAGATCCTGCTACTTTCCCTATCAACAAAAACGTCTGTATTTTGAAAGCCTATTTTTTTTTTGCCAAAATAAAAGCTTCAGTCTTTCTTACAATCCCAAAAGGTAGATAATAATCATCCTCATTTACATGAAAAGATATAGGAATTTAGAAAAATTAAGTGACTTGCCCAAGGCCACATTTTGAGAATCAGAATTTCCAAAGACCATGCACCACCTATTTTACCCACCCATGTCCCTCTAGCAAAGACCAAGGGCCAGCAACCTTTCCTATAAATGGCCAGATAACTATGCTTAATACAGACATACATGCGCACGCGCGCACACACACACACACAATACACATATACACATTTTTATTTTAGGCTTTGGAGCCATACAGTCTCTGTCACAACTACTCAACGGTACCACTGCAGTGCAAAAGCAGCCGGAGTCAATACGTGACTGACTAACCAAGCTGCCTTCCACTAAAATACAGAAATTTGAATTTCCTATAATTTTCATGCCACTTATTTATTTTACTTTTATTCTTTTTCAACCACTTAATGTAAAAGCCATTCTCAGTCGTGGACCGTACAAGAACAGGCAGCGACCACATTTGACTTGCGGGTAGCAGTATGCCAAACCCCTGTTTTAGGTTTATTGATTAGAGCACTAACTAACGAAGCCAAGGTTAAATGTCTTACCTCTGGAACAGATAGTTTGCTTTACACTGTGAAAAATCCCGTTTTGTTGGCAACAAGTTCATTTCCTACCCCCAGCCAAGTGTCTTGCAAATTTGTAGGGGATTACAAGGGCAAATGTAACAGTAAAACAGCAATGAAAAAAATCCAATCCAAACAACAATAAAACAATAACAACAATTAAAAACAACAATCCAAACAACAATAAAAAATTAATACCTATGTCCCTCTCACAAGTGTTAGTAACATCAAGCACATTTCTATTATAGTCTAGGAAAATTTTTGTAAAAATGCATTAATTGTAAGTTTGAGATTCTAAAGAAGCCTCACTGAGAAACGACATATGTATATTTCATGTTCTCTAATACGTTGTATAGGCACTCAGTAAATATTAGAGCTGTCCATGTTCAGAGTTTGTTTCATAAGCATCTCTGGGTTTAGGTCATTATTAGTCTGCCCTTAATTCTTTAGATCTCTGTTTCACTTACTTCATTCATTCATCCCTTTAATCAATGAATATTACACACCTACTATATATCCAGCTGTGTGGTGGGCACTGGGAATTCAAAGCTGAATATAACGTCCTTGCCTCAAGTAACCCACAATTTGAGGGAGAAGAAAAACTTAGAAATAACACTAATGTAGAATATACTAAATGCTATGGTACAGATGTGTTGGAGGTGTTATGGGAACACAGAGAGATGGGCTCTGCCTGGGTGAACTTTTGGAATAGGAAGCTACAGGGCACCACAGAATGCTTTTGAAGGGGGTGAAGTCTGAGCCAAATCTGGAAGGACACATACAACCATAATGCCTCCACCTATGAATGAGAACGATACCAACTCTAAATTGTTACATAAGAGACAAAGGCAAGGGAGGATGGAGAGATAGCCGTGAACCTAGCATCTTTCAAATCCCTGTTCCACATTCTCAATTTGATCATACCTAGTAAGCAGTCACATGTAAATCACATACCCTCCCACTTGTAGTGTATTTTAGATTCAAAAGTTGGTGCAAAACAAACATTGGGTAATGAAATAAAATTGAGCACAAAATTTAAAATAGTAAGAGAATTCAGCTTTTTCCCTCTTAAATCTGGTTTGGAACTAAGATGAGGCTACATTTTTGTTTTTGCTAAATTTAGGACTTGTAAATCCAAATATTTTTAAAAAGTAGAATGAATTCTCACCTGAAGGACTTTCCTAATTCTTTTTAGGTTGTGTATTAAAAGCAGATTTTTCTCTTTGGAAACGCGACCTAACTGTTCATCCAGTTGTATTAACAAGTTTTGAAGAAGAATTGTTGCCATGGATTCATTGTTAGATGCTGCCTCCCTAAAAAACAAAAGTGCTATTACACAGCAGGAAGCACCTTAGTAAAATGTCTACTTTTTTTTTAACCATAATCATTTTAAAGTGATAAATATACCCCGCAGTGATAAGCATTTACTAGTTTTTAAAAATTAAATTGTACACATGAAAGTATATTCAACATCACTAATCATTAGGGAAATGCAAATCAAACCATAAGATACCACTTCACACCTATTAGGATGGCTATTATTGAAAACACAAAATAAGTTTTGGTGAGGATATAAAACTGGAACCCTTATATATTGCTGGTGGCAATGGAAAATGGTACAGCCACTGTATAAGACAGTATGGAGATTCCTCAAATTAAAAACACAAAATTATATACAATTTCACTTCTGGGTAGATACTTAAAAGAATTGAAAGCAGGGACTTGAGTAGATACTTGACATCAACATTTATATCAGCTTTATTCACAATAGCTGAAAGGTGGAAACAACTCAGATGTCCACTGAAGGATGGATGAATAAATAAAATGTAGTAGATACATACAATAGAATATTATTCAGTCTTAAAAAGGAAGGAAATTCTGATACACGCTGCTCATATGAATGAACCTTGAAAGAATGTGCTAAGTAAAATGTCAGTCACAAAATAACGAATGTTGTGTGATTACACTTGTATGAAGTACCTGGACTAGTTGAATTCAGAGACAGAAAACAGAGTAATGGTTGCCAGGGGCCGGGGTGGAGAGAATGAGGAATTATTATTTAATAAGTACACAGTTTCAGTTTGGGAAGATGAAAAAGTTCTGGAGATGGATGCAAAACAGTGTGAATATACTTAATGCCACTAAACTGTATACCTAACAAATGGTTAAAATGGTAAATTTTATGTTATGTATATTTTATCAAAAGAAAAATTTTAAGACAACTATTTAAAGCAAAATATGTTTTTAATTGTACAAGGTGAATAGAGCTTTAAAAAACGTTTGTAAAACATGTTAAGAAAAATATTTATATTGAGTCTATGATAGAGAATTGATATAAACAAGAGATTTACTTCTTGTCTTTTTAATACTTAGAAATCGTTGGAGTTTAGCTTATTAAAAAACAAAGCACTAGAACCATTTTTTCATCTACAGTGGATGAAACCAGAAAGGACAATGATTCTCCTCCGTTAAGGAAGCTTTCCAAATCCTCAAGGAAAGTTCTTTACCTGATAAGAATGTATCAACTGAATCAAAAGTGGACCATAGAATAAATCCACGTGGATAGAGCATAAAGCATTTGTGCATCAACCTCTAGGGAAAATACAATAATGTTTGATCCTACCAGTCTTGATTTTCAATCCACTGGGCCAACAGATGCCGAATTTCCATAGGAAAGTTGTCATCATAGAATTGATCAACTTGCTCCAAAAATTTTATTTCTAACTGTTGGACTTGATTCCACTGAGTCATGCTACAAAGAAGAGGGAAAATTAGAGTTTAAAAATAATGTTAATTAATAACTACGGTACACGTTTTCTTTTTTTCTTGGATTTCGGACAAAGACAATGTTGTCCATCAAGTAACCGGAGAAAAAAATTTCTCTTATAGAGTTTTAGGCAGAAACTTGCTGAGGTAGAATCCAGGGCCTAAGCATTTTAAAGCCTAGTTATTCAGAAGCCAGGTAGGGGCTAAATCCACTTCAGTTTTAGTCAGAAACTGGGTGAGGCAGAATCCAGGGCCTAAGCATTTTAAAGCCTAGTTATTCAGAAGAGGGGGGCTTCCGGGAAGATGGCGGAAGAGTAAGACGTGGAGATCACCTTCCTCCCCACAGATACACCAGAAATACATCTACACGTGGAACAGCTCCTACAGAACACCTACTGAATGCTGGCAGAAGACCTCAGACCTCCCAAAAGGCAAGAAACCCCCCACGTACCTGGGTAGGGCAAAAGAAAAAAGAATAAACAGAGACAAAAGAATAGGGACAGGACCCGCACCAGTGGGAGGGAGCTGTGAAGGAGGAAAAGTTTCCACACACTAGGAAGCCCTTCGCGGGTGGAGACTGCGGGTGGCGGAGGGGAAAAGCTTCGGAGCCACGGAGGAGAGCACAGCAACAGGGGTGCGGAGGGCAAAGCGGAGAGATTCCCGCACAGAGGATCAGGGCCGACCGGCACTCACCAGCCTGAGAGGCTTGTCTGCTCACCCGCCGGGGCGGGCGGGGCTGGGAGCTGAGGCTCGGGCTTCGGTCGGAGCACAGGGAGAGGATTGGGGTTGGCGGCGTGAACACAGCCTGCAGGGGGTTAGTGCGCCACGGCTAGCCGGGAGGGAGTCCGGGGAAAAGTCTGCACCTGCCAAAGAGGCAAGAGACTTTTTCTTGCCTCTTTGTTTCCTGGTGCTTGAGGAGAGGGGATTAAGAGCGCTGCTTAAAGGAGCTCCAGAGACGGGCGCGAGCCGCGGCTAAAAGTGCGGACCCCAGAGACTGGCGGGAGATGCTAAGGCTGCTACTGCCGCCACCAAGAAGCCTGTGTGCGAGCACAGGTCACTCTCCACACCCCCCTTCCGGGGAGCCTGTGCAGCCCGCCACTGCCGGGGTCCCGGGATCCAGGGACTCCTCCGGGAGAACGCACGGCGCGCCTCAGGCTGGTGCAACGTCACGCCGGCCTCTGCCGCCACAAGCTCGCCCCGCACTCCGTGCCCCTCCCACCCCCCCGGCCTGAGTGAGCCAGAGACCCCGAATCAGCGGCTCCTTTAACCCCGTCCTGTCTGAGCGAAGAACAGACGCCCTCCAGCGACCTACACGCAGAGGCGGGGCCAAATCCAAAGCTGAGCCCCTGGGAGCTGTGAGAACAAAGAAGAGAAAGGGAAATCTCTCCAGCAGCCTCAGGAGCAGCGGATTAAAGCTCCACAATCAACTTGATGTCTGTGGAATATATGAATAGACAACGAATCATCCCAAATTGAGGAGGTGGGCTTTGAGAGCAAGATCTATGATTTTTTTCCCCTTTTCCTCTTTTTGTGAGTGTGTATGTGTATGCATCTGTGTGAGATTTTGTCTGTATAGCTTTGCTTCCACCATTTGTCCTAGGGTGCTATCCGTCCATTTTTTTCTTAATAGTTATTTTTTTATTTTAATAACTTTATTTTATCTTACTTTATTTTATTTTACCTTATCTTCTTTCTTTCTTTCTTTTTTTCCTTCCTTCCCTCCTTCCTTCCTTTGTTCCTCCCTCCCTCCCTTCTTTCTTTCTTTCTTTCTTTCTACTTCTACTAATTCTTTCTTTCTACTTTTTCTCCCTTTTATTCTGAGCCGTGTGGATAAGCGGCTCTTGGTGCTGCAGTCAGGAGTCAGTGCTGTGCCTCTGAGGTGGGAGAGCCAACTTCAGGACATTGGTCCACAAGAGACCTCCCAGTTCCACATAATATCAAACGGTGAAGATCCCCCAGAGATCTCCATCTCAACACCAGCACCCAGCTTCACTCAAGGACCAGCAAGCTACAGTGCTGGACATCCTATGCCAAACAACTAGCAAGACAGGAACACAACCCCACCCATTAGCAGAGAGGCTGCCTAAAATCATAATAAGTCCACAGACAAGCCAAAACACACCACCAGACGTGGACCTGCCCACCAGAAAGATAAGATTCAGCCTCATCCACCAGAACACAGGCACTAGTCCCCTCCACCAGGAAGCCTACACAACCCACTGAACCAACCTTAGCCACTGGGGACAGACACCAAAAACAATGGGAACTACGAACCTGCAGCCTGCAAAAAGGAGACCCCAAACACAGTAAGATAAGCAAAATGAGAAGACAGAAAAACATACAGCAGATGAAGGAGCAAGATAAAAACACACCAGACCTAACAAATGAAGAGGAAATAGGCAGTCTACCTGAAAAAGAATTCAGAATAATGATAGTAAAGATGATCCAAAATCTTGGAAACAGAATAGACAAAATGCAAGAAACATTTAACAAGGACTTAGAAGAACTAAAGATGAAACAAACAACGATGAACAACACAATAAATGAAATGAAAAATACTCTAGATGGGATCAATAGCAGAGTAACTGAGGCAGAAGAACGGATAAGTGACCTGGAAGATAAAATAGTGGAAATAACTACTGCAGAACAGAATAAAGAAAAAAGAATGAAAAGAACTGAGAACAGTCTCAGAGACTTCTGGGACAACATTAAACACACCAACATTCAAATTATAGGGGTTCCAGAGGAAGAAGAGAAAAAGAAAGGGACTGTGAAAATATTTGAAGAGATTATAGTTGAAAACTTCCCTAATATGGGAAAGGAAATAGTTATTCAAGTCCAGGAAGCACAGAGAGTCCCATATACGATAAATCCAAGGAGAAATACGCTAAGACACATATTACTCAAACTGTCAAAAATTAAATACAAAGAAAGCATATTAAAAGCAGCAAGGGAACAACAACAAATAACACACAATGGAATCCCCATAAGGTTAACAGCTGATCTTTCAGCAGAAACTCTGCAAGCCAGAAGGGAGTGGCAGGACATATTTAAAGTGATGAAGGAGAAAAACCTGCAACCAAGATTACTCTATCCAGCAAGGATCTCATTCAGATTTGATGGAGAAATTAAAACCTTTACGGACAAGCAAAAGCTGAGAGAGTTCAGCACCACCAAACCAGCTTTACAACAACTGCTAAATGGACTTCTCTAGGCAAGAAACACAAGATAAGGAAAAGATCTACAATAACAAACCCAAAACAATTAAGAAAATGGGAACAGGAACATACATATCGATAATTACCTTAAATGTAAATGGACTAAATGCTCCCACCAAAAGACACAGATTGGCTGAATGGATACAAAAACAAGACCCATATATTTGCTGTCTAAAAGAGACCCACTTCAGACCTAGAGACACATACAGACTGAAAGTAAGGGGATGGAAAAAGATATTTCATGCAAATGGAAACCAAAAGAAAGCTGGAGTAGCAATTCTCATATCAGACAAAATAGACTTTAAAATAAAGAATGTTATAAGAGACAAGGAAGGACACTACATAATGATCAAGGGATCGATCCAAGAAGAAGATATAACTATTGTAAATATTTATGCACCCAACATAGGAGTCCCTCAATACATAAGGCAAATACTAACAGCCATAAAAGGGGAAATCGACAGTAACACATTCATAGTAGGGGACTTTAACACCCCACTTTCACCAATGGACAGATCATCCAAAATGAAAATAAATAAGGAAACACAAGCTTTAAATGATACATTAAACAAGATGGACTTAATTGATATTTATAGGACATTCCATCCAAAAACAACAGAATACACGTTTTTCTCAAGTGCTCATGGAACATTCTCCAGGATAGATCATATCTTGGGTCACAAGTCAAGCCTTGGTAAATTTAAGAAAATTGAAATTGTTTCAAGTATCTTTTCCGACCACAACGCTATGAGACTAGATATCAATGACAGGAAAAGATCTGTAAAAAATACAAACACATGGAGGCTAAATAATACACTATTTAATAACGAAGTGATCACTGAAGAAATCAAAGAGGAAATCAAAAATACCTAGAAACAAATGACAATGGAGACACGACGACCCAAAATCTATGGGACGCAGTAAAAGCAGTTCTAAGAGTGAAATTTATAGCAATATAATCCTACCTTAAGAAACAGGAAACATCTCGAATAAACAACCTAACCTTGCACCTAAAGCAATTAGAAAGAACAAAAAAAACCCCAAAGTTAGCAGAAGGAAAGAAATCATAAAAATCAGATCAGAAATAAATGATAAAGAAATGAAGGAAACGATAGCAAAGATCAATAAAACTAAAAGCTGGTTCTTTGAGAAGATAAATAAAATTGATAAACCATTAACCAGACTCATCAAGAAAAAAAGGGAGAAGACTCAAATCAATAGAATTAGAAATGAAAAAGGAGAAGTAACAACTGACACTGCAGAAATACAAAAGATCATGAGAGATTACTACAAGCAATTCTATGCCAATAAAATGGACAACCTGGAAGAAATGGACAAATTCTTAGAAATGCACAACCTGCCAAGACTGAATCAGGAAGAAATAGAAAATATGAACAGACCAATCACAAGCACTGAAATTGAAACTGTGATTAAAAATCTTCCAACAAACAAAAGCCCAGGACCAGATAGCTTCACAGGAGAATTCTATCAAACATTTAGAGAAGAGCTAACACCTATCCTTCTCAAACTCTTCCAAAATATAGCAGAGGGAGGAACACTCCCAAACTCATTCTACGAGGCCACCATCACCTTGATACCAAAACCAGACAAGGATGTCACAAAGAAAGAAAACTACAGGCCAATATCACTGATGAACATAGATGCAAAAATCCTCAACAAAATACTAGCAAACAGAATCCAACAGCACATTAAAAGGATCATACACCATGATCAAGTGGGGTTTATTCCAGGAATGCAAGGATTCTTCAATATACGCAAAACAATCAATGTGATAAACCATATTAACAAATTGAAGGAGAAAAAGCATATGATCATCTCAATAGATGCAGAGAAAGCTTTCGACAAAATTCAACACCAATTTATGATGAAAACCCTCCAGAAAGTAGGCATAGAGGGAACTTTCCTCAACATAATAAAGGCCATATATGACAAACCCACAGCCAACATCATCCTCAATGGTGAAAAACTGAAAGCATTTCCACTAAGATCAGGAACAAGACAAGGTTGCCCACTCTCACCACTCTTATTCAACATAGTTTTGGAAGTTTTAGCCACAGCAATCAGAGAAGAAAAGGAAATAAAGGGAATGCAAATCAGAAAAGAAGAAGTAAAGCTGTCACTGTTTGCAGATGACATGATACTATACATAGAGAATCCTAAAGATGCTACCAGAAAACTACTAGAGCTAATCAATGAATTTGGTAAAGTAGCAGGATACAAAATTAATGCATAGAAATCTCTGGCATTCCTATACACTAATGATGAAAAATCTGAAAGTGAAATCAAGAAAACACTCCCATTTACCATTGCAATAAAAAGAATAAAATATCTAGGAATAAACCTACCTAAGGAGACAAAAGACCTGTATGCAGAAAATTATAAGACACTGATGAAAGAAATTAAAGACGATACAAATAGATGGAGAGATATACCATGTTCTTGGATTGGAAGAATCAACATTGTGAAAATGACTCTACTACCCAAAGCAATCTACAGATTCAATGCAATCCCTATCAAACTACCACTGGTATTTTTCACAGAACTAGAACAAAAAATTTCACAATTTGTATGGAAACAAAAAAGACCCCAAATAGCCAAAGCAATCTTGAGTATGAAAAACGGAGCTGGAGGAATCAGGCTCCCTGACTTCAGACTATACTACACAGCTACAGTAATCAAGACAGTATGGTACTGGCACAAAAACAGAAAGATAGATCAATGGAACAGGATAGAAAGCCCAGAGATAAATCCACGCACATATGGTCACCTTATCTTTGATAAAGGAGGCAGGAATGTACAGTGGAGAAAGGACAGCACCTCTTCAATAAGTGGTGCTGGGAAAACTGGACAGGTACATGTAAAAATATGAGATTAGATCACTCCCTAACACCATACACAAAAATAAGCTCATAATGGATTAAAGGCCTAAATGTAAGGCCAGAAACTATCAAACTCTTAGAGGAAAACATAGGCAGAACACTCTATGACATAAATCACAGCAAGATCCTTTCTGACCCACCTCCCAGAGAAATGGAAATAAAAACAAAAATAAACAAATGGGACCTAATGAAACTTCAAAGCTTTTGCACAGCAAAGGAAACCATAAATAAGACCAAAAGACAACCCTCAGAATGGGAGAAAATATTTGCAAATGAAGCAACTGACAAAGGATTAATCTCCAAAATTTATAAGCAGCTCATGCAGCTCAATAACAAAAAAACAAACAACCCAATCCAAAAATGGGCAGAAGACCTAAATAGACATTTCTCCAAAGAAGATATACAGACTGCCAACGAACACATGAAAGAATGCTCAACTTCATTAATCATTAGAGAAATGCAAATCAAAACTACAATGAGATATCATCTCACACCAGTCAGAATGGCCATCCTCAAAAAATCTAGAAACAATAAATGCTGGAGAGGGTGTGGAGAAAAGGGAACCATCTTGCACTGTTGGTGGGAATGTAAATTGATACAGTCACTGTGGAGAACAGTATGGAGGTTCCTTAAAAAACTACAAATAGAACTACCATATGACCCAGCAATCCCACTACTGGGCATATACCCTGAGAAAACCATAATTCAAAAAGAGTCGTGTACCAAAATGTTCATTGCAGCTCTATTTACAATAGCCCGGAGATGGAAACAACCTAAGTGTCCATCATCGGATGAATGGATAAAGAAGATGTGGCACATATATACAATGGAATATTACTCAGCCATAAAAAGAAACGAAATTGAGCTATTTGTAATGAGGTGGATAGACCTAGAGTCTGTCATACAGAGAGAAGTAAGTCAGAAAGAGAAAGACAAATACCGTATGCTAACACATATATATGGAATTTAAGAAAAAAAAATGTCATGAAGAACCTAGGAGTAAGACAGGAATAAAGACACAGACCTACTAGAGAATGGACTTGAGGATATGGGGAGGGGGAAGGGTAAGCTGTGACAAAGTGAGAGAGAGGCATGGACATATATACACTACCAAACGTAAAATGGATAGCTAGTGGGAGGCAGCCACATAGCACAGGGAGATCAGCTTGGTGCTTTGTGACCGCCTGGAGGGGTGGGATAGGGTGGGTTGGAGGGAGGGAGACGCAAGAGGGAAGAGATATGGGAACATATGTATATGTATAACTGATTCACTTTGTTATAAAGCAGAAACTAACACACCATTGTAAAGCAATTATACTCCAATAAAGATGTAAAAAAAAAATTCTCTTATAGTCACCCAATTAAAGAAAACAGAAATGCTAAAACATTTTCAATCCGAAGATAATGTAATTCTGAGCTTTTTCCTACGTCATCACTAGTGAAGGAAACAGGATTCTTTCTCAGCCCCCAAGCCACGTCCTTCTTTGTTCTAACAGAAACTCTGGTTCTGCCTTCTCTAGAAAGCTTTCACTCCCACTCAACACCCCTCACCCTACCCCACACCTGTGTACACAGATTTGGATTCTCAACAAGCTCCTTCCCTATCTCTTGCTGCCTCTACACTATTAGGCTTTGAGCAACTTGAAGGCAAATAACATACTCAACTATACGTCCTAAGAGCCTCTTAAGGCTTTATGTGTGAGGAACACCCAATAAAAGCTTCTTTTATATAAAACTGCCTAATCCTTTTTTCTTTATTTCAGATTTGTCTGGCTTCTGGAGTCAGCCTTATGTTCCAAGTCTTCTAGTCTAATTCAGACTTATCTTTATGAAGAGTTTCATGTATACGCTTTCGTGGGCTCTAAATTTTTCAGTTCAAAATACCTCTGGACAAATAAATACTTTTCTTTCTCTCTGTAATGATCCGCTATGGCTAGGCAAAGCTTTTAAAGTCTACTTTTAATTAGTCTCTGATGTGCATCAGACAGTAGTTAAACCCTCAAGATACTTAAGAAGAAACCACACTTGATACATAGTTAGCAGCCTGTCATAAAACGAAAGTATGTGTTTCCCCAACATAACCCTACTCTGTCCAGTTTAGAAGCTTTAGACATATTTCTTAACTCAGGGAAATTAATATGACATCTCTCCTTGAAATTACCGTATTTTACTTTTTTCAAAGTCAAATTTTTTATTGTTTTGTCAGTAATTCTAGATTAAACTGAAAAAACTTTTATGTGATCAATCACGATAGTATTTCAACCTATCTTGTAGGTAAGTTAAGATTTACTTTTGCCTACAGAACATCATGATAATAAATTTCATATATTTCATATACATATTCCTCAGGTTTCAAATGGAACCATTTGGGGGCACCTTTTCCCTGATCTAAATGTATTAGAAAAAGATTATTGCCAATGTTTTGCTTAAAGAAAGCAACCGGAAAAAGAAATGTTTCACTTTCCTCTCACTTTATACTTACACATAAAATCCTAGGTGTGTTGTAAGTGCTTATTAAGAGAAGAATGAGTGGCACTCCTGATGCTATGAATAGCACAGGTGGATAGTATTACCCCAGCTTTAAAATGTAAAATATCTGAGGGACACATAGGCGAAACGACTCTTGCCCAAGATGCATAGCTCCTCAGGATCAACCTGAGGTCTCCTGACACCAGACATGGTCGTCTTTCTAGACGCTGGGTGTAACCATATTCCACCCAAAATTGGAACATTTGTTCCCATGTTACTATTGCCATTGCCCTGCTCTATCAATTTATTCTAGTTAATGACAAGAGAACAGGTGCTGAAAATAGCCTTATAATTGTAATTGCTACTATTGTTAAACCCTTGGTATGATTTGGACGAAAATCTGTTTTCTAACTAACAATTAACTGGACTGAACCCATCCTGAAGTTAGAGAGATCACTCCTAGGACCTGAGTCCATCCTCCAGAGAGCTGAACTCAAGGCTGAAAAGGGAAAAGATAGGTTCACAGTCTTAGGACATTCTTTTCTGTTGCAGCTTCTAGAAATGCCTTTAAAGGATTCTAAAAACTTCTTTCACTCTCTTCGGGCTAATTCTCCCATCCCAAGAAAACTATGGAGCATTTCTTTTGAAAACTGAGTGCCTGCCTAGTCTCTTTGAATGCCTGGTCCTAGAAGATCCCTATAAATGGGCATTTTGTCCCACCGCCTGGCAGCTAATGGTGCCGCTTTAGTTGTGCGGTGAGCCGCAGCATGCAAAGGAGGAGACCTGCCCTAAAATATCACTGCTCTCCTCAAAGCCTCAATCACTAGCTACCTCAGCTGCGGGGCCGTCTGCTGAAACCGAGGCACGCAATCTAATGTCAGACATTACAGTTGAGAGAAGTCGGCTAAGAAAGTGAAGGGGGCGCCCACTCCGCCCTTCGCAAGGACACACCTCCGCAGCAGCCACAACGGTCCCACCCACCGTTCACATTCTCGGGGGCAGAGCGCCCGAGTCTCCCCGAGAGACCCGCCACGGCGCACCTTTGAATCGTGGAGTCGATCGCTTCTCTTTAAAACTACCCATCCTCAGCTAGGTTAACGTGAAGTAACTGTCAAAACAGCAAGGGAACAGCTAAGGCTCCGCAGCGTCCTGCAGAAGCATTTCCTGGCCTGCGCTGCTCTGGAGAAGCAACGCCAAGGTGTGGTCTGCCTCCTTACCTGGCTCTCTCAGCCCGGGTCCCAGGCGGTGCTCAAGTCCAAAGTCCGAATCGCCCTTCAAGTTCCCCAGAACCCAGCCGCTGACACCATCGTCAGTAGGGGATTTGCATTTCTCCTCCCACTTGAGGCTTTCCTGTGCGTCAGCGTTAAGAGTCTCTGGGACTTTACTTGGGTCGTTCCCACCCACTCTCTCTTCTAGAAAAGCTGAAGACCAGAAACAGTCTTGCTGAAGCCGCTTCGCAGGGCGCCCTTTCCGCATCCCCATCAATCACTCCGGCTACTGCCTGTGGCCCGTGGGTGTCAGGAGGAGGGGCGTGGGAGGGGGGTCACACACAGTCATTTTCTTCTGGTTTCCCCGGACCATCGGAGACCCCCTGCAGACTTACTTGCCTGGAGCTAAATTCCTGGCTTCCCAGCCTCCTCCTTACAGACTCCACTCATCTTGGTAAGAGCCAGCCCCTGGGATGAAAGGGGTACCTTGCCAGGATGAAAACAGCAAATCGAAGACTTCACTGTGCCCGGATTCCAGCAGGGTCTGCTCGCCAGAAGGAGGACAACCTCACCCAAAGGTTTGGGCCGTCTCCTGTGCAGGTGGACTCCTGCCCTTACTAGCCCAGTATCCTCCTTCCCTCCCCACACCTGGGGCCCTTCTCCCATTGTGACTTGGGCTGGTCCTAGAATCACAGAGCTGGAGGGAGCCTTGGCTTCGTCTGGTTCTGATTCCTCTTTCGTATCTGAAAAGACTGAGGCCCAGAGAGGTGACCAGAGTGACTCAATGAGTTAGCTGCAGAGGCTGGATAAGAGTCTGGGGCTTTCAACTCCCTCCTTAGTGCTCTTTTCGTTTCATCTCTTCGGAGCAGATGTTAACATCCTGACACGCAGTAAGAGTTCTACAAAAGTTCAGAAAAATAAAGGAAGATAGACAAAAGGAGGTAGAAAGAATGACTCAGTCTGCTTATGCACATGCCTAGAGCCATCTGCCAAGGTCAAAGGCCTTGCTTCGCCATCCTCGGGACCAGCATCGCACAGGATTCTCCTCCTCTTTCAGGAGACGTTATTATCATGTGATTAAATTGACTACCCCTCTCCCTCACTCACAAAAAATAAGTCAATCAACCCCAAAGTCACACATCTAAATTCAAAGTCATCCCTCTAAATTCACTGGTCAGGTAGAGATGGTCCTGGCTGCTCGCTCTCACTGGACGGTTTCCAGGGGCTCATGCTTGATCTGCCCCCACCTGAAGAAAGTGCCTCATCTGAGCTGTTCCGTAAGCTACGGGGCAAAGCCTGGGTTTCTTCTGGGGAAGAGGTCACTGCCTATGGGAAAAAGTCCAGATTCAAGGCACTCAAAGTTCTGTACAACTTGGTCCTAATGTCTCCTGGAAACTTCCCCCCACGCCCCCAACGAAAGCCTATGATCTGAGGAAGACCAGTCTTCTCTGCTCCCTAGGTGAACCTCTCATATTTCAGTATTGATGCTCCCTTCAGCTGCAGTTTCTTCCCCCAACTTGTCTACTTATTGAAATCCTCTCCTTCTCAGTGATTTCACTGATGACCCCAACCCATAAGCAACTTTTCCCTGCTCTGAAATCTCATCGTACTTCCCGTCCAAACTAGTGCAGTCCAAGAGAAAAAAAATGCAAGCCACGTATGTTTGTTTCTAATAGCCACATTAAAAATACAGAATATTAACATTTCAGCATATAATCAATATAAAAAGTTATTAATGAGAGAGAGCATTCCATAGATTAACAACAAGGTCCTACTGTATAGCACAGGGAACTATATTCAATATTCTATAATAAACCATAATAGGAAAGAATATGAAAAAGAATATATATATATACATGTATAACTGAATCACTTTGCTGTACACCAGAAATGAACACAGCATTGTAAATAAACTATACTTCAATTTAAAAAACTTATTTCATACTAAATCTGTGATGTCTGGTGTGTATTTGGCAGTTCAAGGATATCTCAGTTAGGACCAGCCACATTTCAAGTGCTTAGTAACCATATGTGGCTAGTGGCTACCATACTGGACAGTGGAGACCTAGCCCACTCACGTAACACTTTTCATTTCCTGCCTTATAGTATTAGTCATAGTGGTTTTGCAGGTCTTTATCATCATTATATTCAACTGTTGAGTGACTGCTGTAGGAAGCAGAGAGTTTGTTCCCTTCTTCCTTTTAAGGACCTCACCTTGGGACACTCCTAGCAGTTCTCAAACTTTTTGGTCTCAAGATACCTTTATACTCTTAAAAATTGTTGACAAGCCCAAAGAATTTTTGTGTATTTCTATTCTGTATTCATTTTTTAATGTATTGTACTTAAACTTAAATCTGAGAAAAATTAAAACATCTGTTCATCGAAAATTATAGTCATAAACCCATTATGTGCTAAACATTTTAAAAATGGAAAACAAGCGTATTCTCCAACATAGACACAAAAAAACAGAAGAGTAGCATTGATTTACATTTAAAAAAATCTCTTTGATGTCTGCTTTGAGAGAAGACAGCTGGATTCTTATATCTGCTTCTACATATAATTTATTGCCAAATATTGTTTTGGTTGAAGTATTTGAAGAAAGTCTGGACTCACACAGATATATAATCGGAAAAGGGAAGAGCATTTTAGCAGCCTGTTCAGATAATGTAGATATTCTTCTTTGATACCACACCAAAACTCAAAAAGTGGTAGTTCCTTAAGAGTTAGTTGTACTGTGGAATGTGAAACCATATCACAGAACTTTATATATACTGTTACATTAAAATCCGTTGGTATACCTTGTATTTTGAATTGAACTCTTACCCACTAATAATTTTGTAATATCACACACTGTCCATTTGGAAAATATTGGCTCACTGAATTATGCAGCTCTTCCAGATGCTGACATACTTCATCATACAATATCAGAAAATCACATTAGTTAATATCACCACTGATCTCATTAGAAAAGTATTTTAAGTATTTGAAAGCTGTTAAACTCATGATGACAGATACAAGCTTCCCAAATTCTAGTTTTTGCTTAAAAGCTCCCATTTTGTTATTGGCAACAGATATTGCCAATTGTTTTCCTTGAAGTGACAGTCTCACTTTGTTTGTTTTCAGGAAAATGTCTTCCAAATTCCCATGTCCATATAGCCATAGTTTGTCAGTCATTCTTTCAAGTAGAAGTGGGCGGGACAGTGGGCGGGCAACTCAAACAGTCACACAAGTGCTTTTCCTTGAAATGACCATCATATATTAATATGTGTATGTGCCATTTCATCACACAGAATATTAAGAGACATGCATTCAAGGTCTGAGATCTAATACAATTAATACGTTTTCCTGCTTCACTGAAAATTCTTAACTCAGACTGGCATTTAGAAAAATTTAAGTGTGTGGTAGTGAAGAATGCAATGAGTACTAGGATAATTTGGCACCATTGCCTTGGTTCATGCTAAGGCATCAACGTTACCCATCATTGCTTTGGTGCCATCAGTGCAAATGTCAACAGAGTGAAAAGGCAAAACAGTATTATTATAAGAATAGCTTTACCCTGGCGGACGCCCTGAAAAGACCTGGGGGACTATCCTCAGGGGTCCTTAGACAACACTTTCAGAACGCCTGTTCCATCCACCACACCATCTCCTGTCCACAGTAGTCAGTCACCCAGAGGTATAGATCATGAGGGAATCTCCACCCAAATGGACACTTTTTCGTGGTTAAAACATATGCTTAACCTCTGTTTCCTCTCCTATTTCATGAACTAAGCCAGGCTTCTAAGAAAAGGTATCTCTACATCCACTTTGCTTCTCTTTCTTAGAATCAAGTCTAAAAAGCTAGGTTCCCAATTTTTTGACCCTACACTGACCTTGGCCTCATCAGTGCCTCAGAGCCAGAAAACAAACAAAACAAAACAAAACAAAAACCCCCAAAATGAAACCAAACAAAAAAACCCCAAAACCAAAAATATCCCCCAAAAGAATCCAAAGCAAAACAAACAAAAACACTCTAAAGTGCAATCCCCATAAGGTTTCCCAAGCTCAAAGGCCTTCAGAGATTTCTCTCTCACCTTTATTTACTTATTTATTTATTTAAGGAAAGTAAAGTTTTATTAACAAAATAGTTCTGGAACAGTTGAACAAATGCATGAGGAAAATTAACTTTGAACCCTACCTTATGTCTCATAAAATTTAATTCAGGCTAAATCATAGAACTGTTCTTAAAAGCTAAAATTATAAAGATTCTAGAAGAAAACATAGAAGACTATCTTTGTGACTTAGGGTAGGCAAATGTTTCTTAGAAAGGACATAAAAACACTAAAACTAACAGGAAAAAAGCCAACAACTTGTATTTCATGAAAAAAATTTAAAGTCTTGTATATGTATAACTGAATCACCTTGCTGTACACCTGAAACTAACACATTGTTAATCAACTGTACTCCAATATAAAATAAAAAGTTAAAAAAAAAGATTACCTATGGGCTTCCCTGGTGGCACAGTGGTTGGGAGTCTGCCTGCCGATGCAGGGGACACAGGTTCGCGCCCCGGTCCAGGATGATCCCACATGCCACGGAGCGGCTGGGCCCGTGAGCCATGACCGCTGGGCCTGGGCGTCCGGAGGAGCCTGTGCTCCGCAACACGGGAGAGGCCACGATAGTGAGAGGCCCGCGTACCGCAAAAAAAAAAAAAAAAAAGATTACCTAGAAAAAATGTCATTGTTAAGAAAATATTCCCTGTACATATATCTGACAACTACAACTATCCAGAATATACAAATTGAGAACAAGGTTGAATTATCAGACCAACAGCTTCCGTGAGAGCCTACTAAATTTAGATGGAAGTAGGTACGGTTGACAGTCCTGTGGCACCCTGGCCCTGGCCCTAAGGCCCCAGGGATCTCTCTCCCCTTTAAATGGTCCCCTCATTGCCCTCGTTATAAGCCCTACCGCTAATTTTTTTTTTGCCTCATTTTAAGAAGGAAATACCAGATTATAGATTTTCAGAAAAATAGATTCTAGTTCTGATTTTGCCACTTTCTAGCAGTACCAAGCTGGTTAAGCTACCTAACCTCTGAGTCCCAAACTCCCTGTAAAAATGGGGATATTATAGCTCACACGAAATTGCTGGGAAGATTCAAAGATCTAATGTCAGGAATGAGATAAGGAAAAATGCTCAGCAGCTATTGCTAATAGAGTAATAAATATAACCATGTTGTAAGAAACTTTGGAGGTCACTAGGTTAACCCTCCATCTTCCCTTCCCCATCGTTGTCCAGATGGGGTTTCAAATGGAGATGAGATGAAGAGAGTTAAAGTGAGATAAGCAGGTTCACACCTGTAAATTGGAGGCAGAGAGGATTCAGTCAGTTCTTCTGACTGCTTCTTCTGCTGTGCTAAGTAGAGCTGCTTTTTGGAGGCAGTGAGGCTGGAAGAGAAGGTATCATTCTCTCTGCCGCAGGGTGTAAGCCAGCTCCACGTTCTCCCAATTCTTATACAAAGAATATAAACATTTGTTTGTTTTGTTTTTATTTTTGTGGTGGCACCTTACCTCTCCTGTCCAAGCTTCCTCTCTTGTGTGTCCCAAGGGAACTGGAGTGAGTTAGAGTTGGATGCTGGACTGACAGAACGCGTTATCAATACATACAGAAATATACACTGGATTCCGAGGTAGCTGGTATCAAATGAGTGGTACAGCAGGATTATTGGGACAAGGCAGTCTGGTGTGGGTCTTAGTAGCTCATCTGTGTATAGGTCACTCAAGCTCCACCAAAACAATGTCTTGTACAGGGGCTTACTACCTATCTTAAGTTAGAGTTCTCAAGTCCAGTTCCCAATGACAGTGCTCCCTCTACTGCCCATTAGGCAGCATTGCAACTTACAAATGGGCCTTTGTAATAGCACTTTCCCATAATAGCACTTTTTCAGCTTTAACTCCAAGGCGGGCAAGGTGCTGAGAACTCCACATGCATTGTTTTACCTAATCCTCACAATACACGCCAGGACTAAGTATCATTCTTATCTCCAAGACAGACAAGGAGACCTGGCTTAATGAAGCTAGAGGATTTGGTCAATGTTAATCAGATGGTAAGGGGCAGATTTAGGATTCAAACACAGGCCTATCTGACTCCAGAAACAGCACTTGAAAGCATTCAGCTTTACTAAAAATCTTATCTACTCTGATAATAAAAGGAAGAAATTGCTCAGAGAGCTATGGAAGAGGTAAATTTAAGGATCTAAAAACAAATTCCAAAATAGAGAGGCTCATTACCTAGTCCATTGGTTAGAGATGATGCATGTACTCTGATTCTCCAGCGTTTCTGTGGAGCATATGGACAATTAGCCATGCATTTAAAAGTCCTTGATGTATCATGATGGTAGACACATTGCCAACAGAGTTCCAAAACATTTAGCAAATGACGTGTTTCTACAGCATCTTGTTTATACTGTACATGAGGTGACTGTTTCTGCTGAGCCACAAATTAGAAAATGAAGTTTGACAGCAGGCTAGGTTGTTTTTTTCTTTTAACATTTTTTCTTTTAATTTCTTTCATGTTGTATCTATTTTATTTATTTATTTTTGGCTGCATTGAGTCTTCGTTTCTGCGTGTGGGCTTTCTGTAGTTGTGGTGAGCAGGGGCTACTCTGTTGTGGGGTGCGGGCTTCTCATTGTGGTGGCTTCTGTTGTGGAGCATGGGCTCCAGGTGCACAGGGCTTCAGTAGTTGTGGCACACGGGCTCAGTAGTTGTGGCTTGCTGGCTCTAGAGCACAGGCTCAGTAGTTGTGGCACACAGGCTTAGTTGCTCTGCGACATGTGGGATCTTCCCGGACCAGGGCTCAAACCCGTGTCCCCTGCATTGGCAGGCGGATTCTTAATCACTGCTCCACCAGGGAAGCTCCAGGCTAGGATATTTGAATGTAGACTCTTCAAAAAAAAAAAAAAAATTCTGCTTGTGTGGCCAGTTAAATAGCCCTTAACCACCCTATTCTATTTTGTGTATTTTTCATATACAATTCTTTCTCTGGACAGAATATTTAGGGGGTCAGGACTAAATGTTATTTTTCTTTGTGTTTCAGTATCCAGCTCAGTGCCTGGCATAGAGTAGGTATTCAAGGAATGTTTACTGAACAGAGAGAAGAGCTAATGAAGGGCTCTATTATCATAGTCTGTCCTGAGAAGGGCTCTTTCTGATGACTTTTCTTGTCAAGTCCCTTAATTCCTACCACGGTTTTCACTACACTTGAAAAGTATAATAATATCTCACATTTATACATTTATTAATAGTTATATAAATTAATATAATGATTTAATGTACATCAATTCTATCTGAACACCAAGTTGAAGAGGGAAGAGGAGGTTACCTTTCAATTTCTCTCTCTCTCATTCTCTCATTCAGATATTTTGGGGAGAGCATGATCTTTACTTAGGAAAAGACTGGTTAAGGTGTTTTGGGTGGTAGGAAAAAGTGAAAAAAACAGCTAAAGGACTCCACTTAAAGACATAAATAGAAATTGGGAGAATGAAGCAGATAGGAGAGAAAAAAAGAAAGAAAAGGAAAGAGGAAGATACAGGAAGATAGAGGAAGTTGAAGATGGAGAAAGAATGGGAGAGAAAACAAAACATGGCACAAAACTTGCCTCAAAATGGGGGCCAGTGGAAAGTTTTGAGTAGTGGGGTCTAATGACCCATGTCTAATAATCTATATCAAGTTATTTTTTGTCTCTGTTGCCCACCTCCTTCATCCCTTCCAGGCTTCATGAATGACCAACATGGTTTTTGTTATGGTACTATTGAAGGAAATGAAAAGAGTATTTTTTAAAGTGTGGCATATCTTTCCATTTATTTAAGCCTTTGATTTCTTTCATTAGTGTTTTGTATATAAATCCTATACATTTTCGTTAGATTTATGCCAAATTGCTTCTTTTTTGGTGTGATTATAAATGGTTTTTTAAAAAATTCACTTCTACTTGTTCATTGCAATTAACTTTAGTATATTGACATTGCATTCTGTGACCTTGCTAAACTTTTCTAATCAAACTTATAAGCTTTTGCAAAGCAAAGGAAACCATAAACAAAATGAAAAGACAACCTACAGACTGGGAGAAAACATTTGCCAGCAATGCGACCTACGAGAGCTTAATTTCCAAAATATACAAACAGCTCATACAACTCAATAACAACAAAAGAAACAACCCAATCAAAAAAGTGGCAGAAGACCTAAATAGACATTTCTCCAAAGAAGACTTACAGAGGGCCAACAGGGCACATGAAAAGATGCTCGTCATTACTAACTATTAGAGAAATGCAAATCAAAACTATAATTGGGTATCCCCTTACACAGGTCAGAACAGCCATCATTAAAAAGTCTAAAAATAATAAGTGCTGGAGATGGTGTGGAGAAAAGGGAACCCTCCGACACTGTTGGTGGGAATGTAAGTTGGTACAGCCACTATGGAAAACTATGCAGAGTTTCCTTAAAAAACTAAAAATAAAGTTACCGTATGATCCAGCAATCCCACTCTTGGACATATACCCAGAGAAAACCATAATTCAAAAAGACACATGCACCCCTATATTCATTGCAGCATCATTTACAATGGCCAAGACATGGAGACAACCTAAATGTCCTTCGACAGATGAATGGATAAAGAAGGCATGGTACATATATACAGTGGAATACTACTCTGCCATAAAAAGAATGAAATAATGCCACTTGCAGCAACATCGATGGACCTAGAGATTATCATACTAAGTGAAGTAAGTCAGCAGAGAAAGACAAATATTATATATCACTTACATGTGGAATCTAAAAAATAGTACAAATGAATTTATTTACAAAACAGAAACAGACTCAGACATAGAAAACAAATTTATGGTTACCAAAGGGGAAGGGGGAGAGGGATTAATTGGGAGCATGGGATTAACAGATGCACACTACAATCTATCAAATAGATAAACAACAAGGATTTACTGTATAGCACAGGGAACTATACTCAGTATCTTGTACTAAATTATAATGGAAATATATATTTTTATATAATATTTATTTATATATAAAATATATATTTTAAAAATTCTTTTGGTTATATATATATATATCCAAATCACTTTACTATATACCTGAAACTAACACAATATTAGAAATCAACTATACTTCAATTAAAAAACTGTATCCATTTTAATTAAATTGTTATATTTATAGACATAAAGTTGTTCATGTTCCCTTTTTGCTCTTTTTAACATCTGTAGAATCTGTAGTAAAGTCACCTCTCTCAGTCCTGATACCAGTAATTTCTTTCTTTTTTCCAAGACAATCTGACTAGAAGATTATCAATTTTATTGATCATCTCAAAGAACAAGCTTTTGGTTTCATTGGTTTCTCTTTTTTGTTATTTTATTAATCCCTGCTCTTGCTTTTATTATTTCCATTCTTCTGCGTACTTTGGTTTCAATTTGCTTTTTTCACGTGTCTTAAGGTGGATGCTTAGATCATTGATTGGACCTTTCTTTTCTAATATAAGCATGTACATATTTCCCCTTTACCACTGCTTTAGCTACATCCCACAAATTTTGATATACTGTATTTTAATTTTCATTCATTCTGTTGAAAATACTTTCTAATTTTCCTTATGATTCTTTCTTTGACATATGGGTTTTTTTAAAGAAGTGTGTCATTTAATTTCCAAATATGTGGAGATTTTCCAGATATCTTTCTGTTATCTGTTTTGAATTTATTTCCATTGTGGTTAGAGATTATACTTTTTAATTATTTGAATTATTTTAACTTTATTGATTCTTGTTTTATAGCACAGAATATGGTTTATCTTGGTCAATATTTAGGATGGTGGTCTCTTGCTGTTGAGTAGAGTGTTCTATTAACATCAATTAGGCCAAGTTGGTTGATAGTATTGTTCAAGTCTTCTACATCATTTCTGATTTTCTACCTATTTATTCAAACTATTATTATCAGAGGAGTATTGAAATCTTCAGCTATAATTCTGCATTTGTATATTTCTCCTTCCAGCTCTGTTCTGTCTTTTGTTTCATGTATTTAGAAGCGCTACTATTAAGTGATAAGCATTTAGGATTATTTTGTCTTCTTGATGCTTTCCCCCTTTATCATTATGAAATCCCTCTTTATCCATGATAATGGTTTTTGCTCTGAAGTCTATTTATCTTATATTTATATAGCCATTTTCTTTGATTCATGTTAGCATGGCATATTATTTCCCTAATATTTTACTTTTAATTAATTTATTTATTTATATTTGAAGCTGGTTTCTTGTGGGAAGCCTATAACTGGATCTTGCTTTTTTATCCAGTTTGCCAATTTCTGCCTTTGTCGTGTATTATGGGCTTGTTCCATTCTGGCTGTTGGGAATATGAACTATGCCTAGCCCTGTGTGAACTCCAGAAATTGTCCCACCCTCTCCTTTCTAGTGGTTTTCCCCCCAACTTTGGGTAGTTCCTTCACACGCAGGTAGTGATCAGTACTCAGCTGAAGAATCAAGGGGAGCCTTCTGCAGTCTCCTTTCTGGTGCTCTGTCCTGTAGATTCTAGCCAGCTTGGCCTCCCCAAGCTCTCAACTTCAGCAAGCCTGCCAGGCTCTGTTTGAGTTCCCTCTTACTGTGCAGCAGCCTGGAAACTTTTTCCAAAAAGTAAGCTAGGGCAATCATAAAAATTGCCTCATTTCTTCACTTCTCTCAGGGATCATTCTCTTGCACTGCCTGTTCACCAATGTCTGAAAACCATTGTTTCATATATTTTTCAGTTTTTTCAAAGTTGTTTAAGGCAGGAGGGTAAATCCACTCCTGGAAGATTTGCCAGATGTAGCAAAACTCAGCAAGGCAAGACTCAGTTAAATCTGAATATCAGACCAACAACAAATACTTTTTATCATAACCCACACTTATAGTATAATTATATCTGAAATTCAAATTTAATGGGGCTTCTTGGATTTTATCTGGCAACCTTAATCCCTATTAATTCATCATGTCCAAAGCAGAAGTCCCCATAGACTCTTTTAGGTGCTGGAGCTGTATACTTGTTTGGAAATCCACTCCCTTCTGTGTGAAATATTTACCAAACTCCTACACTGTGCTCATCAGAATGAGAATGATTGAGGGAGAGATCTCCAGGAGGAGATATCAGATTGACAGAGAAGACAAAATAAGCATATATGAGACTAATCAATTCTCAGTTGACCTAAAATACTCGGCATGAATGCCACAGGAATTCAGAAGAGTTAAAGACCAAAACGGACTGAAATAGAAAATCCAGGAGACATGGTTAGCAAGAAAAAGTGAAGGATGAAAGAACTGTATTCAGGCCTGGGAGGGACAGTGATGCTCAGCCTGCCTGAAGATGTAAGACGCTGATGCAGGACTTAGATTGGTATCCTTCTGGACAACAGAGAAAATAACCTGAACAAAAAGACGCTATGGAAGAGCCATCGTAAACAAAGTTAGCTGGTACCAGGGCCTCTGAGAATAGTTGTTCAGTTTGTTCACTGCACAAGGGGAACCGGGTGGGAGGATAGGTGAGGACTGAAATCTACACTGTTTTAATTTCCAAGATATAAGTCTCAGTGCTGGGGCTCATCTAGTCAGAGGAAAGGATGCTTTTTCTAATTGTAAGGTTGTTGTGGGCATCTGAGGCTCCGGGTGGGAGCTCTGGTACCTTCCTTCTAAGTAGTCACAGTATAATTACCTCCGGACATCTGACCGAGATGGTTCAGTGTGAGAGCCACTATGGGGAGAGGTAGGTGGAGATGTTTGAAGGTGCATCGTCTCTGAACCATGAGCGTTTCTTTCCTGGGCTACTAGGAAAAAAAGAGTGCAAAGGGAAAGCATGAAATTTCGTATTATGGTTGGAGGGAACAGAGTAGTTTAGTGAGATGGAGCTGATGGGGCTGTGGATGAATATTTTGATAGGACCCTTCGGGAGTTCAACACAGCCCCAATGGTCTGTATATGAACAGAAGGGCAACCAATGAAGAATGGCCCTGCGGGTGGGAGAGAGATGGATTGGCGATTTGGGGTTAGCAGATGCAAACCATTATATATAGAATGGATAAACAGAGTCCTACTGTATAGCACAGGGAACTATAATCAATATCCTGTGAGAAACTGCAATGGAAAAGAATTTTTAAAAAGAATGTATATATACGTATAACTGAATCACTTTGTTGTACAGCAGAAATTAACACAACACTGTAAATCAATGTACTTCAATTAAAAAAAAAAGGAATGGCCACCATAAATCTGGTGCTGTGAACTCAAAGGCCTCCTGGGCCAGGAAGATAATGGGCTTGTGGAGAACCTTTCTAACATATACCTGAAAATCTTTTTTCTCTGGAAAGTCTTTCAGGAGAAGCTGCAAATTCGGATTTTTAAGGAAAAATCTCTTGCATTTCAACTGTTGGCATAATTCAAAAAAGTGTAAGCCCGCCCCCTGCACACACAGGTACACCTCACAATACACAGTGTGGACTTACACTGTTCTAACCAAATAACACACATCTGCAGGCGTGAATGCTACTAGTGTGCCTTCTCAGTTTTAAAGCAGTATTTCCAAGCCCTGATCATTCTACACACAGTTATATTACCTCCTGCGGGTTCCCCCAAAAAGAAAGAGAAAGGGAAGAGGGAGGAAGAGGAGAACCAAGGCAAATACTACCCAGTTTGGCAAGATGGATGAATGTGAGTATTTTGGAAGACATGAACCCAAACAGCTCCTTTCTCTCCCCTCTCATTCATCAGCTTGATCTTAAAAGATTGAAGCGGGCTTCCCTGGTGGCGCAGTGGTTGAGGGTCCGCCTGCCGATGCAGGGGACACGGGTTTGTGCCCCGGTCCGGGAGGATCCGACATACCGCGGAGCAGCTGGGCCCGTGAGCTATGGACACTGGACCTGCGCGTCTGGAGCCTGTGCTCCGCAACGGGAGAGGCCGCGGCAGTGAGAGGCCCGCGTACCACAAAAACAAACAAACAAACCGAAGAAACGAAGAGACGGGACTTCCCTGTTGGCCCAGTGGTTAAGAATCTGCCTGTCAATGGGGGGTATACGGGTTCGTGCCCCGGTCCAGGAAGGTGCCACATGCTGCGGAGCGGCTGGGTCTGTGAGCCATGGCCGCAGGGCCTGCGCGTCCGGAAAAATAGATTAAAGCAAACAGATGCAGACTTAACTGGTTGGGTCTATAGTTTTGTATTTAGTTTCGCCCCCCAAATTTCAGACTAGTATCCCTCTCTGGAGATCTGGAGATTATGAGAGTTGTTATAACAAATCTTTATAGAAAAAAACCTGTATCCCATCTTCACCAGCTTGGAATTCCTTGCTACCAGCAAAAAAAGAAAGAAAGAAAAATTCTCTAAAGCAAATAACCACCTGTAACAAATATCTGATTTCTGAAAAACTGTCACGAGAAGGGAATAGCATTTTTTTTTCTTCCATATGTAGAAATTACCAACGGCTGTGCCGTCCAAAACCAATATAAACTAAAGGAAACTAAATTAGATGTCTCCACAGATGGTGAACCTCCGTCTGTAGCTACACTGGGTGTGAAAATAATGAACTAAATCTTAAAAATGAAGAATTGCTACCTTTTTTCTCTTAAGAAATGTTTGACTTTGCAAATCACCGCTGCTGAGCTGCAATAAATGTATATCTTGTCTGTTTGGCTACTGCCTGCATTGATCTGTCTGTGTCAACTACCGAGTTCCTTCCTAGTTTTATGTTATTTTAGAACAAGGGAGGTGGGGAGTCCGAGGCACAATTAAGAACACAGTCTTTAACGGAAAAGTGCTATTTTAAGGACAGCCAATCCTATTACCTAAATCTTTCCAGTTGGTCAAGTTGTAAAGGTTTTCTCTTCCCTAGCCAGTTTGAAGGCTAGAACATTAAAGAAACACCAGAGGGCACTATTCTCACAGGGAAACCAACTCACAGAGCGACTAAAGATGGAGGCTTCTTCTGAATTTATCTATAACAGTTCCTTTCACATTTAAACGAGACAAGTATTATTCTCTAGGCTTTTGTCATCTGTGACTGAATAACGGCCTTGTCCCTGAGACATCACAGGGTTTACAGAATTGATAAACTAGACCCACCAGCTTGCTCTACGGCAAGTGTATTGGATAGTACTTTACACCAGGACGGATGTGTAGGGGAGCAGCGGTGATGTGAACAATAATACTTAGGTCAACGAATGGTGGGGCTTTTTTCTTGGCTCGACTTTACCTGAATACCTGAATGGTGACACTGTCAGGTTCATGCCTAGGTGAGATCTGAGCCAGGAATTTGGTCAATTTAGATAAAAATCATTGTTTGCACTTTATTTACTTGGGTTTTTCAAATTTACCCAGAGCGGTACTGCCAAGAGATCAGGAATCTCTTGCCTTTCCATAACATTCACCACGTCACCCACCAAAGAACACGTTATCTAAGTAAATATGGTGTACTTGCTATGCAAATTCACCTTCAAGACAAATTCTTTGGCTGTCCTTTCCAGAAAAGGTGTTACTTTTAAGTTCTCTCTTTATGGAAATTCTAGAGCCACTACTGCTTATTTGTTGGTTCACTGGTTTTTCCAGAGAACTTTCCCTAATAATCCAATTCCCTTGTCATATAAAGGCAAGGCCTCTGCATTCACTTCCTCATTGGCTACAAGGGGCAGAAAAATCCACAGGGAAATTTGGGTGGTAGTCATCTTTATCAAGTGTTGCTATGACATCAAAGATTAATTAATAAAAATAATGTTCATTCTCATCAATACTAAGATCCCTGGTAATGTACAAAAGAGCTAGCTAGCTACTCAAACTCCCTTTTAGATGGCGTTCAGTCTGTAGATTCAGGGCAGAGAAGCTTGTCATGTTTGGCCGTATCGGCAGCAGCCAGTTAACCAGATGTAACATGAAACTCTGACATGATTGCATAGTGGTAACTTGTACTATAAGTGTATTGTCCTCTCTCTCACACTCTGTAATACTGCCCCATTGTAAACAAGACGTCTGGCTTAACTGGGAGATCCTCTAAAAAATATTTAAACTAAAACAGAAGCTGACATCATAGGGGAAGGCTGTATTCCCTGTGTTTGTATTTCTAACTTCCTATGCCATTCCCAGAGAAAGCCTCTCTGGGTTGCTTAATAATGATAACAATGGATTACATACAGTGGTTGGCAAAAGGAGAAAAAATGATTAGATCATCCAGGCAACTCATCTTTCCAGCCAAGGGCAGAATCCCCAGATAGGGAATCTAACACTTTATTTAAGGCAAAGGGCCAAGTAGTAAGAGCTACACTGACTTCGTTGTGCTGTCTTCTCTGGCAATACTGACAGAGCACCAAATCTGTTTTAGTTGGCTGTGCTCATGCTCTACTTAATTCCTTAAATGGGAGCTTCCAACACAGTCCTGCTCTTTTCTTTGGAGATAACCAGTGGAGTAAATGGTATCTGGTGAAATGTAATTAACTCTTGTAAATGATGCCTGCGCAAAACTCAAGGTCAGGTTACTGCAGAGAACACCTTTACAGGACAAGGCCAATGAGGGGGAAAGTCCTCGAGGGCCCTCGCGTCTAGAGAGGCTTTCACCTTTGCTGTGTACTGTATTGTGTAAACTCTGGCTCAGAAAGGGCCATTGTTTCCGGCTTATTTATTCACCTGATTGAATGTATTCAATAGCACAGCTGAAATGCTTGATTTCTCATCCCTAGGCTTTGCTCTTTTTATGAACTGGAGAGTCTATCTTGTTCCTGAGTGTATTTTCTTCTTACAATCAAATGTTGAATACATATATGGCTAATTCAAATTCTCAAAGTGCATTTTATAATATCTGGAGATGGGAGGCTAGGCCTATCCAGATGGGCTGTCAGATTCCTACTCCAATTTGGTCTTTGTTGTGAAGAACGCAGTAATCTCAAGCCAACAATGCTTTATTCCTCAGAATCACCCATGTTTTCAGACTCATGGTGGGACCCAGGATGGCCAGTCAGGGCACTCCATCTCTCTGACTCTCTCTCTTCAGGATCATGAATGGTAAGGACCATGTAAGCCTGGAACTCTCAGTGGCCTCCTCTCCTGTCTATGGAAGGTGTTACTCAACAAAGCCAACATATGTCTCTGGATCTAGTTGTATCTAAAGTTCTGGACCTTTGGACTTCCTGGCTAACCTAGAAAATGAATACTCCTTTTATTCCCTTAAGCAACTTGGAGTTGAATTTCTATTAGAAGCAATGTGATTGATAGAATATCAAAATAGTACCACACTATGGACTAGAAATAGGACAGAGAGCCCCAGAAAGAGAACAAGAGACTGATGGTAGATTGTTTATAAAGAAGCTGTCTTCAGACTTACAGGGAGTATGACTTACTTCACAGTGAACACGCTGAATTGGTTGAAGTTTTGCCGAGTTACATCTGTTATGCTTTAACATTTCATGGAGGACTGAGGAAGTGACCGCACGCTGGGAAAAGAGCCAACATAAAACGATTGTGTAATAAAAGGGAAAAAGGTTTAGTTCTAAAAATTAAAGACCTGTAAGCTCAACTTTTATAGCAAGGGAAAAAATTGCCACAGTGAATAATGTGACTAGAATAAGATACTGACTTTACATGAACTACATTTTCCCCAGACCAATCTAGTATTTTAATCTATTGACAAATAATAGGTAAATTATAGGTGTGTGTCAGAGCTGGGACCAGTGGTGCAGAGTACACAGCCAAGCTGAGAAGCCATGACAAGGCTGGGTCTCCAGGTGGGAGTAAGGGGGGCTGGAGACCACAGCTAGGGACATACTTTGTACCAGGGTATAAAACCAAGGGGATTGAGCTAATCTAAGATGTTGTGCCTTTTTCTGTTCCTTAAAAAACTGAATTTCCAACCACAGACCAACGAGGACGGTTTTGTTCCTTTGAGACACTTTGCCCATCATTCAAAGAGCTGTCAGTGGATGACTGCTTTGTGCAGTACTATTTATTTATTCATCCTTCATTCATTTATTCATTCATTCATTCACTCATTCACGAAACACTTATTAAATGCCTTGTTTTTGCAAGGCACCTTATGAGGTGTAAAGAAAATAAAAATTATGAACAGCTCGTTAAGTTTTTCCCCAATGGGAACAGCTGCATTGGGGAGCATTTTGATTATGATCTAATCAGTACTGACTTTTCTATTTAAAAAAATTATCAAAGTAATTGTAAAGTGGCCAAGAATAACAACTAAGGTGTAACTAAGTCCTTAAGTACTTTTAAGATTTGGTGTAAACTAGGACAAGAATTCAAAAAAACCAGTTCTTAAAACAGCTTTTTAAATTATGACTTTGCTTCATTTTGACTTTTTAAACTTACGGTGTAGAGTGTCATTCCAGCCTTGTCTATAGATCCTAGATTTCTGTCTTTTTTTCTTACTGTTTTATAGTTTCTATGTATTGCAAACCAGTGCCCTGCTCTTACCAACTAAAAGTGCTGTTTTATCTGCAACTTTGTTTCTGTCATGGTCAGAAGTAAAAGAAACATAAAACAAAACATATGGAAAAAAGATTATTTCAGTCTTTTCACTGTTTGCTTCTATTTTTACTTTCCTTGAAATTAGTAAAATGTTTTTCTCGAAAGCATGTTTCTACGTCACTCCCACTTTCTGTGGCTTTCCATTATTGTACATGTTCTTTTGTAAAATAGCTCATTAAATAAGCTTCATTTAAAAATCTCTGACAAGCTTCTATGTCTTAAATGAACTCTCACTTTTCACTTATGAACTTAATGTAAAACACCCAGTTTGAATAGATTTTAGGCATTTACTAAATAATTTTCTTATACCTGTATACAGATGTCTCTACAAGATGAGTCAGTGGGTGGTTTATTTATTCATTATTAATTCAGTAAGTTACCGAGAACCAGCACTGAACAATGACCTGTAATAGGTTAAAGCCAAGTGAGACACCAACCTGTAAAAGACTCGTCCCTACCATCAAATTTGATCCCAATTGCTGAAAGAGACAAATCATAGTATTGAACATAAATACCTCAGTACAAGGTGACCTGTGATTCATATTAGGTCATTTGAACAAACTAAGGAAGACTGAGTGGAGAAGAAGGACCCTAGTTGGGTTTAGGATCCTTGATAAGGACTGGGAGATGTTGTAAGTGATGAGAAAGGTGTCAGTAAAGGCCAAGTAGACAGGAAAATACAGTGAGTTTGGGGAAGGAGCAGATGCTTCATACTGGCAAACAGAAGTGGGTAAAGCTAGCGAGCAGTGAAAGAGCCGTGGTGTTTTGAGTGTCAAGCTTATGAGTTTGGAGTATTTCTAGGGCCCAGTTGGCCTCCCCTGACTTCTCAGCCACTCCAAGCCATCCTCAAAATGGTTGCCAAAGTGATCTTTTTATAAGATGCAGTTAACTTATAACCCCTCTGTTGAAGATTTCTCAGTGGATTTTAGAGGGGTGTGGTTCCATAAGCCCACTCAAGTATGGGCATCTATGACACTATTCACAGCTCAGCACCAAGACTTAAGTAACCTTATGATAAAAATAATTTTGTAAATACTGAATTTCACACAATTTTTTACTTAAAAGGAGTTGTGTGCATTACCCAAGTAGGGGAAATAGTATTATCTCATTTAGTCTTAAAAATCATCCCTGCAAGATAGTTATTATTATTATAGGTGAGGAGAACCAATACTGAATAATGAACTGTAATAGGTTAAAGCCAGGGGAGATATCAACTTAGATTAGACTCATCAGGAGAGTCACAGTGATCAAGTAATTTATGCAAGGTCAAACAGCAGTAAAGTGGCCAAGTTGAGATTTTAACCCAGCTCTGTTTGATGCCAATTCCTCTGCACACGCAGATTCAAAAGTCATCTTCAGAGACGGCAGAGTAGAATTTGTGAATGACAGTTCCAAGACATAGAAGCAGAGAAGTACAAGGACCTAGACTCATCTGCAATACCTATTTCCAGGCTGCATCACTTCAAAAGAAAATTACAGATTATTAAAGCAAGGAATTGTATTCGATGACTTTTCATATCTTTTCTCACCCCCTTAAGTTCTTCATCATCATCTATTACCAGATATCCATTTCTCCCTAAACACTTCAATTTCAAGAGCTAGGCTGAAACAGTGAGGAGCTCTTTCACATTTTGAAGAAAATGTCTTTTACAGTGATAGGTGCCTATTTCCCCAAACACTGAAAGCAAACTTCAAATGCCACTCCCACTGCTGCCTCTTTCAAAAACGAATAACAGCAACAAAACTCAATAAAATTTGCCTCTAGCCTGCTTGAAGTTTAAGCCAGATCTGCGTTTGGTTTCCCGGGACAAAGTGGGAGATGCGGTTAGCTAAGTTACAAGCCCTTCACAGCTCTGAAGAACAATGGGACAGGGATCTTCAAGATAAAAACCATCCATTTGGGTAGAAAACAGCTCCAGCTGGTGATTGGTTACTAACTAGGCATTCTGCTTCTAACATGCTTTGGACAAACGCAGGAACCCCACCAGGTGTGAATGGAAAGATGTTTTCCCTTGCAGGACCAAAAAGAATGGCATCTGATGGTATTAGGGTCACCGTGATTCTGGACACCATCAAAAGCCAGGGTTTTTAGGGGTTCTCTTTTTTATAGCTTCACAGGGAGCCCTTCTCTTTCCCAGGAATCCTCTCCAGAGAGAGAGGCTGTGGAGAATTTTCCTGAATGTAATGAATGTCAGCACATTCCCAGCTAGACCACGCGTTTCATTCTTATCAAATGAAACTGACCTCTCTGCCCCAGCTTGTTCTCCTTGTTCATCACTATGATTAATTTCGAGTTCTCAGTGATGCAGGTTTCTAGATGAATTGCACAGGCCACTTCAGATGGCAAATATGTACCTCTAGCATCCCCTCGCCCTTATGGAGGTCATGCACTAGCTTAGAAGAATGAGGATTTTAAAAATAGTTGGCTTACACTCAAATCTGCATCCTACGAAATGCTCTGCCCAGACTAGCCTCTATCCTTCCAATTGGCAGAGATCTGTCCCTTCCTACTCATTTTCCATCTAATACCAAGTGACTCAAGTGGGAGTCATGACCAAAATGAAAATGTTTAGCACATAATTCAAGATTTTAAAGTATTTTTTCAGCCAATGGAAGCAAACAGGATTCATGAGAGGTCTTGAATTGACATTCAGTAGGCCCCTGAACCATGCTTAGCCACTAGAGACTTTCAAGTTAATTGCCCTGATACATGTTACTGAGCTTCCTCTAGTGAACAAACGTCTTTTTCCTTTTGCCATCACCGTCAAAGGGAAAAAAGTATATAAAAAAAAAAAACTGGTCAGAATAGCTCTTTGAGGGACTTCCCTGGTGGTCCAATGGGTAAGACGCTGTGCTCCCAATGCAGGGGCCAGGGTTTAATCCCTGGATGGGGAACTATATCCCGCACGCATGCCATAACTAAGAGGTCCGCATGCTGCAGCGGAGATCCCACGTGCTGCAACTAAGACCCGGCGCAGCTAAAATAAATGAATAAATATTAAAAAAAAAAAAAAAGAAAAGCAATTGCTCTTTGCATGTACATTTCCACATCAGAATGATTGTTTCAACATTGATTGAACTCATATTTCTGCCCCCCAAGCTTAGTTAGAGGTTTTAAGTGGTTCAGGTCATGGAGAATGAGTTAATTCACATTTCCATCTTCTCCCTTTTCAAGATTAAGTCTTCCTATTGGGGCATTTTCTTAGGATTCAAAATAAAAAGGAAAGAAATTGTTCTTTTGTACATCTAGGTAGTCCAAATACCCACATGGACAAAGGGCTTCTTCTCCCCACCTGCTTTTCTTTGCTTCCCAGAGCTGTCATCTCCAGAAACTTTGGGGAAAGTCTCTTTGGAGCATCCAGAGGATCTGTGTATGTAAATGCAGGTGAATACAAGACACTGCAATGCAGGAGCAGAGTCTGGGGGTATAGAATCATACACACAGCTGCCTCTGCACACAGCAATGCCCTGGCTCTCAAATTACTGCTCGCTGATTACTACAATCCCCCAGACACAGTGATAACACCTCACAAGTGCCTTCTGGGAAATCGGAGACAAACAAAAGAGCCCTTCTCTTTGAGGAGCTCACGGGCTAATGGGGAAGGGAGGAGATTTCGAATAAGCTAACACTGCCTGGAGAAGGTGAAAGGCAACACTGAGGCGAATTTTGAGCTAGGTTTTGAAGGCTGAGTAGAAGCTTGCCAAAAACAAAAGAGAGGGCCAAGGGAACCGCGTTTACAAGGGCGAGGGCCCAGGCAGCTGTGAGATCTGGAGGGAGTAGACGTTGCAGACGAGGCAAAGCAGGTTGGACCAGATCAGGAAGGCCTGTCGTCTCATAAACCAGAGGATAAGGTGGTGTGATTAGCAACAGAGTTGGGGATAGACTGGGGTAGGAGGATTCCAGAGGGAGAGACGAGATGTGAGGCTTTTGCCCTTAGTCTTAGCAAGTGCTAACGGAGGCTGGGACTAGGGTAGTGACAGCAGGATAAGAGAAAACAAAAAGCCACATTTCAAACACATTTTTCGAGATGGAAATGACAAGATTGGATGTGGCTGAGGAGCGAGAATTTCATAGAGGTTTGGGGAACTAGGTTAATGGTGGCAGTTCTAAAAGAAGTTTCTCTTTCTCCCTCTCTCTCTCTCTCACTGCCTGTTTCTCTCTCTCATTCTCTTTCTCTGCCTCTGTCCTTTCTGTTTTTCTCTGTGACTCTCTGTCTCTGTGTCTCTTGCTCTCTCGCTTGGTTAGCTTCTGCCTACACATCAGCTCCATTGTCCTCTCTCTAAGGACCAACTTCACCATCCACATATGCTCTCCTCCCTGTCACCTCCTATGACGAGTGCCTTTGACTTTCCATAACCCTTGTTCAATCCCATGAAATTCTGTCCCTTTCCAATCCAAGCTCATTTTAAAATTCCTTTCATGTTTCTTTATTCAAATTTCCAGTAAGATCTAATTATGCAAGGTCTTCTTTCTGTGCTAGTTGAGAGAGTCATTTATCCTGGATGCCTCTCAGAACCAGTTGAGGGCTTTTAAAAAACGTCCATGCATGGGTCCATCCTGGACCTACTGACTCAGGATCTTTGGGGATGGAAAACACAGCATGTGTATTTGTTTTAAAATTCCAGTGGTGATGGGGCTTCCCTGGTGGCGCAGTGGTTGGGAGTCCGCCTGCCGATGCAGGGCACGCAGGTTCGTGCCCCGGTCCGGGAGGATCCCACATGCTGCGGAGCGGCTGGGCCCGTGAGCCATGGCCGCTGAGCCTGCGCGTCCGGAGCCTGTGCTCCACAACAGGAGAGGCCACAGCAGTGAGAGGCCCGTGTACCGCAAAAAAAAAAAAAAATTCCGGTGGTGATACTGATGCACAAATAGGACTGAAACTACTGCCATAGGTGACAAGTCATACGTTGTAGTTCATGGCGAAGACCTTGGGTCGGGTGCTCCTAATTAGTACAGTTTCATCTGAGGAGGGGAAAGATAGGTGGAGAGGAGCAGGGTGTACAAAACATGACCACCCCAGGGATCTGAGTAGCGAGATCCTCTTACAACAGGCTATGGTCATAGAGGCACCATGAGATGTGTTTGCTACAATAGTCTCGTGAAGGCTAAAATGTTAAAGTATACATTTACAGGGCCTTCTCATGGGTTCCATGGTAGATTGCAGAGGAGGCTGCCTCTCATCTAGATGGGAAGAGTAAGGGGAAAGCTTCTTGGCGAGGTGACACCTGAGCTGAACCTTGGGGGAGCATTAATGATCAGTCTGGTGAAGAAGATGAGAAACAGGACCACAGGCAGATGAGAACAGCATATTCAAAGCACAGAAGGAGATTTGGGGGCAGGATGGCATGATGAGTTCACACTTCAGGCGTCTTCTGCCACCCTTTCCCAAATAAGAAAACTCTTTAATTTCTTTATTCTGAAAGTGATTTAAGCGTCTGCCAGAACTTGAAAGGATGTTCAAGCCAGAATAAGGTGAACTGTAAGGGGATGGTGAGAGGTGAGACTGGAGAGGTATGCAGAGGCTTGGTCGTGAAGTTTCATGGTCAGTTTATTAGAATAGTAGTTACCGTTTATTAAGCAACTACATGCCAGGCACTTTATGTGCATTATTTCATTTAACCCTCACAGAACCCAGAAAGTCAGCATTATTATACTCATGTTATACACAAGGAAACAGAGGCTCACATAGCTTAAGTTTACTGGTCACAGTAAGAAAGGTAGAAAATGGCAGCGCTAGATTTTGAACCTAATCGTTCAAGTTCTCAGCCTTAACATCTTTTTAAAAAAGGCAGGAGGGTGGGGGAATGCTATATTTGGAAATGAAAAAAAAAGAAAAAAAAATTTATGTGGCTTAAGATATTGCATGTTGGGGTCATTTTGGCACTCAAGTGCTTTAAAGTATTCATAATCATATCTGTAGAGGTAAATGTTAAATATTTTGTATCCTATATTTTTGTTTTCAAACATTTTAGCAATAAAAATAATATTTTAATTAAACAGAACCTGGTGTGGATGCCCAGAATGTAAAGTACGTGAAAGAGGAGTATCTCAGGGTGTGTCTTGGAGGTGGGAGGTTGACCAGGTGTCAGCATCCTCCGGTCTCTCCTCTCAACCATTTTCCCAAAACGCAGGAACTCTGGGCTTCCCTGGTGACGCAGTGGTTGAGAGTCCGCCTGCCGATGCAGGGGACACAGGTTCGTGCCCCGGTCCGGGAAGATCCCACATGCCGCGGAGCAGCTGGGCCCGTGAGCCATGGCTGCTGAGCCTGCGCGTCCAGAGCCTGTGCTCCACAATGGGAGAGGCCACAACAGTGAGAGGCCCTTGTACCGCAAAAAAAAAAAAAAAAAAAACCTCAGGAACTCTATGGTTCTAGTCTACAGCCCCCAATAATTTTTAGAATCCTAAACATTTGTCTACATACCGCTCAAGCAGATGAATCCAGGAAACAGACAAATGCCATGTGTAGGTGACAGAGGTGTATCTTTGCCAAGGTGGCATGCTGTGGCCATGAGGAGGGCCCTGGCCCCCGGTGGACCCACTCCTGTGCTGTCATGGGTGCCCCTATGTCCTAGAGGAGGGCAGAACCAATCACAGACCTGGTTTAATGCCCACCACCAGGGCAGCTGCCTCCTGACGGAGGTCCTGACTTTGGTCCTCGGGGCCACAGAAGCAAACAGGGAGATTATACCTTATTTTGGATGTGAGATTGCCAAAACTGTTCTTGGTAAAATTCCCAATTAGTCATATCAAATGGTAAAGTCACCCAGGGGTAATGCCCCATCTCGGGTTCTCTTTGCTTGTTTTGGGATTCTTTCCCAGGCAGAGGCAGAAAGCACCATGAAGTAATTCACACCTGTCCGAACATAAATTATTTTATTGTCAGCACAAACCACCCTTAAATCCCTGCTGCTCTTGGGAAGCAAGGAAGGTTTTAGCACAGCACACTATGGTGACCAGTGGCCTGGTTTGCTGGGATGGGAGAGTCTCTGAGGAAGTGGGATTTTTAGTACTAAAGCCGAGGGCGTCCTAGGAAAACCAAAACGAATTGCTCACCTTACCACAACCCAACACATCACAAAACTTTAGGGTGTTAACTGGCCACACTTAGGACCCGATGTCTTGGAGTTCACAGAGCACGAATCACTTTCATGTATTTTAAACGTACTACTTAACAACTAAGTCAAAGCATTGATGTTGCAAACTCAACAAATACACTCATTGTCTCAATGCAAAGAAACAACTTTATAATCCAATTAAATATGCTTGAATATTCACTTACTGCTTGTAATGGTTAATTTTATATGTCCACTTGGTTAGGTCATGGTACCCAGGTATTTGGTCAAACATTATTTCATGAAGGTATTTTTTAGACAAGATTAACATTTAAATCAGTAGACTTTGAGTGACGCAGACTACCCTCCAGACAGTGGGTGGGCCTCATCCAGTCAGCTGAAGGATTTAATAAAAAAAAGACAGATGTCCTCTGATGAAGATTGAATTCTGCCAGCAGACTGCATTTGGACTCAATTGCTACTCTTCCCTGAGTCTCCAGCCTGCCAGCCTACCCTGAAGGTCTTGGACTTGTATCTCCACAGAGATACAAGTTGTGTGAGCCAGTTCCTTAAAATGAATCTCTCTGTCTCTCTCTCTGTGTGTGCATCTGTTTCTCTCTCTCTGTGTGTCTCTCTGTGTGCCTCTCTGTGTCTCTCTGTGTGTGTGTCTCTGTCTCTGTATGTGTCTCTCACTCTCTGTGTCTCTGTGTCTCTCTCTCTCTCTCACGCGCACACACACACACACACACATACACACACACGTGCACACACATCCTATTGGTTCTGTTTCTCAAAGAACCCTATTATACTGCTAATACATAATTTAAGTCCTTCCTTCCAAATAACCAGTTTTACAATTACCAGGAATAATAAAAAAAAGTCTTTACTAGAGACTAATATCCCGATAAAGTTGTTTGTTTGGGCCTTAGAAATTTAGAGGGATTTTCTAGCATTGCCTTAGAATTCTGCAGTAAATATTTTTCATTCCATAAATATTTATTGAGTCTTCCTATAGTTCATCACATCCTTGTGTAATTTGAATACAAAAGTAATTTACTACGTGAACAGAAACTATGGGGGCAGTGGGTAGGGAGATCCTTTATAGATGCCCAATTTAGTTCATTGAGTATTGACTTGTCCCATAGACTGGATTTTTTTGATTCTTTAGGTTCATTGTCTTTACTTTCTGAGTCTCAAGTACAGCCCATTTCATGGTCACCTGAACCTCAATCCAGTGATTATCAGTGTAGAGAGTTCAATGACAAAGTCCTAGTCTTCTTTTCTCTTCAATTCAGATTTAAACAAACTGATATGTATCTATGCTCCTCTCGGAATCTCCCCAGATTGCTTTTGTGGGTTTTCCTGAGAAGTTTAAGTTTTCTTCCTTTTACCCTCTACTGCTGTTGTATGTGTGTTGTGTACGTACACACACACACACACACACACACACACACACACACCCCATTTGAGGTTTTATTTAACACAAACAAAACGTGCAAAAGTCTTACCATTTTCTTCATTCCACACCTTGGTTCTGAGGTGGCTGATCCAGTTGACAGGAGGTCTGTTCTCACCCACAGATACGTTTAGAACCTTCCAGCCAGGTGAGTCACATGGCTCAAGTGGCAGAGAAGCCCTCACTGCAGCCTGGACTGGTTGCACATCCCTTGATGACTCTGCATTTCTTTGTGGAAAATTGCCGGGCAAGCCTCAGCCTTGCTGAACTTCAAGCACACTTTCGATTTTTAGCCAATTCGTACCCGCAGGGCAGCATGTGCCGGCTCTTCTCGCTGTTCCAAGAACCAGTGTTGGAATCAAGAACTGGTTCTTGAATCACTCCTCCCCTGACCTCATCCCCTCCCCCATCCCAGTGCTTCCCTTTATCAAGACTTACTGTTTGGACTGGTTTCATAGAAACACCTTGATTCTTCCCTTGATGATGAGAAGCATCGTGACAGAGTCTGAGAGTGAGTATGATGCTGGCAACATGGTAGTTTTCCCTTCACAGATATGACCCCTCCCTCGGGCTACTCAGACCTGATATCCTGGCTTTATTATCCTTATGATAATAAGTTCTTTCTTTTCCTGAAAGCGGGAGTGCAATCCAGTCCTTTGGTCAGTTGTAATCTCTTAAAAGGCTTGAAGAAGGTTAACAAACCAAGCTACAGCCCTTGCTGCTGCAGCCAATCCCTGGTCAGCACTGACACTCATCGTTCATCCCCTGACCACCCATTCTAGATTTTCCTTGCCCTTGACCAACATTTTGGTCTGGTTTGGTTGCTTGCCTGGTATGGTGACACAGACCTTCATTTCTGAAGTGTTTCAGCCCTTAGTTACCTTATTCCTATCAAATCATTTTTGATGCATTGCCCTTTAATAGATATTATTGGACACAGATGAGCCAAGAGAAGTACCAGTGAATCCCCTGCGTTCTAGACATATTCCTCTCTGTACCAGCAACCCTCTCTCTTCAAGGGAATCATCACCAATCATGCCTGCCAGTATTGTAACTTTTTTTGCCTACTGGTTCACTGGCATGGGAAGCCCAAAGAGGTCAGGTGGTAGTTTTAGCCCTCAGTTCAGTGGAACCCCAGGCCCAAGAGTTCCCACCCAGGGAGGCAGAACACCTTAATTTAGCAGAGACTGAGTCTGTGGGCATGAGAAGCTCAAATTCTGCAGGTGGGTCACTTGGAATTATGGTGGAACAGGTCCAACGCTATACCATTTAGGACATCTACCTACCTAATCAATCACACCATGAAGGACAGCACCCTAACCCTACAAGGTGTTGTCCCTTTTCTGGTACAGGTACTGTGGGCAGGGAGGGCAAATCCACCTCCAAAGTATCGATTTAGGCAAGTGTGAATCACTGCTCCCTTTAAGGTAGAAGGGGTCTGCTGTAATTGACCTGCCACCAGCTGGCTGGCAGTTCTTTCCAAGACTGAGACCATATCAAAGGCTCAGTGTTAGTCTCTGATCCTGGCAAGTAGGGAATTCAGTAGTGGCAGGAGCTAGCCTCAGCCTTCTTGAGAGGGAGTCCATGTCTTTTTGATTCATGCTTAGTTTCCATTCTTGCCACATTGGTTTCATGGCCCCATTGCATAAGCACTGGATGACTCAGTAAGGAGCTGACTAACATTGTTTGTTGAGAGCTTGGTATGAGATTGCTGTTCTCTGGTACGTATTAGTATGTGATAACAGATTTGTGTGCATTTTGTTCACTCCCATTATTCTGTGTACGTGCAGTTTTTGTAGAAATCCTTGTCTCGTGTCTTGTTCCGTCTAAGTACTGGCCATTCAATCAAATCACTTCCCACTGCTCAGGAGTCGGTATACATCCTTTCCTCAGGCCACTTCTCCTTCAATATGAAATGGATAACCAATGTATTGCCCTTAACTCTGCCCAGTGGAAGGATTTCTCTTAACCACTTTCCTTCAGGGTCAATTTTGAGCAGCAGCTCACCCCTGGCTGGAACCAACATATTACACTCTCCCTTTTGTGAACCAGGCCCAAGTCCTTTCTCCCTCTGACAGTTGCCATAGGGAACCCCTGATGATGCCATAGATGTAGATTGAAGGACAGGTACTAGTACAACAGAGTTAGGGAAAACGAGCCCAGGCCACCTGCCTCTGTAATTTACTCGGGTGTCCTGGACTGACTTTAGTCTAATCCTGAATGTACCTCTTCTATTGTGTCATGCATTGCTGTCGTCTCCACCCGGCCCTGTGATTTGGTGGATCTGATAGCACTCAGCTCATGATGAGCAGCTGTGTTTCACAGTCACTTGGTGTTCCATGATGAGGTCTAAATTGTTATTTGGGATGAACATCATGTTATTTTTCCAAATAGGGGGTTGTTCTCTGCCACAAAAGATGAAACTGTGCTCCAGAGTCATGAGGGTCTGTGCTATGATTCTTCTAATGAGACTTTTCAGAGATTCTATGCAGTATTCTCACCCACAGATACATTTAGAACCTTCCAGCCAGGTGAGTCACATGGCTCAAGTGGCAGAGAGGCCCTCACTGCAGCCTGGACTGGTTGCACATCACTTTTGCCTCTGGGCCACTTTTGAAACTGGGCCTTCTTTATAGAGATCTGGTAGCTAAAGTGAGAGAGTGAGAACACAACGTTCTGGCTGTCTGTCTATCCATCTCACTCCTAGGATGGTCATGATCCATTACCCATCACCAGCGATCCCTGTGGACCAAAGCACCCTCCGTGGCCAGGCTGTTCTGAGATGTTACCGTGATTATCAACCTGAAGGCAATGGGGGCAGATCTTGAGCAGAACAAGACTTCAGATGAGATCATTACATTGCTCAGCACGAGTAGAAGTTTTTCTCCTCTGGGGAGGGAGAAGGGACCATTTCTCCCAGGCAAGAAGGAGGGGCAGGGACATTTGGACATTCACGATGATCAGGCTTGTTCACTCAAATGTCCCCATTCTAGGTCTCAGGTTATTACTCTTCCTCTCCAGACCCTCACTTTGACATAGGAGCATGTTGGGCTGTGCATTTTGTCTACTTTGAAAGTTTGCTACCCTATACCATGCAATCCTGGACATGATTTTCTTCCTTGTCTGCCTTGCAGCTGTAGGAGACGAGAGGATTTTAAAAGCTTCCATAGAGACCCTCTGGCTCTCACAGCATGCTGTAAGTGGGCAATTAGTTTTCCTGAGCCTGTTATTCCATTTTGTGAATCTTCCAAAGCCATCAAAAGCAGCTACTCCATAAGACAGTTCTGGTAATTATCACTTCCCCTTCATGTCAAGGTATAGCAGCCACTTGACACACCAATATCTTGCCTTCCACCTATACCACATACCAACTAAACCCAGGTGAATATTCTATCACCTGCGTGCCAGGGATTAGGGGCTGCATGCCAGGGATTAGGGGCTTTCAGTTTACCACCACAAATGAGGATCCACACTTCTATCCTGAATGTCTGACTTCTAAGGGCACTCCCTATACCACTGTATTTGCCTAGGTTCTTAGAAAACAGAACCTGAGGCAAAATTTTCTGTGCTAACACTTAACTGTAGGGTGGCATCGCAGCAGGCAAAGAGAAATGAGGACGGGAATGAGGAAGAACAAACACAAGGAAGTGCATGACCTAGCTAGCCAGAGTTTCGCCACAAACACATTAGCTTCTCAGTCTTAAAAAGACATTCCAGGACTTCCCCAGTGGTCCAGTGGTTAAGAATCCGCCTTCCGATGCAGGGGACGAGGGTTCAATCCCTGGTTGGGGAACTAAGATCCCACATGCCACGGGGCAACTAAGCCCATGCACCACAACTACTGACTACTGAGCCCACGCGCTGCAACTAGAGAGAAGTCCGTGCGCCACAACGAAGAGCCCGCGTGCTGCAACGAAGACCCGACGGGGCCACACACAAAGTAAATAAATAAAATAAGGACATCCCCAGAGGGACAATATGAAAATAACTGCATTTGGAACAGTCTGTTGGGGGGGAAAAGGCAAGGAGTTTATGAGCAGGTGGCCTCTCATTTCTTGTCTCCCATTGGTCAGAATTCACCCCATTATGTCAATTTCCCGCCACATCGGAGTTGTTTCATCACCCCCTCCAGGAAGACCCTGGAGCTTCTGAAGGCCCAATCCAGGCAGCGCGTGGCCACAGTCTTCTGTTCTCCTTAGCTGCTCACGTCTGTTGAAGCTTTTCCGTCTGTGGTGACAGCTCCAGCAACAGCGGCCAGGCCTTACGACTGCAGCAATGGATGGGCTGCAGCCAGGCCCTTCCTAGTTAGGAAAGAAGGCTAATGGCCAAAGCCAGGTTTTATTGAATAGGTGAGGATGAGTGGATCTAGGTGGCACAGAAACTGGGCCTAGTATATGCACTTTCCCTTCAAGGAAATAAAGCCTGATGTTAAAGTTAAGCTCACTTAACTGCATGGCAAGTTGGCGCTCTACCTCTCGTCATGAGAACCTTTCCCCATGTCAGAATTTCATAGGCTCACAGGACTGGAAAGCGTGCAAATCATTTGGTTCAGCCTCCATATTTTTCAGCTGAGATGCGTGAGCTTTACAAAGCTTAGGTGACCCTCTCAGGCCAAACAGTAAGTGGAGAAACGAGACCACCTCCCTCCAGCGCAGGCCTCATTCCGCAATATCACATGGATAAGGCAGGTATAGGGCGGGGGGCGAGGGTTACCTGGCACCCACTCTTGCCTTTATCTTTTGAAGGTGTCGGTTTAGTGAGGTGATGTCTAAGAGGTGCTGTAAGAACACTGAAGGAAAGATGTTATGTAATTTTGAAGTGCTGTTGTTGGTTTTGGAACAAAAAGTCTTTAAACAACACTAGCCTGGCTTGTTGGTGAATCACAGTGGGTGTTAGAAGGGTCTATGTTTCCAGAAGCAACACCTCGTCTTCGGATATGAAATAGAGTGTAATACAGAGAAGAAAGTGCAACAAACAAAGGTGAGTGTGTCATGTGGAGTTATTGGCTCCCTTGAATTCGAAATCTATGTTAACAACTCTCGAGGATTGGCTGGGAGGTCTTCTTCCTCTGTTCTATGTTCATGCCGAAGTGGAGACATAACAGTCTGTGCCCTTTTCAGCACAGCTACTGAAGCAGCATTCGTAGCTGTCATAAAGGTCAATGTGCACCTAGAGCAGAAACCCCTTGTTCCTTGAAAATAGCCTCATTTCTAGCCAACCTGCTCGCTTTGCCCTTGGTGGACACATTGACTTCAGTGACATCTGGAGATTCTTGCCCTCTTGACATGTGCGCTGACAATGTAAAGACCTGAACTCTACCTTCTGACAGCTCCCATTTCTGGAGCTACAGAAGGTACACAGGGATGATGTTCTAATCTTCTTTCACTTTATGTTCCAAATAATATCCTAGGGAACTTCTTGTTTTTATTTCCTGTCGGAGAAGATTTAAAAAAAGTAATTCTGGCTTGCTAAAATCAGTTTCCCATCATGTCTTAAATTAGCTTGGTACCAATTTGCTTGACTATCTGCCCCAGTGCTGTGGGAGGGAACTGAGGAGCTGGCTTGAATTTCCACAGGTGGATGCCAACTACGGTGTGCCCTGGCACTGCTTTCAGAGGCTTTTTGCCAAGCCAAAATTTCACTTCTGATTCCACAGGGAATCAAGCCCTGAATGAGAAGACAGCTATGGGGGGGGGGGGGACAGCATCTATTCAATCTGTCAGCTCTTCTCCTTATATCCCTTTCCAGCACAGAAAGATACATTGAAATACAACAGGAAAAACACAGATTAAATGCAATTCAGTGAAGTGTGAGAAAAAGCATAGGTAGTTTCCAGGCAAGACTGTCACATCAGCAGTGCAAGTAAAGCATTTCAACTAGTGTTTCCACCACAGAAAAGATGCTCGCTTCCAGGGACTGCCAGGTGCTACTCTGATGCTGGAAACCTCTCCTGGAATGGAAGTAATAGCACACTTTTGTGCCTGTAGAGTTTCCTATTTTACCCCTTTTAGCTTAAGAAAGGTTACTGCCCTTCTGTGGCACTGTGATGACGAAGACTTGGAAATATATAGTCATGCACTTCTTTGGTTGTTTCCTGAATTATGCAGGGTATTCATTCCAGTGAATTCTACTTTGGAGGCTTTCTGAAATGTCAGAGTCTATTACCTGCTGCCTAGGAGAATCCATTCCAGGCTTGCACAAGTAGAGCCAAAAAATCAGACTTCACCTACTCGTGGAGACTAAGCCAGGGTCGCAGAACTGGACTCTCTAGAAGTGTGATTTTTGGTTGTCTGTTTGTTTTGCTTTTTCTCCTTTTCTTTTTATATGAAGGAAGCTTGTTGAATGTACATGCCTCTCAGACCTGGGAGGTGCAGTAAAGCCCACAGAAATCCAGGAGGGGCAATCTCCTAGTCTTTGATAGATATTGGAGGACTTTCTGCCCCTCCTTGAATGTATATACCCTTATGTATGGTCAGGCCACTCAAGATGGCTGTTCTCTTGCTCTCTGTACATCCTCTGCTCAACCAGCCCCTGCTTCACTCACATGAGCATCCAAGCTCTTAATTACAGGGCTTAATCAGTAACTGCCTACCTGCTCTCCCACAACCCCCTGCCCCAGCCGCTGGTTTCCCTGGTAACTGATGAGCCCCCCTGACATCAATTCCGCCTGTAAATGGTAGCCTCTTCCTCCCCTGAGTAGTGAAGATTGTTGCTACGTCCTGCCTGCCACCCACCCATTATACATGGTACAGTGTCGCTCCAGAATCCATTGTTTCAGACGTGTAGGATCCTCTGTCCAATAAGCCATTGATGTCTCTGTTGCTGTCTCAGGCTCTTTCTTCAGTTTTGAGGCTGGACAACTACAAGGCTTGCAGGCCTGTGAGGGTGCATCCAGCCCAACAACTGGTGAGCCAGCCAGGAGGCCGAGGAAACTCCGTGAGCATGGAGATGTCGGGAAATAAGGACGGGAACGGAAAGTTTCAGGAGGTACTCCTGAGGTGGCCATCCACTAGCATGTGGGGCCCTGTGGCAGCTGACCACCATGAGAGATGTCTTTCTCTTCTGCTGTACGGATGATATCCTGTAAACCTCAGAGCCTCTCTCCAGTTTAAAAGTAGCAGCCCCACGCTCATGGCTCATCTGACTGCACGGGGTGTGGCTGGTGAATACAGACAGAACGCAAGGACCTGGATTATCTATTAAATACTTGGATGTTTTCTGGTTGGGTAAGACAAGCATACCCCCAACCCACCACCCCTAAAGAATTACAGACACAGCCTTCAGGGACATTAACTTAGGGACAGGCATGTGAATTGGACGTGGCTAGTTACCCAGACGGATTGGTTGGGGCCAGTGATAATGGCAAAACAATAAAAGAGTACCCATGGGCTTCTGGTCCCAGCTCTGGAGGGGGCATAGCAACAAGAGTATGATGGAACAGCAGCTATATGCAGTCTGTGATGTGTTACAACAGGTGGAAGACATTACAAAAGGCTTACCTGAGTCCTCAAGCAACACAGAAAACCGCTGCTCGGGGTCTGGAACAGCTGTGTGCGACATATGGGCCTCCCATGGACATGGAGAGCGACCAAGGACCATGAAGTTCAGGAATGGACCAATAAAAATAACATACATTGGCATTTCCACCTGCCTTACAACTCGACTGCTGCCGGGCTGTGAACGACTGAGGTGGGAGACCACTGTCTCAACACGTGGACCAGGAGGCTAGCTCAAGCCCTGCAAACTATAACCAAACATCCCAGGAGCAATCATCCCAGTGCCTACACCAAGTTAACCCAGAGGCAACTAGTCAACACAATTTGAGTTCAACTGCTGACCACCAAAGGACCATTGCCAACTGTCAGTTAGGATGAAAACTCACTTTTGCTCTCCTCACAGGATCTACCCCAGGTGAACACACTACAAAACGGTCCTGGTAAGGTAAGTCCCTGGTGGTTTGGGTTTGCCACCCCTGGGGGAATAGAATTTAAAAAAACGATGTACAGATTTCACCTGTCTTCTACCCGGCCCCACCTGAGACCACTAGGGTAATTAATCCAGGCCCCCTACTGGAGAAATGCACCAATATGTTAACCCTATTTTCTGTTTTTCTCCACTGTCTCTCCAGTGTCCGGTACTGGCTGTGGGGACTGAGTGTAGACAGAGGGTATGGAACTGCAGGCCAGGATAAAAAACACGTGCAGGCCTGGAATTATCTCAGAATGCTGTTACTGCTTGTATGCTGCTTAACGGTCATGAACTTACCTGTACTGTGCCTGTTAAACATCTTACGTTTCATCCCTAGTCTGAGGGGAAGGGATCTGTTTGCAGACTGGATGACAGTGGTGGTCTCACCTGTGGAAAAAGTCTGACTGCTGGGTCTCCAGCGAGATGCTGTTGTTATCCTCCTCTAGATTTCCATGAAAACCTGACCCATAAGCGTCTGGCTCCAAAGTTTGCCCACCTTTTGGTGAATTACTATCTTTAGTCTACTAGGTGTCTTACTCCTAATACTCTTCAGCTGCTGCCATCTGTATTGCATTTGTGGTAATTGGTTGCGGTGCCCCTCTACATACCTGGCCCCCAGGGATATCCCAGAAGAGGGGTGGACCAGGACGCTAAGGGTCATGCAGGGTATGTAGGGGTGGAGCATATGGTCAGGCCATTCAAGATGGCTAATCTTTTGCTCTCTGTACATCCCTGCTGGACAAGCCCCACTTCACTCACATGACTATCCAAGCTCTTAATTATAGGGCTTAATTAGTAACTGCCTACATGCTCTCCCCCTAGCCCAGCCCCAGCCACTGGTTTCCCTGGTAACTGATGAGCCCAACTGAAATCAATTCCCCCTATTAACGGTAGCTTCCTTCTCCCCGGAGTAGTGAGGACTGCTGCCATGTCCTGCCTGCTGCATACCACACGTGGTGGGTGTTGCTCCAGGATCCTTCCTTTCACACATGTAGGATGCCCAGCCCAGTAAGTCACTGATGTCTCTGTTGCTGTCTCCAGGCTCTTTCTTTGGTCTTGATGCTGGACAATTACAGGGCTTGCAGGCCTGCACACGGGGTACAGCCCAACACCTTAGTAGAGCAGTCAGGTAACAGCACTAGCAATAGATGTTCTCTCCAAGCACGCATTGAGGGTCCTGACCTCCTATATGAACACGCATGCAGAGTTATCTCCAAAATGAGCAGCAGGAATGTTCATGATCACTGTACTGGAGTAGATAAACTATCTTGTACATGTGTGTACAAAGGTAAAACTGTAGTATAATATCATAACTGGGATATTGACATACAATCTCTTGATCTTATTTATATGTATAGTAATGGTATCTTTAATAAGATAATTTTTTAAAATATATATATATTTTAAGAAAGCCTCAGATATTTATGAGAGCATTAATCATAATACTAAAATGATAAAAACTAAAAATTATATTATGGCCTATTTAAAAAGCCAAATCTCAAGTTATTTTTGGGTGGTGGGATTAGAGTGATTTTTATTTTATTTTCCTTTATGTCTATTTCTTTCTTTTCTACAGTTCAATATTACCTTTATGATAAAAATTAAACTTAAAAACCAAAACTTTGGGTATGATATGGACACAGCCTGAGAGTAAACATACAAATATCTAGAATGGTCAGAATTACCTGCAAAAGGGCCTAGTTTAGTTTTCTGACACGTGTTGTTACTTTGGTTGTTACTCCATCAACAGCGTAATATGTATACATGCATTTTTTTAGTTGAGATAATTATAAGTTCGCAGTTGTAAGGAACAGGGCAGAGGGATCCTTTGTACACTTCACCCAGTTCCCCCCAGTGGTAACACTTTGCTAAGCTATAGTATAATGTCACAACCAGGATATGGACATGGACACAATCTACTGATCTTATTGAGATTTTCCCAGTTTTACTTGTGCTCATTTGCGTGTGTTCCTGTAGGTGCAGGCACACTTCTGTATCAAGTTCCATATGATTTTACCAGCTGTGTAGGTCTGTGACCACCATAGTCGAGATACTGAACAGTCCCAGCACCAAAAGGATCCCTTATGTTGTTGCCCTTTTATCATTATAACCACCTCTCGTGCCACCTCCCCAATTTCTCATCTCTGGCAACCACTAATCTGTTCTCCATTTCCAAAGTTTCATCATTTCAGAAATGTTATATAAATGGAATTATGTACGATGTAACCTTTTGGAATTGGCTGTTTTCACTCAGCGTAAACCACTGGAGATTCGTCCAAATTGTTGCAGCCATCACAATAGTCCCCTTTCCATTGGGGAGCAGTATTCCATGTTATATATGTACCACAGTTTACCCATGTGCATGTTGGAGGACACTGGGTTGATTCCTAGCTTCGGCTACTACAAGTAAAGCTGCTGTGCACATTTGTGTACAGGTTTCTGTGTGACTGTATATTTTCATTTTTCTGAAATAAATACCCTAGGAATGCAATTGCTGAGTAATATGATGGTTGCATGTAGTTTTATAAGAAACTTCCAAAGTGTGTTCCAAAGTGGTTGTATCATTTTACATTCCCAACAGCAATGTATGAGTTACCTAATTTCCCCACATTCTCCCCAACATTTGGTATTGCCACTTTTTAAATTTTAGTCATTCTGATATATCTTAGTGATATCTCTTTGTGGTTTCACTGTGCGCTTCCCTAAAGGCTAACAAAGTTGACCATCTTTTCAAGTGCTTATTTTCTATCTGTTTATCCTCTTTGGTGAAATGTCTATTAATGTCTTTTTTGCCCCTTTTCTAATTGGATTGTTTGCTCTTTTAAATCTTGAGTTTGGGGAGTTCTTCCCATTATAGATATTAATCCTTTACCATGTAGGTAATTTGCAAATATTTTCTCCCAGCTTATAGCTTTTCTTTTCATCCTCTTCATGTGAGCTCTCATAGAGCAAAAGTTTTAAACTTGATGAAGTCCGATTTTGTGTGTGTGTGGTTTTTTCTTTTTCTTTTTTTTTTTTTTGCTTTTATGGATCATGGTTTTGGTGCCAAGTCTAAAAACTCTCCTACTCTTACGTCTCAAAGACTCTCTCTGTTTTTTTTTCTAAAAGTTTTGTAGTTTTTATGTTTTACATTTGAGTCTATGATCCATTTTGAGTTAATTTTTTTATGATGTGTGAGACTTCGGTCAAGGCTCATTTCTTCCTTTTCCTTTTCTCCTTTTCTCTCTCCCTCTTTCTCTCTTTTTCCTATGATGTCCAACTGCTCCAGCACCATTTGCTAAAAGGCTATCCTATCTCCATTGAACTGCTTTCTCACCTTTGTCAAAAATCAGTTGGGTATATTTGTGTGGATCTATTTCTGGGTGTCGACAGCATTTTGACACAACATCTGCTTCCCATGGAGAGATAGAGAATGAGGAGTTACTGCTTCACTGTGCGTGAAAGAAGAGGGGTCTCTGCGGGGTTATTAGTGTAAGAGAGCCAAATGCAGAATCAGTGAGTAAGCGCAGAACCTGGCTCACAAAGGAAAAATCTGCCTGGCAACTGTTGAAACATCAAGTCTGAGCTTAAAAAGAAAAAAATCATTCTTGCTTAAGGCATACAGCAGAAGACTGTGGTCAGTTCTCTGCCTCCCTATTGTCTTTTATTGTTTTATCACTTAAAGGAGATGGGACTCTTTGATTCCCCACTACTTTCTGTTACAGATAATCAAAGACTAATTTTTAGGATATCTCTTTGAGCTCTCAGTGTTTCCCAGAGGCTATAATCATCACCTTCCAAGAAGTGTTTCCTCCCCCTTAACCCCCTGCTGTCCATGTATTTGCAAGTGTCCAGACAGGTGGCTGAGTGGGGATGCTTCTTGGGGTTTTCATGCGAATAGGTCACCATGAATCCAGGGTACCCCATGAATCATCTTTGAGAAACCTAGCCCTGACTCATCTTACCTCATGCAGGTGCCTCATAGTATTTTCTCTGAATCAGTATGATTAAAATGATTTTGTCCTGAACTTGTTCACCTTCTTTGATCACTTGGAGAGGTCTTTGAGGGATAAACTGATTATAACCTGGAATGCTCCCCAACCATAGTTACTTTCATCTTCACTCTCTCCACCTTTCACTGAGATTTAACTCCTTTTAATCAGAATAATCTATAATACAGATGGGTGCACAAAACAAACACTTTACCGTTTCTTAATATAAAGGGAATAAATCATCTCCTTCTCTGTAAGACACTTACACCATCCTGTCCTTTTTTATTTCCCCCGGGAGCCTCTTCCGCCCTGTTCATGTGTCTCATGATGCACATGGGAAAAGATGCCTGTCTCTCTCTTCCTCTTTCTCCCTTGGTATTTCCTCTTCTTCATTATATTTTAATCATATTTCTTTGTATCTTCCTTTCAGTAGGGGTAATGAATTATAATTTTGTGGTTTGAAATATTATTTATGAGGACTAAGTATATGTTTCCATCATAGATCCTTAACATTTTAGCTTCTTAACTACATGAAAATGGTTTCAACATGCAATTCAAATTAAAGCTTTGTAGTGGAGAAAGGGAAGGCTTCAGGTCTATCCTGATTGGAGACTGTTGGCATGAGAAAGCTGTAAGCTGCTAACTAGAGTTGTGGAATTGCTGTGTAATTGGTTAGGGGTGCATATTTGACTTTCTCTGGTTGGTCCTGAGTTGGAATTGAGGCCAAAAATGATGAAAGGTGTCAGTTATCAATCAAGTCCTGACTGTTTGGGGCCTATTATTACAGGGGTACCGTTTGGGTTCATGAACTGATGGCTAGAGATGGTAGACTGACTTCCTGGACTGCATACTAGGCTGGCTTTCTGGGTGGGTTGCTGCAGGTTGTGGGTCAGAGTCCTATTTATATATATATTTAAATAGATTTATACATATATTCATATATATATATTTATATATTCATAGTTTTAATATATATTTGTCTGTTTGTATAGTCAGTCTCTCAAGAATTTAAGCAACTTATCTTTGAACAGATAACAGAGTTAAGATTCAGACTCATGATGCAACAAGAGTATGAGTTTTTATCACTTCAGTATACTGTCTCTGTGAAAGGATTCCCAGAGAAAGGGTGGCAGAGGTAACCAAGTTGGCAGATACGGTTGCATTTTAGCTGATACCTGCCGCTGGACATTGTTAGCTGCTCATCCATCCAGCTCCCATCTTCCTTCCTAACTAAACTCTGATTTTATTCAGGTATTAAGTCCCTTTGCCATGCAGCAGGATTGAAGTTGACTCCTTCTCCAATTCCAGGAACCTCGATTTTTCTAAGCCAAACAGCATCGGCATTGCCCTGGTCACCTTTCCCCCCTGCTACCCCACCCCAGGCATAAACGTGTGACCTAATTTCATCCAGAAAGAATGGAAAATGGAGGGAAGGGTCTCTTTCTTGTTGGGTGGCAGCAAAGGAGCACATATGCACCCTTTACTGCTGGTTGTCGTCACTGACCGTGAGGGCAAAGAGCCTTAGGTGAAGTCAGTGCTGTGGGTAACAGAATCAAAAGGCAAAGAGAACCTGGGTTCTCCATGATATCGGTGAACCATTGACGACCAACTCTGCAGCTGCCCTTCCTACTGACTTCTGTTACACGAGATAACGTCTTTGTCGCTTAAGGCAGTTTGAGTTGGGTTTTCTGATACGCAGAGCCAAAGCATCCTAGCGAACACAGCAGCCTAGCAATGAGTCTTTGCCTTCATACTCTGTCCCAAGTCCAGTAGTAAACTTTTGAACTTCAATAGAGCAAAATGGTTGAGAGCCATTGCCCTGGACCCAGAATGCCTGCGTTCAAGGCCAGCTCCAGTTCTTTGTAATTGCTGAGCTTGGGAAAGCTATTTAATTTCTATATGCTTCACCCTTTTATTTAAACTGGAGATCATGATGATACCTAACTCGTAGGATGATTATAAGAGCGAAAATGTGTCAAGTGCTCAGAATAGCGCCTAGAACATTATAAGAGCTGTCAAAGTGTTCGTTGTTGGTATTGATACTTAAAACTTAATAAATATTCCCTAAACTTTCTTCCAGAGCGCAGGGGGTGGGGGTGGGGGGCGGAGATACTTACCATTTAAAACTTTAAATCATTTCCATTACTGAAGTAGCTGTATCCAGTTCAGCTTTTTCACCTCTGCTTCCAATGTGTAGCCAGGCTCCAGCATCCCAGGAGCAATCAGATGAAAAGGGGCCACTCTTTGCCTCCTTTCTTTACATGCCTCCTGTTCTGACAATTGATTTCAACGTGTTCAACAGACTCACCTTTGCTTTCATTCTCTGGTTCTTCTAATGTTTTCTAACATTTTAATAACTGACAAGTCAACATCTTTCCTTTAAAAATTGCTGAAAACCCACCACTTTTAGACAATGTGTTCTGAGGGAGTGACAAGTAGTCCCTTCCTGATTACACCAGTGCTCTGTCTCTTTTCCATGGGGAGTGTTCAACCAGGAAAAGAGAAACTACTACCTAAGTGCCTACTCTGCACCAAGTACTGTGTTAGTTGTTTTCACTACTTTTTTAAAGTTTTTATTGGAGTATAGTTGATTTACAATGTTAGCTTCTGCTGCACAGCAAAGTGAATCAGTTACACATATACATACATCCACTCCTTTCTAGATTCTTTTTCCATAGAGGTCATTACAGAATATTGAGTAGAGTTCCCTGTGCTCTACAGTAGGTCATTATTAGTTATTTATTTTATATATAGTAGTGTGTATATGTCAATCTCAATCTCCCAATGTATCCCTCCTCCCCCTCTACCCCCTGGTAACCATAAGTTTGTTTTTAACATCTGTGTTTTCACTCTTTCTTGAGTAATATATTTCTATTAATGACATACACACAAATTGGGTGATTTTTTTTAAGAGTTTTGTGTCAGAATAACCTGGGTTATGTATGACTAACAAATAATTCCCACTTTTTGTTGGTTTAAAATAGCAAAGGCATGTATTTCCTTTCAATCTACATGTCTTTCTCAAGTGTGTGGGCTGTGGAAACAGTGCTCTGTATCAACAGTTGGCATACTTTTTCTTAGAGGCCCATTTGGTAAACATTTTAGGTTTGCATATTATACAGTCTCTGCCTCAACAATCTGATTCTACCATTGCAACTTGAAAACATAGGCAAATGGATATGGCTTTATTCCAATAAAACTTTATTTATAAAAGCAGGCAGCCAACCCAGGGGCTGTAGATTGCTGATTCCTGTTCTACATTATCCTCACTCTGGCACCCAGGCTGGTAGAGGCTCCCTTGTCTGGAAGGCACCCATCATGGCAGCAGGGAGAAAAAAGATCACGAGGAATCGTGCACCAGGTCTTAAGTGCTTCACCTGGAAGTGACCCATATCACTTGCCCTCATGTTTTATTGACGGTAGACGATCATACAGCCACATCTGAGTTCAATATATGGAGGTAAGGAAGCACACCTGTGAGCCTAGAAGAGCAGAATCAGGACGACGACCAGAAGCACAAGCCCTGGTCCTGACTATTGTACATTACGTCATTCTGCTGTTCATCTCTTTCTGTGGCTATATTTTTGCTGAGCTTTATGTTCCTAGTTAAGGAATGGTTTACTCTATGTTCCTACAGGTGTATTACTCAGTTTCTGGATAAACCGGGCCTCTTTTTTTCCTGCTTTTCTCATCCAGCCTCTAGGCTTGTTATTACTCAGCAAGCAAAGCACTAAAGAGCCAGAGGGAAAGAAGTGTAAAATGCAAATTCATCCACCTCAGATGTGGCTCCTGGGCCTTGTACCATCCACCTAGGAAAGTCCCCGCTGAGGGCCCACTGTCAGGCTTGCGGGTTGCAGAAATTTGCATATGATCGATTATTATCTAATTAACACAATATTCAAAGTAACCATTTTTTTGAGGCAACGTCTGGCCTGTGTTGAACAGCTCTGTATGTTAGAAGTGTGTGTGTGTGTAGGGATGAATATTACAAAATCAATTTGGTCAGCTTCTCATTACTGTCTCCTTTTCCTCTATTTCCTCTTTACATTTTCTCTCCCTTTCTTCCTCTAGAGCCCTTATGTTTTCAGAGAGTCAAAGATAGGTTGGAAGGAGTGGGAATTAAGGATTTTTTCTGGTTAAAATATGTCCCTGGCCTATGGGCCTAATCATGCCTTCCTCCAAATTTCTTTTTCTCCATCATCCATTCATCTATCCATCCAACATCTAAATGAGGACCTATTATCTGCCAGGCTCTATGTAGGCAGGTAACAGGGATATAAACTGTGCATAAGAACAATACAGCCTTTGCCCTCACAGTGCTGAAAACTTTTGTGGGGAAAAAAATGTAATAATTGGTAAGAGAACTGAAGAATCCTGGAAGCTGGGGATTATGAGGGAACGTGTGGTGTGGGCATCTATCTCCTGGAAGGTAAAGCATTAGAAGGGAGAGTTCCTGTTACTCTATGTGAATGAAGGCACTACTAAGGGATTTTATGCACGAATGCTTTTGTTCTTTAACCTTTGGCTTGCACTGTTTATGCCATTGTTATCTTTAGCTCTGTTTGGAGAATGGCAAATAGCCAGCAAGTTCTCGGTTGATTTCCCATTTGCAATATGTTTCTTATTTATCTAGTTTTAGCTTAAAGATCAAATTGCCTTTAGGCCTACTTCTGATCTTTGCCAGAAAAAGCTGGCTCTTTCTCCACTCATCTGTGTAAAGCATTGCTCAGGTGAGAATTTTCACATGATTTGAATAGAAGAACTAAAACTTCCCAGGAAATAAAGAGAGCAGGAAGGGCATAACATTTATTTTGTTGCTTCCAAGGCTCAAGATACTATTTTGTGGTTTTCTTTTAACTTTTTTATTTTGTGGCAAAAATCTATACCTAGTTGGCATGCTGACCAAACAAAATGAATACAATACTTAAGTATAGAGATATTTTGAGAAAATTATTCTTACATAAAATCAGCACATTAAAAACAACAGAACCATATCTGGTGAAAACTCATTTATTTTGCAACCTGGAAAAATGTACTATTCCATATCACAGAATTTCCAGAAAACTTGCTCTTTTTGCATGCTCTTTTGTGAGCAAATTTTTTTTAAAAAATGAAAGTAGTTTGAATTAAAATATTTCTATGATGTTTCCTATCTCTTAAACCAAACATAATTTATTCTTGATGACTCCAAGCATAATTACACATGAATTCAGATGATTCTAATTTTCTGTAGCATATTGATACCCTTGGAGACTACCTAAGAGGTCTGGGACAATTTATCTCAATAGGTGTGACTAGAATGCTTTACTTTAAAAGTATTTACGGGAAAACCTACTACAGGTTTAGTTGTTTGTGTTTTCTGGGTTTCTTTTCTTTTTTTTTTTTTTTGGTATCTTGTTAGGGGTGTCAGACATCCCTTTTTCCAGGTTTCATGTATCTGCTTCTAGTAACCACAAAACTAACAATTTATTACTTTTGTTTTTGTTTTTGTTTTGCGGTACGCGGGCCTCTCACTGTTGTGGCCTCTCCTGCTGTGGAGCACAGGCTCCGGATGCGCAGGCTCAGCGGCCATGGCTCACGGACCCAGCCGCTCCGCGGCATGTGGGATCTTCCCAGACCGGGGCACGAACCCGTGTCCCCTGCATCGGCAGGCGGACTCTCAACCACTGCGCCACCAGGGAAGCCCAATTTATTACTTTTGATTTATATTGAACATATTTATTAGAATAAACTTGGTTGCATGTAACATTTAGAACAAAAGTAATAGCAGCTAAAACAAGATAGTAGCTTATTTCTGTCTCATGTGTAAGAAACCAGAGATAGGCAGTCCAAGATGAGTAGGACACATCTTGAATTTCTTAGGGATTCAGTTTCCTTCTAGCTCTCCACTGCAATATCTTTAGGCCATAGTCCTCATAGTCACAGTCCAAGAAGACTCCTAGAATCATCATAGCAAGGCAGCCAACAGATTGGAAGGTGGGAAGACAGCAGGGCTGGGTCCCACTTTGTGGGATACTTCCTGGGCGGCCTATAAAACAACATTTCTGCTTGTCTTTCATTGGTCAAAAGTTTATCACCTTTATAGTTGTAAATATAGTTTTTACCTGGCTACACGACTTCCCCTGAACCAACTTGAGTTTCTGATACTAAGTAGAAATGGAAGAATGGATGCTGGGGCCAACCACTGGCAGCCTCTACCATATTCCAATACCAAATATCCAAGCCTCTTAGAAAATTGTGTACAGGTCTTGGATAATGTGGGTTTCTCCTAGGAAGTAAAATGAATGGCATTTAATGCATGGACTTCTATGCCTTAATCACTACAAGGCCTCTGGAAATGTTTCCAGATTCCCAGCTGGGTTCTGAATAACTAAATTCATTACATAAATGGCATTTGAGCAGTGGAGGTGCTATTGTGGCTGAAGCGAATACTTATCTATAAAATCCTTTTCTAGAATTCAAGAAATTCTGCTTTGCCATATCGCATAGATGCATTCCAAATGTGGAAGTTTCCTCTCGAAGTATGTGCCTCCAGTGTGTGCAGGAATTGTATGTGGCCTGAACAGTTTAGACTGGAGCCTAACATTTGGTTACATCCACTCCCCTTGTCACTGTTTCTCATCTTATGGAATTTATGCCAGGACCTACTAGAAATAACTTTTTCACATTACATAATTCCTAGAGTATAAGCAAAATCTTATATTTGGTTTGTTTTCTACATTTGGTCTCTCTAAATCCATTCCTTGCAATATTTGAAACTTTGCAGTGAAGAAGATGAAGTACTCATGAAAACAGGATGCCAATTTGTACATTTAATATATTTGTGTTTGGCAAGGATCACTGTGGGCATTATTTTTGGTTCCCTGGTATTTGGTTTAAATTAAAAACATTTTCATGGGGACCTCCTTGGTGGCACAGTGGTTAAGACTCTGTGCTCCCAATGCAGGGGGCCCAGGTTCAATCCCTGGTCAGGGAACTAGATCCCACACACATGCTGCAACTAAGGAGCCCACCTGCCGCAAACAAGACCCGGCACAACCAAATAAATAAACAAAATCAATATTGAAAAAAGAAAAACATTTGCATGAGTTAGACGGGTGTCTGATCTAGAATGGGGTCTCCTGCCCCTGTGCCCTTGAGTGACTTAGTTCTCTGGGTAACTCTCATGGCAGCACACATGCTCTTGTGGTGAATTATACAGGCTGGATTTTAACTACCCTGACCTAGCTGTGCCCACAAATGTGACTTTTGTATGTGAAGCAAGTGTGGAAAGTGGAAACAGAGTTTAGCTCACTACTGGGCTGATGAGCAGCTGCTGTGCACCAATACAGCTGCACTGGTTGTTTACAACTGCCCTACCAGATGTCAGATATTTTGAATATCTCCCCTAATAAGGATTGGATAGATATTCCTAATTATATACCAAGGACTCACCAATGCAAGATTTCCAGTGCTTCTAGAAGTCCACCCCCCACACCATCTCCTGCACCTCAAGCTGTCTGCGATTCCCAGCCAAGCCTGGAAAGAGGTGCCTGCACTGGGCAGATGATGCAGTTCTTTGTCTTCCACATTTGACATAATGACCATGGTTCACTCTGTTTTTACTCCAGCATCTCAGCCATTCCTGGCCTCAATATGTTCACATGCAGTCATAACAATGGGAGTAAATGCTTTCTTGACACACCATTAAAAGGAAAAGGTGAAATAACAAGACAGTTTAGGCATCTTCTTCTGCACCCTCTGTATGCATCTGCCTCCTCTGTGCGTCCTGCCTGGTCTCTCACGTATTACTGCAGGGGAATAATCTGCTAAATGCTGGGGAGTTACGGAAATAAATGCAAGTCAGTCCCTGCCCTCAGGTGCTTACAAACCAGTGTGGAAATGGTGAGGGAAGCCACAATGATGAAGATGAGGGATCTTGACCTAACCCAGGCCCTCCTGTGAAGGAACTTGAGTTAAGTGAGGGGAGAAGAGAAAGAATGGGTATCTTAGTCTGCTCAGGCTGCCATAACAAAATATCATAGACTGGGTGGCTTGAACAACAGACGTTCATTGTTTCATAATTTTGGAGGCTAATAGTCCAAGATCAAGGTTCAAGTCAATTTGGTTGCTGGCTGGAGCTCTCTTCCTGGCTTGCAGACAGCTCCTTCTTGCTTGTCTTCATGTGGCATTTATTCAGTCTGTGCACTGGGGGGAGCAAGTTGCCAAGCTGCCTGGTGTCTCTGCTTAAAAGGACACTAATCCTGTTTTTGGCCCCTCCCAAATTCTCCTGGTTATTTTTTGGTGGCAGAACCTCACTCTTTATCGTGACCTCCTGTTATGAGATAACTCAGGCAAGTGGTTATTATCGTGCCTGGCCAAGGTGGGCAGTTTCGGTCAGTGGTTCCTTAATATAGGTAATGTTCCATTTTGTGGCAGCTTCAGCAGCCTGGATCCTGGAATGAGGATGCAAAGCTGAGCTCCCAGCCAGCTAGCAGTGGACACTAAGTATAGTCATGTAACCAGCACACAGATTCAAAAATAAGACGTTACCAGCAGCAGAATAAGCCTGATCAAACTTATTCAAGGCAGCTGTCCTCCAACAGCTGTGTGGCTGACAGGGTCTTGGTGCTCCAACCGGCTGTCAGGCCTGAGCTTCTGAGGTGGGAGAGCCGAGTTCAGGACATTGGACCACCAGAGACCTCCTTGCCCCATGTAATATCAATCGGCGAGAGCTCTCCCAGAGATCTCCAGCTCAATGCTAAGACCCAGCTCCACTCAATGACCAGCAAGCAATAGTGCTGGACATCCTATGACAAACAACTAGCAAGACAAGAACACAACCCCACCCACTAGCAGAGAGGCTGCCTAAAATCATACTAAGTTCACAGACACCCCAAAACACACCACTGGACGTGACCCTGCCCACCAGAAAGACAAGATCCAGTCCCACCCACCAGAACACAGGCACTAGTCCCCTTCACCAGGAAGCCTACACAACCCACTGAACCAACCTTAGCCACTGGGGACAGACACCAAAAACAACGGGAACTATGAGCCTGCAGCCTGCAAAAAGGAGACCCAAAACACAATAAATTAAGCAAAATGATAAGACAGAGAAATACACAGCAGATGAAGGAGCAACATAAAAATCCACCAGACCAAATAAATGAAGAGGAAACAGGCAGTCTACATGAAAAAGAATTTAGAGTAACGATAGTAAAGATGATTCAAAATCTTGGAAAGAGAATGGAGAAAATACAAGAAATGGTTAACAAGGACCTAGAACTACTAAAGAGCAAACAAACAATGATGAACAACACAATAAATGAAACTAAAAATTCTCTAGAAGGAATCAATAGCAGAATAACTGAGGCAGAAGAACAGATAAGTGACCTGGAAGATAAAGTACTGGAAATAACTACTGCAGAGCAGAATAAAGAAAAAATAATGAAAAGAATTGAGGACAGTCTCAGAGACATCTGGGACAACATTAAATGCACGAACATTTGAATTATAGGGGTCCCAGAAGAAGAAGAGAAAAAGAAAGGGACTGAGAAAATATTTGAAGAGATTATAGTTGAAAACTTTCCTAATATGGGAAAGGAAATAGACAATCAAGTCCAGGAAGCGCAAAGAGTCCTATACAGGATAAATCCAAGGAGAAACATGCCAAAACATGTATTAATCAAACTATCAAAAATTAAATACAAAGAAAAAATATTAAAAGCAGCAAGGGAAAAGCAACAAATAACATACAGGAGAATCCCCATAAGGTTGACAGCTTATCTCTCAGCAGAAACTCTGCAAGCCAGAAGGAAGTGGCAGGACATATTTAAAGTGATGAAAGGGAAAAATGTACAACCAAGATTATTCTACCCAGCAAGGGTCTCATTCAGATTCGATGGAGAAATTAAAACCTTTACAGATAAGCAAAATCTAAGGGAATTCCGCACCACGAAACCAGCTTTACAACAAATGCTACAGGAACTTCTCTAGGCAGGAAACACAAGAGAAGGAAAAGACCTACAATAACAAACCCAAAACAATTAAGAAAATGGTAATAGGAACATACATATCAATAATTATGTTAAACGTAAATGGATTAAATGCTCCAACCAAAAGACACAGACTGCCTGAATTGATACAAAAACAAGACCCATATATATGTTGTCTACAAGAGACCCACTTCAGACCTCAGGACACATACAGACTGAAAGTGAGGGGATGGGAAAAGATATTCCATGCAAAAGGAAATCAGAAGAAAGCTGGAGTAGCAATTCTCATATCAGACAAACTAAACTTTAAAATAAAGAATATTACAAGAGACAAAGAAGGACACTGCCTAATGATCAAGAGATCAATCCAAGAAGAAGATATAACAATTGTAAATATTTATGCACCCAGCATAGGAGCACCTCAATACATAAGGCAAATGCTAACAGCCATAAAAGGGGAAATCGACAGTAACATAATCATAGTAGGAGACTTTAACATCCCACTTTCACCAATGGACAGATCAACCAAAATGAAAATAAATAAGGAAACATAAGCTTTAAATGATACATTAAACAAGATGGACTTAATTGATATTTATAGAACTTTCTATCCAAAAACAACAGAATACACTTTCTTCTCAAGTGCTTATGGAACATTTGCCAAGATAGATCATGTCTTGGGTCGCAAATCAAGCCTTGGTAAATATAAGAAAATTGATATTGTATTAAGTATCTTTTCAATGCTATGAGACTAGATATCAATTACAGGAAAAAAAAACTGTAAAAAATACATAGGGAGGCTAAACAATATGCTACTAAATAACCAAGAGATCACTGAAGAAATCAAAGAGGAAATCAAAAAATACCTAGAACTAAATGACAGTGAAAACATGATGGCCCAAAACCTATGGGATGCAGTAAAAGCAATTCTAAGAGGGAGTTTTATAGCTATAAAATCCTACCTCAAGGAACAAGAAACATCTCAAATAAACAATCTAACCTTACAACTAAAGCAATTAGAGAAAGAAGAATAAAAAAAACCCAAAGTTAGCAGAAGGAAAGAAATGATAAAGATCAGATCAGAAATAAATGAAAAAGAAATGAAGGAAACAATAGCAAAGATCAATGAACTAAAAGCTGGTTCTTTGAGAAGATAAACAAAATTGATAAATCATTAGCCAGACTCATCAAGAAAAAAAGGGAGAAGACTCAAATCAACAGAATTGGAAATGAAAAAGGAGAAGAAATAACTGACACTGCAGAAATACAGAGGGCCATGAGAGATTATTACAAGCAACTCTATGCCAATAAAATGGACAACCTGGAAGAAATGGACAAATTCTTAGAAATGCACAACCTTCTGAAACTGAACCAGGAAGAAAGAGAAAATGTGAACAGATCAATTACAAGCACTGAAATTGAGACTGTGATTAAAAATCTTCCAACAAACAAAAGCCCAGGACCAGATGGCTTCACAAGCGAATTCTATCAAAATTTAGAGATGAGCTAACACCTATCCTTCTCAAACTCTTCCAAAGTATAGCAGAGGGAGGAACACTCCCAAACTCACTCTATGAGGCCACCATCACCCTGATACCAAAACCAGACGAAGATGTCACAAAGAATGAAAACTACAGGCCAATATCACTGATGAACATAGATGCAAAAATCCTCAACAAAATACTTGCAAACAGAATCCAACAGCACATTAAAAGGATCATGCACCATGATCAAGTGGGGTTTATTCCAGGAATGCAAGGATTCTTCAGTATACGCTAATCAATCAATGTGATACACCATCTTAACAAATTGAAGGATAAAAACCATACGATAATCTCAATAGATGTAGAAAAATGTTTCAACAAAATTCAACACCCATTTATGATAAAAACTATCCAGAAAGTAGGCAAAGAAGGAACCTACCTCTACATAATAAAGGCCATATATGACAAACCCACAGCCAACATTGTTCTCAATGGTGAAAAACTGAAACCATTTCCACTAAGATCAGGAACAAGACAAGGATGTCCACTCTCGCCACTATTATTCAACATAGTTTCGGAAGTTTTAGCCACTGCAATCAGAGAAGAAAAAGAAATAAAAGGAATCCAAATTGGATTCAATTCCCTTGAATTGTCCCCATTGGCCTCGCTCCCCACCTCCTAGCTTAGGTCCTCAGCCGCAGAAGCTACTTCCATTTGAGGGGGATGGGTGATGCTAGATGTCCTAGAAAGAGCCAGAGTAGATGCTTGAGTGGGCCGTTGGAGGGGCAACATCCTGATGGTCCTTCAGACTGCAGTTTAGAATAACCATGTTTCTAGAGCTAAAGCCAGGGCAGACCTCCAGGCTGAGAGAAAAATGTTTAGAACTGGAACTTCTCCAGACTGAGTTGAATAGAATATGGTTGCTCTAGGGTGCAGGAGGCAGTAGGGAAAATAAAGGAACCTGGCTGAGGGGCAAGATCTAACTGTTATCCATAGCTCTGAAAGGATCTGCGGTTCACAGGCATATACTCAGGCCCTGTGTGCTCAAGGTCTACACCTCACTCAGAGACCTCCTTTCTGTGCTGCCCTGGGCTCTCAAGGTTTCCCCAGCTAGGTTTCCCACGTCTCTCTCTATGTGTGTGAACAGATACCTGGGAATTTCTTGTTTTCCCCATCCCTCCCTTGGTAGGTCACTCAGAGCCAGTGTCTGGAAGCAGGAGAAGTAGGTGTGGTCAGGGTGGAGCAGTGGACTGAACTTTGACCTCTGGGCATGTGTATAACAGTTCCTAGGGAGAGATTGCTAAGATTTCTATAACTCCAGAAAGTGTGTAGCCCTCTCCCAGGTGTGCCATGTAGCACAACTGCAGAGGGTATGATTCACACCAAGGTCTATGAACAATGCCCCAGAGCTGCACAGTGCAGAGCCCGTCAGGCCATTCAAAGTGACCCTGCCTCTCCCCAGTGATCCCTAGTCCTGAAGGAATTGGTTACTGCACCCATCTTCTCTAGCAATAGCAGGAATGGAAACAGAGCCAATAATGACAAGGCCAAGATTTATTCAAGTGCTTGTGCAAAACGTTTGATTTTCCATACTATTTTATTGCTCTAGTACATACCTTGATATTGGAAGTGACCTATACTTTCATGGATCTCCAGTCATCAGCTTTCTTCTAGCTTTGCAAGGGGCAATTTGCCTAAGAAATCTAATTATTTATTCCAGGTAAAGGTTGCTTTCAGTCCCTCCAATATCTAAATCTCCTCTGGGAAAAACAGGTTAGTAATTCTTCTATTTACAAGGCTGACTTGATCTTGGTGAACCAAACATATGAAAAATTATTTAAATTAGGACTGGAAAGTACAAGGTGTCCCTGAGGATTTCAAAGCAGCAAAGAGATTTTTTCTTACTTATTTAAAATCTAGCAGTGATACGTGCTAATATCCAAGAATCTCTAAACCAGTGGCTCCCAATATGTGGTCCCTGAAACAGCATCACCTGGGAATTTGTTAAAAATGCAAATTATCAGGACCCACTCCAGATCTACTGAATCAAATTCTGAGGGGTAGGGCCCGGCAATCTGTGCTTTAACAAGCCCTCCAGGTGATCCTGATGCATGCTTATGTTTGCAAAGCAGTGTTCTAGGACTAGGAAAGTGATTCTCAGTCTTGCTTGTATCTAAGAATTCCCTGGGGAGCTCTTAAAAAATCTGCCCATGGCCACGCCCCAGACAAATCAGAATCTCTGGAAGGGGAACACAGACATAAATTCCCCAGGTGATTACAATGTGCACCTATGGTTAAGAAACACATTGCTTTAGGAGCAATACATCTCAAATTTTAGCATGTATAAATATTTGTTAAATATTTAGATTAAATACTTGTTAAATATTAGATTACCCCCAGAGATTTTGATTCAGTAGATCAATGGTAAGGCCCAGGAATTTATGTTTTTAGCCAATAGCTCAGGTGCTATTGTAGAAGGTCCATGGACCACTCCTTAAGGAGCACTGCTTTAGAGCCAGGACTACCTAAAGAATCTTGAGGAAGGACTGCGCTTACCCATGGGAATTAAGAAGCCATAGCTCTGAAGACTTTAAGTTTCAGGGTCAGTTGTATGGTGATGGGTGGTAACTTGACCTTTGGCGGTAATCACTTTGTAGTGTATACAGATGTCAAATTATATAATGTTGTACACCCAAGACTTATACCATGTTGTATACCAATTTTACCTCAATAAAAAAATAAAATATTTTTTAAAGTTGCAGGCCAAAAAAAATTCAACAGATTATTTCATGGAGAGGGTGGGAAATGGAACTGCAGAAAGGTGGTGAAGCTGTTTAATTACGATGTCCCTGTCAACCATTGATTTCATCGACCTTGGGAGCTAATGAGCTCTCTCAGCAAAATAATGAAATCAGGAGATGGACCCAAACAACCTCTTAAATTGCATGGTCCTATGTTAGAGGCTAGCCCGTCCAAACAGCAAATTCCTACACCAGGAGCAGGGCAGCAGCATGAAAACAACAGACTGTGGAGTCAGGCAGACTTGGATTTGAATCTGGGTGTCACCACTTGCTACCTACATGACCTTGAGCAAGTCTCTCTGAGTCTGTGTTCTGATCTGTCAGATGAGGATACTGATACCTCCCTCACAGGGCCATTATGCAGATTAACAGGAAAAGCACATCGCACCCACTAGCCTCACACAAAGGGTAGCTATTGTTACTCTGCTGTTTATTGACCAGAGTCTGTTTTCTAATTTATTGTACCAAGTGTCGTTCAGTAGTTTTGACACCCTGAGAAATTCCTCCAGCTCCTCTGTATAGACACAGAATTCACAAGAAGCAGAGACATGAAAACCTGCCATTATCTTTTTTTTTTAATTTATTTTTTATTTTTGGCTGCATTGGGTCTTCGTTGCTGCACACCGGCTTTCTCTAGTTGTGGTGAACGGTGGCTACTCTTCGTTGCGGTGCACGGGCTTCTCATTGCCGTGCCTTCTCTTGTTGCGGAGCACTGGCTCTAGGCACGCGGGCTTCAGTAGCTGTGGCGCTGGGGCTTTGTTGCTCCGCGGCATGTGGGATCCTCCTGGACCAGGGCCAGAACTCGTGTCCCCTGCATTGGCAGGCGGACTCTTACCCACCGTGCCACCTGGGAAACCCCTGCCGTTATCTTTAAATAAAAGCAACTAAGAATGGATGATCTAGGGAATATTTTTTATAAGCCCTGTGCTTGAGTTAGACCTCCAAATGATTCTCGAGTCTGTTGAGCAAACTATACCCATAGCAATTTGACTGGTAAGACACTAACTTGAGGGGAAAAAAAAAATCTTAAATAATTTCCCAGCTGTGTTCTAATTGTCCGCTTAGAAAGAGTATACATACATTTTTTACTGTGGTTCCTTCAAGGATAGATGCCGCTAAAGAGAATTTTAAGTGATTCATACCATGTTTCCCCATTGGAGAAAACTTTTGCTAACTTTGTTCTCATAAGCCTACAGAAATAAAAGAGAACATGGTAGAGGAGGACATTAAGAATTAAAGTTGGAGAAAAATTCAAGCAGTCACCCAGTTTATTTTTTGAGTTTTAGACAGAAAGTCTAGCCTGACCCTCGTGATGGCCTTAGGCAGATGGTGGCTTCTATGAACGTCATTTTTTAGTAAAGTGAAATGCTCCGTATTGTTCGGCTGCCTCCCTCCTGCCACAGGATAAATATGGCTCCTCGGGTGGGTTTGGGATGGAGAGGAGCTGGGTATCACTCCCATCATAATTACCCCTCAGACACTTAAGATGACAATTGAGTCATCCTCTAGCCTCTTTTTTTCCAGGAAAAAATCCAGTTCCTTAAAACCTGCCTCACAGGCTCTCTTTTCCAACCCTTTAATCATGGTCTCCTTTGTGTGCCCTGGCCTTGTGCCCTGCTTCTCTTCTCAGTTGTGGCTCTCAGAACTGGACCTGGTCCACGAATGAGGACCTGACCATGCTGACAGGAATAGGAAAGCCCCTCTGTCTCCATAATCACTTTTAAGCCAAGAAAGTAGTTAACAGTCATCATCGAGTACCTCCCAGGCTCCGTTCTAGAAGCTGTGGATAACTGCTGTCACAGAGCCAGGCAGGACCATAATGGGGGGTGGGGGGTGGGAAGGATGGTGTCAAGCAAGAGATTGTGGCCCCGCTTGGCTCCAGGGGTCTCTTGCCCTGAGGTCCGTTGTTTCGGGGTCTTTTTCTTTCTTCCTTTCTTTTAACATTTATTTTCTATATTTTAAAAGAATTTTAAACTTAAGGTGTAATCGACACATAGCATTATGTTTGTTTCAGGTATACAACGTAATGATTCAATATTTGTATACATTGCAAAATGATCAACACAATTAGTCTAGTTAACATTTGTCACCATACATAGTTACAAATTTTTTTTTCTTGTGATGAGAACTTTTAAGATTTACTCTTACCAACGTTCAAATATGCAATACCATATTATTAACTAGGACCAGCCCAGGTTGAGTGATTCCTCTCTCAGAGCATTTGGTAACCAGGGTGTTGCTGTCAACCCCTTGTCTCTCCCCGTTTACCATCTAACTTCTTGTAAGAATATCTACACTTGTGATCTTTCCATCTTCATCTCTCACTTAGTCTTCAAGCCTCTAAAACCTGACTTCACCCATCATGCCTAAAACTACCCTCTCAGAGCCCCAGTAATCTCCCGAAAGTAATTTTAATGGGCACTTTGACAAGTTCCTTCAAGTAACCTCTCTGTAGTGTTTGACACTTTTAACCACGGTCCTTCTGGAAACAGTCTCTCTCTCCTTTAGCTTCCAGTGCCTGAACTATTGTCATTCACTACCTCATTCTGTTTGTGCTATGCTACAGCCATATATAACTCTTTGCAGTCCCTTGTGTAGGGGATGTGCTGTTGACTCCACAACTCCTTGAGTCATAAGTCTAAACCAAGCATGGTACTCTCACTCCCCTTCTAGCAATTTGATCAGGAAGGAGCAAATGACTCAATCCTGGCCAATAAGATATAAAGGGAACAAAGATTTTCTTACTCCTAAAAAGAGTCATGTGGAAGAAAGAGTATCTTTTCTTATGGGAAGGATGGAGTAGAAGTAAGGAGGAGGGAGGCACCTGGAGAGCACAGAGAAGGGAAGTTGAACTTGTGTGTGGTCTGCCTGAGGCCCACACTACACATGACTTTCTCGTTGTGTAAGATAATAAACTGTCTCATGGCTTAGTGAGTGTGAGTTTGGTTTTATTTACTAATGATACTGAACATTTCCTCATATGTTTACTGGCTGTATGTGTTTCTGCTCCTGGCAAATGTTTTAAGGTTTCTTTTGTTATTTTTTCTAATTTTATGTGTTTTTTCTTATTGATTAGTAGAAACTCTTTTTATATTTTTGAGACTAATTATATGTGTATTGCAAATATCTTATCTCCATTTTACTTTACTCTTCATTTTCTTGAAGATATCTTTTGATGAATAATATATACTAATTTTAATATAATTTATCAATGTTTGTAGCAGATGCTTTTTAAGAAAATGTCTTATACAAAAAATCTTTCCCTATTTGAGGTCTAAATCATTTTCTTTTATTTTCTACCATGAATTTTAAAGTTTTCTTTTTTGTATTTAAACCCTTAATTCATCTTGAGATGATTTTTGTATGTGGTGTAGGATACATACTTTTCCATTTGTATTGTTTCTTTGGCCTGGGATAAACTCTACTTATTCATGACATGTTATCCTTTTTATATATGGTTGAACTATGGTTGGATTTGTTTTGCTAGTATTTAAAAAATTTTTGCATTTGTTTCTTGAGGAATATTGGTCTTTTTTTCTTTTTTTTTCTTATAACTTAATGGAATGAGTTGGAAAGAATTTTCACACCTGGGATTTCTGGAAGAGTTTGTGTAGAATTGGCATTATTTCTTCCTTAAATCTTTGTAGAATTCACCAGAGAAGTCATCTGGGCTTGGAATTTTCTTTGTGAGAACATTCTTAACTACAAATTCAATTTTTAATTAGATATAGGGCCATTCAGGTTATCTATTTATTCTTAAGTGAGCTTTGGTTGTTGCGTCTTTCAACGAATGTTCCTATTTCATTTTAGTTTTGAAATGTATTTGCATAAAATTATTCATAATATTCTTTTATTATCATTTGAATGTCTGTAGGATCAGTAGTAATGTCCTTTCTCTTTTTTTCTTGATATGGGTAATTTCTGTATGGTAGGATAGATATCTCATGACTTAGTGAATATGAGTTGTTCTATAATTATTTTTTTATTTTTTATTTTTTTTATTGTCCCTGGTTTACAGCTGAGGAGGCTATTACTTTTTTTTTTTTTTTAAAGATGTTGGGGGTAGGAGTTTATTAATTTATTTATTTATTTTTGCTATGTTGGGTCTTCGTTTCCGTGCAAGGGCTTTCTCTAGTTGTGGCAAGCGGGGGCTACTCTTCATCGCGGTGCGCGGGCCTCTCACTATCGCGGCCTCTCTTGTTGCGGAGCACAGGCTTCAGACGCGCAGGCTCAGTAGTTGTGGCTCATGGGCCTAGTTGCTCTGCGGCATGTGGGATCCTCCCAGACCAGGGCTTGAACCCGTGTCCCCTGCATTAGCAGGCAGATTCTCAACCACTGCGCCACCAGGGAAGGCCCTGTTCTATAATTATTGACTAGAGCAACTTGTTTAACGGTGCAGTTCAGATCTTCTGTGTTCTCCCTGATTTTGTGTCTGCCTGTCATTTCTATCAATTATTGAGAGTACAGTATTGAAAAATTATAGATTTGTCTATTTCTTTTAGTTCTGTCAGTTTTTGCATTGTATATTCAAAGCCCTGTTATTAGTTTCATATGCATTTAGAATTTTTATGTTCATTTAATGAATTGATTCCTTTATTATTGTGAAATTTCTTTTCTCATCCTTCATAATATTCCTTTTACTGAAATGGACTTCATCTGATATTTATATCTCTATTCCAGCTTTCCTTTGCTTGGTGTTGACATGGTATATCTTATTTCAACTGTCAAATTTAATTTGTCTATATTTTTACATTTAAAGTGAATTTCTTGCAGACAGAAAATAGCTGGGGGTTGTTTTTCTATCAAGTGTGACAGTGTTGCTTTTTAATTGGACTGTTTTTACCAATTATTTTTATTGTCATTGTTGGACTTAAATCTACCATCTTGGTCTCTGTGTTCTATTTGTCTCATGTGATGTTTCTTTTTTCCCCCTGAAATTTCAGACATTATTTCTTCAAAAAAATTTTTTTAGTCACCCCCATTTCTCTCATCTGCTTCTGGAATTGCAATTGCATATATTTTAGGTAATTTGATATTGTCTCAAAGATTATTAGTGGTCTGTTAATTTTTTCTTCAGTCTTTTTTTTCTGTGTGTATTTTATTTTGGATACTTCTATGTCCTCAAATTAACTAACGCTTTCTTCTGAAGTACCTAGACTGCGGTTAATCCCATCCAGTAATTGTTCATTTCATATATTATAGTTTTCAGTCTTAGCAGTTTAATTTTGATTTTAAAATACCTTCCATTTCTTTCCTCACTATTTTTGTGTTCATGTTGGGCACATTGTTTGAGGTCTCATCCCACCAGACTCTGAGTTTTTCCTGCCTGTAATGTGGCCTGGAATGACTCTCTGGAGTGATCACAGAACTTAACCTGGTTTGTTTAGCCTTTCTCAATGGTCATTGTCCTGCACTGACTATTGTTCACTGTCTAAAAATCATTGGCTCATATATTTTGCCTGTTTTTTAAAGTGGTTTAATACAGGAGGGCAAACCCAGTCCCTGTTACTCCGTAATGGCCATAGCCTTCATTTTAGAAAGATATTTCTGGTAGATATAGAATTCTATGTTGACAGCATTTTACTTTCAGCACTTTCAAGCATGTTTTGCTTTTCAGTGTGTTAGAAATATTATCTTCTGGCTTATGTTATTTTTGACAAGAAATTATTATTCTATCTTCAACAACTTTTCTCCTGGTCATAGGTCACATTTTCTTGTTTCTTCTCATGTCTAGTATTTTTTAAATGGATGCTGGAAATTGTCATTTTGCATTGTTCTATGTCTGGATTTTGCTGTCTTTCTGATTTCTGTCTCCTCAACTCATTACTCAACTTCTGTACTCTGTTTGGGTTCCTCTACCTTGTGGTATGGTCTGGAAAGTACCTCCATGTAGAAAGCCAGAGTGAGCATAGGACCATTTTATTTGATTGCCTTTCCTCAGGGATCACTTAACTGAACTGCTTGTCTTCCAGTATCTGAAAGCTGGGGGGGGGGGTTTCCTATATTTTGTCCAACTTTCTAGTTGTTTACAGTGGGAACATAAGTCCAGTACCAGTTACCCTGTTATTTTTGCCAAAATCAGAAATTGTTACATTATTAAAAATAACTACCCAACTAACAAGCAATTAAATAAAGGTTTTCATGCATTGGCCAAGGAAGAGTAGTATCATGGACCATGAGTTATGATTAGTCCAATCCCACACCCCCAAGGCCCTTTTCAAAATAAGTTGAAAAAACCAATTCCACATTTGTATTATCTCTTATTGCATTCAATGCTGAAAGCTCACATCATTTAGCAGTATATAATTTTGGCTACGGTATACAATTGTGGGGCTGGTATACGTCCTTTATTTTTCTCTGTTGTGGCCTAATTCTCTTAAGTGTTATAAAGAGGTATTATATGCCTTAGGAGTATTTGTTATTTGGGACAGTCTCAAAGATTTCTGGACTAATTCTTTCAGAATGAAAAGGGTACACTAGATTCTCAGAATTTACTCCATGCTCACATTTTCCTTCCTTCTTGAACATCTCAATTCTGTCCATATCTGTTAAAATTCCACTCCTTCTTCAGTATTCAAATGATATGTCACCTCCTTTAGTTATTCCTTCCTTGTCAGTATCTTTAAATTGAGACTTAAGCTTCCTCTCCTCTGTGTTTCCACATTTCTTGGTTTATACTTCACATAGGATAATTATTAATTCTAAATTATATTGTAATTATTTGTACAGATGTCGCATTTGCCCCCCTGTAGGCTGTGAATTCATTGAAGGAAAGACTAAATCTTAATCATCTTCGAGATCTCACAGCACCTTGTACCATGCCTGTCAAATAACTGTGCTCAGTAAATCATTGTTGAATGAATGGTGAAGGAAAATGGAAAGGCTTTCAAGACAAGCTGCCCTTAATATACTGTTTTTACCTAAACCCAGCTCTATTCATCGTAGTGTAATAATGCAGGCATCATTGTTCTCTGAATGCCTGCGTCAGAGGTCAGTGGTCCTGATGTGGCTACAGCTCATGCCAACTTCTCCTCATTCTGAGTTGCTATGGTGGGTGGGAGTTCACTGAATTGGTAGTAAGACCAAGTTTCTTCTCCTTTTCGTCTGTTATATTCCTCTGCCAATCCCCTACCCCATTGTCAGTCTCCCTCAATCTTTGAAGCTCGGGAAGCTTCTGTGAGCTAATGACAAAAGGTTCCAGTCATTTCTGTATGCTTGCCTGCTCATGGAGAGTAGCGGTGTGTGTTTAAATGACAGTTTCCCAGTCCCTCTCTAGTGCAGCTTCCTGCTTTGAGAACACTCTGGGTTCAGTGGCTTTCTGACTCTGTAAACTTTTCTCTCCTCGGTGTGTTGGCTTATTTGTCTTTAACCACCCTTTGACTGCAGAATTAGTCTTCAAATTGCTATATTCTTTGACAGTCTAAGTGAGGTGGAGGTCACAGTGCAGCTCAAGCAGGGGAAGGCTTACTGATGTACTTCTGGTTCTTTGCTGAGATCAGTCCTCAGTTACTTATGGAGTAACACCTTCTGGATGCTGTGCACTGCCCTGGGTACTGAAGGTGCAAAGTTGAGTAAGTTTGGGCCTCAAGGAACTTATCATTTAGATGGAGAGATTGGTAAACAACAAACGAGCCTACAGTTTATGAGTGTGATAACAGAGGATGGGTAACAGAACACTCTGGAAAGGTAAAGGGGAAATAACTCTGCCTGGAGGCTGTGGTAGGGTACCTCAGTACCCTGGGGAAGGTAACATCTAAGCTGGGTCTTCCAGAATGAGTAGGAATTCACCAAGCGGAGAGAGGTAAGTGAAGAGTTCAGGAGGAGGAAACAGCACGTGCAAGGGCCCCAAAACATGAAAGATTATTATTATTTGTTTGGTACATTTGGGAGGGAGGCAGTGAGAGGAAATTGCTGGAAAAGTACACTTGAGCCAGACTGCCCTTTTTATGATCTGTTAAGAAAGATGGATTTTTTTCCCATAGGCCTATATTTCCTAAATTTTGGTCATGTTTCTGCCCCTTTCACATTATCACCATATGTAATGCATAATATCTGTACCAATGTTCACTTAACACTTTCCTTTAAACGACTTTAACTCACCTCACTTAAAATAGTTTATTATGTAATATTTAATTACTTTAAAAAGAATATATATCACATATATAAATTATGAATCAGAATAGTAGAATGGATACTTGTGAACTCGGCATCCGATAGAAGAGGTAAAACATTTTTCTCCAACTTAAGAACTAAAACATTTCCAGCTCCATTGCTCTACTTGTACGCTTCTTTCCTGTGTCATCTCCTTGCCTCTCCTAAGAGATTACCACTACCCTATACTTGGTGTTCATTATTCCCTTTTTTTTTGAAGAATTACTTCACCTCCTATGTATAGATCCCTAAACAATATATCACTTAGCTTTGTTTGGTTTTTTTGTTCTGTTTTTTGGTTTTATTTTACTGGCGTATAGTTGATTGACAATGTTGTTAGTTTCAGGTGTACAGCAAAGTGATTCAGTTATACATATACATATATTCATTGTTTTTTTGCCTTTGTTTGGTTTTGCACTTTATATTTTGATTTGTGACATCCTTGTAGAAGAAAGATGGATGCAGGAACAAGCCTGGAAGCAGGGAGACTCTTTAGAGGTGATTGTCATAATCTAGAAAAGAGTTGATGGGAACCTGGATTAGGGCAATAGGGAGAGGAGAGGATCAATATGAACTATTTCAAAGGCAGAGTTGATGAAACCAAGGAACGATTTAAAAGAAATATATAGTAAGAGCTTCTTTAGAAATCTGCCCTCTGTGATGTTTCTAATACTAAAACTCTTTGTTTAGTTTATTGATATAAACAGTTTGAATTTTGACCCTTGATGTGCTGGTGGTTCCCTGTGGTTTCCAGGGAATAGGGGAAACCAAATCCATATGTGTCCTTCCTAGAAGGTCTATTCTGTGACTTTTAAAGATAAGTAAATAAAAGCCATGTACTTTTGAATGATGTTTAAGGTGTGGTACTTTACGATCCTACTAGGCAGATGAACCAACCAATCCTCAGATCTTGTTTTTTTTTAACTCCAAAACAAGTCCTTCCCTCCAGGCCATAGTGTCTTGAATGTCCTTTTTTAATTCACCACAACCAGATTTCCCCCCACATTTTTTTTGCGGTACGCGGGCCTCTCACTGCTGTGGCCTCTCCCGTTGCGGAGCACAGGCTCCGGACGCGCAGGCTCAGCGGCCATGGCTCACGGGCCCAGCCACTCCGCGGCATGTGGGATTCTCCCGGACCGGGGCACGAACCCGTGTCCCCTGCATCGGCAGGCAGACTCTCAACCACTGCGCCACCAGGGAAGCCCTCCCCATATTTTTTAAAACAAAAATGTCATCTTTTTGTAATTTGTACAACATCACTATTGTTTTCAGAATGACTTTGGAAAGATCCAACAATTTGGGCAATATTTACAAATTGTAGTTAATTTAAGGCTGTCTACACTAAGATTTTTGACTTTAAAATAAGGGGTTGAATTAGCCAGTTTTATTGAGACTAGAGCAATTAACTTGTAATTTGTGGTTGGCTGGAAACAGCCACTCACTAGAAGGGGAGCCTGGGTACTCCCCCAGGCCCTCATGCTGACCTGGATTGAGCGATGTGAGCAAAGCAGAGTGGTTTGGAAGAAGCATTCTCCAGCCGGGAGACCACTCATGCTACACCAGCTAGACTTGGAAACTGGTTCAACACAGTGGATCAGAAAACAACCACACAGCAGGAGTTTTTGTTTCGTTTTGTTGTTTTTTGGGTTGTTTTTTTTTTTGCGGTATGCGGGCTTCTCACTGTTGTGGCCTCTCCCGTTGCGGAGCACAGGCTCCGGACGCGCAGGCTCAGTGGCCATGGCTCACGGGCCCAGCCGCTCCGCGGCATGTGGGATCTTCCCGGACCGGGGCACGAACCCGTGTCCCCTGCATGGGCAGGCGGACTCTCAACCACTGTGCCACCAGGGAAGCCCAGCAGGAGTTTTTAAGAAAATACAAAGTGACCACTTGTGAAAATAGAGGTGAAATACAGTGATTGTCAGTTTAAGTCGTCTTTTGAGAGTCAATACCCCCTCCCACCTTTTTAGTCATTTAGTTGAACATTTTCCTTAGTTTGAACCAGACTGGTTGCTCAACAAACTATTTGACAGTCTAGGAAAGCCAGTTATCAGGAGACAAAATGTCCTGGATAAATGAGCCATGTTCATCAGCGGTAGAATCCAAACAGTCCCCCGTGGTTCCTCATGCCTCTGCTAGGCTGTGGCCTCTTAGACTATTCAGTTCAATTAAACAAATATTTATTTAGTGCCTATTATGCAAAAGCTCAGTACTAGGCATCCTGCTAATACTGTATTACTTTCCTAATGGACTGGGAAACTTGGGAAGGTCTCAGATAGGTTATAACAGGTCCCCTATCTTATTCTGAGGAGGAGATGCTATTTATCTCCAAACTAATTGAACAGACTGGGGAAAGGAGGGAGGGCGTGAATGGGGACCCTGAGGGGAGTAGCTCTGTTGCTCTGTCTTCCCCAGTGGAAATTCCGACAAATGTGAGGTGGGAAGCCTAGTGCAGAGAGGGATTTGGTGGTTTGGGGATTGGAGGAGGTAAGACCTTAAGATCTACTCTCCGATACTAGATGAGGACCTGTGACTTAATCCTAACAGGATATGACATTCAGGATTTTGTGGCCACCTTGATGGGTTGACACATGCCTTCTGCATCACTGTTCACCCAGCCATTAATTTTATTTGACTACATACTTCTAGTCTGGAGTCTTGCTCTTTGAATAGGAGAATTTTGCTTTATTTTTATTTTTTACCTCCTGATGATTGATAGTGGGAAGGGGAAGGACAGAAGCAGATAGGAAGCAGAGAGATAAGCTGACAAAAATGACAAAATACAATTTTATGTTTAAATTGGAAGAACAAAAGCTTGTTGATGAATTGTGATATTATTTGGTATTGAAGAGTAACACAGATATAATTAAAGCCTTTCAACCCAATGTTTAATCCAGACAGATCTTTTCAGAAAGTCAGGCCGTATTTATCTCATACAAGCAACCCTGTTTTATGCAGCTCATTTATATGACAGCTGTTATGACCATGATATCTAGACCCAGTGCCAGAAACACAGTCCCAAATTGAATCTTTCAATACCCATGGCATGAAGGAGCGAGTATGCATACAGAGAGGGGAATATAATATCCTACATTTGCATAGCGCTTTGTTCTTCTTTCAAAATACTTTCACATCTATGAGAACACGAAATGGTGTTGTTTACTAAAGTTCACTGTTAATTTTTTTTTCCCTAATGATTATTTGGCCACCATCCTGTAGGTTGTGTTGTTGAACTAAGTTTAAGAATCTTAAGGTCAAAAAGGATATTTGGTGATCTTTTGGTCTGGGGCACAAACTGTGAGAAGATCTAGAGTTCTTCCTTAAAATGCATATACCCCTTGGAAGAAACATGTTCCTAGGTAACAGCTTAAAATGTGATTGTTCACATATTAACATGGATTTGTTGGCAGTTACCTGAAAAGAGAGAGAAGCGTTTTAAGGTGGTAAAGGAAGTTATCTAGAAGATGAGGATGCCTCCAGGAGGGGAGTGAGCATCCTTGGGGCTGCCAAAGTCCGTCTCTCCAACGCCAACCTCATCTGTTACCAGCCTTTCCCATAAAACTGCATTAGGATTGTTTTCTTAATTTCTCTTTCTGATAGTTCATTATTAGTGTATTGAAACACAACAGATTTCTGTATATTTTATATCTTGTAACTTTACTGAATTCATTTGGTGACACAAATAAATGGAAAGATATACTGTGCTCATGGATTGAAAGAATATTGTTAAAATTTCCATACCGCCCAAAGCAATCTACAGATTCAATATAATCCTTATCAACATACCCATGGCATCACAGAACTAGAACAAAATAATTCTAAAATTTGTGTGGGACCACAAAAGACCCCAAATAGCCAAAGCAATCCTGAGAAAGAAAAACAAAGCTGGAGGCATCACACTCCCTGATTTCAAAGTATATCACAAAACTATAGTAATCAAAATAGTGTAATACTGGGACAAAAACAGACACATAGATCAGTGGAACAGAATAGAAAGCCCAGAAATAAACCCATGTTTATATAGTCAATTAATCTATGACAAAAGAGGCAAGAATAAACAATGATGAAATGAGAGTTTCTTCAATAAATGGTGTTGGGAAAACTGGACAGCTACATACAAAAGAATGAAACTAGACCACTTTTTTACACCAATACAAAAATAAACTCAAAATGGATTAAAGACTTAAATGTAAGACTTAAAACCATATATTTTCCTGGGAGAAAATATAGACAGTATGCTCTTTGATATCAGTCTTAGGAGTATTTTTCTGGATATGTCCCCTCAGGCAAGGGAAACAAAAGCAAAAATAAACAAATAGGACTATACTGAAAAGCTTTTGCACAGTGAGCGAAACCATCAGCAAAACTAAAGACAACCTACTGAATGGGAGAAGATAATTGCAGATGATATGACTGATAAGGAGCTAGTATCCAAAATATATAAGGAATTCATACAATTCAATATCAAAAAAACAAATAATTTGATTAAAAAATGGGCAGAGGACCTGAGTAGACATTTTTGCAAAGAAGACATACAGATGACAAGCAGGCATATAAAAAGATGCTCAACGTCACCATCAGGGAAATGCAAATCAAAAAGTGAGATATCAGCTCACACCTGTCAGAATGGCTATTGTCAAAAAGACAACAAATAGGGAATTCCCTGGTGGCCCAGTGGTTAGGACTCAGCACTTTCACTGCTGTGGCCCAGGTTTAATCCCTGGTCAAGGAACTAAGATCCCACAGGCCACGTGGCACGGTCAAAAAAAAAAAAAAAAGCAAAACTAATAAACCTAATAATAAGTGTTGGTGAGAATGAACATTGAGAAAAGAGAACTGTCGTGCATTTTTGTTGGGAATGTAAATTGGTACTACTACTGTGGAACACAGTATGGAGTTTCCTCAAAAAATTAAAAATGGAACAGTGATACACACTAGCAATTCCACTTCCAGGTATTTATCCAAAGAGAATGAAAACACTAATTCTAAAAGACATATGCACCCCAATGTTCATTGCAGCATGATTTGCAATAGCCAAGATACAGAAGCAACGTATGTGTCCACCAATAGGTGAATGGCTAAAAAAGATAGATGGCTACATTTATATATCTCACAATGGAATATTACTCAGCAGTAAAATAAGAATGAAACTTGCCATTGGCTACAACATGGATGGACCTAGAGGATATTACATGAAGTGAAATAAGTCAGATGGAGAAAGACAAGTATTGCACGATTTCACTTATATGTAGAATCTAAAAAACAAAACAAATGAAAAAAGATATCAAAAGAGAAACACTCATAGATACAATGAACAATCTGGTGGTTTGCCAGAAAGGGAGAGGGGAGTGAGGGGATGGGTGAAATAGGGGAAAAGGATTAAAAGGTACAAACTTCCAGTTACAAAATAAGTCATGGCATAATAATGTCATGTATAACAATAATAATGTATGGCAAAGGGAATATAGTCAATAATATTGTAATAACTTTGTATGGTGACAACTGGTAACAAGACTTATCATGGTGATTATTTTATAACATATAAAAATATCAATTCACTATGTGGTACACCTGAAACTAATATAATAATGTATGTCAATTATACTCCAATTAAAAAAAAAACTGTATTAGTTGCCTCCACTATCTGCTCGCAGGGCCCCTGCACTTTCCTGAAAGCACATATCACTCAGGTTATTTGCTTGGTCAACACACTAATTCTGTCCCTAGACTCTGCGTTCTTTGGGGTCAGCGACTCGTGTCCCTCACCGTTGCTTTCCAGCATTTCTGCATATAGCAGAGACTCAGGAAAGCATTATAGAATGAATGAAAACTTTAATCCATAATTTTATGCCTAGTTGTAATAGTTAAGCTTCTCGATTATGCCATCTTTGTTTTCAAAAGGAATGACTCTGGAGCATGCCAGAAATTGAAATGTTTACCTTTGTTTTAATACTCGAGAAAAGTATCCAATTTCCCTGTGGAACAGTATAAATAATAGATAGGTAACACTTACTGAATGTTTATTGTGTGCTGGGTACATTTTTATCATTTTATACAGATTAATTTATGTGATTCTCACCATAATCCTCTGAGGTAAATGCTACTATTATTACCATTTTAAAATACAGACACTGAGGTGCACAATTTGAGTCTTCCTGCATATAAATGTTGCCTTTCTTGTTGTGGGAAAGGAAAAAGCGCTGAATGACAATGACCAAAGAAGTTTTTTCTATTTGCATTTATCAAATTTCAATGTAGAATCAATAAAAATTAAATGCAATTAAAGAAAGACAAAGTGTTCATCCCTGAGGAGCATAGCATGGTGCCTAAGTATATCATTGCATAACAATCTATTAACAAGTTCCTAAAACCCACAAGAACGTGGAGCTGTGTTAGCGATAAATATTAAGAAGTGGAGGATCCAAGACGGCACACCAACTCTGTCCACTAGGTGGCATTAGTGCCTCTAAATGAGGGGCGTGGGTGGGAACACGTCTGATCATGCCGTCAGCACCCTTGACGAAAAGGTTCAAGTACTGGTCTTCAGTTTCCTAGGCCCCAGCTTTGCATCCCCGGCGATGCTGAGGAGCTGTCAGACACCCACCAGCGTGGATCGTAGCTCCCCGACCAGGGCTCGAACCCGAGCCGCCTGCATTGGAAGCACGGCGTCTTAACCACTAGACAGCCAGGGAAGTTCCCCAGTTTCACTTTTAGATGCTAAGGTAAAGAAACTACAATTAGCTATGTGTAAGCTGGTCATTAGAAGAAGAAATGCGGATTTAGCATCTGCAATGAGCTAGTTCCTTCTCTAGGTGCTGCTGTTGCTGCCAATACGGGCAAAGCAGGTACTAGCCTCACCCTCACGAAGCTTGTAATCTAGCTGGGAAGATAAACATGAAACAAGTAATGACATAAAAGTAGACAATTACAAGTGTGCCAAGTACCAGGTCTTACAGGAATGTGAAACAGGTGGATCTAACCTAGTGGGGGGGGGGGGGGTTCAGGGTAGGCTTCCAAGAAGTGATAATGGGAGGTAATCAGGTAATTAGCCAAAAGGAGGGTGGCTAAGCGTTCCAAGTGAAAGAAACATCATTGGTATGGACCCCCTAAGTGGGCAGGAGCCTGCTCAACTCAAACGACTGAGAAGATTCCAGTGTAGCCGGAGGGGAGAAAGAGTGGGACAGAGGGGTTGGAAGCTGGAGAGGTTGCCTATTGGACAATAAGAAGTGTTAAAGTATTTTAAATAGGAAAGTGACATGATCGGATGTGCATTTTTTAAAAGGTTGTTCTGCCTGAAATGGGGAGGCCGGATTAAGGAGATAAGACTGGATGGGGAGAGACCCAAGGGTAAGCTTTTTTTTTTTTGCGGTACACGGGACTCTCACTGCTGTGGCCTCTCCCGTTGCAGAGCACAAGCTCCGGACGCGCAGGCTCAGTGGCCATGGCTCACGCGTCCAGCCGCTTCGCGGCATGTGGGATCTTCCTGGACCGGGGCACGAACCCGTGTCCCCTGCATCGTCAGGCGGACTCTCAACCACTGCGCCACCAGGGAAGCCCGTGGGGAAGCTTTTATACCGTTTTAGTAAAATGGTGATGGCAGCCTGACCCAGTGAGGCAGGAAGTGTGAGCTCATTGATTAGGGGTGTGAGAGGGAAGAGTCAAGGTTTCTGGCTTAAACAAGAGGATCGATGGTATTGCCATTTGCCAAGGTAGAGAAGAACATCAGAGAAGCAGCAGATTTGGAGCAAAGTTCATGTGTTCATTTCAGGATATTTTGAGTTTGAGGCACTTAAAAAATATTCAAGAGGAGCAATTAAGAAAGCACTTACATATGAGGAGCTCAAAAGAGAGACTGTGGTTGTTCACATAGATTTGACACCATATGACTCAGATTGAGGCTTGAACCCACGGTCTTCCAACTGAGATCACACACCTGGTCTCAGGACTTAATGAAGGTCAGGTTCTTGATGTCTCATCACAAAAAGAATTCAGTGAGAGACAAAGTGATAGGTAAGAAGTGGATTTATTTAGAGAGAAACACACTCCACAGACAGAGTGTGGGCCGTCTCGGAAGGTGAGAAAGGCACCAAGGTATGGAGTTGTCAGCTTTTTAGGGGTGGGTAACTTCATAGGCTAATAAGTGGGAGGAGTATTCCAGCTATTTTGGGGAAGGGGCGGGGATTTCCGGAAACTGGGCTATCACCCACTTTTTGACCTTTATGGTCAGCCTTGGAACTGTCATGGCGCCTGTGGGTGTGTCATTTAGCTTGCTGATGTGATACGATGACCATATACTGAGGCTCAGGGTCTAGTGGAAGTTGTCTTTGTCTGCCATCTTGGACCCATTTGGTTCTAATCAGTTTGTGTTGTGTCCTTGGGCTATGTCATTCTTCTAAAGGTTGTGCCGTGCCCTCTTCCCTCCTGTTTCAGATTCCGGTGTTAGCAGCACACAGATATAAATAGAAAATGCGATGAGACCTTGTAAGGAGAAAGTCAAGTGTGAGAAAGGAAGATGTCCTGGGATAGAACTCTAGGGAACCCCACCATTGTCAAGTTGGTAGAGGTTAGGAATCAATAGTCAGTAATGAAAACAGAGAAGGAACAGTCATAGGTACAGAAGGAAAACAAGAAGGCCCAGTTCCCCTCCCCCAGAAATGATTGTGAAAGAGGAAGGGGTCAATAATATTGAGAGCTACTGAGAAGCAAGGGAAGCTGAGAATTAAAATGTGTTCTTTGGATTTGGGGACAAGGATCTCACTGGTGACTTCGGTGGGATCAGTTTCTGTGGCACACTGAAGGCTGAGGCCAGATTGCAGTGAGTTGAAAAGTTGAATGTGAGGTGAGGACATGGTGATAATTACGCTAAAAATGTAATCCAATTGATTGGACCCTAGCCTGGGTCCTAGCCTGGGCTGAGACCCCTTGTCTCTGCCAGGGAGTTTCTTTTTCCAATCGATTTGTGCAGCCAATAACGAAACGATGCTGAGACTGGAAAAGCACAAGCTTTATTCAATGACCAAAGAATGGAGAAGTGGGAACCTGGTTCACAAATCAATTTCTCAACCCAGTTTGGGCGGAGACACCAAATACAGTATATAAGAGGGTCAAAATAAAAAGGAGGAGGACTGAAGATGTCACTGTGAGGTGAGATTCTGGAGGTAAACAGTTGTCCTCCACCCCCCTGGAAATCCTGTTCTTTCTGAACGGGTGGTATCATGCTACCTATTTCCTGCTGGAACTCTTCATATTTCTGTATAAAGCTCTGACTTTTGTATCGGCAGGTCTCCTGTTACCATATCCAACAGCCAATCTAGTACTGGATGTGGCGATACTCTTCCTTTATCTTGGAATTGAAGTAATTCGACTATTTTTTGGTACAAAGGGAAACCTCTGCCAACGAAAGATGCCGCTTGCTATTAGTGTGGCCTTGACCTTCCCATCTGCCATGATGGCCTCCTATTACCTGCTGCTGCAGACCTACGTGCTCCGCCTGGAAGCCGTCATGAACGGCATCTTGCTCTTCTTCTGTGACTCAGAGCTGCTGCTTGAGGTGCTCACCCTGGCTGCTTTCTCCAGTATGGACAGGATTTGAAGTACAAAAATTTCAGCCAGCAGCCCTCACAGGCTGAGACCACACATACCTCTGGTACTTTAGCCATACCAGTGAGAAACGGTGGGTCAAGTTGTCCTGGGAAAGGTTGCAGCTTTTCCTCAGCACAGACACCTTGGGGAACAAACCAAGCATAAGGCCACTGGGCACCATCTTCTAAACCTGGATCATCAGCCCAAGAGACTCTTCTACACTCCAGTATAGGGAGCGGCGAAGCTGTCGCCAGCCTGGCCCTTTTCAGAACCAATTCCCTTCTGACCTCAAGTTTTCCTCTTTGATCATTGTGGCCAGAGCACCTTGTGTGGACCGTGTAGGCTCCTTGGGCTTCCAGCAGGACCTCAGCCACACACTCCCTGTGTATGCTGTGCCCCACGTCCTGCAGGAGCACGGGGCACCTCAGCAGGTTGTGCTTCCAGAGTGATGCAAAGCCACTCATCCCATTTCTCAGAGACTGAGCTCCAGAACTTTTTCTGGAGCCCGTACTGTTATTTTTCTAATCTCATCATGAAACAAACATTATTTTATAATAAATATGTATTTTCTGTTTAAAAAATAAAATAAAAAAATAAAAAGGAGGAAATTGAACATAGTAGAATATTCATGATTTATCCAAGAACAGGGGTGTGGTTTGGACCTTTCCTTTTCAGTCCTCTTAGGGACTTGTCTAGTTGCTGTCATGGCAATCATCAACCCTCAGGCCACTGGTGGGTGTGTCATTTAGCATGCTAATGCATTACAGTGAGTGTGTAATGAGGCCCAAGGTCACTGCAAGTCAAATCTTCCACCACCTTGGACCTAGTTGTTTCTAACCAGTTCTTGTTTTTTTCTCTTTGCAGCTTCCTCCTAAAACTTAGATAAGAGTGATGGGTTTCTATTTCAGGGGGGGCAGAGGTATGATTCTGGGGCAACAGCCTTGGTAACGAAAACATTTTCTAGAAATTTGGCTGGGAAGGTAAGGTGGAGGGAGGGCTTTTTTAAAGGGGAGAAACATGAGCAGTTTTAAATGCTGATACAACAAAGCCAGTAGAGAGAGAAATGTTGAAAATCTAGGCGAGAAAAAGATTCCTAAGAAGGCGGCAGGGGATAGGATCCAGGACACGGGAGGAAGGACAACTTCCGCATGAGAAGGTCAAGGGTGAGGCAAACTCAGGTATGTTTGCAGACTTGGTAGCCGGAAGTTGGTGTAGCTCCTGTGCAATGCTTGTGATGCCTCTTAAATACACAGGGTGTCGTCTGCTGACAGTGAGTGAGGGTGAGGTGAGTTCAGAGGGAAGATTTGAAGTAGTCAAAGTGCTAACTAAGCAAGATGAGGACCCAACCAACTGAGGTTGGTGACCACTGATTCACAGTGACACAGGTAGAAGGTATGTGATCTTCTGCAGCTACGTTCAGGATGCAGAGTTTACTTGGAAATGGTGAACTATTGGAATCATTCACTCACAAATTTTTCTTGTGTATCTGCTCTGTGCCAGGCCCTCTGCTGTGTGCTAGGTTCTGCTGGGCAGATGTCATATGAGAAAGACTAGGACAAGGTAATTGTGGCTATTAATAAGAGTGTGGTTTAAATGATGGACCACTGAATCTTAGCTATGTAAGAGAAGAAAGACTTTTCCTCTGGCCTCTTGCGTCCTATGGCTGGGCCTGAGAATTAAACTGACAAAAGACAGATGAACAGGAGAAGAGCATACATGTTTTATTTGGTGGTACTATTTTCATGTGGCACAGGAGACTTCATAGAAAAGAACTGAAGACACAAAGAAGCAGATAGTTCTGAGAGCTTGTATACCATAGCAACAAAGAACAGTACATTGTGGAGATGTAGCAAGGCAAAGGAAGAAGGGTTTGGGGTGAGGGGCAGGAGATTGTGGGAAAAGGATTAGGAAATATATGGGGGGAACTAATGAAAGTTATGGGCTATCTTAGTAGGTCTGTTTGTACAGATTCATCTCGTTTCTCATGATAAGAATGTTCCCCTTTTCATGGTACAGTGAGGGCATTTTTCTCACTGGAAATTTATGTCCTGCTTTTAGGTAGAAAGGGGGAGGGCAGAGAGCCCTTCCCACATCTGCCGTTTCTTAAGTGCCTTGGGCTCAAAATAATATGTCAAAGTGACATATTTTGGGGCGGTAGGTTCTGATCCCCTTCAGCTAGATAGGGAGGAGAGTGAAGGAGAGAGACGGATGAGTATGTAGACAGTAGAGTGCGAAAGCCACTGGAGGTCTCCATGAAATAAATGAACAGGTGTCCTGGGGTATATGCTGCAACCCTGGGAGAACAGGAGGTTGTGGCCAGACTAAGATTTCTAAGTTACTGTTCTGAACTGTTGATGTGGCTCTTAGAATTGGGGGCTGAGGTGAGGTGAAGAAACAATGACGTCACAGCAACCAGAGAGATCTTTTAAAAATGCACATTTGGTTTCCTTCTTGTTGTTTTTTTTAGATTTTATTAATTTATTTATTTTTTAACATCTTTATTGGAGTATAACTGCCTTACAATGGTGTGTTAGTTTCTGCTGTATAACAAAGTGAATCAGCTGTATGTATACATATATCCCCATATCTCCTCTCTCTTGCATCTCCCTCCCACCCTCCCTATCCCACCCCTCTAGGTGGTCACAAAACACCGAGCTGATCTCCCCGTTGAAATGCACATTTGGATGTGTCATTTACACCTACAACGTTTTGGCGGTTCTTAAGAAAAATAATAAAAATCCTTAACATGGTCTGGGAGCCCTTTCTCACCCTTCAATCTTCACCTCATGATGCTTCTTTCTAGCCACTCCGGCCTCCTACCTCAGGGCCTTTGAAAATGCTGTTTCTTTGACCTGAAATGCCCTTGGCCAGCACCCAAGAACTCTATCCAGTTATCTCCTCCTCAACCTTTTGTATTTGGGTATCAGCTTAATATCACTGCCTCAAAAAGAGCTCCTTTGCCCTCAGATGAGTTCCGTGAACTTTTCCTTCATAGAGACTATTACAGGTTATCATATATTTGTGTGATCTTTAAAAATTATTTTTGTATCTCTCCCAGAAATGATAAGCCCCACGAGAGTAGCAACTATGCCTACTTTGCTTCTTGTCCTATTGCAGCAACGAGCCCTGTACCTAGTACATATGAATTGCTTAAAAATATTTGTTAAGTGAATGGATAAATAAAGAGGTTAAGTGACTTGCCCAAAGGCATTGTTTGGGCTTGCGAAGAATAACAATATTAATATGTATAAAATGTGTTTCTTATACTTTATACCTTTGTGACACTTGCATGTATGTCCAGACGGGTGAATGACACCAATGACATGACTGATGGCAAGGAAGACAGAAACACAAAGGGAACAGTGATATAAAACAGGAGGTAACACAGCATGGAGGTTTGATACCCAGACGTCTTCTCTGATGTTTCTCGTGTAGAATGAGGGTTGTGACAGGGCAAGATGGACCCTTTTCCATAATCACGGGTGGCTTTATTTTATTCTGGTCTCTCCTCCTGCCTGACCATTGTGGAAATTCTAGCAGCCTACATGCCTGTCCACCAGGAGCAGGCATGTGTAAAACAAGCCCTGCACATCCCTGAGTATTGACTACATGACTGGGTGGAGAGAAGAAGCAGCCCCCAGCAGGCCCCAGGCTGGTCTGAGGTCTAGGCCAGCCCATCTCTTCCTTTATCATCTTGAGCTGGCACTCAAACAATTGGTAGCAAGATACTTTGACTGATTACCTGAGGATTTTGTTCATGTATTTTCTTGTAACCCTCCGGCTCTTCTCCCATTTTACAGCCAGAGTACGAGCCACACCCTGACTCAGAGGAAAAAGAAGTATTTTCCTGACTTGAGTTCAGATGTACAGACCCTACAGGGAACAAGTTGATGGATTTGAGAGAATGATGCAGGAACAAGATTTTCCACCCCAAAGGATTGTTTGATGGGTCAAGACTGATAAGTTTCACTGAGTGTCAGAGGGGAAAGAGAGTACACGAGCTGCTAGTGTGTTCCTAGAAAAAAAGACATCTCATCCCCACCCCCCATCCAGCTGTTAGGTAGGAGACAACAGAAATCCCAGGTGTGTCGAGGTAACTGCCCCTGTTGCAGGTAGAGCTTCAGGAAGCTTTGAGATGTCAGAATGGAAATGGCTGTGAAGTTTGTCTCAACTTGTGGGCCTGAGGGTGCCTCACAGAGCACCCCCAGCCCAAGTTGATGTGGCTCCGGGGAATGACTCTAGTGTGCTCACAGGGAGCACAGAACTGCCCAAGGCCCTTGGACAGCCCCCCAGACCCCACTGCCTGACATGCAGGGGCCTCAGGGAGAGCTTTAGTAGCAAGGACAGTCACCGACCTTAAGGGGCCCTTTGGATAGGAACAAGGTCCTTCCAAGCAGCCATCTGGCAGCCCAATCCCCCAGGGCCAGATGAGACGATAGATCTCAGTGGGTGTCAGCTTGGGCCCTGCCTGTTCTCCATTCTTCCTCCCATCATCTTGGACCCCTCAAACTTAGAACTGGTACCATGGGTGAGGAGAGGGGGTCTTTGAGTTGCCTAAGATTATGGTTTTTCCTCTTGGAAGAATCTGAACCTGATATCAATTGTGGACATTCAGTATTTTCTATATTAAAGGAATGTATCTTTTTTATTATTGAGAAATAAAACTTACCTTTCTTGCACACTTGAGTTTGTGAACAGAGATGCATATTCTACACACGTTTTGCTAGCGATCTTTTCCTGCATTAATGTCTGGTCTCCGCAGCTGAACTGCAAGATTTTCAAGGCTAGAGAGTAGCCCCTTCCTGCCCTCTTCTTTCTACTCAGCACCTTGTATACATAACAGGCTCCATTTCTGAGAGAAAACCTATGGAACACGATGTGCATGGTGGTTTTGTTTGCGTGTTATTTGCCAAAGTATCATTTCAAGAGTCTCTCAGCTCTGACTTCATTTGTAAGTTGTAAAAGTTCCCCCAGGTATTCATTTTTCGCGTCAAGAGATAACAAATATTTGCCAAGCGCCCACCATGTGCAAAGCCTACTTGGACCTCTTCCTGGGGATGCAGCCCTTGTCATTAAGGAACTTATTATTGGAGATGTAGACGGGATGTAGCTGAGGGAGTTGACCATGCACTGACTTTAGGACAACAGCTAGGAGGTTTTGTTGCCTGTTATTTTAAATACACATATAATCTAATTGCCAAAGTGACAAATATTTATTCGAGAAAACTTGCAAAATTTAGAAGTAAACAAATTGCACCGACAAACTCAGTATCTGTAAAATTAGAAGTGGTCAATGCTGACATTTTGATGTATATCACTACTTATGCATTGTAAAAATGTATCACGATCTATTGGAGTTTGTTGTTTAAAGAAAACCCTGATATACTAGTGTGTGTGTATGTGTATGTGTGTGTGTATGTGTGACTTTTTCTTTCTCCTAAAAAGGAGATGGTGATATTTGAGAGTTTCAGTGACTGTATGTATTCAGTGACCAATTACAGTACGTTGATGAAAGACATTTGAAAGTGTATTGCAGATTAGAAGATGAAAATTAGGTTTTTGGTAGCCAAGTGGGATGGGAAACCAAATAAAACATACATTTGAATCTAATCCATGATGGATCCATGAAAATAGTTCTGTTGATTAACTCAAATGTCACCTCCTCACTGAAACTCTCCTCTTTTCGCTCCAGCAGTGTTAGCCAGCTAGTCCCTCCTGGCTCTCAAATATTTTTTACTATTTTTATTTAATAATATATTCATTATTTTAATAAAATACTATACACTATTATTTATATATTTATTTTAGGGAGGCAATATAGTGTTGTGGTTAAAAAGAATAGACTTTGGATCTAAACATTCCAAGTTCAAAATCCAGACTTACCATTTGCTAGCTGTGTGACCTTGGACAAGCTGTTTAGCCCTCTCTGAATCTGAGTTCTCATCTGTAAAATGGGAACAATAATACTTACTTCATAGAGTTGTTGTGACAAACAAGTAGGACAATATTTGCAACATGCTGATCTGCCCAAAAACACAGTCAATAACTAATAGGTGTAATTATTTTTATTACAGAACTTGCCGAGTTGCATTGCAATTACTGGTTTAGGAATGCTTTCCTCACTGGACTGTGAGGTCCTGACCTCTCTCATCCAACCTCTCTCCCTCCTAGCAGTGTGGCCCATAAACAGTAAACAATCCATGTGCGTTTTCTGGAGGATAAAATAGTTATGGAAAGTGCGAGATCGAATGCTTTTCCCCTAAGAGTCCTATATCCTTACTCAGATTTTTCGAACAAACTCTTAACAGCAAATCATTGACTCTTATAATCAATATTATACAGGGCCATTTCCACTTTAATGCAAGCTAACATTTAATGAGCACTTACTATGTGGCAGGTTTTGTCCTAGTGCCTTCCATTGTATTTGAACCACTCTATGAGGGGGATATTATGTCTTCTTTCATGGATGAGGAAACTGAGGCCCAGAGAGAGTGTTGTGAACTCTATGACTTCTGAGATTTTGCTAGGGGCCCCAGAGGGGTTCCTGGCTCTCTGTTCTTCCATTTAAGTATGGAGGCAGGAGGTGAGGAAAAGAAGAAACCATATATTTTTCTTTCTCTTTAGGAAAAACATTTTATTTATTTTGCAGTCTCTTTTCTCTTCTGGAAAAACAAACAAAAGAAATTCTTGCTTCACTCATGATTTTACCCCTGCTGAGGTCCAGGGCAAGATTTCTCCCCTGCAGAGTCCTGTTCAAGGATGAAAATGAAGGTTGGTTACAAGACTCCACTGAGTGTCCCAAGCAGTAGCTTTTTTCTTTAAAGAGGGGTTTGAAATAGACTTTCCGTACATTCAAATAATAACAGTAATTCATATCCCATCTGTGTGTATAAAAACAATTAAGTCACCTGTGAAACCATGAAATATCAATATGCTGAAAAAAATCGAGAGTGGAGGGCACTAAGAATTTTTTCAAAAGCAACTTGTTCTCAAGGAAGATATTTTATCCCATATGATCCATGTTTTATGTTCATGAAATTTATCAGTTATTTGTTCATGTTGCCTACATGAGTGAAAGATATGTTTTAAAAATAAGAAAAACCTTGGGATGATCCTGATTGGAATCTCTCCAGATTCCACATTTGTTCCTATTGACCAGAAGTCTTCTGACTTGGGAAAATATTTTTATTTCCCTCCCCCTTTTCTAAATGTCCTACAAAGACCTGCATTAGGATGGGAAACATTTTCTGAGTCCCAAAGGAATCCTCCATTCGCCTGAAAGAGATAGTTGAACCGAGTATTGAGAGAAGCCACTCAAGAAGAGGATGAAGATGCCTCAGAATAACTTTTTCAAACATTCTATGCATACTTTCTTCATTCATAGTATCATCTGCCATACGATAGAGAAAATGGGATTCTAGAGAGCGTTATATTATTTTTCTTTCACATACACCATAAAAGATGCAAAAAAAAATTCACTTTTGAGATTAAAACTGCATGGTGCCTAGCTTATTCACACTTTAAAAAGTTTGTTTCAGGGCTTCCCTGGTGGCGCAGTGGTTGAGGGTCCGCCTGCCAGTGCGGTGGGGGGGCGCGGGTTCGTGCCCCGCTCCGGGAGGATCCCACGTGCCGCGGAGCGGCTGGGCCCGTGGGCCGTGGCCGCTGGCCCTCCGCGTCCGGAGCCTGTGCTCCGCAGCAGGAGAGGCCAGCAGCGGTGAGAGGCCTGCGTACCACAAAAAAAAAAAAAAAAAAATGTTTGTTTCAGTTTACTTCCATAATTGGACAGATAAACAGCAGAGGCCACTACATCAGGTACAGATTAACTGTTATTCTTCTCTAAGAAAATAAATTATAAGGAAGGGGAAAAATCAATCAGGTCCCTCAAATATGAATTTTGCCTTTCTTTTGCTAACATTCCCATGATAAAAATAACCTAAAACATGTTAAGTAGGAAAATTAATTCCATCTGGGGAAACTATCGCCTGACGTACTAATAGAATTCTCAAGTGAAATATGTAGTGAATTTTTAAACCAATGTAATCATAAAGGTAGCTGCTGGCTGCTCAGTGGTCCTTTCTGTAGTGAAGCAGGTAGCCCTTCCTTGGAAAAATACTTTGAAAAATTACTATCCTTGTGGAACTTTGTCCTGGAATTGAGGATGGGATAGCTTCAGGCTTCAACTCTAGGAGAGAATATATTCTGAAGGGATGAAATGAGAAGTGTAGGTACTAAGAGCGGCAGGTGATGCCTTCACTCAAGGTACAGAGTAGGTACTGGTTAAACGTTTGATGAATTAATGATGGAGAAAGCTACTGGTTGTTAGGGGTCTTAAGGGTTGTCATTTAGGACACTCCAGAATCAGTGAGTCTTGTTTACTTCCATTAGGTGTGAGTTTATTTCTTCCTTCCTTCCTTCATTTTTCTGTTGATGCTTGCCATGTGTCATGAGACTGAAAATACAACTGTGAGCATCACAGACAGTGCTCTTATGGAGCTGACGTCCTCAAAGATGGAGAGCAAAACAAACAAGCAAACAAAATCCCTGCAGACCAGTCAGTAACTTTGGGTAGCACAAGTCTTCATGGCGCAGGTCCTGTCCGCATAGAGGTTAGGACATGCCTGGTATGAGAAACGGCAAAGAGGGCCTCTCTTGGGAGCTCCTGCCCCCGTCCCCTGCCCTAGGGGCCTGACTGGCTCAACCTTCATCTTCTGAAGTCCTCAGTTAAAAAACGGGGAGCAGAAGAGGGCCATTGCACTGGGGGAGGGGGGACTTGTCAGGGTAATAAACAAATCTCATATGCCTTTACTTTAAAAATGCTCATTTAGGCATATAAGGCTTTAGTTAGCTGCATCTGCCATCAGAATAATCAGACAATTTAAAGTGAATAGATTTCCTTGAGAAGAATGGATATACAATTGGTTCTATAGAACAGAGATTATCATACAATTCCCTGTCTTCCCTCACTGTTCCTCAACCCCATCTTTATCACTACCATCTTCCTTTGTTTGTCTTATATAATTGAGTAAAAAGCAGGATCTGGAGTTGACATTTTCAACAAGGCTCGCCCACATCATCCTCTGATACCAGACAATTTTCACTTCATTTGTGGCCCTGAAAGAGGGTGCTCTAACTCTCTAACTTTCCATGTTAAAGTAGTCATAATTTGCTTTTTATGTGTAAGATTCCTCTACTACACAGCAAGATGTAGCTGAAGTCTTGTTTCATCTGTCCTGGTTCAGGCAAGCCCTTAGGTGTCACGTACATGGGGCCCTAGCCAGGAGATGGGTTTTCTTTTTTTTTTTTTAACATCTTTATTAGAGTATAATTGCTTTACAATGATGTATTAGTTTCTGCTTTATAACAAAGTGAATCAGCTAGACATATACATATAACCCCATATCTCCTCCCTCTTGCATCTCCCTCCCACCCCAAGAGATGGTTTGACTTCCAGCATCAAATTTTAAATGTCTGGGTGGTTGAACTAGAATTCACACTTAGGACTCTGATGCGTGGCTGTCATGCACAGCCAGTGTCGAATCTGTTTTCCAAGTTGGTCTGTTGCTGTTGTGTATGAACCATTGTTACTTTTCCTATGAACCAGTGTGACTGGATCCTGAAGAACAAGGGCATGGAATGGAGCCAGTCTGGCAGCACTTAGGGACTACTTATCCCGTAGGCAGGACCAGGCAGAGTTGGATGACAGCAGCAAAGCCCAGCAGCTGTTGGGGAGCAAGCCCAGGGGGCCCAACTCCATGCCAGGCAGGTGGAAGAAATGCTGTCAGAGCCCCGTGAAGTACAGCCCCAGGCCACATGGCACAGGTGTGGCAGAACTGGGAATACCAAGAACAAGAGACCTTCTCAATCAGAAAAGAGGTGGCTGTCATGGAAGAAAGGTGCTTGGTAGTCTGTGGATTAGCAATCGGGATAGAATGTCAAGTGTTACCATCAAAAGCTGTGCCCCCAGATTAAAGGAAAGCCTTTACACAATGGCCATGTGGCAAGAAGCCCTCTGATGTCACTGAAGGGCACTGCTATCATGTCCCCTAGAATAAAACACCTATATGCTCTGAAGAGACAACTAAATTACTTTTAATGTTGCACCAAATACTGGTGAATGTATTTTTTTTTTTTTTTTTTTTTTGCAGTACGCGGACCTCTCACTCTTGTGGTTTCTCCCGTTGCGGAGCACAGGCTCCGGACGCGCAGGCTCAGCGGCCATGGCTCACGGGCCCAGCCGCTCCGCGGCATGTGGGATCTTCCCGGACCGGGGCATGAACCCGTGTCCCCTGCATCGGCAGGCAGACTGTCAACCACTGTGCCACCAGGGAAGCCCTGTATTCATCTTTTAATCAAAAGTTCCTCTCATTTCTTGAGTTGCAGGGTTGCAATGAAGTATTTGTTACCTATAGCTGCATAAAAAGTTATCCGAGCTTAAAACCACAAACTTATACAGTCTCTGAGGGTCAGGAATGAAGGAGGCTTACCTGGATGGTTCTGTCTCAGGGTCTCTCTCATGAGGCTGCAGTTGAGTTCTGGGCCAGAGGGGGGCGGGGTGAGGGTGAAGGGACCCAGTCATCTCCATGCTTGTCTGAATGCTTCCGAGACGGCTCACTCACATGGCTGCTGGCAGGAGGCCTCAGTTCCTCACAACAAGGGCCTCTCCAAGGGCTGCTTAAACATCCTCACAACATGGCAGTTGCCTTCTCAGAGCAAGTGACCCAAGAACAAGGCAGAAGCCACAATGCCTTTTATTATTGATCACGAAGACACACACTATCACTTCTGCCACGTTCCATTCATTAGAAATGAACCATTTGGGGACTTCCCTGGTGGTGCACTGGTTAAGAATCCACCTGCCAATGCAGGGCACACTGGTTCGATCCCTGGTCCAGGAAGATCCCTCATGCCGCAGAGCAGCTAAGCCCGTGAGCCACAACTACTGAGCCTGCACTCTAGAGCCCATGAGCCACAAGTACTGAGCCTGCATGCCACAACTACTGTAGCCTGTGCACCTAGAGCCCGTGCTCCACAACAAGAGGAGTCACCAAAATAAGCCCGTGCACCACAACGAAGAGTAGCCCCGCTCGCCTCAAATAGAGAAAAACCCCTTGCACAGCAATGAAGACCCAACGTAGCTAAAAACTAACTAACTAACTAAATAGCTAAATAAATAAATAAATAAAAGAATCATTAAGTCCAACCTGCAGTCAAGTGGGGAGTGGGATTTTTGTTCTACCTTTTAGAGGACGAACTGTTGAAGAATTTTAAACTCTTACATATAGTAGGTGGGCCAAAAGGTTCATTCATTTTTTTCTGTAAGAAAGATGGCTCTAGTAGCACTTAGCTGTCTTTAACTTCATTTGAAACAATTTTGTTAGATTGTATGTGACAGCTGTCATATCAGCGTGCATTTAAAAAAAGACTTATCAAAATTGGTGAATTTTTGTGTAGCTATTTTAATATTGAAGATGGAAGAAAAAAAGCAACATTTTTGGCACATTATGCTTTATTATTTCAAGAAAGGTAAAAATGCAACTGAAACACACAAAAAGATTTGTGCAGTGTATGGAGAAGGTGCCGTGACTGATCGAACGTGTCCAAAGCGAAGTTTCGTGCTGGAGATTTCTCGCTGGACGATGCTCCATGGTCCGGTGGACCAGTTGAAGTTGACAGTGATCAAATCGAGACATTAATTGAGAACAATCAACCTTATACCACGCAGGAGATAGCCGATATACTCAAAATATCCAAATCAAGCTTTGAAAGTCATTTGCCCCAGCTTGGTTATGTGAATCGCTTTGATGTTTGGGTTCCGCATAAGTTAAGCAAAAAAAAACCTTCTTGACCGTATTTCCGCATGTGATTCTCTACTGAAACATAATGAAAATGTTCTGTTTTTAAAACAAATTGTGACAGGCAATGAAAAGTGGATACTGTACAATAATGTGGAACGGAAGAGATCATGGGGCAAGCGAAATGAACCACCACCAACCACACCAAAGGCTGGTCTTCATCCAAAGAAGGTGATGTTGTGTATATGGTGGGATTGGAAGGGAGTCCTTTATTATGAGCCCCTTCCGGAAAACCAAACGGTTAATTCCAACAAGTACTGCTCCCAATTAGACCAATTGAAAGCAGCACTCGATGAAAAGAGTCCAGAATTAGTCAACAGAAAACACACAATCTTCCATCAGGATAACGCGAGACCACATGTTTCTTTGATGACCAGGCGAAAACTGTTACAGCTTGGCTGGGAAGTTCTGATTCATCCACTGTATTCACCAGACATTGCACCTTCGGATTTCCATTTATTTCATTTTCTACAAAAGTCTCTTAATGGAAAAAATGTTCAGTTCCCTGGAAGACTGTAAAAGACACCTGGAAGAGTTCCTTGCTCAAAACGATAAAAAGTTTTGGGAAGATGGAATTATGAAGTTGCCTGAAAAATGGCAGAAGGTAGTGGAACAAAAGGGTAAATACGTTGTTCAATAAAGTTCTTGCTGAAAAAGAAAAATGTGTCTTTTATTTTTACTTAAAAAACTCCAGGCACTTTTTGGCCCACCCAATAGTATTCATTTAGGATATCAGGAAATGTAGTACGCTCAGGACCGGCTATAAGATTTGTGGGACCCAGTGCAAGATAAAAATGCAGAACCACTTGTTTAAGAATTATTAAGAATTTCAAGACAGTGACAGCAGAACATTAAACCAAGTGTGGGCCCCTTCTAGGAGCCAGGCCCTGTGCTACTTCCCAGGTGACACACCCAGGAAAGGCAGTCCTGGGTAGAGTAGTTAAGAGCATGGGCATTGAAATCAAGAGTTTGAATTCCAGCCCTTCTGCTTTATAATTGTGTGACTCTTGGGAAAGCTACTTACTATCTCTAAACCTCAACTTCAATTTCTCTAAAATGGGTATGATTAATTTACCTGCTACTTGGGATTTCTGTGAGCATTAAATGAAGTAAATACAGTGCCTGGCTCATAATAGGCACTTGAAAAATTGTAGATATAATGATTACCTTTTTAGGGAGCTTTAGAAGAGAAAAGAACCACTGAGCTGGTAACTTAGATTGATTATTCAGCTGATGATCATAAACTCCTTAAAGTAGGAATAGTATCTCATACTCTCTGCAGTACCAGCGTCTGCTTTACCAAGCATGGACCCACATGTACATGAGTTTGAAAAATGTGGCCTGCAAGCTACAATAAGAATGGCTAAGAAGATGTGTTGCAGAAATGGTATGTTTTCAACATTCTAGAAGGTAGAACCGATGCTACAATTTTAGGAAAATCCATTTAAGATCAACATGTCATTGGCTGTTGGAATACTAGGCATTTATCGGCACCTTAGATATAGTTGCCATGAACTGCTTTCTATGAATAACTCAGTTGATGAAAGTGAATATTAAATGGGAACTTTCCCTAGCAATATTCTTTCTTAGTGGCTCAAAAAACAGAAGCAAAAACTAAAACTATTCCTGGATGAAGTCTTAATACTGGCAAAATGTTTTATAAGACACTTTAGAACTTCAAGCAGGTTTTTTCTGCTTCCTTTCTTCAGCTGAGCCTGGCCCAGTGAAGGTGTCAGCCATGGACTGGCCTTCTTCAAAAACCATCAGCTGTTTCCACATGGACCCTCTTCTACTAAGCTCTTAACCAAAGTCTACTGTTGGCCCAAGACATCTTCACTCATTTGACAAAAAGCACGTGCACCAGTCCAGGCAGTGGAGTCCACAGAACCCAGGAACACCGTACCAGGCTTTTAATCACTGCTGAATAGTGCCTGAAAGAGCTGATGCAAGTTCCAGGGGTACCTCTGTTGCATCTTCTAAAAACATGGTCTTGCATGAGCAGATAAATAGGAAATATTAAGAAAAATAGTGCAAATTGGGGTCTTTTCACAAACACATTAACACCATAAAATAAATATGACAGGTATTAGTGGGAATAGACTCCCCCCACCCACCCGACTTAACTACAGGCAGTGCTGTTTTCTTAGCAGTAGTCTATTTCTGAAGAACTTCTTTATTTATTCCCAAATCCAAAATTAGTTCCTTAATTTGAAACAGCCATAAACAAACATTGCTAAAGAAATCCCGTGGGCTCTCTTCTCCCACACCCTCTCCCCTCACACAGATATTTTTTGCTGCTTTGTTTGTTCTCAGTTCTTTTTGCCTTTGTGCTCAACACAAGGACCTGCAGTGGCCTCGCTTTCTGAAATCCCTTCATTCATCTCCTGAACGATGTTTAAATTCCATTTTGACAAGAGAGAATTAAATTCACATTAGTTTCAATCAATTATGTATTAAATACAAACTTCAATAACATCTAAGTATGGGTTTGAGTACTCTAGTGGTATCTAAGGTCACTTGCAGCTCTTTAATTCTGCTGTTGGCCTGTTCTAGCTACCATTGGACAGTGAGTATAAATGGAGCTGCTGATCTCAGCAGCGACTCTAGCAGACTTGGAGAGAGATCCCCCCACATCTACCTCTTCCTGATTTGCAATCTTTGCTACCCTTTCTTCCCTTCCTACTTTTTTCCTTTTCCTCCCTTCCCCTCCCCATATCAACAAATAATTTCATAGTCATGTGGCTTTTTTCTTCAGTTTCATTCTCAAAACCATCTTCATAAAAAGGAATGTGCTGACCATTTCCCTGGTTTCTCTGGCCTCTCCGCTGCTCTGCTTTCTATCATGGGGGACTGCATTTTCCAGCTTCATTGCCCTCTGGCTTCCACACAAGCTGAGTCAATGGCAGGCACAGGCAGAAGATGGGAGAGTGGGAGGAGGGGACAAGCCAGGGAGTTTCTCCCCCTCTCTTTTCTGTTTTGAGTGGTTTCTCTGGCAGCAGCTGTTTCTATTCCATGATTTCAGTTGCTGTCAGATAGTCCCTTCCTTCCTGGTCTCACCCTCTGCCAGGAATCCTCCCTCTGTGCTCCTGACTTCTCTCTGATGATCCTACCTTCTAGGCTCTGATAACACTGCCTTCTCCCTGAGGCTCTCCAGCCCTGGGGAGGGGGGAAGCATGGAGGTTAATGGCTTCTGACTATTGTTAATGTTTGGGTTACCCTCACCATCCTACTTCACTCCTTGGTTCTGGTTCTTCCAGTGCTTCCATCACATGTATAATGAGTTCCTGTATTAAATTCCCTCTGTTTCGAACACCTACAGTGGTTTCTGTTTTCTCATTTGGGCCCTGATTGAAGGAGGGGGCTCCTGTTGCCAACAACGACAAACAGAAGCTCCCAGGTCATGGACACGTGGAGGTGTTAGGAGAGTGGCAGGCTCAGGGAGGGCAAGGAAGCTCCTCGCCCTTTCCACATACCTGGCCCTGTGCCTCTCTTCCATCTGGCTGCTCCTGAGTTATATCCTTTTATAACAAATTGGTAATCTAAAATCAATTAAAAAAATTATAACCTCTTCTGAACCTCTCAAAACTCAAACAAGTCCTCAGAGAATGGCAGAGCCGTAAGATGGAATGAGCCTAGGTCCCTAATCACCACATGGAGGAAAGCAGCCTACTGAACAGGATCACCGTCTTCAAACTGGCACATGCACAAGAAGGAAACCATTATTGCATTTGTGCCATTGTATATTTGGATCGTTATTTGTTACAGCAGTTCATACAACTCTAGAAGTTATAGGTAGAGAGATGACACTCAAGTAATAGCTTAAATCTTAAAAGAGTAATTACATAAATAATACTACAATAAATATACAAATTTTAGTTGATTTTTGGACTGATGAGATGATCAAATTTACACGTGGTAATGGAATCTTCCTTGTGTATAACTGAATCAACCCTGTAAACATGTTTAGACTAAGGCTTTAGTATGTCTGCCAATGTTGAAAGAGACACAAAATTCCCAGAGACAGAGGGTTAGTCATAATTTTGATGTAGTAAAACAATGAAAATGAAAAGAGCAATTAAAAACAATTAAACAATGACAGCAGCAATGATTACCACCACATAGCAACATCTCAGATCAACAGCTCCTCAGAGTGGAGTGCTGCTATGCATGGCCTTCTTCTTCTCTCCTTCGGGGATTTTATACACACGGCACACCTTACAAAGCCAATAGCTCTCAAAACCCAGAGTCAAGGGTAAGTTTGGGGTGCACATGAGCGGTGCACTAGGTAAACGGAGTATCTTTTCCTATCGGCACCTGTTGAGGACACCCTATTGTTTTCACTGTCCTAAATATGGAGAGAGGATTTTCTGCTCTCACTTTACTAATATGGACTTTACACAAAATGTCTTATGAGAGTTGGGAGTGACTTTCTCATTTCCATCTGAGTAGACAGGTCCCATCCACTTTGCACCACAGCCTCAGGACTCCAGTAATGTGTTTTTTTTAACATCTTTATTGGGGTATAATTGCTTTACAATGGTGTGTTAGTTTCTGCTTTATAACAAAGTGAATCAGTTATACATATACATATGTTGCCATATCTCTTCCCTCTTGAGTCTCCCTCCCTCTCACCCTCCCTATCCCACCTCTCCAGGCGGTCACAAAGCACTGAGCTGATCTCCCTGTGCTATGCGGCTGCTTCCCACTAGCTATCTACCTTACAGTAATGTGGTTTTGATCATCACTAGGTTCAATGATCTTGAATCTCACCTGACAGCAACACCTCTTTGTTTGCGAATCTTGGAAATATTTGCTATAGAGCAGTGGTTGGCAACACTTTATGAGTCAAAGGCCTTTTGGAAGAATACTGGGACTGGTCAGAATCCTCTCTGGTGCACCTCTCAGGTGCACACGCATGCACACGCATGCATATGCGCACACACACGCGTGCACACACACACTCTGACATACATCTTAGCAGGCTTGTTGATTCCAGATTAAGAATACCCCATCCCCTTGGCCAACCACGTGGTCCTTGGTCAAATATTATTCTTCTGTTAATATCCAGGATGCCCTGGGTTTTGCCTATGTATGTAAACATACATGTATTTTTTATCTGTAAAACTGTAGTTTTACAAATAACTTATTTTCTTTCCATTTATATCCTTTTAAAGGATGGATTTAAGTTCAAAATACAAAATCTGTCAGACATTATTTGGAGAGACTCTTCCTTCTTTTGGACTAATCCTTAGGCAGATATTTCCATGTCTGACTTGTGTTAAAAGATCTCTCTATAGAGATATTAAATGCTTCTGTACATGAAACAATCATTTTCTCCTGCTGTTTTGAGATAGCTCTCTTTCTTATTGGCACCACATGAGATAAAGTTCTGTAATTGGGACAGAGATTTATGTAGCGTTATTGTTGAATGTATATGTATGCTGCTTTCCTAAGGTGAAAGACCCATGACACAAGACTTCTGTTTGGGGATTGATCTGGGGCCTAGTGCAACATATATGCTATAATAAGTCACAGCAGATGCTGCCTATTCAATCTCTGCTATCCCATGTGGTTTCTAGGGTGGATAATTTTGCTCATTCTTTTGGCCTTTGCTATGGCTTGTCAGGGACTGGACTCATGTTCATAACTCTGAGACGTGCTCAGCTGTGAAATAAGTACTGAAAAGATGAAATGCAATTGATTCTGAGCCATTGTGATCTTTCAATCTCATGTAAGCAAGAAATAAGTATTTTAAGTGGCCCGATAAATCTTTTTGAGTTTAAAAGTTCATACATTTAAAATATTTATGGACTGACTTGGGCAGAAAGACGAGGAAAAACTATGTACGGGCTCTGAAGTAGAGATAGAAACCATTATTGTGTATTAGTGACAAGCTCAGTGGAGTCAGCCTAGTGTATCTGTTTCTACAGAAACGAGAATCTTTTAGCATTAAGGTATGAGTTTGTGTACAGAAGTATAGGAGATGTCAGTTCCAAGATTGATTAAAAATGAAAGATTGGCTTTCTTTTAAACATCTGTAGCTGTTTTTTTGTGTTTGGGTTTATTAGAAGAGGATATTACACTAAAATTCTTGAGGCTTTCTATAATCGGAAAGGGGTAATCTTTCAAACTGAGTGACAAGAGTTATGCAGGACCCATGAAAGAAGATACTGGAAATGCTTGGTATTCATTCATTCATTCAACAAGCATTACTGAGTGCCTACTATATTCTAGGACCTCTGTTAAACATAGGAATAAGAAAATGAATAAGACATTATATTGTCTCAGTGTAGTAAGAGAGACTGATAAACAGGTAATTTAACCATGGTGTGATATATTCTATGACAGAGGTGCACAGTATTATCGGAGCACTGAAGAAGTGTTCTTTTCTTGTTTTGAGAGATCAGAAGACCTTCTCCGAGAAGGTGATGTTTTCCAGAATGAGAAGTTATTGGCAAGGGGAAAAAGGAGAGAGAGGCACCCCAGGCAGCCTAGACACCATATGCAAAGGTGAAAGTAAGAATCCTGAGAGATCAGGCACTGGAATGACTTGGTGCAGAAGGCCTGGGTGGGGGGTGTGATGGCAGATGGGCTGGAGAGGGAGGACAAGTCACATGTATGCCCTGCTAACGGTGGAGTAATCTGAAGTCAAAGGCTTTAGGTTAAGAAGGCAGGGGCAGTGAGTATGGAGAAAAGAGCATGGATCTTTCTTTCTTTTTTCCTTTTTCTTTTTTTTTTTTTGCGGTACACGGGCCTCTCACCACGGTGGCCTCTCCCGTTGCGGAGCACAGGCTCCGGATGCGCAGGCTCAGCAGCCAAGAGCATGGATCTTTGAGTCAGCTGGCATGTATAATAACAAGAGCTCCAGGACTGATAGGATTCAAAAGATGACAGAGAAAGAGGAGTCTAGAATGTTATTTGCTTCCAACTTGGGTGACTATATTGGTAATGATGGCATTCACCATAATCAAGAATAATGGACAAGGAATGGGGCTGGGATTGGGCAGAGATGATGGTTTCTTTTTTCATGTTGTGTCTGAGGTACTTGTGAGTTTCTGTCCTGAATATACTGAGTTTGAGGTAGACGTTCAGTAGACACTTGAATATAGGGAACTTGATCTTAAGAGACACAAATTTAGGAGTCATCAGTAGTTGAAGCCTTGGGTGAGGGTGAAATTAAAGAGAAGAGAGGGTTGAAAACAGAACCTAAGGTAACATCAACATTTAAGGGGGAAAGGCAGAGACAAAGGAATGCTATGTAATATTGAGAAAAGGCTGCAAGAGCATTAAGGGGAAAATAAGAGAGGGTGGCAAACAGAAGCCAAAAAAGAAGAGTGGTTCAAGAAGGCAGCAAGGTGTTATAGGTAAGGGATCAAGTGATATGAGGACTTAAAACTGCCTTTAAGTTGTGACGACTGAATGTTCATTGAGGATACTGGCAAGATCAGTTCTAATACAGTCACAGGAGCAAAGGGTTGGGTATAAAAGGAGGTGAGAAATCAGACACAAACCTACTGAGCTTTCTAAAACTTGATTGATGGGAGACAGAGCTTTTAAGACCCAGGTTCCTTTCTCAATAAACATAAGAATGCAACTTTATTACCTCAAAATTTGCATCAGATAGAACTCCCTTCTCCCCGAGGATCATGGATCAATCTTTTGAATATTTCTACCCACCAAGCACCTTTTATTCTAACTTTACTTACAGTAATTTATATTATAAAAGAAATATTTTTTCCAAAAATGAATTTATAGTATAGGATAAAACATCATCCACTTCTCAAGACTTAGATATGCCCTACCACCCATTGAGGTTACCAATGTAGAATTCACCAGGACACCTCACCACAGTGATAGGGACAGGGGTTGCAGTCATTAAGTTGCAGGGTTAATTTCAAAAGTGAGGAGTCATGGATGAATTACTATTGAATAGAAACCAGGTAGAACTATGGTACTGTATGCAATAGCAACTAGCCCAGGAAATAGCTAGCTGGGAATTTAAAGATTTCATATTTAAGTTCTCACATATATGCAGTGTTCCAGCCATTTTTGAGGGTTCTAACAGAGCCCACTGGCCCAGGGATCTTGGATGCATCGCCCTTGGCAGATGTCTTCACAGCTGTAATTTTCCTTTGAGGCAGGCATTATTGTCAGCCACCAGGTTGTCAATGGAGAGATTTCCCCCAGCACTCCCTCTAACCGCTCATTGCCTCCCACCCTCTGCCCACTACCTGTGGGCACAAGACTTCATGAAATGGAAAGAAGGTCCTCTCCAGTTAAAGAGCACTCAATAAAGAAATCCAAGGACGCTGCATTCTAAGAAAATGCTCTCCTTAGCACAAACCCTCACTCAGCGGAGCTAGTTATCAGATCTGCTAGTTTCTGATATATTTGATGGAAAGGATCACCAAGTACTGAACTGTTCTGATGGAAAGGTATTAGAAAAAGTGTGCAAGCAATATTATTATTTTTTTCAGTAGGGCCAATTCATAAAAACATCCTCTCAAAATTTACAGACCACATATTTTGTCCAAGATGAAAATAGCTTTATTATTTTTCCTGATTATAAAAATAATGCATGTTTATTATTACAAAAACTGGAACATTGTTTGTATGAAAAAGAAGTAAATATAGCATGAAATCCCAAAGCCCACAGGAGGCCAACAGTTTAAAAAACAACTCAAGTCGTTTATTTAGTATTTGACTTTCTTGACTAGAAAAATGTCAATGGATGTTTTTTAGCCACTAAATTTTTGAATATTTGAAATTTGATAATTAAATATTTGAAATGAAGAAACAAAAGGCAGCTTTCTAATCTTTCACTCAGAATTGAAATCCTGGACCGCGTTGTAGCCCTTCGACTCCAGGTTGCGAACAACTGATCTAAAATGCTCAGGGCAGCATCTGAAGGACCAGGTGGAATGGTGAGGCCTGGGAGACAGGCATCAGGACTCTCATTGCCTGAGGGTCTGGGAGGATGTTATAAGGGAAAAGGGAGTTTTAGCCACCAGAAGAAGGAGCCAAAGACCTGAAGCTAGACTTACATACTGTAAGGTCAGAGATCATGAAGTTCACTGTCCCATCCTAGCAACAGGGCCAGTATGGGACTGAATAGACACTCAAGTAATACCTCTTTTTTTTGTTTGTTTTATAAATTTATTTATTTAATTTATTTATTTTTGGCTGCTTTGTGTTTTCATTGCTGCGCAGAGGCTCTCTCCAGTTGCGGCAAGCGGGGGCCACTCTTCGTTATGGTGCGTGTGCTTCTCACTGCGATGGCTTCTCTTGCTGCAAAGCATGGGCTCTAGGCATGCAGGCTTCAGTAGTTGTGGCTCGCGGGCCCTAGAGCGCAGGCTCAGTAGTCATGGCACACAGGCTTAGTTGCTCCGTGGCATGTGGGATCTTCCCGGACCAGAGATCGAACCCGTGTCCCCTGCACTGGCAGGCGGACTCTCAACCACTGCGCCACCAGGGAAGTCCCTCAAGTGATACCTCTTGATGTAGGACAGGTTTCAGCTACTTCACTATTTGGCCCTGGGGTAGTGGTGCAGGACCACAGGCACTGGAACGGAAGGAGTCTCTAAGGTTGAGGCTCTCTTATGGCTGCTAATCTGGAGCAATTATTGTGCCAATCAAAATCACCCAGTGGGACCAAAAGCACAGAAAAGCCCATGTGTCTGGAAATAACGAAATCCTTTTCCCCATGCCCAGGCTACATCTGGATGGGGCTAGTTGCTTTAGGCTGATAAAGATTCGTAAAGAAAAATAAAAAGCTCTAGCATGCTTTCCGGTTTAAGGACTCTGTGGACTTGTAGAAGCATGCAGGACTCTGCAGGATACCTCAGGGGGGGATACGTTCTGAGGAGACTTCAGGAATTTTTGAAGAAATTTGCAGACCTAGTGCTCTAGAGAAGAAAACGTTTGAGGTCTCTGGATCAAGATTACCTAAGGTCCAGACACAAGATTTGGGGAGAACCTGTAAAACACCCACTGGCCGAGAGGGGATTGGGGCGGGTGAGCCCTGGTAAGAGCGGTCCAGAGTCTAGGACATAAGCGTCTGCTCCCTCTTCTTAGTAATGTGAATGGATTTCAGCATGTCTAGTGGGAAAGGAGGTTATGTATCTTTTCAGTAGCAGTCTTGATTGCTTTGGCAGCTGGGTTGCTTTTCAATGCCCAGGCTCACATGGTCTGCTGCTTCCTCTGCAGGACATGGGCAGTGCTTTGGTGCTACTCTCTTTAAAGTTTTCCAGCTTTATTCAGAGTTGAAGTAGATCACCAGTGTGAACCCATCAGCGAGGACCTGCTTTTGTTTAACCTTGCTGTGGAAAGCCTTAAAATTGGTCTAAGACCCATCTGGAAATATTGACTGAGATTATGGGCCAGTTCAATTTACCTAAAATAATTTATAAAATTCAGGAATTCCCTGGCAGTCCAGTGGTTAGGACTCTGTGATTTCACTGCCGAGGACACGGGTTCAACCCCCGGCTGGCGAACTAAGATCCCGCAAGCTGCGTGGCCAAAAAAAAAAAAAAAAAAAAAAAAAAAAAAAATTCATTCATCAGTTCAACAATATTTGAGTATCTCGTATGTTCCTAGGCTCTGGGGACACAACAATGAGCCAAAGAGACAAAAATCCTGCCCTCACAGAGCTTCTCATCTTGTACAAAAGATGTCAAGATTGAGAACACTGCTAAAACTAATGAGAAATCTATTACTAAGCCTTGGTTTTTAGTTCCAGTTAAATTTTGGTTTATTTAGTCAACAGTCCCTATACCTGTGTTATATGTTGTCTTGGTTGTTAATAAATTAAAATATTTTTTGGTTACACAATTATCTTTATCGGTATTTACATATGCTAACACGTGTGATGAAAGTATACACCAGACACAAATAAATGGGCATTTAGTTTTAGAGACTGAAGCAGAAACAGAATATTACTTCATATATTTGCTAAATTGCACTTCATTTGGTATAGACAGCTAATTCTTTTTCCTTTGCCATAATATTTGCTTTTCCTTATAGTTCTCCTCAGCAACGAGGTGACAAGCTCCCCAGTCATCATTAGAAAGATGAAAATGCTTTTTAAAAAAGATTGGGAAAAAATTCTAGTCATTTTTCAGATTGATTTATTGTTTAACAGCAAGGTTTTGCCATAATGGTACTAACTTGTTACAGTTTGCAAGGAAATAAAAAAGACAATTATTCTACTAGTTGAAGAGACAAAATGCTAAATTATAAAACGGTGGGGGAAAAACTCAGGCAATTTAAATTTCCTGGCAATGGATCTATAATTTATTTGAGGGATCACAGTATTCTAAGCTATAGACAAATGTATTTTGTGGAGAAAAAAAAATTACACTTCGAGTTTCACTACCCAATTTTAGGGGTCAATTACACTGTTATATGTTGTAAAGAATAGTTGGTTTTTTTTTATAATGCCACAGTGACTAACCTTGTACACATATTTCAAGTTTGTGCAGATGTACTTTTTTTTTTACATCTTTATTGGAGTATAATTGCTTTACAAATGTTGTTAGTTTCTGCTGTATAACAAAGTGAATCAGCTATAGGTATACATTTATCCCCATATCCCCTCCCTCTTGAGCCTCCCTCCCACCCTCCCTATCCCACCCCTCTAGGTCGTCACAAAGCATTGAACTGATCTCCCTGTGCTATGCAGCAGCTTCCCACTAGCTATTTTACATTTGGTAGTGTATATATGTCCATGGCACTCTCTCACTACATCCCAGCTTACCCTTCCCCCTCCCCATGTCCTCAAGTCCATTCTCTATGTCTGTGTCTTTATTCCTGCCCTGCCACTAGGTTCATCAGTATCATTGTTTTAGGGAATAGTTGCTCTCGATCATCACATATAGTACCTATAAGGAATCCTACTCCTGAGTTTTGAATTCTTCTCTTTTCATCTTCGAAAAGCTTTAGCAAATTTTCCTGCCTAGGGGAAATTTCATCAATCTTTTTATCCTCTAATATTTTTGTTGTCATTTATCTACAGTTTTAAATTAATTTTCTTTTTATTGAGGTATAATCAACATAAGAATATTAATTTCAGGTATACAGTGTAATGATTTGATATTTGTATATATTGCAAAATAATCACCACAATAAGACAAGTTAACATCCATCATCATAACATAGTTACAAAATTTTTAATTTTTTTCTTATGAGAACTTTCAAGAGCTACTCTCCTAGCTACTTTCTATCTACAGCTTTTTTAATACTTAGAGTAAGAGTTGTGTTTTTCCTGCTGAGTCTCAGAGGCTGAAAATGCTATAGAAATATTTTTTATAATACCTAATCTGAATTTCAAATAATACTTTAATCATTATGCATTTATTTTCAAAGCACTCTTTAAATACATAAAAAAGATTTTTTTTTTGCATGGAACTAAGAAATACTAATGCAGTGCTTACTGCATTTAGAGCACTATTCTAAACTAAGAGATATATAAATTAAAGAGATGAGACACTACTTGTTTTCAGAGACAAAAGGAAAAAGAGTTCACAGATTAAATGCTCACAGATGTGAGAGGAAGTATTTATATAGCGTTGAGGTAAGAGATCAAGCCCTGAAGCTAGACTGCCCAGATTCACATCCTGGCTCTAACATTATTACTGTGTAACCTCAGGCCAGTAATTAACTTTTCTCTGCCTCAGTTTCATCATCTGTAAAATGGGATAATAATAATAACCTACCTTATTGGGCTGTTATGAGGGTTAAATGAATTAACACACATGCAGAGCATTTAGATTACTTTCTAGAACACAGTAAGCTCTCTAAGATAGTTCTTACTGTCATGGGCCTGGTGTTTTCAAATTGAATTACTCCTTTAATCTAGAGATTTACCATCTACTTGGAAAGGCCAAACATTTATAAGAGAACAACTTGAAAGGTTTCACAACCTGGAACCAATTAATAAGTATGGAGAAGATGTGGCATCAAGATGTTACCACAGCAAAGGAAGCAAGATCCAATTCAAGAAGATGGTCAGGAATAGGTAAGAACTGAGTGTGGTCTCAAAGGATAAGCAGAGTGGGTGAAAACTAAGTGTTTGGACAGGTAGGCAAGGAGTGAAAATATGGCAAATATAAAGACTATTCGATTTCTTTTAGAACCAGAAGTTCTTAACACATTCAAGATGATGTAAAATAACTAAGGACAGAGAGCATGAGCTTTCTGGCTAAAATTCTAAAGCTAGTTGCAGACAGAACCAGTGAGAAAATCTAAAACTATGACTTCCAGCCCACCATTTCATTTGCTACACCAATATGAGGCAGAATCAGGTTACGTGGTCCTTTCGTTGGTCAATTTTCCAATGCTGAATTCTTGAAAAAAATTTTTTTTAAGGGGCTCAAGTAAAAACAACTAAGGAAAAACATCAACAACAACAACTCTATACTTTTAGTAGTCATTCTCTTCCTGGGACACACACAGATGTGCTTTTATTTCTAAGTTTTTCCACAAAGACGGCAGGATTTCCCTTGTTTTGAATTAAATCATTGCATGTTTTCATTGAGGTAAAGCACACTTCTTACATTCTTTTACTCCTATAACTTGATAATTTATGTTTATGACCCTAAAATCTTAATAATAGTCTTTCTGCTTCTTCATAGCTTCTGCTTCTTCCAAATAGACTAAGGGGAAAGTAAAAAATGCTTTTGTACTTGGTGGATTTATTATCTATTCTTGACAGTTATTAGAACAACTGTAATCTGCTTCTTTTAAATTCAAAAGTTGTTGATTGATTGACTTTTGAAAAGAATGGCCAGGAAGGTAAAAGTATTTAAAAACCTCATGGTATGTCTTCAGAAGTTTGGATTTTGAGATTTATGAAAACTAGGTTAATGGTATTTTTAAAAGAGAAGCATAGCTTTGCTCTAGAAACATTTTTGGCTTTCTAATAGCTTCTTGGGTTCGTTTTTCTCAATGTTATTAGAATGAGTTCAATAGCTTCTACTATTTTCTTTCCCGAACCTGCTAAAAAACAGGGAGAAAGCCTCAAGTGTCCCCACTCTGCTAGATCCTTCTAGAGGCAAAATTGTTCCTACATAACTATGTTCCCAATTTCTTTCTTGGGGCAGGAGCTCCAAAACCTTCCTAAGAGAAGTTCTCTTAATTGTCCTACGCAGCAAATACTTGTCTTAAACCTACTTTTTACTAAAACTTGGCCTTTTTCCAAGATCAAAAGATTACAGAATTTCCCCCACTCTTTCAAATCATCTGTTCACATTTTGTACTTGTGACGCTGCCGTTTGAATTTCTGTGATTTTTGAAAAGCTGGACTGGACAGCAGAGGTCAGAGGCTCCCTTACTGCCAAACTGCTATAAGCAGTCACTTTGGAATCTAAAGTCAGATGGGCAAAATGGAGAAGGGAGGCTACAAGTGTCATCAGGTAGCAGGTCCATATGTTGTCTGTTGCGAAGACAGGGACCTTCAGGGTGTTCATTAGGCTAGGTTATCAAGATCTGAGGCAGTGTACTGGATTGTGGCGGAAACTGTGGAGTCAGAAGGCTTGGGTTCAAATCCCAGCTCTGCCACTGTTCCAGGTGCCTGCTGCTATACAACGACCACCCTGAAGCCCATCCCGTATTATTGCTACCTTCTGTTTCTGGGCACTGACTAGGCTCAGTTAGATCTCTCAGTCAGTGACTGGGGCTGGAGTCATCTCAAAGGCTTACTAACTCACATGCCTGGCGGTTCAGCTGGCTGTAGGCTGGGTCCTCAGCTGGCATCAGCAGCAGAAACACCACCTATACATGACCTACCACATGGTTAGAGCTTCCTCATAGCATGGCTGCTGAGTTCCAAGGGTGATTGGCCCAGGAGAAGGTCAGGTGAAAGCTGTAGCTCCTTTTACAACCTAGAATCAGAAGTTACCTACATCATTTCTGCTGTATTCTATTCGTTAGGATCACATCTCTAAGTCTAGCCTATATGCAAGAGGAAGACAATTAGACTCCATTCCTTAATGGGAGGAGTGTAAAAGAATTTGTGGGACTTCCTTGGTGGCGCAGTGGTTGAGAGTCCACCTGCCGATGCAGGGGACACGGGTTTGTGCCCCGGTCCGGGAAGATCCCACATGCCGCGGAGCGGCTGGGCGCGTGAGCCATGGCCGCTGAGCCTGCGCGTCCGGAGCCTGTGCTCCGCAACGGGAGAGGCCACAACAGTGAGAGGTCGGTGTACCGCAAAAAAAAAAAAAAAAAAAAAAAAAAAGAATTTGTGGACATGTCTTCACACTAGTATAGCCACTTATTAGCTGGAAGAACTCTCTGTTCTTGGCTTTTCTGGTTTGTAAAACAAGGACACAGAGGGTAACTTTCCTCCCAGGTTTTTGCGAAGATTAAACAGGAAAAGAATGGTACCTGGTACTCAATATGTTTAAAGCTTAGCACATCACTATGTCTCATGTGGATCAGAAGTGATGCTAATGGTGCCATCAATGATGGTGTAGGTCCAAAGCAGATACAGTCTGGGGAATTGTTACCTTTTCAAACTCTACTGGTAGCATTTGACAAATACCAGTGCCTGTGGTTCTTATGCCGGTAGGAAAATAATTACTATATATGGTCTGAATTCTTGGTTCACCTCATTTTAGCGACAGTTTCCAGGTCAGTCCATTTAAACCTGGCTCCATTTATGGCAATTTATTTCATTATTGGACGAAGTAGTTAGAACCATGAGTAATAATTACTGCGCCTACATTTCTTTTAACACCTTAGCCAAGTAATCCTCACCTCACCCAGTGAGTAAGGTTGGATGAGCACTCTTCCCTCCTCCGGGATGAGGAAACCAGGACAAGGGTCAAGTGGCTTGCTCTAAATTCTACTGTACAAAGAGGCAAGAAGCCAGCTGGAGTGAGAAGCTGGAGGGCCTGATTCTCTGGCTTCCTCCAGCACGCATAAGTAATATGCAGATTAACACCCTATCATTGATCATCACCCAGTGCCAGTTAATACGCAATATTCATTTATATATTTTCATATAAATATACACATATAGTTGAAATTTCTTTTTAAATTATCTTTTAATTTCTGTAACAGAGAATTGGCCAGTGTCTACTTAGCATCATGTGAAATTAAGTGAGTTAATAGATATTAAAAAATCTTGTAAATAAAAGCACACTTTGCCACTCAGTACACTCTTTTCCCTTTCGGTCAAATTAATATTTTCCGATATTCCTGGCTATCCAAACTTTTTTTGGTCTAAGGGAGAAGGAACAATTGAGAACACTCCCACTCTGCTGACATCTGCCCACAGGTTGGGTTCCAGTTGTCATTCCCCGCGGCCCCCTTCCTCACCCCCTCCGCCCCGGCCCGCTCCCCCTGGCTTGCCTCTCCAGTTATTGTATTTGTCGTTTGATGTTAATAAATCCGGGAGTGAGAAAGGTAGAAGGGCTGTGCCTTCCGTGGGGCTGGGAGGGACGCCTCTCCTTCCTCCTCTTTTCCACTCCTTGCCCCATCCAGGCTGGCCCCGGGGGTGGAGGCTGCACCCGCGCTCACCGGGGGGCGCTGTGCCGCCGGCACCGGGCGGCTGGAGGTGAGTCGGCTGGGAGGCGGCGGCTCCCGGTCCTGCCGGCGCTCAGAGGGGCGAATCCCAAGCTGCGAGGTCGCCGCCCCCGCCCCTCGGCCGGCCCCTCCGCCCTCGGGGTAGAGGGGAGTGGCCGGGCGCCTCCAGCCGCAGCGCAGCACTTTGCAGCGGCAGCGCACTCTGCAGCCGGGCACGCACTGGAGACAGGGCGCCGCGCGTCGCGGTGGTGTGGGAGCGCGGGCGCGAGGGGCAGGCAGCCGCTGGGCAGCGTCCGCCGGCAGCGTCCGCCAGCAGCGTCTGGCGAGCAACTGCGCGGGAGCCCCGCAGCCTCGCGGAGGGCCAGCGTCCCGGAGCGCGCCGGAGAGGAAGGACGACAAGGAGGCGGAGTGGCGTCCGGCGAGGTAGTGCGAGCGCTTTCCCTCTCTCCCCTGCCCTGCCCGCTCGGTCCTTTGTGCCCGGGGTCCCCGTGGCCCCGCCGCAGCTCGCGGGACACGGGTCAGCGGGGTCTGCGGTCTCTCCTCGGGGCCAGGCGGCGCTGCGGCGAGAACCGCGCACGCTGGAGGTCGGGCAGGGTGGTCGCGACTCCACAGTTGCTTCGGGGGCGGGTGGGAGAGTAGAGGGCGCTAAACTAAGTTATTCTTACTTTGCCCCATCCCCTTCGTACCTGTGGGCAAAGTGGAATTCAGGTCTTCCTGGTGTTCACCCACACCCCTCCATCTCTCTGGCCCACAGCTGTTTCCTGGCCCCCTGGTTCTATGGAAGGACACGGGGTGGCCTCCTCCGGGAAGGAAAGCGGAGGGAGAACAATGGGGCGTCCTGGGGAGTGGGGTTCAGGTGCGGCGTGCCCCAGCGGCGGGGGAGAAGGGGCCCAGGACCCAACGGGGCATCCTGCGCGTGCAGCTGAGTTATGCTCCTTTGTTCCGCCGCAGCGGAGGGGGCTGCCTTGGGTCTCGTTTCCTGCCCGGGATGGGATTGATTCACGGTCCTAGAGAGGGAAGGGGAGGGGGCGGGGCTGGAATGGAAACCAGATTAGGAACGGGAGTCCTGGAGGGTTCTTGCCGGGCCGGGGCAGAGGGTTGGGGAGTGGGTGATGTGAGTGCACTGGAGAGTTGATTACAAACACACAGCATTTTGTCCAAGGGCTTGCTGTGTGGGTTTCTGGAGCTTATTTGTAATGCTTTGTTCAGGCTGCGGCCGAGCGTTTATTGCTTCAACAAGTTGTGTACTTCCCTGACTTCTAGGCGCTCTCAGTGTTAGTTTGCTGAAATCAAATCTTCTTAATTACGAGGGAAGAAGACTTTTTTCTGGCTATGAATCAGGGTGTTTGTGTGTATGTATGTGCCTGTGGATCCATGTTTGTAGCTAGTAGATATTGGCTTGAATGGGTAGGAAGCAGATTTTATAGCATTGATTTTGACATAGAATAATTTTCTCCGTTGTAATAGAGTAAAACAATTTTCCAGGAATGTTTGGGGGGGAAACCACTAGAAAATTAGACATTGCTAAATAAATGAATCAGATTAGGTAACACTGAATTGAAAAACCCTTTACAGTCTTTCCCAGAAAACACATCATACCACCCTTTGGGTTTTCAGTTGAGGAGTCGTGACTTCTGTGCTTTCACTCCCCTAATGTGGGTCATCTGGACTAGGAAAGGGAACAGTTGCCACTATGGTGAATGGGAATTATTTTTAGGGGGAGGTAGAATTGAATGTAATGTGTTGGGCATATGTTAAGTGACCCTTTCCTAGATTGGAATCAAGAAGCCCAGGAGGATTGGTTGACCTCGGGAGGGAGCCAGGGTGGATTGAATGATGAGTGTTTTTTGAATGGAGTATTCCAAGCAAAACCGTTTTGGGAGGAGGCTGACATTTCCAGGCATTCATGGTTTGTGCCTATGGGACACTGGTGGAAGGATCCCAAAGCTGGGCTGAAGGTTAGAATTACTGTGGTGATAGTTGAGGAGACATTTAGCTGTAGTAGTCTGGCTGAGGCAGGGCTGGGAAATGACCTAGTAGAGCTGCTTCTTCGACAAGTCTGAGGGCCCACCGGTGAACCACCGCATTGGCTATTCATTTTAAGACAACCAAGTTTGAAAGTCTCTTAATCTTAGAAGGGGAATGAAGAGCTTACTCCTGGAGAAAAAAAATGTTTCCTGCCCACTAAGTGGTAATGGAAAAGAGCTGTACCAGCTACCGTGAGGGTTTGTCTTTTTCTTGGAGGATGTGGTCAGATTTTCAGGCCAGGCTGGAAAACAGTGGGATTTGTCCTCCAGAGCCATTATGATGTGCAGTTGAGGTGGGATGTTGTCCAACCGTCAAGCTGTTTGTCATTATAACTAACACACTGCCTGGCAAAACATTGTGTCATGGGCAGCGAACAGAGGGAGACTTCCTTCGTTATCGTTGTCTTGCCATTTTGGACTTTTCGTTTATGTTGTGAATTGTTTTGTAAAATATAGCACAATTGGATTCCTCCCGAGTACTCATTGCAATATACATTAACAAAATGCAAAGCATAAGATTACTGCTACCAAAGACATGGATGGGGAAGCCTCTTAAATAGTTGGTCTCTGGCTGCAGGCCGTCCGATGGATTCCCCATGTGTGATGAGGCTGGCTGCAAACTGCACCCTCTTCACGGGATGGGATGAATCATCACTTTGTCAAGCCTGGAGGTAAAGACTGACTCTCCCTGGTTGCTTCGCGGTTATGCAAAGCAACGAGGAGCTTCCGACAACAGTGGGGAAGGAGTGGGGTGTAGGAGTGGGCCAAGAGGGGAATCCTCAGAATGTAGGATGTTAAAGGTTTTTAACATTTGTCCTCCTTTTGGGTGAGATTCTTCTCTTGTCCCCCTCCCTTCTGCTATTTTCAATAGCTGGACCTTTGGATTTTAATTAAACAGCCTAACAGTAGTTAAAACTGTCATTTAGTATTTACTGTGTGAAAAGGATTTTACACACATTATTTTATTAACCCTCACAACAACTTGGTAAAGTGGGTATTATCTCCATTTTACAGTTGAAACTGAGGCCCAGGGAGTTTGGTAACTTGCCTAGTTGTGTAGGTAACTAGTAAGGGGTAGAGGTGAGATTTGAATTCCAATCTCTGATTCCAAGGTCCACACTGTATGGTATGATATCTTTTAATACTAGGGATGACAGCAGTTTGATTATGTGATTAGCCCTTTGCAGATTGCAAATCACTTTTGCATATATTATCATAATTGATTTTTTCAAAAACCACTGTGAGATAGGTTTGGAAGGCTAGATTAGTGACATTGCAACTTTTCAAACTGTGTTATTGTTCAAAAGCTTTGCTGTTTGATGGCCTGTGTGAATAAACTTTAAGTGAATGAAACTTTAAAAAGTTAGGCTGCCAATGTTTAAAAATAAGTGTTTTTTTGGGGTGAGGGGACATTTAAAAGTGGTGGAATGGGGTAGACTTATAGTCATTTGATATTTATTGAAATCTATTTTAGCCCTTTTTATCTCCCAGCCTTTATTAGAACACTGCACTTTGCTTCTTTACTGAGACCCAATGCCAGAGTGTCTTTTTAGAAGAGGAATAAGGAGGGAAGGAATGTGATTATAAAGAGGAAGTGGGACATCAGAATTGGAGTCATACACAGCAGCAGGCCGTAGATTTTCCCAGCACATGCTTTTTGTCCTGGCAGTCGCCTTTTACAGAAGACATTCTTCCTTAGGGAAGTGTCAAGGGTCTTTCTTTACAATATCCTCTGACATCATCACATTTCTGAGCTCTGTGGGAACACACATTCCACAGGATTTCTGTGCTCATCTTTTCCCCACAGGGGAAGTGAACAAGCTTAGGCATCCACGTGAAAGTGGAATGGAAGTGGTATCCGTCCTTGGGGTGGAATGGAGTATGGTGCCAGGCAGGAGTCTCCTGACCTTGACCCAGGGGTGACCGCCGAGTGCAGGAGCAGAGTGGATTCGAACACTTGGCGTCATCATCGATTATTTATGGATTTCTCAGAATGCTCCCGGGCAAATGGAAAAGTCAATATTGGTTTTTTTTGTTCCTAAGATGAGACTATGAAGACTGAAAGTTCTACTGTTACTTTTTAATTATTTCAAGCCAAGACATCATTTGGGGTCTTCAGAGACTGTAGTGTAGGTGCAGTAACTTCTGTCTCCTGAGGCCATTAGATTCTCATCCATTGGATATTTAGAGGGGATGCACACACGTGGTCTGCTGAGTTGTAACAGGGAGCACTTTCCAACTTACCAGCTGAGAAGGATGAAGGATGCTCTTCTAACCTGTCATAGGTTTCTTTTCAGTTGCCAGTGTCTTCATCAATTTGTATTGTATTAAGCACACAGTTGATGCAAGGCTAGGCATTAAAAAGCAGCAAAGGAAATCCATTGTGTATCAAAGGATGTAGCAGGGCAGCGCAGTGTGCCCAGAGAGTGGATGTTGGTGAGATGATTGTGACAGCCGTGGTGACCAAGGCCACGCCAACACATGCTACTGAGACAACAGCGTGAGAGTGGGAGGAACCCAAACAATGCCTGTTCCTTCTTTGTCCTTGGTTTTATTTCCCCCAACCTCTGATGGTGCTAAAGGGGTCGGGTCTCTGAACACCTGCCTCTGAAGGCTGGATTGGTTGGGATGTTAGGAAGCCTCTTTCTGGTGAATTCGTTGCCGGAGGAGAGAGGAGAGGATCCTTTTTTGGACCCTGAGGGTGTATAAAGTACCACTCCATGGGAGAAGGTGTTGAATTACATTGTCAGCCCTGGTGTACAGCAAATCCTTGGTGTCCTCCTGCTTTCTTCCCTCCCCACCTGCCAGCGTCCCAACCTTCCTCATCCTGGTTCAGCATGGCTGTTGATTCAACCCCACTAAGGCTGTTCATAGACTTCAGGCATATTTGCATAGTGGACAAGAAATGCCAAGTCCCCAAAGAATTATATTTTGTTACATGACATTCACGCTGCTGTCATTAAGTAGTGGGTGCTGCGCTGTGTCATGCTGCATCCTGGGTTCTCTCCATAGCCTGTTTCATTTAAGCCTCATTGCTCTCCTTCAGTAGGAAATGTCTGTAGTTGGGAGAGTTGGGTAACGTGCCCAGGGCTAGTAGAGATCAAGCCCAAGACTGTATGCTTTACAGAACAACGTGCTGCCTCGTGGGACAGTGTTCTTGGAAGCTCTGGGCCACTTTAAGGAGTGAGTTTTACAGAGTTAGAGAGTGAGCCCACCCTGACAGTCTCTCTCTTCTTTTGTCCCCTGGAGTCAGGGTTCCTGCGTGTGTCCTTGGTTGGACCAGGGCTGAGGATCTGGTTCAAATGCTTCTGAGTTGCTCTTTTTTTTTCTGGGTCTTGTGCTTGGCAACCCTGCATTATTCTCCTCCCCCAAGTGAGGGGGACGTGGTGAAACAAGATTCAACCTGCCGGTGGGAGACCAAGGAGCCAGCCCTGCCTGGCTGTCTTTCTCACCCTCTCCTGGTCACTGCCTTCTCTGTGGGAATCTGCTGGCCTTCTGGGGATTTTCAGGGGGTTTGTCTGATCTCTGGTCTCCAGGCTTTTCAAGCACAGTATGCTGCTGGTCATCCAATCAGAGCTCAGGGTCTGAGGCATGTGGATGAATTGGTGGGAGCACCACTGCAGAGCTGGAACTTAGGGGATAAGACTTTGGACAAGGCAAGGAAGAAAAGAATTGGTATAGAATTTATACTCGTCCAAGATAGGCAGTTTTTGAAATTGAGGTCTGGAGATAAGTGAAAATTGACATCCTTCCTTTGCTTATCAGATAAACAACAATGCTGAGCTTCTAAAAATACCAGGTGCCTGGCTTTCCTAGATAGCTTGGAGAGGCAGGAGGAGACCAGGTCTCTGCTTTCCAGGGACTTTCTGATCAATCCTGCGTGGACTCAAGATGCTTTGAAGTTACACAGATGGCTTCATTTTGCTGTGTTGAAATGAAAATACAATTCAAAATTGTACAAGTTTTTAAACTTGTAAAAAAAAAAAAAGAATTCAGTATCCTTGAAGAGACTTTAGAAAATTGCGTTGCAAGGACAGTGGAACGGACCAGGTTATTCGTTACTGGTTTCATTATTGTGTGTGTGCATATTATTTGCCTGCTCATTTTCACTGGTTTCGTGAAAGCATTTTCTGCACACTTCAACCCCAAAATTAAAAAGAAACCAAAAACCTTGATTGAAAACCTCCTGCTGGCCCCACTTACTTTTGCCACTGTGCACCTTCTCTCTCCTCCCTCAGTGCTGCTTCCTTTTAAATTCTGTATGATTAGACTCTGAAGCGCTATTTGCAACGTTCAGGTTGCAAATAGGCCCAGGTCCTAGCTGCTCGTTCTTTCCTTTGAAAGGGCCTCAAAGGGATCATCACTATTTTATTCATTTTAGAGTCCCTGCCTAAATGCTTTTAGGAAAAGTTTAATTTTTATAAACATTGGGCCTAGGCCAATTTGCATGGCTCGTTTTTTTTTGCATTCCTCATGCAGTCTGCTTACAGTTGTAATAAGTAGACTACAGTTTTGATTTACCCCTGATGTGGTGAGCTGTCTCGCAAAGAGTTCTCACTTGCTTGAACTCTTCAGGCTGTTGAGAGGTATTCATAAAAATATATGAACTGCCACATTGGGTCAGATTCAGGAATCTGCTTTCTGCAGAAGCAGAGTACTAAGTATTCTGTGACATTGGAGGAGGGGGCTGGAGTTAGACTTTATAGCTTTAGTAGGTTTTGGGGCTCTCTCTTCAACATCTATAATTGCATAATCTCTTAAAAACCTCTCATCCATATATATTTAAACTCATATATTCAGATTCTTGAATTGTGTATTTGTATCCTGCATTTAAACATTTCACACCTCCTTTAAAGGTAGAACTTGACTGTATTGGTATTTCGACTTCAAATGTTTAATTTTTGGAATGGTAGCGTGATGAAGTTGAAAGGGCCTTTAGGCCACCACCATAACTACTTACTTGTATCTGAGAACTGCTCAGGCTCAAAAGGTTAACCAGGGTCAGATCTGGCACTGGACTCCAAGGCTTTTAACTTCTTGCTCAGTTTTCTTTCTAGGGGAACATCTCACTGTCTCTCCAAACCCATCAAAATCCACGCTTAGTGCCCATTACCTAATAGTTGACCGTCTTTGATGTAACTGGGCTAATAGCATTTTTATCATCATCTTGACTTTGGATTTCAGAAGCGTCACCGACTTCTCTATTTCCTGTGACTCTTACATCCATCTAATCAGTTACAGTGTTCGGTTGATTGTTGCCTTTTATTTTCAAATCCTTAAACCTCTATTCTGGTTCAGACCTTTAAAAGGCTGGTTTACTAGAATACAGCATTTCCCAAAGTGGGTTGTTCCATGAAAAGTTTGTAAACGTTACTGTAGAAAAGCGTTCCTTGGGCAAGTAGGTGTTGGTTAAACAACATTTTAAACAAGTTTCTTTAAATAAACTTAAAAAAATAAGTTTCTTCTTTACAGAAGGCGGACTTTTATTTGTGACTGTGCACTGTGGATCTCCAAGAGGGAGATAGGGTATGCACATGTCCCAACTTATGTGACCGGTGTCCCACTTTTTGGCAGGATCATTGTGTAGATAATACTGCTGTAGTCACTTCATTGTACCGTTTGTAGATACATCACTGTCTGGCTTTCTATGGGAATATGTGTTCTCTGTGAGCCATACTTGGTTCTCTCTGAAACATGTCTTCTGCTTTTCTACCTTATTTTTTTCCTGGATCTTTCCTTCGCCCTGGAAGCCCCTCTCTATCTATTACCCCTACGCATCTCTCACAACCCAGCTTTCCTGAACTTGTAGCATTTACTGTTTCACAACTTAAAATGGAGAAAATATTTGAAAGAGTCAAAACATTGGAAGTAACATTGCATACCCATAGTAGTTAAATTACTGGAATTCACACAAAATGCCGTTTTCCATATTTGTGTCAGTTGATGAGTCAAACGCACATCACATTCTTCTCGCTCCCTCCACACAGGTTAACTTGCACATATATTCTCCAAGCATGTGACTTGTTTATTTTTCAAAAATTTTGTGTTATTGGAATTGCATTCAGTTTATATAAAAATTTAGAGAGAATTGAGATCTTTATGGTCTCATGGCTTCCGGTCTGCAACCTGATATACTTCTCTATTGATTTAGGTCTTTTATGTCCTTCAATGAAATTTTATAATTTATGTGTAAAAACTCTTTCACGTCTTCTGTTAGACTTGTGCCATGGTGCTTTATGGTTTTTATGGTCATTGTGAGCGGACTTGTTTAACACATTTCTGATTGGTGTTGCTGGTATACAGGAATGGGGATTGATTTTGTATTTGTTTATTGATGGGTTCTATTTTTTTTTTTTTTTTTTTTTGTCGTATGCGGGCTTCTCACTGTTGTGGCCTCTCCCGTTGCGGAGCACAGGCTCCGGATGCACAGGCTCAGCGGCCATGGCTCACGGGCCCAGCCGCTCCGCGGCATGTGGGATCTTCCCGGACCGGGGCACGAATCAGTGTCCCCTGCATCAGCAGGCAGACTCTCAACCACTGCGCTGCCAGGGAAGCCCCGATGGGTTCTTGATTGATCACATTTCAACCTGTGTTTGCTATAGGAGCCTGGAGTCGCTTGGCGTTTCTAATAGAGCGTAAAATAACAAACCTGTAATGGAAATGTCATAACTCACTGTAATTTAAAAATTATATATGATACTTTTAGAAGTAAGGGGAGGTGGAGGTGTTTTTTGTTTCTTTAATGCATTCATGTATTCATTCATCAAATGTTGGGGTGCCTAGTGTGTGCCAGGCACTGTACTAGGCACTGAGTCTTTAATGGTGAGCAGAGCAATTGTGTTTCTGTCTTCATGGAATGTGAGGGGAGAGAGACATTGTGGAAGTGAACATAGATATTTATGCCATATTTATGAATTGTGATATTTGTTATGAAGGGAAAGGACAGGATGCTGTGAGAATAAGAAAGATGGGGAGGGGAGACTTTGGATTGGGGGTAGAGGGAGAGCCTGTCTGAGGAAACAGGCATTCATGCAGCTGCCTGAAGGGTGAGTTGGTACTGCTGCGGGAAGAGAAGGATGGTAGAGCTTTCCAGGCAGTGAAGAACGGGCCCAGAAGCCTTGGGGTGCAGTTCCGCTCTTAATGATAGATTGATGGAAATTTTAGTAATTAAGGACTTAAAAAGTGGTACTTCTTAGTAAACCATCATAATAGTGGTATTTAGTAGTGTTTAAGTATGATGACATGAAAATGTTTATTTTTGGCCAGTATGTTCGCCTTCCTCCTCAAATGAAACTGCCCAAGTAAAGAGTGCGCTGCCTCTGTGAAGGGGCTTGAGTGGGGCTACTGCCCATCCCCCAACCCTCCCTCTACCCCTTGAGAGCTGCCATTGCCCTGAGTACTGGTGGCTGCTGGGCACACCAACGTCCTGGGTTCTGTACTATTGGACTGGGTCTTGCTCTGAGGTCTGGAGAAGCCCTTTCTCTCCTCCTGGGAGGGCTCTTGAGCAGGGGGGGCCACCTTTGGCCCTTTCAGTGTCTCAGCCCTCTCTCCCCTTTCCTTCTGGCACCTCCTCTAGAGACACACTGAGGGCTCTGATGTGAAAAGGGTGGGGAGGGAGGAGGGGTCTGGTCTGAGTTACGCACACTTCATTCCACCTAGAATCACCGCGCATCGCTCATCGGTCATCGAGGCTTTGCACCTGGGGCAAGCGCATCAGAGCCTGGTTCTCTTACGTGGCAGTGAGTCCTCGCTCAGTGGGAAGCAGTGTGGTGCAATGGTGCTGGGCTGCGCTCTGGGGAAAGTATTGGGTTTGAAACCTGACTCTGTTTAGCAGCCCGTGTCCTTGGCCACATAGCTTAATCTGTCTCTGCCTCCGTTTTCTCACCTGCAGTATTTGGGTAATAGTACAGCCTTCTTCCTTGGATTGTAATAAGGATTAAATGAGTAAACACACATATGTCCATAGAATAAACAATGTCAGGCACAGAGCAAGCGCACAGTATAAATGTGAGTTGCTACTCAGTCTTTTCTGAAAATGGATTCCTGGAGTTCTTCCTCCTCTTCCCCCACCAGATATTCAGATCTGTTTGATTCCAAGCAGTGTATATAATGTGTGATTTGATAACGGGGCTCTAGTTTCTCCTCTGAAAAATATATAGGAAGAAAGATGGCAAAGAAACCAAAATGTTAACAGTGATTGTGTTAGTGTAGTAGATAGGGATGACTTACTTTTACAACCCTCTTTATTTTCTGCATTTTCTGTAATCTGGTTATGTTAGCTCTGAACTAATAACAATACCAAAAAATCTTATGAGAAAGCTCAGGCTGCAGTTGCCTCAGCGGTTCGCTAAAGTGGAGCCGAAGAGGGTGGCACGCCTGGGGTCTGCCTGCTCTGATTGTATTCGCAGGTGGAGTAGTTTCCCATTTATGCTTATAGTTGCAGGAACGCAACAGTATTTAAAAGTCTTCAGCAGAAGCATCCCAGGAAGTTAGAAGATGGGGATGTGGATCCTTGTGAAACTCTTCTTTCTCTGAATGTTACTTTTTCTGTCATTATTTTCCCTTGGTTGTCTCTTGCTCTGCTGCCTGAGAGTGCCTCTGGCCATCTGTTACTCTCTTTGGTCTGCTTTTACTCCCCTCCCCTTGAAAACCACTCCTTTCAATACCCCATCTTTCTCCTTTACTTGCTTGTCACATGGAAATGATGCACACATTGCTACAATTCCAAGTAAAGACTGAATTTTATTTCTTATTTTTAATCGTAAAAATAAATGTAACTTTTCACCCTCAAAAACCTACATTAAGTGGCCTTTTGTTTACTCATACCTGGAATTCATGAATTAACTTACTAACTCACTAAAGTCTGGGGGAGTCTGTGATTTCCTGAAAGCACCAAGAATCTTGGGGGACTTGGGAGACTGAAAGGAAGGGGAGATGAAGGGGATACTGAAGTTGAATTTTTTCTCTTATTTTGCTGAGGGTCATCTGTGTGGCTACCATTTAGTTATGTCTCCGAATTTTTAAAGTTTTCCAAACTGAAAGAACCGAATTCTGGAAAATTACCAAAATACATTTTTTAGAAAGAGAACTTTGCCAAATTTGACACATTTCCTTAAAAGCCCATTGATTTCAGTTACCTTTTAAAAAGTTCAGTGAGCTTTCCAGTTTTCCTTTCATAGATATGAAAGGAAATCTTGAATAATTGTGAGTGGAGAAATGGGCTTTCCTGCTAAGTTTGTTTTATCTACAGGAATTTATTTTTAAGCAGTGGCTTTCTGTAAGTATCTCAAAACTATACCGACATGGATTTCAAAGAAAGTATGACAGCATGTTGCTACTCAACAGAATAGCTATTTACTTGAGAAATATTGCTAATTTCAGTGAGATTTCACAGTTGAATGTAAAATCTAGTAGAGGGGATTTAAATTAAGGGATACCTTCCTATACCTTATTCCATAGTTTGTAGTGTTCTTCATCTCCAACCACAAATGCCTAATTTGAACCTAAATATTTATGCGCATTCTTTCTCTGCTGTAAGGAAGTCTAGTTTAGTTGGGGTAAAATCTGGATTTATAGGATGGGTATAACTAGGATTTAGTATTCACTATTCACAAGGATTCATCAGCAGAGTACTTTAAATTAGAAGCAACATGTATACCACTATTGAGTAAGGCAGCAGTTGTAAAAGGTCTGTATTATCACAAGCCCACCAGGTACAGACGTGATCTTGCATCTTGTCTGTTTCACTTCATATACCCCAATACATGGAGGAAGAGAAATCTGTTGGGTTTAGCTGACACGTGCGTGCCACAGGTGTTGAGAAATAATGGTAAAACTGTCAGCCCAACCTTAATACTTGCTGTCTGTTGCAGTTGAAAAAAGAAACAGAAAAGTATAGGTAAACTGCTACAGGAAACCTGTGCCATTATACATCCTTCGGGGTGACCTGTTTCGTATCTCATGGACTCTGGGATGGAAGAGTTGACAAGTTCTCTCCTTGGATGGGAAAGTGCCCCTTCCTTACCTGGCAGTCAGCGAGCCTGTCAGACCCTGGGTGCAGCGGGGGCTTCACCTTCTGTGATTCCGCTTCCAGCTTTGCACTTGCCCTCTTGGCAGCAGCTCGCGTGTGGTGATCTTTTCTTACGAGAACAGTTAATGACCATGGCAGATGCTGGGAGCCCACTTCTGCAGTTTTGCAGCTGTTTATGTGTCCAGTTGGACTTCTTGAAAGAATTAATTCTTAGGATCTCCCACTGAGGGCTACAAGTATAATAGGATTTAGGGGGAACGTTATTTTGTGGGAGTTAGTTTTGGATGTTGCAACAGATGTAACATGAAGGTAGCATGGCAGCTGAAGGGGATCCTGGAGTAAGATTCCCATTTATCCTGAAACCAGGCAACTCAGAAAGTCCAAGATTACTAACACTCCCTTTTGGATATTTTGTACTAAAAAATCATCTTAAGAAGAAACATTACAGGAAGTTTGGAAAGTGGAACTAAAAAAGACTCTTCTTGAGTTAACTAACTCTTAAAATATCAACTATGGTCATTTCTGAGTATTCCTTTCCAAGTTTTCTATGTGTATATTTTGGAATGATTGTAATCATAGAGTTCATGTATTTTCTGTGCTGCTGTGAGTTTCGAGATACATTTTATAGTTGTGTTATTCCACTGAGTACCGTAATTTCCTGAAACGCCTCTTTTTTATTGGGCATTTGGGTTGCTTCCACCACTTTGCTGCTGTAAATAATAATACTGTGATGAACATTTTTGTGCATATAACCTTTTCTCTATTTTGGGTTATTTTCTGACGGTAGCTGTTGAGAATGAGCTGATTGGGTCAATGATTGTGGTGACTGTTGTGATGTACCCCTCTTTAAGCAGTGGGATGGATGTAGTGACTGGATTGGAGGGGGCAGGGGAAGTGGTGGTCTGGGATGACTCCCAAGTTTCTGGTCTGTGTGATGTTGGGTATGGTCGTCACAGACAGGCTGAAGGGGGTGGGTTCCATTTGGGATGTGGGGCCTCCAGGCAGAGAGGGAGGTTCAGCAGACGCTGGGGCTCAGGGACAAGCCAGGGCCTGAGGTCTGGATGGAGGGACTACCAGCATCTTGGTGTGGTCGAAGCTGTGGATGTTGTGAGGATCACTTGGAGGGCGGAGGGAGAAGCAGGGAAGGTGGGTGATAGAAGTCTGGGAGACATTATTTTGTGACAAGTGGAGGAAGGAGAAGCCACTAAGGAGAATAAGGAGTGGTGGAGTGGGAAGTGAAGAGCCAGGGAGACGTGGCCAGAGGGAAGCCAGGGCAGGAGAGAGTTTTGTTTTGTTTTTTTTCTTATTTGCTATCTATGTATCTTCTTTGGTGAAGTGTCTGTTTAGGTCTTCTGCCTACTTTTTTTTTTTTTTAACATCTTTATTGGAGTGTAATTGCTTTACAGTAGGAGAGAGTTTTAAGGAAGGAGTTTGCGGGCAGCAAACAGGTGGTGACGTTCTACTTGAAGATGTTTCAGTGGCACATGCCGAGTGAGCTGTGGGTGCCTAGGAAGGGTGGCAACTGTCAAAAGGTAGGCTGTGTCAAAAGCTTAGCGGTGGAGGAAGAGAGAAGTAGCCAGTCTTACCAGGGCTTATAGGACAGTATATTAGTCTGCGTGGGCTGCCGTGACAAAATGCCACGACTGGGTATCATAAGCAACAGAAATACATTTTCTCACCATTCTGGATGCTGGAAGTCCAAGATCAAGGTGTCAGCAGGTTTGGTTTCTTTGAGGCCTCTCTCCTTGGCTTGCAGATGGCCACCTTCTCACCGGGCCTTGTATGCACATCCCTCAGTCTGTGTTGGCTGTGTCCCTGTCTTCTCTTTTTGTAAGGACACCAGTCATGTTGAAGTAGGGCTCACCCCTATGGCCTCATTTTAACTTAATCACCTCTTTAAAGGCCCTGTCTCCAAGTACAGCCCCATTCTGAGGTACTGGGGGTTAGGACTTCAACATATGAATTTGGGGAGGGGGTGACACAGTTCAGCTCCTAACAGATGGATTCTAGGCCTGATGACACACTTATCCTTTCTCCTTCCTCCGTTCCTCCCCCCGAACACACACACACACACACACACACACACACACACACTGTGGACCCTCTGCTGCTTCTCATCGTACTCTTGTCTCTTGGCTTTGGTGACCCATGCTCTGGTCTCATTTCTCCCTGGTCCCTTGGTGTCCAGGTTCCGTAGGGTTTGGGCCTTGGCTTTCCTCTCCTGCTAGAATCAAGTTGATTTATTTGTCTTCATCTCCTTCTCAACTATAACTCAGTTTCAGGTAGCAAAGTATTAATTCTCTCAGGTATAAAAAGTTGTGTCAGGTTAACCCTGTAGTAAATTTTATTTGATGATAAGACTAAACCATTTTGTAATCTTGTCCTCGTGGCTGCTTATTTCACAGTTTAAAAGAAAAACAAAACAAAACAGTGGGAACATTGATTTAGGTCAAGGTTCAGTCAAAATTTATATTTGAGTTTATCTCATATTTTACAAATTAATATTGTTGTTGTTGTTTTATCCCCTTGAGTTTGGTCTTGGATTCCTTTTTTTCCCAAGAGCCTATCTTGGTTAAAATAAGACTGAGTGGGTAGCTATCCCAGTAGTGCCTGGGGGCAGAATTATTTGGGTAGGTATGGTATTACTGCCTTTTTTTCCTTCAGATGTGGCTTTTTGTTTTTGGAATTAAAACTGTATAGAAGTTATGATTATCCTATTTGATGCTGAGGAGGGAGGCTTTACATGCATGGTGTTGATGAGGGAGTTGGGGTTAAATTGTGGGTCTATGTTATTTAAACTGTGGTTGGTTGCACTGGGGTTTCTGGTGTACATGTGTTTACATGGTGTTTCTCTCAATAGTCTATTGAAATATATCAGTATGATTTCTACGTAAAAGTTCATATTTTTATTGAAAAGGCTGACTATCAGATTTCTAAAAGTGTATAAATTACGGATAGATTTACTGTTTGGCCACCTAAAATAGCACCCAGATTTTGCTGGGCAACCTGGAGAGGAGCATTTATCTCTGTCAACAGTTTTAAAAGAAGTACATAATTTTAAAGTATGAAACTCAAATTTAGTTTTTAATAGTAACTTATGTGTTTATCCTTTCTATCTTTAAGAGGCAGGTTATTGGAATGAGATGTGACCTTGTACTCTTGACTCTGTGTCTGGTTGTGGGTTTGAAGTGTTATTTTTGTGCTTGCTTAAATGACTTAGGCACTTCTGACTATACATTTGGGACAGAATAAATATGGTAGTTGGATATGGTTTTGAGAAACCAACCAGATTTTTAACCTGGTAATACGATAGTACTATTCATTCTTTTAATTGTCTAGAGGCTCATGGCTTTAGAAAACTCTGTGAGCTCTTAGGGACCTCCAGATTTGCTGGATTAGTGGGTGTTCTTTTCCTTTGTCAAATATATCAACTGATGTCCATGATACAGTAAATGCCCAGAGTCAGAGGGCTACCCTGTAGTGTGCTCTTGAGTTTTTGTTCCTACCAGTCTATGCTTATGTGGACTCAACTGTGTTTATTCCCAAGCCTGTTTATGCCAATTGTACTTATTATTATATTTAATATAGTGATTTAAAATATACGTGCAAAAAGAATTGTTTCTATGAATATTCATGTGAATGTTTGTTTGTAAACCACCTCATAAGTTTCTACAAATGATTTAGGAGTAACTGAAATAACTAAAGGATTTGGAGGATCATAAAATAAAAGTATTCCCACTAATACTGTTAGCCATTCAGGATAGGTAGATTAATTTGTGGTTATGTAAAACCTGGGAATCTTAGTGACTCAAACGATAGTGCACACTCACACTGGGTGGCCATCGTAGGTCAGGTGGGGGTCTGCCCCGTGTTGCCCTGGCCCTCACTCCAGCGCATAGTCTGATGGAGCTGTGCCCTCTGGAACATTGCTGATCCCAGTGGCAGAGGGAAGGGCGGACGTGAAACCTTTATGGCCATATGCCTGAATTCAGCAATTCAGGGATAGATGGTCTTCCCACAGAGGGATTATCGAGCATTTGTCAGGAGTAGTGCAGTCCACCCTGCACTGCGTCCCAGGTGTCTTTACAGCCTCACTCTTCTTTAAAGAAATTAGACTTGGAGGATGAGGCCATGAGGATGTTTTACAAGAGACCACTGGGTACTACAGTCAGTGGACATACACTGAAAAGGCCTCAGCGCTACAGAAAAAGATTGGAAAATATATATTTTTATAGGATTTATTTAAAATAATAGGTTTAGGTATGTATCGTTTACTTATGACTTCCAACGTTAACTGACCTTTAAAAAAAAACAACCAGCCAAACTGTCAATCATTAGGCATTTGGATGAGAGAGCCTCTACATGAGTCTTAAATCCTCCTCTCTCTCTTGTGCCCTCCATCAAATTAGTTTCCCACCTTTTATGATATATTTGTCTGTTAGTTCTCTTGCACTTATCCTCATTTCATTTCTATTAGTTCTACCCTCGTTCTTATTCCTGAACTTCTAGATCTGTGCCCCAACTGAATTCCCTACTGCTAGCTTGTACAGTGCATTTATGCAAGTAGAAAAAGGTGTCCTTTAGGGCAAATCCAGTCCCTCAGGAGCTTGACTTGATGTCAGTCCCCATATTCTCTTCTTGGCTGGCCCATTTTCATGCAGTGCACAAACTGAACAACTGCACAGAGCAATCCTACTCCCTGCTTCTAGTCACTCTCCCAACTAATTCAGACTATTGCCTGATCAAATAAATCTCCTTAAAATTTTTGTTGTCCCTGTGCCAGCTCAAAAATTGATGACTCCCAATCATCTATAATGGCTGTCCTCAACTTTATTTTCCATCAGCCCATCACCAGTGACTGTGGATCACACTTGTTGCCTTCCGGATGCACTGATGTCAGTAATGACAGCAGTGTAGACAGATGAGGCAGGCTGTGTGATGCTTCCCTCTCCTCTCCCACCCATTCCCACCCCCTCAGCCCGCACTCTCAGACTTGCCTCAGCTTACCTTTCCTTCCAGCTTCATGGCCCAGCAGGGCACGACACCAGCTGTCTTCTGCTGCCATTCTGTCTAGACACCATCTTCTGACTGTGTCTTGTACCTCTTGCTTTCAAGTTCTTTTCCGCTTAATCACATCCTACTCATCCTCAAAAAGGACCCTCAAGGTCAAGTTTCACCTCTTCAGCCATCCTTCTCTAATCCTCCTAGACCATGATAATAGTTCACCTCTAAACATAAATGGTAGGCTCTATCTTCTTCTTTTTGTGGTGAATCATCTGCCCTAGGTGAGCACTTGTTTTATTGGTTATATTGCTCTTAAGAATTTTTTTCGCCAACTAGCTTGCTAATGACTGGGGAGCAGTTGATGTGTCTCTAATTCTTTCTTCTCCCAGCGCCTATGCATCCTAGGTGCATAGGTCAGAGCAGTAGGCTGTGCCTGGTTAATCATATAATTCAGTTCTGGATGGAAGCTGACGCTGCTTCTGCCTAGCCACAGGATATTGACCTACTTTTCCCTCCTTATCTGTTTGTAAAATATTCGTTGAACGTGGTGTGTTCTCCCGGTCACGATGAATGTTTGTCTCTCCCTTTCATATGTACTAAATGCTAAAGTGCTAGTTAAATCAGTGGAAAAAACAATGGAGAAGAAAAGTTGGTATGTAGTTTTAATTTCTAAACCTTATAATTATGTCATTTAAAGAGAATGCTCTGTAGTTTTTATATCTATCTACCTACCTACCTATTGAGAGACATGATTAAGGGTAGAGTGTAAATTTTAAGTTTTTAGGTCTTTTGATTTGATGCTTTACAATATAACAATGTGGTATTTTGAAAATCTTTTTTTCATAAATTACTTGTAGAAGGAAATGAACTTTTCTTAATCAGCCATATACAGGGTAGTGCACTATTAAATGTTTATTTCTTACCAAAACTTCCGTTGGGAAAATTTATTGTATGGTTCTATACTTGGTCAATCTGGTTAACAATTGATTTTTGTATAGCTTTACAGGTTAAGTGCGTGCTCTATTCAAGGGAAAAAATATGTGTTTATATGTTGGGGGCATTTGTATATATGTATCCTTATGTCAATATATGAAATAATTGCTGCATCCTACAGAACTTTTGGAAATTAACAGAACTATTATTAAAATTTAGTTAACATTTATCAATTTAAATTTAGTAAACATAGATTTTGTTAAACATTTTAATTTGTGACTTAAAAAGGGTTATTTAGTTATGGCATGTCTCGTAAGTTGCTTTGCTGAATTGTGTATTTTTTTAGTTCTTTGTAAACACTTTAGAATGTGTTTAGAGATATGGAAAAATTATGGTGCTTTAAATTCCAAATGAGAAAAACTAGAAAAAAATTAACCGAGAAAATACTTCCAAATTCGAATCTGATTGCTGATTTTAATCAACTTAGGTGAAGTAACCCACTGCAATTTAGCTATTTTTTCTAAAAATTCTTTTTCAGTGACAAAGTTGTTATGCCTTCTCAATTTACATTATCAGTGTCATTTTGGTAACATCTTAGCTATTTTTGTTTGATCGATTCTGAACTAATAAACATTCATGAAGCCCTAACGTAAATATATAAACATCTCTCTCTTTGATTACGTAGTGTATTAGACTTTATTTTAGTGGATAACTGCTTGAGGAAGCTTCTGAATTTTTATTGTTCCAAAAATACTTTTTCTTAACCACAAGCACAGAGGCATTACTGAAGATGTACTGTTGAGTGATGCACATTTTTCTTTTACTGTATAGGTTTCTTTTTTAAAAATTTTATTGGAGTATAGTTGATTTTATATAGGTTTTTAAATTTATAATTTGAGATCCCTTTTTGCTTTCTTAACTAGATGCATTTGTTAAAAAAGCCAGTGCCATTTTGCAGCTAACCATGTAGTTGTAAACAGAGAGAGAACACATTCACGTGTACCTTGATGCCTTTGCTCATGGTGATGCTGTTGATCTTGTGCATTTCCTTCTGTGCTGTGTGTGGTTAGACCCTTAATACATTCTTTTTGCTGGTGAGGTCAGAATAAAGAGAGCTGCTTTCCTTTACCTCTGTGTAGATGTCACTGGGAAAGTTTCTTGTGGACTGGCATTTTTGGTTTTTAACATTCTTTGTAACCAGACCCAGGAGGCTTGCGCACCCCAAAATGAAGGAAGTCAGTCTTTCCAGAGTTGAGCTTTTTTTTGGTTGAATCAGTAATGATGGAAGCTGGGACAGGATCTTAGGAGATGATGTATTCGACCCCTTTGTGGGGAAACTGAGGCTCAGAGTTGGCAGTGTGCCTAGGATCACACTGTGCTCTAGCTGCAGAACTGAGTCTGCAATATGGCACTTGTGGGTTTTTTTCTGGAGCCACTGTGGTGGTCATTCCAACCTCTGGTCTGTTGCAAAATGCAACAGCTGACGTTTCCCGGAGAGATAACTTGCTTCCTTACCCCAAAGAGTGCACTAAATTCAATACATTTCCCTCCATTGTCACTGAAAAGAGCCTGAATGACTGAAAGGTACCTTTTTAAAGGAAGGTAGTTTTGCTCTGGTGTACCCCAGGCTATTTTATGTGAGAGTCTTTGTTCAGCCAGATGTCTTCAAAAATTGATTTATAGGGACCCCCAAACTGATGGCTACAAGAAAGCCTACTTGGGGGGCTCCTAGGTGCAATTCACCGTACTTTGAATTATAAGGGAACATCTTGAGTGCTTGGATGGTCTGATCAAGTATGAAGAGAGCAGAAAGAATCACTGTACAAGCGCTGTAAGCAGGGGGAGGGGGCAAGGACAGGAGGACTTGGGTGAGCGTATTAGCATGTGGGACTAGACTGGGACCCTCTGATTAGCAAGCCAATTCATTTGGAAGGAAACTTGATTTTCCCCAGGTGACTGTATTCTATTTAATGACCACTGGTGGTATTTGGGATCCGCACACCGGCCAGGAACCAGTCAGAGCTGTCAGGTGTGCCAGTTACATGTGAGCTGTTTTACGTTCACCTAGGGGTTCCAGGGTGTCAGGTTTGCCAAACTAAACACGTTTTTATTATTGGAATATTTTTTACTCCGCATGAGGGAACAAATTGAGAGGACTGTGGGTTATAATTAGCACATCCCAGTGCAGCTGAGTTTGTGTTTCTGGCTATAACAGTGGTTTAGAGCTTTTGGCTACTGTGTCCCACAGGAACTCATAGGCCTTTTCAGACGTTAGCTCATGAGTTCTCGTAACATCCAGTATAGGACAGCATGACCATAGGTTCCCCCTAAAGCCAGGATGGCTTGCCCTACATTCTTGACCTTCTAGGATTTTGGCTGGTGAGGGTACCATGCTTGCGGAGGGGGTGGAGAGGGAGGGCTGCGGGTGGCTTTCAGACCCAGTCTTGGGGGTGGGTGTCATTCTCTGAAGTCTCCCTGTCCTTCAGCAGTTGTTCCTGCCATGACTCTGCACAGCTTCCTCCAGGAAGTGACGGTGGGGACAGTGATGTTGGCTGCGTTCCTCCTCCGGGTACTGAACTCCATGAGGTGTCTATTTCAAATGAGGCAGTGCTTGAGGTTATTTGCATGGACACACCTGCCAGAAGAGAGCAGGGAAGAGAGTAGGGGAGCTCTTTAGGATCAGGAGAAATGGGCATTGCGAAGGGAGGGAACTAACATCTGGTGAGAGCCTCTCGGGAGTCAGGCTTTGCTTTCTCGAAAGAGAAAGTGGGGCTTCCCTGGTGGCGCAGTGGTTGAGAGTCCGCCTGCCGATGCAGGGGACACGGGTTCGTGCCCCGGTCTGGGAGGATCCCACGTGCCGCGGAGCGGCTGGGCCCGTGAGCCATGGCCGCTGAGCCTGCGCGTCCGGAGCCTGTTGCTCCGCAACGGGAGAGGCCACAACAGTGAGAGGCCCGCGTACCGCAAAAAAAAAAAAAAAAAAAAAAAAAGAGAAAGTGGAGTGGATGTTGTCATCCCTGAATTTTTAGATCAGAAACTTGAATTCCATAGATGAATTCCCTTGGATTCGAGCTTGGGTCAGTGATTCAAAGCCTGTGCTGTTCCATGTTGGGGTGGATCAAAAGGGAATTCTCAGTCCTGGAAAATTCTTGCAGCTAAACTTGTAGAAAGTTACTCTTTCCCAAGTAAAGCTTCTCTTTAAAAACTGTGGAATAGTCTGACCTTTGGTGACTTAGGAATTAGATTGAAGGGTGTGTGTAATATTAATATAGTAAGTGTGAAAGCCTACTGTCAGAACAGATAGGAGAGCTTCCTCACCCTGGCTCTTCCAGAAACCAGATGTGCAACATCTGCTGGGTCCATTTCTGTCTCTTAAAAGAAGGTTTTGCCTGGGATCCTAAGAAATTTTGCTCATACATCAGAAGAGATAGTTTGTAGTAATCCAAAACCTTCAGTGTTGTCATGGCAGCCAGTTATTTTTGACTCAAAAATCTTTCCAATTAGTCTAGATAATACATTTTTCATTTCCACTGTTAGAAAAAAACTTTTTTTTAACCTGTCACTTTATGAACTGTAAAGTTCTATCTAGATGCTATCTTTCAAATCCTTAATAACGGGACTGTGCCCGGGGTTGAGGGGAGCCCAGCTCCTGGTTGATGGCTTTGGTTGATATGGCTAGCCTTTCTCTACCCAGACAGAAACGAACCTTGCCCCTGACACTGAGCGGTCCTGGCCCGTCTCTGCCTATTCAGAGGAACCCTCTGGGGTGTGAACTCTTAGGTACCCAGAATGTTGCATTAATTGCCTTTCCCATTCACAGAGCTTTTTAAGATTTGAGTCTGACTTTATGACTTTTGGGCTTCCGTATGCTTTTAGCTGTTTATTTTCATTCCCAGTTCAAATCTGTTCCATTGTATCATTGCCTGATAATTTAATGTCCTTTGTGTTACCCATAGTTTGAACTTAAGACAATAGTTATTGTATGGAAACTGCCCAGTAGTTGGGCCTGTTTTTCCCTAAATCCAAGATTGTAACAAAAGCCCTCCTACTAGCAGTCTATTATATATTCTTAACAAAAAGCTTTAGAGAAAAGTGGGTAAAACCTCAGTATGTAGTGGTTTTAACAGTGGAACACAGGATTGGAAAATCAGATAACTATGTGAAGTAAATGCCATGAATCGATATACCCTGTCTAAGCTTCTCTAAGGAAGTGTGTTGATAGGAGTGAGAATTGGCATCCCCTCTGCCTTCTCGCAAAAGCATGTCACGGCCCACTTTCTCAATCTCTGGGGAGCCCTGCAAAGCACCCCGAGTGGTTCTGTGTGGCCCACTAACCCCTTCTCCTTTGAGAACCATGCTGCTTGAGTAAATTGTCCTAAAGAATGCAATTTTCATTCCGCTTGCCCTTAGCTTCGTAAATACCGAGAAAGTGTCTCGCCGTTCGGTTTCTAACCCGAGTCTCTCATGATCTTTCCTGTTCTTGGGGAGCCATGCAAGGCTGTCTGACGGGAAGGGGAGAGATGATGGAAACAGCCCTGGAAGGAAGAGCGCGCGGTGTCCCTCTCACACGCATCATCTACCTGCTCCGCACCCCAGTACCCTGTGAGCCAGCCCCCTCGGCCAGGCAGCGGGGTCTTCGCACATGGGGAGCTCAGGCCTTCTCCAGGGGCCGGGGGAGACCAGCAGGCTAACAGCTGTGCTGGAGGAGTAGGGCTTGTTCAGAGCATGCTGCCTATGGGGCAGCGCTGCTGACACTGGTTGAAGTCGGGGGATTTATTTAAGACAAGCAGCTCAGATGAACCACTGTCAGGATCTAAAGCAGCTTTTCTGTCTGTCCCAGGTGGTCCTTCTTGTGAGGTTTGCCTTAGGGGGCAGGGGAACTTGGTTGGGGAGAGATGAGACGGAGGAGGAGGATGTCTGGAGTCCGGCTGTGGAGTCATGTCATCTCTGATAAGGAATTTTTTTTATTGAGGTAAAACATACATAATGTAACATTGACCGTTTTAACCTTTTTAAGTGTGCAGTTCAGTGGCATTAAGTACATTCGCATTATTGTGCAACCATGTACCTGTTAAACAGCAACTTCCCGTTCCCTCCTCCCTCCTCCCTCAGCCCCTGGTAACCACCATGCTAGTTTCTGTCTTCATGAATTTGACTGCTCTAGGACCTCATATAAGTGGAGTCATACAGTACTTGTCCTTTTGTGACTGGCTTCAGTTAGCATTATGTCCTTAAGTTTCATCTGTGCTGTAGCATGCGTCAGAATTTGCTTCTTTTCTTAAGGCTGAATAATATTCTGTTGTACATATATGTCACATTTTGTTTTGTGAATAATGCTGCTTTGAATGTGGGCGTTTGAGTCTCTCCTTTCATACCCTACAGTAGAATTGCTGGATCGTATGGCAGTTCTCCGTTTCATCTTTTTGAGCATCTGCTAAGGCATTTGAATATTAGCTTAAAGACACTGGAGAGTTATTGAAGGATTTAAAGCAGGACTTACCTGATCAGACTGTGATTTAGAAAGGCGACTTCGGTGGTGTGGCCCATGGATGGGGGAAGGAGAGGGCTGGCAGAGGCTGTCGGGGAGACCACTTAGGAGATGTTGCCTTCAGCGTGAGAAATAATGAAGGCTGAGCTGGGGCAGTCACAGTGGGGAAGGGCGGGGAAGGGATGGAGTGGGAGTGATTAAGCTGATATAATCAAGGAGATAGGTTGGCTGTGAGGGAAGGAAGAGACAGGGAGAGGCCAAGGATGGGAATCTGAATCAGTTGTGGCTGTGGAATTTAGGGGGAGTGGAAGGGTTTTGTTTTGCTTTTGTTTTCTTGTATTTTGGTGTGTGATGATACAAGAGACAAATTTTGGATGTATTGTGTACATATTTGTGTGCCGAGATGTTAGACACAGCCAAGTGGTAGAGATGATTGGTGGGCGGGCTGTTGATAATGGGGGTTGCTGATTTGGGGGAGGGGGAAAAGCTAAAGCACAAGGGGGCAGATGGCCATGCAGTTTGGCTGAATTTAAAAGTGTTGGGGCTATCATTGGTGCAGCTCCATGGTTTCATAGCTCCTGTGGATCTATTTCACATTCCTCCCTGAGGCAGAAATATTGATATATATGAAAATTTGTAACACCAGAAACGATGGCCAATTCATTGGTTATAAAAATCAGGTTTTGGGACTTCGCTGGTGACACAGTGGTTAAGAATCCACCTGCCAATCCAGGGGACACGGGTTCGATTCCTGGTACTGGAAGATCCCACGTGCCTGCGGAACAACTAAGCCCATGTGCCACAACTACTGAGCCTGCGCTCTAGAGCCTGTGAGCCACAACTACTGAGCCCGTGTGCCACAACTACTGAAGCTCGCACGCCTAGCGCCTGTGCTCCGCAACAAGAAGCTCGCGCACTGCAACGAAGAGTAGCCTCCACTCGCCGCGACTAGAGAAAGCCCGTGCGCAGCAACAGAGACCCAACACAGCCAAAAATAAATTAATTAATTAAAAAAAAATCTGGTTTTGTAAGGATTCTGATGAATCCAAAAGGATTTAAACTAAAGCATGAGAGTGTTGGATTTGTCTTATATTCTTTTTGCTCATCTACATTTTCTGATTCTTTTTTCTATAGTGAACGTGTACTGCTCTTAAGCATTAAAAGGGTCATTTGAAGTTTCAGAAGTGGCCTGTATTCTTGTCTTAAGCCTTTTACTGGACTGTGAGCTCCTGGGGGTGTATAAGAGGAGGAAGTACCATGATTTTTCACAGTGTGTCCCTAGCACTTAACACAATGCCAGGGACCAACAGGGCTCAATACTGTAAATGGTGGTTGAACTGAGTTGAATGGAAATTTAATCAAACTTTTCTCAGAGATGAGATTCCACGCTATTCTGAAAGATCTGGAAATTCCAGTGTTTCTCAGTCATTTGGCCCATTGCATTAGGTACGGAACCGGAACCGCTTCCTATAGACTTGGTCCCTCTTTTACCTTTGTCTTGCCATCAGGATTTGCTGAGTCTTATTTTGTTCATGAAGTCTTGCCACATTGGCCTTGTTTTCTTACTTAAATGTGTTTCTCATGTTATTCTTAAAAGCATTAGCAATGTCTTTGGGAGCCAAATAGCTCAATTCTGTTTCCTGTCCTTTGTTGATAGTAATATGTTTTTAGAGGAATGGATCAAAGCGGCTTGAAGCCGCAGTCATTATTTTGCCTTCTGGTCTGCTTTGACAGAACCAAGCAACCAAGGATGGCAGCTGTGAGAATGTGCCCTTATTGAATGAATCAGTTGTCAACTGTAAATTTGCATACTTGTTCTCCTTTTGTGTTTCTGTGAATGCCTGCCATATGCCAGAGGCTGTGCACTGTGCCTTTGGGGAGAGAAAGATGAATAAGGGTGACTCTGGACACCAAGGAGCTGATTCTCCAGAAAAGGGTCTAGGATGCATACATGACCACCCTACAAGCAGGTTAATGAGGGGAACTCGAGTCAAATAAGAACAATTGTTACTATGCTAAGCAGACGCCCTGAAGGTGCTGCCTCTGATGTGTATTATTAATGACATTATAATAGACGTGTTTCAACCGTCCCCATTTACAATTACCAAAGCAGTAGATAATCTCCTTTCATTAAGTTTTCCTGAAAGTGGCTTTTATGGCTTTGCTTTAAAATTTCCTTCAAATTTATTTATTTAATTAATTTATTATTATTTTATTTATTTATTTTTTTGGTGGCGCTGTGAGGCTTGTGGGATCTTAGTTCCCTGACCAGGGATTGAACCCAGACCCACGGCAGTGAAAGCGCCGAGTCCTAACCACTGGACCTCCAGGGAATTCTCATTATTTATTATTTTTATTTTATTTTATTTTATGTTTTTTGTGGTACGTGGGCCTCTCACTGTTGCGGCCTCTCCCGTTGCGGAGTACAGGCTCCAGAAGCGCAGGCTCAGCGGCCATGGCTCACGGGCGCAGCTGCTCCGCGGCATGTGGGATCCTCCCAGACCGGGGCACGAACCCGTGTCCCCTGCATCGGCAGGCGGACTCCCAACCACTGCGCCACCAGGGAAGCCCTATTATTTTTTTAAATTGAAGTATAGTTGATTTACAATGTTGTGTTAGTTTCTGGTGTACAGCAAAGTGATTCAGTTTTTTATATATATATATTCTTTTTCATATTCTTTTCCATTATGGTTTATTACAGGATATTGAATATAATTTCCTGTGCTATACAGTAAGACCTTGTTGTTTATCTTTTTTATGTAATAGTTTGTAGCCCAAAGTTTCTTCAAATTTAAAATTGTATTCATGACTTAATGTTAATCCCTGAGCACCCTGAGCTCTGATTTGTGAGTGTTCTTTCAAACTCTATAGTAAAACTCTTTCAACTTAAAAATACACATCGTTTCTCATCTGTGGCACTCTGAGACCTTCGAATAACATGGGAGACCACCAGATGCTATATTTCAACTTAAACTGCATCTCTTCTTAGTCATTATTAAATTATCAATTACTTTGCAACAGCTTTTCAGTGTTGCTGCTTTGATATCAATAATAGAATGGCCATGGCCTTCATAAGGATGTGCCATGAAGTTTGGCCATGTCTGTGTAGGGCTGTTGGCTTGGGGAATGCTGGTCTTGACATTCCGAGCATAGATGACGTTAACATGGTAGGTGGCTGGTCATTTAAGGTTGGGACTGAATAGACTACTCATATTTAAATGTTAGGTTACAGATGGCATTTTAAGATGCTCTAGGATGTTTATGTTTCATTCTCTTTTGGATTTTGAGGAATTTTTGAAATGATGCTTTCAATAATTTAAATGGTATTTTTATACTGCAAAAGATGCCAGTAAGTGAATTGGTGTACACTGCAATATAGGTAGTAATTTTAGAAGTTTTTGAGATGAGAGTCGGTGGGGGAAGGAGTGGTTGTGATCATATATTTTGTTTTTCTTGGATGGACAAACAGATGGAAAGAGCTGGGGCAGCCATGGAGTCACCGGGTATCAGTTGGTGTGCTTGGTGGTTGGGCTAAATCAGCACTCTTAGGTAGAGGCCCCACTTCCCGGCTCCTCTGTGTTTCCTCGGAGGGCTCTGCCAGTGGTTGTATTTTGTAGATGGCTTTCACCAAGGTTGGAAGAAAAAGATGAGGTACCTGTAATATTGAAGATGTAACCGTGGTTTAAAATTATATGTTGGGCACAGTACTTAGTGTTCATGTCGATTAGGGATCTTCGTTGCTTGCAATGCAGGAACGATGTAGAGACTCACAGAATTGCAGAGAGGTTGGAGGACCAGGAAGGATACGGGCTTAGAAGCTAGGCAGGAACTTAAGAGAGACTGGAGGGCTGGGCAGCAGGATCCGTAGCAGAAACCATGGCACAGGAACCACCTGGTCTTCATGATGCTGCTGTTGCTGCAGTGAATAATGAGTGTAACCACCAGCTGTCATCATGACCTGGGACTCCAAGTCACAGGAGGATGTCATTGGCTGTGTATAAGCCATGTTCCTTGGGGTAGAGAGAGAGCAGATCTGTCTCCTTTGAATTCTGTAATGGGAACTGGGTATTGCTTCTCACTAGATTACTTGTCGCAAGGTAACTGGGCCCCCTGAAAGGGAGATTAGGTGTGAATAGGAATAGGATTGTATACTGGATGGTGTCCCCTTTAAAATAAAAGACCAATGTTTACTATGCTCCCCCTTTGGCTGCCCAACATTCACATAAGCCTTTCTTTCCATACTTAGGCTTACGAAAATAAAATGCCCCAGCCAACATAATGCACCTCTTCCCTGTATGGCTGAAAACAGAGCCACCCCCTCCCCAGAGGTTCTCAAGAAAACCTCCTCTGTCCATTGTCTTCTGTGGCCCCATCTAAGTGGAGCATTGGGGATGATGGCTTTGTCATGCTTTAGCAGTTGTTTTTTGTTTTATGAGTTGGAGGTCTTAGGGTTGATTGTCTTAAGAGTCAAGCCACTTGTAAGTCACTGTCAGCCGTACTTCTTTGCAGTGTAGATCCCTTATAAATGTTGTTGGCTTTCAAGGTTTATCTGCTTCCAGGGACTAATAACTAAAACCAGATATACTACCAACCCCTCAGGTTTTGAACCTAGAACTTGGTCTGAGAACTTGTCTCTGGGCGATTGGACCTGGCCTTGTTGCTCTGCCGACTGCCTTAGCTCTTGGTTAATGGAATCCACCTGGGAACAGTTAAGAAGCTTAAGAAGCAGTAGAGCAGGTGATACCTCCCCTGTGCTGCGTCTTCATGGTGGGAGTGCTATCCCTTTTTCAGGCTGTAGAGATGAAACAGTTGGTGCTTGGGATAGAGGACTTCTCCTCTATGTCCCCTGCCCCCAGGCAGAATGACTCAACTTAGTAGCGTCATATGTTCTCCACTCTGGCTTTCAGACAGACCAGTTTCACAGCAAGCATGTCTTTTTCTTGTAGATCCTTAAGAAGTAGCCAACACATACTCTGGCATCTTTTTTTTTTTCCCCTCGAATTCTTGAAAGTTGCAGGCATGGGTCCATGTCATAAGGCACAACAGGCCGTGGTTTAATCAGCTGTGTCTCTATTAAGTATCAAAGGTGATCTTGCCAGTCCAAGATAGTAAGTAGGTCCTCATGCCTCCACTCAGTGTCCTTGGCTCAGCCAGTCCGCGCTCTTCAGTGTGTTACTGACGCACTCCATTTCCTCATGCCAGCTTCTTTTATTGGGTAAGATGCTTTCTGTGGCAAATAATAGAAAATCCAACTCAAACAGTTTAAATAATAAAGAGAATTAATTGGCTTCTGTGACCGACAACTTGAGAGCTGTGGGATGGGCTTCAGGTGTAATTTGATCCAGAGGTTTGTGATGTTATCAGGTTATTTTCTTTCCCTGCCCTCCTCCTTGTATTGTTTTCCTCCTCAGACTAGGCCCCTCCTGAAAGCAGACATGGTCACAGAAGTTCCAAGTATCACATCTGTAAATCATGCCACCCGGAGGTAGATGGAACGAACCTTTGTCCTCATATTCCAAGCCAAAGCCTCAGGCTCAGTTCTATGACCAGCCCTGAATCAATTACAGTGTCTGGGAGGTGGAAATGTGTTGATCGCCTCAGTGTAGATCGCCCGCTACATTCCGGGAGCATGGGATAAAATTGGCTTGCCTGGAACAATGTGGTTTCCCCTGTGGGTCTTGGGAAGGGTGCAGGTGGACATCTGTGTGTCAAACAAAAAGTATCCTTAGTGCTCTATGTACGTTCCCATATGAATTCTTCTGATAGTTTATGGAAACCTTGAGTTAGCAAGTGGTTCTGAAATTTGTTCCTGTAGTCAGCGTTGCTCTTTCAGAGAAAAAACAAATCCGTTTCTTTTGGCTGAACGAAATATTCCGACTAATTTCGTTGAGATGTCGAAGTGAACCAACCAGGCCTGGAGATGGTAGTCATGGTAAGGGAAATCAGTCCATGTGTGCGAAGATAGGAAGTATCTCTGTGTCATTTTCTCAGTGTCCCAGTTTCACCAGGAGAATGAAAATGAGGGGGAGGATGCCACTGTTTCCTCCCCCCTAAGTGCCTAGATGCTAAAAAAGTTAGATGATAGGAAACAAAACTGTGCTGGCATGACTACGTGGATGTTGCTATCACCTTTTCAGTTGGTTTACTTTATTGCTGTATTTTGATTTGCAAAAGTTGTATTTTCAGAGTTTTTCACTTTTACCCACTGCCTGTAACTCAGCATTTGTTTTGCTCTCTTCCGCCCTTCAGATTATAAAGTTGGGATAGAAGTGTAAAAATTAGAACCCATACTCTTGCTTGAAACTTAAATTTGAAGAAATGATGAAGCAGGTTTAATTACAGAGGAAGACTGGCTGCTTAATTACTGTTACCTGCAGGGAAGCTGCTGTCTTTCTGCAGCTGTTTCCATAAATAGACTTTATTATATACAGGAATCTACCCCAGGGCAAAGAGTTCCCATTCTGCCTCTTTGCTTAATTTAAATTGCTGGTTTGCGGTGGTTATTTTTGAAACTCTTCTCAGGTTGACTTCCCCCTTAAACCCCTAAGCCTTCTTCCCTCATCTGCCAAATTGTATGTAATGCATCGCAGCTAGAGTGCTTTTGGCATTTCTCGAGTCTGAGAACTTGAAATTTGATTTAAATGTTAATTTATTGTGACAAAGGTTGGGTACTCATGTTCCTATTCCTGTACAAGTCTTTCCACGGACTTGGCATGGGCCCAGCTGTCTCCCTGGCTTCTGCTGCATCTCTAGAGAGTGGCAAGTACCCCTCCCTCCACCTGGTTTATTATGAAAGATCTGGCCTAGTTCAAAGTGCCTGAAACCATTCTTGGTACGACTATTGTTGGGTTTTAGCGATACCTGGGGCTATTTATTCCAGGTGTACTTGGTATGAAATTTAAAAAGACATTAACAAAAAGTTAACCCTGTTTTTCTTCTTTTGAATATTAAATACTTCTTTATTGGTTGCTTTCGTTGATGAGAGAATCTTGCTGCTGCTTCTTAGTTTCATTTTTTTGGCTTTTCAGTGCACACTTGAAAAAAAATTCTTTTTTTAATGGGTCAGAAATAAAGAATGTGTTTGGATTCATAGAAATCATTAATAATTAATAATAAAGAATTATGTAATTCCCGGTCTTTCCCAGTTCTCTTTAAAATAGCCCAACTAAATGTAGTTTCTTTTGCCTCTAAGAGGCCTACTAGATGTTCTAGACTAGAATAGAGTACATTTATTTAAATTGCTAAGCCTTAAGCAAGAAGACTGACCTTTATAAGATATAGGATGCTTGAGTGACTCCTTCATGGAAAGAATTAAATGTACTCCCCTCTCAGTATTAGGGGCATGAATATATGTGAACATTGATTAGTATCCTGAAATATTATTTAGTGTTAGTATCCTGAAGTTAAACAAAATTGACTTCTGCATTGGAAGTATTTAGAGGGAAGGGCCCAGATGAATTTAGTTCTACATCCTGATGATATTAGAGAAAGCAGCATAACACACACACACACACACACACACACACACACACACACACACACACACACACACACACACACACACACACACTCCTAAATTCAGATAGTACTCTTGACAGTGATCAGATTTGAAGTCTTGGGCATTTAACCTTCTGCTCTCGGGTGGCACCGCGCACTTTAGAGTGGGAGTCTAGTGCTGCCTTTGCAGTGTGCCTGTGTTTTCCACTTGGTAGGCTTTCACGTTGAGCTAAAAGGAAACTAGTATTTCTGGTCTATTCGTTGCATGTTAATTCGGTTTTGCTGTTCTAGCGGTGTGTCTGTTGGAATGAGCGTTGAGAATATTGAGGTCACTCTTGGCAGGTTATATCATATAGGCAACCTTTGATTTTCAGGTGGGGTGTATCATTTTCTTTATAAGTCAGCGTTGACTCCTGGAATGAAATTTCTCCCCATAGATGTAGTGCTATAATTGGTGATTTAAGTTCTTTTAGCACAAAATGTAACACACTCCTAATTAACCATAAGCAGGATTTCTTAATCTCCCTGAGCTTCCTTATCTTAAAATGGGGATAATGATGACAACCTACCTCATAGAGTTGTGAGGATTAAATTAATTAATGCATGGAAAGTTCTTGATACAGCATCTGATATGTGACAAAAGTACTCAGTAAATGTTAGCATCATTTTTTAAACATTTCCTGGAAAATGGCATTCTGCATTTCATCATGGAATACTGGGGGATGCCGTCTTCGGGCAGCAGGTTCCTGTGGGTTCAAGTCTGACATTGGTAGGCAAGGGCTAGTGGAAAGGGGTGGGTTGGGTTCTCTTGCTAGAGCTTTGCAACTTCTGGTTGGGGAGAGGAGATGGTCTACAGAAGAAAACGGTGACCCTGGCTTCCTAGTGGCCCTTTCTGTAGATGGACTTTGCTTGGGTTGATGACTGGGAGGGAGGTTTGTTTGTGGCAGCAGGTTGGCAAGTGGGGCTTCTAGCAGCTTGGCAGTGACTGCAGCTCCCGCAGAGGCTTCTGACGTAGGTTTTGGGGGCAGGGGCGGGGGCGGGTTACGACATTGATGAGGCAGGTGAGGGCCATTTGGAACTAGCAGTCTTTCATTTCTCCATTGGTGCTGAGAACCCGTCTGAAATTATCTTGCTCATTTATATTGTCCCCTTTCCCTCTTTCTTACAGCAAGAGACTATGGCCAAAATGGAGGTGAAAACGTCACTTCTGGACAATATGATTGGAGTTGGAGATATGGTTCTTTTAGAACCTCTCAATGAGGAGACCGTCATCAACAACCTCAAGAAACGGTTTGACCACAATGAGATATATGTGAGTGTGCACTGGAGGTCATCTGGGGGGTTTAGACTTTGCATTTTGTGGCACAGAGCTGGCTTTTCTTCCTTAGACTCTTCTCTCTTTTTTCTGTTTGTTTACTGGAGTCCAGAGGTATTTGTTTATACCCTCAGGAAGAGTTTTGGGTTTGCTCATTTGGCACGTGAGTAATATCGCATTAGAGTCGAGTGGGTCTGCTTTCCACACGGTGTTTGTAGAGGGCTGACTGCAGAGTGTTGCCCTGGATGTCGGGGGTGTTGTAAAACAAGTGGAAGACTTAGTTCTGCCCTTGGAGGAACATGTATTCAGGAGGAAGTTTGAAATCCACAGGCGTCTTCTTGGATACCTTGGTAAGATTAGCAGCCTGACCTTTGAGAAGCTACTCATTAAGATGCAAGGCAGTGAACCGTCAAAAAAAGACATAAACTTTCTTAACATTTGTAGTTAGTAGAGACAGGAGCAAATTACCAGATACGAATATGTGTTTGGTCCCTGGAGATTTGGGAATAGTCAAGTCCTGCTATACAAAAGTATCATGTCAGACACAAAAATGAAAACATATAAATATATACAGTAATAGAAATTTTATGTTGTAAAAATTCTTTATAAAGGATTTCATAGTGTTACTCTATTAAGTTTGTTAAATATATTTAAAACATGAGTCAAAAATGCTTTTATATATAGCTTTTCAGGAATTTGCATAAAGCACAGAAATTTGCATCTGTTCAGGTAGAGACATGTTAACTAAACCAAGGAGATGAAGATTCCCTGTACCAGCAGCTGAGAAGGAAGTGGATGGATGGGGTGGAAGTAGTTTTAATAGCTTCTGACTCGCTTCTGAGTTCTTTTCCCCCCATGTTGTAGTCTATCTGTGTCTAGATATGAATTGGATTATTGGGACCATGCTTCATGTTTTTCTGTCTATCAGTGTGGGGACAGGAGGAGGAAACATAAGTAAATAAAACGAGAGAACGTAACTGATTATAACTTTGTAGAACTAACATATTTTTAAAAATTATATGCGAAGCTGTATTTTATGTTGCCTATAGCTTTCCTTTCCAGATAGGCGATCATGTTTCAAGGATAATTTTGGATAATTAATTCTTTTTTTTTAAATTTATTTTATTTTTGGCTGCACTGGGTCTTTGTTGCTGCGTGCGGGCTTTTCTCTAGTTGAGGTGAGCGGGGCCTATTCTTCATTGCGGTGCATGGGCTTCTCATTGCGGTGGCTTCTCTTGTTGCAGAGCACGGGCTCTAGATGCACGGGCTCAGTAGTTGTGGCCCGCGAGCTCTAGAGCGCAGGCTCAGTAGCTGTGGCGCACGGGCTTAGTTGTTCCGTGGCATGTGGGATCTTCCCAGACCAGGGCTCGAACCCGTGTCCCCTGCATTGGCAGGCGGATTCTTAACCAGTGCTCCACCAGGGAAGCCTGGATAATTAATTTCTTAATGAAATAGGAGTCACCATCTGGGAACTGAACTTTCAGTCTTTCTTGATTTGATTGTTGGAGGTAGGGGGAGGTTGACAGTAACCTGAGATATATGGATACTGCTTTGGAATATTAATTTGGTAACTGGCTGCCAAACTAACTAAGAGGTGTAGTTATGTAAACTGCTGATTCAGATGGAAGAGGTATAAAACGCCATTGCTATAGAGCAGGTGAGAGGTGTTGTTTGGTTTGGCAGTGAGGCCCCGTGTCACCTTTCCTCAAAGTGTAGCAGTTCAGTTTTCAGGTGGGAAAACATCATGGTTCTGCAGCTTTAATTGAAAATGTGGTCTGATAGCAAATAAAAGACAGACTTTAAACATTGGTCTTTGAGATGGAGAAAGGAGGCATCAGATATATCCTAACCGACGTTGGCTGATCATTTTTCTTTCTGGCTCTAAGAGGCACAGTTCACTTTCAGCTGAATTGAGAATAGGATGGAGAGTAGAACATTACATGCATTCAAATACCCGATTTGTTGTGCCCACTAAAAATAAAAGAATCTCCTTTTTAACAAAATGTCAAGTGTTAACATTCATGAGTCTTTAGCAGACGAACTCTCTGGGTTTCAGCCTTACATGATTTTATTTTCTGACTGTTTTAGGAATGTTCTTTCTGGTATGAGACAAAAGCAGAAAATTGCTTTTTGCTTCCAGATATTCATATAATTAATGTTTTCCATGATACTTTGGGACTATTATTTCCATGAGATGTGTGCCTTCATTTTGTAACTTTAAACACACGTCATATTGGAGAATTGGGCATTCTCTATTTTAAGCAAAAAAGAAAAAAAAAACCAGCTTATAGGGTAATGTGTGTAGTATGATCTTATTTTTTTTAGTGGGGGTTTATGGATGTATACATATGTTTGTATATTTGTATGAACGTAGAGAAAGCCATGCTAACTTTAGTACCATGCTAACTTTAGCATGGGTGGATTTAGGCATGCTATAACTTTAGTGGGGTGGGTTGGGATATGGGGACGGGGAAGAGTTATTACTCTTTTAGACCTCAGTATTATAGGGCTTAAGTCAAGTATGTATTGGTTTTGTAATTTTTTTTTTTTTTTTTTGCGGTACGCGGGCCTGTCACTGTTGTGGCCTCTCCCGTCGCGGAGCACAGGCTCCGGACGCGCAGGCTCAGCGGCCATGGCTCACGGGCCCAGCCACTCTGTGGCATGTGGGATCTTCCCGGACCAGGGCACGAACCCGTGTCCCCTGCATCGGCAGGTGGACTCTCAACCACTGCGCCACCAGGGAAGCCCTGGTTTTGTAATTTGTAAAAAATACTGTACGATAAATTTGATTACCCCACCTTACCCTGTGTAACCCCACATGATGTATATACTACCCTTGGGAGATCTGTTTCTGGCCCTTATTCTGATAAACGTCCTGCTTTGCTTTTCTTCTTGGGTTGCTGAAAATTGTTCAGCTGATGCCAAAGGCCAAGTTAATGACATACAATATTTTACTATCTTGTATTTCACTTTGTTTTTTAATTCTTTCCCAGGAAGAGAAGGTACAGTTTTTAAAATTTTTTTATTATTTAGTCTCTGTTGTAGTCTCATAGCTTTACTTTATCCTATAAAATTGTGTGATGGTCTTGAGTGATCCATCATGCAGACATACCGAACAGTCATTTGTATGTTCAGAAGCCGTGGTTGACAAGGGGGCCTGTGAACAGAGGGATGCTTGGCTCAGACTTTAGAGCTCTGGCTGTACCCAGAGCTTTTGCAGCCTCTTGTGTGAACCAGCTGTAGGTCAGGGGACCCTGTTCTTCCAACCTGCCCCCCACACCCCCGCTTTCACCACCATATCTAGAGGTAAGAAATATTCCCTGCCTTCACAGAGTTCTCACAAGATAAGAGTTATCAACTCTCTAGAGTATTTATAACCCCTAGTGATCCTCTGGATCTCCAGCCAGCTGAATCTGGAAGCGGAATCCCTGGTGATCCTGTCATACTAAACCGGAAGCTCTGGGTAGGCCAATGAGTCACACGTACTCCTCAAACTTCTGACTGTGGCCAGGTGACCAGAATGAGCTGAATGGCTTCAGAAAATGATGTCTGCTCCTAGGATTGGCGGAGGGTCAGTTTTTTCCAGAGTAGATGGGTTGTGTGTAAGTAGGTTGAATACTCTACTAAATATCTCTATCAGCGTGTGAGGAAGAGGGAAGGGCAGTGGATGCTGATGAGGCCCTCTGCTGTAACCCCGTCACAGGCTTGGTAGGGAATTCTATAGTGAAGTGGTTTTATTGGTGTCGCTACCATGCTGAAGGATATGTTCCATGAGAAGCATTTATGATTGGAATTCTAAGCTTCAGGTGCACCCAAAGGCATGCCTCTCAAGACTTTTCTCCTGGAGAACTCCTTATGGTAGAGAAGCGTAGGGACTTCCCTGGCGGTCCAGTGGTTAAGACGCCACGCTTCCATTGCAGGGGGCACAGGTTCAATCCTTGGTCAAGGAGCTAAGATCCCGTATGCCGCATGGTGTGGCCAAAAAAAAAAAAAAAAGGAGAAGAGTAAAAAGGGCCCTGGGGTGGGTAGTTGAAGTCTGTCCACTTTAGGGAAATACTGTTGAAATCTTTGCTTCCAAAGTCATTCAAAGTTTTATTCTATTCTGTAATGCACATCATATGGTTTTGTTTTAATCTACTCTACTCTTTGCAACCCTTATTTGAATAAGAAGTATTTTTGGTGCTGACAAGTAGTTGTAGTTTGTTTTCTATCTGAATTGTCAGGTTGGGGATCATCTAGATATAAGAGGTCTGAATTAGTCCAATTTTAGGATCTTATGTTAGACTACTTGTAGTTGTAAGAGGACTGCTTTGAAAGTCTACTAAAAATTGTCTTGATTTTTAGAAGTTGGTACTAGAATTAGGATCCCCATAAAAATAGGATCCAGTACTTCTACGAAAGATAGTAAAGTGCATGCTTCAGGATTATGTCTTCTTTGCTTTGAGTTGGGTTCACACACTTGTTTAAAAAGCCCAGAGTTGGTTCAACACCCTGTCTGTAGCCGGGCAGAGTCTCTAAATCTGAGACAGTTCCAGATGTTGACGTGGTCCTTGCGGGAAGGCTGTTCCATTGGAGATGGAGGTGGATCAGGTAAGAACAGATAGAGGGAATGTTGGCCCGGTGGGGTAACACACAGGGTCAGAGACTGTTTGCTTTGATTCCTCACTCCTGGCCGAGTGCAGTGCAGGCTGGGCCCAGCTGCAGGACGTGCTCCAGCAGTCTCTGTGGGGTCAGTGGTGGGAAATGCTGGTTGTGACATTCCTAAGCGCCGCTCTTCTGTATTCTTTCTGTCCTTTGTCAGAGCTTCTTCTGGCCTCCCCACCCCCGTCCACAGCCAGATGGGATGGTGGCAGGATTTCATGTGAACTTGGTATGCAGGAGACCCAGCCAGACGTGATTCTGTTTTTAGGGTGACTGGTCAGGACTGTGGTTCCGTTCAGGAACAGGAAAGCTGCAATTTAAGCAAGAACAAGGCCCAGGGCAAATTTGGAAACTAAAGAACCAAGGTGTCCATTCTCTGACAGGAAGTATTTTTGGTACTAACAAGTAGATTTAGTTTGTTTTCTATCTGAATTGTCAGGTGGGGATCATCCAGATATAGAGGTTTGAATTAGTCCAATTTTAGAATCTTAAGTTAAACTACTTGTAGATGTAAGAGTGCCTGCTTTGAAAGTCTAGTAAAAATTGTCTTAATTTTTAGAAGTTGGTAGTAGAATTAGGATCTCCGTAAGGATGGGATCCAATACTCTTATGAAAAATATTCAAATGTAAGTACAATATATTTGGTTTAAAATATTGGAAAGTAAATGAAAATAATACTAGTTAACATTTATTTGAATAATAATAGAAAAGGAAGGTGCTTATATTGATATCCTCGGATAAAAGGTAGAGAGTAGACCAAGGGTCCCTGCTTTGTTTCTCTTATCTGCCTTAACTCAGGGACAGGCAGGAAAGAGTTCCTTGGTCGGGGCTGGAGGTGGTCTTCGGGCTGTCTGTCTTTTCCTACTTAGAATTTTATATGAAACGCTCAGAGGACAACTAGTATTGCTAGGAATAGCCCTTCTGAGCTGAAGATTCAGTAAGTTTTGTGAGCCTTTAGAGGTTCTTTTAGAATAAACAGTTATGTTGTGGAAACACAGGAAAAAATAATTTGGATACTGTTAGAAACAACCAATGAGATTATAAGTAAAATACGTAAATTTTTTATGCGCCCAAGTCAGCCACAAAATTATATTTAAGGGTGCTGGCTGAGCACAATAAATGAGGTAAACATAAAAAAAAATACTAGTTAACATTTATATGTTTATGTGAAGTGTCAAAACCACTTTTCATTTGTATACATGAAAATTCCTACCTTTTGGGGGTAACATTTTTCCTGAGAATTTAGTATAAATGGTATATTAGTTTTCTCTTGCCGCAGAATAGATTACCCCAAACTTAGTGACTTAAAATAACATACATGTATTATCTGACTCTTTCTGTGGGACAGGCATTCGGGCATGGCTTAGCTGGGTCCTCTGTTTGGGGTCTCACCAGGCTGTCATCAAGGTGTCAGCCAGGACTGCAGTCTTGTTAGGAGCTCGGCCCTTTTCCAAGCTCACGGGGCTGTTGGCAGAGAGTAGGACTGGAGTTCATATGCCCAGCTTAGTGTTATTCCTACCCAGATGTTCTCTAAATTTTTTTCTTTTTAAAATTTCCTTTAAACAGCCTTAAAAAAATTACACAAGTAACAAATGCTTTTGGGAAAAAAAAATGAGATAGCATAGGGATACATAACATAAACATGTAATTTTCTTATCTCAGCCTTAAAAAAATTACACAAGTAACAAATGCTTTGGGGAAAAAAACATAACATAAAAATGTAATTTTCTTATCTCAGTACCCCAGTCCCATTTCCAGAAGTAATGGTAGTTGGGTGGGTCATCTTCCAGATTATGTAAGTTTGATTAAAAATTAAATTTGTTTTGGTTTTAGAGTTGGAAGTAGAAGGTTCTCCTTCATCTAGGTGGATGGGCCTTTACCCAGAGAACCCAGGCCCAGCAAATTTGAGTGAAACAAGAACCTTCTTTAATGCCATCTCCCCTCCCACCTTGACCAAGTGGGGGAAGGAAGACGGACTCCTGAGCTGGTGAAATGAAATGCCTAGACTTGACTGTGTATGAGGGGTTCACCAAATGCAGACTCAGCCTGTGCGGCTCGTTGAAAAGGTAGACAATTAAGGAAACATGGAGAACAAATTGTGTGTGTTTTCAAGAGTGTAGCTTTGGTTTTTGGAATGGAGTCACAGCATTAGGGGGATAGATAGAGCTGGGGAACAACAGCAGATCATGAGGCTGTTGTGTCTAGTTTTGGAGCACAGTCTGTCTCTTGGACAGTTTTGTAATACTTTTCAAAACAATCATTTTTGGTAAAAGCTTGCCAGTTTCAACCTGTCCAAGCTCCCCTTTGGTGATTGAAAAAATTCTTCCTCTTAGAACTTGCAAAATGGCATGAGTTTATCTGTTATCTGCCAAGCTTAGGGAGTTCATGCAGGCACTATATAGTACTTGATATATTTGAATAATATTTATAATATATTAATTTAAATGTTCTGATTGAAGCCGTACTTGAAGTTCACTTTGGAGGAAATTAAGGCCCAACTTCAGGTCTGCAGCAGTGTCATCTTTTGGTGGCAGTGTGGTGGGTACTAGGAAGCAAGGACCTGCGCTCCAGTCCTGGCTCTGTTACTTACCATCTGTGAGACCTGGAACAAGTACTTTAACTCCTAGGAGAGTGTTTTCTTATTGGTAAAAAGATAAACAATGACAGTTAACACATATTAAGTCCTTATTGGTACAATATGCTATTCTAAGCACTTTACATGTACGTGTTTATTTAAGTTTTACTAGAGTCCTATGCACTGAAGATTTTCAAATTATCTTCATTTTACATATGAGGAAACTGAGACTCAGAAAGGCTAAGTAACCTGTCCAAGGTCACACAGCGAGTAAGTGATGGAGCTGGGATTCATATCCAGGAAGTCTGGCTCTGTAGTTCATGCTCTTAATAATGGTCCTGCTAAGTTTACGCAGTTACCATGTGCATCAGTGATACCACTAATAGGGAAGCATTCTCAGCCTACAAAGTGCTGTTCAACATAACTGAGTATGATACTGAGTGTATAGGTTTTGGAGCAAGGCAGCCTCAACAACCCAGACAAATAATTGAAGAGATAATCCGTATTCCTGCCACGTGTTGAGTTAGCATTCAACAGTACAGTGACGTGAACTAGTGTGACAGGGAACAAGTGCATTCAGTTCTAAAGTCGTAGGTGCTCTCTAGTCAAAGAAAAGTGATAGCAACCGTTAGGATGGTGTGTTCCTCTCTGGAAGGTGGGAGACGATCTTGGGAGGAGATGCGTTTTCATCCTGTTCACTGGATGGCAGGTGATTGATAGCTGCACAGGGTCCTTTACCTTTAAGAGCACATAGTAGAGGGACTTCCTCCCTGGTGGTCCAGTGGTTAAGACTCTGTGCTTCCACTGCAGGGGGCACAGATTTGATCCGTGGTCGGGGAACTAACTAAAAGCCTGCATGCCGCAGGGCACAGCCAGAAAAAAAAAAAAGAGCACAGAGTAGAGGAGGAAGAAGCAATTCACCACAAGAGCCATGTGGCTAATTCATGCGGCTGATTCACCCCTCCCCTCTACACACACATCTCTTTCTGCTCTTAGATCTATAGTACAGATAAGTATTAATGATAATCCTAATTTCTAAAGAAAGGCTGTTTTGTGCATCCAACTCTGTTGCGGCATATTGGGCAAGGCATGGGCCTTTGGCAGACAGACCAAGGTTGTGTCTTGGTCACTCACAACCACTGTGACCATTGAAGTAATTGAGGGTCAGTTCTCTCATCTGTAAAATAGGTATCATGATGCTTATCTTGTTGAGTTGTTTTGGAGATTAAGGGGCATTTTATTTTATTTATTTATTTATTTTTTTTGCGGTACATGGGCCTCTCACTGTCGTGGCCTCTCCCGTTGCGGAGCACAGGCTCCGGACGCACAGGCTCAGCGGCCATGGCTCACGGGCCTAGCCGCCCCGTGGCACGTGGGATCCTCCCGGACCGGAGCACGAACCCGTGTTCCCTGCATCGGCAGGCGGACTCTCAACCACTGCGCCACCAGGGAAGCCCCTAAGGGGCATTTTAGCCCGGTGCTTGACATATAGTTGGAATGGAGTACCTGACCACATGACCATCTGAAAAACTTGGAAACCCAGCATGACTTTTCTTCAAGATTTCAGACCCTGAGCTTTTCTTATAATTAGAATTTTCTCTCTCTCCCCTTCCCTGACTCTCTCGTTGCCTCTCCCCTCCCTCCCTTTTTCCCTACCCCCTCCTACTTTGGTATTCATTACACAGATTTCACTTTTGTTGGATTGCTACTTTCAATTAGCCACATAATATTATTTTCAAGACTTGTAGCTGGTAGCATACCTGAAACACAGGACCACTCTGTACCTTTAGTTAAGAGACTCTTATTAGGTCTAGAGAATGATACATATTTGGAAAATACTTGTTCCTTACAGAGCAACGAAGATAAGGTAGTATTGTGTTATCCTGCTCTGAAATAAAGGCTGCCCGAAGTGATATTTTTAGCCGGTATTTCGGCGTGGCATAGAACTCATATATAGTTCTTTAATTCATAGTCTGAAATGACTGGCAGCACAGGAACAAAGGATTATAATATGATGGTAGTTAAGGCATGTCTCAGACTACACTGACAGGGACCCTGCCTGACAAACTTGCCTGATCTAAGGCCAGTGATTTAGCACAGCATAGATAAAAAGATGAATAGGGCTTGAATCTCTCCTCAAACTTTGAGTTGAGAAATACTGAAAAAAATAAAATATCAACAGAAGCAGACGCCAGGAGTCATGATGTGGTGAGGCCATGATGGGCCGTGTGTAGGCAGAGACGGTGAATAAGAGTCTTTGCAACAGGCCAGCTTTGGAGTAGAAAGTGAGAAGACCAGTCAGTTGCAGGCCCAGAGGAAGCAGACATGTGAGTAGGGGATGAGCACATTGATAGTGGGACTGGAAAGGAGGTCTTCACAAACTTGTGTTGCTTTGTTCCATAATGTGGCCCCACAGCCATCCACACTCACTTTTGGGTCCCAGCTTTTCTTGTAGCTCAGTAATGGGTTCCTCGGGGGGTTCCTGGGTATGTGATTATCACAGTAAAACCTTCAGTGCTTGATGTAACTTGAGGGCATCTCTGTGCCCAGCAGCTGACAGAGCCTGACGAATCGTACTTCTCTATTCTTGCATCACAGACCTTGGTGTAGAGCTTTGGCGTTAAACTGCTCCTGCTACTACTTGTGAGACCTTGAGCAAGTCTTTAAAACCTTCTAATGCCTTTAGTTTCTTCCTCTGTGAAAATTAGGCTGTCGTTATTGGTTATATGTATCACAGATCTGTTCTTAGATGGGGGTGTGAGGTGTATGTCTGAATTCCACTGTTTCAGATTTAAGACCCAGATAGAAGCCTACATCAGTGATTGACCTTATGTGTGTAATTTTTCACTTAGGCAGTTTTTCACAATTTTGAACTGTGTCTGAAAAACCAACCAGAGCGTATGGTAGACCAAACTGTGTCTTTAAAAAAAAACAATTAAGACAAAAGCCCTCTTCAGGGAAATTTGGGAAATCTTACAGATGGCTAAATTTAAAATGCTGCGACCCATAATGTCTTGATGTCTTGTGATCAGATTCCCAGGACCCGAGACCCAAGAAGAGGGTGAATTCCTCTGTGTGAACTGAATAGCATGTTGTCATTTCTGAAGATTCCACCAGCTTGTCTTGTAGAGCCGTTTTCTCAGCATCCCAGGCTTTTCCTACGAGCTTCATTAAGACCATACGTACCTCATGTGCCCCTCTGATAACTCATCCATTCCCTGTATACAGAGAGCTTTTGGTAAGACTTCAGCATCATAGGACTCCTCCGTGAATTTAGCTGAGATACTAACGTGTGTTGTAGGCTTTTGAGTCCTGATTTGGCTATTTACTGTGGCCAAAAATTCCAGTAGAGCCAAACTCACAGTAGGTAACATTTATGAGATGCTTGCTGTATGTGTCAGGCGGTTCGTGCTTTAACGCACAATCTCATTTAATCCTCAGATTAGACAGGAGGAACCAGTATCGTCCTCCTTGTCCAGATGATGAAGCTGGGATTTGGAGAGGTTCAGTAATGTGCCCAGGTTCACACAAAACTGAAAAACTTTGCTAGATAACTTGGAGCTAAGGTTTACACAATAATTCAAATACATTTGAAGCCTTGTCATACTGTATGACCTAGAATCTGAGCAAAGAGCTCAAAAACACTTAAGTCGGGGTGACTTGGGTTCAAGTCCAGTCAGTTTCATCATCTAACCCCCCTTACCCCACACACTGACTTTTACTTCAAAACTGCTCTCAGACTGAAGCTCAGACTGCTCACTCTGACATTTGAGGCTGTCTGAAATTTGATTCCAGTCTTACTTTCTAAGCTATTACTCACAGGAGGTCTTTGCTTGAGGCAAGCTGTTTTATCCCCTGTGTCTGAAATGTGGTTGGGTGGGCCTTTAGGCTGCTATCCATGTTTTAATCCATGTTATAGCCTGTGTAGAATTTCCTTTTTTTTTTAAGGCTGAATAATATTCCATTGTATCTGTACACCATACTTTGTTTACCCATTCATCCGTCAGTGGGCGCTTGGGTTACTTCTACCTTTTGGCAGTTGCGAACAATGCTACAGTTGAACCTGGGTGTACAGATATCTGCTTTGAGTCTCTAGCAATTCATACTTAAAAAAAATACATTTTGAAGAATACAACTATCCTAGCGAAAAATTTTTAAAAAGGGCAGGGTTCAACTATGACCTAAAAACCAGAATCTCATATGCTGCTCTTCGGTGGAATGTTACTTTATCCAAATCTTGCCCATCCTTTTAGACCTACCCAAATCCTGTGACTTCTCCGGAGCGTTCTTGGACCTCTGCAGTTGACAGACCTTTCCTTCGTTTAAACCCAAAGCACTCCTTTAGGCAGTAAGAAAAGAAAGACTAATGCACTCATTTAGCTAGGAATCACTTAAATCCTGTTGCATCTGTTTTTGTGCCTAGGGCGGTTAACCCTTAAATTTTATGTTTTATGATATAAAAGTCTCACCTCCTAAGCTCTATTATAATCTCCCAGGGGCACAGGCCACAGGAGTGTCCTGTATTTTCACCATGCCTAAGATGATGTTTTGCTTAAAGAAGGCTCTTGATAAATTTGTTGCTTGCTTGTTAAAATGGTTGTAGCCTAAATTCAGTCAAGGAAATCAATGCGGTTGTGCAGCCACGTGAAGGGTTATTTTTACCTGAGTCCTGATCCATCCTGGATTTGAACTATTATTACTTTAGAGGTGAAAGAAACATGGCTTGGAGACTGGGACTTGGAGAACTCCAACACATTCTTGAATATTTTTTGATGACATTTTAGACTAAATACTTAGCATTAAGTGAGGTATTTAAATAAACATTACCTGTTGCATTGCTACCTTCCTGATTCATTTCTCTGAAGTTAAAGGATGATTGTGACACAACGTCTTGCATTTCTTCAAGAGGTAGGCACAACTTGATGTGCTGGGATAAACATTGAAAAAAAAAATTCTTTTCTGTTGAGATAAAAAAATTTCCCTGTAGCTAGAAGATCTTTTCTCCCCCTTTCTTTTTTGTTTATTCCTGGTGGTGTAAGGATTTCAGCATTCTGCAGATAGTCAAAAGGGAGGCTTCTGCCCAACAGAGTAGCTCTCTATTATACAAAGGCGAAGACGCCCGGGTAAGGCGTTGTACAACACAAGTTGCTGTGATGAGGTGTTCTTGGCCACTTTTTGCCAAAGCTTTCCAGGCCTGACAGCATGGCTTGTGTGCTCTAATGAAAAGAGAACAGATTCTTGGCTCCTGGTCCTGATTCCACTTTTGTTAGATAATGTGGTCATACCACTTAACTTCTTTGTGCTCCATTGTTATGGACATTGAAATGGAGACTTCATTTCTACCTCATGGGGATTTAGGAAGAGTTTAGTTAAAAAGGTGCTTCAGTGTATATTATATATCAGAACTTTAATAACTCTGGGGATGAGTTTTTAAGAAACTGCAGTGACGATTTGTAAACAAGTCGCCAAAAGTCATTCTGAGGAAAATAAGAAGCTGGTAGATAGGCAGATGGGATGCCTAGTTAGAGTCTCAACAGAGCAGGGGCTTTACAAATATTTTGCAAGAATTTGATATTTGGAGAGAAGCCTCCAAGTACTCATCATGGTGAAAAGAAGTCATTATAGGATTTCCTTATGTGTATTTTATGGTTTAGTTATAATTTTATTTTCAAGTTCGTTGAAATATAAACTTTCAGGGTTAGGGCTTCTTAAGATCTTAATGTTGCCCTGGGAAGAACTATGATATGAAAGATGTGAAAATCTTGTGACTTTTCTGTTGTGTACTAATGTTTCCTTTACCTGGCCTTGTGGAGGAATGTGTGTACAGTACTGCATAATGGAGATGCACACAATATTAAAACTGTGCTTCACTATTTAACTTGAAACAAGTGTTTTTGGTTGGATATCTTTCCAAAATGTATTTATTGCATATGTCCTTGTCGTCGAAAACAGAATACTGTCTGTCTCATTTTGGCCCTTGATTGTTAGGCTGTGTTCTGACTCAGTGCTGTAATAAGGCACTCAGGGCCCACTGAGCGGAGCTGTTGGCTCTTATTCTGAACAACTCTTCATTTTTATACTTTTAGAATTATTTTGATCACTCCTTACTCCTTTCTTTCCTTCTCTGTCTCTCTTTTTTATCCTTTTTCTGTCTCTTTTTCCATTAGTGGCCGTTGTTTCTTTGCTTAGGGTGGGAGCTTTTAACCTGGTATATCAACTGTATGCAAACTTTTATGTGCATATTATATGTGTGTTTTTTGGGGGAAGAAGGTTCATAGCTTTCATTGGCCCCTCAAAGCCATCAACAACTAGGAAAATATTAAGAAGTGCTCTGTGGCAGTATTTTTTAAACTGCAAGCTTCAGCCATTAAGTGATGAAAACCATTTAGTGGGTTAGGACCAGCAGTTTTAAAACATTTTGTAATGAATAGAATTGAACAAAGTATATCAGTACATTGCACATGATAAGGATATTTATGATTTTGTGAAACTTATTTCATACATATGTATGCACATATGTGTATGTAAATACACACTCAAACACACATACTTGGTTGTGATGCAAATTTTATTTTTTACAGTGAGTCATAGTCAAACATTTGAAACATACTGCCATGAGAAGGCCCCAATTTACAGATGTTGCCGCTGTTTCTCTGTAGTGTGCTGAGATGCCATATGCCAAGTTTATTATAAATGTGGCTGAAATGAAAGGGTAGCCAGAAGAATTTTCTTTTGTTCTTGAAATGTTGACAAAATTAATTACATAGGACAATTTAAAGGGGAAGGTAAAAAAGAAGATAGACCAACAGCGACACTAGCATGGTTGCTGCATTTGAAAGTAAAACCTGGTCCTGTGAGCCCTGAGGGTGAAGGCTACAAGCAGTGGTTTTTGTGTGTGTGTGTGTGTGTGTGTGTGTTACGCGGGCCTCTCACTGTTGTGGCCTCTCCCGTTGCGGAGCACAGGCTCCAGATGCGCAGGCTCAGCGGCCATGGCTCACGGGCCCAGCCACTCCGCGGCACGCGGGATCCTCCCGGACCAGGGCATGAACCCGCGTCCCCCGCATCGGCAGGCGGACTCTCAACCACTGCAACACCAGGGAAGCCCTCAAGCGGTGGTTTTAAACTCTGGTTACACGTTTCTTTTTCCGGGGAGACTGTACGAGATGCAGATGCCTGGCCCTTCTCCCGACCATTGAAATAGAATCTCTGAGGATGGGGTTCTGGAAGAACTTTCTTATAGAATGAAATGCGTGATCCTTGGGTTATATATCTGTCAGGGACCTTTCCTCTGGCTTCTGGATTGTGGTCTGGAGAGTGGCGGTTGCTGGATGACCACCTCCAGAAAAGACTTCCGTTTTCACTGTAATCACAGTAGGAGCACTCGAGTATTATTTGGTTATTCACAAGGCATCTGTTCTGGAATTCTAGAGATATCTGAAATAGGAAGACAGAGGTTGTTTTGACTTAGGAGTGTTTGTACATTCTTGGTTTAATGTCTGCCCTTGAGAAGTGAAAGATAAACTTGTTAATTGAATATGCCATTTGTAGAAAGGTAGAGCCTTTCCTTTCCCTCTTCCCTTTTCCTTTTCTCTTCTTCTTGTCCCCTCCCCTCCCCTCCCCTCCCCTCCCCTCCCCTCCCCTCCCCTCCCTTCCCCTCCCTTCCCCTCCCCTCCCCTCCCCTCCCCTTCCCTTTCCCCTCCTAGATGTCAGAGGCTGGTTCCGCAGGGTGGTGAGAGTGGAGGTGGCCTTCTGTCGTCAGGGTGGTGTGCACGCTTCAGGACTTGGGGTGCTGGGGGCCCGGAGCATGGAGGTTGTGAACTAGGTTGGCCGGGATGGCTAGGAGGTTGTTTCCACTGAGGAAATAAGTACATTGATTGAGCTCATCCATCCATCCATCCATCCATTGAGGGTCATGAGAGCCACACTTGTCTCAGTTGGAGAAGGTAGATAGAACCTAATTGCTAAGTAGTTTTTGCCGTTATGAGAAAGGAGTCCTTTTTGGTGTAATCAGCCTACTAGAAGAGCAGGCTCCGGATTCCAGTAGGAGTTGCTCTGTGAGCCATTTGGGACATAGGGACCAGGTGGAATGTGAGCGCAGCCCAGAAGTGGTCTGGTGGGAATGAGCTAAGCTGCTGGAGGCCTTTTGTGGGCTCTCTCACTGGCACCGTCCGAGTCCACAGTAACTCATTGGTGCTGGACCCAGTACATACCTACCTCTTATTTCCAGTCGAGTGAGTGAGTGGAATTCTAGAGGACAAGAGGCGGATCCTCTTTGCTGCTCCCTTTTGTAAAAGTTTACAGTGCTTTTCTTTCTTTTGTTTTTTGGTTTTTTTTCTCCTTGGCATATTCAGAATAAAAAGGACACGTAATGCCCAGCTCTCTTATGCACATACTTAAGTTTAAGAAACTGTGTCTTACCTCCAACTTCTTTATTCCAGTGGTTACTTAATGATTTAGTTTAGGATCTTTTTTAGAGCATGATGCAATAAGAAAATACTGACTTTAAATTGTATACAGTTTCTTGTTAAAAAAATAATGAAGTACGGTCAGCCCTTGGTCTGTGGGTTCCTCACCCACAGATCCAATCAACCACAAATCAAAAATATTCATGGGAAATATTCCAGAGAGTTCCAAAAAGCAAAACTTGAATTTGCCATGAGCCAACAATTATTTACATAGCATTTACATTGTATACGGTATTATAAGTAGTCTAGAGATGATTTAAAGTACACGAGAGGGAGGATGTGTGTAGATTACATGCAAATACTATGCTGTTTTATAGAAGGCATCCTTGTTTGAGCATCCTTGGACTTTGGTCAGTCTCTGCAGGTGGTCTTGGAACCAATCCCCCAGGGATACTGAGGGACAGATGTATATCATTTATAAGCCCAAATGTTAATTGATGTAAAAATGAACTGTCTGGTCACTATTGTTCTGCTCCCTGGAAAGGAGGTTTAATTTGTTATTACAGTTAACTTGAATGTAGAGTAGATAGCTGCCTAAAACTGGAATAGGATTGTAAACTCCACCCAGCCTATCAGCTGCTTCCAGGAGTATCTTTTTCTTAAAGAAGATGTTGGGGGTAGGAGTTTATTAATTAATTAATTTATTTTTGCTGTGTTGGGTCTTCGTTTCTGTGCGAGGGCTTTCTCTAGTTGCGGCGAGCGGGGGCCACTCTTCATCGCGGCGCGCGGGCCTCTCACCATCGCGGCCTCTCTTGTTGCGGAGCACAGGCTCCAGACGCGCAGGCTCAGTAGTTGTGGCTCACGGGCCTAGTTGCTCCGCGGCATGTGGGATCCTCCCAGACCAGGGCTCGAACCCGTGTCCCCTGCATTGGCAGGCAGATTCTCAACCACTGCGCCACCAGGGAAGCCCCAGGAGTATCTTTTGTGTCTCAGAGAAAGGAGGCTTGTGACTATGAACATTTGAGTTGTTCTGTTGGCAGATGTGGGACTATTTAAATCTTTGACTAATGCACATGGAACCTTCAAGGAAGAAACCCATAAACAGCAAGGGCATGTATCACACAGTACGGGACAAACCTACTAGAAGTTCAAGATTAGAGGATGCATATCTGAAACATATAAAGTGGAATGGAGAGGGAGAGCACAGTTTCCTTTACTGTTTGCTTATTCAGATTGATAAAGCTTGTCCTGCTTGGTCCTTTTTCTTACCTGTTGAGCCGTGTTGGTGTATCGGTAAGGTAATTGTCGCTGTGTAACCTCCACCCCCAGTTAATTGCATAAAACAGCGACCATCTGTTTGCACACAGTTCTCTGGGATAGCAATATAGGCTGAGTTCAGCTTGGTATGACTTCTGCTGGTCTCACCTGGGATCGTGAATGTGGCTTTAGGCATTTGGTGGCCTAACAGGGACTGGATGGTTTAGAATGGCCTCACTCATGTGTCTGATGGTTGTCAGGCTGTGTAGTTCAGGCCCTTGTCTTTCTGTGTGACCTCTCCAACAGTCTAGTTCAAGTTCATTTGCATCATGGCTTCTAGTGTCAGTCATAAGGGTGGGGGAGGGGCAGCATCCTAATACACAAATGCTCAAGCCTCTGCTTGTATCTCATCTTATAATGTCTCTTTGGTCAAATCAGTCACATAGACAAGTCCAGATTGATGGGGTGGAGGATAAACTTTGTCTCTTGATAGAAGGAGTGGCAGAGTCACATTTCAAAGGTTTTGCATAAAGGGGTGGTAGGAATTATTCCAGCCATCTTTGCAAACAGTCTACCACAGTCGGACAAGGAACCCGAGGCGGGAAGGATATACTTGAAGGGTTTGTTCGGTGGTTACACGTGGCATATAGGTTTAGTAAAATATTAGGCACTGTATGGCAGTGTACTCGGTATTGTATTTCAACAGAAGAATAGTTGTGTGAAAGTGGTTTGTACCATCCATGTTCTTAGTGATGAATGGATTCTGTGCATATTAGTCATTCAGTTAAATATTTATGGGACATTATTCATGGGCCAGCCCTGTTCTAGGTGATAGGAAAACAGCTGGGGGGAAAAGCACACACAATTCAGTATGTACAAAAGTCACAAGTAACAAAGAGAAATTTAAAACTTAGTAGTGTGGCTTTTGATTTTGGGTTTGAGGCAGCTGAGTTTGTTCTCCATGCAAGAATGCCACACAGGCAGATTTTCATCAAGAATTTAGCCGCCCGTGAAATTTGGTTTTAAAGAGCAACTTGGTAACTGGTTTCTCTGCTAACAGCAAATATGTATTTTAATTATTGTATTCAAGAAACTACCTTAAAAAGGGAGATTCATGTACTTTTCTACTAAAGAAGGCCGATCTTTCAATCAACAGATATTAAAGGAATAAATCAATTATTGTATTCTCATATCTACCAATCTAAGTAATTCTAGTCTATTAGTTATAAGCTGTTCAGACAGTTATTCAGTCTCTAGCATCTCCCATCTAATTGCCCAGGTGGGTTGGACTGTGAAGAAACCTTTCTGGAAGAGTCTTATCTAAATGGAATAAGTTAAGACATTTGGACTCGTTGCTTGTCAGGCCAGATTAGTTGGGTCCTTAGTGCTAGGGTGTCAGAAATAGATAACCCTAATTGCATGGGAGCTGAGAGTTTTTCTTTACAGCAGCAGTCTTATGTACTCTTGCTAAGATTGTATTCTTATAGGATGAAAATAGGTATAAAAATGACCTGTTCAGTTTTCCAGGTTGGGAGAAAAAATCTTATAATTAAAATGATTGTGACCCATGTGTTGAAAAAAAAAAATCAGAACATTTCTGCTGTTCTCTTTTCTATACTGTTTGATCTGACAATCTGCTTGAATCCAGTGGTGACAATACTGGAAAAACTTGTTGCTCTAAAAATGTCACCTTTTTTTGCATGGCCCTGGAAAGTTGGAAGTGACTTTTTTCTTTCTTCTTTCCTTTTTTTTTTTCACCTTTTTATTAAAAAAGCTTTTTATCACTGACATATGTTTGTTAGCATCCCCCTTCCACCACCCCCCCAGCCATCTTTATAATGTTGAAACTGAAAGGAAAAGTGGAGCTAAGATGAGTTACAGTTAAGTGACTTTTGCTTGTGGCATTGCGCTAGTCTTTGTACAAAATGACCTAAACCAACACTGGTCTTGCTGCCAGGAATTTAAGATCGAAATGGAAAGGAAGATAACTAGTGTTCTGGTTTGCAGTGTGAGAGTGTTACTGTCTGTTAAAATAGGAGCATTAATCCCTCTGAGAGTACATTTAAATTCTACATTAAATTTAAATTCAACATGAAATGTACTGTCTTTCAGCAAGTACATTTAAATTCTGAGATTAAAGTCCACTAGATATAACATGAAATGATTTTCTTTGAATACCCAAGGGATAACTGTGACTCTAATATTGAATTGTATGTGGTCGGAGCCCATTGTAGAGATGGACAGGCTGTGTAAGGACAGTGCCAAAGTCAAGGCCCCATTGGATAGGTATGGGTATGGGTAGGGAGGAGGGGAAGGCTGGGTTACTGTAGACTGAAATAGGAGGATAAAGATGAGAGAGGGAAACACCAGTTCTACTCGGAATCGGGGAAGGCATAGCTCTTGCTCACAATTAGCCGTGGTTGGTGACAAAATTTTTGGCAAGTATGACAGGGCTTTGGAGGACTCTTATCCAGGGTCACGAATTAATCTAGAGATTTATTTTGAAAGATATTTTCAATGTATAAATCTATGCTCTCCATTTATCAGCAAAATGAATAAACATTATTGACCATCTGTCTTTAGAAATATTCTTGAAAAGTATAAAATGAGTGGTCAGGCCGTAGAACTAGTGTTTTTAAAAGGATGAAACCATGCAACATTAAGACTTAAGATGTTAAAATGGGTATATTTTATTCTTTCTTTTGCAGACGTACATTGGAAGTGTGGTTATATCTGTTAACCCATACCGGTCATTGCCCATTTATTCACCAGAGAAAGTGGAAGATTACAGGAACAGAAATTTTTATGAACTGAGCCCACACATGTAAGTATGGTATTAAAGCATTAAGTTTCTCTTTCACTCCAGAGCTGTCTAGTTGACAGATGTGTCCAGCTGTTTCCTTTGAGTCTCAGGAAAAATGTTTTAGTCATTTTTAAAAATTAGATGAAGGAATGTGGAAGTTAATTGTTATGCCTTATTTTAAACTAAAAAAAAAAAAGACAGAATATTTCATTTGGCCTCAGGCTCTTTAAGTTCTGAAATATTTGGGTTCAGCATGTAAAGTATCTTCTGTTAAAAATTCTGTGTAAGTAGCAGCTGCTGCTAATTATTTTTTCAAATAAAACAGGAATGGTCATTGTTTGTTATTATAAAGAGCCCAAGCAGCATTTTCATGCTCTTGTTGGGTCAAGAAAGATCCCAAGTGTTGGGTTGTGTAATAGTTTCTGAGGAAAAGGAATAAGTAATCCCTGCAGTTTATAATATTCATGGACATTGTTCACCAGATGTGTACATTAAGCCAATGATTTCACCCTCCCTGAAGTTAGTCACTTGTTTGATTTTTCTGAGGTCACTTGTTATTGTAAATAATTCCTGTAAATAATAACCTACAATAATTACACAGTACTGAGGTTGAGAAACCCTGAACTAAAGTGAACGAATCTGCAGAGTTTTAGTTGTGTCCTAGCAGAGAAGAATTTTCTCTGTATGATTGAAGATGGGCTCTATTATTTTTGCTAGAAAATAAATCTAATAATTAAAGAATATACATACCACTGTCCAGATGTTTATTTTAGTTTCTTTTGATAGTGGAGCATACAGTGACATTTTTGGACTGTTTGGAACTAAAGATTTAAATAATTTGTAAAAATGGTTATTAAAAACTAAACACAGTATTTTACCAATCAAGCGGATTCTGATTATTCAGTTTTCTCCTAGAAGTAGGTTTTGCAAGTGAACTTGTTTCATTTTGCCTTAACAAAAATAAAATCTATTGGGATTGACATATATACACTAATATGTGTAAAATGGATAACTAATAAGAACCTGCTGTATAAAAAAATAAAATTCTAAAATTCAAAAAAAAATCTGAAATTTGTTTGATAAAGTTATCCCTATAGTTAAAGTCTCTGCAATGAAATAACCTTATTTGATGCCTTAATATTTATTTTAAATTCTAGGCCTTGAAGCCATGCCTCTCAAATGCTTAGATCAGCTATGTCAGAGTTCCCCAGGAGCTCAGGAAAAACCTAGTTTCCTAGGCCTTACCTCTAACAAGCCAGGAATCTACATTTGTCACAAGCATTCCAGGTGATTCATATGTATGTGCAAGTTTGAGAACATGTTGTCTCAGAGATATATTTACAGATGTTTTCCCTTCCTTAACTGCTTACCGCAAATTATGATCTTTTACAATAATAGCATTAATGATAACAGTAACAGTAATGGCTTGTATTTATTGAATACTTACTATGTGCAGGTACTTCTCTACATACTTTCCATGTATTATAACTCACATCATTCTCAAAATAATCCTGTGAGGAAGGTATCATTACAAATGGGGAAGTTGTCTCAGAGAAATAAGTCATTTATCAAAGCTCGTGGGTCGGGAGCAGAGGTGTGAAAACAGTCATCTGCTGTGCCTCTCAGCTGGAAATGGGTTCCACCGTTTTCTTCTTATGGCCTCTTACTGTGCAGTTGTATTCTGCTACCTTTGGGTTGCCTGTGTTCCTGCATCCTGGACCCTCCAGGATAACTTAGCTGTGCCTCAGTTTGCTTCCAGAGACCACATGCCATTCTTCCATTTTCAGCTTAAATCTCCACTTTGGGGTTGTTTAGATATATAATAGATGTCCATCCTAGAACATAGAAATTCATGCTGTGGAATATCCACTTTTATCCCTGTTCCTGAAAGATTCCTATAAGAGGCTGCATAGCACTCCTACCCAAGTTCACCCCTTACCCCCCAAGGGAAAAACACCACACCAGCAATAAAATAAATTCCCAGTGTGCTTAAGATAAAGACAGAATCTTTTTACCATGATCTATAAAACATTGTGCATGGGGTGAAAGGTACAGTCTCATCTAATAAATCTGAATTCCCTAGATTCATATCACAGCTCCCTCCCCACCTCACTTTGTTCTTTCAGTCCTCAGCACACTCCTTCCCACCACGTCATCTTTGCACATTCTGTGCCTTCTGCCTGGAATGCTTTTCCCTCCCTTTTCCCCAAGGCAACTCCTGTTCTTCCTTTAGATCTTAGATTGCATTAGACCTCAAGGAAGAAATGTCCATCCCTCACCCCCTCCTTGCCAAGGTCAGATCTATTGCTCTTGTCACAGTTACAGTTAAACATTTCTTCATGGGATTATTTGATTCATGTCAGCTTCACCCGCCATGCCAGCTTTTGCTCACCATAATATTCTTAGCACCTGAAAGTAAGTGTTCAAAATATATTGAACAGGACTTGGTTTGAGTCCCAGATTTTCCAGTTACAAACCATGTCATCTTGAGCAAATTACTTGAAAAAACTTCAACTCATAAATTAAGTAATTTGTTGTGTACAATGGGAAAATAATTACTAACTCATAGGATTTTTGTGAGGGATAACTATCTAGTAGATATTTAGAAAATATAATTATCTGATATAAGTAAAGTGCTTAGCAAGGAATCTGTCGTTATGGACAGCTGTTGCTATTAACAGTGATAAATATAATAATTAATGTAATAATGAGATATGTGGGACACATTTCCGACATTTTAACAGGCTCTTCCTTACCACTTTGTCCTCCACGGTGGGACATTTCCACTTCCTTTAATGCATTTTCCTGCATTATTCTTTGTGAGTGTCCATCTTTGACAGCATCTGAAACAGGGTCAGTGCTAGCTAGGTTCCCTACTAAAACCCAACCTGACCTTCTCTCATAGGATCTTTGTGATATAATAGGATAAGATGATTTCAAGGTTTTGATGCATTCTAATCATAACTCTTCAAGAATTTGGTTCCAATTTGAATAAAAAAGAACTTTAAAGCAACTGACAAAGGATTAATCTCCAAAATTTACAGCAGCTCATGCAACTCAATAACAAAAAAACAAACAACCCAATCCAAAAATGGGCAGAAGACCTAAATAGACATTTCTCCAAAGAAGATATACAGACTGCCAACAAACACATGAAAGGATCTCAGCATCACTAATCATTAGAGAAATGCAAATCAAAACTACAATGAGGGCTTCCCTGGTGGCACAGTGGTTGAGAGTCCGCCTGCCGATGCAGGGGACACGGGTTCGTGCCCCGGTCCGGGAAGATCCCACATGCCGTGGAGCGGCTGGGCCCGTGAGCCATGGCTGCTGAGCCTGCGCGTCCGGAGCCTGTGCTCCGCAACGGGAGAGGCCACAACAGTGAGAGGCCCGCGTATTGCAAAAAAACAAAACAAAACAAAACAAAAAAACAAAAAAAAACTACAATGAGATATCATCTCACACCAGTCAGAATGGCCATCATCAAAATATCTACAAACAATAAATGCTGGAGAGGGTGTGGAGAAAAGGGAACACTCTTGCACTGCTGGTGGGAATGTGAATTGATACAGCCACTATGGAGAATAGTATGGAGGTTCCTTAAAAAACTACAAAAAGAACTACCATATGACCCAGCAATCCCACCACTGGGCATATACGCTGAGAAAACCATAATTCAAAAAGAGTCATGTACCAAAATGTTCATTGCAGCTCTATTTACAATAGCCAGGAGATGGAAGCAACCTAAGTGTCCATCATCAGATGAATGGATAAAGAAGATGTGGCACATATATACAATGGAATATTAGCCATAAAAAGAAACGAAATTGAGTTATTTGTAGTGAGGTGGATGGACCTAGAGACTGTCATACAGAGTGAAGTAAGTCGGAAAGAGAAAAACAGATACCGTATGCTAACACATATGTATGGAATCTAAGAAAAAAAAAAAAAGGTCATGAAGAACCTAGGGGTAAGACGGGAATAAAGACACAGACCTACTAGAGAATGGACTTGAGGATATGGGGAGGGGGAAGGGTAAGCTGTGACAAAGAGAGTGGCATGGACATATGTTCACTACCAAACGTAGAATAGATTGCTAGTGGGAAGCAGCCGCATAGCACAGGGAGATCAGCTCGGTGCTTTGTGACCACCTAGAGGGGTGGAATAGGGAGGGTGGGAGGGAGGGAGACGCAAGAGGGAAGAGATATGGGAACATATGTATATGTATAACTGATTCACTTTGTTATGAAGCAGAAACTAACACACCACTGTAAAGCAATTATACTCCAATAAAGATGTTTAAAAAAAAAGAACTTAAGCAGCTGCTCGAACCAAGTACCTTGAAAATTGCTGATTAATTAACCCCAGATTACATTTGGAATTTCATTTGACCTGTTGTTCACTGTTAGTCTGCAAAACCATCCAGATATTTCCCTCATAACTCATGTGTTTTTGAAGGTGTCCAGAAATTATCTTTCTTTAGATTTCAGACAATTGAAAAATATTTACATTCTACTTAAGTACGTGACTCAGACAGCAGAAATGTATAAATGAATAAAATGAAGATAAACAGTGGCTTCTTATCTATGTTCCTTTTCAAAAATGGTTTTCTGTTGTCATACCTCTTCTATTCCCTTCTCTGGATTCCTGTCCCCCGTATGTTTGGAGCTACACCTTGAGCGTGATAACGTTGGGTGGCTTGCCCAGAGAAATGAGGGCCCTGCTGGGCAGCATAGATGATACTGTTTACCTTTTTAATTGTGTAAGCTGTGTCTTTCCAGCATGATTTTTAAATATTTTGCACATAAGGAATTTTTCTTAAATACCCCAGTGAGGGCTTCGTACAGTACATTTCAGACCTCTCAGTAACTGCGTTCATGGAGAACTGCCTAACGTCAGGGATGGGAAAGAATGATAGGGGAGAGAGATAAGGGAGATAACTGAACTATTTACTCTCCCTCCACTCAGAATAGCACGGTGACAAACACCTTCTGATATTTTAGTTACCAAATCCACTGGCCTTCCCTTGGGTGATTGCCTTTTCATCTTGCAGCACTAGATAGAGTGTATCACCCTCAGATGGATCTTCCTAAAACCACATCATGCTATTCCCGGAAACCTTCCTGGGCTCCCCATTACTATTTGAGTGAACTCCAGGTTCCTTGGCTTACCGTTCAGGCTCTTGGCAGTCCAGCCTTCTTCGTCCTCTCCAGCCTAAACACCGCTTCATGCCTTCGTGGAACCTCCTTTTGAGTCGCAGCTTTCCATGTCTTTTCCTTTCTGCCTCTCCCACCTCATACCCCAACTCTACTCTTAACATCCCGCCTGTCTCCTAGGTTCTGTCTTAAAGGCTTGATCAGCTCCAGACTAACCCACCAGTGACTGTTCCTGCCTCTGAGTTCTCAGAACCACTCATGTGATCTGGCACACCACCTTTCTTACTGTGGTTAATTGTGTTTCCGTGTCATCTTTAATGAGATAGAAGCTTCTATAGACCAGGAACTTTATCCTGTGCATCTCTGTGGTGCTTTCAGTGCTTTTCTCTCAAGAGCTCAATAACAAGAGAACAAAAGAGGTTTTAAATAATATTTCATTACATTTTACTTGTACTATCTCATCTCTGACAACTCAAGGAAATCAGAGTATTCTTCGCATGCTATTTGCTGCGTTTATTCAAAACTTCATGCAGTGTAATGAGAATTTTTTTTCATTTTTATAAAAAAGTAGACTAAAGTATTATAGTGTTCTTCAACACTGAGTGTTCAGGTTCGATTTATTCCTGATGCAGAGCACTTCCCATCTAATTATATGCAGTGTGTGTTGAAGGGAACATGCTGCTAAAAGGAAAAGTGCCCCACCACCAATCCTTCCCGGTAGTCACGACCCAGGAGTGAGCTGAAATGTGTCCTTCGCAGATTGAGACATGGTGTGGTGGCCATATTACGCAGGCATTACGAAAGCACTGTTAGAAGCAAGATGTCTTTCCATTTCAGTAAACGAAAAGCCTTGCAACAAATTCTAAAAACTGAGAAAAATGTCTTAAGGCCTTGAAAAATTTCTGGCTATTCTCACCTAAAAATGGACAAGTGATTAATGGGAGGATTTGGAATATGTTCCTGTCAGTTGTCCAGATGTGACCCCCTGTCTCTAGGGAACCTCTGACCCCTAATTTTATGACAGTTGATTTTGCAGGACCAGATACTAGTGCCCAGAGAATGACATTGCTAGAAAGCTTGTGTGTTTTGAGTCCTTGTTGATCGTGTTATTTTATTCCATTCAGGGTGAACCAGATACATGTTATAAAAAATATTTCTGACTATATCTCAAAATGTGCCAGTGCTGGGGTTGGGTGTCCAGAGCTTAGGATAAGGGTTTAGGGCAGAAGCCCCAGGTGTTGTCCCTTTTCTTGTTATCAGTATTTTCCTCTATAGCGGAGTTGAAATTCTGTGAGTAGAATTTTATTTGTTTTGAGAACTTTTATGACAGCTAGATTCTGAACTCTCATAGAGGTTGCTTGTACAACCGGGTGTTAAAGTTCTTTCTCAAGGAAAGTGAGAAGGAGTGTGTGTGTGTGTGTGTTTGTGTGTTTGTGTGTTGATGTGATGTCACTGAGACTTTTGTATTATTTCCCTCATTTCCTTTTTGGAAGAGCGGAGCCTTCTATGGATTCAGTCCCTCCCAGAAAACCACTTGCAGAAAAGGGTTTTATGCTTTCCCATCTAGCATTCTTTCTACTTTTTGCTTTAGGGAAGTTACTCATTTACTGAGCAAATGTTTATCGAGAGCTTACCATATGCCAGACTTTCTTTTAGGCACTGACATACAGCAGTTGAACAAAGCAGATAAAATTCCTGTCTTCGTGAGGGAGACAATCCTCAAACTTAAGTATACAGAAACCAAGATTGTTCAAACCATTGGTTAGGGGGGAAAAGGTAGAGCAAAGGGAGGGAAGCTTTTGTGAAAAACAAAATGAATTTAAATAGTATTCTTATAAAGCACCTCTAAGTCATGTTCTCTCAGGTAGTTTAAGTCAGTAGCCCATAGGTTGTGATCTGGAAGGCTCTGCATCTGTGTACGTCTCTAATCCACATGAGTAACGTGTGCAGGGGGGCATCTGAGCTCCGTCTTACTCTTTAGTTGGGATACCTTAAGTGAACATCTCATGTGGAATGCCACCATCTCAAAAAGAGTTCATATTGCCCCTTTTCCTTTCTGCACGACTGTCATGGGTCAGAATAAGCAGAAGGCAGCCACCGTATTTGCTGTCTTGGCACATACTTGTTGGATTCTGGACAAATGTGGATGAGAAGACTTCTTGATGAGAGAGATTGATTCCTATTAGCAGTGCGATGCAATGTGGTAGTGAAGGATAGGTGTTAAATTGAAGCTTCCTGAAGCTGGGTCCATGCTGAGAGACACGTCTGGGCTTCGCACTGAATCAGATTTTATGAAGCTCCATGAACTGAACTTCCTGCCTTTAACTCTCAAACTTTTATTCTCAGTCTGTTGCTTTATGGGAGTTATTTTCAAAACAGTGTCTTTCAGAATATATACTCTTGGCAGAAAGGGGCCTCACCTAATTTCTCTTTCAGATTATGAACTTTTAAAATTAAAGTTGGAAGGTTGGTTCTATACTACCATAATGTTTTTACCATGAAAATCATTGTGATAGAAGAATACATTTATTAATGAAAAGTGTTTTTGTATGTCTGAGAAGTCTCAGAATCCTAATTTCTAGATCCCTAATTAGAATTTTTATCACTTCTCAGAAAAATGCACATCTCAGACTTCAAAGTTTATTTTGAAAAGGCAATTCCTAGAGCCGAGCACACGTGCATACCAGCATACATGATTATTTCATTGGTGTATCATATTAAGGGGAAAAAAGGGATTCTTGACAAAATAGGTTGCTTCCTGCCAGAATGTTACAGGACTTCCACAGGCCCTGAGAAATTCTGCAGCCTTCTGGAAGAGATCCATTTCATCCAAAGGAGTGGCACTGAGGCCTCAGCCCTGAAAAGCGTTAGCCTAACACTTCATCTGCACTTGGCACCCACGTGAGGAGTGCTGTCTAGAGGGGGTGTGTTCAGGGGAGGGGTGCCCCCTTTGTTGTTGAAATAAGACTCACTGCTGTGGTCTGGTGCTGGGACTTGTGTGGCAGTAGGACCGGATGGGTGGGTCGAAGGGAACTGTGTGGGAGTCTGTCTAAACAGGGCCCGGCAAATACTGGTCCTGATCCAGTCTGGGGAAATCAGCAAAGCCAGGAGTAATAGAAACAGAGTGCAGTAAGGCTTCCAAGGGGGCCCATCCTTGGGAGACTGGGGAACCAAGAGTGGGCACTGGGGCTGTCATGGGACAGAAATCCACGCAAGGGAAGCAGGCCCTGGAGGACCAGCCCCAGGAAGGGGGCTTGTGCTGTCCTCACTGTCTAGGTGTACTTTCCACCCGCTCCAGCCTGTCTCAGGGATCCAAACCCTCGAGCAGAAGTGATTGTTCATTCATTTGATCAACATTATTCAGCATCTACAGTATGTGTGAGGTGTTGGGGATACAAAAATTATTCATCCCTAAGGATTCACAGCCTCGTGTGGGAAACAGACCAGTGAGCAAACAACTGGAGAAGAGAGAACTGCCGTGAACAAGGTGGGAGCTCAGAGTGCCCATGTGTCCAGGCCCGCCCTGGACAGTCCGTCGCTCCTGTTGTATCAGCATAATCATCAGTAGTGCCCCCTGTCCTCACAGGTGTCTGAGTGTGGTCCCCGTGGATCAGGTGCTGTGGGTGTGCCAGGGAGAGGGTGTTCAGCCCTGCCTGAGGAGCTGGGGGATGGGACAGTGGGAGTCTTGAAGGATGAATTTGCCACATAGATGAGGAATAGGGTTTAGGCCCAGGAGATAATTTCCCCAGCAGGGGGAATAGTGTTGATCCAGTGGTTCAGCAGTTGTTATTTGAGTGCCTGTCAAGTACCAGGCATGAGTGCAGGTACTGGGCAAATATCTTGGCCCTTTTGAGCTTACATCCTAGCAGGGGGAGAGACCATAAACCAGAGAAGGAAATAAACTAAATGGTGCTGGAGATGGTGACGAGGGCACAGAAGGACTGTGTGAGGGTGAGGGTTCCACGGTGTATCGTTTGATGTAGGGTGGCCAGGGATGCCTCACTGAGATGGTGATACTCCAGTCGTGTCCTGGGGGGGTGAGGGGGCGAGCCGTGTGAAGTGCGGAAGGAGGAGCGTTCTGGGCCAAGGGAACGGCGTGTGCCAAGAACCGAAGGGGAGACCCAGAGATACGACATGGCCCGTCCGTGATCTCAATTCCTGTGGTTCCCAGAGGCTGGAATGCAGGATGCAAGCTGGGAAGGGGGATATATGGTAGAAGAGGAAGAGCAGATCTGGGTCACAAATGGCTTGTGTGCTAAGGATTTGCAGTTTTAAGCAGCAGGAGGAGAGATAAGGTCAGCCTTGAGATTTGGACTGTTCAGGAGCCCCAGGGGAAGAGGAACTCAAGGACAGTGAAGTTTAGGGATCTGGTTGGCTTTGGCAATAATCCAGACTAGAAGGGAAGAGGGCAGAGTCTCATCTGGAAATGGGTGGACATTTCAGAGGCAAACCCATAGAACCCGGTGGGAGTGACTGAAGAGTGAGGGGGGCGGGAGGGAGGCTCCGAGGCCAGTCATGACTCCCGGCTGAGCTGGGAGTGTGGATGCCAAGCAATTCCCGAAAAGCTGAACTGGACTGGAGACGGCCTTGTAAAGCAGCGGTGGGCACTGGGGGTTGGCATGAACATGGAGTAGGGGGCTTCCTCCCTGGCACCTTCGTGTTCCCTGATCCAAGCATGGGGACAGAGTGGCTTGTCTGAACTTGGGGAAGAGAACGTGTGTAGACCTACATTTCCAGTATTGGCTCCTTTGCACTCACGCTCAGTCACTGAGCATTTCTCTTTTATAAATGTGCTTCTGAACGGTTTTAAGTAAAATTTGAATGATCCCTCATTAGTGTATGAATTTACCATGTAGCTGTTTTATTTTTAAGGTAATTATTTGTTCTGTGTTCAGTTGTTTATGCCTCTTAACTCCTTGGCTGTACGTGGCTTTGATCTTTCTCCTCAGGTGATTATGATTTGGGAAGCAAATAGACCCACTTTTGCTGTGTGTGAACTCCCCTCTCCCATGTTTTCTGCTTTTTGGGTCTGTGGTTCGCTGTGTCTATTTTTAAGAGAGTGCAGTTTGGTAGTCTTATTTTCTTATTCCTTAAACCTGATGGCTTGAAATTTCAGCATTGAGACATTCACTGCTCTCATCAATTCCCATGGTCCCTTATCACCTGTTTGTTTTATTCCCCAGTGGCCCAAGAGCAGATGTTGTGTGTTTTCTGATACCAAAGGTATGGTTATTTCCAATACCAATTCTCCGATGCCAGCTGGGTGTCTAATGATACAATTCAGTTCTGGTGCTAACTACCCAGAGTTATTGCCGGTCCCAGAGGTCAAGGGCTCAGCCCCACAAGACAGCCCCCACTTCAGATGCCAGTGAAAAATGGAGTGCCCAGGCCACCCACACTTCTACCCAGCTGACTACACATTTGGGGATTTCCATTACCCCCTCAGGTTCAGTACTTCGCTGGAATGACTCATAGAACTCAGAACACTCACATTTACTGGTTTATTGTAAAGGATGCAACTCAGGAACAGCCACATGGAAGAGATACGTAGGGCAAAGTATAGGGGAAGAGGGGTGCAGAGTTTCCTTGCCCTCTCTGGGCAGGCCAGCTTCCCAGCACATCAGTGCCTTCAACCCAGAAGGTCCGGAATCTCCTTGTTGAAGAGTCTTTATAACCCGATCTGCAGCCCCCATCCCCTTCCTGGAGCTGGGGAGGTGGAGCTGAAAGTACCCACCCTCTGATCATGTGTTTGGTCTTTCTGGTGACCAGTCCCCAGCCTGAAGCTACTTAGGGGTCCCACCATGAGTCACTTCATTAGTGTAAACTCAGGTGTGGGCAGAAGGGGCTTGTTATGAATAACAAAAGGCAGTCCTGTTACTCAGGAAATTCCAAGGGTTTTAGGAGCTCTGTGCCGGGAACCAGAGACGCAGAAGAAATATATTTCTTATTGTACCACAGATAATGCATGCACGTCTGGGTACATCCTTCTTAAGAAGCATAGTAAGCTTGTCCTGAAATAAGACTTGAGTGTTAGCTTCCTGAAGCCAGGTTAATGTCGGAGTTTCTGTATGGTGTTCTAGAAACCTGAATTAGTGGGCCTTCTTTTTCTAAGAAATATCTTAAGGGTAGTTCAACCTAAGGGTAGTTCAGTTCCGTAAACATTGAATGTTATAAAGACTCAGCTGTCCAGTCCCCTCTCAGGCACCCCCTCTACATGGGCCCTGGACCCCATCCAGCCCCTCTTATGCCCTTAAGGACATTACTCTGTGATTATTTCCCCTCTCCACTGTATTATCAACTTCTTCTTCTCCCTCTTCCCTTTCCACCAATGCACATGCTATAATATTTCTCATGATTCCATGTCACCTAGCTATCACACCGTTTGATTCCCTTTATTACTTTTTGAAAAAGTTGCATATACTTGTTGTCTCCAGTTTATCGTCTTTTCTTTACTAAATTCACTCTAGTCAGACTTTTATCTCTCTTCTCCATGAAAACTGTTCTTCTCAAGATCATCTATGACGTCCGTGTTGTCAACTCCAATAGTCAAATTTTGAATCTTCTTTCTTTAATTATCAGTAATATTTGACAGTGTGACCAATTCCTTCCTAAAACCCTTTTTAAAATTTGACTTTCTGGCCTGCACATTTTCCTGTTTTCCTCTAGCACACTGGCTGTTCCATCTCCTGGGTGGAAGCCTGGATGTGCCTCTTCCTCTCTACCTCTGAATGCTGGTATGTCCAAGGGTTTGGCTTTGGGGCCTTTTCCTTCTCCTCTGTAGGCACTTAGATGAGCCCATTTGGGCTTTAAATACGTCCTGATGCCCCCAGATTTAGGTCTCCAGCTGGACCTCACCCCCGAGCTCCTGGTGACTCAGCTACATTCAGCCCTTCAGTATCTCCCTGGGGTGTCCAAGAGGCACCTGGAACTTCACATGCTTCAGACTGGAGGGCACCCCCGTCCCCATCCTTTCTCTCTTCTCGGGCAGCGGGCAGCGGCAGTACCATCCTTCGGCTACTCACACCACAAACCTTTTCTTCCTTCTCTCTCCCACCCCACATTCAGTTGGTGCTGCCTGTACATATCCCAGTCTCGCCACCACTGCCACCGTGCTTGTCTGAGCTGCCATCCTTTTTCACTTAGATTATTGTGGTAGCCTCCTAACGGGTCTTCCTGTTTCAACTCTCCCGTTGTCGCCTTCTCCCACACCTCGATCCCCGGGCCATCTTTTCCCCCAAAATGTGGCGGCTGTGGGCTAAAGTCCTCTTTCTTAAAGATGTCCACTGGATTGTTTTTCTTTGCTTTAGAAACCTGCAGTGGCTCGTGCGTGACCTGCAGAGCTCCGCTCGATGTGGGCACTGGCCACCTGACTGCACTTGTGAACTTCCCATCCCCTTGCTGCAGCCATGCTGGTGCCTCACTGCTCCTCCCACACGCCACCCGCTCTGCGTCACTCTCTCCCCTTCAAGGGACCAACTTGTTTGTTCTCTCACTTCAGTTAGGGAACGCCTTAATCGTCACTGATTACCTAAAATACCTAAAACAGCAACCCCTGCCCCAGCCATTCACTGTCCCCTTAGACTGCTTTACTTTTATTCGTTTATCATCTGACATTTCGCTAGGTGTTTGTTGTGTCTTTATTATTTGTCTCCTGTATTTGAATGTCATCTTTAGGAGAACAGGGGCTTTGTTATTTCACATAGCAATTAGAATCCATGGCAGTTAGAATAATGTCTGTCCTGTAGCAGCTACTCCATAAGTATTTGTTGAGTGAGTGACTGAATTAGTGAATATGGTGAGCCTACTCTTTGTTAGAAACTGTGTCTGGAAGATACACGTGGTCTTTGTCTTCAGGAATCTCAGGCTAGTTGGGAGGAGAGGGGAATGGCTACATAAGTGGGTCATTTTTTTTTTTTTTTTTTTTTTTGCGGTACGCAGGCCTCTCACTGTGGTGGCCTCTCCCGTTGCGGAGCACAGGCTCCGGACACACAGACTCAGCGGCCATGGCTCACGCGCCCAGCCGCTCCGCGGCATGTGGGATCCCCTCGGACCGGGGCACAAACCCGTGTCCCCTGCATTAGCAGGGGGACTCTCAACCACTGTGCCACTAGGGAAACCCCGAGCAGGTCATTTTAATATAATAGTGTTCTTGCAATGACAGGGAATAAGGTGGAAGCACAAAAAATTGGTGGGTTCAGAGATTCTGAAGGTGCCACCTATGTTGAGTCTTCAAGAAGGAATTCTAGAAATAGGTGGCCACTGTAAAGTGTAATAATGATCTACATAGAAGATAAAGCAAAGGACGGACCAGTTTGGCTAAGCCACAGTGAGCCAGGATGATAGGAAGGTATTTGAGGAAGGTAAAAGGTATTTGAGTTGAGATGATAGCTACATGTAGAACTTTTTTTTTTTAAATAAAACATTCAAATACCAGTCTACTTTAATCATTGGGAGGATTGAAGGATTATGTTTATTCTGAAGTAATAGGAGGAGAGTTTGGGATGAGGGCATTACTTAAAATTACAAGCTTATGTGTCGGGAAAAATTGCCGGCTTGCATTTTCAGTCACCAACTGGAAAAAAAAAATGTGACTTGTTAAATATGCCTAAGTGTGTACGTGTATAAATGCAGTGTTTTAATGAATGAGTGGTAAATGACTGAATGTTGAAATGAATTTTGTAAGTATAAACAGATGTTAGTTCATTATGTTTTATGACAAAACCTCTAGTTGCTATTGGTGATGAATCATAATGTTATTCAGGAGGAAGAACATTTGATACACAGCAGTCCTGATTTTCACTCGTCATGGACTAATGCGAAGGATGTGCTCTCCTTTGGATAGGGAACCCTCCCCTTGGGATATTTGTGTTCATTGTCTGAATGCGTGGGCCGTCAGCTTGAGGTCTGAAAAGAATATGCCCAATTGCGTTAGAAACGTAACGTAATAGATGGTTTAGTCTAATTTCACAAGAAGTTAGCAGTAGAGGAATAAGTTAGAATGCATACATTTTCTACTCATCTTTGTCCTTCAGTCCACCTCAACAGCACAACATTAGAAAGCACCTGAACGGAGGGAAGATTATTTGGGTGGTTTGCACCATGGACCTTTATTTTGGGGACACACAAGCAGGCATCCTCTTAGGGTTGCCTACTTAAGACCTAGACTGCCACCGGAGGCGTCCATTTCCACTTTGACCATCTATATTTTCATGAAGTGTGGGTTGCTAAGGGCTCTTGAATGTTTCTTTAGGGCTTGCTAGTTTTTAAGCCACTGCTTTGATTACTTTCAAAAGACATACTCTCACCCTCATATACCCTACCTCACATTCCGTCCTACAGTGTTGCTGCTGCTTTTCTCTATATTTATAATTGCCTTGGCCATTGTTAAATGGCAAAAGCTTATACATAATTTTGTCGTGTGAATAGCATTGTGGATAAAAACAAGGATGTTAAAAACGGCAGAATCCCATCCGTGATCAGAGAAATGTATTAAAGACAATGTTACTGAAGTGTAAAGTTGTTAGGACATAAATTATAAAATGCACCCATGTAGCTATTTAAGATTACGCAATATGGGTGAGTCATTGCTGTCTGGTTACTCATTACCTGGAACATGGGTATAAGGAAGGAGAAAGTGTGGAAATGTGTGGGTGTTTCTTGGACATTGCTCCTAAAACAAATAGAAAATGGTGTATAATGCTTTGAACATTTGCTTCCTTTTCATAATGTAATATGATTGTCATTGTAACAGTATCCCATCTATGATTGCGTGTGCCTTACTTTGTCTTGCAGGCATAGATAAGGTAGCATAAATGAGTCTTAGAACTTGAAAATCTTTGTCATTTTCTATATTAAAGATTTTTCTTTGGTGTTTGCATATATCTGGCATTGATCTTGAACAGAACTTAGAAAATTAAAATCAGTCCTAAGAGAAAATTTTGACTGTGGAAATAGGGAGGTTGAGTTTGAATAAATTTGTGGCTAGGGATCAGTTGTAAGCTCTCCTTCTCTTGGCCTCTTCTTGCCTATCCCACTGTTGCTTTCATTTCTTCTTCTTTCCAGGCACCCTGGTCTTGTATTGTTACACTCACTTCACTCTTCTCCACGTATTCAAATCCTACTCATCTTTCAAGATGCATCCGGGGTACACCTGCATTTTGAAGCCTCTTCCCAAAAATGCCACTTGGTGGTCCTAACACGTATTTTCCATAGCATGCATTATGTCACAGTTGTATGGACTTTGTTGCATACTACCTTATATATTTCATTAATTGTTTCCTATTTAAGGGTTGGACAAGAGGAAGCATCTTTTGAGCAGGGACTATGCAATTATAATTATTTTCTTGCCTCAAGATCGTTGGTCTTAAAATCCATCCAGTATGTTTGTTTATCTATAGTTAACCTCAAGTCGTACCATCCTAATGTATTGTGTACATTATAAAACAGCCACAAGAACAGGAACTTTAAAAAATGATAAAGATCTGTAAGTACAAGTTATAATATTTTATATCCATATTCCAGTGGCTCATCGTGGGCATACCCTGAGATGCACACACCTCACTTTGGAGACCTAGTGTTAGGGACATGTTAGGGACTCAGGAAGTATTTATTTTTAGCCTTCAGCTATTTTCTGCTGGTTGTTAACAGATTTTCTACCTGTCCAAAGTAAAGCTCAAGGCAGTAGTCTAAGTATGTTTGACATCTAGTTAGGGAATCTCAGGGATGTATTAGAATAAGGTAGGCTATGCTTGGACAACAAGGCTTCACAGCTCAAGACACAACACGCTGAAGGTTTGCTTGTCACTGACCGCGCAGTCTGATGGGGGTCAGGTGGTGTTCCTCAGAGGCTGTCCTCTAAATGGTGACTCATATACAAGCTGTAGTTGTAGCAGCTGGAACACATGGCTTTTAAGGTTGTTGTGGGAGGTGAAGAGAGAGCATAGTCAGCTCTTCCTCATTGGCTGGTGTGCAGTCACATGGGCCCAACCTCCTGCAAAGGAAGCTGGGAAATGCACCCAGGAAGGGGAAAATGGAATGGGATTTAGTCAACATGTGGCATGGCCTCCTGTTTACTAGGATCATCTGTTCATTTCATTAGGGTTGTTACTGTTTGATAATTCAACTCATGGGTTACCATGTAAAGCAAGCTTCTGTATGAATTTAAACATGAGTTCAGTAGTATAATATAGAAAGAAAATAAGTCCTCTTAAAGCACTTTCAAATATTTTTTCCTTGTAATGACTGTAATCACCGTGCATTTTCACATTTCCATTTGAATCTTATTTGAATACGTTTTAAACTACAAAAGTAAAACTGTTCATTCATTTTTCATGTTTCTGTTGTTATTCCTTTTTTTTTCATGCTGCTAATCAGCAGAGACTAGTGGCTTATTGGTTTATTATGAACAAAGGTTTTTTAATAGTGTCACATTTCATTGCAGTTGTTCACAGAAGTAGTTAATATGTGAATATTATCTAAATGCTTTAATAGTTTATGCCAGTAGATCTGTTTTTGGTCCAATTCCTATATTACCAATTTTCTTGGAGCCAATATGTTTATTGAGAGTTTTAGAAAATTAGATGCTGATCTCACCTATATTAATTCACATATTCATCTATTGGGAATTGTGGCAAAATGGGTTTCACCAGCTTTGAAACTTAAGCCAGTGCAATGTTAATTTTTTTGGATTCAACTCTTCTGAGAATGAATGAATAAGAATCAGTTTCCCTTACACTGAGAAGTTTAAGTTGTGTTTAAGGACAATGTTAGTTAAATTCTTTTTCCAAATATGAATGTAGTCAAAGATGGAAGGTGAAGAAATATTAAAATTTTAGAGGTGACTGCAGAAGAATATTAATATTACTTCTGACTGATAAATTTTCATTTTAAAGCTATAATACTAATTTTCATGGTGGGAAAACCAAAAACAGCCCTGCACTCCCAATAAATAATGTCACTCTGTACTTTCATCTTATATAATGTAGATGATATATTACTTTTTCATTTTACTTCCAACTTATACCAGTCCTTCTCTTGTTAATTTTGACCATGATCAGGTACTTTGCAAAAATGCTTACAGTACATCCTTTGCATACTTTTCTTGCATCCTCTTAATCTGGAAAAATATACTTGTTTTTTGGTAAACAGTTTCATTGGATATAAAAAGCAAGTTCCAGTTTATACATATCCATGCATTTATTAAATAGCTAATTATCTTCGTATGTGTATTTATCTTTTCTTTCATACAACACTGTATCTCCTTTTGGGAATAGACTAAGTTTTCTATTTTCTTTGAATGGTATAAGAGTACCAAATCAAGTATCTTGCTCATTGTCACTGTTAATATTTGTAGGCTGATGTACCCAAAGGTATGATCAAAAATCATTGTCAGTCAACTCTTTGATGACATTAAATAGAACATTAAACTATCATATAGCTAAAATAGGATTCTGCTTAACCATTAAACTAGATGCACACTTGCATATTGGGGGTTTTCTACTCTTCTCTCTGCTTGGAATGCCTCAGCCTCCACAATCTGTGTGTGTGTGTGTGTGTGTCTGTCTGTCTGTCTGTCTGTCTGTCACAAGTTCTCCTCCCTCACCTCTTTCAAGTTTTTGCTCACATGCCACCTTCTTAGCAGGTCCTTCCATTGTTATCCTTTCTAACAATTTCATCCTGCTCCCCTTTTCTGCCCTGTCCCAGCATTCGCCATCCCTCCCTCGCTTTATTTCTCTCTTTTACCAACTTCCAGCACATTATACTTTACTTATTTTCTTTATTGCCTGCCTTCCCCTCCACCTCACCCACAGGAAGTCAGGTCCATGTTCACTTCTGTATTCCCAGTGCCTAGAACAGTGTCTGGCACATATTAAACAGTCTGTAATATCAGTTAAATAGATTAGATAAACCTTTAATCACATGTTCAGAAATTTCTGATGTTCTAGGAATTCATATCAGAAGATGAAGCCAGACTGTAAGGACTTTGCTTGGATATCTTAGCTTGATATTTAGTGACTTCCGAAAAAAAAAAGGGGGGGGGGGAAATTTTCAAATGGTGTGATATAATTTTTAAAATTTAGGAACCACCTTCTTTAAGTATTCATAATAGAGAGTAGAAAACAGTAAAATTATTCAAGTGTGAGATGTGAATGTAATAATGCTAATATTACAGCTAAATTTTCACAGGTAAACTTGTGCTGTCAACAGATTTATTGGTCGTGGTTTTGAGTTGTGAATGCCAGCAAAGAATTTGTGAATGGAAAATATTTAATTCTAAGGTTCCTTTCAACTCTAAAACCCTATGAGTATATGATCCTCTTGTTTAAGAAACGTGTGATGTATTTTAGGAAAAAATTCATTAAAATTTTTTTTTTAATGTTAGTGAATAACCGGTTTGCTTCAGTTGTCTAGAATAACTAGGTAGTTGGGGCCATTTCATTCTTTAGAGTTTCTGAGGTCACAGTCTAAATTAGAGAAATTGAAGATTAGTTAACATATCTAGATTTAAAGCCTGGTTTTGCCCTTTTCCAACTTATTGTCAACTGGGCACTTGTGACAGAAATTCTGCTTTATCAGCATGGAGATGTACCAGCAAAGTCTTATTTGCATGGAATAGAAGGCAGATATTTTCCAATTCTCTTTATAGAGGTAACTCTCAAGAAATAAGTTTTATTAACTCTTTTTGAGTTGCTGGTGACCAAGATTTGGTTAATTTACTCCAGAGATCGCAGTGAGTGGAACTGTACATTTTCATAAGCACATGCCTTTTTTCAGTACATCCAAAAAAGCGTGTAAGGAAAGAGTCCTCTTGGAATTGGCAAGGAAGGAGAAGAATATTGGAGTTTTTCAGAAGAGGCGGGGAGTTTTGAGGTGATTGGGTGATGGGTTAGGAGAAAGCATAGAATTAGGAATGAATAGATACAGAATCCATGCCAACAGTCATGCATTCAGAGTTCCTATTTCCATAACATGAGGTGGGGCGATAGCCTTTTGAGGTTTCTTTTGACTCAGTGTTGCTGTAATTTTTAAACTGTAGTCTTTTTCTTCTGGTAAACCTGTGTCTATCTGCTTGCACACTGAAGGTTTTTCTAGATTTGTGAATTTAGAATGTAACAGTTTTAAGTGAATAAATGAAAATTTTCTGGGAAATTGCCATTCTTAGCTATGCTTATAAGGGGGCTCATATATTTTGAGGGCGGTCTATCTACCTACCTACCTATCCCTCCATCTATCCTCACCCCCCTGCCCCCCCAAAAAAAAACCAAAGAAGAACTGTACATGTATCCATGGATTTTAGTCTCACCAATTTCAGTATTTGATCATTTATAGTTCAAAGATATGTGAGGAATATGAATGGGAGCTAATTGTCATATCTCCTCATATTGAAAATTGACTGAAGGCAGCTTACTGTTTTCTAGTCAGTATTATAAAATAAATAGCTTTTAAAAAGTCAGAGCAGGTTGGGGCTTTTTTGAGCAGAAGCCACCTGTTCTCCTTGCTTGGTTGGCCCTGTAATAAACCTTTCTCTGTTCCAAAAAAAAAAAAAAAAAAAAGAGCAAAGGGAAAAGAAGAAATGTGACCTAAGCAAAAGTTAATCCCATGATGTCCTCTATGGTTATTGAACTTGGATTTTTCATTTCCTGGTGGTCAAAACAAAAAGGGAAATATGATCAGTTACAAACTTATTTTTGCACATAAGATCAAAGCACTTGAGTTGCTCAAGAGAAGAAAAGTTTTCCTTACCAGTTAGCTTTAAAAGTGATGTTAAAGTCTTACGGGACTTATGAGATGAAGGATGTCATCTGGAGCAACACCTCCCAAAATTTCCTTGCAGAAAATAAAGTAGTGAATTTTATATGGCTGCTTTTTATGCCACTTCACTAAGAAGAAGCAGAGGACATAACAACAAAGCACAGTTTAGGAAAAGCAAGTCTATAAGACACATTGTCATCCGGGGCTACTCAACAGAACCACCACAGAATTCCATCAAATCTGTGGAGCGTGGGGGAGGGGCGGTGAGGCGTTCGCTCCCCAGGTGATTCCAATGTGCGTCCAAGGTTGAGAACCACCGGTACAAGTACCTATGTTATTGATGGTTTGGTTTGATTCAGGAATACAAGGAACAGATAGATTGTAGTTTCTCCCTCAAGTGATACTGTGACAGTTTTGTATGTTCCTTTATTTGTTTTCTTTTTTTAATAACTGGGCTTTGAATTAATGGTGATGTGCAGACCCTTAGAGGTTGTATCCTCTGGAAAGGGCCCAGAGTCCACATGCTCTGTTGTCAATAAAAAGATAGAGCCTTTATTTTAAAATAAGGTTGTCGTCATTTTATGAAAATCGAGGAAGGAAACCAAGACTCATTTGAATAGATGGCCCCCTGCTCTCCGTAGGGTTACGGACCATAGACATGACAAATAGAAGATTCTCTAGACTGGAACTAGTTTATGGTGGTGATTAGGCAACCATGTAGGGTATAGGGATGGTGCCAGTCTTTGGGTCTGGAGAGCTATTGCAGAGATTGGTATTTCCTCAATTAGTAGGTATTTGAAGTACACATATCTGGAGAGAGCGGTCATATAGGTGTTTGCGAGTGTGTGTGTGTGTGTGTGTGTGTGTGTTTTAACCTTAAGCAATAAGGTTAGGGACTATAGAATAGTTTTAGGAATTGGGATTCCATATTTCAATGACTGTTTATAAAAATTGTGGAGAAGTCTTCCTCCAATGCGTGTCACAGTTTTGAAACCTGAGAAATGTGGCTTTGTTCCAAACCTTTGTAGATTTCCCTCTGTCGCTAAGCCTGCTATTGGCATATAGAAAGCTCCATTAAGGGTCATTTGGTATCATTCTAGGACATGTCACTAAATTGGTTGGATTCCACGGCATGTCAGATCTCAATGGCTTGTCTAAGCAGTCTTTTAACCGGTTTAAGTTACAAAGATTTAATGTGTGGAGTCTTTGAAGATTTATTGGTTTATTCATGTAACAAAAATTTTGAGTGCCCTACCTCTGTCTGTCCCAGTGATTTTCTCGTGTAGACTCTCTGCTCTGAAGAACATAAATTCCAGAACAGTGAAACTCCATTCCTTCTTGGGGGGTGGGGTCTTTTGCTGGGGGTAGCAGAATGGGACTGTTATGAGTGACTCTTAACAGGCCGTGGTTGAGGGAGAGCCTTGAACTTCATGGTCTGGAGGGTAGGGAGAAGCCTGTTTTTTATCTTCATGTCCTTTGACACTGGGTGCACAGTTCCTGGTGGATTGAAGGCACTTGATAGATATTGGCCGCAGAACTCGAGAAGCAAGTTAGGATAAACATGGTGATTTGCTTAGAGGGACCTTGCGAAGTGACTCTACATATTTTGGAGAGGAGAGTGCTACCAACTGGGGGCTTTAAGAAGCAGTAGAAGCAGGATCTTCTCATCATCTAGTTCTGGAAATGTCTCTAATTGCTTTTGCCACTTAGTTCAAGAACTAGCAAGGTCCTAGAGTGTTACCAGTGCAAATATAATCACACCATGCCTTTCTAAAGCAGAAGATTATAGATGACCATTTGCCTGTGTCTTTAAACAGAATCTATATAGATTAGCATTAGGGAGAATTCCTAGATAATAAGAAATAACCTAAGTGAAGAATTTCAGTTAGAAAGTGTAAAATAGAGTCCCAGGGACTTCCCTGGTAGCGCAGTGGTTAAGAATCCGCCTGCCAATGCAGGGGACACAGGTTCGATCCCTGGTCTGGGAATATGCCACATGCAGTGGAGCAACTAAACCCATGCGCCACAGCTACTGAGCCTACGCTCTAGAGCCCACGAGCCACAACTGCTGAGCCCATGTGCCACAACTACTGAAGCCTGCACGCCTAGAGCCTGTGTTCTGCAACAGGAGAAGGCACCCCAATGAGAAGCCCGTGCACCGCAATGAAGAGTAGCCTCTGCTCGCCACAATTAGAGAAAGCTGGCATGCAGCAACGAAGACCCAATGCAGCCAAAAATAAATTAATTAATTAATTTAAAAAAATAGAGTCCCATTTCTCTTCAACTTTCTTCTTTGAGTATGTTAAATTTGTGAAGGCTCTTTTTTTGTAAAGATATGAACGTGCACTTACATAGGCATACTTGAATAACATATCTTTTAATTTCTCCCTTACTTGGTTTATATATACCAACTATTTACAAATAGTTGGTAAACTGAGTTTGAAAATGCCTTACATTAATTTTGTCAATTTCTTACATGATTCGGAGAAAAGACTATCTTAGGATTCATTTCACCAATTTATTCTGACCATACACTGTGTGTCAGCCACTGAGATGATGAGTAATAATTTCTGCCCTCAAGGGAGGGAAACTAAGCAAAATGGTCTCCAGAAATTTAAACCACATGTTAAGGATAGAGTAGATGTATAAATGGGATTTTTTTAATAGGTGTATAGGCAAGGATCTCTTAGAACAAGGGGAATCATTGAGGACTTCCAAGAGAAGAGGGTGTTTGGTGGGGACAGTGGGGCAGAGGAGGAACCAATAGGGAGATAAGCCGGGAGAGAGAGCTAGGCTTGCTCCTCGGAAGGGCCTTGCTTGGTTTGTAATCTGTGGCACGGATTAATCTGTTAGAAATAAGGCTCTTAGAGACTGGATTCTGGGTGAGTGGCCTGCCTGATTTTGACCCCTCTGGCCAGAAACTGGTCAGGATATCCATGAAGGAAGTTTTTAAGTTTAAGATTTTGTGTTGAAGATAGAAACTTGTCTTGAGCTTATATTCTATAATAAAAACGTACACTGGCACTGTGCATAGCTTTCTGGGACCTAGTATTGGTATCCAGAGCACCTCAGGGCATGGTCTGTTCTCATCTGGGATCTCTTGCCCCTACCCTGCTGATCAGGGAGGATTTTTGCTGGCTTCCAGTACTTTATTCTTAGTTTCTCAAAGTTTGGTCTTTGAGCACAGTCTTTGTCAAATGACTTTTTCCCCCTGCAAATGTGTGGTGATAATACTAACTGCCTGCTTGCAGATCTGAATCTTTCTCTCAAATATACGTGTGATCTGTGTGTGTGACATTTCAAGGCAGTCATTTTCTTGTGGCCACTTTGCAGACATTGTGACCTGGCTTAAAAAACTTGCATGCTCTGTATTTAAGTCCAATTTGGAGCGGTGCTTTCTCTGTGCTGGAGTGATACGAGAGTTGTTTCAGACCCCTTTGTCAGTGTCAGGGCACTTTCTGTGTATCAGCACTAAATCTTCCTCCAGGGGTAGCTCAAAGCATTGTTGCTTCATCATCCCCCACCTCAGGTGTGGGCCGGGCTCTGCCACAGAGTGGTGGAGAGCCAGAGAAGCTTGCAGAGGAGAGAGTGACCTGCTCGCATTTTAGAAGGAGGAGGGTGGTGGGGAAGCCAGCCTGCAGAGCAAGTGGTAAGTGTCGTATGGTATTTTCGGTTTACCCATTCTTACGTGGCCACTTTGGAGCCGTTTATAAAAGGCAGACATTTTAGCATCTCTCACACACACACACACACACACACACACACACACACACACACACACACACACACACACACACACACAAAATAGTTAACCAAATACTGTACAGAGCAGACCTCCTGGCATCTTGAGCCTGCCTTACCTTATTGTTGAAGCCTCTTCCTTCCGTATGAAGGGGACCAGGACTGGGGTAGGGAGGGAGTGGGACTGAGAACCATCTGGGAGCCACACCCAAGTGAGGAGTGGTCATCCTAGGTCCGCCTCTCAGAGAGGGCTGTCAGTCACCCCAAGCCCGGAGCCTGCGCATTCTCTGAGGGCGCTTCTGACTCGGTGGTCTGATTAGTAATCTTCTGATTTCCTCCCTTTAGTCACTGAGTTGCTTTTTAAAATTGAGACATGGATTTGGCTGTGTAATATATATATATTTTAAATTTATTTATTTATTTTTGGTTGTGTTGGGTCTTCATTGCTGTGTGCGGGCTTTCTCTAGTTGTGGCGAGTGGGGACTACTCTTCGTTGCTGTGCACGGGCTTCTCATTGTGGTGGCTTCTCGTGTTGCAGAGCATGGGCTCTAGGCACGCGGGCTTCAGGAGTTATGGCACGTGGGCTCCAGTAGTTGTGGCACGCGGGCTTATTAGTGGTGGTTCGCGGGCTCTAGAGCACAGGCTCAGTAGTTGTGGCACACGGGCTTAGTTGCTCCGCGGCATGTGGGATCTTCCCGGACCAGGGATTGAACCCGTGTCCCCTGCATTGGCAGGCGGATTCTTAACCACTGCACCACCAGGGAAGTCCTGTGTAATTTTTTTTTTTTTCCGGTTTTTTTCTGTTTGGAAACCCAGAGGAAAGATTTCTGCATTTTGTCTTTGTCCTGAATTTGTAGACCTTATTGGAATAGGTACATATTAAACGCTGCTGGGGAGGAGAGCCTCTTAGGATCACTCCAGTTCAGTTCAGACGGCTATGAAATTCTCAAACGTGTGTCCAGTACTTCTGTCTGGTGCCTAAGCAAAATAAAAGCATTGTACTTAAAATTAGAGTACTCCATAGAATCATAATTTGGGGGGACAGGAATGATATAACCTTGCTTTGAGTTTAACAAATTTGGGGAAGAAACTTCGTTACAGAAACACATAAAAGCAAGAAGTTAAATCTGGTTGCAGTGAGGACAGGGGAGAAAAGTCTTGTTAATGAAAAATGGCATCATATTTTGACAGCGTTGTATCATGGTGGCTTGTGAAAGTGCCTTGCTTGGATATAGAAAATCCCTTTAAGAATTACTGACGCTCAGACCAGAAGTGAGGAACTTGTCTAAGGCAGTAAAAAACCAGTGATGGAGAGGAGAGGAAGGGGAAGATTTGAAGGGTATTGGGTACCTGGATGAAAGAGTCAAGTAAAATTTTAATTCAAAAAAATTTTTTTCTGGTACTGGTATCCCTCGTGCTTTAGAGAGAGGTTTTTGTTGTTTTTTAAGTGAGCCACGTAGACCAAATGACTTAACTGCGAATGACTGAGTTATTATCTAGTTAGATAATACATGTTTTCTGTAAACTGAGCACCTGAGGGTAGGGATGACATCATTTATATTCCTCTGCCTGACACTCTCTGTGGCACATAGAATGTTTATTGAATTAATAAGTACTAAATTCTCTTAAACTTATTTCCAAGATGTTTCTTCCCTTACAATATCATGATATGAATTTAGCTAAGTTCGGGAAGTCTCATTATTATTATCATTTTGCCAATTCACTTTCCTTTCTCCACAATAATATATGCAAACTCAGGCATTACATTGTATATACCCTGTGGTCTATGTGTGTGTATGTATGTGCATGTATCTTTTTATAATCAGGCATCTTACTAATATTTGTTGATTTCATTGAATTTTGCATCCACTCTATGAAATGGTGGTGGATCTCGTTCTTCAGATGTGAATATATTTATGACCTTGATTCCATAACATGCAAACTTAGACCCATCTGGCCTTTCAGTCGTTTATTCAGCTCCTGCTCTGTTGTGGATGCTGTGCAAGGGGCATCTTCTGCACAGCTCTGTAAGGCTGGATGCATAAACCAAAGCTTGAAGAAGTTGTTAGCTTTCCCTACTGCCCACTCCCTCTCCTCTGTGCTTTTTTTTTTTTTTTTAAATAAACCACAGCAATGTGTACTTGGAGTTCCCATTCAGATGCCATCTCCACTCAATGCCTTCCACGATAACCGAAGCCAGATTTCTCTGCACTTCTTCAGTACATGGTGCCATGCAAGGTGCCCAGTGCAGCATCGTCTATTGCAGACGAATGTCCCTGTGTCTCTCTCTTTCTCTTACTGGAGGGAAACTGGGACTCCACCTCATGTATCCTGTGTACCTGGCAGGCACTGGCGGGGCTAATCAAAGTTAGGTGATGCAGAGTGCTTGACATTTGAACATTGTAAACGTGAAAGGTTGATTTTACTGAACAGTCGTAACTGTTTGGTTTGTGGATGTGAGGTGCCTTAGATCAGAATGTGTGTTTCAGTGTTACACAAAGACACAAAGAATGGCATACAAGGTGGCACATTTTTACGCTTCAAATCATTTGGGAACACCTATCTGAAAAATCAGTTCGCATTTTGAGAACTTGAAATCATTCTGTTTACTTTAATGAATAAATCATTAAGTCCTAAGGACAATTAGGACGATCGTTGGAATAACTTCTCTTGGGATAGATTTCTCCCCCACCCCCAGGATTGAGTTGCCTGTAATAAAGTCATAAAAACTATGAAATTGGTTGAAATAAGCTATGTTGCCGAAAAGCTAAGAAACAGTTGTGTTGGGAATTTGTTCAATTGTATTTACCTTGCTCAGGAAAGGCTATTCTTGTAGACAGTAACTGTGTAGTTACTTTTATGAGAGTTGGGTAATAAAAGACGATTGTTAGTATTCCTTTGTTAAAAGAGATGCTAAAAATACTTATAAGGGCTTTTCGAATTTGAATTAAGAGCCCAGTTGTCTGTTTGTTCTTTTCCCCAGATCAGGTGTGTTTTGTTAATTTCTGGACAGGGGAAATAACATAATTTCCTCCTTACTCTCTGCATTCTCCCAGCCTCTCTCCTTGCATATGCCTTGGGGTTAAGATTTTACAGTTTTCCATGACATGCCTTTGTCAGTAAAAGTCATTTTTTCCCAATTTGAATGTTTTTAGGAGCTTGCTCTTGTGTTTCTTACCTTCTCCCACACCTCTTTCTGGGGGGACTTAGTGTCTTTCCTGTTCGACTGAGGACAGATTCTCTTCATCTTCATTCCCAGAACCCTCACAGTGAATGAGCATAATGCCTTTCAGCTCATGGGTGCCTGGGAACCTCACGCTTGTGAATGTTCTCACTAGCCTCCGCATACTCTTCCATTTTACTTATTAGGGGACTGATTCAAGACAGTAGGAACCACCCACACTTCGTTAATTTGTGAGATAAGGCCTGCAGCAGCAAAGACTGATAAGCTGGAATCTGTGCTTTTAACTGCCTGCCAAGCCCCAAGCAGGATGCTGGCCCTGTGGAGGGCTTTCCCCTGTGGCCTCTCATCCTCAGGGCACCATTTGCAGAAGGAAGTCCTTAGCGGCAAAGGGATTACCGCTAAATTCCAAAGAGTGGCTTCCAGGCCCTGAAGGCAGATGTTTCCTCCTCACTGCCTTCATATCTTAAGTCCAGTCCTTTTCCTTCCTGACATAATTTAGTCTTTTTTAAACCTCTTATCTACTTCCTAATGCATGTCTTCAATACCTGGCTTTTGCAATCCACCTTTGAAAAGGAGTCATCCCTTGGCCCAGTCCACCTTCACATGCGTCTCCAGAAGAAGGAAGTTGTTTGAGGGACACTTAGCCAGCTGGCCTTGGCCGGGGTAGTCCTGAGGAACTCCATTATGATTTTGATAATGGTCGGGCCCATGGGGTCGAAGAATGTGAGTGTGCCCCAAAGCTTCTTCATCACAAGAGGATGTAAATAGAATTTCTGAAATCTTGAAAGAAGACTACCCCTTAAGTGCTCTTTGCTGTTTGTCTTGGATAATATTGCATAACTAGCAAGTGAATCAGTGAGATAAAGAGCTTTGTTTGTAAATTCTAATACTGAAGGAGAAGAATTTCTTGTCTAATTACACAGGGATTTCTGTTATTCCTTAAAACGTTATAACACATGTGAACCATTTTATACACACAAAACATTCAAATTCTTTTTATTTTTGGCTGCGTTGGGTCTTTGTGGCTTTTGTCCCTTTAGTGGTTATATTTGACTGTCCAGAAAGTATTTTTGAGTGACCCATTAAAAAATAATGAGAGACCCTAGTGTACATTGACATTGACTCAGGCAGTCTATGAAATTTCACGAAAATACTGTGGAGTCTGTTTTTTGGAAGCCTGTGTAATTCTAGAGGAAGAAGAAACTCTTTGTGCCTGTTTGTCATGTCTTATTTTAAAACCTGACTTTTGAGCTTTATTTGATGCCTTAATTGTTCTCACTTCAGAACGGATGTCATCTTAAAGTGATTCATCCCTGATGAGATTTCTGTTTTGTACCTAATAGAAACAAGCCTTTTCCAATTATGTAGCCAAAAGAAACCCATGTAACTAGTTCTGTTTAGGATATAAGAATGCATATGAACTTAGAAAAGTAAGTATTGATAAAATATTCCTAGAAAAATGATTGGAGATAATTTTTAGAGATAATTAAGTCTCACCTTTACTCTGCCATATGCCATGCCATGGCATAGCATCCTTCTTTTCATTGAGATGACAACTAGGGACCTCTTTGAGTTTAGATGTATAAAGAGAAAAGAAAGTGCAATGCACTTCTTTTTTTTTTTTTTTTTGATCAGTTGTTTTGGTATGGTATGTATTTTTCCATCTTATGTCCTTTTGGCCTATCTGTGTCTTCATATTTTAAGTATGACTCATGTAGGAAGCATGTAATTGGGTTTTGCCTTTATATCCATTTTAACATATTCTGCCTTTTAATTGGAGTATTTTGTCCATTAACATTTAGTGTGATTATTGATATGGTTGAATTTAGGTTTACCATTCAATAATTTACTTTCTATTTCTCCCCTCTGTTTTTGTTCTTTTTTTCTTGCCTTCTTTTGGATAATTTGAAATATTTTTAGAATTCCATTTTAATTCTTTTGTTATTTTGTACCTCTTTGTGTTCTATTTTGTGGTTATTCATGGTGTAATACACACCCTTGAGTTTTCAAGATCCATATAGAATTAATACTGTACAACTTTACGTAAAATACAGAAACCTCGCAACCATTTAGGTCCATTTACCATCCATCTCTCTCTAATTCTGTTCTTTGTGTTTGTTTTCATAATCTTTCTTTTTAACTTCATGGTGTACATATGCCCATTGCTATCTATCTTTTTTTTTAATATTAAATTTTTTTTTTTATTTTTGGCTGCATTGGGTCTTTGTTGCTGTGCACGGGCTTTCTCTAGTTGCGGCGAGTAGGGACTACTCTTTGTTGCGGTGCGTGGGTTTCTTATTGCGGCGGCTTCTCTTGTTGCGGAGCATGGGCTCTAGGCAGCTCAGTACTTGTGTCTCATGGGCTCTAGAGCGCAGGCTCAGTAGTTGTGGTGCACGGGCTTAGTTGCTCTGTGGCATGTGGGATCTTCCCAGACCAGGGCTTGAACACCGTGTCCCCTGCATTGGCAGGCGGATTCTTAACCACTGCTCCACCAGGGAAGTCCCTATTGCTGTCTGTCTTGAAGAGAGGCTTACTTTTGTTGTCTGTCTTCTCTTGCTCTGAGGCTTGGATTGTTAGGAATGCTTACCAGTGCTGTGGCTGTGTAGGAAAAACTGTATTGTTGTAAATATGTTAATTTACCATGCTTGCACAGGCACACCTCAGAGGCATTGTGGGTTCAGTTCCAGACCACCTCAATAAAGTGAATATCTGAATAAGGCAAGTCACACAAATTATCTGGTATCCCAGTGCATGTAAAAGTTATGTTTACACTGTATGGTAGTCTGTCAATAAAGTGTGCAACAGCATTATGTCTTTAAAAAAACAGTGTACATACATTAAATAAAAAATACGAAACAACAAGACAGTTATAATAGTAACATCAAAGATCACGGATCACAGGTCACTGTAGCAAGTGTAATAATAATGAAAAAGTTTGAAATAATTGTGAGAATTGCCAAAATGTGACCAACCAAGAGACATGAAAGTGAGCAAATGCTGTTGGAAAAATGGTGCCAATAGACTTGCTTGATGCAGGGTTGCCACAAACCTTCAATTTGTAAAGAACACAGTATCTGGGAAGTGCAATAAAATGAAGCATATTAAAATGAGGTATGCCTGTCCTGGCATAGGACAAGAATGTAATAAAGCTTTCCAGGATGAAAAAAGTTATAGTTACTTGTAACAAAGAAGTATAAAAACTTATTTTCCCTGAAGTTTTCCCTTAAGATATGATAGGATGAATGTTTTACGGAAGGGCATAACACTAATTTAACAGGGTGATATTTTTCAAGCGAGTGACTGTTTCTGAATTGAGAATATGAGACAATTGTAGATTTACAGATACCTGCAATAGTATTTTACAAGGAAGGCCAGCATTGTGCCTCTCCTTTAAAAACAAACAAGCAAATAAACAAACAGACCTCAAGGTTACTGTGCAAAACACACCACACACAATTCCCTTTCTCCTTTTCCTTCTCTTCCACGTCCTTGCTGTGGACTGCCTTAGCCCTTAATCGGGTTTAGTATGAGATTAGGAATTGGTGGCACACTTAGAGGTTAGGAATTTTTTTAAAAAACACTTACTTTTTGTTGCTTTTTTTTTTTTTTTTTTGCGGTACGCGGGCCTCTCACTGTCGTGACCTCTCCCGTTGCGGAGCACAGGCTCCAGATGCGCAGGCTCAGCAGCCATGGCTCACGGGCCCAGCCGCTCCGTGGCATGTGGGATCTTCCCGGACCGTGGCACAAACCCGTGTCCCCTGCATCGGCAGGCGGACTCTCAACCACTGCGCCACCAGGGAAGCCCTTGTTGCTTAATTTTAAAAGCACACAGTTTTTAGGGCCGAACCAGAGCTAGAAAGGAGAGAAATAGTTGAGATTTGTAGATCTCAATGTAGATGAGAATTTTGAGACAGAGCTATTTTAAGAGGGTTAAATTCAGAAGCAGAATTTCCCTAGTGTGATTTGAAAGTATTCCAGGATTCAGGATTGAATGAAAGGGAATACCATTTTGAGAGAGCTCTTAAAGAAAAAGACTGAAACAGAAAGGTAGAAACAGTTATCTAAGTTCAGGAGAGTTTCCTGAGACAAAATTTGTTCCGTTAAGCACTTTGGCTAATGGAGATGACAAACTAAAAGTCCTCAAATGGATTTGACCGTTTTGGAGAGTGATTCCTCAAGCGCCTCATTAGAGGATAGCCAGAGGGACTGAAAAGTAGGGGGCTGCTTGGGAGAACATGAGCGTAAGCTTTAGGCGGTGGTGGGTGATGTGTTGGGTGTCACATCATCTTTTCTGCTTCGTACAGTAGGTGAAAGAAACCTAGAAAGGAAATGGCAGGGTGGAGAGCTTGGAGTTTGGGGAAAAGAAGCCCTGCCATCACCCTTGATGCCCACGAAAGCAGGGCCACGGTGGAGATTAACATTCTGAACAGAAATAAGGTGGAGAAGGGACATAAACACCAACTAGATAATTTTGAACATGAAACCCAATCTTCTGCTCTGACAGAACATAACAGATGAGCCCCAAACCAAGCTTCCAAAACCTAAAAGCGATAGATACAGCTATTTACAGATAAGCAGCAAACATGCTTGGTGTTGGGGAAAGTTTGGCTCTCAACGAACAGCCGTTTAGCTGATCTGGAAATGAAGGGGGGACTTACACTGAAACGTCAGGCTGTCGCTATTCTTAGAGCTCAACTAGAGGACAGACATAGTGGATGAAACACCGCTCTTGATGTGGTGGGATGAAAACCATGTTTGCCCGTTGTTATCGTCATCGTAGTTCAACAAACCGTTCATTTTTGTGTGTGGTAACTCACAATGATGACACGCTCACAAAATAATGCGAAGCATATGGGTCACAACTGTTTTTAAGTAGAAACTTCTCTAAAGATTTATTTAAGTTCCTTAATTATAGAGTGGTTGGGAAGACTGGCATGTGGTTTCAGTTTAGTTATAAATGTTGGCCGTGGTGACGGGCATGTGCTAACGTTGCCAGAGAGAAAGAGAACAAGATTGGGAGGGGAGCTGGTGTCTTTCAGGACCCGCCTGCCCCTTTGTCATTTTTAAGTGAAGTCAAGATCTTTTGTGTTTATACGAAATAAGTATGATGACATTTATGCTCTGCTTGAGATGCCTGTGCCAGTAGTCCAGGCCAATTTTCCCAGCGCTTAAATACTTTAATTGGTAAATTTTCATGGCAGTTTGAAATCAGGGACTCTCCAGAGTCCTGACAGAATAACTACCCCTTTTAGCCTTTATCTGAAATTAAAATATACTCCTCATTAGATGAATCAAGCCCAGTTTGGGGAACAGCAGTTAAGTGTTCTGTCTAGATAGACAAGTGGAAAGTAAGTGTTCAAGCTAGGTGTTTCTTTGACTTGAAATAAACCCATGCCAGGGTCATTTGGTGATCTCCTGAACCCTCGTGTGTGTGTGTCCACATATCTATGTGCACGCACAATCATATGTGGTTATTCACATTAGAAGTCAGTTTGCATCCTTTGGGATCTGGTAATAGTGTAATATATAAAGCTAACTTGCAGTCTTAGGAGCATGGGAAAAGGCCTGTGTTAACCCATGAAGGGGTCGGCAGATGTGTATGGTTGGAAAAGTTCATCTGTATATTTGCCGTAACATGCTTTCCTCTGTTTCTTGCCCATGATGAAAATGACAGCGGCATCACTGAGCTCTTGTCTGGAGGTGGGAGGAGTGGGAGGGAGGAAGGCTAATAAGGAATCTAAGTAAAGCTCTCCTTCCCCTTATGAAGGTCACAGAAGACATGGCTTTCCTGTTCACCACCCTTTACGGAGTGCAGTCCAGTAGGGACTTTGTCAGTACACTCATTCATTCATTCGTGTTTTGGTATAGACGATGTCTTTCGTTCATATCTCTGTGGGATGCACAGAGATTAATTACACAGCAAGGCTGTCCCCCCAGGAGCTTACACTCTGGTAAGGGATCAGAAGATGTCTGCATAACTAATTATGATACAGAAGGACATTGGACATTTATTCAGGACTCGATCACTTTTAAAGTGCTTTCATACAGGTATACTTAATCCTCTACGTGGAAGTACGTGGCTACATTTTTAATTTTGTACCTGCAGAAAACTCAGCCAGGGTGAGGGACTTGCTCAGGGTCCTGTAGGTGTTAAGTTGGGGGTCTGGGGCCCAGGGAACCCTGTCCATCTAGGATGCCTCTGCCTCTGGGATTCACTGTTCTGTCCGTTGTCCCAGTATGCAGTGGTGCAGAGGGGCATGCTTGCTTCCTCCTCGGGGATTCAGAGAACGCTAGAGAAGGATGAGGCCACTGAGTGACCTTGGCACTGGTCGACCTTGGCACACAGCAAGGCACTGGTTACTTAGGGGATGGCTGAAGGGATCTGAGGGTGAGGAAGACATGCTGGACGGAAAGAGATCAGTGTACATTGTTCACATAAGCAAGCTAAAGCAACATGTTACTCGAAAAAGTCCCTTTCTTGCCTTTTCTTTATATGTTCATTCGACAAATGACTGTATTTATGTGCAAGGCTTTGGTTGGAGTCATTGATGTGACGGTTACACATAAGGCTTGTGGTGACTCTCTTTGGGGGCTCACATCGATCCAGCCAGAGGATAAGGCCACAGATGATTGTAAGAGGATGTGAGGAGAGGGGAAGAATGTGATACACGGGATTTCTGGGTTCAGGTTATGACTGTCCTGGTCTCGGACATGTCATGTCACCTCTCAGTCTCATTGGATCCTTTTTCTTTAAGGATGCAGGTAGCATTCACTTCACAGAGCTACCGTAAGGATGAAATCTGATTATGAACACAACACTTCATTCAGCTCCTAGCACACCGAAGGTGCTCAGTACATTGTCATTATTATGGCGCCACACACTTCCTGAAGAGAAGCCAAAGTCTGGTTGGCTGAATCGACGCTCTTCCCGTATCCCAGCCCTTCCCCAGGCTCCTTGCCTCCAGATTGGTCTCTCTTACATGCCGTCCTGTGGCCCTGTGATCTCTGTCCAGAGCACGGAGGTGGTGTGTCCCAGTGGTCAAGAGCACACTGCCAGTGTGACCTTGACAAGTTCTGTCTTCACTTTTTGACACAATTTCATCATCTGAAAATGGGATTAATAATAATTTATTCGTAGTAGTTTTGTTGTGAGATTTAAAATGATTAAATATGGGGGCTTCCCTGGTGGCACAGTGGTTGGGAATCTGCCTGCCAATGCAGGGGACATGGGTTTGAGCCCTGGTCCGGGAAGATTCCACATGCCGCGGAGCAACTAAGCCCATGTGCCACAACCACTGAGCCTGTGCTCTAGAGCCCGCGTGCCACAACTACTGAAACCCGTGTGCCTAGAGCCCGTGCTCTGCAACAAGAGAAGCCACCGCAGTGAGAAGTCTGCGCACCGCAATGAAGAGTGGCCCCCGCTCGCCGCAACTAGAGAAAGCCCGCGCACAGCAACGAAGACCCAACGCAGCCAAAAATAAACAAATAAAAAAATAATAAATTAAAAAAAAAGATTAAATATGAAGGGCCTGGGGACCATGCTGGTACAGGGTAAATGCTGCTATTTTTAGCTCTAATTACTCTCTGATTACTATGTGATCCTGTCCCTCTGTTGCTTACATTCCCTCTGGGTGGCTCCCGATCATCTCTGTTCTCCTGATTTGGAGTCTGCCCATCTCTCTAGCGCATCACTCCTCAGGCTTTGCTTTCCAGCAGCTTTTTGCGGTACACAGGCCTCTCACTGTTGTGGCCTCTCCCGTTGTGGAGCACAGGCTCCGGACGCGCAGGCTCAGCGGCCATGGCTCATGGGCCCAGCCGCTCCGCGGCATGTGGGATCTTCCCAGACCGGGGCACGAACCTGTGTCCCCTGCATCGGCAGGCAGACTCTCAACCACTGCGCCACCAGGGAAGCCCGCTAATGAATTCTTTAGGGCTGTGTTTCTACCTCTTAAGATACTCCTACTCCACACCCCTACCCCCTTGAGGTCTGGTTCTGCAATGTTTTGCACATATCTTTTTCCTTGCACTTAACCTATTTTCTATTTTGTATCTCTCTCCCGTGCATTCCTAGCGTGTTCTTCACATAAGGTAGACTCAGTAAGTACTTGTTAATAAATGAATTAGAAGAGGAGCTTTCCTATTTTAAGTACAGTATCATATTGTCCCAATTATTTTTCAGTTAGTTAGAGGGAGCAAAATTTACCTTGTTCGTAAATTTTGAGGAGGGGAAGGTCAACATGAGGACTTTCTTGATAGGGGGCCCTTTGTCATCATAGAGCGCACAGGACCGGACAAGAACCACGGCAAACCTATAGTACCACCTGCCTCTGGTGGACCTTACAGTTTCAACCATCTTGTTTGTGAAGGCAGTAGTTCTGTGTTTAGCTTAGTGATGGTAATATCAGCTATTTGGTGTTTGATAACATTTTTCTAGTGTTTGAAAAAAAAATTTTCTCATTGTTTCGAAACTCCAGTGTATTGTCCTGGAAATAGCAACATTATCCAGTTGTGGACATGTGGACATGTACTCTCTATCTTTAGAGTACTATACATCAGTACCGTTTCAGTTAAGAGAGAATGCATAGGAGAAGGTAACACGGGCCACAAACAATGGATAGCTTTATTTATTTACTTTAAGAATTTGAAAGAAATAAAATGTGATATCTCAGCTTTCTATCTAAAGCGTATCAGTGACCCTTTAAAGAGCCTGCAGTTAGTTATATCTGATAAACATATAATAATGAGCTGAATTTTAAGGACTTTTTTCCCATTATCCCCTGCAGCTTTGCCCTGTCAGATGAAGCATACAGATCCCTAAGAGATCAAGATAAAGACCAGTGTATTCTGATTACTGGGGAAAGCGGAGCAGGAAAAACAGGTAAGGCCACTGGACAACCTTACTTTCTCCTGTAGAAGGGTAGACGCTGCACAGAATGACGATGGCAGAGCGGGTGGGTGGAGCCTCATTAGCATGACGCTCACAGGACTCATGCTGGGAAGGCTAGTGATTAGGATCCTGGAATGTTCTCCGGGAAGGACTTGCCTCATCTCTCCCGTGAAGGAGCAGGCACCTATCAAAAGGGTTCCAACCAATGTGGGAGTCTCTTTCTGGATTCTAGACCTTTCTGTTGCAGTTCCTGCGTACTTCAAGGTCTTTTATCTTCCCTCCAAGACACCAAGGTCTAGTGCGAGGTCTCACCACTTCCCTAAGAAATGCCAGACTGTTTGGGTTTGGAGATCCCACAACCACAGACTATCTCTCTGCTAAAAAGTGAAGGAGGGCACCAGGAAAATGCTGGATTTCACTGTAGAAAAGTCTTCCTCTGAAGCCTGAAGCATTGAGATTTTTGTACACATTTTTAGACAGGCTGGCAACCTCCCCATAAAACAACCCCTCAAATGGGGAGGGAGTGTGCTTTTTTTTTTCTTGTGCTTTTAATAAAAGCAATCTGTGTGATTGTCTTGAGTGAGAAAGTGATTTTACACATGGTGCCCAGCTACCTGGAAAACGTTCAAAAGAGCTGTGATCTCTGAGTCCAAACTTGGACAGGTTAGAACTGCTGTTGTCAGTAGGTTTCTTTGATGGAACTGATGAGTCCCTGAAAGAGGAGGATAGTATTTTCATAACTGGTTCATCTGTAAGATGTTCTTGTTTTATAGATAAGACTCTGATCATTGGTCATTTCTGCTAGTTTGCCAAAGTGGGATTTAAATGCTTCAACTTTACTTGGCTATTTAATTATCAGATTAATAACTTTGATTTCCTGATGCTCAAGAGAAGAAAATCCCCTGTGGATATTTCAGTCAACTGACTGAATCCATTTTGTTCATTAGCCCTTAGTTAGATTTGTGTCTTTAAACTCTCCCTATCTGCGCTGAAATGGCTTTTCTTTCTATACCTATTTCTTCCTCCACTTTCTTAAGGAGTACCTCTTCCCTACCCCTCGAAGTAGCTGGAGAAAGAATGGCTAGATAAGATGTGTCCAGCTCCCTTCCCGGAGCCTTTGGAGACATAGTGCACTGTTTCTTTGCAAGGTTGTGCAGGTTCTAGGCTCTGGATGGGCAGAAATGGAGGGGGAAAGAGTGGCATGTAAGAATCTAAGGTAACAGAGAGCACAGACTCATATAATTGGAAGGGATCTTAGTTAGAGACCATTTAGTGTAGGGTCCTCCCCAGGGACAGCCAAACTCCTTTGATAGTGATGCAGGCCTCACTGCTTTGTAAGGTGGCCTATGGACTTTGTCACACAGGTTTGGGAACAAAAGTTCTTCCTTACCTAGAGGTGAATTCTGCCTCTATGTATTCGTCTTAACTCTGCAGTCTGGGACCTTACCAAATTAGTCTGCTTTCTCTCCTACAGGACAATCACTTAATTCTTCGAAGTCATCCATCAAAGCTTCCTAGGGCTAAAAATCCCTTTTCTTTAAAAATTTCTCATGTGATACACATTCATTTATTCATTCATCTAGGAAATAATTCCTGAGTACCTACTAGGTGAAAGGTACTGCAGTAGGTACCAGTGATACATTGGTGAGCCAGACACCATTCCTGTCCTTGTCAAGTTTATAGTGTAGTACAGGAGATAAACAATAGCTCTACGCTATATATGTACATACATCTAAATGTATACAGGTATACATACAATTTATATACAAAACGTTAAGTGTAGTGAAGTGAGGTGTACACTTGTAAGGGTGCGTATACGAACATGTAACAGGAGGATTGAATCTCGTTCCCAAATTCCTCACTGTCATGGTCATATTATTCCAGCGTCTTCCCAGTTTGTCAATATGCTTTATAAAATTGCATCCCAAGGAGTAAACAGAATACTTCAAATTTGCTCCTGGTTATTGTGAAACTGTTGCCCTCTTAACGTGGATACGAGACTTCTATTCATGTGGTACGTGTATTGACTCATATTGGTCTTTTCATCGAGCAAGGTGTTATAGGTTTCTTGTATATTAACTTCTGTTTGGTCAGATTTTCTCAGTTGGGTATTGTTCAACAAAATTATTTTAAGCCTACATGTAGAATCTTTTGTTTATGATTCTGTTCCCTCCCGTAGAACCACTGCCATGCCATTGGGAAATAATAATAGTAGCTAACTTACGTGAGCACTTACCACGTGTTGGGCATCGTGGTTAGCATATTGCACGTATGAGATAAGTATTCTTATCCCCATATTTATGATGGAGAAATTGAGCCACAGAAAGGTTAAACAACTTGCTTAAACTTAGAATTAGAATCCCATTTTCTAATCCTGTCAACCCTACCTCACAGTGAGTAAGTGGCAGAGCTGGGATCTTGAACGCAGGTAGATATATAGCTCTAGAGACCCCACTTGTCTCAGCTCAGGCTGCTGTAACAAAATACCAGAGACTGAGTGATTTAAACAACAGACATTTATTTCTCATCGTTCTGGAAGCTGGGAAGTCCAGTCAAGGTGCCTGGTGAGGACCTTCTCTCTGTGTCCTCACATGGGAGGAGAGAGTTTAAAAGTGAGCCTGACCGGGCACTGGTCTTCCTCCTCTTATAAGGACGTTAATCCCATCACCGAGGTCCTACCCTCATGTCCTCATCTAAACCTAGTTACCTCCTGGAGGCCCCATCTTGGAGGTTAAGGTTTCAGCATATGAATTTCAGGGGGACACAAACATTTAATTCATGGCACCATTTTTATCCACTATGCTAAGCTGTATCTTCATACTTTGAACATGATTCTTTTTGAGTGCCATTAAACCCATTGCCCTTGTTGGTAATTTTTTTTTTTTTTTAAACTAGCCTCCAGTGTCTCTTTAAGGCAGGGATTATGTTTTCTTCATCTTTGTGTCCCTATAGCCTGACTTAATGCCTGGGACCCATTAGGCAATCACTACCTATTTGAATGATTGAATAAATGCCATCCTCCAACCCGAGCCTCCTTCTGTGTCTTAATTTAAGAAATTGACGAAAATACTGAATCAGACCAGGACAAAGACTGATCCTGACAACTGAAAATTGAAATATAGTTAATTCATTAAAAGTAAATTTGGCGGAATTCCCTGGCAGTCCAGTGGTCACGACTCTGAGCTCTCACTGCCGAGGGCCCGGGTTCGATCCTTGGTCGGGGAACTAAAAATCCCATAAGCCTCGTGGCACAGCCAAAAAGAAAAAAAAAGTTGTTGTGTTGGTTAGTTCTGGATCATCTTTCTTTATCTTTCTATATTCTCTTTAGGGCGGTCACAACTAGTCTCAGATTATGTTTTTGCCTCCTAAACTGTACACTCCACTCAGTACCTCTGACTTTGTCTTCCAGCTTACGCATCCAGTACCTGCTTGACAAGTCTGTGTGGGTCTCTCAGAGGCATCTCAAACTAAGCACGCCCTAAATCGAACTTTCGATTTTACCCTCCTACCCAAACTTCCTGGTCTCAATAAGTGGGACCACCCATCAGCCTAGTTTCTCAAGCTAGAGATGTAACTGTCATCCTTGATATTTTCCTTTCCTGTATCTTCCACATGAATCCCATTTTCTAATCCTGTCAACCCTACCTCTAAAATATATCTCATGCCAAGTTCTTTCTTCCTTTTCTTTCTTTGACTCTAGTTAGACTAAGCCACCAACCATTACTTCCTTTGAGGACTGTTTGTAGCAATGTCTAATAGGTCTCTTCTTTTCCCCCTATGCTTGCCTACAGTTTTTTTTTCACAGACACCAGAATGATCTGTAAAACTGAAAACTGGATCAAACCCTTGGCCTGTTAAAAAAATTTTGTTTCGAGTTACCTTTTTGTGTGTGTGTGCGATGAGAACTTTTAAGATCTACCGTCTTAGCAACTTTTTTATTTAGCCTCACCACACGGCATGCAAGATCTTAGTTCCCCCACCAGGGATCGAACCCATGCTCCCTGCAGTGAAAGCGCCAAGTCCTAACCACTGGACCGTCAGGGAATTCCTCTGAGCAACTTTTAAGTATACAATACAGTGTTAACTATAGTTGCCATGATGTACGTTAGATCCCTAGAACTTCATCTTATAACTGGAAGTTTGTACCTTCTGATCACCTTTCACCCATCTCCATTTCCCCATTCTCCTTCTCAAACCAGCAATCTACTCTTCTCTTTGTTTCTATGAATTTGTCTTTTTTTTTTTAGATTCCATATATGTGAGATCATACAGTATTTGTCTTTCTCTGACTTATTTCAGTTAGTATAATGCCTTCACGGTTCATCCGTGTTGTCACAAATGGCAGGATATCCTCCTTTTTTTTTTTGGCTGAACAATAGTCAGTTGTGTGTGTATACACACACACACACACACACACACACACACACCCCACATTTTTCTCTATTCATTCGTCCATAGACTGACCGACACTTGTTTCCATTTCTTGACTATTGTAAATAATGCTGCAATGAACATGGGAGTGCAGATATCGCTTCAACATAGTATTTGTTTTTCCTTTGAATATATACCCAGGAGTGGTATTGCTGGATCATATGGTAGTTCTATTTTTAATTTTTTGAGGAACTTCCATACTGTTTTCCATAGTGGCTGCACCAATTTACATTCCCACCAAGAGTGCATAAGAATTCCCTTTTTCCACATCCTCTCCAACACTTACTTCTTGTGTTTTTTTGATATTAGCCATTCTGACAGGTGTGAGGTGGTATCTCATTGTGGTTTTGATTTGCGTTTCTCTGATAATTAATGATGTTGAGCATCTTTTCATGTGCCTGTTGACCATCTGTATGTCTTCTTTGGAAAAATGTCTATTCAGGTCTTCTGCCCATTTTTTAATCGGATTGTTTGGGGTTTTTTTGGTTGAGCTGTATGAGCTATTTATGTATTTTGGATATTAACCCCTTATTGGTCATATTATTTGCAGATATTTTCTCCCATTCAGTAGGTTGCCTTTCCATTTATTAATCATTTCTTTTGCTGGCAGAAGCTTTTTAGTCTGATGTAATCCAACTTGTTTATTTTTGCTTTTGTTGTTTGTGCCTTGGGTGTCATATCCAAAAAATCATTGCCAAGACCAGTGTCTAAGAGTTTTCCCCTATGTTTTCTTTTAGAAATTTCACGGTTTCAGGTCTTACATTTAAGTCTTTAATCCATTTTGAGTTAATTTTTGTGGGTGGTAGTTAATTTTTGTCAGTTCCATTCTCTTACATGTGTATATCCAGTTTTCCCAACACCATTTATTAAAAAGACTGCCTTTTTTCCATTGAATATTATTGGCTCCTTTGTCAAATATTAGTTGACTGCTTATGCATGGGTTTATTTCTGGTCTCTTCATTCTGTTTCATTCATCTATGTGTCTGTTTTTATGCCAGTATCATACTATTTTGATTACCGTAGCTTTGTAGTATAATTTGAAATCAGGGAGTATGATGCCTCTAGCTTTGTTCTTCTTTCTCAATACTGCTTTGGCTATTTGGGGTCTTTTGTGCTTCCATATGAATTTTAGGCTTGTTTGTTCTATTTCTGTGAAAAGTGCCATTGGAATTTTGACAGGGATTGTATTGAATCTATAGATAGCTTTGGATAGTATGGGATGTTTTAACAATATTAATTCTTTCTGTTCACGAATGTGAAATAGCTTTCCATTTGCTTGTGTCACTTAAATTTCTTTCACCGATGTCTTATCATTTTCAGTATACAGATCTTTCACCTCTTGGTTAAATTTATTCCTAAGTATTTTATTGTTTTTGTTGCTATTGGAAATGGGATAGATTTCTTTATTGCTTTTAAAATTATTTATTGTTAGTATAAAGAAATGCTACTGATTTCTGTATGTTGATTTTGTATCCTACAACTTTACTAAATTAGTTTATTACTTCTTACAGTCTTTTTGGTGGAGTCTTTTGGATCTTCTGTACATAAGATCCTGTCATCTGTAAACAGAGACGATTTTACTTCTTCCTTTCTGTTTCTGATGCCTTTTATTTCTTTTTCTTGCCTAATTGCTCTGCCTGGGACTTTCAGTACTATGTTGAATAGGAGTGGGGAGGGTTGTCTTGTTCCTGATCTTAGAGGAAAAGCTTTCAACCTTTCACCATTGAGTATGATGTTAGTTGCCTGCTTGTCCTGTATGGCCTTTATTATGTTGATGTATACTCCTTCTTTATCTAATTTGTTGAGAGTTTTTATCATGAGAGGATGTTGAATTTTGTCACATGCTTTTTCTGGACTTATTGAGATGATCATATGATTTTATTCTATTAAAATGTGATGTATGTGTTAAATGTGAGGTATCACATTTATTGATTTGCATGTGTTGGACCATCCTTGCATCCCACAGATGAATTCCACTTGATCATGGTATATGGTCCTTTTAATGTGCTGTTGAATTCAGTTTGCTAGTATTTTGTGAATTTGGGCCCTTATATTCATTAAGGATATTGACCTATAGTTTTCTTTTCTTGTAGTATCCTTATCTGGCTTTGGTATAAGGGTAATGCTGGGTTTGGAAGTGTTCCCTCTTCTTTGTATTGCAAGAGTTTGAGATAGTTCTGGTCTTGGGCTTTTCTTTTTGGGAGGTTTTTGATTATTGACTCAATCTTCTTAGTAGTAATCGGTCTGTTCAGATTTTCTATTTCTTCATGATTCTAGGAACTTATCCATTTCTTTTAGGTTGTCTAATTTGTTAGCATATAATTGTTCATAGTAGTCGCTTATGTTCCTTTATTTCTGTGGTATCTGTTGAATGTCTCCTTTTTCACTTATAATTTTATTTATTTGAGCCCTTTTTCTTTTTTTCTTGGTTAGTTTGCCAATTTGGTTTATTTTTTCAAAGAACCAACTTTTAATTTTGTTAATCTTTTCTACTGCTTTCCTCATTCTCTGTTTCATTTATTTCTGCTCTAATCTTCATTATTTCCTCAAAAAAGCTGTATCTTCTGCTGAGATTGGGCTTAGTTCTTGTTTTTCTAGTTTTTTGAGGTATAATGTTAGGGGGTTTTTTAAGATCTTTCTTTTATTCTTGATGTATGCATTTATAGCTATAAAATTTCCTCTTGAAACATTCTTGCTGCGTCTCATCAGTTTTGGTATATTGTTTTTCCATGTTTGTTTGCATCAAACTTTTTTTTACATAAAAATATTTAACAGTTTCCACTGCACCAAAATATAAGCCAAACCCCGTGTGCCTGTCACACAAGATTCTGCTTGATCTAGCCTCGACCTTGTTCTTCACCTTCCCCTCATGCTTTCCCCCCTTCTAATGGCAGCTCATGTTACTTTTCACTAAAAGGCTTGCTGTTTATTGTATGTAGCCAGTGTCATTATATAGAGTTTCCCACCCCTTTTTAGATCATTCATTTGAACTCTGGATATAGGCTCTTACCACTGTTTACTCAGAAATTTGTGATATCTTTGGTTGTTTAGAACTCTTTCTTTCCGGTAAGAACTTTAAGAGGACATTGGTATCTTGGGGGAAAGTTTTTGCTCCTTCCGTGTCACTAACCAGTTCTTTTCTTGTGAAACAGAATTTAATTCTTAGAAGCAATACAGCTTCTTGTTTGCTTCCAGGTTAACCAGTGAAAATGGTGGCAAGGCAAGTTAAAAACTGTGTCCCTGACAGAAGTCATTTGTATTAGTGACGTATCTCATGCCACCTACCCCTGCCTCAATCCCTTTGACTGTATCTACAAGCCTATTCATTTCACGTGTGTTTCCTTTTTTAAAGCATAAGGGAGGAAGAGATGAAAATATTCCTAAGCCTATTCACTTTTTTAGATTTTTACTCATTCTTCATCATGTCTAAAGATTTCTTTGAGTATCTGATGGTTTCAGTTTGTTCCTGAGTGAGTCATCAGAAGTGGGTTGTGGTCACTGGTTTGATTGGTATTGGCCAGTTCTTCATCTCCTCTGGAACGTGTTCCAAGAAGACAGCACATCCACATCCATGAGCCATGTTGGTATATGACCTCCTCCTTCTCAGAGAGTTGTAAACCATACTGCTTCCTCCTGGAGCAAAATTCCATCTCCTGGTAGGCTCGTGTACCTTCTTTATTAAGAAACTGAGTGGAGGTTGCTGTTACTGTTTCACAGGGAGGGCATTCATTCTTTTCTGAGAAAAACAAAAACACCTTATTCCTCTGGTGGAAATCTAGTGGCACATGGAGTTCATTCTTCTTTTCTATATTTTTCTCTTCTCTTTTCTCTTCTATTTTTCTAGTCAATAACTTGTCCTCTTTGTTTCAGTGTCCCATTCACCACTTGAAATCCTATCGTTTTCCCTGGATTTAGTCCCTTCTAGGACCCCTTTGCCCTCTGTCATAAGCTGAAGAATGGACAGCTGCTTCACAGGGTCATCACCTCCTCCTCTGGTAGGAAGCTCTGTTTACAGGTGCTGCTTCAGCAAGAGGCTGGAGAGGGTACCACAGACACCCTGGAGCAGTACGTCTCAAACCTTTCACTGGGAAGCACCAGGTTCCCTTCTCTTGCAGTCTGCTGCTGACCAATACCAGAAAAATAAAATAAAAGAAGACATAGAAAATTCAGGCCCCGATTTCTGTTTAGCTTCCACAGACAAACTACCAAATTGCTACAGAAACTTCTCAACGCCTACTCTCACATGTAGATAGACCAGTAGCAGTCCAGGGGCCAACCAGCTTTTGAGTAGTGCTGGTCGTCAGACCGTACTTTGAGTAGCAACTGTCCAGAAGTCTCTCGAAGCATTTGTCTTGTTTATGAGCTACTGTGCTTTTTAGATCTGGTGATGTTTCACTTGTCCGTTATCATTAAAATCCTGGTGCTGGGCAGTGGACACCACTACTGAGAGCTGCTGTTTTTAAGTATCTACTCAGCTATACTCTTTGGTAGCTGCTCAGCCCTTTCTTTACATTTATAGATCCCAATAGCATCTCCTACCTCTCCATTTCCATAGAGACATCTAGTGTTTTACTTATGTATTCCCATCTTTTTCTACTTTTCTCTCTTTTTGAAAGCAGGGGTACAGAAATTGTTTCAAATTGTATTAAGGTTTTAATTGTCATCAGACTATAGTTCTGAGTAGACTTTGTGTTGTTTAATGTCTCTGTTTCATGGAGATTACTTACGGGAAAATGAAATGATGGAAAATAATACAGAGATTTGCAGTACAGTGTGTGAGGAATTTCAAGAAGGGGTTTACTCTCAATTCTGTGGGGAAGAGGAATGCCAGGCCATTCTGGAAATGTCACATTATCTTAGTCACCAAAATTTTTTTGAATACATGTAGCTATTAGCATTTTTGTGTTAGTGAATGAATGAAAGAAGAAGATAACTAACATTTATTGAGGACCTGGAACGTGCTATGTACTTACGTATAGCATCTCTTTTCAGTGAGAGTTTTTGCTTAATAGCATATACAGAACCACCATGTAGTATCCGAGGGCTCATTTTATAAGAAGTAATTAAGTTAACGAGGTTGTAAACCCCCCTGGCAGATGATGATGTTACTGGTCTTAAACACTGGAGACACTCTTACACTGTAGGGTTGTATAATATGGGCACTCAGGGAGAGGCGTGAACATTTTGAATCCTTTGGGGGCCTATTTAATTCATTACTGCTGTGCTAAATAAAAAATCCATCATGCCTCATAAAAGTGCCCAACTATTTCTAGGCAGGGAACTCACAATTCACTATCATGAATACAAATAGTTTGTGGGAAATCATTCAAGCACCGATGGGGGCAGGCAGGCAGAACATGAGGGAACCATCGTAACTGCATTTTTCCAAGGCCTTCAGAGTAAACTGTGGGCCTGAGAAGATGATCCTGATATAAGAAAGCATTATAAATTATTTGATTTCTAATTTTACAGTTACATCAGTTTCTAGGAACTCTGCAGCCATCTGTTAAAAGAGTTACAAAGCCTGCCTTGCTCATTAAGACCCTTGGTTCTGAACCCCAAGTGAGCTTGTACTGCTCTACATCTGTGATAGTTTTCTGACTCGGTCAGCGACAGAGATGTGACTGACTGGCTGTAGCCTAAACATCCGTGAGCATTTTCTAGTGCTGAGTATCTCCACATGGAAGCAGAATAGCTAAGCCAGCTCGAGGCCAAAATGTCGTGAGCTTTGTTTTGTTTCTTCCTCGTGCGAGAGAGGCCTCTCTTGACTCACATGTTTGACATGAATTATCAGATTTTGTGGCCAACTTTCAGAAGCAAAGCAACTTACATATAGTTGTATTTCAATAAAAACATTGCCGTTCATGATTCCTCTTGGAGCAGAGGCTGCGTTTCTCACTGCAAGACCCATGTTTTTGGTACAGTGATCGGGGCAGTTCCCAGCTGCCTGTCGGGTCAGTTTGGATGTGCTGCAGCTGGGTGATTTTGCAGCACTGCAGACTCAGGACTGCTGAAAAAGGGTGTTCTTCTGTGTTACAGAGTCCTTGTTTCATTGTATACAAACATGGCTTGCTTGATGTAGACAGTCATACTCTTTAGGTCACTGGACCACCAGACCTTTGTAAGCATAGTCCCTAGAAAAACTTGGGTGTCTTAACCAAGGAGATAGAGAGGTATAGAAGTAGATAAATATGTCAGTATTTGTGTGTATATAAATGTATGGCTTTCTCTATGCTATATGACATATATGACATAGTTTATATGATATGTATGTGACCTGTGATATTATTTGTATCTATGAATGCATGCATCGATATTTGTTAACTCCTGGATAAATTTATTAGCTCTGGAAAAAAACCTCAGAATAAGCCTTGCTTGTATTCCTACCTTTTTTTCCTGACACAGTATCTATGTGGAGCCTGCTCGATTCCATGCATAGGTTTTCATACTTGCCCATGAGATAGATTCCCAGCCTTTTGTCCTCATGGTTACAAATGTCTTTCATTGTTTTCCCTTTCTCATTCACTGATTGCTATTTCACAATGTTTTCTTACATAAAGAATATTATAGTATATGAATTTATATGGTTATATGATTACATATTACATAATTATATAATAACATATAGTAGATACTATTCACAACCCAATGCAAGGTACCAGAGTATACAGAGTTAAATTAGTTATCATACCTTAACAGGAATTTAAAATTCCCAGAATCATAAACGATCATCTATAACCCCTTTCCATTCTTTATAGAAATGAATTCTGGTCTAGATATTTTGGTCTAGAAATGTTTTGTTATAGGCCATTTGTTCATTAGTGCAGGATATCTGATAACCCTAGATGTTCTCCTGTTTTCTGGTGAGAAGATATTTTGACTTTGAAGACTTCATATTTTGTTTGTCCAACTCAATGCATTTTAAAATTCAACATTCAAACATATATATGCGCATAAATCTACCTATGTAAAGTATCTGTGAGTTAGAGAAAATGATGAACTAAGAATGAGTTCTAAGCAATGCTGTTATGATTTGCCAATTTTAAATGCCAGTGTTCTTATATCTAGAATGGCGGTGCTTTTCAGTATTTTGAGTACACGTGAAGAATACACCTTTTTGTCCTACATAGAATCCTTTTATATTTTTACAGCAAACATGCAAGACGTTGTCACTGAGAGTATGATTACTAGATTAATGCATTCGGTCTACTCAAAAGTATTGCCTTGGAAAATGCTTAAGATTTTATGCTGTGCTTGCCAAGGTCATGTTTAATTGGTTCCTATGATAGTCCACATGATTCAAGAACTAGGCTTTGCAGTATGGAGGAGGATGATAATTTAATTCTTGACTCTCCTCAGAAATACAATATTTTTCATTCATAGAGGTTATCACATAAAGTTTTGATTTGGATAAATATGTAAACATTTGAATAAAGATGCAAATTTATTTGAACTTTAGCACAGAAGAGCCAAAGGAAATGAAGCAGAAAACCTCATGAGATAACTGTTACTTCCTGTTTGCAGCATGATGAAATATAATGAAAACAGCCCTCTAAACTACATTGGACCTTGCAACTTGTCCGTACAGGTTTACTTATTTTTTCTAAAGTAGTGACTATCTCATGAACTACTTGAGTTGAAGATCAAGTATTATGTCAGGAAAAGAATAATGAGTTGTCTCTTTTAGACAATGAGACTTTGGAGAAAATTACCCTTAATCCCAGCTTCCAAAAATGAATTATTAAAATGAGCGCAGTAATAGAATTCCCGAAGATAGTTAAGAACCTGAGCATAAAATCTTTTTGACAATTTAGAAAGAAGGATCTTCGAAGTATATTTAAAAATGATATTTGAATTACTTAAATAGATTTTAAAGTTAATAAAACTGATTCCTTGTTTCAATTTAAGTTAACCCATCTTTACATCTCAGTAGATATTGTGGGTTTACGTACAATTTAACAGCCATATGATGTAGGTCCAATCCAAATTCCAATAGATCTGCTCCTGGTGCCATTTTTAAATAGATTTGACCCTGAGAGAATTCGATGCCATTTAGTTCAGGCCATTAAAAGGTCTCTGAGAGGTCAAATCAATTCTAGCAGCCACCAAAGAGTTCTCATTCTTGGTTGATCACCCCCTGCTCCGTCTGCTCCCACACACGTACACACAAAGCAGTTTGTCCATGGTGTCCACCCTGGACCAGAACAGGATTTCCAGAGAACTGGGTGTAGCCATGTATCTGAGGTTGGAGGTTTGGCTGCAGTGAGGTTCATAATCACTGGAATAAGCAATATAGGCTGACCTGGACTTTTACTATTTCTTGCCAGTTTACCTAAAAGAAAACTTAGCTTTTCATGTAAAATATGTACATATATATTTGTTTGCCACTGTCTGGAGTTGTTTTGTCTATAAATGCTTCCACTCTTCTAATAGTGTAATGGGTTGGAAGGCTAGAAATTTAAGTCAAGGAAGAATATACAAAATACATGTGAGAGTGTAGGTGGGGATGGGGACCAGAGAGTGCTGCTGAGAAAGCAGGATGATGAGAAAGCCTGGAGGTGAGTTGTTTCAGAGGCCAGACTGTAGGGTTGGAATGTGTGGGCGATGCAGGAGAGTTGGCCCACAGTTGGAGACCAGGTAGCACAAGATGTCAGGAATTTGCTGGGAGGGCAGCCTCACCTGACTTTGAAAGCCAGGAAGCCTAGAAACAAAGTATCGCAAAGTGACAGAAGAAGAGTTCCAGTGTGAACTGGTGGGTAGAGGGGAATGTAGCACCAAGAAGTGAAATGAGACGTAATAGTATATAAACTCTCTGTTCATGACTGAGGCCAGTTCAGCCTGGTGGAGCAGCAGAAGTGTGTCCATACAGTTCACCGGCCTTGAAATAGTTAAACCCTGAGAACGTTGGAAAACGTAGCTCAGGAACTTTACGCAATGGAGGATGTGTTAAGGGACTATGCCCTTTGGAGGGAGGGTATTGCAAAGATGAAAAGACTGATGTTTCTCAGCTACAGTCTTTAAAAGGAGACTGCAGAAATCCGCCATCACAGACCACCAGAGAATCTACTTGGACCCATTCTCGTTACCCAGAAAGCAAACTGGAGGGAGATTTAACTCCAACCGTTGAAGAAGTACCCAGCATCCCACCACAATCCTCAGCTCCATGAGATCGCCTGCTTCTTCTGCACCATATTTGCTAGCACTCCCTTGAGAACTTTATGGGACCTGCATAGATTCTTGGTGCTCTGTGGCTCCTGTTATTAGGTGATGCTTTGGGGCTGTATATAGGCCCTGAAGCACACGCTGGGCAATGCGCCCAAGGTCGCGTTCCAACTGTTCATTTATTATTTCTTCAGTGGTGGGAAATGGGCTGGAAGTCACCTGCAGGTCTCCCTGTGAGAAAGAGCAGCGTTGAGGTTTGTCCCCTTACACCCATAGGTAGGGGTACTGGCACTCACACCTGGGGAAGCCTTTCCTGCCCTCAGACAGTGGCACTAGAGCAAAGAACTTGCAAGAAAGCAAGATTTGGGAGATTGGTTTTTCTTGCCTTGACTGCCTGGACCTGGGCCCATGTTTTATTCTACTGACATTTAATAGTTGAGTATTTCCCAGATCCTGATTATGGAACATTAGAACTAGGACAGTTGAATGAGAAACAGATTCTATGGCAAATAAGTTTGGGAGATGGTGCATTCTCCATCTTTTTCCAGAGTTCCACAATGCACATGCTCCTTTAAGAAGCCATTTTAAAAGGAAACCTATTTCACTTCATCTAACTTACTGTGGCCCCAAATTCATTTGACTTTAGACTTCATTTCCCCTGAATATCTATTATCATTCCTTGGAACTCAGTATTAAAAGGATCAGGTTCTTGGAAACAGATGCTAAGAGGAGACATGTACTAATAGGGGAAGGATAAAACCAAATTTGGCCCACCTTACCAGTTTGAGCTAAGAATTCTTCATATGCTTCCGGTGGCCTGCTTCTTTTAGCAGGGAACTTGTTCTACGAGTGAAGCCTATGAAAACAACTAGAAGATGACCTGGAAGGTCTGTATTTCTTGTATTCAAATCCTTAAGATTAGTTGCTTAGTTTTTTAATCAATTTGAAGAGTAATTAATTTAATCTGATTGTAAGCAAACCAATTTTATTTAGAAACTATTTTTTGAGGAAGGACAGTTCTTTTAAATTTAAAAAATACATTTGATAAAGACACCCAGGTTATCAAGTTAATTTTGACTTGAATCACCTATGTATAATATAGTAATTATATATAAATGATTGCTTTTTTAAAAAATTTATTTTTTATTGAAGTATGTTTAATTTACAATGTTATGTTAGTTTCAGGTGTACAGCAAAGTGATTCACTTAAATATATATATATATATATATATATATACACACACACATACACACACATACATACACACACACATACATATTCTTTTTCAGATTCTTTCCCATACAGGTTATTACAAAATATTGAGTATAGTTCCCAGTGCTATACAGTAGGTCCTTGTTGTTTATTTTATATATAGTAGTGTGTATCTGTTGCTCCCAAATTCCTAATTTATCCCTCCCGTCCTTTCCCCTTTGGTAACCATAGTTTGTTTTCTATGTGTGTGAGTCTGTTTCTGGTTTGTAAATAAGTTCATTTGTGTCATTTTTTAAGATTCCACGTATAAGTGATATCATATGATATTTGTCTTTGTCTGACTTACTTCGCTTAGTATGATAATCTCTAGGTCCATCCATGTTGCTGCAGATGGCATTATTTCATTCTTTTATAGCTGAGTAGTATTCTGTTATTTGTATATACCACATCTTCTTTGTCGATGGACACTTAGGTTACTTCCATGTCTTGGCTATTGTAAATAGAGCTGCAGTGAACATGTGTCTTTTCGAATTATGGTTTTCTCCGGACATATGCCCAGGAGTGGGATTGCTGGATCATATAGTAGCTCTAGTTTTAGTTTTTTAAGAAACAATTGCTTTAAGAAGATAGTCCTCCTCAGATTTTGTTGGCTATGTTTACTCAGCCAGTTTTTTAGCAACCCAGTGATAACCTTTAAGCACAATTCCTGTTATATCTGAATCAATGACATGTCTGAATAGAAAGCATGAATATTTTTAAAGGTTCCCAAAACATTCTTTGCTCCCAGGAGTGAAGTCATTTGCAAACACTGTTAGTGGGCCTTCTCTCCCAAATCTTTTCCCCTGAAAGTTGAAAAAAAATTTTCTGCTTAATTTATTAACATGGCTTGTTTTCACCCACAGAGGCCAGCAAGCTTGTTATGTCCTACGTAGCAGCTGTTTGTGGAAAAGGAGCAGAAGTTAATCAAGTCAAAGAACAGCTTTTACAGTCCAACCCAGTCCTGGAAGGTAGGATTTTCTGTGTACATTGGGTCAGTATGACTGGAACGGTAAATCCAGTTTTCCGGGCACTTCTGGCACCTGGTGTGCTGGGAGGTGGGCTGGGAGGGGGAGAGTCAGGCCCAGACCTGCTGAGCAAAAGGTAGCGGCATCCTAGGAACTCCTGGCTTCACACACTTGAAGGAGGGAACGCTTTACTCGTGTAAAAGGAGCTCTCCCAATTGCAATCATTTTTCTCCCTTTTAATTTTTATTTGAATTACTTACATTTTGCTTAATAATAATCAGCTGATATTTGCATTTGACTTGACAGCTGGGAGAAACTTGGTGGAAGAGAGCAATGTGAGGGCAGTGCTATTTTATCAGGATAACACCCATGGCTGGTGATTTCTGTTGTCAGGGAAACCAAGGCTATGCCAGAGAAATATTTAAGGACCAGTTTTCTCAGGGTTACAAAAAGCCTAAACCTGACTTTAGAGCTCAGATGCTGTGGTTGGCCATCTGTGTCTGTTAGTCAGCTTGGGCTGCCATAACACAGTACCATAGATTGGGTGGCTTAAACAACAGAAATCTATTTTCTCACACTTCTGGAGGCTCAGAAGTCTAAGCTCACCTGCTGGCAAGGTAGGTTTTCTTCTGAAGCCTCGGCTTGTAGGCAGCTGCCATCTGGCTATGTGCTCACATGACCTCTTCTTTGTGTGTGTATATGGGAGGGGGAAGGGGGATGATGGGCAGGTGGGCGCTGGCTCCTGGCCTCATCTAATTACCTACCTCCCAGAGGCCCCATCTCCAAATACCATTACATTGGGGGGTTAGAGCTTCAAAATATGAATTGGGGGGTGGGGTCGGGTAGGGACACAAACATTTAGTCCATAATACCATCAGAAAACAAAGCCAGAGAGAAGTCCCCTTCTGCCATGGAGGTTGGCGTAAACCGTCAGTATAAACCATCCTTATGTTGGAAACAGTAACTCAAAGCCTCTTCCTATTGCTGGAAAGCCCTTTGCCTTGCTTTATATTGTAAGCATACCAGTGTTGTCATTTAACACAGTTGTTGGGGTAGAGTAGGTTTCTCAACCTTGGTGCTGTTGACATTTTGGACTGGATAAGTCTTTGCTGTGGGGTGCTGTCCTGTGAAGTGTAGGATGTTTAGCAGTATCCCTGGCCTCTAACCACTGGGTGCCAATAGCACCCCTGCCTCTAGTTGTTACCATTGAAAATGTCTTCAGACAATGCCAGATGTCCCCTGAGGGGATCAAGACCACCTTGATCAGAATCTCTGGTCTAGAAGAGTAGTTTGGTTCAGCCCTTTGTTCGAAGTCACGGAAGGTCAAGATTTAACATGGATTAAAGCAGAACTGCTCTGTGGGGGGAGACCCGCCCCAGTATGGAGGAACAGAACTCTGCCCATTGTCTTTGTTACTCAGGCCTAGTCCCTCCTTCCACTTTATTACAAGGAGGCACCATGCATCTTTATCCTCCAGACAGTGAAATAAAACTCATGAGAATACTTTGCTTGTGAGAAGCAAAGGCCAGAACACCTGTCACATTGTTATTGATCTTTCTTCCCCTTCAGGACCTTAACAAATAAAGAAGCTATTGTAGAAAGTGTTTTATCGTTATCTTATTATTCCAGTCTTTTACTTTTTGCTTACTGTCTTTTGCTTTTAGTTAGGATGCTATACATGTGTTATATTTCTATAGACGCTTATTTTAAGAATGCTGTGATCTAAAGGAGAAACACTGTGGAATGCTATAGCTTGCATCTGTGATTAGAATCTGGCCCTTTATTCAATGGTATTTGAAACTAGGCCCCAGTGCAGGAACTGGAAGAAATGTCTACTGTGGGCATGTATTATCTTTTGTGGGAATGCTTTACTTTTTAACTGGAGCTGCTACTGTAAATGAACATTTAGAACAATGAACTTAAAAAAAACAATTGAGGAATGTGTCTCAAGTGTTCTATAATGGAACACTTGTTTTTGATTCTGTGGCTCACAGTAAAAGACTTTAGTGTTTAGAGCTGTGTTTAGTAATGTGCAACTCAGATTTGTTTGATGAAAAGATGGTTTATGGCTTGCAAATGGCACCCTGAATAAAGTTTTTTTGAAGCAATTCCTTCACTTGCCCTTGCCCTTCAAGCCACAATAAACTCTCCTTTATGTGTCAGCGTCTCGTGCTGGACTTTGGGGCTGTGCAAATTAGTTAATTTGCCATCCCTGCTTGTTGACACCCACCACAAAGATCTAGCCTGTGAAAACACGAAAAATGTCATCGTCTTCATGATGACTAGGTCAACACTCACCCTTATCAAGGTCGCATTTTTAAAAATCCTTTAGCTGGTGGTGGACGTAGGATAAGGATGTGAACCTCTTCAGCATCCTTTTTTGAGTGTTCCCATGTGCAGGTTTCCTTACTTAATATAACATCTCAGCTTATTTTCTGTTAAAGAGAGAATTTGGTGTCAGGGACCTACGAAACCATACCCATTCCAAGTGGAATCTCTGAATCAAAGAACTTGCCCTGTGTTGACTTTAAATTTTGTCTTAACTAGCAGGAGCCAACTATTTTTTTTTTTTTTTTACAATGAAAAACATAAAAATACTAGCTAACGTGAAATACAACACAGCAGGTTTGGCTACTGAATACCCGCAGTGAGCGTTACACATCTTGATCAGGTGATTGCTTTCAAAACTTGGACCAGCTTTTAGCCATTGTTAATCATGTGAGCTCTTGTTAGGCTAATCTTAATTTAATGAAGTTGTGGCGGCTTCCAGGGATTTGATGCCCGACCTCTTAATTTAAAGATTCATTTCTGTTTGCCGCATCATCATGCATCACTCTGTAGTCCTTGCTGGCTGCCGTGTGGCCCATGGATCCCAGTAACAGCCTCGGGGTGGGGTGGGAGGGTATTGGTAGAGAAGCAGAATTTCATGCCCATCCCTTGACTCATTGAACCAAAGTGTGCACTTGACCAAGATCCTCAGGTGATTGGTGTACACGTTAAAGTTTGAGGTGCACTGCTGGGCTTCAGAGCATCAAGCAGGGATCCCCTCTCCTTATACGACTTACATTTATTCCACTTACATCCTCTACTACCAAGGCCCAGATTAATTTGCTCCTATCTTGTGCACAAGCTTGATGAAGCAGTCATTTTACCTCATGACACTGAAATACCTTTGTCAAACAGGAGCATTCTGTGCCTGGGGCAGTGTCGTCTTGTGGTTCTTAGGTGCTCTCCTTTGAAAGGGCGGGACCTGTGGGAGATTCTAGCTCCTCGAAGCAGCTAAGATTGGGACAAACTTGGATTTTTGCATTGTGGGCTGATTTTTTTTTTTTTTTTTTCCGGAAAGTTTCACTTAGGTCTGATGGACATAAACTAATGAAACTATACGGTATTTTTAGCCTATTGGAAATGATGTTAGTTTCCAAGTCTCTTACTCTTTCTGTATTTCAGTTATATATTTAATCACGTTTAAATACCTTTTATTTCGAACTTAAACAATTTAAAGTTTCTCATGCCTTTTTCCACCTGAAAACCTCATCAATTGAGTTTCATAAAACCTTTGTTAATGTTAAGTAGTCATCTCTAAAATAACCTTATTCATTGTTAATAACGGTAGAGGAGCACAGAAGCCCTGCTTGCTCGCCATTCAGCTGACTACTGTCAAAACAGTTAAAATGTGTTGAATTAGACAGGATTAAGTTTACAGTAGTACTTGAAAAAAATTCTGTGAATCATACGCATGACTCTTTCTGTGAACTTACAAGAAGACATGGAAGCCTCAGCAGCTTATTAAGACTCGTGTTAAGTAGTTTCTATGGAAATTTTCTGGACAGAAATGTCATTGCTACAAGTTGCATTTCTAGGATTTATGGATGTCAGATATTACATTTGTTTTATTTTTTGGCTTGAAATTGTTTTTCTGTCACTTGACCACACATCTGTTTCTTTCCTACCAGCATTTGGAAATGCCAAGACTGTAAGGAATGACAACTCCTCTAGATTTGTAAGTATTTGTATAAGCATAAGTGTTAACACTAACATTTACCTCATGTGTGTTTAAACAACCAGTAGATGTTTAATATTTCTTAATACACACAATTAAAAAATAAGAAACACCATATTGAGACGTAGGCTAAAAGTTCTATAAGGACTATTTTTCTGCTTTCTGGAATTTTCCTTTTTACTTCTTCTTGGAGTGACACGCTATCTTTTTTTCATGTTTTCTTGTCATCTATCATAAAATTCCATGAGCAATTTCAGTGAGGCTGTTGAGGGTAACTCTTTACTAATGTGAGTTTTGATATTTAGAAGTCAGTTAAGACTCAGAAATTCCATAGAAAGAAGGGTAAACTAGGTGTCAAGTTTGTATACTCTACAGCTCTTGTCCGTTCTTCAGTGGGACCAGAAAGGATGGAGGTGTATTCTAAAACTTTACAGAGGTAAAATCAATAAGTTTGGCTGCTAATGGGGGGTGTGGGGAGGGCTGAATAGTAAAAACTGAAGCTAATTGATGTTTTGAGTCGGGCTGAGTTGAAAATGCTAATTTCCATAGTGGAAACCTTTCCAGCCTCATCTCCCACCTCTGCAGTGTACACTCTGGCACATCAGCCCCTGGGTCTCCCCAGCTGTGCTGCCTTCTTTCCTGCCTCTGGTCTTGACAGGGACACACACTGCCTGGAGGCAGCTGGGGGAAATATGGTGAGTGTGATGGTGGCATTTTGAAATTGATGGCTTTTTTTCTATAGTTGAGCCAGTTTTATAAATTTCGTAATAAAGGATCATTTACTTTATAAGCTGTCTTCTCATATACATTACTTGGGACCATTATTGATGATCGTCTGTGCCTCGCTGCCAGACACCCTTCCTGCATCCCCACACCTCCACTCCCCAGCTTCTTTTAGCCCCCTTTTTGCTTTTTTCTCATTGGCGTTATCCTGTGCTTAAGGCATGCAAATGACCTCAGGTGGAGATCGTTTTGATAGATTGGCAAGTGGAAGGCTAAGGTTCCTAATTCCAAGGCAGTGAATTTTTTCCATTGGATTAGCCCCTTAAGTTGTTAAAACTGATGTGAGCCATGCCTTTTCCTGTTGTGGTAACATGACTAATCTCATTACATAAATAGAATTAGACGCAAGGTGTGGGCAGATAGAAGTAATTCCAATAGATCAAGCTTCTTTATAGGATAGAGATTTTATTTTTGCTCTTGGCAAATCTCATACACACACGTTTTAAAAAAAATACTTGCAAATATATTTAGTCTGTGGGCCGTAAAAATACAGAAAACCGTATTGCTTAAAGAGTCACTGGTACTTAGAGACATCGGAAAATCTAGCGAAAGGCTTGGCAGGTGTTTTGGCTTGTTAAGTAACTTCAGAGAAATCCTATCATAACACGGGTATTAGGATATGAGATTAATACTTGATTATAGGCTAAATCATTTCATGCCCAGTTTTTAGTAATTTCTCTGCTCTGTGGGTGCGACTTTGACCAGTAGTATACTCGAGTCTATGTTATAATATTATAGTAGGACTCTACTATATTTAAAATGACTACTGTATATATAACAGAGGTTTATGACTCCAGGGAAATTACATTTCCTTTAACTGTTTGACAGGTTAACTCCAAATAAATTTTTTGATCTCTTTGCTGAGAAACCTGGGAGACCCTGCACCTCATTGTAGCTGACAGTGTGGACCACTGTTCCCATGGAAGTGCCTCACAGTGACCCTCACCCCAGCACTTTAACTTGGCATATTGAGCTTCTAGTAAGAGAGACTCATTGCTTTGGGGAAAAAAGAAAACACAGTTTAAGGCTTCGAAAATCACTGTTCTCGACTAAGGACTTTGGAGGGGGATTTTGTTGAGCATCTGCGGTGTGCCAGGAGCTGAGTGGGGCACTGGAGAGTGTGGGAGAGAGCGCTCTAGGGTCTGGAAAATCTCATTACCACTCCTCTCATTCAGTGAGAATAGAAACACACACACAATTCATTCATTTGTTTGAAACCTCTGGGTTTTCTTTTAAACATAGTTAAACTTAGGTCTCCCTGCGTATCCTCTTGCAGCCTGCAGTCTTTTCCCCACCAGTAGCCAGAGTGATCTTTACATGCTGCCGTCCCCTGCCGGCTGACAGCCCCTGTGGTCCCCTTGCACCTAAAATATAGCCCGGGCTCCCCCAAGCCTCCCCACACAAGGTGGGCCGGCCCAGCCTTCCCCGGCTCCCTGGGCCTCAGTCACACAGGCCTTAGTGCCCGGCAGGTGTGCCAGGTGCTTCCTGGACTTGGGCCTTTGCTGTTGCCGGTCCTTCTACACCATGCATTCTGTCCCCAGATCTTTGTATGGCTGGCGTCTCGTATCATTTAGGTCTTATCTCAGATGTCACTTCCATGATGCCGTCTGGAGACTCTGTGACTTCATCCCATTTTCATTATTTTAGGCATTCAGCAGTCTCTGGAGTTATGTGCTCCCTTCCCCCGTTTACATCATCATTGGCCCTGGAGAGTAGGCGCGGAGGAAGCGAGCACCTTGGCCTCTTGTTCACTGATGTGGCCCCAGGAGCTAGAGCAGGGCCGGTGCCATAGTGGACACTCAGAAAACATTGATTTATTGATGAATGAATACCTTTTTTTTTTTTTTTTTTTTGCGGTACGCAGGCCTCTCACTGTTGTGGCCTCTCCCGTTGCGGAGCACAGGCTCCGGACACGCAGGCTCAGCGGCCATGGCTCACGGGCCCACCCGCTCCGTGGCATGTGGGATCTTCCCGGACCGGGGCACGAACCCGTGTCCCCTGCATCGGCAGGCGGACTCCCAACCACTGTGCCACTGGGGAAGCCCTGAATACCTATTTTTAAGAAGCTTATAAACTAGTCAGGAAAAATGGACATGGCTGAAAATAATTATAACACAACACATAAACTAGTAAGTTCCCCATGAAAAGTATAGATGAAGTGTTATGGAAGCTCAGAATAGAGAAGCTGGAGGAGTCCGGGGCAGGGGACAGTCCTGAGTGGGTCCACAAGATTTAAAGAAGCCAAAATGGGGTGGCAGGCAGCAGGAGGTGGCAGTACAGCCTGAGAAACTGAGGAGAGAAACCAGTGTGGACCTTCATTTGCCCGAGTTAATGGCCAGACCAGGGAGTCTGTGAACGGAGCCATGGGCCAGAGGGCCGGAAAGGTGGGTCCGGGCCCCAGCTGGAGGGCCTGGAGTAGCAGGGTCAGGGTCTCAGACTTTATTTTGTAGGTGGTGGGAAGCCGCTGGTTATTTGTGAGTAGTCTAGTGCCAGGACCAGAACCAAGCGTTTGGGGAGTCATCAGTGTGGGCATCAGCTGAGTTCTCCGTGTCGTGCAGGAGTTTAGCCCTAGTCAGCTTCCTTTTCCTTTCTCCACAGTGTTTGCTCTACTCTCTTCAAACCTTCTATCCTTTACTCTCAGCTGATGCTATTATGCCTGCTTCACAGAAATCATCCTCTTCCAAGCTCTCCAACCAAATTAGCCCCGCTCCTTGGCACCTCCCCTGTCTCCATAGCAGTATACACGCTCCTTTCTCACACTTACCTCTCTGCACCTGTACTCTAGATCTGTCGCCTCCTTTGCCCAGGGACCACCTGCCACCAAAATCATCCCCTCTCATACGGTCATCCTCTGACTCCCTTGTGAAGTTACTCTTTCTCCCTCCTTCATGTCTGCTTTGCCTCCAGTGTCCCCTCGCATCCTAGAGAGTGTCGCTATCCGCTCAGTTGCCTGGGCCACACTCCTGGACTTTTAAATTCTTGAACACCCTCCTTTCATACCTTCTCCATCCAACCATGACCAGTCATCGTGACTCTCTGGGTAGCTCTCAACTCTGTTTACTTTCCTCTTTTGCTATTCTGGCGTAAAGCCACCAGTGTTTCTCCCCTAATTGCTGCCACCTCTGTCAGCTACATCTGATAGGTCCTTTCCAGTCCATTCCACACTAGCCAGAGTGGTCTTGTAAAGAGGCAAGTCTGATCATGGTGTCCTTGTTGAGGAACGTTTAATGACACAACTTGGCTGTCAGGAGAAAATGTCGGTGTCATGATGTGCTCTGACTTCCCCCACCATCCTCACGGATGCCACTGCTTCTGCCTGCTCCTTCCTGATCCCTTGCCTCCTTGCCTGCCTGACTTCTCCTGCTACTTCGCCTTTAAGCTCAGGCAGATCTCCTCCTCCCCCTCTGTCCCCTGTTCTTTGCGCACGGCACCATGATCCCACTGTAGGATGTATCCCTATACATGGTTATGTCCCATTTATGTTTCATTTCCCCCCCCAGACTGTAAATTCCTTGAGGGCAGGAGTGATGCCTCGCTTTCCCTTGTGCCTACGTTAGTGTCCAGGAAATGCTTGATAAACATTTGCTTAATGAGCAAGTGAAGACTTACAAAGGCCAGATGACCAGTGACAATGAAGAAGGAGAAGGTGGGGGAGCATGCACGAGCTAATAAAAAAATCACAGATTACAGTGTTGATTGTGTGCCATGTGATCATGTTTCTCCTCCCTTACCATTATTTTGAAAATAGAAATAAAGTAATTCTCTGGGAGAATTATTTACAAACCATCGATCTGACTAAGGTAGAACATGAAACAAAACCAAAGACTACTTATTAGATCAACACACCCTTTTCCAAACAAAAAACAGCTCTCAGGGTTATTCTGATATATTTGTTACTCTTTAACCAGACAATCCAGACCCATTCTCTAAAAATCACCGTGTAGGACTCCATGTGTGTTTCTGTGTGTTTAAGGTACCATCTATAAGGTGTAATATGAACATGGGTTATATAGTTCTGTATAATCTAGATTAAAAGCCAAAGAAAGTAATCATGATGAGCCTTTGATTCTGAGTTGGTCACACCACATAATCATGCATTTGATTTGAGTAGATATAAAAACAGAACTTGAAGTCTTCCATTTTATCCACTGTCCAGTGTGTTTGGAATGTCTAGCCATGGCTTGCAACATACTTTGCCTATAAAAATGAAATAATTTATATTGCCAGCTAGTGCATGTTCAAGGAATACTAATTTTCCCGGTTTTTATTCTTGAATTGAATACACACATCCTTGAGAAATTTGAAACTTATCCAAAAGTCTTATGATGGCTGAGAAGATCTGTTCTTAAATTAGCAACGAGATATGCTCACTTTGAGCTAATGGGGTATTTAGTATGAATTATTTTTGGAGGCACATTGTTTTGCATCATGGTTACGTAAACTGTGTCTTTCTTAATTACATTTAAACAAATGCATAAAGGGCTTATCATGCTATGCTTTAAGATACACTGACTGAATATTTTGAGGTGAACTTGAAAACTCACCAAGTCTTTCTTTGGCAGGGCAAATATATGGATATTGAATTCGATTTTAAAGGCGATCCCCTGGGAGGAGTGATAAGTAACTGTGAGTATTTTAAAGAAGTTCAGAATAGTAAAACATATATTTATAACAGAATATTTTAGATACTTGGGTCTTTAAGAGATAGGTTTAAGAATACATTTCCTTTTCTTATACTTAAATTTTTAACCTATGCATTTCAGATTGTTTTATAATATTTAATTTCTAAATCTTTTTAAAAGATCACTTAAAGTCTTTGCCTTTGAAAAACTTTTTAGAAGTCTGCTAAAGAAATAAATATTAGCCCAACTGTATTTTATATCCTATAGGTCTTCAAGCCAATCCAGTAATAAAAAAGATTCTCCAACCGTTATTTTCTTTAACAAAGTTACTCTGTGGTTAAAAACAAAATATAAATAATAATTGATTTTAATTGAATGACTTTTGGGGTAACAGTTACCCGATAAAATGAGAAAAACCTGTACTTCAAATTTTACTGTGAGAATTTTGTCTTCAGTGTGTTTAAAAAATTGAAATGTCGTACACCTGTTAGGTAGAGACAGCTTTATTAGCTTTCTTTAGTCATGATTTGTGATTGTAGAAGTGAAATGTTCTCCGGCAAAGGTGAAAAAATGAACGAAATCAGGTGAGGTCTACCTAACAGCCCCAGGTCCAGAGTTTTCTCAAGTGGGCACAGTGGTCAGTATCTGTTGTAGATAAGGCCCCTTCATCCATGCTTGGGGGCTTCAGTGCGTGTGGCACCGCCCTGATGTCTCTGCTCCTGTTGATTCTGTAGCTGATTCGTTTGGCAAGGGTACGATGACCACTCAGGGTTAGTGCACCTCCAGGGGAAGCTGCAGCCTGGTTATCCTCTTGGTTTTTTTTGAGGGCCACACTGCTGACGCGCCCCCCACACACACCGCTTCCCCTGGCCTTTGCACCACCCTAAGATGCTGTTCGGATTGTTGGAATGAAAAAAATCTAAGTTTGTACTAGATTAAAAAATAACAATTGGCTCAGGTATCCAAAGCACTGCTTTTTGCTATAGCAGTGGCATTCTTTCTCCAAATGAAATTTTATTCCAAATATGAAACAGATGAAATGAGGCCTGATCTGGTTAAAGAGGAGATGAGCAGCCAGAACCCCTAGACCCCCGGGTGGCCCCTGTGATCTTCCAGAGAAACTCTAGAACCAGAGGGATGCCATTTGAAAGTGAGTGTTTTTAGAATTTGGGCAAACCATGCAGCTGAATTTTTTAAAAAAAATTTTTAAATCATAGTTCGTAGAGTAAACTTCTAGGTCTAGAGTCTTTATCTTGGAAACTATAGGATTGAACTGGATGAATTCCATGGTTCCCCATTTCTACCATTTGTAGTATTTAAATAGTTTATTTATTTTTTTGGCTGCGTTGGGTCTTTGTTGCTGCACGCGGGCTTTCTCTAGTTGTGGCGAGTGGGGTCTACTCTTCGTTGCGGTGCACAGGCTTCTCATTGCGGTGGCTTCTCCTGTTGCGGAGCACGGGCTCTGGGCGTGCAGGCTCGGTGGTTGTGGCTCGCGGGCTGTAGAGTGCAGGCTCAGTAGTTGTAGCACACGGGCTTAGTTGCTCTGTGGCATGTGGGATCTTCCCGGACCAGGGCTCGAACCCGTGTCCCCTGCATTGGCAGGCAGATTCTTAGCCACTGAACCACCTGGGAAGTACGGCAGGCGGATTCTTAACCATTGGGATTATACGTATTGTAAAAATGTATTATTATTGGAAAAACGTCTTGAAGAGGAAGTTTTAATCTGAGGTGAAATTGGCTAGGATGGTACTACTTATGTTAAATGGTTTTAACTGTCAAATAAGGAAACAGAAATACTCATGCGAATCATATATAATACCACCAAAAGCAAGTGATTATAACCCTGCCAAGTTACGCAAGCTTCCTTCACAGTATGTGGCAGCTGAAGAGAGCTGTATAGGAAAAGGTATGCCTCAGTTTTAAGACCACCATTTTAAGGAAAGATTAGCTTTTATTCTGAAAGATATTTATAACACTTTTATAACACTTGCATTTTACAAGACAAATTAAATTTAGTTATTAATTGAGTAATACACTATTTTAAAAATGAGGCTACATTAACTTTGTATTATAGAACATTCTAGAATGATTGAACCAATATTACTCTTGAGGACTCTAGGAAAATATTTAAGGATGCCTTTATTCTAAGTATCAGAAAATAACTTGGGTTTTACATTATGAAGTTTCAAGTTTCAAACAGAAATGTCTTCCTGTCTCTAATTCTTGCAGTATCCATGGAGAGTAAATAGTAAACACCCAGTTCATTTCCAGTGAAGATTAAAAACCATCATGAATGAACGTCATATGGTTTTTGTTACCATTTGTTCCCACAATGAAATTATATTGAAATTTGTGGTAGTGGGAACACCCTGGTATTTTAGAGTATCCTTTGCTTTGGAAAGGAAAGGGATACATTAGTGGTGAGAGCAGGAAATTTCACCCCGAATAGAGAGAGAGGACTGACTCATAGGTGGCCACGGGGAGCTGCTGCCTGCTGGCTTGAGGGGGTATAAAGCAATGGGTAAACCCACTCTTGTTCTCTGCAGGCTGCCAACAGTTAGCGTCTTGTACCCAGAAAAGGAGACAAGATTTGCCATTTTGTAGGTCATCTATTTTGTTTCCTTTTCCAGCAGCTGCCTAGTAAAAGCATAGGTCGTTGTTGGCTGTAATTATTACCTTGAAAAAGTCACAGGATCATTTGAGCCAGTTGTGTACCCAGGAAGTGGGGAAAAAATGCCCAGTAACTTAGTCTCTCTTCCTCTCTTTCTAAGAGAGGTATGCTGTAAAACCTAAGTCTTGAACTCATTTGAAAGCTCCGTATCTCTGAGGTGAGTATCATTAGGGGAGAAGTGTTACAAAAATAGAAAATGTCAAACATTTACTTAAGTAGAGAAGATTAAACATGGAAATACATCCAGATGTTTGGCTGATGTGAGGTACTGTTTCTCCTACTTTGTTAATGCATGTGGGTCTCATAACATTTATACAATTACATTTGAGGATTTTGGATCTAGTGTTATGAACTTGAAATGTTTGGAAACCTGTTGCTTTTATTAATAGTCACAGATACTTTCTTACAGTTGTGGCACTAAATGGCAATTTAGACTGGAGAAAATGTGGTACAAGTCTCAAGGGATGTTATCTCCTAAAAGAAGAATAGCATAGAGATATACTAAGAAGAAGCCTTAAGATTTCAAATGTGCATATACCTGCGTAAACTGTAAGGATGGGAGACATGGCTGTCCTGTTCACGGTAGTGTATCTAGAGCCTAGGGTGATACCTGATACACAGCAGGTGCTCAGTAAATGCTGGAGATGAGGATGGAATTGGTTAAATATAGGCAGGCTCTATTATTTTCCTGCCTTATTATTTGGGACATATCCATGAACCTACGTACGCAGTTGTCAGTGATTTATCATGTGGTTGCCAGTGTCTAAACAAAAAGACAACAAGTTACTTAATTCTCTGTGCCTCCATTTCTTTCTCTTTGAAATGAGGATAATATTACTGATCTCATAGGGTTGTGATGAGTTGTAAATAATTCGTTAACATCTAACAGTGCCTGGCACATAGTAAGCACTCAATAAATGTTTGCTTCTTTTCATTGTTGTATATTTATCTGTTGATCGTCTCTAGCTCCTAGCCAAATATATACCCTATAATGACAGAGACTCAGTTTGTATGGTTCATTGCTAAATGATAGCAACTAAAATAATGTCTAACATCTAATATATATTTGTTGAATTAACTAAGTAATAATCACATAAGTACCTAATGTACAATAAGCACAGTTTGGCATAGAGAAATTTATTGAGAAATAAAGCTTCTTCTTTATTGGGTACGTTTATCTGAATAGTCTATGTTAATCATTTAAAAATACTTTTTCTAAATCCCACAAAGGCAAACAAAGTTATTGGTAATCAAGCACCATCTGTTACTAATGCCTCTGTTCAGCTTGAAAGAAGTAACCCAATCCTGTGGTTATGAAGGAAAGCAAACGTTGACATTGGTGTGTGGCCCAGTTATTATTACTGCCCAATAAACCACCCCAGACTTAGTGGAGTAAAACAACGGCCCTGTTATATGCTCTTGGATTCTGTGGGTCAAGAATTCAGATGGAGCTCAGCAGGGTTGGCTTGTCTCCGTGACATATGGGACCTCAGCTGGGAGGACTCTAGTGATTGGGGGCAACTTGCATGAGTTGGGGGGTTGGAGTCCTCTGGAGGCTTTGTCGCTCATGTGTCAGGCTCCTGGGCTGGGATGATTCAAGGGGTGAGCTCAGCTAGACTGTTAACTAGAGCCATCTATGTGTGGCCTCGTGTGATTTGGGCTTCTCACAGCAAGGCGGCTGTGAAAGGGAGTGTTCCAAGAGAGAACATCCTGACAGCAAGTGTTCCAAGAGAACCAGGAAGAAGCCTGAGTAGACTGGGGAATCGTACAGCATCACTGTGACTCTGTTAAGTCCACGTGGGCACAAGCTTGCTCAGTTTCAGTGCTGGGGAATGTAGATTCCACCTCTCAGGGGGAAGAGTGGGAAAAGAATTCGTGACCATTTTATTTTAAACAACCTAAAGCTTATAGATTGTTTTCAGAAATGACCACAGTAGTTTCTTAGCTTGTGCCAAATGCTTCGGTAGTCCCCTCTCTCAATGACTTAAGGCTTGGCCATGAGATTTGTTTTGGTCAATGGAACAATTTGCAAACATGGCACAATGAGAGACTCGAAAGTTGGTTCTCTACTGGGGCTTATCCTCTCTTGCTTCTCTGGGGAACTCGTTACCACCATGTGCGTGAACCTGGGCTAGTCTGCTGGGTGATGAGAGGCGCATGGAATGAACCAGCAGATGTGTGAATGAGGGCATCTTAGATCAGCCAGCTGCCAGCCAACCTGCCAGCAGAGATCAGCCAAGCTGGCTTAGACCAGAGGAACTACAAATCTGACTCTCAGACTCATGAGCTAATAAGTGGTATTGGTCTAAGCTGGTAAGTTTTGGGGGCATTTGTTATGCAGCAGAAAATAACTTGAGACAGAGGTCTAATAGGTAATATCCTTTCTCCACCCAGTTTGGAAACACATGAGAAACAGGCACAGGAAATAAGCTGGAGAGGAAGCAGCTTTGTTGCTGTAGAGGCAAGGTTGAAGAAAGCAGCTTTTGGTTTATCACCCAAGAGGGTGTGCTAGTGGTCCTTTGGCAGGTTGGCAGGCATTGACAGCACCGAGCAACCCCTGGCCTCTCCTTGTGCGCGTTGCCCCATCTGTCTTACAGCCTGGGAGTGGGGCTGAATTTGTGCACAGTGTGGGGAATGAGGGGGCTGAGCTGTACATGCATGCCCATTTCTTCTTTCCCAACTTCGCTGCTCAGAGGAGTCTTTCCTCCTGCTGAGGAGAGGAGTGAGTAAGGGGCTGAGAAGCTGGGGAGTGCATCTCATGAAATCCTCCCACATGGAATCATAAAGCAGGAAGAAATGCCTACCTTACTCACAGGGAAGGTGGAGGGTAGAACAAATTGCTCTGAATTCTTTTTCTTTTACATTCCTTTTGAATTTACGATGCAATTAATTTATGTGCTGACTATCTCAGGGCATGTTGTTTAATCCTTATGTATGGCACATTCCTGCCATTTTGTAGCATATGGAATATAAGTTTACCCTTTTAAATTGTTTGAGACTTATAGCTTTGTTCTTCCTTTTATTTCATACCTTGGGTTTAATTGATGATGAGTGGGTGGGTGACTGGGAGCAAAGCTATCTGTTATAACACTTCCTAAAGGAAACTCTGATCCGTATATATATGGAATTGGGGACTTACCTGTACATGAGTCAGTTCTCAACAGCTAGTGACTATTCATCAGTAAACAGTAGCTGTCTTCTTTAGGGTCAAAATTCATCAAAAACTGAGATAAGTTACCTAGTTTGTAATACAAGGCTGGGCTTTTTTAGCACTTTGACATTTAATACCCCTAAAGAAGACAGAAATAATCAACCATGGGTTGTGAAGTATCTGTAGCAATAAAACTGAAATTTCAAAGAGTAATTCTGTTACTCTGTAATGGATGGCTTTATATAAAAATAGATGCTTTCCTTTGTCTCAATTTTATTTTGGTGTTCTTTCTTATACAAAAATATGTTTACCATGAAAAAAGACTACATGTTTATCATGAAACAAGACTATATACCCATACTATAGAAGAAATCAGGTGTTCAAATAGTCTAAATTAACCTCAGATTAAGAAATGAATCAAGGTTTATTAGAATTGTATGTATAATAATAAGATATTATGGACTAGATATTTCATTAATTTTATTTCAGGGTTGGGTATCAAATTGTAGATTCAGATACACACATAAGTTACTTTCCAATTATTAGATAAACTTTAAATTTGTATTAGAAAAAAGTCTGTTGTGAAAATGCATAAATGCTATATGTATGCAACTGGACCCTGATTTTAAAAATGGCATTTAATTAGGTAGATAATAAGGCAAATTTTCTTAGCGTTTTAAAGCCCAAGTTGATTTTTCATGTGCAGACACTGGGAACCCTCTCACAACTTTTCATGTAACATATCCAGCTGTCACTGGTGCTAATTTGTAACTTCAGGACTCTGACTTTTGATTTAAAACTTTAAGGTGCTTTCTTAGAAATGAAAATGCTGCATGGAGGTGGAGGTAGGGGAAACACTGTCCTGTCACGGTGCGCCAGGTGTTTGAGGTCTTTCAGAGGCTGTAACCTGCAGATAGACAAAGGTCTGTGTGAAACCCGGGCTGAGAGAGAGTACTGGGGTGAACACCCACCTCTGCTTTCTGTAATACACGTGCACAGTGAATGATTTGTAAGAAGACATTTGTGCCATCTTTTTTTTACTTTAAAGCTTGTCTTTAGTGAAACTTCCTAATTCTCAATCTTGAGGATTATGTTGTGTATTTCCAGAAAAAGTATAGAGTTGATTTTAGAGTATATACTCCAATATAGGAGCAAACATTAGTTCATAATCCAAGTTTTTCACTGAAATTACCATCAGTTATGCCCAGTAACTCATTGGTTATTTGACATTTTTTCTTCTTCAAGACAGCAGAGTCCAAAGGGAGATAAATTGTTACTTAGATTGCAGGCCTTTCACTATTGCTAACTGTATCATTTCACTTTATTAAAGGGACACAAATCCGCTGGAAGAGCCTTCAGTGCCACTCAAACACTTTTTTCATAATGTGTATCTTTGAGCAATTGGAGAGGAGCAGGGTCGGTCGTGTCTGCATCTTGGGCTTTCATTGTCATTCTGGCCTTACTGGCAAAACTGAGACAAAGCAAATTCTTCCATAAGCCTTAATCAAGAACTTGGACCATTTCTTCTTTTTCAGGAAGGGAGATTATACATAGAGTAAAGAAACTTTGATCGGGCTTCCCTGGTGGCGCAGTGGTTGAGAGTCCGCCTGCCGATGCAGGGGACACGGGTTCGTGCCCCGGTCCGGGCAGATCCCACATGCCGCGGAGCAGCTGGGCCCGTGAGCCATGGCCGCTGAGCCTGCGCGTCCGGAGCCTGTGCTCCGCAACGAGAGAGGCCCGCGTACCGCAAAAAAAGAAAAAAAAAAAAAAAAAAATAGAAACTTTGATCATGCTACCTAATCCTTCACCTGTTATGTTCCAAAGTAATGTGATTTTTTTCCCCCTTCCAAACCACTACTTGTTCTTTTATTCCTTGGCTTATTAAAAGACATCCGTCTCCAGCAGGTGCAAACATGGACATTTTACTTCTTTCATATCTTATGCCCTAGGGAGGTTGTCCCAGTGCCCAGGAACATGTATATGCTGTGGACTAGCTGGTAATTAGTCAAAACTAAGAAAACCCCTCAGTGATGGTCTGATTCTGTTAATAGTCAGGTGGCAGTGTCATGGTGGAGTTGGTGGGAAAGTTCTGATTCCAGAGTTTCTCTGTCCCTACCCATTGCTTTTCCCCTTTAGAATGGCTTAATAGGTTTATCTCTTCCCTTAAAACTTAAATTTATATAACATTTGATATGAACTTAAATTTATATCTTGAGGGTTCAAGAATGTAGCTGCATTGGAATACACGGAGGCTATTATACTCTCTTCTCTACTAAATATCTGGCATATCCTATACTCCTTTTTATTAAGTCTTGTTAGTAGAGGCACAATCAGTGGTAGCAGAAGCATCTAAAGCAGAAGAGAAGGCTGTGCCAGTGTTTCGCTTTGCCTTAATTCAGGGGCACATTAAAATGTTCCGGTGGCAAGTCGTTATAGTGAATTGAATTTATGTTCTGTACCTTGAGTAATTATTTGATATGGCTTCATGCTGTTAGATTATGTTGGGTTTTTTCAAAAAGAAATAGACTAGGGAATGGTTGTAAGCACTAGTAAATTATTTGGGAGCAAACATTTTCCCTGATTACTGTTCTGCCTAGAAGCTTGTAACTTACAAGAAAAGTCATAAAGAAATAGGAGGCTCTGGGGTAATCAACAAAGCATTTTAGGTGGTAAAACCCTCAACTGCTTTGTAATAAAAGGTTCCTCATTTTGTGATTGAGTTGCTTAGGTGAAGTCATATATTTTATGTAAAGAACAGCCTCAGCCTTTTCAAGTGTTTGTGGATTTAGCATTCTTTTTGCTGGAAAATTATAAAGAGCATAGCATGATATCATAGTCTCCTAAAGCTTTGCATTCTGGCTTTGTTGCTTAGTAACAATGTGATGTGAGCCTCGTTTTCTCATCTACAAAATGGGGATTATAAAACCAACCTCAGAGGAGGTGTTCAGGGTTGAATATGATAACAAATGAAAAGTACTGAATGCAGAGCGGAAGGTCAGTCAAAGTTCCCTTGCACTTCCCCTCCTGCACTGTTCCTTTTAAACGCACGTTGTATTATGTTTCAGATTTGACTATGATAGTGATCACTGATCATATCAGCATGTGTGGTGCAAGGAGTACATTGGCCAACATTCCCTTCCACCCTGCACAGGCGAATATTATTCTTTAACCTGGTGACTGTGAATATTATCCTTTAACTTGGTGACTGTTATCTGCTGAATCTTATAGCCATTGCTCTTTCTAAACTCTCCATTGTGTGTGAACATTTGTTCAAAAAGTGCCAAACAGAAGGCTGGCCATGTTGCTGTTGCACAGTGCGGCCCTGTCACGTGCTCTGAAGGTGTGCTTTCATGTCTTGAAATACCGCAGTTTGCTTGTGGAGTGTGACTGGGTGAGTGCCACAGAACAGTTTGTTGTCATCATCATTAAGGTGCCCCTGTGAGGTGAGGCTGGTGAGGCATGGCGGGATTCTTGGTGCTATGGGGGGAGCCTGGGGTTTGCGGGCTTTGACAGGTGAAAGACACATGGTCATTCTCTTTTCTCACCCCCATCTCCTGCTCTCTCTTAAAGGTGTTGCCAGCCCACCTTGGACAATGCCACTGCTCGTGGTTTGGGTGGTGGGTGTAATCAAGAGCACGTATGTGTGACAATTGTAGGTCAAGAGGAAGAAGGTCTTCAGGTTTGCAGTCAGTGCCGGGCTCATTCCCAGGTAGTGCTGGCACATAGTGGGTGAGCAGTGAGTTGATTGAAGGAATTTGTGTGTGAATGGATAAAGTAAACGGAAGCATTTGTTTATATTTTTCATGTAGTCGAGTTACTTTCTTCTAGGCTCGAGGAATTTCCTGTAAGGAATAGCTTCTCAATGAAGACTCTGCCCATGCGCTGGGAGGTCTTTCTTCTAAAACTGTGCTGGTACTCTTAGGACCCCAAAGGAGCTTGGTCCATGATAAGTGCAATCATACTGCACTTTTCTCCTTACCTGTTTATTCTGTCTTCTGCCCTGGAAGTCAGTATTTATAAGTTGATTGAAACGTTCCGTCCTTAGAGATGATGACTATTACACAATCCTTTTCTTTTTTTGGCTAAATATGAAGTCTTCATTATTCTCCATGTATGATTTGAGGGCATTGGCAGTCGTCCAGGTCAAGTTAGAGCTGGAGATGAAAATGAAAACTCTGCAGCATCCCGTTCCTAATAATTTTTGTGTTTACATATTTTTGTTCTCTTCCTGTCAAGTTTATTTTATGTGTCCTTACAACACATCTCTTCATTCTTACAAATGGCCTTGTGTGTTTGGAGCACCCTAGGGCTTCTCATTCATCAAATCTACACTCCTTAACTCTACCTAGACTCCTCCTTATGTGCTAGTGTAGATTCCAGAAATACAACTTAAGAAGTTCAAGGACAAGTCTCTGTGAAATTGCACATCGTTCACTCCCTTACTCATTTTCTGAATTATGTTTAGATTTCAATCTGATGGGAAATCAAATTAGTGCTCAATGATAGGATCACTGATTCATAATTTTATAACTAATCTGGCCTTTGCTCACAGAATCCAGACCCTCTTTTATATCACTGGTCAGTGATAAACAGGACCCCAGGCAGAAATATTCTCTGCCATTGTACTTTGCCACCCCCTGTTGCTGCCACAGCGGCACCTTTCTGGTTCACTTGCTTGATGGATTCATCCCTTCCTTTCTCCTTCCTTCCTCCCCTTCCTGAAAGCTTGAAAACTTGATAAGGCATCAGATTTACAGGATGAAAGATCATCTGGAATCAATGAAAGTATACTGTCAAATAACTCCAGATTCCATTAAATGAGAACCACCTTTCATTCTTTAAGACTTCAAGAGATCAAGAAAGTCTGGTTCACTTATGTCAGGTAGCAGGGCATGTGGATATGGTGGGGTCTGCACTTGGGTCAGAGAGCCTGATTTCAAATCCATCTTAAACCCTTGGACTGTTAGTTTTTTCATCTGTTAAATCATACCTTACAAAAACGGTGGGGAGGATTCAATGAAATAATGTCTAAAAAGCACTTAGCATAAAATAAGATATCAAAAATGTTAACTTATCATTATAACTCTTAAGTGAATTCTTAACTGAATGGCTGCATTTCCTTGCTTAGATTTGTAATACTACATATTGAAGAACTTAATGTCATCATGTATAAAATCAAGAGAATATTATTATAAAAGCTGTATTGTCTTTAATCAGCTTGTCGAATGTATTGTTAAACTTATTTTGCGTATTCACTACGGTTCAAAAAGAACCTGATTTGTTTAATTTGGCGGTTTTAGTTAGAGCTGTGCTTCTTCCTGAAAGTAGAACCGAAAATGTAGCTTCTGTTATTATTTTATTAATACAAAACAGAAAATGAAAAAGAAAGTGAGGGGGAAAAGAAAAGCATGGTGTATTTGAAAGTGAAACTAATACTGTACTATGAATTTGATTCTTTTTCTCTCTAGATCTTTTAGAGAAATCTCGTGTTGTTAAGCAGCCAAGAGGTGAAAGAAACTTCCACGTGTTCTATCAGCTGCTTTCTGGTGCCTCTGAAGAGCTCCTCAGTAAGTCCCTGTTTTTTTTTTTCTTTTTTTTTTTTTAAGAATTTTATTTTATTTAATTTATTTTTGGCTGCATTGGGTCTTTGTTGCGCTGTGCAGTCTCCTCATTGTGGTGGCTTCTCTTGTTGCAGAGCATGGGCTGTAGGTGCGTGGGCTCAGTAGTTGTGGCTCACGGGCTTAGTTGCTCCGCGGCATGTGGGATCTTCCCGGACCAGGGCTCGAACCTGTCTCCCCTGCACTGGCAGGCGGATTCTTAACCACTGTGCCACTGGGGAAGCCCCAGTCCCTGTTTCTATGATTTAATTTTTACTCTTGCAACATTTTCCAAAGCAGAAGCGTTCCATATGCTTTTCCTCTTCCTTCTTAAAAGTTTCCCATGATTCTGGCTGAAGGGAAGAATACGATGTTCTGGCTTCTGCCACCTTGCAGTCTTTGTTTGATATCTGTCCCCGGAGTACCTCACCAGGTGCTGGGACATGTCTCAGATGGTTTGCTAAAAGAGCTAAAAGTTGAGGGAGGGTCTCATCATCGATTTAAAAAATAAAATGGAAGAATATAATTAGTCTAGTCGGGGAGGAAAAATTAGCAGGGAGCAGTAGATGCATACAATTCTATAAAAGCAAATTGCTCAGTGACGATTTAAAAATAGTGGGAAGACATTTGCAGCTGATACAAGAGCTCAAAGTCTGACCTATGTATATTTTAGAGAATTAATATAAGTCCATCAGGATAGGCAATAGCTAAGTGATGAAAAGTTTTGAGCAAGTAGTTCAAACAAGAAGAGCTATGGAAAGTCAACACACTTGGGGGAAAAAAATCATCCTCACTAATTATGGACAAATGTAAATTGAAACAGCACTGAAGTGTTCACCACACATGTATTAGCAAAAGTTATTAAAGAGGATAAAGCTGGCAGAGTTGTCAGGCACTGATCTGCTTAGAGCTTGTGGGTGTCACTTCAAAGTGAGGACTTCTTCCTGGGGGACTAATTGGCAAAGCAGAATAAGTCATAAAATGATCAGAGCCTACCGCCCAGGTGCACCACTTTTTGGAATATACCCAATGAAATAATTCAAAAGAATCCAAAGAAACATTCTGTGTGAAGACATTTATCACTGTCCTTTATTTGTTATTATAAACTGGAGAAAATCCAAATGTCCAGCAGTGGGGGACTCCCTGGGCAGACATCGTACATTATAAGGAAATAGGACGTTGAAGATACTTTATATTATCAGAGTTTGGAAAGAACCTGTCTCGATAAGAATACATGTAAAACAAGCAGAGTTTGAAATATGTACAATGGTGATAAAGGTGATTTTAGAAAAATACTGATCTTTGGGTATCAATTTTTGTTCTATTGCTTGAATGCATAGTGTGAAATCTTTTTATCTGAAGCGTTAAGGGGATGAGATATTGAAGATGATTAGATTGGTTGAAGTAACTTATAAACTTGTATGTGTGATTCAATAGATAAGCTTAAACTTGAGCGGGATTTCAGCAGATACAATTACCTGAGTCTGGACTCTGCCAAAGTTAATGGAGTGGACGACGCAGCAAATTTCAGAACCGTTAGGGTAAGATGTAACCCTCTTATTACTCTTTAAAATGGGTAACAGTATATTGCTCAATCAGAATTGGTAATAATTCTGAGTTTTCTTCGATGTATAACTCATGCTCCCTGAGGTTTTAGAATTATAGAAGAATTTGTTTTATTTTTATTAGTTTGATTTTTTATTAGCTCAAAAATCCTATAGTATCGAGAAGGCCATGCTTTACTGGAGCACGCACTTTTACTGTTTGTCAAAAGGAGCTTTCTTATTATATTATCTTGGGGTTTAACTTTTAGTATTGTACTGAAATTCCAAATGTCTTTATAGCCAAACTCAGTAGTTAAATTCCACATTTTGTAAACCTGTCCTACAGTCGTGTTAAGTCAAATCTGTTTTTCAGACAGAAAGTCATGTTTATATACAGTTTTCAAAAAATCATGCATAAACCAGAATAATTAGCATTTGTGTTCGTTAGAAAAGAAATTATTTTAAATTATAGTCTACATTCTGTGTTTATGAGACACTTGGGAAATTACTTCTATAGGACATGATCTGATAACTGTTATTTACTTCTAAATGAGAGAGCTGTGATAGTGGTGATGGGGGGGATAGGTTAGATTATAGGTAAAATAAGACTGGAATCGGTTCATCTCTGGGGGTGAGTGAAAATAACATGGGGTTCTTTTCCTGCTCTTTAGACTTTTATATATGTTTGAAATTTTCTAGAACAAAAAATCTTACAGCACTCCCATTTACTATGTAACCTAGTCACTATAAATAGTTAGATAGACAGATAGGTAGGTAGATAGAGAGAGAGAGAGAGATAAAGTAAATAAGGAAGCAAGCAAGCTGGGCTATTCTTAACAAGAAAGCATTTCTTAAGAGTATCATTTTTTAAAATTGTCTCAACATCCTCTTGACTCCTGGACATGATTTTAAGACTTGAGTTCAGGACCAGTTCCATAACTGCTTTGCCTGGCAAATCATTGGCACTCAATAAAAATTGATGACTGGACGAATGTTCTGTGTTATCCATAGTTTGTGGAATCAGGCACTTCACCTTTGCAAACTACAGTTTTTCTCGTATGTAAAATAAACGAAGAGGTGTTTTTTTGTAGGGGGTTATGAAAGCTGTTTGTTTGGAGTCAGAGTGGGAACCCAGGGCTCAGCTCTCAGCCTTCTCTCCCTCTGTCTTCCTCTTTACATGCCCCCTTTGCCACAGCCCGTGAAGTACCCCAGGGCTCCTTGCATCAGAGCTTGAAGCCACTGAACAAGATAGAGCCCCACATCGGTGCTATTTCAGGTCTCTTAATAGGTTTGTCTTTTGGAAAGTTTATTCCAGGACACTTTGTCTTTTTGTTGTTGTTGTTATTTTTGTTTTTTTTCAGAGCCGAATCTGTTATATGATTTATTTTTAAAAAATAATAAAGAGCTACAGAAAGAAAACAGGTGCTTTCCCCCCCTCCCCAGAATGCCATGCAGATTGTGGGTTTCATGGACCACGAAGTTGAGTCCGTGTTGGAGGTGGTGGCCGCGGTGTTGAAGCTGGGGAACATCGAGTTCAAGCCCGAATCACGAGTGAATGGCTTAGATGAAAGCAAGATCAAAGATAAAAATGGTAAGTCAGCAGAGGACAGACCCTGTTTAGCAAAACTGGCTTTGAACTTCTGCCCAGTTTTTAATATAGAAAGTAAAACTTGCTTTTCACTGAGTTGAAAAGGCTTTCTAGTGAAATCGAGCAGAAACATAATTACAGCTCAGTCTGAAGTCTTTTGATTTATATATTTTACACTGTTGGGTTTGAAAACGATTTAGAAAGAACAGTGTAAGCCTTGAAAGTGATTATGAACAGCAGATATGCAGTCACTGTTTGTCCATTCCCGCACAACAGAGTTAAAAGAAATTTGCGAGCTGACCGGCATTGACCAGTCAGTCCTAGAGCGAGCCTTCAGTTTCCGAACAGTTGAGGCCAAGCAAGAGAAAGTTTCAACTACACTGAACGTGGCTCAGGTGGGTGAAACATAATGTCTGGAAGGGAGTTTTTAAAGTCTGTGGTATTTTTATATAAGTGGAAACAAAAATTTTATTTTTTAGGCTATTATCTTAACTGTCATGCTGTTTTCTAGGCATCGTTCTAGGCACTAGGGACACAGGGTAACCTAAACAGATAAAGATCCCTGCCCATATGGAGCTTAAAATTTTGGCAGAAGGAGCCGGACAAAGCAGTAGACCTAATAAATAAATGTATATAGCAAGCTAGCAGGTGGTAAGTGCAGGCGACAAAGGGAAAACAGTGGAGCAGAGCAGAGCAAGGGACATCCATAGTGTTGGGGGCAGAGAAGTCGAGTGAGCTGAGAAGTGGCTGGAGAGTTTTGAGCATGGGTGGTATGATCTGCATTGTATTTTAAGGAGTCATTCTGGCTGCAGCGTAGAGAGCAGAGTGTAGGCGACAGACGGGCGTCTTAGTCACTTTGGCTGCTATAACAGCGTGCCGTAGACTGGGTGGCTTAAGCAAAAAACATTTATTTCTCTCAGTTCTGGAGGCTAGAAGCCTGGGATCAGGGTGCCAACAGGGTCGAATTCTTGGTAAGGGCCGTCTTCTTGATTTACAGACAGCTCCCTTCTTACTGTGTCCTCACATGGCAGAGAGAGAGAGCAAGCAAGTGAGCTTTGATGTCTTCATCCCCTTATAAGGGTACCAGTCCCATCGTGGGGACTTCACCCTCATGACCACATCTAAATCTAATCTAATCTAAATCTAAAGGCTCCACCTCCAAATACCACTGCATTAGGGAGTAGGGCTTCAACAATATGGGTTTGGGGGTGAGAGGACACAGACATTCATAGCACAGGGGAGCACACAGTTGTGTGCTGACCCAGAGATGATGGTGGCTTTTGAACCAGGTGGTGGCAGTGGAACAAGAAGTGGTCACATCTGGATATGTTTTGAAAGTGGAGACAACAGGACTTGCTGATGCCTTGATATGTGTGATATGAAAGAAAGAGAAGAGTCAAGGATGACCCTCAACATTTTTGGCCCAAGCAACTAGGAAAATGGAATTGCCACTTATTGATTTGCAGAAGGCAGTGGGGGAAGCTGGCTGTGGTCAAGAGGCCAAACTGGCCTCGCTGCCTTTCTGACTGTTTCCCCTCCAGCCTCCACACTTAGGCCAATGAAATCTTTCTAAGATGCAAATCTGAGTTGCTTATGTCTTCTCTCCTTTGGTTCAAAATGGATGAACAGGTGTATACATGCATGCATGTATACCTAGGAGCTTGTGGAGACCCTTTCAGTGTAAACCCTTTGTTCTATGGTTTAGACATTGTCCCACCAGTCAGTGCTCATCTGGCCTAGAATTAAATGACTAATTCAGGACTTTTCCCACTCAGGCCTATTTTGTCCAACTGTATTCTCATCCTCCTTGCAAGTAGCCTTAAGCTTAAGACAGTAGATTGGGTTTAGTCTCTCTCTCTGCTGCTCTGGCCTAGTCTTTCCTAGTAACCCAAGAATGCCTACACACCTTTAACTTTCTTTCAACTTTGATTTCTTATTTTAGGTGAGGGATTTGGGTTATGGAAATACTGTACCTTTTGCATATGTAAGTTTGATGTATACATAAAGTTTCTAGCTATAACTGTCATGTGTCCTTCTTTCTAAGTTACTACTACTGCCGTCACGTCTGTCCCCGTCCCCCTCACTCACTCAAAGTCAGATGGTGAGTCACTTAACCTCATCAAGGAAAGTTTGTTGAGAGCCTGCACAGCACAAGCCCCCACGTAGACTGTTAGTAGGGACATAAGGGATTAAAAAGGACTTGCGCAGAAAATAGTTTCTGAGCCAGACTTTGAAGGATTTAGATGTATAAAGAATGGGTGAAATGGCATTTCAAAAAGAAAACAGTGAGAGGAGCCAGGTTTGGAGTACATATCAGGAAAAGGGTTGATCAGGCTTGGCTATGGCTTTAGATATGTGAAGAGGATTCAAAGCAACGTGGCTGGAAAGGTTACGTTTGGTGTCCGAGTGGCGCGTCTGCAGCAGTGGTTCTCAGACTTGAGGGTGCATCGGAATCACCTGGAGGGTTTCTTAAACACGGTTTGCAGGCCATACCCCCAGAGTGTTTGGTTCAGTAGGTTTGTGGTAGACCCGAAGAATTGGCATTTCTGACAAGTTCAGAGGTGATGCTACTGCCACTGTGGTCCATCCAGAAGTCACATTTTGAGAACATTTCAGTAGCCAGAGTGGGGATTGTGAAGTACATAGTGATGCGATGAGAAAACGTCTAAGAGGCCCTTTAGGAATATTTCATACATATATGTGGATATATATGGGATATGTACATGGATATATTTTTGTCTGTTTTTATTGTGTGTTTTACTCTTGCTTTTTAATCATCCTCTCCAGAAACCAGGCCCAGGTGCCTCTTACTTTGATAACCTTGAGTCACCTTGCATCACTCGGTAAAACTTTTCCACATTCTTTTAACCTTTGGCATAAAAGAGTTTGGCTTCAGATGTTTGATTATTCAGCTCCTTTTTCAAGTTTTTTTTTTTTTTAATGTAGGGCTCAGAGTATTTGTTTCTACCGATCTTATTGCCTAGAAGATTTTGATTCTTACGAGATGTGATTTGTTCTATTAACTTTTCCTCATAGCTTCAATTCTTGGGCCCCATTATCATCTTTATCGCCCCATGCCTCATTTTCCTCAAGGCATTTAGATCTTTCCCCAGATAGAATGACTAATATTGAAATAACAGAAACTCCAGGCAGAGTTACTATTCAGCTTCTACCACATACTCCCTCCTTGGCTTCCAAGGTCCTCTGTCATCTGACCCAAAATGACTTTTCTCAGTTGATTCCCTGCTGGTTCTCTAAATGCCGTGCTTATTGTTACCTTATTTTACCTAGCCCTAACCCTTTGCTAATCCCCCATGCTGCTCATGTCATTGCTAATTCCTTCTGCTGTCTAAATGGTCCTTTAATTGCACCTCATCCAGAAAGCCTTCCTTGATCACATAGGCCCCAGAGTCTTCCTTCTCTGAACTCCTTTTTCTCCTGCAAACTCCCTTGGAACCTGCCCTTTGATTGTTTGACTCCTTGGTTTGACCTCCCGCCTTCTGCTGTAAACTCCCGGAGGGTGGACCCCACATCTGTGCAGCTCCGTGTCTCCAGTTACCATACTGACCTGGGCTTGCCTGAGAGTGGTCATCATGGAAGCAATTCCACCTGGGATCTTTCTCTAAGAGCTTCATCAGCTGCAGAAACTCAGTCTTTTCATTTGTGCTTAGAATCTGAGATGGCAAGTCAGCATCCTCGGTGTCTTCCCTCATTTCTACGCACCTTGTCCGTGATCCTTAAACGGGAGTAACCCTTCCTGCCCTTACTTTGGAGGATATTATTGTGGAGATGAGGTGGCACGAATCAGACTCAAGAAGTTACAGGTAGCCAAGTGACAGCCCCTGCGGCCAGATGTAGCTCAATAGGCATATTTTATTTGATGAATATTTGAGGAAAGGGTAGTTTTTTGTTTTTTCTGTTTTGTTAGCTTGCTTTTTAAATTTTGAATTTGAGTGCCTTTAACCTGGAATGCAGTCTCCAGCCCCCAAAGATCCCACTATTTCCCGTTCATTTCTGTTGTTCAGTCCCTGAAAGCATCTGAGTTTGAGACTTCTGGAATAAGTATTTGAAGGAAAGCAAGGAAGATTAATATTGGCTGTGGATACACTTTAAAAATTATAAAGCCGTTTACCAGAATAAGTGGTCACTATTAGTTCAGTTGCCTACTGAAATGGTGGTTTGTTGGAAGCAGATAGCACACAAGTAAGAAGGCTGGATGACGTGATGATGAAATAGGGTCTGTTTACAAATAAGTAGTGTTTGGAGATAACTTGAGTTTACAAGAAGAAAGGGGAAAGGATTAAGAAAGAATTATTTGGGCTCATGAGGCAGTAGTAGAGAATGAGGATACTTCAAAAATCATAATTATAAGCATACCTGTACACTTACTATGTGCCAGGTACTGCTCTAGGCACTAAATTTTCTATTTCAAGAAAATAAAAACTAGAAGAAAGGGTATTAGAGAAAGGATATCCATCTTAATTAAGGCTTCTTTCTTTGTGTCAGCATTTTACATACATTTTCTGCTGTGGAATTATTTACCCACCCTCCCACCCCGCTCCATGTCCATGTTTAGCATTGGACAGTCAAGCTCTATTTTTTACCAACTTCTGGGTGGATTTTCTAACCTTCATTGGAGTAGCTGCCTGAGACTTAGCGAGCAAGGTTTGGGATTAGCACGGAAGTATCAGATGAAGGGAAAAGGTACTCTCTTTCCAGCTGCAGTACATTGCCTGCAACAGGGAGTGAGTCTGTTTTTTAAATTGTTACACTTCATTTAGGAAGAATTGCAGAGAAAGAATGTTCACATAATCCAGTAAATTGTGTTCTTTATAAAATAAAAATATAATGGTTTACTTTAACTGTAATGCCCAACTTTCTACTTATAAGCAATGAAACACACACATATGTCCAGTGTTGAAGACAGCAGCAAAACCTCTTCTTTCCTCCCCTGGGGCCCGTTACTTCTCAGGCTGCTGCCGCCCATCTCCAGGCCTCCCCTGGAGCACTGGTTTCAGACATACAATTAGTACTTCCTGCACTCCCTCGGCACCCCATGTGTTTAAGGGCTATTAGGCTCTCCTGACCAAACCCAACTTTTCTCCAGCCTTTGCACTCTAAGTCAAGGTCAGAGAGACATATATGTCTTCTACCTCTTCTTTGTCAAGTAGCTATGAACAGCCTTCAAACAAATAGATAAGCAAGTAAAAGGGCTTTATTTTTATTATACAAAGTATTATCCAACAATGTATTGTTTTACTGCTTATTACAAAAGATTTTTTTTGAATGCTCAGAAGATTGAATGATGAAAAATATTTACAGGTCCCATCAGTCAAAACCATTTTAATGTATATCCTTTTGAGTTTCCTACATGTAGTAGCTTAAAGAAAATAGTTGTTACTATAATAAATATATAATTTTTTATCGTCACAAAACGTAACAAGGATTTTTTCATTTCATTGTCTAATTTTTATAACTATCATTCTGTGGTGACTGTGTAACTTCCCGCCCAACAGGTGCTTCTTTATTTATTTTACTCTGCCCCTGTTGTTGGACTTCTAAATTGCCTGTGATTTTTCTCTGTTCCATAACATTGAGATTAATATCTTTGTGGTGAAAGCTTTTGCAATATTTAAAATTAATTTCCTGGGATGTGGAAAAGTATAATAACTGGGTATAAACAATTTGCCCAATTTTCTTAATGGCTTGACTGTTCATCCACAGTACAATAAAAACGCTCTTGAAAAGAAATTTGAAATAAAAGAGCTTTCGGTATCTTTTTAAAAACTTCATTATTTTATTGAAATTAAGCATTGTGGTAATTGCAGATATTGCGTTTTTCTTTTTCTTTTTAATAGGCTTATTATGCCCGTGATGCTCTGGCTAAAAACCTCTACAGCAGGTTGTTTTCATGGTTGGTAAATCGAATCAATGAAAGCATTAAGGTACTGAATCTCTATAAACAAATAACTCAGTTGTAATAAATGGTATTCAGAGTATACACATTAAAGATACTTTAATTTTATAATCAGGTAATTGATTACCACTTACAGCGATTGTTCCTTGAAAAGAATTTACCTTGTTTAGGATTGAAGTTTGTCAGTGATTCTACCTATTTTGTTTTGCCATGTGTGTTATAAGAAACCTCACTGGTGAATAGTTTAATGGTATTTGCAGAGTAACTGTGAGAGACAGCATCCCAGGTCCTGGTTGTGACCGATCTACTAACTGGTTGTACACACTTGGCTGAAGAGGTCACTTCACCTCTCTAGCTACTAATATGCTCTTCAGTAAATGAGGGTATTGGACTAGGGGATTTTGAAAGACCCTACCTGTTGTAAGATTCAGTGATCTCTTTTTTATAATTAAGTAGCTAATAAAGAAGGCCTTAGTCATGCCTTCTTTAAATAAGTCATCTATTATTAAGATTTCTGGAAGATTCCATACCAGCGTCCTCTCTCATACATTTAAAAACAACTAAATTATATTCTTCTAGGTCTGAAACACAATTAACTTGTAATATATGTCTATATTCCTTGGTATGCTTTTAGTGTTATATTTCATGCTTAAGTTAACCCTTCAATTTGAAACTATTTTTAAGGCACAAACAAAAGTGAGAAAGAAGGTCATGGGTGTTTTGGACATTTATGGCTTCGAAATTTTTGAGGTGAGCTGCTTTTTTTTTTTTTTTTTGTATTATCTTTGTTAATGTAGAACAGTTTGGAGATTAAATCATGCATTCTATAGACAACATTTAATATAATTAAATGTTTGAATCTACAAATAACTTTTGTAAAGATGTAACAAAGTGTGTGTGTGTGTGTGTTTTAAGTGCTGAGATCCAGCATTTTGGAGACAGGGCTATTTAAAAAGACTTCCTTGTATTAGTACTTGACTTTTGGAATGCAGATTCAAAATTCTTACTGTGAAATTTCCAACAAGGTATACGGACATTATATCTGTAGTCATTTGTTCATTGGTAGGTTGCTTGAAAGTGAAGTAGGATGGTGCCATGAAAAAAACCAGGAGTTGGGAGAACCAGAGCTCATGGCCTGGCCAGAGCTGGTCACTTCACCTCTGTTGGACTCAGGCAGAGAGGTTCTGTATTAGATGATTTGTTGGGTCTTATCCAGGTGTCATACAACTGTGATCTTATGAGTTCTGCTGCAAAGCTTGAAAAAAAATTTCTGCTGAGGTTCATAATGAAATTTTTAAAAAGACTCCATGCTTATTTCAAGTTAAATATTTAAACATTGTAGACTTATATTAGAATTTCCTGTTCACCCCCTTGCTAACGCTGACATTTAGAAGCCGTTTTAAGGAGCTTTTAAAACTCTTATTCTCACTTTTAGCAGTGGTACTTCAGTTTGGTTCAGGAAAATAACGAGTCGATCAGGCTTCTCCTTTCTTAACTCTCCCCGTAAGTAATTTGTGAATTCCTTTAAACAACCAGGCCCTACCCAGAATGACCACCTGAAGGATTGACATGTTTCAAGTTATCAGGTTCACAGAGTCATAGAAAAAACATCAGCCCATTTCCCGCAGCTCAGCCAGGCCTTTCTAGTAAATGCCTTTTTCTTAGAACATTTGTTTTGGGGATAGCGCCTGTGCCTTGCTTTATCATGTCCCATATTTAATAGCTAGTGGTAAATAATTATTGAGGGCTGACTATAGGCAAGGATTGTGGTGTTATGTATGTTGTCTGATTTAATTGCCATCACAGTCTCATGAATTAGCTGCTATTATTATTTTTATTTTATAGAAGAAGTGAGACTTTGAAGGTCAAGTAACTATCTCAAGGTTACATGGCTACTAAACGTCAGACTCAGGATCTAAAGCTTAGACCTCCTTGATAAATAATAAAAGGTCTTCTACAGGGCTTTTCCTCACGTTTCTCCCTAAACTCACATGGTTCCCGGTATCTGGAAATAAGGAAAAAAACCAAATGCTTTAAGTCTCTGATGCTCCCTATTTCTGCACCTTTGGCATCATTCTAAGCTCCTGGGCAGCACGGGGAGCCTTCCCGGAGTTCATCTGTGTGCTGGTAGCAGAGTGTGCGGGACACTTGTGCTTCGGGCTGCCCTGGAAAACTCCCCTTCAGCACAATGTCTGCTTATATTGGTGTCCCTTTAGCAGACTCTGGAAAGGAAAGCTTCCAGCCCCTTGGTAAGAGGAAGAATTTGAGATTTGTGAGTTAGGAGGATTGCTGGAGTAGATTCAGAAGTCATGGTGCTAAAATTAGTTTCTTTCTAGCAAGACCTCAGGTTACTGTCACTAAATGGGCACTAAATGCTAAAGTCATTCTTTACAGTTGGCAGGGAAAGAGATTTCTTACCTGGCACATTGCTGATCTTTATTTAGGTGTTTCATGAATAGGGCAAAAGAGATCTCACTAGAAAGTTGTGGGGGGGGGGGGGAGATGTATTCAATGATATTTCTAAAATCAAAGAAACTGATTTTATTTTTATTTTGCCAGAAAAAAATGTGTTGATCCTTGTCAATGGGCAGGTGCTTAATATCATGTCACAATACATGGAAACGGTTTTTTTTGTTCTTTTGTTTTTTTTGCGGTACGCGGGCCTCTCACTGTTGTGGCCTCTCCCGTTGCGGAGCACAGGCTCCAGACGCGCAGGCTCAGTGGCCATGGCTCACGGACCCAGCCGCTCCGCGGCATGTGGGATCTTCCCGGACCGGGGCATGAACCCGCGCCTCCTGCATCGGCAGGCGGACTCCCAACCACTGCACCACCAGGGAAGCCCTAGATTACTTTTTAAAAGTGTTTGCTACAGACCTAATCAGAACAGAATTTAGATGTTCCAAGTGGAAACATCCTGTAACCTGCACTAAGCGAAACACCCTTTAGCAATCCAGGAATATTTTTCACTTATGGTTAATTCAAGTTTCTCTACAAGTGTGTCTTTCTGAACATCCTTTCCTTCTGCAAGTTATATCACCATTTTTCTCAACATTGTTACAGTTATGGACTTCATGAAAATGCTTGCATTATGTTTCTAAACAGTCTTCTTCCTTTCTTCAGAAGAATACACTCCAGTTCAGTACTTCTCAAACTTAGCTGCATGTTGGAATCACCTGGGGAACTTTTGAAAATTCAGCTGTCTGGGCCACACCCCAGGCCAATAAATCAGAACCTCAGGGTGTGCAGCCCGAGCGGCGGTATTTTAAAGCTCCCAGGTAGTTCCAGTGTGCCATCAAGGTTGAGACCAGCTGCTCTTGTAAATGGGAATCTTCAGCGTGAACTGTAAATTCCAAACATATGTGGTGTTCTTGCCGTTTGACCTCTGCATGAGATGCCCTTGTAAAACATCCTACATCACCCACACTTCATCTTAACCTAAACCTAATCTGTGTATATGTAATATTCCTAAAGCCAAGCAGGTTACATTTTTACTCTTTTTAAGCAGACCTTTCAGCCAAGGCCAAATCCAACCAGTCATATGTCTACAGCAAATCTTATGATGGCCATAAAATCTTTAGAAGTTAGTTTTCCTTCTCCATGCAATAAATGCTTTGGGGTTCTTTTTCCCCAGTTTCTTGCGAGAATTCGGATTTGTTTTTCATGATAGTTAATTGTTCTCTCCATTTTCCTGTCTAAACCTCCTCAGTTAATCTTCCAAACATCTTGATTTTCAATAATCTATTTATGTATTATTTATTTTATAAATAAACTTATTTGGGGGGAAGGCAGAGTAGAGATTTGGTTGGGCACTTTTAAGATACTTTTACCTGCTTTTTGATAGAGAAGTAGAAAGATTTTTTTTCTTTTAATTTATTCACATAAATACCCCAGATGCTATCATACATTTTCCTGGATTCTCAGCAAAATTGGAACACATGGAAATGTCAAAGCTCATAGGGTTGAACATTAGGAACGCATATAATTAAGGACTTAAAAGTACCATAAGCTGAAGTACAAGGACTCAGAGTATGACTCAAGAGGAAGTATTCAAAATCCACATCAGTGCAAAAATGAAAATTTCTATGATATTGTCCACTCAAGTGAAAATAAACTGATAGATTATAGAGAAAATTCTGCCTTTCTTCTTCAGCGAAAATTGACTGCAGGAATTAAGATGCTGCCTTTTGGAGAGCCCTGGGCATCACTTTAAAAATGGGACAGGACACTAGAAGAAATTTTTTTGAATGTTTCTAATTCTGCCTCTTGACCCGACTGACAGTTCCCATGAGAACGTTTTTCAGCTGAGCTGGTGAAAACCTTTCATTTACTTTCGTCTGTCTCTAAATGGAAGAGGGAAACCGATGCATTAAACCATGGGATGATGACACATGCATTTGATTGCAAAACATTCCAGTGCCAGCTGGGTGAATAGCTCTGCCTTGCTGGCCGCGTGTAATCTGATGTCAGTTTGGAAAACAGATTAGAGTGGAACATTGATACCGAAAATAAGGTGAAAGTGAATTAAAGTTCATTGAGGAGAAAAATCTAGCTATGAATCCTGGTAGAACATATCCAGTTTTGCAAAGGAAGAGAATTATAATCCAGATACTCCCAATTCTACACAATTCAGTTTGGATATTCTTATAACTGCAAACATGGCCTTAGATCTCTGAGGAATATTTATAGCATCTCCATGAAATAACAAGTGCTATTCTTTTAAAAAGTGAAATTAAATTCAAAACGGTGTTGGGCAATCTAAGTTGATTCAACTTTTTTCTAAGTACTTATCTGATAGGTCTTAGAATGGATAGGTGGTTTACTGGGGAAACCTGTTAGTGTGCTGTAGACCAAAGCAGGACAGCAGTGGCTGAGTATTTCACTTTTCGTATGATCGAGCTACTTTTGTACAGGCCAAATGCTAGTTATTTGGATTCAGGCACTCTTATTCATCTTGCCCTTACAACCTCGTTGAAAGTGGCCATATACAGTAAGGGTGTGACAGGCAAGGTGCAACGATTGTTTCAAATAAAACAGTCTATTAGTTGGGGAAGGGTCAGTGTAAGACCAACTGGTAGGTTCGTCTCATGATTATAGGATTCGTTTTCTAAAATATTGTTTTAAAAGAAAATTGATTCTAGTTACAGGCAACACTTTTTGTTCCAGTTTTTTGCCTTTAATTTTGTCCTTTATTTGCTAGAGAACTTGTAGTTGAAGAGAAAGGAGACAATTTAAAGTAGATTTTAGAACGAAAATGGTGAGAATGAATATGGTTCATAAGATGTATATGCTCGTTCATCAGTGTTGTTGCTTTAACTTTTTAAATCAAAGGCTATTTAAAAATATTTAAGAGCACTATAATGGTATTGATATTTTTCTAAAATTGACCATAATTGAGTATGTACCTAGAAGAAAAATATTACATATTTAAAGGAAAGTTTTTTGTAACTTCAGCCAGTCATTCAATTTTGTGACTGTCTTAAAAGGAAAATATTTAATATTAAATGTTTTTCTCTGATTTTGAGGATTTTTTTTTTTTTTTTTTTTTTTTTTTGCGGTACGTGGGCCTTTCACTGTTGTGGCCTCTCCCGCTGCGGAGCACAGGCTCCGGACACGCAGGCTCAGCGGCCATGGCTCACGGGCCCAGCCGCTCCGCAGCATGTGGGATCTTCCCGGACCGGGGCCCGAACCCACGTCCCCTGCATCGGCAGGCGGACTCTCAACCACTGAGCCACCAGGGAAGCCCGAGGATTATTTTTTTAAGTTTACTTTCTTAAAAAAAAAAAAAAAAAAGTGGTTCCTGTTTTGGGGCCCATTTCTTGAAATTGTGAATTTTTAAAAATGGATTGTTAATTGCACTGTATTTTTCTGTAGGAACAGCATTATAAATGGGGACTGCCCAAGGGCTTTCCACCGAGTAAATCTTTGCTAAGGCCAACAGCACATTTTAAAGCAGTAATATAGCCCACCTCCTCTGAAACAGTGCTGTTACAAAGTTTCATAACTTTTGGATAAATGTACCATTTCATTTATTATGCAACAGACATAATACATTAAATAAAATATTATGTATTTTACATTGTATGTAAAATATGGAACCCCCCACCCAACTTGTTATATCCAAAATTTGACCTCAGACGGAAGTGTTGAGCTATGAGAAACATCAGTTAAATATGTAATTAATAGTACTTTTTGCTGAAATAGGTCACGATCTTAGTGTTTGAACTGCCACACCCCGCCCCACCCGTTTCCTACATGATATTCACCTGCAAATTCCTTCCCATCCACCATCCTAATGATGGCGGTGATGGAGCTGCCTCCTTTATTTTACATCTTCCTTTCAATATACATTATTTTTAAAGAGTATAAGGTTTAAATATCTCTGTTAAAGAGCGTAAGATGTCATTAGCCTTCTTTGCTGAGAATATACGAATATGGTAACAGGCCAGTACTTTTGATCCCTCTTTCAAAATCACTCCAAGTGGAAAGCTCATGGTTGACACTTATGGGTATAAACTAGTTATGAACTTTATTGGGAGTATGAGTTTATCCCTCAGTCTTGAGGGATAAATGTGCTTTAGACAATGGAGAAAAATTCCATGCATGGAGCATGGGTAGCAGACTGGAGGGAGAGGAGGTGAGTCATTCATGGGAGCATTCAGCTCCTGCCTACTTCCTCCTTTGGAGACTTTTTTTTGTTTGTTTTTTTGGCGGTACGCGGACCTCTCCCGTTGCGGAGCACAGGCTCCGGACGCGCAGGCTCAGCAGCCATGGCTCACGGGCCCAGCCGCTCTGCGGCATGTGGGATCTTCCCGGACCGGGGCACGAACCCGTGTCCCCTGCGTTGGCAGGCAGACTCTCAACCACTGCGCCACCAGGGAAGCCCTCCTTTGGAGACTTTGATTCATGGGACTGCCATGTGCAAGAGCGAGCCCGGCTCGGGGATCGCTAGCCACCCACAGAGTTCTTGACAAACCAAAAAAGCACCCAAATATCGAGTTGCTTTGGTGCCTTCATATTCAAGTGATGGTTCCTAGACCCAGTTTAGCTATTTTATAAAGGGGAGTGGGAAAACCAGGTGATATTTAATGCCTGTATAAATGAAGAAATTGGACCTGTGCAGGTTGCAGTTTATGGACTGACTGTCACCAGACATTTCCTTAATTTTCTGCAAATTATAAATTTTTGCAATTTATTTTTAACGATTTGTGAAGTCTCATTTCCCAAACATTTGGACACTATCAACAACTTAAACGTTAATCAGAGGAAATGTGATTGCCTTCATTTTCAGCAATAATGAATCGCTCTGACGATTCATGACATGTTTGGGGGCTGTGAGGTAGGTTTGCGGTAGAGACTGAGGTATTTCTGTGGGGAAGTCAGCTGGTTTGGGCCTTAATGATTGTGCTGTTGATTTTGGTTTTTGCTCTTTAAGCAGCAGGATCAGGTCAGAGAGTCAAGTTTTTGTTCTTAGGCTGTCTTCAGAACCCTCTCATTTCCCTCTTTTGTCTTTGAAGGGGGGATACAGCCCATGCAGCACAGGCGTGGGTCGCTGTGGTGAGAAAGGGGGATGCCCTGGATCTTGCTGAATCTCTTCACTCTTTCGGTGACCTGCCAACTGCCTTTGTCCCTGAGTCTTTGGTGGATGTGTCAGACACATTTTATTTTCCTGATAATTGAGCATTAGAAGTATTAGATTCTGAAGCCTTAGGACTTCCAGCGAGTTATATGGTATATTATTTCAGTCAGACTGTTTTTTATCCTGAATAGCTCTCACCTAGCAGAACCCCAATTCAGATACCACACGTAGGTATCGTGTTCCTGTCTTTTGAGATGATGGGACACGTGTCTCGATCTAAAGTTTTGTGCAAGTCAGAAATATAGCCTGGGGAATTCTCTGGTGGTCCAGCGGTTAGGACTCCACACTTTCAGTGCTGAGGGTCTGGGTTCAATCTCTGGTCGAGGAACTAAGATCCCACAAGCTGTGGGGCGCAGCCAAAAAAATAAAGAAAAAAAAAAGAAATACAGCCTGGATGATAAAATCTGTCATTTGCACCGATGAATAACTGTCAATGAGTGTTTACTTTTAGAAGTCTATTGCAAATTGAGAACTGACTGCATTTTGTGTAATCTGTCCCTTTGTGCACCAGAATGCAGTAAGTATGAACTGTTTGCAGTGCCGGTCTGTTGCATGCTCCTGTGTTAATAGCTTCTCCAACTGTGTGAAGTTTGCAGTAAATGACCATTGATTAACTGTGTGTGGATATGAAATATAGAATTCATACAAGAACTTATAAAAATTGAGGGGAAATTTACTTTAGCTCAGACTTACTCCTTAGGTTGTGTTGTAATTGTGAAGCTTTGCCTCCGGTTTCTAATCTGCTTGTGTGTATTTCATAGTCCCGTTTCTGGAAGCGTACCTCCAGCTATTCACAGCTATATACTGTGTCAGAGACACCAGTTGTTCTCCCCTCCCTTCTCCTCATTAGTTGCCATTTGAAAATTTAGCATAATTTTGTCTAAATAGCTCCATAGGCACAGCCCTATTAAATAGCAGGAAGCATTTACTCCATGAATTTGTTTTCTAAAAAAAACCAAAGATCTCCTATAAGTCACTAAAATTTTAATTTTATTTATAAGTTTTAATTTGGGGTAGTAGCACTATACAGGGATATATTTTACCAAACTGAGAAAGCCAGACTTCCTCATAAAGAAATGGCCTTATACTGATTATAAGGCATCTATATCAGACTGACTTCAGCCTCTGGTCAAAATTGTTAAGCTCTGAGGATTGGAACACATGGTTTTTAAAACGTAACATGAAAATGGGGACTGGGGAATGACCTTTGTGTCCAGGACTATATTTGTTGAACGTTTTGGTGATAAATGTGTGCCTTTTAAGTAAGAACCTTCAGGATTTAAAACAAAGAAAGAAACTTTTATCTTCGACTACATTTAACATTAAAAGATTAGTCAGTGATAATGTATTTTATGTGTCACTTATGGTTTTGAGTTTAAAATTTCCCCAGATTGATTAGTTCACTAGTGATTAGAAATCCTCAGCCACCTTCCAGGAAGGCGTGTGGTGAGATGCTGCGTCCTAGGTATCCTTTTACAATTTGTCCTGGTTGCACCAAACTTGATTTTGAAAGATCAACTTTCAAAAAAGTCTTTGACTTTGGATTTCATCATTTATGGAAAGATTTGAAGGCAGCTGCTCTGTATTCACAGGGAGTGGCGAGCTTCTGCCGTTACAGGTGAACCCTCATAGCCAGTTAGGCCAGGACTGGCCACCTCAGTGGGAAAAGAGTCTGGTTTATCAGTGGTGGGGTCACCATCTCTCACTCCCACTGCCACCATCGCCTCTCTCTGCAGAGAGGGGGATAGAGGTGAAAATAACAAGTTTTATTGCTAGATCTACCTCTTTTTGGATGGTGTGGTTCTTGGTGAAGTATATTCATCCAACAGACCTGCATTTGTGCCCTCAATATGTACAGCAATACGTTAAGCCCTGCAGATCGTTCAGAAATGATGTAGGCATAGATCTTCACAGGCAATAACTCTGATATGAAGAAGACACTGCTGAGAATCATTAAGAGTGATAAATGTGTGACCCTTCTGAGAGGAGAGAGTTTCTAACTAGGAGATGATTTTGATGTGCCGATTCCCTTGAGTCTGTATTTTGTGGACACTTCATTCATTTAGTCAGCCAATACATGCTGAGTGCTTGCTAGGTGCAAGGTGCTGCAGGCATGGGCTTCCATTGGTGAACAAGAGATGTATGGTCAACCCTTGCCCTTCAGAAATGTACACTCTAGAGAGACAGATAAATATGACACTAATCAATACATGTGAATGCACATGTACACGCATGTATACACATAGCATGATTTTTCAAAAGTGCTGGTATGTAAGTGTCAGAATGAGGGATCTGACCCTGGGGAGGGGAGTAAGAGGTCAGGTCAGAAAGACTTTCTTGAGCTCCAGAGTTGAGAATGGAAGATTGAGAACTTGGGTGACAGAGATGATGAATCTCACTGTTTCTTTGCTGATCCTCTAGGGGGGGAATGTATTTCTTTCTCATTTTTTTACCATGTTTGTGGGTTGCTTATTTGTCAACTAAAATTCTTCATTCTCCAAATAGTGTGTAACTTGTATATCCTTCATTCATTCACTTGACTCATGAATCGTTTCTTGGGTGCCTGTGATGTGCCAGCCTCTGGCTGTGTGCTGGGCTGCAGTTAAGTCTGCAAGACCGTGTGTGGCGTTTCTTGTGGAGTGAGATGTTAGAGTGGCATTGTCATGGGAGTGCCAGTGGCTTGCTTTATAAGGCTGTCTTCATTTTTCTCCATATAGGACAACAGCTTTGAGCAGTTCATTATTAATTATTGTAATGAAAAGCTGCAACAAATCTTCATTGAGCTGACTCTTAAAGAAGAGCAGGAGGAATATATACGGGAGGTAATATTGAAAAAAATTTTACGTATTCCTTTACTCATAATACAAATTCTGGATTCAGAAGACTGTACAAACATGACCCTAAAATCAGATTTTTCAAAGTTTAGCCATATTGTACCTTTTAAAAATTTGTTTGGTATGACATCTAAGCTAACTGGGATTTTCTTTGCTGCTAGTGCCCAGGACAGTGCTCAGCACATAGTAGGTGCTCAGTGAACATCAGCTGACCAACTTGAGTCTCACTGGATTCAAGTAGAGTGAAGTAAAATAATACCCTGTTAAAAAACTAGTCTGAGATGAATGGACAAAAAAACAGCGGTGCATCCGTACAAGGTTCTAGTACTCAGCAATAAGAAGGAGCAAACAGCTGATACACACAATGGCATGAAGGAATCTCAGATGCATTTTGCTAAATGAAAGAAGCCAGGCTCAAAAGGCTCCATATGTATGAGTTAATTTATATGTCATTCTACAAAAGTCAAAGCTATAGAGTCAAAGTGTCTAATAGTCAGTAGTGGCCAGAGGATAGGAGTGTGACTGCAAAGGGGGAGCACAAGGGAATTTTGGAGGCTGGCTGTGGTGGTGGTTACCTGATGCTACGCATTTGCCAAAACCTAAGAGAACTGTATACCAAAGAAGTCAATTATCACCGTATATAAATTTGAAAATACTTTACTATTTCAGTATTTAACAATATTTTAATATTTTGTTCAATCTTGAAAAGCATTGATTTTTAAAAATTTTATAATAAAAACAGGTAACATTTGTTGAGTGCTTACTATATGCCAGGTATTATACTAGTGCTGTGGATGGATTATCTCACTGAATGTCGTTGGAAAATAATCAGAAGTAATATTTACAGAGTCCTTTCATCCTTAATTGTAAAACACATACTTGGTTTTCACCCTTACAGTTTTTAAATAGCCAGTGTTTTTCTAAGTATAAATTTATTTATATCAGACAAAAAGGAGAAATTTTTTTGTATATATAGTATTATATTTTTGTTTCCCTTTCATTTATTTGCTTTAATATTTTAGTAATATTACTTCCTTCTCTTCATTTTCTATAGTGTCATTTTAAGTCATTAAGGACACAGAATCCTCTTTTTTTGGCTTCTCAGTATAGACTTTTCTAAAGTGATTATTATTCCCAGTGACTTAGTAAAATAACTCATCTACTCAAAAACTAAATCATGAATGTTTCATCTTTCATTTGAAATGATTATCATGCTTTAGAAACATTTTATACTTGAATGGCACCTTTTGTAATGTAAACATCCTAAAAGCCAGATTCATTCTCTTCCTGTCTTATTATCATAAAGAGAACGCGCAAACTTTGATCTGTAACTTAAAACAGTTTGTACAGATTGTCTAAAACACTTCTAAGAGTATATAGGAAGATCCTTAGCTTGCCATATGAATTAACTTTCTTCCCCTTAGAAGAAAAATAAATGTTTACACTTATGGAGAGTGTAAGCAGATACAGAATGATTACACTTGGCCTCCCAGATTTGGCTTTGTAGCTAGTGTTAGAACCAGTGGATAGGTTTTCATGTCTTTCCTTATGTTGAAAATACTTATCTTAGCACTGTTCTATTTTTACATTTGAAATAGTTAACGGCCCTACAATATGGGGTTGACTCTAAAATTAATTTCTTCCCTGTGATTACAAATTAAGCAGAGAAAAATCTGGGGATCAAGTTCTGACTTATTTCCTTGTAAACATTGTAAATATACAAAAAGTAATATTGACCCAGGGGCCTGTTGAATAAATGACCCGGGGCCAGCGAAGTGCATGGGAAATTGCCACAGATGGGAGGGTGGAAGGGGAGGCAGCCTCAGCACAGGTCAAGGGCGGTTGTTTCAGTCGGATCGTGTCAGTGCTAGACTGCTGCATTATGAAAGTTTTGGGAACCGGAAGATGACATTTGCAGCACTGATTTTTATAAAGGAACTTTTCAGAGAGGAAGTGGAGTATAGTAAGATGGGCAAAGTCTTATGTTAGAGATGGTAGTGTTGTAGCATCATCATATGGGATTTGATTTTGTTCTGTTTTCTTTTTCAGGACATAGAATGGACTCACATTGAGTACTTCAATAATGCTATCATTTGTGACCTAATAGAAAATGTGAGTATTAGGTACAGTTTCCCAAAGAAGTTCTTGGTAGTGTAATTCACTACTTACGAACGATCTCACTGCCTTCAGTGTCAAGCTTTTGTATTTTCACTATTTCAACACTTCAGAGAAATACAGAGTTCTGGAAACTTTATCACAACCTTAAGAACTCACACATGGTTCTCGAACACATACATAGACAGCTGGACTTTTTGATACTTAGCCAGGTTCCCCCATGCTAATCCTGTTGCCGTATCACAGAGCCCGTTCATGACGCTCAGATGCCATGCCCTTAGGTGCACCATTCTTTCTTGTGTGCTGGGAACCGGGGTCCAATCCACAGCTCGTGGAAATATGAGCACTGATCAGAGGAGACTCAAAAAAAGAAGGTGTTTGCCAAGTCAAAATATCCATTTCATTTCTAAAATTCTAGCGACCTCTTAACATAGTATTCAGTGCTTACTATCAAAAAGATAATTGTTCGTGAGGATGTGGGGAAATATGGTAACCCTTGTGTACTGATGGTAGGAATGTATATTGGTGCAATCGCTATAGAAATCGGTATAGAAAAAAAAAAAAGAAAACAGTATAGAGGTTCCTATAAAAAATTAAAATTAGATCTGTTATGTGACCCAACAATCCCACTCCTGGGTATATATCCAAAAGAAACAGAATCAGGATCTCAAAGAGATATCTTCACTCCCATGTTCACTGCAGCTTTATTCACAATAACCAAGATAGGGAAACCACCTAAGCGTCCGTCTACAGATGAATGGATAAAGAAGATGTGATGTATATGTACAGTGGAATATTGTTCAGCCACGAGAAGGAAGGAAATCCTGCCATTTGTGACAACAAAGATGGACTTTGAGGGCATTATGTTAAGTGAAATATGTCAGAGAAAGACAAATACTGTATGATATCACTTATATGTAGAATCTTAAAAAAAAACAAACTCAGAAACAGAATAAAATGAATAGTGGTTGCCAGGGGCTAAAGTTTGGGGGAAATGGGGAGATGTAGGCCAAAGGGTACAAACTTCCACTTGAAAGATGAGTGAGTTCTGGGCTTTAATGTACAGTGTGGAGATTATAGTTAGCAATACTGTGTTATATATTATATACTTGAAAGTGGTTAAGAAGTAGGTCTTAAATGTTCTCACCACAAGAAAGAAATGGTAATGACGTGATGTGATAGAGGTAACTAACACTATGGTAGTGTATCAAATCAACATGTTGTATACCTTAAACTTGCACAGTATTTTATGTCAATTATATCTCAGTAAAGCTGGAAAATTTTTCTTAGAAAGTAACAACGACAACAAAACTCCATGCTGTTCAAGTAAAAATAAAGGAGGGTAAAGGGACCATCTCAGGAGCCAAGTTAAGTAGGATCCCAGGAGTGGCTGGTATGGACTATAGATTGCTTCAGGGACGTGAGAGACGGTGTGTGTGTGACTTGACAGGTGCCAAGGGCCGTGGGATTTTTCAGGTTACAAATTATGTACGTGAAAAGGCTTAAAGTGTGAAAAATTACTGCATAATTTTTAGTAACCTTTCTGAATCTAAGATTTTTGTTTTTACATCATATTTATCATGTAGTTTATCCTGAACGAATTGATTGCAAGAAGACTGATTTGTGTGTAGAAGCTTAGTCTTACTAAATCTTCCTGGCCTTAATAACAAAGTAGTTTGAAACAATGCATAAACTTTGTTTTCTACAGTCTTTTTAGCTCTCAGTGTAGGTGAGTGCTCTGCTTCGGCAATAGAATCACAGGCTCCAAATGTCCAGCAAATCTTATTTGCTCTTCATCTTTAACAAGATGTTTTGGATATTATTAATTAGCCAGTATCTTATCCCTCAGTATTCAAGATATTCTTGAAAGCCACATCTTTGATTAAATTGAACTTTTAAAAAAATATTCTGAAGCATTACTATTTTTCAATTAAAAAATAAACTTTGTTTTGAAAAATGTAAACAGTGTTGGATTGTGAACACTAATAGTCCACCTAAGCAATTTAAAACTCTAGTCTAAAATTTAGAAAATCAGTGGATTTCCTGAAAATTTTTTCTGGTAAATTTTGTGACCAAAGTAGTTTGCTGGGGAGGTTTTAACTTTCAGAAGTCGTGACTATCACGTTTTTCTTCATAAAGGTAACATTGCACTTAATTATTTACCTTTAAGAAGGGAGAAAAAAAAAAAAAAACAGTGGTAATACACTTAATTTAACTAGATTATCTCAGCCAAAAATCCCCTTGCATATATGATTGAAGAAACTCATGTTCACGTAGGAGTCTGGATACATAAAGGAAATGTTTCCTTCCAGCATCGCCTAACAATAATGTTTACTCCGGGGATGTTATGAACACACTTGACTCCTGAGAATCCACACTTCCCCCAGATTTTGTGTGGAATGAATAAGTGCTGGTCAGAGGATGTCATGGCCTTGTAAGGAGAAGGGGAGAGGAGCCAAGGGGGACTTTGCCCTGGCGGAAGCGGGTGGGGCTCATGGTCAGTGGATTGTTCTCTGTGGAATGGAGATGTGTGGGCCTGTAGGGGCAATCAAAGGAACAACAGCCTTTATTTAGCAAAGTAGAAGATTCCTGACTTTTGATTCTCTTTAGCTGGGCTGACTGCTCTTGGGGTAAATATGATCACAGGGTCTGAATACCCAACAAACGAATTCTCACCCATGTTTAACATCCATTTCGAAATTTTATAGGGAAGGAGAATTTTATTCTAAACAGATATTCTTGAAACACAGCTTGATTGCATTGATCGTTAAAAGCAGCCTCCCGAATCACACCACTTTTTTTCCTCGAGAAAATAAACTTTATTTTGAACATAGGAACAATTTGGAAACATCTGAAACCAATTTCCTTCTCAAGCTGTGAGTCAAATAATGGCCTTAAGAGACTATGCTTTGTGATTTATGACCACATTATATAAGGAGACAGTATTGTCACATTAGTTTCTGACTTTTAGATTTGTTTATGAATCTTTGAGGTCTGACTTGCCTTTTGCTAAACAACATGAATTTCAGTTATCAACCCGTGGCTGAGGTGACACCTAAGTCCTGTTCTGCCATCGGGGAGGCATCGTGGGCTGCGGGGGGGGGGGGGGGGGGGGGAGACTCATGCAGATACTTCCTCCCTCCCCACCCCCCAGAGCACCTGGGACCCCGCTGGAAGAGGGCTGATTTCTGTGGGGGGCGTTTTGTTACTTGTTTTGATTCTCTGCTCTTTGTTGTGCCTGGACGGAATTTTCTTGTGACTGAGTCGATTGTGTTTAATGGCATAATTAGGAATAATTATTAATACAGCGAGGAAGGAAGGAAACCCTTTTATCTCCTTTCGCCCAGAACACAAACGGAATCCTGGCCATGCTGGATGAGGAGTGCCTGAGGCCAGGCACGGTGACAGACGAGACCTTCTTGGAAAAGCTGAACCAAGTGTGCGCCACCCACCAGCACTTTGAGAGCAGGATGAGCAAGTGTTCCCGGTTCCTCAACGACACGTCCCTGCCTCACAGCTGCTTCAGGATCCAGCATTACGCCGGCAAGGTGCGGGAGCCCGGGCCCCCCTGGAGGACCCCGAGCCTCAGCCTCAGAGATGGCGTTCTGACCAGCGCCAGCTCCAGAGGATAAATGGAGCTGCTGAAAGCATGGAGTCAGTAAATGTTCAGTGGGAATAGAATATGGACCATGTTGAGCAAAATCTTACTGAGAGCTGAAAGGAAAGCCAGTGGCTTTAATGAAAGAGTTCAAGTATATATTAAAAATCGATTTTATTATTTTCAAGCTCTGAAAGCTAGCCTATAAAAAAGATCTATCGACACTGATAAAAGATTTGCCAGTAAAAAATTAGCATTCACTAAAGACTTACAGTAACACCATTGTAAAGCAATTTTACTCCAATAAAGATGTTAAAAAATAAAAAAGACTTACAGTAAGGTTTTAAAAGCACCAACCATTTAGCAAAATAATGAATTCTTAGATTGAATTTTGAAACGACACTGGAGAAAACATCTACTTTTTTTTTTTAAGCATTTATTAATTTGGTTAGTATTTGGGGTAATTAATTTTATGTCATCAACTATATAAAGATAATATTAAAAACAATTGGGACAATAGATTGATTTTTGGGGTCCTGAATGATTATTGATTGGAGTTAATACCTCCTTTCTTATAAATAAGCTTGCAAACTTCAAAGGGGAAAAAATCTGATTATGGCTTTAGTAAAAATGAAGTATATAGTAGCTTTTCCTTTAATTTCAAAATGCTGGAACTTGGTACTTCATTTTTTTTCACTAGCCCGTGTTATTAAAAGATACTTTCCTGGTCAGTTTCTCTGCTGGTTTAGGATGTCTATGAAAATATCTGTGTTATCTCAATTTCCCCCGTCTCCTTTTAAACACACTAGAATTGGCACATGTAAACTAAAAAATACAAGTAAAACCTCAAAAATATGCTTGAACACCAAAAAAACCCTAAAATCCTTTGAAAATGTTATAATAACATTTTTGGAGTTTATTCTTGCAAATCCTGAAGGGTAATAGAATTTATTTTGAACTCTTCTGTGATTTAGACAGATGGAATTTAAACTTGGAGGCTAATTTGGTATTAGAGTGTGACTAACTTGTTGGAGATTTTTTGATGGAGAAAGAAGAGGCTGCAGTATAGATAGTCTCGGGATATTTTTAACAGTTGTTTGATGTTCTAGCGTGCAGTGTGTCAGCCACTGAGTCCCATGTGCTGCTGCTCATAGGTGCTGTACCAAGTGGAAGGATTTGTGGATAAGAACAACGACCTTCTCTATAGAGACCTGTCCCAAGCCATGTGGAAGGCCGGCCATGCCCTCATCAAGTCTTTGTTCCCCGAAGGGAACCCTGCCAAGATCAACCTAAAAAGGCCTCCTACAGCCGGCTCACAGTTCAAGGCATCGGTGGCCACTCTGATGAAAAACCTACAGACCAAGAATCCAAACTACATTAGGTATTTCTGGCACATAAAACTCTTTGACCGTTCGATTATGAAGGCACTCTCAAGGAAGATCATTTACCTGTTTGCTTAAATCTGAGCGTAACCCAAGGAGAGGATAACTAAAGTACTTAGGGGTCAAATAATACGGTGTCTTGGGTTTGCTTAAAAAATACTCCAGTGGCCTCAAAATAGGGAATTTTAAAAAGGGAAAAGAAAAAATTGTGGCGGGGGATGGGAATAGATACTTAATGAAATTGGGTTGTTGGCACATAGGAGTTCTCAACTTTCTGGGTTTTTTGGGGGTTTTTTTTAATGACAAGTTAAGAAACAAAATGTAAATTTTTTTCTGGTAAGCGTTTTGCATAAACTGTTTTGGTGGATTCATTTTGGATTCTTGTTATATTGACTTGGAGCATTGAAGCACCTGGGGCTTCAGTTGCAGGTCTGGTGTGAGGAAGTATGTGCCTCTTTCTTCCCTGTGAGAGTTATAGGCCCAGAGAAAGTAATGATTTCTGAAACAATCTAAATAATTTTTTCAAAACAGTAGAAAGAACTCCTTAAAAAGCATCTGGTCTCTGTCTCTCTCTCTCTCTTTTTTTTTTTTTTTTTTGTTTGCTTCTAGGGCATCTTAGTTCTCAAAATTCAGTAAAGACCAACTAGGATTAGAGTTTGTGATGTGTATATTTGGTGAACTAGGTAATAGAAGGTGTGTATCTGATGGGTCAGATTTCATGTGGCAGGTGCGCACCCACATGTACCTTCTACAGTTGTCTTTGAAAATTCAGTTATGAGGAAGTTAGAGTGAAGAACATTTCTGTGTTTAACTTGTTGACCTAGTATTTATATTCATAACAAATGTAAATAGGTAAAATCCCCTGGTTTGATTGCAAACAGGTTAGAACATATATTAGGTTAAGGATCCTAGTTTCAAAAAAAATTAACCAAGAAACTTTGTGTGATCCGTTGCTTTTGTTATTCTCATTTGAGTAAACTTTTTTTTTTTAACCTTAAGATTCTATTTTACTGAGGTGTAATTTGCATGGAGTGATATGTACAGATCCTAGGTGAATGGCTCCATTGTTTTTTCGCCATTGTATACACTTTGGTAACCACCACTCAGGTCAGAACATGGAACATTCCCGTCACCCCAGAAAGTTCCTTTATTCCCCTTCCCTTTCAGTGGTTTTAATGTATCTCTAAGAAGTTTTAATTAATAAACTCCAAAGTTGTGAATATATTATTATATATATATTTTTAGAGTCTTTACAGTTTCAGATTTATTTTAAGGTCTATTTTTTCCATATATTTATCCTGTTGTTTTGGCACTACATATTGAAAAGAAAAAAAATCTCCATTTTCATTCATTTGCCCTGATGCCTTTATCGAAAATCAATTGAATGTATGTGTAGGAGTCTAGATCCAAACTCACTAGTTTGTTCCATTGATCTGTTTGTCCTTAAGCCAAAAAGTAGACATTACTTTTCTAAATGTAAAAGGAAAACCATAAAAACACCAGGGTCAAACCAGGTAAGATTTAGTTGTCCATATATTACGTGTATGTGTGGAATTTGACAGTTAAAGTGAGGCAGACATAACTGTAAATGTTTAACAATATATTAATTAGGATATAGAGATTGCTCCAACAAGATCTGGAAATAATAGAGGCTTAAACAAGATTGACAGTTATTTCTTGTGTACTTCTAAGTGTATAGACTCCAGTGCTAAGAGAGCAACGCCTTCTGTGTTGTGGCTCTGCAGTTGCCAGGGTATTTCCTCTTATCTATATAGTCAAAGATAGCTCTCCACCTCGTCAACATTCCTGCCAGCGTTTAGCAGAAGAGCAAAAGGAGAACAAGTCCCTTCCTTCTAAGGACACACTGGAAGTAGCAAACATGACTTACGCTCTGGCTAGAATTTTGGTCACATAGCCACACCTACTTGCAAAGGAAGCTGGGAAATGTAGTCTTTCCTTGGGCAGCAAAGTGCCCTATTGAAAAGGAGGGAGGTAATAGGGATTTAGCGAGACAGCAGTGTTTTTAACCTTTTCACTGAGGTATGTAATGTATGTACAATACAATAGAGTATATAAATCTTAATTGTACAGGTTGTTGAATTTTTACCTATGTATACACCTGTATAGCCTTATCCAAGCCAAGATATAAAACATGTCTATCAACCCAGAAGGTTCCCTTGTGCCCTTTCCCTGTCGATCTCCACCCCTACCTCTCCCCAGAGGTAAAGCAACACTGAGTTCTCACTAGGAATTAGTTTTTCTAGAACTTCATATAAATGGAATCAAAATATGTACTCTTTTACATCAGACTTCTTTCATTAGACAGAATGTCAGTGATATTTACCCATGTTATTGTACATATTATTCTTTTTTATTGCTGTATCTGCAGTGTAGTTATCTTCAGGTTTTTGTAAAACGATTTGAAATAATTTCAAAAGAAATGACTAGGTTTTCCAAGAATAATAAATAATTGTCTCACCATGAAATAATTATATATGATGCTTTGTAAAACATGGACAGATAAATCCATAAGAGAAGGAGTTTAAAACCTAAAATTTGTGTCATCTTTTAGGTGTATCAAACCGAATGATAAAAAGGCAGCACACATCTTCAACGAGGGTCTAGTATGTCATCAGGTCAGGTATCTGGGTCTTTTGGAGAATGTCCGCGTGAGGAGAGCAGGCTACGCCTTCAGGCAGGCCTATGAACCTTGCTTAGAAAGATACAAAATGCTTTGTAAACAAACATGGCCTCATTGGAAAGGACCAGCAAGGTAAGACATTCATTGATCATATTTAATTATGAAGTTTTAAAGCATACAGATACCATGTTGTTTTCTTCACATGCTGTTTAGGCAAAACAGAATTCTATGAAAAGTTGGCTATAACCTCTGTTTTGGACCATCTTAAAGCAGGATACCACTTTGTGCTGATTCTTATTAATTATAGAAGTCTTGGTTTTCTTTAAGGTTTAAACACGGCTTATCAAATCCACATTTGGAACTTGTATGTCAATAAAACTTCTAAACTATGTCGTGGCAAGTTAGCAGGGGGAGAATTTGTAATTGATGGGTATATTTGTGTAGACTCATACAAGGGTAGAGCTACAGGCATCTTGGATCACTGCTCTCAGCTCTTCGGGGGTTTTTTTCTGGGGAATTAACCCCAGAGAGAGTGAATGGAGGGTGGGGGTCCCACTCTTTGATCAAGTCTATACCAACCGAGAAATAGATACAGGAGCAGATAGGGTTCACAGTGTCAGTGTTATTGTGAGCAAAGCTGGATTGGAGAATATGGCAGAACTTGGGGCCATGTGGCGTTCGGCTTATCTGCCCTAAATTGCACTCATCCATCCAGTCACAGACAGAGTGCTGGACCACTGCAGACTCATCCCATGGAGTAGCCCCTGTGAGCTCTACATGCAGAGAGAACTTGTGTGCTGGCAGGGGGGCTGCTGCAGAAGAGAAACCAGGCCTTGTCTGTGCAGTGACCTTCCTTCTGCTCTCACCAGTCCCAGAAGTTGCCCCCTTTCTGCAGGCCACAGAAGCTCTCCCAGCTACTACAGCAGGGCAGACGTGCCTGTTTTATGGGGATTTTTCTTTCACTATACTGGTGTTGACTCCACATTGTCACTGGACCTGGCCTTTCACAGGAAAATCAGTAGGATTAGACACTTCACCGTGTATTACAAGAAGATAAACTCCAGACATATGGTGTGGTCCCTGATGCATAATTCAATACCCAAATAATGTAGGGTCTGGGTACTATTTCATTTCCCACTGCTAATTTCCAGGGTATTATGGTCAGCATCTACTATAATACACAGAACAAGGATTCACTCCCAGCCTGGCATCCAGTCCACAGGTTGGTGGGACGAAGTTTAGTACTAAAGACTGACGTTAAATCCACGGTCCAGGATGGAGAGGTCAGAGTCAAGTCCAGACCTTGCTCCCACCCTGTGTTCTTTCGCATCCCATTGGCCTGGCACTTAGCACTCTTGGGACCTGCCCACAATCTGAGTAGCAGGAGCAGTGTTTAAAATGTTTGCAAGAAGTAACTGAGTGGGTTCAAAATAGATGTGAGTTTCTTGCATACCCTTCTGGCCCTGGTTGGTCCATTGTTACAAGTATATTTGATCACCTCTGCTAATGAAATCAAGAAATTGTCTTTAATACCATATTTTCTTAGAATACGTAGTTCTAAACCCAAAATGCTTTTTGAGCACTTACTAGATTTGGTTAAATTTGTGGAATTCACTCTGGAAATTCTTTGATGGAAGGATGCTTACTGAAAGATCATTTATACTTGGAAATGAAGGTATTTTTTTATACTGCTGAGAACCTAATATCATGTTTTAAGATAAGATAGCCTATTTTTGTAACTCAGAAAATTTGTTGTTTCTATTTATTTTTATAGAGCTGGTGTGGAGGTTTTGTTTAATGAATTGGAGATTCCTGTGGAAGAGTACTCCTTTGGTAGATCAAAGATATTCATTCGAAACCCAAGAACAGTATGTAATCGAAACGTTACACTCTGAATTTGTGTCATAATCATATGGGCAAATTCTTAAAGGATGTTTAACTTTATAATGTTACCCGAGGTGCTACCAAGAATGTCACATTTTTGTGTTTTTCTGCAAATATCCAAAGGGGTGGCTTAATAAGGGATAATGGAAGAACATTTGTATTTTTTATGAAACACCAAAACTTTTGTGCTGATAGATTGTACAGCATTTAAGAAATCATAAAGAAACTGGTATTACAATAAAACCTCCCTAACTCGTAAAAATTGGAGGTTACTTCAGTCTGTATTTGTAATATCTGAATTATACAGTAATTTTAGGAAAGACAACCCTGCTATTCAGAGGTACACGAAGGCACCCAAATTAAATTTTTTTTTTAAGTTAAAAAGAACACTTAAAATTCTACTTAGTGAAGAACTCCATTGGGGCCTTTTTATAACTGAATAGACTAGCATGAAGTATAATTTACATAGCAGTTTATTGGAAATTTGGAGAATTAGGAAAGTGTTCACATCGTCTGAGAGAGACCTTGCCGTCGCCTCCCTTCCAGTAATTTCATCCTCACAGATAGTATGAAGGTACATCTAGAGCTCAGTTCAGCCCTTACATGATTCGTCATAAATTCTAAAACACTGTACTCTAAATTGTGTATCTTGCGTGAACTCATCCCAATAGTTTTCTTCTGGACTACTATTCATAATATCTGTAAATAAGTTATTTTTTTTTTCCTCAATGTGGTTCACTCCAACATTGTGACATTTTATTTCCTGAGAATGATGTTCACATATGCCACGAGTTTTTGTGGATTTTTGATAAATCCATCTATTATTTATTAGTTATTCAAATTAGAAGACCTGAGGAAGCAGCGTCTTGAGGACCTGGCCACTCTCATTCAGAAGATTTATCGGGGGTGGAAATGTCGCACACACTTCCTGCTGATGAGAAAAAGCCAAATTGTGATCGCTGCCTGGTACAGGAGATACGCGGTGAGAGCCCCTAACATTTTTTTGAGCTGTAATCACGATGCTTTTTTTTGCAAATATTTGTTACATACTTAACTGTGTAGGTATTTTTTTTTTTTTTACATACTTCATCCTCTGAATGACCTCGTGAAATGGGTGCTTTTCTGGTCCCTTTTTTAAAGATGAGAAAACTAAGTCATTGAGCTGTTAAGTAACAGCTACTATGAGGCAGAGATGGGGTTTGAATCCAGGACAACGTCAAAGCTCTAGTTTATCTTGCTGTCTTCCACTGATGGAGATACATGTAGTGGGAGATCTACATCTTGAATTTGGTTATCAGATTGGAAGAGATAATGTCATTTAACCCTTTGAGTATAGTAGGGTCAATTTTCCCAAATAATTGGCTGTTTTCCATTTATTGTAGGAAGACTGAAAATGGCTTTAATTCCAGAAAGCTAATGCCACATTTTAGTAGAATTCTGGGTTTGGGTTAAAGGGTTGGATCTCCTTTAGTCCTCAGATATCTGGCCCTTTGGGAGAAGACTCCAAAATAAAGTATGTTTATTTAATTGATATGGAATTTCTTTGGGGAATTTTCTTTCTCACTCAATTATAGATGTTTCATTGGAGGCATAACAGGTTTGAGGGGAACCTGAAGGTTTACCTCTAGGCTAACTTGAACTCGGCATTGCGTTCTCACAAAATGAATTTTAATGATAAGAGCACTGCTTCCAAACACATTTTCATTCTCTGCTTTTTCACTAGAGAGTGAGTTGGAAAATGAATTAAAATTGCAGTCAAATCTCCTTTAGGGTGTTCTTCCTCTTTTTCAGCTGTAGAGAAGTTTTGCTTTAAGGGTGTGTATAATCAGGACATAATTTATGCTGACCTGTTCTCATGTAATACATTTTAGTGTATAATTTCCAAGTTTTAGAAATTAATGAGTCACTTAAATGAAAAGTAAGGAAAAATTATGTGATCTTTAAAAGAATATCTTTAAAATTGCTTCCTCACGTTAAAAGAGTGTAACCAACAGTACAAGTGTTAAAGTATGACCCTAGCCAGCCACGTTAACGATGGGTTCATTAACATGTATCCTGCAAAGGCCCAGAAGACTGTTGTCACCAACCTGGCTGCACATAGCAGTGGTACTTGGCCCTTCGGCAGATTCATAACGCTCTGTTTTCTGTTTGCCTGAGAAAGGGAGGACCCACAAATAGGCAGTCCTCAAGGAACCCCTTTTATTCTTTCTTATTTTGAGATCATTAAGAAAAACCAAGTTTTGAAGCATCCTGAATTCATCTGTATTGAATTCTACCAATAGTTTTGAAACCCTTATTCTGCCAGGTTCAGGGGATAGCAAGGTGAACCAAACAACCTGATTCCTGACCTCATACAGTTCATGGCTAGTGAGGGACAATATGCATTTAAGCAAATAAATAGAACAATGACAGATTGTAGAGTAAGTGCTAGGAAGGAACTAGAGAACTGAGATAAAGAGTAATGGGGAGACTGGAGATTAGATAGGGTGGTCAAGGAAGACCTTCTGGAAGGGGCCATTTCATCAGAAGGATGAGGAGTAAAGGCAAGGAACCAAAAATAGCAAGTGTTGTTTCCACCCTCCCTCCCAATAAGGAGCTTTTGTATCTCGAGATTTTTAAAAAGTCACCATATGTATCATTAATTTGTGATTCTGAGAGTTAGAATGATAAATAATAGCCCAAACTTTAGAGGAAGTATTAATTTTGCTCTAGTGTTATTTCTGTTTTAGAATTTGAACTACAGGCACACCTCAGAGACTTTGTGGGTTTGGTCCTAGACCTCTCCAATAAAGCAAACATTGCAATAAAGCGAGTCACACAAATCTTTTGGTTTCCCAGTGCACGTGAAAGTCATGTTTAGGCTAGACTGTAATCCATTAGGTGTGCAGTAGCGTTATATCTTTAAAAAAAAGTACATACCTTAATTAAAAAATATTTTGTTGCTAAAAAATGCTAACCACCATTTGACAACGCAGGGTTGCCACAAACCTTCAATTTGTAAAAAAAAAAAAAAACAACAAAACCCGCAATATCTGCAAAGTACAATAAAACAAGGTATGCTTGTAAATACCTCCACCAGTTAACTACAGTTATCCAAGCCAGTGATTTTCCCTTGACCAGATAACTCAAAGATTTTCCGAATGACCATTTTCAGTTACTACTTATCTTAAAATCCATATTCTGTGCTATTTCATGGCTCCTTGAGGTGAATTTTAAAGACAGTTATTTTCAAGCCATGTAGGAATTTTGAAAGAAGACATTGAGGTACCAAATGAATGTCAGAAGTGATGGTCGGATATTGTAGGTACAGTTTAGACCCTACAGCCGTAGACTATCACTCTGTGTGGAATCTTAGAGATTTTCCAGCTCCTCAGTTGACTGATGAAGAGACTGAGGTCCAGAGAAGGTGGTGACTTGTACAGGGTCCCAGGGTTCTCTTTACCTTTCTCTCTGGCACCCTCTTTTGTTCTGCTGCTCATTTTCTCTGAGCTTCCAGAACATAGCCTAGAGTCTTGGGAGCATCTGTTCCCCCTCAGAGAAAGGGAGCTGGGCAGTCTGCCATTTCCAGGGTCTGAGTCACAGCCTGGCTTCAGTATTTTGTTTGAAAAGCTGTGAAATTTCATCACAGATGCCCACGTTGTAGTGAATATTCCCCGCTAAATACAGTAAGCGCTCACTTCTCTAGGGATAGTGTTCTAGCAGCCTCCACTCTCCAAGGCATTGGCCCTGGAAGTAAGGGCCTCTGGGCATCGAGCGTGCGAGCCGACTCTTGGGAAGATCTCCCTGGGTCTTCCTTAACCTCCCCCACCTGGAAATAACCTCTGCTGTAGTTGAACATCCTCACGGGTTCTGCTCTATGGCGAGTAGGAGCTCAATAAATAAAGTTTAGTCGATGGATAGGAGTTGACTTCAATTTGTTAGCTGGTTTCCCAGCTTGAGGCAGTAAAAGCAGCAAACCTAGAAGGAACTGGGGACGTTAGAGGCTGACCCAGTGAGTAGCACGCTGAGAAATGGCACCAAGAAGAGAGAAGGCTTAGGAGCAGATGCAGAACTCAGCGTGTATTCATTCATGTGTGTTCATTGGGTGTCTGCTAGGTGCTCGACGTCGTATTATAACAGCATGACATAAAGAACAGATGTTAATAATGGTGGGTCCGGAGTCATTTCGAAATTAATTATATTTACCATCCTTGAAGCAAACTTTGGATTAATCATAATAATTTTGGATTGTTGGATATTTTGATTTCTGTACTTATTGGTTCCCGGAAAGAATATGGGTGATCGAGAGTTCATTGCGCTAAGTGAGCAAATTCTCTTTCTCAGTGTGCATGTTATGGATATGTAAATAGAATTGCTGATATCTTCCCCTTTCATCCTACAGCAACAAAAGAGGTATCAACAGATAAAGAGCTCTACCTTGGTAATTCAGTCTTACATCCGGGGTTGGAAGGTGAGTTTAAAAGAAGTGATCCTTATTTATGTGAGGTTTTCATGTTCTTTACAAAGGATGATGTCTCTGGGCTCACCCTGCAGGGGAGGGTTCCTCATCTCCTGCCTACCCTGTAAACAGTCAGATGGAAAAAATAAATATTATGGGCCAAGCTCCGGCCCTACAACATGTCTTGGCTGCTTCCTGCTTTCTTTTCAAGAGCTTTGTTCTCTGAGCAGGAAGTCCTTGAAATAATACCGTACATGATTTCAATATCCTCTTGCCCCCCCCCCCGTTTGCGAGGGAAGCTGTAGCGCAAAAGGCTGTCTCACACTGTTGCCTCCATACCTGTGAGCCCTGCCATACGTCAGCACCCCAGCACAGCGCCTTCCATGCCTTCCCTGTGACCATCTTGCAGGCTGCGCCATCATGATTGAAAGATCCTAAGCGCTGGCTGTCCTAGTGCCCCCACCACCTGGTTCTGGGTCCTTCCTGCCAAAGTGTGATTCAGAGTCAGCACACTATAGCCCACAAGCCAGATCTTGGTTCAGGAGTCCTGCCGTTTCCATTGCCCTTTGTCTAGGCCTGTGGGCAGCCCAGGTGCTTAGTGGTTGTCCCACAGCAATTGCCAAATACAAGTCTGGTGTGCTCAGAGTAAGTGAGATTGCTGCACACAGGTTTTTCTTTGACCTACTACCGAGTCCTGGGTCCAGGCGCCCAGTCTAGAGACTTCAGAGGCAGAACTCAGGGTTCGCCTCCAAACCGGCTGTCCTCCTGGCCCCCACTAAATCATTTTCAAGCAACTGCTGGAAAGAAGCCACTAGAACTGAAGCAGTGAGATAATTTTATTTTATAGCAAGTTTTTAGCCATCTCTTTTGGAAAAAAAGTGCAGCTACAGTTCCTTCCAGACAATAATAATAAAAGTGATCAAGTGGATTTTGGTGGATCATTGGAGATCCACTGACCACCTTCTGAGAACTGTTCCTTCCATCTGCCGTGTCCAGTTTGTATTGCTGTGGTCAGATTTTTTCCTGTCACGTGTCAGGGCGTGGGAGGCTGCTGTCTATCTGAGTGGGGCCACACTGTCACGCTTGATAATGTCTTCATTTACCACCTTCTCATGGTCCATTTTGGGCTAATAAAGCAACCTTCCCTTTTCCTTTCTTTAAGCTACTGATTTTTCCCTTGAGAAGGGGGATTATGATTATCTCTTCAGGTAGTTTTCTTCAAGTCACTATGGATATAGTTTTTTGGTGTTAATTTTCTATCTTTCTGGGTCATTCTGTGCTTTAGGCCCGAAAAATCCTGAGGGAACTGAAGCATCAGAAGCGCTGTGAGGAAGCAGCCACCACCATTGCAGCGTATTGGCATGGTACCCAGGTAGGCCAGAGACGCCCAGGAAGGCAGCGGGTCAGGAGTGATGTGTGGAGCAACGGACCCTCCCATTCGGGATTCACTGGCTTAAGCTCCTGAGCACGTGTTTGCCTCTTGCTCTTTCCAACGTTTCGGTGTGGGGTGGTGGCACACGCTTCTGTGTTTACTGTTTGATGGTGACCGGTGTCTCTCTTCCTCTTTCTCCATTGGGAATCAGCAGTAACCTTTCTTGCCTTAAACTTTTCTGTAACTCCTTTTCAAATGCATCACAGGCGCGAAGGGAACTGAGCCGGCTGAAGGCGGAGGCTAGGAATAAACATGCTATTGCAGTTATTTGGGCTTACTGGCTTGGATCTAAGGTACTTGAAATGCACATCCCATCACTCCCATCCTGGAATCCGCAATAATCAATCCATATCTCTAGCATCTCAGGGGATGAAGACCCATGGTTAACAGTGGCTCACACTGGCGCATGTCCTAGTAGCCACATTTAATAACCCTGGAGATGTTCGTGCCAAGAGAGCACGTTAGGAAGCTTAAGCATGCGTAGGCAAAAAAGACTAATTAATTGCTTACTAATGAGGTACTAGCATAGTTGCTCTTTTTTTTAAACTCTCGAGTAACATGCATGTTTAGTTTTGGGGGGGGGTTTGTTTGTTTTTTACCCCCCTAATATATCCTGGCAGTTTTCTGAAGGGGTTTTTATGCGCTATGGGGGCATGATGGGAATGTTAAAGTTTGGCTTTCGATTGGTCTTCTGCAACATGTTAATAATAGAAACACCTTTAACGCATGCTCGACAAAAATATTAATCCATGAATGAAATTGTTTTTTAGGCTCACTGTGGCAGCTGTTGATTATTATAAGCAAAATATTATATGTGAAAAGAAATATCATCTGTGATTTAGCAGAAAGCTCTGTTCATGCAAAGCTAGCTGTAATTGCCCCTGAAGAATCCCAGGAATTTCGGCATCAGCTGTTTGTGATCAGAAACAAAGGCCTCCTGAAATACTCTCACTAATCCCCAGGCAGAGTCGTGGGCTCTGTGAACGTTTCACATATCCCAAGGGAGGGAGCACTTTAGATGTATTTGTTACTTAGAAAATCAAAGATCATCTCTGCTAAGCATGTGTATCCCAGTTAGAAACTCAAATATCATTACAGTCCTATGTTTTTAAGTCTACCTTGTCAACATTATAAACCCGTCTTGTGAGAAAAATGAGAAAAGTCAACGTTTGCCTGTATAAAGATGTTAACTTGCCACAAACTAACCAAAGTTGTTCATTTGTGTTCTCCCCTGAAAATCTGTGTGGAACAGACTAGTTCCCTTTTATAAACTGAGGGAGCTGTCTTAGCAGAGGCAGAGGGACTCCTAGACAATTACTCTGGGCTTTCTCCACTGAATGAGAGAAATCCATTTCCCAGCCTGAGTACTGTAATGTAATGAAACCTTAGTGCCTGTCTGTTCCTGTCTTTTAAAATAGCATGCCTCAGATTAATTTTTCCCTAAGATTGATTTAAACCTACGAGTTATTTCACTTTTTTAATCTTGCTTCCATATATTTCACTGTTTAGGGCCTTACCTAATATTGAATTTTGATACATGCTACTTCTAATTTTCCAACTGGAAAAAATTGGGGGTTTTGTTGTTTTTGTTCGAAACTTCAGAGAGGCAACCTTTATTCCTTCCAGTTTTCTAAATGGTTGTTCACAAGAGTTATCTTTTTATACATCCAAATGCATGAACTCAGGAATTCACAGCCTCTTTAGCCCCATGGGCTGGCAGCAAAGGGAAGTCTATGTAAATCGTTAGGTGCCACTCACAGATCTAAGGCTTTGATGAGGGAGGGGAGTGAGAGAGTGTGGAGAAGGGAGTGAAGAGGGAGAGAGAACAGGGGACAGAAAAGAAACAGAATGGAAGTAAGGGGGAGGGCAGGGGAGTGCTTCCCTCAGGTACCCTCCTCTGGGACAGAGTCTCAATGCACCGAAAATACAAGGGACTACGCTAGCCTGACACTGATGCTTTGGGTTTAAATGATTGTGCACCATTTCTCTTTCACTCTGAAATCCTGATACATAAATTGGCTCTTCTGTTTGGTGGGGTGTCTTTTTCTGGTCATTTGTGCTGTCTGCATTGGGCCGTCTCTTTTATTTACCATCTAAAACATTCTAGGCTCGAAGGGAATTGAAACGCTTGAAGGAGGAGGCTAGGCGTAAGCATGCAGTTGCTGTCATTTGGGCTTACTGGCTTGGACTGAAGGTACTTCCTCAACCTCTTCTTTCTGTCCACGGTGAACTCAGTGAAGCCTAGCACCTACTAACTCTGACCAAACGATTGGTTATGCTTGCTCATGGTCTGCACAGTCTTTTACAATGTCATCTTGCCTAATTTGGTTTCCTTTTGAGAACAATCCTGTACACCAAAATTTTCTGATTTTATTGCATTGTCTTTCTTTAAATAATAAGTTAAAAGTAATAGCGTATTACTTTAAATAGTAATGTAGCATATTTTATTCTTTGTTATCCAAGTTCTGTTTAATGTTCTCTTTATGAGATTGAAGATTTTTTTTCATTTATGAGACAGAGTTACAGCAGTTGAGCTTAGAAGCTGACCTACCATTGCAGTGACCAGCCTGGGGATATTGGGCTTTTGTTTCCCTTTACCCATCTATTCTGTCCCATTGACGGCTCCTGGAGCAGAGCTTTCTTCAAAGTGCCCATCGTTCTAATTGTTCAGCATAGAAACGAAAGGGTTTTGCATAAATATACAGATTTTGACAAATAAGACCAGCAGTAGATCATTCAGGTTAAAGAGAACTTTAGATTCAAATGCCCTCTAATTTAGGGCGGGGTTTATTTTAAAGCAATACTTCCTACTTGAGGTAAGCTTGCATGTTAGCGAATATGACTCTGAGCTCTGGAAATCCTTGAGAACGACCTTTAGGCAATATAAGGATTTTGTCTTCCTAATATTCAGTTACTCCTCACTGTAGGGAGCCATCCATATTGTCATTTGGGGATAATTAGGCCTTTTTTTGACATTTCCTCTTTGTTATTTTTACTATAATACTATAATTCATTTTTTTTAAATATTTGAATATTCTCCAGGAAACCATTGACTCTGAACCTGAACTGTTTTAGCAGTATCTGTAAACTCTGCTTTGAACAATCTGTGTTTTTCCCTGAAAGTTTAGCCTATAAAGTTTTAGTAAATTAACTTTTTTATTATAATGAATATTCATCAAGTAATTGTTGAGGTAATTAAGAAGTAACTTAAATATGAATTTAAGATGTTCTATTTCAAGAATTCTGAACAAGTTCTGTTACTGCTTTTTTAAAGTTAAAACGGAGGATTTTATTTCCCATTTTATTCACATTCTAATTTGCATTCTAATTTTCATAAAAGGAAGGAACAAACAACATTGAGTCGGGATTTTTACTCTCTATAATGATTTCTACCAGCAACATCATGTTTATCTTCAGTTTTCTGGATTTAACTAATTGCATATGATTTAAAAAGTACTTTTAGGTTAGAGTGTATGCTAGCATCCTATAACCCAAATTCAGTTCACAGGTGAATACTGTTTTAGCTGAAGTTAACTGGGCTTACTCTATAGACATAACTGTCTTTTTTTTTTTCCAGTTTCCACAAAACAGGAGTATTTTAATATGTTACCATTATTGTTATAAGATTAAACATCTTTGAAGTCCAAGAATGTAATAATTTTGTATTTTTTTAAAAAAAGAAGTATGTTGATATGAACAGTAATTTTGCCCTTTTAAATGATTTGATTCTTGTGGAATTGATTACAAAGTTCAGTGGACCCTTTTTAAGACCCCGGGGCCCATGAAGGGAACCCATTCTATATGCCAGCATGTTGTCACCAGGCCTCTTCTGTGTGTAGCTGTTTTTCAGGAGAAAGGGCCTGTCCTGTGAGTATCAAAAAGAATGTTGCATTGAGCTCAGTTACAATGAAATTCAAGTAAATATAGGACTTCTAGTATATTTCTAAGGATATGTTTTCATGAAACTCACTTTAACTTCTCTGCTTTTGTACACTCTTACAATTTCAGGGGCTAATTAATAGGTATCATTTTTCTTCTTGTTCCTTCTAACCTTGTAAGTGAGATTTGAAATAGTTATAGAAAACTCCATGGCTAAAAGAGAAATGATAATCAGTAACATAAGATATGAATTAAAGGAAGAACTGCCTATGTGGTGTATGGGAGAATTTTTAACCCTTAATAATCCACAGATGTAGAGAATAGGTCTGGTGCTCAAATGCCCAGAGGGACCAGGCAGGTCACATGGACGAGGGAAGTAGCCGATGGAAGGTAGGGTAGGAACCGCGGGCCTCCTGCGGGCCTCCTGCAGTTTGGAGGTTACAGCTCTCTTCCAAAGGCAGCAATGGCTGCTCTGGTCCACTCAGTCCTTGTCATGTGGGAATAGGACTCACTGTTGCTAGATCTTAGAAAATTGTAAGAGAAACCTGCAGCCTGAATTCCTGTGTGAAGGTCTTAATTTTAAAATGTGCCTATAAAACATTTTTCGACAATTGGTTACTAGTTTGCTAGTTTACGTAAAGCCCCTAATGTAGAAATATTTTGAACATGTGCAGTTGAACCCAGAAAGCTAAAGATATAAGAAAAACATACATAATGTCTGAATTATTCAAGTAGGCTAATATTTTGCTAAATTCTAACTCTCCCATTTATAACTGAATGATGATAAGCATTTTAAATGTTTTCCCCCTCAGTTTCCAAATTTAGCTATCATTCATTCATTCATTTAGCAAACACCTCAGTTATTTTATTTGTTAGACACTAGTATACAAGGTAAATACGACAATATAGCAAGGAAGAAATGGTAAACTAAAACTGTAATATGAGGTCTTAAGTGCTGTGATTAGTATTAGTAGACAGTTTGATGGGAGTAGAGGTAAGAGAAAAAGTAATGCAATTAAATGGGAGAAAATGATCATTCAATAGCTTCCTTTTAAATTCTTACTTTTAGTCACATTCACTTCTCAGTATGCAGTACTAAAGTCCTGTCTTCATATGCAAGGCTTTTGGAAACTGCCATATATTTCTTCAGGCATTTTTTTTGCCTTCTAAGAACAATTTGAAGTGAAAATTACCTTATATAATTTTTTCTGGAATGTATTTTGATTTGTGTAGAGTTTGCAGCTATGCCTATAAAGCGTTTCTCATCAGATTGTCAGGCTCTTTAAAAACTAGTTAAGAGGATTAAAAACATCAAAACACTCTGGTATTATCTTGCATCTCTGAATTTCTTTTCCTCCAACTTAAAACCCACTGTCTCAGTATGCTTCAGTTATTTTACTGTATCCAGAAAGACACTCATAAATTTACTTGTTCCATCTATGTTCGATTTTACCAGAGGTGTTATCACCTTTATGGGCATCTGCTGGCCGCGCATTAACCTCTGTATTCTGCTGCTTCATTTTAAAGGTCCGCAGGGAGTACAGGAAATTCTTCAGAGCCAATGCTGGAAAGAAAATTTATGAATTTACACTTCAGAGAATTGTAAGTTTATACTTTACATATGGCTAATTAGCATTACTGCATTAACTAGTTAATAGCACCAACTCAGTAATATGTGACTTGTTTGGTAACGATTAAATCATAACTGTGCCACTGAGAGTTTGTGACCTTTTTTATCATCGGTTCTAAAATTCAAGTAGAATTGTGTCAGAAAGAGGCCTGTACGTGATTAATCAAATATTCTTCTTCTTTGACAGAGAGAACATACTTCGGGGAAAGTGAACCCAAGAAAGCCAGGTGTCTTAGTTCAGGCTGCTATAACAAAAATGCCATAGACTGTGTGCCTTAAACAATAAACATTTATTTCTCACAGTACTGGAGGCTGGACAGCCCAAGATCAGGGTGCCAGCATGGACTGGTTCTGGGGAGGGCCTCTTCCTGGTCTCCTCGCATGACAAAGAGAAGGGGAAGCTAACTCTTTTCCTGTCTCTTCTAAGGGCACTAATCCCATCTAGGAAGCTCTGCCCTTATGACCTCCTCTCAACCTCATTACCTCCCCAAGGCCCCACCTCCTAACACTATCCCTTTGGGGGTTAGGGTTTCAGCATAGGAATTTGAGGGGAATGCCAAGAGCTTGCCCTGCTAAACTGCCACGAGCGGCTGCGAAGTAAGGTTGGCAAACAAGCTAGTGGGTGGAGGGGTGAGGGAGAGCAAGTCTGTGCCCCTCTCCCGGGATGGATTCTGAAGTTCCCTTCGATCTTTCCAAAAAGGCGTAGATGTAGTGGTGAAGAGCGCACACTCTGGAGACAGCTTGCTCCACCGCTCACAGACTTGCGAGCCTCATTTTGTCATCTGTAAAATGGGGATAATAATAGCATTAAACTTGTAGAGGTATGGTAAGGATTAAGATGAAGTAACACTATAAAGCTCCCACAGTGCCTGGCCCATGTTAGGTGCTCTAGAGCAGGGGTCCCCAACACCCAGGCCGCCGACTGGTACTGGTCTGAGGCCTGTTAGGAGCCGAGCTGCACAGCAGGAGGTGAGCATCAGGCAAGCGAGCAAGGCTTCATCTGCCGCTCCCCGTGGCTTGCATGGCTGCCTGAAACCTCCCCCTCCTCCGTGGAAAGACAGTCTTCCACAACACCAGTCCCTGGCGCCAAAAAGGTTGGGGACCGCTGCTCTAGAGCAGCGCTGTCCAGTAGAACTTTCTACAGTGACGAAAATGTTCTGTATCTTTGCTGTCCAGAAGAGTAGCCACTGGCCACGTGTGGCTAGTGAGCAGTTGAAATGTAACTAGTGTGACTGACGAACTGGATTTTTAATTTTTTTAATTACTTAAAATTTAAGTATAAATAACCACCTGTGCCTACTGGCTACCTGTTAAACACTGCAGCTCTCTAATGTTGACTGGTATTAGTATTAATATTAAAATTAGTATGCGCGTTGGTATTCTTCTTTTCTCTTAACCATTTGGTGGAGCTCAGATTTCTCCAACCAATGGGAAGAGTGGAATAGAGACTTTCCAGAAGCGTTACAAAGTCTTATGGACTAAAACTTGGTAAATTCCACTAAAGACTGGTTTCTTTGAGTCTGGTTTATGTCAAACAGTGTTTTTTTTCTGGTGTATTTTACTCATCTGGTATTTTTCTGTCAAACCCAACACAGGTGCAAAAATACTTCTTGGAAATGAAAAATAAGGTGCCTTCCTTATCTCCGATAGATAAGAATTGGCCATCAAGACCTTACCTATTCTTGGATTCTACTCACAAGGAGCTGAAAAGGATTTTCCACTTGTGGAGGGTAAAAATTGTCTTGCTCTGTTTTTTCAGAGACTTCTTTTCGTGTATTTTGAGTGTTTGAGGAGTGTTACGTAAAAGCAGAATCTTCCTCTAGCCTCAGGGAGAATTAGTTGAGGAAGTTGGTGTTTTTGAAGCGGGCAGCGTGCTTGGCTTTCTGTGAGAATTCCTAGAGCCCCAGGTGCTCCTGTGACATCTTCTCTCATCCGTGGTTGGGAAGGAAAGAGCAAGGCTGCATTGTCTTTCCCGTCCAGATTCCAGTTGCTTTCAAGTAGTTGAGTTTTTTGGTTTCGTTTTCCTCTTTAGTTGAAGGAATATTTGCTGGAGGTAGAAGTAATAAAATTTGAACATCTTCATGTGAGTAGTAAAGTCTCGAAAATAGTATGAGTTTACTTTCTATGAAGACATACATAGACACACGTGAGAACACACACATTTTAATGGACTGGGGGGAAGAAGCTCTAAAGTCACCCAAAGGACATTAAAGAGATTAAAATTTCCCTACCTGAGTGAAAGGGAAGCTGAAAATCTACTTGACTTGGCCTTATATTTTGGCTCACTTAATTTTATATGAGAGCATAACATGTAATTTAGGTGGTGCTCTGTGTGGAATACATGGGCTACTTGTACAGAGGTTGACTGCATTTCAGTAACGTAGTTGATATATGGAATGCTAAATATATGTCATTCAGATAGAATGGAATCATTAGGTTGAAGGGCTTGTATTTAGTAAGTGAACGATTGATGGATACGTCTTCTGGGAAACTTTCCTGCCCAGTACTATGGGCTTCTTCTTAACTGAATCCATTATGTGTAGAGACATTATCACTGATCAGTGATACCAGCACAGCATATAGAACTGGATTCTGAGTTCTGTTCCCTAACTTAGTGAGTCAGTTTGGCAAGATTGACCAATGTCTTCAATGTTCATCTCCCCCTTTGAGTCTGATATGGAAACTATTTTCAGAAGTAATGACGGGGAGCTTCTAATGCTGGGCATCCGCTCTGCCTGTCCTTTCCCCCGGCCCCTGAGCCTTGCCTTTACCTCCGTTGAACTGGGGGTGGAGAATGGGAGGGATGAGTTTATTCCAGGGGTGGGCAGCAATGCTAGCATTCCTTTATATGATTATGTGGGTGGTTCTCAACCACCCCTGAACTGAATTTCTTAGAGAGTTCATCTAAAGAACCTGGTCCTGCCCCTCCCGCCACCCCCGTCTCCTTTCAGTGCAATCTCAGAATCGGGTGAAGGAAAGATTTCTCAGGTCCCGTGTCCACGTTATAAAATGGTAATGGAGGATTCGGAACAGTGCTTTTCAAACCATAGGTGATAGCATACTTGTGGGTCATGAAATCAATTTAGTTGATTACTACCAGCATTTTAAAATGAAATACAGTACGATAGAAAATAACGGAATATACGACATCGTAGAAAGGATAAGTATTGTTTTGTGAAGCTTTTGTGTAAGTTGTCTATATGTGTGTCTATAAATATGTGCACTGGGTTGTGATGTACCATGTTTTCCTTACTGTGAGTCTCTGAAAGAGTATGATAGCTCAGGACTGTGGATGTCCAAGGGCTGACGTCATAGTGGGAGGAAACGGTACTCCCAGGGGGCCCAGGCCAGATGTTTTGAAATAGCCTCGCAAGTTCTGCCATACAAACAGTAGTTTTTATGACATTTTCTAAGACCAACCTTTTAAAGCTCAGGAAGGAAAAATTCTCTTGGCCTTTTAAATGAATATTTCATACACATGTACGATTATTCTTACTGCTGTTAAATTGGCTTAGCATATTTAAGGATGAGTAATGATTTATTTATATAAGTGATGTCCTTCTGTTTTTCTTCTTTTCATATCTCACAGTGTAAAAAATACAGGGACCAATTCACAGACCAACAGAAACTTATTTATGAAGAGAAACTAGAAGCCAGTGAACTCTTCAAAGACAAGAAGGCTTTATACCCATCTAGGTATTATGGCTTTGCTTTACCCATAAAAGTCAATATTTTAAAAGTTTCTCAGATATATTCGTAGGCATTTTCTAGTGGGTTTTGATTTTAGTAATACACAGGTTTTTAATTTCATGAATTACTTTATGATCAGCTGGATATGAATGTAACACATTTGAGCGAGGGCTTCCATAGTATACGTAGAGAAGTGAGATCACATTTGTTGGTTTTACTCTGTTGGCATTACCTGAACACTTCCTAAATAATTAGAGGTTGTCATTTAAAATAAAAATTGTCTAGGCTGTTAAGATAAATTTACACTGTAAATTCCCGTTAGTTTTCTGTAGTTTTTGGACGCTAGCTGGTTTCTGATGGCAATCTACTGTAATCACCACTCCAATCTTCCTGCTTTAACAAGCTGGGTCAGAATCTCACTTGTAAGGTAAATGAAGAATGAGCCAGTCTGTCACTTTCTGAGGCACTGGCCCCTGGTGGCCTTTGGTCGGCTGACTTATTGGCTGTGAGTTCACTGGCCTCTGCAGCAAGTTCAGTTCCTTTATTGTAGACACCAAGTACTCAGTAAAAGAAGGAACACCAACTGCAAGTTTGCCAAGTGAAGTTCTTGGTAAAAACTGCTTATCAGAGTATTCTTACATCTCCCAAGTTCATCGTTTTCCCCCCTAGGATTCCTATCCCCTTTACATCTGGTGTTTCTAAAAAAGTAGATTGTACAATTTCAAGCCAAATCTGTAACAACTTTTAGCTTTTCCCAAAGAATGTCTTAGAGATAAAAATACATTATATGCTAAGTATATTCACACGTACTGCATGTGGGGTGTCTGTATTCTCTACGTCTACACATATTTGAAAGCGCTTCTTCCTAAAGGATTAAATAAGCAATAAGTTGCCAAACTCATTTGCTTTAGATATTTTAAATGGCACAGCTTCCTTGGTCAGCTGACTTGGCTGCTTGAGGGGGTGTGTACGCTCCCCTCAATCAAACACAGCGTCTAAATCCAACGTTGTTCCAAGTGCCTGCTCTGTAAAGCATATTCAGACGGGTAGATTGTCTATATTCTTTCTCCACCAACTTAATTCATTCAACTTTTTCTTTATATGTCTTTCAGTTATAGAGTGACCTTCTTAATTAACATTCCCTATGGATGACTCTTTAGAAACTGGAAGGAGAAAAAAATGCATTTTTGAAGAAACAAACTTAAAGACTATTAGCACTTTGTATTATTAAAACTGTGTTTGAATATGAACAACCACCAAAAAATGTTCATATCAAGCCAAGTCCTCTTGGGTAGTTAGATTAGTTTTCGGGGATGGTAGCGTGCTCACCCTCTAGCATTGAGAGAGGTCGAATCGTTTACCCTCCCACCGCTGTGTGAAGTGGCAGCCCTTAGGGGTGCTGGCCTTTTCTGTCCTGGGAGCTGTGAAACACTGACCACCTACGTGGATTTTCTTCCCTGATCCTCCACACACAGCACAAGCATTTAAAGTTGTATTTGCAAATTGCGAGAACGTTATAGCTCAAAGTGAAGCCGTGGTTTTTCCTCGACGTCTTTGAAGAAGCCTCCCCGTCACCCCGCAGGTCTTTAGGGAAAGCCACCTTGGTGCCGTGTGCGTGATCACGCCTCTTACAAGAAGTAGTTTGGAAGAAAACTGCTCTAATTCTGGATGTTTGCCTTGGCCACCTCTGTCCATTTAGGGGCATATCCTAAGAGGAAAGGCCCGATTTTTCTTTCATATATGGCCTACTTAGAGCTAGAGTTACATGATAATATTAAGTGCTCTGCAGTTTTCTTCTCAAGTGGTTGCTCTGGATCTGTTCTTCCCTAGAAGGCCTACTCACTTCCTTACTCTCTGTGAGAAAATGAAAATTTTCTCTGGAGCAGGTGATTTGTGTTCTTTTTACCATTGCTACGTATTGTTTAAAGATATTAATGAATCCTGTGTGGGCAGCTGTTAACCTTATAATAACAGATTAAAAGGAATGACCTATTCCTTCCTGTGAGTCCATGCACATGGGTCTTGGCTGTCCTACTTGTGAGTGATTTCTTTCTTGGTTGTTCCATGTAATAAGATTTTTATCAAAGTCTTACCAACCAAATGCCATGATCACATCAAAAATATATTTGAGGTGATTCCTCACTGTAGTTTTGATTTGCATTTCTCTAATGTTGTTGCTGGAGAGGGTGTGGAAAAAAGGGAACCCTCTTGCACTGTTGGTGGGGATGTAAATGGATACAGCCACTCTGGAGAACAGTATGGAGGTCCCTTAAAAAACTAAAAATAGAATTACCATATGATCCAGCAATCCCACTACTGGGCATATACCCTGAGAAAACTATAATTCAAAAAGAGTCACGTACCACAATGTTCATTGCAGCACTATTTACAATAGCCAAGACATGGAAGCAACCTAAGTGTCTGTCGACAGATGAATGGATAAAGAAGATGTGGTACATATATACAATGGAATATTACTCGGCCATAAAAAGGAACGAAATAGCGTTATTTGTAGTGAGGTGGATGGCCCTAGAGTCTGTCATACAGAGTGAAGTAAGTCAGAAAGAGAAAAATACCGTATGCTAACACATGTGGAATCCAAAAAAAAAAAAAAAAAAAAAATATATATATATATATATATAGGTTCTGATGATCCTAGGGGCAGGACAGGAATAAAAACACAGACGTAGAGAATGGACTTGAGGACACGGGGAAGGGGCAGGGTAAACTGGGACAAAGTGAGAGAGTAACATTGACATATACACACCACCAAATGTAAAATAGATAGCTAGTGGGAAGCAGCTGCATCGCATGGGGAGATCAGCGGGGAGATCAGCTCGGTGCTTTGTGACCACCTAGAGGGGTGGGATAGGGAGGTTGGGAGGGAGATGCAAGAAGGAGGGGATATGGGGATATATGTATACGTATAGCTGATTCACTTTGTTATACAGCAGAAACTAACACAACATTGTAAAGCAGTTATACTCCAATAAAGATGTTAAAAAAAGAAAAGAAAAAATATATATATATTTGAAATTTGAATTTCAAAATCAACTGACCTGTTACCTTTTTCTAGTTAGTAGTACTTCCATGTGAAACCATTTCTTACGTGAGGAACTTTTTGCCTTTAGTGTTGGGCAGCCATTCCAAGGGCCTTACCTGGAAATCAACAAGAATCCCAAGTATAAGAAACTCAAAGATGCCATTGAAGAAAAGATTATCATTGCTGAAGTGGTGAACAAAATTAACCGTGCTAATGGGAAGGTAAAAACGCTAACCCTGAAGACCTGTAAGAAGTGTTTATCAGTTGGGACAGTTTTCTGAATGTTAAAATTTGCATTTCGGAAATAGACTCACAGACATAGAAAACAAATTTATGGTTACCAAAGGGGAAAGGAGTGGGGAGGGGTAAATTAGGAATTTGGGGTAAACAGATACACACTACTAAATATAAAATAGATAAACAATAAGGTCCTACTGTATAGCGCAGGGAACTATATTCATTATCTTGTAATAATCTATAACAGAAAAGAATCTAAATATATGTGTGTGTGTGTGTGTGTGTGTGTGTATGTATAACTGAATCACTTTGCTCTGTGCTGAAACTGGCACAACATTGTAGATCAACTATACTTCAAAAAAATTTGCATTTCGTATACTCTACAGTGATTGTGAATGGAGCTGTTTTCTCTTACCTGTAAGCTTAGGTGGAATTTTGCTTGTTCTCTGAAATTTTTGTGAGTTACAATAGATTATCTATGTTCTTTAGTGTGTTCTCGTTTACGTAGGTGTGCATGCTGAAAAATATTAGAATAATATTTTCTACATTTCTACAAATAACAGTGCTTTAAACTCATGAACTCTTTTGGGGGGATTTTTGATCATTGGTTTTACATCCTTTTTTGTTTTGGTTTCTTGTAGAGTACATCCCGGATTTTCCTCTTAACAAATAATAATCTCCTTCTTGCTGATCAAAAGTCTGGACAGATCAAGTCAGAGGTTCCCCTGGTGGATGTAACCAAAGTATCGATGAGCTCACAAAATGATGGCTTCTTTGCCGTCCACCTCAAAGAGGTAAAGCTTTAACGATTGATTTGACTGAAAGATTTCTGCATTGGTCCAATCTCTCAGAGACTGATCTAAAATTTTCCACATGTGAATAATCCTATTACTTGAAGTTTATATATTCTGTTTACCGACCTGCAAATTTGGTCTGTATTCACTCATGTAAAATCTCAGGCTTGGTTTTTCAGTAACTAAATAAGATTAATGACTCTTTTTGACTCGTTCACTTGAGTCCTCATTTCACTGAGTAGCTTTTTGTTTACACCCACCATGATGTGCCTTATTTTGAGACTAATTCCTAGAAATATCAAGACATTCAAAATTATACTTCCTTCTTTTGTTTCTTCTATCTATTAAATTAGTAAATGTCTTCTTGTTCATCATTAATTTGGGGGTTTTTAATTAAAGGATGCAACTATAATAAAACAACTGCCTAGTAATTTTGACCTAAAGATTTTTTAATGTCAGCTTAACTAAGACCTACTGACTTGAACTGAGTGGTTAAGAGTGTAGGCTCTGGTATTGGTGTCACTTACTTTACAGTGACCATGGCCAAGTCATTTAACTTTAATATGCCTACCTAATTTTCCTTTTCTTAAAATAGGGAAAATATTAGTACCTACTTCATAGTGTTGTTATAAGGGTTAAAAGAAACTATGTAATGTGCTTTTAGCATAGTGCCTATCACATAACAAATAGTCACTGAATAAACAGATGTCAGCAAATATTAATCATATATAGGTACATATACCTAGCTAATAGATAGTAACCTATCTAGCTGATGCTAAACATGAGAAAATCCCATAAGCTTAGTTCAGCCTGTTTTCCCCACTCTGGATTTTAGCCTAAAGGAGCCTATTAAATCGGTGATTCCGAGCCTCAATTATATATTAAAATATGCTGGTCCCCAGGCCATTTCCCCAGTCCAACCGAATCAGAGTTTCTTGGAATGGGGCAAAAGCATCCTGTATTTTGAAAGCTCCCCAGCTGAGTGCCTTGTGCAGCTAAGGTTGAAAGCCACTGCCTGAGAGTATTTGTTGGAAGTCTTTTTGTTGTTGTTGTTCTTATTTTTTTAACCAAATCATGGAGGAGCTTTTAGAACAGCCCTTTCAGAATGAGTTATAGGTTAGGTCAGTGCTTCTCGAGCCTGAGTTCACCCAGGGGTCTTCTTGTGGAACCATCTGCCGTGGGCCTGCGGTCAGGCCTGAGCGTCTGCTTTTCTAACAAGCTCCCAGGTGATATGGATGGTGCTTCTGGTCCGTCGACCGACGTGGGGTGGCAAGGGCTTAGGTAACCTTACTAAAGTGCTCGGAGCAACTTGGAAGAAATACTGCTTCTGTCATTATTGTTTATTCGGGAGGATGGCCTCCAGGAGCTGATAGTTTTAAAGAGACTGTAAATGTGTTTTCAGACAAACCTGTAAACACGTACCTCCCGAGCTGTCTTTAATGATGATAACCTGACTCTCGGTTTGTCCTTTCAGGGCTCGGAAGCAGCTAGTAAAGGAGACTTTCTCTTCAGCAGTGATCACCTGATTGAAATGGCCACCAAGCTCTATCGGACGACTCTCAGCCAGACCAAACAGAAGCTCAATATTGAAATTTCTGATGAGTATGTTCATGAATGGTGTGACTATGCCTTCTTTTAACTTGATTGTTTTAGTTGAGCGATCTGGTCTCATTCATTTTTACAACTACTACTTATTATGTACCGAGTGTGTGTCTGGCGTGTGTTCTAGCTGATGGATGGGCAGCGAGTGACACTGACCAAGTCCCCACTTTCACGTACCTGACATCCTAGTGGAGGAGATGAACTAATACATAGGTGGTGTGACTTTGGTTAGTGTCAAGTGCTTGTGGAGACAAAAAAAGGCAGGTTAAAGGTCAGATGGTGTTAATTTTGATATGGAGATCAGGGAGGCCTCTTTGATGCGGTGACATTTGAATCGAAACTGGAATCTAGGGAGATGCCTTCCGGGGGAGGCAGCAGGTACAGAGGCCCCGAAGCAGGAGTGGACGTGGTGGCAGAGTGAAATGGGGAGGAAAGACCCTGGAGCAAGAGGCAGAGGGACCCGGCTGTGCAGAGCCTGGTAGCTGAGGTCAGGAATTGAGATTTTGCTGCTGATGAAAAGTCACTGTGGGTTATGGGCAAGAATGTGGTGTGATCCGATTTATGATTTTTGAAGAGCTCTCTGGCTGCAGGGTGGGGAATGACTGTTAGGGAGGCAAGAGTGAAAGCAGAGAAAATAGTTGGGAGCTTCTGTGAGCTCTTGAGGGTAAGGACGTTGAGGCTTAGGCTAGGGTGTGAGTAGGGGAAGTAGTGAGAAGTAGTCAGGTTCTGAGTGTGATTTGAAGGAAACCGAGAACTTATTACCATACTGGGTGTTAGGTTTGGGGCCTGAGCCTCCATGGTACCATTTACGGCAGTAGCTGACACTGAAGAAAGAGGGGTTTGGGGGTGGCTGAGGCGTGGGGAGTCAGGAGTGCCGGTTTGGGATGTGTTAGGTACTTGAGATACCTTTTCTCACATGTAAACGAGAGTTATAGAGTAAGTGTTCCATGTTGACAGCGGTTCACTAGTGTCAAGACGGCTGTGAGTTTGAAATTCGCTTTTTTGGCTTCACGTTAGGGCTCTGATTGTGGAGACGTGATTTGTATGCAGATTGGGGCATCCGTCCATTTATTAAATCGGTCAATATGAGATCATTGACATGAGTTTTAGTTACTATGTGGATTGACACTTACTTGATTACTTTCTAATAGATTGTTTACTATCTGTGTATCTACTTCCTTGCACGCAGAGTAAAAATTTGCAACAGCATATCGCTCAGGAAATGATTTTATTTACTAATGAAGATTTTGCCAGCCTGTTCCATCTCAAGTCTTTATAGAAGTCTCTCTAAAATAAATTCATACCCATTCCTGTCCCCTTGTAAACCAAACCAACTCTCCTTGATGTGTTAGGATTGACAGAACCTTAGGTTCATTGTCTGTTCTAAGAATGGTGTTTAGATGGGGCGCGGGGGTGTGGGGATATTGGCCTTTATGTATACTCTATATTGGAAAATGCAATTTACACAAAATAACTTTCCTTATGATTGAGTCCTTTCTCATAAAACAAAGAAATTAGGAAAAAAGATAAGGGCTTGTTGGGTTCCAGTCAATTAAGGTTTTAACCTGTGAGGGCTGTTAGATCTTTAAACTCTCTTTAGTTGAAATTTTTCATAACTCAGGAAACTACACTTCTTGTTTTGGTGGGACTGGTCATTCCCACTCATCGTGGAAAGATTCTGTGTGTTCAGATGGAGAAGCTCCTTGATATATGGATGAAGCAGCCTCGCATTTGGTCTGCTACATTAATAAGGCCATCTTTGCAGAGAAAATCGCGCCAACATCCAGACCACAAAGGATTGCTGCCTTTAAGCACCTCCCAAACTGGCATTCTGAGAACACTGCCTTTGCAGGATGTTAGTAGTGATGTGCTGTGAAGAAATGTACAGTCCTTCTTCACTATAGCACCTCCCAGAGCCTCTGCAGTCCTGTTGCACATTGTGACTCTCCTGAGGGGCTCCGGGGGGGTGCCATGTGCTGTATCAACCACAGGACCCCTCCAGTGGCTCTCACAATTTCTGTTCGAGGCACGTGATCTCGGAACACTGATGGGGATAGTTTGCTTCAGGGCGGCAGGGACCCTGCTTGTCACAGAAGAGGGGTGTGATGTTCTAGCTGTGTAGGCCTTTAATAAACAATCTTGACTGTGCGAAGATTCTGTGTGGCCACGTGAAGAAAACAAACATTTAGTAGCATTATAAACCAGTCCAGAACACCTTTCCTTCCCCTATTCCTACTTATTGGTTGGTCTCATAAAAATAAAATAGCTGATGGAAGCTTGCCTAGCACCGTGGTCCCTTCCTGGGCAGTGCAGGAAGCCACGTGGCAGAGCAAGGCTCCCATGTAGCCTCTGATTCATAACCTCTGGGAGCTCTTAAGCAGGGATTATACTCCTTTTTGGAGAGGATTTTAAACAAAATTCTGCATTTTAAACAAAATTTTACAGAGTCATGGGGAGGGGTGCCCATGACGTACTTTTGCAGACTATACAGACCAGTGTTGTAAACAGCATACTGTTCTGTGACCAGGACCTTCCTCAGTAGATCCTTTTCAGAAGTAGAAGTAGTTATCCTAACAAACCCAGTCTCCACAATCCCTATATGTCAGTTTATAGGAGGAAAGTCAAAGGCCTGTTACTTCCTTAGAGCAGTTTTTTTTTTTTTTTGCGGTACGTGGGCCTCTCACTGTTGTGGCCTCTCCCGCTGTGGAGCACAGGCTCCGGACGCGCAGGCTCAGCGGCCATGGCTCACGGGCCCAGCCGCTCCGCGGCATGTGGGATCTTCCCGGACCGGGGCACGAATCCGTGTCCCCTGCATCGGCAGGCAGACTCTCAACCACTGCGCCACCAGGGAAGCCCCCTTAGAGCAGTTTTAACCTGCACATGTAGAAGTGAGAATTGACTTCAGTGAGAGACTCAACTGCCTTATAATCCCCAGTCCTTAAACTCCCAAACTGTTCAGTCTGTAAATAGATTGCATTTTAAGGATAACCTTAAATAAGATCTATAGTATTTCTAAAAATGAATCTATAGTAATAGAAACTAAAGTGAATTTTTCTATTCAGTATTTTAAATATACATGTGTATATGCATGCATGCATACACACATACATGTAATACACACATACACATATATTATTTAAGTTATACAGTTGTTTTTCTGAATATTTCAAATCCAAACAACTAATCTATGTGCCTTTTACTGTGAAGTTCTGTTATTGGTGCTGTGAAATCATGCGTCTGACATGATTATTTGCTGTAGGATGATTCTCTGATTCTCTGTCCTTACTGTGGGCCAGGCTTCAGTTTTCTCTTCTATGAAATAGAGATAAATAATGGTACTTACCTCATAGGATTGTTTTAAAGTTGAGTTAATATGTGTAACTTACTAAGAACAGTGTGGTCCGTAGTAAATACTCGGTAAAGTTTAGTTACCGTTATCTCTAGAGTGAATCACGGTCATGAATTGCGAACACAGAGACAGCCAGTGTATGCTAAAGTTATTGGGAAAAGAACTCCCCGTACATTTATTACTACAAGTGGCCTTTAAAAATTAAAATGTAAAAATATTTGATTACGTTAAACTTGAAAGGTTTTGTTTTTCCTTTGAGGCACATAGATATAAGTATACATGCTGGAGAGAGATCTCAGGCGAATTTGAAACTAGAGCTTCTTTTTTAGTGCTTTCAAGTTGAAAAGAAACAGCCCATTTGAAAGCTCAGAAGTACCACCGATGAGTACAAACTTATGTGTCACGTTTCACTCCAGTAGCTAATGTTTGCAAAATGTGGCCTCTGTAGACCTTGAAACAGAGACTAACATGTACAGAGCAGAGCTGTCGTCGTGGGTGCCAGTGAGCGTGTGACCCATCACATGGTTTTTAGAGTGACTCACTTAATTGTATGCCAGTGACTCAGAAAACAGTTCCCTGAGAAACATAACCGAAAGTATGGTAACATTACACTGATTCTGATGGTGGAGAGAAAAGAGCACAGGCCTTGAGCTGGGAAGGGCTGGGTTCTGGTTCAGCCATGCTGCCCTCATGCCTCCTTGGTGATGCCGTCCTGGAGGGCAGAGACCTCAGTTTATACATCTGGATGTCTGTCCCTCACAGCACCCAGCCCAGGGGGAAGCCAGTCATATGTCTGTTGTAGGAAGGAGTGACAGATGATCTTGTGGGCAGGCACTCGATCCATGAAAGGAAAGATTTGAACTAGAATATGGTTTCCCACAGTGTACCACATATACCACTGGTAGCATAAGAGGTGGCTTTGGGTGTACACTGATAGATTTTTATGTATGTGTGGATATTAAAAATATAACTGGCAGATCAGACTCATGATTTCATCATTTTTATTCAGTAGGTCACAGCTATTTTGCAACATTTATTTAGTGTGTAGATATGAAAAAAGATGTGTAGGATGTATGTAAATATCCAGCATTTGGAAACCATAGTCTGGAGTGTCTCTAGACCCCTTTTCTTTTTTTAAATTTATTTATTTAATTTATTTATTTTGGGCTGCATTGGGTCTTCGTTGCTGTGCGCGGGCTTTCTCTAGTTGTGGAGAGCGGGGTCTACTCTTCGTTGCGGTGCGCGGCTTCTCATCGCGGTGGCTTCTCTTATTGTGGAGCACGGGCTCTAGAGCGCAGGCTCAGTAGTTGTGGCGCACGGGCTTTGTTGCTCCGCGGCGTGTGGGATCTTCCCGGACCAGGGCTCGAACCCGTGTCCCCTGCATCGTCAGGCGGACTCACAATCACTGCACCACCAGGGAAGCCCTAGGCCCCTTTTCTGAAATTCTGTATTGCATTTTCTCAATTTGTTGATAATTTAATATTTTTGCTATGCAGAAATGGAGAAAAATGGAAAATAGCACGTTCATCTTTCCGTCTGAAACATGGAAATAGTTATTCATAGCCCTTCTTACGGTATAGGAATATAATGAGCTAATGAACTTGAGTTTACTTAGGGCTAAATTATGGCCACTGGAAGCAAAATGCAGTGTAATACCTGTTGGTGTGGCCCTGTGGCTAGAAGGGCTGATGGAAAGGGGAATACTTGTCAAGGTAAATATCCATTAAAAAACAAAAGCTGATGTTAGTGTAATCATCAGCTGTTTGATGTGTACTTTTCTTCAGTTTGTCTTATTCTTTCCTCCTAGGTTCCTGGTGCAGTTCAGACAAGACAAAGTGTGTGTGAAGTTTATTCAGGGCAACCAGAAAAATGGGAGTGTCCCAACATGCAAGCGAAAAAACAACCGTCTTCTTGAAGTCGCTGTCCCTTAACTGGCGCCTCCCCTCTGCTTCCATGGACTCGTTTCTTTGTAATAGTGCAATTTGGTTTTGCTTTGTTTGGGGTTCATTGTATGTTCGGGAATTGCCAAAGGTTAATACTGTTAGAGTCCCTTGGCAAAATAAAAATATTTGACTAATCAGTTTTTACTATTGGAATAGTTTTAACCCTTAAAGTACACATTCTGTCCTGGGACAAGATTGTAGAAACTAACAATAGCTATGCCATGTCGTGCGTGTTCCTTGTTTAGTCATCATGTTAGATCTTTGTGCCCTAAAGCAACATATTACTCATAAATCATTAATACATCTAAGTGTAGGAAACGGTCTTAACAGATAGTGCATCCGTTCATCAACTATTTATTGAATGCCTGCTGTGTGCTAGGCATTGTACTAGGTGATACGAAAACTTATTAGGAACCTTTTTTTGTTTGTTTTAAGGCCATTGCATTCTGGCTGGTTTGTGCTGGCTGTACCAGGGCTAAGAGAGTTTGAAAATGTTGAGACCAAAACAGTAACTGTTGATGATGGACAGCATTTGTTAGGAACCCTGTAGTATGATCTTTAACAATATATACTTCAAGAAGGGCTGGTCCTAGGAAGTAGATACATTGATATATGACTCGGTAAAATTGCCTCTACGTGTGGTTTCTATTTGAAAAGAGAAAACTGACATTTGAACAGGACTTTTAAAGTGTTCAGATCTCTTGTAATTGCTTTTAACGGTAGAAAAGACTCTTTCTTATTTTAGAAAAAGTGACAGAAGCAGTCCAGTAAGGTTATACTTTCCTGTTTCTGGTAAACATCCTATATGATCCTAGATATGCTAATATCTGCAGAGTGTTGTTTTCACCCAAATTACAGTGAAAGGCTGAAAGCCTTTCAGATGGTGGCAAGCATTCTATATGATGTGCAATAGACATCCGAGATCTTTTTTGAAAGTTTTATTTATAATATACATTTTGTATGAGAGAGATGATTAGTACAGGGTACATATTTTAGCCAAGGATCAAAATGGTGTGTGTTAATTTGCAGGATTTCCCCCCCCCCCCAAATTCACAGTAAGGATTCATTTTGGAAACTATATTTTAAACTTCGGAATCAAATCGTTTCTCATTTGGGAGGATAATGTATATACATTGGTATGTTAAATAATAAAACTGTTCGAATTTGGTGCCATTTCCTGGATCACAACTGTATTTTTGTATTTCAAGCTATTTTCTTACGTTGTATGTCAATGTATTGTCGCACAGAAAGGCTTTACAATCCAAACGTTACGCGTTCTCTGTGTAATTGAATTTCACTTAGCTTTTGTAAACCAGAAACATTCGTTGAAAGTATTTTCTGGGGATTTTCTTTTAACTTTTGTACTTTAAAAAGTTGCTCCCATAAAGAAGTTCTCAGAAGCCTTTGTGTTTATTGGCTCAGGTAGAGGATATAATTACTTTCTTTGTCTTTTCCAACATGTATATAAAGTGGTAGATTGATGATTACTGAAATAGGTGAGTAGAAATTTGGAATTGAGAGGTGTTTTATTAAAATGTTTAAAAAAATATGTAATACATTCACACTGTTCAACATACAAATAAATGTAAAAAGATATATAATACAAATTCTCCATCCCATCAGTCACCCATCTGCTCCCTGCAAAGTTAACCATTGTTTTTAATTGGTTTTACTTTATGCATATGCTTACAAGAAGAAATAAAAAGAGATTCTTATCTTCCTCCTGCTTTACAAAAGCTATTATAGATATTGTTCTTTACTTTGCCTTTTTCGCTCTTCATTCTTTGTACCGTATAGTCTTCCGTTGTATGGGTGCACTATAATGTATTTATCCAGTCCCCTACTGATCATCATTGGGTTGTTTCCTGAACGGAAGTTCACAGGGGCACGGCACTGTTGGCCAGACCTGCCTGTGCTGCCCACCCACCCCCATGCCTGACTAGAGGTTACTGATAAGCTGTAATGTTGCTTACTACAGCGGGTGTGCGTCCAGTACTTCTGTATCTTTGAATTTCTGTCACTCTCCTGCCGTGGAGAATTAAAGTATTGGTGTACCTTAGTGACACAGCCCTAACTTGTTCCCAACCACCACTTAGTTGCCCAGCCCCTGGAGTGGCTTGTAGATGTTGTGCTTGAAAAAAGTAACCAGGCAGTGAGGACCAACATCAGACCATGGTAGTCGCCAAGTTTGCAGTGCTGTTGATGCCGTTACCCTTGACTTTGACATCCATCTACCACAAGGCAAGAAGCGAACATGGGAAAGTTACTGTCTTAAAGACTGGTTACGGTTTTGTATTTCACACTCTTGGAATAATAACTTGGACCCAGTACTTAGATGTAAGACCTTCAGCTGTAGTTTGAGTACCTTTGCTCATACCCCAGGGGTTACAGGTATGTCTGTAATGGCAAAGCACCAGGGCCAAGGGTTCTGAGAATCAGGGACATCCTTAGTATTGAAGATTTGGCTGAAATCTAAGAGAATAAACAGTTTTATTATCATGTCATTTCAATAATATGCTGAGTGAGAACTCTCAAGTTCATGTAACTGAGTGTAATTATGATAATTACAGCATGGTTTAAAATTCTTTGAGGCTAAATAGACAACAGCTTTTTTGTTTGTTTGTTTTTATACGCTATTTTTCATGTACTAGGTAAGGTAATTTAGGCACTAAGATATTCAAATAAGAAGCACTTTTTAAAATGGTGTATGTTGCTGGTAAATTCCATAATGGTCTATTATATTAGGCTTTTGCCAAAAGACATTGTAGTAAGAGCCTTTGTTTTTAAGCTGGGCATTGTTTTTCCATTAATACTGCAGTACTCAAATTCACAAAAAAGTGCAGTGGAACGAAGGGCAGTAGTTCTGCTTTTTTTTTTTTTTTTTTTTTTTTTGGCGGTATGTGGGCCTCTCACTGCTGTGGCCTCTCCCGTTGCGGAGCACAGGCTCCGGACGTGCAGGCTCAGCGGCCATGGCTCACGGGCCTAGCCGCTCCGCGGCATGTGGGATCTTCCCGGACCGCATCGGCAGGCGGGCTCTCAACCACTGCACCATCAGGGAAGCCCAGTAGTTCTGCTTTTCTTTCCTCCTGGTAAGAGTAGCAGCTGTGAGTTTTCCTTGTCCGTTTGAAGATTCAATGTTGAGGAGTTGAGGTGCTCTTTCTTTGGATATCATTTTAACAATTCCCATTCCATGCGCTTTCATTCTCAGGGTTTGCTTAGCTAAACCCTAGGAAGCTGTGGTCTTGACCAGCTGGCACTTGCTTTCTGGTCTCATCAGCTTCTATTCCAATAGCCACTCAGTAGAAAATTAGTTTTTCAGTTGTTTTCTTCCAAATCTTGGAATCATTTGCTTCGTTCTCTTTGGTTTGAAGATCATTTTCAGAATCTGGAGTTAATCACAGTACAGCGTAAACCACAATCTCTTCCTCATTAACTTTTTTTTGCTGGCATGGTGGCCAGATCCCTCTGCTCAGTTACATAAAATTCAACAAAAATCTGAGTTTGTGAGGAAAATAGTCTCAGCTTCTCAGCGTTTAAGGAGGAAACTGGGAACAGAATTTAATTCCATGTTCACCAAAAGGCCTGGCAGTACTGAAAGAAAGAAATATCAATAGATCAGCCAGCTTACCTTATCATTTCACTTAGTTTTTTAATGTTTTTTTTTAATCCAGTTTTGAGACATAATTGACATTTAGTTTTAGGTATACAACATAATGATTTGCTATGGGTGTATTATTGTGAAATGATTATCACAATAAGTTTAATGAACATCCATCACCTCTCATAGTTAATTTTTGTGATGAGGATTTTTAAGGGTACTCTCTTCGGTCATTTCACTTATACTCATCCCAACTTTCTTTTTTCTTTTCCTTTCTTTCTCTCACCAATTAATGGTTCTGGCATATTCTCTTTTAAAATATTTTTGTTTAACGACATACACATCAGAAATGTACACAAACCAGAAATGGACCTATCAAAGAATTTTTACAGAGTGAACACATCCATGTAACTAGCACCGAAAAAAGAAGCACCCCAAAGATAGCACCCAGGAGCCCCCTTCTCCATCCCAGACATAATTCCTTATAAAAGTAACTTTTCTCTTGTTTTCTAGTACTATGTATTAATTTTGCCCTTTTGTTTTACTTCCTATAAGTAGAATCATCCAGTATATACTCCTCCTTCTCGCCTCTTTCATTCAAACTGCTTCAAATTTTGGATTTTGATCTTTTCCTGGGCTAGCAATATGATACTCTCGTGATGGTGGCCAGTGGCTGCAGCCGCAGCTCCCAGTCAGCTCCGTGATCACAAGGGGAAACAGCTGATACACTTACAACCATTCTGTGCCCATATAACCTTCTGTTTTTCACTTGCAGTATAGTATTCAATAAATCACATGAGATATTCAACGTTTATTATGAAACAGGCTTTGTGTTAGGTGATGTTGCCCAACTGTAGCCTAATGTAAGTGTTCTGAGCATGTTTAAGGTAGTCCAAGCTACTCTATGATGTTCCATAGATTAGGTGTATTAGATGCATTTTCTACTTGTGATATGTTCAACTTACAATGGGTTTATCGGGAACGTAACCCCATCGTAAGTTGAGGAAGATCTGTAATCGTGAAATTCATTCATATTATTGCATGTAGCTAAAGTTTGTTCTCCTGGCTGCGTGATACGTCATCATGTGGGTAGATGGCACTTTGGTAATCCACGTTGCTGTTGATGGGCATTTGGCTATTGTGCATAGTGCTTCTGCAAACATTCTTGTGCACATCACTTGGTGAATATCTGTACACATTTCTGCTGGATATACACCTAGGGATAGAGCTGCTGGGTCGTAGGGTAAGATATGTTCAGCTTTAGTAGATTCCATCAAACTGACTTCCAAAGAATCTGTACCAGTTTACACTCGCCCCAGCAGTGTATGGGGTCGCAGTTGCCACACCTGGTATTGTCAGTCGTTTTGTCAGTCGTTTTCATTTTGATCCTTCTGATGGCTCTTTAATTTGCATTTTCCTGGTGACTAATGAGCTCAAGTACCTTTTCAATATTGGCCATTTGCTTATCATCTCTTGTGAAGTGCCTATTCAAGTATTTTGCCATTTTTTCTGTTGGGGTTGTCTGTCTTTTTGATTTGCACACGTGTGTTTTGGATATGAGACCTTTATTGGATGTGTGTGAGGTCAGCATCTTCTCACAGTCCGGTTTCCTTTCTACTCTCTTACCAGTGTCTTTTGATGAATAGACATTCCATTGTAGTGTAGTCCAGTTTGCCGATTCTTTCCTTTATGGTTGGTACTTTTTAGTTTCCAGTTTACAAAATATTTGTTTACCCAAGGTTATGAATAGATTTGCCTATGATTTCTTTTAGAAGCTTTATTGTTTTGCCTTTCACATTTAGCTCTTTACTGGAATTTTTGTTTGTTTTTGAATGGTGTGAGCTAGGGAGTCAAGATTCATTTTTTTTTCATATGGATACCCAGTGGACCCGGCACTTTTCATTGAAAAGGTCATCCTTGCCCTACTGCACTGTTTATTCTCTGTTCTATTACATTGATTATGTATCTTTGTGTCCATAGTAAACTGTGTCGGTTATTATAGCTTTGTGACATGTTGTCATAGTCACTTAGAAGGGAAATTCATAACTCTTAGAGGTCCTACGTTCTTGTAATAGGAGGGGGAAAAGCATTAAAACTAATAAATACACATTTTCAGGTATTTTGAGTAGTGATAGAGTTCAAAAGATAGAAGTCCAAAAATCTGGACTTCTAAAATTAGCCCTTCACTAGCCACAGGGATTGGGCATGGGAGTTCCTGATGGGATCATATGGGGAAAATATTCAAGGTTTCCTTGAAGTAAATTAACAACTTCTAATTTTATGTGATATTTTGGTTTTCCATTAACTCATTGGTTCCTATCCATATTACTAATCATCCCATTTACAATTTTCCATAAAGTCTTCATAAAATTATCATGTAAGTGCATGTGAGTATTTTCTTTTGTTTCTAGGTGTTTCCCTCTTCGATTAAGTTCTTTGATGGTAGATAATGAGAAACCTCTGAGGATTTTTCTAGTTCTTTAACAATCTTCTACAATATTTTTTCAGTCTTTTACAACCGCTTACATTGTGCAGTGATAGTAGAGATAGATAATATCTATCTATAGAAATAGATGATATTTGTAGATGAGTCCAGGTGGTGTTGCAGGTGGACTCCGCATCTGTGGCTTCTCTGGTACTCCCACACTTCTTTTAATTAGAAAAAAATGATTTTTCTAAATCATTTCCTAGTAATCACCCAGTCCATTCTCTTGTGTGCAGTTCTGAGCTAGTTAAATTCAGAATTGCCTTCTCTAAAATGATCACTGCAAACTCAGCTTTCCTGAGGTCGAGATTTTAATTGACAGAGTGGAGCAGTAAAGCCATATGGATCCTTTTTTTTTTTTTCTCCCCCATGAGGGGCAAATTGTAGGCAGACAGTATGTTTAATATTGATTTTATATGCAACAATAATAATTTCCCAGAAAGGTACGCATTATCTGTAAGTCAAATAAGGAAGAAGCTTGTATGGGTCTCAGCTCATACACAGAAGGGAGAGGGATGGAGTTGTTGAGGCACTGCATAGAAGAAAATAAAACTTTCTTCCATTTAGAAACCTGAAAGTAGTCCTTCAGCTACAAGGTCATCTTCATTGTTTATTCAGTAATATAATGTATATGGTAATATTGCCATTCTATTTTCTCTTAGAATATATTCTATCTTCTGAAAGGGGATAGTGTTATATTTAAGCAGAGTAATTATAATGACTCATTCTCCTTGTTATAGCCCCTAAAAATGACCTGAAATGAATTTCCTAAAGTTTGAAAACTGCTTTTAGAATAGAGCTCACGGAAGATAGAACTGTATCTATTAGATAGGACTCAGCACCATTTTATTCAGTTGAAACTACTGAATACTTTTTTGATGGGGGAAAATCAGTACGTTTCTATTCAGATGTCCCAGCTGGCATTTTTGAGATTCAAGTTCAAAAAGGGCTTGACAAGTTTAATGCTGCCCAGGCATACCATTTACTCAGGAGGGGAGACAACTTATTTCTATCATTGTTTTGTAAAATTTGGGTGACTATAAACAAAAACAAAAAGAAAGATGTTCATAGATGTCTTTTTGTTGGAAAACATGGTCACTTTACTATAGCTTTGAATATAAATGGGGAAAAAGTTCTTGTGTCTGGGTATTATGGACTCACTCGGCACAAATTAAGGTAGGGATTCAGGAAATGTCAGTAGTTGGAACCTAGTCTTTCTGATCATCTCGGAGGCTGTTTGGTAACAGCTTTCTTTACTTCCTTGCATAAGCTGGACTTGGATCTGAAAAAAAAAAAAAGGGATCTGGTAACATTAAAGGAAAGGAACTGTCGCTGAAACATTGTAAAAAGGAAATCCACCCCCCAATTTGTTCCTTCCACTAGAAAAGAAACCCCACAGATGAAGATGTCATGTGGTGTCTTGAACTGCCCACACCAGACACACAGTCTGTTTGAAACAATTTATTTCACAAGTGTGGTTTGATATGTACAGATGCAGACACCATTCATATCCCTGTCTAAGGATGCCATTTCTGATGGGCATTTGTGGCTAGTTAGGAAAATTGGTACAGGTCTGCTCTACTCATCCTGGATTACTTAGAAGTCATCGTTAGTCACATGGTTGCCACTTACCTCCCAAACAAACCCATCTTTGAATACTTTGGGGCAACCACTTCAGGATTTCATTATACCATTGACCCTTGAACAACATGGGTTTGAACTTCGCAGGTCCACTTACACATAGATTTTTTTTTCAACAGCAAATACTGTAGTACTACACGATCCACAGTTGGTGGAATCCCTGGGTGCTGAACCACAGGTACGGAGGAACCACGTATATGGAGAGCCAACTATAAATTATACATGGATTTTCGACTGTGCAGAGGATTGGTTCCCCTAACCCCCGCATTGTTCAAGGGTCAATTATATTTTCTGCTGAGACATGGTACATTCTGTAATGGGAACTGCTTTATGTTGAGTGTAAAAATTTAAATTCTTCCAGTTTTGACGTTGAGTCCTATTTTGATGTGATCACGTCACTTATTTTTCAATAATTGCATTACCACTTGTTCTTTTCATGAAGCTAATAAAATGTCTTGAAACCAGAATCAGATCCCTGAATGGGCCATTTTGCTTTATCTTAGACTTCACCTCAACAAGTCTTGCCAAGTGTGTATCACTAGACAAAAATGCCAGCTGCTTGCTTGGTAGAAACCCGACACTGCAGTTCAAATGAAGGTACATTGAGAGTGTCTCCCAGGTTGCCACCTTGATTTAGAATGTGGCTGCCGAGGATTAAAAGTGTTAGTGAAGGAAAAGCACTTTCAACTCTTACCTAAAAAGAGAATCTTTCCTTTACACATTGGAGTTTCAAGAATAGCCATGAAACAATATTGAGAACGTCTGTCATCTAGTTGGGTGGATCCCAATGTTTTCTAGTATGAAGACCCCTTCTTAATTTATGCATGACTGCCTGCATGATGGTGGTCATGCTTTTAGCATCTTCTGATTGGGTGGGTACATAATTTTTCTAAGTTGATTACTTAAGTAAATTTGCACTTGCTTAATCATAGAACATCTCAGCACATTTGCAAAAAGGAACTACATACATTTGCAGTCATCAGTACAATCAACAGACAGAACTTCATGTGGAATCATGGACCCCTTGCAAATACTCCATAGTTTGAGAATTGCCAATCTGTATCTGCCGGTTCCTTTACATCACAGTTAAAAAAAATCAGGGCCCAGAGAGATTCAGTGATTGGTCCAAGTTTTTATGGTCTCTGGCAGAACTAGATTGCAATTCATGTCTCCTGGTTTTTCTACTCCCCACCACAGGCTCCCTTAGTTGGATTAGAAAAGGATGATCAAACTCCTGAATTTTCATTTATGAATTTATAGTGCTGGGTATTCATGGGAGATGCCACAATATAAAAAACATGCGGGAAAGATGGAACCCCAATGTGGAAGCTCAAACTGGCAGTGCCCAGCACATGGTAATTGTTCGGTAGATAGAGCAGATGGAAGCACAACTTCTCCATTTCTAACCCTCTGTCCCTCCACCTCCACCCTGCCCGAGTGTTCCAGTTCCCTTAAACATGAAGATTTCACTTGTCCTTGTTCATTCAGTTTATACAATTGAATGTTCAAACCTGCTTTTCCCGAAGATGTTTATTTATAATAATTCAACTCCCAGGCTTCCCTGGTGGCGCAGTGGTTGAGAGTCCGCCTGCCGATGCAGGGGACACGGGTTCGTGCCCCGGTCCGGGAAGATCCCAGATGCCACGGAGCAGCTGGGGCCGTGAGCCATGGCTGCTGAGCCTGCGCGTCTGGAGCCTGGGCTCCGCAATGGGAGAGGCCACAACAGTGAGAGGCCCGCGTACCGCAAAAATAAAAAAATAAAAATTCAACTCCCACCTCTGTCCACTCCCCACCACCAATAATTTTGTATCATAACTTTGTGAGACCATCCCACTGGCAGGAAGTGGCACAAGCAGATGGATTGTTCTAAATTCCCAGGCAAATATTTCAGAAAGAAATTTTCTCTCTTGCGATCCTGGAAAGTAACATTTATATGAATAATTAAATAAGTCTTCCCCTGGTCTTCATTCTTTCTGGTGTTATAGAAGCTATCTCTAAGCGAATTAAGATGGTGTATATTCCAAAAACAAATCTTATCTTTATTATAAGTATCAACTATCCTGCAGCAGGAACACCCATTTCAGACATATATTTGCATCTGCCCAAGTCCATGAAATTGTTACTTGAATCCTACTGGACTTAGCCTTTTGTAGAAGAGTTGATAGAGCTGTCCGAGGAAGAGTGCTTCGTGCCAGGCAGAGTCAGACGTTAACTCAGATGATCCTTTCCTTGGGTTCAGGGCTCTTTCAGACAAGTCGATAGGAGACTCTTCTGATTTCCCCAAAGGAAAGAGGAGAGAACAGATACCCCCAGCTGTCTGAGAAGACATAGAGCAGTTAGGTATTTTATCTCTTAGGGGAAATTTTTACTTTATTTGATAGTTTATTTGATAGTGACCATGTGTAAAGTAACAATATTAAGTCTGTATGAGACTTGGCGCTTCAATTTTTTTTTTTTTTTTAGAACAGTGTGGCTGCTTGCAACACACCATTTATTTAATAGGAAGGATCAGGGAAACATTGAGTTCCATGAGGCTGCAGTAAGCCAATGCCTGCAACCTCAGATAAACAAAGTAAAGATGGGTGTTTGTACAGATTTGCACTGCTTAGACTCTGGGGGCCCTGACATCTTTTAGGAAGAGCCTTTTAGAGCAGATTGGAAGCTCCTTCTACAGTCGGTCAGCTCCATTTGTTTGATTTGTTTTGTTTTTGGCGGCGTTGGGTCTTTGTTGCTGTGCGTGGGTTTTCTATAGTTGCAGGGAGCGGGGGCTACTCTTCGTTGCGGTGCAGTGGCTTCTCTTGTTGCGGAGCACAGGCTCTAGGCACGCCAGCTTCAGTAGTTGTGGCGCATGGGCTCTAGAGCACAGACTCAGTAGTTGTGGCGCACAGCCTTAGTTGCTCCACGGCATGTGGGATCTTCCCGGACCAGGGATCAAACTCGTGTTCCCTGCATTGGCAGGCGGATTCTTAACCACTGTGCCACCAGGGAAGTCCCACTCCATTAGTTCTTAATCCTGGTTTACAAACACACACAGCCCCGGGCTTCTGTAGCACACACTGGGCTCATGTTTATTTTTTTTAAGGACAAACCTTTCACTAATGCTCACTTTGCCCTGTTATTCTCCTTGCTTATCTCAATCTCTCTAATCCCTCCATCTCGAAACCTCCTCAAGACAAGTGCAAAGCAGAAGCCCAAATTATTGGCATTGGAGTGTGGCCCTGAAGATAGCTGGGGAGGATTGCTCACAGGTTTCTCTTAACAAATTAGTAACTCAAAGTCAATGCTTTTGATAAATTGATATTAAATTGATGAAGATTAAAATGGTCCACAGTAAATTGTGTTCCAGTTGAAGATATGATTAGAGAACACCTGTATAAAGGCTGTGACTGTGATCTTCACCTTGGTTCTCCTCTGAAGCAGATCTGGAGAAGTCTGCTCTCTTCAAAATGACAGCAGCATCTGGTCCTCGCTTAAAAAGTAGAGGTTTGACACCCTCCTTTTCTTCACCTGCATATGGTACTTATCCCGGCCCTAGGAGCCCTACACGCAGGGTAGTCAGCAGCCCTCCAAAGACACAGCCCCAGAGCTACATACGCTGCTTCAGTGTGGCAGCCTGGCACTTTGCCACTTCTGAGGAGCTGATATGTTGGAAGCCACTTCCAGTCAGAGAAAAATCAAAAACAAGTTATCAGAAAGAAATGTAAAAAGTAAAATGATGGGAGGCAGAATTTACAAAAATGCTAAACTTTTCAGAATATGCCTAAGAAAGACATATTTGTATTATTCCACTGGGGATAGATTTTGTTGTTCATGGGTATATTCTGTATAGCACATGTTTCTTTAAAAAAAAAAAAAAAGTAAGCTATTACTTTTTCTGTTGCCTCTCTTATTTTCTAGGCCCCCAAATAGAATAATTCTGTTACTGAAGAGAATTAGAATAATATGATCAGGTATGTTACAAGCAAAAATGGCTACAGTTTTGAAAGCAGTTTTTCAACTACCGAAGTACGGAGTAATAGGGTGGTGGTTTCAGCATCTTAAGCATGTCCTTCAGCACTTGGTGTGAGTGACAGCTAATAGAGTAGAGACAGCCTGCAGACTGTGGCTCTTGAGTCTACACAGCTGGTGCTCTGGACCGTAAAGAGAAATAATTATATCTGCATAGTTTAATGTATGCTTCATTGAAGTTTTGTAGGGAATAGCTTACTACTTTTCCCCTTGAAAACCATGGGGATTATATGCTAAGAAGCTAACATATAGATTCTTCCTCCTTCTATTTCTGTCACGTATTCAACATGGGGAGCCTTATTTGCATTTAAATTTTAGTTATGGGACCTCTCTTGACCTAACAGTCATAAGATTTCCATGTGCTTGTGACTGACAGACGGATATTTAAAATAATCAAACGTATGTTATTCTTTGAAACCATATGCTTCAGTCTCTCTTGTGGCTAAATTTTTCTCCAAAACAGAAGGTGTTCAGAATCCTCCGCTCTGAAGGTGGTGTGTGTGCGCGTGCATGTGCATATGGGTAGACATCAAAAAAAAAAAAAGAAAAAGGAAAAATACCTCATTATGCACTTGCTTCTTTGAACTTTAACCTCATCTTGCAAATAGGCAGATTTCCTTATCTGTGATGCATCTCATCAGGAAGTACTGGATATATTTTTGTAACTATTTTGCAACATAATCCTGCATCTTTCTGCCTCCCTTGAAAACAATATGTTCTGTCCCTCAAAGACCATAACGCTTGGGTTAAAAGTTTGAAAAAGCAAAATAACAAAATAGAATTCCATGCTCTGTAACTACCATGCTCCACCATGCAAAGTCCCAGATGCCAGCCCCCTAAACACCACTGTTAATTCCTTTCCTACTGGAAAAATGTTGCTTCGCTTCATGCCATCAGGAAGATGCTCCATCTCTCTCTGCAGGGTGGACTAGTGTGTTGGCTCTAGGCCATTCTGACAGACTGATGGGGAAAAAGGGTGAGAGAGATAGGAGGACTGATGACGATGTCATGGAGACGGGGATGTGGCCAAGCAGTCTGAACAGAGCAGCGGGCAAGGCACAGCTACCAGGGCTAAGGATGGAGGTTTGGGCTGGATGATAAGTGGGAGGAAACATGGCTGTGTGTAGAGGCAGTTCGAGTTAGATGGCTTACCAACTAATAAAGTGTCTATTATACCCTTAACACTTCTCCTGCCACTTAGTCTGCCAGAGCTCAGTTATAAAAATAATCTCATTAAATCAAGTTATTATCTAAATCATAAAATTAACTTTTCAGAAAGACAACGTAGGAACTTTCTAAGGACGAAACATCTTGTGTATTTGAATGACGCGGCATTTTAGCTCCCTCATTTCCCCACGACTCCACTCTCATTGACCTGCTCTGGACAGTATCGCTTCTTGCCCGCGGAGGACATCGCCTCCCCACACTTCCTTCCTTCTACCCCACCTTCTCCTAGGGGTGCTGTGCTTCATCTCTGTCTTTCTGTTCTCTCAGCTTGGTCCACTGCATCTCTGGAAAGTTTATCCTTTTCTGCTTACACATACTCTTTATAATCTCCTTCCTTCTTGCCCTTTAGCCTCTCAGTTTTCTCAGGAGAATTTTATTTCTTCTTCATCTTCGTGGCATTTTTGAGCCAAAAAATGTGTGCTAATCATGGCAAAGTAACACTTTCCTTTAGAGCTTGGCTTACTTTGAATGTTTACATTCATTAGTGAGATTCTTTTGGGAATTTCTCTCTCCCCTGCAGGAGAATAACTCCATGAAGGTGGTGACTTTGGTTTTTCTCACTTCTTTTATTATATTCCCAGCTTCTATATATTTGCAGGCACAAGGCAGACATTCAATGAATATTTGCTGAATTATTGAATGAATGAATGCAGTATTTATTGAGCACCTACTATATATCAGATACTATCCTAGGTACTGGGATATAATGACAAATAAAATTGACAAGTCCCTAGACTCCTGGAGCTTACATTCAATTAATAAATGCATCAAATTATCCTCATTTAAATAAAAGAAAAAGCAACTGAAAGTAGACATCATAAAAAAACCAGTATGATCAAGCTCTAAAATCCTTGAAAGTAAACATAAGATTCTATCTCCTTATCTTTTTCTAGTTAAAACTTTTCCTTAAGTGCTGCTTTCCAGTGAAAATATTTTTTATTTTACCTCATTATTTTTCTCTCTTAATGACTAATATTATATAGTATTATTTTCAACTATATGTCATTGCAAACATAATGTTACAGCCACATTATAATATGAATAAGCTTTGGATATGAGCATAGGATCCCAACTATCTTTTACAACAACTTTTAAAGGAAAAGATATTCATGTGTCTAACAATGAACTTAATTAACTCTTGGAATACAGCCTATCTGTGTGGTTAGAGGGGATTTCAGCATGGGCAAAACCCAATGAAATGTTGGAGGAAGCATTACAGTGTTAATAACCTGGCTTTTTTTAAATAGTCGTAAATATTTTATCTACTCATTGCTCCAACATCATCATTATTAAGAGGAAGAACTTGATCACGGCCCTGCAATGTAGGTCTTAGTGCTGGTTCTCCTTCCCCGGTTGTGGTCTATCTAAACGTCACTCAAACTTTTCTTCTTCCAAAGGGAAAAATCAAACGAGAGGTTGTCGCACTGTTGATGTGGAAGACCATTCACCAACTAGATAAGGTGGTAAACCTTTTCCACAAGTTGCATGAATTCTCATTAGACATTAAAATTAAAAGGCATATTGTGTGAACATCCTCCCAATGAAAATGCTATATATATATATATATATATATATTTTTTTTTTTTTTTTTTTTTTTTTTTTGCGGTACGCGGGCCTCTCACTGTTGTGGCCTCTCCCGTTGCGGAGCACAGGCTCCGGACGCGCAGGCTCAGCAGCCATGGCTCACGTGGCTAGCCGCTCCGCGGCATGTGGGATCTTCCCGGACCGGAGCACGAACCCGTGTCCCCTGCATCGGCAGGCGGACTCTCAACCACCGTGCCACCAGGGAAGCCCGAAAATACTATATTGATTTTGCAGAATTTCTTTTATTTTCCTGCATTATTGCTTCCCTTTCATTCATTTATTCATTCACCCATTAAATACTCACAAAGATGAATACTATGATGACTATGTAATGACATAAAAAGTATATAATACTCCCTGTAAAAGTCTGGAAATAAAAATTGTGCCCTATGTACAAAATATATACATATGCTACATGTAACATTGTCACTGCAGTTAAAAGACTGAATTTAAAGTTATTGTAGCAGTGACTTTAATTTGAGTCTAACTCAAGTTGAATCTTTTGCTATCTTCTCTGTCATTTATTTCATACAATTATGAGTATGGCAAAAAGGAACAAGCATACTAATATTTAATATTAATAACATTAAAAAAGGAATGGCATATATTCATTCAAATATATTTCATCTTACAGTAAAATTTTTATTCATATCAAGTCTGCTTAAATATTTTCAACTACTTTGATAATAACCATCCTAAAAATGAAATCTGTTTCCTGCTGAGGCAAATGCTTTCTTGTGAGTCTTGTTATCATTGCTGAGAACAACTGTGTATTTTCTCATGTGAGTCATGGAGTAGTGAGAGGTGTAGTGTGTTTACCTATTGCATAGGGGTGAGCTGAAGTGTCAAACAAGCATTTACTTGTAAATACATGCTATCCCAAAGACTCTACCTCTCCTATGAACTAGAATTTTCTACGTGTGCGCTCATTTAAAGAAAAACTGGTATAGAGATCTGTACTTGGAAAACATAATTTGGGGATAGTTTTGCTTCACCAAAGATTTTTTTCTTTTAGGAAAGCACTCACCATGGAACTTGTTTAGATAGCCAACAACATCAGTGAGGTTTTTTTGTTGTTTTTGTTGTTGTTTTTTTTTTGGTGGTACGCGGGCCTCTCACTGTTGTGGCCTCTCCCGTTGCGGAGCACAGGCTCCGGACGCGCAGGCTCAGCGGCCATGGCTCAGGGGCCCAGCCGCTCCGCGGCATGTGGGATCCTCCCAGACCGGGGCACGAACCCGTGTCCCCTGCATCGGCAGGCGGACTCTCAACCACTGCGCCACCAGGGAAGTCCCATCAGTGAGTTTTTAATACTGAGTGTCTAACTTCAAAAAGGCTGATATTGTTTAAAGGGGAGGTAAGATTCCTGGGTTCCCTTTACATAATTCTCCACATCCCACTAGATCACCCTCTTTTGGCTTCAGGACCCCTAACTGAATGAGCACATTTTCTTTTTTCATTTTTCCAGTCATGAGCCTTTTCTTCATTACCTGAGGGTGTAGTCTCCTAAGAATGTGCACCTCCTGCTTAAAGCATTCTGCTCAGGGCAGGTATGATGAGCTCCTCAGCTAAGAGGTGCTGGTTGGATTTTTTTCTAGATCAAAGCTTTCATCTTGACTCATTAGGGAAAATGCCACATAAATCACTGAGTCAGTGATATCCCTGGAGTGCAGCACTTGCCTCCATCACACAGGGTCTGCAGTCTGCAGTCTACAGTGAGGGGAAGCGAAGGACTTGCTTAAGGTTGGCTCTTTAGAAGATGGTTTTCACCCTATCTCATGTCCAGTGTGAGAAGTAGGACAAAGGATTTTAGAAGAGTAAGAATCAAAGGCAGACCAGCTCTCTCCTGATATGGATGGTACTCGAGCAGGACAGATGTTCCAAGTCACATGTGGAGAAGTATTTGTGGTTGGATTCTGTTTGAAACTGATTGTTGATACTCTCATGAGACAGCCTGTGACAAATTGTATAATAAAAATGTTAAAAATAGCATATTTATTCCCTGGAAAAGCTGAGTTCCCACAATTCAGTGAGCTGGGAAAATTGCTAAACTTTTTGGACACAAAGTGCTGATTCTCTGCTCTTATAACCCTTTCATTACAGATAGGATTTTTTCATTATAATTTTTGTTTTTCTGAACTGTTTCAGCTAGCCTTTTTAAAAAATAATAAAACAAATAAGTCAACTTATATAGTTGAATAAAAATGTTAAATCCAAGTAAAATGTACATGCAATATTGATAAATTACAAAATGACAGTAAATTTTTCAGAAAATTCTATGCATATACCAGCCCTGCCCATTAGAAATATAATGTGAGCCACAAATGCAGTTCACATATGTAATTTAAAATTTTCTAGTAGTCACATTAAAAAAGTAAAAGCAATCAAATAAAATTAATTTTAATCATTTATTTAGTATACTTTACTTGACCCCATATATCCAAAAATCTTATCGTTTCAACATGCAATCAATGTAAAAAAGGTATTGAGGTATTTTATATCTTTTTATTGAATTAAATTTTCAAAATTCAATGTATATTTTATACTTACCACACAGCTCAATTCAAACCACCCACATTTCAAATGCTCAGTTACCACACGTAGCTAGTGGCTACCATATTAAAGGTCATATACCATAACAAACATTTGAGTAAAAGTTTGAAAAAAAATAATTATCTATCAAAAAATATGTAGATATTTACCAGTGTTTCCTAGGGCCTTTCATGTACAATGGATGCATAGATCTTGGTTGAGAATGTAGGAGATGAAGAATACATAAAGACAGAGTAGGGAAGTACTTTGTGTGGTATGACTGAGGTGAACTAGAATGAGAAATGTTTGGACTATCTAAGTAGTTTCATATTGGGTTTGCCAAAAAGTTTGTCTGGGTTTTCGTAATGTCTTATGGGAAAACATGAACGAACTTTTTGGCCAACCCATAGATTTCAAATAGCACTATGTATCAGAAATGCTTTTGGCTGCAAGTAACACAAACTGAATTACAGTGACTGTGATGGTTAATTTTATGTGTCAACTTGGCTGGGCCATAGTACTCGGACATTTGGTCAAATATTATTCTGGATGTTTCTGTGAGGGTGTTTTTGGATGAGGTTAACATTTAAACAGGTGGACTTTGAGTAAAGCAGATTGCCCTTCATAATGTGGGTGGGCTTCATCCTATCAATTGAAGGCTTTAATAGAACAAATACTGACCTCCCCCAAGCATCTGTCAGCAAATGGCCTTTGGACTTGAACTGCAGCATCAACTTTTCCTTGGGTCTTCAGTCGCTGGCCCACCCTGCAGTTTCGGACTTGCCAACCCTATAAATCATGTGAACCAATTCCTTAAAATAAATCTCTTTCTATATATAGACACATCTTATTAGTTCTGTTTCTCTGTATAGTGAATTAAACCAAGAAGGGTTTATTTTGTCACAGAAGAAGATATCTGGAGACAAATAGGTGCTGACAGCCTGTTGATGGTTCAGCAGCCTGTTGATGTCATGGCAGTGTCTCTGATTTTCTTGGCCTTTCCCTCATGCTTACTGCCACATTTTTGCAAAATGGATGCTGCGTCTCCAGACACCACATCTGCATTCAAGGAAGGGAGGGAGGGAGGAGGGAAGGAAGAAAATAAAAAAAGAAAGAAAAAACTGGGATGATGTTAAAAAAACAAAACTTTCAGAATCCTCCCCTGTAATCTTCTATTGTATCACATTGTATCACAAAGTCACTACTAGCGCAAAGGTGGCAGGAAAACCAAGTGCTTTGTTTTTCCAGCCTCTATAGTAGAAAATAGCAAGAGAGGAAGAGATTGAAATTTACTGTTGGATCAACCAATCCACAGTGTCAAAGACTAAGTGGAAATTGGTACGATCCTTTGGAAGGGAGTATATAAATATATATACTATAAGCCATAACAATTCCAAGCATTCTATAACTGAAGCATTAAGATATTCCTTTCATCATTGTCTATAATTTTGGGTTATGCACCCATTATTTTGGCTGCCCAGCCTCTAATACCTTTTCTATTTAGAAGGGAATACAAGAATGGCGGTGAGGCAGAACCCACCACAGAAGTTAAAAGCAGCAGATATTTTTCCTCCCTGGGTCATGGGACCTTCACTCTGACTCAGACACTTGTGGAATGTTGGGTCTCTGGGGAGTGATGCAGGGCTCAAGGTCCATTAGAGATTATTTGAATCTGCTGCTCTAAAGTCCAGGGTGCCGGGCCAAACATCAGAGGCGGCCATGCTTGGTGAGGATGCTGATAGTACTGACCTCACAGGTTTCTTAGGAAGAGAGGGTGAGATGATGCTTAGCAGAGCACCTGGCATATAGTCAGCCCTCCATGCACATTTCCTCTGTGTATTACGTGATGTCACAGATCTTTCTTCCTTGCACCAGAGCAGTAGCACCTCCATTCTCTTAAAATAACCCGCCCTCCCTGTCTTCACTGGTCCTGCTAGAGTGTTGTTGCCTTACCTGCCTCCAGCCTCCAAACTTCAGACTGTATCAGAACCATGTTTTCTTATTTGCAGTCCTGATCAGCTGGCTCCTGCCTTTTCTTTTCCTTCCTTCCTTCCTTCCTTCCATCCTTCCTTCCTTCCTTCCTTCCTTCCTTCCTTCCTTTCTTTCCTTCCTTTCTTTCTTTCTTTCTTTCGACGCATCATCATCACCTACTGAATAAAGTCCAAATCTCATAGCCTGGAAGCAGGACACCTCTGGAATGCCCAAATGGGAGAGACTTGGGGTCAGCAATATGATGAAGGAGATTGAAAAATTATCTTTTTTTTTACTTAGATTGCTTTTTAAAAAGTTATTTATTTATTTATTTTATTATTTTTTGGCTGCGTTGGGTCTTAGTTGCGGCATGTGGGATCTTTCCTTGTGGCACGCAGGCTTCTCTCTAGTTGTGGCACGCAGCTCCAGAGCACGTGGGCTTTGTAGTTGCAGCATGCAGGCTCCAGAGTGCGTGGGCTCTGTAGTTGCGGCATGCGGGCTTAGTTGCCCCGTGGCATGTAGGATCTTAGTTCCCCAACCAGGGATCAAACCGGCATCCCCTGCATTGCAAGATGGATTCTTAACCATTGGACCACCAGGGAAGTCCCCAGATTGCTTTTTATACATCAATAAATTAGCAAAGTTTTTTAAAATCCAACTTCAAGGCACTCCCAATGGCCATATCTGGGACAATTTGAGCAACAAAATGAATAATGATAGTAATGGATTATAACCTATAAAATAGGAATAGATGAGTCCTTGTCCATCAATGGATGAATGGATAAGTGGAATACTACTTACCCATAAAAAAGAATGAAATCCTGCCATTCATGATAACATGTATGGACTTTGAGGGTATTATGTTAAGTGGAATAAGTCAGATGGAGAAAGACAAATACCATACGATTTCACTCATATGTGGAATCTAAAAATAAAACAAAAAAATGAGCAAACAAAATAAATTCATAGCTACAGAGAACAGATTAGTGGTTATCAGAGGGGAAGGGAGTAGGAGGGTGGGTGAAATGGGTAAAGGGGGTCAATTGTATGGTGGTGGATGGCAGCTATAGTTGTGGTGGTGATCACTCTGTAGCGTATACATATGTTGAACTATAATGCTGTACACCTGAAACTTACATAATAAAAAAGAATGCGAGTCTATACTGATATAAATAATTGAATGAAATAAATGGGGGCTTCCTTGGTGGTGCAGTGGTTGAGAGTCTGCCTGCCGATGCAGGGGACACGGGTTCGTGCCCCGGTCCGGGAGGATCCCACATGCCGCGGAGCGGCTGGGCCCGTGAGCCATGGCCGCTGAGCCTGCACGTCCGGAGCCTGTGCTCCGTAACGGGAGAGGCCACAACAGTGAGAGGCCCGCGTACCGCAAAAAAAAAAAAACACTGCTCAGGTTGTGTCTAAAGGACCCTGGAGTCAACCTGAGGAAGCTCTCACTAGCCAAAGATGGAAAATTTTGAGTTAATAATGATAATTGAAATGGATTGAAATTTATCAAATATCTTTAATCCATGATTTCACAAAAATATGGAAAGTAATTATTACTTTTGGCAGATGATAGAAAATCAAATAATCATCTTGAAAACTGGCAAGTAGAGCTAAATAACCAAATATTTATCCCTCCTTTCCTATATGAACTGTATCACAGTACAACCAAATAATGGATGAGGGGGAGTGTTTCTTTATGAAAGTATTCTAATAAATAAATTAAAAAAATTTATAGAACTAGAAAATCACAATTTGTGGCAGGTATTAAGTGTCAGCAGTTTCTAAAAACACAAAATGAATGACAATCAGATGTTACGTGCCTCCAAAGTCTTCATAATACCACCTACAGATTTGTCAAGGGGATGAACCAGAGTCTGACCTTGTCTCTGGATTCACCTTCTAGTTTGCAGGAAATATAGAGAACAGAAGACTAAGTCAGGATAGTGGTTACTTATGGGGAAGGGAGGGTTTGTGGTTGGGTTGGGACCCATTGAAGGGCTTCTGGCGTGACTGGTGAAGTTCTCTTTCAGGACCTTGGAGACATTTGCCTTATAGTAATTCAGTAAGCCATACATTTAATTCATGTAGTTTTCTATATTAGTGTTTTATTTTACAGTAAAATTAAAGAGGATATGAAGAAAAAGAAAGAAGATAAAACCACCAAAAAATTGAGTGAATTTTTCCATAACTTAGTTTGGGAAGGCAATGTCTCACAGAGGTCATGGGTTGATTGGACATAGCAAACTTACTTCTAGAGGAGTTTGGGTTAAGTTTCCTCCAATTTACTGTAATCTTTCATGAACAGGTTTATTTTTAAAAACTAAGTAAACAAAACAGTGATAAGCTTTGTCCCCTGCTCTCCCAGAAGTGGTGAGAAAATAGAGTTATGTGTTTTCTCTTGCAAAAGCGTGCTTGATATTACCTAAAACATGTTTGTAATTTATCAGGGCAATAAATTTCTATGAATCAGTTAGGCAGCATGATAAGATACACGACTCTGGATTGTTTACTTATGCTGTCTACTAAGTCCTATTATTAGGTGGAATCTTTTAGACATGTTGATGCTTATGCTATAGGCACATCAAGACAGTGCCTTGCATACTGCAGATACTCAATAAATGCTTGTTTTATAAAATTTCAATGAATAAATTAGAAGAACCTATTAAATTGTACCATGAGTATGCAAATAGCTAAATCTAGACTGTAGACTTATATGCTGTTTATAGATTAAAGCAGGAAGGTCTTCATCGGGAGTATCCCAGAATTCTGCCTTCTATTGATATGTTAATTCCTACATCCTCTTGTGGCTTTAAATAAACTGATGACTCCCAAATGTATATCTGCAGCCCAGACCCCTCCCGTGAACTCCGGATATATATTCTAATACCCTACTGGACAGCTCCACTTGGCTGACTAATAGGCATCTCAAACTTATTATGTGCCCGACCAAATTCCTGATTTCCACCTCCCCAGACTTTCTCTACCCACATTTTTCCTATCTCAGTAAATGTCTACTTCTTCCTTCCACTTGCCTTAGTCCCAAATCTTGGGGTCATCTTTGGTACCTCCGTCTTTCACACCCTACAGCCAACCCATCGTCAAATCCTTCCAACTCTACTTTCAAACAGAAATCTGTTTCTTATGACATGCACCACCCCAATCTGGTTCAAGGTGCCATCATTTCCTTTTATTTCAAGACAATTTCAAACATGTAAAAAAGTTGCCAAAATAGTATAAAGAGCTCCCATATGCCCATTATCCAGATTTTCCAATGTTTTACATTTTTCTTCAATTTCTTTGTCATTCACTCATCTCTCTTTTCTTCCTTCTCTCAAACACACAAACGTAACACACACAAACAGATACACACACACAAATAAACATACATATATTTTATTCTGAACTTTGGTCACTTGATTAAAATGGTATCTACCTGGTTTTTCAGTGTTAAATTATAATTAACTTTAAGACTATGTAAAGATGCTATTCCTCATCAAATTTTCAACCACTAGTTTTAGTTTCCATTGATACTTTTCAAATTCCAGCATTCCATCTAAATTTATTAGTTGTCATTATTCTGTGAAAAGGAGATTTTCCATCTCCCATTTATTTATGTATTATGTATTTGTTTATATCAGTATGAACTCAGGGACATATTTTATTGAATGCATTATATTCCATTACTTTTATTATATATTTTGATATCCAATTGGATTATCCTTCTTCTGTATTTTATATCTACATATGTTATAAATCTCATAATACAATAATATAATATTATATTCTTTGCTTTAAAAAGTGAGCAATCTTTAAAATAAAGAGAGGAAAAATGCGATCTTTAATTTTTGCCATTTTGGTGCTCTTCATTTGTTCCTGTAAATCTGTATTTCCATCTGGTGTCCTTTGTCTTCATTTTGAAAACAGTTCTTCTCTTGTCATTTTAGTAGTGCAGGTCTGCTATTCTATATTCTCTCTGTTCCCCTGCTGGAACTCCAAGTACACAGATAATATATTACTTGATGTTGTTCCACAGGTCACTTAACTCTATTCTTTTTTTTTTTTTTTTTTTTTTTTTTGCGGTACGCGGGCCTCTCACTGCTGTGGCCTCTCCTGTTGCAGAGCACAGGCTCTGGACACGCAGGATCAGTGGCCATGGCTCACGGGCCCAGCCACTCTGCGGCATGTGGGATCCTCCCAGACCAGGGCACGAACCCGTGTCCCCTGCATCGGCAGGCGGACTCTCAACCACTGCGCCACCAGGGAAGCCCTCTATTCATTTTTTAAAAACTTTTCTTTCTATTCTGTGGATTAGATCATTTCTATTGATCTATCTTGAAGGTCACAGACTCCTCCTTCTACTATTTCCAGTCTGTTGTTAAGCCCATCTAGTGAATTTTTCATTTGTGGTATTATACTTTTCAGTTCTAGAACTTTAACCTTTTTCATAGTTTCCATTTTTTCTGTTGAGATTCATCAATAATTATGGCTACCTTTTTCTTTAAGTCATTGAACACATTTATAATACTTGCTTTAAAGGTCTTGCTTGTTAATTCCACTATCTGGTCATCTTGGGGTTAGCTTCTATTGATTGCTTTTTCTCTTGACCATGGGTCACATTTTTCTCTTTCTTCACATGTCTAGTGATTTGGATGTCAAACTGGGTATTTTGGATGGTATATTGTGGAGAATCTTGGATTCTGTTATCCACTTGTTCTAGCAAACAATTTACTTGGCTGAACTTAAACTCCAAATTCTGCCTCCCCTTCTGTGAGCAGCAGTTAAAATTTCTGGTCAGTTCTTATAGTCTTCTTCCTATTGTTTTCTTCTGGACTTTTGTTACTCCAGGTGTTTGCAGTTCAGGGGTCCACCAAGGAGTTGAATGGAATTTACATGCAGAATTTTGGGGTCCCCACTCTGTGGAATCTTTTTTTCTGAGACTTCTTTGCTCAATTTCCAGCTGCTCTTACAGCCTCTAAATTCTATCTGTCTCTTCAAATTGGTAAGACTGCTTTCTGAGTGAGTTCTAGCTGCCCCATGTTACATGGACTGGAGCCTGCTATCCAGTGAAAACCCACAATCTCACTTAGTGTGATTCCTTTCTTCCAAGGGTTGAATTCTCTCCAGTTTTTACCTGCTTCTGATCACTTGACAGTGCCTTAAAATTCTTAAAAAACATTTTGTTCAGAGTTTATAACTGTTATTTGTGAGAGGTTTAATTGATACATGTTACTCTACCATTCTCGGAACCAGAACCCACCATCATTTCTTACCTAGAGTACAGCAATGGCCACCTAATGGGTCTCCTTGCTCCCACTCTTGCCCTTTCAGTTTTCTACCCAGCAGTCTGAAGTATCCTTTTAGCATTAGAGTCATATCATTTCACTTTTCTGGTCAGAACCCTCTATTTCTCACCTCATTTAGAGTAAAAGCCAAATTCTTTGCAATGAGTTACAAGGCCCTCTGCCACCTAGCCTCTCATTATCTCTCTAACTACCTCTCATGTTCTGCTCCAGGAATACTTGCCTCTGTGCTGTGCTAACACACAGTAGATATACTCCTATCTCAGGGCATTAGTTCTGGCTGTTCCCCCTGCCTAAAATGCTGTTCCTTCAGGTATCCACCTTGCTCACTCCTTCACTTACTTCAGGTCTGGCTCAAATGTCACCTTCTCAGTGAGGCCTTCCCTGACCATTCTATTAAAAATGCAAACTCCCCTCCTCCCCCTCCCCATTTCTTATCTCCTTTCCTTAATATAGGTTTCTTTATAATACTTACTGCCGTCTAAAATATTATCATTTTACTCTTTTGTTTATTTTCTACTTCTACTAGAAAAAATGAGCTCCATGAAGGCAAGAGTTTTTGCCTCTTTGTTCATTGCTGTCTCCTCAGTGTCAGAACAGTGCCCGGCAGTTAAGAGATGCTCATTAGACATTTGTTCACAGAAGATTGAATAAATTCAGATCGTCCTCTTTGTCAGGCAGGTCTGTACTTAAACCATAGACACAAATTCAGTGATGAAGTCTGACCTCTCCTAATTAGGGATCAGGCAATACAATAGGTCTACCAAACACTTACTGTAAGATAAACCTATACTCTTTCTGTCCCAGATATGAAGAGCAGCAGTAATAAGATTCATTCTACCTAGACCTGTCTAAATTTATATGGTAGTTTAGCTGCAGTATAATACAAAGCACATAGGCTTTGGCATTGGACAAAGGGCACTTCAAACTTTGGACTATTTAACACCTCTGAGCCTCAATTTCCTCATCTGGAAAGGAGGTTAATGGCCTTTACCTAGGTTTATTAGCTGAGATTGGATAAGTTTGAGTGACAGAAAAATCTGAAATAACAAAGGATCAAACAAGATAGAAGTTTATTTATCTCTCATATATAAATCTGGAGGTTGGTCCAGAGTGGGTATGGCACTCCATGCTGTTAGGGACTCATTTCATCTTGTGGCTCTGTCCATAGCAGCCTACATTACCAAGTTGACCTGAAGTCCCAAGGTGGTTGCTCCTGTTCCAGCTTCTGCGGCATATAATGTAGTGTTTATTTTGGAGGCTATCAGCCCACTTGAAAATGTTATTACCATGGCAAAAGGAAAGAATGAATGTTACAGGGCAAATGGTAGCATTACACTCTAGCTTATTGTAAAGATTAAATGACTCTAAGATTCATGTTATCTAGAAACTACCTTCTCCATTTTCTGCACTAAATCATCTCTTGGCCTCTCCCGTTCAAGAAAATGAACATTCTTTAATCCTTTCCTTCTGGTTCTTATTTCTTACATACTTCTTTTTCTTTTTCTTTTTGCTTTATCAGTAGTTACTTCATTCATTTATTTTTTTTAAATTTTTTTTTATTTTTTATTTTTTGCGATACGCGGGCCTCTCACTGTTGTGGCCTCTCCCGTTGCGGAGCACAGGCTCCGGACGCACAGGCTCAGCAGCCATGGCTCACAGGCCCAGCCGCTCTGTGGCATGTGGGATCTTCCCAGACCAGGGCACGAACCCGTGTCCCCTGCATTGGCAGGCGGACTCTCAACCACTGTACCACCAGGGAAGCCACATTCATTTATTTTTAATTGAAGTATAGTTGATTTGCAATATTATATTAATTTCAGGTGTACGATTTCTTACACATTTCTGCTGTACTTCCCTAAGCCTTCTCAGTCTTCTCCAACTCTCACAGGTAGAGATGAAATCTAATCATACCAATCTAAATAGGGCTATTCCAGGTCATGTTAAGCCATTGTTGCCCATCCTTGGTGGGACCTGTCATCACTATAGGGGTTCCTTAACAACAAAACTATATCAATTGCTGGTTTTCAAGGGGTGTCTCTCAGATCCTCAGAACTCCTTGGAATCAGATATAATAAGGCAGAGGTACAGTATTTTATTTGTGTTTGTTCTGATACCTTTAGCTCTTTTCTCAGCACTCTATGTAAAATGAAGTCCTAGGATGTCACTCACCACCTCTAAATGATCAATGTTTTTAAGTAGAAGAATTCTTTTTTCAAATAAGATCTTATGAATACACTCCAAACAGACTGAAGCACAATTGTACTGATTGAAGCAAGGGTGGGGCCATAGGCAAATTACTGGTCTAGCTCACCTCTTAACTCGTTTAGAATCAATTAGTAGAGGATGGTGCTACTGATTATGAAAAGGGGTTTGTCAAGGAAGTCAAGATTCTTTTTTTTCCCATAAATTTATTTATTTTATTTTTGGCTGCGTTGGGTCTTCGTTGCTGTGCGCTCACTTTTCTCTGGTTGCGGACAGCGGGGGCTACTCTTCGTTGCGGTGCACGGGCTTCTCGTTGTGGTGGCTTCTCTTGTGGAGCATGGACTCTAGGTACGCAGGCTTTGGTAGTTGTGGTACGTGGGCTCAGTAGTTGTGGCTCACAGGCTCTAGAGCACAGGCTCAGTAGTTGTGGCGTACGGGCGTAGTTGCTCCGCGGCATGTGGGATCTTCCTGGACCAGGACTCGAACCCGTGTCCCCTGCATTGGCAGGCAGATTCTTTTTTTTTTTGCTGTATGTGGGCCTCTCACTGATGTGGCCTCTCCCATTGCAGAGCACAGGCTCTGGACGCGCAGGCCCAGTGGCCATGGCCCACGGGCCCAGCTGCTTCGTGGCACGTGGGATCCTCCCGGACCGGGGCACGAACCCGTGTCCCCCGCATCGGCAGGCGGACTCTCAACCACTGCGCCACCAGGGAAGGCCTGGCAGGCAGATTCTTAAGCACTGCGCCACCAGGGAAGCCCCAAGGAAGTCAAGATTCTTGTTCACTTTGGTAACTCTAGCTATAAACTGAGGCCTGGTTGCCTAGCAACTCAACCCAAATCCAGGACAAGCCCTGCCAACTCCTCCCCTAGACTTCACAAAAAGAAGCAGAACTAATGATTTAAAACATCAAAAAACTGATCCACAGAGTTATAAATAAAAGATAAGCATACAGGCTACCATCAGGCCCTCTAAGTGTTGGGAGCCCGAGGGCAGACGGGGCAGAACGGGTGAGGAGAGTGAGATCAGAGAGCTGTCCTCCAGGACAAATAATAAATAGGTCTGATTTCCCAACCGTTCCCTTTCCCATGCCCCCACATAGCATTGCCTTTTGCACTTCACTTTTCTCACTATTGTCTTCTGCGTCAGACCTTCTAGTTCCTAGATTTCCTTGAGTTCTTTCTTTAAAAGTTGTCTTTCCTGCATTTTGTCAAAAATGCTGTTCTGACTTTTGCTACACATTGACATACCTCCTACTTGTTTATATGTCTAAAGCAGTGGTTCTCAAATGGGGGCAATTTTGTCCCCCAGGGGACATTGGGCAATGTCTGGAGATATTTTTGGTGGTCACACTGGGGCAGGGGAGTGGGGTACCACTGGCATCTAGTGGGTGGAGCCAGAGATGCTCTAAACATCCTACTGTAAACATTCTACTCTGTGTGGTGAGCCTCCACAACAAAGAATTGTCTCGCCTTAGGTGTCAATAGTGCCAAAGCTGAGAAGCCCTGGTCTAATGCATATATTCTCAACAAGGACGGTAAATTACATGTTACAGTGGCTCAACCCTACCTGGCAAAATCTTATTCCTTAGTTACTTAGTATTTAATTTTCCAGGAGGAAGGGTAGCAATTAATAATAATGTTTTAAAAGGACCCTTATGAGAACAATAATGGAAAAAGCATTGAGAAACTCTAGCCTAACGTTGGGAACATTTCAGGGTGAAGAATCAGTGTATCAAGCCTTTATACAAAGCACAGAGTTGCAATTCAGCAGAAGCTGGCTCCTGGCATTGATATATAGCAACCTCCTAGAATTAAACATGAGTTTGAGATGGATTGGTTCTGATTTTCCTGGGAAGAAGGGCAGGCAGGCCAACCATCAGTGATCTAGTCCTTCTTTGAGAAAAGCACATATTCTTTCAGGTCCCAAAGGCACCTTAAAATGTTTTGGGCCAGTAATTTACTTAATGACACCCAGTGACCTAGAAGAACTAATGTGCCTTTAAATGAGTTCTTATGGCTTCCCCAAAGAGTCTAATAGGAAACAAAGGCAAGAGTTTTAAGAGCATCCCATTCCCACCACTGAAAAAAAATCTGCTCTCTCAACTTAGCATATTTCTTTTTGCTTAAAGGTATTTCAACTATTGAAAAGGCTTGAAATCACATTCCTCCTCGGAAGGTCGAAAGCAAACATATCTTGCTGGGACATTTTTTTTTTCCTGCCCAGGGTATTAGAAATGTTGTAAAACGACTCATATATATAACTCCAGATTCTGGGTCAATAACTTCTGTTTCCTCTAGCCAGTTACTATTTTTTTATTATGAATACAAATTTTCGTCAGATCTGGTTGGAATCCCCTGAGATATTACACTTTTACTAAGAGAAAATGGAGGATGTGTAAAATCCAACAGACTGTCAGTCTGCTATTCTTCCTTTTAAGGCTGTTTGGTTTCACCCAGCTCTTGTACCTTGTGCCTGGGAATAGTCCCAGGAGAAGAGGAGGCCCCGAGGCACTTCCAGGGGGTGGAGCCCGGCAGTGGCTGGCCTAGGAGAGGTGAGGAGTCAAAGCCACTTTTATTTATTTTTCTTTCTTTTTTTTTTTTTCTTTTTGCGGTACGCGGGCCTCTCACTGTTGTGGCCTCTCCCGTTGCGGAGCACAGGCTCCGGACGCGCAGGCTCAGCGGCCATGGCTCACGGGCCCAGCCGCTCCGCGGCATGTGGGATCTTCCCGGACCGGGGCACGAACCCGTGTTCCCTGCATCGGCAGGCGGACTCTCAACCACTGCGCCACCAGGGAAGCCCCAAAGCTACTTTTCAAATCAGGACATGCTCTCACCACTTTGAGGTCAAAGTCTGGGGCTTTGCTGGTCAGGGTAATTGAGTAGAGGTCGGTGCAGGAATGTGGCCTTCTCAGTGGACACAGCTGCAGAAGACTCTGGGAAGAGAGGCCCCTCACTTCCTGTAACCGTGGGTTGTTCCTTTGGGACTTCCTGTAACCGTGGGTTGTTCCTTTGGGACTTCCTATCACTGGCAGTCCTGAGGGCTCCGACCATTCCCCCGCCCCCCCAAGTTTTTCCTCCTACCAGTTTCTAGCATTTTTAAACATAAGAATAAGGGGGAGAGTGAGCTCATTGAAACTGATGCCAAAAAGATATTTTACAGCAGAACTACTTTGTAAATGAATTCATATGTCTCAAAACATTTTTTTACTAAGTAATTTTAGTTATAGCTTAAAAAATAAAAAGAGACAGGAATAGGAAAGAGAGACAGGCCTTTACAAAGCCAAAATAGAAGTCTTATTGGAATCAGTTTCCAAAACAGAGTCCCTGGGTTCAACTCTTACTGTGACAATATAGGACAAAACAATTTAGTTTTATGTTCACACAATATTTTCATTTTAAACCTGGTCTGATATTCCAACAGAAGAAATTATCTTGGCACTGTGAAAGTTTGCTTTTCAGAGTCCTTTGAGAACAATTTAATTGAGTTTCACGGTCCTTTATAGTTTTAATTTTAGTGTCACAATTTCTTTTAATAGTACACAGAACATGTATTGCCTTTGTTAAACAAACAAATGATCTAAGGACCTAGAACGACCATTCCACAAGCCAAATGCAATGACATGAGTCAAGTGAACATGCAGTTTTGTAGGCTTAGCCCTTCTCACTGCCAAGTGAAGTGCATCCAAGAGACGTTTAATGTTTTGTATGGATCCTACACAAAAAGAAGTGTTCTGGCCCCAAAGCGCACAGCTGCTGATGATAATGCCTCCAGCATACGTGCATGTCACCAGTTTTCAAGCACTTTCTTCACACATGTTACCTCATTTGATTTGCTCAGCCATTCATCAGGTAGGCCTGGCACACGTGGAGTGGCTGTGGATCCCATCCACAGTTCAGGTGTGGAAGAATAGAACTCTCTAGAATTCATTCGTTTCTGACTCTGGGTTGGTGGAAGTCAACTTTCAGGGCTCCACTAACACTCGGTTTCCAAAACGCGCCTCTTCCAGGTGGTAGAATCACAAAACACACCTCAGGTGAGCAAATCACAAAAAGCCTCTTCCTCTAGGTACAGAGCTTGGGGCACAGGAAACACACAGGTTTCACCCAGCCTGTACCCGCACCCCTCAGCCAGGTACTTTTGTGTTGGCCACCAACACATGCATGTGCAGTAGTCGTGACAACCTTTGTCTGTCTTTCCTGGGCTTCTCCCCCATCCCATCCGGGTAGGTGTCAGAGTTCTTGGATACTCTGAATTTCCAAGACCTCGGGTGGGGAGGTGGGAGAGCAGGGAGGCAACTTCTGGTTGTCCACACACGTTGCCACTGTGATATCCATCGTTCTTATCTGTACGTCGCCTGCAGGGCTGGTGGCTCTCTACTGTTTCCATTACATCTTTGGAGCATAGGGATGCTTGCTCAGAAACCTGTGGTCCCTTCCCCAGATGCACCAAGCAGTCATTTCCCCTCAGAGCTTCTGGAGAAAGCAACACTTGTGGCCTCTGCTTGTGGCTTTCTCTCTCAGAACTCACCTGTTCCCATCTCTCATTCTCACTTGTTTTCTCTCTCTCACTTTCTCCTCCTCCTCTCCACAAGCAGGCCAAGAGATCCTCTTGGAGTCTGGGGAGAGAGAGGAACAGGAGAGAAGGTTTTTGTAAGACAAAGCCAGATCTTTCTCTAAGCTACTTCTGATCCATCCCTGTTACAAACCTACCCAGAGACCATGAGAACAAGGCTGATTTCCTGACCTCCTTGAATAGAAGGAAGGAAAAAGGAAAGAACACAGGTGGAGAAAATTATCCACCCACAATTACTATTTTTTTAATGGAAAATAAACTGCTATAAAGGATGGGACCATGGTAAAACTGAGGCCAGGCTCTGTTGGACCTTTTACATCATAGCATGGTAAAGCGAGCTAGGTATTAAATTACCAGCGAAAAAGGATAGGCTGAGCCTGCCTATGTTTTTGTTTTTTGTTTTGTTTTTGTTTTTTTTTTCTGCCTATGTTTTGAATCGACTCTCAGATCAGTGTGGTAAAGGATATGAACTACATTGCTCCATTTTTTGGTCTCTACTCTGTTGGGTAAAAGACCTTCCCTCGGGAGTAAAGGAATCCAGCACTTGATGAGGTCTCTTGACAGTCTGTCAGGCAGAGAGGCTCTCTGGGAAAGAGCAAAGCTAGACGGTTAACCTGGATGTGTAAACCTTGCTACCACACTGTGTTTCTCCCATATGTTGAGCATATTGAAAGGCATGATGTTCTGAAAAGAGCCCCTTTGATGTGCTGTTTTTCTTATGGAGAGAATAACGTGTGCTTTGGAATTCATAAGAAGGCTTAAAATCTGGACAGGGGTCAGCGATGGTGGGAGGGGGCAGGAAAGCGACACCTTCAAGGAGGAAGTGCCCCTGTGGGGAGGCATAAGGTTGAACAGGAATTAACCAGGAGAAGGGTTTGAGGGAGAGAGAGAAGGAGGCCTGTAGGTAAGAAGACATGGCTTGTTGAAAGAACTGAAAGTATTTTGCTCTTGTTGGAGCAGAAAATACATGAGCAGGATAAGGAAACAGTATGGGGGAAAATAGAAACTTAAAATTGGAAAATTAAGGAAGAGAAGTTAGCAGAGGCGAAATTGACTGTATATAGCAGAAAACCCAAATACCAGTGGCTAAAACAAGGTAAGCAATTGTTTCTCTCGTGGAACTAGTAAGAAATGGGCAGTTATCCGCTGATGTTCATTGGGTGGCTCAAAATCATCCAGACCAAGATGTCAGTAAGGCTCTTGCCTTTTTAAATTTTTTTTTTCTGGCCAACCGCGAGGCATGTGGGATCTTAGTCTCCCGACCAGGGATAGAACCCATGCCCCCTGCAGTGGAAGCGCGGAGTCCTAACCGCGGGACTGCCGAGGAATTCCCCCCTTGCCCTTCTTTTTTGTGGCTCTAGTCAGCACTTCCACTTTTCAGGAATTAAGGAAAAGCAAAAAAGGCAAAATAGTGCGTGTTTATTGAATCTGACCTTTGAAAGAGTTTTCCTGGAAGCCCCTCTCCAAAACTTCAACTTACATCTCATTGTCCAGAACTATATCACAACAGAGGCCTATTTGTCTTCCAGACGTCACACAAAAATGTTAGGATTCACTTTAAATGGATACATGTGATACCTATTTTCACTTTCCTGAACCAATCACTGTGGCCCATGCACCCAGTCCAGGCCCTTGTTTTATTATACCTCAACTACAGCAGGAATTTCTTTTGTAATTTCATCCTTCCAGGCCCCTGCTCAAGAGGCTTCAAAGGCTTTCCTTTACCTGTAGGCCAGCATTGAAAACTCTCCTCCAATGTGCCATCAGTTAAACTCAACAAAAATATTTTGGCAGCTACCGCAGGTAGACTGGTCCATCCTGCTAAACGAGCACGGTCATTTCCATGCCGGTACCTCATCCTCCCCTCTCCCTAGTTCATCCTGTGCATTTCGTTTCCTTATTTCCAGTGTATCCTCCAGGACCCTGCTCAAGTCCTGGCTTGTTCTAGATGTCATCCTGCACATTAACTCATGAGGGTTTCTTCCTCCTTTTAATTCACAACATGCATTGTCCAACACCACTTCACTAGCAATTAGAAATGGACTATCTTGTTGCTACTTGGTTTTTATGTTATTGAGCACCTGTTAATAACATTTAAGTTTCCGTATAACCATGTCCTATCTCATCTTTACATTTTCCACATAAAACCTTCAGATATGTTTAATGTGAAGGAAGAAAACCAATGAACAAATGAAAGATTACAACTTGACTGCTCCAAAAACGTTCAGTTGCAGTTTTAAGATCATTATGAAGCTTCCTTGGATTGAATTTGTCACTTGACCTCAGACCTATGTGGCCAGATTTCCACCGAGAATTGAACCCAAATACATTGGGGGGACTTAGTCTGTTACATCTCCAGATCCTTCCACATATTTATTATGAATACTTTCTTCTGTAGATGGAGAAATTGACTTTACAGAGCCTTAAAATAAATTTTAGCCAGGGTACTAAACAGGCATTGATAACATAGGAGACTCAGCAGGTTACCGTCTGTCCAAGCAATTGAAACATATGTAATTGATGAGTTGTTTGAAGTAAAAGAAATTCAGATCGTACAGTTACTGTTTAATTCTGATGCACAGCAAGATGTCTTCATCTTGTCTTCTGAGAAAACCTCATCAAATCATGAATATAGCAAAAAATTCAAGTTAGACTTTATGTTGTATCAGTAATCAATCCAGCTTTACAGTATGTTCTCAAAATACATAAAGGGGCCTTTGGCTTTTCAGTAAAAGTGATGAAGACTTAAAGCCTGTGACTGTATTTGATTTATCTGTGGAAACTGATTAAGTGCAGGGTGGGTGCGTGAGGTTTGCTCTTTTGATATGGCATTTGAAGAGGAATTAAAATTCTTTCCTAGGCCTGCTGGCATTGAGGATATATGCACTTGTCTTTAAGTACAAAAAAATCTCAGTCATGAGTAATGCCTGGAATAATCTTTTCAAAATAGAAAGTATTTTGCCTTCCTACTTCAAATAACTTTGTTCAATAAGACTAGCCTACACACTAAAAATTAATGTCAAAATCTTTCATAATGTGAAGTAATCTCAGCATCTCTAGCTCTTTCTCAAATTGGGTTGAGATTCACCTTGAGGCTCTTTGACATCCTTCTGGCTCTGGATAGCAGTTTGAGGCCCAGGATTACCAGGCCCTATTAGCAGCATAAGGTGGTACAGACAGCCCAAAGCCTCTCCCTTAGGGTCAGTGCTCACCTCCGCTCCTGCTTTTTGCTTGCATGACTTGTGAATCCTGCCTCTAGACTGATTGCCTCTCTCATCACCCCCCATACGTGCCTGGAAACACTTATCCTCCTGCTCTAGTTAAATTCCCATAAACTGTTTTCTTTTCCATTTAGGTCTGTGGGGGCATCAAGGAACACCCCCAAAACCAATTTAAGCTGGACTCCTGATCAGACCTTGACCCAAGCCCCCTTCCCCATTCAGTGCCTGCTCTTGCATGCCACTTATTTAATGGAACCCTCCACTGTCTATATTTTGCCTCCTAGTAAATTTGGAACATAGAGCTTTCAAAAACTGCTATAGAATTATTCTTATCTTATGGGATCAGGTCTGGGAGTTGGTAGGTAAATTTTTAAAAATTAATTACAGTATAAAATTTAAAAAATGATACTCATTTATCTTAAGCATTCTATTTTAACCTAAAACATTTTAAGGTGCATTTATTCATCAATTTTTTGATGAAGGGCCGAGCTCTCTCTGATTACCGTTCTAAGTGGCCTTTCTTGCATAAGCCATTCCGTTGTGTATTATTTATCATTTCTATTTTTGCTTTCTTTACTGTGGAGGGAGAACTTCAAGATGCTTTTAAATCTCAATTTTTATGATTCTGTCAATCTTTTAAAGTTTTCTTGCCTACACTTAAATTGATAGCAACTTTATTCTGTGTAGTGCTTTGCTTTTATCAAGTCTTTCCAAAGACTTTGACTTTGTTTTCTAGGCACAACTCTCTTTACACACATAGATATCATTGATTTATACAGTATACATTACATTATACATTTATAGTCAAGAGCAGGTGTTATAAATAGGTTTGGAACAAATGCAACCAACTCTTGGTAAGTATATAACTCAACCAATAGGAGCAAAAATGAGAAAACACGAGCGTCCCCTAGAAGCAGTGAGTGAGTATGCAAAGTGCTGTGGGCATCATTCAGTGTGTTCTAAAGAAGGAATGGAGATGCACCAGCAATCAGTTGAAAGCATCAACTGGACAACAATATGGAGCATCTCCCAGTTTAGGCAACCCAAGAGAAAGAAAATTCTCTCTTTCTCTCTCAACTCTATATAGCAATATAGGGAAAGAATCTGACTGGGTCATGTGCCTACCATGCAATGGACTACTGTTACCAGAGACATAGGGTTCTAAGATAGCTCAATTTGGGTCACATTTGGGAGTGAATGACACTCCCAGAGTTGCCTGTATAATCGTCACAGCAGCCTAGAGTAAGTGACTGAATTGGTAGACAAACTCTGATCTAGTTAAAAGCAAGGCCTTGTGGTGGGCAATGGTAATGGAAAATTCTTGTAAGGAGGCTACATTAAATGTTCAATATTAAATCCCTCTTCCCTCTTTTTAAGATTGCTTCAAGTTTCTTAAGAGTAAGGAGTGTGAGATGATGATGATGATGATGATAACAAATGGCTACCAATGAGTTAATTATGATGATGTGCTAGGCAATGTTCCAAACACTTTATATGATTATTACTTAATCATCTCATGAACCCTAATCTTGCTTCTTATTTCACTGAGGAAAAAGAAGCTATTACAAGAACTCCCACCACCTCATGTACATACCTACCTATATGTGTACCGTGTTCTCTGCCTTCCCTCTTGTTACCACAGATCAACTGTGCACACCCCATCTGCCGCCAACCCCTCCACTTGGGCACAGAATCCCATCCATCCCCTCTCACATACGGAATGTCTTCTTTCCTTTAATTATTTCTTCCCCCAGGGCATCAGTAATTTTTCCTTTTCCCCTCCCCATTTCTGTCAGTATACAAGACTGCCATTCCTCCCATCTTTGGGGAAAAAAAATCTCTAAAATCTCTTTTGACCTCATATCTCATACTAGTTATGGACAAATTCTCTGCTCTCCTTGATGGAGCACAACTCTTGGTGGAGGTACCTATACTTACTGTCTCCAATATCTCTCCTGCCTTTCTCTCCTGAACCCTCTGCAGTGAAGCTTTGGCTCCTACCATTCCATCAGTTATTAACCTCCAGTCGTCATCTTGTTCGATTTGCCAGCAGAATTGAACAAAGCTGATCGTTCTCTTCTCCTTGGAATACATTCTTCCCTTTGTTTCTAGAACAGTCATTAGTTTTGCTCCTATGTCACAGGCTGCTCTTTCTTCGGCTCTCTTGCTAGTTGTTCCTCATCTCTCTAATCCCTAAATGTTGGAATACCTCAGTCTGACTCCCTTCTCCATCTATACTCGATCCCTGGATGATCTTATAGATTTAGATATATGTATAAACTCATGGTTCCTTGATGTATATATCCTGCTTTGGTCTCTTCCTTGAATTCTAGATAAATGCCTGTTCAACAGCTCCACTTGCCTGACAATAGGCATCTCAAGCTCAGTACAATATAGTCAGTTCTGCTATAACACTTATTTTGAAATTGTGAATTTGTTCTAACATGATCAATGCATTAGGGAGTAATTTGAGCATAACACTAATTTTGCCTTTGCTTATGTGCCATTTTGTTTGTGAGAAACATTATGTGAATGCAGAAAAGGGCACACAGGTGAGCCCACAGGAAGACGCAAAATGCAGACACTCACACAATATCTACCAGCTACCTCAGTTCTGGTTATCCCACGAGGGATAATTGTGTGTTATCCCACGAGGTTGTGTTTGACTATTCTTCCACCTCTGTGAACTTTTCTATACTAGAAAACACTCATTCAACATCCCAAACATTTAAGCGTCCTGGATCAAACATGCCAAGCAGTGCATGCAAAGGAGAGGTATTTAAGTACTGAGGAGAGGCTTGAAATAATAACGTGGGGTTTTTTGTTGTTGTTGTTGTTGTTTTAACATCTTTATTGGGCTATAATTGCTTTATAATGGTGTGTTAGTTTCTGCTTTATAACAAAGTGAATCAGTTATGCATATACATATGTTCCCATATCTCTTCCCTCTTGCATCTTCCTCCCTCCCACCCTCCCTATCCCACCCCTCTAGGTGGTCACAAAGCACCGAGCTGATCTCCCTGTGCTATGCGGCTGCTTCCCACTAGCTATCTACCTTACGTTTGGTAGTGTATATATGTCCATGCCACTCTCTCGCTTTGTCACAGCTCACCCTTCCCCCTCCCCATATCCTCAAGTCCGTTCTCCAGTAGGTCTGTGTCTTTATTCCTGTCTTACCCCTAGGTTCTTCATGACATTTTTTTCTTAAATTCCATATATATGTGTTAGCATACGGTATTTGTCTTTCTCTTTCTGACTTACTTCACTCTGTATGACAGACTCTAGGTCTATCCACCTCATTACAAATAGCTCAATTTCGTTTCTTTTTATGGCTGAGTAATATTCCATTGAGAATACAGGCAGTCTTTGCTTTGCACAGCACCACATTAACTGAAACTCATGCAAATAGGAAGGGACTGTGTGCTCCCTTTCCTGGTTCCGTAGTAACTGACACCTCTCACCTCTTAGCAAGGACACAGTTTCTTCTTCCCTTTTTTTTTTTTGGCCACACTGCGAGGCATGCAGGATCTTAGTTCTCCAACCAGGGAACGAACCTGCTCCCCCTGCAATGAAAGTGCAGAGTCTTAACCACTGGACTGCCAGGGAAGTCCCAAGGACAGTTTTGAAATGCAGGAGTTTCCATTTACACAGTGTCATGCAAACAAGGATTGCTTATAGGTGATATCTCCTGAGCAATAGGCAGGGGGAATCCACATTGCAGACTCTGACAGACGATGCCATAAAAATAAAAGTTTAAAAGTCCATGGTTGGCACAACTTTAAGTGCTGTGAAGTCAATAAGAATAAAGCCTAAACACACAGAAGGAATGGAAAGATAGTTGAACATATGGATTAAAGATTAAGTAGGGAAAAGTATTTGCTCAAATGCCATCTTATCAGTGAGGCCTTCTCTGACCATCCTATCTAGAACTTCACCCCCAATTCCTCAAGTCACTGTACTTTCTACCCCCCCTTTAAAATTTTATTCTTCTTTGTAACATTTATCACCACTAGACATATTATCTAGTATTTTATGTATTTATTAGTTTATTTTCTGTCCACCTGTGGTAGTTTCAAACCATGACTGCAAATTCTTTGACATTTCTCTCATAGAGAGGTAGGGTCTGTGCCCTTCCCCTTGAATCTTGGCAGGCATGGTGGGAATCACACCATGTGACTTCTGAAGCAAGGTCATAAAAGGTTATGCAGCTTCTGCCTTGTTCACGGGAACACTTGCTCGTGGAGCCTGACTACCCTGAGGCAGCCGCGCTGTGGGGAAGCCCTGGTCAAATGGAGAGGTCACATGTGGTGCTGGGCAACAGTGTCAGCCAGGCTGAGCCTTTGAGTCATGTTAGACCAGATGCTCAGAATCTAGTGGAAAGATGAACATACACATAATTGCAGTACATAATTACAATTCAATGTGAAAGATGCTACAGTGAGATATTAACAGAGAGCCGTGGCACCTAAGAGGAGGGAGTAACTAATTTTCCGTGGAGGACCGTGAGGGCTCAGTCAAGTGATGACATCTGACCCGTCTTGAAGGATGAGTAGGAATTTGTCAGGCAAAGGATGGAAGAGGAATTAGACTCCTGGTCTCCTCTTCTTTCTACTACTTTGAGGGCAGGGAAGGTCTGTCCTTCTGACAACTGGAATCAACCAAATGACCAGACGCATAAGCTGAGCTATATAGTGAGTACTGGGATTAGGTAACCTGATGATACAGGAATAAAACTGCCAGGTTGAGGCAAGACTATAGATGGAGATGAGCAAGGCATTCCCTTTTCTGGGCCTGTTTTTGCATCTGTAGGAGACAGCGATTAGCGTAAAAGATGTAGAAGGGGTCATTCTCAGTTCTGTGATTCTAGTTCTTTCCTAAATTGGATCTTCTCAAGGTTCAACAGTCTCCATTCTGTCAACTGTTCCTCAGATGACATATTTTCCAAGCTGGAAAACCACACGTGTGCCTCCCTTTGCGTGGATTCTGCTCTGTCAATGTTTACTTTAAAATGTAGTGTAGTGCATGTAATGCCCAGAATAAATGTAATATTCCAGACATGGTCCCACCAGAGAGGAGGCTCTGAGGCAACGCCCACTTTGACCTATTGTAGAAGGTATTGTATCTCACATCACGGGGAACAGAGCCAATATTTTACAATAACTGTAAATGGAGTATAACCTTTAAAAATTGTGAATCACTGTATTATACACCTGTAACATATAATATTATACACCAACTATACTTCAATTAAAAAAAAAAAGGTATTGTACCTCAATTGGAGCAGCCCAAGGCTTCACCAGCTATCTTCCATTCATATCAGAGGTTCAAGGCCTTTTTCACATGGAACTCCTAATTGATTCATCCATGTACCATGTATTGTGAGTTTATGTAATTGATTGAACCTAAATGTTGGACTTGACGTTCATTCATGTTAAATTTATCTTTGACTCCCAGAAGCATCTAGCATAGTCAATAAATATTTGCTGAATTGATTTTCATTTTGCTTTAGGCTGTCAATACAACTTAACAAAAGATTTTTGAATTTTTATTAATTTTATAACCCCTAAGCCTTTCTACTTTAAAGAGTGATTTGAGATCTGTTAAAAAAAAAAAAACCAAGACAACAAGCCCAAACTGAGTCTTAATTACAGTGTCAGCTCTCCCTGAAATGGAATCTTAAACCAGTCAATCAGGAATCACTTAATCAGCACTAGTGAGGTCATCTGCCTGATAGACCCCTGCCATCCCCTAAAGGAAAGTGACCTTGCAATAACCAACCACTTTTTTGCCTAGTATAGCTTCCTTGTTCCTGCTCCCTTCTGGCTCTAACAGTCTCTCCTTTTGTACAGCTCCTTGGAGCTCCTTTCTTTCTGCTAAATTGGATGCTACCTGATTTGAATTGATTTTTGCTCAAACGCTTAAAATTGTTGATATGCCTCAGTTTATCTTTTAACAGATGAGTGTGTTGATTCTGCATTTCCTCTCGTCTGGGTACTTTCTCTAAATCAGGCAAAGATCCCATTTCTGCATCCATAATGAATATGACCTGGAAAAGACATGAATCTGGTGTTTGCTACCAGCCTTCTCCATTAATGAGTTAAGATGTGCCGGCTAACAACTGTGCTAACCCTGTGAAGATCGCAAAGCACAAGAAAAGCAAAACTGAGGTCTTCAATGTGTAGATTGTTACAACAAAACAAAATAATAACATAGTCCTTTAAATGAAGGACTCAAAGGTGCAAATCCTCTAATGGATGGAGCTGGAGATGTAAAATTCTCAACGCTCCCTGTCAGTACCTCTCTGGCCCAGGACTCTTATTGATTTAAAGTACAAGCACAAGGTTGAATCTGAAATTTCAAATCAGGCCATCTCGGGTTTTTTTGTAAAGAATTTTAGATGTTTTTCTGAATCAGATTGTTCAAGAGGGTTTCTATGAGCGCCGGAGGAAAAGACCCTCAGATCCAGCAGCAGCGGAATGGAAAACGGTAAGAACCAGGAGTCTCACAGTCTTCATTGGTCCTCGCTGTCCTTTTCAGCCCAGAAGCCACGCCCACCCTCCCAATTCAATCCCGTGGAAGTGACTCGGTGCCTTCCCCTCCCGCATAGCAGGTGGAGGGGTATGAAGAGGAATATCCAGGAGGGACAAAGGACTCTAATGATTGTATTTTCCAGCAATTTTTTCTTTTAATTCTGTGCTTTTCAAAAACTGCAGGAGTGACTGCATGTAAATAGTCCTCTCTAATGGATGTCTGGTTACCATTGACTCTTTTCAGATTTAATGCATTAAGTGCCTTCCATAGAAAAAGGACACAATACCCCACAATGCACAGGGTCAACCATAAAAAATAAGACACAACCTGAATGGGGCAGTGCCAGAAGAGAAATCCAAACAGCCTCAGATGGTAAAGGGCTCTTTGTAAATTTTTTTTTTTTTTTTCAGAAAGAAAGCTAAATCAGGAGCCTGATGCTGTGCTAATCTTTTTCTCTCCTTTTCTTCTCCTCCCTCAGGAAGGAAGCCATTCAGGCGACAAGCAGGCTCTTATCCTGGGCTTCTTATCATTAACCAGATGAGCCTGTGCTGGAAATGAGATTCAGAGCCAAGACCAGGAAAGACTGTTTCCTTAATTGAGCGTGTCTCTTTTGAAGTCCTGTCTCCCTGACGGAGCCTAGAGCTGGCTGGGTCCCTCTGGCAGAGATCACGCATGTATAATCTCCCGCACACCAGAAGCAGATGCTCCACGAAGTGGAGCTTTTTTGAAAGGCCTTTAATAAGATTTCTCAGTCCTGCACGTGTCGGGCAGGCCGAGGAAGAAACAGTTTTCAGAAAAGCCACTGATCAAAGGGTTCAAGATTTTAGGCGTTTTGGGGCTTCCTGCCAGATACACCTCAGTTAAGAATCTGCAGTTCTGGGGGGTTCTCAGCACTTTCAGGGTACTCCCCATCATCCTTACCCTTCCCCTGCTCCCCCTGCCCTTTACCCATGGGCTTAAGGACCACTTCTCTTCCAATTCCTACAGTTTATGGAAATAAAAATGAGTATTCTTTGATATTTCTTGATCTACTTTGGGTTATCTGGTTATATATAAGGCTGTCAGGAACTCTGGTAGAATGTTCAATAGATGAAGCTAACACCCCATTTGGAGTTGATTTGGGGGAAGGGGTTATTTTTAAAAATCAACCAAGCTCACATGTTGTTGGAGTTGATCAGACCCTGAATCCAAATGTCCTCTGTAAATGAGGGTACTACCAGACATAAGGACAAAATTTGTCATGGGAATTAGATGACGTAAAACTTGAGAAGCCACTAGCACAAATGTTCCGAAGAGCTCAGAAATGTTTATTATTAGCTTATTATTAGTTTGTTATTACCACTGTGGGTAGGAAAGCCCTTGACTACGGGCCAGACTGTCTAAGCCTAACACAGAGTGACAGCATTAAAGCACAAAAGAGTCAAGGCTTTGTCAGCAGTGGCCATACAACCCCACCTGGGTGGAGAAACTAGATCATTTTCCATCACATAATGCTGTACTCCTGCTGCCACACCTTGGCCCTGGCCACTCCTCCTTTCCCACTTCCTACTCCATCTTCTCTATGTCCTCCAGCCCTTCCCTTTTGCCATTCTGTCCCCCACTTTCAGCCAAAACCCCAAACCAGATCAGCCTAACCATGAGCATTCTTTCTCTTCAGCCCCAGCTGCCGAGTTTTACAGAGAAGTCCCCACTGCTCAGACTAAGGTCACCACAGCATCATGGATTCCGGTATCAGCGGGAAATGTCTCTATTATATTTCCAATTCACACAGCAAAAAGTTCATATGCTCCTCAAGCCCTATCCCACCTCCTCCCACCTTCTCAGGCGATGACCTGTTCTATCTGGTTACTGAGAAAAAGGAGGCCACCAGGCAGAGATCTCTCAGCCCGCTGCTTCTCTATCTACACACTGCCCGCCACCCAGACTCACCCCTCACTCTTCTCTGTCTAAGGCACTGGTACGTCTTTTTCTCTTGTCCTCAGGGTTCCTTTTGTCTCCTGCATCTTACTCTTTATTAGACTTCCTAAAGGCACTTAGCCACATTCTTCTCTCCCTTTCCCTCTTCCTCTCTCTTTGTCTTATACACACGCACACACACACACACACACACACACACACACACACACACACACACTGTCATCTGTCCATATTTCTTTTATTCTGGCTTCTGCCCTTACCCTCTCTTCTTCCCTTAATGGCCAAGCTTCCTGAAAGGCCTCGCACATGCTCTCTGTTCTCACTATGTGATCATTCCTGCAGCCTGCCTTCACCCTCTACCCCTCCCCACACTGAACCCACCTTGCTGCTAGGTTGAACAGGCTCTCTCTAGGCTCTGTGACATTGGATCGGTCTGCAGCATTTCCCGTCAGCTTTCCCGACAATACTCTCTGCTGATTTCCATGACAGCACTCCATGCTGGTACTCCTACCCTTCTGCCACTCCTTCGCAGCCTCCTAATTGACCTGTCCCTTATCCATTAACAGCCTTCTCTGGGTTCTGTCCTCAGCCTTCTTCTCACTCTACACATTCTCCCTGATTATCTTATCCTCACCCCCGGCTGGAACCGCCACCTCACTCCAACCCAGATCACTCTCCTAAGCTCTGACTGCTCACAACTGCCTATGGGACACATCTGCTTAGATATTCCACAGGCACCTCAAAATCATGATCTTGTTAACCAATTTCCTTATCCTCTTACCTAAACCCACTCTCATCTCCCATATCAAATCAGTCACCAAAGGCAATTGGTTCTCCCTCCTAATTTTCTCTGAGTTCCTTCTTCAGCTCTCCATCCCATAGCCACTACTTAGTTCAGGAGCCCTTTTTTTCTCACCTAGATCACTGCAACAGCCCCCAATTCATCTCTCTGTCTCTGGTCCTGCTGCACCCCAACCCTGCCCCCGCCCCACACTGCCTTCAAAGAGAGCCTTCCACAACCAGATTTCATAGCCTCTGGGGTCCTTGATGATCTCCTTCTCTAAAAATCAAAAGGGGTGGGTCTCTGCAACTCCAATATCACTGTATAATCCTAACCCTCCTGGCTACAGGTGATTGGATTGAGGAACATATATAATCCAAGCTGAACCAATCAGATTTTCCTAAGAATTTACAATGAGGACCCAGAAGATTCTAGACAGGTATGTCAGCACTTAAGCTGAATGAGTATTCTCTAGGTGATTTTTGTTTTTTTCTATCTTCTTCTCTGTGTTTTCTAAATTAAACAAACAAAAAAACACACAACGTTTTCGTAAGAGGAAAACAAAAGGCTTGCTGCTGGTTTTACAATAAAAACTCTAGGATTTCATCTCTGTACTCTCAAGTCAATTCTCATTCGATTGCTTACTTATGTGAAATAAGAAGAACAGATTGACCAGAGGCAGTAATATTTACTTACGTTTTTAAAACATTCTCGGGTCATAGGAATTAAGGAATTCTTCCCGTTAAATTCCTTCACTGCTTTCCTTCTTTTCCTCCTGTTTTTCTGGTGGGCCTCCTGTTAAATCTTTGAGCTTCTATGGGGTAGTGTAGTGGTCAGTTAAAAGTCTGGGCTTTGGGACCAAACAGATGTAGATTAAAATCCTAGCTCTACCACCAACAGGGTGACGGTGGACGACTTACTTAACCTTTTTGTGTCTCAGTTTCCTTCTGTGTAAAATAGCATAATAATGCCTGTGTCACAGGGTTGTGGTCAAGTTTAAATGGTGTTGTGTATATAAAGGCTTTGACATAGATTAAGTGTACAGTAAGTAATATTCCAATAAATCTATCTGTCGACTTGCTGGGGCCCTACCATTGTTAGTGACCATCACTGATCGCTAACCCTCAGCTCTGTGCCTCCTGTTCCCCAGTCACTCTTGACTGTAACAGTTCTCAGTTTCAAGAACAGGGACTCTGAGGCCTGCATATAAAAATTGCCCTTCTTTCACTGGACAGATTGGGCCTGGGTAGAGGATGAGGGAGGATTTGGGTATTTCAAGAAGTACTCCCAGACAGACATCCCAAGGAGAGACAGGGCACACCAATATGGCCCTACACAACGGAGCTCCCTGCCCCTGCTCCTCCAAACCCACCTCCTACTCTTTTCCTACTGGTTTACTGGACTCCTATCACTCTGTCCTTTTTGCTTTTCTCTAGACCCACCATGAATGCCTCAAGGCTTTCACCCCTGCTGTTTCCCCTGCCTTTTTTTTTTTTTTTAACATCTTTACTGGAGTATAATTGCTTTAAAATGTTGTGTTAGTTTCTGCTGTATAACAAAGTGAATCAGCTATATGTATACATATATCCCCATATCCCCTCCCTCCTGTGTCTCCCTCCCACCCTCCCTATCCCACCCCTCTAGGTGGTCACAAAGCACCGAGCTGATCTCCCTGTGCTATGCGGCTGCTTCCCACTAGCTATCTACCTTACGTTTGGTAGTGTATACATGTCCATGCCTCTCTCTCACTCCTTGCTCTTAACCTGGCTGGCTCCTTGTCTTCAATATCAGCCAGGCCCTCTCTGGTCGCCATCTAAAACAGCTGTCCTCCCTCAGGTAAACTCTGTCACCCTGCTTTATATTCACATAGCACCTGTTGCTATCTAAAATTATGCTATTTATTTGCGAATTGTGTGTAGGCTAATGAAGGCAAGATCTTTGTCTTATTGTTTGCTGGTGCTAAGTAAGATGCCTGAAACATAATAGGCATTCAATAAATATCTGTTAGATATCTAAATGAAATATTAAAACAACAAACAAAAAGCATGTCAGCAATATATATAATTAGATAAAAAATACATGGGCTTGGGAACTTGGGAGAAATGATGGGTTCGTAACTAATAAAAAGAAACCAGAAGGGTAAGCCAAGAATAAGAGATGTCAAGGGAAAAGACATGTGCCAGAATGACTTAAGACAAGTTCAGATAACAGCTTAGACTGAACTGATTAGAGCAGAATTGCTCTTTTGAAGAAGAAAAAGGGATGAAGTGATGTGATGGTGGTGATGACTGTGGTGGTAAATTCAGACTGCCATGTACAGTTGCACAAGTTGTGTGTCACATAAAAAGCATCACATCGAAAGTGCTGTCATTCACAACGGGAAGTTCTCAGCCATTATTTCTTCTGCTCCTTTTTCTCTCCTTTCTTCCTGATACTCCAGTTATGCATATGTTGCTGTACTTAAAGGTGTGTCACATTTCTCTAAGGCTCTGTCAATTTTTTTGCATTATTTTCTCTTCTTCAGATTGAACAGTCCCTATCCATCTGTCTTCAGGTTTGCTGATTCATTATTCTGCTAGCTCACATTTACTGCTGAGCCCTCTAGTGAATTTTTCATTTCAGTTATTGTATTTTCAACTTGAGAATTTCCATTTAGTTCTTTTTTAAAAAAATAATTGCTATCCCGTTATTAATATTTTCTACTTGATAGACATTATCATCATATCTTCCTTTTCTTGTTAAAGTATGGTTTCCTTTAGTTCTTTGAACATCTTTATAATGATTGCTTTGAAGTCTTTGTCTGTTAAATCCAACATCTGGGCCCTGTCAAGGCAGTTCTTGTTGCCTGCTTCCCCCCCCCCCCCCATGTATGGGTCCCACTTTCCTCTTTCTATGCCTGTTTTGTAACATTTTTGTTGAAAATTGTGTATTTTAGGTAACATATTGTAGCAACTCTGGATTCCAATTTCCCTCCCTTGTCTCTGGAGTTTGTGTTGTTTGCTTGTTTATTTATTTAGTGACTAGGTTAGACTATTTTAGTGAAGGCTGTTTCCCTTGCTGTCTCACCCTCTGGGAGTGTTTCTCCTCAGAGGGTAGAAACTTGGGTGTGTACAGCACCACCCTGGAATGACAGTGATTTTAGCAGGCTGAATGAAGCCTATTTCCTGCAAACAAGAAATGGGGGACACAGAAGGGACTTGTACCCAGGAGGGCCCCACAGGGTTCCGCTCCGTTTCACACTTTGTTTTAAATAAAGTCAATTTGGGGACTTCCCTGGTGGTGCAGTGGTTAAGAATCCGCCTGCCAATGCAGGGGACACGGGTTCGAGCCCTGGTCCGGGAAGACCCCACAGGCCGTGGAGCAACTAAGCCCATGCGCCACAACTACTGAGCCTGCGCTCTACAGCCTGCAAGCCACAACTACTGAGCTCGTGTGCCACAACTACTGAAGCCTGCACGCCTAGAGCCCATGCTCCACAACAAGAGAAGCCACCGCACCGTGGTGAAGCGTAGCCCCTGCTCACCGCAACTAGAGCAAAGCCCATGCACAGCAACGAAGACCCAACACAGCCAAAGATAAATAAATTAAATAAATAAATATATACGTCAATTTCTTTAGGAAGAGCATTGGAGCTCCCTTTTCTTGTGGACTTTGTCTCCCCCTGGTCAAAATCTCTAAGCCACTATTCTGGGTGCTCCATAGGGCAAGAGTCTCTCGTCTTCTCAGCCTGTCTCCTCTAGGGTAGAACCTATACCCTATCAGTGAGTTGAGGTGAAAGTGATCACATTCCAGGATTCTTGTTCCATGCCTGGGGCAGAGCCCCCTCTTAGGAGTGGTAGCTGAGTTGCAGAAGAGATCCCCAACCTCTCAGCCACACTCACAAGGCCTTCAGCCTCTTTAACTCAGAGTTGTAGGGGTAAGGAATGCTGGTTGCGTCCTCCCCGGTGAGGTATATTAACTCTTGATAGGGAGCCAAGGGGGGAAGGAAGCCCCAGTTTTGTGGCTACCCCTGCCTGGAGTGGAATTTCCATGCCGCTGAGCTGCAGGGGAAGCAGGGGGAAGGGAGGAAATGGGCTGTGGTTCAAATACCACAGGATCTCTCTGACTTTGGTAGATTTTCTTGAAAAAACGTTTCTTCATTTGCCTTATTCCCTCAGGACAATTTCCGAGACTTTAAATATGGTTTTCACCAGTTTTGCTTGTTTCTCTGGGGAGTGGGTCTGTGGGCCTCCTCGAGCTGCCATCCCGAAGTCATAGACCTCATTCGCATTGCAGACTTGTATCTTTATAATAATAAACACTTTCTGACAGATGACTGTACGACATCTTATTCTAACCAGCTCAGTATGTTCCAAAACCTTTCCATCAAATAAAAGTCAAATGTCTTGGGGAAGGGATACCTTCTTCTAATTTGTACAGAGGCTCCCTCCGGCCAAGCCTCTGCCTTGGTGGGGAAGGCTCAGGGGTGGGAGTGTGGTTGGAGGTGGAGGTAGTTCTGGTCATAGTGTGGTGTCAGGGCTGCTGCATTTGGCTGTGCAGATTATTTACTGTGCAACTGTACGGTCATCATAGATTTATGTTTGTTCCTATAACTCTGCTGAGCATCTCCCATCTGTTCCTCCCGTTCCACTCTTTGCACTTCTTCACCTTGCTCTGTGTCCAAGAAATTGACCTGTATGAGCTATCTCAATGGCTTCTGGTTGGATTCAGAGAAAAATCAGAGGGTAAGAGGAATGTGGGGTGGGAGCATGTCTTCCCCTGGTTCTCTTTACCGGGTCACCATAGGTTGCCCACATCCCTATACTGAAGGTCACAATTCTTGTCAAACAGCCCTTTCCATACAGCTACCTTTCTCTGGGTTGTGATAACCACACCCTGCCCTCCAGGCCTAGTGCATGCTAATGGCTCCTGACTGTTGCAAGCCCTGGGGCACTACACTCTCCATTATTTGTTTCCCTAAATCCTACCCAAAGCTTTGTAAATAGTCCTTTTATTAACTGTACTTAAATTATCCAGTTCCAATGTACCATCTGTTTCCTGATGAGACCCTGGCTTATAACAGATGGCAGTCAAATATCTTGAGGACAGGGTACCTTTTTCTACCTTGCACCTGAGCTAGCCATCCTGGAGGGGTAGGAGAGGTGTAGGATAGTAGTGGTGATGGTTGAGGTGGCAGGGCTTATGAAATTATTCTGAATGCCAGGATAAGGCTAACATGTACAACAGACAATATAGATTCTTAAACACGTGGACGATGCTCTTTAAGATTATTCTGGCAGCTCTGTGAAGAACGGACTGGGATAAAGGACGGCTTCAGAAAAAGAAGCCAACTAGAAAACTGCTGCTCTGTTGTTGGAACGAAGCAGTGAGGGCCTAGACTAGAAAAGAAACCCTAGGAGAAAAAGGAAGCATCCCAGAGACCCAATGAAGGGAAAAGGCAGAGCTTCCTGGCAAGTTATGTTGGAGATAGAAGGAAAGAAAAACAATGAGAAGAATAAAACATGACTGTAGCACCTATGGGTAAACTAGAGAGTTGAGGAAGATGACAGAAATAATAATAATGAGAATGACTAATTATAGCTTAGATTTATTAGGTGCTCCCTGAGTTGCGATCACAAGGTTTTAAGAGCTAACAAGTATTAAGCTCCTTAATCCTCCATCGACTTTGTGAAATAGATCTCATTACTGCAATTTACAGTGAGGAAACAGAGGCACAGAGAACTCCAGTTACTTATCCAAGGTCACATAGTAAGCAAGTTAGTGAACAGCTGAGCTGAGATTCAAACCTTAGAGCCTGAACACTGCTGCCTCTGAAGATGTGTAGGAAGTGCTGAGGGCTCAGGGAGCTGGAGTCCTAAATCAACTCTCCAACTTTATCTTTACCCCTGGTACCCACCAAGGTGGCCATAATTAACTTCTTGCTGTTTCCATATTCACCACATCCTTCCCATCTCTGACTGGAATGCCCTCGCCTCCTTGCCCACCTAACAATTAAAATAATAATAACATTGTTGAGCATCTGTTACATATGCTGTCACTGTTTTGTGTGCTTGATATGTGTTTGCTCCTTAATCTTCATGACAACCCCTTGACTTGGGTATTATTATTATTACTATCATTATTCTCATCCATTAAAAGGTAAGCTGTAGGGAGCAAGGATTTCTGTCTGTTTTATTCACCAAAATGCTGCCTAGTACACTGTAGGGCTCAGCAAAGACTTGTTGAATGAATGAACTTTACAGATGAGAAAACTGAGGCACAGCTAAGGCTAAGATGACACAACTAACATACAGTAGGGCCGGGCTGGAGCCCAGCTGTCTGGGTTCCTAGTCTGTGCAGTATCACTAACTCATTCCAACACAGTCTTTAAGACAAGCACAGATGTCACCTCCGCTGGAAGTTGGAAGGGAAATGGATCTTCTGGGAACACTTTCCCACTCCCCTCCCCTTCCCATGGGAGGTCTTAGAAGAAACAGCACGTCTTGGGTTTTCAGCTTGCTTGATCTTTAAATTCTGCACTGCTTCTTTGTGGTCTTCCTCGCTTCTCCTCAGCCTCTTCGCTTGTATTCTGTGCTTCTGTCCTCTCATGTACTCATTTTGGATTCCCAGGATCACACTCCCACCCTCAGCCTTGCCCTTTATCTCCCTTGGCCAAATTCTGGCAGTAACACTGTCCACACAGCCGCTCCCCGCCATTCCCTGGGGCCCAGTGTGCTAGCTCTGCAGAAGACACTTGGGTTTCCATTTCTATCCAACCTTTGATCCTCTCCAGGACTCTTTTTATAGTCTGCAAATTGCATTTCCTGTTTCCTCTCAAACTTTGAAATTAGGCAGTGAAGGCTGCCCTGCATGTGGTACTCTAAAAGTAGGACTGGCATCACCTCCTTCTTATTTCTCATAACGTAGCAGCAGGGAGAGGACTGACAGTGAGTATTTATTGGATACCTAGTAGAAGCCCAGCAAGGAGCTCAGGTGAGCATACCTGTGGGGAGGGGGGTGGGCAGGATGGCCTTAGAAGGACACTGCTATCACAAAGCCATGCTTTGAACCCATGCCCTAAAATTAAGTAAAGCGAAAATGCCAAAAGAACAAGTAGCCTCATCAGACTTCCCAGATAGGAGCAGATTGTGTCAATGATCGTGTTCGGTTAATCACTGCATTTGCTGTGACCTAATGTCCCATGAAGGAGCTCTGGATCCAACAACCGACAATAACTAAAACCAAAATCTTGGTTTTTCCAATTGGAGATTAAAATTCATATCTGGAGCTATGTGTCTAGGAGGAAATAGGACACAATATTTCATAAGCCACAAATACTATTATTTTCTTTTGGGAAGAAACCAGTTCTTTTTTTTTTTTTTTTTCTTTTGCGGTACGCGGGCCTCTCACCGCCGCGGCCTCTCCCGTTGCGGAGCACAGGCTCCGGACGCGCAGCCCCAGCGGCCACGGCTCACGGGCGCAGCCGCTCCGCAGCACGCGGGATCCTCCCGGACCGGGGCACGAACCCGCGCCCTCTGCATTGGCAGGCGGACTCCCAACCACTGCGCCACCAGGGAAGCCCCTGCCAGTTCTTAGGACACCAGTTATGGAAGGCAAATTGCCTTTCGTGGTCTCGTTTCGATTCCTGGATCTAAGAGTTTGTGACTCATAACCACAGACTTCAGCCTGAGCCTGGGCAGCAGCGTGGAGCTGGGAGTGGAGGTTATTACTGGAGGTGACTAACCAACATCCAGCTGAGGTAGCGGAATCTGGTGCTGCTAATGAGAACTGATGACTACTGCTTTTTCTTTTCCATAAGCTGGAGGTTTTCTCTGGCAGATTTTCATCCTCTGCATGAAATGGCAAACTCACCTCTCCAGATATAAAGTTTCCATAGATGTAGAATTTTAGAATTAGAAACTTCCTTAGGGATTATCTCCTCCATCTTCTCAAGTTATATAGAGAGAAACTCCCACACTTGTGTAAGGTCTAATTCCTGTAAGAAGCCCTTTATCCTGTAACACACAGAGGGACTCTGCCTCTCTGACTGAGCCCTGATTGATTCATGCTGGATCTCCAGGAAAGATAAGCCTGGGGCATCCAGGGCTCCTGCCTCTCCCTGCATTTGGTAATCCGCCAGGAAGCCCAGGTGGCAAAGAAGGAAGCAGGAAGTGCTCTTACTGTGTGCAGGCAAGTATATGTTGTCAGCACCTCCCTGCAAGACTCCTCAGGTGAAGAAAGAAGGTCCCTGACTCTGTCAGCAAAGGACTGTCGAGGACGATGGAGGAAGCTGAAAGCCACACATCCTAGTGGGCCCTCCCATGGGGGCAGTGCTTCCATCAGGCAAAAGCCTTTCCTAAGCCTTAGCAACCTTCCAACCTCTCCCATTCCTCTCCTCCCTCCAAAGAACTGAGCTGTATTATGAGATTTTTGGTTGTCTAATTGATCTACAGAGCTGAAGACTGGCTTTCTTAATCTATTTTGACAATTCCTATTTCCAGACCCTTCTGGGACGAGATAAGTTGTGAAAATCAATCTTAAAAGGATTATGATTAACTGAACTTTTCCAACCCCTACAAAATACATAATTTGTAGCTTCTCACATTATTGTTTTTCACCCTGTCATTTAAAAACATGACATGATAGTGGTAAAAAGTCAGAATATCATTTGAATGAACTTCCTGAGGCCTAAGAAAAAAAGCCCCCAAATTAGAAAACTGCTAAACTCACCACATTTTAGCTAAACGCTAAACAGCAAAGGGAGGACATGACTATATCTGACAGTAGGGCCTCAAGTGATTTTTTAATAAAAATTTTCCTCTATTCTCCTTTATTGAGCAATGCAAATTTTCCTTTTAAATTTCTTCATTGATTTTTAAAAATAGCTAACTCAGAAGTTCCTGAAAACACCGATATGCAGGTTGTTGAACAGATGTTATAAAAGAAAGATGTTTTAACCATGCTTCTGGTTAAAACATGGGAAGTACTGGCTTCATTCAAAAAAAGAGACAAAGTGCCTCCTTGTCTCAGGAGCTGTGCTGGACACTGGGCAAAATACACCCGGTCGAGCACAGTTAAACAAGCTTGCTTCCTGGAAGATTCTTTAGGACCAATGTGCATTGTGAATACTAAGGGGAAATGCTGTGCCACATTTTCCCAACTGATTTGACTGCACTTCTTCCTCTTCCTTTCTCTTTTGTAGAGCTTACAGAGGAGAACTACTTTTCCTTAGTATATTTGTTTGTGACTGGCTGAACTAAATCAAATAAAATCCTGAACCTAACTAATTTGTAGGAAGAGTATTTCTAAAGAGCAGCACTGAACTCTTCTCCAAGTTGAACCCTGCATCATTTAAAAAAGTAAAATTAAAAGATGCTATTCAGGGCTTCCCTGGTGGCGCAGTGGTTGAGAGTCCGCCTGCCGTTGCAGGGGACACGGATTCATGCCCCGGTCCGGGAAAATCCCACATGCCGCGGAGCGGCTGGGCCCGTGAGCCGTGGCCGCTGAGCCTGCGCGTCTGGAGCCTGTGCTCCGCAACGGGAGAGGCCACAACAGTGAGAGGCCCGCGTACCACAAAAAAAAAAAAAAAAAAAAAGATGCTATTCATTCTTCATAAAATGAAGAGTCTTGACATCATATTTGTTAGCAATGCAAAGATGGATTTTGATGTTTTTATAGCTTTAAGTGGGACAAATATTTAATGTATCTGTTATAGTGGTGATAATTCACAAAGCAGAAAAACAAGCAAATTCTTGACGCAGGGCTGTGTTTATACTTCTGTTGTGAAAGATTGAGCCAATACAACTTGATGATAGGTAGTAGAAGAAAAAAATTGAGTCTGGATTGTTTTCTGAATTATAATCCAAGTGTCTGCCTGTGTCCATTCAAGGATTATCTTCTTTGGTGCCTCTGGAGAAAAGGGAAGCTTGTCTCCTTTCTGCTCCAGGGTCGGTCCACACCAGCCCACTTCTCTGTTACGCTCTGGCTGAAGCTCCCACTTAGACCTCCATTTACCTGAATCCCGGTCCTCGTGGACTCTGTTGTCCCCCCTTGATATCATGCTGCTGTGATTCACGCTGTTGGCCTCAGCTGAGCAAGGCTGCAAACACATTTGCCTACGTCATTCTGCTCCTGAACTTCCCACGATGCTGTTGGTGGTAAAAGGTTTATTTTTTTAAGTAAAAGTAGCTGAGGATGGAAATGAAATTTAGATATCACTCTCTTAAAATCCCTTAGCCATTTCATCATGGTGAATTTCTAACCTCCTCAATGCCCTGGCTTACCTGCATCTTCTTTTCCCTCTCCCTCTCTCCTCCCCACCCCATTTCTCATTCTTTTAAAAGTCGAGTATATGGAGGTATAATTTATATAATATATAAAATTCACCCTGTTTAGTGTACAGCAGTTTTATGACTTCCGACAAATGCTACAGTTGTATGACCACCACCATAATCAAGATACAGAACATCTTCATTACCCCCCCAAAATTCCTTTGTGCTCCTTTCTAGTCACCCCTCACCTTACCACCAGCCTTCGGCCACCACTGATCTGTTTTCTGTCTATATCTTTGCCTTTTCAAGAATGTCATAATAAAGGAGTCACACCGTATATGGCTTTATTTACTAAGCATAATGCATTTGAGATTTATTCACATTTTTTCCATGAATCATTGGTTTGTTCATCCTTACTGGTGAGTACTACTCCATTATACGGGTGTACATTTTTTTTTAAATCAATTTGTCAGTTGAAAGACTTTTGAGCTCTTTCCCATTTTTGGTGTTTATTAGTAAAACCACTCTAAACATATGCTTACAGGTTTTCATGTGACTATAAGTCTTCATTTCTCTTCGGAAACGAGATAAGTGAATCATGGGGTAAGTATATGTTTAACTTTATAAGAAACTGACAGCTTTCAAAAGTGGCTGTATGTCATATTGCATTCCCACCAGCAATGAATAAATTTCCAGTGGATTTGCATCTTCATCAGCACTTGGTATTGTGCTGATGAAGCAATTCTAATAAGTGTATAGTGATCTCTCATTGCAGTTTTAATTTGCCTAATGACTAATAATGTTGCACATCTTTTCATGTCCTTGTGTGCCACCCATATATCTTTTTTGGTGAAGTGTCTGTTCAAATCTTCTGCCCATTTTTTAAAATTGGATAGTTTGTTTTCTTAATATTGCATTTTTAAGGTTCTTTATAAATTTATAAGTGCTTCATCAAACATGTTTTACAAATATTTCTCCCAGTCAGTGGTTTGTGTCTATTAACTTCCTTAATTGTGTCTCTCAAAGAGCAGAAGTTTTGAATTTTGATTAATTCCAACTTATCAATTTTTTTTCTTTTATGGATCATGCTTTTAGTGTGGTATATAAAAATGTTTTGGCTAACTCAAAGTCACAAAAATTTTCTCTTATGTCTTCTAAGAAATTTATAGTTTTAGATTTAACATTCAGGTTTAGATTCATTTTTGTATATAGTGCAAAGTATGGGTCAAATTTGCTTTTTTTTTCCATATAAATGTCCAATAGTCCACCACAATTTGTTGAAAACACTATTCTTTCTCAACTAAATTACTGTATTAGGGTTCTTCAGAGACACAAAACCAATAAGATATTTATATATCTTTATATTAATGTTATATGTATTTATATTATATTTATATTATATACAAAATACATATAATTGTTTATTATGAGGAATTGGCTAATGCAATTATGCAGGCTAAGAAGTTCTATCATCTGCAATCTGCAAGCTGGAGCCCCAGGGAAGCTGCTGGTGTAATTCCAGTCCAAGTCCAAAGGCCTGAGAACCAAGAACACAGCTGTTTTAAGCCCCAGTTCAAGAGCAGAAGACCAATGTTTTAACTCAAGCAGTCAGGCAAAGAGAGAGAAAATTCTCCTTTCCTCTGCCTTTTTGTTTTATTCATGCCCTCAGTGGTTTAGATGATGCCCACCTGCATTGGGGAGCACCATCTGCTCTACTCAGTCTGCCAATACAAATTCTAATCTCTTCCAGAAATACTCTCGCAGACACACCTAGAAATAATGTTTAACAAGATTTCTGGACATCCTGTGGTCCAGTCAAGTTAACACAAAACATGAATCATACCAATTACCTTGGAATCTTTCCAGTAATCAATTGACCATATATATTGGCTCCATATCTGAACTCCCTATTCTGTTCCATTGATCTCTCCTTTCACTAATACCACATAGTCTTGATTCATATTGCTTTATAATAATTCTTAAAATCAGGTAGTACAAGGTCTTACAATCTTGTCCTTCATTTTCAAAATTGTTTTGGCTTTTCTAGTTTCTTGGCTTTTCCATATAAGTTTTAGTATCAGCTTGTCTATTTCTATAAAATATCCTGCTGTGATTTTGGCTTAGGTTGAATCTTTACATAAATTTGGGCACAGTTAATAACTTAACAATATTGAGTCTTTGGATCTGTGAGTACAATAACCTTTCCATTTATTTAGGTATTCTTTGGTTTCTTTCATCAATGTTCTGTAGTTTCCACTATACAAATAAATATTCCACATATTTTTTTGATTTATACCTAAGTATTTTTGTTTTTCAATGCTATTATAAATGGTACATTTAAAAAACTCAATTTTCAATTGTTTATTATTAGTGTATACAAATACATTGATATTTTTTTTTGATACCAAGCTTGTATAAAATGCGACCTTCCTAAGCTCATTCATTACTTCTAGTACATATAGGGAGACTTCTTGGAGTTTTCTGTGTAGACAATCCTGTCTGCAAATAGAGATAGCTTTATTTCTTCCTTTCCAATCTATATGCCACTTTTTCCCTTGCCTCATTACAGTGGCTGGAATCTCCAGAAGGATGTTGGTAGGAGTAATGAGAGCAAATATCCTTGCCTTATTTCTTCATCTTAGGGGGAAAGCAATCACTCTGACACCATTAAGTACGATGTTAGCTATAGGTTTTTAAATGACGTCCTTCATCAAATTAAGGACATTCCCCTCTATTCCTAGCTTGCTGAGAGTTTTAACAAGAATAGTAATTTTGTCAGATGATTTTTCTGAATCTATTGAAATGATCATATAATTTTTCTTCCTTAGTCTTTTGATATGGTGAATAATATGATTGTTTTTCAAATATTGACCCACCATTGTATTCCTGGGATTAACCCCATTTGATATGATGTATTATTCTTATTGCTGGATTCAATTTTTTATTGTTATGAGGATTTTTACATCCACGTTCCAATATTCATGTGGGATGTTGGTTTTTAACTTCCTTTTCTCATGATGTTTTTGTCTGGTTTTGGTATCAAGCGATGCTTGCCTCATAAAATTATTTGGGAACTATTCTCTTCTATTTTCTGGAAGAATTGGGAATTATTGGAATTATTTCTTCTTTAAATATTTGGTAGAACTTGACAGAAAAGACATATGGGCCTGAAGTTATCTTTGGTAGAAGGTACTTAACTGTGAATTCAATTTCTTTAATAGATATAGAGTTATTCAGGTTATCTATAATTTTTTGAGCAAGCTTTGGTCTATATCATCTAAATTGTCAGATTTATGGGTACAAAATTGTTAGTAATATTTCCTAGTTATCCTTATAATATATGGAGGATCTGTAGCAAGTTCCCATAATTTGTTCCAGATATTAGTATGTTACGTTTACTTTTTTTTTCTTGATCTTTGTTGATCTTTTCAAAGAACCAGTTTTTGATTTCATTGATTTTCTTTATTGTTTTCCTTTAACTTTTCTTGTGGGCAGAGCTGTTAGTCATGAATTCTCTAAGCTTGTTTGTCTGAAAAGTTTTTATTTCACCTTCATTTTTTATCGAGTGTGAAATTCTGTGTTGACAGTTTTCTTTTAGAACATTAAAAATGTCACTTAATTTTCTTCTGGCTTGTATACCTGTCTTCAAGATTTTCTCTTTACCTTTGGATTTTAGCAGTTTGAATAGGTTTTCGTTGTTGTTATTTATCGGCATTCTCTAAGCTCTTAGATCTGTGGTTGATGTCTTTTGTTATTTTAAGAAATTCTCATCCTGAATCTCTTCAAGTATTTCTTCTTCCTAGTTTATACTCTCTTCTCCTGCGATTCCAATGACATGCTTTTATGTCCATTTAGATTGGCCCATAACTCTTGCATGTTCTGACACTTTTTTTTTTCAGTCTTTTTGTGTTTCAATTTGGGTAATTTCTGTTGACCTCTCTTCAAATTCACTGATTCTTTCCTTAGTTGTGCTGAGTCTACTGATAGCCCATTAAATTTATTCTCCATTTTTGATACTGTGTTTTCTACTTCTCATATATCCATTTGAGTCTTTCAAATAGATTTCTCCTCTCTACTGAAGTTCTATTTATTCACGTTGTCCATCTTTACCACTAGACACTTCGATATTAATCACAGTTATTTTAAATGCCCTGTCTGATATTCTGTGTCATTTCTGAGTCTGGCTTTGATGATTACTTCGCCTTGTGGTTTGTTTCCTCTTGCTTTTTTTCCCCCTTTGTAATTTTTGCTTGAATTCTAGATATAAAGTATAGCACAGGAGAGACCGAGGTAAATTGAATTCACCCCTGAAAATGAATACGCCTCTTCTGCTAGGCCATTCATGTGGGGAGTTGAGACAGTCTAGTCAGAGTTTGACTGGGGTTGGATCATATTGTTGCTGTGGTTACCTTTAGTATACCACCAACTTTAAATTCCTTTAGCATTACCCTGTGCTAAGGGTGGAGATTGGGTAGCTGGAGGGTATCTCTCAATGCTCTTTTTCTCACCCTCATCTTATGTCTTTCTCCATCTCCATTCCCTTATCCTCCATCATCAGTAAACGGCTGTTGCTTGTTATTGGGCAGTTGATAGTCTGGTGGTGGTGGGGAGCAGAGCGTGGTCCTCTATTGCCTTGATCCAACCTCAGTCTTAGGTAAACTGTGTCTCACTGGATCTTGGGGGTCAGTATTTTTCAGTGCTCCTTCCTGTCCTCCCACTGGCACCCAAACTCTACCTTGTATTTTTGGAGAGGGCATTATGAAGGAGTTTCCTGCCCCTCCACCAGTAATAGAAGGCCTCTAATGCTCTGGACGCAGAATGCATCACTGGGAGAGGGCTCGTCTCTTCCCTTCCCCCATCCCCATGGGTCTTCGTCTGTGATCCGGGAGTGACAGGCTTTCTTCTATTCCCCCAGCAGCTTATGACTTTGGTTCCATAGAGCAGATGGTCCAGGCAGGGTTTGTGATTTTTCCACCGTGGCAGGCAGCCACTCCTCTCCTCCCGAAGTCCACCACCAAATGAGGTGTGGTCAGGCCCCCAGTCTTTCTCCAGAGTATGTGGGAGTAGGGTGGAGGGGTGTGGAGAATAGCCTGTGAGTGGGTGCAATCTTCCTTGGTGTCTGTGGAATTCCTGGGAGTCACACTTGGCAATTAGTAATCCATTAAACATCTTAGCTGAATTCATCGTACCTGCATGTGCGGCATCCAGTGTCTCTTCCTTACTCTGGCTTGAGCCAGTGCTTGCATCCTGTCTCCTTGAAGGGGCCTGTTTTTCCTGTGAATTCAGCTCTCTGATAGGTCCTAGAGGGTTATGATTTTGCAGCCTATGCAGCTTTTTCTTGTTACTATGGTGGGAGTGATGCTCTTCTTAGCTTTCTGTAATCCAGATGGAAGTACCATCTCCTTTCTCTTTATATAACTTCCACACGTCTCTCACTTCTTTCCAGTGTTTTCCCCTCTCTCTCACTCCAAGCTCTCAACAGAAATACCAAGTCCTAATTTCACTAGGCAGAGAAATCCAGCTCTTTTTCTGTCCAATCCTCACACATCCAGGCCATGCTTAGGGGCCCTTCCTTTTTTTTAATCAAAAAACGAAACAAAACAAGAACACATGAAGATCTTTCATAGAACTAAAGAATGTGTACAACTTACAATAGTACGTGTTCAGCTGAATTTAGGAACTATTAAATCACTATCATGCTGATTATTACATTGCAAGAAATCTGGAGGTAATCAGTCCCAGGGTTAATTTGATGGCTTAATGATGTCCTCAATAGCACTAACCTCAGAGTCTGGCTCTCTTCCTCAAGCAGATCACCTCATAGTTACTAGACAGCTGCCACATCACTGGATATTATATCCTTACAAAACAGTGTTCAAAGGAGGAAAAGTAATAAGGCAAGAAAGGAAAAAAGAAAGCTTGTATCAATCACATTTCTTAGATGCAGACATCAAAATCCACTCTAGTTAATGTAAGCAGAAAAGGATGCATTAAAGAAGAGTAAATAGTTCATAGAATTTCTTGGAAACCAGAAAAACAGGTTTTCTAACCAGGAACAATACAACTGGGGACAATGCCCTACCAAACCTTAGGGCTGCTGTAGATGAACAGGCAGGTAGACTCCCGGCCATGCAGCACCTATGAAAACAGAGCTCTACCATAGCTGACTGATAAGAATCAGATATTTTCATCCCCCTGGAGGCCAGAATATCAACCATGGTGCTCACTTACACAGTCCAAGTCTAATACCAGTACATCTACTTGGTCAAACCAGGATCATATGCCTCTTTTCTAACTGCAAAAGCATCTTTTATTTTTTCCTTGTTTTTGCGGTACGCGGGCCTCTCACTGTTGTGGCCTCTCCCTTTGCGGAGCACAGGCTCCGGACGCGCAGGCTCACCGGCCATGGCTCACGGGCCCAGCCGCTCCGTGGCACGTGAGATCTTCCCAGACCGGGGCACGAACCCGTGTCCCCTGCATCAGCAGGCGGACTCTCAACCACTGCGCCACCAGGGAAGCCCTGCAAAAGCATCTTTGAAGTGTAACCTTTCAGGTTTACAAAACTGGGGCCACATGCATACGTCAAGACCAGTTATTGACAAGGAGACTGTGATTCATTATTTAGGGTGTGTATATTTTTAGTATGGAAGAGATGAGGGGAAAGCCTGTTGGGCAGGCAAACAATATGCGTTCCTTCAAACAGTTGGGCACTAGCTACTGTATATGCTGACACTGTTCTAGCTGCTTGGATGCCTCAGTAAACAAGACAAAAAGTATTCCTGCCCTTGAGGGGCTTACATTCTAGTTGAGGGGAGACAGGCATTATTTATTAAGTATGGAGTATTAATATATGTCATGCTAGAATGTGATAAGTAGTATGGAAAAGAGAAAAATTAGAGCAGAGCAGGGAACTTGGAATATAAGAGTCTGAGGTGGAGGGAGGACTTAGGACAAACTTCTTGAAAAGGTAAGATCTCAGCAAAGACCTGAAGGAGCAGAGGAAGTGAGGCTTGTGGCTCTATGGGGAGCAGTTATCCAGATGCAGAGAAGAGAAAGAACAAAGGCCCTGAGGCAGGAGTGCCCTTGGCCTGTGCAAGGGACAGCCAGGGGACCAGTGAGGGGGCAGTAGAGGAGATGAGCTCGATCTTGTGGGGCCATTTTGAGGACTGGTTTCTAGACCGAGTGAAATGGAGAGCCATTGCAGGCTTTTGAGCAGAAGAGGAACATGATCTGAGCTGTAAGAGCATCACCCTGACTGCTGTGTTGAGAACAGACTATTGGAGGCAAGGGAATAGCAGGAGTACCTAACAGACTAACGCAGAGATGGGGTGATAGGACCAGGGTGTTACACTGAAGGGTCATAGCAGTGGCGCAGCCTGGCATGTATTGTTAAGGCCCAGCCAGTGTGATATAATGAGGGGAAAGGATGTGAAATGGGAAAGAAAGAGCACAGTAAAGGTGACTCCAAGGTTTTTGTTCTGAGCAGCTAGAAGGATGGAGCTGTCATCAACTGGGATGGGAAGGCTGGGGTGGAATGGATTGGGGGCCAGGGAATGAGGATTGGAAGTTCACTGTTGGAGAGGCAAGTCTGAGATGTCTTTTAGACATCAAGAAAAGTTATCTCCTAGGCAGTTGGGTGTGTAAGCCTACAATTCAGGTGAAAAGTATGGGTTACAAAAATAAATGGTCTCTAGAGGAAGCAGCAGCTAGCAACAGCTTTTGTTTTAAATGGGAGTTTTAGGATTTTCTTCCCCTTCCTGGTACAAGGCCTCCAAATTAATAAAATCCTTTGATGCTTTCCAAAAGCAAATGTACTTTCACACATTAAAACACTTTTTTTCTTTTTTGAGAGAGACAGATTTAATCAAGGTAAAGTACCTTAGTTAAGACAAAGAAGTTTTGACAGAATTAAGGGTCCTTAATATATTTGTTCATTATTCTTCTGTTTTCCTGGCTGAATTTTGAAGGGAGGCAGGATGTTGAAATATTAAGGACGTGAGCACTGACATGAGACCACAGTGTAAGTCTAGGTTCTACCATTTATTAGTTGTGTGGGATTGGCAAATCATTTAACCTCCATGAACCTCAAGGTCAGGAGTAATTACAGCACCAACTATCATTAAAATTAAAAAAACAAAAATAAACTTCTACTAGCATCTATCAGAATGCTTAGTAATTCATTCATTCAGCAAATAATGATGACTACCTATTTTGTGCTAGGTGATAACTATTCTGCTATGAATAATAGACTGCTTTGCCCTTATGGAATTTTCAGTATAGGAAGCGAGCAGTTTATAAAAGAAGAAGCTAGAATGTCCAGAAACTTGTGAAAACCTGCTCAATCTCACTGATGGGGAGAATACAAATTAAACTCAGAATGAGATATCACTTCACACCCATTAGATTAAGAGGAAAAAAAAGTAATGATACCCAAGTTTGGTGAGGGCAATGGGGGAAACAAAATGTCTTTTTTCAATGAAGGTGGGAATTCAGTTGTACAACCACTTTGGAGATCAACTTGACAACATCCAATAAAGTGGAAAATGCGCATCCCCTACAACTTTAAACAAAGTTTAACTGCTAGGAATGTGCACAAGAGAAACTCTTACATGTGTGCTCAGGGCAACATACTCAGGATATGATAGCAAAAAAGTGGAAGCAAGCTAAATGTCCATCAGTGTGGGATTGAAGCAACACAATAATATTCAGGACTTTAAAAATGCATGGACTCCATAGACCCATGTGTATAAATCTCCCCAAAAAGATGGGTAAAAAAGCAAGTTGCAAAAGACATTATCCCTCTGCCTAATTTAAATACCACACAAAACAATATTATATGTTCTTATGTAGTAAAATGTTAAAGTATTCACGGAAGGATACTTGCAAAGGTGGTTACCTCTGTGGAGGAGAAAGAGGAATGAAACAAATGGAGTGAAGAGGGGCAGTTTAGCTGCATCCGTGGTGATTTATTGCTTACAAATAAAAAAGAAGCAAACAGGGCAAAATTATTAAATCCAGGAGCTTAACACAATTGGCTGTTATTATATGGTCTTTTCTGTATGTTTGACATATTTCATAGTTAAACATTTTTAAAGTGTTATTGTGGTAAAATATATATAACATAAAAGTTACAATTTTAACTTTTTTTTTTTTTTTTTGCGGTACGTGGGCCTCTCACCGCTATGGCCTCTCCCGTTGCGGAGCACAGGCTCCAGATGCACAGGCTCAGCAGCCATGGCTCACGGGCCCAGCCGCTCCGCAGCATGTGGGATCCTCCTGGACTGGGGCACGAACCCATGTCCCCTGCATCGGCAGGCGGACTCTCAACCACTGTGCCACCGGGGAAGCCCTAACCATTTTTGAGTGTACAGTTCAGTGGTAGTAAGTACATTCACATTGTACAGCCATCACCACCATCCATCTCCAGCACTTTTTTCATCTTCCTAAACTGAAACTCTAGCCATTAAACACTAACTCCCCATTCTCCCTCCCCTCAGCCCCTGGCAACCACCATTCTACTTTCTGTCTTTGTGAATTTGACTGTTCTAGGTACCTCGTATAGGTAGAATCGTATTGTATTTGTCCTTTTGTGACTGGCTTAAAATAATGTCCTCAAGGTTCATCCACATCATAGCATGTGTCAGAATGTCCTTCCTTTTTAGGGCTGAATACTATTCCATTGTGTGTATACACCATATTTTATTTAACCATTCATCCCTTGATAGATACTTGGGTTGTCTCCACCTTTTGACCATTGTGACATAAACAGTTTAAATCCAAATAAAATTTAAAAATAACCGGGAAGTTATAGAGAAGGCAAAAATAAAACAAATTTTTACTCAATAAGAATACCCAGAGATACACTTTTACCACACTAAGTCCGTACTCACTGATCTAGGTAGGCTCATGGGGACATGTGGCACAATGCGAATGTTGTGTGTGTGTGTGTGTGTGTGTGTGTCTCGTGTTTCAAGTTGAGAAGGAGCCTCTGTCATTCACAGGGCATGTGGCACAGACAATCCACACCAGCAGACTGTCTCCGCCGTCAGAGGCAGGGCTGGCTGTGGGCGGCGGCTGTGCTCTGCAGCCCTGGCTTCTGCAACTGCCCCTCCTGGAGCTGCTTCAAGCCAAACAGCTTCCTTCTCAAGAAAGCTGGCACAAGCCAAAAAAGAAAAGAGTCCCTGGCAATTGGCAAGTGGTAAGTATTCGGATAAGTGGTAAGTATTTTGAGCTTCCTGTGCCAGCAAGCTGACTGCAGTCGATGCAGACCGGAACCCACCCAGTTCTTGCGCACAGCCCCATACCTTTTGAGCATCACACCCCATCCCTACAGCTCATCTGAGTGCTTCCAGATGCACTCTGCTGGGGGGTTCTCAGACTGTTTGAAAGCATTCGACTGTTTTCTCCTCACCAATATTACTCAGGATTGCTTTAAGTTACATAGGACAGATGAAAATGGAGCTGCTCTGGTTAAGGGGTGGGGGTCGGGTGGCTGTGAATCTGGGGGATCCAAAGCCCAGTGTAGCTGCAGGGAAGCTCTGCACAAGACTAGTGACTAGAAACTCCAGTCTGCAAGCCCGTTGGCATATGGGGACACAGGAAGGCAGAGGATTCTAATCCAGAGAGGGTCAAACTCTTGTACATCAGGCCAACCAGATGTTCTGGTTGCAGTGTGTGTAGAAGTGTGTGTGTGCCTGTGCAGGCATAAGAGGGTGAGATCTGATTGCCAGACCCCCCTCTATATTGCCAGAGTAGTCTCTTTGATAGGTCTTCCAGACACTTAGGGCTCCTCAGGGAGGGATTTGAAAATCCCTGACTTGTCTGACCTCACTTCACCGTTGATACTCTGCAGACTGAGTGTTATCATCCCCACGTAACATGGCAAAACTGAGGCCAAAACCCCACAGGCTGGAAGTAATGGAGCTAGGACGTCTCCATCCCAAGACCTGAACTGCCTTTCAACAGAGACACATACACTGCAGCAGCTTACAGAGTGGAGGTTTCTGGGAACTGTGGGACTGCCCCCAAATGAATCATCCCCGGGATAGGAGAAGCCCACTCTGGCTGGCAGAAACAGAGCGGATTCTAGCTGCTGGGGAAGCAGGCCAAGCTGAGCGAGGTGGAGCCTGAACTGGGGTTACTGCTCATCTCCTGGGGAATCCCCCTGCGTTCAGGTCTCTCTTCCTCCAGTTCCTGATCTCCAGGCTCCTCTCCCCTTTCCAGCAGGGAGATCCAGGTTGCCCAGTGTCTGGTAGAAAACACAAGACACATGGCAGAGCAGCAGTAGCCTCGATTCCTCTTCCCAGCCCTCCAGGTGCCCTGGTGCTGAGCTCTTGCCCAAGGGGAAGGGGAGGGGCCAGCAGTGTGGGTACTGGTGAGAGCCCCGGAGAGCAGGAGAGAGTGAGAGACAAGGGAACTGCGTGCGACGGGGCTTGGTGGGATGGGGGGTGCCACATGTCCAGCCGGAGGAGTGAAGGCCGTGTTGGGAGATGGCTGTGGCCTTTGTTAAAAGCTCTGCTTGGGAACCAGGTTTCAGTTTAAGTCTCTCTGTTACTGAATGCAAGTTCATGTGCCTGATGCACAGTAAGGCCAAACAACCCAAAATGTCAGAGTTTAGAGCAGAGAAAAAGCCCAGCAATGAGAAAGGGTGGCTTGTGCCCCCCAAAGCCCCACACTCCCTGAAGGGTTTCAGCAAAGCATTTTTTCTGGGGTGGGGGGAGCCACACCATGCGGCTTGCAGGAGCCCCGACCAGAGATTGAACCCGGGACATGGCACTGAAAGCACCAAATCCTAATCACTAGATAGCAAGGGAACTCCCTCAGTAAAGCATTTTAAAAGCTAAGTGTCCATCATCGGATGAATGGATAAAGAAAATGTGGCACATATATACAATGGAATATTACTCAGCCATAAAAAGTAACGAAATTGAGATATTTGTAGTGAGGTGGATGGACCTAGAGTCTGTCATACAGAGTGAAGTAAGTCAGAAAGAGAAAAACAAATACCGTATGCTAACACATATGTATGGAATCTAAGGAAAAAAAAAGGTCATGAAGAACCTAGGGGTAAGACGGGAATAAACACGCAGACCTACTAGAGAATGGACTTGAGGATATGGGGAGGGGGAAGGGTAAGCTGTGACAAAGTGAGAGAGTGGCATGGACATATATACACTACAAGACATAAAATAGATAGCTAGTGGGAAGCAGCCGCATAGCACAGGGAGATCAGCTCGGTGCTTTGTGACTACCTGGAGGGGTGGGATAGGGAGGGTGGGAGGGAGGGAGACACAAGAGGGAGGAGATATGGGGATATATGTATATGCATAACTGATTCACTTTATTATAAAGCAGAAACTAACACACCATTGTAAAGCAATTATACTCCAATTAAAGATGTTAAAAAAAAAAAAAAGGTAAGGTGAGGGAGGAGAGTCCCAGGATAGGTGATCAGCTCCTGTGCACAATTCTCTGGCTGATGTTGAGATAACAGGGTGGTTAACATTATCAAGCCTCAGGCACCAGTAGGTCTGGAGGCTATGTGCTCATAATCATCAGATAGTTAATTCTTCCATTTGGAGGTGGCTTTTAGCATCTGAAAAACTCAGGAAATATGCATGAGGCTATTATCTAGGTGCTTCAAAGAGGAGATACAGCAGAGGATATGGGGAAGGCCCCATATGGTCCTGCTCTGTTACATCGCTAGACAGGACCCTTTTCTCCAAGGGCCAATTGAGAAGTAAGCTGTAAAGGGAAAAGCACAGAGGCTCTCAAGTGTAGGACCAGAAAGAAAACCAGGAGCTATCTCAGACCCGGAGGTAGCTGTCTCCACCTTTGGGGAGTAGAAACAGATGGTGACGGGCCAGCAGCGGGGACTTCAGTTCTGGAGGCAAGGGCGACCCTGCAGACTAGCCCAGGGAGATGAGGTGCAGGAAGGGAGGACACACAGGTCTAGCATCTCCTGAGTGCCAAGCCAGTTAAATGGAGGAGCTTGCATAGCTCACTCCAGATGGGGCCAGAAACGGGCCAGGCTGCCCAGCCTGCCCTGGGACTGCAGCTCCTCAGCCCTGCAGACTGGGTTTGTTAAAGGACTTTTACCTTCTCCTTAACCCACCCCTCTTTCTTCTTTTTTCCCCTTTTTTTCCTTTTTTTCTCTTTTCTTTTGTAAACTGAATCACCCAACAGAAATTTGAGTGTGTAGGTGTGTACGCACATTCAAAGGTTTGCCGACTTGTCTTAAGATATTATTTTATTTCATGGAATAGAAAACTACACCCTTAAAAAAATGACTAAACCTAAAATGCCTTTGGAAATTTCAAGAAGTCCTTGAACAGAATTATAGTTTTACTCTTTTTTTTTTTTTTTTTAAACTTTCCCTGAGGAAATTGAGCATGAACCTGTTTCCCTCTTGTGGATTTAATCTTATCTCTTGGTTGTGCTGTGTGTCATAAAATCAGAGTGAAATTTACTGGGGACTTCTTGTTGCCTTGTCTTTCTTTGCAAAAGAAAAAGAAGCATTATAATTGTCAAAGAAAAAGTTTACTTTTCTGAATATAATAAGTGTTTTGAAATAAACTTTAATCCACACATTATAATGCAAAAATTCTGCCTGTAAAATCTTATGCTTAAAGATTTAACATTAGATTAAAATTACTTAATCCTTCAATATTAGGCTGAATCTGTTCTCCATTTTTAGTTAAGGAAGGAAAAGAAAAACCATAACAAAACTAAATTTATGCCTCCTAGGCCAAACTAAAGTTCTTTGCAGACTTGTTAGCAGTAATGACACAATACAACAATACTTAATATTTTATTTATTGATCATTTGCTTTTGGCCAAGCATTAGGCAAAGCACTTCACCTAAATTATATCACTCACTCTTGGCAATGAAATTATTAGTCTAATTTTGCTAGGAAACTGAGGCTTAAAGAGGTTAAAAACTTGCTTAAAATCACACAGCCCTTGCTGAGGTTTAAATTGGATTAATATCAATAATCCTAAATGGAGACAGAGGAATGAAGAATAACAGAAGTACACATTAAACCTCTTCCAAATTTTGGTCTTTGGGAGATGAGCCGAAAGATATGTGACTAATCCATAGGGTTTTTTTTTTCATCCTCTGCAATATTTCGAAGGATAGTGGGCTTGTAAATAATGTAGGTTGGTCATATTTTATATTTGCAAGGTTAAATTAACTTTAAAACATGGAATACTTATGATTAATCATCGAGAAACAGCACTCCTGCCACAAAGAGGGGTCGAGACCCAGATGTCAGGAGGTGGAGATGGCTGCCTCCTGCCATCCAGCCACACCCACCCCCCTGATTGTGTGAGATGGAGATTACAAACCACCCAGAACACAACCCGACAAGGCTGCATTGCTGAGCCGGAAACCCCCGGGGCTGGACAGCAAGAAAGGGTAGGGTAACAGAGGCTCTTTTGAAACAAGTCAGTCTTTTAAATATTCACTATGGTGTCTTTGTCTATGACACGTCTTTCTGCTATCTTTGAACTGAATTTAGGTCTACATAAAAGAGACGGAACAAATAGATGCTGTTAGTGGCCTCCATCAGATTATGGAAACTTGATTGCCTTGGTGATTCCTTTTCTCATAAATTTGGCTGTGAGCAACTAACCTCTCACCTCAACAGCACCCTTCTCCTTCCTGAGACCATATGGTAAAAAAGGAAAAACAGAACAAAACCCGGGGGTCCAACAGTCATGTTTCTGTCCAGAAACAGCTGGTATTAATTGCCAAGAAGGCAACATAAACACAGAGCAATTCGAGAGTGGTGAATGAGATCAACCATCCTTAAACCTGAAGATGAAAATGGCAGTCCTTGCGATAGCAGCTCCCATTGACATAGTGTAAATATTGTATTCAAAGGGGTTTGATTTTAGTCAATGGGCTTGAACACAGGGTACAGGGATGCTTTCCATGCTAGAAGCCAGAAAACCCAAACTCAACTGGATAAATAAGGGGGCAATGTATTTTTTCTCAGAAAAAAATAAACGCTGAGGCAGCTCCAAGGTTGATTAATTCAAAGGTAAAATGATATTATCAAGGATTCAGGTTCTTTCTGTGTTTTCACTCTGCCATCTTATCCTCAGACTCATCCTCTAGCTTACTGTACTCATAGTCACAAGACGGTGACTGCAGTTCCAGGTATCATATGCAGTCATGAAAACATACAGTATAAGAGATTATATCTTCCTTGAGCTTTTTTTTTTTTTTTTTTTTTTTGCGGTACGTGGGCCTCTCACTGTTGTGGCCTCTCCCGTTGCAGAGCACAGGCTCCGGACACGCAGGCTCAGTGGCCATGGCTCACGGGCCCAGCCGCTCCGCGGCATCTGGGATCTTCCCAGACCGGGGCACGAACCCGTGTCCCCTGCATTGGCAGGCGGACTCTCAACCACTGCACCACCAGGGAAGCCCGAGGTTTTTTTTTTTTTTTTCCTTTAAGAGTGAAGGGAATGCTTCCCAACATTCCCCAGTAGATATTTGCCCATTATTATATGTTGTCCAGGACTAGATCACATGCCCATGTTTAAAACAATCACTGGCAAGAGAAATTGTGTTTCACGATTGGCTTACACCAATCAAGATTTATCCTTGAGTCACATGGGAGAGGAATCACCTCTGGAGTGAAATAGGGGCCCTGCTATGATAAAGGAAAGGAAAGGGAGATGACTGTTGTGTTAGCAACCAACGTTGGCTACATATGGTTTAGAATATGTGAGTACGTATACACGTTTTCTTTGTTGAACATCATTTCAGGATCCTATTTATAGTCCAGACCCCATCTCAACCATTTGGAATGTTACTTGGCAGAAATAACCACACCCAACACCTATAGGAACTTTGAGTAAAAACACCTTTTAAAGAAAAGAAAGAAGGAAAGAAGGAAAAAAGAAAGGAAGGAAGGAAGAAAAGAAGGGGCCTTCTGAGTTCAACTCTCTTGACATGAGGGGACTATAAAGGAAAAACAGTGTTTAGCACTGTTACTTTACATTCCAGTCTGACAGTGGGCATTCCCCAAGTACCTCTGCCAGCAGTTTCCACACCAACACAGGGAAGAAAGCCTACCAAGTCATTATTTCTGCATGTTTTCTAACTATAAAAGTACATTTATATAATAAATATTTTAAATATTTATCACACTACCTGTGTGTGCATGTGTGTGCATGTGCACGTGTGTGTGTGCATGCGTAGGGGGGGAGAAGGGGGAGAGAGAGAGCGGTAGAAGGAAATTGTAGTTTTAGTTGTTTAGGATAAGTGCTTAATAAGTCTCTCATATACAGAAAATGAGGCTCCAGGGCATGTTTAGAAGGAAATAGCCAAAGAGACAGTGAAATTGCCTTGCATGTGAAATGATCAGAAGTGTAGTTATGGGAAAAGAAAAGAGTGGAAGAAAGAGGAAATGAGAAGTGAGCAGGGCAACAAGTCAGGAAGCTACAAGCTGAAAGGAAAAATTCCTATGGCAGGGTGATCACAGGACTTTTATGAGCAAGGATGTCTAAGACTTCATTTGAGCTTGTATGGTATATGATCCTCTTTGGTCACCCAAATCTGTGTCATCTTGCTTCACATCCTAATGCCTGGTGTGGGTGTTTTGGGAAAAATCAAAATGGCTGCATCCCACATCTGGATTAGTGCAGGGGAAGGTAGGGAAACACCATAGCAGTGACGTTTGCATGAGATCCAGAGTTTAGCAGAAGCCTGGCACCACACGTGACTCAGAAAGTTAACCCCAAAACGCACAGAGATTTTGGAGATGGTTGCAAACTCCAATTGGGATTTAGAAAGGAGGCAAAAACAATTTTGTTTAAATCTTAAAGGAAGGATAGTGTCAACTGACACTTGGGTTGCATCAATATAATGAAATATATTTGCAAAGAAACTGGGCGTAGTTTTATGTCCTCCCTCGACCCATGTTCCATAAACATTTACATGTTTTTGAAAATATATCCTATTTAAATCTGAATTCTTAAAAATTTTATTATGAGTTATAGCCTATTCCAATTCAAAAATAGATAAAATTTTATAGGCCCACTATTACAGATGGATGGTGGAAGATATTTGTACAGTCCTTATAAATTTATTTTTGTAGATTTGGACAAGTATTTAATTTTTGTTGTGTTACCTACAAATAACTAAATGCTGAAATAGCAAGTAACGTGTCTCCTTGAATTTTAAATACTAAAATTGCATAAAATGTGCTAAGACCTCAAAATATCAATAGATGTGTTGTGCTGACTTTAATTGATGTGAACAATTAAAACAGATTTATTGTGGTTGTTTCTTCTTCAAAATCTATTTTCTTCTTATTTCTACATTATTCTTTAACTTTTGGCTGTGAGTTGGGACACATGTTAAGAGTCTGCCTTATGCTAGGAGGCTAGTTTACCCTTTTTTTCTTCTTACTGGATATAGACAAATTTTCCTGGTAGATACAAACTATTTAGTTTTTTTAAAATGAAAAATATTTCCTTGAATATCAGCTGTTAACACAAACGGATGCAGGGGCCTCTGATAACATATGTGAAAGCTATGTTATGATTTCTAGCCCTGAAGTTTAAGGATTTTTCTTAAATATTACATAAAGCAAATAGAGACCACTGACAGCAAATTAATGTCTGCCTTTTATTTTAAGGGACCTTAAAAAAACCCTTAAAAAAGGGTTTTAAAATCTGAGGAAATGTTAATGCCACTTTTCTGTGCCTATTTCTGCAACATTCTTTGCAGATGGTGCTGTAATCAAATCTTTCCCATCTGTGGGCCAGAGACCCCTGATGAGCCTATGTAATTTTACAGGATATTAGAAAATCATACAGGAATTGGATAGTTTTTTTTTTTAACCTGTGTGTATATGTGACAGCTTGTTAAATGTGTGCATAGTTACCATTGTGATTAATGAAATATAATACAAATTCACTGAAAAGTACTGCTAAAATTAATAGTCGCCTTTTGTTTCCGGAAATTTCTTCAGCCAGTGAGATACTATGACTGTTGTCATGTATCTATCTGATAATTTCTTTTTATATAATAGCAAAAAAAAAAAGGAAACAACCTAAATGCCCAGCATTAGGGGGATGGTTAAATAAAAGATGGTACATTCTTATAATTGGAATATTAGGCAGCCATTAAAAATCATATTGTAGAATAAAATATTGAACGACAAGGAAAAGATGTTAGCAGAATATTATTATATGGAAAAAAGAAAAATGTAAACCAATATAATGGTATGACATTACTATTTAACAAATTACAGACAGATAAAATATAGAATAAAAAGATATCATTATAAGGTTATTATTGTTTATCTCTGGGTAATGAAATTACAGCAATTTTTAATGTTCTATAGCTTCAAATATAAGAGAAAATTTGAATTTAATTTTAAGGGTCCTCTTTTTAAAGAGTTTGCTATTGTCCTGTAAGTAAACAGTGCTGGTGACCATTGGCTTTTCAGCCCACTAGAAATCCTAAAGTTGTTTAACTTTGGGTATGTGAGACAATGCCAGTTAGCTTTTGCTGGCAGCCCTCTCCCTCATCCCATCATCTGTGGCAGTCCTGCTAATGATGTGACGATGCCTGTCACCATTACTTGGGGAGAAAGCACAGCTGGGCACTTCTTTCTCAGGGAACAGGAGAGGTCAGAGGCCTTCCCTGATGATCATGAGAAGAAGGGGAGTCATTTAAAGGGTGTGTTGCAATGATAAAAAAATCCTCCTTATCTCTAAACAAATATGTATGTGCATATGGGTGTGTATAGCATGTATGTATATAGTGTTTTGCAATAAGGGAAAATGTAATTAAAACCAAGTGTTGCTCTGGGCTATTGTGGGCCATTACTGCCCCTTTTGCTAAATTGCAGATGGACAGAATTATGTTGCCTTAATAACGTGACTCTTAAGTGCCAGCTGTCATACAGCATGGCAGCCCTCCATGCTAACAAAGCCCTCATTAAATGGTTTGCTCAGAATAATTTGCCTGCTCTCCCTGCCTTTCTAGCAACTGACAGCTCTGCTCCTTCTCCGGCTCCCCCGGACCTTCAGTGGACACCATTAATCACTGAAAGAGAAGTCTGTGCCATGTGTGATGGGATGGTAATTTTTTTAATAGTACATGTCTTCATATTATTTTTATGCCCTGTTTCAAAAGTTTTTAAACGAGGTTGGTAGCTAACATTCTGTGCTATCATTCATTCTGTGGCAAAATAATAATTGCTAATTTTCTTCTTCAGAGAACCAGGGCTTTATCGGGAATAACATTATGCAAATGACTATGCAAATGTTAGACAGAGGAGTATCTGGGAAAAAAAAAGTTCAGATAAAAAACCTTCAGAACACGTCAAAAGTTGGCTGAAAAAATAACTGTGCAATTTAAATTATAAGGTCACCGTAGTAGCAAAGGGAATTTATTACGAATAAGAATTTTGTGAGAAAGCTCTGCACTCAGAGGAGGTAGGGCATACATTAGTATTTATTCAAGCTTAATTTATTTATGATATTATGGTTGTCCTTGACAACCGTTAAATATCCTTGGGATGGGTCTCTTCATCCTTTGTATGATGTCTAACAATCCAAAATTCTTAATGTTCAAACTTCTATTAGCATTAAGAATTAATCCTTTATTTTCTCCACTGTATGTAATTTTTCTTATCATCAGTGTTTTTAGCTCTTTCGTGTTGAATACTATTGGAAGAAAGTGCATTGAAATACAGAGATATATGCTCAAATCTTTCAAAACATAACTTTTAGGATATTGGGAAAAAAGTGTGTCTTTAAAAGCTCTACATACATCCTAGCTCGGAATACATCCTTTGGAGCAGTGGGGAAAGAAGCCCGATTAAAAGGAAGGATGAACTCCAATACTGTTTATTTCATATATATGATATATGTATATATAATGATCAAAAAGGGAAAACTGGTTATTTAGTAAGTTTCATGATAATAAACCTGAGGTTTTATTTTTGTTCCTTTTTTTAAAAAGACCTATTCTTTGAATTTGATATGAGAAGAATATTTAAAAGATCCTTGCTTTAATATCTCTATGAAAAAAATCTGTATCCAAGAGTGACCTATATGATAGCAGGAGAAAAAACAAAGGCCTCTCTGATGTAAAATATCTCACCCACCCTGGCCTGAAAGTCCCACTGGAAAATCCCTCTCTACCGTGCAAATCTGTTGCCAAAAAATAATGAAATATTGGACTAATGTAAATGAAGCTGGGCTGCCTGGGTCTGAAGCAAGGTTGCTTACTAGAAAGGCGGATGGGTATCTGGGCTGCACCCAGTTCTACCTCATCAGAGCCTGGGATTTGCATTTTCAGCAGACGCAGCACTCTAAAGTGCTACCTCAGACCATGAAAAATTAGAATGGGATAAATAAATTATTAGTTTCCTTATAAAGCCCCTCCCCCAAGGAGACAAAGGAGGGGCAGTTTTACGATGATGCCTTGGGGTTTGGTGGGCAGTGGGGAAGGTGGGCTGCAGTGAGAGTTCAGAGACAGAAAGGGGATAGAGAATGGAAAAGAGAGAAGGTGGCAGCTCTTCGAGAACACCTCAGACACCCACTTCAAGGCAGACACTTCAAGGCCAGACACCCATTGAGATTTCTGGGGAAACAGAGTTCAATGCCCAGGAGCCAAGGCTTTGGAGTCCAAGGGATCTGAGGAGGACCCCAATTACTACCTGTATTAAATAACATCTCTGGACCTCAGTTTCCTCATCTGCTAACTGGGTATAAAAGTAGAATTTTTACAAGGATGAAAAGTGGCTGAACAGGGAAGATAAAATAAGATGGTTGAGGGTATGATGGTTGGAGCTTCCAGACATCATGTCCCAGCTCCAGCTTTTACTCCTTGTGTGACCTCGGCATGTTATTTAATCTGTCTGAACCTCAGTTTCCTTATACGTCCACTGGTGTTAAACATCCGTATCTACCTTAAACTTGCATTTTCTTATGTAAAGAATACATGTAAATGTAAATACATGTAAATTCTATTTACATGTAAATACATGTAAAGAACCTATAACAGTACCCAGCACATAACAGGCAACTCAATAAATGTTAACTTCTCATCATTATTTCAGATATAACAGCTGGCACCTGGTGGGAATTTAATAAATGATAGCTACTATTAGTAATAATAATCACTCCTGGCTTCAAGACAGGGTCTATTGCCAAAATCTTCTTGTGCAATCCTGGCTGAACCCCATACCTTATTCCTAGTTTTTCATAATCGTGCTATTGAGGTTATTTGAGATAACATCTGGTTAGGAGAGTGATAATTGCACAGTGGTTTATGCACAGCTAATTGAGCAGAGAAATATCTGAATGTTTTATGAAGGTGCATGGGTGGAGGGGTCTGGGGTGAGCTGCAAGAAGACTCCCCTCAGTCCTTCTGTAGGGAGAGCCTGGCAGCTGTGTCAACAGCAAAGTGGCAGCTGCGTCAGTAAGAACTGATCTCTCAGAAGCTAATGGACATCACACTTAAAAAAAAAAAAAAAGACTTGAAAATCTAAACATTGTACTCACTTGATTAAAAGCCTATCACATTCCCTCCTGTCCTGTGGTTGTTTGCTGCCTTGAGTTGAGCTCCCCAACAATCCCCACAGCGATGGCTACTTCTTTTTCAAGGCTGGAAAGTGCTGAAATATTTTTTTTCCTCTGGTGAATACTGTTTTTTAATCTCTTTGTTTTCAAAATTCTCAAATTTGAAATCGGTGCCCAGTTCAGCATCCTTTGTTGCCACATGCATCCTACAATCTTTGTAGAAAAATAAAGAGTACAGGAGAGCTGTTAGACCCTGGCCTCCTGCTGGGCATTGAGGTAATTTATAGTTAAATGGAAATCAGAGTGGGGGCAGTATGTTACTCACTGGTGAGAGAGACAGAAACAGAGAGGTGGAAGAACCCAGATAATTTCAAGAATCTCAAGTTATGGTTTCACTTTGGCCGAACGTAGCACTGGCAGCCCCTTGTGGGGAGGCTAAAAGGCACTCAGGTGAGAGAAATCTCTGGTGTAAACATTATAAGCTCGGTTGCCATGGGTCTACTAACTTTGTTTTGCTAAACTGACATGATTGGATGCTAGTTAATTTGTGTCTCTTACATTTAAGGCTTTAAAAAGACGTCATAGATTACATTATTAGCTAGAGACTCGGAAACAGGTAAATTCCTCTTGTGGCTCAAGTTAAGTCCTGGAGGGGGTAGAATGCTTACAGCCTAAAAAGCACATCTCTATGTTCCTATTGCCTAACCATTGATTTATCAGGGAACAGGATGGGGGTCTGTCTAAAAACCTCCCAAGCATGGTTCTCTTTTTTATTAAAACCAACAGCCTGCTTATTCTTGTGGAATGCACGAGAATAGCAAGCAAATATGAAAATGCACAGCCACAAGAAAACTTTTAGTTAGTAAGAGAAATGTAGAGAGAGGAAATAGGATCATTATTTCCATGTGAATAGTCTAAAAACAGTTGTTCTTTGGATCAGGATAAGATTAACATCACTGCTAAAGTTTCAGACAATCTAGATAATTCTAGTTAACAAATATTTATTGAACACATGCTGTATGTTTGGGTACAGTGTGATGAACAACGAGAGGCTGCCTTCAAGAATCTTACATCTAGTGGGAAAGATGAAAAAAACAAAAGACTTATGCAAACACAGGATCTATAATGCAAGGTTATGTGACCCCTAACAGCTGTCACGTCGTGGGCTGTCTACTAATAGCTAAAGAGAACGTAAGATATTTTTCAAGAATTGGTGATTAGGACAATCATTTGAAGATGCATTTGAGTTGGACCTTAAAGGAAGCCTAATACTTTTGTAAAGATGTGGACAGAAAGTTCTTCTCAAATAAGGCACAGCAATGGGGGTAACTCGGCTTAGCTGGACTTAGCAGAGTCTCTGTATAAGAGAAGTGAGGTGTCAGCTGGTGTCATATTTAAGAGAATTGGTGACTTCATGGAGACTTGGTGAACCATTGACATGTTTGAGCAGGGAAGTGACATAAAGTGGTAATTAAGGAAGCATAATCTGATGGAGTTGCAGGAAAGATTGCATCAGGAAGGGTCTGGAGGCTGGAGGGTAAGCAGAAGGATGTTGTAAGAAAGGGGCTAAGTGGGAAGGGATCCAGTCCAGAGCGAGGGTATAATCCAAAGACACAGAAAAGAAAAAAAAAAAATTATGACTAGTCAAATTTTATGGTTTAGAAACTAACAGACTCATGAAAAAAGTGAGTACCAGCTAGAAAGCCTCTCAGAAGCTTTGTTAGAGTCTGAGACAACATACTGGTTGCTTCAATCAACTCAGTAAATATAACTACATGCTCAATATTTTTATTGTTCAACTGGTTCCTTTGTGACTGCTTCTAGGAACAGCATAAACTAAAACTTAAAAACACATACATGCAGGTTTCCCTGGTGGCGCAGTGGTTGAGAGCCCGCCTGCCAATGCAGGGAACACGGGTTTGTGCCCCGGTCCGGGAAGATCCCACATACCGCGGAGCGGCTGGGCCCGTGAGCCATGGCCGCTGAGCCTGCGCGTCCAGAGCCTGTGCTCCGCAACGGGAGAAGCCACAACAGTGAGAGGCCCGCGTACCGCAGAAAAAACCCCCAAAAACATACATACCATTTAGTCTGTTTGTACGTATGTTTATCTATTTTTGTGTGTGTGTTCATACATTAATTTCTGAGTGGGGAGGAGATTTTGGTAGAGTAAGTTGATTTGAAAATGGCAGTTTTGGCCTCGCAAACGTTACAGTTTAAAGGGAAATTATGAACCATTATTTGGAATGTTCTTTTTCTTTTTTTCCTAAAGTACAACTTCTTATTCCAGAGAAAAATGATAAAAATTTTGATAATGAATCATGTGGCCGATGAGGCTTAGCAAGTTGTTCTTTTGTAATTCCTGCCACACAAGAGCCCTGTTACCTGGGACCAAGGTGACATCCACTGTAGTAAGAGCTTTTCTTAAGGCTCCTGAAGAAAGAAAGAGCAATTGGAAAATGAGGTTTAACTATTGGCCTCAATGTACGATAATAATGGGTACTCAAAGTAGAAAAAAAAACTTGTAATTTTGAGAGGTGTGGGAGGGAGAGGTTGAGCATATATATGATACAGATTATGTCAATATGTAGCATTCCTTTTTCCTAGAAGCTGTTTTCTCCCCTCTTTCTCCTACAAGAAAACTATAAATGAGAAAAATCAAAGAGCTGACAACAAGGGCTTAGTTCTTGGTCATAATCCATTGGGAAGCATATGTTCCATATAATATTTATGAGGGATGATCTTTGTAATTGGTAGGAAAGCAGTCTCTGGTGCTGATGTGAATTAGAAAGTGCATGTAATTATGGGTCTACTTCCCTAAGCAATTACCATTTTATAGGTAAAGGTCCTGTTTGTAAGATCTTTAATATGATGCTGTTAAAGGAGTCAGAGCCTTCAGCTCTCAAAGAGGCTGTCTTGAATCTTTCATTTATATATGATTCTCCTGTTGCACTCTCTTTTTCGGAAGACCTCTTACTTATACTATTTGCTTAATATAATATTTCTCTCCTCCCATTAGTTGTTAAGTTTCATGGGTATCTATATCTAGCCATCTAGCCCTGACCACTTCTTTGAGCTTCGGTTACCTCAACTCAGTTTTTCTACTTGAGTATTTAATAATCACCTCAAATTTATCAAGGCCAAAACAACTCCCCTCCCCTCCGAGAAAACCTGCTTCTCACTCAGGCTTCTCCATCACTAGATTTCTCAGCCAAAAACCCAGGAGCCCTTCATGACTCTGCTCTCTCCCTCACATGCTGTGGCCAGTCCATCAGCAGTCCCTGTCGCCTCTAACTCTCAAATATGTTCTAAGTCTGTCGGCTTCCCATCAACCCCACTGCTCAATCCTAGTCCAACCACCATCCTATCTTTGTAATGGCCTCTGAACTTGCCTCCTTGACAGAATGATACTTTAAAAGGGTAAATCAGGTCAAAGCATATCCCCACTCAGAACCCTCCAGTGGCTTTCCATTGCAGTTAGAACAAATTCCAAGCCCCTTATCTGGCCTGCCAAGACCCTACGGCACCTGACAGCATTTATCAATTTCTCCTCTACTCACTATTCAGTGAGTCAGTCAGAATGGTCTTCTTTTAGACTCTCAGAAAACCAGAGACTTTGCAAGCCTCTGCCTCGGACTCCTTCCCCAGATCTAATCTGTCTTATTTGCCTTGATACCTCCGGTACCAGAAAGGGTGACTAGGATGTGGTGGACACTCTAAATACTTGTTGGCTGAAGGAATGAATACAGTTAGCGTTAAAGAAGTTGAATATTGTAATCAAGGTATCATCAAGACCGGGGCAAATCCACATCACCTAGAAAACTCAGCAAAATGGAGGAAGGAAATGTAGAAAACAAGCTCAGGTCTATTTATATATAAGAAGGTTATTATACATAAAAATATCATTTTAACATGGTAGAAATATATTATACTTCAAAGATCACAGCATCCCTAAGAAGCTGTATTAGTTTTCACAATTCTTTTATGACAATACTAAAATATCCCTAAAGATAAGAAGAGATAAGGTTTGAAAGTACATTCCAAGTATATTTATGCCTTGATTTTTCATGGATAACCCATATAACAAGTGTTTTGCTTATGAATTTGATTATGGAAAAATTACAGGGCATTACAAATGAGAAATAGAACTGTCTAGCTAATTTTTAAACATATGCTGTGATAGTGAGTGCATAGCAGACCACTTTCCAAATCAAGCCCCAAATCAAATGCATTTTTAAATGAAACGAAACATATACAAAATATTCGTTTCATATTGGACAAGAAAATAATACAATTAATCCTTCACCTTTGGTCTTTTTGTCAAGAATACAATTTTCTCCTCTTTCACAAAGGGCTGACAATTGACTTCTTCCATGGTTGAATGCAATTACCAATGAACAAGCCTGTTTATCATTTAATTCAAGTTTCTCTCTTGCCCATTTAAAGACACATACCAAAAACTTTTCTAAAGAAACCTTTCAGCTTTTCTTCCCTCAGGATTGCTATTAATAAGCACATCAAAAGCAAGGGAGATTTGAGCTATTTTAAAATATGCAACCCACAGTAATGAATTAATCACCATATAATACTTAAAGCTTTGATTATTCGTACATGAGAGCTTCCATTATTAACGATTGCTTATGAAATTAATCTTCCTAATTTCCATTATGATTCAAATTAACTTGATTTGTTGGTCTCATGATTCACATTTCTATCAACCTCTACTTTTAATTTCTGAAGCATGAAATGACATAAAATGTCTTTGGGGGAAAAACACTTAAAATTAAGATTTTACTTTGATGTACTAAGTAAATGAATTGAGTTAGATGAATAGTAATTGAACTTTGTTTTCATTCACACACTGTCCTCTGGTGTTTAAATGTCTACATTGCACGTTAAAATGAAAACCCAACAATGGAATGCAAAAAGTTAATCTTGCACTTGGGAAGGTACTTTTATCTTTATGTTTGGTCTAATAATTATCTGCCTTATTGAGACTGTAGGTAAATGGATGAAATATTCAAATAACATGATGAAAACTAAGCGCTTTCTAGAAACACAAACTAAAGGCTTATAGAACTCACATTAGTGATGATAGGATTTAGACTATCTTTCTGAGTGCACGTGGAGATTTCTTTTAAAGTAAAATCACTCAGTACTAAATAGTTTGCTTCATTTCCTTCCCTTCCCCTAGATTTTCTCTTTAAGACGCTAGTGTTTTGCCTAGAGGTTTTGACAAAGAAGGATTTAGTGATGATCTAGTGCAGGCATGAGGAGCAATTAGCCTCAATCAGGGCTTTGTGCTTGTTTAGGAATAATGTAATTCTAATAAATATCCCCCAATTGCTTTAACTGAACATTTTTTCCCCCAATATCTTCTGTCCCTTGATTTGAAGTGAAATCAGGGTTAAAACTTTCTAAATGCTCTTTGTTTCAGTTTATTTTAAATATCTTTTCGGGCTTCCCTGGTGGTGCAGTGGTTAAGAATCTGCCTGCCCGGACAGGTTCGAGCCCTGGCCCAGGAAGATCCCACATACCGCGGAGCAACTAAGCCCGTGTGCCACAACTACTGAGCCTGCACTCTAGAGCCCAAGAGCCACAACTACTGAGCCCGTGTGCCACAACTACTGAAACCTGCACGCCTAGAGCCCGTGCTCCGCAACAAAAAAGCCACTGCAATGAGAAGCCCACGCACCACAATGAAGAGTAGCCCCCTCTCGCCGCAACTAGACAAAGCCTGTGTGAAACAACGAAGACCCAATGCAGCCAAAAATAAGTAAGTAAGTAAATAATTAATTAATTAAAAAAATATCTTTTCAATTGGCTGGAAGCTGGACTTGTGGATTTAATTTTTTTTTATTGTTGCCTTTCATTTTTTGAGCAGTCTTTCCCCCCATTTTCTTCTGAATGATGGTTATTATCATGTTGCTTTTTCAAAGGTCATGAATCTAATTTTATTTGTTTGGTAGAGTCGACTGACGAAGCTCAGTGAGGTCCATGACCAAGATATGGGAAATGATTAATGATAAATGTCTGCCTAAGGGAATTTATCTTTTTATTGCAGTATGTTCACGAAAAGCTAGTCATTCCAAGTAATTAGCATGATGCCATCAGGGAAAAGCTACTTTCTGGGAGCAATGTGTTTTGCTGATAAATCTATTTTCCTGAAGCTGGAAGAATACTTCTCAGACATATCAATGGGAGCTTCCCTCCTCAGGAGCAAGGGTGAACCTGATGACCTCTTAAGTGATTGTTGACACTAAGAACCTGTGACTGGGAATGTCCTTTTGTAAACTTCCCACTATAGGGCAGTGATGGATGTTACCCAGCAAAACCCGATCTCCAAAACAGGAGTTTTCTCTTAGAGTGATTTATATTCTGGAGAATTAGGATAACAATCATTTGATGCCATTTCTTGCAGTAACATAAAAGGATTTATACATTTAGAAAGGAGTGCATTTTACAGATCACCTGCTTAGATGTAGCACAGCCCTGCTGGGTACATCCAGGGCACTCCCTTTTTGGAGGCTCATGAGGGCAGGGAGCATGCTTGGCTTTGCTCACTATCAAATCCCCTGCATCTAGTAAATATTTCGCATGTAACAAACATTTAATAAATATTTGTTGGAGGGAATGAATGCATGAAAGTTGGCATGGTAAAATTCCAAGCAACCAAAGGATAATATTTTTAACATTGTACCATTGAGTGTCTATATCTATCTATCTATCTATCTACCTATCTATCATCTGTCTCTCGTATATGTGATCTATCTATATCTTATACCGAGGAAAAAGATTACCTTGAAATTTGTCAGGAATTAATATTAATGGCTTAGTTTTTGTAAATAAGGAACTGCTTTAGAGAGAGAGTCATCAAAGATGTTTAAGAGGTAAGTCTGCTGACTGGCATGGCATGGTGAGGTCACTATGGTTTGAGGTCTGGCCCTAAGCTTGACAGATTCAGAATCTGGCTAATGTGGCTCAATCACTGATGTAACTACTATCTCAAAAATTACTACTATTACTGCTGCTGCTGCTGCTACTACTATTAAGTAACATTTATTAAGGGTTAGTCATGTGCCAGGCTCAATGTCTTAAATGCCTCATTTAGTCCTCATAACAACTACCTGATGTCAATACTATCATTGCTCCCATTTTTATAGATGAAGAAACTGACATTCAGAATGGCTAAGTAATTTTCTTTAAATCACACAGCCATAATCTCCTTTGTGAATGAGAAGTCCCAGTCCAGTGACTCCCTCCTGCTCTCCATACCCCTTGATAGGCCATGTGATATGAATCTCTGTCTGGGAAGGGGCAGGCCTGCCAAAAATTGAATCTTCCTTTTCTCCTGGACAGTCTCTGGCTTCGTCCCTGCCACTGCTGTAACTTCCCGCCCAATACTTCTGGGCAGAGCAGGTGGGGAGCCTGCTGTGGAGAATATGAGTTGGATAATTCGGATAATGTGGCTTGCCAGATACTGGGTATCTGACGCCTCAGCTTGGCATCCCTAGTAGGAATGTGGAGTGGCTTAAATCTGGGTCTGCCTCTATCCTCTCTTTGTCTCCTACCACTCAGGAGTCCCCGGGGCATACCCACCCCAGGCCTACTGCATCAGGAGCTCCCCAGGTTCAGGTCCAGAATCTTTAAAAAAAATTCCCCCCAGGTATTCAGGTCAGCTAGATTGTGGAAACACAAGCTAAAGTCCTTGAAATCCAGGCCTGAAAGAATGGGGTCAAGGGAGAGTGGAGGTCTCCTCTGAAATCTCCACCTGGTCTCTGAAATCTCCTTTTGTGATGATGGACACCAGGAGGCTCCACTCCCTTCAGAGAGACCAGGCCTCTCCAGGCTTATTTGGTACAATGCCATTAACATAAACATTGCTTCAGAGGGTACCAATGGTCACTGAGCACTTACTATGTGCCTGGCACATCTAAATGTTTACAGGTGTTATCTTAATGAGTCCTACCTACTGCAACAGGCCTGGGGTGAATGTACTTGGGGCACTCCTGAGGGGTAGGGTTCAAAGAGAGGATAAAGGCAGACCCAGATTTAAGTATAGTAGAGTAATTATACTGAGATATAAAGACTATAGATAGGTTTGGTTAAGGAGAGAAATAGTTGTGAGACAATAAATAATGAAACAAAATACTATTGACTTACTTGCTTCTTCTTTAACTTATGCCCCCTGCCCCTCTGACTTTGAGAACTGTCAGGACAGGGACCATGTCTGTCTTGCTCACTGTTCTGTGCCATGTGCATATTTTAGTGCACAGCACATAAGAGGCTCAAAAATATTTGTCAGATGCATGAATGAAAGGGGAGTGAAATGCTCACTTCCACCGATAAAAGTTTATTTTCTGTGAGAAAATGGGAAGCCAAATTACATTCAGATTCAGAGCAAAGAATTACTTGGAAGGCATTGTTGACCGGTGGTACCACACCATGGTGCATTGTCTAGACTATTTCTGCTAAAAGGGATCATGACCCTCTTCCTTGAACAGAAGTGAGTTTTTGTTTTTTTAAAAAAAATAAGTTTTAGGGACTTTCCTGGCATTCCAGTGGTTAAGCCTCCACGCTTTCACTGCAGGGGGGCACAGGTTCGATCCATGGTCGGGGAATTAAGATCCTACATGCCATGCAGTGTGGCCAGAAAATAGAAAAAAAAAGAAGTTTTATAGCAACATAATTTACATGTTATAAAATTCACCCCTTCAAAGTGTAAAATTTTAGTATATTCACAAAGTTGCGCAGCCATCACCATTATTTAATGGTAGAATATTTTCATCACTCGAAAAAAAAATCCCATACTCATCAGCAGTCCCTCCTTATTCCCCAGTCCCCTCAGCTTCAGGCAATTACTAATCTACTTTCTGTCTCTATGGAGGTGCCTATTTTGCACATTTCGTATAAATGAATTATACATGTGATCCTTTTTGTCTGACTTCTTTCACTTAGAGCCATGTATTAAAGGTTCATCCATCTTGTGGCATGAATCAGTACTTCATTCCTTTTTATTGCCATATAATATTCCATTGTATGAATATATTGCATAAATATAGCCATTCTTTACTTGCTGGACATCTGAGTTGTTTCCACTTTTCACCTATTATAAATAACACTGCTATGAACATTCATGTATGAGTTTTTGTGTGGACATACATTTTCATTTCTCTTGAGAGTATATCTAAAGGGGAATTATTAGATCGTATGGTAACTATGTTTTACTTTTTGAGGAACTACTAGACTATTTTCCAAAATGACTGCAAATTCCTATAATCCCACCAGCAATGTATGAAGCTCCCAATTTCTCCACATACTCTCTAACACTTATTATTGTCTATCTTTTTAATTTTAGCCATCCTAGTGGTTGTGAAGTGGTATCCATTGTGGTTTTAATTTACATTTCCCTGATGACTAATTATGTTGAGCATTCGTGTGCTTATTGGACATTTGTATCTTTTTGGAAGAATGTCTATTAAGTCCTTTATCTTATTATCTTTATTTTCAGTTGCATTATTTGTCTTTTTATTGTTGAGATGTAAGTGTTCTTTATATATTCTGTATACAGGTTCCTTATCAGATATATGATTTACAAATATTTTTTCCCATTTTGTGCATTATCTTTTTACTTCCTGGTGGTAACCTTTGAAGCACAATAGTTCTAAATTTTGATGATGTCCTATTTATCAAGTTTTTCTTCTGTTGCTTGTACTTTGGGGTTATATCTAAGAAACTATTGCCCAATCCAAGGTCATGAAAATTTACACTTGTTTTCTTCAAAGAGTTTTATAGTTTTATCTCATACTTTTAGGTCTATGATCAATTTTAAGTGAATTTTTATATATGGTGTGAACAGAAGTGATTTAATTCATGGAATTCTTCCTTTTTGAATCTTCTAGGCTCAAAGAAGACCATTCTTTTTAAAAGTTTACATGATCTTTCTTCAGATATTGAGAAGGCTGCAAATCTTTTACACCAAGCCCCAATTCTTCTTTCTGGGACCTGCCCTTCTGGTATGTTGACCAGAGAGGTAGCCTACCTTTTAGAGTGAGGTAGTTTGTCTTTTGCAGATTGATAATCATATTCACCATGTGTTGACTCTTTGAGAAAAACTGTGGGTCAGGTTCTTTGGGGTGGGGTCATCTAACAGAGGTTTCCTATACATTGATCATATAGAATAGATTGTTCTGAACTTTTGGTCATGGTAAGAGTTTATAATTTAGTAAAATATATAGCTTTGCCTGAATTCAATTGAAAATCAAAATAAAGATTTTGGTAGCCCTTTACTTTTCAGGATCTTAGAAGAAAATTTTTTGTTAATGTCAACTCAAGTTTGTGGCTGATAGTTAGGGGTTTAACAGGATAGCGTTTACCTTGGCACTTGCAGAAATGTGTGTGCTTTCTAAACAGGTTACAATTTTACTCCTGAGGCTAACTCATGGTGATATAATTATCTGGTGAAGCCTTCCAGGTCTGGGCTTCCCAAGACCCTTGGTGGCAAAGACGAGGCACATGTTCCTTTTAATTGCTCCCTGAATTACAATCTAAAGAGCTAGAAGACGACAGTTCACGGTAGACAATTCTCATTTGGTAACTGAAGTTTCCCAAGTCAACAAAGCATAAGGTCATTAGTTCTTAGAGGATGGGAAAGCGACATTTTCAAAATGAAATCTTACTTGTTGGGAGTGGGTAGAAATCAGGGACCAAGTTAGCTTCTTTTCTAATTACAGTACTTGACTGATTTACATACACAATGGCACGGTGGTTTTGCCGTTGGGCTGAGGATCACTGAGAAGAACAGTTTTCTTCAACTAGGGTTAAAATAAGTTTCTAAAATTTATGAAGAGCCTTCCATCATCATCATTTTATGTTCCAGTATCCATACTAGTGTTCACATTAATAAATCATGTTGTCTTCTCTTATATAAGTAGATACAAATAGACGTCAGAACAGAAGCATGCAACATGATATATGGTTCAGAAAATAGTTCAAAAACACATCTGATGGTTTTCAGACAACCAACTTGTGATTACCTGAGCTAGGGATCAAAGTGGAAATATATCTTAAAAATTCGCAGTCTTTCTTTCAATTAGTCACCTGATTTTTTAAAATATAGCTTGCATGTGGATTTGCCATGAAACTAATGAAACTTAAGTTTTACAGTCCTTCGTTTGCCAGAGCCCTGTCTAGGCCCTGTACCAAATTTGCCTGTGGAATTTCATATTCTTTTCTTTAAAAGGAGTATCCAAAATGTTTGTTTCAGGTCTTACAAATCTGGATTCACCCTTGTCTAGGTTAGCTATGCCTCCTTTCTTTGTATAGGCTATTTTTTTAGTTGCAAAAACAAATGGCTAAATGCAGGTGATTCCTAAAATGAACTATTTCTTCAAGTCATATAAAGAGATGGCAAAGAGAAAAACCCCAGATTCTTGTATCTTAAAAAATTATCTCTATTTATCCATTGACTTTTATTCTCTTTTGCTTCAAACCCACAATGTATCACTGAGTGAGCAGCTGAGGTCTAATGTGTTTAGTGGTTGAGAAGTTTGGTTCTATTCTTGACTTGGTAGGACTTGTGGAAAAGCCAGTTCTACTTTTCTTGGTGGCTCCACAGATCTGCTGTGTGGGATGCTGCATTAGAGAGATCTGGATTTGGCTTACCTAAATGCCATGTCATGTCTGGCTTGTAGTTTTTATGTGTGTAAAACAGGCATAAATGGCTTTCCTACTTCAGAGATTTCAGATGAAGTTCAAGAGGACAGATGCTATTAAGAAGACAAGATGATTTGAAAATTAAGGGGCTTCTGTGTAAGCTCTGGGAGGGTTGGGCTATATCTGTTTTCTTTATCTTATAGCCCCCAAATTTAGTACAGGGCCTGGTATATAGTAGGTGCTCAATAAATATTGCAGAATGAATAATTATATGTAGCTGGCCTTGGTTATTTTCATTAATCTCATGCGTTAGTTAAGATACCACTAGCTGTTTCAATAGTAATCCCCCAAATCAATGGCACAACACAGAAAAAGTTTATTTTTTTTTTTTATGGAAAAGTCAATGGTGGGAGAAAGAATGATAAGTGGTGGGGGGACTATGAAGGGGCCCAGGGCTTCAACATCCAGCCAGCTGAGGCAGAAAGTGAGAGCACAGAAGGTGTAGTGGGCCAGGTCTGGAAGTAGAGTGCATCCTCTCACATTCAAGATAAGAAGAACTCAGTCACTTGTCTTCAACTTAGTGCCAGGGAGGTTGGGAAATGAGGTCCCTGACTGGGTAGCTGCTCCTCAGAAACATCTCTGTCCCAGGGAAGAGCACCACAAGGGTGGCTGCTGCACTGTCATAGAGGATCTAATGAGAGAGTGAGGACAGGTGATCCCAGGCAGAAATGATGTGGCATGTGGCCAGGGAGGAACAAGGACAAAAAATGTTCCCAGAACATCAGTTAGCGAGGAGGAATGGAAACACAGTAAGGATACAATTCAAAAATAGAAGCAATTAATGTGAGAAATGTCCTTTGATCCCTTTGTATAAAAACAAAGCAGCATACTTTAAAACCCCCCTCCATGTATGTGTCTCTCGCCTACATTTTTCTCCTTGGACTAAACCTTCCATTCATTTTCCATGCTTCACTCTGCCAGAGAGACTATGAAAGCCGTTCAAAAGCAGTTTTCGGGGTAAATTTTGAGTAAGAATGCTACACAATACTAAATCTCCAACATTCGACTCATTCCAGTTTCACCTTAGTGATGTTACTCTGAAAAACTTTATGGCTATTAAAAAAATATACAAGCACCACTTAGTTTTTTAACAGCTTGTCATCTATTAGCGATAGATTTTTTTTCTTTTTCTGTTACTCTGCCAGTGACCTAGAAGTCTCTGAAATGAAATGAATTCCTAAAGAAGGAGGTCCACACACCAGAGCAAAGGTGGCAGTCTACCTCTTCGAAATCAAATTGTGCTGAAGTAGTTGCGAGTCAACCTCAGCGAGAAACAAACTGTTTGAATAATAGACTTAATTGACTTGTGTTTATGTCTTTCAGCTCAGCAGGTGTGAAGTCCCAGGGCATCTGCAGATACACCTGAGCTGAGAACCAGACCTGCTTCTAGAAGAGTGTGAAGAATGACTGAAGTGTTAAATAAGGCCATGATGGTCCCGGTAGCTCTCCCCTGCTGCCTTCTGGGAAGGCTCCGAAGGGAGGGGAGATATAGGGCTGAGTCTCCTGAAGCTCTGTCTGTTGTATTTCTTTTCATTTTAAAAGAGCATTTAACATTCACAGAAGTGCAGTTTGGGTTGACTTATAAGGAGGACTCTCAGATACATCCTGCTTCTAGATGATACAGGGAATGCCAGGAAGGTGAGGGCAAACTGGTATATATGGAAACCCAAATCAAATCGATCCCTTTCTTATTTCTAAACTGATTGAGAGAAATCCCTGCTCGTACAATAAGGCACATTTGGGAAAATGCTTCAAGAGCTTTCTCTAGTAAACAGAATTAAACACTCTTCTCTCTTCGGATATGTGTTCGCAGTTGGGCTTACCTTCATTAAATGTCCTTTTTCTTAGACTTTTAAAGTGTTTATTGTAATGTGTATTAAATATGGCAATAAGATACCTGGGGAGAGATACTACAGAGCACAGAAATAACTTTTTTTTTTAATATGCCATTTTCTTTCTTTCTTTATTTTTACATCTTTTTTTAAAACTAATTTTTATTCATTTATTTATTTTAACATCTTTTTTGGGGTATAATTGCTTTACAATGGTGTGTTAGTTTCTGCTTTATAAAAAAGTGCATCAGTTATACATATACATATGTTCCCATATCTCTTCCCTCTTGCATCTCCCTCCCTTCCACCCTCCCTATCCCACCCCTCCAGGCAGTCACAAAGCACCGAGCTGATCTCCTTGTGCTATGCAGCTGCTTCCCACTAGCTATCTACCTTGGTAGTGTATATATGTCCATGCCTCTCTCCCGCTTTGTCACAGCTTACCCTTCCCCCTCCCCATTACCTCAAGTCCATTCTCTAGTAGGTCTGTGTTTTTATTCCTGTCTTACCCCTAGGTTCTTCATGACACTTTTTTTTCTTAAATTCCATATATATGTGTTAGCATATGGTATTTGTCTTTCTCTTTCTGACTTACTTCTCTCTGTATGACAGACTCTAGGTCTATCCACCTCATTACAAGTAGCTCAATTTCGTTTCTTTTTATGGCTGAGTAATATTCCATTGTATATATGTGCCACATCTTCTTTATCCATTCATCTGACGATGGACACTTAGGTTGTTTCCATCTCCTGGCTATTGTAAATAGAGCTGCAATGAACATTTTGGTACATGACTCTTTTTGAATTATGGTTTTCTCAGGGTATATGCCCAGTAGTGGGATTGCTGGATCATATGGTAGTTCTATTTGTAGTTTTTTAAGGAACCTCCATACTGTTCTCCACAGTGGCTGTATCAATTTACATTCCCACCAACAGTGCAAGAGGGTTCCCTTTTCTCCACATCCTCTCCAGCATTTATTATTTCTCGATTTTTTGATGATGGCCATTCTGACTGGTGTGAGATGATATCTCATTGTAGTTTTGATTTGCATTTCTCTAATGATTAATGAAGTTGAGCATTCTTTCATGTGTTTGTTGGCAGTCTGTATATCTTCTTTGAAGAAATGTCTATTTAGGTCTTCTGCCCATTTTTGGATTGGGTTTTTTGTTTTTTTGTTATCGAGCTGCATGAGCTGCTTGTAATTTTGGAGATTAATCCTTTGTCAGTTGTTTCATTTGCAAATATTTTCTCCCATTCTGAGGGTTGTCTTTTGGTCTTGTTTATGGTTTCCTTTGCTGTGCAAAAGCTTTGAAGTTTCATTAGGTCCCATTTGTTTATTTTTGTTTTTATTTCCATTTCTCTAGGAGGTGGGTCAAAAAGGATCTTGCTGTGATTTATGTCATAGAGTGTTCTGCCTATGTTTTCCTGTAAGAGTTTGATAGTTTCTGGCCTTACATTTAGGTCTTTAATCCATTTTGAGCTTATTTTTGTGTATGGTGTTAGGGAGTGTTCTAATCTCATACTTTTACATGTTTTCCCAGCACCACGTACTGAAGAGGCTGTCCTTTCTCCACTGTACATTCCTGCCTCCTTTATCAGAGATAAGGTGACCATATGTGCGTGGATTTATCTCTGGGCTTTCTATCCTGTTCCATTGATCTATCTTTCTGTTGTTTGTGCCAGTACCATAATGCCTTGATTACTGTAGCTTTGTAGTATAGTCTTTAGTCAGGGAGCTTGATTCCTCCAGCTCCATTTTTTGTTCTCAAGATTGCTTTGGCTATTCGGGGTCTTTTGTGTTTCCGTACAAATTGTGAAATTTTTTGTTCTAGTTCTGTGAAAAATGCCAGTGGAAGTTTGATAGTGATTGCATTGAATCTGTAGATTGCTTTGGGTAGTAGAGTCATTTTCACAATGTGGATTCTTCCAATCCAAGAACATGGTATATCTCTCCATCTATTTGTATCATCTTTAATTTCTTTCATCAGTGTCTTATAATTTTCTGCATATAGGTCTTTTGTCTCTTTAGGTAGGTTTATTCCTAGATATTTTATTCTTTTTGTTGCAATGGTAAATGGGAGTGTTTTCTTGATTTCACTTTCAGATTTTTCATCATTAGTGTATAGGAATGCCAGAGATTTCTGTGCATTAATTTTGTATCCTGCTACTTTACCAAATTCATTGATTAGCTCTAGTAGTTTTCTGGTAGCATCTTTAGGATTCTCTATGTATAGTATCATGTCATCTGCAAAGAGTGACAGTTTTAGTTCTTCTTTTCCAATTTGGATTCCTTTTATTTCCTTTTCTTCTCTGATTGCTGTGGCTAAAACTTCCAAAACTATGTTGAATAAGAGTGGTGAGAGTGGGCAACCTTGTCCTGTTCCTGATCTTAGTGGAAATGCTTTCAGTTTTTCACCATTGAGGACGATGTTGGCTGTGGGTTTGTCATATATGGCCTTTATTATGTTAAGGAAATTTCCCTCTATGCCTACTTTCTGCAGGGTTTTTATCATAATTGGGTGTTGAATTTTGTTGAAAGCTTTCTCTGCATCTATTGAGATGATCATATGGTTTTTCTCCTTCAATTTGTTAATATGATTTATCACATTGGTTGTTTTGTGTATATTGAAGAATCCTTGCATTCCTGGAATAAACCCCACTTGATCATGTTGTATGATCCTTTTAATGTGCTGTTGGATTCTGTTTGCTAGTATTTTGTTGAGGATTTTTGCATCTATGTTCATCAGTGATATTGGCCTGTGGTTTTCTTTCTTTGTGACATCCTTGTCTGGTTTTGGTATCAAGATGATGGTGGCCTCGTAGAATGAGTTTGGGAGTGTTCCTCCCTCTGCTATATTTTGGAAGAGTTTGAGAAGGATAGGTGTTAGCTCTTCTCTAAATGTTTGATAGAATTCGCCTGTTAAGCCATCTGGTCCTGGGCTTTTGTTTATTGAAGATTTTTAATCACAGTTTCAATTTCAGTGCTTGTGATTGGTCTGTTCATATTTTCTGTTTCTTCCTGATTCAGTCTTGGCATGTTGTGCATTTCTAAGAATTTGTCCATTTCTTCCAGGTTGTCCATTTTATTGGCATAGAATTGCTTGTAGTAATCTCTCATGATCTTTTGTATTTCTGCAGTGTCAGTTGTTACTTCTCCTTTTTCATTTCTAATTCTATTGATTTGAGTCTTCTCTCTTTTTTTCTTGATGAGTCTGGTTAATGGTTTATCAATTTTGTTTATTTTCTCAAAGAACCAGCTTTTAGTTTTATTGATCTTTGCTATTGTTTCTTTCATTTCTTTTTATTGTTATTGTTTTATTGTTATTCTTGTTATTGTAGGTCTTTTCCTTCTCTTGTGTTTCTTGCCTAGAGAAGATCCTTTAGCATTTGTTGTAAAGCTGCTTTGGTGGTGCTGAACTCTCTCAGCTTTTGCTTGTCTGTAAAGGTTTTAATTTCTCCATCAAATCTGAATGAGATCCTTGCTGGATAGAGTAATCTTGGTTGCAGGTGTTTCTCCTTCATCACTTTAAATATGTCCTGCCAGTCCCTTCTGGCTTGCAGAGTTTCTGCTGAGAGATCAGCTGTTAACCTTATGGGGATTCCCTTGTGTGTTGTTGTTTTTCCCTTGCTGCTTTTAATATGTTTTCCTTGTATTTAATTTTTGACAGTTTGATTAATATGTGTCTTGGCATATTTCTCCTTGGATTTATCCTGTATGGGACTCTCTGTGCTTCCTGGACTTGATTAACTATTTCCTTTCCCATATTAGGGAAGTTTTCAACTCTTCAAATATTTTCTCAGTCCCTTTCTTTTTCTCTACTTCTTCTGGAACCCCTATAATTCGAATGTTGGTGTGTTTAATGTTGTCCCAGAGGTCTCTGAGACTCCTCAGTTCTCTTCATTCTTTTTTCTTTATTCTGCTCTGCAGTAGTTATTTCCACTATTTTATCTTCCAGGTCACTTATCCGTTCTTCTGCCTCAGTTATTCTGCTATTGATCCCATCTAGAGTATTTTTAATTTCATTTATTGTGTTGTTCATCATTGTTTGTTTCATCTTTAGTTCTTCTAGGTCCTTGTTAAAATGTTTCTTGCATTTTGTCCATTCTATTTCCAAGATTTTGGATCATCTTTACTATCATCATTCTGAATTCTTTTTCAGGTAGACTGCCTATTTCCTCTTCATTTGTTAGGTCTGGTGGGTTTTTATCTTGCTCCTTCATCTGCTGTGTGTTTTTCTGTCTTCTCATTTTGCTTATCTTACTGTGTTTGTGGTCTCCTTTTTGCAGGCTGCAGGCTCATAGTTCCCGTTGTTTTTGGTGTCTGTCCTCAGTGGCTAAGGTTGGTTCAGTGGGTTGTGTAGGCTTCCTGGTGGAGGGGACTAGTGCCTGTGTTCTGGTGGATGAGGCTGGATCTTGTCTTTCTGGTAGGCAGGTCCACGTCTGGTGGTGTGTTTTGGGGTGTCTGTGGACTTATGATTTTAGGCAGCCTCTCTGCTAATGGGTGGGGTTGTGTTCCTGTCTTGCTAGTTGTTTGGTATAGGGTGTCCAGCACTGTAGCTTGCTGGTTGTTGAGTGAAGCTGGGTGCTGGTGTTGAGATGGAGACCTCTGGGAGATCTTCACCATTTGATATTATGTGGAGCTGGGAGGTGTCTTGTGGACCAGTGTCCTGAAGGTGGCTCTCTCACCTCAGAGGCACAGCACTGACTCCTGGCTGCAGCACCAAGAGCCTTTCATCCACAGGGCTCAGAAAAAGAGAGAAAGTAGAAAGAAAGAATTAATAGAAGAGAGAAAGAAAGAAAGAAAGAAAGAAAGAAAGAAAGAAAGAAAGAAAGAAAGAAAGAAAGAAAAAGAAAGAAGGGAGGGAGGGAGGGAGGAGGGAAGGAAGGAAGGAAGGAGGGAAGGAAGGAAAAAAAGAAAAGATAAAGTCATATAAAATAAAGTAAGATAAAATATAATAAAGTTATTAAAATAAAAAATTATTAAGAAAAAATATTAAAAACAGACAAACAAAAAACCGGATAGCACCCTAGGACAAATGGTGGAAGCAAAGCTATACAGCATAAATCTTGCTCTCAAAGCCCACCTCCTCAATTTGGGATGATTCGTTGTCTATTCATGTATTCCACAGACATCAAGTTGATTGTGGAGCTTTAATCCGCTGCTCCTGAGGCTGCTGGGAGAGATTTCCCTTTCTCTTCTTTGTTCTCACAGCTCCCAGGGGCTCAGCTTTGGATTTGGCCCTGCCTCTGCGTGTAGGTCGCCGGAGGGCGTCTGTTCTTCGCTCAGACAGGACGGGGTTAAAGGAGCCGCTGATTCGGGGGCTCTGGCTCACTCAGCTCGGTGGGGAGGGAGGGGCACGGAGTGCGGGGCGGGCCTGCGGCGGCAGAGGCCGGCGTGACGTTGCACCAGCTTGAGGCGTGCCGTACGTTCTCCGGAAGTTGTCCCTGGATCCTGGGACTCTGGCAGTGGCGGGCTGCACAGGCTCCCCGGAAGGGGGGGTGTGGATAGTAACCTGTGCTCACACACAGGCTTCTTGGTGGCGGCAGCAGCAGCCTTAGCGTCTCATGCCCGTCTCTGAGGTCTGTGCTTTTAGCCGCGGCTCGCGCCCATCTCTGGAGCTCCTTTAAGCAGCGCTCTTAATCCTCACTCCTCGCGCACCAGGAAACAAAGAGGGAAGAAAACGTCTCTTGCCTCTTCGGCAGGTCCAGACTTTTCCCCGGACTCCTTCCCGGCTAGCCGTGGTGCACTAACCCCCTGCAGGATGTGTTCACGCCGCCAAACCCAGTCCTCTCCCGACGTTCCGACCGAAGCCGAGACTCAACTCCCAGCCCCGCCCGCCAGGGGGTGAGCAGACAAGCCTCTCGGGATGGTGAGTGCTGGTCGGCCCTGATGCTCTGTGCAGGAATCTCTCCGCTTTGCCTTCCGCACCCCTGTTGCTGTGCTCTCCCCCGTGGCTCCGAAGCTTTCCCCCTCCACCACCCGCAGTCTCCGCCTGCGAAGGGCCTTCCTAGTGTGTGGTAGCCTTTCCTCCTTCACAGCTCCCTCCCACTGGTGCAGGTCCCGTCCCTATCCTTTTGTTTCCGTTTATTCTTTTTTCTTTCGCCCTACCCAGGTACGTGGGGGATTTCTTGCCTTTTGGGAGGTCTGAGGTCTTCTGCCAGCGTTCAGTAGGTGTTCTGTAGGAGTTGTTCCACGTGTAGATGTATATCAGAAATAAATTCTTGTCTAGTTGTGTTTTCAAGCTTGGTTTCATCCACTAATGATTGGGTTGTGAAATTCACTTGGGTTTCCTACATATTAAAAAAAATCCAATCTACTTATTATTAATCTTACTGATGAGATCAACTGCATTCTAGGTCAATGATGAAACACTCAACTAATAGAGAAATAGCTTCCCCCTCAAATTTTTATTTTCTGTCAGAAATTTTGCTACTAATTTATGATATAGTTTTGGGGAGAAAAATATATTTGATCGGTAGAACTTTTTTTTTTTAGTCATCAATTTTATACACATCAGTGTATACATGTCAATCCCAATTGCCCAATTCAGCACACCACCATCCCCACCCCACCGCGGTTTTCCCCCCTTGGTGTCCATACGTTTGTTCTCTACATCTGTGTCTCAACTTTTGCCCTGCAAACTGCTTCATCTGTACAATTTTTCTACGTTCCATGTACATGCGTTAATATATGATATTTGTTTTTCTCTTTCTGACTTACTTCACTCTGTATGACAGTCTCTAGATCCATCCACGTCTCAACAAATGACCCAATTTCGTTCTTTTTTATGGCTGAGTAATATTCCATTGTATATATGTGCCACATCTTCTTGATCCATTTGTCTGTTGATGGGCATTTAGGTTGTTTCCATGACCTGGCTATTGCAAATAGTGTGCTGCAATGAACATTGGGGTGCATGTGTCTTTTTGAATTAAGGTCTTCTCTGGGTATATGCCCAGTAGTGGGATTGCTGGATCATATGGTAATTCTAATTTTAGTTTTTTAAGGAACCTCCATACTGTTCTCCATAGTGGCTGTATCAATTTCCATTCCCACCAACAGTGCAAGAGGGTTCCCTTTTCTCCACACCCTCTCCAGCATTTGTTGTTTGTAGATTTTCTGATGATGCCCATTCTAACTGGTGTGAGGTGATACCTCATTGTAGTTTTGATTTGCATTTCTCTAATAATTAGTGATGTTGAGCAGCTTTTCATGTGCTTCTTGGCCATCTGTATGTCTTCTTTGGAGAAATGTCTATTTAGGTCTTCTGCCCATTTTTGGATTGCGTTGTTTGTTTCTTTAGTATTGAGCTGCATGAGCTGTTTATATATTTTGGAGATTAATCTTTTGTCCATTGATTCTTTTGCGAATATTTTCTCCCATTCTGAGGGTTGTTTTTTCGTCTTGTTTATGGTTTCCTTTGCTGTGCAAAAGCTTTGAAGTTTCATTAGGTCCTATTTGTTTATTTTTGTTTTTATTTCCATTACTGTAGGAGGTGGATCAAAAAAGATCTTGCTGTGATTTATGTCAAGAAGTGTTCTTCCTATGTTTTCCTCTAAGAGTTTTAGAGTGTCCGGTCTTACATTTAGGTCTCTAATCCATTTTGAGTTTATTTTTATGTATGGTGTTAGGGAGTGTTCTAATTTCATTCTTTTACATGTAGCTGTCCAGTTTTCCCATCACCACTTATTGAAGAGATTGTCTTTTCTCCATTGTATATCCTTGCCTCCTTTGTCATAGATTAGTTGACCATAGGTGCGTGGGTTTATCTTTGGGTTTTCTATCTTGTTCCATTGATCTAAGTTTCTGTTTTTGTGCTAGTACCATATTGTCTTCATTACTGTAGCTTTGTAGTATAGTCTGAAGTCAGGGAGTCTGATTCCTCCAGCTCCGTTTTTTGTTTTTGTTTTTTTTTTTGTGGTACGTGGGCCTCTCACTGCTGTGGCCTCTCCTGTTGCGGAGCACAGACTCCGGACGCACAGGCTCAGCGGCCATGGTTCACGGGCCCAGCCGCCCCGCAGCATGTGGGATCCTCCTGGACCGGGGCATGAACCTGCGCCCCCTGCATCAGCGGGCAGACTTTCAACCACTACGCCACCAGGGAAGCCCTCCAGCTCCGTTTTTTTCCCTCAAGACTGCTTTGGCTATTCGGGGTCTTTTGTGTCTCCATACAAATTTTAAGATGATTTGTTCTAGTTCTGTAAAAAATGCCATTGGTAATTTGATAGGGATTGCATTGAATGTGTAGATTGCTTTGGGTAGTATAGTCATTTTCACAATATTGATTCTTCCAATCCAGTAACATGGTATATCTCTCCATCTGTTGGTATCACCTTTAGTTTCTTTCATCAGTGTCTTATAGTTTTCTGCATACAGGTCTTTTGTCTCCCTAGGTAGGTTTATTCCTAGGTATTTTATTCTTTTTGTTGCAATGGTAAATGGGAGTGTTTCCTTAATTTTCCTCTCAGATTTTTCATCATTAGTGTATAGGAATGCAAGAGATTTCTGTGCATTAATTTTGTATCCTGCAACTTTAAATATTTTTAAATTTCCAGGGAGACAAAGTAACATCTGTCAGATACCCTACAAACTGTTACTCGTTCCTTGTTTGGACCTAAGTATTTAATAAATGGAACTGGGAGGCAATTTCTTTTGGCTTAGGGAATGCCATGAAAAGATTACTGAGACTCTGAGGGTGGCATGAACTGAGAAGGCTTGAGGACTTCTGGGCTAGGCCCTCATACCTTGGGACCTCAAGAAGGATGTGAGCATGGCTGTCCCTGCCTTGCTCAGTCATTGACTGGGGCCACCTGAGAAGAGTGTGACCTCAGTCTGAAGGCTGGATGGTCCCTAGTGAAGCTGGTAGCTGGTAGCTGTCTCACTAACCACAGCTAAGCTCACTCCCCCACAGATGAAATGTTCCACAAATGTTGGAAAAATGAATGACAACCCATCTGCAAGGCCAGGGGAGCACGGTCTCACGCTACACTGAAGGAACCACCCAGAACTGTTGCCCACATGGGTAGGGGCTGTGGGAGTAGTTCCCCAGAGGAAATGGCAATTTTAGAAAAAAGCAACAGTCAGCTGGTTGTTCCAGGCTGGAGGCAATATTGTTGTTCAGTTTGGCTAAGGCTGAACCTTGCCATGGGAGGCGGCCCAGCACCTTTTCCACCAGCCCAGCCATTCAGATGGGATTCAGTTCCTTTGATGCAGGCAGACATGGTAGTCAGAGGAATTGTTAGAGGGCCGCAGTTGGTGTTTCTAAACAATTTTATGGAGAAGGAGGAACCGTTATACAGTTCTAATACCTGTGATCCCCCAGAGCGCTCCCATTCTTTAACAATTCACTTCCCATTCGCAAATGTGTTACATAGGTCTTAGTGTGACTATTAAGTCACCAGGCCCAGGCTTATGCATAAGCTTCTATGTGCCAAGTATTGTATCCCACTTGTGAACTGCCTCTTATCTAGATGATAAAAAGCAATTTCAGTAGCACTTAATTGGTTTGTGACCAGACAAGGACCCTGGGTCCCATTTACAGAGCTTGGGCTGTATGCGTTGGCAGTTCTAGAAAGCATGCATCCTATATGTTCAGTCACCACCTTCAGTCACCCATTATTTCTGAGCCTGAAGGTGGGCAAATTCTCTACATGTTAAACAAGGTTTGTGGAACTTAATCTAGCAAATAACTGAAAGAAATTTTAGACAGCCAGAAGGTTGAGCTGTATTTGAAAAAGGTGCCAGATTTCTCATCTAGCCTCCGGTTCTCATATTTTCATTCCCCCTACTTATGGAGCCACATTTATTCATGCTCACACTTGTGCCCTATTCCCAAACTCCTGTTTGCAAATTTTTCAAAATACTATTTTTTTTTTTTTTTAAATAAGCATGTTTCCTTGATTATCAACTGGTCAGAGGAGACCTCATCCTTTCTTACTTTTGTGAACTGGGATGTGATAAAAAGAGCCCTTACACACACATTACATCAGCTGTGTCATCAACTCTTGGAAAGTCCCATTCCTCTCTCAGTTTCCTACCTGTAAAATGAGGAGCCAGGGAAGGCCCTTTAAGCTTCTGGGAGTCTGTAAATTCCAGAGCCCTACCCCTGGTGTACTTCCTGCTCCCAGGAGCGTCTTCCTGCCCCTGTCTGGGGCAGGGCTCCCTTCCATGATAAATGCAAACTAGCACAAGGGCCCTCTGCTCAGCTGGTGACACCTGACCGTGTTTTCTGTTGACTCTAGCCAGTGATACTCAAGCTGCCTGTGAAAAAAAATCTATTTTTATCTGAGATGATGGACAGTAAATCATATGCCTGGTTTACAGTAGCTCAAGGCCAAGAGGAACCCTGCCACTTAATAGGAGATATTAACCTAGGGCACACACACCAATCTTTTGAGAGGAAACAACCCATACAAAAGATGGGCAGGGCAGAGTTTGTGACTTTGGTTAGCTTTCACTTGAGGGAGAGACTAATTAACGTAAAAATTAATTTTATGTGGCTATCAACCAGCACAGAGTTTATATGCTGTAAGAGAATTATGGTAATTAGCGCAGCCAGCACAACAATACAAATATTCAGTGGCATTTGTGATTTCCAGCGGTGCCTTTGCTACCTGGGCATTTCTCCTTCTGAGTATCTGTTTCTCAAGAACATGGTTTTTAATAGCTTTGACTTGACATTTATGTCTTGAGCAAAACTGAAATGGGCAGCTGAAGACTAATTATGCTAAATATTCCAACAAGCATAATTACCAGCAATCCAGCAGGGGGCACTGAAAGCAATGTTTCAGTGTGTCTTTTTTTCTTCTTCTTCTTTTTTATTTATTAATTTTTTTTATCCTCCTCCCCCCCCAGCTCCTTATTTTAGGCTTATTTAATGGAAACTGATTGCATTATTGTAACGATTCCTTTTTTGCATAATCTACACCACAGTAACCTAGAAGCATTTTTATTTCAGCATAATTTCAAATTTTGGTTTCTGCTCTGTTAGATTCTTTTCTTAATTAATTAATTGGCAGTAATTAATTAATTTTTGGCTGCATTGGGTGTTTGTTGCTGCATGCGGGCTTTCTCTAGTTGCAGCAAGCGGGGGCTACTCCTCGTTGCAGTGCGCGGGCTTCTCATTGCGGTGGCTTCTCTGGTTGCGGAGCACGGTCTCTAGGTGCTCGGGCTTCAGTAGCTGTGGCACGCGGGCTCAGTAGCTGTGGCTCACGGGCTCTAGAGCGCAGGCTCAGTAGTTGTGGTGAACGGGCTTCGTTGCTCCACGGCATGTGGGATCTTCCCGGACGAGGGCTCGAACCCATGCCTCCTGCATTAGGCAGGCGGATTCTTAACCACTGTGCCACCAGGGAAGCCCTCTGTTAGATTCTTTCCAATCACAGAAGAAGCAAAATCTTGGCCTGAGCTCCAGCCTAGGAAGTTTTTGAGCAGAACCTCCTGATTTCATTTTAAGGGCCGCTATGCTGCATGCCACCCGGTGCCTTGCCCGGTACTGGAGTTAATTGCAGAGGGCCTGAGAGGGCGGGCACGTGTACTTGCAAATGTGGTTTCTATTAAGTCAACAGCGAAATTGAGAAACAAGCTTTTCACTAGCAAATGCTAATTATAATGAAAAACTCCTAACAATATACACAGGAGAAAAACATATATAAGTACAGCACTGTAATTTCCTGCAGATCATAGTTGGCAGCATTTGACTGAACAAGTCAAGGACCTTATAAGCAAGATTATCTAGAAAATCCCTTGCTTCGGAAGCCGAAATCCTTTAAGTCTTCAGTATTTAAATGCAGCTGTATTGCTGATTAGATGTCAGAACTAGAGCACACTGAAGTGCCCTGTTTAGTGATTAACTCAATGGACCAATTTTGCTTTCAGATACTTCTACCAAAGGAAAAATTTGCATACAAATTCAGAAACGACTATCATCTTTCTGGGTTATGCATCTTTCTGGGACTGGGGGATGCAAAACTTGTGAATGCCACAGTAATCCTGTTCCACAATTGTCTTCTCTCTAATTTAATCTCTTAGTGAATTACCTTTATGACCAAGAGTGTGGCAGAGGTACAGGTGGCTTGCTAGAATCAATTCTTGTTTCTTTCAGTGCTTTGTTGATTAGTATCCCCACTCTGCTATGCAGGAATCAGCACTCAGAGAATGCTTTCAACTCTGTATCATGGATTAAAATCTTAGGCTGTATGTGGGAGTTCCCCAGTAGATATGTATGTGACTTTTTTGCTTTTATGCTTATAACTAATCCACCTAGTGCATCGTAAATTGGAGATATAATCTTAGCACTCCTCACCTTACAGGGAAATCCCTGTAAGTCTCAGCTTAAATTGTCTCTCCTTTCTGGATCCCTTGGCACAGGTAGACAGGGCCTCCTTTGCCATCCCACAGCACGTGGGCAGCTGAAGGGCAGGGATGGGGTGTGAAATGGTTTAACTGTGAAGCCCATACTGCGTCAGCCAACACGGGCATTCGTTAGCGACACCAGAACATGTTCCCTTGACTTTGGAGGCTCAGACTCAATTTGGAAACTGCATTTCCCCCTAAAAAGACTGAGTTGAAAATAGAAGGAACCAAGAAAGAGACTAAACTCTAAGCTCTAAATCCCTGAATATATAAAAAGCCACAATAAGTGATAAGCAGCAGATGTTTATTAGAGGCATTAGAGGAAGCCAACACAGTTGATAAGGACTATATATAAAATCTGAACTGTGAGCAACTGCAGACACAGAGAATATTCTGGGGTTAGTAAAGAGGGGTCTGATACAAGGAAATAATCACGAGGTACACATAAGGGGTCAGAACGGCAGGTTCCCTCCTAACATTTCTAGGGTCCAGACAAGAGTACAACGGGAAGCTCACATACTAAATGTCTAAATATTTTGAAACTATTAATCAGGTTTACAAGTTGATAAATAAAATATGTTATAGCTCCCTACTCTGATAAATAGGAAGGTCAGGTTGAAATCGAGACTTCGCAATGTCCTCAGGCCTATGACCTACTTCCTTTTCTTATTACTCAGGCTCCATCCCGCATAGCAGGAGCCCACCTGTATACTCATGGCCAGCTTGCATATCCAAGCTCCAGCCACACCCCCTGCCAAGAGTCACCCCTTGACCACACCACTGGCATTGGGGTTGTACACACACCATTAGCAAGGCCCTATCGTGGAGAGGACAGCCCAAGAAAGAAGTTTGTACAGCTTGGAAGTGGGCTCAGGGCTATTAGGAGGGGATTCCAGCATCCTGGATACTGACAGAGGGACCTAGAAGGAGGCCTGGGCTCCAGATATGCCCCATGAGGTGGACAGGATGGGCTTTTCTAAAGTTCCGAGTCCAAGGCAGGGCCCTTTACCTGGGTCTAAGGCAGCATAGGCACATGGAAGAGGATCTGTGGATCCCGGTGATGAAAGAACAAGAAGGATGCCTGGGCCAGATAAGAGTAGGGGCAGTTTCCTTATGGCTCCAGCAATTCCTGGTGAAAGGAAAATGGAATTTCATGCAATAATAGTACTCTAAGCTATGCTATTTATAAATTGGTATACACGGTTGCACATTAGTTACCTGTATATGGTTCTAATCCATAGGGTGGGTTCAGTAATTTACACTTAATCTTACTTCCTTGAATCAAAGGGTTGGGCAGATAAACTCCAGTTGACAATGGCAGTACACATGCTGGTACCCAAAGTGGGAAGACCAAGTAATCAGTCTTCTCTTGCAGATTTTAAATGTTTAATCCTATCTGGGCATGCTACAATTACCACAATTCTATCACAGTTATGGTGTAGGAGAGGTGGTGGGAACAATAAGGAGACTAAAAAGAGTGATCTATAATACATACTGTCTCTATGCTATGCTGTTTTTTTATCCCCTCAATAAACCTGAGAGATGAGGTATCATTATATCCACCCTGTCTCAGAGAGTTGGAATAATGCCACACAGCTCATGTCTCTCGTCCTCTATTATGACATTTAAACATTATTGTATTTTTGTTTGTTTATTATTTTTTCCTTATGGACTTCTTGTATGTACGGTCCATGTTTCCACCTGGTGCATTAGAGGTACTCCATAAACATTCTTAAATACACATTAGTTTCTCACGTATTTAATATTAATTATGTCAGTTTTTGAAAGCCCAGAAGGTAATGTGGTATAAAGACCAAAGTGTGAGTTAACAGACTGAGGTGTCCAAGAAGTAGGCATGACCAAGGCTTGGGGCTGTTAACAATGTCATCTCTAGTCTCTGGAGTAGTTTGGCAAGTTAGGCTTGCAAAGGGGTTCAACCCATGCTGTGTTCCTGAAATGCAACTGAACTCTCTTACAGGATGGGCTGCTTGGCACTGATCTGCATGGGACCACAGAGTAGAGGAGCACATGATATCCAATTCTGTGCCGAATGGCAAACAAAAATGGGCGGAAGCCAGGAGCCTGAGCAGAAGCAATGCTGTAAGTTGACCCAGGAAGACACAGGCATGGATACAGGGTGTGAACTAACATGTGCCCCTCAGCAAGGGGGATGTCCTTTCTCAGCAAAGGGTAAGATGCAGTGGGCCACGTCCTGGCCCATCTGTAGTGAGAGCAGTTACATCGAATTGCACCATTTTGCCTATAAAGGAAAAGGATGTGTTTGTATTTCTTAGCCGTTGTGGCAGTGGACAACCTGTCCTCCTCGGGAGAGACTTTGATGAAAACTATCTGCCTTTTTACAGGTAATGCTGATGAGTAAACAAGTGGAGATCTGTTGCCCAATAGGCTTCTTACCATTTCCTCACTCCAATTATAATTCCCACTCGCTCTGGCAGGCTGGAGGCACACAGAGTGGCCAAGTAGGAGACAGCAGAGAACGGGCTGCTCCCGAAAGGCTAAGTACAGTGCTGGGCATGGTCAGTTTCTCCTCCCAAGCTCTCACAGCAGATCTGTCACCTCTTGGGAGCAGTAAGTAGAGGGCAGCAGGACCTGGCACTGCTGGGGAATGGAAAGTTCTCAGCTCCCCCCAGTGGAAATTCCAGCAGTGATCTCTAAGTTATATCTTAACTGAATGACTTGGAAGAAGATTTGAATGCAGTGAGTTAACTAATGGCTTTAAGAAACATGTGTATCTCAGTCTGCCAATTTTTGCTCTGCAAAACAAAATATTTAAGAAGCAATGATCTCTTTCTAATGGGTTGTGTTCCTTATTAATATGATTGTAGGTCTTCTTTTTCATGACATTTCTCCTTCAGCCTCTTACCTCATGAGCTTGACATCATTTTTGCAGCAATTTGGGGCCCACTACCTGCTTCCAAATCTCATGGCATGTGATCAACTGATAGACTAAATAGAAATTACTAAATAAATTCTAAATAAATTTAGAATTTATTCTAAAAAGAATAAAACTATATAGACTCATCACATAGGTCTTAACCATGAAACTAAATATAGCAGAGGGTACCGAAATAGAACAGAAAGTATCAAACTTGCTTTCCTTTTGAACTCATCACCTATTGCTTTTCACTGAGTGCTAGGGGCCAGCAGGGTCTTCCTGGTTCTCTTGAGATAACGTGCTATCCCTGAAACTCAGCTTGATGGATGAAACACTTTTCATGACATTTATTTTTTGAGAAAGTACTGGGAGAGTTAAAGGGCCCCGTTCCAGGGCAAGCACCCCAGTGCTTTGTTAGCTCAATTGATATTAACCCTTGACAGTTATTCAGTATTTTCCCACTCTTTCCCCAGGAGCAACACTGCCCGGAGAAGAAACCAATCATTTAGAAGGTAAGAATTCAAGATAAAATATTATCGTTGACTTGTAAAAAGTTGGAATGCATTTCTGCTTGACTTTCTGTCATCAAAAACAGCATGAAAGAAGTAAATTTTCCTTCCCAGTTGATCCATAAATATGTTTCTGTTTTTCCTCATAGTGACCAAGGGTCTAGAGAAGACAAATTCTCACTGTGGCAATACTTGGGCTAGTGGTTGAGGCTGAAGGCATTGTTTCTGTTTTAAACTTGGCTTGGGACATTGGTGTGACTGTAGTTAAGTCATAAGATTCCCAGCTTTTATCTTCTTCAGATGTTCAGAAATTTTACACCTCATGCAAATATGTACCCGGGAGGGAAGTTGCTCTCTAGTAAATGTTCCTTCACAGTATTGGCTTTGGCTTTGGCTCCCGTGGAGCTGTTTTTACCATCTTTACAAACAGACCAAAGCTCTTTAAGCCTATGCTGCAGGCTTTTATTCATGATTGGGATGCCTGCCTGCCTCTCCCCAGCAAGCACACCTCTCAGCCCTTCGCTGAGATCCACGGACGATACTCTGTGTTCGTTCCTTCACAGGATCACCAGCTGGTGATGTGCTTGGGGTCCAGTTATGGGCCTTGTGTGCTGAAAACAGGCTTGAACTGAAAACAGTCTCCTTGGTTAGGCAGCGGGTTTTAAGAGGAATATGAGTCAGGCATTCTTCTTTATTTGCTTTACATCATGAGGGATTTCTAACTCAGAAGAGCAGGACGCAAATAGGTCAGTTTACGGATGCAAGATTTTCTCATAGGATGATTTCAGAAGGAGCAGCCGGGTTTGCATGAGCGCTAAAGCCTTCCTTTTGCAGTGGCAGCTGTTGTTTTCCTTCCTGCCCCTCATTCCTTCTCCTCTGTAGGTGTATGCCCCCATACCTCCCGTTTCCTAGGGGGAACTTCCTCTCCGGGAGGAAAAGTGACGAAGCAGTATTATCTCCGTTCATCCCTGCTCTGTAACTTTGGGCAAGACACTCAACCTGTCCAAGTGTCAGCTTTCTTACTTGTAATGTGAGTAATAATGCAGTTCACGGTGTGATGATGAGGGTCCCATTAACTTAATGCATAAACGGTAGCTCATATATTAATAAGATTTAGCGTGATAAGCCAGTTTACTAACCTGCTGTTTAGCTGGTATTTGCCTGGGACAGGTGTCAGGAAAGGCCTGAGGAAGCAGGCTGTGTGGTGTCAGGGGTCAGCCTCATTGGCTGAGGGAGGTAGGCGTAGCTCAGGCCTGGGAAACCCGTCGTCGCCTTTCCTGTTGGCGTCTGTGGGGAGTTGCCCTTGGCGGGTCCCTGAACTGGAGCCCATGCCTCCAGGGGCCTTGGTCCTTCAGTGGCTGCCCCTCAGGGTGCTGTCCTCTTTCACTTTTCAATGCCACCCCACGAGCAATGTTTCTTTCTCTTTCTGCAGCAAGGGAACATCATCCTCCCTTGTTGCTCCACTGCTGTCCCGCAACTTTTTAAAAAACTCAACTGGGATTTTGACTGTTTAATCTGTTCTTTGGCTGCTCAGGAAAAGGTCGGTCCCTTTTCCTTTCTCCATCTTGCACAGGGCTAGCACAGCTGGCTCCTTTCTTTTCTTTTGCTCTGTGTCGTGTCAGCAGTTCTCAAAGTGTGGTCCCAGGACCAGCAGCCTCAGCATCACTTGGGAATTTGTTAAATATGCAAATCCTTGGGCCCCTCCCCACACTTTGTGGATCAGAAACTCTTGGGTGGGGCCCATCAGTCTGGGATTGAACAAGCCCTCCAGGTGATTCCAATGCTCATTTAGTGTGAGAGAACTACTGTTCTGCATCTTTAGGTTCAGACTTTGTCCCTAACACACTTCTCAGGGAAGCCCCCAGAGCGACAGATACAAAGTCAAGGACTGTTGGGTCTGCCAAAAGCACCCATTGTTCCGCTCACTAGGCTGAGGTGTAGAATCCCATCTGGTAGGGATTCCCATTGGGCCACTATCTAAACTGGCCGGGACTCTACTTATTTCTGTCCTAACTGGCTTCTTGTCTTCCCTCTGCGTCCTACCGACCTACATTCCCCCAAATCTCCCCTCTTGGTAACTTCGTCATCTCAAAATGAACCCAGCGATGCTACAAATGGGCTGCAAGGAACTTGCTGGACTTTCCTGATCAAATCTGTCCAGATTTTCTCTACATTCTTGGAACAGATAACCCCAAACATTTTTTCTCCAGTTTTATTGAGATATATCTGGCATACAGCACTGTGTAAGTTGAAGGTATACAGCATAATGACCTGACAGACATATATTGCTGAGTGGTTACCATAGTAAGTTTAGTTAACATCCATTACCTCATATAGTTACAAAATACTTTTTCCATGTGATGAGAGCTTTTGGGATCTAAGACTAGCAACTTTCAAATACACCCTACAGCAGTGCTAACTATAGTCATCATGTTGTACATTCTATCCCCAGTACTTATTTATCTTGTAACTGGAAGTTTGTACCACAACTTCCCCAATCTTTAACATGATATCCCAATTGCTCCAGTTATGGGTACCACCTGAAGCTTTTTTTTTTTTTTTGCGGTACGTGGGCTTCTCACTGCTGTGCCCTCTCCCGCTGCGGAGCACAGGCTCCGGACGCGCAGGCTCAGCGGCCGTGGCTCGTGGGCCCAGCTGCTCCGCGGCATGTGGGATCTTCCCGGACCGGGGCACGAACCCGTGTGCCCTGCATCGGCAGGCGGACTCTCAACCACTGCGCCACCAGGGAAGCCCCACCTGAAGCTTTAAGAGGTTCTTATCGGTATTTTCCTGAGTGCTGAGTCCTTCGCTCCTCATTGCTCTGGTCAGCATTGGAAATGTGGCTTCTCTTTCTCTGTTAGAAGTCTTCGGGTCCCAGGGAGCCCTCTTTTCTAGTTCCATCTCTAAGAAGAGTGGGACCTGGGAGCATCTTCCTCTGGCCTTCTTATCTGTCTAGCCTGGCCTCCAAGATCTCATTCTCCTTTTTGCATGTGCCCAAGATGTCAGCCTCCCTCAAAGAAAACAGCACTTTTTCCCCACCCCCTGGCTTGCCTGCCTTCTCTCAGTTTCTTCCCTTCTTTCAGGGCACTGGCCCACGTTTTCTTTCTTTTCTGGCTACGTTGGGTCTTCATTGCTATGCACAGGCTTTCTCTAGTTGCAGCGAGCAGGGGCTACTCTTTATTGCGGTGCACGGGCTTCTCATTGTGGTGGCTTTTCCTGTTGTGGAGCACAGGCTTCTAGGCACGTGGGCTTCAGTAGTTCTGGTTCGCAGCCTCTAGAGCACAGGCTCAGTAGTTGTGGCGCATGGGCTGAGTTGCTTCGCGGCATGTGGGATCTTCCCAGACCAGGGCTTGAGCCCGTGTTCCCTGCACTGGTAGGCAGATTCTTAACCACTGTGCCACCAGGGAAGCCCTGACACATGTTTTTTTTTATCCCAACTTTTAATTTTAGAAAATTTAAGACCCACGGAAAAGTGGATAGAATAGTACAACAAAAGTGTTTATACCTCTCCACTGGACTCGCCAGTGGCTGACATTTTGCCACACTTACTTTATCCTTTCTCTCTCTCTCTCTACACACACACACACACACACACACACACACACACACTTTTTTCCCTGAACCATTTGAGTGTGAGATACAGACACCATGACAGTTTACCCCTAAATATTTCAGCTTGTATTTTCTAAAACAAGGACATTCTCTTACATAACCACAATATCATTATTATATACTATGTAATATATGTAATTATATTATATAGTGCATATATTTTAACTAATATATATATAGTCCCTAGTCAGATTACTCCAAGTATCCTCATAGTTGTATGTCATTGTGTCTCTTTTGTCTCTTTTAGTCTGGAACAATCCCTGTGACTTATTTTTAAATTTTTTAACTTTTCCATATGGTGGCATTTTTGAAGAGTGCAGGCCAGTTGTTTTGTACTGTCTCAGAACTGGGATCGGTCTGATTGTTTCCTCATGATTAAATCCAAGTTAAAGGTTTTGGGTCAGAATATTATATAAGTAATATTGTGTTCTTTTCATACCCAAACATTGGTGCAATCTGGTGAAATTCAGGTTACATGCAAATAGGAATGTATATTATGATCCCAGAACTGTAGAGCAGAAAAGAACCTCACAGCCTCATGCAACTACCTCACGTTTCAAATGAATACACTGAGGCACAAAGAAGTCACAGGCCCATCGCTGGACTCAGCTGGTGGCAGTTAGCTGTGGCTGGTACACCACGTGCTAAACTCTCCTAAAATGTTAGTGTTCACTTCCTTCAACTTTTCAGGACCCTAGTGAGTGTGAGATGAATCCTGGAGATGTGGGGCAGTTGACATTTATACATACACAAGAGAGTGTTAGCTCGAAGTGTTTTTCTTTTCCCTGCTTTGAAGTCCGGCAAATTCCCCTAGTGCCCTCTCTGAGATACTCAAGAAGCAACGAATGCCTGTTTTCCACAGGGAAGACAAGTTTTATGTAAAGAGTGGCCTTCTACAAAGCTTCAGAAACGCTTCTAGGTTAAGAGAAACAGCAGCCCAGCGTTTTTGAGCTATTTGTATCGATTTAAAAGGCAGGTCTCTCCATTGACCTGTTTTCAGTGCTATAATCCCATTACCTTGGCACGATCCTCTGGAGTTGTGCTTTGTTTGGGGATTTTTAATTCCTTTATTTGTAACAGATCAAAAACTATCTGGCATACTTGATGCATTTGCATGCGGGATCTTGCTGCCTTCCTGAATGCACGTGTCTGCATATTTCCCAAATAACCACTCCCAGTCTGCCCATCCCTCCCCATTGTATGTGGCAACCCTATTCGCAAGCCTTTCAACTCCTCTCCCTAGGAGATTAACTAATAACTCTGTTAATGGATTAAAAAAACCAGGACTTTGTGCGAGACTTACCAGGCTGCTTTACGCCGTTGCGTGGGGCATCTCTAACAGACCCTCCAGTTTGGGTTTCGGCAGAGGTGTTTGGTGCACTGGCATGCCAAATAGTTTTGAGTGTTGGGCTGTATCCCATAACCACACCTCCAGCACTGTTCTTCCATGTGGGACAATGGAACAGTCCCCAGGCTGAGAAGTGTGATGGGTAGTTTGAAGGTTCAGAACAGGGTTTGGCAAACCATGGCCTGTGGACCAAATCTGGCTGTTTCCTTTTTTATCCAGATACCCCAGATCTACTCTAACAATGGCTTTTAAATGGTTGGAAAAAAAAAAATCAAAAGAAGAATAAATTTCTTGACATGTAAAAATCATGTGAAATTCAAATTTTATTGTCTATGAAGTATTAGAAACACCCATGATTATTCATTTATGTATTGCTTATAGCTGCTTTTGTATTATAAAGGCAGAGTTGAGTAGTTGTGAGAGAGATCATAGGCCCACAGAGCCTAGAATAGAGACCATTCATTCATTCATCAAATAACCACTAGGCACTTTTCATGTGCCAAGGTCTCTGCTAAGCATTGACAGTTGAAAGATGTGAAGAAACATCTCTTCCCTTGGGGAGCTCAATCCTTCAGGTAAAACAAGGTAAACAGAAAAATTACACAGTGATAGAGCTGCTATAGTAGAGATGTATGAAAAATACCACAGGAACACAGAGTAGGCAGCCTTTCTTGGGGGGTGAGGGAATGGGCAAGTAGCTGACATTTTAGCTGCTGGGGTGGAGGTGGGCTGCTCAATATTCCCACCACCTCACATAACCACTACCGTAAACTTTGTGGTATTTCTTACCAATCTCTCTTCTTACGCATGTTTTGTACGGTTGCGTTTATAGCACAAATATCTTGTATTCTACTAACTTGTCACCTGTTATGAGTGGGAAGCAGTACAGGGTTGGCATTAAGCACCAGTGTTGGTATTAAACTGCATGGAAAGTCACTTCACCTCAATGTCCTCATTTGTAAAATGAAGATACAATGAAAACCTATCTGAGAGGGTTGCTGGGAGGGTTAGTGAGACAAAGCATTGAGTACACTTAACACAGGACCTGGTGGGTGACAGGTGCTCAGTGATGTCAGCTGGGACAGCCCTCCTTTTCAACTGTGTCCCATGGCCTGAAGCTTCTCCTCCATGAAGGAATCTGCCAGAGAGATGGGAAGTGGGTGGAAGTGAAAGACCAGGGATGGAGGTTAACTTGGTATCCACCAAATTCAATGGATTTTACAGATCTAGTTATGCATATTTTACTTTATTATCAAAAGATTTGAGTCGGGTTACATATATAAAAACCAAACAATGGGACCAGGATTAAGGAGAGTTGACAAAGATGTTGTATCCCTGTTGTATTCCTGGCAGCAGCTCGCAGCTTTTGATGCTTGGTGAATGTTTTTTACTGAAAACATGGTATGGTGTTTCAGGTAATGGAAGGAGTTTGGCACAAAAAGAGCATGGGAGAAAAATGCTAAAATATTGGGTTTGAGCCCTGTTGTTGCTAAATGTGTGCATTGTTGAAGGTTCTCCAGTGCCTAATCTGTAGGCAGTGATAAGCCAAAGGATTTGGACACATTTTATTTTAGCAAGAGATTTAAAAAGCATTATGTAGAACAGAAGGGGAAAATCCTGGAATTATGGAGAACCAGGTAGAAAGTTACAGGAATAGCCCAAGTGAGGAATAATGAAGTATAGAAATAGAAAGTGGAAGTAGAGATAGAGAAGATGGATTTGGAAGCAATTCCTGCAGTGGCTGGGCTGGTATGTTGAGCCAGGAAGAAGCTTCCAGACTGAGAAGCTGATGACACAAGAAGGAATTGGTTTTGTGGGCAAAGTGTTACAATCAATTTGGTTGAGTTTGGATTGCTGTGGGATGTGGATCAAGCTGCACTCGTGGACCTGGGACTTGGGAAAGGTTGTCACTGGAGATGTTGAGAGTCATCAACACATGGGCGGGAGCAGAAACTATAGGAGTGACCTGGGAGAGGATGGAGTGAGAACAGACGAGGTACAGGACAGAACCTGTGAATGTCCACATTTAGGGGGACATGAAGGGATGGGAACTAATGAAGAAAGAATAAAGGAAAGAGAGAGCATCAATCAGATAAAGGAAGGGAGCCCAGAACTGAGGAGGCTCAAAAAGCCATGGGAGGAAGATTTCCAGAGGAAAGAGGGCCACCAGGACCCACAGCAGGAGGGGAGTTAAACAGGATAAGGTCGGGGAAGAAAACTTTGCGTTGTCAATTCATCAGGAACTGTTGTGGATGGTCATTTCACCAGAATATTAAGGGCAGGATTCAGTTGATGGTGCTGCAGTGACTGAACAGGTAAGAAGGAAGCAAAACTGTCATCCACCTTCCTCGACTGCAGCGCTGACACATACAGTAATCCCCCTTATACATGGGGGATGTGTTCCAAGACCCCCAGTGGATGCCTAAAACTGCAGATAGTACCGAACCCTAAATATTCTGTAGGGGAGCAAAATTTGCCACCCCCAAATGTGTCTTTGGCATGCAGATTATTTCGAGTTGAAAACAATCAAGACTCAAAAGACTCAGGAAGAAACTTTGACCTGTCCCCTTAGCTGTCTAAAGAATTCAGATAGAGAACCTATTAAGGGAATAGAGCAACCACCACAGATAACTACAGATAACTACAGTATGTAGTTATACAGTATGTACAGTATGTAGTACACAGATAACTACAGTATGAACTAGGTAGGCAAGAAGGAACCTAGCAAAGTCTATTTGTTAAAATTCCTCTCTGTGTCCCGTTGTCTCTGCCTGGCCCAGCAAACGTTGTCAATCGCCTTCCTCTACTTTGAAGTTCCAAACCCTGCACCGACATCCTCTTTGGTCTTTAGCTAAGGATGGTATTTAAAGTGGAGTTTCAGCCATATTAGCGAGTTACTCAGTTTTTCTGGGTCGCTCCCATGTCTACATATTATTAAACATTGATTTTCTCCTGTTAATCTGTCTCATGTCAATTTAATTCTTAAACCAGCCGGAAGAACCCAGAAGGGCAGAGGAAAATTTCTTCCTCCCCGACAATACTGTTATATATACATACCTATGATAAAGTTTAGTTTATAAGTTAGGCACAGTAAGATCTTAACAATAACTAATAATAAAATAGAACGATTATAACAATATATTGTAATAAAAATTATATGAATGTGGTCTCTCTCTCAAAATATCTTATTGTACAAATTTAATGCCTTTTCCATCCTTACTAAGCACTTATCCCTCACTGTGGCAGTAACTCTTGCAATTTGAGGTACAACAGCAAAAGTAGCATGAATTTCTGTTTTCTTCTTCACAATTTCAGGGATAGGAGATTTCTTCTTACTGTAAATCTTAGCACCCTCAGCATAGGATTTTTTCTTTCCCTTTTAAGTCCAGAACTCTCACCTGTTCACTTAAGGGAAGCACTTTACAGCTTCTCTTTGGCATATCCAAGTTGCCAGCATCACTACTTTTGCACCTTGTGGACATTATTATATAAAGTAAGGGTTACCTGAACACAAGCATGGAGGTATTGTGACAGTTGTTCTGACAGCCAAGATGGCTACTAAGTGACTAACAGGATATGATGGACAAAGGGATGATTCACGACCCGGGCAGGACAGAGCTGGACAGCAAGAGATTTCATCATGTTACTTGGAATGGTGCACAATTAAAAAACTTATGAATTGTTTATTTCTGGAATCTTCTATTTAATATTTTCAGACAGAGGGTGACCTTGGATAACTGAAAACCTCCCAAAGTGAAACCACCCATGTGGGGGGTCCATTAAAAAGTCAGATTTAAATATCAAGATTCACAAATTAGAACGAGCCTTCACCATAGCGCCTTCTTTTGCATCCTTGCTGGTCTGCTTATGCAGGGCTCCAGTTTGCAGTAAATTCCCAAAAGAGAAAAGCTTACTACTATCCTATAATGAAAAACCTAGGCCAAGCTACTTCCAACATAAACCCTATTAATGTATCACATTCCCAACCAGTAGAGGTTATACCATCCACATAAAATAAAGAGAAAACAAATGCTGTGGCTGTTCCACATGTAATTTAGAGTCCCATGTCTTTCTGGCCATACATAAAGCACCACAAACTAGATACATTCATACTAGAATATCCCAGAGGAATGTTTTTTATTAGTCGGAACAGCAAGAAATAAAGACTAAGATAAATTTAATATTTAGCTCTAAATCTTTAGTTTCCCTCATTAGTCCGACTTGCCCGCAGCCATATTGCTGTAAATTAAACAGCTGAAGCTGGTGTGTTGCCAAAATGCACAGCCAGAGAAATGTTAACGGTTCTCTCCTGTTCTTACACCTGATCAAGTTAAAAACAAAAAAGTTATCTGTTTGCCATCCAGACAGGTCATTAGAAAACTCTCAACTTATTTTTGAAGTTGTCTTCAGCTCTAAGGTGGTCTTTATCGAAAGGGGCTGATGGAGCTAAATAGGGAAACCGCTTTTGGTGGGGCCTCATCACGGAAGAGTTTCAGAGAAGGTTCCTCCAATCAGAATGTTGCCAAATTATCACTGCCCAAAGGAGTCAAGAAAATGCCGCTGACTAGTGGAAGTCAATGCAGATACACTAACACTTTTGTGTGGAATGTCTCAGAAAAGATCCTGGAGGCTAGATTTCTCTGATAGGGGAGGCCGTGCCAGACGAGAGGGAACGCTCCTTCAGGTGCTTGACCAGGCCGAATTTGGTTTGGGGTGGAAATGGGGGTTTGGTCTTCTCTCCCCATTTATCTCATTAGATCGATCTTATTGATCAAGGATAGACAGTTAGCTGCCCTAATGTCTTCCTACCATACTAGTGACAGAAAACAGAGTTCTGGTTGAACAAATATTTATCAAAGAGTACAAACTGTTGATAACTAAAGAAGAACAGAGGAAGACAACATGTTAGCTCTACTTCGGCTTTCCCGCGGCTACCAGAATAGTGGTGCCAGAGACACACATTCTTTGATCCATCAGCCTCAGCAGCCTGGAATTTTCAGTCATCATATTCTTAAACTAGGTGCTCTTAAACCGAGTTTTCCCAAATGCGACTGCACATTTGAATCACCTGGAGAGCTCTAAAAGCTCCCAGTACGCCGGCCACACCCCAGACCGATTACATTATTATCTGTAGGGGTGTGACCCCGGCATCAGTAGTTTTTACTGCTTCCCAAGTGATTCGAATAAGCAACCAAGTTTGGGAATCACTGCATTAAATCTCAATCCTGACCGCACAGTAGAGTCACCTGGGAACCAGCCCAGGCCAAGCTAATCATCAGAATTTTTAAAAAAAGTTCCCCAGGTGATTTTAACACGCAACCAGGGCTGAGAACTTCTACTTTTAAGCAGTGACTGTCAGAGTGAGGTTACAGAGCCTGCGTTAGGATCAGCTACGTTCCTCATTAAACATGTCCTTCCCAGGCCCACCCCAGACCTACCGAATCAGACATGGGGCTGCACCTACTGTACAGGCTCCCCAGGTGATTCATATCCTCACTAATGTTGGAGGCCCACCCCCTCAAACCTCTTCTCACCTGGCCTGACAATCCCTCAACTTGTAGGAAGAGAGCTTTATTCTTTTTGCCCGAGGAAGACGGTTAAAATTCCTGTTGAAGTGCAAACACCGTGACATAATCTCCAAGATACATTAGGTGAAAGGAGCAAGATGCAGAATAGCCTGTATAGCATTTGCCTTTTAAAAATAAGTAATATTTGTATGAGTATATTTATATATGGGCGGAAAATCTCTGGAAGAGTACAGGTCAAGAGGTGCTTCTGTAGAATGGAAGAGGGTGGTTTGGCGGAGGGGAGGACCTTTTGTAATTTGTACCGTGTACATATATAACTCCTCTATTCAAAAACAGTGTAACTAAAAATGTGAACATTCTAGGGGGAGAAGTCTCCTTAAACCTTGTTAGTCACTTATACCCCAGAGTGAATTATTTTATCAGAATTTTTTTTTCTGAACAGATTTTGATATGAGGAAGAACAATAGGGTATATGGCATAAGGACAAGGGAAACCAAAGAAGGTATGGGGAATAGGAAAGAATCTCAGATTCTCAAAGTCAGTCTTTGCCAACTTTACATATTTGCCCATGGTCAGTCTTGACCTTAACTCCTAATCCAAATGATGGAAACAAAATAGTAAGTATCTCCCTCTTCAGACACTGTGTTTGGAAAATAAACAGGGGCTTTTTGTCTTCACCAAGCTCTAATAGAGTAGGGGTGAGGGGCGGGGAGCCCCTTGGCCACTTGGACCTTAGCAAACAAGCTTCTACAAAATGCTGCCTCAAATTCCCCTTGTTACCACCAGGTGGCAGCAGCAATCCACTTCTGGTCTAGCCCAGGAGATGCGTAACTAGCATGGTTCTACTTGTTTAATCAGCGTCTGGTCAGAGAACTGTAGAAACTGAGACGCGAAAGAACATTTCTTAAAAGTTCTCCTAATGACCACATGTGCTGAAATGGAGGGAAAAAAGAAGAACAATGTATTAAGAACACTTAATATTCAACACAACGAATTTCATCTGTGAAGGGAAGGGAGCTAAATCATAACATTTCCAGACACCTACTATGTGCCAAGCACCTTACTAAATGCCTTGGATGTTATTTCATTTGATCATCAATACAGACTTGTGAGCTGGATACCAATGCCTCTATTTTACAGATAGGGAAGCTAAAGTGGGGATAGATTAAGTAACTCGCCTGAAGTTTCAGAGAAGTAAGACAGAGGCAAGGTGTGAACCCAGTTTGATCACATAAATCCATGATTCTTCCATTACTCTATGTCAGATTATTGGGAGTACCAGGCACTGGCCAAAATGGCCTTGGAGGATGGCTTGGAGTTGGACCACAGTATGCTTGGGGAGGGGTGGATTTACCAGCCAAACAGCAGGATTCTGATAGTGAGAGAATATGATTGTTGTTTGTGTACCCTCTGTTTTATGTCCCAGTACTTGCCCTTGACACAGGAAGTAAGAGATCAACAGTGCTTTCTAAATTTGAGCTGTCTGTATAATCAGGAGGAACCTCTTGGAATCAGAAGAGTCCTGACCTAGAGAGAGAATTATGTTCTAAAGAGGGGATAGAATGCTTTTTTCCCTAGAACAATATGAACCTGAAGTGAATGACAGATTTCATGCATGTCAAGTGGGAATGTTTATTAGTGGGAGGTTCCTCTGTACTTCTTGCCTTTGTAACTAAATAGTATACTTAAATCTCTCCTTCGTATCTCTTGACTTATTAGGTAAGACGAAGAAATTATCTCCCTATATGTTCCTATATCTCTCCTTCCTATAAATTTCCCAATTTGGGCTGGTTAAACCCTTATTTTTATGTCCTCAAGGTTAGTAATTTACATTCCGTCCTACAACTGTAACGAAAAGTAACTGTGGTATAATTACATAGAGTATTTACCACAGGACTGAGCAGTGTATGGTCAGTAGGGAATTCTCTATGACTAACCTTGTCTTGAAAGGGGAATTCTCCCATCATCAAGGTCACATGAATTCTCTTCTCTAATGTGTTCAAAATAATACCATGTCTGGTTTAATTGCATCTGGACCACAACTTTCATGTAAATACTTTATTTTTTTACAGGTTCTATTTGCCATTTCTTATTTTATTGTTAGAAGAAAATAGGCTTCGTTTGTCATGTCACTAGAATATGGCCCCTTGACCACACCATCAGTTGGATGGAGCAGTGTAGTCCCTTTATGGGTTTGTTCCACATCTGTCACTGTGGGCTTTCTTTGTTGTGTACTGCTTGGCTGGTTTCCCTGTTTGTTAGATCTCAGGTTTCCTCCTTAATTGGATTTGCTTTTGTGTTTTGCTAAAATACATCCTTAATAATTATTTCAGAAATAGTGTATGAGGAATCTATTTTCCAAGGGTTTGCATATCTGGGATGTCTTCTTGTCACTCTTTTTTTTTTTTTTTTTTTAAATATTTTATAACTTCTAGGAGAAAGCTCTTTTTTTTTTTTCTGAGCTTTTAAATAAATAAATTTATTTATTTATTTTTGGCTGTGTTGGGTCTTCGTTTCTGTGCGAGGGCTTCCTCCAGTTGCGGCGAGCGGGGGCCACTCTTCATTGCGGTGCGCGGGCCTCTCACTGTCACAGCCTCTCTCGTTGAAGAGCACAGACTCCAGACGCGCAGGCTCAGTAGTTGTGGCTCACGGGCCTAGTTGCTCCGCGGCATGTGGGATCTTCCCAGACCAGGGCTCAAACCTGTGTCCCCTGCATTAGCAGGCAGATTCTCAACCACTGCGCCACCAGGGAAGCCCTTGTCACTCTTTCTTGATTAAAATTTCATAAGAAAAATGTTCTTTGATTTCCCTCTTAACAGTTTTTAGTATTCTGGAATGAATGTTAGTTGTGTCTTATAATTTCTACTGGAATTATTTCAGTACTATCTTAATATTATTTTAACAAAGGAGATTATACGAGTAAATTTTGGTCTTTAATGAGTCTTTGGGGCTGCATCCAGTAAGAAGCAGCCACCTCCCATTTCTTTTACACCTTTGTAACACGAACTAGGCTTTTTTTTTTTTTTCCTCATATGTTCTATTTTGTTACCCTGAAGGCTTCTGGAGGGGTTTCAAAAGCAATATTTCTATCATCATTTTGTGAGTCCCATTTTCACAACTCACTTAGAAGCAAAATATTTTATGAGAAGCTATGTTGGGTCCAGAACAAGTGAAACACTGACTGTCAGGCAAGATTTAGAAAATAGAAGCTTCCCATAAATTTAAGGCTAGAAATCCCATCTGCATAAAGAAAGACCCCTTAGCCCACCAAGAAAATGCCTGTGGGCTTCTGAAAACTCCCTTCCTCTACAAAAGAGAGAAAATCATTAAAAGTTTTGATTTATGCCCCAATCTGTTGCTGTTTATAGCATAGAAATCTGTAATTCTCCTGCCAATGGAACTAAAGTTGCTCTTAAACGGTTACAGTAAAAAAATGCCCAAACCAAAATATTTGCCGCATTTTTCTTTCTAGTGACCTCAGTAATACCTGAGTGGATATATAATTATTTCTTGGACATTACTTTGTGTTTAAACAATTACTTTGGGATTATCTAAAATTCACTTGACCATGAGTTTTTGACATTATTAAAATGGCTAGCTAATTACTCATAGACTGCATATCGTAGGCAGGTTTTGAGTAATTCCCTTGAAAACAAATATTCAAAAAGAGTTTTTATGTCCATTTAGGTCTCTTTCTTGAGCTGAAATAAGCAAGGCCAGCTGTGCTTCAGCCTAGAATCATAAAAGTGAAAGAATGTAAACTGATACAGCCACTATGGAGAACAGTATGGAGATTCCTTAAAACACTAAAAATAGAACTACCATACGACCCAACAATCCCACTACTGGGCATATACCCTGAGAAAACCATAATTCAGAAAGAGTCATGTACCACAATGTTCATTGCAGCTCTATTTACGATAGCCAGGACACAGAAGCAACCTAAGTGTCCATTGACAGATAAATGGATAAAGAAGATGTGGCACATATATACAATGGAATATTACTCAGCCGTAGAAAGAAACGAAATTGAGTTATTTGTAGTGAGGTGGATGGACCTAGAGTCTGTCATACAGAGTGAAGTAAGTCAGAAAGAGAAAGACAAATCCCATATGCTAACACATATATATGGAATCCGAAAAAAAAAAAGGTTCTGAAGAACCTAGGGGCAGGAGAAGAATAAAGACATAGACGTAGAGAATGGACTTGAGGACACAGGGAGAGGGAAGGGTAAACTGGGACGAAGTGAGAGAGTGGCATTGACATATATACACTACCAAATGTAAAATAGATAGCTAGTGGGAAGCAGCCGCATGGCACAGGGAGATCAGCTCAGTGCTTTGTGATCACCTAGAGGGGTGGGATAGGGAGGGTGGGAGGGAGACCCAAGAGGGAGGGGACATGGGGATATATGTATACGTATAGCTGATTCACTTTGTTATAAAGCAGAAACTAACACACCATTGTAAAGCACTTATACTCCAATAAAGATGTTAAAAAATAAATAAAAGTGAAAGATAATGGCTTATCTCAAATGAAGATCCAGCTACAATTGCAGGCCTGACCTGGCCACTCAGCCATGCACGTGTGGAGTTCTCTGTTTGAGACTGTAATGGTCGGCCCTGCTGAACATTGTTGCATCCTGGATGCAAAACAAAAGGGCTGTTAGAAGAAAAGTTACTTTTCTTGAATGTAAATATATCTTTCTCGAGGTTGGAAAATTGGGAATGATCTCAAGATGTCCATCTGACAAAATTTAGCCTGCGAAAGAGCTGCACCAGGCCAACAGGGCCTTCAAATGCATCAGGCACTATTTCTTCCTTGACGTAAAGCACTACTAACTCTTGTTTACCCACAATTTAACCAACCAGAAAGTTAAGGTAATCCCTTCTCCCCAGACTCTGTCTTTAAGAGAAATGATAATTAAGGTTGTGTGGTTTTAGGGATACATCAACACAATAGGATCACCTTGACTTAAGCCCGTTCTTCCGATGATGTCAGTTTTGTGTGACATTCCTGGTGGTGCCCCTAAAGCAATGCAGAAACTTGGGGGTACTTATGCCTCCTCAGAGATTAAATTGCAGTGTCAGTTTCCTAGTTGTATTGCACTGCTTTCCTGATTCTAACCGACTCTAATCATTCTGAATAAATTTAAAGCCAGAGACAGATATAGTGAGCCCCTATATACGTTTAAAATAATCTTTAAGAGTGTGAAAACTTTCCCTGATAAAACATGGCTTTTGACTCCTCCCACCTTCCCTACACAACTTACCTGTAGAAAATAGATAGATAAACAGATAAATGCATGAATCAATCGATCTGGCTGTGCATATTGATAAGATATAATGCAAGGAAAAGGTTGATTCAAGAAACCATTGAGATCTTTTTTTTCTTAGTCATCACTACTTTGTGTTTCTAAACTTCTTATGAAAATAACTCAATTTCTAGCAGCAGCTTGTGCTGGTAGAGGCAAGCCCAGATATACGCAGGAACTGCTGAGCCCGTGTTATGATTTGAGGGGTGTGGGAATTAAGTGAGATTTGAAGTGCCTTGCCTATCACTGATACACGGAAGGCATTCCACAAGTATCAATTTCTTCAAAGTCTAGCATTAGAATCAATCTTTGGATTCTTTTTTTTTTTTCAGTCCTCTTTAGATATACTCAGCTCATTCTTTCATTCACATCTAGATTCTTTCACCCAGTATTCATTCATGGTTCCCTGTGTGTCAAGGCCTGTGTTGGGCATGGGGATACAGTGGTGAATAATAAATCCCTGAACTCACAGAGCAACAAGTCTAGTGTCAGTGATACAGCAGAGACTTTTCCTCCGTTAAGAGGAAAAGGGCTTCCCTGGTGGCGTAGTGGTTGGGAGTCCGCCTTCCAATGCAGGGGATGTGGGTTCGTGCCCCGGTCCGGGGGGATCCCGCGTGTCGTGGGGCGGCTGGGCCCGTGGGCTGTGGCCACTGGGCCTGTGCGTCCGGAGCCTGTGCTCCGCAACGGGAGAGGCCACAGCGGTGAGAGGCCCGCGTACTGCAAAAAATAAAAAAGAGGAATGAAGTCAGGAACCTGTATGAGAGAGGGGGAGAGGGTCAGAAAAATGTCCCAGATAAATAAAAGCAATTTTCAAGTCCCTCAAGCTACATCTCATTGTGGTCCAGAGCTGGCCTTGATGCTACCCTTGACTCTGCACCCAAAGACCAAGGTGAGAATGACATCCCTTCCTTAGCTCCAGCTCAAATCCAAGGGTAGTGATGCCAGAGGAATTGCTGCTTTAAAACAAAGAAAAAGAACAAAACAATAACCATAATGAAATAAAAGCCTTAAAGCTAAAGAAAAATAAAATGTCATGATTTGTGCATTGTTTCTACAAAACTGATTTGTTCTGTGGTGGAAGATAGAGTCTGCCCTTGATTTCTACAAAACATGCAGTAATCGGTTATGTACTCCAGGGAAAAACTATTCTTAAGGGGGCAGGAACATGATGGATTCACTTCCTTGGTGAGGTTTATAATATGTGGCAGTTTTAGCACAAGCAGGTACTTGGTCTATAAACCGGGAGAGCACGGCATTAGTGGTGGCTTGTTTGGAAATGAAGAAGAATGCAGCTCTTCCTCTCACTCTGCTTGTGAGTCCTTCTGGGGATAAACAGGAAGATTAAGTGTTTTCCTGATGTTGTGTTTGCCTGTCACGGTAATGTGCACACGCCCCATTGCCAGCACCTTTACACAGCCCCACAGACCTGCTATTTTCGTCGGCAGGAGCTGTTCATCGCAGACCCAGGTCTCATTCTGTGTTGAATGGAGTCAGGGTTATTTCCGCTTCTTGTTCCAATGCTCCCTCTCAATTAGATGCTCTACGATTAGCTGCTTCGCAATTAGACACCGGATCCCTTAGTCTGTGAGCATCCAGTTTCTTGGTCCCCGGAGGCCATTTCATGTCCTCACTCCTCAAAGCCTGCTGTTCTGCTTGTTGCCATTTAAATGGTGCTAAAGAGAGCAGCCCTGGCAGCCAGCTGGCTTCCCGGAGGCCTGTGGTGCTGCTGAGCCACCAGAGACCCAAGTCTGGTCCTCAGATGGGTGTGTGGGAACACGAGCTGTCAACTCCAAAAGGGATTTCATTTTACAGGCCTGATTCATGCTAACTCATGTCATAAGAGACTGGCTGATAAGCTAAAATGCCAATTTCTGTATTTACCATTAGAAATGTACTTGCCAAGCAATAAATCTGCGTCAGCCACTCAGTTCGTTATTTGCACACAATTAAAGTCTGTTTGGGAAACCAAATTACGGATCACAAGGTTTCTTGGTGAGGGGAAAATGGACTCTCATACACTGCTCATTGGAGTGTAAATGGAGACAAGTTTTCTGGAAGGCAATGTTTTATTATGTGCAACTTTTACATTGAACAAGCATGATGAGTTCTTTATTTGCGTCTCCTCTCACCCCTTGAAAATTTATTCAGTGGTGGAATCTTGCCCCTGTCACTGTCTAAAAACTTGGCCGACCCCCTGACTTTTCCACTTACTCATATGGAATAGATTGGCCTATGATCAAAGTCACAAACACTGGCTCAATTCAGGAATGAAAACTATACAGTATGAGCTGTTAATCAAACTTCAGTCTTCAGTCTTCAGTCAGGCTTTTCCTCCCCTCTCCCAGCTAAGGCCTACGGTTGCTGGGCCACCTATCTTTTGGACAATAATCTTGATCACCTTAGCATTCCTCTCTTCCCTTCTTTTTACTTGCTAATTGCATCTTCTAGCCTCTCAGAGGATGGAACATGGTGGAGGAAGAGGCTATTAAGCTTGAGGTAAGGGTCACCATGCTCCTCCCGCGCCCATCCCCATGATGGGGCCTCACATCACAGCTCAGCTGAAGATTCTTTCGTCATAAATCCACTTCCCCTTCCAAACTTTCAGCCCTTTCTGCCTAAGTGATCCAAGGGAGGAGGAATTGACTTTATTTTCATCCTTTGAAATTTTGTTCAGGCATGTTAACTTTGGTGTAGAACATCATTGCAGTTCAGATCCATGTACTTTTAGTTTGTGTGGGTCTGTGTATTTTGTCAGACTGAATGCCTAGAACTGGAAAAGTTGTGCTCGTGGGTGCTAGTAACATGGTGGGTAAGAGCTAGGGTTCTGGAGTCTACTGTTTGCCAGTGTCAGGGTCAAACTTTTAATATCCTGTTACATATGCATTGAAAGCCTCAAAGATGTTCATAATAGTAGCAAATGCTTATTCTGCACCTGCTGTATTGCACAGACGATTCCAAGAGCTTTATCTGTACTAATAAGTTTAGTTTCTCAACAATCCTGTGTTATATATTGTCATTATCTCCATTTTGCAGCAAAGAAACCTAGGCAAGGAAAGACTGCACTACTTGCCTCCAGTCATAAAATGATAAATTCCATCCAAACAGTCTGACACCAGAACCCACACTCTTGATCACTCTGCTTACTAATGCTCATGAACACAAGAATTTTAGTTCTAGGAATTTAGTCTCAGGAAATAGACGCACAAAATAACGTAGCTGGATCTTAATTGCAACGTCTCTAATAACTTGAAAAAACTGGGTACAACTCTTGCGTTTGATAGTAGGAGACTGATTAAATAAACAAATATGTTAATATGAACCCAAAGCCTTTAAACATGTATTTTAGAGGAGTATTCACATATAACAAATGCAAAAATGCACCAGTAGTCAGCGAAATGCAAATGAAAGTAGAGCGGAAAAAATGAGAAGGAGACGTAATGTTCAGTGCTGGCAAGAACAGGCCACTTTCCTTCACTACTGATGAGAGTGGGAATTGTTAGGATATCTTTGCAAAGGAATTTGACCAAAACTTCTAATGTGCTTAAAAATTAGAAACGTGTAACCCTTTGACTAACATTATTATTTATGAGAATCTATATTACAGAAAGTAAAGCATGGACATCAGGCAAAAATCTGGAAATAATTGAATGTCTGTCAATAAGACAATGATTGATTAATTACGGTACATCCATGCTATGTTATATTAATGCAGCTCTTTTTTTTTCTTTTTTTAATTGAAGTATAGTTGATTTACAATGTTTCAGGTGTACAGCAAGGTGATTCAGTTATACATATAAATATATATATGTATTCCCTTTCAGATTCTTTTCCATTATAGGTTATTACAAAATATTGAATATAGTTTCCTCTGCTATACAGTTAAGTCCTTGTTGTTTATAAAAACATATTCTTTTTATGTAAAGAATTGGAAACAATGAAAAAGAATTGTGACAAATCTAATCTATATAATTCTGCTTTGTACTATTATTTATTTATATTTTTAAACATCTTTATTGGAGTATAATTGCTTTACAATGGTGTGTTAGTTTCTGCTTCGTAACAATGTGAATCAGTTATACATTTACATATGTTTCCATATCTCTTCCCTCCCGCCGACCCTCCCTATCCCACCCCTCTAGGTAGTCACAAAGCACCGAGCTGATCTCCCTGTGCTATGCGGCTGCTTCCCACTAGCTATCTATTTTATGTCTGGTAGTGTATATATGTCCATGCCACTCTCTCACTTTGTCACAGCTTACCCTTCCCCCTCTCCATATCCTCAAGTCCATTCTCTAGTAGGTCTGTGTCTTTATTCCCATCTTACCCCTAGGTTCTTCATGACATTTCTCTTTTCCTTAGATTCCATATATATGTGTTAGCATACAGTATTTGTCTTTCTCTTTCTGACTCACTTCACTCTGTATGACAGACTCTAGGTCCATCCACCTCACTACAAATAACTCAATTTAGTTTCTTTTTATGGCTGAGTAATATTCCATTATATATATGTGCCACATCTTCTGTATCCATTCATCCAATGATGGACACTTAGGTTGCTTCCATCTCTGGGCTATTGTAAATAGAGCTGCAATGAACATTTTGGTACATGACTCTTTTTGAATTATGGTTTTCTCAGGGTATATGCCCAGTAGTGGGATTGCTGGGTCATATGGTAGTTCTGTTGGTAGTTTTTTAAGGAACCTCCATACTGTTCTCCATAGTGGCTGTACCAATTCACATTCCCACCAGCAGTGCAAGAGTGTTCCCTTTTCTCGACACCCTCTCCAGCATTTATTGTTTCTCGATTTTTTGATGATGGCCGTTCTGACTGGTGTGAGATGATATCTCATTGTAGTTTTGATTTGCATTTCTCTAATGATTAATGGAGTTGAGCATTCTTTCATGTGTTTGTTGGCAATCTGTATATCTTCTTTGGAGAAATGTCTGTTTAGATCTTCTGCCCATTTTTGGATTGGGTTGTTTGTTTTTTTGTTATTGAGCTGCATGAGCTGCTTATAAATTTTGGAGATTAATCCTTTGTCAGTTGCTTCATTTGCAAATATTTTCTGCCATTCTGAGGGTTGTCTTTTGGTCTTGTTTATGGTTTCCTTTGCTGTGCAAAAGCTTTGAAGTTTCATTAGGTCCCATTTGTTTATTTTTGTTTTTATTTCCCTTTCTCTAGGAGGTGGGTCAAAAAGGATCTTGCTGTGATTTATGTCATAGAGTGTTCTGCCTGTGTTTTCCTGTAAGAGTTTGATAGTTTCTGGCCTTACATTTAGGTCTTTAATCCATTTTGAGCTTATTTTTGTGTATGGTGTTAGGGAGTGTTCTAATCTCATACTTTTACATGTAGCTGTCCAGTTTTCCCAGCACCACGTACTGAAGAGGCTGTCCTTTCTCCACTGTACATTCCTGCCTCCTTTATCAGAGATAAGGTGACCATATGTGCGTGGGTTTATTTCTGAGCTTTCTATCCTGTTCCATTGATCTATATTTCTGTTTTTGTGCCAGTACCATACTGCCTTGATTACTGTAGCTTTGTAGTATAGTCTTTAGTCAGGGAGCCTGATTCCTCCAGCTCCATTTTTTGTTCTCAAGATTGCTTTGGCTATTTGGGGTCTTTTGTGTTTCCGTACAAATTGTGAAATTTTTTGTTCTAGTTCTGTGAAAAATGCCAGTGGAAGTTTGATAGCGATTGCATTGAATCTGTAGATTGCTTTGGGTAGTAGAGTCATTTTCACAATATTGATTCTTCCAATCCAAGAACATGGTATATCTCTCCATCTATTTGTATCATCTTTAATTTCTTTCATCAGTGTCTTATAATTTTCTGCATACAGGTCTTTTGTCTCCTTAGGTAGGTTTATTCCTAGATATTTTATTCCTTTTGTTGCAGTGGAAAATGGGAGTGTTTTCTTAATTTCTCTTTCAGATTTTTCATCATTAGTGTATAGGAATGCCAGAAATTCCTGTGCATTAATTTTGTATCCTGCTACTTTACCAAATTCATTGATTAGCTCTAGTAGTTTTCTGGTAGCATCTTTAGGATTCTCTATGTACAGTATCATGTCATCTGCAGACAGTGACAGCTTTACTTCTTCTTTTCTGATTTGGATTCCTTTTATTTCCTTTTCTTCTCTGATTGCTGTGGCTAAAACTTCCAAAACTATGTTGAATAAGAGTGGTGAGAGCAGGCAACCTTGTCTTGTTCCTGATCTTAGTGGAAATGCTTTCAGTTTTTCACCATTGAGGACGATGTTGGCTGTGGGTTTGTCATATGTGGCCTTTAATATGTTGAGGAAATTTCCCTCTATGCCTACTTTCTGCAGGATATTTATCATAAATGGGTGTTGAATTTTGTTGAAAGCTTTCTCTATAATGCAGCTCTTTAAGTAATGAATTCGATCTTTACCTATTGACCTAGAGGAGTGTTCATGATATATTGTGTGAGAAAAGTTGCTTTCATAATGTGTAGAGCAAGACCCCATTTTGTGAAAACACACAATAACCTCTGTGTGTATGAAAGTTTGTGTAAGAGTGGAGAAAGCTCTGAATGGTTACAAATCAGGATATTAACTTTGGCTACCTCAGGTGGGTAGCATAAATGTGTTTGTGTGTGTGTGAGTGTGTGTGTGTGTGTGTGTGTGTGTATGCACCTTTGGACTGTTTCATTGGAATTTTTTAATTAAAGAAAAAAAGAGTATTAAAAGATATGAAAGACATTTATGATCTATTGTCAAATGGAAAGAAAAATATATATAAATCTCATTTTAAAAAGCAATCCAGATGGTATATGTGTTTATTAATGTGGGTATAGAGAAAAAGACTGAAATGTTAACAGGAGATATTTCTGACTCATGGGATTTTTATTGTCTTTGATCTGTCTGTGTTTTCTGAATATCAAGCAATTAACATATATTAATTATATAAAGAAAAAGCTTTGTTAGAAATAAAATGAGGAACTGGTTTGTAAGGAAAGATAAAGAGTTAGAATTGAGTTTGAAGTGAATTTTTTTTTAAGAGGGTGATTGGTAAAATGGAGTCAGAGCAAAAAGTTGAACGACCTCAAGGATGGTACATTTGAACAGTTCAGTGCCTGAAAACATTTTCTCCATTAGAGGGCAACATCTCCTGTGTCATTAGTCAATAATCTTGTCACAATACATGACCTGCAAAGATTAGCGGGAGACCCAATTTTGAGATTTCTTTTGGCAATATTTTCTATCTAAAATACTCTGGCTTATACCAAACCATCTTTTACCTAGAAGGGGGAAGATAAAGAATTTGGAATAGAACGTTAACAAGGAACAAAGATGAATCCAGGCAGACTTGTGGATGCAGGACATAAATGGAGTGCAGGGGTGGATACGGACCGGTTGATAGCAGAGGAATCCTGACGCAAGGCGCTGCAGTCCTTAGTGTACTGTAGCCGTAAAGCTGTGGAACACATCCATTGAGAACAACAGAGACTAACGTACATGTTTTGTGTTAAGAACTGGACTTAACTCTTTCCGTCAAAGGCACGTGGCATTTGTGCAGTTCATTACCTGCCATTTGCAGAACTTTGTAAGGTACATTTGTGGGGGGAGTTGGGGGAGCATATGTGCAACATTCATCAGGCCCTCATAGAATTAGGAGGGAAGGTGGTTTAGTACAAAAAATTCTTTTTATTTCTTCCTCATCTAGGTAATAGCCAAACCAAAGCTTCAGTTATGCAGAACCTCAGATCTGGATTTCTGTTCAGGATAAGGTTAGTACATGGAGAGAAGGAAGAAGAATTATTATAAAATTAGAGAAAGAAATTTAACGACAGGGAAAAATCCTAAGCTTCTTAGCCATTTAAAATTGCGGCTGAAGTAAACCCTTGTTGAGCAGACTGGATCATAAAACTGAAGCTGTGGAAGACCAAAGACGAGAATTCTTGTTTTTCTACAAGGATCCCATTCAGAAAGAGGACTGTAATGTGAAAGGAGAAATAGATAGCAATTTACTTTTTACTGTCTGTGATGCCAGTTGTACAGTTTTGAACTCCATTGTTGTGGAGAATGTCAATGGTCCCTAAACGGTCCAGCATAACCGGGAGGTGATGGGTTTCGTTTCGGGGCTATAGTGCCGTTTATTGCAGCTATTGAGAGGTAGCGTTTCCGGGAATGAAATAATGGTGAAATGGAATGCCTTTTCTTTTTATGTCCCTTTTGTCTGATACAGTATTTTTAGTTGTTAACTCAAGGTTGAAATAGACCAAAATAAAAACCTGAAAATAAGAGCTTCAAGTAAAAATCTCTGTTTGGCCCATGCCAGAAAAAACCGAAACCCAAACTTCTGGCTTTTCAACATCAATTAGAACAAGTGCTATGGAAGATGTTGCTAATTAGGCATTTCTGCAGAAATTTAAGACATGTAATCAAGAAATAATTATAATCCTAGAAGCTGATTTTTAAGGAGTGCTTCCTTGTTTGTGCTTACTCCTTCCCTCCTGTTTTGGAGGATTAGATGTGAATATTCCTTCAAAAGTCACTCCACCACCTCTTCTCCTTTAGCTCATCCTCATGTAGTCCACTGACTTTTATCTCTGGCCTCTCTTTGTCCACCAGGGCCTTTCCTTTTGTCCATAAACACACTCTAGTCTACTTCATCCTTTAAAACCAACCATCCACCCAACCCAAAAAAACCTTCCCTCAATCTCCAAACCTTTGAGCCTCCTATCTAAGTCTAACTTCACTAGAAGTGTAGTCTAAATTTTCCTCTCCCAGTGCTTTGTCTCTCATTCTCCCCTCACTCGTTTCCAAACTAGTGTTCATATTCATCTCCCTACTGAAGGTAAAAGTGACCCTCAATTGACAAATTCTCTTCCTCCCTGGGCTCTAGGGCATTTAAACGTTTCCATCCCTTTGTCTTTCCTGGAATTCTTCTTCCTTGGCTTTTGCAATACCAATCCCATTGCTCTCCCTCAGCGCTTGTTGGTTCAGTCTCATTCTGTTTGTCCTTAGAATCCGATGTTTTCCAGGTTCTGCCCTTCTCTCTCTTCTCTGGCTTCGGGATAATAAAATGTCATTTATTCATTTCAGGTATCGTGATAAAAGGCAGGAATGCAAGATGACTAAAACATCACCACCTACTAGGAATCCTTAGACATAGTATCTGTTGATGATAGTATCAATAACATCTCGTAGCCTCAATTTCCAGATGTCATAAATACCTAAGATACAGATCTTCATTTGCAACCCTTTACTGTGCATCCCTAGCTGAAGCCCAACAGGACCAAAAGCAAACAACTCAACACCCCTCCCTCATTGCATCCTCCCTCAACAGTCCCTCCCATATTTAATGGCGGGAACATTCCTCTGGGATAGGCAAACTAGAAACCTGGGAATCATCCTACATCACTTTCTTTCAACCTCCACTTCTAATAAATCTCCAACTCTATCACTTGTCTAACAGAAAGATTGTTTAAATACCTGCCCTTTCTTCACTGCTTGGCCCAGACCTCCTCCTTTTGCACCTGGAAAATACTACAGAAGCCTTTGCTTTCCTTTTCTCCAAGTTCTGCATCAACCTCCAAATTCATCCTCCACAATGCTGCCAGAGTGCCTATTGTTTTTTTAATATTTTAAAATTATTTTTTATTGGAGTATAGTTGCTTTACAATGTTGTGTTAGTTTCTACTGTACAGCAAAATGAATGAGCTATACATATACATATATCCCCTCTTTTTTGTATTTCCTTCCCATTTAGGTCACCACAGTGCGTTAAGTAGAGTTCCCTGTGCTATATAGTATGTTGTCATTAGTTATGTATTTGATGCATACTATCAATAGTGTGTACATGTGTCTCAATCCCAATCTCTCAATTCCTCCCCGCCACTTTCCCCTTGGTATCCATACATTTGTTCTCTATGTCTGTGTCTCTATTTCTGCTTTGCAAATAAGATGATCTATACCATTTTTCTAGATTCCACATATATGCATTAATATACAATATTTGTTTTTCTCTTTCTGACTTACTTCACTCTGTATGACACTCTCTACGTCCATCCACATCTCTACAAATGACCCAATTTTGTTCCTTTGTATGGCTGAGTAATATTCCATTGTATATATGTACCACATCTTCTTTATCCATTCATCTGTTGATGGACATTTAGGTTGCTTTCATGCCTGGCTATTGTAAATAGTGTTGCTATGAACATTGGGGTGCATGTATCTTTTTGAATTATGGTCTTCGCTGGGTATATGCCCAGTAGTGGGCTTGCTGGATCATATGGTATTTCTATTTTTAGTTTTTTAAGGAACCTCCATACTGTTCTCCAGAGTGGCTGTATCAATTTACATTCCCACCAACAGTGTATGAGGGTTCCCTTTTCTCCACACCCTCTCCGACATTTATTGTTTGTAGATTTTTTGATGATGGCCATTCTGACCAGTGTGAGGTGATACCTCATTGTAGTTTTGATTTGCATTTCTCTAATAATTAGTGATGCTGAGCATCTTTTCATGTGCCTCCTGCCCATCTATATGTCTTCTTTGCAGATATGTCTATTTAGGTCTTCCGCCCATTTTTTGATTGGGTTGTTTGTTTTTTTGATATTGAACTGCATGAGCTACTTGTATATTTTGGAGATTAATCCTTTGTCAGTTGCTTTGTTTGCAAATATTTTCTCCCATTCTGAGGGCTGTCTTTTTGTCTTGTTTATGGTTCCTTTACTGTACAAAAGCTTAACTATAAGACACTGATGAAAGAAATTAAAGATGATACAAATAGATGGAGAGATATACCATGTTCTTGGATTGGAAGAATCAACATCGTGAAAATGACTATACGACCCAAAGCAATCTACAGATTCAATGCAATCCCTATCAAATTACCAATGGCATTTTTCACAGAACTAGAACAAAAAAATTTACAATTTCTATGTAAACACAAAAGAGCCCAAATAGCTTAAACAATCTTGAGAAAGAAAAACAGAGCTGGAGGAATCAGGCTCCCTGACTTCAGACTATACTACAGGGCTACAGTAATCAAGACAGTATGGTGCTGGCACAAAAAGAGAAATATAGATCAATGGAACAGGATAGAAAGCTCAGAGATAAACCCATGCACATATGGTCACCTTATCTTTGACAAAGGAGGCAAGAACATATAATGGAGAAAAGACAGCCTCTTCAATAAGTGGACCTGGGAAAACTGGACAGCTATATGTAAAAGAATGAAATTAGAACACTCCCTAACACCATACACAGAAATAAACTCAAAATGGATTAAAGACATAAATGTAAGGCCAGACACTATAAAACTCTTAGAGGAAAACATAGGCAGAACACTCTTTGACATAAATCGCAGCAAGATCTTTTTTGACCCACCACCTAGAGTAATGGAAATAAAAACAAAAATAAACAAATGGGATCTAATTAAACTTAAAAGCTTTTATACAGCAAAGGAAACCATAAACAAGACCAGAGTGCCTATTTAAAAATACAAATTTGATCACATCTTATCTGCTCTAAAAGACTTCAGCAGCTCTCCATTGTCTAAAAGTTAAAGCCCAGGTCATTTGTAAGACCATTCCTATTTTGCCCATAACCTCCTTTCACAGTTTCTTATCTTGCCTTTGCCCTTTACCGAGTCACTCTCATTGCAGCCACGTGTGTTATTAGACATTCCCGGAGAGGAGAGAGGTTTCTCTCTTGGTTTATGTTGTTCCCTTTCCTCATGGTGCTTTTCTCCTATTCCCCAACATGGCAACATCCTCCTATGTTTCAAGACAAGGTCCAAAGCCTGCCTCTTCCTGAGGTTTTCTTTGACCCTTCTCAGGAAGAATAAAGCACTCCCTGTTCTCAAGTGCTCACAGAACTTTGTTCCCCTTTCTTTTTGTAGCCTTATCAGGTTGCATTCATAGATGTTTGAAAGTTATCTTATCTGCTTGTGGAGTAAGGACTGCTTCTCAGGCATTTCACCATCCCAATAGCCTATCATGGTCCAGCACTCAGCAAACTTATATTCCATGAAGGGAGGAATGAAAGATGCCTACCGAATGCCACCAGGTCCAGGGTTACATAGCAAAGCCAGTCTTGTGTGGTGTGAGCATTAAAGCAGTATTTGTTCCTGGTTCCAACAGACCCTAGAATATTCACCACTGCAACTAATCCTGAACCCTGTGACCCACAGGGTCTGAGGAGCAGAGCCACAAAGAGAAGTATTTTGTCCACATGGGAGCAGCACACTCACTTCTACAATGTGCCAGTGGTGCCTGGGTCTAGCCAGGTTTCTCACCGTGAGGGTCTGTTTCTAACCGGAACTGCAGACCTCACTTCTTCCTGAGTTGAGTTTCTGAGGATCACGCTAGAAGCTAATTCTCCTTCACCACCTTTTCCTGGGTTAGAGACCCCCAGACCAATAGTAAAAGGCCTTAATATTACAGTGATTAAAACAAAAAAAGTCCTGCGTGGGGGTTGATCGTAAATTGCTTGTTCCCAAGCACTGGAGTAAATTTAAATCACTCACTGTGTTCCTAAGTAATGAAGAAGCTTCCCCACAGACACAGCACCGTCATGCACCCGGATAGGAAATGCCCTTTTTTGCTGGGTCTCCAGATGTATGTGATGAGCCCTCGGGTTTTATGCTGGTTAAAGACAAGTGGGTGATTACTACCAGACTCGTGCGTCGTACCCACATCTCTAACGGTAATAGTAATCCTAACTTTTCCACAAGAATTTTCTTTCTGCCACATTCCTACTTTTAGTAGCAGGTAGCCACAGCTGTGACCAATATAACATTCCTTTCCACTTGTTTTTAATAACACCTCTTGAGTTAGTTTGTGAAAAGATTCTCAACTGAGACTTTCTTTTTGTCTTCTAAAGTGTTTACTACTAAAAGATTCAACTTTCAGATTCTCTGAAGACAGAGTCTAATTTAATGTTGCTACCGATTTCTGTATAAGTAGCAGTGAATTTCTATTCTTTAGGAAAGGTGATAAGATTCCTCCAAGTTGATTGTTTCTGGATTTCGCAGATGGGGTGTGGTGGTAATGTGGGGAGGGGGAAGAAGGGTGATTATGCAAATACAGCCCTCCCCACAGTGGATGTGGGTCAGGTAAAACATGCACCTGCTGTTCGAGATAAATATTAGGAGCTGAGGAAACAGAAGTAAATGGCTTCTTCAAAAACAGAAAAACCAGACTAGAGGCCATGAGCAGAACTTATTTCTAATATTTGTACTGTGATCATCAAAGGTAGTTGGACTGACATCTAAAATGTGACACTAATCTGATCATCTAGGTAGTCTGAGGATAGTCTGAGTTTGGGGGAGCCTCTGTTCTATTTTCAGTGCCCTGAAGGATCTCCAAAATTGTTCAGCTAAATTTAGGTTGTCCCTTTAATTATCCCTTTGCCATCACTACGCCATTACTGCCTCTGAATGATGGCTTTGTGCATTTTTCAGTTAAGGGTAATGAACTGCTCTCTTAATCTAGTCCCATCGTTCAGCTTTGTTCCAAGGAGGTTCTTTATAGGCAATTTCCATTTTAATCAGAAGTGAAAGGGACTATTGCCTTTAAAGTGGACCATCTGTGGGTTTACCAGGAGTTTTATCAACTTTGATCTTTATTCAATTTAACTTTCTGCCGGAGCTTCCAGTAAAGCTCTTTTCAGCCTGCAGAAAGCAGAGCTCAGAGCTGAGGATGGAGGCAGTCGCCTGCAGTCCCTGTGCCAGTGTACATGTTCCACTCAGAATGAGGCCACTTTTTTTTTTCTGCGGTACGCGGGCCTCTCCGTGTTGTGGCCTCTCCCGTTGCGGAGCACAGGCTCCGGACGCGCAGGCTCAGCGGCCATGGCTCACGGGCCCAGCCGCTCCGCGGCATGTGGGATCTTCCCGGACTGGGGCACGAACCCGTGTGCCCTGCATCGGCAGGCGGACTCTCAACCACTGCGCCACCAGGGAAGCCCCCCACTTGCTTTTTTGAATCCCCATGTTGGAGGGGTGGGGGGAAGCCAGTTGGGAAGGTAAGAGGAGGGACTGTGTGGACACAGACTACAATATTGGTGTCAGTCTAGGTGAAAGTGGGAGCTGGGAAGCTTCTTCTGGAAGAGCCTGGAGCAAGTCCTCACCGTGACTCCGGTTTGAGACTCCTTTGTGCTAGCAAGGTCATCTTCAGTGGACACTGCTTTCCCTAGAGTCATAGTCTCAAAAGCCCTGAGACCAGCCTGGGCTGAATGGGATGGACAATGCAGTGACATAACTGTGTGGGCAGGTCCAGGCACTACCCACTCTGAGACAGGACCAGGAGGCACGTGGGGAATATCCATGGTGGCTTTGGTGACTGAGGTCAAAGGGCTGGGCAGCAGGCAGAGTCTTCTGGCACCCAGCTTGTGCAGGCCACAGCACAGGCCACAGGCTTTGCTCTTAGAGCCTCCAGATGACTTGTCTGGCCCTTGAAGTGGAGCAGTTTCAGATGCCTGCAGACCCCTCTGTGTTTAATGAATGCCCCCTGCTCTCTGTCCCGGGACAGTTGCTCTTCCTGGCCTCTAACTCATCCATCCTCTACACGTGGACAGGAAATCTTCATGGATGACCAAGCTTCCCCAAGCTCCTAGTCTGTTTCTTTTTTTCTTTTTAAAACAACTTTATTGAAGCAATTGATATACTGCAGACTTAAAGTGTACAATTTCATAAGTTTTGACTTACCTATTTACCTGGGAAGCTGTCACTTCAATCAAGATAATAAACATATCTTTCACCATAAAAGTTTCATAGTGCCTCTTGGTAATCCCTCCTTTTTGTCTCCATCCCTAGACGACTACCATGACTATAGATTAGTTTGCATTTCTAGAATTTTATGTAAGTGGACTCATCTTTTTTTCTTTTTCTTTTGGTCTGGTTTCTTTCACTTAGCATAATTATTTTGAGATTCATCCATGTCATCACATGTATCAATAATCCCTTTTTATTGCTGAGTAGTAACCCATTGTATGGACATATCACAAGTTGTTAACCTGTTCAGCAATCATTCCTTTTGTTTTATAAAAATCATAAAGTATTAGAGCTATAAGGGGCTTTTAGATTCCTTAATCTAAGAAAATCGTTGTACAGATTAGATAACTGAAGCCAGAACTACTTGAGAGTTTCCTTGGAGATTATTTAAAATTCAGATTCATATCTCTTCCTGCCCTTCAATCCCAGTAATTGGGTGGGCCCAGCGTTCTGCATCTTTAACCATATACTCTGGTGATTCTAATCCAGATATGTGGCTAGTAATACTCAAGACAATGAACCACATGATTTAAATAATTTGTTCCAGGTCATAGAAGATTAGGAGCAAAGGCTGGATTTAAATCCAGTTTCTGATTTTTAAGTTCAGGGCCCCTTCCACTATATCATGGCAGCACCAAATCACATTTGACACACGGAAGCCTGACACTGTCTGCTGGCATGAATCACTGCTTTCTAATGAAAGAGAAGGCCACAGCTCTGGGATTCTCAGCTACTCTCATCTGCTTCCAGAAGAGGGCACTGCTAACAAATCCTTTATTTTATGTCTGTCTGCCTGCCTACTGTCCTTCCTTCCTTTCCTTTCTCCCTTCCTTCCTTTCCTTTCTCCCTTCCTTCCTTTCCTTTCTCTCTTCCTTCCTTTCTTCCTTCCCCTCCCCTCCCCTCCCCTCCCCTCCCCTCCCCTCCCCTCCCCTCCCCTCTTCTCTTCTTTTTTTTTTTTTTTTTGCGGTACGCAGGCCTCACCGTTGTGGCCTCTCCCGTTTTGGAGCACAGGCTCCAGACACGCAGGCTCAGCGGCCATGGCTTACAGGCCCAGCCGCTCCGCGGCATGTGGGATCTTCCTGGACCGGGGCACGAACCCGTGTCCCCTGCATCAGCAGGCGGACTCTCAACCACTGCGCCACCAGGGAAGCCCTTTTCTTTTCTTCTTTCATCACCAAAGTTGCAGACATGAAAAGGAATGAAGTGAGACAACCATGGTATGGGGAATTATTTTGCTTCAATACAAAGATAAGGCCCCTAGAGAAATTTCTTGACTTCACTGCATTTTTTTTTTTTTTTTTTTTCCGCACCGCATGGCTTGTGGGATCTTAATTCCACGACCAGGGATTGAACCTAGATCATGGCAGTGAAAGCCCAGAATCCTAACCACTAGGGAACTCCCTTCATTGCATTTTAATATAACCTTGCCCATAGATGTTTTCACTTATTTGCTTCTGGTGTCTAATTTTGTGACAGCCCTTTCTCTTAGTGACCGTCTCAAAACTGTAGGGATACACAGGACTGAGTAACATTGCAGAGTCAGGGATGCTGAAAATTTAACCAGAGCTGAAGAAACTTTGACCTTTAGGAACAACAACAATAAAAACTGTCATGCGAGCAGTCTTGCTCCTTACCTCTTTCTCTTGGGTTTCCTAGGGAATAAGCCACAAAGCCTCACTTGGCACATTTTTCCCTTTGGTTATTATAATTTCAGTTACTTTTAGTTACTCCAAACTCTGAAAATCTGAACTGAGATAGAAAGGCCTGAACACTGACTTGATACCTAGTGGCTGAGAATGTTGCTTCTATAATACACAGCTAGCTAAGCAAAGATACCAAAATTGTGAAAAACCAAGCAGTAGCATATCAGCTGAAAGAAAAGGGGAGCATGACTCAATCTTTCAGAAGAATGTAAGTCATCTTTTTTTTTTTGCGGTACGTGGGCCTCTCACTGCCGTGGCCTCTCCCGCTGTGGAGCACAGGCTCCGGACGCGCAGGCTCAGCGGCCATGGCTCACGGGCCCAGCCGCTCTGCGGCACGTGGGATCTTCCCGGACCAGGGCACGAACCCGTGTCCCCTGCATCGGCAGGCGGACTCCCAACCACTGCGCCACCAGGGAAGCCCAGTGTAATTCATCTTTGATAGTGTTGGCATTTTCCTAACAATACTTTTATGATGAATTGGGTGGTTGAAATGTGCTTGCTACTTTTGAAGCCCTAGGATGAAAGTGAGCTTTTTCCTCAGTCAACAAGATGAAGCAAGAAAGGGCTTTGAGCACTCAAAAACTTCCTTGGGCAGAATTATGAGAAGGCACACTGTGTTCCCAGGACCCCCCAACTCCATTCCTCCTCTTCGAGAACCTCTTCCTACCCTGTCTTTGTCAGGTATAGACATTCCATTGCTTTCCATATTAGATCCTTAGTGGGAGCTACACGGAGTCTTAAGTATCTTGTGCTGATTACATTTGCATTTGAACATTAATGGTGGGCATGAAGGGCTTTGTCTTTGAGACACAAGGTTTGGTAATGAGACAGAAGATTGGTAATTAGAAGTTCTAATCTGTGTTCATCTATTTATCGCTTGTAAGCCTGTGGGCAAGTCATTTAACCTTTATGAGTCTGTTTTCTCACCTGTAAAATGATAATGATGATCTGCACATTTGTGAGTGGCTTTAGAGGTTAGAGATAATATATAAAGTGCCTGACCCATGAATGGTAGTTAAAGGAATGTCAGACATACAAGTGGCAGGCATGCAGCAGATAAAAACTTTTGGACTTTTCCTTTTGACCAAAGGACTTTTCAAGAACAATGGAAACTGGATGACCATCATGGAGAGTAATGGCCATCTACTCAATGAAGGTGCTTTATGTGTTGTGTCCTACTCTTTTATGTCCACCTAATTTGTCTAGATGTTCATTGTAATCATGGAGCTTGAGTGAGAGTCATAAAGCTATCTAGGTGAGTGCTGAATTGAGAAGGGACTCCAACATACTTATGAGTTTAGCTATTTCAGTGTTGCATTTGAAACACAGTTATTGAACACAAACACATACAGAATGACAAACGCATTATTCCACGAGTCTGACAAGGAAATGATTCTCGTTACTTTATGGTCACACTTCTATGATGGTACAATTCTATTTTGCCAAAACGTATATCTGTGTTTATGCACATATACATGCTCCTTGATGGTCTATTTCTATACCCAACCCCAAATAAATACAATAAAAACTGTCTCCTTGCAATCCAGTTAGTTATTTCTTGCATGTGTTATGACAGAAGCATTTTCACTGTGATTTCTGTTCTTGGGTAATGAGAAGCTGTGATAGACATTAACAGAAGAGGCTTCAAGTGGAAAGTTCCCCCAGATTTTCTCACCGCCTCCCTCCAAATTTGATAAACTGTGATGTTTTTAGTCTTATTATTCTAGTGTCTGGGTGGAGATGTCGAGAAAGAAAAGATGAAGTGCTGGAATCTAAAAATGAGTAAACAGCTGTCAAAAGAAATTCTGAAGAAGTGTCCTAAAGCTTGGAGAAGGTTTGAAGAATTTATTCTTGGCACCATTGCCTATAATCAGTAATTAGTTACCCATTGAATTGATATTTGTTAAATACCTACATTTTAGATAAAGACAATTGAGACTTCATTAAACCAGTGGGAAAACATATTGCAATATTCGCTCTAGAATGGATTTCTGTCTCTGGGAGTAGGTAGCCTCCTGAAGCCAAATAGTTGTTGGGAATCAAAAACCTAATTTGCCCCAGGAGACTAGGATCTCTAGACTTAGTAGAATGGTACAGTTGCTGGAACACCTGTCCATGGGCATCCATCTTAGAGGAGAGGGTTTTTTTTGTTTTTGTTTTTTCAGGCTTCAAAGCTCAGAAGAATTTGGAGAACAGCTCTCCAGGTACTGAACGACTATTTATCGATATTATGGTTGGACTCATTGCTGTCCCTGCCCTGAAGCTTTTGTTGAAGTCTCCTTCCAATCAGTCAGCTCAGGGTTTAATCTGGTTAATCCCACTTGAGCACTGGAGTCCTTTTTTTGCTGTAGCTTTTCCAGTCCAAGGAGAAGGGAGACATGTTTAGATTCATGAGAGGTCTGTGTCTTCCAGCACGCTGCAGCAGTATCAGACATACGCGGCAAAAAAGAAGCAAACTGTTTTCCTTCTTCCATGGTTAGATGAGAAATGTTTGTAGTTTCTCCGCCTCAGGTAAAGTTAAGCTGTGTATGTTTCTGCTGCGTGGCTTAACTGACTGCCAGGCATGCTAAGGAAGTTCATCAATGATGACAATCAGGTATGTCGTCATTTTCCTGTTTCTAGAAGTGCTCAGTTTGAGCAGATAGTGAGTATAAAGCATAGGGTTTGTAAGACCATGCCCCAATAAAACTCAGATTAGAAGGTTGTCTTTGCCACTACCTGGTAACCTCTTTTCCTATAAATCAAAATATTTGTAGAAATTAATGGTTATTTGAATTGCATTGGTGGCATGAGAGAGAGGTAAAGGGATGGTTTCAAAGATATCCAAAAGGTAGTCTCAAGAAGACTGGTGACTGTATTCGTTTCCTGGGACTGCCGCCACCAACTTGGTGGCTTAAAACGACAGAAACTTTTTCTCTCACAGATCTGGAGGCCAGAAGTCTGAAATCAAGATGTTGACAAGACTACATTCCCTCCAAAGGCTTTAGGCAAGAATCCTTCCTTGCCTCTCAGCTTCTGGTGACTTTAGGCATTCCTTGGCTTATGGCTGAATAACTCCAATCTCTGCCTTGTCTTCCCATGGCCTTTTCCTCCTTCTCTACCTTCTGTGACAAATCTCCTCTGCCTTTGTCCTTAGAAGGACACTTGTCATTGGATTTAGGGACCGCTGAGATAATCCAGGATGATCTCAAGGCCACGCTCATATGTTTGGGGGTTAGGACATGGACATATCTTTTTGGAGGTCACCATTCAACTTACCATAGTGACCACCTGAATATGTTAGTTTGTTTGTTTGATTGAGAAGGTTCCAGTGAGGATAAATCCCAAGTCCCTGGTCTGGACAGGTGGGAAGATTGTGGTAGCAAATACCCAGAGAAGGAAGACTAGAAGAGATGCTGTTTTTGTCATTTAGTTTTGGACACCAAGTTTAAGGTGAAGGATAGAGAAAGTAGAAACTTGACTTCACCATTTTGCCTCATATAAACACAGTCTTGAGATTTCCAATAATGCTGCCAATGTTATTCAATTAGCAGTCAAGAAAATAGATGAAAGGTTACAGTGTTCCTGATTATATTAGAATATTATCTTTGTAAAACTTTACTTTAAAAACACTTCAGGATAAACAGTATGATGTAGGAATGAAATTAATTTTTCATTTATATCCTGGCGGCAATTAGTTAGCATTTGAAGGATCCTGATCAGGAATCCACACTCCAGCCATGATTACCAGGCACTTCAAACATTACTATGGAAATCTGCACATGAGGATTTTCTAATTAGCATAAGAAATGTCAGAAATAATTTTTCACTGCTGAAATGGGTCATGTTCAACATACATGTTGACTCTCAATTCCAACCACCCTTGCATGAAAAATTATGGGAATCTGGCGAGCTCAGCCACTCAGTTCCTTTGGAGAAGCCCTCAAGTGTAGAGCTCATTTAGTCCTGGGTCCCACACTTCACAGAGCTCTGGCACATGATCAGAATGTCGCCATTATCACCATTAGAACATCATGGCGTCCACCTTGGAGGGAACCTTTCCTGTTCCCTCCAAGTGCCTGTTGGCAAGTCTGAGGACAGAGAGTGGGACTTCGCCAAACTTACCAGATCAGGTTGACTGTTTTTGTGCCTGCTTGCTAAAAAATGTTTGAGTACTTGGCAGATTTTGGCTAAAGACTGACTTTCATCTTAGCCTACCACTTGTTAAGGAGCATGTGGGGAAGCTGAGGTGGACTCATCTACCTCCAATCCCCAGAGGCTATTGACCAAAAAGTTCCATTTACCAAAAGTCTCAGGTGTTTGTTAAATGTACACCTTAGTTTGGATAATTTTGCAACAGAATCCCTTGGCCTTTGAGCCCAAATCACTGCAAGGACTGTTGACAACACACTCTCCAAGTATCCAAGGAAAGAGAGGGTGCCTTCATACTTGGGTAACGTGATGGGCTGAGTGATCTCTTCATCCATAATCTGATGGCAAGGGTCTGCCTAAAACCAGGTGTTGTATAGTCACTGCATAAAACATGGAACTCAATGACATCTCTGATTGGACAGGTTGGATCCTCTGAGAGAAGTTCCCAAGTTCCCAGAATTTAAAATGTACTGACTAACAGTGGATTGCAGTGCTATTTACACATTAGGCTCAGTGTTCGATGAATATATGTGTGTATGTGTGTGTACTTGCATTCATGAATAGAAGAGTGGTGCACTCATCTGAGAGATTCTTCAGCCTTAGAAAGATCTTCTATATGTATACACACACAAACACACACACACACACACCTGAATGAGAGGAGATAGTCCTTCTGATGCTTTATAACTGATGATTCAACATTGGAGGACTAATGAATGATTGCTTCTTGATATTTGCTTCTGTAAATGGAAAGTATTCTTGATGATTCAAGTAATAATTATTACTGGAAAAACAATAACTTAAAAAATTCCATATGTTAAACCCATGTGATTTGAAAGAGTTTCAATGACACTTGAGCAGTTTAGAAACTACAAAAGGGAACAGTTCTAGTAACTTAATAGTGCTGTTGGTTCTGTGTATCATAAAATTGCCACTGAGTTTATACTTCTGAAGGTGTCCGTAATTACCACAAACAAAAGGGATTTACTGAAGAGAGACCGTGGAAATACTATAAATGTAAATTAAGGGTAAAATCTCTAGCTAAAACATTTTGTGTTTCTAAGAGTAAAATTTGCATATGGAAGAGAAAATAACTTTAATAAATGAGGGAAATACATCAGTTTTAGAGAAGACTGCAAGCAAAAAATTGTGCAATACTAGCTACCTACTTATAACTTTTAGCTACATCTTATTCCCTCTCTATTTTTGGTGAAGAAATTAAAGACTAGGCAGAAACAGGAAATGAACTGAGACTTTTTATTGAAATTATCTTTCTAAAGAAATTTATGCAATAACTTCAGGGTAATCATTTGGAATTGGGACTTCTCTTGAAGTACAGCCAGTGAGTGTCACATAGCTACCCAAGTCTTAGGTCTGAAACTAAACAATCCAAGAGGCTCTTGGCCAGAAAGCCTTACTCTGATGGGAAGAGAAGAGGATGATAAGGAAGAGGAAATGGCCAAAGGGAGGATAAAAAGCCAGTGAGAAAACCTGATTCATTCCTTGTAATCATAGATCATAAAATCTTAGCAGCAGAGGTGACCTAGGAGTCACCTAATTCTGTCCCCTCAACCACATTGCAGGCAGTGGTCACCCTGACCCGCCTCCACTAAGGCAGTGTTTACAATTCACACTGCTCTAACTGTTACAGTTCTTTCCCTCATGTTGAGTCCAACTACCTCTCTTTAGATTTGAGGGGTCCTGGTTCTGTCCTCTGGAATACATAGGATAACTCTTCTCCCTCTTTGGCCTGACAACTTTTCAAATATTCAAAGACAGCTGCCATTTCTCTTCCCTGTCTTAAAATAAATGGATAATCAAGGACAGTTATACATGTCTGAGGTTTTGGATGGCAGGGACATTGTAGGGAATGTCATACCATCCCTATCCAGCCGATCTGGAGGCAACAACCTGACAACCCATAGAAGAGTCCCTAAGATAGATTTATTCATCCTTGTCTCAGCTTTGTTTGTTCAAAAGACTTAGGAAAAAATAATTCTAATTCTATTTTGAATTCTTTGTTACTAGGTAAAAGCTGAATAAAGTCTGGGAGTCATGAATTGTGATATTATTTTTAAATTGCTATTTTCATTTATTATTAGCCCAGTTTTACGCCCTTGGTTTTATGATGCAAACAAAAAATTCAGTGCGAATAAAAGATTAACATGATATTTTGGTAATGCTTAGACCAAACAACAAATGATTATTTTATATTTAATTTTTTTTTTTTAAGGAGCCCAGAGACACAGCCTAACAGGGACTTGCAATTCGAATGTAAGATGGCAGGTATAGAAATCACCCAATCAACATTCTTTTGGACACTGACTAGTGTTGTATTTAGTTTCAGTGTACAGTAGTAGCTTCAGAGTACATCCAAGTGATGGTTAGTTACCATTTGAAGTACCCTTATTACAGATACACGACAGGAATGATAATCCAATATTGTAGAGACAGGACGCAGAGATCTGCATTCCCCCAGGAGCTACTCCAACACTTCAGCTAATTTTCTTCCTAATTTTTGATCAACACCAGAGATTTTTTAAATGGTTATATTACTAGAAATATGTGCATGTTTATTAGAAATGATTTCTTTATTGATAAAATTATTAGTGAAAAAGAAATATGGATTTGCTGAAAATATCGTACAGGCAGTCCTGCTCTTGCAGGTACAAGGTATAAGAATCTCACAACCCCAGTAACTGTAGCCTCCAGAAAGGCACTTCTGACTTCTGACTCTGACCCAGTAGGTTCAGATTTGGGAGATTTTGGTTATTTGACATCTATTAAAAATTTAGATAAATCCTGCCCCTATAATAAACCTTTCATTCAAGAGCTATCACAGCACCTAAAAGGGTAGAGATTTTGGACTTTGTCAAGCTCACAGAACAGCTTCTGTGGCTGTTTTTTGTGCCTGCTTGCCTGTAGGTAAGACGGAATTCCATCTGACACTTACGTTGTATCATTATACTTGGAAGCAAGGATATGGGAGAAAAGACTTATGACCTTCACTCACCTCTAGTTATTGAACATATGTTAGTTGGATTATTGTTCAAAAACCTTCACTCTCTGCCCCTAAACATCCCCACCCCCATGTAAGGAATATACTTTCGTATCCTTTGACACTGGGATGGCCACAGGACATGTTTTAGCCAATGTGATGTTCACTTATGACACAAGTACGGGCTTGAAATGTACTTGTGCAGGAGGCTTGTCCTATCACATCTCTGCCAAGACCGTGAGAGGAATGTGCCCTAGGTGGCACTCAGGGACAAGGAAGCTGAGAAACACTGGGAGCCAACTGGGTCCCCAATTGCAGCACAGAGATTGCCCAGTCATCAGCAGAGCAGTGGCTGCAGACCCTCAGAGAAACAAGTATTTGTTGTTGCATACCACTGAGACACTGTTGTGATTTGTTATGTGGCAGCTGCTGACTGGCACACAAGGCTACATATATTTATGCACCCCCCCCCAAAAAAAGCTAATTATCATCAGTGTCCAAATCAGATTAGGTTCTAAGCACTTGACAAATATTGCTTCATATAATTCTCATAACAAATCTGGGAGGTGGGGATTATTTTTCCTATTATACAGATAAAGTAATCATGGCTAATAGAGATAAAACACCTTGGCCCAAATCACACAACTAGGAGGAACAGAATGGAAGTTAGCTCCAATCCCGACTGTAGAGTCCATCATCTCCCACTGTACTTCATTGCTCACTCTTACCAACTTGCTTAGATTGAACTGAACCTTAACTAAAGATGTATCCATGCACACAGCAAGAGGGACAAAAACTGAACCCATGCACCAGTGAGGGTCATTCACATGCACATTAAGTCATTCAACACTTGTTTGATGAGCACCTACTGTGTGCCAACGCATTGTGGTGTTTCCTGAGAATTTAATGATAAGCATGATAGACACCATCCCTGCCCTCACAGGGCTTACACTCTCATCTTATTATAGATGTGTTTATTAAACACATGCTTAAGGGGTGCTTTTTGTGGTGTAAGGATTATGGCCTCATTTTATACCGTGTGTATAAACAACAGCCCTAGACAAAGGAAACTCCCTGTCTTTGACTGTCTGACTTTTAATGTGGTGATCACTAACTAGTTGGAATGCAAGTAACAACTACTCTCAGAAATGTATTCAACTACTAATGGTAAACCTGAGTTGTTGCTATACAGAGTTCTCAAACGTTATAGGTCAAGGAGTTTGGGAAAAACAAAATTACTCCTTCTGTTCCACAGGGAGAGGGAAAAAAGCAATGGGATATTATAATTCTTATTAATAAACATTATTAAGCTCAGACAATTTCTGAATTTTAGAATAAAAATAATCTACTGAAAGAATGGTAAACCAGGAAAGATTAAAATTATAATTAAAGAATGGGAATAACATTTGGTATCAGAGGCATCTCAGCAGACTATGTGAACAGTACACTAAACAAAGTGAATTATTTCTACCGTAATAATGGCATTTACTATAATACAATGACACACAAGTAATCTAATTGCAACCTGCCAAGGATTTAAAAAAACACAGTTATAATGTAAAAATACAGGAAGAGTAGATATGATCTGTATTTTTAAATGCTACTATATGGTTCAATTTTCAGATATCAGGATTTAATATAATAAGAAAAGACAGAGAAAATGAAAATTGGGGAGACTTTTGAATAGGTGCTTTAAGAAGGGGATTTGCAACCGAATGGAAACAGGCTGATTTTGATTATACTTTAATATGAGATCAAGTAAGGATGGGGTAAATCCAAAGTAAAACATAATTATAAGTTTTTGCATAATCCCTGGCAAAAATATTAAAGATTAGATCCCAGAACTGTGTTAGTAGCTCCATACAATTTTACCATTCACAGTTATCCACAGTACAATAAGCACTGTCGCAAAACAGACAAAAATATATTCATAGAGGGAGGTAATCATAAAGGTATTTAATAAGATATCTGGATTTTAAAGTTTCACCTTCCTCTTTCTGAAATAGAAAAAAATCATAAATACAAATTATAATAGGAAATAATCTGTATAAACACCAGAGAGAGGGTGAGGAGACAGAATGCTATGAATTCACTTGTCAGTAGAAAAAAAAAATTAAGTGCAAACTACTTTTGCTATGAAGAAAGCATGAACACAGTATGCTTTATACTAACCCTTGATTACTTTTCACAATATCTTTTGCATATATTGACAAATTCCCATGGATGGGAACACAGATAATGTGTCACAGAGATTAACTGACCGAATATTCAGACTCGTGGTCCTAGCTCCACAAAGGGTAAGAAAGATGGGCATCATTCATTCTAACATAAAAATAACCTTCAGTTGTGAACAGAAAAATCAACATTCCTTAACTTAAATGCTGACAATCGATAGATTTGCAGTACTGCACGTAGGTAAGAATAATAGCTTCATTTTAGGCGAGTATCTGAGATTTGGGAATATCTGATTATGAAGAATCTGAGGCTGGCCAACTAAGTGTTGATAGAAACTGATCATGACATGTGGCCACCGTCCATTCTAAACTCTCAGAAACCAACAGTGTGGTAATAAATCTAGTGATTATGGTGTGGTTTCTTTGTCTGTCTTTTTGTCTGTCTACCTCCAATACAGAAGCAGCTGGACTTACAGAAAATAAGCTTCTACTAAAAATCTTGATGGGTGATAAATACCATTTACCAATGGTAGATCAAACATACTTTTAGGGGTTGTATATTGCAGGAGTGGGGAGAGAGAGAGAGAGAGAGAGGGAGGGAGAGAGGGAGAGAAAGAAAAAGGAGAAGAAGAAGGAGAAGGAGAAAGAGGAAAGGAAGGAGGAGAAGAGGGAGGGAGGGAGAGAGAGGGCATTAGAATATATTCTTTTTAGAAATGGATTTAGACATTTTTAGAAATGAAATTTAAAAAACAAAAACCAGAAAGCATTGTAGGTAGGGAAATATAAGTAGAAATTGCATTCCTATAGTAATGTCATCTCTGAGGAAATTATTATTATTATTTTTTATTTTGTGGTACGCGGGCCTCTCACTGTTGTGGCCTCTCGCGTTGCGGAGCACAGGCTCCGGACGCGCAGGCTCAGCGGCCATGGCTCACGGGCCCAGCCACTCCGCGGCATGTGGGATCTTCCCGGACCGGGGCACGAACCCGTGTCCCCTGCATCGGCAGGCGGACTCACAATCACTGCACCACCAGGGAAGCCCTGAAGAAATTATTTTAACTTTATCCATTTCAAACTATTTTTCTGGAATATGTAATTAAATAATAATATTCACTTCCCATATTTCATAAAGGAAAAAGATATGTTATTTTATTATTGTTACTTTCCTGAATTCATTATTAAAGATATTGACATTAAGGTAGAGTACTAGAAAACCTAGATATGGCTGTGAATTTATTATGTTTTAGAAGAATGTGTATTTTATCTCTGATTATAATGTTGTTACATTGTGGGCAGTATGGATAATTAGAATCATAAAAAGAAGAAAGTGACAAACCTATAATCCTTTCACACTGTTTATAGGTGTTACCACTTTGGCATATTTTCTTTCCATCATTTTACTGCTCTCTTTAAAAAATATATATGTATTATATGTAAAATTTGTGTCCTATTTTTCTTAATAGTACATCAGAAACATTTTCATATGTGATTAAACATTTTAATAAGAATCATTTTTAATTGCTGTGTAATATTCCATTACATAAATGGGCTCTACCTTTAATGTTCTATTTACTTATACATTTATATTTGCTTCTTTCAGTGACCTCAGAATGAACAAACATATTTGCATTTCAGAATATTTGCTTAGCAAAGATCCTTAGAACTGGAATTACTGAGTCAAAGACTAAATGTTTTATACAATGCTATGGCAGACATTGGCTAGCTGTTTGCCAAACTTGTTTGATTTTCCTTCTGGGCACAGAGATAAAGTACATTTCTCAGCCTTCTTTGCAGTGATATGTGCACTTAAGATGGAATTATTTCCAAAGGAACATGAGAAGAAGTGATGAAATGATGTACAATACTTCCAAGTGTGGCCCATTATCACCTCTCACACAATGCTCAGCCTCTCTCTTCCCTTCTCTGCTGGCTTTTGTTGAAGACAGTAAAGCGTCTGTCAGGCTGTTTCTCAAGGACTGTGAAGCAAAATAGCCCTAATTTCCACTACCTCTAATTGATATTATATGAGTGAGAAATAAAATTCTATTATGTTAATCTATTAAAATTGGGGGTTTTATTCATTTTACTGCTAGCATAATCTTAACTAATAGGGATGTTGGCATTGGAAATGAGCTGCAACTCTAATAAAAACCTAAAAGATGTGGAATCGGCATTGGGTAGTGAGGAAACTAATATCAGAGGATGGGGAGATGGAGACCCAGGTAATACAGTGGTAAAATATGTGTTAAAACTGTCACTGGAGATAGTTTGAAGGCAGATCAAGCACTTACTAAGCCTGTAGCTCTAGGGGAAGAGACTGGAAAACAGAATTATGTGATGTGTGTTGGTCGTTACTGGCTTCTATCAGGAATATACTAGAAGAAAAAATGAGTCAGAAAATAGCTGAATGATTTTCAAGCAGAAATTTTCAAAAACTACAGAGAGAAAAGAAATTTGGGGCAGCAAAGAGTTGGAAAAGCTAACTGTTTCTAGATCCCAAACAATAGAAAATAAGATTGAAAATGCTTTTAATTGATGGCCCCATGACAAAGACCAATTTAATTAAGGGCATAGCCTTCTCTGCCAAGACTCCCTTACTCTGTATGACCTCAAAGATGCTGGCAATAAGTTGCGTGTATGTGAGAGAGGCATGAGGGTGAGGAAGCAAGGACAGACATGAGAGTTAATAATTATATTTAATAAAGAGTTTTGGGTGGTGCTCCTGGCATGTGAGACTGAGTGGTAAAAACATATTGCCAAAGAAATCATAAACCTGGAGTAAAAAAGCCTTTGGCTTCTTGAGACTTAAACTCGTTCTTGGACCCCCAAACTTGCATGAGCAAGAAATGTGCTGAAAACGCTCTTTGGTCCCACAGGAGGAGGTCTCCCACTTTACAGGAATTATGACCAAGATGGAAATGGACAAGGAAGGATCTCCCAAAGGGCAAATCCAACAACTGTGGAGAAAAATGGACAGAGAAGCTTCCTACGGAAAGTAGAATCAAGGTCAGAACAAAACACTTCTCCACGCTGGACGTAGGAGTTTTCAGTCAGCGTAAGTGCTGTGGAGCAGTGACTCCCATATCCAGAATCTTCCCTTTTCTGAATGAGAGGATTTTTTTTTTTTTTGTAATTATAAAAAATGCTGTTTGGCAATAAAAAGAAATGAAGTACTGATAGTGTTACAGAATGGATGAACTTCAAAAACATTATGCTAAGTGAGGGAAGCCAGACACAAAAGACCACATACTGTATGATTTCATTTCTAGGACGTATGGAAAAAATGCACATCTATTGAGGCAGAAAGTAGATTAGTGTTGCCTAGATGAGATTGAGGTGGGAGTGAGGAATGGTTACTAATGGGCCTGAGCAGCCTTTTGGGGGTGCTGGAAATATTCTAAAGCTGGATTGTGGAGATGGTTGTACAATTGTTAATGTACTTAAAAGTCATTGAATTTTATACTTAAAACAAGTACATTGTAAGATATGAAAATTTATCTCAGTAAACCTTTTTCTTTCATTTGCTGGTGAATATGGAAGAAAATAAGCACTTTAATACATGGTAAGAATGAAGTTTGGCATAATCTTTGGAGAGTCATCTGGTAATATATACCAAAACTTCAAAAATTCAAATGTTTGTATTCTTTTACCCAGCAATTCCACTCCTAGGAATTTATTCTAAAGAAATAGTTGGGTACATGCTGCAAGATTGTTTCTTGCAAATTTGTTTACAATATTGAATAACTGAAATTAATTTAATTATAAATTAAATAATTAAATGTCTATCAACAGGGGATTGGTTAAATACATTAGAATATATCCAAACGTTGAAATGCCTACAAGTGTGGGTTTTTTTTTTGCGGTACGCGGGCCTCTCACTGTTGTGGCCTCTCCCGTTGTGGAGCACAGGCTCTGGACGCGCAGGCTCAGCGGCCATGGCTCACGGGCCCAGCCGCTCCACGGTATGTGGGATCTTCCCGGACCGGGGCACGAACCCGTGTCCCCTGCATCGGCAGGTGGACTCTCAACCACTGCGCCACCAGGGAGGCCCCACAAGTGTGGTTTTTACCATGGGAATCTTAATGTATTTTTGTGGAAAACTATCCAACAACAAGAAAAATGCAGTTAAAGTATGCTGTTTATGGTATGGACCTATATATGTTTACTAAAACACAGGGGTATAAGGGTGGAGGTTTTTACTTTTCCTGAAATATGTGAATTTTTTCAGCCATCATACATTATCAGGAAAATAGCAACAAAACATAGATACTTTGGAAATAAGCTTATGTTAAAGAAAAATCTGATTAAAATTTCATGGCTTTGATATGTTTGTATTATAATTTTAATTTGAGTAAATTCAGGAACGTTCCCCCCCTCCAGTTTGAAAATAGTTCAATTTATGTGCGTGTGTGTAACTCTTTTGGTGTTCAATGACCCATTTGACATACATTTTCGTATTTTAATTTCTTTGACATTGATGAAGTAAATCTTATAATTCATTTTTATTTAATTTTTCCTATGGGCTGATTCTAATTAAAAGTACCATAAATAAAATCCGGTCTGTGTTCTGGAGGAGATTCAACTCTGCAATACAACACATAGGATCATTTTAACAAAATGTGCTAAAATAGTCTGATGTGGTTTGAAATGAGGGTCAGTCTTTCAGGTCGTATCCTTCACAATCACCTAAAAAAAAACTGAAAAGGGGATGCTTAGAGGCTAGATTCCTACAAGGAGGTAAAGAATTTGTGAATTTCCTTTATTTACGAAAGTAAATATTTAAGGAGTTTTTACATCAAATAGCCTGGGAGAAACAGATGTGACTCTAATAGCTCTTTCTTATACAGTAGTATGTTACAAACATATTTGCTTAAGGGATTTATGATATTTGTTGATAGGTGCTAAAATCCAAAGTAAAGTACTTTTCCGCACATCCTGTACAAATCTAGGATAGAATAGAGTAAATATGTCAGATGATGTATCACAGTTTTCTGAATAGATTAGAACTGCTATTTGGGGCACACTACAAAAAAAAACCAAACCCAGTTATTTTCAGAGCAGCCCTGACATTAAGCAGCAGGTAGCAAGCTGTGTGTTAGAAAGTAGTACTGCCTTGGGACTTCCCTGGTGGCGCAGTGGTTAAAACTCCATGCTCCCAATGCAGGGGCCCAGGTTCGATCCCTGGTTGGGGAACTAGATCCCACATGCATGCCACAAGAGTTCACATGCCGCAACTAAAGGAGCCCATGAGCTGCCACTAAGACCTGGTGCAACCAAATAAATAAATAAAATAAATATTAAAAAAAAAAAGAATGAAAGTAGTACTGCCTTTCAGGTTACTTCCAAAAGCAGCAAAAATAGTAAATTGGTAGGTATTCTTAAGTTCCAGGTCATTGATAGAAAACTATGAATTTAAAACAATAAAACTTGAATTGAGAGGTGAACGACATTGTTTGAAACCAATGAATATTCATGACAATAAAAATAGATTGTGTGTATGAGTGGAAGAGAGAAATATTTGAATATGAAGTATGAAGCACAGGACATTAACTGCCTGAGAAATAGAAAATACTGGGGCTGTTTGAGAAATAAAGCACTGAACTTTTATTTTACTTAATATAAGAAACTATTCCTTTGATTCTTTCTGTAAAAAGGAGAATTAAGGGCTTTCCTTGCAATTTAATACAAAACTACTTGTAAATTTTTAAACAGACAGTATTTAGAATTGTGTTATCATTTTCAACAGGTTACCATTTTCTCCTAGCTTAAATATCTAATTAGGAATGTCATATATTTTTACTTGGTAGTGTGTTGTAACATCCTATTCTTATTCCTTTAGATCAGAGGCTGTTTTTAAACTTCGACTCTTAAGCAGGAGAAGCATTTGCTTGAGAGAAAATCCTAGGCCCCGGGCAGCCAAAGGGCAGGGCGGCTCATGGTCAGTGTTACTGCCCTGTTTCCTTCACATTTACTTGCTCCCTTTCTTTATTGTTCTTTTGGCTTCTAGGGCAGTGGTTCACAGCTTTGGCTGCACAAAACCAGCATCCTTAATCACCTGGGGTGTTTGAAAATCGTGATGCATGGCCTCACCTCCAGGAAGTCAGACTTAATTGGCTTGGGGTGTGGCTGAGGCATCAGGGCTTGAACAAGTCTCCAGGTGAGGCTGACTTGCAGGCAGTATTGAGAGCCAGCGCTCTAGGCAGCGATTTTCAGACTGTGATCCCAGGACGCGCAGCAGAGCAGCACCAGGGCACATGTGAGAAATGCAAAGTCTTGGGCTCCACTCCAGCCCTCCTGAGTCAGAAGCCCTGGGACTGGGGTCCAAACCTTCCAGGTGATCTAATGATGCACGCTCAAGTTTGAGAACCCCGGCTTAAAGAAACAAATCTTCCACTGGTAAGAGTGAAGCAGGTAAAGAGTGAGTGAGGGAATGGGGCAGTTGTTCACCTATCTTTTTTCATCTTCAAAAGTGGCTGATAATTTAAGAGGATTTTGAAGGCTTTTTCCCAGGGTGGTGTTCCTTCACAAGTTTTACTGTGTAGCTGATGACATCACTTTAAGTATGTCTGTTATGAATGTTTTTCCTGATTCTTCCTCTGAATTGAGTATTTTTAGGCTTGTCAGCTATCTGAGAGTAGACACTAATGAGCATGATGTCTTTAGCTGTACACAATAGATGACCTTCCATATCGTCTGATAAATTGTGAAGACTGAATCTGAAAAGGAAATCTTACTGCTATCAAGCAACTGAGGCTGTTTGGTTTTTTGTTGTTGTTTTGTTTTTTAAGATCCTGGAATTGTTTACTGTGATCATTGTAACTATAGGTCTAATTAAGACCTCTAATCAAAGAAATTATTTGATAAATATAAATCCTAAGGGAACACTAAATATGCCATCTTTTATGTGGTAGAATCTCCAAATGAGATAAGCTTCATCAGTATTAGCACTGCTTGTCTTGAATTACAATACTTCCCTTTCTATATATTTTACACGTTGTATGTTTCCTATTGCTATTATAACAAACGGCCACAAATTTGGGTCAGAATTCTGTTATCAGTTTATGCTGGGCTGAAATCAAGGTGTTGGTAGGACTACATTCCTTCAGGAGGCTCTTGGGGAGAATATTCCTTGCCTTTTTCAGCTCCTAAAGCCTACTTGCATTCCTTGGCTTACGGCCCCTCCTCCGTCTTCAAAACCAGCATCTTTAAACCTCTGACTCTGCTCCTCCTTTCTCCACTGTAACATCTCTTTTCTGATCCACGAGCCTCTCTCTAATAAGGATCTCTGTGATTACACTGAGCTCACCTATCTAATCCAAGATAATCACTCATCTCAAAATCCTTAACTGCATAATATCTGTAAAGTCCTTTTCGTCGTGTAGGATTCACAGATTCTGGGGATTAGTATGTGAACATCTTTGAGGGGCCATTACTTGTGCAACACACATGTCAAGAGACAAAAAAAAAGTTAGGGAACATGTTTTGATAAGATGCCCTCGGAGACTAGACTGTAGTGGAGAGTAGAACAGTAGCTCCTTGGGGAGACCCACAAGGCAGTAAATTTCAAATTGTTGCATGCTTAAAATCCCCTGGGGATTTGTAAAAAAATGCATATTTCTGAGCCCTGTCCCCAGAGATTCTGATTCAGTGGTTTAGCCTGGGGATCTGCGCTTTACCCAAGAGCACGCTCACATCTCCCCTCGCCAGCAATGCTCCCAGAGGCAATTTGCTACAGATAATCACAGAACACAGGGAGAAGCTGCCAGCCGGGAGGTGGTGAAAAGCACAGAACCTGAGACAACTCTACAGCAGTAGCATCATTAACTCTGGGTAAACATCAGAATTACTGGGGGAACTGTTAAAAATACAGTTTTCCTGAGCCCCGCTCCAGGAGATTGCTTCCAGAGGTCTGGGAAGGACCAGGACCTGTGTTTTTGAAAAATCCTTCCAGGTGATTCTGACTGAGGACCATTGCCCCCACCTTAGTAGAATTCCTCAGTGTTCTTGGCAGTTCTACCTGATCCAGCTGTAGCCAGAGGAATCTCCTATTTTCCTGTATTCAAAAAACAATCTTACTGGCTAATATTCCTTTTCTTTGTGAGTGATTAAACTATGGTTCATGTTAAGTTTTTATTTTTGTGTCCCCAGTGCCTTTCTTAGAGCCTGGCACACAGTGGGTACCCAGTAAATGTTTTTGGAATAAATCAATGATTCTCAGACTTTACCCTGTACCATAATCACCTGGAGGCTTGTTAAAATACAGATGGCTGGGCCCATCCCCAGAGTTTCCAGTTCAGTAGGCCTGGGAGGTGCCCAAGAATGTGCATTTCAAACAAGTTCCCAGGTGATGCTGGTGCTGCTGGTCCGGGTCCCACACTTTGAGATCACTGGAATAAATAGAATTTGAATTGTTAAAGCTCTAATTCTTCTATTACAATATGAAAATTTTTATATATAGTTGAGAGATTTAAAATTTTCCCAGTTTTTGAATTGTCCTTAACATTTTTCATCATTTCTATTTTTTCCCTTTGAAAATTTTATCCTCTTGAAATTGAAAAAGAAAATCATATTTCTCCAGTAATAGCTGTCCTGTAATGTTTTATTGTTTATTTCTTTTCTGTATGTGAATTCTCTAGAAACAAAACGAAAATAGTTGAGTTCCTATTGATAAAGAATTTTTTTCAAACTTGGTCTTTAGCATTGTGGATGCATAATCTAACAGTAAATTATCTTTTAATCTGAAGCTTCAGTTTGATTGACACTTTTGCTTGTTTGGTTAGTTGATTTTTTTGGTCATATTCCTCAAATTGTAGGAAAATGTAAAGGAAGATAGTCACATAGGCATTACAAGGCCAGTCACCACTGGAAAGACAGCACAATTAAGAAGGATAAATACTATTGAGTGATTTGTCCGATTTGCCTGAGACTTGACAGTGCATACTTTTTATTATAGGAATAAATATAAAATTCATCCAATATATATTTTCATAAAATTTTATTTCTTTGGAAGAATATCTGAATTTTATGCAGCTAGAGATCATCCAAGGGGATTGATAGCCCTTATATGTACTTTTTCAACCTAAGAAACCCTTTTTATGGGGCTTCTGTGGTGGCACAGTGGTTAAGAGTCCGCCTGCCAATGCAGGGGACACGGGTTTGAGCCCTGGTCTGGGAAGATCCCACATGCCGCGAAGCGGCTAGGCCCATGCACCACGACTACTGAGCCTGTGCTCTGGTGCCCGCAAGCCACAACTACTGAGCCCGTGCGCCTGGAGCCCGTGCTCCACAAAAGAGAAGCCCCCGCAGTGAGAAGCCTGCGCACCACAATTAAGAGTAGCCTCGCTCGCTGCAACTAGGGGAAGCCTGCGCGCAGCAACGAAGACCCAACACAGCCTAAAATAAATAAATAAATTTATTTTAAAAAAAAATCCTTTTTAGGATTTAAGGATAGCTTTCCTTATTCATACAAAATTGTACCAGTATGCTTTCCTTGTAAAATACTCCCTGAAGGTTGGATCAGCCTTGCAGACAGCCTTATGCCTTTGAATCTGGGTGTACCAAGAGTTTCTGGTGGTGAAGTAATAAAAGGTATTGATTTTATTTATTATACTTGCATGAAAAGGCTGTTTAACCAGATTGATGGGATGGAGGATTACTAAAAATATTTTTATAGGGTTAGGAAATTTGAATCTTGTATACAATGCTGAATTTAAACATATTGCTGGGCTGAAAGCAGGCATCTTATAAACAAACTCTTGCAATGAACCACTCTTGCATGGCTATTAGTCGTCAATACATTTTTATTAAGTGCGCACCATGTTTGAAGCACTGTGTTAAATCATCTTCTATCTCAAAAGTTTTCTTTTTTTGACTTTTGCATATAAATTGGTAAAAAAAGATTGGTAAAAAATTTTATTATTACCTAAAATAGGTATACTCAAGTTAAAAAATTTAAGATATAATTTGCATACAATGAAAAGCACAGATCATAAATGTTCATGTAGATTATGACAAGGCATGTACTCCTGTAATGCACATCCTTGTCAATCAAGACAGACATTTCCGTCACTAAGAAAATTGCCTCAGATCACTTCCCAATCAATTCCCTTCCCTCCCATAAATAACCACTGATCTGATTTCTATCACGTGCACTCTTGTGTCTGGCTTCTTTCACTGAATACAGTACTTTTGAGATTCATACCTCTTATGTGTATCAGCAATTAGTTCCTTTTAATTTCTGACTAGTATTCCATTGTATGAGGCATGGGCAAATTTCCCATATCCCTCTGAGTCTTCCCCAGTGGAATGAGAGTACAGACAGAATGTGAGGGCTATCCTTTGTTCCCTCCACTCCTCCGCATACGCATACGTTTAAACCATTTTTCCTGAAAGTTCAAACCTTGCACTTCCTTTGTCAGTATCACTAGGGCGCCACTATGAGATCTGATCTTATTAGATCAGAATGTAAATACAGGGTAGAAGACCTGGTATTTTGAGCAAGCTCTCTATGGGATGCTGAACATCCCATATGAACATTAATGACTGACACTATTGCTTTAAGCAAATATTTTGCAAATATAAAGGATTAAGGAAAGGGCTAGAAGAATAAGAAACAGAGTGGCCAAATTGCTCCCAGTAATTCATGTTCATGGATTGAACTAAGCAAATTTCCAAGATGATAAGAAGACTGTGGGCGGTGACAGGAGCTGGAGTCTTTCCTCAGGGGTGGGGGTGAGGGAGACGTAGTTAATTAGCATGGAAATAGAGAATGGGACCTAAGCAAGTCACTCCCCCTTTCTGTGCTTGTAAAGATGGGTTTGGGGAAAACAAAAGCGGAAAATGTGAGAAGGGAAGAAAGTGAGACAGTTGGTGGTGTCTCACAGGGAGAAAAAAACAGATTTCAGTGTACCAAAAGAACCAAAGCCTTTCCTTGCTTTCCTTCCAGATCACTCTCCTCCCACCTGCTGCCTCCCTGAGGGCTACCAACCTCACCTGTTTCTTCCTTGTTGTTGCCTCCCAGCAGAAATGTGAGTACAGCTCAAAATTAAACGAGCAAGTGTATCAGTGCCCCTGAATCACTGGTTAAAAAACACAGCCCAAAGAAATGGGATCTTTTCTCTCAAGGGCAGAGATAAGGTGCTTAAATGCCAACATGATAAGAGCAAGATAAATAATAGCAACAAGCCTTGTGATGCACCCAAAAATGCCGGGCTGGCGCCACATGCTGTCCAATGAAGTGTTTTGGATGATCTAGGGGCTTGGAGGGCACTATATAATTTTCATTCACACAATTTATTCTTTTGAAATGACAAACTACTATGAAATGTTTCTATCACGTCAGTGAAGTGTCTGGCTATCTGGTGCTTGCAGTCTTGGCACAGACACTGTGCACAGATAAACATACGTCTCGTATTTCATCTGTCTTTGTTCAGTGCTGCTTGGGGCATATCTCCTCTGCTGCCAGCAGTCCTGGAGGGTGGGACTCAGAGCTATGGCTGTGCCTGTCAAGAGGCTAATGCATCCCCACCTTCTACTCACCTTGGGCCTTTTCTCCTCTCCTCCCTTCTCAGGACTCAGCGGGGGAGATGAGATAACTGAGGTCATTCTGGCCATTATCCTTGCCAGAACTTTCCTCTTCCTCAAGGGAAAAGCTTTGGCCTAAACTTACATGCCCATTAGGTATTTTAGAACACAGGATGTTAGTGGAATATGGTCTAATAAAAATACAAAGCAATCTTCACTTTCATTATTGTCTTGATGTTAGTAGTAATACTGATATAGTTCATTATACTATATTTTATTGGTATTATTTTGAAGTTATTATGGTTATGAATAAGTGATTATGTTTTTTTAAATGTTTAAAATTTTGAAATGTTTTAAAATTCAAAATGTTAAAATACCCCAGCTCTGTCCACTGAACAGATCCAGCAGCAATGACAACTCAGTAATAATGACAATGTTAGCACCCAAACTCTGGTCTCTGAATACTGTTTCCTACTGAAAGGAACCAGTGATTCTTGAAGAAATTGCTGATTCCAGATGTGGAATGGCAAACGACAAGCCGAGACTTGATCATCTTGTTATGCTAGAAAGCAAGGAAGCTGTCCATTGGCTAAAGGTGGACAATTTTACCGTCAAACGGAAGATGACAGCAATTGATTGAAACACACTGATTAAATAAATATGCATGAATTTATGATACTCAAAAGAGAAAGCCAAAGCAACAACTCATTTGTCATTATTAGAGGTAGTCAACTCTGTACTCTGAAAATTAGTATTTAAAGGGAAAAAAATTGTCTTGATCTGCCTTTCCTGTGAAAATCTATTTGCAAGTTACAAAATAGCCCCAGTGGATGAGAGAATGTTTTCTTACAGAAGTATTTTAACTAACAAATGTAGAAGGAATGATAGTAGAATTCACCATTCTGTAACATCTAATGAAATAATTGATTCAGGCAATAAACATTTATGGATGCTAAAACTAAGAAACTAAATATTAATGAGGAACTGGATATTCCAAGGGAGCCAAAAGGTCACCTTATAACTTTACAACTACCGATCAATCGGCATCTTTAAAAGGAGGACAAAGAGGTATTATGTACTTCCTCATGTAGTTTCACATGAAGTATTGATTCACAGGACCACCTGTGAAGTATCTGTGCCAAAAATGTTAACACTGAATCTAATCAAGTCTTTATAGCTAATTTCCAGTTACAGAAACATAGGTGATAGGAAACAAGTTGAAAAGAATCAGCAAAATCTGGAATGTTATGGAACAACTGACCCAGTCTCTTCACGAAGTCAATTCTTGAGAACAGGGTGATGGGGGGGGATGAATGTGCCAGACAAAAAAGAGACTTAAGAGACATATCAACTTAAACAGCAGCAGCAACAAAATTCCCTTATGTTAGTTAATTCTATACCTTGAATTTGCATATATATTGATATTTAAGCAAAGGACTGTGGTTGATTTTTTGACTGGTGGTGTGCTTCTGCTAACCTCTAGTGAAGACTATAGCTGGCGGGTGATTCCTGCACCCCCTCCCAAATTCTCTGCCCTCCCCTTCCTACCTCCATCAAAATCCAGAGGGGACAAGTTCATGAAACTAATAGCAAGTGTAGGGGCATAAACAGACATAAATAGTTCTTACTCAAAATGGAGTTTCTCTGAGGCCATCATGGATTGGGGGGAGAGATCACAGAGTCAAATGCTGTAATAAAAACCAGATAATTTTGTGATCAATAAGTTATAATTACATATGTTGAGATAAAAGCAATCAAATCTCATGCTCAATGAGTAAATCATTGTGCACTGTGCAGGACTGTGTTGCAGGGTTCTAAAAAGAAATTTCCCCTGAACAGTGTGTAGAATATTAATAGTCGATTAGAGTTCTCTCTTTAAGTGTCAAATATAGGTAGATCTAGTGGGAACAGTGATCCAAAATACAAACCCCATTTAATCAGCCCCCTCTGTTTAAAATTCAGAGCATGTTTTTATACATGTACAGGAGTGTGTGTGTATTTATCCAGTTTCATTGAAGTTATGGTCATTCACACTGTTGGAATTATCCGGACTTGTTTTTAAAGCTTTTATTTAATTGGATGAGTTTCTTAGTGAATCACAGCTAGATGCTAAACAGTTCCAAGATAGTGGTAGAGATTAAATATCCTTAAAAGGAATATTAGGGTATAGAATAAACTTAATTATGTAATAGACCATAATCTACCTAGATCAGTGATAGTTTCTACTTTTTCTTTTCTTTTCTTTTTTTTTGGTCAGATTCCTTTGAGAATCTTATGAATATTCAAGATTCTCTTCAGAGAAAGATGTAAACATGTGAAAAATTAGTCCACAATTTCCCAGAGTTCCTGCCAACTCCCCATTGTGGCAGATTGCATTTTCCAGAGATGGCCATAATAATAGCTTCCATCCCACATGCACTTCTGCAGTGTAACTTGCTGCTCTCCCATCAAAAAGTAGAGTCTAATGCATCGCCCCCTTGCTTCTGTGAAGGCTTGAGTGATTTGCTGAAACAAAAGAATGCAGTGGAAGAAATATTCTGGGACTTCCAAGGTTAGATCATTGGGAGTCTTGCAGCTTTTCCCCGGGACTTTTGGAACACTCACTCTTGGGAGTGTTCACTCACTCTCAGGACACTCCACCCCCTAGCATAGCCACCATGTGGTAAGGGTCACAAACTACAAGGAGAGGCCACATGTGGCCACTCAGGTTAGCACATTCAACTGAGCTCATAGCCAACAACTACTACCAATTGCCAGTCCTACGGGGGAACCATGTTGGACACTCAGCCCAGTTGAGCTATCAGATGAGTCAGCCCCAGCCAACATCAGATTGCAGTTGCATGAGAGACACCCAGATGGAACTGCCCACCTGAGCACAGCTGACCCACAGAACCATAAGTAATAATAACAAAATGTTGTTCTAAGCTACAAAGTTTTGGAGTGATTTGTTACGCAGCAGTAGATAACTGTAACACCCACAGACTCCTGTTGAGAACCACCCTTAGTGATTTATTGAGAAAAAGGAATAAAGTTAATAGATTGTAGTTAAAAATTCTTAGGCCCAATAATTTACTAGCGGTACATTAGTATATCTTATGAAAATTACTACCTAGGATTTGAACAGTTTTTTTTTTTTTCATTTACAAATCAGTATGAGTATACCTGGCTATTCACAAAGGGTTTTCCTAGTACAACCAGTAATTCTTATATAATACCTGGTATCATTTTACATTGGATTTGGATGATTCTCACATTAAATTTCTTCTCCCTTCTCTTTCCTCTCTCTTCCCTTCTGCTTCTCTCTCTCCCTTATCCACCCTGTTCAAATACATACAAAAACCACACATATTACTATATTCTCATGTTACATGTGGTCAGTATCTCAAATCCTCATATCCCCAACCAACAGCTTACCATTAACACTCTTGATTTTAATACCAGATTTAATATCAGATAACATTGAGAAGAAAAACATTTTGAAGACAGTTGTTTCTATGCTTTGACCCAGAAATTCCACTTGTAGATATTTTGTTCCTTAAAAATAAATGGTTAATTTAGGTAAAGATTTAGGATGTTTACCACAACATTACATATAATAGGGGGAAAATTGGAAACAACCTAAATGCACATCAATAAGCTGTTCTATGCTACAGAATACTGTGCAACAATTAAAATGAGGTAAAACTACTCATATTGACACGGAAAAATGTTTAGGATATACTGCTAAATGTGAAAAAAGCAAATCGCTAAATACTAGGTATAAAATTTTAATAAATAACAATAAAACACATATGTGTATGTATAGAAAAAGCTCTAGAATTACATACCATGCTGTTAACAGAGGATACCTGTAGGTGGTGGGACTATAGGCTGACTTCCACTTTCTATTTTCAACATTTTTGTATTGTATGAATTACTTTTGCAATACTAACAATTTTAAAAGTAATGTTTTATTTAAATGTTATATAAAAGGAAAAATTCATAAAATAAAATAGACTGTAGGCTTACGTATTATTTCTAAAAATTTTCTTTCTCAGTGTATGAAGAAAGAATGGGGTAATGGTTCAGTGAATCATGTCCTCATCCATAAAACTTTTTTAAGGAATTGTCCTAATATATTAAACCTTAATAACTTGGCGCCATATCTCCTAACATTCATGACTTTGGACTTTCATTCCTATATATTATTTTTCAAATATTACTAAATAGTTTTCACATGTATGTATTTTACATCCTCAACTGTATAAACTCCTTGGTTTTTGCCTTTTCTTTCTCTTATACAGTCTTCTATGACCAATAAATGCTAAGGACTTTGCTGGTTAAGGGGCTAATACAGGCGTCATCAAACAATGGCCTGGTGGGTCAGATCTGACCAACTACCTACTTTTGTACAGCCCAAGTGCTAAAAATAGCTGTTACATTTTTGAATGATTAAACAAAAAATCAAAAGAAGAGTAACATTTTGTGACATGTGAAAGTTATGTGAAATTCAAATTTGTATCCATACACAAAGTTTTACTGGAACACAGACACACATGTTTGTTTATGTATTTTCTGTGGCTGCTTTCACACTATATCAGAGTTGTAACAAAGACTATATGTCCCCACAAAACCCCAAATATTTACTAGCTGGTTTTCACAGAAAAAGTTTGCCAGCCCCTGAGTTAACATTATGTGTGTAAGTAGCATCAGTTCTTTTAAAAATATCTGCTATTGTAGAGTGCCTTTAGTAGTATGGTAGATTGCATTGATTTTCTCAATTCTTCTCTGCTGCTTTTTTTTTTTTTTTTTTTTTTGCGGTACGTGGGCCTCTCACTGTTGTGGCCTCTCCCGTTGCGGAGCACAGGCTCCGGACGTGCAGGCTCAGTGGCCATGGTTCACGGGCACAGCCGCTCCGCGGCATTTGGGATCTTCCCGGAAAGGGGCACGAACCCGTGTCCCCTGCATCGGCAGGCAGACAGACTCTCAACCACTGCGCCACCGGGGAAGCCTTCTGCTGCTTTTGTAATAGGATTATACATCATATCTTTGTGCCCATGACATTGCAATGCAATGTCTCTCAGTAAAGTAGACCCATACACCCCTGCCCCAGTGTTTTAGGCTTCGTCATGGTATGCTTTGGCCAACGGAATATTAGCAGATGTGATGTGAACGAGGCTTTATGTGTGCTTGCAGAGTTTGGCCTGGATTCTTGAGTGTCTGTGATCTGCCATGAGGTAGCAGCCATCTGTCTAGGTAACTATTGGGCCCAGAGTGAGAGACTCACAGAACATACCTGATCTTGAAGCAGAGTCAACTCAGTCCGTGCACAGACCCATGAGTGAGAAATGAATGTTTGCTGTTAAGAGTTGTTGAGGTTTGTGGATTCTTTATTATGTGGAAATCTGACTAATACTGTGGGATTCATCATTCATTAATTACGGTGATGTTTGTGTAGCTCTCCTATGCTAAACATATAGAAACTGGAAATCTCATTAGATTTAGAAAGCAGTGATATAGATTACCCCAGGTAACCAGTAAATGTAATATATTTTTACTGCTTTATGAGTATAGTCATAAGTTTGAGAAAAATCTATTTATCTTTTTCACCAAGCTGTTCTAATGCCTTGAAATCACATTTTCAGTGGACTTAATTGTCCAATATTATGAAAGCTACTTGGTTGATGTTAAAATGAACGAACTGAACGTCTATGGTTCTTTATTCCCCCACTGCTCTTGTTTGATGTATGATGTGACATGCAGTTGTACGCATTTCTGTATGTGATTTCCGAGTCTTGAAATGCAAACATATTTTTACCTATAAAATGGGAATCCTTTGTTGATATAAAATTTTGCTCTATTCTAAGCTCATATTCAAATTTGGTGCTATTTCCCATAAGCATTTAGAATCTGGTTATATTACTGAAGATGTATAATGTCCTTAAAGCAAGGTTTTTTAATAGTAGAACTACTGATGTTTTAGGCTAGAAAATTATTTGTTGTGAGTGGCTGTCCTGTGCACTTGACCACTTTAGTAGCTTCCCCAGCCTCTATACACACTAGATGCCAGTAGTGCCTCTCCAGATCCACTCCCGCCTCCCCACCCTGTGCAGTCATCGATGATCAAACATGTCTTCAGACATTTCTATATGTTTTCTGGCAGGTAAAATCACCCAGATGAGAACTACTGCCTTAAAGAGTGAGTTTTAAGGCAGCAGTTTTCATACCTGGTTACATATTATAATAATCTAGTAAGTTTTTTTAACATCTTGTTTTGAAATAATTTTAAAATTACTGACAAACTGCAATTACCGTACAAAGAACTCTCATGTCCCGCTTGTTAATATATGCCAGATGTGCTTTTTCATTCTTTTTCTACATATATGCACAGATGCTTTTTTCTGGATCATTTGAGAATAAGTTTCAGGAGGATGCCCTCTTGCCCCTTAATGTTAAGTGTGTATTTCCTAGGAATAAGGATATTCTCTTACATAATCACAGTATGAGTAACAAAAACAGGAACTTTAAGATTAATACAATATCAATATTAATCAATCCACAGTCCATATCCAAGTTTTGCCAATTATCCCCCAACATGACTATTTTTTTCACAGTCCAGACTCCAGTGAAGGACACATACTGTAGTTTGTTATCATATTTCTTAGTTTCCTTTAATCTAGAGAAGTTTCTCAGCCTTTCATTGGTTTTTATAACCTCAGTACTTTTTCAGGAGTACAGACTACTTTCTTTGGTAGAACGGCTCTCAATTTGATTGTGTCTGACGTGTCCTCGTGATTAGATTCAGGTTGTGCAATTTTGGCAGAAACATTATGAGAGTAATGCTGTGAACTTCTCAGTGCATCTCATTAGGAACCACATGATGCAGGTTAATCCCTTTATTGGTGATGTTAACCAGTCATTTTGTTAAGGTGGTGTCTTAGTTTCCTAGGGCCACCATAACAAATTATCACAAATTGGGTGTTTAAAACAACAGAAAAGTTTTCTCTCACAGCATGGAGGCCAGAGTCCAAAATCAAGGTGTCATCAGGGCTGCACTCCTTCTGGAGGGTCTAGGGTATAATCTTCCCTTGCATCTTCCGACTTCTGGTGGCTGTCAGCGTTTCTCACGGCTGCCTCATGCCAATCTCTGCCTCTATCTTCACATGGCTTTCTTTTCCTTCTCTATCCATGCCTTCTCCGCTTCTGGTCTCTTACAAGGACACTTGTCATTGGATTTAGGGCCCGAGTAATCCAAGATGATTTCATCTTGAGATCTTTAACTTAATTATATGTGCAAAGACCCTTTTTCCAAAGAAGGTCACATTCATGTAACCTCCTAATCCTGGGTGTTAGGATGTGGATCTGTCTTTTGGGAGCCACCATTTAAGCCAGTACAGGGGGCACATGCCAGGCTTTTTCACTGTAAAGTTACTATTTTTCTTTTTTCATTAACAAGTAATTAATGGGGAGGTACTTTGAGACAATGTAAACATTCTATTCCTCACCAAACTCTCACCCATTGGTTTTAGCATCTATTGGTGATTCTTGCCCAACTAGAGATTTTCTAATTGCATTATTCCTTCTACATTTATTAGTTGGCATTCTATTGTAAGAGCCTTTCCTTCCTTCCCTTCCTCCTTCCTTCCTTCCTTTTTCATTTCAATATAGACTTATTTTATTAATGGGTTATAATATATTATTGTTATTATTTTATTTTCATGCTCAAAATTTCCCAAAGGTGGCCAGCAAGAGCCCCATTAAGTAGGCTTCTGTGTCCTTGGACATGATCCCCACCATTCCTTGAGCAATTTTCTTTCTGGCACAAGAAAATGTTCTAAGCTCATCTTAATGTTCTAAGCTCATCAAGCTTTTCTACCTTGGCCCTAGAATCAGCCACTTCACCAAGGATCCTTGGTTTCTTTTGGTGGGGAATAATATTTAAAAACCAAGATCTGGGTGTCTGAGAAGCTTTTTTAAATAAAAAAAATTTGGGCCCTACTTTCAAAGATTGTAATTCACAAGTCTTTGAGTAGGGCCCAGAAATGTGAGTGTGTGTGTGTAAAGTTTCCGGTAGTTTTGTTGCATAGCAGTGTGTGGGAATTACTGCTCTAATACCTTTAAACCATGATTTAGTTCACACTACATTTTTCAGAGCACATTTTTTATCTAAAAGGACAAATAATTGCTTCATATCTTAATTACTGGATACCAGAAAACTAAGCAAGATAAAACCTACACTACCTGAAAAGAACATGCTAGATGTCAGTGATGAATGTCTGAGATGGAAAATGTGTTCCATAATGTAAAATAATTATTGATTACAAAATCGTCAACTTAGATTCAAGTCTAGATATAATTACAATCTCAATTAAAAACAAAAGTAGACATTTTACTTTTAAACTGCATTCCTCTGACTATAATCTCTCTCTGTCTCATATACACAAAAGAATGCATCACTTTGTGGGAAGGGGTGCAGGGAACACAAGAGTTTTCACAATGGAATAGAAAAATCATTTATTTCAGTATCTGTTACCTGACTATCTTCAATAATTGATAACTCAGAGAAGGAACAAAATTACTTCAGTGAAGCCAACTGTACTGTTGAATAGTTATATCACATTTTGGTATTGAACATGAAAAAGCATTTTTCCCATATGAAATTTTGGGTTAATCTTTTTTTATTCCTTAAGAAAATAAGAGCATTCCAAGGAGCTAACATTTCTATATTTGAGAAAGAATTTCTTGTTCTATCTACAGGTGATCAGTATATATATTGAGACTTTGGGTCTGTAACTTTGCCTTTGGAAAAAGGAATACAATATACCTCCTCTTTCAGATAGCAGCACTTTTTTCCCCACTGAAAATCACTGAGGTAAATTAGAAGAAAATCCCCCATTGGAGTAAGAATTATAATTCTTATTATCAACAAATAATAATAGTTGTCATTTTTGAGTTTGTATCAGGAATTTTGCATACAATCTCTCTTTTACAATAAGGAAAATAAGTATAGGTAAATGAAATAACTTGCCCAAGGCCACGTAACTTGCAAATGGCCAAGCCAGGACCCAAGCCCAGTCAGGATAGGCTAGGTTATGTTTAATAACAAACAACCCCCAAATCTCAGCAGCTTATAATTAAAAAGGTGCAGCTCATGCTAAACATGCACCTTGGTTTTTTTGTGGCTCTACTGAGTTTCATCTTCATTCTCTAACCCCGCTGACAGTGAAACCTCTGTTTGGAATATTGCCAGGAGTTGCAGCAGAGGGGAAAGAGTATTGTGAACCACACAGTGGCTCTGAACCCTTCTACTTGGCAGAGAAACAGAATGGTTTCAGTGCAGCCAGCTGCAGCATTAAACAGCTATGTCACATTTTGGTTTTGAACATTGATAATTTGTATTTCAATGTCCAGAGCAAGTTATGGCCAAACTTGATGTCAGCGAGGTGGGGGAGTATAATCCTCTCACAGGTAGGGGCAGCAAATCTTTGTGAACTGTAACCAGCTTACCATAGACTGGTGTGCAGATGGCATAATTTAACCGTAAGCCAGTGTAGCAGTCCCCTGGTCTCAGCGATTGGTCCATATTGGTCCAATCAGAAGACTGTTGATTGATGGTTTGGAGAAGAGTTGACCTTGCTCTTTCTCTAATATGGGGCTGCTGCAACCTTTTTTCTGTCACAAGGGAAGAAGTGTGACAAAAAGGCTGATATATGCAGCAAGGCAGAGTCAAGAGAAATGGAACCCCAGCACTGAGGACCTCATGAATCTCTGGAACAGCTCACCCTGAGGGTGGTCCAACCTCTGAACTTTCCAATGTTATATCCTAGTAAATTCCCTTAGGTTAAACCAGTTTGAATAAGAACTTCTTTTACTTCTATTTGTAAGTGATAATACTAAAATCCAAGACCTATCAAAGTCCTAATCTTTGTCTTGGAAGAAGTACGTATGTGTATGCGTATAATATAATTTTGTGTAAAAACAATGTATCAACACTATGAAATTTTTGAACATAAGGAAATTATCCATAATCATACTAACCTAGAACGTGAACTATTAATCAGGTTTGTATGTGTTCTTTCAGTCCCTGTTCCTCCATGTGCATTTATTTTTATATAAATTGTATTAAAGCATACAAATCATTTTGTATCCTTACCTTTTCGGTTAAATGTACATTTGAATTCTTTTCCCACATTGCTACATATTATTATAAAGATCATTGAAATAGCTGCAAAATACCCCAGCAATTGGCTATCATACAGTATAAAGGAAAATGTTCCTAATCTTGGATATTTAGGTTGCTTCCAGTCTTTTAGTTTACAGATAGCAGTGCCACACATACAGAAATATATGTGCGTGGAGAAAAACGGGAAGGGCATACACAAAGCATTCTGGCAGTGGATGCTTTTGTATAGCCCTCTGGGCCCTCTGGGCCATCAGGTGATGAAACTCACAGAATTAGGCAGGGAGTGGGCTCTGCCTACTGCATGTAACTGTTGTAGATACCCATGTATGCAGATCTGGTGTTACTGTGCTAAGAAAAAAAAAAATGGCATAAACATCTTGAAATTTTTGCTAGAATGAAGAAGTCTGATTTGGAATAGTTGGTTAAAATTCAGAAGATAATAACTTGTAGGTGGAAGCTAGTAGGCTGGGGAGACTTGCAAACGTGTTAGTAATAACAAGTTAGAAGTGAGTGCTACTGAGATATATCAATAAATATTATAGGCAAAACCAACTTTTTTGTACTGAGGTCCTCTACTGGCCTGAACTACTCATGTAAATATGTCTGGCCAGTGTCCTCTGGGGAGGTTATACTGAACGGGGGCAGTTCCTTAGTGTCCACTAATAGTCTGTATACTGCCCTGAATGGGTCAGGTGGCTCTGCTGGCCTGGCCTGCTCACTGGCCTCTGAGGACTCTCATCTCTGGTCCAGCATCCCCCAGAAACTCCATAGCTCGAGTGCTTTCCAGTGAACTTGCGATGATATTTCCCTTGCTTGCTTGAGCTTCATTTATATTTATATCTATCTGTTATAAATAATTAAAAGGGGCGATGTAGTTATTCAAGAGTAGCGTCCAGGCAGTTCTCCAAATCTGTTTATCTTTCTCAGTCTCATTTAAAAACTGGAAGACTGGTGGACCCTTGATTAGATGTTGAACTCTTTGGCTCTGCTTATCTTGGTCTGGAGGTACGGGGCCACAGCTGTAGATCTTGACACCTGTTTCTCAGTCCAGGTTCCAAACACGATTTCTTGACAACTATATTAGCAAAAGTATTTAACCTGTGCCCACAGGGCCATTAAAAGCAGAGCTGGATAGTTTGTTTAGTGGATATGATTTCCTAAATTAGGGAATCCTTCTTTGGCAGAGTGCGGGCTGGCTCAGGACAAAGCAACGTTACGTAGTGGAGCCATAAACATGTATATTAGTAACTTCTGAGCAGAGAACAAAAGCAGGGCCTAGATCTTTGAAAGAAACCTAGTAAGAAAGAATCTCCAAACAGTGAAGTTGGTCAAGCAGAGGCTCACAGGGAGAGGCTATGGCATCTCCTCCAAGATGATATGAGCGTAGGTTGACCTAAAAGTGAGGGGACCTGTAGTTCCCAGGAAGTGGGGGAAAGAATGAGGACCACCAATAAAAATAAGGCCCTTTTCCTTCTGACAGTCAGACAAAATGCAATCTCTACCCACAGCCCTTACATAATCACTGAGTGAATGAGCAACTGGTGTGATCACTGTGGCTGAAATGACTAATTACTTAACGTGTATCTTTGGCTACATTCTTTTCAAAGAATACAGAGAAATAACAATGTATCTTTTATTATGAATCTTTTTTAACATTTTCATTTTCAACCAGTGGCTTTTGTACTATTTTAGACAATGCCTTAGAGTCTTTTTTTTTTTTTTTTTTTGGCTGTGCTGGGTCTTAGTTGTGGCCTATGGGCTTCTTAGTTGCAGCCTGCAGACTCTTAGTTGTGGCATGCATGCAGGATCTAGTTCCCCAACCAGGGATTGAACCTGGACCCCCTGCATTGGGAGCCTGGAGTCTTACCCACTGGACCTCCAGGGAAGTCCCAGAGTCTTTTTTTTTTTTTTTAATAGAACTTTTCTTCCAAAACACTCCAGTATGATGCCAAGAACATTTATCCCCCCACAATTCAAATTTGGGGTTATGCCAAAGCCTATTATAGGCTTTCATTCTGATACTTGATCCTGAATACCTAATGTAGACCAACATATCTTTATTCTTTTCCAGCAACTACCAAACCTTCACAGCAGCACCACATAAGCGACTTGTTTGTAAAGGTTTTGCTCCCAGCCTCTCTCAGGCCCTCAGAATGTAAGCTCCCTGAGGGCAGGCCACACCTATAGCATTCACTGGCTTCTCCTCCGTCTTAATAAACACCGTGCGGGCTCAATGGATAATAAGTGCGAATGGATTTCCTGTATCCTATAGCTATATTTACTGAGAAAAAGGTTAAGTGGAAGTAGAATAATAAATATATGTTATCAGATGAGAGAACTTGAATGAAGTTCCCATTTAGTGAAATATGTGCTTAGCACACCAACAAGATGTGTGGCTGTTTAAAAAAGAGAGAGAAGCAGCAGAAAAGTCTGTAGCATGTTTTCTCTTTTCAGAATTCCCCAACCACAGTATATTATTTTGGATTTTCTTAAGGGTTTTTCTTGCACTCTCTAATTACCCTCTGAGGACCATCACTAAAGGATGAAGCTGGGGGCTTCCCTGGTGGCGCAGTGGTTGAGACTCCACCTGCCGATGCAGGGAACAAGGGTTCGTGCCCCGGTCCGGGAAGATCCCACGTGCCGCGGAGCGGCTGGGCCCGTGAGCCATGGCCGCTGAGCCTGTGCGTCCAGAGCCTGTGCTCCGCAATGGGAGAGGCCACAACACTGAGAGGCCCGCGTACCGCAAAAAAAAAAAAAAAAAAAAAAAAAAAAAGGATGAAGCTGGCACTTCCGCTTTCTGAAATAGCCCTGGTACTTCATGGAGATAATTCTCTGGCTTTCAGTTCCTATTTGGTAACAGCCCCATGCACATCAAGCCTGACAGGCCATTTATAGCTTTTGGCAGTAGAGTGAGGTCTGTGCACAAGAATGGCTGATGAGAGAAACTCCACAGAGGGATTCAGGAGAGAAAGCAGCCTGGATTGTCTGGGAAAGGGCAGCTAAGGGAGCTGGTGCCCCGGATGCTTGCTAACGAGGATGACAACTCAAAGAGAGCTATTACCAACCCACAGAGGGCCCACTGGCACATCCTCCTCCCGCATTCCTAGGTCCTCAACCCCATTGCCTGCCCAACAAGTATTCTGTAAAGACAAAGGGCAGACTTGAGAATCATCAAGAATAACTTGGTTTGTGGAGAAAAGCAGTCATCACATAGCAATTACTCAGGGAGCAAAGAGTCTGAGTTTTATTTCTGAATGAAAATTTACTTTAAGGTGGAAATACACTAGAACCACATGGAAGGCTTTTACAATAACAGGCACATACACCTGTATATGTTAATCACTAGGGAATCTCCTTTTTGAAAAACTGTGATAGAATGTTTTCAACCCTACCATGTAGCTCTAGTTATGATTAGTGAAATAGTGCTCATATAAATACTGTAAGACTTAGTAATGCCTTGCAGAATCTGATTCATTAGGGAGAAGTACTCTTTGCTATTTTAAGCACTTGAGTACATGTTCTCTGAGCAATCTACTGTCAGAGCAACTGATTTACCACAGAAAAGCAAGGAATTGCCTTAAGAAGAGCTTTTCCTTCCCCTTCATTTGGGAAGCTTTCCTTGGCTCTTAGAATTAAGTTGCATGATAATTCTGTGACAGTTAAAAATTTCTGAAGTGCTAGATTTAAGGGTCATTTAGACGTTATGGTTTAGCACCAAAGGTTGGGAGAGCATGCCAGTATGCCAGGAAAATAATGTGACAGATGAATGGGAAGATGAACCCTGTGAGTTTGCATAAATATATCCAGAAAAATTCAGATTGAACAAACCCAGATCAGTCAGAAATTTAAGGCTCATCAGGGTCTCCTTAATTTTAATCACATCATGGTTAATCTGATCCCACACGGAGTTATAAACTGCTTTACACATTCCAAAACAGTCAATCAAACAACCAAACAGTGGCCTGATAAAGCAATTTCCCATATTTAGACACTGCCTAAGGAGGAAAAAAAAAAGTCCACTGGAGCAAATGTTTTAGTAGCTCACAATCAATGAACGAGGAAACTATCAGCAAGGGGATAGGGGGTGGGGGACGACTGTAATGACTTCCATATAAAAATTAAGTTTAAAAAGAGCTAAAATTTTAAAAAGTTTAAAATTCACTGTGACACTTGAATTTTCTAAAGTCACAAAGTGTTTGTATAACATGGCCATAGATATTCACCAAGTGGAAGTATTAGATGTCAGAAAACACCTGACACTTAACTCTTTAAAAAAGGATTGGGGTGGGGGAGTAAAAGAAAGGATACACATCTGAAATCACTTATCTGCGACCCTTGGGGTCCAGGAATGTTTGTAATTTAGGACTTTTTTGGACCTTGGATAGGTAAAAAAGTAAGTATACCATATCACTGGTAAAACCCTGAGTGTGGTCTGGGCGGCACCCTGTAATAAAACAAATTGACATTTCAGCAGTGAAATGTGTAAACATTCACTCTGATTGTGATCAATGAAGGTTACAAATAGCCTCAAGTCAGTTCAGGGCCGGTTTTGTTGCCAAATGAGTTCAGGTCTGCTCAGGCTTTAAGGCCAAGCGAGTTATGAAAAGTCTTTCATTTTTCAACCTCTTTGGACTTCAAAATTGGTGGATAAGCGATGATGAACCTAGACTACTTTATGCAATGATTAACATACTTCTCTCTCTCTACACTGAATAAAGCTGAAAGAATGCACTGTTCAAAAAAGAAAATAGGTGAATTTAGGAGTAGTGGAGCTACAAGTTAGTGAAGGAAAATAGTAATATTTGGGAACACCTGCCTTCCAGCAGAATATCCTGTTTATATTTCTGATAAAAACAGGAAGCTGAGTAGATGGAAGAACTGTTCTGAGATGTGTTACAAGGATTCTAGTGTTATGTTGGTACAAATGTGGGCATTTAGGACATACCTTCACACAATAGTGAGGCAAGAAAGTGAAATAGGAATAATGGGATGTCTAGCAATAATAGGTATGATTCTATGACAGACACATTTGTGGAAAGGCAAAGGGATTTGGCATCAATTAGCAGACTTACTGAGTTCAAACTTGACACCATGACTTGCTTAACTTATCTAAGCCTCAGTTTCCCCATCTGTGAAATGGGGAGAGTAATATCATAGGGTTGTCAGGAGACACCAAAAAAATAAAATCTGTAAAACACTTAGCATAATGCCAGGTATATGGATAGTGGTAAAATAAAATAAAATAAAATAAAAAAGTTAACTGTCGTTACTAAAGGTAAAGATACAAATATCTCACCCAGGGTGTTTAGTTAACATCAGTGGTGTCACAAGATTACATACAAATACACAATTTTCTCTACTTGCAATATGCCTCTGACGGGGCACTGTTATAAAGAAAAACACATTTGAGAGATGTCTCTTGCATAGGAATCCTGCTTCAGTTATACCTTAACATAAGCAAGAGGCTTTTTTGTTAAAATAACTTACTTCCCCACTGCCCTGAACTTTCCACTTTGTTTTGTGTGATAGTGGCTTTTAAATCAACCAACATTCTAGACCCTAGAATTCTGTCACATCTGGATTCAAAACACTGTCTTTGGGCTTCCCTGGTGGCGCAGTGGTTAAGAGTCCGCCTGCCGATGCGAAGATCCCACGTGCCGCAGAGCGGCTGGGACCGTGAGCCATGGCCGCTGAGCCTGTCCGGAGCCTGGGCTCCGTAACCGGAGAAGCCACAACAGTGAGAGGCCCGCGTACCGCAAAAAAAAAAAACCAAACAAACACTGTCTTCTTCTGTAGTTTTCTGAATTAGTCTTATTTCTTGGTTGTCATATCTCGTAACTCACAACTTGCTTAGGTATTGAATTTGGGGCTTTCTCTTCTTTTTCACCATAAAGCTATATATCTGAAACATAGCCAGAACTTTCCTTTTCTTCCCCTAATTTTCACTGCAAAATGTATTCACATGCTTTGCTGATTTTTAAAAAAATCCAAAGCCAAATAACATAGGGGTGTGTGTGTATGAAGAAAACAAGTAAAAAGGGAAAATTTATCTTGAACTTTCATAATTTCATCACCTGCAACCCACTTTACAGAGATAATTGATGTCAACCATTAGGCCTATGTTCTTCCAAACAACTTTCGAAGTCCATGCAAACATTTATATCCTGCATGTTAGGGAGGAATTTGTTGTGGTTGATTTAGCAAAAATAAAATCATTCTATACATACTACTCTGCAGCTTGCTTTTTTCCTGCTTAACCATGTACCGTGGACATCTTCTCCTATTGTTATTGTTCCCATTCTTTTGTAATTAGTTGTATTCCTTAAGCATAACTTGTATAGTTATTAACTTATTCCTTTATTCACCAAAGTAATACTTATTGATCATCAAAATGAGGAAAAGATGTGCTAGTTGCTGTAGAAAAGTGCAACTTTGTAAAAGACATAGTTTTTACCCTCTGGATGCTTAGTATAATCTGGGAAGAGAAATAAAACAGGAACATATACAACTACAATATTAAGTAGTACAACATCTAAGTAAACTTAGATTTTAGTACCACTGTAGGTCAGAAGAAAGTTAATTGTTATGAAGGATGATCAGGAAGGTTTTTTAAAGAAGATTTTTGATTTATATTGGGTCTGGAAAAACTGATTGGATTTCCACTGGTGTAAAAGAGGGGAAAAAAAAATACTTTTAGCCAAATCTCTGAGAGAAGAAAACAGAGGATATGTTTAAAGGAGGGCCATCATCCAAATGCACTGATGTACTTCTTGATTTCAGAGATATTAAAAAGTGGGCAGAAATGTACAACTTAAATTTAAAAAATACAGTATTTGGTCAATTTGACTGGAATGGAAGATTTCCAGAAGGTAGAATTGATTAAAAACAAAATTCTAGAAAAGTAAGTAGAAGCCAGATCATGGAGAGTCTTGAATGCCAGGGGACATCTGAAATCTGCCTGTTTTGACTCTAGCATAGAATTCTCTTCCAGATCTTTCTTTTCTTCTTATCATAAGCCGTTAGAATTTAAGAAGAGACCAGATAAACTAGTCTTGAAGCATGAAAGTCTATATTCTAGAGTCCTTATTCAAATGATGTCTTTAAACCTGTTGGTCCATTTTGACAGGCTCTCCCATTACAGACTGTTTTCTCTTTCCAAAAAGAGATAAACATTTCATATTTAGCTTACTCCTATGCCCAGTACTGTGCTAGGCACCAAGATGTCAGTGGTGAACAAGACAGTCTGATCCTCATGCGCTCGTGGCCTAGTTACTAGAATTTCTAGTGCCTTCTCCCCACTTCCCAGACATCATCAGTGTCAAATTTTGCTGGCCTGTCAACCATCAAAAATATCCATTACCTCGACAGCACATTCTGCTGTCTTGGCATTGTTTCTCGTTTGTGGTTATGATTTCCTGTTTGCCTTGCTGAACTCTGATTTCTTGAAATTCCCGTGCCCTTTCTTAACACCTAGGTGATTTTCCTACTGAGCGTTACTTAAAGCCAAGTTATTTACAAATGAACTTTTTTTTTTTTTTTACAGCATTTCCATAATTATTTCATCAAAGAAAAAATACATTGGTTTTTGGATTCCCTCGATACTGATGAGGTCAACTATAATGAAGATGATGATGAAGCATAGGTGGACTTAGAAATATGCCAAATATCTCCTACAGAAAATGCTTATAACAATAAACACAAATGGAGAAAACCTCCATTTGGGTTTTAGAATTAGGCATGAAGCTCAGTATACACATTTAGAATTTTTCATTTTCTTGAGGAGTTGACCCCTTTACTACTATGAAGTGTTCCTCTTTATCTCCGATAATATCCCTTCTTCTGGAATCTACCTTGTCTGATGTTAATATAGCTATTCTAGTAGCCTTCAAGATGGTTCCCCATGATCCCCCCCCTCATGGTAAACACACCTTTGTGTAGTCCTTCCTCATATGCTACCAAAATTGGTCTGTGTAATTAATGAACTTAGTAAAAGTGAAGTTATTTTACTTCTGAGATTAGATGATAACAGACTGTGGCTTATGTCATAGGCCCTGTCTCTTTCTGGGATCACTTTCTCTGGGAGAAGTCAGGTCATGAGCAGCCCTATGGAGAACCCAAGTGGCAAGGAGCTGAAGACTCCTGCCAACCACCAGGTAAGTGGGCCTGGATGCAGATCCTCTAGACCCAGCCAAGACTGGCACCTGGACTGTGAGAGACCCTGAACAAGAACACCAAGCTAAGCCACCCCAGAATCCCAATGCACAGAAGCGATGAGATAGTAAATGTTTGTTGTTTTAAATTGCTAAATTTGAGGTGATTTGTTATACAGCAATGAATAACCTCTACATCTTCTAGCTTTTTTTTTTTTTTTTTTTGCGGTACACGGGCCTCTCACTGTTGTGGCCTCTCCCGTTGTGGGGCACAGGCTCTGGACGCGCAGGTTCAGTGGCCATGGCTCACGGGCCCAGCCGCTCCGCGGCATATGGGATCTTCCCGGACTGGGGCACGAACCCATGTCCCCTGCATCGGCAGGCAGACTCTCAACCACTGCGCCACCAGGGAAGCCCCTAGCTTTCTTTTGACTAATATTTTCATGGTGTTTTTAAGGGTCCCAAGACACCCCAATTTTGGTGATTGGCCAGAAGGACTCACAAAACTCAAGAGAAGGTTATACACACAGCTAGAATTTATTATGGCAGAAAATACAGAGTAAAGCAGCAGGAAAGATATTTTCATTGGGTAGAGTCCAGAGAGGTCCAGTACAGGCTTCAGAGTCCTTCATCAGAGGCCACCATCAGGGAACTGTAGGAACATGTGTGAAGTGTCCCTACCCAGTGAGTCCTGTTGGAACCCTAGGGTCCAAGGCTTTTTTGGTGTGCTGGTCACATAAGCATATCTTGCTATGCAACCAGCCATGGCAACTGAAACTTGGGATCCCAACAATGAAACCGGGTGCACCTTGTTCATCTTGATATTTGTGCCGAGAAACTTGACAAGGTGATATAGCACAGCACATTGCTCTAGGTGTACATAACCAAATCAACAATCCCTGACATCCAAGGGACATATTCCCAGTGGACGGCCAAGGACCATTCACGGTTCCACGTTCTCTTGGAGATACGCAAGGAATAAGCAACCAGACCTGCTCTGTCAACACTTTGCTCACAAAAGGTGGCCAACAGTTAGCATCAACTGCCAAATATGTAGCTGAACAAGACTTCAGAAAATTCTAGCCCCCAGACTTCAAATCTTCCAGCTTAGGTCCCAAACATTGTGAAGCAGAAACAAGCATTCCCTATTGTGCTCTGTCAGAATTCCTGATTCAGAGAAGTGATAAGAAAGAATAAATGGGACTTCCCTGGTGGCGCAGTGGTTGAGAGTCCGCCTGCCGATGCAGGGGTCACGGGTTCGTGCCCCGGTCCGGGAAGATCCCACGTGCCACGAAGCGGCCAGGCCCGTGAGCCATGGCCGCTGAGCCTGCGCGTCCGGAGCCTGTGCTCTGCAACAGGAGAGGCCACAACAGTGAGAGGCCCGCGTACCGCAAAAAAAAGAAAAAAAAAAAAAAGAAAGAATAAATGATCATTGTTTGACGCCACCAAGTTTGGGGGTAGTTTGTTATACAGCAATAGACAAATCATACAGGGTAATATTTTCCTAGTTCTTACAACCCAGCAATTTTTATTGGATGAATTTTATGTTTTGGGGCACTGAATTTTGTTGTATTTCATTAAATAGTGTTAGATTTTGTTCACTGTTAGCTATATTACTAGGAATTTGTAGAATCCTTTTAAGGATTGCTTTTAAGTTTGCTAGGGTGGGTCCAGAGAAGCCTTTAGCTGGGGACTAATTTGTCTCCACTACTAAGCTGACTGTATCAGGGACTGACAAACTTTTTTGGTAAGGGGGACACATAGTAAATATCGTAGGCTCTGCAGGCCATATATAGTCTCTGTTCCATATTTTTCTTCATGTGTTTTTATAATCCTTTAAAAATATAAAATCATTCTTAGTTTACAAGCTGTTCAAAAACCAATCTGTGGGCTGGATTTGGCCTGTGGGCTGTAGTTTGCCAACCCTGCCCTATCTGATGTCCTTTGCATGAAGAGGTCTTTCCACTCTGGCTGAAAGGAACATGAACTATTTCCATCCGGGCATGAGTTCCAGAAACTTTATTCTCAGGATTCTTTCCCCAGCCCTGGGTGGTTTCCTCTCATGCATATGTAGATTAGCACTCAGCCAAAGACTTGAAGGGACCTTTCTCCAAATTTCTGCAGCTCCCTCCTCTCTGGCACTCTTCTACAAATCCTAGCTATCATGGCGTCTCTGAACTCCAGTCTCTCTCTCTGCCACTCAGCTAGACTTCAGGCTCTGTGTGGGTTCCCCCTTCCTGTGTCACAGCCTGGTAACAGCCTCTAGGAAATATGCTGGTTCAATCGCTGGAGTCACCTTCTTTGTTTCCCTCCTTTCAGGGATCACGGTCCTGTGCTGTTTGTTTTTCAATGCTTTCAAAACCATTGTTTCATATGTTTTGTGTTCTAGTTATTTCAGGTGGGAGGTTAAATTTAACCCCTTTAGTCCATCTTGGAAAGAATATTTATTCTTGAATTAAGTTATTATCAGTGGTCATGTTTTTATTTGCTTACATATACTCACTCCCATGTGTTGGCTTCTACTTATATTGAACATAAATTTCTGATAGAAACTATTTAGTTCTATTTAATGTCTTCATTGTTAAACACAGCACCACATCCTCACAAATGTAGATCATCATCGGTGCCATCATGGTACGTCAGTGACCACAGACTTAACAAGGTTTCTAGTTGAGACAAATCTTAAATGATGTAGCTGATCTCAGTCCATCTCTAACCCTTTGCAGAATTTTCCTCTTTAACTTCCTTGGTAGTAAACATGTACTTTTGAGGAACATATTCTACGGTTTTTTGGTTTTTTTTTTGCTGTACACGGGCCTCTCAATGTTGTGGCCTCTCCCGTTGCGGAGCACAGGCTCCGGACGCGCAGGCTCAGCGGCCATGGCTCACGGGCCCAACCGCTCCGCGGCATGTGGGATCTTCCCGGACAGGGGCACGAACACGTGTCCCCTGCATCGGCAGGCGGACTCTCAACCACTGCGCCACCAGGGAAGCCCATATTCTACTTTTTAAGATAGCCTGTTTCATTCTTAGACATCGAATAATTATTGTCAGAAAATGTCCATTATAACGAGCTAAAATGTAATTCCTTATAATGTTGACTTTTTTAGTTCTTATTAAGTTTGTGTTTAACCTAAATCCAGAGGATCTTTTCTTACCAACTCCTTTTAACCCTTGTTGTGCATTCTTGATTCGGTCTACAAATTGGTACCGTGCTAGGCTCTGTGCTGAGCCTGGGGTTGCAGGGGTGAGAAAAAGAAGGTCATGTCCAGGGCTCAGGCATCGTTCAGTTTGGTGGGGGAGTTAGAGAGTAATCCAAAGAATAAACACGTAAACATGAGTGAAATTACAGTGTCATATGTGCCAGGAAGAAGCATGGTGTGACGATGCTACATAGAGGAGGATTTGACCTGATCGGGGAAGTTAGGGAGGACATTCTGGGGGACATGTGAGTTGAGATCTGAAAGCAAAGTAGGAGATACTCAGACAAAAGGGGTAAGAGTTTCCAGGAAGAGGGAACAACCTGGCCAAAGGTCCTGGGGCAAAAAAAGAGCAAGTGGTGTTAAATCTAAATGTAGGACTTTCAGATAACCCTCTTAAATACTCACTCAATGATTACACCCAATCTCAGAAATATCACTGTATTGCAGAAAACATGTTTCTGATATTTCAGGCATATGTGTAGGGGGGCAAATTTTATTCCAGTGTAAAGATTTGGAATGTTCTTCTCCCCACCTCAGCTTTTGTGGGCCCTGAAGCTTATACATTTTGGGGGGTCCACTTCAAGACAAAAAATACAAGTAATGGATACAAAGTTAGGTACAGGGCTTGGAAGAAGCCTTTGCAAATGAGAAGGCCTGGTGCTGATGCTTCATTAGTTTCAGCATAAGTGTCTACCTTCTGCCTTGAGGTATTTAGACAAAAGGTTCATGATCATTTCTGGGTAATATTATCGTGGGAGCTCAGATGTTGTGTATAATCTGGACGTGATAGACCACTACGTTTCCTCCAAATGCAGAGATTTTGTTTACTTGGCTTAAGTTTGAGAATTGAATAGGTCAAAGTTTGACTCTTTGTAATCTTCACCCCAAGCTGGTTTATGGAATGAATTGTCTGACAGCCAAACAATACTTCCGTGTTTGGGACTGAGTGGGTGGGTGTGGGTGTTGTATCTTTCAGGTTCTCAGATGAATCTGAAAGTTAAATGTCTGCCTTCAACCCCTAGACAATTGTTTTGTTCTAGCTCTCAAATCTCAAACCACAGAGTCTGAGCTAAAAAGTCTTCAGAATCAACACCTGGGTTTGATTGCCATGCTAACCAATGGCATACATAGAGAACATGTCAGGGATGGCCCAGAGATAGCACCTCCGTCCTCCACCCCGACAGTGTATCTCACACCCAATTCCCCTGGTCAGAGGAGGCTTGAGGAGAGGAGATGGGTGTTTTAGTGCAGATGCATCATCCCTGCTGCATACATTGCTTACATCACTGTCAAAAAAAGAAGGAAGTTCATGACAAAGACTCCCCACCACTGCCCCTAGAACGAACAAAAACAAAAATCAGAACTCTCAGAGTCAGTTATGCTCTGAATCATTATTATAAAACAGGAACAATACTAACAACAACAAAATAATAGCAGCACTGTGACTGAGCCCTTCTGCATTCCCAGGGTAGTTGTCTGGGCAGATCATAAAGCTCTTAGCAAACTTTAATCAGAGCTCAGAGGTAGGTGAGTTACATCGCTAAATTTCCTGCCATGCTGGTCAGAGAAGTAAAATCAGGTGAGGTTAAGTGGTCAAGTTATGGACACCTGGTCATGCTCATCTGATTGCTTTTCCAGTCTGTCAAGTGTTTTGGAATCTAACTTGTTAGCAGGTCTGCCAGCCCCTGTGCCCTTGCTTGCAGGAGCTGGGCTTTGGAGCTAACGTGTTGATGATGTCAGCTCATTGCCCTAGGGCTCAGCCATGAGGAGTCTGGACCTGTTTGCTCTTTTTGAATTAAGTCTAAAAGGGACATCTCTGAGCCCAGGAATAACAGTCCTGAAGCCAGGTAGATTCTGTCTGAGCACCTGGCAGGCATGATGTGCAAATAAGGACAGCACTTTTCAATCAATCGGAGATAAATGACTGCGAATGGCTCCAAGTTGGTTTAAGTTTTTTTCTACTTTAATATTTAGGAACAGTTTAAAACCATGCTTTTGCTATTTATGTGGTCTCAGAAACTGCCACCACTTCTAAGAAGACAGGAAAATTTTAGGGCTAGTAAGGAAATAAAAAATAAAATCCCCTTGAAGATATGTGAAGACTCGGAACTTCCCTGTCCTCTGTGTCCCCTACTCACTGAGACTTCCGGGGTGTCTTTGCTTTGTGCCTCGTGAGGACAGAGCAGTTCTGTCTCAGGCAAAGGCTCTGGGATCAATGGTGGGTAAGCGGGTTTGCTCACCCTGGATTCAGTTGTGGCTGATTAGAAATTTTCCAAACATCCACAGTTTCCATTAACATTGTCCATCACACACATTTTGATGCACATCTGCTTCACATCTAGGTATCTTTTCTTTGGTACCAACAATTGGGAGAAATTAGCATACTGTCTTTCACTTATTAGGCAAAGAATGCCTTTCATTTATCCTAAAATGACGACTTTTTTTTAATACATCTTTGTTGGAGTATAACTGCTTTACAATGTTATGTTAGCTTCTGCTGTATAACAAAGTGAATCAGCTATATGTATACATATATCCCCATATCCCCTCCCTCTTGAGCCTCCCTCCCACCCTCCCTATCCCACCCCTCTAGGTGGTCACAAAGCACCGAGCTGATCTCCCTGTGCTATGTGGCTGCTTCCCACTAGCTATCTATTATACATTTGGTAGTGTATATATGTCCATGCCACTCTCTCACTACATCCCAGCCTCCCCTTCCCCCCACCCCGGTATCCTCAAGTCCGTTCTCAACGTCTGCATCTTTATTCCCGCAGATGAATACTGATGGTATTCATCAGTACCATTTTTCTAGATTCCATATATAAGCGATCCTAAAACAACACTTTTTAAATTCCAAGGGCTTTCATCAGGTCTAGCACCCCGGGGTGTGGAGGACCAGTCCCTGTCCAACCAGACTTCATGTTCGTAATTTCAAAAACTGTAATTCTATTCCACCTCACTCCCCTTTTCCTGGTCCCATCTGTCCTCATTTCTAAGTCACTTCTTTCCCTTTAAATTTTCATTTTCTTTCTCTGGGCCTTTTCTCTGTCTTCGATGTCTTTCTTAAATTGAAATCAGCATTTCACACACTCATCCATCTTTCACTGTGGTTTTTGACGATACCCTAGTGATTTACTTTTTTAAAAAAATGAATTTATTTATTTTTGGCTGCGTTGGGTCTTCATTGCTGTGCACGGGCTTTCTCTAGCTGCGGTGAGCAGGGACTACTCTTTGTTGCAGTGCACGGGCTTCTCATTGCGGTGGCTTCTCTTGTTGCGAAGCACGGGCTCCAGGTGCCCGGGCTTCAGTAGTTGTGGCTCACGGGCTCTAGAGCGCAGGCTCGGTAGTTGTGGCGCACGGGCTTAGTTGCCCCGTGGCATGTGGGATCTTCCCGGAGCAGGGCTCAAACCCATATCCCCTGCATTGGCAGGCGGATTCCTAACCACTGCACCACCAGGGAAGCCCCCTAATGATTTACTTTCATGGTTTAAAAAAATTTTTTTGTGTATAAAATTTCCCAGTTTATAAGTGGTTTTTTGTTCTCGGTAGCTATTTGGACTAATATATTTGTTTAGAGAAGAGTTGACAATGACTCCTGGTGCTTTTCTTAGATTTTAACTGATAGCTCAGAATTTATCTTCCTGTACGTGAAACATTTTTTTCTCTTAAATTCTGCATTATTCATGCATACATAGAAGCTCATTTCTCTTTATTCCTTCAGCGTCCAGTTATCTTTTCCTTACTGCTTCATGAGTTGACATTGTACTACCTGGAAAATCGATATTAGCAATAATTTACCAACAGCTTAAAGAGTTGTCCTAAGACATGGGCTCGGCAAGGGGAGCCTTCAAGATAGCCCTGACTATTCTCTACTCCAGGTGTAATATCAGGACACTATACCACAGGGGCAGAAACTTGGTTAGTGTCTTAGTTTGCTAGGGTTGCTGTACAAAGTACCACTGACTGGGTGGCTTAACCAACAGAAATTTATTTTCTAACAATTCTGGAGGCTAGAAGTCCAAGATCAAGGCGTCAGCAGGGTTGGTTTCTCTTGAGGCCTCTTTCCTTAGCTCATAGATGACCCTTCTCTCCCTGTGTCGTCACATGGTCTCCTCTGTGTGTGTGTCTGTGTCCTAATCTCTTTTTATGAAGACACCAGTCATTGGATTAGGGCCCGCTCTAATGACTCATTTTAATTATCTCTTTAAAGACCCTATCTCCAAATACAATCACATTCTGAGGTACTGGGGTTTAGGATTTCAGTATATAAATTTAGAGGGGGACACAATTCAGCCCATAACGGTATATTAACAATTCCTCACATAATACCATATTTCCAGCAACAACAATTAGTTCTAAAACACAGCCCCCAAACCTCAAAGTCTGTGTGAAAGTCAGATTATGGAACCCCATTAGGTTCAGATGTCGCAGGTCCCTCTCTCACATTACAGACTCTTCATAACAAATGTAAACAGAGTGCTTATCTGATTCCCCAAACTGCAGCAGCCCAGTGGGTATAGTAACCACCAACCAGAAAAAAGCCACACTGCGAGGGGCAGATGTGCCAACGGCAGCAGGAAGTGACTTCAGCACTGAGAGAGCAGCAGGAAAACCTTAAAAGGGCAAAACTATTGTCAATTGCCGTGTAGTGCCATGAGAGCAGATAATAACAATATTCCTGAATTGTCAAGAGTAGGTGATGTTAGTTTAAAAAACCTATAGAAGGCTGTAGAAAATTTCCCATAAAATATAGTGAAAATTGTTTGGGCATTTAAAAGAGATACAATTCAGTTATTAGAGTAATTCACCTATGCAAAATTAAAATTTCCTAGTTCTACGAGATAGATACTTCTTTCTGTAGAAGATAGACAAGGTCCTGCTTGGAATTCATGAAGGTTTTGCTATAATCCCGAACACAAGCGTGTAAAAAAAGGGCTCTGGGGTCAGGGCTTTCTGTCCTGATGGTCCTTACGTTCAGGCTTCACCTCCCAGTGAGACTTAACAGGCAGTCACTGAGATTAGCTAACAGTTTTCAAAGAAGATGTTTATCAGACAACTTTTTTTTTTTTTTTTTTTTTTTTTTTTTGCGGTACGCAGGCCTCTCACTGTTGTGGCCTCTCCCGTTGTGGAGCACAGGCTCCGGACGCGCAGACTCAGCGACCATGGCTCACAGGCCCAGCCGCTCCGCGGCATGTGGGATCTTCCCGGACCGGGGCACGAACCCGTGTCCCCTGCATCGGCAGGTGGACTCTCAACCACTGCGCCACCAGGGAAGCCCTATCAGACAACTTTTAATTTAAGCCATCCCCCCCCATAGTGTGCAGTAAATTAATATTTTAATGCTTTTATGAATACTGCAATTATATGGCATTGCATTTAGTGTGTAAGATGTTTAGTGGAAACGTTTAAAATATACTACTATTTTTTTAACCTTGTTTTGGCATTTCTTCATGTTTTGGTATACCAGGAGCCTCAAAGCTGGGAGCAACCCGGCAATTCTTGGCTCTAAGGTCTGCACTGGAACGTGGGGTGTGCTCAGCCTCACCCTCCTCTGAATCATCTCTAGTTTACACTTCATGCTTCTGACCACCTCCTGTCTCCTGTCATAATTATGTATGAAGCTGCTTTATCTGTCTTACAAGATGTGAGCTTAATTTCCAACGGGCATCTCCCCCACCCCATGGTAAGAGTACCCAGTCTTTGTTTTCTACTTAGTAAACCGTTTGAGTCTTTCCCAGTGTATGTTGCAGATGTCTTCCAAAGGTAACCTTCAGGCCCTTCCCTAAGCTCTGAGGAAGATCACCCAGAGTGCTTTGCTAGAGAGTTAGTACAGCTCACCGCAGTGGTATGCTGGTAAATGTTTAACAGCAGGTTCTGAGGTAGGTGGTGAGACGGAAGGCCTGATTGCTAGTGTTTGCTGATTCTAGACCTCACTGAAGGTGGAGGTGGGAAATGTACAGAACTGGCTCCTGCTGGCCAGACTTCAGAAAGTTCCAGCACGTCCGTGGCACACACCTCAGGGAGAGTGAGAAATGCTATTCTGCAGGGAATGGAGAAGCGCACTGAATCCCTCCTCCACCTGCACAAGCAAGCCTGTAGTACCTGTTCATACGACTGTCTCGCTTTCCATGCTTGCCTCCTCTTGCCCCTCCCCAGCCAACTGCACAAGATCTTGACAAACACTGAAATAGCCTTAAAGTCTTGGGCAACGAGTCATAAAATGGATCTCCTCAGCAGTTTCTTCTTCTTCTTCTTTTTTTTTTTTTGCGGCACGCAGGCCTCTCACTGTTGTGGCCTCTCCCGTTGCGGAGTGCAGGATCATCGGCCATGGCTCACGGGCCCAGCCGCTCCGCGGCATGTGGGATCTTCCTGGACCGGGGCACGAACCCGCGTCCCCTGCATCGGCAAGCGGACTCTCAACCACTGCCCCACCAGGGAAGCCCAGCAGTTTCTTAAGGGTCACTAATATGATGGCAGTTCACAACTCTCAGAATTTAGTAATGTGTACTACAGACTAACTTTGGGGTTATAGTCATTAACCTTCCAAATTAATTTTTTTCAAGTATTTGCTCAACTTCCTAGCCCCCTTTGCACGCATACACACGCACTTCTTAGAACATGCTAAGGTGTCTGTGACTCAGCAGTCTGTGTGAATGACAGGCAATGGTACCACTCCCTCCCCAACCTACCTCCTCTCCCACTTCCATACACCAGAATGAGCAGATTTCAGACTTCTTTTTTTTTTTTTTTTGGCGGTACGTGGGCCTCTCACTGTTGTGGCCTCTCCCATTGCGGACCACAGGCTCTGGACGCGCAGGGTCATTGGCCATGGCTCACAGGCCCACCCGTTCCACGGCATGTGGGATCTTCCCGGACTGGGGCACGAACCCATATCCCCTGCATTGGCAGGCGGACTCTCAACCACTGTGCCACCAGGGAAGCCCCGATTTCAGACTTCTTGAATCAGGGATCTTTGGCACTCTTCTATCTCCCAATATAATGTTTTATTCTCAACAGACAGTCAAAAAAATGTTTAAGTTAAACTGACTCTCATTTTATGTAGTATATGAGAAATACCTTTTATTCACCACACTACAGGCGCTCATAAATGTTCATTAGTTCTTGCATGAACAAGCTGAGACCACTTCTAATCTAAATGAAACTTTCCATTCTTAGAAGAACTGGTTTTCCTGCCTCAGCCAATAAAGGTTGGACAAAGGAAGTGTCTGGCCTTGCTCTACCCCTTCTTTGTTATAATAACAAGCATGTAGTTGTCCATCTCCCACAGCCAGACTCTTTCCTAAATTGCCACAGTCTCAAAAGCCTTAGTCAGTTTTGACCCAGATCTTATGCTTAGCCATTGCTGGTTTCTGGGATGTGAGTAGTGAGAAAAATCTGAGTCTTAAAAACAAACTCACTAGAAAGACTATAGTAAAAAAGACAGACAATAACAACTATTGCAGATAAGAATGTGAAATGGTGCAGCCACTTTGGAAAATAGTTCGGCAGTTTCTAAAATTGAAATATAAACTTCCCATATGACCCAGCATTCCTACTCCTAGGTACCTACCCAAGAGAAATGAAAATATGTGTCTATACAAAGACATGTATGGGAATGTTCATAGCAGGTTTATTCATAATAGCAGCACAGTGGAAAAAATCCAAATGTCTATCAACTGGTGAATGAAAAAACAAAATGTGGTATATTGGGCTTCCCTGGTGGCGCAGTGGTTGAGAGTCCGCCTGCCGATGCAGGGTACACGGGTTCGTGCCCCGGTCCGGGAAGATCCCACATGCCATGGAGCAGCTGGGCCCGTGAGCCATGGCTGCTGAGCCTGCACGTCTGGAGCCTGTGCTCCGCAACAGGAGAGGCCACAACAGTGAGAGTCCCGTGTACAGCAAAAAAAAGAAAAAAAAAAGTGGCATATCCATAAAGTGAAATACTCCACAATGATAAAAAGTAAAGAAGTACTAATATATGCTACAAAATTGAAGAGCCCCAGTAACGGTAACGTTATGCTAAGTGAAAGAAGCCAGACACACAAAAAAACTACATGTGGTATGACTCCATTTATGTGAAATTTTTGGGAAAGGCCAATCAATGAGAGACAGAAAGCAGAATGGTGGTTGTTTGGGGGCAGGGGCTAGGAATAGAGATTGACTACAAATGGACAAAAGATCTTTCTGGGGTGATAGAAAGTTTGCACATTTTGCACTACTGTAACTGTTGTAAAAATCATTAAATTTTATGCTTAAAAATGGGTGAATTATGGTGTGTAAATTACAATTCAGTGAAGCTTAAAAAAACCCAACCCAACAAATGAAGGCTTTTGTTAATTCCATTTAGGTGTTTGTTTTCCTTGCCTGATGACAAATCCCAAATCTCGCGGCTACGAGTCACGCAGTCACATCTTTTTCTTAGTAGATGAGGAGAGTGGCTAAATATGTTGCTATGGAGGCAGGGGCTAGCTCAGGCCCAGCAAACCCACAGATGCACTGACAGATTTTTTTCAGCTGTGGACATACTGGTCACATCATCTGCAGGGGAGGACATGGCTTATTCGTTGAGTAACCACCCTTCCTTTCACATGGTTGGCCCTGGGAGGGAATGATGTTCTATGGAGAAGTGTGTGCCCCTGTTGTCAACTGTGTGTTGGGGGAACTGTATTGGATGTAGGGTATTGCACTACCTTGATATCAGGAGACAAAGATACTTCTTGTTAAACTGGAGTTAGTCTTACCTTTTTGGATGAGATCATTTCTTTGACCACCAATCTCTTTCTTACCAAATGTCCTCTCTTTGGGCCACAACAGAATAGGAAGCTCATAGGGAACCTTCCAATTTTAACCTGGGCTTTTGATGTTGCCTTTGAAGAATATCCTGGAAGCTTGTTCCAGAACAGCCATGTATAAGATGGCATTTCCCATAAGGGGACCAGCCAGGAGTTGGGAGAGCAGGAACTTTGGCAAGGAGTCCGTGATATTCCAGGACCAGGCGGAAAACAATACGTTACTTTTTGTCCATAAACGTGGCAAACTGGAAAATTAGGAAGTACATACTGTTCTAATTTGGAGTTCTTAGAAAATAATGGGCCTGTGACTATAGTCTGGGTGGCTTAATTTGCTTCCAGAAATACCTCTAAGTTCCGCCCTGGTGGTCTAGTTCCTCTGCCCTGTGGTCCCAGCTACCTTTTCATTTTTGTGTCCTTTGATTCTCTTGTGTGTAACTGATTTTTTAAGGTGTATTCACCCCTTTAAAAAGAAACTTTAATTTTTTTTATTATGCTATAAAAAACTTTACATGAGATCTACCTTCCTGACAAGTTTTAAGTACACAATACAGTATTGTTAACTATAGGCGTGATGTTGTACAACAGACAGCTAGAACTTTTTCTTTTTGCATAATTGAAACTATACAACCATTGAACAGAAACTTCCCATCTCTCCCTCTCCTTCTCCCAAGGCCCTGGCAACCACCATTCTATTTTGTTTCTATGAATTTACTATTTTAGATACCTCATATAAGTGGAATCATTCAGTATTTGTGTGTCAGGCTTATTTCACTTAGCGTAACGTCCTCCAGGGTCATCCATGTTGTCGCATACAGCAGGATTTCCTTCTTATTTAAGGCTGAATAATATTCCATCTTATGTATATACCACATTTTCTTTATCCATTCATCTGTCATGGACATTTAAGTTGTTTCTATTTCTTGGCTATTGTGAATAATGCCGCAATAAACATGGGAGGGCAGATACCTCTTTGAGCTCCTGATTTCAATTATTTTGGACAAATACCCAGGACTGGGGTTGCTGGATTATATTGGAGTTCTATTTTTAATTTTTTGAGGAACCTCCATATTGTTTTCTATGGCAGCTGCATCATTTTACACTCCCACCAACAGTGCACAAGGGTTCTGTTTCCTCCACACCCTCACCGACAGTTGTTATCTTTTGTTTTCTTGATAATGGCCATCCTAACAGGTGTGAGGTGATATCTCATTGTGCTTTTGATTTGCATTTCCCTGATGATTTGTATTTACCCTTCTATTCCTAGTGCCTGGCAATGCCTGGAACATAGCAGGTGTTCAATAAATATTTATCCAATGAGTGAATTAGTTAAAAGTAAAGTCATCCTCAGTACATGCACAAGTGAAGATTCAGCGTGGGGGGAAGGGGGGGGAAGTAGTGTCTATGACACAAAAGCAAAATGTCTCCAGGCTGTTGGGATGCCTTCTCGTTTCATATTAGAAGGCTGCCAAAAATGGCTAGGACCTGGGGACTTGAAAAGTTCACCACAGTGGCAAGAGACAGGTGTTTTTAGAAGGAGCAAAATTTAAATGTTTTGCACAATCTTTTAAAAATCAATATCCTAAATATTTGCATTTTCTGAACGTTTGTGCTCTGGAGCAAAGCCCAGGAATGTTTTTTTTCAATCCTTTCCATCATTCAAGGATTGCCTTAAAGCATCTACCTCCACAGCTGCTTTTCCTGACCTCTCAAAATTTTTTTCAACAAATATTTGTGTTCCCACCTTCTTTTGAATCCCCATAGCTCTTTGCACTCTGCTCACCCACTCACCCTATCTAACCTTTGTCTCCAGTGACAGCTCTCTGCCCTTATATAATCCTCCCCGCTCGATGGCAAGCTCTGTGACAGCAGCAGCTCTTTGTATCCCATACAGAAAACACTAAGGAATTAAACACTTATTTGATTGGACTGATTAATCAAATCATTTGGTTGGTATCAGATTACTTTCTTAGGCAAAGGAGACAACTCTGAAGAAATGGCTTACAGACCCCACATGCTATTTTAAAATAGCGCCTCTTCTAGAAACTGGTGTCTATACATAGGTGTTGTGATCCAATTTTTAAACAGAAAAACAATATTTTTTCCTAAAAAACATCTACCAACTTGACAGATATAGAGGGAATATTTTCAGTTGACCTAGTTTATCAAAACAATGCCTAATTTCGGGAAGGAAGGCAGAACTAGGGGTGAAATTCCACCTCTATATTTGATTGCTGCTATGAAAACATGTAATCAATATTTCACACTAGTGAACAATATTTATGAAATGCTTTGCCCTGTGTGGACATGCCCCTAATTAATATTATTTTATATGGACAAGGCAAGCTTTTTTTAAAAAAAGATCAGTTTAGACTTTTATTAGTTTCATAGTATCTGTAAATAGTTCCAATGTAAACCTTTCCTGATATCTTTCCCACACTCTTATTAGCATGGGCATTTCTGGAAAGACCTCAATTTTCCTTTCTGTCTCCATGTGGCATGAAGGAAGCCACATCAATTGGGTGATATTTATGTGAGCTGGATTCCAGCTTTGACTCTGGCAATGAATGACTGAGTAAACTGGAATAAGTCACTTGGGATCTCAACTTTCTTATCTGAATCTGAATTATGAGGGAAGTGGACATCAGGATTTGCCATTAGTAGCTTATAGGATTTCCTGTCCCCTCACTTGCTGAGGCTTTTTGGTTCACTTCCTTTTTCTCCCCCCCATGCAGCTCCACCCAACCACTCTCAAAAGAGCCAGATTCTTGGGTCTGGAGGCTGAGTGATGGATGATGTGTCCAGGATAGAAAGGCTATGTTGCCATGCTTGGAATGCGCACATGGCGAGGGGGGATGAGGTGAAGAAACCTAAGCACAGACAGGGCAAAGTCTGGAGAAGAAGTTGCAGTAAGAATGGATACTGCATGTGCATCATCTTGGGGCAGAGGGGAAGAGGAGACAAGGGGTGAGGACAGAGGGCACTAGCTGGGCTGGGAGACCTGTGCTTAGGTTGACTAGGCTCCAAGTCCCCGGGTTGTCACTAGGAAGCCTGGGCCCTTAGACAGTACCCCCTCCCTTCCAATCCCTATAAACTCCAGGATAGACTTCTAGCAGCCTCTTTAAGGGCCAATTCTGGTTTACAACCTCCTTCACACTGTAGGATAAGTAAATAGTAATACCAAGCAAGGAGTAGATATCTTGGGGCAAAAGGGCATGAGAACATTGTGAGTCTAAAGTGGGAACAGGCCTATCTCCATCCTCCGCTCACCAGAGGAAGGTCCTATGAATTAAGGAAGCCCACGGGATCTTCTTTCTCTTTCCCAGTTGGAGCTCATGTAAGCCCACCAGTGCCCCATTGGATTCTGCCCCCTTGAAGGTTTACCTCTGCTCCTGGGCTCCACACTTCACAGTGTCCTCATTTTTCTTCACCATTGTAGCCTAAGAGTCCCTCCTCTAGTCAAGGCTGGACCTCAGGAATTCAGGGCTAAATGCTTCCATTCCTTTCTTTAGGCCCATTTGAAACATTCTTTTAAATTGGTGGAGGAGAGAGTTATAAGTAGGAAGCAAATAGAAGACACAGCTTGTGTTACTTTCTGATTTTGCTTGAGATGGGCTGAGCCTCCCAACAAATGGGCTTTTTTTTTTTTTTTTAAACAGACTAAAGTAAAGAGGCCAACAAACAAACAGTGCAGGCAGCATCTGGTGTCATGGAGTACATCACCTACGTTAAGGAAACATGGTTCTGCTCCATTTGTTCTTAAAACTCATCTGCCTAGAGTCTTGCTTTTCCGCCTTGGCTAATAGCTGTGACTCTTGACTTGTATATATCACGTCTGCTTGTCTTGTCTAGTATTTAATTTATTTTTGAACCTTCCTGACAGGACAGGTATACTAATGTTTCCTGAAAGCATTCTTTACTCCACCCCTCCCCATAATTAGGTTGTTTTTTTTTTTTTTTTTTTGAAGAGAAAACTGTTTAGAGTCTATCTGTAATATCTCAAATGACTATTAAAGAAATCTAACTGCTTTTCCCTCTCTGCCTATCAATCCAATCCTACTCCTTCTTCTACAGGACATTGTTTATTTAGAGTTAGGGTGTTGTTGAGAATGTTAACCCCTCCATCACTTTATCCTCACTTTGGAAAAACCTGCAGAAAATTTCTCTTGGACCTAAGTGCAGGAAACCTTTTGCTTCTTCTCTTTAATCAGTACATTTTCATAGATAGTAATGTGATTCTTATAACAATCATGTTTCTTTTTTACTTTGACACTGTTCAACTATAGTAATTGTGTAAAACCCTACAGCATGTCTCCTGTCTACTAATTTTCATATCAGGTCTCATCTTATCACTACCCATCTTTGTGTATGTATTGGGGGGGCTGATTTCTCTTAATTTTGGAAAAAGATTTCTCTCCAATCTATTTATATTTCAAGCTATTTTTTAAACTTTTTATTTTGATCAAATATTAGGCTTACAGAAAAGCTGAAGACATAGAGCAGAGAGTTCCTGTGTACCTTTCACCCATTTCCTCTTACTTTTAATGTTGTTCTATTGGATATATTTGTGAAAGTCACCTAAAATTCTTTTTGGAACAAGGCCCACAGGTGTGTCACTAATTTGGCCATCTGAGGTTGTGTGCCTCTGGTCCAATGGGTTGGAAATGACTGGTGCGGACATCTCTGGCAGCTTTGACATGGGAAGTTAAGCTTTAACTTAAAAATAGACTGCGTCTTCTAATAATTTGCTCAAAGGTGATTTGGCCCCAAGCATATAGGAACTAAAGAATATGATCCAAAGAGAACTGACCAATAGGACAATCTGGTTAAAATTCTGAATTTGTAGAAACTGAATTTTTAAAATATTGGTAATTGATATTAATCATAAGGTTGTTTCATAACCCTACATTTGGCTATAAACATTGTGTCCACATATCATATCTTCCCCCTACTATTTCGACTTAAGATAATTCCTAACTAGTTTTAGATCAATCGAATATTCGTTAAAATTACTTAGAGATCTAATAATTTGTGGCCTTATATTGGAGGTTATGAAACATAGCATGATCCTACTTTTAAGGACTAGACGTGTGTGTGTGTGTGTGTGTCCCGGAAGGAAATAACTCAAGATTTCAAAGTTTCAACTATATAGGTTGAATTTATGTGTTCTTAATATCCCTTTTTGCATGTCTATATGTCCTAATTTTTTTGTATTAACACTGCATTTACATCACTAGAAAATTAACAGAAGAACTTTAATAAAGCATGGAGGAAAGCATATGAAAATTCCATTTTAGTGAATTCCCCTATTAAAGGATATTTAGGTTGTTTTAACCAATCTACTTTTGTCGGCCATTTAGGTTGTTCCACTGTTGTTGAACAGTTCTTTTTTCCAACTTTTCAGTATTGTAAGAAACAAAGAGCATAAGTAATTGGCAACAAGAACAATAACAACAAAAGAACAAAAAAAATTTTTTTTTAAATGTTACTGTTTTTGGGTTTTTTTGGAAATTTATTTATTTAGTTTTTGGCTGCGTTGGGTCTTTGTTGATGCACATGGGCTTCCTCTAGTTGTGGCGAGCGGAGTTACTCTTCATTGCAGTGCGCGAGCTTCTCACTGCGGTGGCTTCTCTTGTTGCGGAGCACGGGCTCTAGGCACACAGGCTTCAGTAGTTGTGGCACACGGGCTCAGTAGTTGTGGCTTGTGGGCTCTAGAGCGCAGGCTCAGTAGTTGTGGCGCACAGGCTTAGTTGCTCCGCAGCATGTGGGATCTTCCTGGACCAGGGCTTGAACCCATGTCCCCTGCATGGGCAGGTCGGTTCTTTTTTTTTTTTTTTTTAGATGTTGGAGGTAGGAGTTTATTAATTAATTGATTTATTTTTGCTCTGTTGGGTCTTCGTTTCTGTGCGAGGGCTTTCTCTAGTTGCGGCAAGTGGGGGCCACTCTTCATCGCGGTGCGTGGGCCTCTCACTATCGCGGCCTCTCTTCTTGTGGAGCACAAGCTCCAGACGCGCAGTCTCAGTAGTTGTGGCTCATGGGCCTAGCTGCTCCGCAGCATGTGGGATCTTCCCAGACCAGGGCTCGAACCCGTGTCCCCTGCATTAGCAGGCAGATTCTCAACCAGTGCGCCACCAGGGAGGCCCGGCAGGCAGATTCTTAACCACTGCGCCACCAGGGAGGTGCCAAAAGAACCAATTTTAACAGACAAAAATGCAGAGATACACAGAGCCATCTCATGGTACACATACCAAAATTACCAACACTAAAAGAAGCAGTGATTATGATTACTCACTTTCATGTAAGTATTATTTTTATTAATTTTCCTATTGACCAAATTACTTTAAATTAAATACATACAAACTTTATGTTTGGTCAAATTATATTTGGTGAAATTTCATTTAGCCAAATTGTTTTCAGCCAAATTACCTGCTTCAGTTTGTGAAATTTGAAACATCTTGGCATTTCCAGTCAGGGCTTGATGTGCTGATAGTTCATAAGAGTCCCAAAATGTGAGGCAAAAAGGACACTTTCATCAGTCCTGGAGCCGGTTTAGTCTGCCTTCTGGAATGTGCCCACCATTCAATAACATGGGTGACTCTAATTTTTCAGGCATGAGCAGGAGTTACATTCTGCACTGAGGAATAAATGCTCTAACAGGTTTGTGGCTCTGGTGAATTCCGGTCAAATGGAAAGTGACCCTTCCCTCTTTCATTACTTTAGGTGACTAGTTAGTCTATAATGAGCCTCAGGGCTGTAACTGAGTGAGACTTTCTGCCTGGTTCTAGTCTAAGAAAAGAGTGTGCTATGATCTTACTAAAATCTGAAGTGACACTGGAACTTTGCCATAAAAAATGTTTTATCCTTCAAGATGTTGAGTTTCCAGGAAATTGTCACAAAGCTGTAGTGAATGATGGAGGCATCTAGTGGCTGTTGTCCGCATGTTCACAGCACTTTGCCTTTCGTACATATTGGGATTTGGGGAGGGGAGTAAGGGACAGGCTTAGGAATCAGTCTCCTCAATGGTTGGTAACCAAAGGTGTCTAAGAAAAGAGAATTACAGGTGTTTGTTTCTCATAGGAGGTTTTGAGTGTGTGCGTGTGTGTGTGTGTGTGTGTGTGTGCGCGCGCGCGCGCGCCACATTGCCATTCTTAAAACCCTACACAGTCTGAGACTGTGATTTCATGGCTCTTTTTGTTTTGTTTTGCCTCTAGTGTCCCCACACTCTACTTGCCCTAGCATAGTTTAGAGCATTTATTTTAAAACAAAAATACCATCCGCATAGACCTAGCAAATTTGTGGATTGGAAAATAGCTCTAACATCTATGATTCTCTTCCTAACTGTGCAGCTAACTTCCTGAGAGGGGCTGGGACAAATCATTAATGGCTTTGCTCTTTAGTTTCCCGATCCATCTATTCATCCATCGTTCTGACAGATAGTCATTAATCACCATGACCCTGTGGGACAAAAATAAGTAGAACCTGCGTCCTTTGTCAAGATACTTGGAATTTAGAGGAAAAGACAAGCAAAAAATCAAAGATTATAATTCAGTGTGGTAAACATGATATTGGAAATGTGCAAAGAGTGCTAAAGGAACAAAGAGAAAGAACATCAGATCACACTTGGAGATGGGGAGGAGAGTCAGGGACCACTTTGAAGAATTCAAAGGTGATATTTTCTTGGAAGCTTGAACTCTATGAAATGAGAGGGGTTTATTAGTTGATCTAAAAGAAACATCCTACTCTATACGCTTATGTTAACTGAAGAAATGCTCATGTGAGCTCCCCACATAGGGAGAAGCTTACCAGAGCTTCAAGGAAGAAACAAAAGATATAAGTGAATTTGCCTAATTTATCCATGACTGCTTACACCCTGACGAGTGGTCTGGGTCTTAATATCTTTTTCCTAATGTGCTCCAAGAAGAAAATATTTGTTCATGGGATTTTCCTGTCACTTAATGGATTTACCTGTAGTCATTTGAAGGGTACCTGACCTTCACGAAAAGCCACAGTCACCTCTATAGCTCCACCTCTCAACAGCTCCTTCCTCCAAACATTTCCTTGTGATAAACTGTGTAGTCTTTTCTTTCTAGGTTGAATCATTCAAGTGCTATAATATTCACAGAGAAGCAACTCCCAAACTTTGTCTCCATTTATGGGTACACACAGCCCCAATATTAGTTTTTCACTAAATATCTCTGGTTACCACTTGATTTTATTTTAAAACAATACCTCGCTTTTCTAAAAGTGATCTGCTCCATATCTGAACTAATTATAGACACAGTGGCAAATCTCTAAAAATTGTTTAAAAAAATCATAAGCAAATGATTTCAATTCCTAGCACACACTGTTTGTTCCCTTCCCAATGTGTACTTTTCCCTCTTCTTTTTCCTAAGAGAATTCCACTTTGGCCCAGGGTGGATGCTAATTAGTCCAAACCCATCATGAGAATTCTATCCCCCTAGTTAGTGGCAAGTTTAGGAAGGGGAAGTCAGCTGGAGTGGGGGTGGGGGGGTTCTGGAAAAGGTTTCCTTCTCCTAAAAGAGACACAGAAGGAGATATTCTCTTTCCTTCCTTGGAACATTGCTGGGTCAGGATGTGCCTCTGGAACCACTGCAGCCATATTGCCACCAGGTGGAGGATGAAGCCCGGCATGGGAGAAGGCAGAGCTGGTAGAGTCACCAGGAGTAAAACAGAGCCTGAAGTATCATGCCTGGACTCCATCCTCCTTGGGCCCTCTTAGTTCTATGAAACAATGAATTGCCTAGCTGTTTGAGCCACGATGAGTCAGGATTTTCCATTATTTGCAGCCCAAACACCCTAACTAATAGGCAAGTACGCACTAAAGTTTGTGCACTCTGTTTATAGAACATTATGTCAGGCATTTAGTTCTAGGAAACAGGCTTATCTGATTTCCCAGTTCATGGCAGATTAAAAACAACAGCCCGTTAAAAGTGGAGAAAGAGCTGTTAGAGACAGGTAGCCGGACAGAGGAGGAAGAGACATCAAGGCAGAAACAAGAACTGAGGAGGTAACAGTGTGGGATTATTTAAAGTTGGAACAAACAAGTCCTCTCACCTGCGTAGGCCTTGTGGCTATCAGAGTACATCTCAATGACTAATCCATAATGATGGCCACGAGTCATCAACGGAAGCTTGCTTTCTGTTTAGTGTATTGTTTTAGAAGGGGGTTGAGGCTGATTAATATTTAAAACTATTTCTTCGTAAACAAGGAAAAGGTTAAATGATTAAAGGGATACGCTTATCTGAAAAGGCACACAGAGAACAACTCTCCCTTGCGGTGCTCAATAAATGAGTGCTGTACATATATGCAAATAGAATCTGTTAGAAGTTAGCTTCATTGAGAGAAAAGGGAGAGGGAAAAATGAAGCAGTGTCTTGATTGCTACGTTGAGAGGCTCATTTCAGTTTTGGTCCCCATGAGAAGCCCCAGTAGAAGAGAAGCAAAGCTGGCTATTGAGGACGTGGTGCTGCTCTTCTGAAAGTTACTTTATTTTAGTTCAGTGGCTCCGCAAGCCTGGCTAAGCTGTTTCCTCAGAAGCCTGCCAGCAGGAAGTAAATAAGCTGCTTGACTCTCCTCTTGAGGGGGTTGAACACTCGTAATTAAAATGTAAATAATTGTCAGGACCAACAGCTTGTAAACAAAAATAACTGGAAAGATCATAACTGAAATTGCACCACGCAAAACAGGTTCAAAGTCTTTGTCTACACAAACGCTAAGCCCAACAGTTGATTTAGTCACCTTGGTGAGAAATCATGCAAACCGAGTCATTTGCAAGCATGCACAGGAAACCAGCTGGTTGCTATATGTTGCTGACTCCAGAGACTAAAACTGAGGGAGACTTGTTTACCAAGTTCCCAGGGCATGGACAACTCAGAACACAAGTGTTACGATGAACTCAGGGCTTCTCTGCAATCAGCTGGTGCATCTGTGATCCCACACACCTTCCACTCCCTGGACTGGAAGAGGGGCTTCTTGCTGCACAGCTGCAGGTACAGCTCAGGCCCCACAACCCTGCCCACATCCTGCTGAGGCTGGAGGCACAAGATGAGCTGTCCGCACAGGCCAGCTGTAACTGCACAGTAACACCCACCAGGTGTTACTTTGGTTTTAAAATCCCCCTTCATTTGAGGAGGATCCTGAAACTTAAATAATATGCAAATAAAAGCTAAATAAAGTGGGAGAAAACCTAATACCTTTTCTATCAAATTACCAACTAATGTGCATGTGTCTTATACATAGTAGGTACTCATAACTTTTAATATAAATAACAAAAGATATATTAACCTGAGTATGAGGGAAATATATAAAGAATTAAAGAATTTTATTAAGAATGAAGCTTAAGACTATCCATTAATGGTTTTCAATGGCATTTTTTCCTTTCACACTAGTATATTACCATCTATACTGAGAATGTTACTGGTAAGTTGTTGTTAGCCAATATTTTGGTATTTGCTATATGCTCTACATTCACTATTTCATTCTGTTATCACAACAGCATGTGTACAATTATGAAAACCATTTCACAGATGGAGAAAATGAAACTTAGAGATGTAAAGTAATTTGCCTGGGAACACAGATTGAGGAAACACTTGGATTATCAAAAAGATCCATTCCAATGCTAATGCCCTAACCATACATAGTTATTGACAATAGTTACACTGAAGGCTTCTAAGATTTTCTCTAGTGTTTTCAATTAAAGGGACCCAAGAATTTCTCACTTGCATTCTAATATGTTGTTTTGAGGGAGAGATGAGGCTAGAATCATGGCTAATATGTGGAAAATGATGAGAAACTACGATGCTTATGAAATCTTTTGTATGTTTATCACAGTGGAGAAGAGACTGAGACCTGATTTTAGAGTTTCTTATTGGAAATTCTAATTATTGAAACTGAGTTTAGTCCAACAATACAGTACTCTCCAATTCAAGGTTCTAAATACTTTTCCTTCTAGTTTTTCATTCTCCTGAAATGCTTACTTGATTTTTGTTTCATTAAAAAAAAAAACTGATTTAAAGTTTTTTTATACTCTACATTCACTCATATTTTAGATTCATTGTTTCAAATAGTCATCGTTTATTGCCTTGATAATGTCTAAACAATTCCAAGTCTGCAGAAAAAGGTATGGCACCAGCAGCTTGTTTTTTGTTTGTTTGTGTTTTGCGGTACGCGGGCCTCTCACTGTTGTGGCCTCTCCCGTCGTGGAGCACAGGCTCTGGACACGCAGGCTCAGCGGCCATGGCTCACGGGCCCAGCCGCTCCGCGACATGTGGGATCCTCCCGGACCGGGGCACAAACCCATGTCCCCTGCATCGGCAGATGGACTCCCAACCACTGCACCACCAGGGAAGCCCCAACGGCTTGTTTTCACACAGTCTTTCTTGCAAGGTCCCACTTTCCTCCTTGATTACCTGCTTTGGATTCACATGATATACAGGGTTTCGTTTTGGTGATCTCCAAGTGGGTTCTACTTAAACTGCCTTTGGGATATATAGGCTAGTTCAGGTACCTGTATTTTAGTATACTGTTTTTCAATGTTAATTTAAGTATATATATTATAATTTAAATATATAGTTTATATATGTGTATATATATATGGCTTTTGTAACATATGTATGTTACAAATATATGCTTGCTGTTCCAGCAGTACATGCTCACTGGAATAACGTATTAAATAACAAGAAGCATGTGAAGTTGAAGTGAAAAATTTTAGAAATTTTACTGCCAAAGATAATCATTTTTTAAAGTTTAGTGTTTACCTTCCGTATTTTGGAGTTAACTATTGATATTTTGTTAAAGTTCCCAACTCTCCTCTACTTTGGTAGGAACTTCTTTTCCCTTCATTTTTTTACTGACCCTATTCTGCTCAATTTGATTTCATTTCCAGAAGTTTCTCCTCTGGGTAGTGCCCTGTCCAGGAAGGGAGCTGCTGTCCTCAAATCCACTATTTTGTGGCTCTCCTTGTCTCACATCCTCCAGACACCCAGTTGTTTCTCCTCTGCATCCATCTGCACAGACACTGTGGTTTGCTGTCACCTGCTTTTACTCCATGGTCTGTGCACATATCTTGCACCCGTTGTGGTTGCATACATTGTTAGTGGATTTTGGGGGTTTTTATTTAGTTGTTCAGTCTGTTTTTATGTAGAATTATAGAAAGATTAAAAAACCATGTCACTATTACTTCTATCTTCCCAGAATCTCCCTGTACTCTCAGGCTTTCTATTTTATAACAAGTTAAACTAGCTACAGAGCAAGATCAATGCATTCTTAATTGTCCCCAGACTTAGAAATAATGTTCTCCATGGGATATGTTTGTCAACTTTGGCTGCACATCAGTACACCTTGGGAGCTGTAAAAATGCCAATGCCAGGGTCCCATCCCTGAGATTTAATTGGTCTGGGGTGGTGTGCTCCCCAGGTGATTCCAATGTATAGCCAAAGTTGACAACCAGTAATAATACGAAATAAGGAAAACAATTTTCAAAGCATTTGCAAGGTCTTTAGCAATCTACTGAGACCAAACTAGTTGCTTTCTGCTCAAGCTGCATGTGAGTGTAGTCCCTTCCCCATTCCTATCCCATGTGATTCAGGTTAGGCTGACCCATCCCCCAGCAACTGGAGTAGTCAAGTTACCCAGGTGTGCCCAGTCAGGGTGCTCCATTCCTGTCCTGGGATAGACACATGACCCAAGTCGAACCAATGAAAAAATTTCCCACGATATTTGCTAGGGTTATCATAAAAGAAGCACTGTCTTTTCACAGAAATTGTGAGCTGAAAGATCACTGAATCTTGAACTTCCTTAGGCTATCTTTACTCCAAAATCAGCCTGAGAATCAAGCATAGAGAGGAAAGCACTGTTGAGAAATGGAAAGAGTAGACAGTATCCTGATAAGTGTTGATGGAGTTTTTAGGGGTCCAAAGTATAATACCCCTCTTTGCCTAAATTCAGAATAATTGAGAGATAGATGGAGAGGTTAGGTAAATGGAGATGAAATCGTTACTGAGAAGCTGACTGAGGTCATGGCTTTGGATTGCTGCCCAAAAGAACTTTCTAAGGCTCTGCTCCTTAGTTAATCGGATTTACAACCAGTCACTGGCATGGCTGAGATCTTTAGACTTTGCCCTCCACTGCAGACTGCACAAGGTAGCAGGGCAGACTGGAAGACAGACCATCTTATCAGAGAAAATGAAGGGCACTGGGAGAGCTGAACCATGCCCACATGCCAGATACTTTTTCCAATTCCCCAGCTGAATAACTCTCTCCTAGGCTATGGCTTGTGGTTCGGTGACCTGAGGTTCTGCTATATTTTAGCCCCTACTTGCCCCCATTGCATCAGTGTGCCCACAGATCTAGATCACTCCTCCTATGAATGAGGAATGAATGAGGAGTTGGAGAGTGCTAGAGCTCTTCTCATGCTTGTTCATCCTCAAAGAGTCACAACTGCTCGAATTCTTGGATCCAGCTACATAGAAAGCCACCTGTACTCCTGAATTTCCCAATTGCGATCGAATAAATTCTCTTTCTTTGTTTAAGCCAGTGTGATGTAGGTCTTTGTCATTTACAAACCTGAAGTTTTGATGAATACATTAGCTAATTTTCTTATATTTAATAAAATCAATTTCAAGAAACGTGTATTGAGTGGCTAGAGGGAAATACCATCTTTGCTAGTGCTGTAAATGGGCCTCCTTTGAGGGCACATTAGGTTTAGTATTGGATTTGGATGCGACTGCCCTTTTGGAATCTTTATAACATGGCCTTATCGACAGGCTTTCCACGTTCCTATCACTGCTCCTTCACCCACTCCCTTCCGGTCTGGGGCGGTAAGTTTAATATTACCGGGCCCTAGCATACTGCACCATCCTTTAGAATTCCTCCACCTGCCCATACCTTTTGTAAACAGTCCTTTGATTAAGCCTCCTTGAGTTATTCTACTTGTTCTTTGACTGTAGCGCCTTTTCCCATTGGCCTCCTGACTGAGAGCAGATCAGTCATTATGTTACATTGACCCAGATGTACCTTCACTGGCACTAAAATGTCCTCAAGAGAGCTGACATAGTCACTTTTAAATATAGCTACTACACAAAGGTCAAAACCTTTGAATGTTTTACCCAAGAGAAACTTTTTACCCACCCCACCTACTCACTCCCCTGTCCTGCAAACAAGGACAACATTTGGCTATCTATTGAAGAAAAATCAATTTTTCAAAAGAAATATTCCCCTCCTTTTTTCCCTGATCAGATTATCAAGAATAAAGCAAACATCCAGATAGGAAAAGTATTTGCTCATCTCAGAATTCTCCAAGTGGTGAGAAGACATTTAAAAATTCACTTAGTTAATTTAAACTGTAAATATTGTTTTAAAGTATCACATAAGAAAAGGAGCTTGAGAATAAAGCATTTTTTTTGTGGGGGAGGGATAATGTGCTGTGGCTTTTTGTGTGCTATTCTCAGATGAGTGAATTATTTCTTTCTACTTTTTCCCCTCTCTTTTTTTCTCTTTAACCAAGGAGGAAAGAATCAAAAGTGTCATTTCTAATCTTCAGTTTTTTCTCATTTCTTATCTACTAACTTCATTTGCTATTAAAAGAGCACTATACACAATTAAAATTACCTTTTGGAGGGGTATTTTAAATGGTACTGAAGTGCTGCTGAGGTTCTTTTAGCTACACAGTATAAACAAGTCAGTAGCTTTCACCACATTTCAAAATAACCAATGAGAAAACATTATGGAAAAAAGACATCCCATGCACACAGTATGAAAGGGCATAAAAAATTTATGAGCAGCCTTAACAAGAAATGTGCATGACCGATATGAAGACAATTATATTACTTTATTGAATGTATAAAGAAGATGAATAACAATAATAAAAATGAGCATTTCTGTGTACTTTGTGCTAGGGCCTATGCTCCATGTTTTCCTTGTGTCACCTCCTTATCTATGAAGCTGAGAAGCAGCGCAGTAGCCAGCACTCTCTTGGGCCTGACTTGGTTTCCTTAACTTCTCTGTGAATCAGCTCTCCATCTGTAAAACCAGGAGAGGTACAATATATATATCACAGAATTGTTATAAGATTTAAATGTCACTACAGATAAAGTGCTCAGAACGGTGCCTGGCAAATAGCAAGCGACTGCTATAGTTACCTTCACCACTTTTTACAACAGCCTCATGACACGGGCACCATTATTATAATCAGTTACAGAGGAAGAAGCTGATATCAGGGAGGCTAGGGGCTTGCCTAATGTCATCCAGCAAGTAAGTGACTTGGATTCCTATGCTGGCTTGTCCAACTCAAGAGCTAGGACTCTGTATTTACTACATGTTTGTGTTTCTAGATAAGAAGGCAATGGTATTTGTTTTGTGACTTTGTAGAGTAATTCTAGAGTTCATCTGGTAAAATTAACAATGTGTTAAAAATAGAGAAATAGGAGATTAGTCATAGGTGGTTGCATCAAAATTGTAAATATTTCTATGTTAAAATAGAAGATAATTAGGGTGATGGAAACGTTTTCTATCTTCATTGTAGTAGTAGTTACACAACAGTAATCCTTTTAAGTTTAATTAAGTCCCATGTGTTTATTTTTGTTTTTATTCCCATTACTCTAGGAGGTGGGTTATAAAAGATCTTGCTGTGGTTTATGTCAAAGAGTGTTTTTCCTATGTTTTCCTCTAAGAGTTTTATAGTGTCTGGTCTTACATTTAAGTCTTTAATCCATTTGGAGTTTATTTTTGTGTATGGTGTTAGGTAGTATTCTAATATCATTCTTTTACATGTAGCTGTCCAATTTTCCCAGCACCAGTTATTGAAGAGGCTGTATTTTCTCCATTGTATGTCCTTGCCTCCTTTATTGTAAGTCAGGTGACCATATGTGCATGGGTTTATCTCTGGGCATTCTATCCTGTACCATTCATCTATATTTCTGTTTTTGTGACAGTACCATACTATCTTGATTACTGTAGCTTTGCGGTATCGTTTGAAGTCGGGGAGCCTGGTTCCTCCAACTCCGTTTTTCTTTCTCAAGATTGCTTTGGCTATTTGGGGTCTTTTGTGTTTCCATATGAACTGTAAGATTTTTTGTTCTAATTCTGTGAAGAATGCCATTGGTAGTTTTTTGTGTTTTTTTTTGCCATTGGTAGTTTGATAGGGATTGCATAAAAAGCTTTTGCACAGCAAAGGAAACCATAAATAAGACAAAAAGACAACCCTCAGAATGGGAGAAAATATTTGTAAATGAAACAACAGACAAAGGATTAATCTCCAAAATATACAAACAGCTCATGGAGCTCAGTATCAAAAAAACAAACAATCCAGTTAAAAAATGGGTAGAAGACCTAAAAAGACATTTCACCAAGGAAGACATACAGATGGCCAAGAGGCACATGAAAAGATGCTCAACATCACTGATTATTAGAGAAATGCAAATCAAAACTACAATGAGGTATATCACCTCACACCCGTCAGAATGGTCATTATCAAAAAATCTAGGAACAATAAATGCTAGAAAGGGTGTGGTGTAAAGGGAACCGTCCTGTACTGTTGGTGGGAATGTGAATTGATACAACCACTATGGAGAACAGTATGGCGGTTCCTTAAAAATCTAAAAATAGTACTATTGTATGACCCACACAATATGGGGGTCACACAATAGATGGAGTGCAATCCCACTACTGGGCATATACCCTGAGAAAACCATAATTCAAACAGAGACATGTACCACAATTTTCATTGCAGCACTATTTACAATAGCCAGGACATGGAACCAACCCAAATGTCCATCAACAGATGAATGGATAAAGAAGATGTGGCACATATATACAATGGAATATTACTCAGCCATAAAAAGAAACAAAATTGAGTTGTTTGCAGTGAGGTGGATGGACCTAGAGTCTGTCATACAGAGTGAAGTTAAGTCAGAAAGAGAAAAACAATTAACATATGCTAACACATATACATGGAATCCAAAAAAAAAAGAAAAGGTACTGATGAACCTAGTTGCAGGGCAGGAATAAAGAGGTAGACATAGAGAATGGACTTGAGGACATGGGGTGGGAGGGGGAAGCTGGGGCGAAGTGAGAGTAGCATCGACATATATACACTACCAAATGTAAAATAGTTGGCTGGTGGGAAGCAGCAGCATAGCACCAGGAGATTGGCTCAGTGCTTTGCGATGACCTAGAGGGGTGGGATGGGGAGGATGGGAGGGCGGCTCAAGAGGGAGGGGATATGGGGACAGGTGTATGCATATGGCTGATTCTCTTTGTTGTGCAACAGAAACTAACACAGTATTGTGATGCAATCATACTCCAATAAAGGTCTGTTAAATTTTTTTAAAAAGTGAAAAAACAAAAAACCCCACAGTAATCCTAGCCAAAACTCTTAAACTTTACACTTACAAGGGGTGAATTTTATTTGTGAAAATTATTCTGTAATAAAACTTGGGGAAAAAAGAAGATAACTCTTGTTTAAAAGGTAAGCAATCAAGTAGGGGGAAATTTACCCAAATAGAACAAACAGTTAATAAGTTTGCAATAGCACCAACCAAAGCTAGTCAATCATATAACCTGTGATGCAGCAATTCCAGTCTTGTGTATATACCCAGAAATGAGTGCTTATATCTGCCAAAAGACATGTAAAGAATGTTCATAGCTGCCTTATTCATAATAATAGCTGCAAACTGCAAACAACCCAAATTTCTATCAACAATAGGATGAGTAAATAAATTGTGTTATATCCATACAGTAGGAAATAACACAGCAATGAAAAAGAATATATGATATTTGCAACATGGATGAATCTCCCAAACACCATGGTGAATGAAAGAAGCCTGACACAAGAGTACACACAGGATGTTTCCATTTATAAAAAGTATAATACAGGCTAAACTTATCTATGATGATAGCGATTAGAACATTTGGGAGTGGTGACTGCTGACTGGGAGGAGATATGGGGGAGCTTCTGGGTGCTAAAAATGTTCTATATCTTTATGCACCCAAATGTTCATAGCAGCACTATTTGCAACAGCCAAGATATGGAAGCAACCTAAGTTTCTATCAACAGATGAATGAATAAAGAAGATGTGGTGTGTATGTGTGTGTGTGTGTGTGTGTGTGTGTTTGTGTATAATGGAATACTACTCAGACATAAAAAAGAATGAAATTTTGCCATTCGCAACAATATGGATGGACTTGGAGGGTATCATGCTTAGTGAAATGTATCAGACAGAGAAAGACAAATACTGTATGTTATAACTTATATATGGAATCTAAAAAATAAAACAAACTAGTGAATATAACAAAAAGAAACAGACACAGATATAGAGAACAAACTAGTGGTTACTGGTGGGGAGAGGGATGAGGGGAGAGGCAAGATAGGGATAGGGGATTAAAAGGTACAAACTACTATATATAAAATAAATAAGCTAATAAATAAATAAATAAGTTACAAAGATATATTATAGAGCACAGAGAATATAGCCAATATTTTATAATAACTATAAATGGAGTATAACCTTTAAAAATTGTGAATTACTGTGTTGTACATGTGAAACTTATATAATGTTATAAATCAACGATACCACACACAAATGTTCTATATCTTGATCTGGGTGGTGGTTACATGGGTGTGTACATATGTAAAGACTCGTTGGACTGTACACTAAGATTTGTTTACTTTCCTGTATGTAAACTACACCCCCCCAAAAAAATCTGAATTAATGAAATGGGCAAAGGACTTGAGATCACAAAAGAAATCAACTGACATAACTCTCATGGACACATAGATGTACATTCCATCTGAGTAATCAGGCAAATGCAAATGAAAGTTATTTTTAAGTTAAAATACCTATAGCTGAGCAAGATAGGAAGTTATGAGGAAGATGCTGAGATGGATTTACATGCAAATGATTATCAAGGAAGTTCTTAAATGAGAAGCCAGTAAGGGAGTGGAGGTAGTGGAATAGGGGAGGGGAGCTCTGGAATGTAAATGACACCTCATAGTTTATTCTGTCTCAAGTCAAGTGATCTGGGCTTTCACACTCCTCTACTAGTCAGAAGTTGACTACCTGCTGCCCTGGGGTGAGGGGACAGAACATCAATTCCCCCCATCCCACCCCATTTCTGGCTCCCAGTGCATCCTGCCTAAGGGGCTCCTGTAGCCCAAAGGTAGTTCTCTGAAGAAGACTGCCAGAAGTTACAATGAAGTTAATTGTGCAGAAGCTGGGGGGATGGGCAGATACAAAAGAGGAATCCAGGGAATCTAGGTGCAGTGTTGATGGTATTTCAACAATTGTCTTGATGTCAGGTTAGGGGGATAGCAGCATGAGGTATCATCTTGCATGAGATTGAAATGACCAATTATGACCAGTTGAGCAAGTAGATAAATGCGGCCGGGAATGAATGAATGGTCTTTCCTCAGACTACTCTTTCCAATAAACTTCCCAGACTCAGCTCCGGACGCGCAGGCTCAGTGGCCATGGCTCACGGGCCCAGCCGCTTCGCGGCATGTGGGATCTTCCCGGACTGGGGCACGAACACGTGTCCCCTGCATCAGCAGGCGGACTCTCAACCACTGCACCACCAGGGAATCCCCCATATTTTTTAAAAAAATTATTTATTTTATTTCTTTATTTTTGGCTGCATTGGGTCTTCGTTGCTACATGTGGGCTTTCTCTAGTTGCGGCGAGTGGGGGCTACTCTTCGTCGCGGTGCGTGGACTTCTCATTGCTGTGGCTTCTCTTATTGCAGAGCACGGGCTCTCGGTGCGCGGGCTTCAGTAGTGTGGCACGTGGGCTCAGTAGTTGTGGCTCACGGACTCTAGAGCACAAGATCAGTAGTTGTGGCGCACAGGCTTAGTTGCTCCGCGGCATGTGGGATCTTCCTGGGCCAGGGCTCGAATCCATGTCCCCTGCATTGGCAGGCAGATTCTTAACCACTGTACCACCAGGGAAGCCCCTAAACTTCCCATACTTCTAATATAAAATAGGTGCTTTGTTGCCAGGGTTAGCCAAAGGGAGACAGATGTAGGAGATTTATAGGCAAAGAGGTAAGGAGTTGATTTGTTCAGAAAACTTTGAGATCCCATTGAAGTCTTAAAATTTGACAAGTCATGTATGTGCCACTTGGGTTCTGAAATTCTGTGTTTATTTTCTCTGGCAGGTCTATTTGGTCAGGCTCCAGTCTTGTCCTACCTTGTGCGGTCACGTACAGCCCCCCTCTTTGCTAGAGTACGTTGCAGTTTAAGATATTTGACCTTAATGACATCCTGTGAGGCAGCAGGGCCAGTTGTTTCCCAGATGAGGAAAGTGAGGTTAGACCCTTCTCAAATTTAGCGGCACATTACAGTCACTTGTGAGAGTTATGTAAACTATTGTTTGGAGTGCCTGGAGGTGGGGACCAATCCTTGTCTTTTAAAAAGCTCCCAAGGTGATCCTGAAGTACAGCCAGATTTGGGAACACAGGGATTAAGTGACCTTCCCAGGGTCCTGAAGAAAGTAAGAAAACACACCCAGGCCATTAATTTATTTTTTGTTCATCCACCCACCTATTTATTGAGCATTTACATTATGACAAGTATTCTGCAAAATACTGGAAATGCATCAGAGAAGACAGTTGTAATTCCCCTGGCCTCATAAAAGATGATGGTCTGGGGATGTCATTAGGGTATAAAGTGTGAGGAGCTGGGTATTGCATCGTACAGTTCCCTGGATACCGTTCAAAGTTGGGCAGACAAAGCCTGCAGTGAACTTGGGGATGAGATAGACATTGAACTAAGAATTCCAAATATGATAAACCTTATAAAATTAGAGCTTTAGTGTATTTAGGGAATGATAATGTCAATCATCTTCACATACAGGAGAGTCACTGGTCATTTGGGGCCACTGCCACTGTCCTGTGAAGACAGTCGAAACTACTAACTGGTTTTATATGTATATATACATCAAGTGCTCTCTTTCATTCAAACATTACAGAAGCCCATGGGTAGGCTGCCCCTGACCTTTTGATCTCAAATTCCACAAACCAGTTTAGACTCCCTGCTGTGGGAATTTTTTGTTGTTTTTTTTTTTTAGTTAACTAAGCCAAAGACAATCCTGCAGAGAACTTGCCTAGAGTCCAAACAGATATACAATTCACCCGTTACTTCCCATCTTTTTCTAATGATTCAGTTGAGGACTGAAGGAGGTTTTTAAAGATAAGACAGGCAGACATATGGCATTTGGTGAAGTTGAGCACACAGGTTTTAAGGTTTTAAGGCCTTTAGACAAGCATTCTCCCAAAGCAAGTGTGAGCCATTTGTCTGAGTCCTGCAGCAGAGCACCTGGTGAGGGCAACAGGCTGGGATTTCTCTTGCATGAGGATTGGAGAATAAAGGCTTTCCTGGATCAGGGCAGCTCCATGGAGAGTCAAGGGAAGAGATGCAGCATGCTTTCCTTTTACACAGCATCTGCCAACACGTAGACCATTTGCCCCATAAAGTTGGGCTCTCGGTGTTTAAAAATATAATCTATTTCTGCAAAGTATCCTTAGCGTATTTTTAGCAAGCCTCAAGATAATTTTAAAGAATGATTTAGTCTTCCTAACGCTATTCTTATAGACTCTTGCTGTTCTGATTTATCGTCAGATTGTCTCTTTTTTCATTTTGTATTCATCAAATTCCTCATGACAATCATGTCAATTTCTTCAAATTCTTCTCCTTTTTCTTCCTCTTTGGCATCATTTATGATCTCACTTGGGGCAGGGGGCGGGGTGATTGGTACTACAGGAGTCAGTTAAGTTTTGGATTTCAAAGTATTTCCCTGAACACAGTGTAACATCAACAAAGCAAGTAATTAAACTGAGTAGGTGCTGACTGTGGATGAAGCGTGTGCCAAGTTGTTAACACAGCAAGTCATTAAGCAAAGTGATTGCTAAACTCAATAAGGCAAGATTTGCCCTGGATAAGCTATCCTGGGATAATACCATAAACGAGTTGACTACATTAGGCAAACTTCCAACCAGGGAAAAGGTTGAAGACAAAAGATAACTTGGCACTAAACAACCTTCCAGAGTTGGAGAACAAGAGGGGACCTCAAAAGATAATCAGGTCTAAGCCCTGTTCTTTTTTTTTTTTTTTTACTTTTTATTGGAGTATAGTTGCTTTACCATGCTGTGTTAGTTTCTACTGTACAGCAAAGTGAATCAGCTATATATATATACATATATCCCCTCTTTTCTGGATTTCCTTCCCATTTAGGTCACCACAGAGCATTGAGTAGAGTTCCCTGTGCTGCCCTGTTCTTAAATACACAATTAACTGACCCTTCTGGGCTGTATTCCTACCCACTCTAGTTTTCAAAGCTAAACAGAATAAACATGCAACTTATTTATTAAAAATAGTTTATTGCAATGTTTAATACTTTTAAATGATTCTTCCTTCTGTCCAAATGAAGGCTCTCCCTCATTTAAGATGTTTTTCTTGGTCAAATTTCTGGCCTCCTGAAAGGAATTGCTCATCACCTTTTTCATTAAAGGGATTAAACCTACAGGCTCTAGAGCCAGACTGCCTTTACCCACAGTTAGTTCTTAACCTCTTCCTTAACTTGCCTGAGTTTCTTCAATGGTAAAATGAAAATACTACCAGTTACCTACCTCCGAGAGTTGCTGTGAGGATTAAATGAGATGTTTTTAAAGTTCTTGATTACTACTAGTATATGCTAAGTATTCAATAATGATAATAAAGTATATGCTAAGTATTCAATAACGATAATAATAATTGTTATTAAATGATTCCTATATTTGAAGGTGATAATTGAACCAATCTCTTAGTCTTCTAAGCATTAAAAAATTCAAATTCCCTTTAGAAAACTTCAAAATTGCCTCGCTTTTTTTCTGGACAATCAGTCTGAGGCTATTTAACATCATGGTTGATATCCCTACATATTCAAAAAACTAAGAAGTTTACTGTATTACACTACGTGTTTTTATAATGGTGACCTTGAATCTTTAAAGGAAATATTGCATGATATTCAGTATACTGAAATTCTTCTTACTTTGAGGAAGATGTCAACCATGATACATACTAGTTTTTCCTTTTTAAATCAACCCTTAAAAGAAAAATCAGCAATTAGCCATGTCCTGAGAAAAGAGTGATGAAAAGTAATAGACATGCTCTTTGCTCTTATAGTGCTTACAATCTGGAGGGAGAGGCAGATATTAATAAAACAGTCATAAAAAATGAGGGCCTAATTAATAAGTGCTGTAAAGAAATGAAGCATGTTTCTGTGTGCCTATACTAAATAGAAGTCTGACCTCAGTTCCTCAGGGAACTGAGGAAGTAACTCTAGAACCAAGACCTAACGACTCGGTAGGTGAGAACCTGGGACCAAGTGAATGGGGCAGTTAGGCTGTTAGTGGCAGCTGTAGGAGGGAGCTGTTCTGCCTGAAGTGGCCTGTGGTGAGGGGTGGGTAGCAGGGAGAGCATCAGGAAAAAAGAGGATCAGAAAGAAAGGCAGCGTGGCTGGGGAGCTGACAGCAAGGGTGGGGAACACCACTAGATAAGGCCAGAGGAGACAGGCCAGTCCCTGCAGGACCTTACAGGCCTTGCTAAGGATTGCTGTCCTTATCTAAAGAGTCGTGGGAAATCACTGAAGATTTTAAGCAGATCGTATAGAACAAGATCTGACCTGCATTTTGCAAAGGTGACTATGACTACAGTGTGGGAAATGGACAGGTAAGGGGGCTGTAATGGTTGCAGGGAGATCATTTAGGAGACAACGGTAGAAGTGTAAGACATATTTGTAACTTGAACAGGGGTCTTCAGAGTAGAGATGGGAAGAAATGGACTCATGTTATAAATATTTACAGGCAGGACATGGTGATGGGTAGATGTGGGGGCTGAGAAGGAAGTAGGAGTTAGAATGACTCCTATGTTTCTGACATGAGTAATTGAAAGAATGAGGTACCACTTACTAAGATGGTGAACACTGTAAGAGAACCTAGTCTGGGTGTTAGATTAGGAATTTTACCTCAGACATACTGAATTTTATATAATTAGAAGATTTCCAGTAAGCATGGAATCCAAACAAAAAAAGGATGGAGAGTCCTGATGGACATTTCGTCCAACTGTGGTTATCATGGTTCTTTAGTGACTGTGTTTCTGTTAGCTACATTTAGTATCTGTCTTTCTAGAATAGTTAGAACAAACCTTGCAAACTTTTCTGTAATGTATTGATAGTGCCGTAGGGTCTGGATCAGTCCAGTAAAAGATGTCAGATTGAACATGAGCACTCAAATCCCTCCCTTCCTTCACCCAGCTAAGAAAACAATAGAATAATTTTAATAAAATGCACAAGGACAAAGGGAGTGGGATAGGAAACAACATCAATAAAATTTTAGAAACTAGGAAGCAGAGAGACAAGTACTAACTGAATTAGGATAGTCAGTAAAGCTGAATCTTAAACTTGATGATAACCAACCCAATTTACAATACAGAGCCCTAAAAAAACAGGAGCAACAGATACTTTAGGAAGTGAGAATGAGGGTGGGGATTACAACACAGGAGATTTAGTGGAAAGTCTTTTTAAGAAGCTAGGAGATCCCTAATTCCCTACTGCTATTCCTTGCAGGCAGGAGACTGCCTCTGCCTCATTCAGTATGAAACTGAAGGCTTATTCCCATGCCAAGAACTAACAGAGGGACTCTAGATTGAGATCAGGGAAAGGAAGAGGACTACTATTTTGAATACCAGGGATTAAATGTAAATATTTAAATTGTGTGTTGAGACTTCCTCAATCTTTTTCCTCCACTTGGTTCCCAGAACACTGTTAGCCAGGCTTATGTTTTCTTGGCAAAAGGCTGGAAGAATTCTCTGGGTAATCTAATCAGCCTTAGAGAAAAGATACTGACATGGGTCCAGTATGTTGGCCTATGTGTTACATCATCCTGTAGTAGACTCAATGGAGAATCCCCTTCTGCATGCAGCGCATCTCTTTTCAGTGCCCCATTCTTAAAATAAAACTAGACAGCCGGTGATCATCAGATATGTGAGGAATGCCTATTAATACAAACAGAAGAAAGCAACTTGAAGGAAACAAGGTCTGCCAAGAGGAAATTTAGAAAACAAACTATCTTGTCTTTAGAGAGATAAGAGAAGATATGAAACAATAACAGGTTAGCTATAAAAGGAATAGTCAGTAAACTCAAAAGGAACTTAGATATTAAAAACATGACATAGAAATGAGAAATTCAATATAAGGGCTAAAAGATAAAGTTAAGGCAATCTCCCAAGAAGTAGCGTAAAAGACTAGCGTATGGATAGTAGGAGAGAAAAGATGAAAATTAGAGGAGCTGTATAGGAGGTCCAATATCTAATAATAGGATTACTAAAAGAAAAGAACAGAGGATAGTAAATCATAACAAAAAAATTAATGAAAATATCCTACAATCTCAGTTTCCAGAGTGAAGGGCCCACCAACTGCCCAGAACAATGGGTAAAAATAGATGCCCACCTGAGAATCTTATGATAAACTTTCATTGATATAAGCTAGCACCTATACTAATGCCTGGCACATAGTAGGAACACAATAAATTTGTAATGAAGAATAAACAAAAAATCCAGAACAAGAGGGACAAGGAATTCTGACAACTGAATATTAGATATAATGAAAATCACAGTGTGACTGTCTTAGTCTGTTCGGGCTGCTGTAACAAAACACCACAGACTGGGTGGCTTGTAAATAACAGAAATTTATTTCTTACTGTTCTGGAGGCTGGAAAGTCCAAGATGAAGGCACTGGAAGGTTTGGTGTCTGGTGATCGCCCACTTTCTGGTTCATAGATGACGCCTTCTTGCTATAACCTCACATGGCAGAAGGGGCAAGGGATCTCTTTGGGGTCTCTTCTTTTTTTGCAGTACGCGGGCCTCTCACTGTTGTGGCCTCTCCTGTTGTGGAGCACAGGCTCTGGACACGCAGGCTCAGTGGCCATGGCTCACGGGCCCAGCCGCTCCGCAGCATGTGGGATCTTCCCGGACCAGGGCACGAACCCGCATCCCCTGCATCAGCAGGCGGACTCCCAACCACTGCGCCACCAGGGAAGCCCTGGGGTCTCTTTTATAAGGGCACTACTTCCAGTCTTGAGGGCTCTACCCTCAAGACCTAATCACTTCCTAAAGGCCCCACTTCCAAATATCATCACTTTGGGAATTAAGTTTTAACATATGAATTTTGGAGAGGCACAATCATTCAGTCCACAGCAGACTACATAGAGAGAACAGGCAGAGGGGAAGAGAGCTCATGATGGAAGTGGGGAATGAGGGAGACAGAGGGCTAAATCCTCATCTTCTAGAGTGGAATGACAATAGAGAATGTCTAAAATGTAAAACCCACAAAGAATTAAAACAAGTTGTTTAGCAATATGGAGGTAAATACCTTAAGAATCAGCTGTTTAGGTCTTCCCTGGTGGCGCAGTGATTAAGAATCCACCTGCCAATGCAGGGGACACGGGTTCGAGCCCTGGTTCCGGAAGATCCCACATGCCGTGGAGCAACTAAGTTCGTGTGCCACGACTACTGAGCCTGCACTCTACAGCCTGTGAGCCACAACTACTGAGCCCGTGTGCCACAACTACTGAAGCCCACGCGCCTAGAGCCCGTGCTCCGCAACAAGAGAAGCCACAGCAATGAGAAGCCACGCACCGCAACAAAGAATAGCCCCCTCTCGCCACAACTAGAGAAAGCCCGTGCGCAGTAACGAAGAACCAAAGCAGCCAAAATTAAATAAATAAATTTTTTAAAAAAAGAATCTGCTGTTTAGGTAGGGAATGAAAATAATTACCTCTAGATTGTGAGAAATGGGATAGTGAGGTAGGGACTAGAGACTGTTGTTTTCAAACAAACCTTGAAGAACTCTGACTCTTTAAATTATGTGTATGTGGTGGGACTTCCCTGGCGGTCCAGTGGTTAAGACTCCGTGCTCCCAATGCAGGGGGCCAGGGTTTGATCCCTGGTCAGGGAACTAGATCCCACACACCACAACTAAAGATCCCGCACACGGCAACGAAGATGCCACGTACTGCAACTAAGACCCAGAACAGCCAAATAAATAAATAAATATTAAAAAATATATATGTGTATGTGTAACTTTAGTAAAAATAAAATATAAATTAGACAAATCAGGCCCTGGAAGTGTACTGCTTGGGTACATTCCAGTTCCTAACACTTATTAATAGCATGATGTTGGGTAAATTATTTAATTTCCTTGACCATCAGTTTCTTCATGTGAAAAATGAAAATAGCAGTGGCGCCTATTCTGTAGAGTAGTTGAGAGGATTAAATTCAGTAAAGCTTGTAGAGCTTAATCTGGCCCCTTGCCTGGTCTACATTCTGGCATTTGGGGGCTTCCTTTTGCTTTGCTTCTTGCCAGTCGTGCTTATTTTATTCACTCAGTTTTTCCTTGGATTATCATATTACCATCACATTTCAGATAAGATTGGCTTCCCAGATATTATACCCAGTTCATTTTGCTTGGAATTCTGAGTGCTCTCAAATACATTGAAAGATTATACCAATATCTCGCTAAAGGTCAAAAGCATGTATGGCCTGATCCCATCCTCATGAATATGAGGAGTTCTTCCAGCATATATCTGGAATGCATTCACCATGCATTTACTCATAATCTGCATTTTCTTCTTTATTTTTTTTTTGCAGTACGCGGGCCTCTCACTGTTGTGGCCTCTCCCGTTGCGGAGCACAGGCTCCGGACGCGCAGGCTCAGCGGCCATGGCTCATGGGCCTAGCCGCTCCGTGGCATGTGGGATCCTCCTGGACCAGGGCACGAACCCATGTTCCCTGCATTGGCAGGTGGACTCTAAACCACTGCGCCACCAGGAAAGCCCTTCTTTATTCTTTTTTTTTCAGTACAATGGACACATGGTACTCTATAAAATCAGGGGAAAAATGGACTTATTTTAAAAACAACTCTTCTGTCATAAGTTTACAATTTCATGTGACTGTGTGAATTTTACTAGTTTGAAAGAGCTAAATTATTTCCAAGTTCCTAGTGGCACCTCCTTGTTCCTACCCATCAAAGCAATATTCACAGCCTGTCTGGGGCATAAATTAACTCCAATTTGCCAATATAAAATTGAGGCTCACTGGCTTGTCTGAAAACCACCACCAGAAAGGGGCAGGGTGAAGACTCAAGTTCAAGTTTTCTCATTCTAAGCTAAGTGTTCTTTCTACCATATGAACTGAGTGCCTATCAATAAGTGACTTAATCTCTCTGGTCTCAAATTCATGACATGAAGGTATGAAGTAGATGACCTTTAAGTTCCTGCCAACTCTAACATTCCATGAATTGCTGAGGTACCTGACAAGAGTTAGCCTGTATCATTAACAAATTTATTTCTGCCACATAGGGACTGCGGATTCCACTAAGTGCCCCAAAGTCCATATGATTATGAAGTCTAGGTTACTTATGTGCAATGTTCACTCCCTGCCTTATTCATATATACCAAGGTACAAAGTAGCTTTGGGTTTTATTTTCACATTTGCAATCACTTGGGAATTTTATCAAGGCTGAGCAAGAGATTTGGAAACTCATAATGCATTTCTGAAGAAGCTGCAAGGGTTGTGAAATTCACCAGGCTCTAATCTTCCTGAGAGAATGGGAGCTGACTGGACAAGACAGCTCATTTCCAGTAATGTTCCTGGGTAATTCTCTGGAAGTAATGGAGAGGGCATGGTAATCGCAGCCCAGTTTTATGCTTTCAGTTAGGGCTGTATGCAGTGGAACACCCACAGAATTTTTTTCTCCCTCTGCCCCAGACATTCACCCAGCAAGCTACACTTGGAGCCAGGAGAGGCCATAAATAATACAGCCCAGCCCATTTCCCTGTGGGAACTCAAAAGATTCAAAAACTAAGTTAATGCCAGCGACTGGATACAGATCAAAGAGATAGAGTGAGATTGCCTTTTGTTTAACTGTTGGCTTAATCCTGTGATTAGCTGCGTGACCCACTTTTTTAGGTATTCCACTGCACTTGCCCACCCCTCACAACAATTGGTCAGAGGTCTTCCTCAGTCTGAGTGGTTTTAAGCCTTGATAAATTATGTCTCTGTGAGAGATAGTCTTCAGTCTGTGCTTAAAGACCCACGATCAACACTTAAGAAAATTATTTTGAAAAAGAAATTGCTATGAAATGAAACTGTCCTTAGAGCTGATTGGGACTACAGGCATAGTCCCAAACACCCTTCATAAGTACCCATAAGCAACTTCTGAAGATGGTCTAATGCACTGATTAGAAGTTACTGATCCTTGAGCATGTCAATACTTAATGAACCATTAAGTAAAGTTAATTATTATAACAATGCAGAGTAAAAAACTCCATCCTGGTCTTTGCTTTTCCCATGCATTCATAAGGGAGTGGGGGTTAAAATTGGGAAGGGGCGATGGTGGTGATTATATTCCAGAGACTACTCCGAGGCAAACTGAACTTTTACTGTGTATCAGTGCCTCCCTGTCCGTGGCAGTCTCTCTCCACCTAACAACGCATCCATAGAGCTCTCCCATTAAAATGTTGTCCTGTAAAGAATACGATAAAATCAGGCAAAATGATGTATAAAACCTGGTTCCGTTTACAGTGTTCCCTCTTGCAGGGATATTTTCATTTTAGTAGCTCTTAGGACAAATGAGAGAGTCTGGGATCAGGGTTTACTTTGGGGGAGGGACTAGAAGGGGAAGGAATGAGCTTCTTGTACACCCTTGCTTAAATCTGCAATGGACTGAACTTGAAAACAAGAATGCGTGTAAAGCTCTTAGCATCGTGGTTGGCACATAGTGAATGCTCAATAAATGTTAGCTAGTATCTTTACTGTAATTTTATCATATGGATCCTATCACTTAGCTCCTATTACCTAGGGCATTGACTGAACATTCATTGATGGGGGGGTGATAGAATCCACACTAAATAAACTGTTTGGGCCTTGCTCAGAGTCTCTGGGTTCTGCTCTGGGCTGGTAACTAGAAAACAATGCCATTAGCTTTCTTGACCCTTACTAATGGGATCCTGTGAAATAGCCAGGGGGTTACAATTTTACAAACTCTGACAGGAAAACTTTTCAAAGTTTTGGACACTTACAAGCTTCCCCAGAAGGGCCACAAACCTAGAGACTTTGCTGAGATGTCAACTTGAACTGAAAGGTTTCTGAGGCCAGTAAGTCAGTTGCTGTGCTGATGAACAAGGCCAGAAACTGCCTGGCATGTGTGTCTCAACTTCCTGGTGTTGTTCTCAACTTGTTTCATAGGCAGTCAGTGGTGTTATTATTTTGTGTGTGTGTGTCTCCCAGTTGCTAGTTCTGGCAATACAAGTGAAGCTCTAAGAAAACGATTGTTCTTAGCCAGGCAACAGAGTTTTGGTGTAAGTTAGTATGTGGAATATATAATTTGGAAGTAGTTTCAGTCTATGACATGAATGAGTCTTTTATATCAAACAAACAAGAGATTAAAGTGTTTTAGTGAGCATTCCCGGTGCAAAAATTGTTCATCAAGTGAAAATGAAATTTTGGTGAAAGATGAAAAGGCAGAAATTTATTCAATCGATATCTTCCCACACGTGAGAAATGACATATGTCTCGGCTTACACATTGCAGCATTGTTTGTAATATCAAAAGACTGGAAATAACTCAAATGTCCATCAATAGGGGATTAATCAAATAAATTACGGTACATCCATCAATGGAATATTATGAAGACCTATAAAAGAATGAGCAAGATATGTATCACATAAAAAGATCACCAAGATATATTATAAAGGAAAAAAAGCAATGGGCAGAATATTGTAAAAAAGAGGTGGAGGAAGACAATATATATACATATTTACTTATAAAGGCACAGGTTATCTCTGGAATGATGCAGAAGAAAATGGAAACATTGGTGGTAGAGGGGAATGGGAAACTGGGTGACTGGGGAACAGACATAGGAAAGAGATCTCACTAGAGACAATTTACCTTGAAAATTTTTAATCATGTAAACATGTTATTTTCTCAAAAATAAACTAGATTAATTTTTTATTTAAAAAGGAATTAAAGAAAAGGCAGTAATTTGTAGGGTGTGATTCTGTGCATAGGAAATGACATGTCTATCAATGGAACAGGAAGAAAGCCAAAAAGCTATTAATATATGAAATTTTTCTGTTTTTCTCAATTTTGCAAATTTCAAAAGTTTCTAGAAATACCCTTTAGAAATGTCAAGCAATGACACTGTATGATGAAAATTTTTGGTCATTTATGATCAGTTAAATCTGTGTGTCAAATGGGAGAATAATAATGACAACTGTACTGTTTAATTAGGATTGTATATTTTTATGCTATGTCTTAAAAGACCCTTCATCACAAAATCATGTTTGTAGTGAATATGGTGATTGGTCTGTCAACATACACTTGACTCCACCTTTAAGATTAGCTGTCATATTGGGTGGCCAGTGGTGGCCAAGATTAGTTTAAACCCATCACCATAACCCCATCTCCTTTACCAATGTTTAATTGGTTCAGGGATGGGCAGCCTAAACCAAACTTGACAAGTTTTTCTGTATGTATTAGTTTTCTATTTCTAGTCTACTAATTTATTGTTAGGTTATGTTTTTATAGCAACTATATTATTTAATGTTTTTCTTCATACGTGTTTTCAGTGATCATGGTACCCAGAGAATGGTCTCTGTAATGGAATTCCTTGATGGACAATAGGTCAGGGCAAGTGGAATTGACTCATTTTATAAAATACTTCCTCCAGGATGGGGCAGAGTCAGCAGATCCCCGCACCTGCCCAGCAGTACAGCTCTCCAAGTGTCTGCCCAACACTGAACCTCTCTCCCTGGGACAGCACTGCATATTGATTGACAAAGGTTCTATTCCAGAGGTTGGCGCAGTTTTTCTGAAAAAGGTCAGATAGTAAATATTTTGGGCTCTGCAGACCGTGTGGTCTCTGTCACAACTGCTCAACACTGCCCTTGCTTGGAAGCAACCATTGGCAATGGGTGTGGCACCATTCCAGCACCTTTTCATTTACCAAAACGAGTTTGGGGTCATAGCTTGCTGACCCCTGTTCTATTCTTTTCTTTTTTTTTTAATTCAATCTCCAAGCAGAAAATTCCATTTGGGGGATGATATCCAGGATAGGTTACATTTAATTAGAGTCATTTATATGTTGTGATGTGATAACCTGGCCTCCTATATTGGGTGGTAGAGACACAAACTCTGGAGTCAAGAGAAACTAGGTTGGAATTTCAGTTCTGCTCTGCACTGTGTGGCCTGCAGCCTCTCTCTCCTACCTTTACTTTCCTAACTATGGACTGTGGATCGGAGTCCTATTTTAGAGGGGGTGTTGTAATGATTAAATGAAAGTGTATGTTAACCTCCTGACACAAAGAAAATAAAAAAATATTAGTTTCCCTTCCACCCCCACAAAAACACATGCGAACCAGGCAATACCCCATCTCATTCACATATATTTGCAAACCCTCTCTTAGATGGCTAATGGTGGAACTTAGAAATCAATTCTAATTACCTTTAGTTTCAGATGATGCTATTTTTTAAAAATCTGACCTGTTTCTAGGAATCCATTTTGTTTGGCTCTTGCAACCTCTTGCATGTTAACAGCCAATCACGACATGTCATCAAAGTATTCAAGCAAAGGCCTTAATTCTGATAATTCTGATAACTCCATAGGGAAGTAAAGGAAAGCTATAAAATATACTACTAGATTTTAAAGGGCCACTACTCAAAAGAGATCTTGTGAAAAGACTAACAATTTAGATTTTATTTGATGTTTGCTATGACCATGACTAGGCTTTTAAGAACTGGTTTTATTATTAAATTTCTTAAGGAATTCACTTTCAGTGCCATAAGCAGTGGATTGTAAAAACAATATTTCTTGAAATTATTCCCCTCTGATAAGTTTAATTTGAAAAATATACATGCATATATGAGGCAGTAGTAATAGGAAGTACTTTCATAGCAGGAGAGCGATTCTGTGTGTTTATTTACTTGTATAAACATACTCAGAAACCACAACATTGGGTATATTTTTCACATGCTTTTTTAGTTGGGGAATATTTAAGTCCTCCCATAATTAAAAAATAAAAGTTAAAAAAATGTGCTTCCTCACTAAGGAAATGATTAGAATCAATGCTAACATGGCTATTTAACATCTATAAAGCAACAGTTATCATCAAAGAAATAATGTAGCGCAAAAGCAATATAATTTTGGAAAATAATAAGCATCCCAATAGATAAGAGATATTATTGTTTCAAGCATGAGAAGTGAGAATAGGATGTCTTGGTCAAGGAGCTTTGTCCTTGACTTCTGGAATCAGAACTCTTCAATACGTGACTCAACGCATTTGTTTCTTGGTTCATTCATTCATTCATTCACCAACTAAGCATTTATTAAAACATCACCATTTGTGAAGTACTATGCTAGGTACTAGAAACGTAATTCATTTCAGAGACAGATGCATAAGGAGTTGATTACAATATGTTTTATAAGTGTTACTACAGAAATATAGACCAATAGCGAAGAGCGCAGTGCAGAGGGAAGAATTCATTTAAAAGACGGTAGACAAGAGTGCGGGGAGAGAAACGGCCAGAGACACTTCATAGAGAATGCAAACAGCATCCAGCAGAGGTATTTTTCTGAGGATGAAAAAACCAGAAATTCTAGACAGAGTGAAGTACATGATGAAAATTTCAAAAGCATAAAAGTCCACTTAGCCTCTGAGTCCAGTTGTGAGTGGTTTGATATGACTGGAACGTGGCTCCATGTGGTGGGGGGAGGGGTGGGGTGGTCCATGCTATATTACAACTCTGGGTCCTTCAGCCAGTTGGCCAGTGATCCCTTGGTCACCGTACTAATTTCCTCTCTAAAGTCTATGCTTTGAATGGCTGAAATCCCAGGTACATTAGTGAGGAGGTTTCAGGTTACCAGGAGCCTCCGATTGTAAGCCTCCAGGTTACAGTCATGCCTCCAATCTTGGGTGATGGGAATTTACTATACGACGATACAAGAGGAAATTAGGAGGCAAGTATGGGAAGTCATTTTAATGGAGCAATCAGGCCTCATGGAGAGCACTGTTTATTGGTCTCTGGGATCATCTAGGAATTCTCATGTCCCAAAAGGAATACCGGGGTGGTCGTCACATAGAAGGATGTTTGTTCTTCCTGCACAAGATGTCCTTTTATTCATTTGATTCGGCTTCTTGGCTCTCTGCTTCTTCCTCCTGCTGTTGCTTCTGCCCTCTGGCTACTTCTCGGTTTATTTATCGCATGGATTCTATTTATGAATTGCTTCCACTGACCCATGGAGTCTGCTTAGTCTCTGTTTAGTTTCCTGGCTCATATTCTGCTTTGCTTCATGCATATCTCTCTGTGCTTTTATGTAGAAAAGAGTTAACAACAGGTCCAAGACTGCTATCTTTCTAAGACAGAAAGATCTGCTTGCAAGGTTGGCCCTTGACTGCCATCTGAGAATTTAGGTTGCAGTAGGGTTCTGACCATTTGCTAAATGATAAGCATGGCTCACTGTGCCTAAACTGTTTGTACCAACAATATGGTTTATGCTAAAAACCTGCTTTCCTTCTGACAGTTGGGAATTTGATATGTGCTAGGAAGAGGGTACCTATGTGACCCATCCTCAGTAAAAACCTTGAGCACTGAGTCTGTAATGAGCTCCCTAGTAGAGAGCATTTCATACATGTTGTCACAATCTGTTGCTGGAGGGATTAAGCACCTCCTGTGTGAGTCTACTGGAAGGGGACTCTTGGAAGCTTGCTTCCTCCAGACTTTGCCCTATACACCTTTTCCCTTTGTTGATTTTGCTCTGTATCCTGTTTATGTCATAGTCTTAAGCATGACTATAAGCTGAGTCCTGTGAGTCCTTCTAGCAAATCGCTGAACCTGGGGTGATCTTGAGGAACCTTGACACATCTTTGCTTTCAGACTCCTGAAGAAAGAGTATCTTACTGACAATCCACTACTTGGTCCTTATTATGGTCTGGCCTCTGGCTACCTCTTCATCCTCAATTCCTACCACTCCTCCACTCCTTGTTCTAGTTATGCCTTGCTGTTCCTCAAACATTCCAGGCATGCTCCTGCTTCAAGGCCTTTGTATTTACTGTTCCCTCTGCCTGTGCCTTTTCTTCCAGATATCTGCATGGCTGTCTTCATTCATGTCCTACCTACCTAAAATAGCTATCCTCTCCCACTCACATTTCTTAACTGTCTACCCCTTCATCTAGATGAATTTTTCATATCAGTTATCAATTTTTTACTTTATATTGTTTGTTTATTGCCTATCTTTCCAAACTAGAGTATAACTAAATGAAGGCAGTGACTTTGTCTGTTTTGTTCTCTGCTCTATTTTTAGTAGCTAGAAAGGTGCTTGGCACATAGAAAAGACTCAGTAAATAAATATGTTTGCAGAAGGAATGAATTAATAACGCATATCTGTTGGGCATATTTCTCATACCAGGCCACATTATATGCCCATGGGCAGCATACTGATGTCTGGCTTTAGGCTGAGCACTGTGGCAGAGACTGCTGATTATCCATCAATATCTACTCTTTCCTTCTTCTGTAGTAATAGAACCCCTAATTTTTGGCTGGGCACAGAGCTGTCAGAAATAAAGAGTACGGTTCCCAATCCCCTGTGCTGATAGGTATAGCTTTGTAACTAAGTGCAGGCCAATGGGATATGAGTGGAAGTCAGATGTACAACATCTAGGAAGTATCATTATAAGAGTGGGTTCTATTTTCCCTCCCTTTTTTCCTTCCTGCTGGGTGAAACAGACTGTAATATTTGGAGTTTTGGCAGCCATTTTGGATCATGAGGCAACCTTGGTGATGGAAGGTACAATCAATGGAGCAAAACAAGAAAGAAGAGGCCAGAGAATGTGGAGGCCAATACCAATTCTGAAGAACCTACCTCTTGACTTTAACAAGAATCAGAAATAAACTTCTGCTTTAAGTCCAGCCATATGGGGTTTTCTCTCACTTGAAGTTGGCTCTAATCCTAACTAATACAAGCACTAGTCTCCAGTCTGACTTGAAGCCAGGTGGCGAGTTGCAAAGTACAAAGCATGATACCATATGAATTATTTACTTTCTTAAAAGGAAGTTGTGGGCATGATAGGAAGGCCAACACACAGAATGTCATCCTGTAGGAAATGTCAGCTGTGGAAAAGCATTATGGTAATGCCCCCCAGTGAATCACACCTTCCTGTGTCCACATACTTTTTTGCAATGTGATGTTGCTATTCCTTCCATGAAGAGGCAGAACCTGTCTCTCCACCCCCCTGAATCTGGGTTGGCCTTGTGACTGACTTGGACCAAAAGAATGTGATAGAAGTAACATAATGCCCGCTCCAGAGTCTAATCTGCAAAAGACTTTGCAGCTTCCACTTTCACCACCTGGAATCCTGAGATCACCAAGCTCTGAAGCCCAGTGTAGCTTACCAGAGGATGTGAAACCTTGTGGAGGGCAACAGAAGCACCCCAGGGCAGAGCCAGCACCAGCTGGCAGACATGTGAATGAGGCCACATGAGTGACTGCAGGCAAGGCAATCAGAAGTTACACCCAGATGGCCAGCCTACAGGATTATGAAAATGAAATAACTGCTGTTTTAATTCACTAAATGTTGACGAGGTTTGTGATGCAGCAATAAGTACATGAAAACCCAAGTGAATATCTGTTTCTGGCTGCAGAAAGAGCCTACGACAAAGGCAAATATAAGTGAAAAGCACTTAATTAAGTTTGGTAACTTTTTAATTTTTTTGGCCGTGCTTCACGGCTTGCGGGATCTTGGTTCCCGACCAGGGATCAAACCCCGGCCCTGGCAGTGAAAGTGCCGAGCCCTAACCACTGGACCACCAGGGAATTCCCAAGTTTGGTAACTTTTAAAGAGAAATATGAATGTTAGATGAGAAATTGGTAGAACTGGGTATGATTCTCTTTTCATTAACTAGTTTTATGACCTAGAAAAAGTTGCTTAGCCTCTTGGTGGCTCATTTTTCTCAGGTGTAATATGAAGCCCACCCCATGCTCACTCACTCATTCATTTACGAAACACTGATTACCCCTAACTGTTGGGAGATATTGTCATGAGAAGTGAAGTGATAGGAGACTTTGACTTTCTACTTACACATTTTTGTATGATTTGATTTAAAAAATATTATATTACTTTTATAATCAACAAAGATCATAAAGGTGTTATGGGCTGAATTTTGCCCCCCAAAATTGATATGCTAAAGTCCTAATCCCCAGTAACTCAGAATGTGACTGTTTTTGAAGATAGGGCCTTTAAAGAGACAAGTTAAAATGTGGTTGTTAGGGTCCTAATCCAGTCTGACTGGTACGAAGCAGGATATTAACCCAATCTGACCAGTGTCCTTATAAGAAGAGGAAATTTGGATGTATGGACACCAGGGATCCATGTGCACAGAGGAAAGACCATGTGAGGACACAGTGAGAAGGCAGCCATCTGGAAGCCAAGGAGAAAGGCCTCAGAAGAAACAAATCCTGCTGACATTTTGATCTTGGGTTTATAGACTCTATAACTGTGAGAAAATAAATTTCTGCTGTTTAAACCACCCAGTCTGTAGTATTTTGTTAGGGTAGCCCTAGCAAATTAATACAGATGTTTTCATCTTGAAAAAGAACTAGTAGCTTCAATGAGCAGATGGTCCTTATTCTTGAGGTGATCATGTTCAAGTTGGAGGAGAGAGACAGTAACTTTTGATACAATGCAATGTGATAAATGCTGCAGTAGAACCATGTAAAGAATAATATGGGAGTCCAGAGGAGGGAGACCTTACTGGTGATGGAGAGGGAGATGATGGTGGGTCCAGTGGGGAGAGTTTAAGAAACCTATTCTGAGGGTGAGATGCCACCTTCAATGTTGAAGGAGGAGTAGGGACTCTACTCCTAACTACTGGCCTTTCTGCTGACCCTCTGTGCTTGGTCTCAGCAATATGGTGCATTAGTCTCAGATAAGGATTTCAAGAATCAGTAAAATTTCAACAAACACACACACAGAAGTTGGGAAATGGGTATACTGATAGTAGTTTTGCTAATGTTCTATCTTACTTTTTTTTTTAAAGACATTTAAAATGCTATGCATAGAAAACAAAAAAAGAAAAAAAAAAGAAAAAATGCTATGCATATCATTAAAGATATTTTAACATTATCTCATAATAAAGGACAATCTCCTACGTTGAATACATTTAGCTTTAAGTTTCTTCCATTGTCCTTGGTCTTTGCACTGCACGTGCATTAGTTGTAGTAGACCAGCATCTGACGGCAACTAGAGTTTCAAGACAACTTTTATTACTCAGGTTATGAAAACAATAATTTCTTTATATGGCAGAAACTAGTTTTTCTCCAAAATCCATACTTCCCTTCTTCCATAGAAATAGAAGTTACACTAGGTACATGGCTACTCAGCTAGAGACTACAACTTCATCCTCTTTTCACAGTTAGATGTGATTACGTGGCTAAGTTTTCGCTGATGGGATGTAAGTAGAAGTAATGGGTAAATTGAAGTTATATGTAATTTCTGGATCATCTCTACCTTAAAAGATAAGTGACTTGCCTTGAAGTTCCTCTCTTTTCCCTTTCCTCAGGCTGGAACACTGAATATTCCCACAACCTAACTTTGACCATGAAGCAATAAATGAAAGGAATATGTGTCCTTGAATGACTCTGTGGAGTAGAGACTTCCTGCGAAGCTGGACTGTTCACCTTACTGTAACATGAGAAAACATGTTATTTAAGCCTCTGCATATAGATGTATACTTTTTGGTGTTTCTTTTGGGGGACAGCTTAGTCTTTACCCTAATAAGCAAGTCCTGCTTTCTCTTGCTTTTATAGTGATATTTGCCTTCCAACTTCCCCTTCAGAAGTCCCATGCTACTTCTATATATCCCATCCACATGGGATACAGAAACTACTAGATCACCAGAGACAGACGTTTACATAATAGTTTCCTACTGAAGTGTGGAATTCCCCCAAAGGAGAAGGCCAGTTACCTTCTCACCACTTTTACCTAGTTTCTCGCACACATCTCCACCTTGTTCCTTTGATCTACTTAGACTGCAGTTAAGGGAACCTCTCCCTCGGTAGTTCAGCTGCTTAGCCAATGGACACAGCCCATCTTCAGGACTTTCCATCCTGCCTCTATCACTTCCCTTTTTACCTTCTGTGCACTGTTTCTTTTACTTTCCAGAGAACCAGATAATACGCATTCCCTTTCAAATCATAGACACTTTCAACAAATAGTCATTGAACTGGCACTCTATAAGGTATAAAATGATGAAATAGGGAAAGTATCTGACTTTCCAGTCTAGTTGGAAAAAATAGACAAATAAATAGGCAATTATAAATTAAAATACAAAGTTCTAAATTGGAATAAGTATAGTGTATCATGGAAAGACTCAGAAGAGTCACCTAAACCAGTGTTTGTACAGGAGGGAGTGTGTTCAACAGCATAGAGTGAAATAAAGGCACGGAAAAGGTCAAGTAAATGTGTACACTGGCTGCATAAAACTCTACCCTGTTAATTAGTAATAAGACATCATTCTAAAACTTCAAATAATTGAGAGTATATAAAATAAAAAGTGAAAGTTCTTCCTTCCACACACATTAATCTTAATCCCCATAGTGATTTGTTAATTTTTGGTTCATGTTCTTCCAGATGTATAGATATGAAAATAGATATATGAATATATACCCATGTAGGGTTTTATTTTTCAAAAAACCTAATCATAGTATACATGTTATGCAGCGTCCTTTTTTCCACATGGACTTATTTCCTTATCATGCATGTATATTTACCTAACTTAAAAATAGTTTATAGACTTGCCTACAAAGGATACACTACCATTTAATAAATCTCTTCCTTTTTGACATATAGGTTGTTTTCCATTTTTTTCCTTCTAACAGTAGTGTTTCAAGAAACATTCTATCCATTGGACTTAGGGATAACTATTAAGAGAAAAGGATTACAATATCAAGATTCTATACATGCCCAAGATATGATATGTATATGAGAAAAAAAATTAGACATTTTTGGTACGTAAATTACCAGAAAGTTACCTTCTGCTTTTCTTTCTGGGGAATTTACTTGAGGACTCACTCTAGTAAAATCAAAATCAAAGCAAAACTATATCTCAGGGGGATTTAAGATGTATAAAAACATGAATGAGTAGTTAATCCAGCAAAATTTAGAAGACCAGTATAGAAGATCACAGTGTGGGTCCTGAATGGGGAACTTGGATATTACAAAGAAATTTATATTTCCCAAACTAATGTTTAGGCTTCTTTCGATTCCATACAAACCCTGAGAGGGGCCTATTTTTGAATCATGACAAAATTTTCTAGAAAAATAAGTAAGCAAAAATGGTTAGAGAATGTTTATAAAAGGGGCTGGAGATTGGTACTTGCTTTATCAGATGCTGAAGAATTATAAATATACAATAGTTAAAGCATGTTAAGTACTGAGAATAGACAGATAAATCAGTGACCCAGAAGTGATAATGTGGAACTAGAACTTATAAAATATAAAAAGATAATAAGATAATATATTTTAAAGAAGTTACAAACCTAAGGGTAAGGAATTGTTTCTTTAATAATTAATGTAGGGAAAAAGGAACTTTTTGATGACTATTTTATTAAAACTTTGTATCACAGAATACATACGGATAGATTAAAGAGTTAAAAATTCAACCATAAAAAATTAGAGAAGCTATAGAAGTTCATATCATCCCTTTATGAGGAAGGACTCCCTCAAGCCAAAAAGCAATGAAAGAAACCATAGGAAAAGACAATAGATTTTACCATAAAAAATATAAAATTTATAAAATTTCCATAGTTCAAAAAATATATAGATAAAAGGAAAAGGCAAATCCCAAACTGGGAAATATTTGTACAACATATGTTGCAGAAACCAGGGTTACTGTCACTTGTCAAAACTCTAATTTTGGTTAAATCCAATTCTTAGTCTAGTCTGTGCCTAAACTACTTCACAGATGAGTGTGCCTGAAGAAAAATACAAAACCATGTGTGCTGGTCTAACTGTAAATTACACTGCTAACTGCTTTCAAGGAAGACTTTAGTCCTGTTCTCTTTTAGTACATGTGTTTATTTATTTATTTATGGCTGCATTGGGTCTTCATTGCTGCGCACAGGCTTTCTCTAGTTGTGATGAGCAGGGGCTACTCTTCGTTGCGGAGCGCGGGCTTCTCATTGCAGTGGCTTCTCTTGTTGCAGAAAATAGGCTCTAGGCGCGCGGGCTTCAGTAGTTGTGGGACGTGGGCTCAGTAGTTTTGGCGCACGGGCGGCACGTGGGATCTTCCTGGACCAGGGCTAGAACCCGTGTCCCCTGCGTTGGCAGGTGGATACTTAACCACTGCACCACCAGGGGAGTCCCTAGTCTTGTTCTAAAACTGTAATATCAATACATTCCCCTAGCTCACTCACTCTCCCATGTTCCCTAACAACTATTTAGCACTGTCTTCTCACTTTTCATCATCTCCTCCCCATCTTCACTCTAAATTGGTGATCTTGCTTACAGTGGCAATCAGAAGAGAATTTACACACACCACACCACCATACCCACTAGTATTTCCCCTCCTGTCACAGGAAAATCTACCATGCTCCCATTAACCCCTTCACAAGGGCACTTGCTCCCACCCTCTCAACTATTCAAGGACACGAATTGTCTCCAGAAATTCCCATTTCTCCCTCTCTCTACTGAAACACTCCCTTCAGCCTCAGTCATGACATTATTTTTCACATCTTAAAAAAAAACTCTCTTCTGTCCCACTTTTCCCTCAAGTTTTTGCACCATTTCTCTCTGCTTTGCAACATACCTTCTAGAAGCAGCTATATACTTTTTTTTTTTTTTTTTGGGCTGTGTTGGGTCTTTGTTGCTGCATGCAGGCTTTCTCTAGTTGCAGCAAGCAAGGGCTACTCTTCGTTGCGGTGCGCAGGCTACTCTTCGTTGTGGTGCGCGGGCTTCTCATTGCGGTGGCTTCTCTTGTTGCAGAGTATGGGCTCTAGGCATGCAGGCTTCTGAAGCTGTGGTGCGCGGGCTCAGTAGTTGTGGCGCATGGGCTTAGTTGCTCCACGGCATGTGGGATCTTCCCGGACCAGGGCTCGAACCCGTGTCCCCTGCACTGGCAGGCGGATTCTTAACCGCTGCGCCACCAGGGAAGTCCAGGAGCTATATACATTTGCTTTAACATTTCCAATTCCTCAACTTCTGTTCTCTCTTGAACTCAACCCATTGAGATTTTTACCCCCACGAACTCTACTGCAACTGCTCTTGTCGACATCACTAATGACCTTCGTTTTTCCAAAAGCCAGTGATCAACTCTCAGTTTTATCTCATGTGATCTATCAGCAGCACTTGACACAACAATCACCCCTTCCCAGAAACATGTGATTCACTTGGCATCCAGAACACCACTCTGCTGACTCTCTTCTTCCTGCCTCCCTGTTTTTCATGTCTAAAATGGCCAGGCTGATCTTCCCACAACCCCCAGAACTGTTCCATCTGTAGTCTTCTCCATTTCAGTGAATGACAACTCTGTCTTTCCAGTTGCTCAGACCGTCAATTTGAAAGTCATATTTAATTCATCTCATTTTATCATACTCCACTTCCAACCAGACTGAACCCATTGGCTCTGTCTTCAAAATATATCCACATGCTGATCACATTTTACCATTGTCACTGCTGCCACCCTGGTGCAAGCCAGTGCACATCTCCGGGATTAATACATAACCTAACTGATTTTCCTACTTCCACACTTGCTCCTTTTGTTCTCCACCCAGCAGTCAGAGTGATACTGTTAAGTCCGATTAGCACATCAGGTCTTTGCTGAACACGTTCCAAAGCCCTCATGTACGATATGCCCCCTCCTTATCCGCATCTTCTACACTCTCTCCTAGCTCACTCCACTTCAGTCCCAGCAGCCTGCTTACTGTTCCTGGAAAAAGCCAGACAGCTTGAGCATTTTCAATGGCTCCCTTCCCTCCTTTGTAGCTTCAGTCAAATATCATCTTCCTCACCCACTCTTTTTAGCCATTCCTGCTAAATCCCTATGCCCTCCTTTGCTTCATTTTTCACCTTAGTACTCACCGCCTTCTAATGCCCTATATAATTTTACTGATTTATTATGTCTCTTGCCTGTTTACTGACATTAGAATGTAAGCTCTACAAAGTCAGGGATTTTTGTTTGCATTATTTTTTACTGATGCAGTCCCACTGCTGGCACATAGTAGTTGTACAATAAAGATTTGTTGAATAAATTAATGAATTATGTTCAATGAACATACAAAGGGCAAATGGGAGTGTAAATCTCTTCAAAATTCCTAAAATATAACTGAACAATACTGTTGTCCCTTGGTATCTGCAGAAGATTGGTTCTAGGACCGCACATGGATACCAAAATTTGAGGATACTCGTCCCTTATATAAAATGGCAAATACTATGTCATTTCATATAACCTATGCACACCCCCCCCATATATTTTAAATCATCTCTAGATTACTTATAATACCTAATACCATGTAAATGCTGTGTAAATAGTTGAAAATACAATGTTAATGCTATGTAAATAGTTGCCCTGCACAGTCAATTCAAGTTTTGCTTTTTGGAACTTTCTGGAATTAAAAAGAATATTTTTTTCCATCCAAGGTTGGTTGAATCCCTGGATGCAGAACCTGCAAATATGGAAGGCCAACTGTACATATCAGAAGTCTTATATACTGAGTAATTTCACTTTTAGAAATTTATCTCAGTGTAGGATTTCCCAAGCTAGTATAAAGGAAATAGGTACTGTTCCAGAATGTTAATGGGTATACAAAAAATAAAGAAAATATTCTGAACAACAACAACAAAAATCTCTTCTAACCTGCTCTGGTTCTCAGACTTGGTTGCACATTATAATTACCTGAGGGGTTTTAAAACATACTGCTGCCTGAATCCCACCTGCAGAGATTCTGATTTAATTAGTTTGGACTTGTTGTCCCTCCTGTCATGATATTAGCAGCCTATGATTAGTACTGAGAACCATTAATTCCTTAGAGGCTGTAGATGGTAATCCTGTTCACATCTTTGGGCCTGTATTTTTTCACATACAAAATGAAGGCATTAGAGTACGTTATCTGTAAGCATCCTTCCAACTGGGATACTCTATGTTCATACAGGAAAATCTCTTATTTAGGGCTTATAGGAAATACTTGCTGTCTCTTTCTAGTGATTTATTGGTGTGTGTGTGTATGTGTGTGTGTGTGTGTGTGAGTGTGTGAAAGAAGAGCACATGTATCAGCTTTATAATGCTTGAAATAAGAAAGGTATATATTTTTACTATAGAGAAACCGAGATAATCAAAATTTCATAAAGAGTCATCAAGCCCTCCACTCCAACAGGTGTCAGGCATGATGTTAGGGGAAACTGTCACATACTTATTGTAGGGCCAACTAGAGCAAGAAACAGGATTCTGAAACCAGGAGCGCTGTTTTTTTAAATTGTCATTTGTTTATTTATTTTTATATATGTCTTAGTCTGTCAGGGCTGCTGTAACAGAATACCATAAACTGGTGGCTTATAAACAATAGAAATTGAGAAATATAAATATCTCACAATTCTGGAGGCTGGGAAGTCCAAGATCTAGGCACTGGCAGATTTGGTATCTGGTGAGAGCCCACCTCCTGGTGCAAAGACATCTGTCATTTGCTGTGTCCTTACATGGTGAAAGGGGCAAGGGAGTTCCTTGGGGTCTATTTTATAAGGGCATTAACCCCATTTATGAGGACCCTCTGCCTTCTATTCCTAATCACCTCTCAAAGGCCCCCAGCTCCAAATACTAAAACACTGGGGACTAGATTTTAACATACAAGTTCCGGGGGACAGAAACATTCAGTCTATAGCAACATAAGACACTGAGAAACATTAGCAAATATCAAGTAATTCTTTTTAAAGCATCTAGGTATATAGTATGAAAAGGACTTTTGATCCTACAGAAGGCTTCTTATGCTCACTCTGTGCTCATGATTTCTAGTATTTTTTACAATATCCTTTTAAGTATAAGGTGTATGATATATACTCCAGTTAGATAAATCTTCCACCAATAAAGAAATAATTTTGTTTTATTAGTTTTGAGTTTGGTCAGTTGCCAATAATATTTTGTTTTTTCAGCTGAATAAACAATAAATTCAGGCAGCTATTTACATGTGTGGCACACTTGAAAGAAACTTTTTAGAACACAGAAGCCAAAGTCATTCACTCTGTCATTAAAAAGATAATGTAGCTGAGTTGAATTAAGCCATTTAGGGATGCATTTCTTCCCAAGGGAAACTACAAAGCTTATTCCTCACAAGCTAACTTCATTGCCCCCACACAATTAGACACTGAAGATCAGATAAAATGGTACTGCACTTATCACTGTGAACTATAAACCTTCAAAAAAATCCAATTACCCATTTCGATAACCAAAGAAATGCGCTTTTTAGAGGGGCCCTGAACCAAGATGGCAGAGTAGAAGGACGTGCTCTCACTCCCTCTTGTGAGAACACCAGAATCACAACTAACTGCTGGACAATCATTGAAAGGAAGACAATGGAACTCACCAAAAAGATACCTCACATCCAAAGACAAAGGAAAAGCCACAATGAGATGGTAGGAGGGACGCAATCACAGTAAAATCAAATTCCATAACTGCTGGGTGGGTGACTCACAAACTGGAGAACACTTATACCACAGAAGTCCACCCACTGGAGTGAAGGTTCTGAGACCTACTTCAGGCTTCCCAACCTGGGGGTCCAGCAATGGGAGGAGGAATTCCTAGAGAATCAGACTTTGAAGTCTACTGGGATTTGATTGCAGGACTTCGACAGGACTGGGGGAAACAAAGACTCCACTCTTGAAGGGTACACGCAAAATAGTGTGTGCATCGGGACCCAGGGGATGGAGCAGTGACCCCAGGGGAGACTGAACCAGACCTACGTGCTAGTGTTGGAGGGTTTCCTGCACAGGCTGGGGGTGGGGGTGGCTGTGGCTCACCATAGGGACAAGGACACTGGCAGCATAAAATCTGGGAAGTCCTCCTTGGTGTTAGCCCTCCCAGAGTCCCTACCAAAGAGTCCAGGTAGTCTCCAGTGTTGGGTTGCCTCAGGCCAAACAACCAGCAGGGAGAGAACCCAGCCCCACCCACCAGCAGTCAAGTGGATTAAAGTTTTACTGAGCTCTGCCCACCAGAGCAACAGTCAGCTCTACCCACCACCAGTCCCTCCCATCAGGAAACTTGCACAAGCCTCCTAGATAGCCTCATCCATCAGAAGGCAGACAGCAGAAGCAAGAAGAACTACAATCCTGCAGCCTGCGGAACAAAAGCCACATTCACAGAAAGACAGACAAGATGAAAAGGCAGAGGGCTATGTACCAGATGAAGGAACAAGATAAAAACCTCAGAATAACAACTAAATGAAGTGGAGATAGGCAACCTTCCAGAAAAAGAATTCAGAATAATGATAGTGAAGATGATCCAGGACCTTGGAAAAAGAATGGGGGCAAAGATCGATAAGATGTGAGAAATGTTCAACAAAGACCTAGAAGAATTAAAGAACAAACAAACAGAGAGGAACAATACAATAACTGAAATGGAAACTACACTAGAAGGAATCAATAGCAGAATAACTGAGGCAGAAGAACCGGGTAAGTGACCTGGAAGACAGAATGGTGGAATTCACTGCTGTGGAACAGAATAAAGAAAAAAGAATGAAAAGAAATGAAGACAGCCTGAGAGACCTCTGGGACAACATTAAATGTAACAACATTCATATTATAGGGGTCCCAGAAGGAGAAGAGAGAGAAAAGGGACCAGAGAAAATATTTGAAGAGATTATAGTCGAAAACTTCCCTAATATGGGAAAGAAAATAGACACCCAACTCCAGGAAGCACAGAGTCCCATACAGGATAAATCTAAGGAGAAACATGCCGAGACACATAGTAATCAAATTGGTAAAAATTAAAGAAAAGAAAAATTATTGAAAGCAGCAAGGGAAAAACAACAAATAACATAAAAAGGAACTCCCAAAAGGTTAACAGCTGATTTCTCAGCAGAAACTCTACAAGCCAGAAGGGAGTAGCATGATATACTTAAAGTGATGAAAGGGAAGATCGTACAACCAGGATTACTCTACCCGGCAAGGATCTCATTCAGATTCAATGGAGAAATCAAAAGCTTAACAGACAAGCAAAAGCTAGGAGAATTCAAACCAGCACCAAACCAGCTCTAAAACAAATGTGAAAGGAAATTCTCTAAGTGGGAAACACAAGAGAAGAAAAGGACCTACAAAAACAAACCCAAAACAATTAAGAAAATGGTCATAGGAACATACATATCGATAATTACCTTAAATGTGAATGGATTAAATGCTCCAACCAAAAGACACAGGCTTGCTGAATGGACACAAAAACAAGACCCATACATATGTTGTCTACAAAAGACCCACTTCAGACCTAGGGACACATACAGACTGAAAGTGAGGGGATGGAAAAAGATATTCCATGCAAATGGAAATCAAAAGAAAGCTGGAGCAGCAATACTCATTTCAGATAAAATAGACTTTAAAATAAAGAATGTTACAAGAGACAAGGAAGGACACTACATAATGATCAAGGGATCAGTCCAAGAAGAAGATATAACAATTATAAATATATATGCTCCCAACATAGGAGCACATCAATACATAAGGCAACTGCTAACAGCTATAAAAGAGGAAATCGACAGTAACACAATAATAGTGGGGGGCTTTACCACCTCACTTACACCAATGGACAGATCATCCAAAATGAAAATAAATAAGGAAACATAGGTTTTAAATGACACAATAGACCAGATAGATTTAATTGATATTTATAGGACATTCCATCCAAAAACAGCAGATTACACTTTCTTCTCAAGTGTGCACAGAACATTCTCCAGGATAGATCACATCTTGGGTCACAAATCAAGCCTCAGTAAATTTAAGAAAATTGAAATCATATCAAGCATCTTTTCTGACCACAAGGATATGAGATTAGAAATGAATTACAGGGAAAAAAATGTAAAAAACACAAACACATGGAGGCTAGACAATACATTACTAAATAACCAAGATATCACTGAAGAAATCAAAGAGGAAACAAAAAAATACCTAGAGACAAATGACAATGAAAACACAACAATCCAAAACCTATGGGATGCAGCAAAAGCAGTTCTAAGAGGAAAGTTTATAGCTATACAAGCCTATCTCAAGAAACAAGAAAAATCTCAAATAAACAATCTAACCTTACACCTAAAGGAACTAGAGAAAGAAGAACAAACAAAACCCAAAGTTAGCAGAGGGAAAGAAATCATAAAGATCAGAGCAGAAATAAATGAAATAGAAACAAACAAAACAACAGCAAAGATCAATAAAACTAAAAGCTGGTTATTTGAGAAGATAAACAAAATTGATAAACCATTAGCCAGACTCATCAAGAAAAAGAAGGAGATGACTCAAATCAATAAAATTAGAAATGAAAAAGGAGAAGTTACAACAAGCACCGCAGAAATACAAAGCATCCTAAGAGACTACTACAAGCAACTCTGTGCCAATTAAATGGACAACCTGGAAGAAATGGACAAATTCTTAGAAAGATATAACCTTCCAAGACTGAACCAGGAAGAAACAGAAAATATGAACAGATGAATCACAAGTAATGAAATTGAAACTGTGATTAAAAATCTTCCAACAAACAAAAGTCCAGGACCAGATAGCTTCACAGGTGAATTCCATCAGTCATTTAGAGAAGAGCTAACACCCAGCCTTCTCAAACTCTTCAAAAAATTGCAGAGGAAGCAACACTCCCAAACCCATTCTATGAGGTCACCTGGTATCACCCTGGTATCACACCTGGTATCACCCTGATAACAAAACCAGACAAAGATACCTGGTATCACCTGGTATCACACCTGGTATCACCCTGATACCAAAACCAGACAAAGATACTCCAAAAAAAGAAAATTACAGACCAATATCACTGATGAATATACATGCAAAAATCCTCAACAAAATACTAGCAAACAGAATCCAACAACACATTAAAAGGATCTTATACCATGATCAAGTGGGATTTATCCCAGGGATGCAAGAAATTCTTCAATATACGCAAATAAATCAATGTGATAAACCATATTAACAAACTGAAGAATAAAAACCATATGATCATCTCAGTAGACGCAGAAAAAGCTGTTGACAAAATTCAACACCGATTTATGATAAAATCTCTCCAGAAAGTAGGCATAGAGGGAAACTACCTCAACATAATAAAGGCCATATACGACAAACCTACAGCAAACATCATTCTCAATGTTGAAAAACTGAAAGCATTTCCTCTAAGATCAGGAACAAGACAAGGATGTCCACTCTCACCACTATTATTCAACAAAGTTTTGAAAGTCCTAGCCACAGCAATCAGAGAAGAAAAAGAAATAAAAGGAATACAAATCAGAAAAGAAGAAGTAAAACTGTCACTGTTTGCAAATGACATGATACTATACATAGAGAATCCTAAAGATGCCACCAGAAATCTACTAGAGCTAATCAATGAATTTGGTAAAGTTACAGGATACAAAATTAATGCACAGAAATCTCTTGCATTCCTATACACTAATGATGAAAAATCTGAAAGAAATTAAGGAAACACTCCCACTTACCATTGCAACAAAAAGAATAAAATACCTAAGAATAAACCTACCTAGGGATACAAAAGACCTGTATGCAGAAAACTATAAGACACTGATGAAAGAAATTAAAGATGATACCAACAGATGGAGAGATATACCATGTTCTTGGATTGGAAGGATCAATATTGTGAAAATGACTATACTATGGAAAGCAATCTACAGATTCAGTGAAATCCCTATCAAATTACCAATGGCATTTTTTACGGAACTAGAACAAAAAATCTTAAAATTTGTATGGAGACACAAAAGACCCCGAATAGGTAAAGCAATCTTGAGGGAAAAAAACAGAGCTGGAGGAATCAGACTCCCTGCCTTCAGACTATACTACAAAGCTATAGTAATCAAGACAATATGGTACTGGCACAAAAACAGAAACAAAAAGCAGTGGAACAAGATAGAAAGCCCAGAGATAAACCCACACACCTATGGTCAACTAATCTATGACAAAGGAGGCAAGGATATACAATGGAGAAAAGACAGTCTTTTCAGTAAGTGGTGCTGGGAAAACTGGACAGCTATATGTAAAAGAATGAAATTAGAACACACCCTAACACCATACACAAAAATAAACTCAAAATGGATTAGAGACCTAAATGTAAGACCAGACACTATAAAACTCTTAGAGGGAAACATTGGAAGAACACCCTTGAACATAAATCACAGCAAGATCTTTTTTGATCCACCTCCTAGAGTAATGGAAACAAAAACAAAAATAAACAAATGGGATTTAATGAAACCTCAAAGCTTTTGCTCAGCAAAGGAAACCATAAACATGATGAAAAGACAACCCTCAGAATGGGAGAAAAATATTTGCAAATGAATCAATGGACAAAGGAGTAATCTCCAAAATATATAAAGAGCTCATGCAGCTCCATATTAAAGAAACAAACAACCCAATCCAAAAATGGGAAGAAGATCTAAATAGACATTTCTCCAAAGAAGACATACAGATGACCAAGAAGCACATGAAACACTGCTCAACATGACTAATTACTAGAGAAATGCAAATCAAAACTACAATGAGGTATCACCTCACACCAGTTAGAATGGGCATCATCAGAAAATCTACAAACAACAAATGCTCGAGAGGGTGTAGAGAAAAGGGAACCCTCTTGCACTGTTGGTGGGAATGTAAATTGATACAGCCACTATGGAGAACAGTGTGGAGGTTCCTTAAAAAACTAAAAATAGAATTACCCTATGATCCAGCAATCCCACTACTGGGCATATATCCAGAGAAAACCACAATTCAAAAAGACACATGCACCCCAATGTTCATTGCAGCACTATTTACAATAGCCAGGTCATGGAAGCAACCTAAATGCCCATCGACAGATGGATGGATAAAGAAGATGTGGTACATATATACAATAGAATATTACTCAGTCATAAAAAGGAACAAAATTGGGTCATTTGTTGAGACATGGATGGATCTAGAGACTGTCATACAGAGTGAAGTAATTCAGAAAGCGAAAAAAAAATATCGTATATTAACGCATATATGTGGAACGTAGAAAAATGGTACAGATGAACCGGTTTTCAGGGCAGAAATTGAGACACAGATGTGGAGAACAAATGTATGGACGCCAAGGGTGGAAAGCGGCGGGGGGATGGGGGTGGTTGTGTGATGAATTGGGTGATTGGGATTGACATGTATACACTGATCTGTATAAAATGGATAACTAATAAGAACCTGCTGTATAAAAAAATAAATAAAATTCAAAAATTAATAAAAAAAGAAATGCACTTTTTAGGGAAAATAACCTGTTTTGGAAAAAAGGTCATTGTATGTAACAGACAGTTGGTTTTAAATTCCAGCTTCATAAGTTAGTATATAAAATGAGAAAACCCACTTCACATGAATTATTAAGTAATATATAAATAAGTATACAGTGCTTTTAAGGTAAAATGCCTGGTACATAGCAAATCCTCAAGGCATGTCAGCATTTAACATTCTAGGGATGATTTGTGTTTAAATATTACTAAACATTACTTATGAGGCTTTTGATTAAATGTTTTAAAGAAGATTAAGACTTTTTATTTTTGACCTTGCCAATTATGCTACAAAGTGGATTATCTCTGTAATGTGAGAACACTGTAGTTCTTGTTAATTTTTTTTATTGTTAGTTTCACTGCACAATATGTCTAGTATCAAATAGTATTTGGCCAGGTATTTTATTGATGTTGTAATAGTTTAAAATAGACGAATAGTACAAAGAAAGTGAAAATGACCACTGGGGTCCCAGAAACCAGAACCTGGTAGTGAGCACGGGTAGTGGGTGGTGGGCAAACTTATGCACAAGATTCTAATGGATGCCCTTCGGTATTTTACTGGATCTGACCAAGCAATATCTTCTTTACACGGAGTAGTGGTGTTGAGCTTCTGGGCATAAACCTCTCATCATCTCAGAATAAGTCTATGTTTGGGCTATGAAAGTGTGGAAAGCCCACAAACAGTCTTAGAAGCAAGACCACGAAGTAATCCTGCAAAGACAGTAAGAAGCAGCAATATAGTCATTATGCTCTAACTGGCTGGGCATTGATGGATCTTTGTTTATTTCACTGAATGGTAATATTAGGAAAGATTATTTGGGTGGCAATAGTTGCTCTTCTAGACATCTCCTTTCTTTCTTTTTTTTTTTTTTAATTAACCACCACCCTTGAGGAGTGATCAGGGATAGTTTAAACCAACTGACCTGGGTTGAAGAGTTCCTAAACTGCCCACACTATCTTGTTTCTCAAGACTGCCTTTAGTTTTGGTGAATGCGAAAGCACTTGTTGTCATTTCCTCTCTGAGAACTGCTGAGTTAGGAGGAAAGGAAGTGAGAGATGTTCGACTGAATTCTGTCCTGTGGGGGAAGTGCAGGGCTGGGCTGGGCTGTGCCTCTGAGCACAAGCTTCTACTTTTGTGGGGCTGGCTTCCCAAGTGTCTGGTTCCTCTTTCTAAATGTCTGTAAATTGGTTTGAGCAGTCCTACCTAATCCCCTTTCTGGGAACAAATGACCCAGGGTTCAGGGAGTGGCTAACTTTCTTTGCCTAAACTCTGGGCCAGACTGGGAGTCTATGGGAGCCCTGACGTTGGATGTGGTTCTGCCATTAACTCACATGTTTCATCATTGTTTTACTGGATATTGAAATCATGCTTATAATATCATGTTACACCATTTTCCAGCATTACGTCAGTGTCTTTGGCACACTGGACCTTATTTGTCCATGAATTGAAAGCTTCTGCTTCCTTAAGAATGTATTGACTCCCCTGTTAATGTTGTGATTATCGTTGAAACTCATTTCTTGTGCTGTAATATATCTATGCTGTTTGTTTGCAGGTGTTTGGGAAGTGGTGTGGTTGAGCTAAAAATATTCAGAAAGATTCAAAGAAAAAGTCTTCTGCCACACAAATTCTCTGATACTCTTCTCAACGTATCTGTTACCATCTCAAATAGTTAATTACATGATTCTCTAAAGCCCTATAGATATATGTTGCTGCTAATACTTTATTTAGTCTGTTTTTGACTCATAATTCCACTACTGCAATTTAAGTCTAAAAATTACCTTTAGGCCGGAAGGCTCTGGGGTCAAGATTGCCTAGATTCAAAACTCAGTTTGGCCTTCTCCGGCTATGTGGTCTCAGGTGAATTTCATCATCTGTAAAATGGGTATAAAAATTAGCAATCACCAAGTAGAATGTAGAAAAGATTAAGTAATCACAGCTTAAGCTACTATTGTCTCCTTTTCTTTAATCATAGAAAATAGGCAAGGAGAAAATATTTATTGAGTATCTACTATTTGCTAGGCACTATTATGAGCCCATGCAATCCTCTGTGAGGTAGACATCCTTTTATTTTCAGATGATTAAATTATGACTAGAAAGCTTAATCAACTGTCCTAAAGGTCACACAGCTAGTAAATCGTTCACACCTAGGTTTGCTTCTAAAGCATATGTCTTTTTCACTACACAACATAAAGAAAACTTTATTCATCTTTTCCCTCCCCAGGTTATAATGTTTCAGGGTCTCCCACTGTTGTCACACAATTATTTTGTATGTATGAAAACAACTGCATGACTTGATAGCTCATGAAATGACATGGAGGAAACTTAAATACATATTACTAAGTGAAAGAAGTCAATATGAAAAGGCTACATACTGTTATGAGTTCAACTATATGACATACTGGAAAATGAAGACAGTAAAAATATCAGTAGTTGCCAGGGGTTAGGGGAGAGGGAAGGATGAGTAGGTGGCACACATAAGATTTTCAGGGCAGTGAAACTACTCTGTATGATACTTTATTGGTGAATACATGTTATTATACATTTGTCCAAAACCATAAAATGTACAACACCAAGAACCAACCCTAAGGTAAATTATATGGACTTTGGGTGATGATGTGTTAATGTAAGTTCATCAGCTACAACAAAGGTACCACTCTGGGGGGAATATTGATAATGGGGAGAGGTTATACCTGTGTCGGGGTAGAGAGTATAAGGGAAATCTCCATACCTTCCTCTCTAACATACAACTACTCTAAAAAATAGTCTATTAAAAAACAAGCATAAAGAAAAGCAACATGGGTAAGCGATGTAATCTAGAGAAGGGTAAGGAAAAATAATACATTTGCAAAGGAATTTAACTACTTGTCTATCTGCCTAGCATTATAGAGTGAAAAGCACCAAGACTAGGTTGGACAACTTGTGTTGACGCCCTGCTTGCTCACAAAGTTCCTGGGTGACCTTCAGCAAACTACCTCACCTTTCTGGATCTCAATTTTAAATATGCTTAAAATGAGGCGGTTGAGTTGATCTCTAACTTCCTTTCCGGCCCTAAAATTCCTGCCTTACAGCTAAGGACCCATCCCTACCTTTTTTTTTCTTTCAACCCAGACCAGCCACCCTAGCCTGAACCTTGTTCTTACTCTACTGCATACTTTTTGGCGTACCCACTGGGTCCTAAAACACAGCAACCGTTCGCAGTGACTGCAAAACTAAAGGGCAGGGGGGCGGGAGGACTGAACTCTGAGGGGAAAAAAAAAAAATGCATGAAAACCCAGAAGACTGACAGCAAGTGATAGAAACCTTTAGATGGAAGACTAGGCAGGGTAGAGCCGACGCTGCGCAGCGACGGCGGAAGCTGGAGGAGGGTGGGGCGGAGCCGAGATCCGATTGGACGGCTGAGGGGGCGGGGCCCGCGCTGACATGCCGGGGAGGAAAGAGGGAGGCTGCGCTGGCGTCGCCTGCCAGTTTCCGCCCCTTGGCTTGCCCGGAGCCTGGAGGGCGGGGCTCGCCATGGGACGTCACAAGAGGCGGGGCGACCCGGGGGTCCAGCCGGCGCGCGGGCGCGTTCCGCAGTCGGTGTTTGGTGCTCTGGGTGCGTGGTAGTTTGGTTTCTGCTCTGGGTTCGCTGTCACAGCCCGTCACTACCCGGAGCCCGGGACAGACAGGGCAACGCCCGTGTGTGTGTGTGAGCGGGACTCAGGGCAGAGGCGTCCTCTCGCTGTCTTTTTTTCTTCCTTTTATCCAAAGAAGGGGGCAGTTCTCGTGCTTGCCTTCCTGTCGCCCCGTTGGGAGCGGGGTTGGTGTGCGGAGTGGTTCGTCTTTTTTTCTTTTAAACTTGTGAGCGTTTTTGGTTTTGTTTTTATTTTTTTCCTCCCCTTTTTTTTAGGCTCAGTGCTGTCTGGACTGGTTTCATTGGTCCCTGACTAACCGCTTTCTGCCCCTTCTCTCGCCAACCCCGCCCAAGGTCGCCCCTCTGCCCTCGCCCCTGGCCCGGGGGGTGGGAAGCTTTGTCAGGCTCCCTGCCCACTCGAGTCTCCGCAGCGTAGCAGCACCTGCTTCAGTATGAACGGGGTCAACGACCCCCCTCTTTTTATAAAAGATATTAAGCCCGGACTGAAAAACTTAAATGTCGTCTTTATTGTGCTGGAGATAGGTAAGTGGGGTCCGCAGCCCGCCTCGCCGCCCTGTGTGCGTCCCGGGACAGGAGGGAAGGGCGCCGCCGCCGCGAGCCGGGGGCTCCCGTCCCCCTTTCCTCCCTTTCCTCTCCCCTCCCCCATCCACGTGGCCCCGTTGGCCCGAGCTGGGGCCGTAGCCTACTTGCGGCGAGAACCCGGGGCTCGACCTCTTCCCACCTTTCAGGTGCATTTTGATCCCGGAGGAGGAGTTAGCTTTTTGGAAGTCCTCATTATCTAATACACCCCTCCCCATTTTGATTTTTAAATCCTCACAGGACGCGTGACCAAAACCAAAGACGGCCATGAAGTGAGATCATGCAAAGTAGCAGATAAAACTGGCAGCATCACTATTTCCGTGTGGGATGAAATCGGAGGTCTTATACAGCCAGGGGATATTATTCGGTTGACCAGAGGGTAGGTGTGCATAAAAGGGTTGGGGGATCAGAGTGCCTCCCAAGTAGGAGTCTGCGGAATCGGAATTGGCTGACGCCCGGGACCTTGGCAAGTTCTAAAATTTCATCTTTTCTGTGGGCCACCCCGAGGATTTTTAAGCCCCTTCAGTGTTAACCTCAGGTGATGGACGGCACTGGGATGTAACACCTTCGCCTTTAAAAGCAGTCAGTTTCAGCCGAATCTAAACAACCCCACCCTCAGTTTACAGATTAAGTAGATTTTTAAATACTGTTCTGGGATTACTGAGTCTTTTTAGTAGATTGTTAAAACTAACATAATCAATACTTCATCTTTTTCATAAACTATTTAATATAGTTGTCACTTAGCTTTTTTTCCAACCTTTTCCCCTTTTTAATGACTTGAGATCCTGCCCGTATTTTATTTGTATACTCATTTAGACAGTGTGGACGTAAATCGAGATTGTAGCTGGAGAATTTAGTAGGTTTTGTAGTGTGTCAGATTTGTACTCGGATGTAAAAGTTGAGAGAGGAAGTTTACAATATCTGGAAGTCACGTTCTTGAAAATAATTTCTTGTGCCTACTGCTGTAAGGTCAATGTTGTACAAAAACAAAATGATGTGCAGAAAATGTTTGGCAGAAAGATGTCTATGATACCTCTGTCCAAAAGAGTTAGTTGGCAGATTGGCTTTTAAAAATAATTTAGTACAACCTTTTTATTTTGATTAGTAATTAGACTGCCTTTAGAGATTTACCAAGTATTAGGAGGATAAAATGCCAGAAAGGGGTCTTAAAAATAGATTTTGGAAGCTTTGTGGTCAGTAGAATTGTAATAATTCATTGGTCATAACTGTAGGAAAAGTGGGTGGAGATTGACGTTGGCAAAGTACGTAGAATCTCAGAAAAGTGTTGGATCACCCTGAAAGTAGGAGCTTAGAGCCCTTTGATAGTATTTTACAGGTCTTACAACATCTTCAGGAAGTGAGGCATAGTATCATCGAAGAAGGAAGTGAGAGTCAGGACATTTTTTTTCTTATACTGACTCATTATGACACTGGCTATGTCTTTTAAACTTCCACATCTTTAACTTGCACAAAAGAGAATTTCTACCTGGGAGGATATGGTAAGAATTAGCATAATTAAAGTTTTTTGGCTGCCAAAGTATCTCATCCAGTGATTAGAAGTTATTTTATACACTGTAAACGGCATCTCTTTTCAATTATTTCATATTTTGTAGTCACGGAAAATACATAGATGTGTCCATCAAAAAAACTGTGGAAAAACTAAGTCAGTAGCCTTATAGTATCTATAGGATTTTAAGGAGTATAGTTACCAAGGAGTACAGTTTAAAGGAAAATTCAAAACCAAAGAAACTCTACTGTTACTTCAGTGTAACCTTGAAGTTATTACACTTTTCAACTTCCTTTTCTGTAAAATGGGAATATTTATACCTTACTAAAGTAACATATCTAGCAGAGTCTGGCCCATTGTAAGGCCCTTAAATTCTGGTTGAATCTAAGAAAAGTAGCTTTTGAAGAAAGGTATACATCTCAATAATGGTAATTTGAATATTGGGATGCATATCAGAAACCCCTGCAAACATTGATCTCATTCCTGAAATAAGTGAAAGTTAAATGTTTTAGTTGTAGTAACTTCAAATTTTCTCTCAAAATAGGCATTAATTTTTACTTAAGTAAGGTGAAATATTAGTGCACTGTCTCCTAAGTTGCTTTTTGTGTAACTTAAAAGTGGTGAATGGAGTCTTTAATAAATAACCTTTACTAAATGAAGAGAAATATATAACGTGAAATGAGAAAAATTTTATTAACCTGTATTAAAAGATGAACTATCATTATACTTAAGCAATATTTGGTTATAATTTATCTTTCTAAATCATGAAGTTACCATAGTAGTTGTACAAAGAACCACTGAAAACCAAGCCTTGGGCTTATTTTATAATATTGATGAATTTACATTTGTCTTAGATTTGTGAATAGGATTATTTTATCTAATGATGCTTCCTGCATTCAAAATTGTTCTCAGTAAATAATTGTTCAGCCAAGTTGTTGCTAAAAACTGGGAATTTGGAAAAGCAGATAAGCGAAAGATTTGTGATCATAGTTTTTTAGCCCCTTGATTAAATTTTACTAAATTTTCAGTAGCTTAGGAATAACACATACTAGCCTATGTGTTTTATGGAGGCAAAGGAAAAAATATATCAACATCTGGTAGACCAAGTACATGCGTGTAAAAGTAAACACTAGGGTGTTGATTTTATATGCCCTATGTTTGAAAAGTAATTCTGCTTGAATCTCTGCAGTTTGAATGTTCTCCCTTTCTTAATTGACTAAAGATGTGATCTTTGGAGTATAACAATGCTTGCTTTGCAAAAAGACTTCTATTTTCTAGGGTTAGTTATCGTTTATATAATTATGTCAAAATTTGGTGGTAGAGTTTTCTTTGCTTTATTCCTTAGTAAGTAACAAGTTAATCAATGGTAGATACAGGGTTTGAGCCCCACCTGCACCCCAATACAAAAAAAATAGTATAAAGATTTATTTGATTTAAGTAGAAGGAAATATACATATTTCCATAGAACTGATGTTTCTTTTCTTTCTAGGTATGCATCCATGTGGAAAGGATGTCTGACACTTTATACTGGAAGGGGTGGAGAACTTCAAAAAATTGGGGAGTAAGTATCAAGATGCATTTCATATAATTGAATAAATTACAAATAATATGTACAGAATAACTGGTAGGTATAAACGATCAACCTATTTGTTGACTTTTTGACTGTAAACTGAATGCTTGCAGCAGCTTAACTTTGCATGTATGTGCTAGTTTAACACCTATCAGTACTGTTTCCTGTGGTTGAGAATGTCAGTTTTTCCTGGCAAAGAGCATTAAGAAGCTGCACTTGAGACAATCCCCAGTGGGACCGTTTCTGTAGGCTTTGGGAATGTATATCTTTCAGATGTCACAAATGCCATTTGAAGTAAGTTCTGTATGTAAAAGGACTTGCAGCAGTGACAATTGAAGTCCTGTATTTATCCACAGTCTAGGTACCGTACAGGCAGCCACAATGCAAGCTTCTATAAACTACTACCGTGGTAATCTCCACCCTGACTTGGAGGAACCATCCTCTCTAGGGGTGTAAAGGTAATTCAGCCTCCATGCTGGCCTAGACATTTGGGATGTACTCATAAAGTATGGTGTAGGCAATGAGCCAAATCATAAAATCCATTCTGTTTGGTTAATGCCTGACATCAACTTAATGCCTGTCAAAATAGAGGATATCTAAAGAGAGAAGCCACAAATGGCACCAAAAATAAATAAATAAATAAAGGAAGGAAGGAAGAATGTGTTCTACACTACAGGAATAAGATACTTTGGGAAAAATAAGCAATCTTGCTAGCTTTTAAAGATCAGAAACTGGTAACACTTTGCTTTCGCTTAGGAGGAAAATTAGGATACACTTATGTTCGTACTTGGAGTAGTAGTAGAGCAACGTGTTATGAGAGGTCTTAGCATCAATATTACAGAAAGATTGAGGATCCTGTTCTGACTTTCATGTATAGAGAGGTATTTATAATAATGGAGGTCAGTTATGTGAAGAACCACTGGGGGTCACTCAATACATAGTGACTTTGTCAGGGTCAGTCCAGGAGTTACCAAAACTTATTCTGATTTATTTGTGGGTTGAGGAGCTAAGAAAATGCTCGTGTGTAATGTTTATCAATATACACCATAGTCAGCTGATAAGAAGCATTGGGATAAACCGTGTCTTGATAGCCAGTTGTCTTTATTCATGCCTGCAAAATCCACTTTTAACCTTGAATGATTATCTTTGCAGATTCACAGTGATTGGTCAAAGAGGGATGGGATGAAAGTGTGTGAGTGGATCAGTGCAAATCCATCACCATTGCTGGAAAAACTCTGGAACCCTAATAAACATGGTTCAGAGGCATCCATCAGCCTATGTGGAAAAACAGGACAAAGATGTGTTTCTGTGTCCTTGATCTTTGATAAGGACAGAAGAAGAATTAAAATACAAAATAGAATGTTTTAAACATTGTAGGCAATCAAATATTTGATTTTTTTTAATGAAACATAATCATTTAGAAAGTTTTTGTTGTAAATGAATAGAGTTAGTTAGCATATTGCTGTTTGGTAATTCATTTGACATCTACATTCTTTATTCCTGAAAGTTATGCATGTTATGTAAAGAAAGGTTGATTATTTCAGAAGTCATTCAAATTGTCCTTTATTGTCTTTCAGATTTTGTATGGTTTATTCAGAAGTGCCAAATTTCAGTGAACCTAACCCAGATTATCGAGGACAGCAGAACAAAGGGGTAATTAATCCAAATGTATTGTCTGTTTTTATGATTAGGCTAATTTTGACTATGTACTATAAATCTGTGGCTAGGTTGCCAAGCTTTTCATACCCTAAGTATAATGGAGACAGTTTTAAAAAGAATCTTTTTAAAGATTCTTTCATGGAATTCTTTTCCATTTTGTATGTTTTGTCAGTGAGTCTGTATAGGTATCTGTAGTATCATATATGAAATGTACAGTCAGCCCTCCGTATCCATGGATCATTCAACCAACTGGGATTGCACTGGTTGAATTTGCTGATGCAGAATGTTCCTATACAGAGGGCTGACTACAGTATGCCATATTGCACAAGAAACTTCAACATCTTCAGATTTTGGTATCTGGGGGGTCCTGGAACCAATCCCCCTGAGATACTGAGGGACGACTGTATGTGCCATTTAGCAGTTTAGCACTTTTGAGGAGCAGGGAGTAATATCAGGAAGGTGTAAGATGTAACAGAAGCTTTGAAAGGTCTGGAAACATTCCTGAATATTTTAACATAGAAAGGACTTGGATAAATCTTTTTAAATTGTTTTAAAACCCTTGAAAGTTTAAAAAAAAACAATGGCTACAACATGTTATAATAATATGGTTTTTTGAAAATCTTCATTTGATTACATTAAGGCATTTTTTTAATAGGCACACAGTGAACAGAAGAATAATTCCATGAATAGTAATATGGGTACAGGTACATTTGGACCAGTGGGTAAGATTTTTTTTTTTTGGTATATTTGTTATCAGGTGTAAGAATTAAGGGAATCTATCTTATGAAAATATAACTGATTTTTCTAGAAAGCAGATTCCCTCTTAAGCTAATTTATTGAGCACATTCTATATTTAAACATTTGGGCCAGTTACTGGGTGAACGTTGGCTAATAATAAATCTAAGTTTTGGTGATTCATTATGTTATTTTCCATTGATTTTTACAAAATTTCTGTAATCTAGTGGTTATTGATAATAGATGCAGAATAACTGGTTATTTTTGTGTACTGAAAGCAGTTTATCTTCAGATTGATGCTCACCTTAGTTTTTCACATGCTCATAGCTGCCTCTTTAAAAGATTGGCCTTTACCCCTCAAATACTCTCAAAGGTCAATGGTTGTTACATCCTTGTTAAAGGTCTTTTGAAGCCTTTATTCTTAAAGACCAGAGGAAAAGTCTTTTGTGATTGGAGTTCATTAAGGTGGCTGAAGTTTTATTTGACCTGTTGTCTACATGTTTGAGCACAGCTGATGATCATTATGCTGTGGGACGCTTTGGTTTTTCCTTTAAAAAGTTAGAATTACGTGTCTCTTTTAAAACATTGTTAACCTTATTTGAACCAAATGCCAATACTTATATACCATTTTGCTTTTGCTTTTTCCCTTATAATGTAGGTAGTGCATTAACTATGCTTTTTTCCTACTTTATTGATTTCTCATTCTATTACCCAAGTTGCTCTTTTTTCCTCTGCCTAGTAATGCAAGCATCAAGTTAATATATTTACAGTAATTATACATTTGGGAAAACCTAGGACTCAAGCTGAGTTTTTTCCAGTAGTTTAAAAAAAAATAATAAAATAAATAAATAAAGGAGTTTGTTTTCCATAATACTTGTAAGCATTAATAGCATGTGTTACAACTTCAAATAGATGTACTTCTATTTGAAAATGGTGATGATTTTTTATATTCTTTTTTAGGAAATGGTGTTCAAACTGGCTCAGAAGCAAGGGGATGCCAATTTTCATATGCTGGTAGAAGCAATGGCCGGGGACCTGTAAATCCACAGCTACCAGGAACAGCTAATAATCAAACAGTCATGACCACAATAAGTAATGGCAGGGACCCTCGGAGAGCCTTTAAAAGATGACCTATGCCAAATACACACATGTAGTTTTTAAACTACGTGCCCTACTTGAACACTTACTGCACTTTTATTTATTGTTAACTGTGAAAACTGTCCTTTGTCGGTTTCCTTTTATGTTTTTGGTTTGTTAACAAGAGTGGTTTGTTTTTTATAGCAGAACTATTAAGCTGCTCGAGTATCCTGTTGAAGAATGGGAACACTGAAGAATAGGGGCATTTATTTTTAGAGCAAAAAGATCTTTGGATATCCTCTAAAATACCTGCACCCATTTCATGGGTGAGTTACTTACGACATCAGCATTTTAGCCTCTATGAGTCTATTTTCTGTACAAACTTTGTAATTTTAAAAATAAGGCTTAGTGGGAGATGTTCTTTTGGCTTAAAAACAGATATGGCCAACTAAAGCAGGCTTAGTGGGAGATGTTCTTTTGTCTTAAAAACAGATATTGCCAGCTAACGCAATAACCACCAAAAAAGCAAAAACATGGTTAGTGCTAACAGCAATTTTTGAGTGTTTGTGACTCCAGGAATGATTGACTTCTCCATTGAGTGACTGCCATTAAGATTTTCCAGGGACTGAATCATCCTAAACTCTTGTTCTGTTACCAAAAAACATATTCTTTATCAGAATTATGGAATAGAATGTGATCTGTATTATAACAAGAAATTTTTATAAGAAAGCTACATTTCCTTTATCTTAGGGTAGTCCTATTAATACTTACCAGCTTCGTGCATTACACTGAATGGAAATTTAAAACTGAGGCCTTGAATGTTTATTTTCTTAAACTACTATGTCAAATATTGAAGTTTAATTTGAGGGAATTATGAAGTCATAATAAACATTGATCTAATTTTTACAAATTATGGTAGATAAATATTATAGTGAAGGCAATTCAAATTGAATTTATGTAGAAAAATGTAATCTTAATTTATGGCGTCCTAGGTACTTGCAGAAACTCAGCCTGGAGTGAAATTCCTAGGTTCTTACTTTATTTGAGGGTATGTGTGTGTGTTTATTGTCAGTTTCTGAACACAATTCACAAAGCCTTATCAGCAAAAGTTAAGAAATGGCTCTCTCAAAGAAGCAAATACAGCTTTATTTAGAAATGTAAAGGTAGAATTTATTTATGTGTTGTAAGTCGTGTCCAGTTCCACTTTTTACTGTGTGGTGGATAACTGGTAAATTTTTCCTTTGCTGGAATTAAACTCTTCTTCAACGTTATCTCTTGAATAAAACTTGCGTTAATGTTAACAGACCTACCTTATTTTTGCTCTTTTAATGGTTTACAATGGAGAGCCAGTACCTTTTACTGTAATTGTAATGATGACTTCAGCCTGGTGACTACTTAGCTTTGTATTTGTCACTGTGTCTTTTTTCCCCACCTCAAATAACAATAATTTAAGTGGACTTTGTTTTCTGAAAGTGCCATAGCGTTTAAATATAAAAATTTGTGCCAGATATTTGTTTGCTCTAATCCAGTGTGTCTAACAGGTATTTCAGTATGTCACATATTAGGCACTGTGTGGATAGTGTTAAGGGGTAGACGAAATAATGAATAATCTCAAGAAGCTTATTGTTTATAGTATTTCAGTAACTGGGGATTATATGTTATAGAAATAAGTTTTTCCTTTATTCATATACTGATGATTATAGTTAATTTGGCTTTGTGACTAGTATTTTTTTAAGATGTTCACAAAATTACAGATGTTTGGAGTAAAAAAATTACAAATTAGTACATAATTTTTTTTTTTTTAAATCTCAGTAGATGTAGGAGCACTAACACTGAGTTATTTGTGGGAGATTAGTGTTAAAGGTCATTTTAAAAGAAAGGATTTTGGAGTTCTGGAAGATTAAAATAATCAGGAATGGATTGCTGAGCTTCCAATCCTGGCCTTATTTTCTCTTCACCTGTGATGTTGGGCAAGTTATTCCACTTGAAACCTCTGTAAGCCAGGTTCCATAACTATAAAAACAAGTAAGTGAGTAATATTACCCCTTTGTATAGTTAAGATTTTCCTGTGTGAATGAGTAGAATGACTTCTGGCTCTTAATAAGCAGTCAAATGTTTGTTGTCTAGTCATACCTCGAGAACCGAAGAAAATGCAGGGTTAGGTGTGGAAGTATTGTTACCCTTTATTGTGTTGAGATTAAGTAGAGAAACACCTTATCTTTTACTTTTGTAATTGACATTTGCCTCAATCATTTAACCTTGTTGTTCTGTATTTTTTATCATTTATTAACAAATTTCTTTTTTCTTAAGGAAAGCCTTCAAAACCAAAGCAAAGTGAGTTACAATCCATAATGAACATTTGCCTTCCCAGCCTGCTTGGACAGTACTCATCAAGAAGTTAAGAGGAAGAAAGTTTCCTACCTTCCTCCTTCCTGGTGCTTTCAGCTATCAACTTTTAAATAAGTTTAAACACCTTCCCGAAAACAAAAGCCATTTAGTATAGAAATACACACTGCTAGGTTTGGGTCCCACTTTATTTTTACAAACCAGTTCTGAAGTGGATTGAAGTCTCATTAGGCAGGTGGCCCCTCCTGTCTAGGCAGGTTGTTTGGGAGTTGCTACAGTACAGACATGGAAAGATGAAACCCATAAGCCCAGATGATGATGTATAATAGTGAAAGCTGCAGTATGCTTTCCCATGGACACTTAGACTGGTTTTCCTATAGTATACCAACTCAATTTTGCTTTGTTCCTATAGTTTTAGTAATTGCGTTTTAAATTTGAGGACAGTTTAGCTTTAGACTACCATAAATATTTGTATCACTGAGTATTTGTCACTTGTATTTTTATCATTTAACATTTTAAGGGTGTTTAATTTTCTGGGTTGAGTAATAATGCCAAGGGAGTGATACTAAAAACAAATAGATGTGAGGTTAGTAAAAAAGTAATCTTATGATATATAAAGAACATTTAAAGTATAGGAAGTTTTAAGGTAAACTAAAAAGTTTTCTCAGAAGGTGCAAATTGAGAATATTTTACATCAGTCTTAAGACACAGTAGCAGTTGTTAGTTTAAGTTTATGTGGATCTGACATTCCAGTTTGCTTACTGACGTGACTTCCCTTTTCTTATACCTTAATAATACCATTAAGTATCATAATGTACTATAATGACTGATTGCTCCAAGCACTTTTAGGCTGCCATGACTCTTAAGAGACTTTAATGTATTCACAAAAGTTCTAGAGACAACAAACCAGAAAACCATGTGAAAAGCAGTATCACCATGGAACACTTTTCCACACCAAAGTCTGTTCTTACCTCTAGACTTGTTCTTGGGAAAACTTGCCCTATGATGGCCTCTTTTTTTTTTAATCTATTTTTCCTTCTCTTAATTTGTTTTATCCCCTGTCTTATGAAGGTGAACATTTCTAGTAGAAGAGGGTCACGGTCGATCTCTGGTATGGGTTTAATGACAGGGGTAAAAGCAGATATACTTGGCCGTAGTGAAAATCTGTGTATTGAGGTTCCAGCCAATTATTAAGTAAATGGAGTAAACAGCCCACATTTCACAAAGTAGCCATAATGACTAACAGTTAAGTTATGCTTCTGAGGAAATCTAATTGTGACCTTGGAAAAACAGCACTATCGTGAATGATAGTATGTTAGGACCCGAGGGAGAAAAACATTCTACTTTCCAGGTGTATTCAAGTCTTTTCCAAATTCCTCAAGGTTTGCTTTGTTAGGGATGCACAAGAATTTGTCCTCCAGAACTGTGACCACATTACTCCAGGTTTCTGAACTAAAAGGGTATAATGATGTTTCTTAAAGCACTAATCACAGGCAAGAGAATCAAGTCCAGACTGACAAGCCCCTTATTTAATATGTTTCCTCGTTAAGAACATTATGTCCAAAGATGTTACGAAGAGCTGTTTACCACAACGAGGTAATCAGTATGATGTAAAGAAGATGAACATTTTAACAAGTTTGGCTAGTAGACATTTAATCACTTAAGTCTTTTTAAAGGTCTTGATAGGTAATACACAATCTTACCGTGGCTCCCAAAGTTTTAAAAACATGCCTCCTGAAAACTTAGGGACTAGATGTTGAATTATAGTAGAGGCCAGGTCTCTTGAGGCTGTTGACACACCACAGTCCTCACTGTCATACCATGTGTATTGTCTAACAGCCTCAACTGAAGGACCATTGACATGTCCTTAAAAATCAGTCTTTAACCATTTTCAAAAATTTGAGTACATTTAAAAAAATTTCACACCATCAAAATTTATGTTTTTGGACATAGAAGAGAGAGTCCAGTTTTTTGGTCCACAAATTGAATAGATGTTGAATAAAACTTTCAAAGAATGGTTTATAAACCTATATGAGATTCTTCCCAGGAGCTTGTTAAATGTATGGATTATTTCTCTACCAGGAGGAGAGTTTATAAGTGTAGGTCTGGGAGAGCTGCACTTGAAACAAAGTCCCTGAAAACTTTTGTCTCCTACCCTTGATATCTCCCATTAACAAAGAAATAATTCTGAAGTGTATGTACACACATACACGTACCAGTTTATCTTTGTGAGGCCAGAATATACCAAGGTTCTGTATTATAAAATGTGGAAGAATTGTACTTGGAAGCATATATCTATGAAGGTCAGAATTGATGGGTAAAGCAGAGTAGTTCCCAGCAGAATGGAGTTTTGAGTATGGCCTCTGGATGTGAGCTGAGCACCGAGTTTTGAATTAGGTTCAAATAGAATATTTTAAGGTCAGATTACCCATAGTGGAATTGCCTGGCTTCCTTTGGACCTATATAGATCAAAGTGAAAATAAGCCTTTTCACCCTAGTTTTCTGTTAAAAAAAAAAAAAAAGATTTTATTGTTGCTTATTTCAGCAAATCTGTTTGCAGCATCTTCTACCTTCCTCCTATCCCCCAAAGCGTTCCTCAGTTTCCTACTTTATTATGTAGAGAGATGCTGGTGGGGTTGGAGGCATGATAAATATTACTGAGAATGCCTACAGAACCTACCACTTACAGATCTTAATCCTGTTCTGTTCAGAGAGATGGATACCATAAATACATTACATAAAGAAGTAATATACCAGGTATGATTTGACTGCCATGTGGGGCTAGTCTTTTGTTTTAAATATTTATAACCCTAGTAGGGAGCTGAGTAAGACCTCTGACCTAAGTCTCTGGATTAATTAAGATAGAAAACCAATAGAAACAAGGTAGTCAGCACAATTAGTGCCATCTACTGGGTGATTACTATATCGTTTCAGTAGTATAGAAATTTGGCTTAATGTGAGGAAAAGGTTCCATTATTTCCTTATTGGATAGGAGTTTTTGATGGTTTAAGCATCATATGGAAGATCATTAAGGAGAAGTTGGGCTATCTGTTTAATTCTAGTTTATGAACAGGCAGTACCGACATCAAAAATAAATTCCCCTCAGTTAAGCAGGTTTATTAAACCCTGAACTGCCCCTAAAGCTACAGAAAATATGGGAATAGTTGCCAAGTTTTGTATGCTTGTTACATTTAACAATAATACTGGTGGGACGTGTAAACTGTTAAAAATACCTTTGGGTGGGTGGTGGTTTGGTAAAAACAGTTGAAGTAGAACACGAACTGCCCTTATAAATTTTATTCCTTTACTAGCGGTATTTTGTCAAATCCTGGCCAAGTGACTGCTGTTGTTCTTGGAGCTATGTTAGCTTTGCAGAACATAACCTATTTTAAATGCCAGGGACAATGTGCTTTGGTGAAAAGAACTGGTTTTGAACTGAGGAGATCTTGGTTTGAGTCCTAGATCTACTATTTACTGGCTCTATAATCATGAGCTTCATTATGAAATGAGGATATTGGGGCTATATGCTGGCAGGGCTATGAGAACTATGTGAGTCAATGTATGCAAAGCATCTGTTCTGTATCTAGGGCTTAACAAATGTTATGTTCTTTCCCCGTGAACAGTGGAAATAAGAGGCGAATACTGGTCATTTCTCCATGCCATTAGTAGGAGACAATCTTTTCTATAATTTAAAATCTGGAATATTAAGCAATTTATATAACTGCGATTAGGTTTTTTTTTTAAAAAAAAAACAAGATTTTACAGTCTCTGGGTGCAGAATAGTACGTGTGCTGACAATTTACCACGATTATGAGGATAGCATGTCGGCTTGAGTCTTCATCATGAAATCTGCCCAATACCTGAGTACCCTGTGCTGTTTTTCCATTCACCTTTGCCCAGAGGGTGAGGGCATGATTATGAAGGTACAGGGGAAGAGGAAGGATGTGTGGGCCAGGGTTTGTGTCAGGGAGGAGGTCAGTGGCCAAGGGGAGAGCAGAGGGTGCTGGAAGGAATTCTATCTTCCCAGTGACAGTCCTCAGGATTGCTGTGTATCCAGTTTGCTGGTTTGCTTCTGATAAAGTATTAAGTAACTTTCCCCAACGTTTTATTATGAAAAATTTCAAACATGTTGAAAGAACTGTAGTGTAAACACCTGTGTACTCACCAGCGTGATTTTACCATTACCATCTATGTTTTTTTTCTTTTTTAAACTTTTATTTATTTATTTAGTTTTGGCTGTGTTGGGTCTTCGTTGCTACGAGTGGGCTTTCTCTAGTTGCAGCGCGCAGGGGCTACTCTTTTGTTGTGGTGCGCGGGCTTCTCATTGCGTTGGCTTCTCTTTTGCAGACCACGTGCTCTAGGCACGCAGGCTTCAGTAGTTGTGGCACCCGGGCTCAGTAGTTGTGGCTCGGGGGCTCTAGCCCGCAGGCTCAGTAGCTGTGGCGCATGGGCTCAGCTGCTCCGCGGCATGTGGGATCCTCCCAGACCAGGGCTTGAACCCGTGTCCCCTGCATTGGCAGGCGGATTCCTAACCATTGCGCCACCAGGGAAGCCCTATGTTTGTTTTTATTCATCCTATTCTGGACATCCATTAGTCCATTTTTAATACATTTCAAATAAATTGCAGACATCAGTGCACTAAATATTTCTCTATTTCAGCATGCCTGTTCACTAGATTTCAAGGTTTTGCTGTTTTTAGTGTAAAATTTACAAAGAAATGCACAAATCTCAGGTGTACATTTGTGAGTTTTAACAAATGCTTATGCCACCTGTTTAACTCCAGCCCCTATGTAGATATGGAACATTGCCATCACTCCAGAAACTTCCCTCATGCATCTTCCCAAGCAAACCCCCCTCCCCATGGCTCCAGTGGCAGTCACTTTTCTGATATTTTAAAAACCACTCTTAGCTTAAATAAAGGTAAAAGTTTCACGTGTGCCAAGGGCAGCTCTAGATTGCCTCACTGAGCTATGTAACTCCTGTTCCAGCCATGCCAGAGTGCTACCAAACCCAGCACCCTCACACACCTCACAAGTGTAATTCCATGACCTTGGTATTTTTTATTCTGTCTTGTTTCAATTTAGCTCCAGGACTGCCCTTACTAATATCTATTTTTTCCCCCTCAAAATTTACATCTGACATCCTAGATTCTTGGGGTAGAGACTGCTAGAATGAAGACCAGCTGAGTAGGAGGGCTTGCAGTCCCACGGGTGTGGCTGGAAGGAGTTGGCTACCTGGAACATACCATCTGCCCCAAGCAGCTCTGAGTCAGGAGTTGGAAGGGGAACCTCTGGCAGGACATGACATGAAGTCCTCTGGGATGGAGTTCCAGGCATGCAAGAGGCACCTTGGAACTTCAGTGTTTGCAGGTCAAGTGCTCAGCTATTTAGCACATTTTGAATCGAAAACTCTGATTTTCTTAAGGTTTGAGCTGACCAGAAGTGTCTTCTGCTTCTTACGGTTTTGCCTTTTCTTCTCACAGGTAGGAATTCAGAGTTATTATACTCAAGAGTGTAAAAGTTCCTTGCCAAGCAAAGAGCCCACCACTCTCATCTATAGGGAAGCATCCCTGGATGGAACATACTAAAGTAAACACAATTGTGTGTTCTTTCCCAGTTTGTGCACACATGTTTATATACACACATGTTAATCACTGCCAACAAAGCTTTTTCTGCATTAAGCTCCGCATTTCCCAGTCTTAGGTATTTTCCTTTTTTCATTACTTGGTCTTTCCACTTCTCTAATGGGTGACCCATAATTTATTGAGCACTTACTATGTGCCAGTACTATACTAGTGAGTTCCCTACATTATCTCATTGATTCTATTAAATGACCCTGTGAGGGAGGTTTTGTTATCCTCACAGATTACAGATAAAAAGACTAAGATTTAGGAGGATTGACATAATTTGCCTGAGATCACACAACCAGGAATTTGTACTTTCAACTACCTAGCAATATGGAAACTGGGAGGCTCCTGCTGACTCACTGGACAGTGTGGACAGGAGATGGGGTTTGAATTGGTTTTAAAAGGGAGTGTAAATTCAGCTGTAGGTAGAGGCGGAGATGGAGAACAGGAATACAGAATTTGACTAATTCACATTTTCACTTGGAATTAGTCATACTTTAAATGTCAACTGAATATATATCCAATTAGTTAAGGAAATTTAGTTTACAACAGAGGTGGTATCTTGATAGAGAAACTGGAATATTTAGATCCCCTCCTCCCAACACACACAAATATTAGAAGAACATGGGTGAATTCCCCCATTATTTGGGAATGGATAAAACTTATTCTAACAATGGCTCAAAATCCAGAAACAAAGGAAAGATTGCACGATTAAAAAAGCATAAAGACAAATGATAAATTGGGAAAAATATTTAAATTTGTATCACTGACAAAGGGCTAATAGTCCTAATATATACAAAGCTTGTAAAAGTAGAGAAGACCAATCACTCTGTAGCGATTGATAGCGAAAAAATGGACAAGAAATATAAGCAGTTCACAGATAAAATCCAAATGGCTCCTAAGCATATGAAAAGAATGCTCAACCTCTCTCATATTGAGAGATGCAGATTAAATTGCCACTGAGATACCATCACTCACTTTTAGATTGACAAAGATATTAAAGTTTGAAAACATACACTATTGTATGGGCACTGACACTATGAGAAACAGGCACTTTCCTTCATAGTGGGAGGGAATACTAATGGTCTAATCCTTAGGGTTAGGAGGTTGGGGGATTTGGAAATTTTACATCTGAATTTGCCCTGTGGCTCAACAACCTTGTCTTTGGAGATCTATCCCTGTGACAGATTGCAAATGACTGCTAGAATACCTCTGCCTGTGTGCATATCTTTGGGTAGTCACCCTCTTCCCCATAACAATGAGCTTGTCTGAGTACCCTAGGACAGTAGCAAAGTTAACGCAAGCAGAAGATTGAAAAGTACTTGTGCACTGGGTCTTGTTTTCTCTTGACGTGCTTGGAACCCTGAGAGTGCGACAAGAATGTATAAGTGAGTGCTAGCTAGCCTACCAGAGGGTGAGAGGCCACTCGTGGCTTCTTGGCCAGCAGCTGACCGACCTCCCAACATGTGAGTGAATCTACCTTGGACTCTCCAGTTCCAACTGAGTTGACAGCTGACTTCAGTCACATGAGTGAAAACAGCAGAAGGAAGGACAGGGCTGAGCTCTGCCCAAATTGCTGACCTACAGAATGTTGAGCTAATAAATGATGTTGCTCTATGCCACTAAGTTTTGAGGTAATGTGCTATAGATAGCAAAAGCTAACTGATACAATACCGAAGATACTCTGATACAAAAATGAAAAGACATGTTCACTGAAGCATTGCCTATAATAGCAAAAGACTGGAGACAACTCAGATGTCCACCAGGTCAGGGATGGTTGAATACCGTGGTTGAATGGTTGATGGTTGAATTCACTCAGGGAATACTAAGCAACTGCAGCAGACGTCTCTACATTTACGAAGTGATTTTCAGGATATACTGTTAAGTGGAAAAAAGCAAGGTACAAAATAGTACATATAGTGTGCTACCTTTTTTAAAGAAAGGGGAATGTGAATATTTTTGCTTTTATCTTTAAAAATGGTAGAATTGACAAATTAATGAAAAATGATTTCTTAAAGGAAAGGGAAGAGGACACAAATGGAAGCTGGACTGCACTAAATGTTCTTTGTTTTGTAGCTATAACTTTAGAATTATGGAAATGTTTTGCATATAGCTGTATACAAACACACACATATATAAAATCATGAGAAGACCCCAGCTGAGCACATGTGAGACTCACTGGGAGGTTGGCTGAGATGCCAGCAGAACTCACCGGGAAGCCACCCATTTGGGTGCTGCCAAACTCTCTGGGAGGTAAGTGCCCCTATGCGGCTCCTGAGCTGCGGCTGCCTGAGACTGTAAGAACAGGCAGGGGAGAGCACAGTGAGGCCTGGAAGAGACACCCTTCCGCCTCCAGGGTCCCTCTGATGTCCTCTAACGATAAAGCTTAACATCTTGCCAGCTGGCAAAAGAGAAATGTTTCTAGGGTCCAGCTCCAGAATCACACACTGGAACAAAGAAGGGTGGGTTTGGAGCTGCGGAATGTTAAACTGATAACTGGCACACATACTGAGGTATTTATAGATGAAATAATAGGATGTCTGCAATTTGCTTCAAAATAATTCTGTGGGTGGGGTATAGATGAAGCAAGATTATTCACATGTTGATAACTGTTGAAATTAGGACTGGTTTATAAAGGTTTATTATACTCTTCTCTCTAATTTTTATATATGTTTTTCTCATATATATATGACTATATATATATGACATTTGTTTTCTCATATGTATATCATGTGTATCTCATATATATGAGATAAACGTATCAATGCATGTGCATGTATATATGTATGTATAAACGTTTCCTACTCATTTTCATTATAAAACGAGTTTAAAAATGTGAATGCAAACACAGTATCTGTTCCTAGGAAGCCTACACTTTATATTGTAATCTAGTAAGCTAGGACTGCTAGAATTTGGGAGAAGCCAGCTATCGGCCATATGCAATCTGAGTATGCCCTGACTGGGAAGACAGAACTGTCACTCTGGCTGACAATGGGAGAGAAAGGGATTTCCCTCCTATTGGCAAGTTTGGGGTGGGGCTAGGAGGCCAATACAGGTAGCAACATCTTCTTAATATTGAAAGGGGCCAAAACAGTTGCCTTAAATGAGTTAAGGTGTGTCAGCACTTAAAACAATGCTTAGGGTGTTCTAAGTGCTAGGTAAGTGTTTGTTGTTGCTGTTATTTCATGTTAATGATTTTCCCATTATCAACTAACCTGAAATATGCCCTTTGCTGACAAGGCCCCCTCCTTCCCTCCTGCGGTAGTATCTTCAAGATACTATAACCCAGAAATTCAGACCTTGAACTGTTGAAGGAGAGAGCTGACTAGTACCCAAGAGTGTCTTGGTTTCCTCTTTTTCTTGCTTTTCTAGGAGAGAGGCAGCCAGCAGTACTGGTTACTGCAGCAAATGCAGCAACAACAGAGACTACCAGCAGTGCTGGGGGCAGAAAGGTGGCCACGACAAAAGTGCAGGTCACAGCGAGGGCAGCAGAGCCTGCAGCACACAGCGGGGCCCTGGACCAGGGCAGGGTACTGATGGGGCCCCGGAGGAACTCAGTGCCCAAAGGGGCATTGTAGGCACCATGTAGGTAACTTCCAGGGCACAAGGAAGTGGATGAGACATCTGGCCACATGGCAAGGGTGGGGTGGGGTTGTAGATGCCAAGGGGTTTAACAGTTAGTGGGACGAAGTTGATTAAACCTGGAGATTTTGGAGGAGGGTGTTTCATATACTGCCCCCTCAGTGGTGGCGGTATGTGCATGTGTGTGTGTAACGCCCGCATGCGTCTGTGCATGTGTATATGGACATCTTTTTGCATGCAGCAGTGGCAATAGGAGATTCAATCCCCCGGTAAAAAGGGGTCAAACTTCATATTTAGAGTAAATAGACAAATAAGTGAACATTGCTGGGTGATCAACCTGATACACATTTTTTTTCTCTACAGTGGAGTTGCATCTCATACACACACACATTGAATTTATGGGAATTCAACTAAAAGCGCTTGGCTTAGCAAACCAACAGCCTACACAACAATAAAAAACAAGGTAAAAGTGAGAGAAGGACAATAATATTTATTTTAATTGTGCATCCACCATGACACCAACAAGTGGTGCTCCCCTGCGTGTCTAGCTCTTGTGTGAGTCTCAGGAGCGTCTTGCTGCTCCGTGGGATTCTAGCCCTTAAAGGCATGGTTGTGTTTTTTGTTTTATGAGTTTTTTTTTAATAGAACATGCACTCTAAATGCAAACCAGTTACCTTATTCAGAACTCAATGAAGAATACCAGCTTCTCACTCTCTCTTCTTACAAAATTAAAAAATGTTGAAAATTATATTCTTCACTTATATTAAGTGGAATCATTTGAAAGTGATATATATTACTGAGTAGGGCTGTATACACAAAATTATGCATTCCAAATTAGTTTAAGGGAATAACAAATTTAGCTGCTACGTGATTTTATTTTACATGCTGGCTTTAGTAGACCTATCCCTGCATAAAACATGGCTCCTCTGTATGATTTCTGTTACATATAATGAATCAAAACAAATGTCTCATTTGTAGGTGTTGAATTAGTGTGGCACAGAGGGTGTGTCAAAATTCAATGTTTATCATTTTATTTCATACAAAACAACAATAGATCCTTAAGAGCAGGGTGGGTTGAGCATTGAAAAGTGAAGATGAAGTTTAAATGTAGCCTCTAGGGAAGGAAGGGCCAAGGGATGTTGGAAAACAACCCTTTTCATATCCCAAAGGGACTGAACAGTAACGGGTAGAAATGTGGTAGAGTTGCCTCAAGGATGTGAACTTGGCTATGTAAATTGCAAAACCCAAGTCTGGTTTACCTGGTCTTGTGTGACAATGTGAATATTATAAACTGATTATCATATTTGAGGCATCTGTGCCCACCCCCAGCCCTACATTTTAGCCATGCTAAAATGGCTAAAATGGCTAATGGTCCTCTTCACAGCAAGTGGGCTTGGGCCCAACTCTGAATCCAGAGTAATGGTGTGAAGAATCCAAAGCAATCTTGTGGCCGCCCCTCTGTAGGACTGAAAGCGCCTTTGATTCTGCCTGTTACTGTCCCTGTTCTTTTTCTGGAATTATCAATTCTTCTGCGGGTTCAACCTGCCTGGATTTCTTGTTCTCTGGAGGCAGAAGAGCCTCCTGGGAGGTGAACTCAAGCTGGGGCTCAGGAGCCTTGGCTCTGGGCAAGCTGGTGAGTCGGCCTGATACTTGTGTTTTGAGGGGGAGAGGAAGGTGGTGGGAAAGGGTAAGAAACTTCCTGGGAGGAAAGGATCTGAGCATATGGAATGTGACCCAGAACAAAGTCTTAGTCATCAGAGCTAAGGGAGGAAGCTCTGAATACAATGCACCAGCCCTCCAGTGTGGGTTAAACTCAATATGAACTCTTTTGGTTTTAAGTTTTTCTAGGACTTCAAATTATCTCCTTACATATAGTGTGGAATTATGTGGCTTTATAAAGAGTAGTTTCAAAAGTATGAATGTGAAATAAGTTTATTATGCTCTAAAACTTTAACTTGTCTTATCTGTGGATAATTTAAGCCTCTTGTTATGGGGCAGAAGTATGAGGTTTTGGCTTTCCTGTTGTGTATACTTTAGACTTTGGAATGTTAATAATGTAACTAATTTTTCAAAATAAGAAAATACTTTGGAAGATTTCCCAACACATTTCAAGAATGGTTTGGGAAGAAAGTTTGTTTTCTCAGTTTGTTTTATGTGATTTCCACACAAACTTCCTAAAGCAAAATCAATATGCAATAAATCCTGGAGCTGGTGCTGTCAGTTTCTCACTAATAAGTACATTAGATCGAATCCCCTGTCCTACTCATGTACTCTCCGTACATTCTGTTTCCAAGTACACTTTGAGAAAACCAAACACAAAAATGTCTTGCTGGGGCTTCCCTGGTGGCGCAGTGGTTGAGAGTCCGCCTGCCGATGCAGGGGACGCGGGTTTGTGCCCCGTTCCGGGAGGATCCCGCATGCCGCGGAGCGGCTGGGCCCGTGAGCCATGGCCGCTGAGCCTGCGCATCTGGAGCCTGTGCTCCGCGATGGGAGAGACCACGACGGTGAGAGGCCCGCGTAAAAAAATGTCTTGCTGTGTGATCATTTCTATCTTGCACTATCCTCTTACCTCTTGCAGGTTTTTTTTTCCTGCTTCCAGTAGAAGTTCTACAAAGCTGCATGGTATCTTTTTTTTTTTTAACTTTACAGGAAGGAAGGAGAGAAAGTCAATTTACAAGAATGATTGGCTGCTTTTCCTGATTATAGAGGAGGGAGAGCAAAAGATGTCAGCAAGCAAGGCTCTATCCTCTGTTTAATTCTTACCTCCATTTTCCCTCTTTCAGATTGGTGTCAGGGTTCACCACAGTTCCAGAGGAGGTTGACCTGACCATCAGCAGGGCTACTTAGAGGCCTGGTCCTTCTTCACAGCGAGTGGGCTTGGGCCCAACTCTGAATCCAGCCATGCAAACACTGCCCATGAAGCCCTAGCAGGTCAGTCCACTGGCTTCTCTTTTCCTTTCTTCCACAATCACACACAGAGCCTTGCTTCAAGCTTCTAGGAATTAATAAGGGAAGAGACAAACATTAGCCTACCAAGATTCTAATTAACTTTGATGTGGATTTATGTGTAAAGTTGGATGAGTCACTGATTTTTAATAAATGGGAGAGAAAAATCTTAAAGATTAATGTAATAGCTGAGAACACAGGAGGGAGAACTTTGATGCTTGCTTAATTCTTTTCCCCAACCCACATCATTTGGAGAAAAAAATATCAAAGACCTTTACAAAAGGGGGAAAGGAAAGGGGATTATGCAAATTAAAAGTTCACAGGACTAAATCATTACTCTTGTGCAAATGAGCTTCTCCTTCATGTGCTTTTCAGGAGTGTTTTAGGGCTATATTTGCTGAGGATACATTCCCGAGGATAATGAGAAATGGAGGCATGGTGTAAAAGAGACTGATTATAAATTAACTGATCTTTCTGTGTGTTACAGAGTTCTATGTATTGAGTTTTCCCTCTCCTCCCACCTAGTCCAGGCAGCTGTCAGAAACCTAGACCGGTATGGCTACCTTTTCAGCTGTCCTTAGAGTGGTCTAAGCTCTTCATTGGCTTCAGGGCCATTGCTGTCCTGCCCCCTCTTTTGCCCTGATTTGGGGACTAGCGCAGAGCGAAGGTTTCTGACTGCTATCAGAAGCTTCTCACTCTTGGGTGAAATGGTTAAAACCAGCAGGTCTGTGGGTTTCTAGGCCACTCACTTTCCAATTTGATGGAATGTTCCAGTGTTGAGTGTCATCAAGGTTAAATAATTTAGCCTAAAGCTCTCTTTGGCCTGATAATAGACAGCTGCAATGTATAAAGATACATTTTGAGTTGTACAAATTCAGTATCCAACTTTTTCCTAAATGGTAAACTGACATGGTGAGAGATATGAAACAATGCACAAGGCCTTATTGTGTTTGATTAACTGTGGATGTTTCCGTAGCTTAGACAGCTGGTTTGAACAAAATTGTAATTTCACAGCCTTACCAAAAAAGTCATTAATCTTTTATCATTTTATAAAGTAAGAACTTAGTATATATTTACTGATAATGAGAGGAATATGTAGGTTGACATAAGTTATTGAAACTTTATTTCACACTTGAGTTCTGTGGACAAATATTTATAAATAACCTCCTGGGATGTACCTCTTTTCTCACCTGTCATAGTTTTGCTTAGAATAAAGTCATGAGACTATATGCCACAGAGACTGCTGAGGGAAGTAACTAATAGTAGTGAAGACTTTGAAGGCTGACTTCTGGCTTTACCTCTTATTAGCTCTGCAACCTTGTTTAAGTCCCTTAACAGCCCAATTTCTTCAGCTCAGAAATAGAGATAATACCACTCCATCCTAGAGTTCTGTATTAAATGAAATAACGTCTGCAATGTACACAGGCCAGTGTTGGACATGTAGGAAAACACTTAATAGCAGAGCTATCATTTCTAGAAACAGAGTTGCTGGGTTAAGGGTATGCATATTAAAAATATTGATACAAATTGCTAAAGTTAATCTCAAAATTTGATTATGAAGTTGTGGGACTCATGAATGAATATATGATAATAAGAGATAATAGGGATGCCCATTAATGTAAGAATCTGCCCCTAGTATTCACCTGTTTGTTTTGTATCTGTTCTCGCTTCTTCTGATAACAGCGTTTGATTTTCCTTGGGAGAACTACATTTCCTCCATTCTCAATCCATGTAGTGCAGTGGGGCTGACCCCATCCTGTGGCTTCAGCAGGGAGGAGGAGTACATGAGACAGTCCTGGGTAATCAAGACAATGTATCCCCATGCCACAATGATTGGTTCAGTAATGGGCATATGATTTGAGCTGGCCCAATAAGAATCCACCGTAGCATATTTATTGATAGTATTGGGAAAGTGACACCATCTTTTTGCTGGGGTTGCTAAGACTGAGCTGCTGGTTGTTCCTTCTATCTGGAAAGAATCTACTGGGCAATAAAGCATGAGGAAATGCAGAGCTGAGATATGTTCATGTTTGAATACGTGGGTATAGCTATGTCACGTTTTGAATTACATGAGTCAAAATATTGGCTCAAATCACTTTGTGTCGGGTTCTTACTGAAAGGTGACTAAACCCAACAGATCATATTATGTCCCTCAAGGTCACATCCTGCATAAGAAATAAGCAGAGTTTCTATCACATTAAATGCCGGAGACATTTATGTTCCAAGATATTTCTGAATGATGGTAGGTCACAAGTCAATATGAGTTATGTGATGCTTGTCTGAAGCTGTCATTGGATTAAGACCTACATTGGACAGGTTTAGGTTTCCTTCAAAAGCATGACGGCAGCTGTGGATACTCGTTGGTTACCTGGTAACTAGCCATGGTTCTATGAAAGTACGTATGTGTCTGTGAAGTCAAATACAGGGAATTTTTTTTTTTTAAAGTTGAATGATTTGTTAAAATGAAAATCTGCAAACTGTATCTATTGGTGTTAATTTCTAAGACTTCTTCCTGGTAGGTTTGCATTACAAAACATAAGTATTGTCTGTATTTAACTTTTTCATTTGTCCATAGTGAATATACAAAGCTGAAATGCAGGGTCCTGTTGAGGGGTCACAGAAAGCAAAGCCAAACAGAACATAAAGACCAAACTTGGGAGAACTTTGAGCACTGGTCCAGAGCATTTGCACTTCGTTCTTTGTGTCATGAGGGGTCCTTAAGTATTTTGAGAAAGTTTCTAGAAGATTAATAGGCCAATGATATGCAGATGAGAGGAGAAGAGAGGAAACAGGAGGCAAGGAAAGAAATTACTGGACTCGCAGTAATTCAGGTTGAGATTTTTTTTAAAAAGTGGGGCAGTGAGGGCTTCCCTGGTGGCGCAGTGGTTGAGAGTCCACCTGCCGATGCAGGGGACATGGGTTCGTGCCCCGGTCCGGGAAGATCCCACATGCCGCGGAGCGGCTGGGCCCGTGAGCCATGGCCGCTGAGCCTGCGCATCCGGAGCCTGTGCTCGGCAACGGGAGAGGCCACAACAGTGAGAGGCCCGCGTACCGCAAAAAAAAAAAAAAAAGTGGGGCAGTGGGAATGGAAAGCAAACAATGGATGGGGGAGGCATTGAGAAGGAGGAGAAAATAAGACTTGGCCCCCTCAAGAAGAGTCAAAGATGAGCTTTATCATTAATTTTTTAAAAAGATAAGTTAGTTTGGGGAACTGATTTGGTTTGGTGGAGGTGCTGTGGGTAAGGTAATTAGTTTGGTTTTATATTTATTTGTACTCTTTTCGATTTGGATTTCGGTTCTCTTAGAAGTTGAACACAGTATGTAGAGTAGGAGGTAACCATGAGGTGGCCCTGGCAGTTGAAAACTGCTCTCCCAGAGCTATATGTAAAGAGAAGTATGAAAAGTAACTTTAAGAGCAATAACCTTTATCCAAAGCCTGTGACTTTCATCCAAAGAAAGAATTACTCATTAGAAAGGGGGTTATTTGGTAATGAAATAAATAAAACAGTGAGCCATGAAGATAAAGTTTGGCAGTGTCCAAAAAGCATTGTTTGGAATGGTCTGAGGCCTTAGGCAGTCTGGTGTGATTGGCAGATATCACCCAGCCTGTTGATGGATGGATGTACCAGGCTATTTTAACCTTATGACACTTAATAATTTGTTCTAATTTTATGCTCACCATATCAACCTTCTAAATATAATTTGGCTCCCCATATGGTTTCTATGCCGGGAGAAAAATGCCTTTTGAGTAGCAGGTCCTTTTTCATTGTCTGTCATTAAATTGATATTCTGGGTAAGAAGCACACATGTCAATCATGAGTTTTCACAGTGTTGAGTCATCACCCTCATGAACTGCACAACCCTGAGGCACAGGCAAAACTGGGTTTCCCCATCTGTAAGGCTGAGGGCCAGTCTCTGCCTGGTGGAGAGCTACCAGGTCAAAGCCTCACGGTAGGTAGGTAGCTGACCTTCCCCCTGGTATGTTTTGACATTTCTATGATCTCTTCTCTTCAAGCATATATATTCCCTGACCCAGAAAACACCAGGCAACAGGGAATCAACAACAAGGCCTTAAATCTGCTAGAAGATCTGCCACAGGCTGGAAGAATTAATAGCTGGGACATTTTTCCACTTGGGGAATTTTAAGGCACCACCCAAATCCTATTTACTTTGTTTAGTTTTGCATGTGTGTGTGTATGGGGTGTGTGGTGTGTGTGTGTGTGTGTGTGTGAGAGAGAGATCATAAAAGTTACTCTTAATCATTATAGAAAACAATCATGAGGAAACAAAGATGAATAAAAACAAGTTAACACCCCTTCCCAGAGGCAACCGTGGTTTGCATTCTGGCGTATTTCCACCGAGGCAATTTCTTCTTACTTTTAATTTATACGCAATTTACAAACCTTCATTATTCCACTGTAGATTAGAAGTAGCAATCTAAAGAGAGGGGAGAGAAAGAAAAGTCATAAAAAGTAGATACAATTTGTTAAAGCTCATGGTGTTCTCGATCATTTCATGGGCCATAGTCATGCACAGCTCAGTAATTCCTGGGGTCAGTCCCTGTACTGTAATCGGTACAACAATAAATTTTCAGCATGATGACCTCAAATCCTCATTAAATGGTTAATTTATATTCGGTATACTTCTGTTAATGGTAGAAAATGTAAAGAATACACTTCTGAGCTATGTCCTTCAAGCTGGTTAATATGTATGAGGAATGAAGTCAACCCTTAGCTGTATGGAAACTTGATTACACAGAATTCTTCTTTTTCTATGGGTTGCAAATAGACAAGATGTAGCTAAAACTATTGGTTGCCTCTCTGACGTCCATTCCACCCTTCTCCCATTAGTTGGCGGCCATGCTTTTGGTGGGGCTGACACGATTCTAGCTCTCCAGAGAAAGGCTCTGCTTGGCTCGAACTAGTCATGATAATCACATCCCCTTGCGCCAGTAACGGATTCAGGAAAGAGCCTGGAGCTGTGACCTAAACCAACAGCTCAAAGCATTTCTCTGGCCACAGTGACCATTAAGAGGTAGATGTTGACCCCAATTCATCAGTCAGGATAAAGCCATTAGCTTCTGTTCAGCGGCTGTGGAAGAGAGGCTCTCTTCTCCTGTAATCTGAGATGTACATTTGAGTCCTGGAACTGCGGCAACCACTCGTTACGATGAGAAAGTCCACCTGAGGATTTTTTTTAAGGCAGCAGAAGAGATGATCTGTTGTACACGTGTTACACTCAGCCACACCTGAGAATACAACTAGTCCAGAATGTCACAGAACCAAGAGAGTCTGTTTTGGTGTGTGCAAAGTGGGCCTCTCAGCGGGGACTGTGGCAACAAGATGGCTATGGAAGTTCTAGATCCATTGAAACAAGTTCCAGGCATGCAGTCTAACAACTTGTACCATTGTTCCTGGCCACCTGCCTTCCATATTTTTGCTCTTGTGGCCTCTATGGGTGTTCAAGGTAGTGGTTTACTTGGACCTCTAACTCATCTTTCTTTTTTCTTTTGGGCTTCAGCCTGCACATCTGCTTCTTCCTCCGCTTGGCTCTCATGGCGTGGAGGTTTCTAAGAAGATGGTGCTAATGCCAATAGCCTGCCTGAGCATTAATTCAACCCATGGAAGAGGGCAGAACTGAGACAGAAAAAAGAAGCCAGAATCCTGAAACTCACTCTACACCTGGGCTTGAGCAAATGATTTTAATTTATATTTAAGCTATTTTGATTTGCATATCCAATACTGTGTTTGTTGGAGGTGAAGGTAGGCCATCAACATGTAAATGTCCGGAAGTTCTGTTAGAGGCATTCATCTAATGTTCCAGACACCAGTCAGGGCTGGGCTTGAGTCACAATTACGAAGAAGATAGCATACCACACAGGAGCTGCTCAATAAATAAATATTGGTTGAGCGTGGTTAGAGTAGTCAGAATGGGTCAGGACTCGCTAGGAGTAAAGATAGAGAGTAGAGGTCTGACGACTCAAACTCCAGTAGGCGTAAGGAGGAAAAATTGCAGTTAGTGAAGGAGCCACTTAAGAGGTAGGGTGAGAGGCAGCATGTTGCCCCATCATTGTGTCTAATAGAAAAAGTTTCCATTAAGAGCTGGTGATCTACAATGTCAGATGTTTCAGAGGTACCGAGATAATCAATGAACAAGATGAACTTGGTAATTTGGAAGTAATTGGCGACTTGGTGAGGTGCACAGAAGCAAATACTAAGTGACTTTGAATTTTATTAGATTTGGGATAAATATGGTGTAAACAAAGTTTCCCAGAGACACTGGCCCAACAAAGTACAGCGTCATAGTGACAGACACAAAATGGATTTTCTTTGGTTCCACTTCTATTTTCTTTGTAGAAAAATCCAGAGATTTAAAAATTCTTTACACCTTTTTTGGGAACTCCAGGGTGTTTTTTTATGTTTATTACAAACCACTGGTTGCTAAGTGGCATTCACCATTTTCCTACTGTCCTCCTCTGACTCTCTTGGGGGAACAGGTGATATTGGCAAGGGCACTGGGCAAAGAAGAGAAGTGACTTCTAGAAGACCAGCCAGCCACCAACCACTTTCCGCAGCTTGTGGCCTTCACTCTGGGAGTTTCACTACCATCAGGGCATAGCTAGTCCTCAGCTCTGGGGCTCAGAAATCTCATTTTTCCAGCACCCCAAGAGAGTGCCATTAACCCGGCTCTCAGAGGCTTGTCTCCTATGCATAAATTTGTCAAGTTTTAGGAAGCATTATAACTGTCAAGAAATGAAAATGCCTGGATTGTTAGAAGATTGGTGAGCAAGGAATCCAAATATTAGGAGGGATTTGATTCAAGAAGTATCCCCCAGCTGGAACAGATTGGGGTACCGTTACCAGGAAGTTCAAAATGTTAGTGTTCAGTCAGAATTCCTTTTCCTCTAGGTAACACTTGCATAGTTATTTGTAAACATTTTCTTCCTCTGGGATCCTGTTTTTTTCTCTGCTCATGTGGCTGATCATCTTCTATTCATGTGGTTTTTCTTTCAAACATGAGTCTGATATACTTGATTAGGGTTCTACTTACAACCAATTACAGTTCTGCCTCCTTGAGACTGCTCTCCGCCACCTTGACTGGAGTTTTAACTGTTCACAGACATTCCCTTCATACATTTTTAAAGACTGTCTTTGAAGCTTATTCCCATAGTTGAAAATGTGTATCCAGTGACTTCAGTATTTTCTCGTTTGATCATTCATTCATTGCTCCTCCATTTATTCTCGCATCCATTCCATAAATATTCAGCGTATGCCTCCTCTGTGTCAGGTATTGTGGTAGATGCTGGGATAACAAGGACTTGTAATAGAGTCACAGTTTGGCCCTTCTCAGCTTCTGACGATGAGTACTGGGAAAGAGTTCACTCTAGGCCCTGGGAATGGTGATAGTTCCTGCTGCTATGGGAGCCCAAACATCAATGCCTATGGGACTGTCCACTGATGTCCATCAGTGACGGTCACTTTTCCTTGTTGATGGCTCCATTGCCTTAGTACCTAGTATTGGGCACTGCCAGAGGTGGTAGTGAGGCCTCTGGGTCTGTCCCTAAGTCTGGGCTCAAGGCAGCCAGGACTGTGAGAGCATGCATAATATACATTGAGGGTGCCATGTTCTGATGCTGCAGAGGCTGATGGATTCAATGCTAATCACTCTGCTGTCTTGAACTTCTATCTGTTTTAGCATTTCTTACTTTTTCCATTCTCCCCCCAACCCAGTTTTATTGAGATATAATTGACACATTGTGTGAGTTTAAGGTGTATACTGTGATGATTTGATAGATGTATATATTGTGGAGATATATAAGGTTAGTCACAATAAGGTTTGTCAACACATCTTTCACCTCATATAATTACCATCTTGTTGTTGTTGTTGTGAGAACATTTAAAATCTACTTGCATAAAACCTCTCAACTATAAAATACGGTATTGTTAACTGTGGTTACCATGCTATGCATTATTCCTCTCATAACTGGAGGTTTGTATCCTTTGACCAATATCTCCTCATTTCCCTCACCCCCCAGCCCCTGAGAACTACAGTTCTCTACTCTACTTCTATGAATTTGGCTTTATACGATTCCACACATAAGTGAGATCATACAGTATTTTTCTTTCTCTGTCGACTTATTTCACTTAGCATAATGCCCTCAAGGTCCATCCATGTTGTTGCAAATGGTAGGATTTCCTTCTTTTTTACAGCTGAATAATATTTCCATGTCTTGGCTATTGTGACTAATATTGCAATAAACATGGGAGTGCAGATAGCTCTCTGAGACAGTGATTTCATTTTCTTTGGCTATGTAACCAAATGTAGGACTGGTGGATCATATGGTAGTTCTATTTTTAATTTTTTGAGGAACCGCCATACTGTTTTCCATGGTGCCTATACCAATTTACATTGCCACCAACAGTGCACAGGTGTTTTCTTTTCTCTGAGTCCTCACCAACCCTTGTATCTTGTCTTTTTGATAATAGTCTTTCTAACACATATGAAGTGATATCTCATTCTGGATTTCATTTGCATTCCCCTGATGATTAGTGGTATTGAACATTTTTCATGTACCTGTTGGACATTTGGAAGTTTTCTTTGGAAAAATATCTATTCAGGTCCTTTGCCCATTTTTAATTGGATTATTATTATTTTGCTTTTGAGTTATACGCATTCTATAGATATTTTGGATATTAACCCCTTATCATATATACAGTTTGTAAATATTTTCTCCCATTCCATAGGTTACCTTTTCATTTTGTCAACTGTTTCTTTTGCTGTGCAGAAGCTTTCTAGTATGATGTAGTCCCACTTGTTGATATTTGCGTTTGTTTTGTGCTTTTGGTGTCATATCCAAAAAATACTTGTCGAGACTAATGTCAAGGAGTTTTTTCCCTTTATTTTCTTCTAAGGGTTTTATGTTTCAGGTCTTGTGCTTAAGTCCTTAATCTATTTGAAATTAATTTTTGTGAAAGGAGTAAGGTAGGGGTCCAACTTCATTCTTTTGAATGTGAATATCTAGTTTTCCCAATACCATTTATTGAAGACACTGTCCTTTCCCCATTGAGTATTCGTGACTACCTTTTCAAATATTAGTTGATTGTATGTACATGGGTTTATCTCCAGGCTCTCAATTCTGTTAGATTGGTTGATGTATCGGTTTTTATGCCAGTACCATATTGTTTTGATTACTATAGCTTTGTAATATAGTTTGAAATCAGGAAATGTAATGCCTCTAAGTTTGTTCTTCTTTCTCAATATTGCTTTGACTATTCAGGGTCTTTTGTGATATCATACAAATTTTAGGATTTTTTTCTATTTCTGTGAAAAATGCCTTTGAAATTCTGATAGGATTGCAGTGAATCTGTAGATTTCTTTGGGTAGTATAGACATTTTAACAGTGTTAACTCTTCTAATCCATGGACATGGATATCTTTCCATTTATTTGTGTCTTCTTCAATTTCTTTCACAATTTCTTATAGTTTTTGGTGTGTAGATCTTTTACTTCCTTAGTTAAATTTATTCCTAAGTATTTTATTGTTTTTGATGCTGTTGTGAATGAAATTTATTTATTTATTTATTTTTCAGGTAGTTTATTGTTAGTGTATAGAAATAAAACTGATTGTTGTATGTTGATTTTGTATCTTGAAACTTTACTGAACTCATTTATTAGTTCTAACAGCTTTTTGGTGGTATCTTTAGTATTTTCTATATACAGTATTATGTCATCAGCAAACACACAATTTTACTTTTTTCCTTTCTGATTTGGATGCCTTTTATTTCTTTTTCTTGCTTAATTTCTCTGGCTAGGACTTCTAGTACTATGTTGAATAGGAGTGGTGGTAGTGTACATTCTTGTCATGTTCCTGATCTTAGAAGGGAAGCTTTCAACCATTCAGCATTGAGTATGATGTTAGTTGTGCTTGTCATATGTGGCCTCTATTATGTTGAGGTATGTTACTTTTATACACATTTTGTTGAGTTTTTTTTATTATGAAAGGGTATTGAATTTTGTTGAATACTTTTTTTGTATCTATTGAAATGATCATGATATTTATCTTTCATTTTATAAATGTGATATACCACATGTATTGGTTTACATATGTTGAACCATTCTTACATCCCAGGAATGAATCCACTTGACCTGGTGTATGATCATTTTAATGGGTTATTGAATTAGGTTTGCTAATATTTTGTTGATAATTTTGGCTTCTATATTTATCAGGGATATTGGCCTGTACTTTTCTTTTCCTTTCACTTTCTTATCTGGCTTTATTATTAGGGTAATGCTGGCCTTATAAAATGAGTTCGGAAGCATTCCCTCCTCTTCATTTTTTGGGAAGCGTTTGATAAAGATTGGTATTAATTCTTCTTTAAATGTTTGGTAGAATTCATTCATAAAGCCATTTGGTCCTGGGCTTTCCTTTCTTGGGAGGTTTTTGATTACTGATTCAATCTCCTTGCTCATTATTGGTCTGCTCAGAGTTCCTATTTCTTCATGATTCAGTCTTGGTAGGTTGGATGTTTCTAGGAATTGGTCCATTTCTTCTAGCTTGTCCAATTTTCTGGTGTATACTTAACTTATTCATAGTAGTCTCACAATACTTTGTATTTCTGTGCTATCAGTTTTAAGGTCTCCTCTTTCATTTATAATATTATTATTTTGAGTCTCCTTTTTTTCTTGGTTACTCTAGCTAAAGTTTTGTTAATTTTGTTTATCTTTTTAAAAAATCAACTTTTAGTTTTGTTGACCTTTTCTATTTGTTTTCTATTTTCTATTTCATTTATTTCTGCTCTGATATTTGTTATCTCCTTTCTTTTGCTAATTTTGCACTTACTTTGTTCTTCTTTTTCTAGTTCCTTAAGATGTAAAGTTAGGTTGTTTATTTGAGATCTTTATTTTTTTTTAATGTAGGCATTTATTGCTATAATCTTCCTACCTAAACCTGCTTTTGCTGTGTCCTATAAGTTTTGATATATTATGTGTCCATTTTCATTTGTTTCAAGATATTTTTCATTTCCTCTTTGATTTTTTCTTTGACCCATTCGTTGTTTAGGAGTGTGTTGTTTAATTTCCACATATTTGTGAAATTTTTCAGTGTTTATTTTATTATTGATTTTTACTTTCATACCATTGTGGTCAGAAAATGTATTCATTATGATGTTAATCTTTTTAAGTTTGCTAAGAAAATGTATTCAGTATGATGTTAATCTTTTTAAGTTTGCTAAGGTTTGTTTTGTGACCTAATACATGATCTGTCCTGGAGAATGTTCAGTGTGTGCTTGAGAAGAATGTGTATTCTGCTGCTGTTGGATGGAATGTTCTGTATATGTCTGTTAGTTTCATTTGGTTTAAAGTATAGTTCAAGTCCAATGCTTCTTATTGATTTTCTGTCTGGATGATGTATCCATTGTTGAAAGTGAGGTATTGGAGTCCCCTACTCTTATTGTATTGTTTTCCATTATTCCCTTCAGATATTTTACATATTTGCTTAATATATTTAGGTAATCTGATATTGGTTGCATATATTTATATAAATTATTGTTATAAATTTTTGATAAATTAACCCATTTATCATTATATAATGACCTTCTTTTCTGTTGTCACAGTTTTTTATTTAAAGTCTGTTTTATCTAAGTATAGCTTTTGCTATACTTGCTCTCTTTTGCTTTCTATTTGCCTGGAAAATCTTTTTCCATCCCTTCACTTTGAGCCTATGTGTGTCCTTAAAGCTGAAGTGCTGAAATGAGTCTCTTGTGGGCAGCAGATAGTTTGGGGGTTTTTTTTGTTTGTTTTGTTTGTTTTTTAATCCGTTCAGCCACTCTATGCCTTCTGATTAAAGAACTTAATTTAGTTTACATTTAAAGTAATTATTGATAGGTAAGGACTTGCTAATGACATCTTGTTAATTTTTTTCTGACTGGTTTTTAATTATTTTGTACCTTTCTTCCTCTCCTGCTGTCTTCCAGTGTGAATTGATAATTTTCCATAGTGGTATACTTTGATTCCCTTTTCTTTATCTTGTTCATATTGACTACAGGTTTTTGTTCTTCAGTTACCCTGAGGTTTACATGAAACCTCTTACAGGTATAACAATCTATTTAAAGCTGATTGCAACTTCAGTTGTACTAGAAAATTCTACCCTTTTACTCCCTCCTCAACTTTTATGTTTTTTATGTCACAATTTACATGTTCTTCTATTGTGTACCCATTGAGAAATTAGTGTAGCTAAAGCTATTTTTAATATTTCTGTCCTTTCACCTTCATACTAGAGTTAAGTGATTAACATTCCTCCATATTACAGTATTGCAGTATTCTGAATTTGCTATGTACTTACCATTACCAGTGTGTTTTATATGTTCATATGTTTTCATGTTACTAATTAGCATCCTTTCATTACAACTTACAGAGCTCCTTTCAACATTTCTTGTAAGGTAAGTCTAGTGTGATGAACTCCCTCAGCTTTTGTTTGGGAGTCTTTATCTCTCATTCTGAAGGACAATGTTTGCTGGGAAAAGTGTTTTTGGTTGGAATTTTTTTTTCTTTTAGCACTTTGAATATATCATTTCACTCTTCTGACCTGTAGGGTTTCTGCTGAGAAATTTGCTCATAAACTTGTAGGGGTTCTCTTGTAAGTAACAAGCTTATTTTCTCTTGCTGCTTTCAAGGTTCTCTCTTTGTCTTTTATTTTAGACAGTTTTATTATAATGTTTCTTGGAGGAAATCATTTTGGGTTTAAATTTATGAGCTTCATGAACTTGTATGTCCAAATCTCTCCCCAGTTTTGCGAAATTCTCAGCCATTATTTCTTTAAGTAGCTTTCTGTCCCTTTCTCTCTCTCTTCTCCCACTGCCATGCCAGTAATGCACAGATTGTTTCTCTTTATTGTGTTCCATAGATCCCATAGACTCTCTTCATTCCTTTTCATTCTTTTTCCTCTTTCCTCCTCTGACTGGAAAATTTCAAATGGATAATTGTTAAATTGTTTTTCTCTGTTCATTTATAGCTCTCTGAACATGTTTATAGCAATTATTTTTAATCTTTTATCAGGAAATTAATATATCTCCATTTTTGGGAGGTCAGTTACTGTAAGTTAACTGTTCCTGTGGTGGTGTCATGTTTCCCTAATTCTTCATGATGCCTGTAGCCTTGCATAGGTATCTGCACATTTGAAGAAGCAGTCACCTCTTTCAGACGTTATAGACTAACTTTGGTATGGAAAGTACTTCACCTCAGGGTGGGTGCATGTTGTAGCATGCTGCAAACTGGGGTCTAGAGGTATAGGTCACCGAATGTGGGGGCTTGTGGTGATTCTGGTCCTGGGGGAGGTATAACGTCTTGTTGGCTTAGGCTGCTGAGGTCCATGGCATTGACAACTGTGTGGTCCTCGGCAGGCACTGAAGGAGTTCTGCAGTGGCTGTAAGGCCTGTTTGGGTCTTTAGCAGGGCCTCCAGTTACCAGAACAGGGCATCAGTGGTGGTCGGCACTGGTGGTGTGCATACACTTGACCATGGAGGCTGACTTCAGGTGCCTGTATAGTGGCAGGGGCTGGATACAGACATATACTTAGTGGTTGTGGCCGGGGCCAGCAGTATTGCTGGTTGCGGCCGGGGCCAGCAGTATGGGGCCGGGGCCAGCAGTGGTTGCGGCCGGGGCCAGCAGTAAGTGCTGGGGCCAACTGTGGGCATGCTAGTAGCTGTGGAGGCCCTGGCTGCCAGCGTGCACTCGTATGGCTGTAGGTATCCCCACAGGTATGCATACGGTAGTGAAGGCCAGTGATGGGAGTTGGGCCAGGGGCAAACAGGTGTACAGCCGAAGGGGTTAGCTACAGGTGAGCCAGCAGTGCAGGCCAGTGACAGGAGACTGTCAGGTCTGGGCCCACAGTCAGCTTTGGAGACCCTGGCTGTCCATGTGTACTCGTGTAGCTTCAGGGTCTCCCTATGGGCATGTGCATGGCACTGGACACTGGTGACAGGAATTGGGCCAGGGTCTTGCAGGTGCACAGCTGGAGGGGTAGTCCTCAAAGCACATACAGTTCTGGGGGCCAGCTGCTAGTGTCTAGGCTGGTGTCTCACATTCACACAGTAGCAGAGGCCAGCGCTGGCTACCAGTATGGATCCCAGCTTTGTTGGGGAAAGGGGAGGGAAGGGTTGGAGAGAGAGCAAGGAGAGAGCTGGTGTCTGCAAATGGAAAAATCTTTGGGGGGAAACCTCAGTGGTGAGATCTGTAGGGGGCCTGCGGCAGCTGTGTTGCCTTGGTTTCTTCAGCAGTGAAAGCTGCTGGGGTCCTCTGCAGAACCAGTCACTGGGAATCTGCTCTGCATGGCTCCCCCCACTTCATGGTTCCCACTGCATGTCTGATCCTGTTAGCCTCTTCTCTTCTTCCTTGTTTCTAGCCATCTCTACATGTCTCAGCTTTGTTAGTCTCTAGATAGGGCGAGACTGAAGAGGGTCTTTCATGAAGCATCCTGAAAGTCTGGGGAAGTTGGTCACTTACCTTGTTCCCGCTTTCCTGTTGAGGGGCACTCTTTTGAGCCAGAGAGTTCCCTCTTGGTACTGTGCAATGTCAGCCTGGAGGACAGGATGATGTAGGGAAAATGAAGCTATTTTTTCTTCCTTTTTTGTGTGTGTGGTTATTCTCAGAAGGAATTTTCTTCCACTGTGTTGCTGAAGTTTCTTAAGTGGACTTCTAAGCTCTCCCAGAGCTAATTTTGCTCGTGGATAGCTATCTAATTGTTGATTTTTGTTGGGGTGGAAGCTGGGGTCTCCTGCTCAACTGTGATGGTGACATCACCTGCTTTCTCACTCTTTTATTGTAGCCCTTTTTTTCTGGGATTCACCACCCTCACTCCTACCACTAAATTGTGCATCTTGACTCTCGCCTTAGAGTGAGTTTTTCTGAGGAAATTCTTTTTTTTTTTTTTTTTCCTGCTGCAGATAGACTCTTGATTTACCTGCTCCACCATTCCTAAATCCCCCAGTAAGAAAACCTTAGGGTAAATTGATATACTTCTAACAGATTATGCACCTATAATAGATTCATTAAACTCTTTCATACACACACACACACACACACACACACACACACACACACACACACAGAACAGTAATCCAGGGCCTAGTGAAGGAACTTCACGGTAAGAAGGAAGGACTAGAGGGAGGGAATAAAAAGGGGAGGGAAATGAAAGGGGAGGAAAACAAAAGAGGAGGAATGGAATAAATAATTCGTTCTGGTACAGAATTCAAGAAATTGAGTACATAATAAATCCTTAATAATTTAAGAGGAATGGATGGAAGTAAGTAACAGTTTTAGAGATTCTGATAACTTTTTTAGAGAGTGTATGTTATATAATCCAGAATGTATAAAAAGAAACACATTATGATGGCCAAGATACAATGTAACTAGAATATGTAGCATGATGTTTAAGGCAAAATCCTCAAATACATTTACACATTTACTTCATCTGTCCAGGGGTAGAGATGTCATTTCTTAGGAAATTTCAGGTGACGAGGTTGTGCCAAATTCACGTGAACCGTCTGTGAAATTCGTGGGAAAAAAGTAGCAGTAGAGAAGTTGCTTATCCGCAATGTAAGAAGGCTGCAGCATCAGCTGGAAACCTTGTGTCTGTGACGGGCTTTTCACATCGCTGAGAGGCAGAGCCCCATGCTGTGAGAGGCTGAGGCCCCTGCTGGGACATGCCGTCTGCACATTTGCTGGGTTTCTTGTGTTGCTGGGCTCTTTGTGTTTTGTGGTGCAAGTCAGAAGCAGCGGAATATGTGAACCGGGGACAGGTATATTAAAGATCTCCTGTAGCTTTTGGCCTCATGTATTTCAACTACTTAGAAACAGTAGCTCCAGGTTCATACCTTCTGTCCTTTATGTGTTTAGTCAGTTACAAAGCATGTCTTCGCTTTGTAAAACGAGAGCCGGAAGGCTGATTTTTACGTTCAGAAAAAAGGGATGTGTCAGACTTATTGTTATCAGGAGGCTTATACGTGTAATACAGTGTCCCGTGGCTGTAGAGGGCCAGGCCGTTTCTTCCGGAGCTGAAATCTTTAATATAAGTTTAACTGCATGTCTCTAAGCAAAGACCTTCTTGTCCAGCTATAGAGACAAAAAAGTTTGCAGAGAAAATGATGTGTGTGGACTGCTCTCACTATGTCCTTCTTCTGCCTCAAGACCTTGATCCAGATAAAGTTAGATGAGGGTGACCAAGGTAGAAGGCAGAAATGATCTGATAACAATGGAATCATGTGCTACATGGATTTCCAAAATAATTTTTAAAAGTATTATATTAGTCACGTTGTCTCTTTCAGTTGCATGGAATATAAATTAAACTTGAGGGCTTCCCTGGTGGCACAGTGTTTGAGAGTCCGCCTGCCGATGCAGGGGACACGGGTTCGTGTCCTGGTCCGGGAAAATCCCACGTGCCGCGGAGTGGCTGGGCCCGTGAGCCATGGCCGCTGAGCCTGCGCGTCCGGAGCCTGTGCTCCGCAACGGGAGAGGCCACAACAGTGAGAGGCCCGCGTACCGCAAAAAAAAAAAAAAAAATTAAACTTGAACTGTTTTAAAAAAACTAAATGTATTGACTCCAAGGTACACGATCAGGCAAGGCTGGATCCTGGTGTACAAGGATTGTTGTCAGGAGCCTGGCTCATTCCATCCCTTGACTTGTCTTTTTCTTGGTGTTGGCTTTGTTCTTAGACTCTTTCCAAACAACTGAAGCTTTACGTTCTATCACCTCAGCAACCCCAGCAGACTGTCTCTCTTTCCTTACAGAGGCAGAAACGGTTCTCCAGCTGATGCTCATTGGTCCAGGTCAGGTCATATATCCATTCCTGAACCCAACATTTACTCTGATGGATAGAACCTGGGCCGTGTGCCCGCTCTTTCCCCTCAGTCAGATTAGGCTCAACGCCACCCACACCAATGATCTAAGAGTAAGAGAGGGATGGCTCTGCAAACTGTATGAAAGAAAAAAAAACCCAGGTAACTTAAACAAATGGAAAGATATTCTTTGCTCTTGGATGGAATGGCTTAACCTCATAGAAATGTCAACTCTCTCAAGTTAATATATGTTTAAGGCAAAACCAATAAAGATACCAGTGAACTCTTCCCCTAGAGCTAGACAAATTGAATCTAATTTGAAAAATAAACAAGCAAGAACAAGTAGGCAAACCCTAAAATGAAAAGCAATGAAAGAAATTATATTTTAATATCCCATTAAACTTTCCAATATTACCTATTGTAAACAATACAGGAAAGTATATTTTCTACATGTCTTGTGCAAATGTGCAAGATTTTTCTTTAAGGTAGCTCCTTAGAAGGGAAATTAGTAGGTTTAGGGTATGTACATTTACCAAATTAGTTCTTAAAAATTTTCTTTTTTAGTTCAAAAGGTTTAGGGACTTCCCTGGTGGTGCAGTGGTTAAGAATCCGCCTGCCAATACAAGGGACATGGGTTCGAGCCCTGGTCCGGGAAAATCCCACATGCCGCGGAGCAGCTAAGCCCATGAGCCGCGACAACTGAGCCTGTGCTCTAGAGCCCGTGAGCCACAACTACTGATGCCCGTGTGCCACAACTACTGAAGCCTGCACGCCTAGAGCCTGTACTCCACAACTAGAGAAGCCACCACAACGAGAAGCCCGCGCACGTCAACAAGGAGTAGCCCCCTCTCGCTGCAATTAGAGAAAGCCTGCGCGCAGCAACGAAGACCCGATGCAGCCAAAGATAAATTAATTAATTTAAAAAATTTTTTTTAAGTTTTAAAAGGTTAACTATAGTGTGACATACATATTTCTGTATAAATGTTTTACAATTACAATTTATATCATTATTGGAAATACTGAGACTAATAGGACCCACCCCATAGAATGAGAGTTAATTGAGAGTTGAGTTTACTCAATAATTAGTATCGGGCTTCCCTGGTGGCACAGTGGATAAGAATCTGCTTGCCTATGCAGGGGACATGGGTTCGAGCCCTGGTCCAGGAAGATCCTACATGCTGCAGAGCAACTAAGCCCGTGCACCACAACTACTGAAGCCTGCACGTCTAGAGCCCGTGCTCTGCAACAAGAGAAGCCACTGCAATGAGAAGCCCGCACACCGCAACGAAGAGTAGCCCCTGCTCACCACAAGTAGAGAAAGCCTGCGTGCAGCAACGAAGACCCAACACAGCCAAAAAGAAAAAAAAAAAAATTTAATATCATAATTATATTAGAGAAAAACCTAAAACTAACAGGCATCGTGATGGTGTTAACTGAACTTCCAATCTCTCTTCAGCAGGGAAGTCACATAACTCTTGGCTGGCCCCTTGTGTTCTTCAGTCATCTTAGTTCTTTGTGACCCCTGATTTTCATTTTGGTTCTCCTTCCATCCTTTTTTAATTGATTAATCCCTTGTATCAATGCCTTTATTACTTAAAAGAGTTTTCAGACTCTGAGTTTTTAAAAATTCACACTTGACTGAGTTTCCTGTTTCAAGCATCTAGCACAGCACTTGACAAATAGAAGACCTTCTGTTCAACCGAAGTCTTTGTCAATTATAGTCTATGGCTCTAACTATCCCTGACCTTATTTGCATAGCTCCATGCAAAGTTCCATACTGGAACTTCCAGTGCATATTTGGAAATAGTATTGCCAGATGGTTCCAACAAGAATACTAAGATCAATGGAGGAAAAAAATAAATTGACCACAAACCCAAATTACACATGCCATCAGGAGCAGTTTGTTGCTGACAGTCCATATTACCTCTTATGCTTTACATTAGATAGTTTTTAATCAAATCAATGTTTATTTTTCAAAAACACACTTTGTTTTCAAACAAGTGGATGATATAGCCCAAGAAGGCAAATACTTTTTTTTTTTTTTTGAGCCAACACTTAATCTGCTTTGTTAATTGGTCCATATATTAATCATGACCACTGCTGATCTTGTAAAGGAACTTCTCTGCAGTACACTCCAGAACATTTTATTTTCTGAGAATTATGCAAACTGGAGTAGCATTTTACAGCTGAATTTATATTTACCAGTGAATCTTAATGTTCACATATCTTTATATGTCTAATAGTTATCCATTACTGTGTAACAAATTACTCCAAACCTTAGTGGCTTTAAATGGCCACTAATTTATTTTATTATCACTCATAGTGTTTATTGTTTTTGCCATTCAGGAATTCATGAGTGTCTTGGCTCGGTGGTTCTGGCTCAGGGTTTCTAATGAGGTTGAGTCAGTTGTTAACTGGGGCAGCAGCCATGTGAAGCCCTAACTGGGGCTGGAAGATGCACTTCCAAGGTGGCTCACTCACATGATTGGCAAGTTGGTGCTGGCTGTTGGCTTCTTGCCATGTGAGCATCCCCAGGAAACTGCCTGAGTAATGGTCTGCAGAATCGTGACCCCTGTGGCAAGCATACTAGAGTCTGTGTAGAATTTTCAAAATATCACTCTTATTCTGGGATTCTGATTATTCACACTGATAAGGATGGTGTGGGAACAATTTAGAACTAATAGTGTACATAATAGGAAGAATTACATCCATGTCATGATTTTCTGAACTCATAGTCAATGGCATTTTGTCTGCCAAATTTAGGGTGTTATTCAAGGTCATTTTCAGGACAGTCCAGTGAGGTGGGTATTATTATCACTTCAGATTTATAGATCAGAAAACTGAGAAAGCAACTGCTCAGATAATTGCCCCATGGAGCTAAAATTTGAATTTAGGCATTGGACTCTGAAACCTGTGCTCCTAAAAATCAAGCTATACTGTCTCCTCTTTGGCTCCTTTTTTTTTTTTTTTTTTTTTTACAAAATTAAAACTTCATTTTATTATGAGAATTTGAATATACAATAAAGTAGACAAAATATTTCCTGAACATACATGTACTCAGTACCCAGCTCCATTGACTATCAACTTATAGCCATTCATGGCTCATCTACACCTCTCTCTCCCTTATTTATTTTGAAGGAAATTTCAGATATCATGTCATTTCATCCATAAATATTTCAGTATGACTTTCTAAAAGAAAAGTGCTTTTTGAAATAAACATTATCGGATGAAAAAAAGTAACACTAATTCCTTATTATCAAATATTCAGTCAATGTTCAAATTTCCAATTGTTTCATAAATGTCATTCCTTTTTAAAAAATATTTTCATTTGAGTCATCATTTGAATAATGTCCACACATTGTGATTGGTTGACATGTCTTTTAATTTTATTTTTATTTATATATTCCTCTCCATCTTTTTATTTTTTCTTTTTATCACTGATGAACATGTATTTCCAAGACTTGACTATTATAAACAAAGCTGAAATAAATGTCCTTGTATTTATTTTTCTGGGAACTGATGTTTCATGTTTTTATCTATTTTTATTGGCATATTTAATTTTTTCAAACTGATTTTTAAGAGTTCTCTAAATGTTAAAGAAATTAACTTATTTTCTAATATGTATATTATATTTTTTTCCAGCTTGTTTGTATTTTGACTTTTATGGTGTTTTAAAGTTTAAAATTTGTGTGTTGCCAAATTTATCAAGTGTCTGGATGTCTCTCTCTCTCTCTCTCTCTCTCCTGTGATGGTCCCAACCATTTATAATTGATTTCAAGATTTTATAATTTATTAGATGTTGCAAAATTGTAATATTCTATAATTATTTCATCCCTTCTTTATTTACTAGCTAGCTGCAATACTTGTATAAAGAGAAACACCCTTCATCTACTATTTGGTTACCCAATGATTCAGTTTATATAAGAAAGAGAGAAAATAAGAAAAATCTCAAACAATCTAACATTACACCTAAAGGAGCTAGAAAAAGAAGAACAAAAAAAGCCCAAGTTAGTAGAAGGAAATAATAAAGATCAGAGTGGAAATAAATGATATAGAGGAAAAAAAAAAAGAAAGAAAGAAAAATAAGAAAAGGAAAAAAAAGAAAAGATCAACAGCTGAAACTAACAGGTGGTTCTTTGAAAAGATAAACAGAATTAGTAAGCCTTTAGCCAGACTCATGAAGAAAAAAGAGGACTCAAGTAAATAAAATCAGAAATTAAAAAAAAAAGCAATCAGAGAGAAATTAAGAAAGCAATACCATTTACAATTGTATCAAAAAGAATAAAACACCTAGGAATAAATTTAACCAAGGAAGTAAAAGGCCTGTACTCTAAATCTATAAGGCATTGATGAAAGAAATTGAAGATGACACAAACAAATGGAAAGATACACTGCGCTCATAGGTTGGAAATTAATATTGTTAAAATGTATTATCCAAAGCAATCTACAGATTCAATGGAATCTCTAACAAAATACCAATGGCATTTTTCACAGAACTAGAACAAATAATCCTAAAGTTTGTGTGGAACCCAAAAAGACCCCAAGTAGCCAGAACAATCTTGAGAAAGAGAAAGTTGGAGATATCACACTCCCTGATTTTAAGTTATATTACAAAGCTATAGTAATCAAAAAGTATGGCACTGGCCCAGAAACAGACACATAGATCAATGGAACAGAATGGAGAGCCCAGAAATTAACCCATGTTTAACTGGTCAATTAATCAAAGGAGGCAAGAATATACAATGGGGGAAAAGACAGGCTCTTCTATAAGTGGTGTTGGGAAAACTGGGTAGCTACATGCAAAAGAATGAAACTGGACCCCTTTCTCACACCATATACAAAAATAAAGTCAAAATAAATTAAAGACCTAAATATAAAACTTGAAACCATAAAATTACTAGACGAAAGCATGCAGTACACTCTTTGACATTGCAGCAATATTCTTTTTCGATCTGTAAGGTAAGGGCAACAAAAGCAATAGTAAACAAATGCAAAAAAAAAAGGAAAAAGAAAAAAAAAACCCCACCAAACTAAAAAACTTTTACACAGTGAAGGAAATCATCAATACAACAAAAAGACAACCTACTGAATGGGAGAAGATATTTGCAAATTGTATGTCTGATAAAGGGTCAATATCCAAAATGTATAAAGAACTCTCACAAATCAATATCAAAAAACAAACAATTTGATTAAAAAATAAGCAGAAGACCTGAATAAACTTTTTCCAAGGAAGACATACAGATGGAAAAGAGACACGTGAAAAATTGCTCAAATCACTAATCAACAGGGAAATGCAAATCAAAACCACAATTAGGTATCACTTTGGACCTCTCAGAATGGCTGTTATCAAAAAGACAACAAATAACAAGTGTTGGTGAAGATGTGGAGAAAAGGGAGCCCTCTATCGGTTGGTAGGAATGTAAATTGGTACAGCCACTATGAATAAAGTATGAGGATTCCTCGAAAAATTGAAATAGAACTACCATATGATCCAGCAATTCCAATTCTGGAAAAAAAACACTAATTCAAAAAGATATATGTACCCCAATGTTCATGGCAGCATTATTCACAATAGTCAAGGTATAGAAGCAACCTTAGTGTCCACTGATAGATGAATGAATACAGAAGATACAGTATATTTTATTTACACAATGGAATATTATTCAGCCATAAAAATTATGAAATCTTGCCATTTGCGACAAAATGGATGGACCTGGGGGTATTATGCAAAGTGAAATAAGTCAGACAGAAGAAGACAAATACAGTATGATTTCACTTATATGTGGAATCTAAAAAACAACCAACCAACCAAATAAAACAAAACAGAAACAGACCCATATATACAGAGAACAAACTGGTGGTTGCCAGAAGAAAGGGAGGTGGGGGAGTTGGGTGAAAAAGGTGAAGAAGACTGAGAGCTACAAAATATATAGCTCCAGTTATAAAATAAATGTCGAAAAGTTATAAGATACAGCATAAGGAATATTGTCAATAATATTGTAATAACTTTGTATGGAGACAGATCGTTACTAGACTTATCATGGTGATCAATTAGTAATGTATATAAACGTTGAATCACGATGTTGTACAACTGAAACTAATATAATATTGTATGTAAACTACAATAAAAAATAAATAAATCAAAAAAAAAAGGGAGGAGAAATGCTAGATTATTTCTATTTATTTACCAGCTTTCAAAATAATGACTTGATATATATCTACAAGATGACCAACTGGATTTTTAAATCATTATTATTAAGACAAGGATTTAAACAAACTGATATGTTTCAATCTATTAAAGATATTATTCTTAACATGCTTAAATGATCCCATTTCTGACCAATGAGAACCTCTTTAAGTTGGCTCCAGAATCCTTCTGATATAACTCTAGTAGTTTTTAAGAGTTTTTTTCCTTCTGTCTATGAATATGAGAAAATATTCTAGACTTACCTTGTGCATCTTCTGCCCCAGTCTTGGACTCAGGCATTTTTTCCAAGGGTCTTACACAGAGATGCAGCAGGATATTCTAAACTTTTGAGTGAAACACAGCAAAAATCAACATCTGTTGGATAGGATGTGAACTACCAGCACAAGGTAGATTCCATTTTCAACATTATGTAATGCTGTAATATTTTCAGTGATGGCATATATTTGCAGTCCTAGGTTTTTGGTGGTTGCTGGAATAAAAAGCAGTGCCTCTGAAAATCAGTGTGGAGCAGGAAAAGAGAGTGGTGTGTCCAATCTGATTCCAAGGTTTGAGAGGCTCTGCAGACCCCAGCAGGTGCATTTATCCTATTAGTAATTGTCACTGTTAAAGAATGAGATAAATTCTTTTTTCAATTTATGTGTATTACTTTTTTTCAAATGACTACTAAGTTGTTAGGAAAGAAATACTTAAATTCTTTGGACTTAACTACTTAATAAATGAAACTATTGAATTTTTAAACTTTTTTTTTTTTTTTTAATCTAGGGCTACCAAGAAAAAACTACTGAGACATCAAGACATTGTGAATGGAGAATGTTTGGGAGCCTCTGGATTAAACTGTCCTTGCTTTTGTCTGTATGTGGCTGAGAGTTCTCTTGTGGGTCATTGCTGCCATTTTAAAATTGACTTCTGTTTATCTTATTAGTAGTATCTTTTATCCGTGTTTATACTGTAGCAGCTCCTTTAAGCCACTTGCCCAACATTTGAAGGTTAGTGTAGCTAAAACAAGATAATATACTACAGTTGAAAGTGGTCACAGTGCTAGTTCAGTAAAATATTAGTCTATCCATTTGTTGAGAGTTTGACTCGCTTTCTCTAACAACTTGTATGTGCTGCTGGATTACTTCAGGGGCTGATTTCCTTATTGAAAAGCCGCATCGGCAAATTTAATTTCAGATGAGTGTGGCTGCTCTACCAGGCACAGGTTAGCTTTAATATATCATAATATACTGAAGGCAGATGAACAAGAGCAGGTGCCACTCTCGATTTCATGAAACTCCCACTCTTGTCTCAAGACCGTTTAGGAATTTAAAGTGCATACAACCACTTAACGTACAGAACTAGGCAAGGTGCCAGGGTCAACTGGTGTATGAGATAACAACAAAGCTAAACTACTTTATTATTTTTCTTTAGATAAAATGAAATAATAGTTCTAATAATTTTTCTAGAATTCCTCAACTGTACTGGAGACCACTACTCTAGACCACTTAGTTACTGCATGATAACATTTTCCTTGCTATGTCTCTTCCTGAGCTAAACCAATGAAGCCATTTATTGGCCATCATGACCTTAGGCAAGTCAACCGGGACCAGGTTCGCACCATTTCCTGACACTTGCTTGGTACAAGAGACCCCGTCTGGCTGTCTTGTTCAGAAACAAGTTAGGTGGCCTGCGCTTCTGAGTTTTCATAGCAATCGGAGCAGAATATTCTGCATGGCTGAGTAAATTTGGGAACTATCAGGGTGGGTTTTGTTTCTCTTGGTTGGTTCCACCTCCCAAGCATTGACTCCCTCACTGAACTAACACCCTCTGTGGCCTCAGGAGGCGTTCATTTGTTCCAGGGATGGCCAGACACGGAAGAGTCAGGAAAGAAAATGTTATTTGCACTTCTAAATACATTGAAATATCCATAGTAGACTTGCAAGTCTTGGAAGCCTGGGTGCTTTTGATTTGCAAGAGCTTTCTGAGAGAGAATAGTTTTTTTTGGGAATTGTACAAGCTTTACTTTGAATATCAAGAGCCGAAGGTCTTAACAAATATTCATATGTAAAGTTTATCCATTAACTGTAAGTGTGAGAGAATTGTGCCACCACCTCTACCCACTCCTCCAACACATACTTTTCAAAAGAAATTTAAAAATCTGTTCTGCACTGAAGATGAAGACAAGAATTTTCAAGGGTTAATTATGTCCTTAACGCTCCCATCCACCAAGATAGAGAGGGTGATTACAACTCCACATAAAGTTTGGAGGAAGCTATGGAAAAGATCTGTGATTCATTTTATTTTATTTTTTAAAAACTTATTTATTTATTTGTTTGTTTTATTTTCAGCTGCATTGGGTCATCGTTGCTGTGCACGGGCTTTTCTCTAGTTGTGGCAAGTAGGAGCTACTCTTCGTTGTGGTGTGCGGGCTTTTCATTGCGGTGGCTTCTCTTGTTGCAGAGCATGGGCTCTAGGTGCCCGGGCTTCAGTGGTTGTGGCATGCAGGCTCAGTATTTGTGGCTCGCAGGCTCTAGAGCACAGGCTCAGTAGTTGTGGTGCACAGGCTTAGCTGCTCCGCGGCATGTGGGATCTTCCCGGACTAGGGCTCGAGCCCGTGTCCCCTGCATTGGCAGGCAGATTCTTAACCACTGAGCCAACAGGGATGTCCCATGTGATTCATTTTAAAGAATGTAGCCCGAGGAGACTGTTAGCTTCTCCATGAACCCACTGGCTTGTTTGGTGCTAGCATGGTGAATCAGTAGTGAGGCGGGCGTAGACAAATAGGCTGCAGACAGCTTCACAGGTCTCAGACAGCAGAGCATTCCTGATCTCTGAGAAGGTTTGGGCTGGAGGGTGAGAGGACCTGAAGGGACATCACAGTGGGAATGAAGAGGATGCAGAGTTCATGGACCATTCAGTTGGAAATCTTGGTGAATATACAGATTTCATGTCATTTACTTCTGCTTGCCTTATTACTATCATCTTTAATAACCAAGGACCAGGTGCTCTCCCCCTGCTGCAATGACTCTGCATATGCCCAAGAACAAAGATACAGCCCCCAGGGAAAAGTGAGGGGTCCCAGAAGCTTGAAATGACTAAGATCCTGAAAAAAATGATCCTGAAAAAAAGATATTGAAAAAAAAATAATTTCATTCAACATGTATTTTTGAGTTTCTACAAAGGGGCAGAGATAGTTCCAAGGATTGAGGAAACAGTGATCACCACAGGAGATAACCATTTTGCTTTTAGGCATTCTCAAGGGGTAGCCTAGGCAATAAAAAGATAAACAAAATGCATAACGTGTTTGACCATGCGCTATGGAAAAGATTAAATCAGGGAGATGGAATAAGTAGTGCTGAGTAGGAAGGTGATGGGCAGTGATTACGAGGGGAGATTGTAATTTTAAATAAGGTTGCCAAGAAAGTCCTCACTAAGAGAATAACATTTGAGTAAAGACCTGAAGGGGTGAAGAAATGAGCCATGTGGATAAGTGGGGAAAAAGCATTTCAGGCAGAATAAAGAGTAAGTTTACCTAAGGCTGGGGCATGCCTGATGGGCTGATAAATAGCATAGAAGCCGGTGTAGCCAGCACAGAGTGAATGGGGGAGACGGCTAGGAGAAGGACTCAGAGAGTAACAGTGGGACAGTGTGTGTGTGTGTCTGTGTGTGTGTGTGTCTGTGTGTCTGTGTGTGTACTGAGATGGGACACATATAAAGAGTTTGGAGGAGAAGATACAGACCTTCCTTACAAGAGAATTCTGTTTTGTATATATTGATATTCTCCTCTTCAGGAGGTGGACGCTCTCTGCCTTGAAGGTGGGCTAGACTTAGTGACTTAATTCTAAAAAGAGACTATAGGAAGGGAGAAATAGTAACTTTCCAATAAAGAAACCTGGAAAATACTGGCAAGTTGTCCCAGGAAATACCGGGAAACTGTCATAGACTAGAGGAGACTAGGGAGATATAATGAGTAAATGAAGTGTGTCACCCTTAGACCCTGGAACAGAAAGAGGATATTATTAGAAAAACTGATGACATCCAAATATTTATTAATATTTAATAATCCAAATTATTATTAACTAGGAGACTAGTTAATAATAATGTATCAAGGTTTTTGTTCTGTTTTGGTTTAGCTTTGACAAATGTTTTACGGTAGTATAAGATATTAGTGATGGGTGAGAGGTATACTGAAACTCTCTGTATCTAGGAGAATGCAAGCATCCCCTCTTATTTAGAAAAAGACGTCCCAAGATTGTCTACATTACCTGGAGCCCTGAAGTTATCAAAGAGATTCATTATGGCTGTGAAAATAACCCTGGACAGCACAACAGTATGGAATAGGTAACCAGAGCCAATATCAGTTGCCTTGGTTACAGGAGACTTGCTGCTTACAAAGAGAAAAAGTCAAGTAGGTTCAAAACCTTGCTACCTGTGAACTACAAAAAGGGAAACACCAGTCCTTCCCAGGGAATAGTACAGCATAGACCTACTGAGCCTGGGAGGCTAGGAGGGGAAGAGCCACGTGGCTGGCTAAGGCTACTTACCAATTTCCGCATGTCTGGCTTGATTATGTGTTTTCCTTGATGTGGACCCATTTTTTCAGAGCTAGAATTTGAGTAATTTAAGTACTTTTTAAAGCATTTATTTTATATCTTGTACATGTGCTACCAAGATTGTTGTAGTAGTTTATACTCATTAGTTTCTCATTTATTTTACATATAAAATGTTTCCATTCGTTAAAACAACAGTTAAAAACAACAACAAAAAGACTGAACACAGTATGGAAACTTAGGGACTTATTACTAACAGGGCATAGAAATATGTTAGTGAATTCAATTTCTAACTTCAGCATTGACCATCTACATGATTGTGAATTTATTTCTTCAAAGAAGTCTTTATTCTCAGATTATTTTTGTTTTCATTATAAATGATAACTTTAGAGAATGTCATGTTCCCAGTGTATTTGCTAAATTTTATTATTAAGCACTTTTTTTTTAAACCTTGCTTAGATATATAAGGCACATATTCCATTCTAATCTATAATCCCCAAGGGCACGTATATGTTGGGAAAATGTATTATCTGTTGAGATAACGATATTTCATTCTTTTAGAATTACATAAACATACTTTCATATAATTCCATTAAAAAGTATACAGTGTCTGTTGACAGTAAGGTGAAAGGCAATGATGTCACCACCAACTTTAGAATGTCTCCTTAGGCTTAGATTATCTTTGACATTTCCAGTTTGGGACTTTTCTCTTCATCTAATAGAAACCTTTTTTTTCTTTCTTTTTTTTTTTTTTTAACCCTTTTATGGATCACCTGTGAAGCTGGATGGACCACCAAAACCTTTTAAGGTAGCATTTTGCTAGCATCTTTCATGCCCTAGGCAAAAAAACATTGTTAATTTCCAGTCCTTTCACATTTCAATCTGTATGAATACCCACCTGATATAGGAAACTCAAGGAGTATGAGAGGAGCAATATGTTGAAATTATCCCCATTTATCAATTCCCTAGAGTAAGTGAAAGCGTGACCTTAGTGACTTTGTATCTGAGTTCTAGTAAGGAATTTTGTTTTTAAAATGATACAAATCCCTCAAGATGTAAATTTCTAGTGACTTTAAGGAGGTCTAAAGCGGGGGGGGGGGGGGGGGGGGGGGGGGGGGGGGGGTGGGGGGGGTGGGGGGGTGGGGGATGGTCAGCTGGAATACAGACATGATTCAATGGCCAAAGGACATTTTTGAACCTTTCACTCAAGGAGTTTCTAGATTTTAGGACCTGGGAATTTCAGCTCCCTCTTTCTCCTAGGCATACACATACATTTAATTCAAATGCTAAAACAAACAAATAAACAAAAAACCAAAACACCAGAATTATTGTCCTTTCATCATATTTTTAGGAACAATTAGACAGTTTGTTTTTTCTAGCAGAATGGAGATGCAGAGGTTTCCCCAGACTTCAGGAGCTGGTTTCTCAGTCATAAAGGATCTCTGCCCTTTGAAGGCTGCAGTTTGTCATGTCAGAGCATGGGGTTGGTGCCTCCAAAACCCCCCGTTCTGGTCACTCACTTGTATCAAACTAGTAACACTTCTTTTTAGTATACATTCAGCCAAAGTAGGAGAATATGAAATCATTTGAATGTGGCAAGAATACTATTAGGAAATACTGCTTTGGGCAGCTTAAGATGTCTAAATTTTCTTGAGACCTCTGTTCTGTATTAGGATATATTCATTTATTTTAAAAGGTGAGTGTTTACTAACAACCTTGAGAGAGCTGAATAAGAATCATCAGATTCCATTTTAAAAGATTTTTTTCAGTCATTTTGAATGGTATATTTGGAGGATTTTAATAAAATATATATTTTGAATAGTCCAGGTTGGGTAGTAAGTATTAAGCCTCCTCTTAGGATTTAAGATAATTATGAGATAATATGGAGCTAAAACTTTAAATATAACTAAGAAGGTGTATTTTTGACATTACAACTATTCTTAAAGTTTTCAGAATTTTGACCGTCCGTTTTGGTTATCCTATTTGTCTGACAGTTTTCTCCGTCTCCCTAAATGTAAAAGTGCCATGTTGTATGCACATGTATTTTAAACTAACGTAGATTTGAATTAACTTTAAATTGTGTAAAGACTATTGTTCAGAGTAACTTAGGGATTACAGAATCAAGGCAGGAATTAGCAACCAATTTTGAACACTCATTGAGATTCATCTTGGAATACCAAATCCTTGGTTTTAAGTGAATAATTTTGGTAGGAGAAGAATCAGTATTCCACAAATTCATGATGAAAGACTGTTATTGCTCAAGCATAATTATCATGACTGGCATAAGTACTTGAGAGTAAGTAACAAAACTCACTCTCAACGCTACCAGCCCGTCCTGTATTCAAAATTCAATTTGTAGATAAGGAGAATTAAAAAGAAGATGAGTGCCTTCTAATCTGCCATCAAGGTTATTCACTAGTCAAAATCCCTTGTGTTTTTGGTATCAGCATATACTCTTGTCTTTTGAAAACCTGATTATTTCACCAATATGGCCTTATTTTCTAAAATGAAAGTGTTTGTCAAGGAGGCAGTTTTCTCTCTGGAAAAACAATTAGAAAAAGCTATGGCCAAGTTATGAAAGATGAAATGATGTGACTAGCCAATTTAAATGGCGCTACGTCTAAGCTTTCATCATTTTGTTTTCTGCGGTTGAATTAACCTATTTCTTTTGCTGTGCATCCTACTGGAGAAAGTTACTAATGGTCAGAATGTCCTCACGGTCCTTAAACATGAGCTCCTTGCTATACGGCCTGTTTTCTGGCACAGCAGCATGACTTGAGGGTTAGAGATCATGGTTATAGAGAGACCAACCACAGAAGCTGGAATTTCTACAGCTGTTATAGCCCCATGTGTTTTTCTGCTTTAAGTTTCTCTATGAGCTAAGTTTGAGAGTCACAGGGTGACCTTGGGCAAATTGCTTAACCTTTCTGGACATCATTTTACTCGAAGACTCTTCACCACGGTGCTTCCCATTTCTGAAATACAGTTGAAATTCTTTGAATACAGAGAATTTTATCAGTCAGACTGAAATATGGGATTCATTCAATCATTAATTAATAAATTATATTCTTGTTTAGAAGAGATATAATTATATTCAAGCAAAATACTCTGTACTAAGATAGGCTGTGGTCTGAAGGGATCCTTTTAGCGTTTGAACCAGGAGGGGTTCTCAAAACAGACCATATACACTTTCTAATGGAGTAGAATAGAGTATTTCTCCGAAGGCAGCTTTTCAAGAGAAGGCTCTCCTATGTCAGTTCTGTTAAAAAAAATTATTAAAAATTTGGAAATAAAGCAAAGGGATGGCTGTGTGTCTTTTCAGCATCATAATGTAACATTGTCTAACAGGCCCACCCAAGAATTACTTAATTCTTTAGGAGAACTATACTTTTGTTTGACATATTATTTTGTATTGATTAGGGCCTGTATTCTGTGATATTACATGTTAATGTATAAAGTTTTATCCGGTAGAGGTGCAAATGATTTCCATTTATAGAAAATATAACCTTGAGATGATGATTTTACTGCTTTGTAGAATATCAGCCAGTTTTGTATCTAACCTAGCAATCTATTCCAACATTCTTCCTTCAGTTTCTATAACTACTCAGTTCTCCATATCCTCTTTGAGCCAGATTTATCATCCTGCTGGTTCCCTCATGAATGAGTTATGTAAATTTTGACATACTTAATATTTATGAGTCACAATTGTAACATTAAAACATGTTTACTTTGACAGTTCATTGTTGCTTCTGCTGCCTTCCTCCTGCCACCACCTGGAGGAGCAGAGGGTTGCCCAAAGCAGAAAAATTTCTAACTCTACATAGTCCTAACTTTGGACTCCCGTCTCTTTTTCATCTGTGTGCTATCCCCTACTTTAAGGTGTTTGTTGTAATGATTCAATCCAATGACAGTACATCATTGGCACTTGAGTTTTAAAAATTTGTGCTTTTGACTATTTTCAAGCAACTTAACATGTAGCGATTTGCAGTTTTGCTGAGGAGTGAATTTTGGTTGTAAGCTTTGCAATACTGATGTGCTAGAATGACTCACAGAAATAGGGAGGCATCCACCACAGCCTCTGAATTTCAACTTGGCTGTGTTCTTTCTCATTAGCATGCACACAAACTCTCCTAAAGTGATAAAACCTTAGTTTCTTTGTGTAAAATGGGCTATAAAAGAAAATAGCGTTGGTGACGGTAGTAAAGAGAAAGAATAGAGGTCTAAGAAAGCAATCATTCTTGGCCACAAAACAGAAGTTTTGGAACTGCAAAATATACCATCAATTCAGTTAATTCAGCAAAAAACATGAAAAATATTTGCCCTAATAATCAAATACTTAATTAAAGTAATATATTTTACTCTCATTAAGTTGTCAAAATTTAACAAATAATATTGGTATTTCAAGGGTTTGAGAAAGGCTTGTTCTTGTCCGGAATGTAGAGCAAGAGAGTGGAAAGGTCACTGAACTTGTAACAATAATGTCTGAGTTCAAGTTTTAGCTCTTCTACTAATTAGCTGTAGAAACTATACCTAAAATCTCTTGGTGGTAAATTCTAGGAGGACATTGTTTATTGATTTATTGAATAGGTTACGTGAAGTTCTAGGTTTAGGATAGATCAGTGACTATTATAAAGATCTCTGCCCTCAAAGAGGTTTCATTTTGCATTGTAGGAGGAAGAGGAAGGAAGAAGGGAAAGATAGTGAATAAAAATAAATAAATAACTAAATTACTAAATACCGTAGAATATGACAAATGACAGAAATTTTTTAAAAAATTAATTTATTTATTTTTGGCTGTGTTGGGTCTTTGTGGCTGTGCGCAGGCTTCCTCTAGTTGCAGCGAGCGGGGGCTACTCTTTGTTGCAGTTCGCGGGCTTCTCATTGCAGTGGCTTCTCTTGTTGCAGAACACGGGCTCTAGGCGTGCAGGCTTCAGTTGTTGTGACGCGCGGGCTCCGTAGTTGTGACTCACAGGCTCTAGAGCGCAGGCTCAGTAGTTGTGGCACATGGGCTTAGTTGCTGCGAGGCATGTGGGATCTCCCCGGACCAGGGCTCAAACCCCTGTCCCCTGCACTGGCAGGTGGATTCTTAACCACTGCACCACCAGGGAAGTCCCCAGACAATTTTTAAAAAATAAGACAGGGTGAGTGGGCACTGGCAGTGTGTGTGTGTGTGTGTGTGTGTGTGTGTGTGTGTGTGTGTGTGTGTGCGTGCATGCATGTGCACAGTTGTGTCATTGCAGTAATAAATGAGGTGGTAATAAATGAGGTGGTAAAAGTAAGCCTCCATGATATGGTGACATTTGAGCAAAGACATGAAAAAGTTATGGATTTAACCAAGCTGGGAATAACATCCACACAGAAGGAACAACTAAAGTGTAGCTGCTAAGGTGGGAGCTTGTCTGGCCCATGTTCTAGGAAGAAGAAGGGACTGATGTGGCTGGAGCGGAGTGATCAAGGGGAAGAGCAGTTGGAGATGAGGTCAGAGAGGTAAGCAAGATGGTGTTTTCAGTCCTGTAAGGTCTAGTAAGCCATTGTCTTTTACTCTGTGCCAGGAGGAGGACAATTGGGGGTTATGAACAGAAGATGGATACAAGAGTGTTTTAAAAGAGTCACTCTAGCCGCCATGTTGAGAGTCTTATAAAGGGGCAAGGGTGGAAGTGGGAACTGTTAAGAGGCTACTGCCAGGTGAGAGATGATGGCATACAGCAGGTAGCAGCAGAGAAGGTGAGGAAAAGCATTCAGATTCTGAATATATTTTGAAAGTACAGCAAATAAGATTTGTGGTTGGAATGGTTGTGAGCTGTGAGAGAAAGAGAGAAGTCAAAGAGGGCTCCAGCATTTTTCATTTGCTGAATAGGAAGGTGGGATTGTTATTAACTAAGAGAAAGCTGAGGGTAGAGCAGGTTTTGGCAGTAAGATCAGTTCAAATTCGGGCATGTTGTGTTTAAGATGTTTATTTTACATCCAAGGACATACAAATCTGGAGCCTGTGAATGTGTTCTGAGTTGGAGATATACATTTGGAGGTCAGCAGCATATCACTGGTATGTATTATCACATAATACTGCTGTTTTACCAAGGGAATCAGTATAGTTAGAGAAAACTGAGCCCTGGGGCATCGCAACATTCAAGGGTCTGAGCAAAAGAGGAAGAACTAACCAAGGAGATTAAAAAGGCGTAGCCAGTGAGATAGGAGAAAAACCAGAGAATGTTGTGTCCTGCAAGCCAAGTGAAAAAGTGTATCAGAAAGGAGGGAGTGATCAACTGTGCCAAATCCTGCTGATAGGCAAGCGAAGGTAGGACCGGGCTGCTGGATTTGGCAACATCGTGGATATTGTTCACATTTAGAGTGAACAGTTAAGAGCAGTTTCGCTGGAGGCAAAAATCTGACTAAATTGGTTTTAATGGAGAATGGCAAGAAATAAAATACAGACAGCAGGTATAGGTGTTCTTGGAGGTGTTTTTCTTCAAAAGACAGGGAAGAAATGAGCCAATAGCCAGTGGGTTAAGTGGAATCCAAAGAAGTTATTGTTTTTTGACTTTTGGGGTTTTTTTTGCGGTACGCGGGCCTCTCACTGTTGTGGCCTCTCCTGTTGCGGAGCACAGGCTCCGGACATGCAGGCTCAGCGGCCATGGCTCACGGGCCCAGCCGCTCCGCGGCATGTGGGATCTTCCCAGACCGGGGCACGAACCCGTGTCCCCTGCATAGACAGGTGGACTCTCAACCACTGCGCCACCAGGGAAGCCCAGAAGTTATTGTTTTATTTTATTTTTTTTAATATTTTTAAAAGATAAGAATGACATCAGTATCTTACTTGCATTTAAATGAAAATGATCCAGCAGAGAGTGCTGGAGTGATGTCTTTGAGTAGGCTGTAGGGAATGCCATTTAGTGCCTAAGAAAAGGTGTTGGCTTTAGGTAGGATCATGGATAGTAACAGGCAGGGAGACAGAGATGTGATATGTGTACTGGTAGGTGTGTAAATATGGTGGTGGAAGTCTTTGGAAGTTGTCTTCTGATTGCTTTAATTTTCTCAGTGATGAAGGGTAGTGAAGATAGGAAGGAAGTTTGGGTATTTGAGAAGAGTGAAAGTGTGAAAAGGTTATCCAGCAGAGTGGGAAACGGAATGATCTTGGGAAATTAAGTTGTGATATTCCTGTTGTTGTGATATGTGTAAGTAGTATTAAGAGCATATTTGAGGATCCAGCATGAGTTTAAAGTGAGACCATTCAGCAGAACTGTATGTTTTTCTCCAGTCACAGTTAGTTGTAGGGTGGAGGTTTGGCACAGGCAGAGAGTTAGATTGTAACCAAGACTCTGGTCTTCCAAGTAAGTATGATAAATCTGAAGAGAGGCAGAAGAGTCAAAGGTATACGTAAGGGAGCAGTTATAAAACTTGATCATGGAATTTAAGCTTGGCAAGTAGGGGGATGATAACATTAAAGGGTGAGGAACAATGGAATAGTGGTAGATCAATGGAGGTCCCAGTGAATTTGAAAGATGATTGAGGATGGGATAGTACAGGGAGTGATTTGGAAAGATTGGAGGTGGTGGTCAGAGGGTGGAAGGCATGAATTTAACATTAAGAAGGGTTACATTTATTGCTAATAACATGGTCTTAGGGCTATGACCATAGGATTAGCGGCTGTTGACATGATCAATGGAGAAGAGAAAAGTTCAAGGAATTGAGAGGCCAGGGTGCAGGCATGATGATCTACTTGTGTGTCCATAGGTTCCAGAATGAAGGCAGGAGTAGCACAGAATAGTACAACTATCAGCCAGGAGCTAGAATCTGGAGAGATGAGGGGATAGCAGAGTCATCAATCAATGTGTGATATATGATGATGTGAGATTCAAGTGGCGTTTTTAGGGAAGAGGGAGGGAGAAGTGTCTGAAAGCCATGAGGAGCAAGGATGACACCTACTCATCTCCAGGCTCGAAGATCTGAAGGCTACAAAAGGAAAAGCAGTCTCCAATTGGAAGGCTGATAGGGTATTCTCAGGGGAAAGCCAGGTTTTGATGAGAGCAAGAAGGTGAAGGTAGTGTTCAAAGAATGTTTGTGAAAATAGAGGTATGGCAGCCAGCCACCAAGATGATACCCAGTGATCCTCACCCCCTGGTATGTAAGCCATTTTTTAGTCCCCTCCCTTACTGGATCAGCTGACCTGTGTGACCAATAGAATACTGCAGAAGTGATGATGTGTAATTTCTGAGGCAAGGTCATACTGCAGCTTCTGCTTTGCTCTCTTAGATTACTGGTTCTTGGTGAATCCAGCCACCAGGCCATGAGGACACTCAAGCAGCCCTGTCAAGAGGTCCTTGTGGAGAGGAAAAGAGGCTTCCCCCCCAGTAACTACCACCAACTTGCCAGTATGTGTGAACTACATTGAAAGCAGATCCTTCCTCCCCAAACTTTCAGATGACTGCACCCTTGTGAGAGACTCCAAGCTAAAAGTGTCTAACCAAGTCATTACCTGATTTCCAATCTGCAAAAACTATGCTATATAGTAAATGATTGTTTTTATTTTAAGTCACTAATTTTTGGAGTTATTTGGTATGCAGCAAATCTATTGATAATTAATACAAGGTTATTTTGCAAACAATGGACATGAATTTCAGAAAGCACCATGGATGGGTTTTCAGGAGTGGTGGAAGGGAGAGAGAAGATGAAAGAATAGGATATGTAAAGAGTTTTTAAAGGATTAGAGTGTGGGAGATAAGAGGGATTCTAGGAGGGTTTGTGGTAGCTGACATAAATTTAGGATAGATGAATAAATGAGATAGTTGTCAAGATAGATAATGGTGGTGAGAACACGTGTTTGGTGGTGAAGAAGGAGGGAGTTTCTGAAAATCTGTTTTCACCTTTGATTATGGAGGTGGAAGGGCTAGGGAGGGTGGTCTTGGCCCCTGGGTGAGTTCACTCTTGGTCACTGGTCTTACATGTGTGTTCTGTGTGGATCTCTGTTAATAGTACGTGTTTATTTCTCATTTGATTTTCATATTATGATCCTTACTTCACAAGTGAGAATGTTGAGACCTAAGGAAGTTAAGTATCTGGTCTGAGGGCACATAGCCAAGTAAGACAGAGTCAGAATTTGAATTTGGGTCCCTGACTTTAAATTCTGCCCCAATTCTGTATTTTACCTGGAGACAGAAACATTTTAAAACCAAAGTACTTTAATTTTCTAAGGGTAGGATGGAAGTTAGTCATCTCAGACATGGATTTATGCAGTGTGATTATAAATTCTCTTTAAAAAGCCCACATGATACCTCTGCATAATGACATAGAAAAGAATCCAATATGAGAGCCATTTACAGTTGATCAGAGTAATATCAAGTACCTGGAAGATGCCAGCAAATAAAAGAGATAAGAACCAGAAGTACAAAATGGATGTTAAATTCATTGTTTTATTGCCCTTCTCCCCAGTTAGAATGTAAATTCTATGAGGGCAGAACTTTGCCTTGTGCCTGGCACTCAGTAGGTGCTCAGTAAATATTTTAGTGTGTGTTAAAAGAATGAAGACATGGGGTTCAGCCAAACGAAAAGTCTTTTGGGTGAAAACATTCTAAGTCACATGTTCAAGATAAGGGAGTGGGTCAGGACAAGTCGAGGGCAGAGTTATGAGGTTGAAGAAATTTGTCATCAGGACTTGTTCCTTGTCTATCCTGCCTGTCTATCCAGACTCCACGGCAGGTTCACATTCAGAGACATTTCATCACATCATTCCTGTTGCCGCTGTTCTCCTTTAGGTCCTTAGGAACACTGAGAAACCAATAGTTCTTACCTGGCAACATATTAGATCATCTGGAAACTTAACAAAATAAAAAAATGCAACAAAAAACAGTTTCTGGGTTCTCCTCCCCTACATGGTCTCATTTAACTGGCTTGGGGTTGGACCCAGACATCGGCAGTTTTTTAAAAAAAGTCCTCTAGGTGATTTTACTGTGTAGCTAGGATTGAGAAGCAAGCAACGACTCGGTAGTACTATCTTTCTCAGAGAAATCTGAACGTTGAGAGATGTGAGGTTGATAAGAAAGGAATGCAGTTCTGACTAGCACAATTTCAGACATGAATGGGTGGGTGGAGGGGCATCCCCAGCAATCACACCACCTAGATCTAGCATGGCACTTAGACAGGAGGTACTAAAATGTCTGCTGAAGGGATGGATGAATTCATACCAGCTCCTTGCTCTTGCATAAAGGCTGATCTCTCTACCTGAAGAGAAGATTGAGCTATGGAGACTGCTCTGACAATGGAACAATCTGGGAAACAAAAATTCTAGATCAGTTGTGGGAGGGATGCATGGGCGGGAGGATGACTGTAAAGTCATGTGTAGATGAAACATAAATATGTCTTGCATACACATACTACTTTTTTCAAAAGTGTATTCATAATACCATGGTGAATAAAACAAAGTTTTCTTTTTAAACCTATTATTTAATTCACTGAAGCCTTTTTTATTTTGTATTTTCTTGTTCAGTAGATAACAATTACAATTAATTACAATTATTGTTTTTGAATCTAGACTTTTTTTTAACATTGAAAAGAAGTCTTTATGTATAAAAAGAATGATACCGTCTCATCTAGTCTGGAGGAAAGATGTTTTGGAGGAGTTTAGGACATGCACGAAAGTGAGAGGAACTGGTGGAGGACTATTCTGTGTATACTCAATATATTCCATTTTATTTTGCGCTGAAAGAAGCTGGAGTTAATACGAGCTCTGAGCACACAAGTTTGATGTAAAACAAAGCATTTGCATCCTGCCCTTCTCAAAGGGTGACCCAACATCATTCTTAACTGTTTTAAACAAACATAAAAGGAGACAGTCCCAGAGACCTGTTTGGGGCTTCTGGGGTAGAGAGTTTATCCATGTTCCCTCCAACATAACCATAGCTCTGATTACTGTAAGAAGCAATAACATATCCCTCTTTCATGATGACTAGCAGTCAAAAGAGTCATCCATTACTTTATCAGCTCCAAAGAAGAAGGGGTAAATGATAAAGTAGCATCCTTGCCTAAAATGAATGAATATAATGGCCTAAGGCTTATTTTTGTAGTGACTCACTGCTTCAAGCTGACTTCTGAATCAGGTATACACAGGCCACTTGTACATTCTCCATCAAATCATTAAGAAGTGAAACGACAATGACAAACCACTGTCTCTAACATTTATTATATATGAAAAGCATTTAGGAGATGTAAGGACCAGGCAGTTATGAAACAACTATGAAGATGTAAGACCGAAAGCATCAACAGTGACATTCAGCTGCTCAGTAATGCCAGAAAATGGTTAGCGCCCTTTCGTTTGTGACTTTAATTCTCATGTAGGCTCAAGACAGGAAAAGGCCACCAGCATATAACGGCTGAATTAACATTTGATTTGGAGTCATATGTCCTGGTTCTGAGTCACTGCTCTGACAAAACTTGTTGAAACAATTACCCGAGCAAGTCGCGTAATCTCCCAGAGTCTTAATTTCCCCATCCTAAATAGGAAATAAGAATTTCTGCTGCACTACTTTAGTAATGGAGGTTTAGTTGACATACTGAGTATTGTAGAAGTATTTTATAAAATAAAAATCATCATGCAGATATTTGCTATTATTATTGCATTAATCATCAATGACCTTATTCAGTCCAAAATAGTGCTGCCCAGATCATGGCTTCATAGTCTGAAAGTTCTGGGTTTAGAGCATCCCATATCCTCATCAGTAGTAAATATTTATTCTAGGGCCCAATAGTAGTCATGTGACTTTAGCTTAAAGGTAAAATTGTCAAAACTTATCTGGGGAGAGTCAAGTCTACTATTACTTTTTGGGGGGGTATTTTATTTTTTATTGGAGTATAATTGCTTTACAATGTTGTGTTAGTTTCTGCTGTACAATGAAGTGAATCAGCTATATGTGTACCTATATCCCCTCCCTCTTGGACCTCCCTCCCACCTCACTCCCCCATCCCACCCATCTAGGTCATCAACAGAGCACTGCACTGAGCTTCCTGTGCTTTATAGCGTGTTCCCGCTAGCTATCTATTTTACACATGGTAGTGTATATATGTCATTAATGTGAAAATATTGACTTTTTGGTAAGATCCATAACAAAGGGTTTTAAAAAGTTCTGGAACGAGGCAGGAGAGTTGGGGGGAGGGAGAGTTGGATGAAGGTAATCAAAAGGTACAAACTTCCAGTTATAAGTACTAGAGATGTAATGTACAACATGACTAATATACTTAACACTGCTGTATGTTATATATGAAAGTTAAGACAGTAAATCCTGAGTTCTCATCACAAGAAAAAATTTTTTTTCTTTTATTTTGTATCTATATGAAATGATGGATGTTCACAAAACTTACTGTGGTAACCATTTCATGAAGTACGTCAGTCAAATCATTATGCTGTATACCTTAAACTAATGTAGTGTCATATGTTAATTATATCGCAATAAAACTGGAAGAAAAAACTAAGTAATTTGAATAATGTAAAAAAAGATTAAGGAAAAATGGAGATATTGGAACCTTCAAAGTAGTATAATAATTCTGTAATTTTATCTTTTTGTGGGTGTGTGTGTGGTACGCAGGCCTCTCACTGTTGCGGCCTCTCCCGTTGCGGAGCACAGGCTCCAGACGCGCAGGCTCAGTGGCCATGGGTCACGGGCCCAGCCGCTCCGCGGCATGTGGGATCTTCGGGGACCGGGGCACGAACCCGTGTCACCTGCATTGGCAGGCGGACTCTCAACCACTGCGCCACCAGGGAAACTTGTTTCTAGTATTGACTCCAATCTCTTACCCAATACAATTGCTTTCCTGATGAAGGATCCTGGAAAGTGAGTGGCTGAATAGGTAAAACTTGGAGGAAGCTCTCACTTTTGTCTTTTCAAGGCTAAACAGGACACATGAAAATAAAATAAATAATACAATCATGATTTTTTCCACCTGTACTAAGTAGAATGAAAATAGGCTTACCTCATCAAATATTTTTTTCCGGTAAAGAAACACATGGCCTGACCATATTTCTCCATTTCCTAGGATTAGTAGAGGATTCAAAATTATAGTGAAAGATTGAAGGAGATGATTGTGGGAAGAATCAAAGCCCTAAAGGAGAGGTCGTTCAGCAGACATCTTCATAATGATTCAGAAGACCTTCAGCTTCCAGAGGAATAAGGCTTTACAGTGAACAGAGGGTATTATGCAGACATATCCTGCAGAAGAACTGCTGGACAGATTGGTGTCCATATGAATTCTTTTGGCAAGAGATACTGAAAGTTCTGGATTTGTGAAGTTAAAATCTGGTAACAGATGAGCTTAATGAATCAGAGAAAGGCAAAGTTCAGCTGCACGTGTATAGGTTGTGTCCTATTAACATTGGGTATTACTATTGAGTGATGATACAGCATAAGCACAGCTGAGTCAAACTCTGGTTCCTCTGATCAGGGTAAAATTAGGGTCAAGTAGAACAAAATTCTCTAGTGAGTAAAATGAGCCAAAGGATTCATGGTACCTATTTAAAAAATTATTTCTCTCTCAGTCTCTGTTTCTCTCTTGGGTTTATTTGCATTTCCATAATCCCAGAATGAATTTATTTTTTTGTAGTATGATAACATTTTTAATATAAAAGATTAATTTTTAGAATTGTGGTTTATTAAAAGTTTTTTTTTCCCCCAAACAGATGATACAGAGTAGTATGTTAAACTTGATTATGTGGGAGTGTACTTAGGACAGAATGATTCACACCAGTGAAACAGAATTTCTGCTGCCCCTTTAGTTCCTAACTCCACTGAAATTAAAGAAAACAATAGAATGTGTGCTAATATTTACTCAGTCATTTAATATTTTATAATGAACATCGATAACTTTTAAAGGATGTAGATACAGCAGCATTTCTGTTTGTTTCGTCATGGGTCTGGGATTTTTGTGCAGAATTTTCACGGTTTTCTGGTTTTTAAATAGATTAGTATGACACTGTAGAACATTTCTTGTTAGTGGGGAAAAATCGGCAGCAATAAATGTCTAGCAAATGTAGGGGTATGTGTCCCAAATAGAGTATTCTTAAAGCTCTGGAGACTCAAGGACCATATTCTGTTGGGTCTTATCTTTCTCCTTTGCCCACTCTCACTCCTCAGACCCCTCACTAACCCTGACATCGCACATGTACCAAAACCTGAATTAGACCTAGGTCTTTCTGTCAAATCTAAAAGAAACCCAAGTAAATTATAAAGTTCCTGTACGCTTTTCCTGAGGCACTTTGAAGAGACAGCAAACTGGAATTACGTTGCATGGCACCTGGCAAACATTCCCATTATCCACAGGCTACAGCACTCCCCCGGCCCCAACTCTGTTCGCTCTCCTAAATGGTCAGAACCCCACCTCCTCCTAGCTTTGCCAGCTCCTCTGCCCTTCCCCTACTGCCTCCTTCAGCATCCGGGTGGATGCCTTTCCTTGGTCTGCAGCTGTCTGCCCTCTTGGTTTTTTCTCTTCAACAAATGCCCCGTATCAGCAATAAAGAAGGCGTGGAAGTGAAGAGCAACCAAGCCATCTCCTGGAACTGGCAGAGGAAGAAACGTGGTGAACACACTATATTTAGCTCGGTCAAACAGACTCAGACACATTCTAGTATGAACTTAGAACTGAGACCCTGCTTGGGGAATACTGGTTGTTACCAACCGCTCTTCCTTCCTCATGCTTTTTCCTCCACATCTCCTGTTTTGCATGCTTTGCCACATGCAATTGCCGTGGGGAAAAATGAGAAGCGCTAGAGGCTATTTAGGAGGTAGGGTCCCGACTGACTCTTCAAAGGGAGGAGGCTTAGCTTGACTCTGGGATATGGGGCATGGGCCCAGAAGGACACTGTTGATTGCAGCTCAGTGCAGATGCCTACACTTGGGAGGGCAGCTCCAAGCCCTGTTGCAAAGGGATAAAACGGCCCAAGGCCGGCGATACTCCGTCTGCGCCTGCGCCGAGTGGGGTGGAGCGCAGCTGCCGTCGATATTGCCTCTTCCCGCCTCCAGGCAGCCGGTCGACGGCCGTTGGCCCTCAGGCCGAGCCTCGTCCCTTACTGAGTTCTGGGGAGCGCCTGGCCGACGTGAGGGCTGTAGAGATGGACTTCGAGGGCAGAGTGAGTACAAAGACGCGGGAGACGTCTCGGGCGGCGGCCGGTTGCCGGGGTTTCCCGGGAGGAGCGCGGTCTGGAGGGCGGGGAGGCGTCGAGTCCTGCGGGGCCTGCGGGGAGCAGCCTCCGGAGCGCCCTCGCGGTGGCGTCCTCACATCCCAAGGTAGCTTCTGGGTTCCACTCTTGCCCCAAACACCACGGATGACCCCTTCTCCCCGACTCCTGGGGCCGAGCATCGCAGAGGGTCGCGCGGGGCTGTGGTCCGGGCGGGAGAAGCTGGCGTGGGGCGAGCTGAGGCCGGTGTTTCCCGGGCTCTGGTGCAGCGAGCGGCCGCGCCTCTGTGGGAGCCGGGGTTGTGTCTGTGAAGGCGGAAGCCTTGACTTTGAAGGTGAGACGAGCCTAATGAAGTGCTTACTCGACTGCGGCACCGACCGTTCAGCGTTCGGGAGAGGAGAGCCTTGCTGAGGGCCTGGGGGTGGGCTAAGCTAGGAGGCCTTTTACCTGAACTTCCCTTCTACTTTTTTTCACTTCAAAATGAAGGTGGAAATGCTATAAGGCCTTATTTTTCTAATTCCTTGATGTTTTTTTTTTCTTTCCTTCTCTTTATATCTCACCTTCTCATGCTTTTCTTCCTCCGACCTTTCATCTAAAAACTGACCACCCCTTTAGAGGTTTTTACGGGAAAAAAAACCAAAAAAGAGAATCTTCTGTTTTAATCTTACATAACTGAACAAGTTGCGGGGCTCAGTATTTTCACAATAGTCAGTTTATACTATTCTCTTAACTCAAAACGTTACCTGAAAATTACAGGCCCTCTCCCATTTCTCTTCTCAGCCCCTCCCCCAGCAAACAAGGCTCAAAGTTTTTCATTATTTTGGGTCGATGAATATAAACATCATGAAGATACGTTATGATCAGCTTAAATGTACTAGAACGTTTAGCAATGATTGAGTTATATTTCTGAAGTTACCCTCGTCGCAGAGGAAATTGGTGGGAGTGAGTGTAAAACCCTACAAAGAAAACAATCCCCAGGCAGTATGTTCCGGTTCTTGTGTTGGTATTCTAGTCACTAGGGGTAAAATAAAAGAGAAAAAGACAATGCATATTTATTTTGAGAAAGCTTAGACAGAAATTTCTTGAAAAAAATTTCAAGAGGGGAGAAAGCGGAACAAAACTAGAGAGGGTGTCACAATTGAGGTCAGGAGCTCGCAGAGACTGAAGGTGTAAAAGAAGAGACAGTGAAGGTATCCAGGGCGGAAGGGGTGGGCAGTGGAATCAAACACATAGGAAGAAGGTGTTAAAGTTTCCTAACACCACGGTTTTATTCTCTTTAAGGAACTTATCCTGTATTGTTTTTCTGGTTGTTATTTGTGAACATGGCTTCTCTTTTCTTCTAAACTCCTTGAGGCTGGGATCCAGGTTTGTTTGCCCATGCTGTGGAAAAGATGGTAAACCTTGGGCACTCCCAGATGTCCAGCACACATCCAGAGGGCACTGGGTGGTCTCAAATGTTTGCGAGGAGATGAAGGAGCCTAGGTGCTGAGTGAGCAGAGGGGGAAAGACTTAATCAGGATCTTGGAAATTCTGATGACAAATCTAACTCCAGTTTTGTGGTCTTGATATTTTGTTTATTTAAGAATTTATTTAAATACAATTAATACAATTTAATTTATTTAAATACAATTAAGTGATAATCTTGACTACCTTCTTTATCTCTTATCTCACCAGATACATATCTCACCAATATATACCATGAATAAATACGTTTAAATTACAATAGTGAGCCATGTTCATTGTGGAAACAAGCATGAAGCAACTATAATTCTTTTCAGACATATCAACAGCTGTAGCTATAGGTATAGATTTATATGTTTTGGCACCATGTAGTATTTGATAAATTGCTATTTTATTTAATAATATAACATGAGTAACTTTCCACATCATTAGATTTCAGTGAGATGTCAACAGATGTTTGAGAGCAAGTTATGTAGGAATAAATCCATACTGTGAATCATTTATTCTGTAACTTGGAAATCAGATGTTTGGAACCAAATGGTATCATTAGTCAGGAAAAGACCAAATTCTTCCTAGGAACTTGAATAATCATGAAATATACAGCTCTTCACTGTAGAGCCCAGTATAGGAAAAGCCATTTGGAAGACAGGACAAGGGTATGGCTTCTTTTAATAGCATTTTTGCTGTAATCTACAAAGGAATTTAGTAATGATTAATGAATTAATATTTGTAAAGCATTTCACAATACATTTAATTTTAAAACCATACAAAACATTATCCATAAATATCAATTTAGGGCATGGTTTTGCCCTTTATTTTTTCTACAAAGAAGAAAAAATGTCATTCAGGACAGAAAAATATCTAATGTATTTTCTAGTTCTTAGTTTTGAGCTCATATTCTACTGAAAAACAGATATTCTAGGAAATGATTTAATGTCAGAATTACAATACCTGATTTATTATTCACAGCACAATTTTTTATTAAATACATTTTCAATCCCATTATCATTTTTTAAACTACTTAGCTCCAGTCAAAATGAAAATGCCCATTTCTTCATCTTTATTCATGCCTTTCACATTCCAGTGCCCTAGGAAGAGGTTTTCTGCATTGGTAAATGAAAAATTCTGGGTTACTCAGTATATCTGAAAGATAGAAAGTTGTAGTGGAAATGAATGATGCAAAAGCTCTACAGCAGCAACCGTTTGCTTCATTGTGTGTTTGCTGCCCTAGGATAGTATCTGTTATTTTTGTCATCAGCAAAACCATTTGGTTCCCTTGCCAGTGTCATTTATTCTCCCTGCCTTTTTCTGGGAGTCTAGATGGCTTAGTCAGCTGAGACTTGAGAACATGCTTTTTCCCCTTATGCGTCATAATTGGGAAAACTTTTTCTCCAAAAGTAGCACTAGGGTGAAAATAAAGTTCTTTAAAAGGCTATAGTAAGAAAACAGAAAAGATGCTTTCTTTCTAATGGATTGAAATGGAAATGTAGTATATGCAATGGGCTCTAAGAAGTCCTAGCTGATTTGTGACATGAAAATATATTTCCTCCAAAAACCATGCTTCTTGGAACTTTACTTTCAAATGACAGACGCCTTAGAGGGAAACATGAAAGGCCTACTACTATTTAAAAAGTCTGGGTTATTAAAAAAATATATATGCATTCCAGATAAGACATAAATTTCAGAAGGACTGTCTTCTAACACAGATTTTGTTTTATTTTTTTACTTGGCATAACAGAGAATTCAACACCCTATTTCATAGAAGCCATTTGTTTTTGGTTGACCTTAATTTTCTGGATGACTGCTTTTCTTCAGATATTTCCAGTTACGACTAAATTTCATTTAATAAGAAATGTTTAGGTTCGTTTGTGATCGAGAAATCAGATGTTCTAAATCCAAACATATATTAACAAACTGATTTGTAATTGTGTTAATGCCAGGACAAAGTCCATTTTTTATTTGGTTCTTTATTTTATTTATTTATTTATTTTTGCGGTACGCGGGCCTCTCACCGCTATGGCCTCTCCCGTTGCGGAGCACAGGCTCCAGGCGCACAGGCCCAGCGGCCATGGCCCACAGGCCCAGCCGCTCCGCGGCATGTGGGATCCTCCCGGACCGGGGCACGAACCCCTGTCCCCTGCATCAGCAGGCGGACTCTCAACCACTGCGCCACCAGGGAAGCCCCTATTTGGCTCTTTAAAGGCCAACAACATATAGGGCCATATTTATTTTAATTCCACTTCATTCTGACATTTCCTTAAACAGTGGTATAATATCTATTATAAAGGCAAATTCTGGCTCATTAATAATGAAAAGCTGATTACAAATTTTTAAACTTTAACTTAAAAATTAGAATTTATGATGGATTGATTCACATTTCAATTGACAAGTTGTATTTTATTTTTGACAAAAAATCAGCATTTCCCAAATTGGTCCTGTTATAAACATTACCGGAATGCTTGTTAAAATACAGACTCCCAGCCCTCTTATTCTGATATAGTCGGTCTGGGGCCTAGGTTTAATCATATCCCCATGTGATTCTTAGGACCCAGCAGAGGCAGGAAACACTGGAACAAAGCTGGTTCTCAACCCTTGTGACATACTCAGTTATCTGGGGGAGTTTTCAAATAACGTCAATGCTCAGGCTTTCCCCCAACACCTATTAAAACAGACTCTCTGGGCACTGGAATATTAAAGTAAAAATTCCACTTCACTAGACATAGGATTCTGTACTATACACTGATGGGAAGTCGATGAAACAATTATGTGAAAGTTTCTCTGCATATGATAACTAGAATTCTGAGATAGCTAGAATGTCAGCTCCATGATCGCAGGAACCATCTGTGTCTTGTCATCTGTTCCTTTATCCTGAGCACAGTGACTTTCACATATATCATGGATGCACAATAACTATTTATTGATTAAATAGTTTATTTTGGCTAAAATTGTAACCGTCTTCAAATGTTGAGGTCTTGCTACAAATGAACTTGAACAATTGGACACGAAATACAGTCCAACAGTGGTTAACATTATGGTAGATAGCTGGTGATGTGAGGGGAAGACTGATTGCAAGGTATCCGAGGTGAGCCAGAGAGGGCTTTCCCCAAGAAGCCCAGAGTGGGTACCTATCTCAGCAGCCATTACTGTCTGTTGATTGACAGCATATGTAGTAATCACATTTGTGAACCTCTATCTCCACTACTGGGAATGGTACAGAGTAGCAGGCAGGCTCTGGGGACTAGGAGAGCAGAATCTCCTACCTCTGCCTCCTAGCCATCCATTCTGCACCTGGTCCTTGTCAAAGAACACACTTCTATGAGTTAATTTTGGCCCAACTCCTCCTGCACACATCTCCTTCCCCTCCTGTTATCGGCCATTGCCAGTGTGAGTTTGGCACTCTGAGACTGTCATTTTGTTGTGTGACCACAGTAGCACCTAGCATGGTGCCAACCACACAGTTGTGGCCAGTTCTAATACTTAGAGATGATGAATGTGATAGACAAGAGAGGATGACCAGGAATATACCACCCTTAGATAGACAGGAAAGGAAAAGTTAATTATAAAGGACAGTGAAATGGCAGGAGATTTTAATGTAGTTTTCATTTTTGCCTTTTATATAAATATGAATACTTGGCTAGAACGAGTCTCAGCTGTGAGAGGAGATTGGCCGGCCACCTAGGACTGGGAAAGAAGTAATTAAAGAGTACCTGGAATGCCTGGGTACAGTGGAACTAGCAGGACCAGATGATTGGCAGTGTAATGCAGTGGAAGGAGAATTGGATAAATATTCAGAACACCCGGAATCTAGTCTCAGTTTAACTGCTTACTTACTGAGTGACCTTGGGAAAAGAAGGCCTCTGACTCTTGCTCTCCATACCTGTAAAATGGAGATAATATTACCTAACTCATAGAATTGTTGTACAGAGTAAGTGAAAAAAATCATGAAGTGCTATTTGAACCTAGGACACACTTAACACTTGCAGATGTCACTGTACAGCTGTCAGCATTTGCTTTTGAGAAATCATGAAGGACAGTTTTCTGCAAGATAGCAAGCATAAATTGTATCAGTTTGCATTGATACATGGGAAATGAGTGGAAAAAAGTCATCAGGCAACTGATGATGTAAAAGATGTAAAATGATGTAAAAGAACCAAGAGGTTGGGAAACAACCCATATGGCTTAGGAAGATCAAATAGTGCCTTACCAAGTTTGGTATTTACCCTCTATAATTGAGGAAAAGCCCTCAAATATAAGGAAATGACAGTGGAATCCTGCATGACTGTCAAGATATCATTGTAAGCTGAGCGCAAAACTTTTTGACATATGTGTGATTATCATTAATTAACTTGTATTGTGTCCTATATTAAAAGATAATAAGGTAAGGAATCAGCTCAAGGATTTCACATGAAATTGAGTCAGTTTACCAGGATTTCATGAGTTGGTTTGAATATAACATAGACTCTGAAACAGGTGGTATTTTCTAAGATTATCAAGACTAAGGGAATTCAATCTATTTGTAATCCATTTCCTAGGAGTGGTAGAACTGGAATGTCTGTGTCATTGTCTTACAAAATGCTCGAGTGTGGTAGAAAGTGAAAAAATCTTCCGTGTCTGGCGATTATCCGTTGATCCCGGTGCCCTGAGAGCAGTACTTCTCCAAAGGGTTGCCTACTAATCACCAATAGCAGAATCATCTGAAGAACTTGTTAAAAATGCAAATCTCTAAGTCCCTTGGCAGATTTACTGAATGTGAACTCTGGGTGGAGCTTAGAATGTGAATTTTATCAAACACCCTCCAGATTCTTATGCTCACTGAAGTTTTTAATCTGCAGAGAGGGGTGATATTATTTAACATCTGTTAAACATTCTTACTATGAGTATGGCTCAGAGAATTGAGAATATCATTGAACATTCAGATGAGTCTAAATATGAAGGGATAGTTACTATTCTGGAAAATTGAAATACAAATCAGTGATTTTGAAAAATTTGGAAGCAAGTCATTCAAGCACCGAATGAATTATTTCAATGATGAAAGCAAGGAGATATAACTGGAAACCAAATCTCTATGTTGTAATAATAGCCATCCTCTTGGATTGGTACTTTTCAGGTCACCTCCTCAGAGAATCTTCACTTCTTTCTAGACTTTTTTTTTTCCCCCCTCCAGGTAGAGAATGCCGTTATCAGGTTAATGAACCAAATAGCTGTACTCCCTGGGGCTCAGTAGTTCCGATACTAGATTACATTTTAGAATAGTCCGGAACAATTTAAAACACTACCAATTCCCAGGCCCTATTCTCAGTTTAATCAGAATTTTTATAGGTGGGGCCCAAGCACTGGTGTTTTTTAAATGCTTCCAAATGATTCTAGGTTGGAGGAGCAGGATTGAGAACCACCGTGTACATAAATGGAGGTGGGGTATAGGAGATAGGAGGAGAGAAAGATGAACACGCTTTCTAACTCAATTATGCTTGTGTACAAAAACAGAATTTTTAAATGTTTAAGCCAGTATATCTGAATTAGCAATGTTACTAGCCATGTTCAGTGATCACGTCAGTTTTTCCTTTGAAATCTTCTAACATCTGACTCCTTCTTTAGCTTCATTGTCCTTGCCAAATTTAAGGTTTTCATCTTGCCTGGGTACAATTTCAGAAGTCCTGAAGCTGGCCTTCCTGTTTGTTTTGATTATTTGGTCTGCCTGAAACCTAAGATGTGAGGATGTTTTCCCTGGAAGTCAATTCATTCTCTGGTGACAGGCTTTGTGGATCTGTCAGGAGAGTTCTATGCATACGTACAACAGATTAGTTACCAATTTTGTCTTTTTCATTCTTTTTTTTTTTTTTTTTTTTTGCGATACACGGGCCTCTCACTGTTGTGGCCTCTCCTGTTGCGGAGCACGGGCTCCGGACGCCCAGGCTCAGAGGCCATTGCTCACGGGCCCAGCCGCTCCGCGGCATGTGGGATCTTCCCAGACTGGGGCACGAACCCGTGTCCCCTGCGTCAGCAGGGGGACTCTCAACCACTGTGCCACCAGGGAAGCCCGCCTTTTCCATTCTTGAGGTTGAGATCAGATGCCTGAATAAGTAGTTGGCATATTGGAAAGGTTTGTTATCCCTAGTTTGGTCATAACTGTGACTGCAGCAAAGTTAGCCTGGTTTCCTCATTATTGATTGATTGATTGTTCATTCACTAAATTTATATTAAAAACCGGAAATATTCCAGGCATTTTACTGGGCACTGAGTACAGTCTATCAAGATAATATACTTAATCCTTGTCTGATAAGCAGCTCATTGTTACCTCTTTCTCTCCTGCTTTCTACCCTTCTTCCTCCCACCTCTTTCTTTCCCTCTCCTGCATAGGAGAACCTACTTCTAACATTCATGGAGCCTGGGGCAAGAGTACAAATGAAGTCTATCTACTATATGTCTTAAGTATTTAAAAATTGTGAAACAAACTTACAAGCTGTTAAAATATTTTCTGTCCTCCTACGTTGACAAATATACCCTTGTAATGAGGGAGAAGTGTTCGAATTTAGAATTCTCAGACTCTTCAGAATTTTGAGTTAGAATATGGTAGTTCTGGGAGAGTCCACTCCTGGAATTTTGAGTTAGAATATGGTAGTTCTGGGAGAGTGCACTCCTGGTACCCTGCACCCAGCTGCCGTTTTTTCTTTTCCCATCTCTTGCTTCTCCAGCTCTTGGAGGGGCCTCCCATACATGCATGTTATAGAGCTTGCAGGTCCAGTCTCTGTCCAAGGCCACTCCCCCACTCCTGCCAGTCAGCTGCCCCTTGGCCACCCTGGAAGTGTGCACACCAGTTTGGTTGGCCCTTGGGAGGGCAGGCCCTGGGGGGAGGCCTAGGCAGGAACTGGCTCAGGGTTATTTAGGCAGGGAATTTTAAGGTCTTCCACTCCCAGAGCATGGTCGGTGTGGGGGGTGGGTACAGGCTCCCAGTAGGCATGTCCTCTTGACCCCAAGGGGAGAGATGCAGCTAAAGGACAGCCTGAGTGGGATCCCTGTTGAGTGTGGCATCCTTTAAAGTTGGGGTTCCTCTTACCTGGGCCTAAGAGTGGTTCTGCTTTTACCTGCCTGCTTATTTTGCTAATTTGACATTTATCGAACACCTCCATTAAGTGCAAGGCATAGTAGGTACTGTATGTGTTGGTGCAGGAAGGGAGGAATGAGGGAAGGATGGGAAAGACTTGTTTTTCCCTCTTGGTCTCACTTGGTTTCTCCTTTGGTCTCCTTGGACACTGCACATCTCTGGGACCACCACACCCCCCCCCCCCCACCACAAGGTGTCCATGTCCTATCTTTGTCATGAATACAGTGGAGGAAAGGAGGGACAATTACATTTCCTGTCTTGGACTCTATTGACCAAGGTCTGCTCATGTTAGGCCGGGAGCAGAAAAGGCTGAGTGAGATTTAAACTGGCACATGGCACCTACCTGTAAACAGGAGTTAGGCTTTGTACTCAAGATATGATTCCTAATTCTGGGAATCTTTGCATCCATTTCAGATTATGTTTTAATAAACACAAATAAATTCATCTGGGTAAAAATCAAATTGTATTTTACTCTTTCCTTGCTGATGACTAAAGAGAGTTCAGAGGCCGTTACAACAGTTTACTTCTGAGCCCAGTAATAAATATGCAAATGCATGTTAAAGTAGAAATCCAGTCTGAAGTAATTCAGGTGAACTTACGTAGAGGAGGTTAGCTTAAACAGGGACTTTCTACCTGTCTCTTTCTATCTGGTGCTGTGTAGAGAGTGTTGAATCAAAGCCAAAGATCGGAACTCAGATTATACTGAGCACACACAGGCACTTTCCGAACACCTTGGGCTTTTTCCAGACTGTTGGGGCAGCTGTTAGGATTATGTTGTGCTTGTCTAGGAAGAAGGATACCTGGTAGTAAACCCCTCTAGGTGAACCTGAAATAGGGAAAGATAATTGAGGGAAAATACTAGTAAGTACTCCACGAAGAAGTGTACTTTAAGAGTAAGGAAAGGCAGTTGGCAGTGAAAATCCTTGAAAAATATGCTGTGGGCTTTTGAGAGAGAAAAAGTATGAAAGGAAGCAGAGTTTCTGAAACCAAATCTTAGTGTAAATTGGGTAGGAGATCTCTGGACTGTGTGCCTTGATTGCCTAACCTTGGTAATTATGCAAAGGGAAAACTTTCCGGGTATTTGTTGTTGAATAATTTAGTTTATCCTGCTGATTGAAAAATATCTAAACCAACACCAAATTGGCTTTAAATTGTTTCCATATTAAGACCAATGAGAAAAAATTTTAAGTTCATTGTGGTTTCCTTTAAATACATTTTAGCTCTTTCCATAAAAATAACTTATTTGGCAATTGAATTAAGTGACTTGATTAAAATGAGTAACATTCAAATAATCAATATAGTAAAAAAAAACCAACACAACACTTCATGAGAGTCATAAAAAGCCTACTTGTACACTCCAGTCCTTGGAAATCATTAGCTAATGTTTTGATGATCAAATAATAAATATATAAGTGGATTAAAGAAACATAAATGCAAACTCATCTAAATTTAATTTACTTTAGATAAAATCCACATATATGTTTGAATATTGAATTTTAAAGATGTAAATAGTTTAGGGAGAAGGGAGAAAGCAGGAGTTTGAGAGTAAATACAATAAATTAATTAAAGTTTTTAAGAAGTTATTCCCAGGTACCCTTTACTCTTTTTTTTTTTTTTTTTTTTGGTGGTACGCAGGCCTCTCACCGTTGTGGCCTCTCTCGTTGCGGAGCACAGGCTCCGGACGCGCAGGCTCAGCTGCCATGGCCCACGGGCCCAGCCGCTCCCGGCATGCGGAATCCTCCCAGACTGGGGCACGAACCTGCATCCCCTGCATCAGCAGGCGGACTCCCAACCACTGCGCCACCAGGGAAGCCCTACCCTTTATTCTTTACCCTTGGCTTTTGGTGGAGTTTGTTGCATAAAAAATAACATTGTAAATCTCTCTCTTTTTGTTTTCTTTATACATTTTTTTCTCTGAGCGGGTAAAACCACGTTAGAAGGTGCACTTCTGCCTGTACGAATCCTCTTCTCCTGGGGCTTGTGAATGGAAGAGTTTTGAAGGGTGGCCATGGATGGTTTGTGAAGAAGATACTGTCCATGTTCCCTTTTATTCTCTACCTCAAAGATTCAACTTTTCTATTTATATTTTAATTTATAATTTATATATACCTAGTGCTAAGTACAATTTAAGATTACCGTAGAGGGCACATTTACTGGAAGACCATGAACACAGAAGTAGAAAATTAGTGTATGAAGGAGAGAAAAAGCCTACTAAAACTTGGGTTAATACCATTGCAGTATTCACACTGAAGCATGGAATCTAGCCATTCTTTTCCCAGTTTGGTGAATTTGTGGATGTAGGGCTGGCTCTATATTGGGTTAACAAAATCAACATTTTAGTTAAAGTTTTTTGGGGGACAAGTAAATGAAATGTTTTGTGTTTATTTGATTTGCACTGCTTGTACTCACATAAGATCGTATTGTATCTGGAGAACAATTTATGTGCTTATTGAAAGGGATATGCTTGGCCTGGGAGTAGAAAGTCATCTTCACAGGGCACTTTCTCTCTGGTGGTAATACACACTTAAAACTTCAGTTGACTTAAGAAGTTGCTTGATGTTGAATGAAACCAGTAAGAATCTGGTAATGATAATACAATAGTTCCCAAACTCACCTAATAGCTAGAATAGTTAAGGAAAGTGAATACCACCTCCTGCCCTCCAACTCTGATCCCAGTATCATGCAGTAGGTCTAGAAGGAGAGGCCAAATGAGCTTACAGAATTACATATATATCATTAAAATTCACTCAAAATTTATGTTCTATCTCATAATATAACTGCATTTCTTTTATGTTAAAAATATGTTTTAATTTTACATCTAGTAATATTTTAGAAATACACCATTGTTTACCCTGGGGCTCCTCATATCTCCAGAATCACCCTCAATTCCCCTGAGGATATTCATACAATGATTGGAAAATCATTGTCCTGAAGAGTAGTTCCATCAAGCTGTGATGATTTTGTAAAATGCCCTTCTTAACCCCAGGGATGGTTCTATCCTGGGAAATAATTTTCTAGAAGTACTTGGTGATGTTGGAGACACAAGGAGCCATTTATCTACAGGATCATCTTTTTCAACACTTGTCACTGCAGTTCTTCTGATTACATCATTTTTCTGCTCTTGTCTCAAAAATTTTACAGTTACTCAACTACAAGTTTATGACTGCTTCAGGGAGAGAGAACTACAGAAATTGACCTTACTTTATACTGTCTTAATCATTTTTTCCCCCTTCAACAACAATAACAAAAATTATTGAGTTTCTTCTATTTCTAGGGCACCCTCCTAGGGAAACAAAGAAGTACAGGCATGATTCCTCTTCTTAACCTACATAATACAGTGGAGAAGACAGATCATTTACATGGAAAGATAAATAATTATAAAAGGTAGCAGAACATAAATGATATATTATTTAATTAACTATTTAAGTCAGTGAATGCATACTAAGTGCCTAGTCTTGATCAGGCATCGGGCAAAGCTGTGGGAGAGATCCAAAGGAGAGTAAAGTGTTCTCACATGTGAACATAAGCTAGTACGACATAATGAATATGGCGATTGATGTACGTGGAACTTGCTATGGAAGCACGAGAGGGAGGGACTAGCTCTTAGGCAGATCTTGTGAAGCAAGAAGGTTTTCTCCATTTTACCGAGTGCATCTTTTCTATTTTGCTCATCACTTCTTTTATTTTCCAACTCCACAGTCCATCACAGGAATTGTTGTCTCACCAGTTTCTTGGGATTTTGTCCTCTCTTTGGATCAGCTCACCTTTTTTCCTTCTTAGCTCTTAGGACTGGACTATGGAGTGCCCATGTAGATACATGAACTTCAGACTTTGTTCTCCAATCTCTTCAGTACTGCCAGAAGTCCTTTTACACATCCCATGTAAGTTCCCTCTTCTATTCTCAGTAGCAGCTAATACAAACTTTTACTATTCTTCTCAACCCAGCCTCAGCTCCTCTGTCAGTGGATAACTTTCTTTGCTTCACAAAGAAAATTTAGAAACCATTAGTATGCAACACCATCAACTTCTGGTCTTCTTTCTAAATACTAGGCATGTTCCTACCTCAGAGCCTTTAAACCAGCTGATTTCTTTCCCCGAATCACTCTTCTCCCAGATGTTTTCACGGCAAACCCACTTTTCTTTTCTATGTCTTTGCTTAGTTGTCACCTTCTCAATAAGGCTCACCCTCTTTATCCTTGAATCCCATTCCACTCCCTCTGCAGACATACTCTACTCCCCTTACATGTACATGCTCAATAAATATTTGTTGAATGAATGTTGAATTCCTATACATTTTAACATCCCTGTCTCCTGCCTAATAAAAAAGAGGTCCCTCTGCCTGCTATGGATAGTTCCTCTTACTGCTGTTTCACTTCCTCTTCCCTCCAGATCTTTAGGAATCTAGAATCGGTAATTATCCAATCTCTTCTTCATCTCTCTAACTGTTCCATCAGCGCATACATATTTTTCAGTCTCATAAAAAAAAAAATCCTTTCCATTATAGATTTTTCCCTCTAGCCATCCAACATGTAAACTTCTTGAAAGAAGAGCCTTCACTTACTGTGTCTACTGCGTCATTTCCTGTTCACCCCTTAATTTCGATCTGACTTCTGACCATCTGTCTGATAGAAGAAATTGTTTCCATAAAAATAAGCCATGGACCCTGTTAGATGAGGCCCTTCTTAGGGCTCTTGTATCATACTCGGCTCCCCTCCATCATACATTCTATTGCATGATAAAGGGCTTTGTTGTTACCTTGCCCACTGGACTTTTTATTTCACATATCCATTTTTTGGGTCACTTATTCCACAAATATCTATTGAACGTTAACATGTACAGACAGTGTTATAGGTCCTGAAGGTTTACTGGTAAACTGACACAAAGTTTATGCTCAATGTGGCTTATAGCCTTATGGAAGAAGCAGGCATTAAACAAAGAAGCAAATACACAATTGTAAAATTAAAACTGCCAGATGGTTTTGAAGACTTACATGGTGCTGTAAGAGTACTTAAGAACTGGACCTTTCCAAAGGCTTGAAGAAGATATTCCTAAGAGAAGAATGTGAGGGCTGAGAAGTAGAGCAGAGCAGGAGTCATACAGTCAAAGATGAATGCATGACAGTAGGAAATGGCATGTGTAACGTCCGGCAGTTGGAGGGAATGTAGAGAGTTTGAGAATATGAGAGAAAGCTGATGTGGCTGGAGCCCATGGATGTAAAGGAGGAGTGACAGATGGTGATGCTAGTGAGAGTCAGAGGCTGCATGACATGGTGATATTAAAAGAGGTTAAGGATTTGGGTTTTTTATACTAAGAATATGTGGGTGTCTTTAAAATGGAGGTTGTGTCTTCTTCATATCTTAACCCCTAGCCATTAGTTCAGAGCAGGCATCCTCATCGAAGCTCATTAAATGTTTACTGAATGAAGGAAGAAATGGAAATTTGAACTAGTCTCAAAGCAGTATGATTGGGCAGGAAGAAGGGGTGAAGGACATTTCTTTGCTAAGGAATCAGTGTTTAAAGAAACGTGGAGGTATGAAAAAGACACATTTTGCTTTGGATAGGGCAAAGGCTTCAATGTAATTGAATGGGGAGTGGGATGGGGAAAGAAAGAGGTTAGAGAGATGAGGGGACACAGGGGAAGGAGAGCAGGGTGGTGGGCTGCTGAAAGAAACGATCCAAGACTTCAAAGGAAGGTGAGAACACCAAGGGTCAGAACGGTCAGGAAAATCATCTCAGAATTGTAGTATTTTGGAGGTTGGATGAGGATCTATATTTTGTTTGGAAGGACAGTTAGACAGGCAGAGAGATATGGGAAAGCATTCTCAACAAGGGAAATGAAATCCATTATGGCTTGGAGGCCAGAATATACTGGAATTCTTCCTTTTCTAGTAAAAGCTGTGTCCCTCTTTAACCTCTATGTATGTTTCATCAATTTTTTTTCCTGGTCCATTTCCCATAATGAATTGTGTGAAAAAAAAGTCTTTACCAAAAATTTGCCTAAATCTTAAGAAAACATATTTTAAAGAGAGTATTTTACTTTTCCTAGGTGATTTGTTTGACTGAAAGTAACTTACAAAAAATGGGGAAAGTGATCATTTTTTTGTTCATGAATGTAGATTAGCTAATACATTTTGGGCTGCATGGTATTTTGTTTATTAAGCTCACTGTCAGCCTCTTTTGTTGCCAGCTGAAGTACAGTAATATGATTTTGTTCCAAATTTTACACTTTGCCAAAGGTCTGTTTCTCAGCTGCATTTTGGGAACAGCTGTCAGCCCCAAGCAATCTGATTGCTTTTCATGAATGATAAATCACTTCCCTGTACACTGATTTGTTTAGGTACAATAGGAAGAGACATCTTTCTGCCGAGTATGTTAGCAGAGGAACTGGTAGGCTAGGATGGTGGGAGAGAAGTGTGAAAGTTCTAGTGGGCATTTCCTTAGTGCCTAATGTTTAATTAATGATAATTTCATTTTGAGTGGATATAGGAAAGAAATTCTCTTTATTAGTGAGTCTAAAGGCAGTGGGAAAAAGCAATGGTTCTTTCTCTATTAGGAGCCATTATCAATTTACTACTGGGTCATCTGTTTGAAAATAAAAAGAAAAGATTCTTCAGGATCAAACATTCATTTGTTTAAAAAATTCCCCAAAGTTGTAAGGGTTAAATGGGTGTTAGAAGTTAGGAGGAGGGAGCTAAAGTTTCATTAAAGTATTCAATTACTGAGACTCAGCAGTCCATGAAAATATTTATCATATTCCCAGCCCAGCTGAGACCTTATCTGCTCCAATTTTCCTTGCACATAATCATAGAAACCTACATTTGCTGCTTCACATCCAGGGAAACAGGAGAAAGGCTGAAGGGGGTGGGGGCATCTCATCCTTAATATATTATATTTACTGCTTGAATTTTAGTTTTGGAAAAAAAAGTTTTGAGGTGAGAGGTCCTCGAGGGAATTCAAGTCTTTCTATTTCCTTGATGTTTGTTCATGATGGTGTTGTCCCTGTGTCTCTGGTGGGCTACAGTCAGTATCTTTCTCTGAGAGATCCCACCATTCTGTCTGCCTAGCTTCTCTTCTTGAATGTAAAAAAAGGTAATCCTAAATCACAGATTTTCACTAAGAACAGTAAGTGGCCTGAGATGGCATATTCAGTTTTTGGCCCCCAATTTGTAAAAGTGTCACCCTTAACTGTAAGCATAGATAGCCTCGCTATGTACCCCATGCCCTCATCCTGTGCCCTTTCTTTGTGCTCCAGCCTCTGTAGGGACTGTTTGGGGGCTGGCGGCTCCAGCCAAGCTGACTCGTACAATCAAAGCTGAAAACCTATTGGCATCATTCCTCAGCTGGATGTCAGCAGGCAAGGCGCTTACTGCAGGTATGCTCTTTTATTTTAATAAGTAATTTATTTAATGAGCCAACAATGGCAAAATGTCAAATACGGAGACTTCAAGGATGAACAACATAATTACAAGGGGCAAGAAGTCTATTGGGGGCTTCCCTGGTGGCGCAGTGGTTGAGAATCTGCCTGCTAATGCAGGGGACACGGGTTCGAGCCCTGGTCTGGGAGGATCCCACATGCCGCGGAGCAACTAGGCCCGTGAGCCACAACTACTGAGCCTGCGCCTCTGGAGCCTGTGCTCCGCAACAAGAGAGGCCGCGATAGTGAGAGGCCCGCGCAACGCGATGAAGAGTGGCCCCCGCTTGCCACAACTAGAGAAAGCCCTTGCACAGAAATGAAGACCCAACATAGCAAAAATAAATAAATAAATTACTAAACTCCTACCCCCAACATCTTCTTAAAAAAAAAAAAAAAAAAGAAGTCTATTGGGCTTGCGATATTCAGCATCCTCAGAAATGACGTTCCTTGAACTGATTTCAAAATCATTTGGCAACTGACTTGAAAAAGGATCTCTGCCATTAGTCTTGAGAGAAGTAATGTCACCCATATTAAGGTTTAGAGTTACTAATATGAAAATGGCAAGTCCTGGGTGTAGACAGTGTGGGGTAATATGGTGGGTGGTCATATTTTGTGAGAAGCTTTATAGCTGGCCCAATGGAACATGCCTCCACCTGCCAAGCCAACCGTGTGGCAGCATCTGATGCTTGCACTCAGTGTGGGAAAGGGAGAGGAAAGAGCCCTCCACTGTGGTTCTGCTGTCAATTCGAGGTGCGTCCTTGGATGATTCACGTTAGACTTTGAGATTCTGATCTTCCCTTAAAGTAACATTCCCTCCAGTATACAAGATATGTTCGTTAATTCCCCAAACCTGGCTCTGGTTGGTTGTGAGTTCAAATCCTATAATATAAAAGTGAAAAACCAGTTAACCTAAACGGAGAATATAAAGATTTATAGGAATTCTCTTGATCCAACCTTAATTTAATAATTATCTGTTGAGTACCTACTAGAAGTCAGGTACTGTTTTAGGGACCGGACATATGGCAATGGACAAAACATCCTTGCTGCCATAAAGCTAACTTTCTATTAGTTTGCTGACAAAGTTATCATCAGGTACCCCTAACTCACTTTGAAATGAGTATTCCTTGTATCAAAGGAATGAGGAGTTTGTATCAAAATTAATTTTTTTTTGGTCAAGTGAAAACATGTTGCACTGTGAACTGTTTGATGTGTTTATCTAGCATATTCTTCAGCCATTCCAATTAGTTTCTTCTTCCTGTGTTAGAGTTTAATTAAAGCTCATGTTGCTTAAGTCTTCCCTTCTCACTCTGGAGGGCTCTGCAATGGGCCCAGAATCCCTTATAGGCCCAAAGGCAGGGATGAAAATCTGATTTTCCTCAGTGTCTGGGGCTCTGCTGCTCCTCTGTGGGCAAGGGCGCATGACTGTGAGATACTGATTTGCCCATTTTGCTGGCTGGCTCTGCTTCTGAAAGGAATAATGTGCATGGCTGGTCTCCGGTTGATGTGTGAGAGCTGCCATTTGGGAGCATGTAACACTTTATTTTCCATCCTACTTAGAATTCTAAGGCTCAGTGTCCAACATCTGTTGTCCCTCACTTTGGAACCTTTAAATTACCTTTTTAAATGATTATAACAGTAAAGTATAATAAAGAAAATAAAAATAACTCATCATCCATTGACTCTGAGTTAACCATTATAAGCCTTCTCTTTGCATATATGTCAAAGTATATGCAGTTGTGTATTCTGTTTATTTTTTGTCAGCAGTATATTGTGAGAATATTTTTAAGAGTGAGAATACTATTAAAACTCTTTGGAGATCTAAATTTAATGGCTGCATAATAGTCAGTCATATAGCTTGATCACAATTTATTTAACCAATGCCTTAATATTGGACATAGTTTCTAATTTATTACTCTTTAAAAATACTGTGGGTAATAGCCTTGTTATGTATTTCAAATATCTACCTAAGTAATTCCTTAAGAAAAATTTCAAGAAATGAAATTATTGGACTAAATGACATGAAGGCTCCAACCACATATCACCTAACTTTTGTCTAGAATGGTTCAGAAACTATACTCTTGCTAGAATCATGTATTACATTTTAGAAAAATTGATGTCAATTTGTTAGGCAAAAAAAAGTATTTCACTATTGTTTTATTTACTAGTTGTTAGAATACTAGTGAGATTGAATATGTGTTTCACATGTATATTGGGCATTTTTTTTTCTTTAGAAATTTCATGTAATGTCTGAAACATTTATATTAACATATTTCCATACAAATAAACCAAGGAAAGTTTAGTATTAGTTACTTTTTTGGTTTGTTTGTTTGTTTTTTATACTGCAGGTTCTTATTAGTCATCAATTTTATACACATCAGTGTATACAGGTCAATCCCAATTGCCCAATTCAGCACACCACCAAGCCCACCCCACCGCAGTTTTCCCCCCTTGGTGTCCATACGTTTGTTCTCTACATCTGTGTCTCAACTTCTGCCCTGCAAACGGGTTCATCTGTACCATTTTTCTAGGTTCCACATACATGCGTTAATATACAATATTTGTTTTTCTCTTCCTGACTTACTTCACTCTGTTTGACAGCCTCTAGATCCATCCACGTCTCAACAGATGACTCAATTTCGTTCCTTTTTATGGCTGAGTAATATTCCATTGTATATATGTACCACTTCTTCTTTATCCATCCGTCGATGGGCATTTAGGTTGCTTCCATGACCTGGCTATTGTAAATAGTGCTGCAGTGAACATTGGGGTGCATGTGTCTTTTTGAATTATGGTTTTCTCTGGGTATATGCCCAGTAGTGGGATTGCTGGATCATTTGGTAATTCTATTTTTAGTTTTTTAAAAACCCTCCACACTGTTCTCCATAGTGGCTGTATCAATTTACATTCCCACCAACAGTGCAAGAGGGTTCCCTTTTCTCCACACCCTCTCCAGCATTTGTTGTTTGTAGATCTTCTGATGATGCCCATTCTAACTGGTGTGAGGTGATACCTCATTGTAGTTTTGATTTGCATTTCTCTAGTAACTAGTGATGTTGAGCAGCTTTTCATGTGCTTCTTGGCCATCTGTATGTCTTCTTTGGAGAAATGTCTATTTAGGTCTTCTGCCCATTTTTGGATTGGGTTGTTTGTTTCTTTAATATTGAGCTGCATGAGCTGCTTATAAATTTTGGAGATTAATCCTTTGCCCATTGATTCATTTGCAAATATTTTCTCTCATTCTGAGGGTTGTCTTTTCGTCTTATGATTTCCTTTGCTGTGCAAAAGCTTTGAAGTTTCATTAGATCCCATTTGTTTTTTTTGTTTTTATTTCCATTAATCTAGGAGGTGGATCAAAAAAGATCTTGCTGTGATTTATGTCAAAGAGTGTTCTTCCTATGTTTTCCTCTAAGAGTTGTATACTGTCCAATGTTGCATTTAGGTCTCTAATCCATTTTGAGTTTATTTTTGTGAATGGGGTTAGGGAGTGTTCTAATTTCATTCTTTTACATGTAGCTGTCCAGTTTTCCCAGCACCACTTATTGAAGAGACTGTCTTTTCTCCATTGTATATCTTTGCCTCCTTTGTCATAGATTAGTTGACCATAGGTGCGTGGGTTTATCTCTGGGCTTTCTATCTTGTTCCATTGATCTATGTTTCTGTTTTTGTGCCGGTACCATATTGTCTTCATTACTGTAGCGCTGTAGTATAGTCTGAAGTCAGGGAGTCTGATTCCTCCAGCTCCGTTTTTTTCCCTAAAGATTGCTTTGGCTATTCGGGGTCTTTTGTGTCTCCATTCAGATTTTAAGATGATTTGTTTTAGTTCTGTAAAAAATGCCATTGGTAATAGGGATTGCGTTGAATCTGTAGATTGCTTTGGGTAGTATAGTCATTTTCACAATATTGATTCTTCCAATCCAAGAACATGGTGTATCTCTCCATCTGTTGGTATCATCTTTAATTTCTTTCATCAGTGTCTTATAGTTTTCTACATACAGGTCTTTTGTCTCCCTAGGTAGGTTTATTCCTAGGTATTTTATCTTTTTGTTGCAATGGTAAATGGGAGTGTTTCTATAATTTCTCTTTCAGATTTTTCATCATTAGTGTATAGGAATGCAAGAGATTTCTGTGCATTAATTTTGTATCCTGCAACTTTACCAAATTCATTGATTAGCTCTAGTAGATTTCTGGTGGCATCTTTAGGATTCTCTATGTATAGTATCATGTCATCTGCAAACAGTGACAGTTTTACTTCTTATTTTGTAATTTGAATTCCTTTTTTTTTCTTTTTCTTCTTTAATTGCCATGGCTAGGACTTCCAAAACTATGTTGAATAATAGTGGTGAGAGTGGGCATCCTTGTTTTGCTCCTGATCTTAGAGGAAATGCTTTCAGTTTTTCAAAATTGAGAATGATGTTTGCTGTGGGTTTGTCATATATGGCCTTTATTATGTTGAGGTAGTTTCCCTCTATGCCCACTTTCTGGAGAGTTTTTATCATAAATGGGTATTGAATTTTGTTAAAGCTTTTTCTGCATCTGTTGAGATGATCATATGGTTTTTCTTCTTCAGTTTGTTAATATGGTGTATCACATTGATTGATTTGCATATATTGAATAATCCTTGCATCCCTGGGATAAATCCCACTTGATCATGGTGTATGATCCTTTTAATGTGTTGTTGGATTCTGCTTGCTATATTTTGTTGAGGATTTTTGCATCTGTATTCATCAGTGATATTGGTCTGTAATTTTCTTTTTTTGTAGTATCTTTGTCTGGTTTTGGTATTAGGGTGATGGTGGCCTCATAGAATGAGTTTGGGAGTGTTCCTTCCTCTGCAATTTTTTGGAAGAGTTTGAGAAGTATGGGTGTTAGCTCTCCTCTAAATGGTTGATGGAATTCACCTGTGAAGCCATCTGATCCTGGACTTTTGTTTGTTGGAAGATTTTTAATCACAGTTTCAATTTCATTACTTGTGATTCATCTGTTCATATTTTCTGTTTCTTCCTGGTTCAGTCGTGGAAGGTTATATCTTTCTAAGAATTTGTCCATTTCTTCCAGGTTGTCCTTTTTTATTGGCACAGAGTTGCTTGTAGTAGTCTCTTAGGATGCTGTGTATTTCTGCGGTGTCTGTTGTAACTTCTCCTTTTTCATTTCTAATTTTATTGATTTGAGTCATCTCCCTCTTTCTCTTGATGAGTCTGGCTAATAGTTTATCAATTTTGTTTACCTTCTCAAATAACCAGCTTTTAGTTTATTGATCTTTGCTGTTGTTTTGTTTGTTTCTATTTCATTTATTTCTGCTCTGATCTTTATGATTTCTTTCCTTCTGCTAATTTTGGATTTTGTTTGTTCTTTCTCTAGTTCCTTTAGGTGTAAGGTTAGATTGTTTATTTGAGATTTTTCTTGTTTCTTGAGATAGGCTTGTATAGCTATAAAGTTTCCTCATAGAACTGCTTTTGCTACATCCCATAGGTTTTGGATTGTTGTGTTTTCATTGTCATTTGTCTCCAGGTATTTTTTGATTTCCTCTTTGATTTCTTCAGTGATCTCTTGGTTATTTAGTAACGTATTGTTTAGCCTCCATGTGTTTGTGTTTTTTATGTTTTTTTCCCTGTAATTTATTTCTAATCTCATAGCGTTGTGGTCAGAAAAGATGCTTGATATGATTTCACTTTTTTTTTAACTTTACTGAGGCTTGATTTGTGACCCAAGATGTGATCTATCCTGGAGAATGTTCCGTGCGCACTTGAGAAGAAAGTGTAATCTGCTGTTTTGGGATGGAATGTCCTATAAATATCAATTAAATCTATCTGGTCTATTGTGTCATTTAAAGCTTCTGTTTCCTTATTTATTTTCATTTTGGATGATCTGCCCATTGGTGTAAGTGAGGTATTAAAATCTCCCACTATTATTGTGTTGCTGTAGATTTCCTCTTTTATAGCTGTTTGCAGTCGCCTTATGTATTGAGGTGCTCCTGTGTTGGGTGTATATATATTTATAATTGTTATATCTTCCTCTTGGATTGATCCCTTGATCATTATGTAGTGTCCTTCCTTGTCTCTTGTAACATTCTTTATTTTAAAGTCTATTTTATCTGATATGAGTACTGCTACTCCAGCTTTCTTTTGATTTCCATTTGCGTGGAATATCTTTTCCATCCCCTCACTTTCAGTCTGTATGTGTCCCTAGGTCTGAAGTGGGTCTCTTGTAGACAGCATATATATGGGTCTTGTTTTTGTATCTATTCAGCACGCCTGTGTCTTTTGCTTGGAGCATTTAATCCATTCATGTTTAAGGTAATTATCGATATGTATGTTCCTATGACCATTTTCTTAATTGTTTTGGGTTTGTTTTTGTAGGTCCTTTTCTTCTCTTGTGTTTCCCACTTAGAGAAGTTCCTTTAGCATTTGTTGTAGAGCTGGTTTGGTGGTGCTGAATTCTCTTAGCTTTTGCTTGTCTGTAAAGCTTTTGATTTCTCCTTTGAATCTGAATGAGATCCTTGCTGGGTAGAGTAATCTTGGTTGTAGGTTCTTCCCTTTCATCACTTTAAGTATATCATGCCACTCCCTTCTGGCTTGTAGAGTTTCTGCTGAGAAATCAGCTGTTAGCTTTATGGGAGTTCCCTTGTATGTTATTTGTCATTTTTCCCTTGCTGCTTTCAATAATTTTTCTTTGTTTTTAATTTTTACCAATTTCATTACTATGTGTCTCAGCGTGTTTATCCTGTATGGGACTCACTGCACTTCCTGGACTTGGGTGGTTATTTCCTTTCCCATGTTAGGGAAGTTTTCAGCTATAATCTCTTCAAATATTTTCTCTGGTCCTTTCTCTCTTCTCGTTCTGTGACTCCTATAATGCGAATGTTTTGCGTTTTGTGTTTTGTGTTTAATGTTGTCCCAGAGGTCTCTTAGGCTGTCTTCATTTCTTTTCATTCTTTTTTCTTTATTCTGTTCCGCAGCAGTGAATTCCACTATTCTGTCTTCTAGGTCACTTATCCGTCCTTCTGCCTCAGTTATTCTGCTATTGATTCCTTCTAGTGTAGTTTTCATGTCAGTTATTGTATTGTTCCTCTCTGTTTGTCTGTTCTTTATTTCTTCTAGTTCTTTGTTAAACATTTCTTGCATCTTCTCGATCTTTGCCTTCATTCTTTTTCCGAGGTCCTGGATCATCTTCACTATCATTATTCTGAATTCTTTTTCTGGAAGGTTGCCTATCTCTGCTTCATTTAGTTGTTTTTCTGGGGTTTTATCTTGTTCCTTCATCTGGTATATAGCCCTTTGCCTTTTCATCTTGTCTATCTTTTTTTGAATGTGGTTTTTATTCCACAGGCTGCAGGATTGTAGTTCTTCTTGCTTCTGCTGTCTGCCCTCTGGTGGATGAGGCTATCTAAGAGGCTTGATGGGAGGGACTGGTGGTGGGTAGGGCTGACTGTTGCTCTGGTGGGCAGAGGTCAGTAAAACTTTAATCCACTTGACTGCTGATGGGTGGGGCTGGGTTCCCTCCCTTTTGGTTGTTTGGCCTGAGGCAACCCAACACTGGAGCCTACCTGGGCTCTTTGGTGGGGTTAATGACAGACTCTGGAAGGGCTCACGCCAAGGTGTACTTCCCAGAACTGCTGCCAGTGTCCTTGTCCCCACGGTGAGCCACAGCCACCCCCCGCCCCCCGACAGGAGACCTTCCAACACTAGCAAGTAGGTCTAGTTCAGTCTCTCCTGGGGTCACTGCTTCTTCCCCTGGGTCCCAGTGCACTCACTACTTTGTGTGTGCCCTCCAAGAGTGGAGTCTCTGTTTCCTCCAGTCCTGTCGAAGTTCTACAATCAATTCCCACTAGGCTTCAAAGTCTGATCTTCTAGGAATTCCTCCTCCCGTTGCCAGATCCCCAGGTTGGGAAGCTTGATGTGGGGCTCAGAATCTTCACTCCAGTGGGTGGACTTCTGTGGTATAAGTGTTTGCCAGTCTGTGAGTCACCCACCCACCAGTTATGGGATTTGATTTTACTGTGATTGTGCCCCTGCTACCATCTCATTGTGGCTTCTCCTTTGTCTTTGGATGTGGGGTATCTTTTTTGGTGAGTTCCAGTGTCTTCCTGTCCATGATTGTCCAGTAGCTAGTTGTGATTCTGGTGTTCTCGCAAGAGGGAGTGAAAGCACGTCCTTCTACTCCGCCATCTTGGGTCTTTATTGGGCATTTATTTGTTTTTTAATCTGTATATTGTCTCTTGCTTCTTTATCTGTTTTTCAGATGTGGGGTGTACTGAATAATGGTCTCCCAATGATGTCCATAACCTAATTTCCAAAACATGTGAATATGTTGCCCTACATGGCAGAGGGATTTTGCAGATATTTTAGATTAGGACCTTTGTTGGGGAGATTATTTTGGATTATACAGGTGAGGTCATTACAGGAGGAAGACTGAAGGGTTGGAGTGAAAGCAAACATGATGGTGGAAGCAGAGGTCAGAGAAGAGAGAGACCTGAAGATATTACTGTGCAGGCATTGAAAATGGAGGAAAGGGCCACGAGGCAAGGAATGCAGGTGGCCTCTTGAAGCTGGAAGAGGCAGGGAAAGGGGTTATATTCTAGGGCCCCTCGAAAGAACCAGTACTTAGGGCATCTTGACTTCAACCCAGTGAAACTGACTTGGACTTTTGACCTCCAGATATGTAAGGAAATAAATTTGGATTGTTTTAAGCTGCTAAATTTGTGGTAATCTGTTATGGCAGCAGGAAATGAATACACAGTGTGTTCTTATTTTTCTTAGTGATATGTACATTTTCTTCTGTACAATAAGGTTATTAACTTATCATATATGTTACAAATATTTTTCTCAGGTTGCAGTTTGTTTTTAAATATTTTGTAGTGTTTTCTGATAAAGAGTTTCATTTTTAACTTTTAAAATATTGATATTACATTAGATAAATTTTATGTCAGTGGTATACAAATGTAAAAAATTATGCAGTCAAATCTATGTATCTTTTCCTTGGTGATATATTGGTTTTAAATCAGTTTTATATTCACCAACATTACTTCCAGCATTTTTATGGTATGTGATTTTTTCATTTATCATTCTTCATTAAGTTTTTATATATTTCTAGTCCTATTTCAGGGCTATCTTGTCTGCCCCATGAATCTGTCAAGTCCTGTGCTATTACCACACCATCTAAATTATTGTAGTTTCGTAAAAGTTTTTATATCTAGTTAGCCAAGTCCTCATTCATTACTTTTTGTTAACATTTTTTTAAAGCTGATCTCAACATTTTATTTTTCTAGATGAATCTTAGAATAATTTAGACAAGTCAAAAAATTTCATGGGTATTTAAATTAGAAATTTGCAATAAATCTGTAAGTTAAATTGGAAAGAATGGCATCTTTTTAATATCCGCTCTTATCAGAGAAGAGCATAGTATGTTTTTCCATTTATAAAAATTAAAAAATGTATTTTATAAAGTTTTGTAGATTTATTGATGTAATCTCAGATGTTATTAAATAAGATTAGTTTTAGGCATTTTGTATGTCTTGTTACTATGGGAATTGGAATGTTTTTCCATGGTATTTACTAACTGATTTGAGCTGATGTACTGGAAAGCTCTCTATTTTTGTATATGTATCTTCTGTTTTACTGAACTTTACTAATTATGAGTTTTTCAGTTGATTCTTTTTTCATTTTTAGGTATATAATTATATCATATGCAAATGCTGGTGATTTTATCTCCTATATCCTAAAAGTTTACCTTTTTTCATGTCTAATTTTTAAATTATTGACCAGTCCTTCTAGAACCATGTTGTATGTTAACATGATGTGTCTTCATCTTATTCATACTTTAAGTGATAACGTCTCAAGTAGTTCACATTCAGTGTGGCTCTGACTATTAGTTTAAAAACAGCCTGATTTTTCATGTTAAAGAAGTATTCTCATCCTAGGCTAAAGCATGGATTGAAAATATTTGTTATCACTTTTCTAACTGAATCGTTTTCTGAATAATAAACTCAATTTGTGTTTCTAGGATACACTCTATTTTGCTTACTGGACATTCCTTGCAATGTACTGTAGAAGTTAGTTGACTAAATTGTTTATTAGGATTATCAAATCTATATTTACAAATAAGACAAGGCTGTAGTTTTAATATTTTCCTCTATCCGATTTGGCATTGGGGTGGCATAGAGTTTCCTAAAATATTTTTGGTGCTGTAAGTTTTTTTCTATTTCCTGAAGCATATATTGCATGGAGATTCGAAAGAACTCACCCATAAATCTAACTGCTTTGGATCATATTGGAGGTCATTTTAAAAGTATTATTCAATTTCTTTTACGATTTCTTCTAATCAGTTTCTTCTACTTAAGTCATTTTCAGTAATTTATATTTTTTCACAAAGTTTTCCTTTTATTGAAATCTCAATGATTTAGGCTTCCAAAGAATTATTTGGGTGACTATGTTTTCAGTTTTTCCAAAATGGTACATAATTACTACCATTCCATGTTTACAGGAGAGAAGTTAATTCATTATATGCAATTGATGTCTTAGGGCTTAATTCTCTCCTGGAACTGGTTGAAAAGGGCTGGAATAGAGTTATATATAATATTTTAAAATAATACTTTAAAATAAAAATTTCCTTATCTGTTTTTATATTCTCTCTCTTCATATATTTACTTAACGTAGGGATTAAATTTCTTTTAGGTTTATATTTTTTTCCCAAAGAAGCAGCTCTTGAATCTCATTTACAATTTTAATGATTCTGTTTACTAATTTGGTTATATTTGGTTTTGTTTTTATTTTTTCCTACCTTTAGATTCTAGTAGGTTTCTTTTGTTGAGCTATTTCTAATGGTTTGATTTGAGTAGCTAATAGGAACACTCTGAGTAGAGCTAAATTGCTAAGGTAGGGAGGGGAGAGTGCAGGGGCTGGGATAGATAGAGAGCTTGGAAGGCTGGTATAGGTAGAATCAAGGAGGGCATTGAAATGCAAAAACGGATTTTATACTGAATGGCAAAATTGGGTGGTAGTGGTTGTAGAGCTGGGAAAAAGTTATTTACTCTGTGGACAGTTTTACTCAAGTGGCTGCCCAGAGCACACTCTCTTGTAAAGACAGTCTGTGCTGATTAACCCATTTCTTGGTTACAAGGTATTTTTGGAGGGTCTACCATGAGTCCTACATATGGAGCTCTGTCTTAGGGGCAACACAGACTATGCAAGAGGAGTGTGACATTTTTGAGCATTTTGTTGCAAAAGCAAACTAAGTTTTTGGTACCCATTCAAAGAAGGAAGATCATAATCAGGATCTGGAATAAACAGAGAAGACTTTCTGAAAAGGCAGAATTTGAGCTGGATCTGAAAGAAGGAAACAGTGAAGGGTTCAGCAATAAACATCACTAGTTTGGAGTGCAGTGTGGAGAGAGCCTAATGGAGATGAGAGTGTGGAGAGTGGATGAGTAGAGAATGGGTTGATAATAGCCAGAACATACTAGGTTTATGGAGAACCCTCACAAGCCAACAGAGTTGGTGTCTTAGTGCAGTAAATGGTTGGGAGCCATTGAAGGTTCTTGAATAGGGAGTGACCCAATGAAAAGTGTCCTTTTCTTATGATTAGGTTGGCAATATTATTTAGGCTGGATCGGAGGGGAGAGACCTGCCTCTGACAATCATGGAGGAAGTTACAGGGGTTCATGTACACAAAGTTAAGGGTGTGAATTTAGTGTCTGCTGGAATACAAATGAAAGAATGATTTTGAGTGACGACAAATGGACACTCAGAAAGGCAAGGAAAGATTAATGACATCTCTCATTTTGGTTCTTAAGTATTTGAAAGTGGATGGTTGTAAAGGGATTATATTTGAGAAGGAATGTAAGGTATTGCATTTTGGACTTGTTGAGTTTGAGGTCATGGCTGGACATCCGCTTGGAGGGTGGCTATAGTTGGAAATATGAAACTAGTGTGCAAAGGACAAGGGGATTAGTCCATTGATGAGTCCATCAAAAGGTTAAATGCAAACAGAGAAAAGCAGAGTACAGAGTCCTGTGGAGCTACAACATAGTTTTGGATATTGCTGGAGAATAAATTCAAGATGTGTAAGCTACAAAGGGTGTGGGAGGTATTATATGGAAATTGAAGCCAGTAGGTATAAAAATAACATGTGAGATTGGTTGGCAGCGAAAAGAGAAACGTGCTACTTGAAGGAAGGGAAACAAGGCCAAGTGAACAATAACATTAATGATAAAAATAATAATGCTAGGAAAGATTTTATATAGTGTAAACATCAGATTATGCTTGAAGGTATGCAGGGAAATGCAGAAAGAAGTTATACAGAAAAAGAGGCTTGAGTATAGGAGCAAATTTTAGTCTTTCTCTGAAATATATTAGCTACAGTGACCCAAATACATTAATCAAACTGTATAAAATATAGGTACCTTATTAGAAGTTCAGATAAACTAAACTGGATGTAGTCTAGTCTCAGAAAAGTATGTTCAAGTCAGTGATAAAGAATAAAATACTATTCAGTATTAGTTCGCATATAATATCCAAGAGCAAAGGAATTGACAATTGACAAATATGAACTAAGTTCATGCTAAGAAGTTGTAGGAGAGTTAAAATCAAGGATTAATCTATTAAAGAATAACTGGATGGTTTTATCAGTACTGCTGACTGTTTGGACCTTCAATAAATGGAATCTGTGTGTCTTTGAAGTTTATAAATCAAAGTGACTTTGATATGAGCTTCTTTGGAATAATTGGAAAAAATACTGTTTTTTTTTTTCATTTTTCTTTTCTCTTGAGTTGTTAACTTAGAATTTGCACACTTCTCTCAGAGTAATAAAATTTAATCTAAAGTTCAAGGCAGCTATTTATATTTTATTAAACTCTTAAGTTTAAGATAATATTTCTTGGAATAGTGATTTACATATGGCTAAAAACTTTACAGGGGAAGAATCAGTTATGTAGTTTTTCTTTTTGTGAGAGAGAAAGGTAGAAAGCCCTGAGAGTAACAAGTAGAAAATTATTTTTGTTTCTGGATAGGGAAAAGAAGATAAAAATGTATATTTCAAGACACGATTTAAAAGACCTTTCTCTTGCTTATGCTGAAGAGGAAAGAGGGAAGAATCGAGGAGCTGGAGGATTGAAGTTAGAAACAAGGAGAGGATACTTGGAAATGGGGTCACCCAGCAGGAGACCAGTGCAAAGATCAGAGAGTGCTGGGAGGCCTAGATGAAAAGAGAGAAGGGCTGGCAAGGAAGAAAGAGATGGGTCGTAGGGAAAGTCTGCAGGAGCCCCCTGACTGGTCTGATAGTGTTCTTTTTTGCAGAACTGCCTCTGAAGTCCTAAGGCCTTGTCCTTACCGCCAGCCCTCTATAGAGTTAATAAAGACCCACTGTGTTTAAGTTAGCATCTCTCTCTAGTTGCCAAAGAAACATTTTTTCTTCCAGTAGAAATGTTTCTCTTAAACACAGTATAATTTCTTTTCCTCTGAAAGCTTTCTAATTAGGCTTAATTTTGCTCTCCACTCTGGAAAAAGTCTGTGCAGACAAGAATGATTTCCCAAAGAAAACTATAATTCGAAAAGATACATGCACTCCAATGTTCATAACAGCACTATTTACAATAGCCAAGACATGGAAACAACCTAAATGTCCATCGAAAGATGAATGGATAAAGAAGATGTGGTACATACATACAAGGGAATATTACTGAGCCAAAACCAGAATGAAATAATGCCATTTGCAGCAACATGGATGGATCTGGAGATTATTATACTAAGCAAAGTAAGTCAGAAAGACAAATACAAACAAACACATGAAAGGATGCTCAGCATCACTAATCATTAGAGAAATGCAAATCAAAACTACAGTGAGGTATCACCTCTCACCAGTCAGAATGGCCATCGTCAAAGTCTAGAAACAATAAATGCTGGAGAGGGTGTGGAGAAAAGGGAACCCTCTTGTACTGTTGGTGGGAATGTAAATTGATACAGCCACTATGGAGAACATTATGGAGGTTCCTTAAAAAGCTAAAAGTAGAATTACCATATGATCCAGCAATCCCACTACTGGGCATATACCCTGAGAAAACCATAATTCAAAAAGAGTCATGTACCACAATGTTCATTGCAGCACTATTTACAATAGCCAGGACATGGAAGCAACCTAGGTGTCCATCGACAGATGAATGGATAAAGAAGATGTGGCACATATATACAATGGAATATTACTCAGCCATAAAAAGAAACAAAATTGAGTTATTTTTAGTGAGGTGGGTGGACATAGATAGAGTCCGTCATACAGAGTGAAGTAAGTCAGAAAGAGAAAAACAAATACCATATGCTAACACATATATATGGAATCTAAAAAAAAAAAAAGGTTCTGAAGAACCTAGGGGCAGGACAGGAATAAAGGCACAGACATAGAGAATGGACTTGAGGACACGGGGAGGGGGAAGGGTAAGCTGAGACAAAGTGAGAGAGTGGCATGGACATATATACACTACCAAATGTAAAACAAATAGCTAGTAGGAAGCAGCCGCATAGCACAGGGAGATCAACTGGGAGCTTTGTGACTACCTAGAGGGGTGAGATAGGGAGGGTGAGAGGGAGACGCAAGAGGGAGGAGATATGGGGATATATGTATGCATATAGCTGATTTACTTCGTTTTGCAGCAGAAACTAACACACCATTGTAAAGCAATTATACTCCAATAAAGATGCTTAAAAAAAAGACATACCATATGATATCACTTAAATGTGGAATCCAACATAGGACACAAATAAACCTATCTGTGAGTCAGAAACAGACTCACAGACATAGAAAGCGGACTTGTGGTTGTCAAGGAGGAAGGGGGATGGGAGAGGGAGGATTGGGAGTTTGGGATTAGCAGATGCAAACTATTATATATAGGATGGGTAAACAACAAGGTCCTGTAGTGTAGCACAGGGAATTATATTCAATACCTTGTGATAAACCATAATGGAAAAGAATATGAAAAAGAATACATATATGTATAACTGAATCACTTTGCTGTACAGCAGAAATTAACACAACATTGTAAATCAACTATACTTCAGTAAAATAAAAAAAAATAGAATGATTTCATTGATCTCCATATATATCTAGACACACTCTTCCTATTCTGCTGGGAAGATGGCCAGGGTAAGACTGTGCCAGAAACCTGGGACATATGTGCTCTTCCTCTGGTTCTGGGATATTCTCAAGTAAATCAGGGATCTAAGGTTCGCTGCCCTGTGTAGTTCCAATAGGGTCATGAATCAGTAGGGAAAGACATTTTCTACCGCCTGTGGAAATCTACAGAGAACTTCCTTCCATGGATTTAGCCAATCCATTATCCTGACTATGAAAAGAGTTTGGCTTGCTTTAGATGAATAGGATATTTTGGAAAAATTAAAGAACCAACTGGAGAGGAAGGACAGTGGAATGGTTATAGGCATGGACTCTGGAGCCAGAATGATTGGATTTATATCCCAGAGCTACCACCAACCAGCTGCGTGACCTTGGGCAAGGGCTGGGTCTTCCTGTGCCTCATTTCCTCATGCATTAAATGGAAATGATAGTAATGTGATAGTATCTATCTCATAAAGTGATACATGATGATAAACAATAATAATACCTATAGGTTGTTGTACTGATTAAATGAGTCGGTATATGTAAAGGATTTATAACTGCGCCTGGCACATATGAAGTGCTTTGTGATTTAGTTGTTATTTTTAAAAAATTTTTATTGGAGTATAGTTGATTTACAATATTGTGTTAGTTTCTGCTGTACAACAAAGTGAATCAGTTATACATATACATATATCCACTCTTTTTTAGATCCTTTTCCCATATAGGTCATTACAGAGAATTGAGAAGAGTTCCCTGTGCTATACAGTAGGTCCTTATTAGTTATCTGTTTTATATATAGTAGTGTGTATGTCATTCCCAATCTCCCAATTTATGTTGTTATAATTAAACAATGAATTCAGTGTCAGAGACTGATGCTATGTTTTCTATAATATGTAGGTTATGCTTTGAGGTAAAAATTGTCTTATAAAGTATCCTTTCTCCCTGATATTTCATATGTTTTTTTAGAAACCAAATCATACTTTTCCCACTGGAAAATGACAATACTGTTGTTTACTTACCAACTGCATATTGTGTCCCATATTTTTGTTCTAGTGCCAAATTAAATGAAGATCTTTGACTATTTCAATATAGGTCAATTGACTTAGTTCAGTGAGTTGCTGTTGGCTGCAAGTTTTTCTTTTAATGTGATATTTTAATGTCGCTATTTTTTTTTGAAAAAGAATTTCTGTATTAGAACTAGAACACAAAACTTGTTGTCTGATAAGGAACTCAAAATTATAAATAATATCAATGATAGAAAAATCTGAAAGGAATTGTTTATGTTCTGTCTTCCAAGAATATACCAAGGATTGCCCAGTTTTCTAAAAAGGACCTTGAAGTTTGGATTTCTTTTTCATTTCTCAGAGTATATTTCTAGAGGTAGAAATTCACAGATGTGTTATTCATTCATTTAATTTATTTATTATAAAACTTGAGTGTCTACTTCATGTAAGGCAAACCACTGTCCTAGGTGCTAGAAGTACAAAGATAAATGAGACACAATTCTAGTTCTTTAGCCATTTTGTGGTGGGGATAAGATGATACATGGATAACCAAAATATATGATATAATTTCCTAAATGACATATCAAAAAGATAAGGGGAATGCCATAAAGTTTTAAGTAGCAAAGTTAATTTGAAGGGTTAGCAAAATTTTCATGAATTAAATGATATTTGAGCCAGATATTGAAGAACAGGTAGAATCTGACAATAAGAGAAATTGGCAAAGGGAAATTTTGGCTAAGAGAATAGCATGAGTAAATGTGGAGAGGTGGGAAAGGGTGGCAGACATTTTTGAGAGAAAACATAATTATCCAGTTTGGTAATAAAGAAATAAGGTAATCTAATAGTGAAAGATACTATAAAATAAAAATAAAGTAATGAAATGACAAGTGACAGGGCTGGGAGGAGAAGTTACTTTAGAGTGGGTGTGGCAGGGAAGACTTCTCTGAAGAGGTAAAATTTGATGTGAGACCAGAATAATGAGAAGGATCCAGGCTTTTGAAGGCCTAGGGAGGGGAACTGCCAGGGTTAGTGATAAAACAAGCTAGTCTGATGAACAAAAAGGCCAGTGTGGCTGGAGAGTCATGACCAGTGGGAAGAATGATACGAGATGAGGTCAGAGAGACAGGCAGGAGCTCAAAGGATCTTAAAGATTATGGCGACTATTTTGAGTTTTATTCCAAATACAATGGGACATTGCACCATTGGAGGATTTCATGCAGAGGAGTGATGTTGTCTAAATTACATTTTAGGAAGAACACTGAAGTTGCTGTGTAAAGAGTGGACTGTGGAATATGGAGGGACAACGTTGAAATTAGGGAGATCTCTTGGAGTTTATTGCAGTGAACAGGCAGCAGATGATGCTGCCTTACACTAGGGTGGTAGCAGGGAGATGAGAGCTCATTCTGGAAAGATAGAGAGAGTCATAGGGTGAAGCCTTTTGCATTCCCGCAGTCTGAAGATTTGGAATTGATTCTGGAGGTAGAAAGGGGAGTAAAATTATTTACAGATTTAGATTTTTTGAGTATCTACACTTTCATTTATTTTTTCCTGTGAAAGATGCATATTTTTTAAAAACACTCATTAGTAATTGATTAGTACATCATATAATAATTCTATGATACCTTAATGATTTGACAAATAAGTCTTAAAAAGTTGTCCACTTTATAACTTTTGTAGAATCAGATTTCCTTTTCCTTTGGGAACATTTTCAGGAAGACAGAATAGAGACACAGATTTGTTTTCGTTTTTGTTTTTAAGCGTAATGAGTCCCTATTATACTGTGAAAAGTGGTCAATAGTAACAAAGGTTTGCTGATCTCATTGATGCTGTAGTCTGAGGAGTCCGGAAGTTCTAAGGCAGCAATGCCCAACTCAGATGTTTAAAAGACCGGACAGGAAATGTGAATGATCTAAGTGGGGAGCTGTGTGGAATGGGGAAGACTAAAAAGCTTGTCTTCATCTAAAAGTGAGCAGTGATTCCTCAATTGTGGTGATGTGGATATTCTAATTTTTAAGGGAAGAATTTGGAAAGTCCCTCATCTTTAAAAGATAACAACTAATGGAAAGAAATTAGTACACTGTGCAGGCCAAAGGAAAATGTGTTTGTGGACTTGTTTCAGCCTGGGGGGTCACGACTTTGCAAGCTCTGAAATGAAATCTTCTCCAACCCCCGAGGAAGGCTCTGTTTCTGCTAATCTATAATACAGCCAGAAACAAAGCTCAGTGCCTTGAAAACCTGGGACCCAGTGGGGAGGGAATATAGGCAGAAAAGCCAGTGAGAGTTGTGGGAGAGGCTGAGCAGGAAGAGGAGGCAGAAGAATGAAATAAGAATGTTCAGCAAGGTGGATGGTGTGGTCTGATGAAGACAGGATGGAGGAAGCAAAGAAGCATTCTGCATGTGATCATCCAGACCCCATGAGTGTTTGTGATCATCTGACAATAGGAGTGTTTTCTTTCTGGTAACAGGCTGTACCTTCATGTCCTTCCAGACACTGCAGATAAATCTAAGGGATTATATAATCTTGAAGTGATATTGGCCCTTAGAATCTGTGGCTTCATTTTGGGGAATTATAGATACAAGCTTATTTTCAACTTATTTTTTAAAAAGCTTATTTTTAAAAAAATTAGTTTCCCAATTAAAATCTCTTTGGTGAAACTGGGATTCCCACTGGCCTTCTTGCCCATGTGGCTGAGTCACTCCAATTCTTAGGGATCTTCCCATCAGCAGAATATACAGCCCTGATTACAGATAATATTTAGAAATCAGTCAGTCAGGTACTCATCTATAGCCTCTTTGCATTATTATATATTTGACAACAACAAGTTAACTTTTTTCCATATATTTATCTTCCCAGATACTGAGTAATTTTGAAGGCTGAAGATCTTAGCTTATTCTTTTAGTGTTCACCAGAGGGTTAAATATCATGCCTTTATACCCTGTAGGTACCCTCCCCCTAAAAATGTCTCCTGTTTCTAAGATAACAAAATACTGAGTTGAAGAGCAGAAAGTAAAAGTTAGCCAACTGCATTTCCATGTGGGATTAAAAAAAAAAAAAACTTTGATTCTTTTTTCCCCACTGTATTGAGACTGATTTTTTAAAAACTTAATTGACAGCTATTTTGTCATTGCACAGGCATAGCTTCTGTGTTATGGAGCCCAAGAATACCTCTATACAAAGCGGAAGATGGTAACAGTTCATAAACCTGGAATTTACCCAAGTCATTTAATTAGCAAGCATTTACCGAGCATTTTTTTTTTTTTTTTTTGGCCAACCAATCTTTAGAATTGTGGGTGCTTTGTGGCCCAGTGTCTACCATGGTTACAGTATCGCCATTTGGATCAAGGATCATCAGAGAAAGACATAGCCAAGGAAATCTGCAGTTGCAGAGCACATTAGAGAAAATGGATATTTTCTTTCTTTCCCCACACTATGGGGAAAGTGGCTGAAGGAATTTCCTTGCAGTCTGGTTAGAGAAGCTATAAAAAACTTCAGTGAGTATTTGAAACTAAATATTCATATGATATGGAAAACAATACCAGAAAATTTTAAAAAAACAGGAAATACATGAAATACCACTTTGTCAAGGATTTTTTCTAAAGCATTTACTGCAGATTATCAAATATTCCTTGGGAGGGAGTGGAGGGAGAAAGCTTCCAGAAGAAGAAGACCAGATGAGCAATGGTGCAGAGGTAGCAGAGGGCTGGGAACCTGTAAGGATTGTGGACTGTCTTGAATGGCTGGAGGAGAGGAATTCTGCCAGGAGTGTGTTGGGGACAAAAAGTGGAATGTTTGTGGGAATTAAAAGTGGACTAGAACTAGCTGCTTCTTCGGGATTTACTTATGTGTCTGCCTCCCAGGTAGATGAGAACTTCTTCTAAGGAGAGCCATATTTGATTTTTTCCTCTCAAGACCAATACATGCTTAATATTCTTGCTACTTTTCGTAACCTCATTATTTACATAAGTGCCTAGAAAATGAAGCCCTTTGTGAATGCTCAATCTGATAAGCGTGGGACTCAGCTATGTATGGTTTAGAGGAAGTTCAGATTTGGTTCTGTGTGCAATGAGGAGTCTTTGAAACTTTTTGAGAAAGGAAATCATACAGTCAAAGCCATGCTTTCTGAAGATAACACAAGCAGTGGTATGACGGAGAACAATTAGAGAGAGAAAAAACCCAAGGCAAGGAGACCCGTCAGCAGTTGTCAGAAAAATCTAGGTAAGGGGGCCAGAGCCCGAACTGAGGGATAGAGGCTGTGAGAGTAGAACAGAGAAATGAACTCAGATTTGGCCACATTTTGATGTAGAGAATGCAGAAAATGGAAGCAAGGGCCTGGAATTACAGTTACCTGTCAAACTCAGGTTACTTAAAAACCTTTCAAGTACATGATTCCGTAGGCTGCCTCAGTTCTCTTATTTCGCTCTTGTTGGTGAAGTCTAGCATGAAATGTTGGCCTTCAGAAACAAAAGCTGGACTAAGCCAACAGCTTGATATTATCCCCAAATTATTGTGGCTGATGAAAACTTTGAAGAGCCTTGAATGCAAGAGCCATTTATATAAAAGATGAGGGGCTCCAAAGAAAGGATTAGGGGTTAGTGAACACAGTTGCTGCTGTCAAATTTGTCAGATAAGGGATAAAAGTGTCAGTTTTGCCTCAGAGATTTTGCTTAATGATTTGGAGGCGTCTTCAATATGACAAGTTCATGCAGCTAGATTCAGTTGTTTCTTTAATGCATTTGCCTAGTTGAAGATTGTGGTGATGATGAGGAATATGCTGTCTGTCTGCTTTTGGAACATCCTGTTTTTGTTTTTTTTATTTGAAAAGTTTGTGTGAAATCAATAAAATGTTCTTCACAATAAATTTTTTTTCTAGTGAAGAAGTATTTTGGCTGCTTTCTTCAGCATCTTGATATGAACTGAAAGAAAACATTCATAGCAAATGTATGCCATAGCTTGACAAATTGAGACTGGCTTCCAAAGCAATAAATATATAGAAACCCGTGACTTTACCAAGGCTTTCATGTTTGTTCATGAAATGATAAAATTTCAAGAAGGTACCTTCTGACAGGCTTTGAAGACTGTGTGGAATTATTCAGTACCCACAGGTGAGCTACTAGTTAAAGGAATTGCCACACATGTCAACAGCCAAGGCATCAAAACAATACCAATTACCTATGCAGTGTCAGAATCCAGTGATGTCAGAACAAAGGAAGTATGCAATTTACCACTTACAAGGTGGTTTTAAAAAAAAGGATGGATGTATGAGAAGCAACATGGAGGACTTTTAAAATGAAATATACTATAGCAAAGTAGCAGGCATTATCTAGTAGATAGAGAACAGTATCTATTTCTGAGTTCTTGGTGTTTGCAACCCAAAACAAGGATGAGACCACTCTTGGACTGAATATTGAGTAGACCGTGGAGGAGGAATTGGCATAAAGCTGGTGAGAATCAGTATTCATTAGATAAAAGATGTTTTCTTATCAGATAAGCAACAAGAATTAATTCATTTCAAATTACGTTTATTGAACATTTGCTTTGTAAAGTATTAAAATAATACAAAAATTTAAAAGAACGAATGAACTTACCAAGAGTCACCAGTAATAACTAAATCGTTATTGATTAGAATCGGGCCTATCCTTTGGCAAAATTGGGGTGGAATGGCTTTTAATGTCCTTTGTTTCCTGCTTTGTTCCTCTGCTTCTTTCTCCTCTTTTAGTTCCTTCCTTTTCTTGTCCTGCAGCTGCTCCTGTCTGCTTTCCCAGACCTTTCCTGTTCTAGAGGAATGTAAGGGAAAAAGCTAATTCACCCTATGGCAGTGTTCTCAACTCCTGCCCATGTGAGTAGCACAGGGGTGGGTGGGACAGTGCTCCCAGAGATTCTGACTTCATTTTTCCTAGATGAGGTCTGGGCATTTATGGCTTTGATTCAGCATTTTTAAGTTGACATCTAAAATGTTTCAACATAAGTTTAGCTTCAATAATGTACTTTTCTACATATTACAAATGTTGTTATTTTAAAATAAAGCAAGTAAATAATTACATGCGTCCAATGAAACCAAGGACTAGGGGATTTGATACCAATCTACCATTATCCATTTAAGAAATAGATGAATAAGCCCTCTTTTAGCCCTTGGACATTTTATATTATTCCTTTTCCTCCTTGAACTCCTACTTCCATTTGAGTTCTCTCACAGAATTTTAGGTTCTTTGATTATTTCATCACATTTCTCTGCAACAAGAACATGTTTACCAGTTGAAATTTAACATTAAAAATTTTTCCATAAAGCTCCAAGTTAAAATTACTCTCTTCCTCAGCTGCATTATCGTTTAAAGTACTGTTAGCATGGACTTGACATATATATATGACAAATTTTGATAACCAGTAAACTTAATAGGTATAATTTTATTGGAGATGAAATTTTTAGTGAGATATATAGGGCTTTAAAAAATAAGTTAATTTAGTGTTCTTTAACATATTTACCTGGTGGTAAAATAAAACATGGTTCAGCATCAGTAACACCCCATTTTTCATTTTTGTAGGTGCAAATGCTGACAGACTTCATTCACATAAATAGATTGGCATTGGGAAGAACACTGTTATCACAATGTCACTCCGTTCTTTAAAAACTTCTTCTGAATTGTGTGCCAAAAAAATTACTTAGTGATTTCTCCTTAAAAGCATTTAAAAATATCAGTGGAAACCTGGATTTGGTTCTTCCTTCTGTTTTGTTGGAAGCAAAAAAAACTACCTGAGTAACTTGCAAAAGAATTTATCTGTTCATCAAACCACTCACTTTCTCAACACCAACACCAGATGGATCCACTATTAGATATTCCCCCAGCGCCACCCCAGGAAGTGTACCACTGTAATATTTGTATGCTTTTAATTAATTCATTCATTAAAAAAAGATGTGAGAACCCAGAACTGGGTTAACATCTCGACTGCACTTGATCTTGAGCAAATGAATTGTTTTTTAGGAAAGGGAAGAAACGGAAATTGGAGATCTTGGAAAATCTTTTCCCATTCCCAGGTTTTGTATATTTAATATGTTAGTCCTCTCATGAGTATATTTACATAATAAGTTAAGATACTTAAGGAAGATGCGGTTAATTTGAAGACATTAATTCTTGGAGGTAATGAGCTTATGCATGGGAATGTTTTCCCACCAGAATCTCTCAGATCCTATGTCACCTGCAACCACAAATTCTACCTATTTCTTTTAGACTTGCTTGGTTGGTATTTTTAAAAGTTTTTATGAGTTCAAATGAAGTAGATTTACCACATCAAAGAGTAAACCATCAGTGCTATTTAATAGAAATATAGTGAAAACCACATATGTAATTTTAAATGTTCTAGTAGCTGCACATAAAAGGAAAAAGAAAAAGTGAAATTAATTTTAATAATATTTTATTTAACTCAGTATATCACAGTGCTGTCATTTCAACATGTTATCAATATGAAATTTGTTAATGATATATTTTACATTCTTATTTTTGTACTAAGTCTTTGAAATCCAGTGTGTATTTCATATTTACAGCACATCTCAATTAGCACTAGTCATATGTCATGTACTCAATAGCTACATGTTCCTAGTGGCTACCATATGGGCAGTATGGCTATAGATAGTTGGAAAGTAAACTCTGTGCATTCTCTAATACTGTTTTGCAGATGTACAAAGCAGGAAGAAATGTAAACCCACTAATTAGCATTGTTCTAAGTGACATTCTTCACCCCACATCATACTCCCTATGAAATCTGGCACTTTACTGAAGTTCTAATTAACTACTGTTTTTTGCTGTGTATATCACTTCATGGCAAATGTACATGGTATAGTACTTATCACACTCTAAATCACATTTGAAGTAGAATAATCAAGTGTATTTTTCATTAGAAAACTGATTTACTCCAGTTTTTTATTAGTTGTATTTGTTCCCTCTAAACTGCAAAAATCAGTAATTTTAGATGCTTCTCAAGCACTAGGCTCAGTCTGAGTTGAGATCTACTTCTATGGGGATTGGGGCCCCTTCGCTTCTATTTTTGCTCCTCTTTTTCTCCCATTTCCACTCCTCACCTCTGCTCTCCTCTCTTCCCTTTCTGCCATCAGAAGCTCAATTTTAATACAGGCCCCCGCGTGCCCAGTTCCAATGGATGAATAATGATTGGTAAATGATCTAGTTTTCCTTTGCCAGTGATTGGGGCAGTGGATCTTAAACCTTAGCATGAATCAGAATCACCTGGAAAACTTGTTATAACCCAGAATTCTGGGCCCTAACCCTGGAGTTTCTGATTCAGTAGGCCTGGGATGGAGCCTGAGAATTTGTATTTTTCACAAGATCCCAGGTGGTGATGCTGCTGCTGCTGGTCTGAGGACCACACTTTAAGAAGCACTGGTGTAGGGTATAGACGTGTGATTCATGTTGGTCAGTAAGCCGTAAGGACAACTGCGAAAGTTTGTCCTTGCTAATGAGAAACGATCCAGGCAAAACAGTGTTATTTTTTTCTCTCCGCCCACCCCTCCCCCCTCACCCCGCTATCTCCTTGCTTCCTTCTTTGGATGCTGTCATGTAAGGTCAAATTTGTTGGAGCTGCTACAGCTATCCTGTAACAATGAAAGGGAACCAAGAGAATTTAGAGATGCCCTCTACATTCTGACATTAGGAAGCTCCTGAAAGACCTACTTCCATGGTCTTGTGTATAAAATAATTTTAAAAGTCTGTATCTTCAAGCCACAATCTGTCTTGTTTTCTGTCGTTTGCAGCCCAAAGCATTCACCACAGATACAGTGACTACTTATCTCAAACCACTGTGCCATCAACTGCATGGTAATGGAATGGTACTGCATGGAATAGGAACGTAGACTCAAAACGATGTCATCATAGAATTGTGGCACTAAAACCATAATGCCTTAAAATAACACCAAGTCTTTTTTTTTGATAAACATGCTACTTGTGTGTGTAGTATCTCAGGGCTAGAGTTAGAGGAAGCTATGTAGACTGTCTCTGTGTGTAGGTTGGATCCCAACAAGCTGAAATACAGTATCCAGAGTATTGTTTCATGGATAAAGTATGGGAGATATCCTAATCAAATTAGCTAGGAAGACTAGAGAAAGTGTGTGATGTCCAGGACTTTCTGGAGGGGAAGATGACTGCCTCTCATTTGATCATGATTCTTTGTTTAATGATGATATAACACCCCCCAACCTCCCGCCCCAGTAATCATGTCTATCTTGTTAACCTTTGTATGACGCCATAAACGGTAAGCTCTTCAGAAGGACAGTGACAATGCTTCTTTGTTTCCTGTTGAATTCCAGTACCTTCTAAGACAATCATAATTGGCATTCAGTGCATTTTAATTGAATAAATGGACACATGTATATTCATTATAAATGTTCGTTGTAAATGAAATACCATCTCTTAAGTACAATCTAAATGTGATCCAGGTATACTGGAGGAAGAGGGAACTTTTCCTAACAAGTGGTATTTTGAAAATTTCAAATGTCTAAAATGATTAAAGCTAAAGGGGATTTCAAGGCTGGTATCAGGCAGTTCAATTTGAAGCAAAGCTGCTTCAAACCTTCTCCACTCCCAGCCGTAGGAAGAGGCAGACAGTTATGAAAGCTTGCAGGCTGGAAGGAAATTCTAATTCCTTGGAATGCCCTGAAGAAGGCTGTAGACTCTGACTATTTTACTGTAAGACCTGATAACCCTGGAAAAAAAAATAGAAAAAACACATAAAACAGGCCACGAGCCCGATTAGAGGGCCAACTTGGAGCTGTGTTATCACAGGTCCTCAAGAAATCAGCAGGGCCAGAAATAAGGCAGGCTGCAGGCAATTACAGATTGTCATTAAAGTTAAAAATATGACCCACAGCACTGTTGCTGTATTGCTTTAGACTACTAAACCTCCACGCTGTCAGTTGTGACACGAAGCATGGGAAAGGACAGTCAAAATTCTATGCTATTTCTGCATTTTATTACAAAAGTAAAAATCTGTACATTTTTATACAATTCAAATAGGTAAGCATAGACTGATTTTTATGACATAAAGGCAGAGTAGAAAGGTGGAGAAGAGATGTTCAATACACTTAAAGAAGAGCATTCAAATGGCTGCTTCCTAATTGCTTAGGTTTACGTGGTAATATAATCAGCAACAAGGATGACTGTCCCACTGGTCTTCTTCAACAGTTTTCAAAGTCAAGAATTGCAGACAGTAGACAATATAGGTATTGTGTCTGATGAATTTAAAAAAATGCATGAGGATTATGGCCAAGTAAATAACATTTCAAGTAAGTGTTTAATGTGCTGAAAAAATTCACAACAGTGAAAAGACTTAGATGAAAGAAGATTCAATTCTGAGTAAGGGCACAAGGATTAAGTGAATGTCAAGATGAACTTCCCAGTATGGATCCATTCTTTGTATAACAATTGAACCCCTACTTCACAGCGTGGTAGAGTGTAATTTAACTCAAGAGGGCTAATAAATGTGCTAAATAGGAATGATTTGGTAAAGAAGGAAGGATTTTTAATGTCAAGGACAAAGCAATTTGTGATTTGGTTTTTAATCTGCAGACAGTAGGTAGTATCAAGTCATCAAACAGTCCAAAGAATAGGCCACTAATTGAAACAGAACATGGAAACATTAATGAAATTGATTAGAAGTCACAAAGCAGCTGGATTTGTCAGCATTTCAGCAGATGGAGTAGATCTGATTGATGAAATGACAAGGCTCTGAAACAAAACTGGAAATTAAATGTACAGCCAGATAGTCCTGGCACCAAAAACGTACAATTGCATAAAATTTGAGGAACAGGCCAGGAAGGGATCTTGAGAAATGCTCCTGAATGGCGTTAGAGAATATAATTGTTTGTCATTTGGCTCCAACCTGCCACTTCTGATGACTGCTAGGAGTCTGAGAGTTGGTATAGTGAAAATACTCCATGCTATGGCTTGGGTTTAGGTGGCGATATCACAGGGAACAGGATCGCTTTAGAATATCTTCTTTTCACTCTTATTTTATAACTACTGCTCCATGGGCTTTGTCACATTACACAAATGCAACGTTTTCCCAGCTATGTACCTTGAAGCACTAGGGACCCAATGAGATGCTCATAGACGTTCAGTGAAAAGGTTGCTTGGTCAAATAAGTCTGGAGAAGTCTGTATAATATGATTCATTCTAGAGAGTCCCAACACATATTAGCATAGCAAAGGCAAAGTCCTATAGAAAGTGAGAGTTTGCTAAGCTTTCATGACTGCTGAAATGAATTTTTAAGAAACACCTATACTCTCTCAGAGGGACTATTGCTTTGGAGCAAAGTTTGGAATGTTACCCTGGTGTCCCCAAAGCATTCATAGACCTGGGCCCTTCTAAGTACCTACTTCCTGTTGTCTGGGAAAATGAGGTAACTCCTGAAGAGAGTCTAGCTCACCATGAAATGTTTGCTTAACAGTTAACATCCCATATGTATTTGATTGTATTTGGAAAGATGCTTAATTTTTTGTGCTTATATTTATGTGGGTTATAGACTCAGTTCCTATAGATGATCATAGACAGGCTTCAATTCTGTTATGCTGAGAGTATTTGTCTAGTGCATCATCTTGTTTTAAGGTGTCAATCCTGGGCAAGGAAAGCAAACCTAGTCGTCAGTGATACCAAGTTCTGTGGTACACAAGAGCATCTCTTTAGGTTTTACTTAAAATAAATCAACATCTGATTAGATCAAACATTTCTTCTTTCATTGCCTTATTTATTCTTTTAAAAAGTTTAGGCAGTTGTCTAAAGACTCCTTTGAATATTTCCTAGTTCATAGAATATACCCAATTTCAAATTATCTTAATTTAAAAATTAACAATGTATGTGCCACAATGTGTAAAAATGTATGACTTTTTTTTTAACATCAAAAAATCAATTAGTGTAAAAAACCATATTAATAGACTAAAGGACAAAAACCACATGGAAAGAGGAATGATCAGGAATTGAGGAAGAAGACCAGTTGTTTTCACCAATTCTGTGCCCCAAAGAGGGGAAAAAACCCCATACAAACGGAGAATAACATTTCTCACCAGAATTGAACAAAATGAATCAGGCACACATAGTATAAATTGAAGTTATTTATATCTCCTCAAATTTCTATGACCTATTTACACAGGAGAACCCTGAGAATCATGTTTTTGGGGAATATTTAGCTAAGGGTACAACTTTTACAACTCTTGGGCATTTTAACCATGACTGTTTACAGATGTGTGGCTATAGTTCCACAGAAGATAGTTGTACCGTGTGAGTCCGTGGTGATTTCTGTATTCTGTCTGCTTCAGTCTGATTGCAGCATATCTTCTCCTCTTTCTTAGCAAACTCACTCACTGCTCTAGTTTTAGGCATTTCAGCTACAAGTGAACATTATGTTTTTGAAGTGATTCTTTCTCCTAAGGCTTTAATCTCAACAATTAAAATTGAGATTGAAATAGAAGCAATCAGAAGTATACTCTCGAGAAAGAATATCTCCTGAATTGGATTCAGTTAGTGAAATATATTCTTTGGTTTCAATTTTCTTACAAGAAGGAGAGCGTACTTCCTAAAATTCCTATAATTAGCATGGATTCTGTTTTTTTCAAACATGACTGGATATAATGTATAGAATGTCAGCAGTATTCTCATTGGTGGCTTTATGTATTGAAGACACTTACTGACAGAACCAGGAAACATATCTCATCTTAAAGAGGGCTCAGATGGACTACTTCCTGGATAGCCATTTAGAGAGGATAACAGCACTGAAATTTTGGATATTGGTACTGCCGATTTGTTTAAATTTGTGCTCATTTAAACTCTGCCTTTTGGACAGGAAAGGAACAAGCATGGTTTGATCTGTTCCTTAGTTCGTTTCCTATTTCTTCTCTCAGAAAAGAGCAAGAAAAAAAGGGAGAGGGAGGTAGGAAAATGCAGATATTTTGCTATTTAAAAAACTCATTTACATGCATTTCCAACAGGTAAATTTATAAAGCTGAGGTGTGATTTACATGTAAATCAGAGTTCAAAACATTTCTTGGCTTCAGGATGTGAAGACTGCCATTGGCTAAAATGGCAAGAGAAATGGGCTCAAGTTAGAATATAATCTGGGATGGGTGATGCTCTGGTGGGTCAGTCCTCACCACATTTTCCCATGGGCCTAGAACGGCAGTGAATCATTGATTACTGCTTTCAGGTGCTGTGGCATGCTCCTCAGGACCCGATAATTATAGCATGACTTTGGGGAGTGCTTCCAAGGCCTGGGAGATGCCCACTACAGTGTTGGTAATTGACTCTTGGGAAATGGTCAGTTGTTTTCATTTGTCTTGAGAAACCACACCTTCTGGATGTCTTCCATAAATAAGAAGATAATACAAAGATCTCAGTAGACTGTATCTCTATAAATACAGTTTTCTGAAACCCAGAACTGAGTAACTTTAAAGTTGCAGGGCATGTCAGGACAGATTCAGTATTTGATGTCCTGAGACTGCCTAAGCAGAGTCATTTCTCTTGGAAAGTGACAAGCTGTCACTAGAAAGTGAACCGCTCTCCTTTATTGGTTTCTAAGAGTTTGGCCTTTCAGAGAGTTTCTATATCTAACTGAACTTGTGGTGACATATTTTATTCTCCCACCAACTCTTCACAGGATGAAATATTAACTAGGTTAGCTGGCCCTTCCATGAGCTAACTCTTACCTTCTGAATACTTTTACCTTAGGGAATGACTGGAATCCAGGAACGTGATTCTGGACTGCTACAGAATGATGAAGAATCCTTGTGTATGCGATAGTCACTATGGGGTTAGTAAAAATAGTGGTTGTGTCCCAAGTGAAAGTTTGAGGCAAGTGGAGTAGAATAGCATTTTGGGGCTACTTTGGAAGGACTTCGTTTCACTCCATTTCTCTACAAGTCCTCCTCACTTTCTTTAACCGTAAAAACTATGTATTTTAAGATTTGGAAGATTCTTACATCAGCTTACCTGATGAACACTCACTGCCTCTTGGAAAATCCCCTCCTTCTTGCCTGATGACTGAGTCAAGAACTGTTAATAAGGAGGACAATCAAGGAATCCTCCCCCTGTTTTTTTCTCTCTTTCCTTCTTTCATTACTCCTTTGCCTGTGCAAGTCACATTAAATTCTTTTTAGAATTCAATTCTTTAAAGAATTAGAGTTCTTTTTGGGACCATGACTATGAGAGTAGAAAACATTGTTGCTTGGTATACTTTTATCAAGAGGAATTGACAACAGTGAAGACAGATTGTAGAGAAAGGTGAAGGAAGTAGAAGAATCACAGGCATCTATCCTCAACCTAGAAGAAAGGCAGGGTCACAGACCATGTAGTATAGTTTGGGAGATGAGCCATCGTGGCGGAGAAGATGCTGAGTTTAGTTTTGGACATGTTGTATTGGGGCAAACTGATGTGGAGATGCAAACAGCCTGAAGTTAAAGCCTCAGGTTCATGAAACAAATTTGAGAGGAGAATTAATTTCCTGTAACTGCTGTAAAAAACGATTCCAGAGGCGTGAAACAACACAAATTTATTGTCTTATAGCTCTTGAGATCAGAAGTCTGAAATGGATCTCACTGGTCTCCAGGTCTGCATTCCTTCTGGAGCCATTAGGGGAATAATCTGTTTCCTTGCCTTTTCCGGGTTCTAGAAGCCACCTGCATCCCTTTGTTTGTGGATCTTTCCTCCATATTCAAAGCTAGAAATGTAGCACTTCACTTATCGGGACTCTTGTGATTTCGTTGGGTCCATCCAGAAAATCCACCACATACCTGAAAAGTCTCTTTGGCCATGTAAAGTAATCAGGTTCCAATGATTAGGGCATGGGCCTCTTTAACAGGGGCATTATTCTGCCTATCACAGGAGGCATTTGTCTGGAGGTATAATTGGATTTACTCTTTTATGTACGAAAGGGAGTATAGGTAGAGAGAGAAGCTGAGAGAAGTGAAGAATAAGACTTTCTCCTCTTAGTTTTCTGTCATCTTCTTTTCCTATACCCTTCGCCTTTCTCTTCTCACGATCAGGAGTAATTCTATTCCCCTACTTTGTTTTCCTCCCCACACTTTTAACTAGTCTCAGGGGTCTTCTCAAACAAGGCTTTAACTGTGTTGGCATTTCTCAGGGAAAATAGAGTGACTTTATTTCCTTGTTTATTCTCACCTGTAGCCTTGCAAAGTACTGGAATTTTTTCAAAAGCAAAGGAGAGCTTATTTTCATTCGTTTAGTCTTAGTAGTCTTTAGTCAATATCTACTTAGAATGAATTTTATAAAATAGCATTATAGCTGTACTACTGCTAAGTGAACCACATGCAGTTCATTCTTTCCCTCCATTTAAATAATGAGGAAATAATTGTGTTTTCAATACTAGGACTAAACTGCTATGCTATTGACAAAGTCTTAATTGATTTGAAATATGAGAAAGCTCATGCCCTTTTCTGATATAATTGGTTTAAACCCTTGGGTACTCTACCGGGATTTAACTACTGAGAATGCTTACTGAATGCTGCCTTCCTGTTGGGCCCTGTGCTCAGTGCTGCCACACTGAGAGGCTGTGTGCTGCAGGCTGAGAAACCACTTAACCTACAGCAGCAGGGTGTGTGGGCTTTGGTGTCTGCATCCATTCGTTTAATCATTGATTTTAAAATATATATTTTATTTATTCATTTGGCTGTGCCGGGTCTTCGTTGCAGCATGTGTGCTCTTAGTTGCGGCATGCAGGATCTAGTTCCCAGACCAGGGATCGAACCCAGGCGCCCTGCATTGGGAGCGTGGAGTCGTAACCACTGGACCACCAGTGAAGTCCCAATAATTGATTTGTTAATTCTGCATTAAACACTGCAGTGCCTCTAGTGTGCAGGCACTGTGTAGACCCTGGGGATAAGTTCTGAATAAACCATAGTCCCTAGCAATTAAGATACTTACAGTCACTGGTTGGGGATGGGAGGAGAAGTCCTACAAGAAAATAGGCAACTATATTATACCATGAAAAGTGCTGTGAGGGTGGTGGGCCTACAGTCCTATGGGAACGCATACGTGTAAGAGGTATTCTAATCCAGACGTGGGGCTTCAGGGAAGGCTGCCTATAGAAACTAGTATCTAAGTTGAGTCCTGAAAGACCAGTAAGAATTATCCAGGCAAATATAGAGATGGGAGGAGGGCATTATGAGCTTTCCTGGGAGAAGTGCTAGCAGGTGCAGAAGATGAGGCAGGAGAGAGCAGGATTGAAGTCCTTACTCAATTCCTTCTCTCTGAGTATCTTTGGGAAATACTTGAACTGTCGGAGTCCCTTCATCTGTAATAATGTGTCAAGGCATTGTCAAGGAAATGAAATGGAAGAGTTGAGAGATAATATGTTTCTTGTTTTTTGTTGTTGTCTTTTGTTTTTCATTAGTTACATGGTAATTAATCAGTGATCCTCCCCACTCCACAAAATAACTAGAAAACAAAATAAAAAAATAAAATCCCAACCTGAATATGCTCTAGATTTCTTAGCCTGACAGTATCAATGTACTTTAGACATTGATTATTCTTATTCTGACAGTATCAATGTACTTTAGACTATTAAATGTATCAATGTACTTCAGACTATTAAATGATTAATAATGATTTTAATTTGTCAATCACAGTTGAAGTAGTACTCATCTCCAGCTGTCATATATATATATATATATATATATACATACATACATACACACATATATATATATTTTAAACTAAAGCCTTATCCTTTACTTTTCAAAACACTTTGACAAATCAGATGAATGCATGTCCACATTGCTTAAAATAGACCAATCATGAGCCTAAATATAGCATGTGTTTTCCTTGATTACTGTAATGCATTTTCATAGGAAGTTTTCTTCCAAGGAAACCCTGAGTTTGTTAAGCTGGAGGTGCTCTTTCAGATGTTGGCAATAGTTGGGGACAGTGGGCATGATTAAGAGGGAGTGAAAGCATTATTTTAAGTGAGGACAGTTTAATCATGCTGACTGATGAACGCATCCTGCAATTTGGAACAATTTGTCCTTTCTATGCAAGTCTACATTATCATCATTTGTCATCACTCTTGTTATAAATATATTAAGCACATAGGGATTCTGGGCAATACTTATTTTTTCAGGGCAGGATTTATAAAATTTATTTATTGATCGGTAAATAGGCATCCCAAATTCATAGAAAATTGAGAGACGACATGGCATAGTGAGTCATGGAGTATCAGTGAAGAGGTTAAGTCCAGAGGCTTTTGAATGTCAGAAAGACCTGGGTTTAAATTCAGCCCTCACTTTAAAAAAAAAAAAAATTCAGGCCTTACTACATGACCCTGAAAAACTATCATTGTCTCTATGCCTCAGTTTTCTCATCTGTAAAATGGTGGTATGAACAGTACTTTCCTCAAAGTATACTAAAAAGAATTAAATGGAATGCTGTATTAGAATTAATTATATTTCATACATATCTCTTCATGAGAGGTAAACGTTATTAAGTATCATTATTAGAGTTGTGATTTTTTTTCAAGTTTAGCTCATGTTGCAGTTGCTGAACTGAGGAGTCAAGGGATAGGAGGGAGTCGGTAACCCTGAAAACCCTTTCCAATGAGAGAATCAAAGGAAGGCAGTGAGATGTGGGCCAAGATCTCAAGTGTCAGTTTTTACAGGTTGGCATATCATCATGCATGCATGATAGGTCCTGCATCCACTGTCTGGATAACGATACAAGTAATGGGATGTCAGTGAATCAAGTCAAGGAGGTCCAAGATGGAGTGATACGATTGTGAAAGTTGGCCCCCAAAGATTTTACAAGCTGTTGCCTTTCGAATATAATTTTATCCTAATAAGCTAATTAAATCTAAAAGTGTGAAAGTGAGTCTGAGCATGGACTTACCGTTGACTCTTGCCTTATTTTTTAAATAAGCACAGTACTTTCTATTCCTCTCTCTCGAGATATATTTCCCAGCTAGAACACTTCAGAATAGATTGCTCGGCCACCTCCATTAACACTGCACCTCTTCCCACTGCAGGTGTGGGCCTGATCTCTCCAGGCCTGGATTAATGGGGCCTCACTCCCAGACACACAGGCAACTTGCTAAGTGGCCTTCATCTCTCCCTCTGCTTTGCAGAGGGCACTGCTCAATGCTTGTGAGTAGGCATGCTTAATTAAGTGGGGGGCCCTTACTTTTAATAACATTCTATTTTTAATTCTGAGATGTTCTTAATTTTAATGACAATTCCACTCTTAAAATGACCTGGACAGCAAGCCAGAAATGCTCTTTGGTGAATTTCTTAGACGTTATTTAGGCTGATAACAATCTGTTTTGTAAATCAGGAGAAATTGAACAATTACCCAGATGTCCCCTGAGCAAGGATCACATTGGATTTGAACAGATTGCTGCCCCCCTTTTCTTTTTCCCTTCAGTACTTCATATTACCTTTCTTGCCTTTAAGAGTTTGCGTGACGGTAAAAGAGGGAATATAAACATGAATCTATGTGACAATATGCTACATGACCCACATGTAACACACTCTGGCTTTCCTTGAATAAAGGCTTCATGACAAGCCATTGCAGGAAATACTTCAGGGCTTTATAAGCCTAATTAGAATTTCATTAACTGAATCATAAATTACCTCTGGCTCATGTCTGCTTGTTACCTTTTCCCTCTCAGTTTGGATTTTGACCCATGGGTTTTCCTGTTTAATGTGGCAGCTGCTTAGATCCTATGTGAAGGGTAGCCTTGAAATGCATGCAGTCAAGGGGCTATCCTCAGTCTGTTTGAAGTGCACTTGGAAATTGTAGGCTTAGCAGGAAGAGAAGCTCAAATGCTGACAGACACTGCAGCTTGAAGTGTTAAATGGACGGCACTCTAAGGGAACGTGGAGACATGATGTCTCTGTGCCAAGGGTGCTTTGGTCTTAAAAAATCCAGATCTCATTTGAAAAGACTTCATGTGGTTTCCTCCCTCGATTTGAGTTTCGAGATTCACTTAGAATTAAAATCAGGCAGTAGTAAAATATCAAAAGTTTAAAATGTCACACACAAACTCATCAGCTTATGGAAATGGAAGAATACTGAGGAAGGTACATCTGGAATGTAGTCCAGTAGCTCTGAGAGTTATGTGCTGCTTAAAGGTGTCAATCCTGTATCACCTAAGACAATCCACTGGCTGCTCTAAGTCTGACAGTTCATAGCACATTGTTAATTCACCTGAATCTGATTTATGTACATGCAAACACTGTAATGAGAAGAATTACTATGACTGTTAGTGGTAGATGCTATCTGAATGGACGCCAAGATGTTGGCTGATTGTTGGTGCAATGCCAAGTTTCTGGGTTTTTTTCCTCTGTTATGTGTGTGTATGTGTTTTAATGTGGGTAGATCATTCTGCACTTTAAATTGTTCAGGGTTTTAATTGGCAAGATGTGTGGCATCTTGTTTGGTTTGATCTGGTTTTCTGTGCATCCAGGTACTGGAGTTGACTCTCTGATACCAGTACAAGATTGCCTTGATATTTCTCTGTCTATACACCTTAAAAAAATTACAATAGTTATTTTTTTTAAAGTTACTGTAACTGAGACAGGCTGGGACCTGGGACCCTCTGCTGCAGTGCTGCAGTGCTTGTATCTGGACACACCTCTCCTCCAGCAACAAAATACAAAGAAACTGTACGGGACTAAAAATAACTGTGTGCATGGGGCAGTTGGGGCAAATTCTGGACCCAAAAGATACAAAGAGACCAAAAATTCCAACTCCCACTTCTGAAGAGCCTGGAGCAAAAACAGGGTGTTGGGAGCTTTAAAAGCAGGGTACTGTGCATGCCCCCTGCACACAGCACCACCTAAGGCGTGGGCAAAACACCTAAGCCACCCGACCCCTGGACACACCCCTATCCTCACCCCATATAAGAAACAAGGGAACCTGTTGTTTGTTCTCACTCCCCGCTGCTGCAGCAGGGGCCCCAGTAAAACCTTGCCTGAATTTCTTGTCTGGCCTCTGGTCAATATCTGTTGATTGGGGAAGGCCAAGAACCCTGGTTGGTAACATAACTAGACTCTTTTATAGATTTAAAATTTTTCCTTTAGTGTTCAAATTTTGATGACTTTAATTGGATAACTTCTGCCTCTTTACCCATCTGAAAAATAAAATATCAGGGCCTTAGACCAAGAGTCCTTAAACTATTTAATTTCTGTAGCTCCTGAAGGAAAAGTCCATCTACTTTTACAGTTCTCTGCTGAGGTTATGGGAATGGATTCTTTGAAAATGAAGATTTTTCCAGAAGAGCTTTAAACTTTTTGAAAAACATACAGCTTATTTGAACATCGGGCGGCCTGAGGGAAATCTTGCTGAAATCTAGATGCATAACCCAGGCGAAAATGCTGGCAGTTACTTGGCTATCTCCAGACCATTTTCTTTTTTAGGGCCATAAAATTTCCCACTCAAGACAGGGAAGAGGGTCTACCATTTCCAGTCTTATGAGGCCTGAGATTGCTTCCTGTCATAATTGTACTTAACTAGCATTATACTTTAATATCAGATACTCTCTTTCTTCAATATCACCTTAGCAAGTCCAGCTACACCCAAATGTCAGAAACGTTCCTCTTCTTATAATTTAAGCATACCTAGGAAAGAAGGGCAAAGAACTAGGGATTTCATGTTAGTGGAAAAGAGTCTGGAGACCCCTCCTCCCATGGGCCTCAGTTCTCCGTAAGGATGTAAAGAAGAATCTGAGGTATTACTGGTTGCAAGAGAGTTTATTGTAGATAAGGAGAGAACAGAGAGACCACCTCAAGAGAGAGGTGGGCCAGGCCAGGGAAGGCAATGGCCCCGGAGGGCTGGGGTGTAGAGTTTTTAAGACAAGGTCGTTGATTGACAGTCTTGATTGACAGATGCAGGTTATATAACAAGAGGCTCTGACGCGCATGTCCTTCCCATAATTCAGTCTGTTATAATCAGATGTATGTATTCATTGAATATTTATGAACCTTTAATGAGGCTAATGGCCGCCAAAGGTTATCTTTGGACACGATAGCGTGAGGTGTGCGCATATGCCAGAGTGGGGTAAGTCCCTCCAGTCGGCCAGTGGGGGATTTTTCCGGATCCCTGACCATTTTGGAGTACTGATGGGGGCGTGTTTGGGGCGGGGTTGGCAAATAGCTTGGTGGGATTAGGCGGGTATTGGACTTTCAGCCAACGGGGCTGCCTCTCATTGCTCATGGCTAACTTCCTGCCTAACACTTAAGACAAAGAAAAAGAAAAATAGGGGAACTGGCATTCTAAATGCAATTAGTACAATAAGGCCAGACCCCATCTTTCAATCAAACATTCAAACCTCAAATTTATACTGAGTGCTTACTACATACATGGTACTATGTGAGGTATTATATTGTCAGGAAAAATTGTGAAATACTGGTATGGGCTCCCCGCCCCCCCCCCAAAAAAAAAAAGAATCTGAAGCGTCCTATCTAGCATGACCGACCCTCTGGGTTATCTCTGATTTTCACTGTCTTTTAGCTATTTTATAACTCTCTAAGTTGTAGAGAACCAAGAATAATGCAAATGATTCTAGTCCCTAGAAATGTAAATTAGTTGTGTCTGGTGGAATTAAATTGATTATAGCCCTGTGAATAGACCTGTTTGGCATTTAGTTGTAAATTTATTGCAGAATTCCTCATCTGATTATATATGCATGGTATTTTAAATTCTCCTCTGAACAGGTTGTAACATCTTACTGGTCCCCTTTTTAATTATTGAGTTAAATAAAGTCTTGGCATGTTCATTTTATATTTGTTTAAGGGTCATGATTATGCTGTCTTTTAAACACTAATAGTTTGGCAGCAAAAAATATGACTCATACTTGCTCTTAAATTGTTTGCTTTTTAATTGGGGAGATAAGACAAATAGCTACAAGTTGACATGTAATTCTGAGCTCTCAGTCAGTAGGGTTGGTGTTACTGTATATTTTTAGGGCAGATTTTACTAATCAATAACTCTTTGTACTTATTCTTTCAGTTCTTTTAACTAGTTGATTACTTACAAGTGAGAAAATTCATGTAAAAAAATAAAATAGTTATCTTTTATAGGCTGCTGTAGCCACAGGGATTAAAAAAAAGTCTTTTTGGATGACATTTTTTCATTATCAGAATAAGAATTTTATTAATATCTAGAAAATAATCATGGAAAATAAGAAAACTTGGATATCATGGAAAATCAAGGAGAATAAAAACAATAACCTACAGCTCTACTAAGTAATGCAAACATTTTGGTATGTTTTCATCTCGATTTTCTAGGCTAAGTTTTGTTGTTGTCTTTAGTTTTGTTTGGTTGTTTGGTTTGTTTCTTTTGCATAGTATATGTAGCCTGAGTAATGGTCCCCCCAAAGAGCCACATCTAATCCATGGAACCCATGAATATGTGAGGTTACATGGTAAAGGGGAAATAGAGCTGCAGATGGAACTACGGTTGCTAATCAGCTGACCTTAAAATAGGTAGGTAATCCTGGATTATTTAGGTGGGCCCATATAACTACAGTGGTCCTTAAAAGTGGAAAAGGGAGGTGGAAAAGGGAAAGCCCGAAAGATGCCAGCTTGCTGGAGAAGAGGGCCACATGCCAAGGAATGCAGGTGGCCTCTAGAATCTGGGAAAAGCAAGGAGATGGATCTTCTCCTAAAGCATCCAGGAGCAATGCAGTCCTGCCGACACCTTGATTTTAGTCCACTGAGATGTATTTCAGACTTCTGACCTCTAGAACTATGGAATAATACATTTATATTGTTTAAGCTACTAAGTTTGTGGTAATTTTTTTACAGCAGCAATACGAAATGAATACAGTGCACGTACATAGATTTTTAAAACCTATAATACACCATATGCACTTACAAGTTATTTTAAATATTTGCAAACATAATTTGTAATGGACACTTCATAGTTTACTTAATCACTCTTATTATCATCCATTTGGAATGTTTCTATTTTTCTATTAAAATATGTTTCTATTAATATAATTTGGGCATAAAGCTTTTGTATATTTTACATTGTTTCCCTAGGATAGATTCACAAAAGTAGAATTATTGCATCAAAAGGTAGAAGCATTTTCAGGGCAAAAAGCTGTGAGGAAAGGCAGAGGAAGATCATAGAATTCATATTTCTGACCAACAGGAGGGTGTATTTTCAGCTCTTAGCAAACCCACTCCAAAGAACTGAGTAAATAATTCCCCTTGCCTCCTTTTCCACCTTCCCTAGTTGCACAGTGCGACACAACCCAAAAAGAAGAACGAGGCAAATTTGAAATATCTGGGTGACAGTCTTACAGACTCAGATACAGAAAGCAGCAGAGTGACATCATTAACCCTGAAATAAGTAACTGGTGAAAGGTACAGAATTTAGCAGAGCTTCTTGAAGAAAAACAATCTCCTTCAAGTACGTTTAGAGTGACAGTTCTTTGTGCAGTTAGGACTTGTATAAGATGATGATCCTCTTGGGATGGGGCCTCAGAGGGTGATCACAGTTTTCAGAGTACAAGAAGGTATTTTGAGAATGGACAAGAGATGCTTCCTTTGGTACTATGGTTCAGGTGTTTGCTAATTCCTAGTAAGGGGGAAATTAATGTTGGAACCAACTATATTATTTTAACATGTTAGTTATAATCAGCTGCGTGGTAACCCACCTGTAATTCTTACTCTATATAGCAGACTCAGTGATTTCCAATAAATCCTATAATTATTTTCCTAAATAATAACATATCTCTCCAGGTGTTCTCATAGCTAGGTATCTTGGCAAAGTTGACAAACTTGACAACTGTAGTCAGAATTCCTGTATCTCGAGTGTGCAGACCAGGTAAATAATGCCTTCTTCCTCACTCTTCCCCCAGGCTTATATGGAATATTGCCTTTGTCTGGGTATGCTGTACAGCACACTGTCACATCCAGACTTTGTACTTTCAAAGGCTATCCTTGAAGTAGATAAAATGATGCAACCAGTTGGAAAAAAGAATAATGTGGAATCTTTCAGTTAGCTATTTCTTGGATTCCCTAGGTAACTAGCAGAAGAGCAGTTTTAAGCTCTTAAGCCTATCTTAGTGAAATAAAGATTTCATGCCTAGATATGCAGGAAAAAGTGAAACTGGGGAAGAGAAATGAACTGAAAGGTCCAAGCATAATGTTAATTATTCTATTTTAATTTTTCTATTTATTAAAAATCCCTCTGCCACCACTCTATCATCTCTGACTTATTTTACATATAATTTCATTTAACATGCCATGAGAAGGTGAATCAGGATAGGTTGTAGTGTTTATTAGGGGTGTTTGAGGGCTGGGGAGGTGACTTCCTGGGACATATCCCTGTAGGAATGATGCTCAGATTAAACAGCAAGAAGACAGCTGAGTGGAAAATGTGTCATTCCAGGATGGAGTTGGACCTTGACTCTGGTATAAACTGGTATAAAATTAGAAAAGGAGGGCATTAAGTGTTGGCCTAGAACCACAGAAGAAAGGTTATAATTTCACTAGAATAATGTTTCTTTGAACGAGGTAAGTTTTACGTGGGACTGCAAGGAGGATGGGGACTACTACAGATATTTAATTAAACATTTGGGAGAACAGTCTGCCCTCCATATCAACAGCTTCTGCATCCATGGATTCGACTAACCATGGATTGAAAATATTTAGAATAAAAAAAATTCCAGAAAGTTCCAAAAAGCAAAACTTGAACTTACATAGAATTTACATTGTATTTATAATCATTTACATAGCATTTACATTGTATTAGGTATTATAAGTAATCTAGAGATGATTTAAAGTATATGGGAGGATGTGCATAGGTTATACGCAAATACTATGCCATTTTATATAAAGGACTTGAGCATCTGTGCATTTTGATATCTGTGCGTGGGTCCTGGAACCAGTCCCCCACGGATACAGAGGGACAACTGTAATAAGGAAAAATGCTGAAAAAAATGGCAACAGTTGCTCAGGAGCCAGCTAGCAGTTCCTCTGTTTTATTTTTCCAGGGTAGAGACATTTGCTTAGAATGTAATGGATTTCGAAATAATCACTTTCATCCTAAATGAGTCTACCCAGGAAGAAAAAGCTATTAAGCCATCAGTGCAGTCGCCTCCCTGTTCCTTACCTAGGTTTTAAAACAAAATGCTTGCAAACCAAGGATCTCATTTTCAAGAGAGGCCTGTAAGTTGACAACATTGCCTATGGAATCTCAATTTGCAAACGTATTCCAAATATTTACCTAAGAACTTAAGTTCCTAAAATATCAATTCTTTGGAGATTAGATATTGAGGACCTATGACGCCATGTAAAGATGTATATTATAAGGCCACTTTGGAGAAGTGTATTTGCAAAAAATATTATCTGAATCTGTAGTTGTTTCAACATTCAATTGTGTGAATTAAGTATTCTGATTCCTAATTCTTGCTTTGCATATGTAAATATGGTATTTTGTACTTGTGGAATTGTTTAGATAATTAGAGAGTTGGATTCTGAGCTCAAAAATCAAATCTTTCAAAGGCACATTTGGCTGAGAAGAGTGGAGCAGTGTTTTTCGTCTTTGCTCTTTTGGGTTATGAGAAAAAGAAAGTTCTCATGGTCAACTTAAGTTATGTTGCTGCCAACCTCTCAGAGTGAAATGGCAGTTTGTGGAAATCAGTGAGTCAGGAGAAAAAAAAAATGGTGAGTTTAAAAAAAGAGAGTGAGATTAATGTGGGAAGATTGCAAACGGTGCATAGGTACCAAACGCTTATGCTCCTGGGCAGTTGCAGGGGGCTTTGTGTTCAAATATCTATTGAGCATCCAATAGGTGGTAGGCAGTCTGTTAGGTGCTGGTGATTCAGGAGTGAACAGGCAGAAAAAACCCAGGCCCAATTGGAAAGGACCCAGAGAAAGGATCATGGAAGAGTCTTAAGGCCAGGAGAGTGCCGTTGTAGTGCTGACCATGAGGGAATCACATTTCTCAGTTTCTGCCTCATTGGCTCCCTATTAACCAGGCAAGTGTCTGAAAAAGCCTTTGCAAAATTACCTCACGGGTTCCCTAGACCTTGCAAGGCAAGGGTTGGGGCTTGAGTCCACGCTCAGGGAGTTGTCCTTCTGAGTATACTTTGATGATCCAGGTCTGGGTTTTTTCAAGCAGGGTTAAACTATTCATACACATAGTGAACAGATAGTTATTTAGCTTCTCCTATGTTCCAGACACCATAAAGATACAATGGTGACAAAACATTCACAGACTCTGCCTCGTATAGTTTTGAGGCTGGTGAGAGAGACAGACATTAACAAATAATTTTAAAAAAACAAAAATATGATTGCAAACTAAGATCAGAAGTTCAGGGCTCTGCAAGAATGCAGAATGGGGACCCCCTCAACTGTGCTGGGATTCGAAGGGTGAGTAGAGTTTAGCAGGGGAGTGGGAGTGAGAGGCTTGTTCCAGAAAGAGGCCAGCTTATTAGAATTCCTGGGGTTGGGAAGGAAAAAGGTCATTATGGCTGGACCACAGAGTGCTGGCAAAAGGGAGGTGAGACTCTTGGCAGAGTATGCAAGGAAGGTAGGTACAGAGAGAGAGAGAGAGAGAGAATCCTCTTGACGCTACTTGGGCTGCTGGTGGTTTCTAATCAGTACAGAGAGAAGCTCTCTGCTTCTAGTCTAGAAGTTGGGGGGATGGGTGGGAGTTGGGGGTGGTTTGGGGAAGGCATTAGATACATTTTTTTCAAAGTTGGGCTAACATTAGACAGATTCACGAACTGGGGATAGTTTTTGTTATAACATTCTAGGATCAAATGGAGTAAGATACTATTATGAAATACCAGTGTACCATTGGTTTATCCATATCTAGTCACTTTCTCTATTTCATAGGCATTAAGGAGTGGTTTGATAACATACTTCCTACAATCTAGCCCAGTGCCTGCCTGGAATATGCACTAAAAAAATTTGCTGTTAGATTAAGTTCCGTTTAATCACAAAAATCAGTACCCTGTAGACTACAAGCTAATGAAGGCCTTATGTATGTGATGGAAATCCAAGCCACGGGAGTTGGGGGAAGAAAAATGGGGATCATAACTAAATAATTTACATATTCATCCCCCAAACTGAATAGCCCAAGTTCTGGAGAATAGATTATTTTCTTAATCACTAGAATTTGGGGATAATTCAGAGGCATTTTCTTATGTAAAAGAATGAGACTTTATGATTGTGAGAATTTTGTCTGCATGATTTACCTTCAGAAGGTGCATCATATCGGAAAAAACTTCAACGTAATTTAAAGAAATGATCCTACATGTTCTCAGGAGTATTTTGTACTATCAGCTCTGTTATCAAGGCTAGTATTCTGGCAATAAATCCGTTTCTATTTTTAGTTGGATAAAAACTTGTTTATCTTGTTCGGGTTTAAAGCAGCAGTTTTCAAACAAGGATCTCCATACAAACCTGGAAGTCCACAGATATTGCAGGAGCTACAAAGTCATAGATACCTTTAAGGGAATCAATTTCCAGATCCACAGATTCTACTTAGACTCTTTCCTAAAACTAATCTCCCAGAGAGAATGGCTGGGGAGGATCCTTCCCCACTGCCCTTTCACAGTCGCTTTCCTTTATTCTTTATATATAAGATAACCATGCATCTAACCCATCTCTAATCTCATTGTAGTGTCTAACCGTAATATTTGAGACTGTATGGCTCCTGAGGGAGAGTCCTGTAAGAGCAAAGCAGAGAAAACTTTGATAAGAATTACTGATGCATGATGCACCTTATTTCTATATCATTCCAGCAACACACTCATGTCTTTCTGTTCCAGTCCATCTCACAATGAATTTGAATTTATAGGTAATAATACATTAAAATTTTTAGCTCCAAAGTTTTGACAAATATATGTTTGAAGCATGTATCAATGTAAAGTATGTTGGTAAATACATCCTCTGCAATAATTTATACTTACAGGAAAAGTTTTAGAGGTTAACCTAAAAATATGAAAGGGGATACATAGTTTTTCAAAAGCTCATGGATTTAAAACACTAGCAGTTGGGAATAAGAGAATGTGTGGCAGCCCAGTGAATGAAAAGGAGCTCTCAAACTTCTCACTAGGAAAATGATTTACCACCAATTAAATAATTTAAACTTTAAGTATACAGGTTTCCTGGGGAATGATTATATACGTGTATATGTGTATGTATATATTTCTCACAACTGTTCAGGGGGCAGATGGTGGATTTGTTGAGTTTTTCATTGACACTCTTGCTCTTATTCTAGAGGAGCATAGACTGTCTTATTCAGCAGCAAAGTTGTCTTCCAGGAGTTGAGAAACAAATGTCATTTCAATTTTTAAACACTCTGGAGCCGGGACCAAGAGAAGAGTGTTTTAACCCCAGATTTAATACTCAGAGGTCTATCTTCTCACTGTGAAAGTAGTGTTTGTTGTAAAAAAAAATCTGAAAATACCAAAAAGTATATTAAAAAACCCAGCAATGCATTGCCATTTAGTTGTGTATGTATCCTTCTACTCATTTTTCTATGTATAGAAATTACTTTCTTTTTAAACATCGGAATCTTACTGCTACAGTTTGCAAGTGTTTTTAAATTTTAAAAATAAGTCTTGAACATTTCCCCATTTCATTAAATGTTATTCTACAATGTCATTTCTAATGATTGAATAATATTCCGTTGGAAAGAGGTACCACAATTAACTCTACATTTCTCAGGCTTGAGCAAATACATGAATCCTTTTCAATGGAAAAATAAATTCTCATGCTCCCTCCTGAGTTGACTTATGTTATTTTTATTGTGTAGTTACTCTCTATATAGAAATATAAAATTAGTATTAATTATTCATGATCTTAACCTGTCTACAACTATAAAACTAATACAAATTTAAATTTAGATATAAAATCAATGTAATTAAAACGGCAACAGTCATTTAAGGTGATAGTTTATGTTTAAAAGTAGGATGATAAATCCTACTTTTTATATTTTCTTTCTTGGCATGGTTCATTTGATTTTGAGCCTGGTGGACCATCATCTGAATTATCTTGAATATCATCGTCATTATTTTTCCTTCTAATAATAAACTCATTTTAAACCTGTGATCTGTTATTTTCATGGGTCAGTCAATTTAATGGTGCACTTCAAAGTACATCAACAGAAGTTTAAACAAAAATTCTTTACTACTAAACCTATATTTTGTTAGATACAAAGACAGCTACTCACTGTGAATGTGACTTTGACAGCTACTTACCAGTGGTAACTCAGTCCTCCCACAGCTCTTCTTTGAACTGCCATGTCAGCTATGTTCTTAGAGTACTCTGGGGAGTTAGCCTTCGCTTGGCACTACTAATGTGACTATAAACACAAACACAAACTTGGGCATTGAAATCATAGCACAGCTGTTAGTTATAAATTGGTCTACCAGATGGTCCAGAATATCTTTACATGAACATTTTTAAGATTATCGTTAAAATAAAAACACTGGATTAAAAAAAAAACAACCTCTTTCATAACTCAGACCCTCAAGTATAAGGCTTTTGGAGCCCTAAATTGACCAAATTCCCTACTACTTGATATCTGGTATATTAGTTTTTCATTGCTGCCATAACAAATGACCACAATTTAGTGTCTTAAAACAACACAATTTGTTTAGTCTTACAGTTCTAGAAGTCAGAAATCCTAAAATTGTGGTGCTGACATGGCTTCATTCCTCTTGTAAGATCTAGGGGAATGTCTGTTTCCTTGCCTTATCCTACTTCTAGAGACCGCCGTGTTCTTGCCTCATGGCCCCATCCTCCATCTTCAAAGACCTCATTCTAGTTCCTGCACCATTGTCCCTTCAGCTTCTATGCCATTAACCCATTTGCCTTCCTCTTATAAGAAATTTTGTGATTACATTGAGCCCATCCAGATAAGTCTTGGGATAATCTCAAGATCCTTAACTTAATCATACCTGCAAAATCCTTTTGATCGTGTAAGGTAATATATTCATGTAAGGAAATATATTCTGTAAGGTAATGTGGACATCTTTGGGGAGGCCATTATTCAGCCTACCATATCTGAATACTAAAAACTTCCCTTATTATAAACGAGGCTGTGATGTTATATGTAAGTTACAAACAAGGCTGTGACTTCATGTTGTTGTATTCATCAGCCATGATTATTCTTTTGGGATAAATTTCTAGTGCTGGAATGTATAAATCACAGGTTTGTACACTTTTTTAAAAGGATTTTTAAATAAACAATGCCAGATTACCTCCTGGAAGGGTTGTACCAAATTATACTCCTGACAGTTGTGCATAGAGTACCTTTTCCTGTTTCTTGACCACAATGGGTATTATTAGTTGTTAAAAATTCTTTGCTATTTGATAAGAAAATATATTGACTATTATTTTATTTTAGGGTAATTTTATATTAATTGTTTTGATGACATCGAACATTTAAAAATGTATTCACTGGTGATTTGTACAAAATGATAATTTAAATGAAAATTTTAGTCAAGGCTACATTGCTTATAGGGGTTTGCTTTGTTATACAGAAATCACCTAACCTATAAGTGGTATCTTTCTGAAATTGCAGTATCAGGAAGGAAACATAAAATGCCTTTGAACTAAAGTTCACATCAGAATGTTTAGGAGAGTGAGCTAATTGTTTAGATGGATGCAAGGATGATACTGTTCAGGAGGAAATTAATTCAGCCCAGTGTGGTCTGTGTATAGGGGCATTATGCCCTTCTAACTGGGATAGCCTGATCATACACAGAGGCGTGTCAGAGCTGGAGAGTGTCATTTGTTGCTGCTGCACTAGGCTGTGGTCTTCTCTCCAGGGAAAACATCTTGTGATGTATTTACATCATTGCTCAGTAGGAGCTAGATATTTTGTCTGGGACCCATCATTACCTCATTATGATTGTAAAAATATGAGCAACAGAAAAACTTTCTAAATAGATGACCATTTGAAGGAGTTTTAGAAATTGTTTTATAATACAGTTATTACATGCTCAGTGAATAAACATTTTAAATTCAGGTAAGCACAAGAAAAAAAGAAGTTTCGGTGAAGAAGGAATATTTCCTAAAGCCTTCTCTTATCCTCAGGATGATTGAGAAGTCAGAGGCCTGCGATGTGAGTCACAAGAGAGTCTACAATGGTAAGACTGAATAGGTGGCTAAATTTTATTTGTATAAAGACTCTAGCTTTTCTCCCTTCAAAGAATTCCTAACTTGTTGCCAAATTAGGAAAATCAGGCACAACACAAGGCATTTAACCCTGTGGAAGCCTTTCTAAAATATTGCTGTGGGAGTTTTGGGAGCCAAGGATATCCTCCTTTTCCTTGTTGAATCACACCAGGGCTTTGCTTTCCTTGAAGAAGACAAATGTCAGTGGTTTTCTTCCTTTAAGATCTCCAGGAGGAGGCTGTTTTTAGCCAAGAGCTGCTGCTTTGCCTATCACTGCAGTGCTGTGTAGGATGCCTGGTAGAGAAGGCAGCTGGAGAGGAGGACGTCTGAAACTGAGCCCGTGTAAGGAGGGAGCTGGGCAATCAAAAGAGAATGTGCTGGGGCTTAAGCACCCAGCAAGTGCATCTTTTAGGCATAGCAGGCCAGGGAGCCTTTGGCAGTGTCTAGCCTTCCCGGCTCTTTCATTTGCTTGGTGTTCTAGGAAGATCTGATTTATTTGTAGCATTTCAATGATATTGTGAGGTTAAAAATGTTTCCTTGTGCATAGTAATTAACAACAGGCTCTGCAGAATGGAATATTCCAGGACTTGGAGGATGCTCGGTATTTTATCAGCTGCAGCCAGCAGATGGTGGTAGCGTACCGTAAAAAAGCAAATAAATTGCACTTGGTGAAGCTGGGAGGTTCAGTTTTGTTTTGCTTTGTTATTTAAGCTTGACAGTGCCCGTCTATATATTCTGTGGGCGCAGAGTGTTTGAGCCCAGTCTGATCTTAAACTTGTTTTACGATGATATCATTATTTTTTACTGCTACAAATTAACTGTCGGTTTCAATCTGCCCCATGTTTCAGCTGCCTTCCGGGATCATCTTGTCATTTATGCAGCTTTCCAATTTTATGGCTGAGATCAAGAATGATTCCTTAAAGGCACATGGGAAACACAATGTCTTTAGAATGAAAAGTGGGAAAGTGGATGTGAACTTTGCTACATCACATACTGTAGGTAGGCAGGAAAGATAGATAAGGGCAAATCACTAAGGCCCCTTTCAGTTTGAAATTTGAGTGTCTTGACATTTACTCAGGTGCAATCATTCATGTAAGTATCCATAGTGACCTACTATCAATGGAGTGAAATGGAGCTAGGTGAGTGCCAATGTTATCTTACAGAATCATATTCAAACATATGAAAATGTAAAGAGGAACTTGCAGGCAACACCAGTGCTTCCAGATCTGTAGGAGAGTCTTTCACTAGGATGTAAAATATCACTTGAAGTCATTCATTCATTCTTCCTTACATCTAATGCTGATTGAGTGCCTACTAGATGCCCGCTCTTGTTCCAAGTGCTGGAGAGTGCTTGCAAACTTATTAGGCAGAAACTTGATTGCTGCCTAATCTTTTCTGGAAGTGGAAGGGCAAAAAGAGATTAAGATCCCCTTTACAGAGATGGCATAGCACCATTGATTGATGATAAACTTGAAGGAGAAAGGGGTCATATCCCAGCTTGCCCCAGTCAAAGATTTCCATCAGCAGCACGCTGTCATAAATCTATCACTGAATTCTGCTGCCAGCTAGCACGCTGTCTGAGGATGTACTGAGAGACAGGGAGAAGTCCCTGCCAAATTACCCGCCGTCTACAGAATGTTTGTTACTCTAGCTTCCTAAGTAATGTGATACCTGCTCCTAGAACTTGCTGGTTTTTATCAGTATTGAATAAAAGTGGCTATTCTATAGCATGCTCAGTATGGGCCAGGCGCTTTTCAGGTGTTGTTTCAGTCTTTATAACACTTATTCTAGGTAGGCATTATTATACTCTTTTTAGATATAAGATAACTGAGGCTTAAAGAGGTCGATTAACTTGCTTGGTAAACAGCCAAGCCAGGAATTTCACAAAGGGTCTGTGCATGCCCCTCCCACTATGCCATACTCCCTCTCTTTTGAAGCATTGTTTGCTACAACACTGTTCCACTGGCTAGAACAGGTATGGAAGAGAGATAAAGGCAGCCATCCCAAGATTTGTGCTGAGAGGATGACAGATGTAATGGAGTCAGGCAGAATGGGCCCTGAGTCAGCCCCTCATCTGGTCTGCAGAGCTTTGGAATGTCGGGAAGCAAAATCAGCAGACATGGCCTGGAGGTTTAGCCAGCGGAAACAGGGTGGCCTGTTCTGAGCAAAGTCTTCAGGGCAGCAGACCAACTGTGGAGCTAAAGGCAGAGAAACAAAGCACAGTTACAGCTGTCACACCAGGAAAATCTTTACCTGAATGCAGGTTATAGAGAGGATGGATAGTGATGCTTTGGTCTTTTCAGCTCCACTCTCAGGCAAGGATAACAACGCGGCTGACAGAAGCATTTTGAAACTCAGACAGCCACCGATATTTACCTATAGAGAGAAAGTGTGCAGGGTGGGATAAATGCACAGAAACACTTTGAACACTAAGCGTCGTGCAAATGGGTCCACTATTGATTCTTAGCGGAAATGTTCACATCAGCCTCAGGAACAAATATTACTCCTGAGACCACCTTTAACAAAATATTTAGTCTGACCTCTCCAGACTGCATTTACAAGCTCATTTCTCTCTTTACGTTTAGGGCTTTCCACTGAGATGGAATTAGGCTCTGTGCAGCAGTCCTAGAAGACTTGCACAAGAAGAATTTCAGATGACAGAAAAGAATCCTAAGCTATAGTGCAGTGGGTTTCCATTGAAAGGTATCATATCAACGCCGTAGAAAAAGAATGAGAATTATAGGAAGTTAATATAAAGAGATGTAAAGGCACATTAGGGTATAGCATCAACTGGTGTGGCAGACCTTGGAATGCCAGGAACCAAAATTGTCATTCATTGCCTTTTAAGTTTTCACCCCCAACTTGACTCCTTTTCCATATGCACATGATTGAATCCATTGTGACTGTGGACATAGCCAAGTTTGGAGAAGTACTTAGGGTAGTTTAAGAATCCATTAGAATCATTAGCTCTCCTGTGAGCTAGCCAGAATAATCAAATTTTGTCCAAGCGGAACTAGTGTAGTTGTCGATCTTACTTACTTTTCAAAAGAATTGAAAAGAAAATCTGACGCAAGATTCACTCACAAATGCCTTCTAATGGTGCTTTAAAAACATTCTACTCATCTCCAGTAAAAATGGCTTCAAATTTATGTTACTGAAGGTCATTTTTCAAAATGTATTGAGACTTCATTTTAATAGTCTCTGAACTCAGGTTGCCCGGAGGATGGTTTGGAATTGAGCAGTCTGTGACTATAACATAAGTGATGTTTAAAAAAAAAAAATTAAGCTGCATATTTATGTGATTGCTCGAAGTTCTCAGTGCATTATCTGGATAGCCTGTCCATTTTTGTCTGGGTTAGTGTCAGAAATTTTCAGTTTCCAGTCCCTCCTGCGCAGGACTGATGTCATCTCCATCACTTTGAGAGCCCCGGGATCCTCATCCAATAAGCATTTCCTGAGTGCCCATTATAAGACAGGGATTCTTGACTGGAACACAGTGCTCCTCCGTCTAGAGATGCAGCAAAGACATTTTCCTCCTTGCATAAATAAATGTGTGGTGAATCAAAGCGCTTTTTTTCCCCCCCCTTCTGCAAGCTTCTCTTTCCCTTCTCCTGATCCTGTAGAGGGAAGGAAGGCGTGTAATTTTTTGAATTTTGAGTGTTCAATTGAAAGCTAAGGCTGATGTAAGTACGATTTGCTCCAAGCTATGGTACTTGATGTTGTGTGCAGATATTTGGTTGTGTTTGGTCTTTCTGTCTCATTCTCTCTCTCTGTCTGTCTCTTTCTGCTTCTGCTGTAATCTCCTCAGAGTCAGGAAATAAATACACTGCATTGTGTCAACTACCACACCCCCTGCAGCCACTGCTCCTCTTTAATGCCTCAGGGCCTGCCACCAATAGCTTGGAGACACTTTTGGTCATTGAGCTGTCTTGATCCTGTAAACCACATGATGTTTGCAGCTGATGTAGGAGAACAGGAACCCAAAGATACCAATCAATAGTTCTAGATAGATCCCAAAGATCTATCCATTTTAGGAACCTTACATGTTCAGAACTCTGTCTCAGTGGAAACATTTTTGGTATGGCTACATAGACATCTGGAGTATTTGTCTTTTGATATAAATCATTTATATTTGTAGAAACTATTGTAGTTTTAGATCCTTTAATCACCTATTCTGGACAGTGTTGCCAAAGGTAGGGAATGAAGTATATTGAAAAGCCCGGGGGATGAAGCCTATGGCGCCGCTCTAAAACTTTCAGATTGGAGCAAGTTACTCTTTGCAGGTCTCACTATTTCCATCAGTAACGTGCTAGCAGTAATTCCTTCCCTGGCCTTACTTAATATAAGAAAATACAAGTCTTTTAAAATTCCAAAGTGCTTTACAAGTATATGGTTGGAAGGAAAAATAACATTTATTCAGCCTCCGCTCTGTATGACAAGCCATGTTAAGGTAATGAGCCACGCTTATACTGTTGTATAAGGAGAGAGCCTTGTCGAGAATAGTCCTTACTCTCAATTCTTGTACATAAACAGAGCATCATGGCACAAGCAACAAGGCAGTGTTAGTTTCATGGCTAAAAATTGGATTTTGGAGCCTTGCATTTTGGAACCAGGCAAATATGGATTCAAATTCTAACTTTGCCGTTTTGTGACCTTGTCATTTAACCTATTTTCTCATCCATAAAATAAAGTTACTAATTTCTATTTCACGGAGTTTTGGCAGAGATTAAATGAGATACCATGTGATAAAATATGTGGCATGGTGTGAGTATGAAGCGCATTTGTTAGTTAGGAACTTGTGTACTTTTCCACCTGAAAAGGTAATTTCTATTTGCTTTAGGTGAAATATTATGCCCTCACTAAAGTTATTAATTCATGAGAGTTTTATTTCATAAGCATGCTTGAATTTCACATGAGACAAATCTAGTTTTAGCCAACAGTTTTTCCTGCATTGACCTCTCCCATTGAGGAATTAACAAACGTAGCATCATCAGCTTTTGTAGTGATTAGTCACTGCACTATTCTGTCCTTAAATTCATGGTCTGCCACAAGCTCTTGGCCAAAAAGAGCCCATCATCATCGTATTGCTGTACTGCTCCTGCTATGTCAGAAAGGGCTGAGTTCAAATTATACTGGATCTCAGGGAATGTGCTTCGTCAGGGAGGTGTTAAGGTTTAGCACATGGACTTTAGAGATAGGTCACCTGAATTAAATCCTGGCTTTGTTCATTATTCACTGTATGACCTTGAGAAAGTTACTGAACCTTTTAGATCTCCACATTTTCATCTTTAGTGAGTGGATAATAGTAACAGATGAGAATTATTTAAGCTCTTTCCATGTGCCAGATTCCATGCTCAGTGTTTTACATGTACTAACTCATTTAACCTCACCACAACTTGACTTTGGAAGTAAAGTGAGGATTACTTCCAGCACTCATTTTGAAAACAAACAAACATAGAGAAAGAAACCCAGAAATAAATTTTCTGGAGATACACAACTAGTAAATGTTCCAGTTGGGCTTCAATCCCACCTACTAGCTTGTGTTCTGGAAGGGATAACACTTCATACTAGGACTGAACTCTTAACGTTGTCTGGCACCTGTAAACACGAAAAAAATGTCAGTTAATGATGCTATTAGCAAGAAGGCTGCTCCTCTGGTTTTAGTGCTTTTGTCCACCTAGGTTGCGCTGTCCTTGGTTGAATTTCTGAAGAGGTAAAATTCTCAGTTATGAGACTGAACTCAAGCTTATTAAAGAGATAAATTTGTGTTAGTGTTAATTCAGAAAACCAGTCTAATCTTAGACTTCTGTAAACTCCACAAAATTTTAACAAGTTTTTACTTCATCCTTTTTTCTTCTCCATGTTCCTTTCCTTACTTTATCAATACATTTTATAAATATTCATTGATCCCCCAACTAAATGCAAATATTAGAAATAAAGTTTTACTCTCTTGCACCAATAATAAAACCAGAAGCTGCCATTTACACTCACAAATCAGGATTCTAATCCCCAGAGATGGTGTATCAACTTGATCTGAGTATGAACAAAACTGTGCTGACCCTCAGTACTCCCTCTGGAGAAGGTCAGAACACAATTGTGGCCACAAAGAATAGCCCCTAAGCTCGGATATAAATAGCAGTGAATTGGTCATGCTGACTGCCAGCTTTTGTTGCCCCTAGGCTAAAAGATGTTTGGAGAAGGGTCAATGAAAGCTAATTATAACTTGAGGGTCTTGCCTTGATTGTATGAGGCCAGGGTTAGAAGCCCTTGCAAAGCTGGAATTTTGCTCTGCTTTTGAGAAACGATTTCTTTACAGATGTGGATGGAGCTGAGGAATAAGGGAGGATGCCAGAGGGAGCCTTGTAATAGCTTACAGCTATCCTTTAACCGGAAGTCAATCTGCCATTTTCCTCTTATTCTCTGGTTCTTGGTTTGTAGTTTTTTTCACTGCAGCAAGTATTCTGCCCTCTTCCCTGTCACAGAAAATGTGGCTTTCCTTATCTGTAAGGTGTCTTTAATTTAGTGGAAAATAGAATTGAGTCCACTGCCCACTCCCTGTTCCAGGAATGTTTTTCTCAAAATAGGAAATATATAATGTGTAGGCTGGGTGTCTAGAATTAGGTTGGATCAGTATGAAACAGGGAGATTTGTTTGCTTCAGAAAAAAATCTCCCACTGCCTTGGCTGCTGCAGAATCCAGGACAAATATCTGGACTCAGAGGTATAGAAACCAACTATCCTGAGTGGATTAGTATAATGATGACTCTCCCCATGGATTCCCACATGCCCTTTTAACAAAGGCTTTTGTGGCCAAACTGGCATTTCTAGTTAAGATTTTGAAACCATTATTTTTAATGCCTTCTCATATTGATTAGGTCAAAAGAGAAAGAAATGGACTTTCCTATGGAGATAGGCAAATCTTTTCCTTCTTTCTCTGTTTTTATAATGAACTCAAATATAAAGCTGGTCTGTTCTCTAGATATCCAGATGAAATTAATCACCTCAAAATGGAGAGGACGAAAGTTCCAAGTGCAAAATGTTACGTCTGAGTTTTTTGGTGGGTTCAAAGCACCCATCTGGTTAAAGACTACCGATTTATTGCTGTCTAGCCTTTGGATTTTATTTCCTATCTACCTGCTGGATAATAAAGGCTTACATTTGTTTTGACTGTTTCAGTACATCACAGAGCAACAATGAAAATGAGAATCACTCCATCTCCAGCACAAAGTCTGGGAGGAAAGATGGGGAAAATGACTCACAGCATGTTTGGAATTTGTAGTGCCCATAATTGAGAGATGCGGAGGGTCACAAACCACAGGAGAAGTGTACATTTCTTACTGGGTGAAGGATTTCCATGTAACATGACTCACGGAATGCAAATAAAACTTGTAACTTAGGAAAGGAAACTTCTTTTTACTCCCCCAGTTCTCTCAATCGAAAACTTCACTCCTCCATTAAAAAAGAATTGTGCTTTGTGATTTATAAAGGCTATTGCTTTTTCTTTAAGTTGAATGTTAACTTTCTGCCTTGTGCCCTTAACTTAATGGGTATTCTCAAAACTGGCAGCTTTTCTTTCATGCGGGAAGAAGGAATAATTCTGAATTAAGAGCACCAAAATAGGTTAAGGATACATTATGCCCGAGGCTGTAGATTGTTAACAAGCAAAGAAAGCACAGGTCATAGGGGATAATACAATTAAAGGCAACTGGGTAAGATTGCCAGCCATTCCATCCCAATGACTTCACCTGTTGATGCCAGGGTGACCCTTTCCAGTCTGTCTAAAATTTGACAGAGTCCTAGGTGTTTTTCTAATTTCTGAGTGAATGGCAAGTAGCAGAGTAGATGCTTCAGGTGCCCTGCCTGAACCCCTTTACATTCCTTCTCCAGGAGCATTAGTTGCTGAAGACCCACAGCGGCATGCCCCACCTCCCTCCTCTTTCTCCCTCCTCTTCCAGAAAATTGCTGATGGCAGCTGCATCTCCCACGAGCTTATGATCTCCCAACTAGGGGCAGCCAATGATTGATGGATATGGGACTGCAAATGGCTGGCCCCTTTGCATCAAAGGAGAGGGTCCTAATTAATTCTGTGGTGTGATCCCATGGGTCAGGTCAAGACTAGTATGTATACGGGACCACATCCTTGCTCAGCCCTTTCCTCTTCCCTCACCTGCTTATCATACCCTCCCCTGAAGAGCTTTTCCCTAAGAGCACTCCTTCAATAAACTTCATGCTCCTAAAATACTGTCTCAGGCTTTGATTCTCCAGACATACAGCAGTAAGTCTGCCCATATATTTTAACTTATTTTGTCGTGATGAATTAAACAATACAATGTCGTTGTTAAGCAGAATTCTACTGGCAGACAATAAACTATTCTCTCTGAATTGTTGAAGTCTGTTCTGTTGACCCTTAATAAGCCTTTGTAACAGAAGAAGAAAAGTTCCTTCAGTTCAGTAGTGTTCTCTGTGGAGCCTTTATCCATCAGCTTGCAGAGAAGAAGCATGGTTGGCAAAGGATCAAAGCCACAAAGGTTGGAAATTTGAACTCAGTGCCTTGATTTCTACTCCCTTCCAACTGTGGTAGTTTGTCTAATATTAACTCTATTTATAGTACTCCTTCTAAAAGCTTGGCTTTTCAAGTTAGAATGATGTCCTGCCACAATAGGAACAATTATTGTGGCCTTAGTATATGGTGGTCATCTGGGTGACATGATAAAAGATTTTCACTTGGAATCAAACAGTCCCTCCAAGTCTGAAATGGTATGTATTTCTGAGGTCTTCTGTAATTAGAAATGTGATTGTGTAAATGTCTGAAAATCTGTACTGGTTTAAAAGATATTGGCTTAGAGCCCATTCTAATCCAGCTAAAATTTGCAGAGTTTGAAGGTCTCCTTGTATTGCTACCAGCTAGTGGTACGAGGGTGGGCTGATTCAGCAATTGGAAGAACGGTGATTCTAGCTGACAGGCACAGTACTCAAGGAAATGTCAGGTTGACCCTGCTGCTTAGAAAAACAGAGCATACATAGAATTGATTAAAAAAAGACATAGGGAACAGAAATATTTTAAAGGCAATATTTCTGTTGGGTAGGGCAAGGATTCATGATTCCACAGTGGAAGTTTGAACCCTTCATGGAACATCAAAACTGGGCTTTGAACGAAACATAATGTCCAAATATGCTGACTGATGCACCAAATTAGATATTACTGATTCTCAATACAATATTTTGGTCTAAAGAAATTAGTTCTTTGTTTCTACCATGTTATGGCTTATTTATAATCAATATCTTCTAATTTGTTCCAAAACAGTTTTTGTAAAGAAAGCAGGTGCTTGCTGTTTTCTTTTTAGCCATCTGATGTTCATTTTGGTTCAATTTTGGTCATGTTTGTAAGTGATTTTTGCTGGATTTGGAGGATGTACAGTTGTAAGCATTGAATCTTTGAATGAGATTTATCCATCTGAAAGCCAGTACTGAAAAGTCAGGTAATTGGTTTTAATATTATATAATTTATGGTTTATTTGTGAAAATCACAGAATTTTACATTCTAAGACTATTTCCCAGGGATTCTGTTTCAAAAAGGTCACTGCTTTTTTTTTTTTGAAATAGAACAGCTGTATTTGCATGATACCAAACCATATACATGATATACAACAAAAAGTTGTCCTGATACATTTCTAAAAAGACTCTATTGCTATAATTACTGTTTACAGAACAGTAGTATATAATCATTATAAGAAGTCTCAGAATGGTAACATTTAAGCATCACAACCCTGATCTCAAGGCTCTACTTTTGTGTAGTTTAATACCTACACAAGCTGTTAGAATTACAACTCCTCTTCAATATAAACCATCAGCTTTGAGAGTTCTAGGTCATGCCACAGCATGACAAGGTCACTGCTTTTTAAGGAAATACAAACACATTTTGTTGCTGTTCTTGAATTTCCAAACAAAAAAGCTTAGAACTTGCCTTTTTTTTTTTTTTTTTTTGCGGTACACAGGCCTCTCACTGCTGTGGCCTCTCCCGTTGTGGAGCACAGGCTCCGGACGCACAGGCTCAGAGGCCATGGCTCACGGGCCCAGCCGCTCTGCGGCATGTGGGATCTTCCCGGACCGGGGCACGAACCCGTGTCCCCAGCATCAGCAGGCGGACTCTCAACCATTGCGCCACCAGGGAAGCCCCAGAGCTTGCCCTTTTTTACTAAGAAAGTAGAGGTAGTTATTATAGCCACTAATACTCTTATTCGAAATCCTTTTCCCACTTGCCATATGATTATCATGCCACTTGAAAGGGTTAGGTAACATAAGAATCGCTGAAAGTTAGGTGATTCCTATTCTGTTTGATAGAAAACAAGACTTGGTGAGTCAAAAGACAACGGCTTCTTTCAGAAAACCTGAATTATTCCTTACTACTTTCCCTATGGCCCTCATGCATTTTATAACCATGCCTATCTAAATGAAAAATCTGTTAAATTTTTGAAAACAAGAATGGTGGCACTGACAAAATGTTTGTGTTTAAGTTGTATCAGACAAAAATTGGGAATATAAAAGTGAACTTCAAATTTTACATTTTAATGTACTTGTTATTAGAATGTTATATTCTCTATTATGTCTGTAAGATTTATTGAAAGGAAATTCAATGGAATTTGAAATGTTAAAATCCCATGAGAGTAAAATGTTGACTTTGATTAGCCCAAGTATCTCTAGTAGCATTTTTCTAAGTCACAACTTGGTAGGGAAAAAAATTAGTGGGTAAGAGGAAGGAGACATGCTATACAGTGATTATATCATCTCTGAGTTGGTTTAAAATATTGGTTTAATATTTAATTTAAAAATGTTCAAATTCTCTGGGGGGGAACCTTCAAGATGGTGGAGGAGTAAGACATGGAGATCACCTTCCTCCCCACAAGTACATCACAAATACATCTATGTGTGGAACAACTCCTACAGAACACCTATTGAACACTGGCAGAAGACCTCAGACTTCCCAAAAGACAAGAAACTCCCCACGTACCTGGTCGTGTGGCTGACAGGGTCTTGGTGCTCCAGCCAGGTGTCAGGCCTGAGCCTCTGAGGTGGGAGAGCCGAGTTCAGGACATTCGTCCACCAGAGACCTCCTGGCCCCTCATAATATCAACCGGCGAGAGCTCTCCCGGAGATCTCCAACTCAACGCTAAGACCCAGCTCCACTCATTGACCAGCAAGCTCCAGTGCTGGACACCCCATGCCAAATAACTAACAACAGAGGAACACAACCCCACCCATTAGCAGAGAGGCTGCCTAAAATCATAATAAGTTCACAGACACACAAAAACACACCACCGGACGCGGTCCTACCCACCAGAAAGACAAGATCCAGCCTCATCCACCAGAACACAGGCACCAGTCCCCTCCAACAGGAAGCCTACACAACCCACTGAACCAACCTTACCCACGGGGGGCAGACACCAAAAACAATTTGAACTACGAACCTGCACCGTGTGAAAAGGAGACCTCAAACACAGTAAGTTAAGCAAAATGAGAAGACAGAGAAATGCAGCAAATGAAGGAGGAAGGAAAAAACCCACCAGACCAAACAAATGAAGAGGAAATAGGCAGTCTACATGAAAAAGAATTCAGAGTCATGATAGTAAAGATGATCCAAAATCTTGGAAATAGAATGGAGAAAATACAAGAAACATTTAACAAGGACCTAGAAGAACTAAAGAGCAAACAAACAATGAACAGCACAATAAATGAAATTAAAAATTCTCTAGAAGGAATCAATAGCAGAATAACTGAGGCAGAAGAATGGATAAGTGACCTGGAAGATAAAATAGTGGGAATAATTACCACAGAGCAGAATAAAGAAAAAAGAATGAAAAGAATTTAGGACAGTCTCAGAGACCTCTGGGACAACACTAAATGCACCAGCATTTGAATTATAGGGGTCCCAGAATAAGAAGAGAAAAAGAAAGGGTCTGAGAAAATATTTGAAGAGATTATAGTTGAAAACTTCCCAAACATGGGAAAAGAAAGAGTCAATCAAGTCCAGAAAAGCACAGAGAGTCCCATACAGGATAAATCCAGGGAGAAACATGCCAAGACATATTAATCAAACTATCAAAAATTAAATACAAAGAAAAAATATTAAAAGCAGCAAGGGAAATGCAACAAATAACATACAAGGGAATCCCCATAAGGTTAACAGCTGATCTTTCAGCAGAAACTCTGCAAGCCAGAAGGGTGTGGCAGGACATACTTAAAGTGATGAAAGGAAAAAACCTACAACCAAGATTACTCTACCCAGCAAGGATCTCATTCAGTTTTGACGGAGAAATTAAAGTGTTTACAGACAAGGAAAAGCTAAGAGAATTCACACCACCAAACCAGCTTTACAACAATTGCTAAAGGAACTTCTCTAGGCAGGAAACACAAGAAAAGGAAAAGACCTACAATAAAAACCCCAAAGCAATTAAGAAAATGGTAATAGGAACATACATATCGATAATTACCTTAAATGTAAATGGATTTAAATGCTCCAACCAAAAGACATAGACTGGCTGAATGGATACAAGAACAAGACCGGTATATATGCTGTCCACAAGAGACCCACTTCAGACCTAGGGACACGTACAGACTGACAGTGAAGAGATGGGAAAAGATACTCCATACAAATGGAAATGAAAAGAAAGCTGGAGTAAGCAACTCTCATATCAGACAGAATACACTTTAAAATAAAGACTATTACAAGAGACAAAGAAGGTCACTACATAATGATCAAGATATCAATCCAAGAAGAAAATATAACAGTTGTAAATATTTATGCACCCAACATAGGAGTGCCATAGTACATAAGGCAAATGCTAACAGCCATAAAAGGGGAAATTGACAGTAACACAATCATAGTTGGGGACTTTTCACACCCCACTTTCACCAATGGACAGATCATCCAAAATGAAAATAAATAAGGAAACAGAAGCTTTAAATGACACATTAAACAACATGGACTTAATTGATATTTATAGGACATTGCATTCAAAAAGAACAGAATATGCTTTCTTCTCAAGTGCTCATGGAACATTCTCCAGGATAGATCATATCTTGGGTAAAAAATTAAGCCTTGGTAAATTTAAGAAAATTGAAATCGTGTCATGTTTCTTTTCTGACCACAACGTTATAAGACTACATATCAATTACAGGAAAATAAATGTAAAAAATACAAATACATGGAGGCCACACAATACACTACTAAATAACCAAGAGATCACTGAAGAAATCAAAGAGGAAATCAAAAAATATCTAGAAACAAATGACAATGAAAACACGATGACCCAAAACCTATGGGATGCAGCAAAAGCAGTTCTAAGAGGGAAGTTTATAGCAATACAATCCTACCTCAAGAAACAAGAAACATCTCAAATAAACAACCTAACCTTACACCTAAATCAATTAGAGAAAGAAGACCAAAAAACCCCCCAAAGTTAGCAGAAGGAAGGAAATCATAAAGATCAGATCAGAAATAAATGAAAAAGAAGTAAAGGAAACAATAGCAAAGATCAATAAAACTAAAAGCTGGTTCTTTGAGAAGATAAACAAAATTGATCAACCATTAGCCAGACTCATCAAGAAAGAAAAGGAAAAGACCAAAATCAATAGAAAAAGAAATGAAAAAGAAGAAGAAACAACTGACACTGCAGAAATACAGAGGATCATGAGGGATTACTACAAGCAACTATATGCCAATAAAATGGACAACCTGGAAGAGATGGGCAAATTCTTAGAAAAGCACAGCCTTCCAAGACTGAACCAGGAAGAAATAGAAAATATAAACCGACCAATCACAAGCACTGAACTTAAAACTGTGATCAAAAATCTTCCAACAAACAGAAGTCCAGGACCAGATGGCTTCACAGACGAATTCTGTCAAACATTTAGAGAAGAGCTAACACCTATCCTTCTCAAACTCTTCCAAAATATAGCAGAGGGAGGAACACTCCCAAACTCATTCTATGAGGCCACCATCACCCTGATACCAAAACCAGACAAAGATGTCACAGAAAAAGAAAACTACACGCCAATATCACTGATGAACATAGATGCAAAAAAATACTAGCAAACAGAATACCACTGCACATTGAAAGGATCATACATCATGATCAAGTGGAGTTTATCCCAGGAATGCAATGATTCTTCAATATACACAAATCAATCAATGTGATACACCATATTAACAAACTGAAGAATAAAAACCATATGATCATCTCAATAGATGCAGGAAAAGCTTTTGACAAAATTCAACATCCATTTCTGATAAAAACCCTCCAGCAAGTAGGCACAGAGGGAACTTATGTAAACATAATAAAGGCCATCTATGGCAAACCCACAGCCAACATCGTTCTCAATGGTGAAAAACGGAAACCATTTCCACTAAGATCAGGAACAAGACAAGGTTGTCCACTCTCACCACTATTCAACGTAGTTTTGGAAGTTTTAGCCACAGCAATCAGAGAAGAAAAGGATATAAAAGGAATCCAAATCAGGAAAGAAGAACTAAAACTGTCACTGTTAGCAGATGACATGATAGTATACATAGAGAATCCTAAAGATGCTACCAGAAAACTACTAGAGCTAATCAATAAATTTGGCAAAGTAGCAGAATACAAAATTAATGCACAGGAATCTCTTGCATTCCTATACACTAATGATGAAAAATCTGAAAGAGAAATTAAGGAAACAGTTCCATTTACCATTGCAAAAAAAAGAATAAAATACTTAGGAATAAACCTACCTAAGGAGACAAAAGACCTGCAGAAAACTGTAAGACACTGATGAAAGAAATTAAAGATGATACAAGCAGATGGAGAGATATACCATGTTCTTGCATTGGAAGAATCAACATTGTGAAAATGACTCTACTACCCAAAGCAATCTACAGATTCAGTGCAATCCCTATCAACTTACCAATGGCATTTTTCACAGAACTAGAACAAAAAATGTCACAATTTGTACGGAAACACAAAAGACCCCAAATAGCCAAAGCAGTCTTGAGAAAGAAAAATGGAGCTGGAGGAATCAGGCTCCCTGACTTCAGACTATACTACAGAGCTACAGTAATCAAGACAGTAGGGTACTACTGACATATAGATCAATGGAACAGGAGAGAAAGCCCAGAGATAAACCCACGCACATATGGTTACATTATCTTTGATAAAGGAGGCAAGAATATACAGTGGAGAAAAGGCAGTCTCTTTAATAAGTGGTGCTGGGAAAACTGGACAGCTACTTGTAAAAGAATGAAAGTAGAACACTCCCTAACACCATACACAAAACTAAACTCAAAATGGATTAAAGACCTAAAGGTAAGGCCAGGTAGTATAAAACTCTTAGAGGAAAACATAGACCACTCTTATGACATAAATCACAGCAAGATCCTTTTTGACCCACCTCTTAGAGAAAGAGAAATAAAAACAAAAATAAACAAATGGGTCCTAATGAAACTTAAATCTTTTGCACAGCAAAGGAAACCATAAACTAGATGAAAAAGACAAACCTCAGAATGGGAGAAAATATTTGCAAACGAAGCAACTGACAAAGGATTAATCTCCAAAATATACAAGGAGCTCATGCAGCTCAATATCAAAGAAACAAACAACCCAATCGAAAAGTGGGCAGAAGACCTAAATAGACATTTCTCCAAAGAAGATATACAGACTGCCAACAAACACATGAAAGGATGATCGACATCACTAATCATTAGAGAAATGCAAATCAAAACTACAGTGAGGTATTATCTCACACCAGTCAGAATGGCCATCATCAAAAAATCTACAAACAATAAATGATGGAGAGGGTATAGAGAAAAGGGAACCCTCTTGCACCGTTGGTGGGAATGTACATTGATACAGCCACTGTGGAGAACAGTATGGAGGTTCCTTAAAAAAGTAAAAATAGAACTCCCGTATGACCTGGCACTCCCACTACTGGGCATATACCCTGAGAAGACTGTAATTCAAAAGGAGTCATGTACCACAATGTTCGTTGCAGCTCTATTTACAATAGCAAGGACATGGAAGCAACCTAAGTGTCCATCCACAGATGAATGGATAAAGAAGACGTGGCACATACATACAATGGAATATTATTCAGCCATAAAAATAAATGAAATTGAGTTATTTGTAGTGGTGTGGATGGACCTAGAGTCAGTCATACAGCGTGAAGTAAGTCAGACAGAGAAAAACAAATGCCGTATGCTAACACATATATATGGAATCTAAAAAAAAAACAAAAAAATGGTCTGAAGAACCTAAGGGCAGGACAGGGATAAAGACACAGATGTAGAGAATGGATTTGAGGACACGGGGACGGGGAATGGTAAGCTGGGACGAAGTGAGAGAGTGGCAAGGACATATATACACTACCAAATGTAAAAAAGATAGCTAGTGGGAAGCAGCCACATAGCACAGGTAGATCACCTGGGTGCTTTGTGACCACCTAGAGGGATAGGAGGGTGGGAGGGAGGTGCAAGAGGGAGGGAATATGGGCATATATGTATACGTATAGCTGATTCCCTTTGTTATAAAGCAGAAACTAACACACCATTGCAAAGCAATTATACTCCAAAAAAGATGTTAAAAAAACTTTTTTTCCTAATTCTTCCCCATTTTTGGCAATAAGCCATGATTTCTTGAACTGGAACTAGAACTTCACTATCAACCTCTTTTGATAGTTTGGTCAAGTAATTGTTTGAATAGACTAGTGGTTTTTAAGTCATTAAGGCAGGTTAACCACCTATGAATAAGTAATTATTTTTATGGACACAAATATGGTAGCACATGGAAAGACAGATCATTGTTATAATGGAAGCCTTAAAATAGTTAAGCCTCAACTATATATGTTCATAAAAATGGCCAAGATAATCCAAGAGATAAATACTTCAGAAGTCATCTGATACGTTTACATGCATTTATTTGATTGTTAGAGCAAATTTTCTTCCATAATTAAAATGTTTAACATCAAATTAATTTGCATTCTCTGAGTTTCTACCGACTGATGACACAGTGAGGTCATCTAGAAATACTCACTGTTGGAGGTCAGACAGTCCAGAAATAAAACATTTATTTTATGCAGTTAACTTACTAAGTGAATAAACCACATTTGGTTAATTGAGAACTATCTTCAAGCAGGAAAAAAAATACAAAAGCATGGAAGCTGCACGCACAAAATGCATAAATACCCAAGCCTTTGCAACACATCGTGATAATTATTTCATTGTGTATATAAAATATTTGCTAAGTTAAGTTGTTCAGATTCTCAAACCATATAATGTGAAATCTGCTGTAGCTGTACTGAGAAACGATGGAACTGTATGTTGACAAGTTACCGGCTCCCCTTCCTTAGGAGTTTCCCACAGGGCCATCCCTAGGATGTAGTGGGCCTCAGGCAAAATTGTTTTTGTAGAGTCTCTGTCTATAAAAAAAATTTGACTTAAAAAAGTGTTATAAAATTCATGGACCTATATGTATGGTAATTTTCAATCAAGCTTCAGAGTAATGGATAAAGTAGAGCTATTTACACATTTGTTTATTGTCCAGTCGTTGCCTGTAAAGAATCTTCACAGGGGCTAGTACCTAGGTGCTGTTTCTTCTTGTTCTTTATTGTCAAATGCATGGTTCCTGGCTAATTTCATATCTCCCACTATGTGAGGAAAAAGGTAGCAATACTGTTATTGTTCACAATGCATAGACCTTCTTGCCTCTGTGGTTTCTAATACCATTTATTTAAGACTGGTTACATCATTACTCATGAGTCTACATCATCCATCATGCCATGATCACTGGTTTCCCAGGACTGTCTCAAAGGTTTTGCTGTGCTTTTCTGATGATGATCACAAATGCAAGTCTTATCTAGTATATGCAGGAAATGTGAATGATAAGTTGTTTTCTGGTCATGTCAAATTTAGTGTTCAGAATTTTATAGCATAAACATAGAATGACACATCCTTCAATTATGCCTTCTCTTGAACTCTTTAGGTGGTGACCACGGCATTCCTAGAACATGATCTCTTTCAATGTTGGCTATACCCCTGCCTTCTACCACTTTCACCAGTGGGAAGATAGGGACAAGAAAAGTGGTCCCATTTGTATAAGAAATGTCCATCCCTTGTCCAGCATGGCTTAAGACCAGCTTAGTGGGGAATAACATCAACACATGCTGTAAGGCAAGAGACGACATGGATTGGAAGAATCTCTGGTCGTAGGGGAACAAAGGGCTCGAGAACTCTTTGTGGTGTTTGGGGAGGGTAAGGCAACCCTGGGGAAGTAGCCTGACACATGATGTGGAACCTGAGGAGGAAGTGGAGTGATGGCCCTGGGTGAAGGACCCCTGCTGCCACCTTGCTCCCTTGGTGCTGTAGATTGGAGGTGGCACTCTATCCTAAAAGCTTTTGTACCAGCCCCCATGCCTGGCTGCAGCCCAGGGGTTGGCAGTATACCATCAGTATCCCAGAGCACTGGACTTGTCTTGTGTCCCTCAGAAATGTGGGTTTCCCCAAATCAGCACGTCAGCACTGCTCCAGAGGCCCAATCTCATTCATACTCTCACGGCTTCATTAAAGAAACACTCTGCTAGCTAGGAGTGTTTTCCTCCTGAAGGCTCTTTGGGGCATCTGGTTTACCCCTTGCATGGGGTAGCGGTTTAGACAGCACTTGAAGGGGAGAAATGGAGACTGGGGCCCACAAGCGTCCTTATCTGACCTGAGTCTTCCTGTCTGATCACACCAGAGGGGAACTTAGAATATTTCTTGGAACGTTCTTTAAGCCGTAGCACTCCCTGAGGAGCAGGCGCAGGACAGGGTCTCTGCTTGTCTGGGTTTAAGGGCAGTATGGGATTTCCTCATAGCTTCTCTGTTGAATTTCTCTCTCTAGCAGTTGCCTCATACAAGGGTTTGTTCTTAAATTGCTGGTAAGTTACTACTAAAGTGCCCTCTTCCATGTCCCAGTAGTTAACCTGTAAAGATGTGTTTTTAGGACATCTCTTTACAGTGGAGATGAAGAACTCTAAGCTTTTAAGAGCACATGACACATTCTTCAAAAGTGAATGAAAATTCTTAAGCATTCACATAAGGTTTAATAGTCCATCTACATTTCAGAGCAGTGGACCAAGCTCTGAGGAGAAACTTTTGGCTCGTAGATGCCTCACACAGAGAAAACGCTCATGGAAATTGGGGCCATTATTATTGCTTACTGTGTTTTCATTTAACCTGATGAAAGCAGAACAGCTTGTCACTTCAGTAGGAAAAAAAACAGAATGTATGAATTTTGTGGACACTTCAAGAGTTGCAAGTTAAGAATAGTAATGTAAATCTATTTTTTAATGTCTGGTCCCATTCAAAGAACAATGAAAGGTAGTGGAAGTCTCTTCGTCTTTTTGTACTTAGAAGAAACAGATATGAAAAATTGCTATTCTAAAGCCATAGATCAAACACTGTAGTTTAAGAACTTTAGAATGACAATAATTAGAAAGAAATGCATGTTTTATGGAAAAAAGAAATAAAGTGCTTTTTATTTCTTTGGTGTTGCTATGGAGAAAAGATGTGGTAATGCTCACAGGGTGGAACTTTATTCTTGTTCTGAAGCATAGAAAAATTCCTGACTTCAATTTAGTTTTAACTGATTTATTCTGCTTTTCTATTTTCTTCCTTCTGTTCCCCCTCCCTCCTTCCTCTTCTCCTTCTTCCTCCTCCTCCTCCTTTTCTTTCTTCTTCTTTTTTGGTACCCTTCCTTCACATTTGTGGACATTCTGTCAAAACACTTTTGTATCTAAATAGATCACCTCCTCCAGAAGTTATTATTTAAATTTACTTTGGAGAAAAATTACTTGATTCTCTTCCAAAATAGGGACTCCTGGGGAAACCATCTGCTCTAAGAGAAGTAGGTGTTTCAGGTAGAACAATGGGTCTGATGCAGACTCTGTCCACCATTTGAAAATCCTTGAGATAATAAATAATCTGTCTTGGTTTTAGGGACGATTCATTCTTGATTGCTTTGCTTATTCTTATGACTATTAAAAAAATAAAAAGCTACTCCTATGTAGCTGAGATAAAGAATAATGTAGATCCATATTGGCAACTAAGGAAAGAGCACCAGAGAGATTAAATGAGAAAAGTTAGGTGCAACAAGATCCTGATTATTTAAACATAAAGAGAAAATATACATATATATCTTTTATATTTTTTCCTGGAAGAATACATAAGAAAACTTTGACCATGGTTATCATCAGAGTAGTGTTCGGAGAAGTGGGAAAAGGCTAACTTCTTTAATTTCCATTTAAAACCTTTTTGCATCATTTGAATTCCCTTACTATGCTCCATTATGTGATAGGCAAAATTCTAACATGGACCCAAGATTTACCACCTCCCTGGAGGACACACCATGCTTAATCCCCAGATCTGTGAATATGATAGATTTTACTCTTGCGATTTTATTATGTTACATGGTGTAATTTACTTTAAGAGAGGTTATCTAGGTGGTCCTGACCTAATCACAGGAGGACCTATAAAGCCTGAGAGGTTTTTTTTTTGTTGCACGAAGAAGAAGAAGAAGTCAGAGATTCAAAGCACACTAAAGAATTGGATGTGCCATTGCTGGCTTGAAGTTGGAGGGGACTCCATGGTAAGGAATGTGAGTAGCCTCTAGGAGCTGAGAGCAGTCCCGGGTTGACAGTCAGCAAGGAAGTGGGGACTTCCATGCTACAACTGAATGCAGGGAACTGAATTCTGCTAACAGGAATGTGCTTGGAAGCAGATTTTCCCCAGAGCCTCCAGATGAGATATCTTGATTTCAGCCTTGTGATACAGTACGTTGAACCCAGCCATGTACAGCAGGGATTATCTGGGCATTAGGATTATGGACCATTTCCCCTGACTTAATAATTGTTTAATTAAATAAAAAATCTTAGGAAGTATTATTTAAAAAAACCAACTCTTATTGTAAGGAGACCATGTACTCGTTCGAAGTTGGATGTAAAGTTACTTTACCTAAAGTAAGTCAAATTTTCTCATTGATTTCTATTGTGTATTTTTAATTATTCATTCCTGTCTCATCCTAGCAAAGATACGATATAACAGAAAGTAGCGATGTGGTTCCACGAGAGAAAAATTCCCTGAAATTCAACAAACAAACCAAAGTCCCAAAACAAAATGAATTTGAAAACTTTTGGCAAGAGAGTGACTAAACAAGCAGTTTATTCCAGGGCATATTGGAATTGCAGGAGGGAAGGCCATGTCTTTTTGGTTTGCAGTGAACCAGTGAACCCAGTACCTTCACAAGTCTTGGTATACAGTATGTGCTTAATACTTACTTGCAAATTAAAACAAATGAATGTGCTTGCTGTCAGTGTTGCGTTTTTAAAGACTATAGGTTTTCTTCCACTCAGAGTCTCCCTTCCACCGTTTTGTTTCACACTTTAGAACAGAGAAATCTCCACTCTTGTGTATTCTTTACACCCACACAACTGGACTTTGTACTGTTTAGATTCCTTCTATCTCCATTCTGGAGATTTATGGTATGTTACACAGCAGAGCTACAGGAACTCCATTAACTATCTTGTGTGACTGTTTCTCAAATAACAGTTTCCTTAAGGCTGAAGATTTATTTTTCTTGCAGATTATTTGTTCCCTCTTGCTTTGCTTCTGTAAATTCTAATTCGTTATGTAGGGGGCTCCCAGCACTTTCCCCTTGCTCAATAGATAGAAAGTTCCCAGATGGCAAAGACTCTTCTCTTGTCAGTCTTATCCACAGACCCAGCACAGGGCCTGGCACATATAGATGCCCAATAAATGTTAATAAAATGGATACCTTTATTGGGGAAATGTTTCTAGCAGATAAAAACACCCTGCAGTTATTGGTTAATTCAGGCCTAACTACTTCTGTTTAATCTCTGAAAAGTCTAGCTATAAGGTAGTTGGAAAATATCTTTTGGTCTCTGACAATAAAAAGAGTGATAGTAGAAAGAAAAAAGAGAACTAAAGAGATAATGGAATTACACCCAAGGTACATCAGTCTTCCTTTCTCTGGTTAATTTTTGGGGCAGTCCCATAAGCTAAGATATTCCTTTTCTCCATCCATACTGAGAGGGAAGGGGTGGGCTTCCTTTTATTATGTAGGAATTGAAAATTATTGATTTAAAGTTCCTAGGACATTTGATTTTTCAAATAAGGGCACATTCCTCAGAATACACTGCTTTTCTCTGCATGTCATTGGGGTTCTGGATATGATTAACCTGCACTGGACCTTGGAGAACACAGCTAATCCGTGTGCTTCCATAGAGCTTAAAGTGGTTGCAAGCATCAAGTTTCTCCTTAACAAAGGACATCTTGCCCCTTGTGCTAAATCGGTATCAGTTTTTTTTCCCCCCAACTCTGAGCTCTGAAGTCTCCATTTAGCATCCAGAAAATTGAGCTGTGTTCTTTTCCTTTAGTACCTCATTACTAACAATAAAGAGTTGAAGAATGGGAGTGTCGGCTGGCCATTTTGCTATGAAATACGGCAGAGCAGGGTGCAGACCTGCTTTTTGTCATCTGTAGGACCTCTAGGTTATTGACAGGAGTAGGTATTTTTCTACTGGAACATAGAAATGGAATAGTCACATTATATGCTCAGTTTACCCCAACAAAATACCAATCCCGTTGGCACCCAGGGGCTCTGCAGGTAACCCACAGGTAGGTAGTGCTGCTAATAACAGGAAGTGGTGCTATCCCATTAGAGAACATATAACCACCTTTCAGTGTGATTGGTGACTGTCTCCTCAGTGCATTGACTATGCAGCATTAACAGGAATCGTCACAAATGCAGTAGGTGGCAAGAGAAAATTTCTTACAAGTTCCAGCAAGGGTATTTTTGCATTTTCTATTTCCCTAAGAAAAATTTTGTGCTTTTGCTCAAGGCAAATCCAATCCTGTTAGTAGCTTTCTATTCCCACGTCTGTGCCTCCAGGTGGGGAAGGAAAACCCAAGAGTGTTCACTTACAGACCAGGGGTCAGAAACTGATGGCCTGTGCCGAGGCTACATGCCAGCAGACAGTTCCACTTGGCTCAAACAGTGATTAAAATGATTTGAGCTAGTTGCCAGAAATTAAAAGCCAGGAGATTTTCATGTAAAAAAGAAATCTGAATTTTGGCTCTTCTTAAAAGAAGTTGAAGCTTTGGCAACACCGGGCCTGACTTCTCACATGGCAAATGGAGTTGGGTGGTAGATGCCAGTTTACCACAATTCAGGGTGGCTCCTAGAATGTACCGTCGCTTTCTGGGAATTAGCAAATGCGCCACCTTCAGACTGGTGAAGGACGAAGGTGTCCCATAAGAGAGGTCATGGCCCACTTGTAACTGCCCTGCCACAGTTGCTGCCACCACCTCGAACCATGTTACTTCTATGTGAGCCCTTCAGGCATTTGAGTCTGTGACCACTGCCTAAGCCCTTGGAAGAAGCCACTGACTGCAGCATACATCCTGATGAACGAGGGCTGGCCTGGAGGGTTTTCTTTGATTGCTTGCCCACGGAAATGGAGGCACCAGCATTTGCTTGATGTAACTCCTCTTTCACCTTGAGAAGACAGCTGGACGATTTTGCAGGAATCATCTTCAAAGGCCAGGTCTCCATATCGTCACGGTTCACCTTACTTCCCAAACACCCACACGTCTCCCACCCCATGCTGATTTGCCATTTGCTCGTATTTTCAGCCTATGAGAGGATGTGTCCAGGCAGGATAAAGCAGCTTCTCCAGCATGACACAGGAATCTGACTCCTTTAACTTGGAGAGTTTGAGGCAGACTTCTTGTGCCATCTTTGAATTAGCTGATTCTAGTATCTATCTCTGTTGACAGCTAGTGCTTATTAAACTGTGCCCCACAGTGAACCCTGCAGCCACTGACAATAGACAGTGCCAAGGATCTGAGAAGCCCCTCTGTGGCCTCAGCAGACCCGAATAATAGTCTCTCTGTGGCTCCCCAAGAATCGTGAGCTGTTTTTTCTTAGCATTAGTATGACAATCATTAAAATCATTTACAAAGTGCAGCTCTATGTGATGCTGTATACGGCGCGATAAAACGAAGTTAATACCATGCCATCAGAGAGCTTATAAAGTGATTTATAGTGAAGCACAGTTGGGTGATACAATTAGGAGTCCTGTTTTGGCAGTAGCATGGATTTCAGAGTGGGGTTGAGCACTGACTCTGGCACTCAATAGTTACATGAACTTGGACAAGTCTTTTAACTCTGTGACCTTCAAGGGAAAAATAGTTAAATTGTAACATGATGAGTGAGAACTTAGAGTGGTTAAGAACTCTGGAGTTCCCTCGCTCCCCTCATCAAAACTCTCAGGTATAAAAACAGTACCTTTCTAATAGGATTCATTTGATTAAACGTGATAATGTTTGTGTCTAGCATTTGGTAGGTACACAGTACTCCTGACCATTGGCGTGCCCAGCCTGGCATAAAGTAAGATATCAGAAATGTTGTTCTCTCTCCCCCATGCTTGTGTCTTCCTGCTTTGGGCGCTACGAATTTCCAGGTGGGAAGGACAGATGGTTGTACTGCTCAATAAATATTTACTGAATTGGTTTTACAGTGGAAAGTCTTTAAGAGTACGAATATCAAGCTGTCTTGCTAAAGGTGTAGCTTCGTAATTGGGGCAGTTTGTGTGGAGAGTTAAAGATAATTTTAGAGTTTCAAATACTACAGGATAGTGCAATGGTTAAAACAAAAATAAGAAGAATGTATCTTTAATAATGTGAGTTACTGCCTGTTCCCTTTAGGAATGAGGTCCTGGCTGCAGAAGTCTCTATTTCAACACCCAGATCAAGCAGAATACGAAGGTTCAGTGCCAGTTTCATCTGAAACTTGTTTTGCAGTGTCACAGTCTTGCAGTCTTAGGAAAAGACTTGTGGTTGCTATGGAACTGTTAATAATGATTGCCACCCTTACCTCAATTCCTCATACTCCTAATCTCTAACATAAAATCACTTAGACTTGGGCTGTAGGGCAGTAAACAAACTTTTGAGCAAGAATTAACTGGGTTTGGGCATTAGTGTCTTAATGTAGGAAATGACTTTCATTATAACCTTTACTTACACTAGTGGCTTGGCTATGTCAAAGGAGCTTCTAGTTTCCTGATAGTGAACTGAAACGCAGGAGGTTCAAACCTTGTTCTTCTGCATGAGCATTGCTAAAAGCAGAAACATTTTGGGCTTTCATCTTACAATAAATGTAAGAAAAAAATATTTATTTTGTGCAGAACTGGCCTTAGTGTGGGTCTTTTATTTTCACGTATAAAAAGAAATTCAACCATGTACTAGATTCGTAAATGGAAGGAGAAAGAAGAAAATATTCCTGTTGAAATATATATGTCTATATATTTTAAAAATAAAATCTCATGGAAAAATGACATTGTTGCTCTATTTCTGTGTAATAGACACTTCTTGTTCCTGAATTATATTTCTAAGATAACGATCTCAGTGCTTATTAATGTATAATCTTTGGGGGAAAACTAATCCAGTTCTTGAGCTCCAGGCACATAAAGTTAGGAATGGGTTATTGGGTGGGTATGAAGAAGACTGGGGACTTTGTAGCCTCACCAGTATGCAAATATTTCAACAATAAACAGAATAACTAGTTTTCATTTCCACAACTGCTGCTCTCTCTAATCCCTACAGTATGTGTTTTCCAACAATTAGCTGGCTTAATTCTCTGTTCCATTGGTTAGGATTTTAATGTTTCAAATGAGGAACAGAGAATAAATGTCTGTCAGTCAAATCTAAAAAGATGCCTTTTTAGATAGTTTCTAGGAACAAATAACATAAGCATTTTTGAAAAGGAAATGTAAACCTTGCATTAGCTCTGGATGGCCCAACTCCTTGGCTGCAAAAAAGTAACAGCAACTTTGGAAAGGTTAAACAGGCATGTTCAGGGCCCTGAGTGAAATTTAGTCTTCTACCAACTGGATGGCACTGCAGAAGACAAAGGTGTATCTGTGTGAATAAACTGAACATACGGTTCAATACATTCATGTTTGCAGGGCTATTTAAGGTATTTTAAGGTCTGGTACAAAATAATAAAAATGTAGATGGAACTATCAGATTCATCAAGCTGCCACAGTAAATTCAGATGCTCTCCAGAGCTGGTAAGGTGATGTCAAGAAAGTTAAACTTGAAGAATGAGACTTGGATTTCTAAATGAGATTGGGGAAAAAAGAAAGCAGAGTTAATAGGGGAAATCAAGAATAAAAAATCAACATTATGGCTACATTTGGAGGAGAGTTTAATAATCAGTTCTTTCTGTTGTTTTTAAAGTTTTCTGCCGAGAAACTGACATTGTTATGTACTTTTTAGTTTTTGGTTTATTTATTCTCCTTTAACACAGCCATTGTTCAACAATCTAATATTTGGGGTACATTATTGCAAAATAAGGACACAGCTGTATCAGTTATGCCATCAATACATTTGTTAATCCTATCCCTTTTGTAAGGCAAAGCATAGTTTGTTAATACTGTTTTAGATTAGCTGTATTTGTAAGGTTAGTTATAATGAGTGGTACATACTAAAGGTAGGGAATTTGCTCTCTGGTACAACTGTCTTTAAACTGTAATAGTTTTCTCAAAACATTACCATTCTGTAATTAAAAATAAAGCAATATTTTAGTATAATGTTAGGCAGTAGTAAAAATTACCCTGTCTGAGTAAATGTACACATACACATAAACACTAGCATGCTTTAAGAAACATATTAATATTCTGTGAAATTAATATATAAATAAAATATGACCTAGAATGAAATTACCGTTATGTACAAAAAAGGAAAACTTGACTCTTTCCCTTCCCAAACCTGTTGATTCTAACATGTTACAAACGTACATTACATCATTTGAAGTGTAAGAATTATTTCAAATTTGGAAAACATTAAAGAATAGTACAATCCAACTTCCTACAAAAGGCAGTATGTATTAATTAATTTTGAAGATTTATGTTCATTCCAATGTTAAAGAGACATCTTTTTGAACTTCCTTAGGGAAATATTTGTAATGTCTTTTATTAAGGAAAAAAATGCAGCTTTAACACAGTAAAATGTTTTTTTAGATTATTTGAAAATATTAGAGAATAAAAATATTGTGAAGATATAGCATATGATTCTAGGATAAATGAATTTCTTCAGCATTGTTATGTGAGTAAATACTTGAGCTAATATCGTAAATATTTTACTTTTGAGCACATGCTTTTTTCTCTGTCTTCATTCTCTTTGCCATTCTTTGTTTCCTGTTTCTTTTATTTTCCAACTTCTCCTTAGTTTTCTTTTTCTAATAGTCCCAACTTTTCTACATATCTTACTTCATTAGCTGAACATTATAGTCTTTCAATTTCTCCTTCATTTTCAATAAACAATGTTTTCTACTAAGTCAATAGCCAACTTTCTCTTCTACCTTTTAAGAAAAGTATTTTCTTCTTGAAATATAAAGTAGTTATCTCTTTAGCTTAAATACATATGTATATTATATATCACACACTTAAAGAATAAAGATTCACAGAATTCTATGGAAATTCAATATATTAGTGGTACACTTATTCAGCAAGCTTATGGAATGACAAAAAATGAATCAGATTTCATGATTAGTATCTTACGTAGCCTCTGATGTTTCTGACTTAGCCAAATTGATCAGTGATTTTTGACTGCTGCATTTCTTCTTCTGGGCAGTCTTGGAGAACTACAGAAATGGAACCTAAGAGTAAATTAGAAGTGTAGACCCTGACAGGTTGCCTTCATAGTAAATCTTGGGCACGTGTGTGTGCGCCTACTGTGTAGTAAATGATGACTACCTGGACAGTAACACGGTGTGAGTGGGGAGTGCTGGAGATGTACAGGAGTTTGTTTCTAGGCTCTGGTTACCCACTTAACTGAAAGCACAGGCTGGGCACAGAGCACTGTGCCTTTAGGCGGTCTGGTCCACCTGGAGCACAGCTGGCTGCACCGGCTCCTTATCTGAGCGCTCTGCCTCGTGGGAGGTTAGCACGTAGCCTCCATCATAGCACACCTGCTGTGCCTGTTCCAAGGCCACCGACTCTTCTTCTTCATCTTCCACAATAGTCAAGTCGATGTTGCTGTCCATGGCCGAGTCACTCCCTCTTGAGGCCGCCCTCCCAGCATCCCCCTCCATGCTCTTCCCTTCCACCAGTACACTGGTGAGGGATGCTTCCGAAAGACGCTCCGCAAATGAGCTCTCCTCGTGGTCATTCGGCACCTCACTGCTAGGCATGTCTTCTGACTTGGTCTCATTTTCTGCAGGGCTTTCTCCCTCTCGGACTTTCTTTCGACCGAAAGTGAGGGGAGAGACCTTGAAGGGGGAGCTTTTCCCTGAGGATGTTTTCTGGTGATTGGAAGTGAGAGATTTCTTAATCTTCTCTCTCCTCTCTGCAGATACGATCTTTGTCCCCAGCTTGTTCATCTTTTTCTCGATGTTCTGGCGAGAAAATGCTTTCTTGAGGCTATCCACTTTCCGGAGACTGGATCTTTTTATTTTCTCTGCCCGGCTTTCTTCCATCTTTTCCTCTGCACTGTCTTCCAGGGCCTCCTCGTCATGGGGCAATTCATCATCGGACGAGAGGTCCACTGTGTGCAGAGTTTCCTCCAGGGACTTGTTCTCATCAGCATGCTCCTCTTCCTTCCCTTCCGCTAGGCTGGAAGCTGGCTCTTTCACAAACACACTGGCAGGGATCTCATTTTCTTCCTGAAAAGACGGACAATGTAAATTTCATGTTAATAACACATTTCACAAATAGTCCTGAACTGCTGTAATTTCTGGGTATGTGTTTTTGGCATGACAGAAACCAAAGGTCTGTGGCTTTAGTTTTCTAGAATATGAAAAGTTAATTCTAAACTGATCAAGTCATTCCGCTTAGGCTGGATAAGGCCAACGGCTGCCTGTTGGGAATATTATGAGGGCATCTGGCAAGGGCTCTATCAGTGACAGGCAGGGAGGGAAGTGGGCTGTGGGTCAGACAAGACAAGGAAGCTGCCTAGATAAAGGAGCTAAAGTAAGTTACTGTGGACCCAGAGGGCCTCTCTCTCGTAACCTCAGACTCTATTCCTGCCAAAATCCCACTGCAAAAGGGCCTGGAGGTCAAGTTAGAAGATAAAAGATGAAGACTTCCCAGTTCTCTCCCCTGCCCCATCTTTTCCTTAAGTGTCAGGCACCAGGTAAAACCTCTATCAGGTTCCCTCCCCAAGTAGAAGTCAAAAGTAAAGGCATGGTCAACCTTGGTATCTGTTTAAAAATGCATACTAATTTTTCTAATGACCTAATTTTGGAGTAAGAGAAGCAAGGGCCAGCCTTACTGGGGACCCACTCACGAAGCCTTGTGTTTAGAATGTCCTTTGTGGGCATTATAAGGAGAGATGGTATACTACGGCCATTTCTGGAGTAGTAAGGGGGAATCATGCTGCCAGGCGTAGCTTATCAAGCCTCTCTGTTAAATAGGGCTTCCTTGGGCAGGAGTACTTCAGCCTCCACCTAGGGTGAAGAGTGAAGAGGGAAACTCAGGAATCTGTGCCCCCTCCCCTTATTCCCAGCACACCTCTTTCTCCAGCTTCTGGGTGTACAATGATCTGCCTCTCCCTGTGCCTTAGGGAGCAGAGCCTGAAAACTTGCCTCCAGAGAGTGCAAGGGGGCTGGTTCTCCAGAGTAGCGAAGGAGGGAGATCTGAACTCAGACAGACTTGGGTGACACAGCATAGGAATCCCTTGGATTTTTATATTTTTCTTTAAATACAGGAAAATGAGAGCCAGCTAGCAAAGTGCCTTCACATTTTCATTGGAAGAAATGGCACAGTGGAAAGAACGTGTGACAGGAGGCCTGAGTCTCAGTTCTTTCTGTACTGCTCAATGGCTCTGAGGCCTTCAGCAAATAACTTAATCTCCTTGTGTCTCAGTGTCTTCCAAATGTGAACAAGAGGATTTGACCCAGATTAGCAGCTTTCAAACTGCACTCCCAAGGGTATTAGGAGTTCTGCAAGAATGCCAAGGTGGGCCAGGCTCCAGAGCCCACTGCCAGCCGGGCTTCAAGCAGAGCCTCAATGTTACCTGATTATATTGTGGACTGCCCAGTAAACTTTCAGTTTGAAAAATAACTGGATTTAGTGAATTTAAAAGTCTGTGTGTTAAAAAGGGCTTCCCTGGTGGTGCAGTGGTTGAGAGTCTGCCTGCCGATGCAGGGGACACGGGTTCGTGCCCCAGTCCGGGAAGATCCCACATGCCGTGGAGCGGCTAGGCCTGTGAGCCATGGCCGCTGAGCCTGCGCGGCCAGAGCCTGTGCTCCGCAACGGGAAAGGCCACGACAGTGAGAGGCCTGCGTACTGCAAAAAAAACCAACAAAAGTCTATGTGTTAAAAAATAATAATAAATTAAATAAATAAAAGCTCAAAACAAACAAAAAGTCTATTTGGGAGCTAAACTTCATGCAAAGTTTATGTTAATGGTAAGAACTTCCCTTCTTGTTTTGCAATTTTGATTGACTGAAAAGTCAATAAAATTGGGGTAGTGATCAAAAATATGTTCTAAGTGTATACCTGTATACTTTCAACTTCTCACTACAAAGACTAAGTGAACAATGTTTTAATATAGAGAAACTTAAAAATCCCTCTCCTTATTAATCACCAAATAGTATAATTACAATACTCTCTGAAAAGATACAGCCCCATGTCCCCCGCTTACACACACATACTCATAACAGAGTATGAGTTCCATAAATTGGTTAGAAACAAAGTCTTGGGTAGAGTAAAAAGCAGCACGTCTGGTTAAATAGAAAACTTGGTAGAGTTAAGAAATCCCAAATTCTGTTTCCCAAAGCTTACTCCCATTTTGAATATCACAGAATGTCAGAAACACAGTATAAAAGATAAAGTAAAAACTTGAAATTTGCACGGGATTCCCACGAATAACTTATGGCACGGACCTTTACAGAGAGCAACTCTGCCACGCTTCACGTCTTGACTTGCCTCTTTTTCGTTGGCGTGTATTCCCTGTGAGGGTGGGAACTTGTGTTTCTTGTTCACTGTTAAGCCCCGTGACTAGAGTAGTTCCCGACAGCTCAGCAGTTATTTGTTGAATGAGTGCATGTTGAGGAGGCTTTCTAAGACAGCCCTGAGGGTGGCTAGAGTGGAGACTGCCCCTGTGTCGGGCACTGCAAAAGAATGGACTTAGCTCTGTGTCTAGAAGGACATTTGCTGACTGCTGCTGCCACTGGGAAAAGAGGAGAACCAGGCCTAAGGGGCTCAGCAGTTTCCATTTTTAAGGAAGGATTTTATTCTCAGTGGATGAGCATTACTAAAAGAGGGGCAGACTGCAGAAATAGCTAGGGCTCTGATGCTTAGTCCAGAAGCAAAATTACTTCTGGGGTTTGACAAGAGAGTTGGGAAGGTTTGACAGGAGTTGCTTGCAGGAAAGGAAGAAACCAAGAGCTCAGTAAAACGTTATTAAAAGTCCTCAGTAAAGGGCTTCCCTGGTGGTGCAGTGGTTGAGAGTCCGCCTGCCGATGCAGGGGACACGGGTTCGTGCCCCGGTCCGGGAAGATCCCACATGCTGCAGAGCGGCTGGGCCCGTGAGCCATGGCCGCTGAGCCTGGATGTCCGGAGCCTGTGCTCTGCAATGGGAGAGGCCACAACAGTGAGAGGCCTGCATACCGCAAAAAAAAAAAAAAAAAAAAAAAAAAAAAATCCTCAGTAAAGAAGGCAGAAAGTCAGGCGGAAAATTAAAAATAAGCCTTGGTTACTAGAGGAGAGGTACATTTTGGGTAGTATAATCTCAGGTTAATCAAAGGTTTACCTTTGATTACTGTTGATTACCCTGATAACTTCCCTTTCTTCAACCTCAACAAAAAATGTCCATATTAACTGTACTTCCTAAAGAATTAAACCAATAATATTGCATTTTTAATGCAGTGTAAATTTTATTGTTAAAAAAGCACAGTTACTGTTGAGTCTTAGACTCTTGTCTCTCTCACTATGTGTCCTTTGAGGACAGGTTTGGGAAAAGTGCATTATCAGGTGAATCAGAAGTGATCTGTTGGTAGATCACACCGCATACATGAGGGCAGTCGAGAGATGGCGGGAAACCCAATTGAGCTCTTTCAGACAATGTCGGGGAAATTTATATAAGAACTCTTTGATGCCAACTATGAAAATAAACCCAGCAGGAACAGACATAATCCAGAATGAGTTGGATGTGTCTTAATACAACTGGAAACAAGTGCGATATGCCTTTTTGGCCAACTGCTATGCTTCTGCTGTCATTTTTATTAATCAAGCAGTATTTTGGGTTATGTCTACTGGACAGTGTTTATTTTGTGACTTCTTATAGTTCTACCCTGAAGGTAAGCAAGCCCTTTCCCTTCACATAGAAATTTGTGAATGTCCAAGTACATGTGGGACTTACATTTCCAAAATGTTTGTTTAGAAGCAGAAAAATGCTGACACTCTTCAAAATCTCTATTCTTTAGTAAAATGTAGACATGGCATTTGACTATAAAGGAACGATTATAGTGGTGGAAATTCAACTTGAACTTCAGACAGTGGCTCCTCTGTAACTGCAGTGTCCCCCAGGTGTCCAGTCTTACTTGCTCATGTGTCCTCCTTCAGTCCAAGTACACATACCTTATGGAAACACTTGATATTTCACCTGCCTACAGGTGAGGTGATACTTCTTCTGCCTTCAGCCTCCTGTTGTAATGTTTTTGATCTGCTTTCTCTTACAGATTCTAAGACTGATGGCTCTTTCAAGGGGGAGGATCAAATATACATCCTCAATTCCGTCACCACTTAACTATGCTAGTTACCCATGTATCCACTTGGGGTTTGTAACTCCTTAACATGGCATTAAGAATCCCTTGTGAGTTGCATTGCTTCCTTGGATAGTTGTACCCAGGAGAGGCCCCCAGCTGCAGCTGACTATTTGCCCTATAGAGTTTTTTTTAAAGTTTTTTTAACATCTTTATTGGAGTATAATTGCTTTACAATGGTGTGTCAGTTTCTGCTTTGTAACAAAGTGAATCAGCTATACATATACATATATCCCCATATCTCTTCCCTCTTGCGGCTCCCTCCCTCCCACCCTCCCTATCCCACCCCTCTAGGTGGTCACAAAGCACCGAGCTGATCTCCCTGTGCTATGCGGCTGCTTCCCACTAGCTATCTATTTTACGTTTGGTAGTGTATATATGTCCATGCCTCTTTCTCCAGATTTATTTTCAAAAAAGTACGTAGCCCCACTGATGCAGCTGCTCCTGGTTCTGACCTTTCACAAGGACCCTTAGGGGTTTTTAAAAGGAAGGGAGGGCTTCCCTGGTGGCGCAGTGGTTGAGAGTCCGCCTGCCGATGCAGGGGACACGGGTTCGTGCCCCGGTCCGGGAAGATCCCACATGCCGCGGAGCGGCTGGGCCCGTGAGCCATGGCCGCTGAGCCTGCGCATCCGGAGCCTGTGCTCCACAACGGGAGAGGCCACAACAGTGAGAGGCCCACGTACCGCAAAAAAAAAAAAAAGAAGGGAGAATTAATCAGTACACTTCTAACATATATGAATGATATGCTTGCGCCATAAAAGAGAAAAGGAATGGAAAGAACTCTTGAGAAAGTGGCATTTTTTCCTTGCACTTTCGCTTGTTTGCCGTTTATACTGATTCTTGTGACTAACAGTCTCAAGTCTTGCGTGCAGATATCAACACAGAGAAACTGGCCAACATGCTGGGTACTTCTTGGGTTGATGCTCATGGAAGCAAATCTTCTTTGCACATAGATAGATACACACACTTTAAAAGAGAAGGAGACTCTATGACTAGCATTAGAAAAGGAAGCTACAGTAAGTCATTTAAAAGCTTGAACAGGCAGTTTGCTCTCCTGTCACTAACTTATCATCCCCGTTGTTAGAAGAAAATAACAAAGGCTGTTACAGTCCCACAGGGATGTGGTGGCATCGTAGAGGGATATGAGGACCATAAATTTGTGTCCATGGAATGTTTTATCCAATAATCTCTAAATACTAGTTATGAAAATGGAACTGTGCTCACCTGACATTCTGATTTATAGGTCTCTTTTACACATTGATGGTTTTCTCCAGTTTGTGTTTCTGAGGTATAGATTGCCAAGTGGATAAAGTCATTGATTAGAAATGTACCCCTAAGGCAGCTGTTGGTGGAATCAGCAAGTCATAAGAATAAAATGCATTAGTTATAATCCCTGAGCAGTCTTTCACATTCCCGAGGATTTAAAAGTTTCATTATTTTCCAGTGTTATAGAGGGTTCAGTTCTTTTTTAAGATCACACTGCTTAGGTGTTCTTTGTTGCATACACACAAAAAACACAAAACAAAACAAAAAACAAACCACACTGAATTATTTAAAAGCTATTGTAGAAAACCCAGTAAATATGAACTTTGCCATAGTGGGATTATAGTGTTTGTTTTCACTCATTTCATAATTCAACTGTATAATTTCTATTATTAATAAAATGAAAACCTTGCTAGTCACTTTGTTTCTCAGGGCCTCTGCTCCTTTGATATAAAATGAGGTTAACCTAAATGATTGTTGAGGTGCTTTCCAGCTCTAAAATACTTGATTCTGTGATATTAACCTAAATCCCATGAAAACTAGTCTAACAGATTGCAAAAGTGATCTCACAGTGTACAAATGCCAAACATGCTTTGTTTCATGCAAGAATCAAAACTATAGGACCTGAGTTGCATTGGCGAACACTTTTCATGTGTTCAATTCAAACAGATATGGATTACAAGACAACAGAAGGGGCAACATTTACCTGGAAGGGCTGCATCTGAGATAGAGTCTCGTTTTGTAATATGTGAGAGAAGTAATGATTCTTTTGAAGAAATACCGACAATAATGTTATTCATTTAAAGTGCCTGAGGCAGTGCTGACATTCAATAAGTGTAAATAGTAACAATAAGAACTAGTATTTTGTTTATCTCATAAACTAAAGGGCACCGGAAAAGTAGCACATCAAAACCAGTATCCCATTATGGGAATATTAATCAATGTGATACAAACATCGTGAGCTGTCATATAAAGGTGACTGTGGTTATCTATATGCCCATTTCTTCTAAGTCTGTACTAATTTAGCAATTTTCAGAGCAGTGGCTTTGGATAAATACAGCCTTTAAAAAAATTAATTTAAAAATAGTCTGAAGATGTTATACTTTTAGCACCTTTCTAAAATTCTGTTCTCATCAAAGGAACCCAAATGATGAATATTTGAACACATGTATAGGCTTGATTCTCCATGAATGTAGCCACAGCAAACATCTAACTTCTACTCTTTTCACCCAGTTTCACAATTTCATGTGGATGAAAGTGTAAACTGTCCATGAGTACTCTCATTTTGTTCCCTGGATTTGAAATCATTCTGAAACTGCTTTGTCAAGTAATCATTACTAGAACTTTAAGAGGCCTTAAGTGGGCATCACACCCTCAGTGCCAGTTACCTGTGAAATTCTAGTCTCTTCACTCAACAGAGAAAACTTCCTCTTAACTGTAAATTCACTGATTTTTGTACAAATTTTATTTTTAGTAAAAGATACATATGCACTTACAGGCAAAGAATTAGTCTTATTGGTCTTTAGCATTTTCTTTTTGATCAGCAACCTCTCTGAGTCTTATTTCATTTATACTGGCTCCTGTTACAGTATTTTGAATTCAAACATTGATCTTAAGCCATTATTTAAAAAAAATATTAAAAGGGAAGCTGCTAAGTTTAACCAGGATTTTACAATTTATTTTATTGCTCAAAAGGAGATGAATTTTCTCCAGTTTTAGATTCTACTGGTTATAATTTGAAGTAATTGCTAAGACATGAGAGGCTTAACAGCTACAACAATGTTGTAAGTTTAGCACAGACTTAAATAAATAAATGACATATTTTAAATAGGACAAATTTCAGAATTAAAAAAAATGCTAATGTGTATCTAGTGTTACTAGCATCTAGTAGATCAACCAGCCAACCAACCAACCAAAAAGCACCTGCAGATTTTGGAAAACACAACAGGACTTTACAAACTGGAAACATAATCTTCTAAACACTATAGGAGTGAATATGATCCAGTCAGGTGACGGATTTTTGTTCTTCAATCTACTATTTTTACATTAATTCTTTTTGTCTTAAACTAGAAAACCAGTGGATTTAGTAAGGGAAAGTCTAGCATAGGGGTCCAAGTGGACTGAAAGTGACAAACAACTTAGAGACCTGAAGTGGCACCTGGTACATTATCCGCCCTCCTCACTCTGCAGGTCTAGAAAACATCTACCCTGTGCCCCACTGTGAAGACTGTGCTGCTACTAGAAGGGTCTGTTTAGAGTAGGCCCTTTGGGCAGAGTCCTGTGCTTTTAAAGGGCTTTGCTTTCCTTTGCTCTGGGAGTGATGTAATATTGATTTCAACTCGGTAGTTATCATACAATGTATGGCAGGGAGTGGGAGTGTATGTGTGTGTGTGTGTGTGTGTGTGTGTGTGTGTGTGTTTAGCTTTTAATAAATCCCAACTAAAAAAGCAAACGCATAGCTGTTTGAAGATCCTGGGCAGGGTGAGATCAGTTTTTACTAAAAAGCCATATTTCTAACCAAGCACAAGTATAGCCTCCTCTCCATGCAAATGCATTGCAGATCCACCCAGGAAGAGCTTCAGTTCTTTGAGCTTACACCACGACAGTCGCTAACCATTTAAAATATGTTATTCCATTTATTCCTCACCCTATGAGAGAGATATGAGGGAAGAAGCATTAATGTTTAAGAGCGCACACTTTGGAGTCAATTAAATATGAGTTGAAATCCCAGCTTCACCACTGCCTACTAAATAGTTTCAGACAAGATATAAGTATCTCTGAATCTCAGCATCCTCATCTGTAAATTGGTGCAGTTGAGATAAACTACAGAAAGATACTTAGCAGAGTATGCAGGGCTTATTAAGAGCTCAAAATACTTCTACTCTTTCAAATATTAATAAGGTGTACAGATGAGGAAACAAAAGCTTGGAAAAGCTACACAATGTGCACCAGATCACATAACTGGCAAGTGGTGAAACTAGGATTTGAACCAGTGTCTGTATGACAAAATTTATCTTTTCTCAACCCCTATACTGGACCACTCTCTAACACAAGTTATTATTATATCCATTGGCATAATGGATATAATATAATAATTATAATGGATATAATAATTTACTACCCTAGAAACCCCTACTTTAAGAAGGATCAAGAGAAAGAGCAACTTTTCCACTGAGGGACTTCATTTGTATTTGTTTTTTCAGAATAGTCATCTTGCAACATCTTGAGAGTGGATATTTCTGATATCCTTTAGGCTAATAAAAGATCTTACATTACATGACTTAAGAAAGGTCCAATTCCTTGCCCCTCTAATTCTCTGTCTCCTAAACTGCTCTTTCAAAAAAGTCCTTGGGGGCTGCTTGCTAAGAGGCCCTGAATGGAGCCTGAACACATTGCTTTGGATTCTTTTAGCTTCTACCTTGGTCTTGAGCCCCTGTTTCACCTTGTCCTCACTATATGGAGAATTCCTACCGTTTCTGGCTGTAATTTCACACCTGTCAATCCAATGTGACAAAACAGGAGACCATGGCAGGGCTTCAGCAGCAGCCCGTGTCTTTAAGTTCCCAACAGTTGTTTTTTTAAATGTCAGATTTACAGTTCTCTTGAAATTTTTAGTCACGTATCTTCTCCATCCCTCTCCCCAACACCTACAGAACATCCTCCGTGGCAAAACAAAACAAAACCTGATCCTGACATACTGTGATTTTCCTCTACTACATAAATAATTTTTTTGTTTTTCCTCCTGAACTGAGGGACAGGACAAGAGAGAATCTCTCTGATTCATACTGGAAGGAGGGAAATTTCCTTTGATGACTCAGATTTAAACAGGTCTGTATATATTTGGTTTTGTTTGGAGATCAGTGTTTAATTTATAAATGCCTTGAGAGTTGAGATTTATAATATCTTTTAGGCTAATAAAGTTAGGATCTTATATGGCTTAAGAAAGGCGCAGTTACCATATCTCTTTTCAGTTCGTCTCGTTCATGAAAAGCTATTCCATTTGCATTAAAAGCTAAAAAATTTCCGGTCTGCAACAGACTGCAAGGTATAGAAGGACATCAGCTGCCTGAAGCTTTACAACATCAAGTGCAATGTGGGGGGGACAAAAAAGCAGCGAGATGAGTCTTTCCTTTTATGGAGGAAGGAGGCTTAAGTTCTAAATTGGCAGAGCAGATTCATTTAGAAAAAGAAGGCTCCCTCCGTTTAAGTTCCAATTTCTAAATCTCTTTGGGGAGATGAAGGCTCTTCTTGTGTGCCTTTCACAATCAAACATTTGGTTATAGCCTCTCCCCTCCATGGCTCTGAGATCCTCTCCTATTCACGTGGTCACAATGAGACAGCCCTGGGGCAGGGATGGCAATTGCTTCCTGGGCTCTGTGCTGGCTGGGCTCCACTGGGCGGAAGGGCTTCCAGCGTTAGGCAGGGCTGCCCTTGGATTTACAAACGCCCACCACGTGGCGGAACAACAGTCCCACGCAATCTCCCTGTCCCCAAAGAGCCTCTTGCTACATTAATTGCATCATTGATGCATTACAAAAATTAAGTGGCCTTTTCATTCCAAGGCAACCATTTGAAGGAGAAAATATCCTAGGCTAGCCTTTGTAACTGTAACTGATAACACTGCTTTTGTTTTACTTTACAGTTGTGGTCTCTCTGAGCAAGGAGAAGCATATCTAGTGTGTTTGTAGAGTAATGCTCTATAGTTTCAGTGCATTTGCTAGAAAAAAAGCTCAACAAGATTGCTTTAGCCAAAAGAGTCTCAGAAGTAGAAGGCTAGTTCATCTCTAATGGAATCAATCTTCAATACTTGGTTAGTCCCCAAAACTGGTGACCTTTGGACAAAGGGAGGCTTTAAAAAGTTATGAATTTGACTTGATTAAAAAACAAAACAGAAAACTCACATGATCACCTCATTTCCACAAAGAGTTAATAAACAGCCAGTGAATTAATTTGCCTGTCCAGCTAACAGCTGCAGTCAGAGCCCCACGTTCACAATGCAAAGAGACAAGTGAATCTGACTAGTGTGCCTGCACCTGCTCACCTTCCCAACCTGTATGGAGGTGCTCCTGACAAATGACCCCGACCTGCTAACTCCTGAGGCCCCTGCCTTGGGTTTAGGCTGCAGTGACCTGGGGAATTCCCAGCCCTGTGTGTAGATTTCACATGCACCTGCTGAAGGCGGCGGGGACAGTGCCTCGTGTGTGTATGCGTGTGTGCACCTGCTGAAGGCGGCGGGGACAGTTCCTCGTGTGTGTGCGTGTGTGTGTGTGAGAGAGATCCCTGACAGGCAGGACAGATGTACAAATGGCTGTGAGAGCCAGGCGACTGAGATCATGGATGCGGAGTCCCAGCTGGGTGGGCGGAGAGTAGGGGCACTGACCTGGAAGATGAGCACCTTGAAATGGTTGCGCCTGAGGAGCTGGGCGTGGTTGTTCTCTAGCCGCTTCACTTGCGCGCACTGCCTCTCCAAGCGCTCCCTGACGACGCGCGTGTGGGCGCTGACCTTGCGGGACTTCTCCAGCAGCTTGCTCACCGTGTTGCTGGTGGAGGCCTGGTACTTGGAGAGCTTGGTGAGGTCGTTCTGGATGCCCTTCACGGAGCCCTCCAGGCTTATCTGCCGCTGCTCCATCTTGTGCTGGTTTTCCTGCACGGCGTCCAGCATGTTCACCAGCTTGTCCAGAAGCGTGAGTACTGTGACGGCGTTCACCTGTGAGTTGTCCCGGATGGCCTCCTCCGTGCTCCCCGGGTTCAGGCTGGGGCTTGGCGTGGAGGAGGGCACCGGGCTGGAGCTGCCCGGCTTCTCCTGCCGCATGTCAGGACCCGGGTGCTGGAACTTTTCGGCTTGCGCAGCGTCCTCCCCCATAGCTGGACAGGTGGGAACGTTCTTCTGGCTCCGGCGAGAAAGACGGTGGACAGGGGTGCAGAGCGTGGCCCTCTGGTTTGAGCTCAGAGCACCGCTCTCTGGGACTGGCAGAGGTTCAGACAGGCAACAACTGGCTACACTGATGAGGGAAACTGCATTCCAGCTGCTCTTAAAAGACCTACTCCACCCAGTGGGAGGCGAAGGATACAGAACTGAGAACCACTCAGGGTTTAGAGGCATGCACACACTTCCTAACCGTGTACTCCTCGGCACAGGTCACTTTCCTGCAGTTTAGCTTTTCTTTCCTGTGCCTCTTCCCTTTTAAAAATAAGTTCAATGTCATATTTCACTCATGACTTCATCTAGAGGCGGAGAAGAACACGCTAATTTGGCCCAGCTCCACAGTCTCCAATTGGCTAAAGCTAGTAAACTTTTCTCTGGCTGCTATGCTGCGTATGCTACAGAGTGCCTGTTTGTTTGTTTGTTTTTTTCCTGGATACAAGTTATTCGAACGGAAAGTATTGTTTGCCTTTGCCCTAGAACAGACTGATGGGCTGCAGAACGCCTGGTGTCCTAATGGAAGGGGCCAAGTTTAAAGGGTACTTGCAGTCAAGTTTGTAGTGTTACTTTTTAATTTCCAAAGGGATAGAAGTAACATAATGACAAGGAAAACAGCCCAGTTCTTACTCTTGCAATTGGTGATGCAAGATAAGATGAAAGAGATTGAAATTCAGGGATGTTAAGACATGCGAAGCTGTTACAGTTATCACGTAATAGATGGAAATTTTTTGAATGACCACTTTAAAAATAGAGTTTCTTTTGAGAAGTAAAATTGACATAGGAAAAGCCAAAAAAAAAAAGAAAAGAAAATTATGGTTTCTTTAAGAACTTACCATGCTGATTTGTTTTAACTAATTTTGAATCAGGGCTGAGAGATTTTCTCAGATGCCCATCTCTGCAAGGCATTTATTGACACGTGCCCAGAAGTGTGACTCTCAGGCAGGTTGAGCTGGAGTTTCTGAAGTGCTTCTAATGTTTTGACATTTCCAAATTCCTGCTCAGTGAAGTGGCACACCTGTTCTAAAATGTGGCCCTCCTCAGCTAAGCCCTTGGGACTTGGGGCTTATTTCCTAAAACGACTTTACATGCTTGAATTGGTTTTAAACGTATCCAGCCTTTGAAAGTGCTTTCAGCAGGAAGTTTGTAAAAGGCCTTCAACGTACAATTTTAAGAAGAACAAATACCAGCTCATTTGGGGTCAGGGTTGATAACGGAAAAAGTGCCATTCTTCAACGGCAAAATGTACATGTGAGCCAATCAATCATGAGGTCATTCGTTGTCACATTTATTGAATTTGTGAGTCCCCACTCTCTGTTCGGTTCTATATTTGATGAGCTATCTAGAGGATACTAATAAAGTGTGATCTAAGACCCTGCCCTCAGTGCATATGCCTGCTAGTTAGGGAGATGAATCAAAGATTTTACAGAGGCCCCCAATTTTCCTTAGATAATTGGTACCCCCCAAACCCACTTAAAGTGAATCTTTTCAAAATAGGGAGAAAAGAAGTAAAAACATTTGGTTGAGAAAATATCTTTTAAAAATGTAAGAAAATTATTAAAATGGATTTACCTTACATTTAACAAAATTTAGTTGGTCGGTGATGTGTTAAACATTAGAACAAAGGATGAATCAAGTGTTAATTCTGAGAAGCATAATTTTCTAACAAAATTATATGGCATCATGACACAGTATCCATTTTACATTTGACTTCTATGGGCAAATAGAAGTCATTATTACAAAAATATTTGAGGGCTTCATCAGTTTTCCAAGAGCCTCTCTTAAATTTTGACATTCCAATCATTCCCTTTTGAGGCACTTATTGTGCCATCATCTGTGTGGATATTTTCTTCTTTAAATGTTAAGTATTCCAGCTGCAGATTCTCATTTCCCAGAAGAGTTGCCCACGATTCAAGGGCTTCTCTAACATTACCTTCATCAACTTCATGATTTCTTAACATATTTTGAAAGATTTGCAATTTCACACTATAATCACTTTGCCCTGATTTTGCATTGATTTGCACTGATTTTGCATTGCATTGTTGGGTATTGTATAATCAGTTAGATGAATAGAGACATTAAAGACACGGGATGAGGTGGGAAAAGGAGAGAGGCTAGTTGTTAAACAGGAAGAAAGGTTTGCATGTGACTTATTTATTTTTTAAAATTAATTGTGAATAACACAGGTAACTTAACAGTTGTCTATTGCTGTGTAACAAACCAATCTGAAATTCAGTGGCTGAAAACAACAGTCATGAATTTTATCTACTCATGATTCTGGGCTTGGCTAGGCAGGGCTTAGGTGGAATGGGTCATCTCTGCTAGGAATGTTCATATAGGCATCTGAGATGGTCTCAATCACATGTCTGGCTCCTTAGCTGGGATGACTAGAATCCTGGGATTTCTCTGTCCTCCATCTTTAAGCCTCCAGGGACTCTCACTCTGATCTCTCTAGTAGGGGAGTCACACTTCTTTACCTGGCACCTCAGGGTTCCCAAGAAGTGGAAGCAAAAGCTGCAGGATCTCTTAAGGTTAGGCTCTGGGACTCTGTCCCCTTGTCACTTTCATCACATTCTGTTGGGCTAAGCAGGTCAGTCAGTTTCAAAGGGACAAGAAATAGACTTCACGTCTTTAGGGGAGGAGCAGCAAAGTCCCATGATAAAGGGTGAGCAGCATGGCAGAGATTGCTGTAGCCATCTTTGGAGAAAATCTACCTCAGCATGAATATATTTTTCTTTCAATAGACTATTACAGGGCTTCCCTGGTGGCGCAGTGGTTGAGAGTCCGCCTGCCCATGCGGGGGACACGGGTTCGTGCCCCGGTCCGGGAAGATCCCACATGCCGTGGAGCGGCTGGGCCCGTGAGCCATGGCCGCTGAGCCTGCGCATCCGGAGCCTGTGCTCTGCAACGGGAGAGGCCACAACAGTGAGAGGCCCGCGTACGGCAAAAAAAAAAAAAAAAGACTATTACAGATAAAGCTGAAGACCCTATCAATCACCATTTTCATTCCATTCCCTTTCACCTTTTGTCAGAAGTAATCATTTTTATGGATTTGGAATACATCTTTGGAAATTATATTTACAAGCGATCAATTCATTAGTGAATAGTTTCATGTTGTTGTAATTTGCTTTGTTGCACACCCTTATGGGATCCGTGAGGAGCTGTATAATGGTAACCTGTCCTGTACAAGATGGCATGTAACTAAGTAATAGAGTGTGACGTAATTTCTAAGGGCATTGAGAATTTATGCAAGAGGAAAGCAAAGGTAATAAAAGAAAGCACTGTTGATGAGTTAGAATTTGAGGAAACCCTGAGCAGCTACACTCACCATCTAGCTGAACTTAAGTCCTATTTCTGTCTGAAAGAGATTAGTGAAACTCAGCAATCAACTCTTACAAGAAATTTTTGAAAAATTATATCTACTTATTACATACTATGATGTTCCTTAGAAATTAGGTAATGGAGTTTAGACTTGATACGGTGGCAGATAGGAGGCTCCTAGAGGTTTTTGAACATGTAAAAGTTTGTGTTTAGGAAGGATTAGTACAGAAATAAAAGGTAGCAAGGGTCACTTGGTTGGTAATGTTTGTTGAATGGGAAATAAGTGCTGGGCATTGGGGCTGCAAAGGTGAGTGACATGTATCTGTAGCCCTTTAAAAGCTCCCGCTTTACTGGGAGAACTAGGCAGGTAGACAAATACTGGGTATAGATATACAGGTGTGGTGCTGAAATGGGGTAACATGAGGGCTTTAGTCATGGCAGGGGATAGCTAGGGGTCTGAATTCTCTAACTGACCACCAGCTGCCTACTGTTACCTCAGGTCTCTAAGTCGTATAAGCACAGAAGTCACTTCAAGAAAATGCTTTATTACTGGCTAGGGCATCCATCCCAATCTCCATGTGGTTTCCCATTCTGTAAGCCCCAGGTCTTGGTTAACCCTTCAGTATAATTTCTAAACCAGAGGCAGAGGCAGCTCAGTGGCCCCCTTGGTTCGCCTTTTCCAGTTAAACCCATAATCCTGGGAATCCTGATATTCTTGTTCTTCCTACTGTGGCAGGGATAGGAGACCTGGAATGATGAGCCCACAGAAAAGAAAGTTTTTTTCCTCAATGGCTAAGGAAGCAGAGAAGACTAAGCTGGCCACTCCATGCATCTTTTCCTTTGAGCCCTATATTGGTATTCAAAAGCCTTTCAAATGTTGGGTTCCTTCTTGAGTAGGAGGTCATATGAGTATATAAACCACCTGAAAGAGGAACAACATAACACAGTTGTTTTTTTTTTTTTTAAGAGAAAGAAAGAGAAATAGAGAAAACAAAAGGAAGGTGTCTTCCAGGAAGAAGAGAAATCTTTCCACCTTTTTACTCTTAATGAAATATCTTTCTACCACCTACCATATAAATGTGAGGTCTCCTTTATGTCCCTAACTTCTGGCTGTTGAGAGGCAATTCTCCATGGATCTTTCATATTTCTGAATGTCTTTTGAGCGGATACACTGACAATCTTTTGTTCTGGACTGTCTTTTCAGAAATGTTTGTATAGTGAACAACTTTGGAAAATAGAGATAGTAGTAGAGGATATATAGAGAGAGCAGATGGTAGGGTTATTTGATGTCCAGTATGATAAAGATGATGTTTTCCTCTGGGGCAAAGGTTAGGCAGCTTGTTTGCCACCTCTTATAAAAGCTTGAGGTTTCCTAAACTTGAGGTTCCTCAGATGTGATGCAAATCCATGACATGTGCAGGATCCACCTATACCCACCTCTGTGTCACCCCCATGTGACTTGGAGGGGAGGCAAAGGGAACTGATGTGAACGTGAAGCTTATGTTCCTGCTGTGTCATGAGCAATAAAGTCTTTGTCTCTAAGCCAGGAGTCTCTGACCTTCTGCCATGAAAACTGTAGCAGGTTTAACTTGTTTGTCTGCAAGTAGGGTAAAATGTCTGACCATTCGCAGTTCTTGACACTGGTCAGTTTTTCGATTAACCATAATAGGTTGTATGAATGAAGTTAAGAGAATGAGGCTGAGAATATGGAAATTTGTTTAAAGGCACTGGAACCAGAAGGCTGGTTAACTCAGGAGCCTCGAATGGCATTTGCATCTGCATTTTTTGTGGGCCGAGTATTGCCTGGAGAGATGTGTCAGGAGATGATTTCTAGAGGTAATCTTGTCTTGGCACAGTAGGGGTTTCTGATACCAGGGCATGCTCACAGCTCAGTGCCTTTGCATCAGGAGAGAGTGGCCCCTACACGCTGGGAAGGTCTCCAGTAGGTATAATGGAATCTTGGTGGTTACAGGTTTTATTTTAGAGGCTGGGGAAGATTCCTATCAAAAGAAGCAGAGCTTCTGTGTACATATTCTTGCTTGGTGGTTTTGGTTTTAGTGAGTGGCATGGATATTTGCTACCCAGATTTATTTATCAAGCTGCTAAGAATGCATTAATTCATATATCCATTGAATAAATATTTATTGATCACCAATCATTTGCAAGGAATTTTACCCATTTCTGAATGCATATTATTGCATAAAATACATTTGTCCTTATTCTTACAGAATTTAACTTCCTTAAATTAAGGAAGGGAGATATATAGAGTCTGTGTTTTATATTGAGGTTATGTTCCAAGAAAATGCAATATGGTAGATTAAAATTACTTGCTACTCTTCCCACTGAGAGGTGGAGTCTAATTCCCATTTCCTCATATAGTATCTGGAATAGCCTTAGAGTGTGCCGGAAGTAACATTCTGGTACTTCTGAAGCTAGGACATGTGAAGGTTTGTAATTTAATCCTAGATTTCTTGGGACACTAGCTTCATGTAAAAAGAAAATCTGACTATACTGAGCCTTCCATGCTGTGAGGGAGCCCAAGCTAGCTACATGGAGAGGATATGAGAAGAAAAAAATGCCTGGCTGGCCCCGGTTGTCTCAGCTATCTTTAGCCACTTGAGTACTTCCTTTCCCCTTCCCTGCCCAGATGATGCCGCAGTCATTGCAGAGCAGAGATGAGCTATGCCCTGTCCAAATTTCTAACCTACAAAATTTTATGCCTAATAATTTTTGTTTTATGTCATTAAGTTTTGCAGTGGTTATGCAATAATAGATAACTGTACACATGTAGTTTGCAGTGAAAATGCAGTTCATTAAGAATGATTATTAACAGTGTAAGTTTGTTCACAGAACTCCTGTATCAAATATTTTTATGTGTCCTACTGTTCCCAGAACTTAACTCCTGAAATAATACTGTACGACAAAATAAAAGATTTTGTGTAATTATTCTTACCTTAAGAAAAACTTAACTCTGAGCTTCATACCAAAGGTGGTGGGATAAAAGCATATTACTGATAAAAGGAATTAGGCAGAAGGGAAGGAGCTGAAGGATCATTTGACCATATCCCCTTCACTCTACACTGCATCCTGAAGTAGGTACAGATGAAAGTGAGGGTGCAGTTTGGAGAAGGCCTGAAGGTCCTGCCTTTTCCTTATCCTTTTGCTGAGACAACGGAGAGGAATTGAGTGTTCACTTTCACTAGAAAGATTAATGGTGAAAAAGCACATGATCACATGACCCTAATCTCTCCCAATCAAGTCGCCATATAACCCATCAATGACGTCAGTGTGAAATAGAGCAACATACAAGGAAATCCTATATAAATGAGTGATGGAGCATAAATAATGTATAGCGTTGCCGTAAGAGGTAGACTGTACTTCGCTTCCCATGTGCTATCATTTAGGAAATATCACATTTTTGGAAAGTCTAGAGGCGCTTACATTCTTAAGGCCTCCTCTGCCTCTTGGACTCCCATTTCCCTGCATGCCATTTCCATGCTTCTCCATTCCTTCCCCGTTATGAACTCCAACCCCTGCTTTAAGCGTGTCAGAATCCACTCACACAAAGCACTCACAAGTGTAGTGAGTGTTAATGAAACTTCAGGGTCATAGTCAGGAAGATTTCTGACATCTTACTGGTTCCTGTCTTCCCAGTTTCATGTTTTCTGTTTTCTCCTTACTTCCACTTCCTATTTCATGAAGGGAAATTTTACTCAAATACTGGCTTTGGGTTTTATCCTCTATCTCAAGGGGATATGTTATTATCATGAAAGACAGTTTTCTCCTTTCCTAAGAATTCTGGTGCCAGTTAAGATAACTAAACCAAGGGGGGAGAGTGGCGGGGTGGTGGTGGTGGTGGTGGGTTGAATTGGGAGATTGGGATTGACATGTATACACTAATATGTATAAAATGGATAACTAATAAGAACCTGCTGTATAAAAATAAATTAAAAAATAAAATTCAAATATTCCAAAAAAAAGATAACTAAACTCTTTCCCATCTTGTTTTATTGTCAAGATCAAAGGCAGGGAGACAAGTTAGAATATTGCTTATTCATCATTCATTCCTTCATTCCACAAATATTACTGAGCAACAAGTAGGTGCTGGGAACATAGCAGTGATCACGAGACAAAGTCCCTGTTCCTATGGAGCTTATGCTCTGAGGGGTGGTGGTGGAGACAGATGATAAAAAGTAAAATGTAATGTCAGACTGCGATAAGTACTATGAATAAAAATAAAGCAGAATAAGGGGCCGGAGAGTGACATGGGTGCTGTGTTAGATAAGGTGGTCAAGGAAGTCCTCCTTGAAACAGGGCCATTTAAGCAGAGAGATGTTGCAGGAATCCAGGTGAGAGGACAGGGCCTTCTTCTGTCATAACATAGTGTTTTTAACACAGTGATGGAGTTTTAGGAGGGCACATGTCCACCCAGCTAAAACTACACTTCCCAGCCTCTCTTTGAGCAAGGTGTGGACGTGTTACTAAGTTCTGTTCAGTGGATATAAGCAGAAGTGGTCAGGGTCACTTCCACAGGCTGCCCTTCAAAGGATTTGGTGTGTGCGCCACAGATCCCTACCCCTCTTTCCTCCATATTCTTTTCCTAGGAGATGGTAAACGCTGACTTGGTTGCAGAAATGGAAACCATTGAGTTGCAGATTGAAAATGGCAGCTCTTCCTTCTCTTTCATTCTTGCTCCCTCATAACTCTCCCTCCCCCTTCCCCTTCCCCTTTCTCTCTCTTTGTCCCTGCCCAGGTGAGTCAGCTCACAAACAATAAGAGCTGAGAGCCTGGACTCTCAAGCCAGACGTCCCAGGTTCAAATACCAGCAAGGCTGTATGACTCTGGAGAAATTGCTTTTCCTTTCTAAGCTCCAGATTCTTATAAAATGAGGATAATAATAGTTCTTACTGTCTTTGTTATGAGGATTAAATGAGTTAATATTTTTGAAATGCTTGGACCAGTACCTGTAACATGGTAAGCAGCATATGTATGTGTTAAATACATAAATTAAATAAATAAAAACCCTTAATATAACTGTCTAGTTTAGCTTCTTGGCTTTGAAGATGTGATTTGATTTTTTTCAAAAAGATGTTCATGTCTTGTGTTGCAGATGCCATATTCAAAATTAATACTTCTGCTGTTCGCTTCTGCCTTTGCTCATTCACAGAGCACTCCGTGGCACACCCAGAGGTAATATGTGGGGGTGCCTCAGCCTTCCCTACCAATAAATGAATCAACTACTTTGAGTTGCTACATGCTCAGCATAAACTGAGACTCTTAGATAACGCGAAAAAAATGTAAATCAAGGTCTTCATCCTGGAGAAGTTCAGAGTCTTTGGGGAAAAGTAAGTTTTACGCACGAGAAGCAATTAGAAGACAATACAAGGCAATGCCTAATGAAGCGCTGAAGTTGTCCCTTTTCAGTCGCAGGAAACCCCTTAACCTTCTGATCACCTTAGCTTTGCTTCTCTCATTTCAGAGCCCTGAAACAAACAGGAACTGAGGCAAAGAGATTTAAATGAGAAGAGTAACTTAGTACTAATGCTTTCCTTAGACTACAGTGCTTTTCATGTATGTTGTCTCAAGACACTGTAAGACCTTGTAAAACAATATTAGAAGGAAGTGGGCAGGAATTCCACTGTTTTTTCATGGCCGTACTGATACTTGGGAAGGCCTAGGGCTCTGGGCAGACTGAGATGAGCAGATTAATTTGTCACTCCCTTCCTCAGTTAGATAGGCCTTCTCCAGCCTTTTCTCTCCATTTCCCCTCTCCCTTCCCCAGCACCCTGCCACTGTCATTGAATCTTAAATCTCCCTTATGAAGGACATTCTAGAGATTCCCTTGGTCTCCTGTTTCAGAGTTTAATAAGCCTTACTTTTAAATAGTTAATTTTGAGGCCTATCTTGTGAATTTGTTCCTTGAAGTATCACGGTGACGGGATATTAGGAAGTCATACAATTTTATCCTCTATTTCATACACACAAAAAAACAAAAATCAAGGACAACAAAAACTTCTTACCCTGTCTTAAAAGGAAGTTATATTAGTTTGAAACCTTTAAAGAAGGAAATTCCAAAACCATTTTGGTAACCAAGTCTGGTATTTGTCAGGAAGTCCTTCTTCACAGATAATTTAAATCCTTGTAGCAGTAAAACCATTTCCTCTCATTCTGTCCTGTTTTTTTAGAGTCAATGAACATCTACATAATGGATTTCTATAAATTACCTATTAATCATATTTCTGTAATTTCTACATATTCATGTTAAAAGCCAGGATCCCTGATTAAATGGAGGCTGTATCTATGCAGAACCCACTATATAAATATTCTTTATCAAAACTATTTTGGCAGTGCAGCATGTCTTAGCAATAAAATATTTTTGTAGGCAAATGACGGTGATAGCAAGAAGCACTTGCCTGGTGGTTTACACTTAGAAAGCACTTGAACTATCTTGAATTATCTCTGAATGCTAAAAATGTGCGATTCCAAATTCCTCTCCCTCTGGGCTCACATTTGTTGGCCTCAAAGAACTGTTATCTTAGTTGAAGCTATGGTTCTGTTCCAACTGAAAAAATAAATAAATACTGAGTGAGCCACAAATCCAGGTAACAAGCATAGTGACAAGAGCAGAGGCAGGAAGTGTTTGGCTGCTTGTCCACATGTGCAGGACTGCTTTATTAGAACATATTTGAGTCTCTCTTTCTAAAACAATTTTAGGCTCTTGCATAGACATAGCCATAATACCCGGCCTGATTAATGGCAAACATGATGGAATGTACTATAATGCAAAAGGAACTTAGTGTCTTTAGGCCTTACTTTCCTCATTTGTAAAACTTGTCTACTTGATTTCTAAGGCCTTTTTCTAGTGATAACATTTTAAAATTTAATGAACGCTTTAACATTTTTTGCAGAGTAATTTTGTTAGTATTGTCTCAGATTCTCAACTTTAAAAATAATTCTGACAAACATACAAACTCGTGGGTCAGGGACTTCTACGAGGGAGGGGCCCAGTCACTCTGCCCCACAGTCCTACACCTCCAACAGTGGACTCTACTGCCCCTTCCTCTTTCTGGTGTGGGATAGGGCCTAGGCTGGGCCTGGGGTCTGACCCTGTGGCTCGGAGCCCAGGTCCTGGCCCCCCGACTCCATCCCTTAGCCCTTGGGATGAGCTGCAATTGGAGTCCAGAAGGCTCCCTCCCTGCCCATGAGTCTTTCAGGTCCTGACCTCTCACCTCTCCCAGCACTTCCGCCTGCCCTCCCCACCCAGCTTACACCTCAAGCCCAGCTCACAATGTACCTTGAACAGAGGGAGGGGAGGGCTCATGGCTCCCCCTCACAGCCTGAGGAACCATAGAGCCTCCTCTTCTTCTGCTCCCTGTATTTAATAAGAACTAAAAACAATCAAAAACAGAAACAACCAGGAAAATAAAATATGAATAGAAATCTGAAACAGACAGACAACACAGCATCCTTTGGTTACTGGATCTCACCTCTGATCACAGCCCAGGTAGTTTGACAAAGTGTGGCATTTGAGTGGATTGGGATGTCAAAAGACCTGAACTTGATTTTCAGCTCTGATACTAACTGGATGACATTGAGCATTCAACCTTGAGGGACTGGGTTTCCTTATGTGTAAGACGAAAGGTTTGACTGGATGATCTAATTCAATTCAGTAAACCGTTATTAATAGCTTCCTACATTTAAGACTCTTAAATGGGACACAAGGGTGGAGTTGGGGGAAAATACAAAGATAAAGCTGTGGAGAAGCTCTCATTGAAATACAAATCCAATGGGAAGAAAGACAGGGTTAAGGATTGTAATAGAAAAAATAAATCACAAAGTTCTAGGAGCACAAAGGGGCATGATGCAATTTTGAGTTCTCAAGTATTATGAAAGCTGATGCTCACCTATAGCTGAAGAGGCTTTCAAGGAAAGGTGTATTTGGTCTGCATTTTAGACACTGTCACTAGTGCATACAGTTCATTGCAGCAGCTGCTTAGAACCACAAGCTACTATGGTGATTAGGCATGTCCATCTCTCCCTGCTAATTGCACTCCTCTGCAGGGTGTAAGAAATGAAAACATGGGGAGATGGAGTTTTTCCAGTTCAGGGATTGACCTTTAAAAGAATCAGGGCAGAGAGAGGGTAATGAAGCCAGTAGAGGAAACTGGTGTAAATATCCCTGACATAAGATTGAACTAATTTAGTTTAAATGGGAGGAAGTCCAAACTAAATTGGAGAAAAATATTATCTGAATTATGAGATTTTTTTAAAGAAATGCGGTTATATTATTTTCAAGTATGTGTGGTAAGATGAACTGATTTCTAGAAAAACAGTTGTAAGTTTAAGTGCTATTGGAATCTTTTAATGAATAGACAAGTTCTGATTCATTAGGACTATCTTTTGAATGCCTATAATTCATGTATTAACCTGTTTAAAATAAAATGACTAATCAAGCTCTTTAAATTTTGTTCATGCTGCTCCTTTGTTTAATGACTCCCCCCTCCCCTTTTACGTAAACAGTTCAGAGATAAACTGGAGTCCAACGTACTTCTAGTTTTCAAAACTTTACAAATTAGTGGGGTCTGAGCAAATGCTGTCTCATTGGTTCTTGTCTAACGTTGCAATTTTATTGCAATCAAATCTGAAACTCTTATCTCTAAAAAGCTGTCCATAAAAGAGATCTCACAGAGGGTGGCCAGCTGGCTGCTTCAGGCTGTCATATGCCATGACATAGTGAAGGGAGACATGACGGGAGAGCTTCTGGAAGCGCTTCTTGAACACAGAAATATTGGCAGCCATTGGGAAGATGGAAATAAAACAAAGAAGTAAGGAGAGTTCCTCACAGAGTCTGCTCAAGCTTGGCTAGTAGTTAGGAAAGAAAGAGGTCACATTTAGACAAGAGTTAAGGAGAAGCTGAGAAGACAAAGTTAAAAAGCATCCTGAAAGGCGAAGCGGTCTGGATGCAGGAGCCGCCAGGAGCAAGAAGCTGCCGGATGGTTTTGTTGAAGAGTATTTGAATACGTGGGCAACGCTGTGTGAACTTCTGGGGTCAGCTTTGGAAGCTATGAGAGTGCTATTAAAAAGGCAGGAATTGTCATGTACTGACCTTCCACTCTGTCCAGTTTTCTAGTTTGTAGTTCCAGAAATTTAATCTTATCTGCTCACTCTTAGATGCCAGGGTTTGGGGGAAATTGACTCATACTATTCAGACTCACAAGAGAATGATTTAAAAAGCATGTGTGTTAATTAATAGAGAGCTACCCGGCATAACAATCCACAGTGGTCATTTCCTCTGTTCTGGCTCACAGTCCTGGAGGTTGTCCCTCCTCAGGTACAAAATTACATATCAGAAGGTAGCTCAGTAAGTGGTGAAATAAGGCAGAGGAAGACAAGTATTCCTAAAAAAATAATTTACTGAGGTGAGAGTGACTGTAGGTACTGCTCTTTCAGGTTTAGGGCATATTTCTATTTGTTCTCCAATTCGTAGCCATGGGGGTGTTTTCACAAATCTATAGTAAAATTTTTTAAAAAAGGGAAATACAATGGTCTTACCATAAAACCAAATATAATTAACTTAATGTGCTTTATTCTGTGATTATGTCATTGTTATTTTTGGTGTTAAAAACCTTGATTTTAGGGAATTATAGTACTATCTTTGTAAACATTTTTTTTTAACTTGGCAGAATGAAAATACTGGCAACCCTATGACAGTCTCAATTTTTCCTTTTCTTGGTGGATGATTTATATTTCCATGATATCCCAAAGTCTGAGAACCATTGGGTTAGAAAACTGAAATAATATCTGTACTATACCAGTGGCTTTTAAACTTCTGATCAAGACCCACAGAGAGAAAAGTGGGTCACATCAAAAAGTACATGCAACCCACACATATATAAATACGGATATACAAATATTTACAGTAGAAAGTAGTTGCACAAAACAATACTTTACCTCATGCAGTGTACCCTGGTCTAGTCTATCTTACTTGTTAAAAATGTCAGTTACTAAACAACAATTTGATTTCATGACCCACTAATGGGTTACAGCCCATAATTTGAAAAACACTGCTTTAGACTCAGAGCCCTCTCATCGCAGGACACAGCTGAATAAACACTGACAGGTGTTTCCTTTTTGGATATCCTTTTCTGGATTCCATTCAAATCACATCCCTCCTGCTGCACATTTTTTTTTGCCCTAGAAAGGTTACAATACAATTGATTAAATAAGAACTGTCTTTATGCTAGTTGTATCCCTGTCCTTAGGATATTCTCTTGCCGCCTTGCTGAGACTGAGAAATATTCTCTACCTCTGTTGGATTTAGAGATCACGTTGGTTCTTTTTACAACACAAGGAAGTCCCCTGGACTCATTAGCCCCACATTTACAAAATACATCTTACAGTAGGTCATTCTGCAGACTAGCAATTCACATCTGTTTTAATTGATTCTATTCACTTCAGTTGCAAAGCATGACATTTTAGTTACTGCTCAAATTCAAGATTTGGGGAGGGACAGAAGGGACATCTTATTCCAGCCCTCCAACACTGATGAAGCATGCAAGATAGAGTCCAGAGGAGAGAAGGCAACTCAATTAAACAAAAAGAATGGTTAAGAATAAGTTAAAACGTCCAGATATAATTAGTTTGGCTTTGTAAGCCTGCCACCAGAGTAATGAAGAACGGAAAATACGCCAGGCATGTTTTGTAGTCACTATCATTTTCTTTTGGACCCTAGGGTTGAAGCCAGTGCAGCAGTGTTATGTGATGGTTCAGAGCGTGCCTGTGGTGACAAACTGTCTGCGATCAAACCCCTCCTCTGCCTTTTACCCTCATAAGTAGGTACTGTTTATGTCCCATTTTCAAATGAGGGGACTGAGCCCGCCCCAGAGAGATTAAGTGACCTTGGACAAGTTTCTTAACCTCGCTAAGAGCCAGCTATAGAACGAGAAACGCTAAGAGTACCTACTTCATAGGGTGGCTGTGAGGATTCAGTGAGTTTATATATGTAATGTACTTAGCCCGGCCACATGGTGAGCATTTAATAAATTTTAGTTATTATTGTAATTATCAGCTAGTTGTTTACAGGCTGGGTTTTAGAGTCAAGTCACCTGGATTCAAGTCCTAGCTTCGACTTACTAGCGGTATAATATTGAGAAAAGTACTTAATTTTTCTAAGCCTCAATTTCTTCATTCAAAAAAATTGTGCTACTACTGCCTACTATAGTGTTGTTCCACATTTCACAGATTTAATAATACCACACAGTGCCTATTACATAGAACATACATACACAAATACCAGCCAGCTAGCCAAAATTGCCAACGTGCCCTCATTTTGCATTTATTTATTAAATACAGTCTTTCTAATATATTAATTGAGATCTTGACTTATACCTCAGAATCTTGGCTAAAGCACAGTTTAATAGCGCTTCATCTCTTTGTTTTCCTACAAGAGAACAGCATTCCTTCCCCCAAAGAATCAGATGAACATGAAACTTTAAATGAAACTGAAGAATTCACTCCAGTTCAATAACTGTCCTTTCGAATTTCCATTGTGTGCTAAGCACAATATCCTATAAGGCAAATTTATGCCTGGCAAAGGTTGAAGAAAAGCCAAATTGAAAAGACTGCTATAATTAGAACTTTTGCTAATGGCACTTGAACTGATTAATGTCCGATAGTACCTACTCTACCGAAGCATCATTTTTAGGCAGTTATACATTTATATTAAATTAAACATTCGTTGAATAGATGAGCTTATGTAGTAGTGTTTCCGTATAGCTCTTGGAGTTAATTCTGTAATGACACGGCCAGTGTAGCTGAGGGCCTTCTCCCTTACTGTTTTCTGTGCCTGGAACGTTCTTGCCATTTCTTCTCACGTGGCTGGCTCTTTTCTCATCATTCCGAGTAGTCTTCCCTGGCCATTCTACCTAATGTGGGTCTTATTCTCAGCTTCTCTCCACCACCACCACCACACTGCGTATTTTTCGTGGTACATATCACTAGTTGAAATAGTCCTGTTTATTTGTGAGCTTGTTGTTGTCTCTTCTGCTAGATCTAAACCTCCGTGAGAGCAAGGACTTGTCTATACTAGTCACTATCTGTATTATTTTTTCTGTTTAAATTTAGCAGCTTAAAACAACACACATTTAACATCTTAACAGTTTCTATGGGTCCAGAGTCCATGCCTGGATTAGCTGGGTCCTCTGCTCAGGGTTTCGCGAGGAAGGAATCAAGGTGTTGGCTAGGCTGCAATCTCATCTGAGACTCTTCTGATCTCATTCAGGTTGCTGGCAGAATGTCATTTCTTGTAGTTTTAGGACCTAGGTCTCCTTTTCCTTACGGGCTATCAGTTGGTGTGATATTTTCAGCTTCTAGAGGCTACCCAGGGTTCTAGCCCTGAGACTTTCCCACAGCGTGGCAGTTTATTTCTTCAAGGTCAGCAGGAGAGTCTCTGACATCTAGATCTTTTTTTAAGAGATCACCCGATTAGATCAGGCCCAGCTAGGATGATTTCCTTTTGATTAAGTCAGAGTCACCTGATCTAGGGACCTTGTTTACACCCTGCAAAATCTTCTCACTTTTGCCACATAAAGTAACTTAATCAGGGAAATGATAGCTCATCATATTCACAGGTGCCCCTGCACTCAAGGGGAGGGGATTATATAGGCAGGTACACGAGGGGTGGATCTCCTGGAAGCCAGCTTATAATTCTGCCTATCACACTGTTGTGGCCCTGAGACCTAGAAGAGCATCTGACACTGAGTAGATATTTAGTACATACTTGTGAATAAATGAAAGAATAAATGCCAATGAAACAAGAACCAAGCAATCAGTGAGAAATGAAAATAAACTGTCGGCTCTGTATTCAGATATATGTTTAGCATCCTATGTCGATTTCAAAACAGTCATGTGATTTGATTGTCCATTTAATTTACTTTCCTTCCTGAGGGGGTTTATGACTATCACATGATATAAAGGGAAATCAATCAGTATTTGTTGTATTATATGAGCAAAGTTTCTGTAGTATAATCTTGATGAATTATTCTGCCCAGCAACCCTTTGCAGATGAAATCATCAAACCTAAGGATGCTAGAAAGGCTTGCACATGGAAGCCCAGCACATCATTAGCAAATCAGGAATAACTGAGATTAGAACTTGGACTTTTGCTATCTGTTGTTCAACATTTAATACTGCACTGCTTCCCAAAATCAGAGAAGAAGGAGGCATTTTCATTTCTAGGAGAAATGATTTAAAATCAAGTTCAGAAATACGTTGTCAGGGCTATATCTAAGATACAATGTTGTGAAATGACCCTCTTAAGGAAAAGTCGGCAGTCTCATTATTTGAGACCTAAACTGCAGGGATGAGGCAAGCATAGGATAGTGTATTAATCTGCTTGGGCAGCCACAACAAAATAGCACAGACTGGGTGGCTTAAACAACACACATTTATTTTCTCACAGTTCCGGTGGCTAGAAGCCCTTGATCAAGGTACCAGCAAATTCCATCTCTGGTGTGAGCTTTGTTCCTGACTTGTAGACCACCATCTTCTTGCTGTGTCTTCATATGGTTCTTCCTCCGTGCCTGCCCTCGGGGAGTGAGAGAAAGCTCTGCTCTCTCTTCCTCTTCTTATAAGGACACCAATCCTATCGAATTAGGGCCCCGCCCTTATGACCTCATTTAACCTAATCACCTCCTTAATTAAATACCCTATCTCCAAATACAAGTCACACTGGGAATTAGGGCTTCAACATGTGGATTTGGGATGCACAGTTCATGACAGACAGCCAAGGAAGTTACAGGGGAACACAGGGAGCCAGGTAAGCAGAGCAAGTAAGAGCTCAGGTTTTGAATTTGAATTCAGCTCTTCCTCTTGCTTGCATCAGCGGCAAATCCAATTGTTGTGGGCCCTGGAAAATTTTGTATTCCCTGTCTTAAAGAGGGCTTTAAGACAGGGAATACAGAATTAAGTATGGAGTCTAGGAAGCGGCTTATGAAAACACTGGGCTCTGAAGCTTAAACGTCACTAATTTGGCAGCAAGTCTGCCTCTACTTGCTGTGCAGCTAAGCAAGTTACTAAACCTCTCTGAGTCTCGATTTCCTCAGATGTAAAATTATTATATTTAAATCCTAGAGGTGTTGAGAGGATTAAATTGCAACTTATAAACTCTCCTCATTAGCTATTATTATTGTTACCTTTATTACTATTGTCACGCTCATCATCATTATTCAGCTTCTTCATTTTACAGATGAAGAAATAGACAAAAAACTGTTATATCATTGTCCTATACCACACAACCAGTTAGCTAGGAGACTGGGCCAGAGTAATTCCTCCTGACTCGTGGTCTGTCTCTTTCTATGGCTCTGTAGATATGGCCTTTTGTACTTTCTTTCCCCAGTATTCATACCTGTAAAGAAGATGTTGGTATAATCACAATCTTCACCCCCTTACATCTACTCTATGGCTGTTATAGAATGAAAGAGATCTAAACAGCAGCTATTACTTTGGTTGGATTTAAGCTTTATTTTCATTTTTATCTACATCTAATGGGATTGAGGTCTATGAAATAAAAAGCTATATACATTCAATCTAAATTTTTTATCATTTCTAATTGGAAGGCTAAGTTTCCATCTGCATTTGGGATGAAATGATGACTTGAAAACAAAGAAGTTCTCATCTGGGAGTGATTCCCAAGTTCCCACATGCACAGATTTTGCCAGGGACCTTAGAAGATTTTCCTGGGAAAGTTCCGAGGAGTCAGTCCCAAGGGCTCTAATGCGCCCCTTGGAAATACATACTGGATGACAGAACTTGGCTCTTCTCCATTCCCCTCACAGCCCCGCATATGTGAGAATCGTTCCATGTTATCTTGACTCCGGCAGAACTCTGTGCCTCAAGCTAGTTTTAACACTTTTCAAGTACAGATAATGTTGATTCCAATGTACCGGAACTTTTTTTTTTTTTACAGTGACCCACCACATATATTCTGATTTGCTCATCAGGGCTGGGCAGTTTCAGTCTGATTGATATTGGACCCGAAGATGTTCGTCCTTAAAATTAGTACAGTGTGGAGGATAAGCAACATTTGACTCAGGGCTCTAAATCTTTGGCCTCTGGGTCTGAATGAAAAAAAAAAAAAATACAACCGAGTAGTAAATATCTTTCTCATTTCTCTCATTTCCAAATGCACAATTATAGAATCGTGAAACTATCAAAACAAACTATGTAGCAATTTAGAATCTACAAATGTATAGGACATGGTTCAGCCTGGGTTTTCCTGCTCTATTGGCTGTAATAAACATAGGTAAGTTATAATAAACATAGGTAAGTTATTTAACCTGTAGTTCTTATTTATGTATAAATAATAAAATGAGGTTCTTAAAGCTCCTCGAGGAAAAAATGTCACTTATCTACAAGGAGGCTATGAATATTGTTTTATTATCATTATTAATATATCTATCAGAGATAATGTTGCTAATGTTGTATGACTAGAAAACCAGTGCTGATTTTTGCTTTAGGATCTTCATGAGGACACTCCGGGTTTGTCTACTAGACCTGCTGTTTGTTAAACAGCCATAAGCATATAGTAAAACCGGACAGTTAGGAGAAGTGTAGTGACAGCCAAGCACATCTGTCAGGGGACCTCTCCCTTTCTCTTCTCCATCCTTTTAGAATTGTAGTGGAGAGGCTGGTGGACTCTTCCTCTGGGCTGTGCACCTTTCCTAACCTCCTGCCTTCAGGTTCTCTGCTCCGCTGGTTTTGGGCAACTGCACCATCATCCTTTAACTTCAGCCTTGCATCCCTGTTTACACTTCCTCCACAGCATCACAGTTCCTTCTTTCTAGTCTAAGTCTCTCTTTTTGGCCCCATCCTATTCAGTAGAGATTCTTAAAGGTATCAGGGCCTAATTTATCTGCCCTATTTTTTTGTTTTAACACCTTGTTATATCTTAAGTAGTTATTAAGGTGTTAACATTCCTACAGACACAAGAGAAGTAAACGCTTGATCATGAGGACTACCAGTCTTTTCTTTGTAAACTCTTTTTGTATAATATAGGAAGATGCAAAGAATGATTTCTTGGTCAGTTACACGTCGAAACAATAAAAAAGAAGTCTACATGGATCCAGATACTGTCTCCTACCAAGGCTCCTCTTCTGATGCCCATCAGAAGTAGTCTATATGCTGATAGACTATATGCTGATTAGTCTATATGCTGATATTCGGCAGCATGGGACTGTTTACTTCTTAATATTTATGAGCAGAGTATTACATCCAGGAACAATATCTTCTCACACTTGAACTTAGAATAGTCATTCTCAATCATCATTTATTCAACAAGTATGTGCCAGGCACTGTTCTAGGTGCTTGGGATAAATCAGTCAACAGAACAGAACCCACCCCCGCAAAAAAAAAAAACAATCTCTGCCCTCATGGGGCCTGTTTTAAATTTAAAATGTCTATGTAAAAACACAGGTGAGTTTCTATACCTGCTTGCATCCTCCAGATATTCCTGCATTTTGCCGTTGGGTGCAGTAGTTTGTCTTGTACAGGAAATAGCGTTCCTCCCAGCACAGTGAAAGTTATGTCACAGGCTGACTTTTCAAACAGGATGAGATTGGCAGGCTTCTCTTGAAGCCTGTGAGAGACTTTTGCATGCTTCTCCAGAGTACCAGTGTGAAAACACTTTTCAACTGGAGCAGGGTTGTGCCACCGGTTGTGAAATGCTGTAATCCCAGCTCAGGTTTGCACAAGCAATGTGTGCTCAGTGTTACCCACAACCACTATGCAGAGTTTTCGTTTATTTTTTTGACAAGACAGAGTTCAAAAACAGTTAAATAAAACAAAGTTCACTGCAACATTTCCAAAAGTAGTAACTACTATTTGGCTATTTTCAGTGGTAAGAATAAAAAGTTTAAGAGTAGGCTTTAGATAAAGCATGGAGAATTGTCACTGTTTAGGAGATTTGGAAAGTAAATAATTATGCTTGGATTAAAAGAAGACTAATTCATTTTGCTGCGCAGTAGAAGCTAACAACATTGTAGAGCAACCATACTCCAATAAAAATTAAAAAAAATAAAAGACGACTATTAACACACACAGGACGTGGATCAAAATGGATTGTGTGTGTGTGTGTGTGTGTGTGTGTGTGTGTATCTTAGGGAATAGAAGAAATGTGATTTGTGAGTTGGCGAAATGTAAGGTACCTCCTGGCTTCAGAACCGGTAATCTCTCAAATGCTTCGTAAATGCACAAGATGCTCCCTGGGCTGGATTTGAAAACCTCTGAATTCGCTGAAACAGCTGTACAATCACTTGGAGACAGTTTACAGTTGACTGCAAATCAAAGGAGGCTCCTATATGTCATTTGTTCTAGCAGGCACGGGGAATGTATTGAACTTGTGAAATGTGCCTTTGATAACCCGTTAACAAAATCTGCCTGGATTACAACCTCCAACCTTCCAAACTCCCATTTTCCCTTTTTACCCCCATATTAGGGGTAGTTAAAATCCTCAGCCCTGGGAGCATGGAGGAGGCTGTTTTCAACACAGGCTGTGGTAATTTGTTGAGTGCACCCGGGCTGTGTTCCTTGCTAGATCCTCCACATACCCAGTCTGGACATAGAACTGATTTCTGTCAGCTCTGATGTGCCTGAAAAATTTCTTTCAAGGCAGTTTCCTCTTCCAACATATCCCAGGGGAATTTCCCCTAGGGAGTGTGAGGCAACATTAGATTGTGACTGTGATAAGATATTCCCATGTTGGAAGAGTTTTGTATGACAAGCAGCACGTTACATCTGTTGTTTTCCTTATACAGGGTGTATTTCACATGGAATGATATTGGAACACAACCCAGGACTCTGTCTTAACTCCCCTGCAGTCTTGTACTTCCCCCTCCTCAGTGATGGCAGACCCCGAAACACTTAGTGATGTATGGTACCCTATCTGTGAAGTGTGCTGAATGCAGTGCATTTACTTTCCGACTCTGGAGTATTGTGTTTCATTTTGGGCATCATATTTTTTAAAGGGATGTTGACAAACTGGAACTCAGCCACCAGAAAACTTTTTTGGAACAAGGTTGGAGAAAAAATAATTACATTCCTGTTTGCCTAACTGGTACCTGAGCAATAGAGGACTCCAAGGATGTTGAAGCGTCAGCAAAGTGCAGTGAGAAACCGTTTTAAAAGAACTGGAGGTGTTCAGCCTAGAGGGATCCATTATTTATTTATTTTTTGCAGTGGGTGGTGGCCGTGAGCCAAATGTTTGAAAGGCTGTCATGTGAAAAAGCAAATTATTTTTTCTTTCTCCATGTAGTTCCAGTCAGCAGAACTAGACTCAGTATGTGGGATTCATGGGTAAAAAGATTTTTATTCTATGTAAGGAAGATCCTTCTGCTTATTAGAGTCATGCAGTGATGGAATGTGTCTGTGCAAATAAAAGATATAAGATCTTGTAAAGAGAATCCCTATACTGAATAAGTAGTCAGGTCAGATTTGTGAAGATTTCTTCCAATTCAGATATTCTATAATTTTCTGAATTAGGAGTTTCTTGTTCAATTTTCATTTGGACAGAGGATTGATAAAGGCTTGAAAGGCTTTTTTTTTCCCCTTCCTATGTCCCCTAATAGCATAAGACAATTGAGCCAACCAAGCTATTCCATGGCTTTAACAAAATTGGTCTTACATCTGTTTGTTTTTGAGTTATTTTCCCTTTTGAAGCATATAATCCTGTATTAAGGAAAACTTACAACATCAACTAAGTATCCATGGATCCTCATTGTAGCCTGGACAACCTCCTAAGATTTTTTTTTTTTTTGCGGTACGCGGGCCTCTCACTGTTGTGGCCTCTCGTGTTGCGGAGCACAGGCTCCGGACGCTCAGGCCCAGCGGCCATGGCTCGTGGGCCCAGCCGCTCCGCGGCATGTGGGATCCTCCCGGACCGGGGCACGAACCCGCGTCCCCTGCATCGGCAGGTGGACTCTCAACCACTGCGCCACCAGGGAAGCCCTTTCCTAAGATTTTAAGTGAACTTTGGTATCTTGTTACTTCCTTGCCTGTAGAGCCAACCTGTGGGTTTTGCCCACCCAGTATCCGTTCCCATTCCCTCTCGTTTTCCACGCCCCCACTGCATGCAGTCCTGGTATTTCCCTCAATCAAAGCTCCCTGCCTTTTCTAGGCCGAGGCATGGGGGACCGACTCACACTTAGCCAATCAGACTCCCTTGGGAATTTGAGTGATGAGTACTGTGACACAAGGACTGAGAGTGGTTGGTCTCACTGCAGCTCACTGTGAAGGTCAGGTCTTTTAGTTCTGGTTCCCTGGATCTACATGCAGATGGCAGCTTGATCTCACAGTTGTTTGTTAGGTAGCCACATTGCTTGATTGTTAAACGAGGAATTGATATCAAGATTTGGAGTGTTTCCTGGTTTCCAGTGAGAAGGGAAAATGATATATACGCAGTGTGTACAATTAAGCATCTTTCGGGGAGAGGCTTGTTTAACCAGAGGCTTTAGGGTGTGAGAATTCCTGCTTCCTGAAGTGCTGGAAAGTTAAGGTCAAATGCTGGATGTGTTTCAAGTTCTGAGACAATACCAGCCAATTTCAAAGCTGGTGTTTGTGTGTGCGTGCGGATGTATGTGTACAGAACCGGAGAGGAAAAGCAGCCTCTAAAACTTTGCTTTGAAAGATGCCAAAACACTGGGAAAGATCTGTGTTTGGATGAAACCTGTCTCTTGTAAATACAAGGCTCAGGGAAGCCTGACTCCTTTTGCCCTGCTTTTGAACTTTTGTTCACATTAAGCAATTTCCCTCACCTTGGCTGTTGGACTTCCCTTTGTAGTTAAATTCACGAGTACAGTGACCTGGCAAGAAAATGATAGAAAGAAAGGGTGTGTTGGACTAGATTGCATTTTTCCTGAACACTGAAATATCAGGATGTATGGAACATGAGTCATCACTTTCTGCTGGAAACTTTTATGACCTTTACAGAGTAGGTCAAATTCCTCCCAAGCTGTGCTTCTTCACACCCCAGTGCATGACAGTAAAAGGGCAAATCGTAGGGAGGCAGAAGCATATTCATATTTTTTTCTTGCAATCTGTTACACATTATTTTTTTTTGACACACTTTGCTTCACATGATGGTACTAATGGTGGGAACTAAGGTCAAGTGTGATGGGGGATTTGCCTGGTCTGCCTTTTGTGAGTGTTCTAACTCAGGTGGGGTAACCTGGAGCCCTGCTAGACTTAGGATGGTGGTAAAGGGGAGGAAGGTCTCTTTGAGGACTTGGGAAAATCATTATAGGGGAGGCCCCTGAGGGAAAAGCCACATTCCATACTGCGAATCCCAGCCTCTCAGCACACTAGAACTTGATCTGATAAACTAGAACAAACAGGCAAAAGTACTGCAACAGTGTTCTGGTTAAGGGCCATTTAGAAGAGGGCCACTTAGTTCTGCTTCTCTCTCAGCTCTGAGGGCATCACAGTTTGACCAATGACGTCAATAGAGAAGAATCTGAACTCTCAACAAGAGTTTATGTTGCATATACTATACTTCTAAGAATCTGGGAATTGGGGTGTGGTGTAAGGGAGCAGGCTGGGAAAATGCCCTGAAAATTTAAGTTTGAGTGGAAGAACTTGGTCATGGAAGAGCCCCCAACTATGTCAGCCCCCATTTTTTTATTCTACAGGAATACTTCATCTTTCTAAAATCATTTAGAAATGCAGAAATCTACACAGTGGATTTTTCTTATCTAACACATACCTTTAAGGCTTCTGACCACTTTTTACTTTAATCTTTTTAAAATGAATTACACACTTCTTTGCTTTCTTAAAAGATTTAGTTAAGATAATATAACATTTCCATTTTTCTGTTTACTGTCAGATGCTTGGCTGTCGCTTCTTATGGCTGCCATTCCTGCCTCTAATGGACTTTCTCCCCATGACTAATTTGCTGCTTTTAAATGGCAATGGCTAAAAATTCAACATGGATAAGCTTAGAAATGTTGATGATATATGTCTTTGAATGGGAGAGAAGAAACTCTCAAGTCAAGAGTATGAACTTTAACGAAATGAATTTGGTGACATGCATTGTCTCATCTTGGAGACCTTTGCAGACCTCTCCCAGAGGACCTTTTTTGTCCATCTTTGCTTCTCAGTGGTGTCTTAGACGTTTGCAGTTACCAGATAAGTCACCCTCAAATAAGTAGGGACTTTTCTTCAAAGGTTAGAAAAAGAATCAAAGATACCTGTCGCCCAGTTGGGAGCTGGGGTCAGCTGCAGAGTATGTGGCAAAGTCATTTAAATTCAACAGCTTGATCGCTGTTCCCATGCTTTCTCTGAGTGAATGCAGAGGAGTCTTCCACAGTGAAGATGCTGTGCCAGCATGAGGAGAAGCAGCAGACAGCTCCTAAAGATGCTACATATTGGGGACAGGCTGGAAGGGCAGTGTTTGGAAGGAACAGACAAAATGGGGAGGAGCCTTCTGCAGAGGGTGGCTGCAGACTCTGTGACCATGACCGAGGGTAGCACTCTGGGTTTTTAATTGAGCCATCTATAAAACTGAGTGACCTGTTCTTTGGGGCTGTATTTATCAAGAACTCAAATGCCCTGTCTTAGAGCATCTAGGAGCTTGGAAAAAGCACCCCCCCACACACCACCAATACTTTTATTTTAGACTGAGCAACCTAAGCGGATGAGAACAAGTCTGTGCCCTAGGATGAGCTGGCCAAGAGCCCAGAGTCTGTGACTCCAGAGCCATTGATATTTTTTCTTATACCATAATGCTTTTACATGTAAAATGTGAATGCAACCAAAGATCTTCCACGAGAAGCAAGCCTATTACTAGTCTCTGGATATAAAAATCCTGACCCTGAGGTTAGGTGATTTTTCACATGTAAGCAAAAGATGGCACTTGATCCTCTGTGGTAAATGGTCAAATGATTTAGAAAAGTTGTTTTTATATTTTTTATCTATCAGTAGATGGCAGGAGATACCATCAAATTAAGATTTAAAAAGGAAAGAAAATGATAGAATTCAGCCTTTGTTCCTTGTATTACCTGGAAAAACTGGTATCTAGGGTAGTCAGTGTGCTGTTATGCAGTACCTAGGGAGACAGTATTTCTGAATATGGATTTGAGTTCAGTTATTAGTTTCCTGATTAATCGGGCAAGATTACAGTTGCTTTAAAACAATAGTCAAATGCTGGAACTAAATTGACTCTCTTTTGAAGAGACACCAGGAGAAATGATTCATCACTCATGTCGCTAAGATTAATTGGGCATTATAATTGTGTTAAGTGGATTCACACACCATGTAAAAATCTAGGAGCTTTTCCTATTTTCTTTCTTCCTTTCTTCCTCTCTCCTTTCTTTCTTTCTTTTCTTTCTCTTTCTTTCTTTCTTTCTTTCTTTCCTTCCTTCCTTTCTTTCTTTCTTTCCTTCCTTCCTTCCTTTCTTTCTTTCTTTCCTTCCTTCCTTTTTCTATCTCTTTCTCTCTCTCTCTTTCTTTCTTTCTTTCCTTCCTTCCTTCCTTCCTTCCTTCCTTTCTTTCTTTCTTTCTTTCTTTCTTTCTTTCTTTCTTTCTTTCTTTCTTTCTTTCTTTCTCTTTCCTTCCTTCTTTCCTTTCCTTCCTTCTTTCCTTTCCTTCTCTCTTTTCTTCCTTCCTTCCTTTCTTCCTTCCTTCCTTCCTTCCTTCCTTCCTTCCTTCCTTCCTTCCTTCCTTCCAGCAGAGAAGAGAGAAAATAGAGCTAGTTACCTTCAATGTGAGTTAGGGAAATCCAGCATCCTAACTGGCTTTATCTAAGATTATGGGGATAGAGCACCAGAGTTAAAACAATACTAACTAAGCATAAGGATGTTTTCCACATGCCTTAATGGACTCTGGTCCCATGAGCTGATGATTTTCATGGTCATTTTCATCAAGATTAAATTTGATTTTACTTATTAGTTTTTCTGAAGTTCAGACTTCTCTTAGAAGTACTGGACCCATTTTTCCCTTATTTGGAAATTACAGAAAGTTAAAGTACTGTGGAATTTCCAAGGATTGAAATTGTCAGTCTTCATGTTGTTCCTTTTTTATCTACTTGCCACCACTTAACAATGATATGATTCTTCTCTATGATACAAGCACTTGAACCAGCTACTTTATTATTTTTCCACTCTTTCCCCATTTGAATTTCTCAGAGAATTTTTAGAAAAATCCTCAATCATTTACTGGCTTTTTTTCTTTCTTTGACAAGAACTTAAAACCATCTATAGGTTAGGAAAGCCAAGTGTAAGAGCATTCACGTGGGGATCACATCCATCACCAGTCTTTGTTAATGCGGAGCTAGAAGTCATCAGGGCGTGGCCCAAATGGCTCCCCAGGTTGGGAGCATTCAATCCTTGAAGACAGAAATGGAACTGGATTTGCTTTCAAGAGAGCCCTACTACTTTTCCTTATAAATATCTCTACTAGGAAAAATCTTTTAATCAAAGATACATTATGTCCTCCTTTAAAAAAAAAATCCAAACTGTGACCAGTACCAGAATATCTTGTCAAGGACTATAACAAATGATCTGCCCAGTCTCTGTGGTTTGTCACCTGAAATTCCCACACTTGTCAATCATTGTTACCAAGCTCAGTACTGTGCTGTTGCACTGTTGGGTCAGGGTATGGTACCTCTAGGTGGGGCATGGAGTAGCCTGAAGACCCTTTTTACAGAGATTTTTAAATTTATTGTATGCTGTAAATTTGATATTCTATTCTATTTTTCAGGAACACTTCTTCTACTCTCTAAAGTGATGATAAATTACATGTCCACACTATTTACTGGTTGTCTGCTTCTCCTCACTTCCCTTTCTGATGACTCTACCTTCCTGTTTTGTGTGTACCATTATCTCTGAGCTCAGCTGCTAAGGATGCATGTTATATATCATCATATTCTCCCCTGTGTAAACTTCTTTACAACAAAGGATCTTATAACTTATTTCACGTAATAAGTTACAAATGACTAATAAACATCATATAAAGTACTAACTCTCTTAAATGTATGCTGATTTTAATAGAAAAAAAAACCTTTAAAGCCAAAAAAATACATCTCTAATCAGATAATTGTGAGGCACTATGGAGACTCTGCGACTTTACCCTACTTGTACGCAATCAAGTTCGCCTGTCATAGTTTCATGGATGCTGGCAGAAGATATAAGACTCCTGGGTCAGAATTAAAGGACAATCTATTACTCTCAGTGATATTAGTAACCAGATATTGGCCTAATTCTCATAGGGTGGTGCGAAGAGGGCTAGGTAATGGTAGCACATGCAGTGATTTGTATTACAGGAAGGGAATCCATAAGTTAGGGAACCTGAATCTTTTATAATGGGCAGTAAGCCTGTCTGGCCTTTGCTGTGGAGGGAGATACTATCTATTCCAAGGCTTTTCACTACACAAACACACTGGAGAAGATAGTCAAGAATACAGAAATGCAGAAACATGAGAGACCCATGGAGATTTGTCTCCCAACAGTAGTTGCAGATCAGTAAAAGGACTGGGAGAAGTCATTTAGGGAATCTGTTTTTGGCAAATTTTAAGTCTTACTAGAGGCAAATATGTACCTTGCTTATGCATGGGTCTGACTTCAGTTTTCTAAATTATCCCAGAAAACTGGTCTTCCTACTTTAAGTACAAGTATACCTCAGAGATATTGCAGGTTCAGTTCCGGACAACCACAATAAAATATCACAATAAAGCGAGTCACACAAATTTTTTGTTTTCCCAGTACATATTAAAGAACTATTATTGGGCTAAAGTGTCTAATTTTTTTTTTACGTTTCTTGATTGCTTTTGCCAGATTGCTTTCAAGAAAGATTACATCAGTTTATACATACACATGACAGTCTTCGAGATTGCTTTTCTCCCTACTTAGTCATCACAGTTGAGTGTTTTACTTTAAAGAATATTTTAATGAAATAGTTGAAAAAAAAAAAATATATATATATATATATATATATTTTTTTTTTCTTTTCGGTATGCGGGCCTCTCACTGTTGTGGCCTCTCCCGTTGCGGAGCACAGGCTCTGGATGCGCAGGCTCACCGGCCATGGCTCACGGGCCTAGCTGCTCTGCGGCATGTGGGATCTTCCCGGACTGGGGCACGAACCCGCGTCTCCTGCATCGGCAGGCGGACTCTCAACCACTGTGCCACCAGGGAAGCCCGAAAAATATATTTTTTACTTAGTACGTCTGATTGTTAGTGAGGAGGAAATATTTTATTTTATGTTAATTGGTTACTTAAATTTGTTTTTATGAATCATTTATTTGTGTTCTTTGCTCATTAATTCTGTGATATTTTAGTATTTTTCTTACTAAGGAAGAAACCTTCCATGTAACATTTTGTGTACTAGAATTTTGTCAGATATTTCCCCGATATATTATTTTTTAATGTGCTAAAATTTTAGACATTTGGAAATTAAAACTAATCTAATAAAATAATTAACCATTATCCATATGATTTTTTCTATTGCTTAGATATACTTATCCACTCAGGATCTTAAATATTTACTATGTTTTTTTTCAGGTATTTTATGTTTTACTTGTACATTTTATTTTTTAAATCAATACTTCTGAGTACATTTTGATATATGATATTGGCAAGGACATTTCCTTCCCTGAAATTTAAGCCAATTTCCCCAACAGTGAGTGAGCTATATTTCTTACTCAATTATTTGTGGTGCTTTCTTGACTGTGTACTAAATGTAAAATTGTAGGGTGTCTATAAAATTTAGTGCTGGAAGTATATTCTTCTCTCCCCTCACAAATGTGTTGTTGAATGACAGTCTGTTTTGGATACAGGCTACATCTTATTGTTGCTTGTCTCGTGAGGACTGGCATAGATATATTAGAAATATTTTATTTCATGTATTCATAAGAACAATTAAAATGACCTAAAACTCATTATAACTCCAACATATGCTCTAAGTTCAACAAAAATATTTTCCAAAATTTAAGAAAATATTTAAATGGTAAAATATATCATAAGTTTTTCATCAGTTTTGCATTTTGAATTTTTTGAATTTTTGAGAAGTGAAAACAAACCGTATTCTTCTAGTATGAAGTAACCTGCTTTAAAACTCAGTTGTTTCATGACCTTCTTTTTTTTCTTAGATTCCATATATATGTGTTAGCATGCAGTATTTGTTTTTCTCTTTCTGACTTACTTCACTCTGTATGACAGGCTCTAGGTCCATCCACCTCACTACAAATAACTCAATTTCGTTTCTTTTTATGGCTGAGTAATATTCCATTGTATATATATGAAGAACCTAGGGGTAAGACGGGAATAAAGACACAAACCTACTAGAGAATGGACTTGAGGATATGGGGAGGGGGAAGGGTAAGCTGTGACAAAGTGAGAGAGTGGCATGGACATATATACACTACCAAAAGTAAGGTAGATAGCTAGTGGGAAGCAGCCGCATAGCACAGGGAGATCAGCTCGGTGCTTTGTGACCACCTAGAGGGGTGGGATAAGGAGGGTGTGGGGGAGGGAGACGCAAGAGGGAAGAGATATGGGAACATATGTATATGTATAACTGATTCACTTTGTTATAAAGCAGAAACTAACACACCATTGTAAAGCAATTATACTCCAATAAAGATGTTAAAAAACAAAACAAAACTCAGTTGCTACCCATTTAGAGAAGAAAATTGCTCCTCAGGTGGTACAAGACTTTTGTTTGTTTGTTTTTTCTACTGTGGTGGAGGTCGGGAGGATTCCTTGAGAAATAGTTTACATTCTTTGGTGAGGAGAAATAAAAAAGTAGGAAAGATTGAACATTTTCCTTTTTTATTCTTTAGAGCCATGTAATAATAGGCAAAGCCAGGTTTTATGGAAAATCAATGGAAGTGAGTTATTCTGACAGAAACTTTTCATCCTTCACTGATTATGTGATGCTCCAGATAATAAATATTTTAAGTCAGTACATGTTGGTAACTTATTAGGCCGTATGAAATAATGAAAACAATACAAACGTCTGGAGATGAAAGTACTTAGACTGTTGAAACAGCAAGTCTATATAACTATTAGGTACTATCTAGAGTTTTAATATTATAGGTTAGTGGACCAGAAGAACATGGTTAGTGAAAGAACTGGGTATTTTCCATTTCTTTTAAAATTGCCTCCCTCTATATTTTTCTACAAGGGTTATCCTTTTGCCCAAAAAGAAAAAAAACTCAGAAAAACATCTTTTGTTACAAGTCTGGGGATGTAGTTTTCTTTCTATTTTATTTCTGTTTTCCTCCAAATCAGACAGTGCATTCACATCTCTAAGTTCAGATGTTGTTCATAAGGATCAATGTAAAAATTACATTCTTCACAGAATATAGAAATACTAGGGTCCGTGAAACTTACTTTCAATAAATTCAAGTTATTATTTGTTTCACGCTAGTGTGTCACCAGCTATTGAATTCCATGTTGGAGAAACACAACTGCTTCAGAGATGCTTGCGGTAGAAGAGTAGTGTGTGCTCTGACCTTGTAAGAGCTTAAGGGGGCCCCAGGCAAATCAACACACATCTCAGAGAGAAGAGAGTCCAGGTAGAGTGGAGTCAAGCATGGACTCTAGACCCAGTTGCCAGTCCCATCCTGGCTCTGCTACTCAGCTTGAAACTTTGTGTAAGCCACTTAACTTCTCTCTTTTAGTTTCCACATTTGTAAGATGGATATTGTTATGAGGGTTAGATGAGCTAGTCTATGTAATGCACTTCGAACAGGGACTGGCACAGACTAAGAGTTTGATGTAAATGTTTGTTAAATAAACAAAATAAACTTCTTGGGTAGGACATGAAGGCAGGAGAGAGAGAACCAGGCATATGGAGTTGCCATGAGCTTGTTTGTCTGTAATGGAGGATTCTGGGCTGGGGAAAGTGGAGAAAATGGGTCTTGAGAAGATTCTGCAGTCCACAATCAAAGTTTACATTCACTTCACAGAGTGGGATGAAGGCTGTTATCCAAGTGAAGCGCCCATTTCTGTGTGCAGAATGTGGGTGAGAAGGAAGACGGAAAGCTGAGGGACAGCAAGAGAGAGACCATGCAAGGCTTCCTCCTTTGTTTTTCCGTTTACACCTGTGACTGCTTATGTGTTTCTGTCACTTCAGATTCCTTTTGAAAATAGGTGAGCTATAAATTTACTTATTTAATAAGGTAAAAAGGAAGTACAAGTAATAAATAATTAAAAATAAGTAAGTCCTGGCAAGGAGATCATCGTCGGGCTGAAGAAGTGGATTTAGGGCTCTTGGGTGACACTAATACGTAGGTCGTATACTGACTAAGTGGAGAAGAGGCAACATACACATTATGTTGAGTAACTGGACTCAGGAAAAGGTAGTTATGACTAATCTACAGTAATAAGCGTGAAGATTTTGATTTTACTTTTAAGTAGAGAGGTCCTCAAAATAGTGGGCAATGTGGAATTGTATTAAGCAGAGAGAAAAGGAGAGGAGAGAACACGGAGAGCTATTTTAACATTGGGGCGGCTTTGCCCTTTGCCACAGACATCCAGAGATGCGGTGACTACAGTCTGTTACCTAAAAGGAACCATTGATGGAAATACTGTCTTCAGTGATAACTCTTGGTAGCAGTGAAAGTATGGTTTTAAATTAAATTTGAAAATTTCCTCAAAGCTGCTTCTTCAAAGACAAATGACCCTCTTATGATATGTCTAGTTAAATAAAATAACGGGTGGGAACGGCTTTGGAAAACATTAACATGCTATATAAATGTAAGGTGTTATCATCATGTACTCTGTGTTAGAAAACATGCCATAAAAAGAGATTATTTTTGTGGACTAAACAGGCAAATATGGGCTGCATGACAGCACTGTGAAGTAGAGTCATAATTGATAAACGGCTATGTCCAGAGAGGGTTGATTAATGTGTGGTTGCTAACCTTGAAGAACACTGCCGGTGTAACACTACAGGGTTTTTTTGTTTTGTTTTCCTTCTCTGGCCCTTTCTTGTATAAACTGTTTTTCAGTGAGTTAAAGACGTACTTATCAAACTTAACGATAAGTCTGCTATGTGGAAGGTAGCTCATATACATCAACCATAGGAAGTATACTGTTGGATGAATAAGCCAAGCTTCAGATAGCTAATAGCTTGCCCAAGACCACTCATATGATGGTAGATAGTATTATATTATAACTTTGAGCTAGAATAATGACTTGCCAAGTAGAGTAGTAGAACTGAGATTTGAAATTAGGCAATATGGAGCCAGAGAATGTACACCTAAGCCACATTGCTTCATTATTCATTCACTTATTTAACAAAGTGTTTATACTTACACCAGGGATTGATCTGAGCCTCATACAAATGTTACTCACTTAATCCTCATAACAATCTTATGAAGTAGATTATTTTCATTTTATAGCTTAGAAACTGAGGCACAAGCAAGTTAAGTAACCTGCCCAAGGGCGCACAGCTAAGTGAGTGGATTCAAACACAGGCAATTTGGTTGAGGAATCCATGCCTCTGACCCCAGGACATGCTACCCCTGCTCTATGCTAAACTGCTTTCAACACTGTGCCCAGCTTCACACAGCCAGATCTGAGGTGAGCGTGCCCGCTCCTTAAACCTGGGAACCAGAAATTCTTTGAGGTTTACAACGGAAGCAGTGAGCATTTATGATTCAGCTGATTCTCTTTTGACCTACCTTGGAGCATCCATGCCTGAAGGCATCTTTTGTGATGCCACCAATTCAATCCTAGACTCTTGAATCCTTGTCTGTGGTTTTCAGTGCCAGACAGCATTTCCTCCTGCATAAAATACATCCTTATTCTCATTACATCTCCCCATAAAACTTTCATCAATTTGAAAATTGTAAAATGCATTCCTTTTTATGCAGACGTTTAATCTATGGTAAAATGACAATTGAGCAGTATATCCTCCTGCATACTCAAATACCATCCCAACTCTGCAGTTTGAAAATAAATTGACAATCTTAAAATTGGCATGGGTTTTAAGGAAATGAAATACTCTCAACTACAGACTTTTGAGAATGTTTATCTGCAAAATGAACTACAGGACACACTTTGGCTTGATCAACAGATTCTACTTAAGAGAGGTTTCAGATAGAACTACCAGGCTAGCAAATCTGATATGAACATATCACATATCTGTGGGCCAAATGCTGAGTTTCCTTCTTATGTGCATGGATGAAGCCAGAACTTTCAACCTCTCAACCTCTCACTTTCAGAAAGAGTGAAGTTTAAAATATAAAGGTGTTGTTTTTGCTTCACACCCAAATGTCAGAGCAAGATATTCTGATTTCTCTTGATTGGCTCCAGGTGATGTTAAGTGGCATGCAGGAAATTATTGAAATCAATCTATCTTCAAAGGCTTTCTTTGGAATTACAGGATCTGAATCAAAATGTAAAATAAAATTATTTTTATTTTAAGTTCCCTTCCATCATTTCTCATAGCTCTCACTCTACCAAGGAGCAAGTAAAATAGCATTTTTTTTTTTTTTGCCCTCTAGAAAGGTTATTGTTAGAGCTTTAATATTTTCCAAAGAAATACAGTGTTTCTTAAACATTTTGACTCTTGCTTACTGGGTTTCTAAAGGGTTTAATTACTAGCTTTCTCAAGGGTTAAGAAAGAAAAAATTCCCCACATCAGCTCATCAGCATAGTGACTCACATATTAACAATAAAATGCAGAGCATGAATCATAAAGAATCCAGCTGACACTGGGAACAGTAATACATGACCAACCGTAATTGTTAAAAAGACTAGATATTCAAATAGTGTCATCAGAGAACTTCTAAGCACCCTGAAAGAGCAAGGGTCCTGATCAAAATCCAGATCTAATAGAAAGTGGCATATTCTAGAAAGCAAAATGAAATACAAAGTAATTAAAAATATAATTTTGAAAGTACTCTTTTTTTAAAAATAAATTTATTTATTTTATTTTATTTTTGGCTGCGTTGGGTCTTCATTGCGGTGCACAGGCTTCTCACTGCAGTGGCTTCCCTTGCTGTGGAGTATGGGCTCCAGGCGTGTGGGCTTCAGTAGTTGCGGCATGTGGGCTCAGTAGTTGTGGCGCACGGGCTTTGTTGTTCTGCGGCATGTGGCATCTTCCCAGACCAGGGCTCGAACCTGTGTTCCCTGCATTGGCAGGCAGATTCTTAACCACTGCACCACCAGGGAAGTCCTGAAAATACTCTTGAATGTCTTGTTACGTGTTATGTAATTGGCCAACTGACAGTATTAACTTTTACCTACAAGTTTGTTAGAAATGAAGAAGCTTAGGCCACACCCCAGATCCTCTGAACCAGAATCGCCAGGTGATTCATATGTACAGTAAAGCTTGGAAAATCATTTAAAGTGTTTCTGAGGATGGAATTATATGTATAATTACTGTTTTTAAAAAACAGCATTACAGGGCTTCCCTGGTGGTGCAGTGGTTGAGAGTCCGCCTGCCGATGCAGGGGACACGGGTCTGTGCCCTGGTCCGGGAGGATCCCACATGACGCGGAGCGGCTGGGCCAGTGAGCCATGGCCTGTGCTCCACAACGGGAGAGGCCACAACAGTGAGAGGCCCGCGTATCGCACAAAAAAAAAAAAAAAGAAAAAAAAAGAAAAAAATACCCAACATAACATACCAAGAGATAATGGTCACCCTGATTTTACAGGGGGGCCACCATTTCATAATGGGAAAAATCCTTGTATTCTATTGCTCTGGAAAGATAATGACTGATACAAAACTATTTTTCCTGGAGGAGCAAAAGCAGTTCTAGGGGAAGGATTATCACTCACCAATTTCAGTAACAACAAATGCCAGCTTGACCTGCATTGTCATTTCTGACGCATCACCTTGCATTTCTCATCACATTATGCTGGTGGATTCTTTTCCTTCCTTTTTTATTTTTGGCTCAGGGAAGGAAACTGAGCTAGAGGTTGCCACAGGCGTTTGGAAACATGGTCCTCCTTGTCTATTCCGTTCGATCTGAGGTATCTGCTGCAGCAGCTTTTTCCTGGGTGATTGTAAGAGCTTATCCATCATGAGACTGTGGAGATACCTGAGCCGTCAATCCAGCACCTGTCCCATGACATGAAAACTTGTGTTAATAATAAACTAAAGCTAGTTTATTATGATAGGAGATGTGGGAAAAATAGAAATCAGAGTGGTGCCCTGAAGGGGGCAGGAAGCAAGTGAGGGAAATGGGACTAAGTGAGGAGAGCTGTATCCCTAAATCACGTGCGAGGATGAAGAGCAAACAGATCTTCCCGCAGCACTGGTTATGGGGAGCAGATAGCCACCAGTCACTCCCTGCTCCTTCTTGGCTGCCTGACAGCAGGGGTGGCACCTGCTACCACACATTTCTTGATCTATGGTCTTGGAGAAGGTTTATGCGGAATTTACTAGGAAAGGAGATGTGGCTGTGAGACACAAAGACCACATTATTACTTCTAATAGTTTACATTAGCTGGGGGATTAAAGGGGTGCTGGTGGCTTTTTAACCACCATTTAGGCTGTGAATAGAGAGAACCGCAGTCCCAAGGCCCTGGGTGAGAAAGTCCACCGCGACAGTGTCGTGGACTCGCTCACGTTGCAGGCTCACTCCTCCTCCGCTTGGAGAGGTTGATGTTATAACTAGGACTTCTGAGTAATTCCAGCTAACTTTGCTATTTGTATGTTTTGAATGATATGATTTTCTGTCAGGGTCAAAATAAACTTGCAACTGTATAGCTAAACTTTTGTAAATGAGGAGGGAAAATTTTAATCTAGTTAGACTAGGAATAAGCACCCTACTAATGCTATTTTCCACTTTTTCTTGCCCTGCCAATATTCACATTCACAGGGTGCTCTTCTTGCATGTCACTGTCATGTCTTGTCTCACTGTTGCTCTGGTCTTCTAATTGGTCTCTTGGATTCCATCCTTACCACCCCTGTCTGTCCTCCCCGTAGCAGCCATTGTACTCACCCCAAAATGTAAGGTGGGTCATATGCCAGCCCTCTGTTGTAAGCCCTCCAGCGTCTTCTCATCCCACCCAGAGGAAAACCCGAAGTCCTAACTCTGGTAGCCAAGCCCTGAGGACGTGGCCGGCCACCACCCACACTCTGTGCCATCTCTCTGACATCACCTCCTGCCTCCTTCTCCATCGCCCAGCTACCCTGGCCTTTTCTGTCCTCAGCCACACACTACACTGGGCATGTCTCACCTCAGGCTCTCTGCCTGGATTATAATTCCCCAAAATAGGTACTTAAACTTATCCTTCACTTTAGGTTTCTGCTCAAGAGTTACTTTATCTGAGAAATTCCCCTCAACAACTTACATAATCCCTATTTTCCAATACCTGTATACTTTAAAAACATCTGTTGCATTATATGGCTGCCTTTTCAATATATCTCTTCCCCAATTGGAAGATAACTCTGTGCAAGCAGAGATTTTGTTTGTTTTCTTCACTGTTGTCTCCCCAGTGCCCTGAAGAGTGCCATAAAAATAGTAAATATATGCTCAGTTAGTATTTGTGAATGAATGACTTTCAATGCTTGTTTGCATGCCTGGTACTTTGCTCATTTTCTCACTCTGCTTGGTTCAGAAGCACTTTTCTACCTTCATGCTTTTGTGTTTCCCTGTTTCTTCCAGTCTGGGGTGTCCTCTACTCCCCTGTGTCAGCATGTTCGAGTCTTCCTTTTCTTCAAGTACCCTTTCGTCCAGGAAACCTTCCCTCAGTCTGTTGTCAGAGGTGGCAGTGTCTCTCCTCTGATCCACCAGCACTGTCTGCTTCCTTCACTGCACAGCTTAGTCCTCTCTGGCCTATATTAGTATGATTCATCTTCTGGAAGCTTTGAAGAGGGGCGATGTCTGGTTTATCCTTACCCCTCTTTCCCCCCAAACTCTACTTGCTGCTTTGTACATAGAAGGCGCTAATGCACATTTGGTCAATCAGTATCACTGAATAGATTTACTCTCCTGTAGCAGTGTTGATTTGATGGTGATGCTGTGGTATTTGGATAAGAAATGGTAGCAGAGTGATCTCGTAATCCTGTGGTTTCTCTTTTTCCATAATCTGCCCTTAATGACTGGTTGGTTTGGTGTTTTGTGTGTGAGAAGGGTAGAAAGAATTTTGCTCTTGGGTCTGGTTGTTTTGCTTTATTTTAATAAGTGCTTGAAAAAGAAACATTCATACAAGAGACAAAATACTTGATAATCAGAAAATCATTTGTTTTGCTCAGCTGACTCACTCCCAGGTTAGATTAGTAACTGGGGGAAAGGTTTCTATTACAGGGAACTCTGTTACCATCTTTCACTGCCTGAAAAATCCTTTTCTCTGCCTTTCTGATGAAAGCCTTCCCTATATCTTAGTGCAGGACTAAGGGAAAATCAAGAGCAGGAAATAGCTATGCTTAGAAAGTTACCTGTTTAAAAATCTGATTTTTCTTAGCACGGATTTTTCAACTCTAAACTGTCAAGATTCTGCATTAGAAGTTCACAGTGTACTTTTTTGTGAACAACTGCTCTAATTGGGCAAGTTTTGCTGTGGCGACATTAGGGCTCATTAGGCTTCTCTTATCAGAGGTGGAAGCTGTGAGATTTCAACCAAGCAGAGGATTTAGATTCTAAATGAGAAATATAGATTAGCATTTCACATAATGAAATAATGGACTTCAGTGTTACCTTTCTAGTGACTAAAGCAGGAACTTAAATCCATTGTAGGTTTCCTTGTTTAATCAATAAATAAACAGGAGACACAGAAGATTTATTTCTTCTGTGGCAACAAACAGCATCATTTTTCTTAATTATCATTAGGTTTGCCTCTCCTGCTTTCAGATTCTTTGCAAGTAAAAAGCTTCTCTACATTAAGGAAAAGGATATGAGATATCTTTTGTGTTTCCTCTCTCATACACCCAGAGCATTTTGCCTTTTCTGTGGCAATCCCTGTATTTCTTAATTAAAATCTAATAAAGTCAAAGGTTTCGCGAGGTTGTCCAGGCTACCTTAAAGGCCAGAGGTTTCAGTGGAGGTGGACAAAAATCTAGGCAGCTGTAGGAGAGAAAACAAATAGTTCGAACTTTGGATCCACAGATGGTTATGCCTGCCAACTGTTATGAGCCAATGAATATCTGGCCTGTCATTTGTCATATTTATTGCAGTACATAATGCTGTAATTTCTCATGGCATGGTTATTTATCTTGCTGTGCTCTCTGAGCAGCTAAAATTGCAGCCATGTTGGAACGTATGTATACTTTGTGGGCTGCTCTTTGAAAAGCAGCCATGCAGACTGGCACACGCCTCCCCGTCCGAGGACTGGAGAATGTTGCAAACGCAACTGACTGGCAGATTATGGGAAATTCTGACAACAATTGAAACTATGCTTCCAGACTTGTTCCTGCGTGTTTAGCCACAGAGCCTGAAGGGAGCAGAAGCTCTCCATTTCCTTTACTCCTTCTCAGTGGTGCCCGGCTGGTTTCCTGAAGTGGTGGAGCAGTGAATACTGCCATATCTGGAAGCTTCTCTGGAGTGTGCACAGAGCCCTCTAGTTTTACAGTAGGAAAGTGGGCTCTGGGAAGGAGAAGGTCGAGGGTGGGAGGAAGAAGGCACGAGGGACTCAGTCATTGATTTCTGACAGCCGTCTGCGGGCACCATGATGTCAAAAGGAGCAGCAGGGACACCTGTCGCTACTGGCGCCTCCACTGTTGGCAGTGGTGAGTCGGTGAATAGAAGCCACATGCTGCCTAGTGACAGAAGGTATGACTCACAGGTGGGCAGAGAGAGTCTTCAGGGTACCATTGCTCACCTGCCACATCTCAGCATCCATGATGAATCATTGGGTCCAAACGGGGCCTTTAGTTGCAGCAAATTTTAGTGCACATTGGAGCCTCCATGAATGGCAGATGTGAAAATGTAGGTGCCTCTCATCTGTACAGGATTAGTTGTATTCACTCCCTGAGGTGTGAAACTCACAATTTGTTATAGGTCACTCTGCAGTTTGTGATAAAGGGGCTATTGGCCACTCAGACCCTGCAGCATATCAGACCTCACTTTAGTCATTGGTTTTCCTTACAATCGTTTCAATCAGAAATGTAAACAGTAATTATTCCTAAGAGTCCGAGACCTCTCTCTTCCTTTCCCTTCGAAGCAGTGACATGGCCTTTAGGTCTTCAGCAGAAGAAAGGAGAGGCAATGATGTCATTATTATTACTATTAGGGTAAATGTTAAAAGGCCGAAGATTAAGATGCCAAAATCCTTAACCCCTGCCTAAACCCATTAATAGTCTCATCTCTCACCCCGTTTCAGTTGTGGAATATGTGGCATTCCCTTCTGCCTCAGTTCTCTGCGCAGCCAGGACTCTAATAGGCAAGGTAACTCAGAAGAGAAAGGAGGCTCTGAAAATCGAATTCTGAAAGTTTACTTCTGAAATATACCTTTCTTCATGAAGAAATAAAGAGAGGTAACTGTGGAAGCTCTAAGGCTAACTGAGGACCAACCACTTGGGTTATCTCAGGTCTAAAAGGCTGTGCTCAACAAAAGGAAGAATGAGTGAATGACCTAGTACCACCATTAGAAACACACAGGAACCCTCATGAAGAGTCAGAAACAACAGAGACTTTTGAAAAATGCCAAAGAGGACAAGAAGCTTTTAAGGCATCATCAGCACTTAGTGTTTGGAGCGGTGGTGCAAGGTCAATGAACGACTTAAAAATCTGTTCATTCATGTCCTTATTTGCCTCTGTCTCACTGGTTAGGCAGAATGCTTTTCTGAATAGAAGGATGGGAGAGGAACTGGTAGGCCAAAATATGGAAAAATCATCAGAGAGCACGGTTTAGATTATCAGGTCTAGACACCTCTATTTCCTGTGAAGACGCGAATCACTGTCACAGCGCTTGAGGGAGCAGAGCCAATGGGGGAAGTGCTAGCAGCCCTAAACAGGGTAAATGTCTCCGTTTTCAAGAAGGAAGAGTATATTATTAAACAACCGTTCGGGTACATATAAAAAGGGAAGCACAGTTGGGAATGAGTGCCACAGTCACAGAGCTAAGAGAATCTAGAAGAGCAGCAGAGACAACACTGAATTTAGTTAAATGTGTTAATGAGAGCAACGTGGATGGCACTATGCAAAAACTTCAGGATGGGCAATCTGTGCACAAAGAACAAAAATCCTTACTGCAAAGCAACGATAGTTGTTTCAGGCCTTGGTGATAGATGGGAGGAGAGATTGTGTTTCTCCTGAAATCCCTCCATGCTGGTCTCTCCTACCGCCTGAAATACAGCCGGCTTTTAGAAGTTTTTTTTCTAGCGTACGACTCTACTCTTTGTCCTTCCTCCTTTTCATCATTTCTCACACACTCACTTGAACTCATACATTTGGTATAAGGGTTATTTGTATTGGGAAGGCAATTGAATTGTGAAAGATCTGGTTAGCAACTATTTGTTGAAAGGTAGCTGAGAGAAGCTTTGGTAAATGTTTGCTTCCTGGTCACCATGGGCAAGCTAATGGCTCTGATCCTCGGTTTTCTCATCTTGGAAATGGGAACAATAGCTGGGTGGCAGTCAGTGCTTTCTCCTCTCCAGATCCCTGCCCTCTCCTGTGTTTTCTTTGGTCTTTTCGTTGGCTTTCCATTCATCTAATTTTTGGCTTATTACACAGCACATTTTATCAGATTCCCAGGATTTTGTTTCTTGACCATTCTAAGGTAATAACAAACTCTCTTAAATCACTCAAATGTGACAAGAAATGAAAATAAGGCAGAAATTCAATCAGAGCATGTTAGGTCTAATTGCTTTTTATACCATCGTAAATAATCTCAAGGTGCCCTCCAGCTTGCTGCATTTCCTCTTTGCAGCTTACACCCTGCATGGCGTAATGGAAAGACACTGACTGAAAGGGGATGCAGGTTCTAGCAGGAGCTTTGCCACTAATTAGCAATGTGACTTTGGACAAATCTTTTTACATCCTGCCTCTGTTTCATCAGCACAGTAAATGGGTTGACCTATATTATCTCCCAGGTCCTTTCCAACTCCAGAATTTAAAAGGTCCATGATTTCAAGCCAAAAACTGTATTATGGAATGAGGTGACAGCATGTATAAGTGCAAGTTGATTAGGGAAATGGCATAGGATTTATCTTTTAAATTGGCTTTCACAATAATAAATTACTGAGTAAGGATACAGAAAAGAGAGATACCTTTTATGTAAGTGTTCAAGGAAGCATAGCTTATTTCAAACAATGGTTTCTGAAAATAACCTTTCCTTCTTTGCCCTTATATTTTTCCTAATGGATGGCATAAAATGGATGCTCAGCCTGAATAGTGGCTTTCATTCAATTTTAAGTCACCCTGTCATGTTGTGTACTGCTGATTTCCACGTTAGCTGACATCGCAGGATGGAGCACAATGCAGAGTGAAGAGTTAGAAATGTGACACGGCGTGTCAGAAACAATGCATGCCTTTTGCAGATCAGTTATCATTTAAAGGCTGGTATTTAGAACCATCTTTAGATAATTCAATAGCTCTGAGTCTCTTGTAGGGAAGATGTCAACCTGAGTTAATTTTTTTGCTTATCAGATATGATGGGACAAGATGGCACTAAAACGGTTGAAAGAAACTATCCAGAATGCATTTTTTTCTTTTTCTTTTCTTTTTTTTTTTTGCGGTAAGCGAGCCTGTCACTGTTGTGGCCTCTCCCGTTGTGGAGCACAGGCTCCGCACGCGCAGGTTCAGCGGCCGTAGCTCACGGGCCCAGCCGCTCCGTGACACGTGGGATCTTCCCGGACCGGGGCCCGAACCCCTGTCCCCTGCATCGGCAGGCGGACTCTCAACCACTGCACCACCAGGGAAGCCCCAGAATGCATATTAAAAACAAAATCAATTGCAGTTCTATTTACAATAGCCAGGATATGGAAGCAACCTAAGTGTCCATCATCAGATGAATGGATAAAGAAGATGTGGCACATATATACAATGGAATATTACTCAGCCATAAAAAGAGATGAAATTGAGCTATTTGTAATGAGGTGGATAGACCTAGAGTCTGTCATACAGAGTGAAGTAAGTCAGAAAGAGAGAGACAAATACCGTATGCTAACACATATATATGGAATTAAAAAAAAAAATGTCATGAAAAACCTAGGGGTGAAACAGGAATAAAGACACAGACTTAGTAGAGAATGGACTTGAGGCTATGGGGAGGGGGAAGGGTAAACGGTGACAAAGCAATAAAGAGCATGGACATATATACACTACCAAACGTAAGGTAGATAGCTAGTGGGAAGCAGCCGCATAGCACAGGGAGATCAGCTCGGTGCTTTGTGACCGCCTGGAGGGGTGGGATAGGGAGGGTGGGAGGGAGGGAGACGCAAGCGGGAAGAGATATGGGAATATATGTATATATATAACTGATTCATTTTGTTGTGAAGCTGAAACTAACATACCATTGTAAAGCAATTATACTCCAATAAAGATGTTAAAAAAAAAAAAAGAAAAGAAAAGATGATAATAGTCAGAGACCATTGTCCAGTATAAACCTAGATATTTCCCACTGTTATCCTTTGTCCTGATATATCACAGTCTTCTGTGACATCACAGTCTTCTAATTTTGATTGAAGTCAAGTAATGTGAAGGGAAAAGTGTTTTCAAGTGACTAGGGTTTATTCATTTATTTGTTCTCTGAATTGACTCAAGCTCACTAACCTGTAGGTACAATGCCATCACATTATCAATAAAGTCCCAAATTTGAGGGGCTCTCACTATCACCTGATCAATACCCGTGTGGTGCTCCCTGAAACAGTAATTCCAGGGATTCCCACACATGCCTGAGAGATGCCCAGCCATCACAGGCTGCTCTGCTCTCCCTTAGGCACTGCAGCCCTGCTGAGCACACCAGGTACAGGACGGAGACCTCTCAGCACCCAGACTGAAGGACAGTCTGTGGCAAAATGAGGGATGAGACCCCTCTCCCACTTTGTGTTGGGATCTGTTGGAGTGGACGAACTTGGCAATGCTGGTGCCTCTGTCCTCTATCCGCATGAAGTTATATAAAATAGGGTGTTGGGGTTTTACCTGGAGCCTCTTCTTCTCCTGGGTGTCAGACTGGGAATGGAAAGAGGTGAGTGCCAGTGCCTGGGTCGTCTCTTCAGCCAGTCAAATCATTGATTGTTTTGGGGTCATGTTTATTCTCTTACGATGACTTTCTCTGGAAAGTTCATTCCCTGAAGGAAATAAACTTCTGTCAGGTCCTCTTTACTGGTTTGCCTGAGATATCTGGACAGAGTTTTCTGAAATGCAGTAGCGATGTTGGCTTGAGTTAGGGTCCCTGACACTGTTCATTTAACTAGCATTTCCCGAATGTATTTTATGTGTGAAAGATTTTCTTTCTTCTTATTCATCTCCTCTCTAAAAAGTTTTTTTTTTTACTTTAGAAGATTGGCTTGAATTGAAGAATTGACATTCAGGACTCCTCTTAACTCCTTTTCGTGAGACCACGAAACCATTTCCAAATAAAAGACAATTCGTAGAGAAGGGATGTACTTTTGGAATTTGGGTTTCTCCAGCCAGCGCCTTTATATATACAGAAGGCTATTATTTAACAACTTCAATTTAACTGACTGATCAGACATCTTTGTAGAGGAACAGAAATAATTAGAAAAGTGCAAAGTGTCCAAACTTTCCAGAACAAGCTAGGGATGGATAATGTATAATCTAACTTTCTCCTTAGTGTTTGAGTAGATCTATGTCTGTACAAGGAAAGTATGTTTTGGTTGTTTTAGAATGGTCCAGAATTTTAATCGATATTTATCTTAGAATCTGAACATTATTTCAGTGACTTATTTTTTATATACATTCTGGTACAAAATTATTTTAGTGCATTGTGTATAATCAAATTTGCATCAGCGGAGTGTGAAACAATATTTACTCCTGCATGTATGTTGCTATTAAAGTTACCTGCATTAAAAAAGAGCTTTGTACTCACAACTTTTCATAAATTGCATGTTAACATTAATGGACTACAATGTTGATTTAGAAATGGCTAGGCACTGACATATTTTATATAACTGCTTATATAACATTCTCAGTTTCAATAAAGGATGCCTCTTGTCTGTGATCCTACTTTATATGGTAGTCCTTCATATTAATGGCAAAATATTTCTGCCCTTCATGTTCAGAAATGGTAATACTGACAAAGATATGTAGGAATGTATCTACTAGATCAATATATGATCAATAGTTCACTGCACACAGAGGCACACAGAGTGGGAACGAGTTATCACCCATTTGCTCCTGCCATCATGACATCTGATGCCACTCAGGTCTCTGCTCTTTGTCAAGCTCTGTTGTTCAGCTTTTTCTTCCACCCTGTAAGCTATCCTATTCCTTCCAATGATTTCCTTTCTAGATTAAGTAAGCAACAGTTGGTTCCTGCTGTATTGCCACCAAAGAACTACAACCAAGGTAGAAATGGGTGAAATGCCATAAGGGGTCAGGTCTGCCGGTCTTTACACTAAAAGAGTTTTTGTTCTTGTTTTTGATAATAACCATCCCAATGGGTGTGTTTTTGTTCTCTTCTAATCAATTAGTTTCTCCTTCATCTCTCTGTCTCTGTCTCTGTCTTCCTCTCTCTTTTTTAAAGAGACACGATGGTTCTATTTTTCCATCATCAGGGTTTTTCTGATTGCATGCCTGTACTGCCATTGTAATGTAAGACTTGTAAAAACCCATTAGTCCTGAATTTGGAGCATCAGTGAGGTATGGACACATGATATATTTTATCCTTTTTCCAAATTATGTATTTCCTAACTTTACTCCCTGTAAAAGCTTAGAACAGTGACCAACCCAAGCAGCAAATGAGCACCACCAGCTCACATTTCCCCCCTATATATAAACCATAACTTCTTGGAGAAGAGGCTGATTTCAGGTCTGGGGTAGGAAATGCACAAGATGAGCGTGGAAATCTCGTCATATCTGAAGTCAAAGCCACCATCAAAGACTACTGAGATTGTTTCAAAAGGACTCTGGCTAAAGGTGGCCTAATTTGTGCACGCATAAAGATAATAGCTGCAATGGATTAAGACACATCAAATCTATTTAAAGAAATAAGTTCAGAATGACATTAAAATAAAAAGAAAGCTTCATCAGTCACCTTTGGAGGATCCTCTGGATCCAATTCATTATTTTGAAAGCTGGTAAGTAAATTGATACAGATTTTATTCTGCCTTTTCGACACTAACTATACCTACGATAATCAAATTACTGATGAGATGGTTTCTCTTTATAAAGTATTGCAGTTCATAAATGAAGAAAAAATAATATTGTAGTAACATTTTGCAACTCCTACTGGCTGGATGGAGCTGGGCATTGAGCACCAGTGTCTGCTACCATCACAAAATGGACGACGACCAGACACATGCCTTCCAGTGGAAGTTCACAGCATCATCTCTATTTTTTTTTTGCGGTACACGGGCTTCTCACTGTTGGGGCCTCTCCCGTTGCGGAGCACAGGCTCCGGATGCACAGGCTCAGCGGCCATGGCTCACGGGCCCAGCCGCTCCGCGGCATGTGGGATCTTCCCAGACCGGGGCACGAACCTGTGTCCCCTGCATCGGCAGGTGGACTCTCAACCACTGTGCCACCAGGGAAGCCCCACAGCATCATCTCTTAAAGTCATCTTGCCAGCACAGTAAAAACTGAATCTCATTAAGCCTGTAGATTTTACCTACCAGTTGACAAGACATATGGGTCACAGGGAACGATTATGTCTTTTCTTAAGTTATTTTATATAATGAATTTCAGAAATATAATAGACATTGACACTGAATGAATGCATATCCATTGTACCAAGTAAGCCTAGACTTTTCCAGAAGTTTCATACAAAAGCACATAAGTATTTGCCTAGTTCAGATTTTTGTCTTAAGAAGGGGTTTATCTTGGTGGTAGAGGAGACTTTTTAAAAGAGCTTGGCACTGAACATGATGCCTATTATTTTCTCTCTACATCCTATCTTCTTATCTTGCTCTTGGTTTTGTGGAGTAAGATGAAAGAAAATTGCTAGCACTGTCTAGCACTGTGTGCTTGGTTTTAGTAATCTCAGCTTTGATTCAGAAATGTTAAATGTTTTCCCCTCTGAAAAAGGAAAAAAAAAAAGGGTGAGATTCAAATAAGGGGCCAACAGGGAGAGGGACAGTTAGATTGGATTCTATAGTGTTCAGTTCCCTGACTACACGAATAATCCTATTAATAATCTTGTCTTCTGACCTTATGTAGTCCGGACTCTGTTTCCTATCCGCTGAATACACACATCTTTCAGTGAATAGTGAAAATCGGAAAAATTTGAAATACCAACTTAAAAGTTATTTGCTTTACTTGGAAACCAAGGAAGAATTCTAGGAGCTATCCCCTATGTCAAGTCTAGGAATGTTAGTATATTTTTCACCTTAATGATTAATACAGAATTCTTTTTGTATGAGAGCAAGCTGTAAACTGCAAGATGACTCATGATGAATATACCTGAAGGCAAGTTATTTACTGCTTGTTTCAAATCTGTTAATGATTAATACTTATTGCTAAAAATGTATTATGTGGTATAAATGTAGTTCTTCAAACATTTAACAATTATTCGTTAAATATGTAGTGAATGCCAGCTCTGTACCAGGTATTATACTGGGTGATGGGACTATAGCAACGAACAAGATCTACATATTCTCTCCTCTCCAGGTGGTTATAGTTTGGTGGGTTTTCCAGGAAAGCACATGCCAAGATGGAATAAGAAGTGCAAGAGATTGGAGGAAATACCTGTGAAGGATCGTGGAGGAGGGAGTGGGAGTAGATGAGGAGAGCTCAGGCTATCATGCAGGTCTGACCATGTTGCAGGAAGAGAGGAAGGAAGGAGGATAGAGTAGGAAGAACCTATGTCTGCACTGCGGCTCTGAGAAAGTCTTAGCTAGGCTGATGGGGAGCAGAAAGAGGAGCCACATCGGTCCTGTGGTCCAGGAATGGCTCAGCTCAAATACCTCTGCTGTGCTTAGTCACTGGCTCAGAGCAGCTCTAGCAAAGTATGGCTTTGGTGTGAATGCCAGGGTGGAGCCAGTAGGTATGGCAGCTGGAGGCTGTCAGCTAACTGCACAAGTTCTTTCCTGAAGGCTGACCTAAAAGGTACAATGCCATGGCTATAGCATGCTAGTGGGGACGGCAAACCCTGAACAAACGGATATAAGGTAAGGCTTATTACAGTAGAGATATTGTGGGGGTGTTTGGTGGTATGGCCAGAGAAGTTCATCTGTAGTCAGTGTCCTGCTGTCTGTCATAGGGAACAATGTTATTACCCAGGTTTCCTTCTCCTGCACCTTTCAGATAGATTCAGCCATGGGAAGCAGTGGCAGGAGATTGGAAGGCGGCAAGGAAGAGAGTCCAGTGTATTTGTCCCCTTCTCTGTCTGTCCCCTTGGGTCACTCCAGCAATACCTCCATCTCTTCTGGGTTGCTAGCTCCTATCAGAGAGTCCCTCACTTTGTGGTCCTAGCTTCCTCCCAAAAGCCATGATTTCTGGAACCCTGCTTGTTGCCATTGTCCTTTTCACAGAGGTAATAGTAACTTCCTGCTGTTATTAATCTCTGTTATAAATCTTTTGCCTCACTGTCCCCTGTTTATTTTCACAGCTTTTTCATCATCTTTGTAATTGATTCCTTGCATTAAATTCCCTCTGTTTGAAAGACCTAAGGAGCTCTAGTTTCCTATTTATACCCTGAGTGGAAGACCTAGTCTGGAAGATGTCACAGGGAAGACTTCCCTAAGGGAATGATATGTAAGCTTAAACCTGAGGGATGAGAGGAGCTATCCAGAACCGATTTATCATAATACTATCATTGGTAAAGTACTTGTTCATTACCTTTTATTTTAGATGATTTGTTAGTTTTCAAACAGCATAATGGTTCAAAGTACAGATTTTGCAGCTGGAGTGCTTGGGTGATACTCTCTAGATATGTGGTTTCAGGCAGTTTACTAAGTTCCCTGTGTTTCAGCATCCTCTTTACTAAAATAATATCACTTTCCATGGAAGCTGTGAGAAGTAGTAAGTTAATATATATAGGCAACGTAATGTTTGATATTATTCTTTTTCACATGTGTGACAGGACTTTGCAGAAGCTTTTCTTTGAGAATGTACACTTTGAGCCTTCAAACAAACATTATATTTAGGGTAGATTCTGTTTCATTTTCATCTAGAATCTAATGTTTCAGGGGAGAAGTCTGAGGCCAGCCTGATTTTTTGTTACTTATTCTAGGTCACCTTCTTTTTTTTTTTTTTTTTTTTTTGCGGTACGCGGGCCCCTCCCTGTTGTGGCCTCTCCCGTTGCGGAGCACAGGCTCCGGGCGCGCAGGCTCAGCGGCCATGGCTCACGGGCCCAGCCGCTCCACGGCATGCGGGAGCCTCCTGGACCGGGGCACGAACCTGCGTCCCCTGCATCGGCAGGCGGACTCCCAACCACTGCGTCACCAGGGAAGCCCCTAGCATTCAGTTTTTAGCAAGAATAAACTGGAAGAGAATGTTGGAAGCTTAAAGCCCTATTTCTTAAATGGCTTTGCTCTGGGGTATTCTATTTTTCTCCCCAAGGAAGCTCAGTCATCCAGATGTCAGATTTCTGCTGCTTGCTCTTCTATCCTTTTGCTCTGACTTTTTCATTTCTTTTTTCTTTACCTTTTCTTTCTGAAAGAACATGTCAAATTTCTCTCCACATCCCAGCTTTAATACACTGCAAGGTCACTTTAGTTCTTTACAGCTGTGAGTGATATTTTAAATACTGTCATGACATTATTAGTCAACCTTACATGCTTTACTTTTTTTCCCTAATGTCGTCAGTCCCTTTCAAAAATATCTTCCTATATCTTATCTTTCACTTTAAATAGTATAAAAACAATGTTCTAAAATGTTTGAATGTTTGTGTCTTGGAACGTATCTTTGTAAAAATATACTGTTCCAGCTTTATCATGTGTTTTTTATTTTCTTGCCAAAACTTTTCAAAGGACTTAACACTGTTTATCTTGTGTGTACTTATCTTTGATAGAAGGCAGGTCTATTTTGATCTGTTATTTGAGCAAAAATTAAGATGGTACATTCTCTTTGGGTCTGCTCACTGCTTAGCTTGATGTTTTTTACTCGTCCTTTTATATCTTATGATGAAAGAGATAATACAGATTCATATTAATAGTTTGATTATTAGGCAGATGGTTAGGAATGGAGAGGAAAATGGGGCATGGGAAGTCCCAGAAGGGAATAACACTTCATATGCCTGTTGAAACCACCAGTCAGGTTTTGTTGTTTTTGTTTTTTTAAAATTAATTAATTATTTTTGCTTGTATTGGGTCTTTGTTGTGGCGTGCGGGCTTTCTCTAGTTGCAGCGAGCAGGGGCTACTCTTCGTTGTGGTTCAGAGGTTTCTCATTGTGGTGGCTTCTCTTGTTGTGGAGCACAGGCTCTAGGCACACGGGCTTCAGTAGTTGTGACTCACAGGCTCAGTAGTTGTGGCTCGTGGGCTCTAGAGCGCAGGCTCAGTAGTTGCACTGCACAGGCTTAGTTGCTCCACGGCATGTGGGATCTTCCCGGACCAGGGCTCGAACCCGTCTCCCCTGCATTGGCAGGTGGATTCTTAACCACTGTGCCACCAGGGAAGCCCCAGCAGTCAGGTTTTCATATCTGATTTTCCTTTTAACCTAGTGATTGCTTTTAGGTACGTAATGTCATTTGTTATCTGCCTGCCAATCTGGGTAAATGTCCTTTTGTTTCAGGAAAATGCCTCAGAGTTAGGATGAATTTGTCAGTTGGTGAGAAGCTGCCTGTCTGTGCTCTCTTTAGTGTGGCCTCATATATTTTCTCAACCCCATGCTTTTGCCTTGGAGTGTTTTCATGAAGTGCTGAAACTGACTCTAAGGCAGGAAGTTCCTGTTTTTCCTAAATTTCCTCTGTCCTTTCCCTCCCCTCCCCCCCCCCCCCCCGGGCTTTTTAGGAAAAGTTCCCCTTTAATTTAGAAAAGTATTCCATCGCATTGGGGAAGGGGAAATACATAACAGGAAACTGGGGTCAGCAGAATCCCTAATTCTCCCTGCTTGACGTGGTTTGCTCCATGACACTAAGGCAGTGGTGCAAGGGGATCCAAGTGAATTTGTTCCTCTCTGTGCCTTGCCTCACTTTCTCACAACTCTGAATGGTTGGGTGAGGGCATTTGGCTGTGCAGGGACTGAAATTCATATTCTTGCTGACCGAGCTGTGTGCCCTGGAGTAAGACTGCTTCCATCCAGAGGAAGAGGAATTATCTAAAGTTGATCATAAGTACATTGTTTACTTGCCCAGGCTGGGGGAACTGAGTCCTCCCTGGGGTGAGGGTGCTTGTTTCTAATTTGCACAGTTTAGCATGGGCTGTTAGTGGCCCTTGCAACACTAGGTGAGTTTGTGGGCTGTGCTTTCTTGGAAAGGAGATTCTTTCAGTTAGCTCTTGATAACTCACTTCAGTCTTGTTCATCTGGACCAATTCTAGAAGAAATTCCTTGACATACTTTACTCATTTTTCAGCTGATCTGGAAGAGGAATTTTGACCTACTTTTCTGTTGTCATCTTTCTGAGAAGTTACTACTTTATTTTTTTTTTAATTTATTAATTTGTTAAAAAGCTTGAATGAATGAATGACTATATAGTGAAATGTCTTTCTCCTAACCCTCTCCCCAATTTACTGAGTTCTCACTCCACTTCCATAGATAATCATTATTAATACTTCGTTGTGTTCCCTTCTGTAATTTCTTCATACATACACAAATACAAATATAAAATTTTATTTTCCCATTAGTCTTTAAAATAGAAAGACTACAAATATGGCCTACATTTGAATTTTCGTTTTCTCTGTTATATGAGTTGTAAATTTTATTTTATTTTATTCTTTTTATTACTGGTTTATTTTTTTGTCTTTATTTTATTTTGCTAGGTAGAAATATTTTAAAATGTAATCAAATTTATCAATCTTTTCTTTTATGGCTTCTGGATTTTGAATAATATTTTGAAATATTTTGAAAGAAATCCTTAAAAGTAGGTTTATAAAGAAATTCTCTCATATTTTCTTCTTTGATTTAATTATTTATATGTAAATATTTGATTTGGAATTTATTCTTGCATAATGTATAAGTTATAAATTATGGATATAATTTTTTTTCCTAGATGGGTACCCACTGTAAACAGGAATAGATATCAATTCCCACTCCTACCACTTTTATTTGCCCTTGTACAGGAGGCAATAATTCATGCAATTAACCAAAGAAGGACAATAGAATTACAAAAATTTTAAAGAAGGTTAAAAAAATTACTATTTCTAGGTGATATGATTTTATAGCTGGAAAACCCAAGAGAATGAACAGAAAAAGAAATATTAAAACAATAAAAGATTAAATAAGGTAGTGTAGTAAAAATTTTATACATATGAATCAATAGCTTTCATATGCAAATAACAAGTTTTAAGATCTAATGTAATTTAAAAAAAATCCTTTATACAGTAGCAGCATAAAAATAAAATAGGTAGGAATACACCTAATAAAGTATATGCATGGTCTATATAAAGAAACGTTTAGAACACTGTTGGAAGGCGCCAAAAAACTGCTGAACAAATGAAAAGATATGTCTTGTTTCGGGTAGCCATAGTCAATAAAGATATTCTTACTATGTTAATTTATGCATTGAGATGCCAATTAAAAGATCAATAGTATATTTTAAAAGTATACACATTGATGCAAAAGAATATGTGGAAAAATAAATATGAATAGCTAGGAAAATTCTGAAAAAGAATATTGAAGAGAGACGAGTATTACCAGATATTAAACCTATTACAGAGCCTCAGAATTTAATGCCGTATGCTACCCGTGCATAGATAACCAGACCAGAGAAATAAATAGGAAGTTCAGAAAGAGACTCCAAAAAATAATGAAAATTTTGTACATGATAAGGGCACAATCTTCACGTAGTGGGGAAAAGATGATGTTGGAACAACGCATTTATTTTAAACGGCAAGTTGTGAATCATCCTATAAACACAGTGAAAATTCTAAAATGCACTACAACAGCCCCGCATCCTGGAAAAGCTAATGAGACTGAAGATGCACTCTGGGTTCTTAGTAAACCTACAACTTCAGCAGAGAAATAACTTGTTCCTATGCCAAAATGAAGCAAGTTGCCATATTCCATCTATAGAGATCAGAACAGAATTCGTATGTATCCTTTGTCCACTCCCCAGTGGATAGGTATATAGAAGGGGAGGGGAACTAGGCTTTTTGCAAAAGCAAAGCAGAATACTTATAACTTCTAGAAATCATTTGTAAAAATTGCTTTTAAACAATCTACTGCTTATTGGGGAAACAAGGTGGTATTCTTGAACGGTTTTAAAAATACCTGTTTCACTCAGCATAAAGGAAACCTTATAGGATGGTAGGATAGCTACTCTTTATTGTCTTACAAGTAATTTTTGCTTGATTTTAATGCTGTCATGGAGAAGACATGTAGGCCATTGAGAGTCCACCAGCAGGCAGGATACAGGAAGGAGGGGGGGGAGGCAAGCTGTGTACAGTGTTTATTGCTTTCATTAGCGCTCGGGAATTCTTAGGGAAGTAGTTTGGCTTAGAGACTCAGTTCCAGGTTTTTCATCATCAGGTGTTCTTATTCTAGGCTTCTTGCTTTATTGCTTTGCTTGCCTAATTTCACTTTCACCCATTTTCTAGGTTGAATTTGAATAAAATTTCTTCAGATCTTTCTGAGCTATTGGGCGAGGTAGCGGTGTTGTATAGATTAACTAATTCAGGGTCTTAAAGTCATTTGATTCGGGGTGCAGTATAAATGCAAAGCAGGATGCACCGTAAAGCAAAATGCTAATTATTGCAGGCAATGCAGATGCTACTTTTAAAGGTACCAGATGTGTACCGCCTCTCAATATCATGGGCTGGCTCCTGGAAAAGAACATGAGGCATATGAATGGTATAAACTGAGTAAAACAAATCACTCAGAAGAATAAAAACCACCGAGCAAGCAGAGCTACAATTATCCTCAGAAAAATTAGAATGCCACTTTCTGGAAGAGAGCCAGGTGAAATGGGCAACAAAATATCTGATAAAATACTGGATCCAAAATTTTTTAAAAACACTGATGAATTATACTTTTGTTTGTTTTCCTTGTACATTGTTGTGTGGTTTAATAAGAGGTTGGAATGCCACTTAGTAGATATGGACACAATAGAATCTAAGTTATGAGAAGTTTCCAACATAATTTTTTTTCTAGTGTAGCCTCAGGACGTTAGAGCAAGACTAAGTATTTGGTTTATAACAGATTTATTATGTGCTGTGAAGACCAGGTAAGCAGTGTTCATGGAGAAATTGAATTGCTTTCCACTATCCACAAGATTAAGTTGGTCCTTTAATTAATTTATTTGTATCACCTATCCCAAAGGGTTTCTCCAGTAGGGCCACATCAGTTCAGGCCACAGACTAGAGGAACTAGAAAAGGAGGAATATGTTAACTCTGAGGGTAATAGAGTTGCTCCAATTAGACGTAAGAATTCCCCTCTAGCTGTGTCAAAGGAAGAGACCTAGTAAATTGCATAATTTTTGTTAATCAGGAAGGAGGGAGCATATCAGTTCTTCAAAAGAGATAGTTTTACTATTTGATTCTGAATGAAATTTAATACATAGGATCTAATAAAGGGATAGCTAAGCAACATAATGTACTGTGTTTTTGATGAAAGTTTTATAAAAAAAGAATTCGAAATATGAATTTGATTAAATTTTGAAAATTGTAATATCCTATTACAGAATATGGGAGATTAGAAGATGCTGCAACTTCACAAATATTTTGAGCCAGGCCTTTTTGTCTTATGGCAGAATTCTCTTTATAGATATTGCAGAGACCCCAAGGTCCAATATGAATATAGAAATAGACAAAAACAGTGATGCTGGATGGTCCTAAAATCCATCCTATATAGAAATATTTCATCATTGCAGCTGAAAAGGAGCTTTATAATAGGATAATTTCTTGATTTTTTTTTTTTTCTTGACAGGCTACATTATCTCCTTCTGTAACTCCTTTCTGTCTAGCGTAATTTCATTCATGATATTTAATATTTAAACTATCCCTTCCAAAATAATAAAGCAGGATGTACGTGAAGAGCTCCTGTTAGTGACTTGGCAATTTCAGGGACAGAATTTATCTGCCCACGCAAATGGTCAGTGAAGGCGGCAAAGAAGAACAATCTCTTCGGACCTTGCCCTTATCGTCTCTCTCACTCTCGGCCGATAACCTTGACCCCTCTTTCAGGGGAAATAGAAGCTATTATTCAGAAATGGCCTCCGCTTCTTGCTCTGCCCCTACCAAGTGTCTGCCTTCCATCCTTGTTCCTTCCATCCGTTAAAGATAAACTGAGGCATATTAAAAATAATAAGAGTTTATTTGAGCAAAAATCGATTTGAATCAGGCAGTGCCAAACGGGAAGTAGTTAGGAGGGCTCCACTGACAGGAGCTGGGGAGGGACTTTTATAAGGAAAAGGCAGAATTAAAGCAAGGAAATTATTGATTGGCTATAACTTAAAGACTCATTGGCTGTTTTGTGATCGGTTGTCCGTAGGTTTCAATTTTGTAAGCTTGAGGCATTACAGGCTTAGATTTTTGTTTGCTTCCGTAGGCATTAGAGCCAACTCAACTGAACGTCCTCCTTGTTGAATTAATCCTTAACACCTCCTTTCATCTGGGTCAAAGGATCCCTCTCTACCTGGAATCTCAATCCTGCTGCTCTGGGATCTCTCTTCATAAACACTCTTTATTCTCTGCTCCTTTCCATCAGTGTTTGTGTTCACATCTTCTGCTTGCTTCTCACTGCCTCTTTCTGAGCCAAATCCTATCCCTCATTTAGGTCTCAAGTTACATGAAAGTTCTTCTCAAAGGCTGTTCTTGACCTGGGATCTGAGCTGGCCCCCTGCTCACTGTCATTGCATACTGTATCCCCATAACTTGGCCCCTCCCATTCTGTATCAGAACTTCGCCTTTACTGTTGTATAAATGTCTCCCATTGTAATGGTGCCGCCATGAAGGCAGAGACTATGTCTACCTTGTCCACATTATTCCCTGCGCCGGGCATTGTATATGCTCAGTAAATCAGTGAATGACTGAGTGTCAGGCACTTCTTTTCTTTAGGCAACATCTCACTAGAACAGAAATAAGTCTGTGTAAGAGTAAATTCATCTATTTTAAAAAGACAGTTTTGTTCATTTTCTTTTTTCTTCTGACATTAAGGTGGCTCTGCCTTAAATACCACTCATAACCCAAAGAATTACTAGCTTGGTCTTTGCTGTTTTCCAATTCAAATAACAAAAAAGAGGTAACGCGTCTTCTAAGAGTGTGTGTTTGAAAACCTTTTCAAAATGTGAAGGGGTTTTCTCTGTGCTGGATGTGAGAACTGGTATGAAGGCATTGCTCTTGAATCTGTTGTCTTTTTTTAAAAATTGAGGTATAATTGACATAATATTATTGAATAGGTTGTCTTAAGTCTATCCCAAGATCCCTGATGGTGGGAATCTCAATCTTGGGCAGAATGGTAGGGAAGAAACTTCTGGCTAGGAGCCTCTGAAACGAGGGTCGCGGGGCAATTACTCGTTCATGTGTACACAGAGCAGTTCCTGTGTTTCAGACTTGAAGGCCCCTGGGAAGCCCTTGATTCTCTGCTTGGTAGTTAGGTGCCGGGTTTTCATCTCACTATTATAAATTATTCATCAACATTCATAAGTCCTTCCTAGGAGGTTTGTAGTAGTGCCTGTAGAGGCATGATGCGATACGCAAAGATAAAGACACGGTCCTGCCCTGCAGAAGTACAATCCAGGTGTCACCTGCTGCTCATAAGAATCGCTACCCGACACCTTAAGGGAAATACCAATACCTGTCCCAGGAGTTTTACATGTGTCCGGGGAGTTGGCTTCATCTCGTCATCTCGGGCTCTGATTTCTTCGTGATGCTGGATTTTCATTATTTACTTTGTGTTTTGTGGCTGTTCCTTTATCTCTGCCCTGGCATCAACCCAGACACAGGACGCTTTTCTTCTACTTCATTCTTTCCCTCACGTTCCTAAAATATCACATCTGCGAAGCAGCCGTGTGTGGTGGCATTTCACTGAAGAAATGGGTAACAGCGAGGGAAGTTATGTGGCATTCCATAGTCAGATAATCTAAAATTGAACATTGGGTTCTTTAAAAAGTCCCTCCGCCAGTCTCCCAACCTAAGTTCTGGATGCCTGCTATGTTTTTTGGCTCTCTCTCTCTCTTTCCTTTCTGTGCTGCCTTCCAGCCACTCCAAAAAGAAAAATAATATTTTCTCATACTTGTTTATGCTGAGCAATCCAGCTGTCTCCATTTCCTACCCATAAACCTGCTTGGGCTTCCCCTGCATGGCTGTTACTCACCAATGCACTTTGCTAAGCAAGGCACTAACTACTCCACGTCCCCCCATCTCCTTTCTCCCTGACTAGGTGACTTACGTCACTGCCACCACCTGCACCTCTCCTCAACTACAAGTGCATATAGCCACATTTGGTTTAAATGTCATTTTCTCCCATTTCCCTTACAGAAGTTTGAGACCTAGGAAGAACGTGGAAGAAAAAGAGTTTGTTTATTGAATGCTTTACCTCAGCTCTTGAAGGACAAGGACCAAGCCTTGTTCACCATTGGATTCCCATCTCCCGTACACAAAGCAGCCACTCTCCACGTAGTTATTGCATGAATGAGTTTACAAGCCCGGGAGAGCTACATTGGGGTTAAATGTGTTCCTCGTTGTTTTCTTTTCTGTTTTCTATTTTTTATTGACTTTGAGCATTAGTGGTGTGTTCCTCTTTTCTTTACGTAGCTCAGCACCACCTAATGTTCCTATATCTAATCTATACTGTATTCTAGTATATTCAAGGCGCTGTTCATTTGAAAACAGGTGTAGTCATCTGGCTTGCATTCTTTTCCCAGAGCTCTTATTGATGTCTAAGGCCAACAATGAGGATCTGGCAAACGTTTTGACTTTGCTGAGTGTGGCGATGTTCTCTTCAGGGGCCCTGGCTGCCAGTATCCCTGAGATGGAATTAACTTTTGACTCTGGGCACAGCACAGTGCCTCAAGCTGTTCCCTGCAGTGGGGAGGAGCGTGGATGGGGTTAAGGACTTTGGTGGCTTCCGCTAATGTTGTAAGGCAGCTTCACCTGTGTTTGCATCAACAAGAAGGTCTGTGCCTAAGAAGCATGCATGCCAGCCCAAGATCAAGGCTTGTTTTGAATATGTCATCCAGGATTCCTGGGACGCCAGCTATTGGAACCAATGTCTGACAATTATGTTTTTCTTTAAATAAACCCCAGCAGCTTTGCCACCAGCAGCTGTCTCCTGTGTGTTTTTAAAGCATCCATCGTGTCCTTGAAAGGAGTTTCATCTCTTACATATCCTGTTTATTTTCCCAGGTGAAATGATCTCACGAAACCATTTTAACCTAATGAAATTACTAGCCTGGGCGGAAAAATTCTACATTTGAATAGGGCATTTCTTTACTTCCAAAGTAGCTTTTCAATGAGAAAACTGACGGTGATATAGCCGTTGACCTTAAAGATGAAATATTTGCCCTTCCGTGCCGTGTACTTTCTCAGGAGAAAGTTATGTTATTTTCCTGGTCCTTCGGTGAAATAGTCTGGTCCTTCACGGAGGCAGAATGCTGTGGGTTTTAGATCAACAATGTCACAGTTTTCTTTACTTTCATCACCCACTGCCTGCATTTTGTTTGGAAGCCTCCACAGCAGAGCTGCTGGTGCCGTGTGAGCAGATTTCTGTGTTGTGTTCTCTTCTCATTTTGAAAACCATAAGAATTGCTACTCAATAAAAAAATAGCATTTGAGCTTCATTTTAGCATTGGTGTTGTGACTCTGGCAGTGAGCACTGTGGCACGCTTTGGAAGAAGCTTTTAGGGGACCCCATAAGTTCTTCCTGACCCCAGCTGGCGATCAGTTGATGTCCTGAAGATTGCGGATGAATAGCTGTTGTAATTCCCATCCTAGTGTGGTGCCTTCTTTCCCCTCTCTGAAAAGAAAATCTGAAAGTGACTGGCAGTGTTTTGAAATGTTATTCCTCGTTAAGCAGGTGGAGAAACACCTTCGATTAATAGCCTCTTATTTGCTAAAAAGAGAAAGCATTTTTTGTGTCTCATTGGAATGCTGTTCAATGACTGTAACCCGTTAGGGTATTTATGGTCCATTTATGGTTTTGTTCTCTTTCCTTTAACATATTATTTTCATTCATTCAGTAACTTGATCATTCAATAATTCTTGTATTCTTTATTCATGTATTCTTTTATTCAACACACACCTATTAAGCATCTTTTACTTACAAGATACTGTATAGGATAATGGACTTGTCCTCCTAAAAAACCAAAAAAAAACAAAAATAGGTTGCTGACATCCATGGGTTTACAAGCTGATAGGACAGATAATAATTGAATGTGTACAATGTAGGGTGGTTAAAAATACCTTTACATACCATGCTTTTAAAATGTTTTATTTTTTTACAATTGCCAAATTACTTCCCACCAGGTTGCCTGGTGTTCACACCATTTGCAGAGCTGGGATTAGAATCCACATCTTCTAATTCTCTTTCCTCTTGTGATTTTGACTTTACCATCCTCATGCCAACTGTTATCTTGCTTAGCATTAAAACCACACTTAGAGGATGCATTTCCTTTTCGGAAGATTTTTGCCAAGGAATGCGTCAGGACATTTTCTTTCATCATCATAATTCTCCGTGTCATCGAAGTGGTTAATTACGGTGTTTCTTTGCATGCCTGTTTATTTCACTCATCCTGAGACCATTTGGAAAAGGGGGCATATTGTAATTAGAATGTTCGCTGAGAAGAGTGGATGCCAGACCGCATTTCTGGCAGGGACGGCAGCAAGAGACAAACAACACCTTCTAAAAGGTACCAGTAACTACCGCTTAAAGTATGTGCAAAGAGAAAAGAATTCCCTTCTTTAGAAGATGTAGTTAATTTGCTTTTAAGAGGGGACACAGCAAATCTGGAGCAGATTGTACTGGTCGTTTAACCCACGAAGGGGAAAAATAAAATTATATCTCCCAAATAAACTTTACTCTCAATTATAACCTCTATGGTCTCTCTCTTCTAGCTCTAAAATTCTATGATTCTAATTATGTTCTCTGTGATTGTATATCTCAACTTCTCTGTCATAAACAACAACAACAAAAAAGACCATGAGGCTTGGGGTAAAGTGGAGATATGAAAGTAACCGGTTAACATGACAGCTATAGAAAGCGAGTGAAGGCAGATAATTCTTTTATTTTCTTTTTTTCCTGGCTTATGTGACTTTGTGTTGTGTTAAGTCCAATCTGAAAGGAGATCCATATCGATGAGTCTATGTTGGCAGAGTCCAAATAAATTATCAACAACAAATTATTCCACACTGGGTGGATAGATATTTAGGTTACCTAAAACTGTCACAGAATTTGGGTTTTTTTTTTTTTGTAATAAAATATTTTTGTATTTGTTATCATAACAACCCTGTGATATAGGTAATGTGATAATCAGCATAACCTAAATCAGAGGTTCTAAAAAAATCTTTTTTTTCTTTCTCAGAGTACCCGAGTGACACAATCCTCTGAGTCAATACTAGTGCTCGTGATAGCAGTGGTTCTCAACAGGAGGGCTTTTCCATCCTCTCCAGGATGCATATTGGAAATCTGAGGAAGGGGGTGGGTCTGCTCCACAGTGAATTTGATTTACACCTCACTATCAACCAAAAAAAAACAACCCACTCCTCCCAGCATCTTTCAGCTGTAAATTTTTATTTCTAGCTGAATGACCCTCTCTGATTATCTAGGAGTCCTATAAGTGTCAGTTGATGGACATCAAGGGAGTCATCAGGATTTCTTTACAACCAGAATGGAGAGGTCAGGAGACAGAAACACTGGGGGAGTGTCACTTATCCAGCTAATCTCTGCCTCAAGGTGGTTTGGGTGGACACAGAACCATGTGATGGTACTATGGAGGGAACCCTTTTGGAGAACACTGAGGTTAATCAGCTGGGCAAATCATATCTCCCAATTATTTGAACTTGTTTGCTAACCTAATTATGTGGATACCTTTCATTTATGCCATAGGGAAGAAGAGTAACTACATGCCTATCTGTGTGTGGTATGTTTCATACATGATCTTAGACACAACCCCTCCTATCTTTCTTTCAAAGAAAGACAGTACTGGCAAAACGTATGTGTGTTAACTCATTTATTTATCAGGGTGGTTGAGTTAGCAGTTAGTTTACACGGGGGTTGGGGGAGGGAGGGGAAGAAAACTGGTAATACCTCCTGAAAGATATAGGATTTGAACAATCTGGAGGGTGGGTAGGATGTGACAAGAAGAAATTTATAGTTGGGATATTAGTGCGTTCTAAGCAAAATGAAGTGACTGTTTTGAAAAGTACATACTGTAATTTGTTCAGCAAAAGAAAGCGAAATGGAGTGACTAGGATATTAGAGTAAGTGTGGAAGGAGGGAAAATTGGAGTAACAGGCTCCTGCCACGTTACAGAGGGTCTTTAATGCCAGATTAACCATTCTTGAGATAGAAACATTATAGAAAGTTTTTGAGTAGGGGTATGTCATTATTAGATTGATGTTTTAAAAAGCTAATCTTATGGCAATGTATGTAACTAAGATCAGTTAAGAGGTTCTTGCTATGCTCCAGGTGGAAGTTTTGAGGGCAGAACTTAGGATACCAGCAGGACCTTATCTGGAGGTAACAAATATAAGAGAAATGGATATAGAGTAACAAGATTTAAAACTGACTGGATATAAATTTGGGATATTGTAAACAGAGTCAAGAATGAGTTGATGTTGGTTGGCTGGCAGGCATATAGACTATATTTTCCCTGAAATAATATTATAGTGGTTATATTCTCAGTTTTATCCATGAAACACTATTTAATTCATAATGTGGCTCCTAAATTAGAAAAACATGGTGGGAATGGCATTCAGGGATCAATACAAGAGACGTGACAGAGTTAATCAACAAAGTTTACATCAAATTGGGTGTGGGAGACAAGCGAAAGAGAAGATGACTCCAAGGTTTTGAACTGGGCGAATAAAAAGATAGTGATGTTATTCACGGAAACAGCAACGTAGGAGTTTTGGACCTGTGGAATTTGAGTTGGTGACTGTGTGTCAGAAGATATTGCTCTCCAGCTCCGTGTACATCATTAGTGCCGTCCAAAAGGCCAATGAAGACTTCGGCCTGGAGTTTGTAGATAACTGGGTTTTAGAGAGAGGTTGATAATCATTTCTGTAGAGGTGATAACTGAAATTGCAAGAATGAATGAGATGCTACTGTTCAAGAATACATAATAAAAAGAAGAGAGAATGGACCAGGAGAGATATTTGGAGAAAATATGAGAGGTATAGTGGATAAACATTGGGTAGGTTTTGTTATATGCAGAAATCAAAAACTGAAAGTACACCACTGGAACATACAGCTTCCCTGGGATCAAAACATTGCATGTGTGTGTGTTCAAATATTATATCTTGGTTCCCACTTTTTAAGCCAAGCAGGGCAAAGGTGACAAGATTCGTACATGTTCTCAGTTGTCAATCCTGAGGTAGTGTTTACTTTCAGCTGGGGAATGTTTTCTCTGGTAAAGTTCAAAAAAAGCTAAAGCTCTAGGTCTGTGCACACAAAGTAACTCTCCTGGTTTGTAACACGCACGCTTCCCAGTTTGTTTAGCCAGTGACCTCCAATTTGATTCAGAAGGAGTAGTATTCACTGCAGAATGAGAAATGATTCATTTCTGCTTCAACTTTAGCCTTAGGCCTGTTCCTACATAAAGAATTGCCGGGCAAGCCTGATTATATGCAGTGGGTTAGAGGCTTGAACTTCCAGAAAGTGCTCTCTTAATCATTTCACTCAGGTCCTCAGCCTGACAGGGCCAAGAGCCCCAAAGGGAAAATGCCAAAGGCTTATCTGTTTTCGACCGGCATCTTAAGGGGTTTTACTGCTCTTGGGGCTTCTGTGGCCTGTTGTGTCCTTTGCCTCGTCCCCTTTCCTTTCTCCCCAGAGTGGGTTGAATGTAAAGACTAATTGATTAAAGGCACGTCCGTTACCATCCTTCCTAACAGAGATTCTGAAACACCTCACTTAATCCTCGCTCCCTTGCTTGGCTCTGACAACCTCTCTATCTTGTTTCTATCTTTTTTTCAGTTTTATTTCCTCTCCCAGACCCCTTCCCACTCTCCCCTCCCTTCTGACAGCCTGTTCAGTACCCTGCGCTCCTGAGTGGAGAGAGAGTTGCTCGGCAGAGTGTCACGCTGTAATGGAAACTGGGTCCCACGGGTGCCCACTGCCTGTCCCTGAAAGCTTTTTTATCTTGTCCCTTGTTACCCCAGAGAATAATTACCTCAAAGACCAGTCCCAGTGCCTGGCATTTCAGTTTATCTCATTACCTCCGTTTTTGGCCAAGCCCGCCAGTGGTGCCAGAAATCAAATCAGGGTTGCTGGCAGGATTGCCTGCCTCGCATGTTCAGCCTCTCCATTGCCCGACACTCTAATGTTCCTTGATTGCAAACCCTGTCATCATCTTCTTTGAATTAGCTGCGCCTCCTGAAATGGCATAATGGCTGCACAGTGCTGGAGTGCTGATGTAGAGTCCTGTTTTAACTGTCTGTCAAAGCCTAGGCTAATGAATTCTATTAGCATATTAGCGTGCCAGCTTCGGGAGCCCAGAAGGAGTTGGGCAGCCAAACGCAGTTGGCAGAGAATAACCACAGTGCTTCAGAGAGCTCCTTAGCAATTGTGACACCGGAGACTCCAGTAATGTAAATGTACAGACATGGGAATGTATGCAAAATTAGAAAGGTTATTTGTTATAATGTACTTGAGCAGGAGAAAATGGGATGAGAGATGACATTTTTTGACTGTGGGGACTACCTCAGGCATTTTAGAGAATAGGATAGGCTTGAGAGCACCCCAAGGCACTCATAATCTAATCTTACATTTTTGGAAATTAGAATGTATGGAAGCAAGGTATTCTTTCCATGTGGCTTACAAAAAAAAAAAAAAAGAGATGACTTGAGTTACTCATCCAACATTAATTTCATTTTAACTGTGATGACCAGTGATTGGCATCATTGCTTTAGTAATTAGTCACCATTCTTAGGACTTCTCGTTGAGAGTGAGTGATCACTTAATGACCAAGACACCCCCTTCTCCACCTGTATATTGAAATTCAGCTCCCCAGGGTAGCAAAAAACAGAATCATTAATAACAGAAAAAGTGCATTTTTCTAGCAAACAGAGACTTGAAGCGGATATATAGTCATCTCTAATTTTACATTAGTGTTTAGGATAGACTTACTGTAAGTGCTGATACCAGGGTTGCTAGGCATCCGGTGGTGATTGTTAATGCCCAATATTCAACTCTTAAAGCTATGCTTAATGGGTGTATTCTTCGATTTAGTTTGCGATTAATTTAAAAATGTATAACTTGAAATACACCTGTTAATAAACTTTTAAATATTGCAACATGGTATTAACGTTAAATGTATGACAGGCACTGAATTCCAGAAAGGTTTCTTAAAACTGTATTAACTTGTGGTTACAGCTAAATTATTCCGCCCACCAAAATAACTTCTGAAAAAATTAAGAAATTAATTAGCATTATCCTCAAAGACTTGGTGAAAACTTGCATATGTCTGGGTAAAGGATGGCAGACATAGCAAATGTAATTATAAAGGCTCTAGCTGGAAGTTCAGCCTTGGGTTGTTTTTCTTTAAGTCTCTTGTCTCGTATTAAATATGATCACTTTTTAATCTTTACTGTCTACAGAAGAAATACATGAAGGAGCTTTGACTTACTGCATCAATGGCAGCACTGAAATTTTAGTATTTATTTTGGAAAGATGACCCATGATAGTCGAACGTAATGTTTTTTCACTCAAAGATCATAGCGCTTAAACTTCTTTATGATATTATTTTAGTTTTCATTCATTTGCTTACTTTTTTGTTGAAGGATTATTTTTGCTTACTTTTTTGTTGAAGGATTATTACTTTTTTGTTGAAGGATTATTCTGTTTCTTCTTTCTTAAAAGTAAATACAGTTGGGCCTCTTTTTGTGGAAAATACAGTTTACCTGTTGCTTATTTGACACTTTGGAAGTTGAGCGAGTGCAATGAAATGAAGTTAAATAGGTCATTGTCTATAGTGAGCACTACTTGTTGCTTATTTAATAGCAAATCCTGCCTGTGTCTCCCCACCCTCTTAAGTTTTTCTTCAGAACGCTGATTTTGTTCATGTTCCTGGGGGAAGATGGAACCCTCTCCAGCCCCTCAGCAAGGTGGACCTTGATTAGTCCATGGCCGAGCCAGTCACTGTAATTCCAAACCCCTTGACTGCCCTTGGTTTAGGATTGGACACATGATGCAATTCTGGCCAAAGAGATATGACGAAAATATGAGAAAGAGATGTGCCCTCATTTCTCAGTCTGCCATTTGGATATTATGTGATCGTGTAATAGTCGAAACTACTGCACAAATTATAACTGTGAAAGAGGCAAACAGGAGTAAAAACCTAAAGATGGCAGATAAAAAAGATGTCACTGTTGAGCCACTGAATTAATCAACCCTGGAAACTTGGACTTCTTATATGAGATAATACATTTTCCTGGTTGTTGAGGCAATAAACTTTCCATTTCTTGTAGCCAAGACATCATGACTGATATTCCCTTCCATTTTATTTTTAAGTAGGATTTATACAAAGATAAGTGTATATGATTTCTCATATGTCTTATTCTCTTAGATCATTAACATTGCAGACAATGTACAATATTCTTCTTTGCTTCAGTTGACCGGCTCTATATGGCATATGCTTCCACACTTGCCTTCAGTGCACCAATCAGATGAACTGAGTGATTGATTGTTCTGTTCATCAATCATTTGTAGGTAAGCCTCTCTTCCAGCCACCTAGGAACAGCTATAAATACAACACAATCCCTATAATTAAAGTGTATTCAAAAAGACAAAACTGTATTTTTGGGTATATGCTAAGAATATATCTTTGACTAGAGAGTGGAGGAGGAAGATGCATAAGGATAAGGATGGAGAAAAAGACTTAATTTGTATTTTCAGCAATAAAGCCCTATTAGTAATTACATTTCCATAAAAATGCATCAGCTCTCTCAGGGTCAATTTTCCTTTTAAGTGTTTGCAACCAAGTGGAGCAGAGGTCACAGTGGAGCACAACTAGCAGTTCAGTCATGCAACATGGTTGCTCATGACCAGAAATGGCAGCATCAGATGAATATGGAGTGATAATCAGAGCTTCAGTTTGAACTAAAACTACACAAGTAGGGGAGCCCAAACAGATTCATTTCATCTCAGTAAATAGCCCCCAATCAGAGGAGCGATGGGTGGTTGATGTATAGACTCAGAGGACAGAGGCTTTTATTATTGTTCACTTTTCATTCCAATCACACCAAATTATTTACAGTTGCCAAAATACTAGGCTGTTCCACACTCTGTACCTTTGCACACTCTATGACCTTTACGTGAATTGCCCTCTGTTCCTTGTTTGTTGGCTAAATTTCAATTGTTCTTCAAAGACATCTCGCCACCAAAACTCAGATAATCACCTCCTCTGAGCCCTTTCTGGATCCCTACCCCTAAAAGCATTAATAACCCTGTTTTGCTGCTTGTGTCTTATACAGTATCATGCCTTTCACACTTCGTGGCAATGATTGGTTTCTATGTCCTTCTTCCCCATCACCCCTGGAGCTTCTTTGGGAAGGGACCCATGATTTGTTCCTCGTGGTGTTTTCAGTGCCTAACTCAGTGCCCGGCACATAGTGGGCAGCCTTTACACGCTGCCATCCTGGTGTTAAGTCAGAAAGCTTTGGTGCAACGATATCATGGAGAATGAAAGAAATTAAGCTTTATTGTTATATAGATACACACACTCCCCTTTCACCCAGCGTTGGACTACATTTGCCAGTCTAGGCCTCATACCAACAAATATGTTGAACTGACTCACTTCAGTGCATATTATTGAATTGATAATTATCTGTACCTTTTGTTTCTCTCCTTTACTAAGTGCTATCTGGGACTTTTAGGCATTGATAGTGCTTTGTAGTGGAACAAAGAGGAAAGGTGAGACTCAAAAAAGTTATTGTTAGTATGTGAGGGAAAAAAATGAAGTTAAACTTAAGAGCTAATGTGAGAGGTTTTGATTGCCTGTGGGGTTTCATTTTTTCTTTCTCTTTGGCGCTACTAATTGAGATAATAGGCAAGTGAGGTCTGGACCAATATTGGTGGATATGATTGGTTGGGTCCCAAGGAGCTTCACTTTATTTTGTTATTAGGAGTTCATAGAAGGTAACTCAGCTTAACTACTGCCTTCATTCCCATTATTCTTGGGATGACCCCAGTGGAGTCTGTCTTTAGCAGTCTGTTTGCATCTTTGATAAACAGAGCGGTTAAGACAGAAAGAGCTGTGAAATGAATAAGAGAATATTGATGCCCACTATTTAATTGCCTTTTAAATCTATGGTAAATTTTTCAGTGATTTTAAACTCTGAAAGAATAGCAGACTCATTGATTTCTATAATTCATTTATTTAGGGAATTCTATTATCAACTGAATTTGATTGATGGCTTCATGACAAATAGCTGTGTGCTCAGCATATACCAGCCCTCTGTAAGCTCACTCAGCCATAAACAATGTGTGGTATAATTCTTGGGTCCTTTTGCTGAGTCCATACTTTGCTCTTTGGGGAACAACTGATTGAGATTCCTTAAGTGAATGAGGTGAAGTGAAACTCTCACTTAGTTCACTTAGTTCATATGGACCCTGAGAATCCTCAAAGTCCTGTTTTGAGATCCTGTGGCATTTTATTCCAAAATGTCAAACTCCCTCTTGTGATCCAGAACACAGCAGAGTCACTTGGACAAAGAAATAGTGGCATCCTCTGTGTGCTGTGGTAGTTGAGTGTGTCTCCAAGACTGTTTTGCTCAGTTATAAGGGATGGTAGGTGGTGATGATATGTCTTCATCCAAAATTAAAGTTGGAATGCTTTAGATTTTTAAGTTTGTTTTTCTTATAAAGGACTTTGATTCACAACTTCTAAATGGATGGAAATCAAGTGCATTTTCTATTTTAGAGAAAATGGGAAGTCATTATATAAAACTTCAGTCTTGAAAACTTGTTTGCCAGTGAGATATTATTGACTCTAAATATTCCTTCCAGATTATATAAATGGAAATTTGTGGCACCTATTTTAAAATACTCTTAATCTCTACTCAGTATTGTGTAATAACCTATATGGGAAAAGAATCTGAAAAAGAATCGATATGTGTATATGTATATCTGAATCACTTTGCTGTACACTTGAAACTAACACATTGTAAATCAACTCTAATCCAATATAAAATAAAAATTAAGAAAATACTCTTAATGCTTTTCCTGATTAAAGATCAATTAATCTGTATTTTTAAAATTGGAAAATATGAAGAAGGAAATTAAAATTATCAATAGAACCAGTAACCAGAGATCATCATGATTAATATTTTAGCTAATTAGCTGTTGTTACTGAATAATGTTCTTCTTGAATAGCAAGAAGGCAAAGGTTATTAGGCAAGGGTTAATATCGGTTATAACGATTTTTGCTATTTACCTGACATCTACCAAATAGCATAGAGATTGAGTCTGGAAGTTGAGTCAGGGACATTGTGGCAAGTTGGACAAGTGTGTGGCTGCACCAGATACCAGACATCCTTTCCCTCTTGTGAGGTAGCAAATGAAACCATCATCACTGTCACTTTCAGGAGAGGAACAGGAAGTTTCCCTTTAACCTTACGTTTGGCTTTATAATTTATAAATTCACAAATACAGTTTTTAGCTATCTAAAATAAGATGAACCGATGAATAAGCAGAACTGAGAGATTACGAAATTATGCTATCTTCTTAGATATGAAGCTTGAAAACATTTGCTCCTGGATTGTGATTATTAGTTGATTTTTTTTAGTACAGATTATGATACGATTGGAAAGTATTGCAATAATTTTAGAGAAAGACCAAATAAACAAATATCTTGATGGACAGCTTCCTATTGTCATTTTATTTCTATTTTACACTAACCTCCCTGAGTGTAAAATAACAGTTCCTGATTATCAGATGACATGAGTTAACCATTTCACACTCAGCTTCTTACTCAGTAAACATGGATCATACAGTATCACTCAAGCTTCTGTGATTCTATGCCAACAAGTTTTAACTGTCTGAATCTAATATGATACAATCTGCTCAGCTCTCTTACTGATTCTAGATGTTCTCCAGACTTCATTCAGTTTAGTTGTACTGTCACTGAGATGTGGTGACCAGAAAAAGCAGACGGTTTGCTGCCTTAGGCATAGCTAGTCTTGAAAATGTTTTATTTCTAAAACATTCTTTCCCGCGATTCTTTAGCGTTGTATTTTCTCTTTAGCCATAGAAGTAAAATAAGCTGATTTTAGGAGGAATGTTCATAGTTCTTCCCGAACATTTTTCTAGGATTGTAGTGATTGATAAGATCTCACATCTTATACATATATTTCTATATTACTATTTTCTAAAATTAATCTTTTAATACTGGTACACATTAAAGACCATCTATCATTTTTCTTTCGACTTAGGCAGACTTGGAAGGTATTTTACAGCATTTTTTTTTTCTCCCTATAAGCTTGGACAGTTCACTACAAATAATGAGTTTCATACTACCTACAAACTTGATTTTTCCGTTTGGCCTTTTTTTTCTCGTATGAGTCTATATAAAACTGGCTCATCAGGAATACCACTATTAGCACTTCATTATCCAACAAAATTCCCATTTATCTTTCCCCTTTGCCTTTGTCTCTAGGGTGATTCCCTCTCTGTGAGAAAAGGTTTCACTATAAGTGATAAACCCACTTTGTGTGTGTGTGTGTGTGTGTGTGTGTGTGTGTGTATAAAATGTAAGTGTGAAACTTTGTCAAAGTGTTCTTGAAAGTCTAAATAAATAGTACTCCTTGGTTTCTTTTTGGATATGTGTTTATATATTCCTATGTCCTCTCCTTGACTGACATAACTTCATTAAGGAGATTTTCAAACACAAAAGGAGAAAGAAAAGGATAATAAACCACTTTGTACCCACTTACCAATAGTCTGCTTTCTTTCTTCTTACATCGTTTTTTCTTAACTTTTTTCTTCTTGGGTGTTTTAAAGCAGACCCCCAATATTATATAATTTCATTCGTAAATACTCAGTCTGATTTCTAACAGATAAGCACTCAAAAAGAAAACTCAACAAAATTCTGAGAATTTCTTAGTATCTAGTTCAAGTATCCTAAATCATCTTAAAAAATGCCCCTTGTAGATTATTAGAGAAGACTCTTCCTCAGATAAACCATAAATCCCCCAGGTATGGCATTCTCAGTGTTTATGTAGATGCCATCACCTTATCAAATTTAGAAATCAGGCTGAGAGACTTTTGTTTCCAGAATCTCCTCTGGAGTCCTTCTTATGAACATGAGTCATGCCGGCAACCTGCCATTATTCTTCCACAGTGGCATTAATAAGAACAGGTTATACATTTTGGCCAACACATACATATTTCACCCTTGAGTTGCTTTGGAAGTCTTGGGTGGATGTCGTCTGGTCCTGGTGATTTATTTACATTTAGTTTGTCACTTAGGTGTAGGAAAGTCCTTTATTTTCCACTGTTTGTTTTAATACCTCTGACTTGTCTGCTTTAAAGGAAAATGGAGGTGAGACTCTTTCTACGGCCTTCTCCAGTCAAGAATGAGGCAAATACAGGGAGATCAGCTCGGTGCTTTGTGACCGCCTGGAGGGGTGGGATAGGGAGGGTGGGAGGGAGGGAGACGCAAGCGGGAAGAGATATGGGAACATATGTATATATATAACTGATTCATTTTGTTGTGAAGCTGAAACTAACATACCATTGTAAAGCAATTATACTCCAATAAAGAAAAAAAAAAAAAAAAAAAAGAATGAGGCAAATAATTCAGATTCCCCCTGCCATCCCTTTGTCATCCCTGAGTGACCTTGGCCTTTTCCAGCTGGCTTCCAGACTTTGTTATACTTAAGGGGGTTTGCATTTTTCTTTGAAGTCCCTTATGAGGTGCTCTGCTGATTTCTTCATGGACCATTTGTTTTTCGTTTGCCTCTGACCTGCTCTATATTCTTTTCTTCAAGAGTAGCAAGTTCTACATTGAAAAATATGTGTATGGCCCTTTTATGTTACCAGCTTGGCATGAGTCTTTTTGTTTACATGCTGTCTGTTTTGATTGGTGCTCACATTTTTCCTGGCCTTCCAACAAGGTGTTTTAACTCAGTCTTCAGGGGTACTTGTTTATTTTGAAAACTTTTCCAAATGTGTACCTTTTCTCTTTCCTTCCTTTGCAAGAATTGCAAAACCACAAGATGAAATTTCAAGCGTTCCCTCTCCAGCTTGAACATCTGGGTCATAGATGTTCTGTTTGATTGCTGTTAAAGCAGTGGTTCTCCCACAAGATACTTCTGGCTTCATTTCACAATCGACTGCTGAGAATCACGTGACCTGTGTCTGGCTCTGGAAGGTACTTCCTTCTGCAGCCACAGACCTGTCTGGTAGCATCTCTCTTAGGCTGCTGTTAAGACTGGCTTTTCCATTTTTCATTTAACTGACTGGACAGTGGGGAAAGATAATTGGGAATTTATTCAGAATTTAGAGGGAGCCAATTTGAGATTTATCATTTATGTTTATTATTTAACAACGTGGATAATATCTTACAGATAATTAGGATTTGATCTTACATATTGTTTAGATGATAGAGAGCAACAGTGTTCAGTAGAAATGTGCATTACATATGGAACTTAAAGGTTTTTGGAAACCATATGTAAAAAGGTAAAAAGCAACAGGAGAAATTAATATTAATCCTATATTTTTTTAGACCAAATAGCTGAAACGTAATTATTTCAACATGTAATCAATATACACATTATTAATGAGATATTTTATAGATTTTATACTAAATTTTTGAGATCCAGTGTGTACGTTATAGCACATTTCAGTTTGAGCTAGCCATCTTTCAAGAGCTCAATAGCCACATGTGACCGTGGCTACCATATTGAATCCTCCTTAGAAAACTCATTTAATGCTCTACAAACCATTCAGAATTTATCCACATATATATTTAGTGTTTTTTCTTTTACTGACACCTGTGGCAGCACATCATTATAAACTCCAAAGGAGCCATTTTACCTGACAAGAAGAAAGTTGATGAATATATATTTAACTGTATTAGTCTAATGTACTTGGTATAGCTCTTCTAATTAAAATAAGATTATCTTCCAACTTATGAAATGAAGATCTGGCATAATAGACTCAGAATGTGATGAAAATGTTTTCATTAAGCGCTAAGATACCCTGCAAGGCATGGCATTTTATCTCAAGTCTCTAATAACATTAATATACCCTTTTAATCTCTGAAGCATTTAAGACTTAATAGGAACTCCTTAAAGAATAACAGAATTGTAAGACTTGCAAGGTTACTTTAACTTGAAAGTACTCATAGTCTTCCATGAATTTGAGTAAGTGTGAATTTTTTCATTGGTGGAAAGTACACGTAGAGTTGTGTTTACTCTGGGACAAGACTCAGAAGCCACACAGGTGGGTTTGGTGCAGAAGGGAGGAAACTAGGGGTTAATGGTGTTTTCCAGTAATTGTCCTTGGCTTCAGTTCTAGCAGTGTGACTTGGCTGCCATTCCTACTCGGGAAGTATAATGGCTGTGTGTACACAAGTTGGGAACTCAGTACAAGTGATTTGGGGATGTTATTATCACTTTACCAAACAATTTGTGGGAAAACCACAGTTATGAATCCTCTCCCTTCTTTCACATTGTTTATTGTACACGTGTGTATTTATTTGTTGCTTTCCTTTAGTTGATGAGCTATGTACAGATAGTAAATATTAATTGTGTTTTCTGTATTGCTGCAGGTCTCATTTTCCATCCAAATTACAGAAAGCAATATTGGTGGGGGTGTTCCACTGAGTGTTTTATGTAATGTCTCACACTTGATGTTGAAGAGATACAGAAATCATCTACTGAGGATGAGGAGAACTGGACCCTGTTCCTTCCTTTACTAGTGGTTAATACCCACTTTGGATGACTCTGTGTTTACTTTCTCTTGTCTTATTTTTACGGCTATACTAATGGAACAGCTTAGAGCTCGTTAGGGGAAAGTTGCTACATTAATCCAAGAGACCAGTATAGTAGTGCCTTGCTACTTTGGTTAAGAAAATGATATATTCTGCAAATGTGTCTTTCTAGACATTATGACACCATTGGCCTGTACTGTTTTGGTCCTGTAACTTTTGTTATGCAAGAAACAGTTACTGGGGCTTCCCTGGTGGCGCAGTGGTTGAGAGTCCGCCTGCCGATGCAGGGGACACGGGTTCGTGCCCTGGTTCGGGAAGATCCCACATGCCGCAGAGCGGCTGGGCCCGTGAGCCGTGGCCGCGGAGCCTGCGCGTCCGGAGCCTGTGCTCCGCAACGGGAGAGGCCACAACAGTGAGAGGCCCGCGTACCGGGAAAAAAAAAAAAAAAAAAAAGAAACAGTTACTGAACAGTCTACATCCCCATGAGAACCTTCACTCTGCTAGATTCAATACAGCTTTTCACAGGAACCGGATGAGAGTCCTGTGATAAAGATACTGACATCTAATTGTATTGAATAAGATAGAAGGGGTGGAGGAGGGGGGTGGAATGAAGCGTGTTGCGTGAGCCACTTACTTGGTGGGTCTCTATGAACATAGAGCCAGCTGCGGGAGTTCAGCCACACCCTTAGAGAGGCAATTAGTACACCTTGGTAGAGTCACCTGACTCTGCATTTTTTTTTTTTTTTTTTTTTGCGGTACGCGGGCCTCTCACCGCTGTGGCCTCTCCCGTTGCGGAGCACAGGCTCCGGACGTGCAGGCTCAGCGGCCATGGCTCACGGGCCTAGCCACTCCGCGGCATGTGTGATCTTCCGGGACCGGGGCACGAACCCGTGTCCCCTGCATCGGCAGGTGGACTCTCAACCACCGTGCCACCAGGGAAGCCCTGACTCTGCATTTTTAACCAGTGCTCCGGATGAAGTCAGTAACACAGAGACCTCACTTTGGAAAACATTGCCATGTTCAGCAGAAAGACCCCGAGGCACTCTTCTCCTGACTCCTTGGGTCTAGCAGCTGAGTAGTGTGGAGGGTATTATTTTTTGTCGTGCTACCTTTTAACTCCTCTGGTAATTGACCTTGGCTTTCTGAACTATATAGCTACTTGTTCATTTTTTGTCTCTAGTGGAACAAGAATTCACACTTCTTCCAAAGGCCTGTTTACTCACTATGGAGCCCTTGGCCTCTGACCCTGCTCCTGGCCACATCTCTGTCTTACCTTCACCCCGGACCTGAATCCCTGAGTTTCCCTTAACCCTTGGCCATAAACGCTGGTCAGTTGAACCCGCATCTGTCATTCAATTTTACCAGCTCCACTTTAGCATTCTTTGCCAGTCCATCATCCTTGAAACCTGCACAGCCTTTGAAAGCCCGTCACCCTCAGGGTGAGCTTGGGTAAAACAGATAGGTCAGTTGTGCTAACTGCAGGCTTTTTAAAAAAGCACTTGGCATTTGAGGCTGTGGAAGAACAAAAAGAGGAAGCAATGCATGGAGATTACAGTGTCTTACATAAACACCTCTGCTGAGAACATAATGGAGGTTAAATTGTGCCTGACACACAGCAAAGGCAACAGGGCTGCAGGTCTTCAGGGAAGTTGTTTGATAACATCTTTCTAAAAGCAACCAAATCTATGGAGTTGGTACCAATAAAAGGATGCTATTAAGGGCTCATTTTCCAAACATGCTAAGCAGAAACCGTTTCTTAAAACAGAATGGTCCTTTTTTCTCATCTGCCCAGCATTTAGAACACCTTTCCTCAGCTATCGCTGAGCTTCACAAGCCGTATTATCAAGATGCTCAGAAACCCAGGCTGAGGGCTTCTCATGCTCATTCTGACCTTTTCTACTTCCTAGAGTTTTCTTTGCGTGTTTGACTTTGTGGCTGGCTGATCTTTTCACTCAGTACAAGCCTCCATGTCAGAAGTCATTCCTTTCGGACTGCGGTATGGCTTGGTGATGTGATTGGGTTCACAAGAATTAGAAGGTTTTTTTGTTTTGTTTTGGTATTTATTCAGCCAAGAACTGACTGGTTTAAATTCTGGGTTTACTTCAATTTTTATGATTATTTCAAGGCGTGGACGGGCAGATGTCCTTCGTCAGAATCACCTTGGGGCACTTGCTAAGGATTTAAGTTCCCAGGTCTCTCCTGGGTCAGCTCCATCTGAATTTATGGGTCTGGAGCTAGCACTTTTATCAAAACAACTTCTTTAGATGATTCTCATGCACACAAAAATTGAGATCCATTACTCTAATTGCCAGATCTCCTCATTTTTATAATTTAAATACCTATAGATATTAAAAAATACCCCACACAGCGAAGGACAATACCATTTAGTGAGCATTCTTTTAGCACAAGTTCACAAGCATATTGTACACATTTAAGCAAATGTACAGGGTTCCCATTTGTGTACGTAATAACCCCTGTTAAACAAAAGCCATTCAGTGCCTGCAGAGATACGTTTAAGACTTTCTCACTACTACAACTTCTCTTGCCATTATTTGGCAAGAACATACTAGAGTCTTACAGCTTCTTTCTTATCAGGCAGTCATTCACTGGCTGAACAAACATTCCTGATAGTGAAAAGATGGGAATCTAATTTAAAAAGAAAATGATACTTCTCTATTTATAATGTCAGAAAGCATCTCCAGGAAGCCTTTCTCCTTGTGGTACCCTGACCAAAGTGTGGTGACAGAGAGCATTACTGAATAAAAAGGAGACAACTGTATAACAGATTTTAAAGCTTAACTCAAGTTTGAAGTCCATAAGTAATTATAAGAAAAGGCCGATTGGGAACTGTTACGAATTATGTACACATGTAGTTTTACGGGGTTTCAAAGTGGCCTGTGCACATTAGGTGTGGATTACAGACCATTTTGATGAATTATCTGAACTTCAGATGGTAGTTTTAGACCCTGCTGAGATAAACCCTGAGTACCTGGTAGGAAGTACTTGGTAGGAGGTATCTTACCCCAGTGGGTAAGATAAGTCAGAGGAGGAAGACTGCGGGCAGAGAGACCTTTGGAAAGACATAGTGGTCTGTGGGGTACTGCCCTTGCTCTTCTCTTCTATGTGCTTTTTTAATCATGTAATACTCCCAACCCCCAGCTTATTGGTCAAGGGGAGGATAGCTGACCCACACCAGATCAATTCAATTATCTTTCAAGAGTATGAAGTCTTGGGCTGGGAGACCTGAGAAGGGAAGCCGGTAGCCCAGAGTTGGGGTTAGGGTGGATCTGGAGAAAGAAGTTCGACAAACTCCTGCTGCTGACTATGCTGGCTCCTGACTTTCTTAGGCTTTTTGTGAAAATTTTGTTTTTGTTGTATTTATGAAATTCATGGTATTTGACCTTACACAACTGCAGGATCTGGTTAAGCAGTCTCCATAAGGCTGTGAACTGAGCACCCACACCTGGGCCGGGATTCAGAGAAGCTGAAGGGGAAGCTCCAGGGGAAGATGGAGCAGTGGAAGATCTGGCCACTGCCTCATGTCGATGGGCGATGGGGGAGCCAGCAGATCAGCCGTGGTGTGTGTGCTACACAGTGGTGCTGCTTCATTGCCACAGTTCAGCTTGCCCACAGGATTCACGATTCAGATAACTTAGCCTTGAGATTCTGTTCCTTTGGAACCACTCTTGGATTCAAAATCTAAGTTATTTAGTGTTGTGTCATATATTATCATAATACATAATACAATACAAAACTTGGTAGCTGAAAATAAGAAACATGTATATACTCATAGTTTATGTGGGTCAAGAATCGGGGAGCCACTTAACTGAGAGGTTCTGGTTCAGGGTCTCTCACAAGCCTACAATCAAGTATTGGCTGGAGCTGCAGTCATCTGAAGGGTCAGCTGGGGAGGATCCACTTCTGAGTCACTCTTGTGGCTCTTGGAAGGCCTCCGTTCCTTGTTATGTGGGGCTTTCCACAGGGTAGCTGGCCTTTCCCAGAGACAGTGATCCAAGAACAGATGAGAGAGAGCAAATACCTAAGATAGATGCCACTAAAAAAAGTAACGTAATCTTGTGCCATCCCATCACTTCTGCCATAGTCTGTTTATTAGAAGTTAATAAATCTAGTCGACACTCAAGGGGAGGGGATTATACAAGGGCATAAATACCAGGAGGTGGAGACCATGGGGGCTGTTTAAGGCTTCCCACCGCAACTTAAATTTATTTTCTTTTTTTCTTATGCTAACTTGAATTGTTTTCTGTTCGGTAAAACCAAGTAAATATTCCCTAATGTCATATGGTTGTAAGAGTTTGTGATAGTCTAAGCAAGAATTTGGGGTTTTGCAATGATAAGTGTAAGAGACAGACTAATACAAATAAATAATATTTTATACAATAAGAAAATATTATGAAGTTGGAATTGATCATATTGCCAATACTGGGTACTGGTTTAGAGTTAGAAAACTGGGTTTGCCTTTTGGTCATTGTGTTCACCAGATACATGACCTGGAGCAAGTTCTAAAGCAATTTAAGTCATAGTTTCCCCACCTATACAAGAAAAGCTACCTCTTGGGATTGTTAAGAGGATTCTATGTGTGTGCTTCAGAGGGTCCCAGCAGGGAATAGCTGGCCCACCCAAGTCAAGTGATTAAGAAGAATTTAATAATGGGAATGTTTACAAAGGTATAGGCAGGGTTAAGGAAAGGAACAAGGGATGGTGGAACAGAGCAGTCACCACCAACAGGCCTGAAGGGGCAAGGGAGGAATCTGTAGCTATAGGAGATGGTTACTGGTTAAGATTTTCCATGGAGGAACACAGCCAATCTGCTGTGACAAGGCAGACAGGGAATAATACCCTGATCTCATTTTTCTCCCTGCCACCGATCTGCTGCCAGTGACTTGTACATGTAAGCTCAACCCGTCCAGAAGTCAAAAGGCAAGGGAGTCTAAAGATGAAGTCCAGAGTGGTCAGCCTCCCAGGGCACAGAGAAGGGCACAGAAAAGGGTGAGGACACATACAGAGTGGCTCTGAGGGGCAAACAGAAATTATTCAGCAATAAGTGCTTAACACCAATTATGTCAAAAACTAAGTGCCCAATTAATGTTAACTATAATTATCATTATTATTGCCTGCTAATGGGATACATGAATGGAGACCAGCTGGGTAGAAAGTGTGTGGGGGGAGGGTAGAGAGACTTCAAAGAAACCTCATTTTTCTACCCATGAAGATGAGGTCTGGCTATCCCAGCATCAGGAATTCAGGCACAGTGGAGTTTATTGAATTGTTTAGCATCATTTACTTAGGTCGAGCTAGGAGAAAAATCTCATTCATTACAATACTCTATCCACTGGCCCATTAAGAGGAGTTCTCCTCTTCATTTTCTAATCATTTTGGAATAACCGAAGCTTCCTACATGACATCTTCTAGCGACTCCTGAGCTAAACTCCCACCTTTGGGAGTCAGCCTTGCTAGGCGCATGGCCCCAGCAAAGCTCTGCTTGCCAGCTTTCCTCCCACCCAGCTGCCTGCCTCACTCAGTTCAAATAGCTGTGAAAGGGGCCACTCCCACGTAATTCAGCGCAGAGTATTCTGGGGTTTCCTAAGCAGCAGGTTGGCAACCAGCAACAGATGGAGAAGCTGTGTAATACTGGCTGCAAGGAGAGGTAGGCAATGAGGCAAGGAGCCAAGTGGGCAGCCTGGGAGATGGAGGGCCAAAAAGCAGAGAGAGCTCTTGTTGCCAAAACGGAATGATTCCTATGAAGTTGCAGACTTCACGGTCCCACACTCCTCTTCTCCTTCTCTGCCCCACAGCCCATCTCCAAAAGTCAGCAAACCTCACTGACCAATTTTTCTTGGGTAGTAATGTGCCATCTCTGCCCCGCCCCCCAAGTCTGATTTTCCCTCTAAGGCTGTATTCAACAACTCTGTTGTGACTTTAAGGAAGAAATCAACATGGTGCAGATGGTAGTTCAAACATATTTGTTTCTGTGTCATCTGCTCTGAATATAAATATCAATTCAGTAACTTCACTGTTGTAAGTGATAAGTTGAAACATCATCAGTTGTTTTTTACTTAAACGACAGTAACAAAATGAAAATCACCATTAAAAAGGCTATATTTGCATATTTTTATGCTGTCAAAGAACATGGCACTAATGTAGCATGAGGAGAATTCTTAAACAGAAACATTACAGTTTTCAAAATCTAAGGAGGATCAAAAAATAAATGCTGAAACTTCATTTGTAAAAAGAAACAGGGAACAGTTATTCCACTTTCAGAATAACAAAAGCACTTTCTAGTGACATTTTTAATAGTATATTAATTCAAAATTGTAATTTTGAGAAGGAGTGATCCTATCTACATAAACACTAAATGCATTTTAAATGCTTGGTATTATCATAATGACTAGAAATTAAATTAATAATGCTAGGATAGTTAAAATCTGACGTAACCTTCTTGAATCTTTTCTATTTACATGAATTATTTCTCATTCTTATTGAACTTTCGTCCTGAACTTCATTTATTGTTTTAATTTTTCAGAGATCTAAACGATTCTTCAATTTTGGGAATGTTTCACTTTTGAAAATTACCTTCAGAAGGAATTTATAGTAATTTTGAACCCACCAAGCATTTTAATAGCTGAAGGCCCTGATTGTCAAACACATATTCCATGCACGCATATAATCATGATGTTGCTGGTAATTGTCTTGCTACGCTGCTGTATTTTCCTGTATTTTCTAACCAAGATGGCTGAACTAAATAGATACCATTTCAATGCTGAATGAAGAGAGAGGGAAGGCTGTGTTTTCAATCTAAGTTATAACATCTGACCAATGTTTCATACAATTAAGACATCCATAAGTCAGGGGAAAGGTTTCTAATCCCATCCTGAAGAAGACTTTAAAAGTACTACACAAGGTTTTGGTAAAGAGATTCCTGAGGGAGAGTTCTTCATTTCTTTTCTTCCCTTTCAAGTATTCATCAGGATGGTCAGCAAATCTAATCCTGCTGATTGTAGTGCCTTTAATGAGACATAGGGCAGCGGGCAGTCTTGGTTGCAACAGGTATGTACTATCTAGGGCTTCACAGACTCAAAGTCAAACCTAGAGTTTGGTTGTCTGATGTATGAGTATCTAGGGTAACTCACAGAGAGTGGATATTTTCCCCAGGAAGTGTAAACACGACACAGAACCTTAAGCGGTATGCCTTGCCCTGCCTCTTCACCGTTTGGTAAGCTTTTGTTTTTATTGAACAAATTCTCAGATCTCTTTGTTTCCTAGACTATATTTTACACACCTTAAAAAGTGATTAGCACATGCGACTGATTCTGCAACAGCGTAAGACCAGGCAGATTGTGCTTCGCCCAGGATTCACCTTCCCTGCCAAAGCGTCCTGCTGCCAAAATGCCACTGTGATGTAGTCTTTGGCCACAATAGCTGAGGCCCTCACAGCACCCAGACAAGACTTTTCAAAGGCTGTGCAAGATAACCACCTTCTCAAAGCTGGTATTTGTGCTCTCAGACTTGGGTTCTCATCACCCTTTCCCCCAGATCTCCCCAAACCCAAGTCTCCAGAATGGTACCAAGAATGGAAAAAACGTGGCAATGCTAAACTGTAAATTTCCACAATTAATTAGAAATCATATATTCCAAGTGTTTCATTGTTTTTCAACTGGAAAACTCTAGTGATGTTTGTTTACAAAAAAAGGAACCAGTGTGCATTATTCATAGGTAGCTTGGCTTCATGGATCTCCTTGCAATTTGTTTTTAGATAAAGTCTCTACTTAGAGATTAAAAGTACATTGCTAACACTTTGCCTTGGTTTCCATGTACTCAGTGCTGAGGTCCTCGCAGTTGGTAAATCCCTTTATAGTTCGCTAAGGCTGTCCTTGCACTGAATTTGTAGCTCCTAATATAGTTCTGTCCCCATGGTCTCTTCTTGGAATAGTTTGTTGGACCTAGGACAGGTCTGAATGGACCCAGTTCAGGTAACAAATACAACACAATTAAATCTCCTTGGACCTCCAGTTTACTTTTCTTATACCAAGGAGGGAAAGAGTAATCAGATTTTAGTAATAAATGTACAAACACATAATAATAATGTATGCAATTAAGAAGAGTTTAATCTCCAATAGTATCTTATAGATTTTTCTCTCTGGCACATGTTGGGTCTGATAGATTCAGTACCTTCTGCCTACTAATCATTTTTATTAACCATTAACTAAGCAGGTTCTTTTCATTTGAAATGTTAAAACAGGCAGGGATTACGATATAGATCCTTAGAATTAGGTCATTTCAAATGGTTTTTCCTCTCCTCACTCTCAACTTTTCCATATGACAAAGCTTGACAGGTGAAATCCAAAGGTACTCGCTTTCCTCACCAGGAAGGGCTCTCTATTTGCCTTTGCTGGTGGTAATTTATTCGGAATACGTCTCTTTCATTTATAGCTGACCTCATGGAAAGCAGGGTTCATTTTACAGTTTCTACCTCGGTAGCTTTGGAAGTACTGTTCTTAGGTAGCTAACATTTTTCTTTTTTACTTGCGTACCTTCACATGAATGGCTAATGATGGAATCGGGACCTGTGTCTTGAACAAATGAAATCAGACGAGGTGCCCCTTGTTCCTTTATCCCTGCCTAGATTTGTGTTTGAGTTTTATCTTACATATCAGTTCACCTTTTGACCATTTTGATCTCAGCCATGCAGAGCCACTTAAAAACTTTACCTCCTTGGAGAAAAGGTCATAAATAAGTGATATGAATAAGAAATAAGACAAGGACATGGTTCCGTCCTGACTATCCAAAGGGTATATATGTGCCACCTCAAGATTCCAATTATTAGCATTTACTTATTTTCCTAAGTGAGCTTTATTATGCACCTTTATTTGGCAGTCATGGTGGCCGCAGTGTTGTCCCCCTCATGCTGCTTTGTACTAGGTATTGAGAGGACAGAATGAGAGACAGGGAAAGAGAACAGCTTTACAAATGAATCTTAGAGTGCAAGTGTCTTTCAGAAGCAACAAATCATTTTTAATCCGACAGCTCCTAATTAAATTGATTGTGAGATAAAATGCACCCAGCAAGTGTCAGACTCACATGAGTTAAAAAGCTTGGTGGGTTGTGAAAGGCATTTAATGCTCCTAAACCTTCCTGAAAATGGATGCCCTTGAAAGCTCTCCTAGCAATGAGTTAAAGATCTCAGCTGGGGGGCTGCTGACGTGTTGTAATGACTATAATTTATAGCACACCAGCTCCATTCTACCCTTTGCCCCACCAGGGTGCTGCCTGGAAGCTGATATGGCTTATGGAGGGTTAGAAGGGATAAAGGGAAAAGGAAAAAGAGATTCCAAGGCCCTTTTAGCAGCCTCTGTACCATCAACTTAGACTTTTGGGGCCTCTTTCAGAGCCTAGTAACTTTCAAACTGAACATGTCTTATTCACCTTCTACTGATTTATGCCATAGCAGCACAGTTATGTTTCTGACTTACATAGCCAGTTATTCCAGGTAGGTTGGCCGAAGCTCAGAGAAGCCTTTAATTTCATTCATTCATTCATTTGTTCAACAAGTATTAATTGAGCATCTACAGTGTTCTAAGAACTGTACTAAGCACTGGGGTCATACGAACAAGACAGGCTTCTTGATCTCATGAAGCTCAACATTCCTTGGGGTTAGAGGGGCCAGAGATTTAAAAGAGATAGAAAACCAAGTAAACATATACATGAACACGATAATATCTGATACAATATCATTTGTAAAAATATGAAATTATCTTGTTTAATTCTTTCCTGTGGCCCCTGTAACTCCAAGCAGAAAGAGCTATGTGGCTAGCTGAGGTCCCTAAATTTGGAAGAGAGAAGAGGAGAGGAGAAAGGAGAGAAAGGTAGGAACCCAAAGACAGCATCCTTATATTGCAACAGGTGTTCTGGTGTGGTTTCTAAGTTGCCTCTGAGTATAATTTTGATAGCAAAAAATCAGAATAATTGGAACAATGGCAGCATTATTGAAACAAGCGTTTGGCCAGCAGGTAAATTTGAATGATGCAAGACTTCTGACACGATAGTACCATAAAACAAAAAGTAATGGAAACAGCATGCTGTCGCGGAGCAGAATGGATTTTGGTTTTATCTGGGTTCAAATTGTGACTGTGGCTCTTCCTGGCTCTGTGACCTTGGCCAAGATATTAACAACTTTGCAGTTGTTACTTTACAGTTACTTTGTCATAAAAATGGTGCAGTAATATTATGTTTCAGAGGCTCATTGTAATACATAAGTAAAATAGTATTCTTAAAGTGCCCAAAACAATTCCTCTCCTATAAAGTATGAGTAACACGTCAATAAAGCAGGTTTTGTTTCTATACTTAGTCATACATTGTAATTTTATGTATGTCATACATTATCCCAATCAATAAATCATAGTACCAATTCTTAAAAGGCCTCAGACATAGCTAGAAAAAAAAGTCCTTTAAGGACAGTTTCATTCCATGACTATCAGGTCAAACAAAGGGTTTTGTCTGAACTGGAGTTTCGATTTTGTGTATCGAGGATCGAATCTGGCATATTGTTCCTTTGAGTATGGCCACTGTTCAAGTCATAGCTTTTGAGGCTTTTTCATTCTGTGAAACAACAACTCAATGAAGGATCAGAGGATGCAGAATTCAAGGTTGATTCATGCATTTTAAAGTGAGAATGTCTTATAGCATCAGGCACAATGTGAAGGAGCCAGTGCCAGGGAGATGGTAACTCAAGAGAACAGACAGACCTTCATTTCAAAGAAGGAAGAAAAAAAAAATCAACAACTTAATCTCTCTAAAGCCTCAGATCCTGACAGAAAAATTTGCACTGATGAAAAGAAGGAAACAAAACACAGATGACTGGACCAATTTTCCCCCGAAATTACCAGCGGCTGTATACTCTCTCTAGCCTCTCCAAGGATGTCTTTGAAAATCTCCCCCACAGAAGCCCTTCTGGATTCCAGGGCTTGAAGAAGTTCTCACTGCTTTATATTTTGTTGCAGAATAAACAAGGAAGGATTATGAAGTAAAATAATTTTGTACAGTGTGCCATGAGATCTCACATATTAAATGTAATTTTTGGTTAATGAGCCTCTTATACAAGTCCTTGGCATGCTACAAGGTATCTAATTTATTATGCATAGCGTTTAAAGGTATTGCTAAAGAAATTAACTCAGGCCCTGAATTAGGAATGGGTTTCTCTGTTTTTCAGTTTTCTGAAAATAAGAACCCATTTGCCTAATTTCAATTTACAGTCCTTTCCTGGCAAATGCCATCTGCTCTGACTATAAGGTCTTGCTCTTCCATGCATTTTCTTAGGAGCTGGCAGGTTATCTTGTCTCTCTTTTTCACTTCAGATCCCTTTCTTATGGTATCCGGTCCTTTGTGTACCAGGTGAAAAGAGGGTTGACAAGGTGGCAAAAGGAAATTGCCATCTTTTGTGGGCAGGCAGCGCGGTGAGCATTTGGCCCCTTGAGGTATTTTTGTGCAGCTTTTCAGAGAAGCATTGCCTGTCTTCACTGAACTGATAACGATGAAACTTCAATCCCTGTTGCCTTCAATCATTTTCTTACTGTGCCAGCTCAATGACTTGTCTTCTATTCCAGTTTTCTGGTACCGGGTCTGGCAGAGACTGGGGAAAAAAATGCTTTTGGTGTGGGTTGCACTGAACTTCACTTTTAATTCCCCGTTAATGTGCAATCTGAAGTCTTATTCAGAGAAAAACTGTGTTCATGTTTGTGGCAAAAAGGAGTGCAGAAAAGTGACAGATGTAAGATGAGAGAAGAGGCAGCCTTTAATCATTTTGTTGTCAAAGCAGCTTTGGATCGCCCTTTGAAGAAAACGTTTTCCTCGCTGCTTCTGGAAAACTAGAGACTCGTTCTCTTGCCCTTTGCAGATTCCTTACCCAGACGGTTTAAATTCCGCACTGGATACAAAACTTCCAAACCCTAGCCCCTTGCTTCAGAGCACTCCAGTTTATAGGTTCACATTGTGGAAGAATTGGACCTCTGCTCTAACTGGATCGAGACTCTGGTGACTCAGTTTACACATAATCCTCACAGACAGGAAGACAACATCTGGTAAACCCCGGTGACGGAGGGACTTGTCTTCATTTGCGATTGGGCCAGTGGTATTTCACGGAGAGGCTAAGAGTTAAAGCATACAATGTTTACAAAGTAAAAGCCTTTTCTTCCTAATCCCTGCATGACTATAATTAAGCAGGAGAGTTAATTTTATGTAAATCATGCATTACTGTAATTGGGCACAAGTGAACATTCGTGTACATCTTATTTAAAAGAGAAATATAATGTTATTATGCGGATGCTGGTGCAGTGATGTCTCAGCCCTCTGGGGGGATGTCGACAACCTCACCGGCTGTTCACCAGACTTTGGTCTGTGAGCTTAATTACAAGTCGCCAGCTCTGCTCGTGCTGTCCAGTAAAGAACGGATCCACATGCCTTCAGAAGAGCTGAGAGCTGGGGCTTCCCTTCCAGTTTCTTCCCTAACCTCCACTTCTAGAGCAGTCATTTTTCTCTTTCTACTCATCTTTTCACACCTAAACAATACTCTCCAATGGTTTGCTCCGCTTGGCAGTTCTGGCCCATATTTTCCCAGGCAGGCCACAGATGGATTTGTCTTCTGTAAGCAGGGGCTGGGCTGCTTCCCTTTTCAGCATGTCTTTTCTAAGGGTGCTCAGGGCTGCTTTGTGACCCCAGGATTTTCTTTTGCAAGTGTAGCCAGATCAGATAGTAGCCAGCAGCCTGCGTGTGTGATGGCCACACCGCCTCCACAGCCCGACAGTGAGGGTTAGCCACTGCGTGAGCTGTTCCTTTGTTCTCTATCTAGAGAGCAGATCCAGTGCTTTGGGACAAGGTTGTCCAGCAGAATATAAAGAATCTGATCTGCATATCTTTTGTTTTTGTTTTTGTTTTTTTTTGTTTTGCGGTACGCGGGCCTCTCACTGTTGTGGCCTCTCCAGTTGCGGAGCACAGGCTCCGGACGCTCAGGCTCAGCGGCCATGGCTCACGGGCCCAGCCGCTCTGTGGCATGTGGGATCCTCCCAGACCGGGGCACGAACCCGTGTCCCCTGCATCGGCAGGCGGACTCTCAACCACTGCGCCACCAGGGAAGCCCTGATCTGCATATCTCGAGGTCAAGAATTGTGAGGAAGAAAATATGCACATGACGAAACTTTTATTTTAAGCACACTGTCCTCCTCACCCGGAGGCCTGAGCAATCATCTCTGGAGTAGTGCCTTGGCCTCATCCTGCCCAGATTGCCAAGCCAGCTCCTTGCCTCCCAACCCCGTACACGCAGCAGGTTGGTCTTTTGAGACTTCAGGGCTGGAGGCCTTCCCAGGAGCACCACCTTCCTGCCCCCTGCTTACTTGCTGCCATCCCATATGCCTGCAATCCTGCTTAAATGCTTTAGAAGTGCTTCTTTCTGAAGGACTATTTGAACGAACCATCTCTTAAATTCCTCTTCCCATAATTGCCCCCCTTCTCCCAATCCAGTTGTTGGTTGTCTCCCTCCTTCTCACCTTCCCCCAGCCTTTGATTCCTCTCTCAGCTCTTTCTCGCTCCTTTTCTTCTTCCCCTTCCCCCGTATAGTTAGTTCTCACTCTGAGGGTGTCTTACTTGAAATGCCGTTGGTCCAGAGGTTATGGATGTGAACAGAGGAAGTAACTTCCAGCTAAGAATTTTTTTTCAAGTAATTAGTTAGGAGGTAAGTGTGTTCCCTAGTGGCCACAGCATTTTCTCTTTGTTTTTGTTCTTGTGAAGAGACACCTTGACATAACACATAGTAGAGCCTGTTAGAAGAATAGACTGCCTTTACTGGACTAGTTCATCCAGTAAAATTCAGTGCTCTTTTATAGTAGCTAACTTCAGCTCACTTGATGGGTGGCACCGATCTGTGCATTCCTTTCAGTGATATAATATTCTTATATTATTTTTAATTATTCACTTTTATCTTGTGCTCAAGTTTGGAAGTTGGTTCAAGTACCTTTCAGTATAATCAGGGTATCTATCTATCTATTTATTTATTTATTTTTGTGGTACGCGGGCCTCTCACTGTTGTGGCCTCTCCCGTTGCGGAGCACAGGCTCTGGATGCGCAGGCTCGGCGGCCATGGCTCATGGGCCCAGCCGCTCTGCGGCATGTGGGATCTTCCCGGACCGGGGCACGAACCCATGTCCCCTGCATCGGCAGGTGGACTCTCAACCACTGCGCCACCAGGGAAGCCCCCAGGGTATCTATTTTTTGATAAATAAAAGTAATAATAAGTACATATCTTAATTATTGTTATTTAATGTTATACTACTTATACTAACTGCTGGTTCTGAACCAAATGTATTGCCTCAATTAATGCCAGGGAGCAGCGTTTTACTCACAACACACAAGGCAGGGAAGAACAGCCCCGTTTGGGAAACAGCTCAGCTCAGAGGTTAGCACCCTCATGAGCTGAGTTTAACTGAAATGTGAACTGTTGTAGGAATGGCAACTTTGGCATGGGCACCTTGAAGCTAAATGAGGGTGAAATGGTCAAACCCTTCTCTGGACTAGGAATCAGAGAGAGGCTTCCACAGAGTGAAAAGAGAATCAAAACCTCCTCATGGTGAGTGGAGGGTAAAGCTTCTCTAGCCTCTCTAGATCTAAGTAGATCCAAGTTAGGCACAGGGACAATTAAGGAGAAGCTGTGTCGATGAGGCTTTATGGGTAAGCTTTGGACAGTTGCAGACTACGAGACTGAGAATAGCTTGCCAGTAGTATGAGAGCACTGAGACTGGAAGGGTAAGTAGTTTGGGAGATGGTGGGAAATTAGTGTTCTGGGGGGAAAGAAAGATAAATGTGCGAACGGATGGCTTAGAGATCCTCATCTAAACTTTTCAAAGACCTCACTGATTCTCAACTGAGAGGGGTTGAAACTTACTTGAGAACCATACCATATATATGTGTAGTTTGATAAATCGTGCTTAAATGACTGTGAAACTCTGTAGCTTATTCTTTAGTGAGCATTCAGTTTATTAAAAAATATTTTATTCTCTTATAAAAACCTCAACCTATACTCACAGAAATTATCTGAAATGACATACATAAACACCATGGTGTTTATCTTTTGTTGGTGGGATTAATTTATGTGTTTGACTTACCTATATTTTCTAATTTTGCTAGTTAACCAAGTGTCATTCATGTAATATATTTATTAATCATTTGTTGTACTGTGGTGACAATTTGGGTCATTACTCTCTGCTTTGTTTTCATAGCCTGGCTCATAAAAAGGCCTTTGTTTTCAAGGACTAAGTCCATGGGTTGTGGCAGAGGAGGGCTTTAGCAGAGGATGGAGGCTTCAAAGGGGAGGAAGCCCGACAAGCGGAGACACCCACAGGGAGGGAGGGCACAGACCCCTCTGCAGGTGTGGCCTGCAGAATGGGTTGACTGCTTGACAGGATGGGTCCTGAGAGCCGCTGCCTCCAGAGGCCACTATGGCTAAGCCTTGTGTAGAGGGTGTGCCTCTGTTGGATCAGGAGGACTGGCAGGTACAGCAATGGCAATGGGACCACTAGGGATAGAGGACCAGGAATGCTCCTGTCCTGTCTCCCCCTCTCTCCCATAATCCCTGATTTTGGACTCTCATTAACTCTGAATGAGGTTCTTGTGCTGGATTGAATTTGGTTACATTCCCAAAGTAAGGGGACTAGTAAAGTCGATTTTTGTCCAGAGTGAGGCAGGAAGGAGGCCTGACTCTGCCCAGGTGAGCTGCACATCATCCCCGCCTTCCTGATGTTGATTTTAAAGGGCCTTACTCACGTGCATATTCAGGCATTAGTTATAAAAACCAATACCATTACCTTATAGAATCCTTCATCCTTCATGTAATATGGATGCTCATATAAAGATATCAGTTAATTCAATGAAAAGGTTTTTGTGATTGATATCCAGATGATCAATTATGTAAGTGAAATGTCTGCTATAACTGAGGAACAGAGAGCTGGTGCAGGTGCTGCGTGACTTTGGAAAAGGGAAGTAGCATCTGAAGATAAACATTAGTAGAGAGTCTAACGTGACTTTGAGATAATCTCTGTCATATTTCAATAGTCTGTACTGACTTTTCCTCAAGGATTCACGAAAGTAAAGCGTTTGGCCTTGCAAAGTCACTGCAATATTGACTCACTCATCTCGTGCCTGGAAACACACGAGAGGTTTAACGCTATGTGCTTTATCGGGATACACCTCTTTTAAGATGAAAGAATGATCACTCTCCTTGTTCAGACACGATGCCAGTGGACCCATTTGAAAAAAGAAATAAGAGGAGCGGTATTTTTTCTTAACTTATATTGTCTTATTTTCCCGGAAACAGCTCTCTTGTCCCCGAAGAGACAGGAAACGCTCCTTTGAGTGAGCATGACTGCTTGATTCCTTCTAACTCTTACCATATGACTCCCGTTATGCTTTATTTAACTGATGACATATCGTTTCTTCTTCTTAATTACTTTTACAGCAAATATTTGTTATATTCCTAAAAAATAATTTCCACATATGAAAAGTTCACTCTGTGCGTGTCCTTGTTCTAAGCAGAACATAGATTGTCTTGCTTCTCTCTCGTAACAGTCAGATTGAGTGTGGGAAGCATTTTTCTCTTGATTTTTAAATACGAGGCATAAAGAAATTAGGCAGTTTGCCCAAGGTTAAGTAGTTTAGTCAAGTGGAGCTCAGACTGGGACCCATTTCTGTCTGGCTTCAGAGGCCAAGTTTTAAGTACTACACTGTCCTTGGAGGGACCCAGTCCCCACCAAACCCAGTCACCCTGAATCACCTCATTCTATTTTTAATTTTTTGAATAGAGCTTAACACTTTCTAGTTTTTGTTGTTATTGTCTATTGTTTGGTTAATCCTCACCTCCACTTCTTTTGCTAGGATGTGAGCCTGAGAGTAGAGATCTCTCCACTTCATTGCTACATAACAGCACCGAGAATTGTGTCTGGTATTGCATAGGCACCCAGTAAATGTTTATTGAATACATGGAAACAGTTAGCAAGGCACTGATTTTCTGCTTTCTTGCTCCCAGACTAAGGGAAAGACAGACTTGCATGGACAATTAAGGAATAACATGCAAAGTACCATAACAGGATTAGGAAGACAGCCAAGGGGGTCAAGGAGGCCTCACTGATAAGCTATTACTTGCTCTGTGTATTATGGAGAGAAGAAGGGCATGAAGAGAGTAGGAGAAGTAGATAAAATCTCAGAAGCAAGAGGTCAGGGTTTGTGTGGACAATGATGAAGTCATCCTGTGTGTCTCACATCCTGTGAAGAAGCACGTTACTCAGCCCGGAGATTCCTCCTGGAGGGTCCCCAAGCACTCTGAACCGAACGTTACCGCAGCCTTTGTTACATTCTTTATAATTTACTATTTACTTCCCAGTCTTGCCAATGGGGCTGTGAGATTTTGATGCAAGGAACCAGGATGATCTCATCCCTTTCAGGCAGGGACTCTGCCTTATTTATCCTTGTCTTCTTATAGCTTAGTATGGTGCTGGTAGTTGGTGGCCCTCAGTACATGTATAATGTATAATAAATGGATAATGAATGAATGAGTGATGAATGAATGAATGAGTGAATGACATGACTTAATAGCAGTTTATTTAAAAAGACTTTTGAATTTAAGTTGAGCAGCAAAAATAGCTAATGTGGTCTTAGGTAGTAATAATAAAAGTATAGTGCCTGATTTCTGAATATCTAGAATCTTGGAATTACAGAGATTAGAAGTGATGAGGAAATTGAGACCTGAGATGTGAGATGACTTGCTCATGGTTCCACGCCAAATTTGTGGTCAAAGTAGGACTTGAATTTAGAGATCATGGCTGTCAGTTAAATTTGCTTTCTACAAGTTCTACGATATTCTGTGCTTGTCAGACCACAACTGTAGCAGATGGTGCAATTATGAGCTCTACACTTAAAGATATATAGTGACAAAGTAGAGTCTGTCCAAGGAAGGATGATGCAGATGTTAGGGGAAAGTGGAAACCATATCACATGAATATCAGATGAAGACATTAAGGATATTTCACCTGGAGAAGAAAATACTTGCAAAGGGTGAGAAAATACTTGCACAAGTGAGTGGGAGAACATAATATCTGTCCTAATATTTTTAGACATGTAAGTCATTATTCCTTTGCTCCAGAGAGGAAAAAGAGAAGCCATGGGTAGAAACCATAGAGAAGTACATTTCAACTCAATATGAAAAAAAAAATGTTCTCAAGATTAGAATTGACGAAGAATAAAATTCCAAGTGATAGATATATGCAAGTAGAGGGTGGATGATTATGTTAGGACAAGATCGTGAGTTCCTTTAGAGTAGAGGTCGTGTTTTAGTTGTGTTTCCCTAGGACCTTGAATAGTGGCTGGCACATAGCATGTACTCACTTAAGATTTGTTATGCATCTTTTTGAAAAAAATTTTTATTGGACTATAGTTGCTTTACAATGTTGTGTTAGTTTCTACTGTACAGCAAAGATTTGTTATGCATCTTTTAAAAGGGATTCTTTCATGGGTTGGGTGAGCATAGAGGTGAATAGGAACGTACCGTATTATTAACTCCAAGGACTTTTCCAACACTTAGCTTTATGATCCTTTGATAAAAATTCTCACAACGTACTGTATCAATATTTAATGAAGCAAGTCATTTCCTACTCTTACAAGTAAAAGTCAGTGGAATTGTTGCTTTCTTTCTAACTCTACTAAGCCCTGCCATGTTGTATTTTTGTTCTTCCTTTAGGAGAAGGCAAGGTTTGTTTGCCACGACTCCTGTCTTACACAAAGGAGATCAGGGCTAGTTACATCTCTGCACCTGGTAACCAAACTAAAGTTCCATGTGGACGTTTAAATAGAGTTTGTTTGTACAAGTAGCCTACGACCAATTTATGGAAACACTTGAGTGACGGTTATGCTTATAGATTCACACTTTTCAAAGTGATGACTAACCTAGAAAACCAGATTTTTCACAGAGCCCTAAATACTATTTAGATTGTCACCTTTTAAAAAGTGTCTTAACAAATATCTTAAACATCACTTCAGGAAACTTATTTTTCACTGAATATTTTATATTCAGAAAGTGTTGGTTTGACATTTGTCCTTTTTTCTTTTTGTGGACACAGAAGTGTCATTCCTTTCAGTACGTGCAGAGGACATTTGAAGGAGACAAAGAAACTTTTATTTAGATTTACTCTGTTAGCCACAGAAAGCTATGAAGGACTAAATGATAATAAGGCAATTATTTGATTTGTTACTTTCATCTTATTCTTTGAGAATTTTTACAGTTTATTTTTTTCCAAAGTGTTCATGCATATTTGTTCAGAAATCTATATCGATTTCCCACCAAGGTCTTTCATATGCTATGTGATTCATTTTCGTTCTTATCATATATATAAAGCACATTTCATGAAATATTATCACCTTAGTTCCATTTCAAATAATGGTGCTGCATTAGCCATGAAGTTATTCATGAGGTATTTGTTTGTGATTCTAATTTCTTTTTAAAGAACCATATACTGTAAATATAGCAAGGTGCTTCTGAGAATTCATGATTTGGTGTTACACATTTAATGATGCTATTAGAATTGCTTCCTAGTTGTTAATTCCACTCACCTAAATGGAATAGATTTTGTGCTCTGTGTATTCCTAATATGTAGCTTGTTCAGGACCTTTCAGATATATGTACTTAACTGGGAGATTCTAAGATGTTTCCCAAATAAAATCCAATATCTTCTTTCCCTCTCCTTTATGAGTTATAAAGCACTTTCCCTCCCCTTCTTCTTTGATTTAATTTATATGCCAGAGATTTTTCTGCTCTGGGGATGAAAATGGAAGACCAGGGAAGAAAGCTGATAAAATAGAGATGATTCAAAGATCTGAAATATTTTTTCCTCACTCGATATAAACTATTTTTTCTCTTTTCCAATAACCATCGTTTCCCTTGATCTTGGAATCACTCAAAACCTAGCCACTGAGTCCTGTATAAACTAGTGCTCTGTCTCAGGATGTGGAGAAAGATAAAATACTGGTACTTGTACAGATTGTACTAGCTTGATTATATTTACAGTTAGGAGATACCGCAAATTTAAGAACGCCAATTTTTTTCTCATCACTGAGTATTTATTATATATAACAAATACATGGGAAAGAAAAAACTATATTGTGTGATATAAATAGTTTATTTACATTACAGAAAAAACATCAAGACAATGTATACTATTTCAAATATATCCATACATAATCAAATATAGCTGTAGTACATGTTTTCATTGGTGTAGATTACCACAAATGCAAGGCAACATGTGTAGATCTCATCTTATTCTTTTGTCTATAATACTGTATTGTGTAGTCCAAGCTCTCGGTAGTCCGGCCACTGTGCAACATGCTCCCTTTAGATTAACCTCGTGGACGCTCTTGTTGTGTTGTCTGAACTGTAGTGCCCTGTATTTTGCTTCTGTCTGTGAATTCTGTTGCTTCTGGGGCATTTCCTAGAAGGTTGGAAAGTTTACAGATCTTAGTCCAGTGCTATTACCTAAAATCTGGTCCCACAATCACAGAGTGAAGTTATGGATTAAGCAAATTATTAAAATATTTCAGATGAAAGAATTTATTATTAGCAGAAGCTGGAATTATGTTGGAAGAGGTTTTGTTTTTTGTTTTTGCTTCTGTTTGCGGTTGTCTTTAAGCATCTGTTGAGGAGAACTGAAGAACAGAGGTGGAAGTTGAAGAGGAATACATTTACCTAGTCCTCAACAGCTTACTCGTCAGGGCTCAAACAGTGACTCAGCACAATGCAATAGAGCAAGTGTGAGCTCATCTAATCTCATGTTAAAGGTCTTCAACAACTTGATACTTTCAGGGCTACAAGTTTAAATGCTATCAAACCAGAGAGTGAGCCAACTGTTAATATGGGATATGTAATGAAAAGGGATATTGTTTTGGTTCAGCCTAATATCATTTTGTATATTAATGTTATAAGCTAGAGACATAAATTGGTACCAATTATTTAGCTTCTATAAAAAGCTAAGACTCAGTCAAATTATCTGAAAAGCTCTCATCTAGTAGCTTTTCTCTTATAATAAGATAATGCTTTGACAATACAAATAAAAATAACAATACAAAGTTCCTATAAAATCCTATTATAATAAGCTGGGGGGTGTCAGAAAATATATATTCATATATATGTTCATATGTGAGTAAATGTATATAGTATATACATATATGGGTTTTTTGGGGGTAGATCTGTCAAAATGAACATGGAGCTGGAAGTCATATTCCCAGCAAGTGAGAGCTGGAGATGAAAGACTGAAAATACATCTTCTCAGCAGGGCAACTCTTTTCATTTCAGAACAGGTCTCTATATGTCTGTATTCTTTATGACACATGTTTATTTAGGAGAAGGACAGATATTTGACTAAAGTAGTAAAAACAAGGGGAAAGAACTAGGAAAAGAAAGTGGGAAGAGGAGAAGAGAAAGAAAAGAGAGGTAGAAAAGAGGAGAGACCAGGTGACAATGAGATTAAAAGAAAATTGAAGAGAATGAGGGGATCTCTGTTTCATGTAATTTTGTAAATCTTTTAGCAGCTAGATGTTTTGGAACAAGTCTTGATGGACGAGTGTGGCCAGGTCACCAGGAAGAGAGGGTTTGGGCAGGAAGGGTTAGAGGGGAGGATGGCCTAGCTGCAAAGTCTGGTTTTTGAGCAGAATGTTTTCAAGTGAATGAAATGAATCCATACTGAGAATAGTGTAGTTTATTGACTAGTATGACTCTTGGATTTTGGAAAGCTTGGATTGCCTAGGAGAGTTTTATAAAATGCATTACAATAATGCCAGTTTAGTTCATGTGCTATTTCTCCTCCTCAAAAGTAAACAGAAGATAGGTTTTGTTTTGTTTTTACATGGAAAATGAAAACAGCCGTATGTCTTAAAAGAATGGCTTGCCTAATTTGGAGCTCGGTTAGGTTGTCTTGAGCATCAGAAAATAGACATCTTGACCAGCCAAGGGGCAGTATGACTGGTGGTTAAGTGCACAGGCTCTGATACTAGGCAGCCTAGATTCCATTTTTGCCCTTATTGCTCAGCTGTGTATGCTCAGCAATTTGCTGACTTCTCATACCTCAGTCCCTATCTTGAAAATGGGGATAATTGTTCCTTCATAATGTTACCAAATGTATATATATATGTATTGGTGTGTGTCTGTACAGATATACATACACACATACACACACACACACACACAGACACAATTCCTGGGGAGAGATAAGGACCCTATGTATTCCAGTTGTTTTTATTACATATGGGAATGAAGTTGATTAATAAGACTTCTAAACATCTGCTGAAGTATTTAAAGTTCTGCATTTTTGTCCGTACATGAAGTAGCAAATCAAATTGTTATGATTTTATATCTATTAAATATGAATTTCATTTTTCACATGCTGAAATTACTTAGATATTAGTAGGCTCAAGACCCCTGGAGTAATGGGGCATAGTTTCCTGTGTTTTAGATTCTTTTTTATCTTTTCTTTTATACTTAATATTTTTGGTTTCTTGAGTTATTTTTATGCTCCCCAGAATCAATTTTAATGTAATCCCCTGACTCACTTGGCATCTAAACATAAGAGTAGAGTTGATGAACTCAACTTGGTTTCGAGTAGCAGAGAGCTCCCGTCGATGATGTTCCCTTAAGCCGTTAGGCCAGGGAAGGATCTATGAACCATATTTTGTCTTTTTCAAGAGCAAATGCCACACTTGTCCTCAAAGAAGATAGAACAATACAGATATAGCGATGTATTATGGCCTTTATTTTCTAAAGATATGATACTTTCTTTTATTTTCTTGTCTTAAAATAATTTTGGGGGAAACACTCTGATTTACTGTAGAGCTGCACAAATGATTGAAAGTCCAAATGCCTTGTGAATTTGACAAAAACCTTGAAAAACTTCCTGGGAACTTTTATCTCAAGCGGAGTGAAATCAGAACAAAGAATCTTCAGTAACATTTCTGGTTAGACAGGACATAAATAATATGCATTCGGTTTGCAATCTAATTCTTGGTTACCATGAATTTACACGCTAATGAAGGTAAGCCATACCTGGCCTCCCTCCTTTACTCCAAGCCCGATGCCAGACATTACTAATTATTCATGGTTTTCTTTCCTGTTGAAACTGGATGAGATCTCTGTATTTCTCTCAACCTAACTCTCCAGGAAACAATTACTGTCTGATTGTTTGGGGGTTTGATATGAAAGCTTGTTGTGAAATTTGCTGCGTGTTTCCATATATCAAAGGTTTTCATGTACTACAACATAATCATTCTCATTATAACTATTTTCTTTGAATTTTGTGATTAAAAATTATTTTGTTAACTTAAGATAAAAATGTATTTGTGGTTTATATCAAATATGTTAAAAATGATTATACCTGAGAGTTATACTTGGAAATATAAGTGCCCTAAATGAGAGCTATAATTTAATACTTTTCTAGGCCTTGTATAAAATCTATTCTATGATCTCATTTGGCATACTAATCCGAGTAAGTCAGGAAACACTGCTCATTTAAATAGTCTGTTAGTAGTCTGAATGAAGACTGACTTTTTATAGCTAAAAGAGAAAAGCATATTTAAACAAAGATTGGTATTACACATTAGAAGGGGAAAAAAGACCTTTCCTTAGAAAATAAATAATCCTCATCATAATGCAAAATAAGGAAAAAAATTTGTACCACTCCAGCACGAAAGTCAATGTCTTTCCATTTGGCTATTCCAATGTTGTTATGATGAGGAAATAGGACTCCAGAGAATGGATGGCTGCAGAGTCCATGAAGGGACTTGTAATTAGAGAGCTCTAAGACAAGGAGGAATGACATATCCCTTCATGTAGGTGGCCACTGAGTACAGTTACTGACCTGGTGATGCAGAGGACCACCACACAGATGATGGCAATCTGAATCGTTCCAATCACAGCTGCGATTAAGACGTACTGAAATCGGACAGGGCCGGGAACAACGTATAGTACACTGTAGTCCTTTTTTTCACAGTGTTGTCCAGTATAACCAGCATCACACCTGGAAGAGATAGTGTCCAGTTACCTGTAGTTGCTGGACTCATTTTTATAGTTGGCCTATAGCTATTTATCTTCATTGTGAAATTAGGACCTTTTGTTTCCCTTTCCTGCTCTTAAAAAAATAGTACTTTGTAGATATGTCTTTCAAATACTTGTTTTCAATAAGATCTCTTTGTGTTTTTTATTTCAAAGATAATGCAGTTTCTTTTTATACTTTATGATATGAGTTTGAAGATAGGAGAGTTGGTAGATAATTTGTGGTGATAATATAGAGAGACGAGAGAAGCCCAGGAATAATTATTCTTTCTATATATATTTTTTCAGGTGAGCTTTACATTTTATTTAACTTGCTCTTTAATTAACCTAAGTCAACATAACTGCTTGAGAAAAGGCTTGTTTCTGATGACATGAGTATAAAAAATAGTACTACTTATCTATTTTTGGATAAAGCATTCTCTATGCTACTGTTAGAATAAGTGTTAAAAAGTGTTAGGGCCAGAGGTACAACAAGAGTGATTTCTTTAATTTACTGGTCATAAAGTTGTCTGCTTATGTTAGAGAATTAAATTTCAGTAGGAAAAAAGTAATTATGATGTAGGCGATATGGTTGGTTCAGCAAAACAAGCCCATGCGCTATTCATCTGAGAATGAAGGCTGCCTCTCCCTCACTCAGCCCTCATCAGAAAGCTCAGGTAGACGATCTGCATGAAACGAGGAAACAGCTCACATGAAAACAATACTAGTGGGGATCAACTTGTCGTTGACTTTGTGGAACTATTTTAGTACTTCACTTTGAATTTCTCATAGTTACATCCTGGGATCTTTCCTCTCTGCATCAGAGGGGTTTAATAATGACGACCCTGCTGGGGATGACAGGGCAGCAGGTGCAACTTCTCACTGTGCCTGACTGCTCTACTGGAAGGCAAGTGCTAGTGTATTCAATGAAGGAAAACATGAAAGGAAGGCAGCTCTTGAGAAACAGAGAAGGGGAAAGGAGGAAAGAAGAAGGAGAAGATGAAGAAAAAGAAGAAGAGGGGGAGAGGAAAGGAGAGGGGAGGGGAGAAGGGAGGGGAGAGAAGGAAGAGAACAAGAGAGAGAAACTCCTTTCACTGTATAGCAGCAATATGCAACCTATTTCATCATTTGCCGCTTGTATATTCCTTTAATAAAAAATACGTTGGTCTTTTTCACTTTGGCTTTATCGTCTCTGAAATAATTATGTTCTATCCATGCGTATTCAGCAGATATTTGTATTTATTAACTAAATCCAGACAGGCAATTTCTTTGTGTCTCAACTGAGTCTGAATCTGTGGAGGTATAGCTAATATCTCACTCCACAGGCCTTGTGGATAGTGGATCCTAGCAAAACCAAGATTGATGATATTTATTAGAAGACCCGGAGGACTCTGGAAAAGACAGCCTCCCAAAAGCAACCGTGTTATCTTTAGGCCTCATTTCATTTGTTTGAGAAATATTTATCAAGTACCTGATCTGTGCCAGGCACTGCTCTGTGTCCATGCGAAAGAGTGATGAATAAACCAGAGGAGGCTGTGTCTTTAAGGAACTTGTAATGCCCAAGGTACAATTTAAAATTCCACCAGAAGAGTGTATATAATGATGTGTTACATAGTACTTGGGTATGTGCACACATTTTGTAGTTTTCTAGTTTGTGCGTGTGTGTGTGTGTGTGTGCGTGCGTTCGTGCGTGTGTGTGTGTGTGCGTGTGCGTGTGCATGTGTGTGTGTAGGAGAGGGAGAGAAAGGTATGGCTGCTGATCGCCCATTCAGGCAGAATGCCATCCAATTCTCTGTAAACATCCAGAATTTAGTTTCTATATTTTTACTTTATACATTTAAAAGTTAAAGGGTGAAAACATTACCTGCAAGACGGCTCCTGCATATTGATAGAATGTTCACACTTGCCGTGCATGCAGAAGCCATTGTAATGTTCTGGGCAAGGTATGTGGTGTTCTCTGGCGCTTTCTTCTAATTTGTTAGCATTCTCTGTGAATACAGATAAAAGCAACATCCCCTGTAAATACTTTCTTAGCCTGGTAAGATCAACCAGTACATTAAGAAGCAAAGCTACAGTAGGCAAAAATATTTAAAAGGGCAAGAATTAAAAGGCCATGCTTCAGAAGAAAGAGGGAGAAAGAATTGAAAGACAGATGTCTTTACAATTGTGTTTAGAGATGAAACTGCAAAATTACCCAGTACTTTTCATGCTTTTATGTAATTTCCTACATCTTTAAGAACCAGTGATGTTTCTATGAGTTGTCAGACAGCTTTAATTTTCCTTGTGTAGACACTGTACATTGACCATAAAATAATTCAAGAAGAAAATCCTATTTTTTGAATTTCAAAGCCCAGCATAATGTCCCTAAAAGTAAATTGCTTTAATACGTTGATACTCTCTCCATGTGAGAGCTTAAAAAAAAAATATGCCCGTGTTCAATTGTTAAACAGAAGTTTTCCAAAACCAAATGCAAATTTCAACAGATGTATTCTTTCGGGCTTTATTCATCTACTGTGAACATGAATTTTCCTAGCACCCATACATTTTTTTATTGCCTAAATAATGCTACTGAAAGAGCAAATGTTATTTCAGAATCACTTATGTAGCTACTAACACAGTACATACTGAATGCTATGAGTGTATTCTAATTCATAATATTTGGCCTATTTAACAATGTCATGTGAAACTTAAACTTATGGTAAAGAAAAAAGCTTGTGTTCTAAAATGAACCCTTTCTTCTGTCATTAACAAGTTTTGTTTTCTCATGTTTCTATAAAGATACTAAATTTTTTTTCTGACCTCTGTTAGTCTAAATACATTTGCTTCTCATTTGTAATGCCATCTCTAAGCAGTCTTTGGATTCTTTATATGTTCATTTTATAACATAAAGTTTTGCCTTTTTTGAGTTTCTTCTATAATCTGAGACCTGATGTACTTTAAAATTCTTCCCTAAGCGCATGAGAAATATAACTCTCTTGACTTCAATCTAAAGATACTTTTCAAGACCACAGTAATCGGTCAGCAGTAATGCGTTCTCCCAGTGATGGAAGATTGAGAATAAATTACTATTTTTATGAAACAGATTATATCCTATCATTTCCACATAGGGGTATAGTTTTTTTTTATTATAGTGCATCCTTATAATTTTTACTGGCGGTCATGGATGGTGACTATATTTATCATGAGGAAAAAAGGTACCTTTGGTATTAGTGAATTAGACAAATGTATTATTTATGTTTAAGCAAGGCTATAAAATATCTATACATTTTAAGATCTAGGCTGTCATCTGAAAAACATTAAAGTTTGAAGTAAATTGTTAAATATGTTAAGTGCTTTCTTGTGTAGGGATATTTATGCACATCGGTATGGTGGGTAATATTTCAAATGACATACCCAAATTCATAAAGGATTTATCATAAGGATGCTGAAGAGGCTGGCGATGGCGTTTAAATCATTCATTTGTTTTATATCTATGTCTTTTTACCTATTTAGGTGATCTTTTGTTTGCAGTATAATATTTCTCCTTTGATAATTACTATTAAACTGAAAAGAACCGCTTCCATAGAAAAGACTGAGAATGTATAGAACTTTCTCTTTTGGTTTCTTCCATTCTTCCAAGCTACTACGGTGTTTTTGGTAAGAAATACTGCTTGCAGTAAGCAAACACACCAAAACTGAAATGGGTAGTGTGGGGTAAAATTTCCAATATGGGAGTATGTGACCAAAATAGAAGCAGAACGACCACAGTATTTAGATAACATCTTGAGAGGGCTTGTGGTCATTCATGAATCCATGAAGACTGGGATCATTCTGTGCCCTGGCTGGGGGGCTACAAGCCAGAGTGGACAAACCACACACCTGCTATTGAAAGATGACTTTAGCTGTGGGGTTTGCCAGCCTCACTGCTGATGTAATGAACCAGCACTGATTTTCACTCTTATTTCTGGATCTTCTCCCCATAACAAACTATTCAACACTTCTGTTTAGTGTTCGTTAGTAACCCTTCAGTGCTTCTGCACACCTGCATGGGGGAATTTTCTGTAACTTCCCTACATTTCACTTATACACTGTGATTTCAGTCATAGTATTTTTCAAACACATCTTATTAGGGCTATTCTTCTGTCAGTTGCAAAAGAAGATCAAGAATTTTCTTAACTCAAAATCCATTTTTTAAGGCTGTTTTATTTTTAACTCTGTCCCTCACCCCATACTGTTTTTGTTTCTGAATCTGTACCATGTCCACAATTAGGAACTGAAGTCCAAGGGCAAAATAGGTGATTGTTTGAGTGAGACTGTTGCCTTAGTGTAGTAAGAGCTGGATATTTTCACAAAGTTCATTATCCAGACAGGATGATCGTGTGGGAGGGGAATAGTTTCCATCATAAAATCTGCTAATTAGTTTACACCATTCCTTATGAACTTGGAGTGCTCTGTTATGCTGCTCGTAGGATACTGTCAAATAAGAAAGTTAGAGAGATTGAAAATAAATGAGTAGAAGAAATGAACCCTGGGCAAGAAAATGAGGAATCGTCAATATACGTCAACAAATTTATAGTCGATCCAAACAAGTAAACCAGTTGATTGAAAACCTGAATATGTAACCACTTCTAGTAATGCAATAGACATGTTTTAGAAATGAGATCTGAGTATATTAAGAAGAGTAGAAACACAGAAATATAATATACAAACCAAATATGTGTATGGACCATAATGGGTATTTGTGATCCTGATGTTTATGCATAGGTATTTAAGCAATAACAAAGCATTTAATGATTTAAAATCATAGAAAAATGGGGCTTCCCTGGTGGCGCAGCAGTTGAGAGTCCGCCTGCCGATGCAGGGGACACGGGTTCGTGCCCCAGTCCGGGAAGATCCCACATGCCGCGGAGCGGCTGGGCCCGTGAGCCATGGCCGCTGGGCCTGCGCGTCTGGAGCCTGTGCTCCGCAACGGGAGAGGCCACAACAGTGAGAGGCCCGCATACCGAAAAAAAAAAAATCATAGAAAAATGATACTTTGGAAGTCTGTATGTTTTCTCTGGTGGTTGACGATTTAAACATCAACTTCTCTGTTCTCCATTTAAAAAGAGATTTAATGTAAGGATTGTGCTCTTCTAAGACAGAGAGTGATCATGGTAGAAACTCTTCGTGTCTTTGTCTAAAATCCTTGTCCAGTTTCCTGTTTAAATGTTTAAAAATTGTTTATTCTGAATGAGATCCTGACTTTTTTAAGAAACAACTTCTGGTATAATCTGAGTTACTTGCAGCAGAGCTAATAGGGCTGCATGCCCATTGCTAGTCGACATTCCAATCAATAGCTATAGAAGTGGGCTGCTCTAAAGCATAGCTATATGTATTGTTTCTATCCTGGTGCTTTCAGGGAAAGAGACACAGCAAGCTGAAGAGACAGAGGAAATGGCGAATAGCAAGACCTTGCTTTAATCACAAGTCAAGTAAGATAAGTCGAATAGAAAGTGGGCAGAACCAGGCATAGCAGTTCAGATATTTAAATCAATATAGCCCAGAGTGTGGTGTGTGTGTACACGTGTGTTTATCATTACCCCTGATTTCTTCCCAAAAAGTTGGAAACAAGATGTCGTTCAGAGAATTAATCTATCAAAGCAACACATTATCGACTGAAGCAGAAATATGACTGTAAAATTTGACTAAAATTATCCTTATATCTGAAGAAAGGATGTTTCCCTTTGGATAAGGGTTAGAGTCTGGCAAAAGAAGCATCTGAATGTCATGCTGTGTCATCTATTCAAGTGCCCTCTGGGATGCTGTGCCCTGAGAAGCCAACTTGAACTAGCAAACCCAGAGTGCCCAGTTGCAAAGATTGCACAGATGGTTGCACTAGATTATTAGTGTCTGATGCTATTAAATACTCAGTTAACCCATTTCTCTTGTTTTGATGCTCTGCTCTTTAGTCTTAAAATAGTTGGACTTCTGTGTAGCTGGCTTTGACAGTACCACCTAGATATCTTATCCATTTGACATTTATATATTTCATTTGAGTGAATTGATTGGTTCTGAGTTTCCATGCATTTTGGGGGCACAAGTCAGCTTTCTTCAGCCCACTGAATTCTTGGGGTTTGTAAAATCAAATTTCTGCACCTATAGGCTAAAGGACCAGATCCTACCCATGGTGTATTACAGTCTGGGAGGACATCTGGGGGCTGGTCAGATGATATTTCTCTGGAGACAGCCCTATCTTGCTTTAATCAGGCCTTTCTTTAGAATATACATACAAATCCTTTAGGCCTCTGAGTCCCCATGAGGAGTCTGATTCTGTGTAAGAATTTTAGAGTAAGTTGGAAAGATCCTAAACTAGAGGTATCATCAGGATTTAGAGGATGCTTTAGGGAGGCAGATTTCTGCTGCACATTTTTAAGCAACCAGAACTGTTCAATAGGGGAATGAGTTATATAGTGAAGTGATGAGTTTGTGGTGGTGTGAAAACTTCTCATATGTGTTACTATTTCTCAGATGTTGTAGAGTGTTACTGTATGGTAGGTTGGATTATTTTAGATCTCTATGTTCTTTGAATTTTAAGAGTAATATTTATTTCTATTCTTAATATTTACTTATATTAAATTACAAATAAATATTTATTGCGAAATATTATTATTGATATCCTAGGAAAAACAAGTGGAGAAGTAAGGACATTATTTAGGTAAGGAAATCACTTTGCCTTAATTATGGGGACATTTTACTTTTTAAAGAGTGTAAAATATCTTAAATATTTACTGGGTCTGTAATTCAGACATTCTAGCATAAAGTGATCTTTACTACATGTTGTCTTCCTTGTGGGGAACAATATGCTTGTGGATCTTACTTTAATTTTTAAGATTATGCTTTAGCATCACGAATTATCTTGACAAGTACATGCATGTGAGTTGTACAGTGTGGTTTATTATCTTTTCAACGCTCTTTTCCTGTGGGCACACAAAATGTGACACATTTTTTCTGCAAAATGAAATTTCCATTTTTGATGTATTTCTATAATACTTCTATTTGTCATGTTTATAACAGTACAAGGAAACTCCAGCACTGAGATATTCCTCTACTGATGATTACTTGATTTTACTGTAATTTCTCCTGCTTACTGTCCTATTGCTAAAGCAGTACGAAAATAATTTTATTTAACCAGCTAGAAAAACTATCTTTCTTTCCATTGTATTTATATTGTGCCTGGGACAGAAACAAATTATGAATTTAGAAGCAAAGTCATGATGGTCCCATTGTTGATTAGAGTTGGTTTCAAAGAAAATATAGAATTCTTATGATTTCCTGTCCTTATCAGGTATAAACATATGAGGTGGCAGTAAAACCTCCTATCTAGCTTGAATTGCAATCGAAGCTTTTTAAAGACCAGAAAAGCATTCCTATTGAATGGGTCCTGAATGTAATGCAATATGAGTTCTTGCAACTTAACAAATTCTATAATAGCCTCACCTGCTGTCATAGTTTCTTCAAGGCACAGATGAGTAGATGAGAAGAGTCTCTCTTTTTTTAAGCCTCTAGGACAGAGACTCAAATGAGAATGCTAGCTGAAAGTGACAGCTTAGCACAACGGATGGGGAAGCATTTAAGGACAAGATCAATTCTAAAGTTCTGTAGAGAGCAGAGGCCCAGTCACAATATTCCTAGTTATCTGTTAAAGATTTTGAAAGAAAACCCTTCAAAATAGAGATCAAGTCCTTCAAGTGCTACATTTCTTCTGCAAGTTGAACATTATCCTATTTTTTCAGAAGAGTAATTGAAACTATTTGGATCCAGAACTTTGCTAATTAGGCAGAGGTATGCGTTGGGAGCAGGATGTGTGGGGATGCAGAGAAATTCTTTTTTTTTTTTTTTTTTTTTTTTTTTTTTGCGGTACGCGGGCCTCTCACTGTTGTGGCCTCTCCCGTTGTGGAGCACAGGCTCCGGATGCGCAGGCTCAGCGGCCATGGCTCACAGGACCAGCCGCTCCGCAGCATGTGGGATCTTCCCGGACCGGGGCACGAACCCGTGTCCCCTGCATCGGCAGGCGGACTCTCAACCACTGAGCCACCAGGGAAGCCCGAGAAATTCTTTCTTATTGTACTATTGATCAGGCACTAATATAAAATGTGAAATGTGATTACCCACGTCACCACTTGCATATATAAATATTCTTATTGGACATAAAATTAAATACAATGGAAGAAAACTAATTTTTGTGTTACTGAATTCTCAGGCAAGACCTTAATGGCATTATTCAAGAATTGCCTGAATTTAATTTGGAAAAAGTAACAGCATCTGAAATAGACATAGTAATTTGGGGACTGGAGTGACTGAAATGCAACGATACTGGATGATTACTTGCATGGGCTTTTATTACCTCAGTTTCTACTGGTAATATATTTACATGGATAAAAGCTGAGAAATCTGTAAAACCTTGGAAGAGAAACTTGTATGTACCATTTTAACTTACGACATCCAAAAACAATTTTAATAAATTGAAGAATTTGACATCACAAGTTTCATATAGATGTAGCCAGAAATTCTAGACCTCCAAGATAAAAAGAAGAAGAAGTTGTTTATTATTAGGAGGAAAACAAGCAGATCTTTAGCCATTTTCTCTGTCCCCTGCCTTAGGAATGCCCTGGCTGGCTTCTGATGGTAGAGCCCTCCAAATAGTGAAGAGAACAGGCAACTGGGGGAAACTGCACTCTGCCTATAATGGTCCTTTTCAAACTTCACCATTCAGTCAAGAGCCTATTAACTCTCAGCAAGCGGGTAACTCCTATAGGTTTAGAGGATTATGCTTGAAGACCTTTTAGAAATATAGTATTTTATGGAACCTTAGTTGTCTTTGACAACACCGTGTAAACATCAGGCCTTGGGAAGAGGCAGGGATCCATGGTTCATTAGCCTCTCAGGAGTCCAGAGGTGGAGTTGCCTTAAGCTTATCTGGGGCAATTTGCTACAGCTCTCCCCACTGAGCTTTTGCTGCAGCAACCCTGCTCTCTTCCAAGCTGCTCTTCATAGACAAAGTTTACTGTAAACCTTAGAGAAAGAAAAAATTATGGGAAGCCATTTTATGCCAGGTATACTCCCCTCCCCTTTTTTCTTTTGTCTTGAACTAAACCTATGCATTTCTGGCCAAACTTATTTGCTTAGTGGCTAATCTGGGTGTCCTTTCTTAGTGAACTTCTTGGGTAACAGTGCTGAAAATGACAACACAAGTGACAGAGGGTTCAGATCCTGTCCACTTTTGCCTTCGGGGCTATGTGAGTCAAGCTATTTTCTCCTTTATAGGCTACGTATGCAGCAATGGATAAATAGTTAAGATAAACCTTCTCAGGTGACACATTTGTTTTCCTCTGTGACTTTGAAATTATTAGCCAACAGAGAATGAGGAGGATTTAGGCTGGAGCATTCACTGAAACACAGCAGAAATTTTTAAAGATTTTAATAACGTAGATAGGACCAAAAAATTGGTAATATATTATATGAACATTTCTTGAGTACCTACTATGTGTCTGGCCCTGTGCTATGTACTATACATAACGTACTGTATCCATGGGTTGTTTCCACATGATTTGGTGTTGTCATCTAAACACAGCCAAGAAAACAGATTCTCAAGACAGGATGATAAATCTACAATTCCTGGAGAATCTACAACATGCCTAACATTGTGTTAATATTTAACATAACAAAAATGTATACCTTAATATAGCCCTTCAAAGTAGATTTATAAAAATCTCATTTTATATAGATGAGGAAACTGAAGCTCAAATAGGTTTAATTACTTGTCTTAGAAATTTACACAATCGATAAGCAGAACTGGGGTCAAAACTAGGGCTCTTGGGCTTCCCTGGTGGCGCAGTGGTTGAGAGTCCGCCTGCCGATGCAGGGGACACGGGTTCGTGCCCCGGTCCGGGAAGATCCCACATGCCGCGGAGCGGCTGGCCCCGTGAGCCATGGCCGCTGAGCCTGTGCATCCGGAGCCTGTGCTCCGCAACGGGAGAGGCCACAACAGTGAGAGGCCCGCGTAACGCAAAGAAAAACCAAAAACCAAAAAAAAAAAAACTAGGGCTCTTTCCAGTGTAACATGCAGACCACGCAGACCATGCAGCTAAGAACTTTTTAAACCACAAGACAAGCCCTGGTCCGGGAAGATGCCACATACCACGGAGCAGCTAAGCCCGTGCGCCACAACTACAGAGCCTGCGCTCTAGAGCCCACGAGCCACACCTGCTGAACCCCACGCGCCTAGAGCCTGTGCTCCGCAACAGGAGAGGCCCCCACAGTGAGCAGCCCGCGCACCGCAATGAAGAGGAGCCCCCGCTCTCTGCAACTGGAGAAAAGCCCGGGTGCAGCAATGAAGACCCAACACACCCAAAAATTAAAAAAATAAATAATAAAATAAATAAACTTAAAATTTTAATGAGTGGGTTAGTATCCTCAAATTCCTCCTTTAAGGGTAATGTTGCTTGTTCTAGCGCAGATACACCTTAAGTGCTTGTCAAAAATAGATTTCCAGGGTTTGGTTGGTCCTGATCACCTGAATCAGAATCACTAGCTGATACACCTGAAGTTTGTCTTTTAAAAAAGTACCCCAGGGCTTCCCTGGTGGTGCAGTGGTTGAGAGTCCGCCTGCCGATGCAGGGGACACGGGTTCGTGCCCCAGTCCAGGAAGATCCCACATGCCACGGAGCGGCTGGGCCCGTGAGCCATGGCCGCTGAGCCTGCGCGTCCGGAGCCTGTGCTCCGCAATGGGAGAGGCCACAGCAGTGAGAGGCCCGCGTACCGCAAAAAAAAAAAAAAAAAAAAGTACCCCAGGCAATTCTGACATTCAGATGATTTGGATCACAATACTTTTGACACCATCTTAGCCGTTTCTCATCTCTCTGTCTCTAGCCATCTAATGCTAGGTTTTCCTGTTCCCTGGATCCTGCTTCCTTCCCTTGATTACTACGCTGGCGCTGCTCCATCTTCGTGGTCCCAAATCTGTCTCGGCTCCTTCTCTTAAAGGACTGATCTCAGCCAGCTGTTCCGTGTCCAGGAGTGTGTGAGCACTGGGTTGCCCAGCGCTGCTCTTCCCACACCCACCTTGATTGTGATGAGAAGTCATCAGGGGCCTTCAGCTATCAAGCCTTCCTTGATCTTGGTAGTCAGCCTGAACACTTCATTTTATTTTAGAATACACTTCATTTTTTTCTTTATAAATTTATTTATTTTATTTATTTATTTTTGGCTGTGTTGGGTCTTCGTTGCTGCATGCCGGCTTTCTCTGATTGCGGCGAGCGGGGGGCTACCCTTCATTGCGGTGCATGGGCTTCTCATTGTGGTGGCTTCTCTTGTTGCAGAGCACGGGTTCTCGGAGCACGTGCTTCAGTAGTTGTGGCTCGCAGGCTCTAGAGCACAGGCTTAGCCGTGGTGGCACACAGGCTTAGTTGCTCCGTGGCATGTGGGATCTTCCCGGACCAGGGCTCGAACCTGTGTCCCCTGCATTGGCGGATTCTTAACCACTGTGCCACCAGGGAAGCCCACACTTCATTTTTATTGTTTTATTTTATTTTAGGCCCCTTTTGAGAACACAACACTCAGAGAATAGGCTGTCTGCCTGCAACAAATGCCAGCATCCGTGAGAGACTTCTAAATGTTGTCAGAATCCAGGTATCCTGAGACCAGCTCTCACAAATCTCTAGGCTTCTTTAATGGCTCTGTTAGACAACTAACCAGAATAGCAACAAGAATTCTCTGTGTGAAAGTAAATGAAGCTTTCTCTTGGATATAGAAACAAATAACACCGCTGAGGAAAGGTGCAGATTATATCAAGGATTATGATTAGTTCAATTTCCAGATGGTCCATTGGTGGTATCTTTAGACATTCAGCTAGTCTGTAGAAAAGAGAAAGTTATAAGAGAAGCAGTGGGAGCAGGAAAGAAGACAAATAGAGGGAATAAATGGAAGCCTAGTCACCATTTGTGGCAGTGTGACAACTGGGAGAGATGGTGCTACAACAAACAGCAGGTGTTGACGGCAGCTGGGGAGGGACATCTCTTTAGTTCCTTGAGCAGGACAAGACAGCCACCCTTTCTTTTAAATTGCGGGCCTTAAGGACAATGGACATACTCTCCAGACCAGGGTTTCCCAAGGGGAGCTCTGTCAATGCAGTGCTACTTCTGGAGCAGGCTTCATGGAGAAAGGGATTCTATAGTCAAATAAGTTTGGGAAAGAGCGGATTAAACACAGCTATATGCATTTCTTTACTGCTTGTTTTCAGAGTCTTTAAAAGGCTAACCTGCATTGTGAGATGCCTAGAAAGGACACACATTATGGAGTGTTCCTAAACTCATTTGTCTAGGAAACTTCCCTCTCCCTTTTAGGAACATTTTGTGGGACTATTCCACCAGACTCCTTTCTGGGAAACATTGCATCAGACCATAGCATCTCCAAATTTTTCACATTACCACACACATAGAAAAGGATACGATTTGGTTTTAGGCAAACAGAGGAGACAGTCGGCCTGGGGGCTCTAGCCACTCAAGCCACCTGACTGCTAAAGTAGATTAATGAGTTTATACACCTGTTACCCATTCAGAGCATACAAGAAAACGTTGCAATAGATTATACTTTCTCCTAGGGCAGAGGCTGTATTATTTACTGTAACATTTCTAGGGTGTAGAACAAGAAGTAGCAATAAGTGGGTGTTCAGTAAGTAGCATGAATAAATGAGTATGACAGGCATAGGCAATATATTTGGAAACTGCCTGTACCTTGGTGTGGTGGCTTTCAAAAGATTAGTCCCTCTTAGTTGTTGCATCAAAGAGCCAGCTGCACTTCAGTAATGTGTCCTTAAAGAGACAGACAATCCCTACCTTAACCGACAAGGTAAGGTGCAATACAGTGGAGAACTGTAGTCGACTCAGTAGAGTGTATATATTCAGCGTGACAGAATTAGATGCAGAGGTAAAAGCTATATTTGCTATGCACTTCAGGCTTATTCAGTGAAAGGCAAAAGGCTGGAGGGCAAAAATGTGTTGCTAACCATAAAAAAAAGATATCTATAAATGACTTGAAAGAGCAAGTATAGGCAATTGATGGGTTGATGGGTTTGCACATTCCTCCTGTATGATGTCATGGCCCAAAAAGGATAGTTAGAAAATTTACAGCGTAGATTTAGATTCATTTACAAATTTGGAGTACTGCCATATGTTGGTACATGACCAAATTAATGTAGTTGATTCTCATTGAGAACATTAGAGGGTATACCATCTCTTCTAATATTCAAGGATAAGGTGAAACAATTTTAAGAAACAAAGGCAGCTGATTATGCTATGAGTATTTCTGAAAGTTGGTTTGACATTTTAAATAAGCATTCTAGATAAAATTGATATTGAAAAAGTCACAGAGTCAACCTCTAAGACAGAATTTTGTAGTTTTTCCTAAGAAGTAATTTCTGAACATAACATAACCTCGGAACAGTTTCATGGTGTTGAAAGTTATTCTGTTTTGATGATATTTAGTACATGTCTATGAATCAAGTATCTTTGTATTTAAGCAGAATAAGACTGTTATTAAAGGTGGTATTGTTTTCTAAGATAAAAGTTTTGATGATGTGATAATCCGTCATAGATTTCCGTGTGGTCTCTCTGTTTAACCTGTTATAGGACATGAGAATACCAATGAACAAGTCTTTTTCATGTTCAGTATTATACGTTTTTTTATCGTCAGTAAAATCTTTAATGATTATTTGTAAAACATTAACCAAATATTTTATTGGTTACCGCATTGGGTTGAATAATGTCCTCCAAAAACTCCCATCTGTCTGGAACCTCAGAGTGCAAGCTTACTGGAAAATAATTAGTTCAGATGCTTTCATACTGGATTAGAGAGGGCCCTAAATCCAATGACTAGTATTCTTATAAGGTCATATGAAGACACACAATGAAGGTCAGATGAAGGTAGAGGCAGAAATTGGAACTACACTGCTATAAACCAAGGAATGTAGGAGCCACCAGAGCTGGAAAAGGCAAGGGAGGATTCTCTCTTTGAGAATGTGGAGGGACTGTGGTCCTGCCAGCACCTTAATTTCAGACTTTTACCCTCCAAAACTGTGAGATAATAAATTTCTGTTGTTTTAAGTCACCCAGTTTGTGGTAATTTTTTATGGCAGCCTTAGCAAACTAATATAATGACTATTTAGCAACCAAACACTCACATTGATAAAATATACTTTTTAACAGTCCATATGGAATTAATGAAAATGAGCTGAAAGATTGGCTTCAGCTAGTATGTGACCTGTACAATCTTGGTTTATGTTTATTTTCCCAGCATAATGATTCATAATGCCTCCTTTCACTCTCAGAAGTTTCCTAGTTAAGGTGGTAAATTATGTGATCACCTTAGTTTAAGCATATATTGAAAGATCTATGATTCATTGCATTTGCAACGCAGAAATTATGTTTTCAAGGTGCTGATGTGTCAAAAGATGCTAATAACCACAGTAAAGAAGAATTTTTGAGAAGCTAGGGAAACTTTATAAAAGGGGCTACATTCATTTTTGATTTATTAATTCATCTTATAAGAAAGGCAGTTATCTTACATTGTTTATTTTGTCATACAACAAATGATGCTGCATTTTACCTTTATTAGAAAGAAGCAAATGACCAAGCAGCAAACTGACATCAGTGACCTTTCAACAAAATTCCAGGTCACATCTGGAGTATAATCTCCCACATTATCTCTATCTGCATTTTTAGAACTCTTGAATAACTGATGCTATTATAGAATTCTGACTCATTAAGAAAACGCTGGAGTTTGTTTAGCATCTTTTGTTTAAGAAGGATGGGAATTTAGAGTACTCCATTAAGAAAATTTGAACATTAAATGTTCTCATCATTAAAGCATTATCCCTTGGTTAAGTACAAATCTTTTTAATCTAGGACAATTTATTCCTCAAGTATTCTAAATAGCTATGAATATTCTCTCTCTCCCTCCCTCCCCGCCCTCTTTCTTCCCAGTTTGGAATAATTGATTTCTTCTGGCACTTCCTTCATTTCTAGTCAGTGATAACTTTGTGTGCAAGAACTGCTCTAGAAATAGTTAAGGATGAGGCGTAGGTCTTAACAGTTTCTTTCCACTTGGACAGCATTTACGACTTGAAATTAGTTATTAACTAAGTGGTACTTTGTGGTCTCATAGTGTTAGTTTACCTTTTAACAGGTCTAACACACTCCCAGTGTATAATTTACACTCCCCAAGTACACGGTTGGTTAACCACTCAAGAAATCAATAGGGGTTGTAAAATGTGTACGAATTTGAATTTGGAGAGCGTCAAACACCTAGTTTATCCAGCTGGCACTGGATAACAGCTGGCACTTAGAATTGAGGCTTATAGGGAACTATTTATTTTGAAACAGAAAAACCACAAAATGGCTATATCCAGAGATGCGAGTTGAGTGCGACATAGGTGATTCAAACAAGCCCCTCACTTTTGCTGCAGTGAATGCTGTCAGTATCAACCCACAACTTCTGGCTCTTGGTATGTGACCATGTAGCCCTTTGGATCCAGAGAAGGTAAGAAACACATTTTTTCTTATAAGGTCTTAAAATTTACTAGTCCTTGCTCCTACCTGTACTGTACCTAATTAGCTCATCAATTTATTCATTCACTTAAAAAATATTGACTGATCTCCTCCTGTGTGCCAAATACTGCAGGTACAGAGTGCACAGTGGTGGGTGAAAGTTTCTCTCATAAAGGTCATTCACATCATAATATAATATACAAAAGTAAAAACAAACAAAAACCTAGCATCTAAATGAGAAATGTTACAGAGAAAAAAGGATGTTAAGATATAGCAGACTAGGGTGGGCAGCCTGTTTCAAAGAGGTGAGGGAAGGGTATTGAAGAAGGAAGGATGAGAAAAAGTTGGCCAGGTGAAGAGCCCTCTGAGTGAGTGTTATATACAGAAAAAGACTCTAATGTAAAAAAATGACATTCCAGGAGCCAACATTGTACCTAGAGAAGAGGGTTCCCAGGAAAGTAAAGAGAGAGCTAAAACGGAGTGGAGAGAACAGTGAGGTCCTTATTACTATGTAGAACTTTGTACGCCACACTAAGGAGTATTGATTTAATTTAAAGCGCAATGAGAACACATTGGGATAGTTTCAAGTATATCTGACTGGTGTGGAAAATAGATCATTGAGGGAAAACAGAGGAAGCAGGGAGAACAAATAGGAGACCAATACAGTAGTGTAGGTGAAAGACAGTGTCCAGGTTTTGGACTATAGTGGCAGTGGAGAGAGAAAAAAATACTTCTATTCCACGTATATCTTAGAGGTGGACTAAATATGACTTGTTCGTGTATTGCAAAATGAGAGGAATGGATCAAAGATGACTAGGTTTTTGGCTTGAACATGGTAGTGCCATTTTGTATAATGAGGAAGACTGCAGGAAAAACAATTAAGCTCTGATGTATAAACATGACAGATCTCTGATTTTGATTTTTGAGACTGCATTGAAAACTCTGTTTATGTTTGGGTATTTCTACAACAGAATTGATATTAACTGAAAGAAATCAATAGTTTAGTAGGAAAATGGTCGGGGTGAAATGTCTATATTAAGCAAATTTATGATTATTAAAAGGAAGTCTTCTACATGATATCTAAAGTAGGAAGGACATTTATAATGGTCTACAAGGGATGTGCAGAGGTCAGTTTAAAGGCAAGATTAGAAATATCATGAAATGAAAGGGAAAAATTAGACTATGAAGAAACATCAGTGAGGAATGCTTTTAAGTAAAATATTTTTCTCTCTTTTTGAAAAAGTTATCATGAGAAAATAAGAGTTATTAAAGATAAGAAGTATGTAGATTTGCTCTCTTCAATTTCCATTATGTAACATAAATTCTATTTAGGCCAAAGGATTACTAAATTACATTATTATTTTAATTCGTTTAATGATTTACATTTTAAAAAGTTTTTTTGTAGCTATTATTTTACTTGAGACTGCAACAGCCCTAAATGTTAAGTAAGTTAAACATATAAATGTGTGTGTGTGTGTATGTGTGTTTGTGTGTGTATGTGTGTGTGGTGTGGTGTGTATTTTTTTCCTTGATATATTAGAGTGTGGAGGCCAGAAATATTCAATTATTCCCTAATGTCATACAGTGGGTCAAGGGCAGAAAGATAGCTCCAGAAACCATGTGTTCTCATTTTAAAGTAATTTTTTAAATGTTAGAATAGTTTATAGAAAAGCTACAAACAGAATACAGAGAATTCTCATATACACACAACCAGTTTTTCTGTGTGTTCTCCTTTTTAATCTGGTGTTTTCTTCACAATTTTTCAATGGTAAAGCATTGTCTTAGACTTGTACATATAGAGATAAGGGGACAAATGAAAGAGGCAGTCATCTGGATAATTCCAGACCAGAAAACAATTTTGTCTGAAAGATATAGATAATTGAGACAGAAATGTTTTTGCCTGGAGAGATCCCTATGATTACCTTCCTCCTTCACTTGAATTTGTAGGTATACATAGGTGTTTCACTTACTAATAGGAAACTGTATCATTCAATGTGAAGAATGTGTATTTTTTGAGAGGGCTAAATTGCTTAGTTCTATACTTTTTTTCCTTAAAAATAAAGTATATTGGGTATTTTCAATATAAAAGCAATTTCACATTGATTTAAGAATAGTAGAAAATATAGAAAGTAGAAGAAGCATAGAAAGACCTCCTTGTTTACACCCTCAACAAAACTACTATCAACATTTAATTTATTTACTTCCAGGCTTTTTAGTACATGTATTGTTTGGGTCTGTGTACTTAGATTGGACCATGTATAGGGCATTCATTTTGTAAGCTTCATATCAGGTCATGTCTAAAAGCTGATCTCAAATAGCAGGGCAGTTAAATTGTTCAGCATGGTACCCTATAAGGAGGCCAGTTAGTCTATCTGGAGAGAAGCTATAATCATTGGAAATCTACATCTTATGTTAGATTGGGCCAGGGATAGATGGTACAGAGACAAGAATTTGAAATATCATCAGTGGGAGAGAAAATGATACAAACATTGAAAAACTAACATATCAAGAGCCTCAGAAGCAGACAAAGACTCATCAATAAATCAATTGCAACATCCTCTTTAAAAGTGAGAGACTACCTGAATTTTCAGCAATAGTATAATATAGTTAAGTAAATTGTGGTGTAATCAGATGATAAAATATTATTCAACTAGAAAAAATTATGAAGAGTTTTGATGACATAGAAAAATGAGTACGATACTAAAATATATAATGTGTGGAAAATATAAAAACCTGGAATGAGATTCACCCCAATTTTGACAGTGATAATGACATTGATTATTTCTAGGTAGTAGAGAGAATTTTCTATAATAAATATGTTTTATTTTTACCAGAAAAAAATACACTAATTGAAAAATAAAGGTCATCAAGTGATTATTTTTTTTTGGATGGGGAGAAGCTTACAAAAGGAATGGTTAGGTCTTTGAATTTAAGATTTTATTCTTGTTCAGTGTACATTCAAAGCTGTTTATCACTTATTAACAATCTCTCATAGTAAAACTGTGAAATCTTACTTCCCTCAGCCTATTGAAGCTCTTTTAAATATTCACCATCATCTTTATGTCGTCATATGGTTTTTAAGAAACAGATTCTCCAGTTCTGAGAGAGTCGATTTGACTTGACTGAGAAAGTCAAAGAAATCCACTTGACTGAGTGGATTTCCATGACTTTGGAACGCCACAATCTTTTCTATCATAGTTGGCAGTAACAGGAATGGGCTAATTGTTTTTGAGGGCCAGACCTCCTTTCATATTTCTATTTTTTTATTGGTCTTGGGTCACTGGAAGCAACTACCACCATGTCCTGTTTGTGGCTAGAGGTGACAAGCCTGTCCTTTCAGAACTGTGCCAGGCTTAAGCTCATATGATGTAGGAATCTTCGTCTGAGACTTGGAACAATGAGTCTTCCATACGAATTAATGGAGATCAGTTTATATAGAGAAGATGAAGTATGCCTAGCAGAGGAATAGCTTTGCCAAGTCTCAAGACCCCATCTGTCTTTCTGCTAACAAAAGTTGGCCCCATCCAAGCCCTTTATCATCTTTTTGAGCTCGGTCATTCCAGAGGAATTAGGAGCAAAATATGAGCATAAAGTGCTTTAGGCCCAATCATTTCTCTCTCATTCTCTAAGTATTTCTCAGTACTCTCTGAGGGGTAGTGAACGTAAGGCATGTTTTCTATTAGTCTCGTAATACACAATTTATATGTTATATGAGTCGAATCGTTGTGGTAATCAACAGTGAATTTTTGGTAACACTGAAAAGAATCTCGTTTCTCCTACCCATGTGTCAAGTTGAGTTCCAAATCTAGCTCCTCCACCTACCAGCTGTGGGATTTAGAGCAACTCATATAACCCTTCTGTGCATCAGTTTCCTCATCTGTAAAATGGGGATGATTGAGTATTTGCATCATGGGGTTATAGTGAGGAATAAATGAAAATATTCATATAAAATCCTCTGAACAATAGCTAGCAAATGAGCACTTAATAAATGCTTCAGTTTTAATTAGATATTATCATCACATGTCCTCATAGTCATGCTTGCAAACAAATCTAAAGGAACTAAACAAGAATGGAACAATAGACCTAGAAATAAATAATCTCTGCGTCCTTTTGGGTCAGTTTGCTTTCGTTTTCATGGAAATGCATGTCCGCTGAGAAATACTCTGGCTCACGTTTATAAGAGATCGTTCGGCAGAGGGAAAAAAGCAGACTTTGGAAGAGAGAGCCAAGCTCAATCTCAGCCCAGCCATTTAGTATTATTAACTTTTTCTGGCAAATTACTTAACTCTTCAAGGCTTCTGTTTCCTCACTGAAAAAGAAGGAAACAGAAAAGCAAACAGGCTAACACAAAGCGATGTGATAACTGAGTAAAGATAGGGGCCGAAGAGAACACAGAAATGTCTGGACTCCAGGGTGAAAGTGGGGAGGGAATGAGCTCCATCTCCCCAATTTTAAAATGGTTGAAATAACGGTACTACCTGTTAACACTTGTGAGGCAATAAGATCACAGGCTTGGGAGCTTGGCTCTCTGGGTTCAATTCTGTTTTTTTCCACCCTCCAACTCTGTAACCATAGCCAAGTTATTTAACCTTTATGCATGTCGGTAAAACATTTATAACAATGTCTGGCACACAGTAAGTACCCAATAAATTATAGCTGTTTTAAACTAATATGTGTAATAAGTAAATGAGATTTTAAGTGTAAAGAAGCATTTATTTAGCACAGTGCCTGGCACATAGTAAATGCTTAATAAATGAAAGTGACGGTTACGATCATCGTCATTCCCAGAAGGATATCTAAGCTGAAACATGGAGGATGAACAAGAATTAGACAAATGAAAGAAGAATGAGTATCCCGTGTTGGAATAATATATACAAAAAGTCAGATGAGAGCTAGAGCATGGCTTGTAGGGGAGCTGTCAGTTTCTGGAGCATTGAGAGTGAGGGAAATGAGGGTAGAGGGTATAGACTAAGGAGCGTAGGACATGCAATGAAAGCTGTTGTACCAAGTTGGCACACACTCACTGGCACATGCAAATATGTGGAGTGCCCCCACTCACGGGGAGGCTCCCTCTCCAACAGGACCAGCAGATCCATGCCATGCTTGCCTTATCTAGCCTTTTGCCTTATCTAGCCTTTGAGTATATATCATTTCTGGCATCTTATGGAAGAGATTCCGTTATATTCAGTAGTGAATTCTTGCAAGAATTCTGGGTGGCTGAAGAGCCCTCAAAAAAACCCAGAGGGAAGGATTATAGGGTCCGTAAAGATACACTTTGTTTTGACAATCTACCAAGGGGACAGAAACCATGGTGTCTCCATCTCTAATAAAAGAATCTCTCTTCCATGACCTCTTGTAGTAAAAGAATGGAATTCTCTCTTGGCAAAGCAAATATATATCAGGTTTAGTTTATTTCTCAAACTTAAGGCAATGTTAAAGTGTAATTTAAGTCACTTATTAATAACAACAAATCTTATGACTTAAAATGTATTCTTATCTCGTAGATACAACAGTTGCTGACTCGGTCTATTCTGATGGAAACAAGTTTGTTACAATAGGATAACATCCATATTCCTCTTTTTAAAAATAACTTTATGTTTTTATGTTTGAAGGAATAATGACATTCTGCAATACACTGGAAAAAAATGCATGATATTCATTCATTGTGGCAGTATATCATAATTACTCAGCTTCCCTTTATCATTAATAACAGAAGATTGTGAATAAAAACATACTAATATCCACCAGATGTTCAGAAAAACATAAATATCTCCACATCAGCATATTTTAGCAAAAAGTCAACAAAATTTTCTCAACTTCTTTTTCCTTTTTTAGTTTTCTGAACATGTTCTTTGATACGATATTTTTAATCCTCATTAGGGATTTGCTTCTGTTTCCTTTAATATCCTCCACAAGACACTGGATGAACCAAAATTCATCCTGCTACCTTTTCCCCTATTATTATATGTATCAAGAGGCAGGCTGGTATAATGGAAAGAGATCAGGCAGCCTTGTGGTCAAAGAGATATCAGTTTACACATATTTTCATCTTCTTTTTTTTTATTCTCGTCTTCTTAATAGCTATGTGACCTTGGGAGAATTGCTTAAACTTCCTTAGCCTAAATTTGTTTACAATGGTGAAAATAATTCTTTTACTGAAGGGTCATTTCACAGAAAAGCACTGATAAAGTGCCAAGCATTCAGTTATATTCAATAAGAGGTAGCAATTGTATTATCCATCTGAAGACCATTCCCATTTCTTGGTTTCCTTTGACTATTGGATTTTCCATTTTTTCTTCCCCATTGATACCTTAAGCTTATTATAATTTCTTTTTTTTCTAAAATTCAAGTTTTTCTCTTCAGTTATCATTCTAGAAGCTTATCCTCTTAGCCCCAGCTTCTTTATAAACATGCTGTGCTAGGATGAGGGCTTTGTTGTGCTTTTTAATACCCAAGACAAAACTGTGGTGCAGGTGCTACCTGACAGATTGCAGATAGTTCCTCCTGCTAGGGAAACACAACTCCCACACCAGCTCCACGAAATGGCCAGTAAAAGTGGCATAAAATAATTGATTAATTTTTTCCTGTGGTGAATTCCACGGTCTCAACTTGGAAAGGAGCAAATGGCTTATTGTAAAAATAATACTTAGGAAACCTGGTGCCCAGGAACGGGCTGCTATTCAGGTGAGGCTAATTAACTCCTCCAGAAGCTAAGAGCACCAAACCAGTGTAGGAAAAATGTAATTTGTAGAATAGTACCCTGGTGTTCTGCAAGGATAGTTCATTTAATATAGAGCAGTTATTCATCCTCATCTGATAATTTACATACTATAGTTTACCAGAAGAGTTTTCCCAAGGTGACCATCCTGTACCAAGGCAAAAGAACAAATATGAAAAAGGAAAGAGGTAAAAATTAAGTCTTTTCTTTTTTAGTCCAACCTTCAGAACCTCACATAAAAAACTATCCTGATATAGAGGTTAAGTATAGAAGACATTATGAGATCCTTGATTACATGTCCACATTTAGAAGGAAGCAAACACTTGACAGGAAGTTGTCATCTTTTTGATCTGTGAATCCCTTTTCTTCTACTGGTTCATATCCATTACCATTCAAGTACTGTGGGATCTGATTTCATTTTGGCCAGGTGGTCTTTAACCTGGAGTGCCACAGCTGCATTAAGAGGTAGTAAAGATGTGTTCTTACATGTCTTGACTCACTGCTACTCTATCAGTTTATTTTGATTTAGAAATTGGCTAATGCTACACGAAGTCTCCCTTCCCTGGAATTCAGAGAGCAGCTTATTTATATGTAGATATAGCTATATGACATTTTCAAATGCCATACATTTGCATATGAAGGTCTCTTTCTTCCCCTTTCAGTAAACAGTCTCTGCTATTACTTCCAAAGCAATGTTTAGAATTATATTTTCTATACAGGTCTTTCCTTAAAATGTTTTTTAAATGCCCACTAGAGATAAAAAATGAAACCCTCAAGCTGGAATCTATTTTTTAGGGGTGAAAAAATATATATACATACATACACACACACACACACACACACACATAAGGAAAGAGAGAGACAGAGAGAGAGACAGAGAGACACAGAGAGAGAGAGACAGAGAGACAGAGAGACAGAGAGAGATTGATTCACCTTCTGTTTCTGTGGCTTTGTGCTAAAACTTTTACAAAATGATAAAAAATATTATTATGGTCAAAATTTCTTAAGAGGAAAACAAAAGTGGCATTAATTTGACATGGAGCATCCTTTAAAAATTCATATAGTTTGGTTTCTAGAGAGGTGACTATTAGCCTAATTCATTTATTCAACAAATAATTAAGTGTCTACTATATACCAGGCATTTTTTCCAGGTGCTGCGTTTATAATGGGGAACAAGACAAACTCCCTGCCCTCGTGAAGTACAAAAGAAGATAGAGAATAAAAAGGTAAAAACAAGAGTATATTAAAAAAATTCTGTTCTCATTCAATACTGTGAGGAAAATCAAACACTATTGGTGGAGAGAGTGCATGGGCTGCAAGTGGACATTAAGTAGAGTGGTCAGGAGGGCTTTCTCTTGAAAGATATGAAGGGTCCTACCAGAGGAAGAGAACAGGGACACACATGTTTGTTTGTTTTTTGCGGTACGCGGGCCTCTCACCGTCGTGGCCTCTTCCGTTGCGGAGCACAGGCTCCGGACGCGCAGGCTCAGCGGCCATGGCTCACGGGCCCAGCCGCTCCGCGGCACGTGGGATCCTCCCGGACCGGGGCACGAACCCGCGTCCCCTGCATCGGCAGGCGGACTCTCAACCACTGTGCCACCAGGGAAGCCCAGGGACACACATCTTTAAGAGCATAGGAAAAGCTAAGGCTAAATAGTAAGCTTTAAACATAATTATACAGAAAAATAAGTTTGCAACAGGAAGGGCATTTTAAAATACAACTCTGAGAGTGAAATGACCCTTTCTTTGACCTTAGTTTTAAGAAACATGAAGAAGGAAGGAAGGAAGGAATGGAGGAAGGGAGCAAAGGAGAGAAGCTACTGAGTGTTTCCATACTTTCCATTTGCTTCCAGGGCTCCTTGTTATGGGCCCCACTGTTCCCCAGGGATTTATTCTTGGTTGTCTTTGCTTTTCCCTCACCTGAGTGCCCTGACACCCCAAAGCTCAGCTTCTGTTTGAGGATGAGCACATCATTATTTTCATTCCACTTCTCTCCAGACCTCTAGCCCCATGTGTTCATCTCTATGTAATGCCCTCGAATAAAACAGGTGAAAAATGACTCAATATTTTGCCCCCAAATCTATTCTTCTTCATACTGTTTTCCCTCTCTTAGAGAATGGAACTATCATTCATCTAGGCAGCCAAGCAAAAAAACTTCACATTTTTCTTGATTCTCCCCTTTTCTTGACACTCATATCCAGTCAGTTGGCAAGTCTGATAACCTTTTAGTTCCTAAATCCACCCCTAATCTCTTTCTCCCTTTCTGCTGCCAACACCGTCAATGGCATTCAGGCTTCATTGTTCTCTGGTTAACCCCATGTTCTCCTAACTCATTTTGCCTAATGTTCCTTCCCTCTCTAGCCTATTCTTTACTTTGCTGCCAGGTTGTTTTTTTTTTTTTAATAAAACAATATGACATCAATCATTTAAGATACCTCAATGGCTCCCTACTGAGCAGAGGGTAAATTTCAACTTTCCTTACAAACAAGAAAAGACTCCTCATTGAAGCTCCACATCGCCATTCCGATTTTAGCACCTTTGTTTCCCTGCCTCACCCTATGCTTCAGCCATTCCAGACTATTGGCCATTCCCTACAAAATGCCTGTTTATCAAAGCCTTTTTGCCTTTTCAAATGCTGTTCCTTATGTTTGTAATGCTCTTTTCTCTGCCCACCAATGTAAGCACCAACTTGTCTGTAACACCTCTGACTTCCCTTATTGCCAGTCATAGTCACTCCATCAGCTTGAGTCTCTACTCTATGACATCAGCATCTCTGAGCTATACATGCTTCATTTCTAGAAAGGACTCATGATGCCTCTCTCCCCAGGCAGGTTTTGTGGAGATATGACAACACGTGGTATACAGGTATATAATGCATGACACAAAGTAATGAAAAATAAATCTATTTTTCTACTATTTTCTATTATTTTATCTCTACTTCAGCACTCTTAATCCTTTATTTTCTATTTACTGTAAAAAGTTATTTGAATAATCGTCATTTAGTATAAGAGTGCTTGTTAGAGTAACATGGCTCTCTGAATTTCAAGTGAGAGAGAGGCTTAGGTGTAGTTTGCCTCTGAATTCTCTTATTTATAAAAAGTCAAAACAAATATTACCAGGATCAGTAAGAAATTGATCAATTTTCATAAAAAGTTCACTAATTAAAATTCTGCACTGCACCTTCCAGGTGAATAGATTTTTGGGGTCTTGGGTTGTTCTGTCACATCTGTGACTTTGAAGTCCTGGATTCCACAGCCCGAGAACCTTTCACAGATGTCACAGTTAAATTCATATCACTTGATAGTGTCTGAAAATAACTGGCACTTATCTAGGCTTAGAACTTTCCATTTTGATGAGTTCGGACAACAATGCTGACCATAGTAAGAATGGTTCTGAAGAGGCACTCTGCTAATTTCCTAATCGTTTTCAGGATTTTAACATATTTAGGCAGATTCTGGGGAAATTCATTGGACTCACAGACTGAGCTCTTTAGTCTGTGGCTTTATATGTCATCATGTCTAAAGTAATCGAAGAGATGACTATCTGGAACAGACTTTGAGATCATCTATTCAAGGCCTGTGATTTACAGATAAGCAAACTAATGCTCAAGGAGGTTATGGTCAAATCCAGGACCTAACACAGGTCTCCCTGGGGATTAATGCACATTGCACATTAGTGCAATGACTAGAAAATCACAGGTGCCTTAAATCCCATTTCCGGGATTTTCCCACCTACATGGAAATACCTCTGTTATTTAAAGATACTGTGACCCATTTCACAGGTGTTAGCAGAAGACAATGGAAACAGGGAAAAGGAAAAAAAGTCAAAGAGAGTGGAGAAAGAGTTATACTAGGTTTAAAATTGTGTTAGATGTAAAATAGAAATGTTAAAATGATTTGAGATCAGTGAAAAATTTGACTTAGCTAGTTTTAGGGATTATGGCTTTTATACTAAGAATAATAGATGAGATGTACCATCATATTGTTTAAGTTTCTGGTGCTGGATCATATTTTCCTACCCAAATTTCTATTTAATTTTAAATTTTGTATAGAACACAATATTCCTAGGCATTTGAGTGTTGACAGTTTTATCAGAACAGCTTTTCTTTAACCCTTTAATTTTAAAAGGTTTCTTTCCTTTGTAAGATGTGTTTTAACCTCTTGGAATCATTTCCCAAGAGAGAAATAACTGTGGAGTTTATAATGAAAGTCATTAGAAACCAGAATTCATTTACTGGAAATTAGATTGAAGTGGAACTTGAAGTAGACACAGGAACCCCAAACATCTTCATTTTCCATTAAGCATGAGGGGACATTGAGCAAAGAAATTTCTTGGTGAGAACTCTGACCTAACTGTAGGATTCCACTGCCTTTTATATATTTGACAGTTTCAAAAACATCCTACACCCTAATGCTCTAGTAGAAGGGGAATGACCAATAATAGACATTGGTACATCGGGATAATATGACAAATTGGAGGAACTGACAGGCAGGTGATGAATAATTTTAACATGACCCTAAAAATAGTGAAGGGAAGTTTGCACATTGACACTTCTCTAAAGGCAGATGGATATGCATGATCTGAGTTTTTAGACAGGTGTCAGGAATATTGATGGTTGGTATAGGAATGATCATTTTCTTGGCACTGTTGCAGTAGACAGTTTGCATGATTAATGATGCATCTTAGTCTTTTTTTCTCCTCAGGGCAGAAAGGGATATGAACCTTTGTCACCTCAAGGAATGTAAGAATTCTGCCTGCAGGGTAAGGCAGGAGAGCTTTATTCACCTAAAAGCACCATTTTCTTTTGGGGCGGTGAAGAAATAGTAGTAAAATATATAAATGATCTTGACATATGAGATGACAGTGTCTGGTAGGATGATTATAACACACTTCTTATTAACAGGGTTCTACCCCAGGGCGGAGGAGTCTTGCATAGATCTGAACCGTGGAGTGCAGTAAAGCCTGGGCTCTAACAAAACCAAAGCAAACTGAGGCTTTGGGACGGATCGGATCATATTACAGGGCTTGAGTGAATATTTAAGGACCACTTTCAAAAGAAATAGTACAAGAACAACGGCAGGAAATAAGAGGTGAGATCATCTTCCTAATGTTTATATTCATTGCAGGTTTTCAGAGACAATTTTCTGATTCAAATCGATTCAATATTGTTTCTAAATGCTAAATCTATTGAGAAAGGGCTTTTCTTTTCCAAGAATAATACTGTTTGCTCGGGTTTTTAAAATGTCACATAGAGCAGTGAATGAACTCAAGGCTCAAAATTAAATACAAAGTCTAATAATAGTTTGTAGATGTATTCTGCTAAGCTCTGAGCATCCCATCTACTAAAAAATATTATGGTAAATAAAGGTAAATACAAGCTATGGAGGTAAACTACAGAAGTTTTATTTCTTTCCTTTTTCTTTATCAAGGAATAAAGGGCAACCATGGAATTCGAGTTCCAATGAAAAACCTTTGGTGATCAAGGCAATCAAAAAAAAAAAAAAAAAACCAGCAATCTATTTCTCCAAAGAAATTTAAATATAGAATAGAGGCTCATTTGTATGAGGGAAGGGGTAAGAATTTAATCTTCATGTACACAAATGATTAGATTATCTATTTCTTTATTTTCTGTTTACTTGGAGAGAGGACAAGAGTTACAACTTAAAATCTCTCCTTTACTGGTACTACAAATGCTTACATATGTATTTATTGATTAAATTCTCAATGGGTAAAACAAAACTCATATCCAAAATGGGAATGATGGAGTGTGTCTTGTCTGGAATAGGCCTTTAACAATTTTCTTTTTGAATTTTTGTTATTTTTTTTTAAACATCTTTATTGATGTATAATTGCTTTACATTGTTGTGTTAGTTTCTGCTGTCTAACAAAGTGAATCAGCTATATGTATACATATATCCCCATATCCCCTCTCTCTTGCGTCTCCCTCCCTGTCCCATGCACTGAGCTGATCTCCCTGTGCCATGAGGCTGCTTCCCACTAGCTATCTTATTTACATTTGGTAGTCTATATATGTCAGTGCTGCTCTCTCCCTTCATCCAGTCTTACCCTTCCCCATCCCCATGTCCTCAAGTCCATTCTCTACATCTGTGTCATTATTCCTATCCTGCCCTTAGGTTCTTCAGAACCTTTTTTTTTTTAGATTCCATATATATGTGTTAGCATACGGTATTTGTTTTTCTCTTTCTGACTTACTTCACTCTGTATGGCAGACTCTAGGTCTACCCCCCCCCCCCCAAACAAATAACTCAATTTCGTTTCTTTTTATGGCTGAGTAATATACCATTGTATATATGTGCCACATCTTCTTTATCCATTCATCTGTCGTTGGACACTTAGGTTGCTTCCATGTCCTGGCTATTGTAAATTAGTGCTGCAATGAACATTGTGGTACATGTCTCTTTTTGAATTATGGTTTTCTCAGGGTATATGCCCAGTAGTGGGATTGCTGGGTCATATGGTAGTTCTATGTTTAGTTTTTGAAGGAACCTCCATGCTGTTCTCCATAGTTGCTGTATCAATTTACATTCCCACCAACAGTGCAAGAGGGTTCCCTTTTCTCCACACCCTCTCCAGCATTTATTGTCTGTAGACTTTTTGATGATGGCCATTCTGACTGGTGTGAGGTGATACCTCATTGTAGTTTTGATTTGCATTCCTCTAATGATTAATGAAGTTGAGCATCCTTTCATGTGTTTGTTGGCAGTTTGTATATCTTCTTTGAAGAAATGTCTATTTAGGTCTTCTGCCCATTTTTGGATTGGGTTGTTTGTTTTTTTGTTATCGAGCTGCATGAGCTGCTTGTAAATTTTGGAGATTAATCCTTTGTCAGTTGTTTCATTTGCAAATATTTTCTCCCATTCTGAGGGTTGTCTTTTGGTCTTGTTTATGGTTTCCTTTGCTGTGCAAAAGCTTTGAAGTTTCATTAGGTCCCATTTGTTTATTTTTGTTTTTATTTCCCTTTCTCTAGGAGGTGGGTCAAAAAGGATCTTGCTGTGATTTATGTCATAGAGTGTTCTGCCTATGTTTTCCTGTAAGAGTTTGATAGTGTCTGGCCTTACATTTAGGCCTTTAATCCATTTTGAGTTTATTTTTGTGTATGGTATTAGGGAGTGTTCTAATTTCATTCTTTTACATGTAGCTGTCCAGTTTTCCCAGCACCACTTATTGAAGAGGCTGTCTTTTCTCCATTGTATATTCTTGCCTCCTTTATCAAAGGTAAGGTGACCATATGTGCATGGATTTATCTCTGGACTTTCTCTCCTGTTCCATTGATCTATATGTCTGTTTTTGTGCCAGTACCCTACTGTCTTGATTACTGTAGCTTTGTAGTATAGTCTGAAGTCAGGGAGCCTGATTCCTCCAGCTCTGTTTTTCTTTATTAAGATTGCTTTAGCTATTCGGGGTCTTTTGTGTTTCCATACAAATTGTGAAATATTTTGTTCTAGTTCTGTGAAAAATGCCACTGGTAGTTTGATAGGGATTGCATTGTATCTGTAAATTACTTTGGATAGTATAGTCATTTTCACAATGTTGATTCTTCCAATCCAAGAACGTGACATATCTTTCCATCTGTTTATATTGTCTTTAATTTCTTTCATCAGTGTCTTAATAGATTTCTGCATACAGGTCTTTTGTCTCCTTAGGTAGGTTTATCCCTAGGTATTTTATTCTTTTTGTTGCACTGGTAAATGGGAGTGTTTCCTTAATTTCTCTTTCAGATTTTTCATCATTAGTGTATAGTAATGCAAGAGGTTTCTGTGCATTAATTTTGTATCCTACTACTTTACCAAATTCATTGATTAGCTCTAGCAGTTTTCTGGTGGCATCTTTAGGATTCTCTATGTATAGTATCATGTCATCTGCAAACAGTGACAGTTTTAGTTCTTCTTTTCTGATCTGGATTCCTTTTATTTCTTTTTCTTCTCTGATTGCTATGGCTAAAACTTCCAAAACTATGTTAAATAATAGTGGTGAGAGTGGGCAACCTTATCTTGTTCCTGATCTTAGAGGAAATGGTTTCAGTTTTTCACCATTGAGAATGATGTTGGCTGTGGGTTTGTCACATATGGCCTTTATTATTTTGAGGTAAGTTCCCTCTATGCCTACTTTCTGGAGAGTTTTTATCATAAATGGGTGTTGAATTTTGTCAAAAGCTTTTTCTGCATCTACTGAGATGATCATATGGTTTTTCTCCTTCAATTTGTTAAGATGGTGTATCACATTGATTGATTTGCATGTATTGAAGAATCCTTGCATTCCTGGGATAAACTCCAGTTGATCATGGTGTATGTTCCTTTTAATATGCTGTTGGATTTTGTTTGCTAGTGTTTTGTTGAGAATTTTTGCATCTACGTTCATCAGTGATACTGTCCTGTAGTTTTCTTTTTCTGTGACATCTTTGTCTACTTTTGGTGTCAGGGTGATGGTGGCCTCGTAGAATGAGTTTGAGAGTGTTCCTCCGTCGCTATACTTTGGAAGAGTTTGAAAAGGATAGGTGTTAGCTCTTCTCTAAATGTTTGATAGAATTCGCCTATGAAGCCATCTGGTCCTGGGCTTTTGTTTGTTGGAAGGTTTTTAATCACAGTTTCAATTTCAGTGTTTGTGATTTGTCTGTTCATATTTTCTCTTTCTTATTTTTTCAGTCTTGGAAGGTTGTGCTTTATAAGAATTTGTCCATTTCTTCCAGGTTGTCCATTTTATTGGCATATAGTTGCTTGTAGTAATCTCTCATGATCCTTTGTATCTCTGCAGTGTCAGTTGTTACTCCTCCTTTTTCATTTCCAATTCTGTTGATATGAGTCTTCTCCCTTTTTTTCTTGATGAGTCTGGCTAATGGTTTATCAATTTTGTTTATCTTCTCAAAGAACCAGCTTTTAGTTTTATTGATCTTTGCTATTGTTTCCTTCATTTCTTTTTCATTTATTTCTTATCTGATCTTTGTGATTTCTTTACTTCTGCTACCTTTGGGTGTTTTTTGTTCTTCTTTCTCTAATTGCCTTAGGTGTAAGGTTAGGTTGTTTATTTGAGATGTTTCTTTTTTCTTGAGGTAGGATTGTATTGCTATAAGCTTCCCTCTTAGAACTGCTTTTGCTGCATCCCATAGGTTTTGGGTTGTCATGTTTTCATTGTCATTTGTTTCTAGGTATTTTTTGATTTCCTCTTTGATTTCTTCAGTGATCTCTTTTTTATTTAGTAGTGTAATATTTAGCCTCCTTGTGTTTGTATTCTTTTACAATTTTTTCCTGTAATTGATATCTAGTCTCATAGTGTTGTGGTAGGAAGAGATACTTGATATGATTTCAATTTTCTTAAATTTACCAAGGCTTGATTTTTTACCCAAGATATGATCTATCCTGGAGAATGTTCCATGAGCACTTGAGAAGAAAATATATACTGTTGTTTTTGGATGGAATGTCCTATAAATATCAGTTAAGTCCATCTTGTCTAATATGTCATTTAAAGCTCGTGTTTCCTTATTTAATTTAATTTTGGATGATGTGTCCATTGGTGAAAGTGGGGTGTTAAAGTCCCCTACTATGATTGTGTTACTGCTGATTTCCCCCTTTATGGCTGTTAGCATTTGCCTTATGTATTGAGGTGCTCCTATGTTGGGTGCATAAGTATTTACAATTGTTATATCTTCTTCTTGGACTGATCCCTTGATCATTATGTAGTGTCCTTCTTTGTCTCTTGTAATAGTCTTTATTTTAAAGTCTATTTGTCTGATATGAGAATTGCTATTCCAGCTTTCTTTTGATTTCCATTTGCATAGAATATCTTTTTCCTTCCCCTCACTTTCAGTCTGTGTGTGTCCCTAGGTCTGAACTGGGGTCTCTTTTAGACAGCCTATATATGGGTCTTCTTTTTGCATCCATTCAGCAAGTCTATGTCTTTTGGTTGGAGCATTTAAATCCATTTACATTTAAGGTAATTATCAATATGTATGTTACTATTACCATTTTCTTAATTGTTCTGGCTTTATTTTTGTAGACCTTTTCCTTCACTTGTGTTTCCTGCATAGACAAGTTCCTTTAGCTTTTGTTGTAAAGCTGGTTTGGTCGTGCTCAATTCTCTTAACTTTTGCTTGTCTGTAAAGGTTTTGATTTCTCCGTCGAATCTGAATAAGATCCTTGCTGGATAGAGTAATCTTGGTTGTAGTTTTTTCCCTTTCATCACTTTAAATATGTCCTGCCACTCCCTTCTAGCTTGCAGAGTTTTTGCTGAAAGATCAGCTGTTAACCTTATGGGGATTCCCTTGTATGTTATTTGTTGCTTTTCCCTTGCTGTTTTTAATATTGTTTTTTGTATTTAATTTTTGATAGTTTGATTAATATGTCTTGGGTGTTTCTGCTTGGTATCCTGGATGGGACTCTCTGCACTTCCTGGACTTGATTATTTCCTTTCCCATGTTAGGGAAGTTTTCGACTATAATCTCTTCAAATATTTTCTCAGACCCTTTCTTTTTCTCTTCTTATTCTGGGACCCCTATAATTCGAATGTTGGTGCATTTAATGTTTAACGTTTTGCCTGATGTCTCTGAGACTGTCCTCAATTCTTTTCATTCTTTTTTCTTTATTCTGCTCTGTGATAGTTATTTCCACTATTTTATCTTCCAGGTCACTTATCCGTTCTTCTGCCTCAGTTATTCTGCTATTGATTCCTTTTAGAGGATTTTAAATTTCATTTATTGTGCTGTTCATCATTGTTTGTTTGCTCTTTAGTTCTTCTAGGTCCTTGTTAATCATTTCTTATATTTATTCTCTTTCCAAGATTTTGGATCATCTTTACTATCATTACTCTGAATTCTTTTTCAGGTAGACTGCGTATTTCCTCTTCATTTGTTTGGGCTGGTGGGTTTTTACCTTCCTCCCTCATCCGCAGCATGTTTCTCTGTCTTCTTATTTTGTTTAATTTACTGTCTTTGGGGTCTCCTTTTTGCAGGCTGCAGGTTTGTAGTTACCATTGTTTTTGGTGTCTTCCCCCAGTAAGTGAGGTTGGTTCAGTGGCTTGTCTAGGCTTCCTCATTGAGGGGACTGGTGCCTGTGTTCTGGTGCGTGGGGCTGGAGCTTGTCTTTCTGGTGGGCAGACCCGCGTCCGGTTGTGTTTTGGGGTGTCTTTGAATTTAGTATGATTTTAGGCAGCCTCTCTGCTAATGGGTGGGGTTGTGTTCCTGCTTACTAGTTGTTTGGCATGGGCCGTCCAGCACTGGATATTGCTGGCCTTTGGGTGGAGCTGGGTCTTAGCATTGAGACGGAGATCTCTGGGAGAGTTCTCACCGATTGATATTACGTGGCCCTGGGAGGTCTCTGGTGGTCCAGTGTTGAACTTCGCTCTCCCACGTCAGAGGCTCAGGCCTGACACCGGGCCACAGCACTAAGCCCCTGTCAGCCACATGGCTGGGTACGTGGGGATTTTCTTCCCTTTTGGGAAGTCTGAGGTCTTCTGCCAGGGTTCAGTAGTTGTTCTGTAGGAGTTGTTTCAGTTGTAGATGTATTTTTGATGTATTTGTGGGGAGGAAGTTGATCTCCACATCTTACTCCTCTGCCATCTTGAAGGTCCCCCCTTTAACAATTTTAACTCATAATTTTAATTGGTACCCTGCTACATTCAAATTCTGTAAGAGAATTCTCTTAACAGGGCTAAACCATATTACTTTACACTAATACAATTTTTACTCAAATTCTGAAACATTCTATACTTGTTGAGTACAGTGAACTCTTACATTACTTAGGAACACATTGAGAGAAAAAAAGTCATTGTAAAAATATGAATGGTTGCTCCAAATAGCCCTTGTGCTTTTAGGAACTAGAGCTTGAGCAAGATTTAAGCCAATCTGTGGGGAACAGATCTACCTGGGGCATAAATTCAAAGCTTTATATAGTCAAGGGAAGACTGAGTCTAACACAGCCTTGCCTTCTTTTTAAAAATTTTTAAATAACCCAATTAGTATGCTTATACACAGAAACAGGAAAATAGAAATCTAGAATATAAAAATCTTCAGTTTGAATTTTTTAAAAATTAGATATAATTATGCTATCCAAATTAAAGAATTATTTCTGTCTTGAAAATAATTAAAACTTTGATAACAACATAAAAAGCATGTTAGAATAAGAAATATCCATGTCCTAAATTTGTTCTAATAATTCCTTATAACTACATAGTGAGTCTCATCTCACAAAAGGCTTTCATTTTTCAAAACATGTGAAAAAAGCAGAAAAGATATAATCTTCATTTAAAGATTCTCAGAAAGTTTAGGAGACTTCCCCAGATCATGTAACATTTATAAGTTCAGCAGGTAGGTTTAGAATTTAGGTCTTTTGACAACCTGTCCACAAAGTCAAAACATTTCAGTAGGGAAATAACAAACCACATGCACAATAACATTCACTAAATGGATTATAGATACTTGTATGTTATTTCATTTGTCTATACCAGAAAGATTTACTTCATTTTTTTTTCTTCAACATCTTTATTGGAGCATAACTGCTTTACAGTGGTGTGTTAGTTTCTGCTTTATAACAAAGTGAATCAGCTATACATATACATGTATCCCCATATCTCTTCCCTCTTGTTTCTCTCTCCCACCCTCCCTATCCCACCCCTCTAGGTGGTCACAAAGCACTGAGCTGATCTCCCTGTGCTATGCGGCTGCTTCCCCCTAGCTATCGGTTTTACATTTGGTAGTGTATATATGTACATGCCACTCTCTCACTTTGCCAAAAGTTAAATGACTAACTTTTGGCATAAAACTAGTGTAGATGAAAAAACATTCCCATCTTTTAGAGATACTCTCCTTCCAGAAAGGACAGCATAAGTTTTTCAAAACATTAACACATATATCTCAGGCAATTTATTTACCAACTCTTCCTTCTTAGATAGATAGAAAGATAGATATTTTTTGTTCCAGCATAAAGGCCAATGGTACACATACTATATGAATAGGTGGTAGTATAACGTAAGACAGAAAATAGCATTGCTGTGAAAGTTATTCATTTGTTTCAATACTAAAGTAATTACTGTAGCAAAGACTTGCTCATTTATCATTTCCTGTTGTCTTTGCTATTTTTCCAAGTTGTCTTTTTAAACAAATATCCTCATTGTCCTTGTTGCAAAACCAATAACTTTATTTCACTAAGTAAGACAGCAAACCAATGCAGCCAGGTTTATTCCCCATCCCAAAGAGGATCTGTGCCTGGGAACTGTTAAACAGTAATGCACATCGGTGTCCTGCCCTGAGGGAAAAGGCACAGTCTAGCTCAGCGCTAAGTTGCCATTTAAGAGACATCTTCAGACTCCCCTTCATTTTCAACTATGAAGGTTTTCGTGAATACCTGAGATCTAAAGCCATATCAAGCATTTTGTTCTGTGAACAACACAACAATTTCAGCCTTAAGAATTGCTGTTGGAGGGCTTCCCTGGTGGCGCAGTGGTTGAGAGTCCGCCTGCTGATGCAGGGGACACGGGTTCGTGCCCCGGTCCGGGAAGATCCCACATGCCGCGAAAAGGTTGGGCCTGTGAGCCATGGCCGCTGAGCCTGCGCGTCCAGAGCCTGTGCTCCGCAGCGGGAGAGGCCACAACAGTGAGAGGCCCCCGTAACGCAAAAAAAAAAAAAAAAAAAAGAATTGCTGTTGGACACTTAAATAGAATTTAGCCAGTTGGTTTTAAATATATTCCTGTGAATCAAGGTTTACAAAGATTTCTACTGTGGAAGTGCCAGATAATAAAAAGAAGCTTTAAAATGGTTTCCTCCTCAAAGAATATCATTAAAGATCTTTCAGACAGGCAACGTTTGGTTCAGCAATTTAGTCAAAATGTGTAAGGAGTAGCTAATATGAACACAAAGATGACACAGCTTTGAACAGAAGCAAAGCAGGGACCTGGGTTATTAGACTACTAGTTAGGAATACTGAATAAGATAACAGATCCAGTTATGACTAGGTGACTTTCCTCAGTAACTTATGATAACTAAGAGTATAACCTCCTTTTTAGCTAGATGCATTTTCATCTTTCTGATAAGCCTTTTCAGAAACAGATATTCCCTCTATTTGTAAAACTTTAAAGGACATTTCTATTTATGGGACAACCATCATTTAAAAAAATGAGTGTGTATGTTCCAAACAGTGAAATGAAAAGAAACTTGGACTAAACCAATGATCCTTGGTTTAGGATTGTATCTCCTCTTGGGGCACAGGAGAATTGAGAAATGATTAGAGAGCCCAGATCTGGACTTCATAGTGCCACTTAATTTCTAGAACCTATGTGCTATATACTTATCTATAATTTCTAATGCCATAAAGCAGGGTTTCCAAACCTTGACACTATTAGCATTTTAGCTGGATAATTCTTTGTTGTGGGGACCTGTTCTCTGCATTGTAAGATGTTTAATTTAGCAGCATTCCTGGCCTCCACCCACTACATGTAACTAACACCCCGTCTTCCCCAGACAATCAAAAACGTCTCTAGAAATTGTTAAATGTTGCCTCAGTTGAGAAACACTAACATAAGTTAATGGTCAACAACTTTCCCTCAAGTTCATGATTTTTGAACTAAAGCTGTATACTTGATGATAGAATCCTAAATCTAGAAAGACATCATTATAATCTAATCTTATTTTCAAACTTTACTGATGAGAGAACTTAGGTTCTGAGAGGCTAAATACCTATCTAAGTTTCGATGAGGTAGAATAGAGATGACACTAAGTCGAAAGTTTCTGCATTCCTATTTCTGGCTCTTTCCCCTACAAAATGCTCTCTGTAAGTTGTTTACTCTGAAATTAAAATGAAATTAAGAAATAAATACAGCTACCCATATCATTGGATAATAGCCTTGTAGAGAATCCAAAACAATAGTCAACACACATATAAGTTCTAGTTGATTTTGGAAAGAGCCAAGTGATCCTATTCCAGCGGTATTATTTTCCTGATATGATGATGATGACGACGATAATGATGATTATAATGAAGATGACAGTGGTTTTCTTAAAATAACATTACAATTATCTGTGTTTCCTAAGCACATACCAATTCATGGCTAATGTGAACAGCTAAGAAGCATATTAAATTGTAGAAAGGAGTCAGCTTGAATGTTAGAATATAGTCCTGACGATGTACTTAGATAAGTGAGAGTTAATAGCTGTCTATCATTGTTGATGGGCGGTCTGCTTACTATTAATTATTCTACATATAGAAGACAACGTGGACACTTTCTTAAAATTACCTTACAGATAAGTTTCCCTGGCCTTCCTGGTGGTTCTGTCTCATGTTTCCATTGCTACATTTCATTAAAAATCAGAAACAAAGATATATGTGCCAAATCTGGGGAAGGGTGAGTGGCTGGGCTTTGGGGATAGGAGTGAGATTTGCTCAGAGATCATTTCAAACAACCAGAAACCTTCAACTTCCCTAGGGCTCTTTAAATAATGGAAAAATAAATAGGAAAAAACCTCAGTGGTGCAAGAGTTGTAGAATAATTGTGACAGTACGTGAACAGTCAACCCGCAGAAGTGAATTTGGATGTGTACTGCCTGACAAAACACTAATTGCCTGTTGGTTTAAACTCTGTAGACTAATAACATGATCTTTCTGGAATACTTAATTTCTGGAGAACAAATGGAGCTTGTTTATAGGCTTCATTTTCTGAATGATTTTTTAAATTTATTCAAAAATTTTTTTAGTTAAATAGACATTTATTTCCGTTATTAAATGAAATGCTCTTGGGAAGAGGTTTTCTGATGTGTGGCTGACACACACAGCTTTGAATCATAGAAAATGTGAAAGATTAAAAGCAATAGATTTTTCTTTTTAATCAGCTTGGAATATATATTACAGGAATATTATATAACACTACCAAACATTGATGATGCATTCACAACTCTCTGTAGAATCTTCCATCTCATTCTGTTTGGGGTAATTAATAAACTTGTTGTGTTTGTGTTTTATGAAATGAAACATTAACAGTGTCACCATAAAGGACATTTATTAACACAAATGCTAAGAATTATTTTAGGACATACCCAAAGATATTAAACTTGCTTTCCAAGATATACTCATTTTTCTCAGTTATTGGTCAAACCTCTTTGGATTATATGTTAAGGAAGGGCTTTCAAAGGTAACTTTGTGTAAAAACTTTTGCAGCTTTCACAATGCAGAAGGACCTATCAATCCAATATGGTTAATATTGATATTCATACCCATATTGTCATTTCTTGGGGGCTATTGGGAGAGATCCCAGAGGAACTCAGAAGCAGGGAGAACAGGATTGCCCTGTGCTTTTCCAGAGCACTAGAATGCCTCAGAGTCATGAACTGGCTTCTGGGAGAGCAGGTCTCAACTTTACTGTATCTAGGAAAATAGGTAGATTGATCAAGAACACTGAGAAATGGAAACTCAACAAAGGAGAGTTACATAGGCCAATAGTGTTTCTGTAAACTCTAACCATGGAAGAGGAAGTCCTGGCCAAAGTCATTTATTATCTATATAAATTTGAGGACAGGAGTATCTCTATTGTATAGCCTTTTTCATCAAGCTGTCTTAGCTTGATGTCTTAAACATCCAAAGAATATATGCTCTATTCATGTTCACTAAGTGACCTCATTATAACTGGGCTTCTCAGAGAATTCAACTCTAAGAAGAGAATGTATTGGGCAGAGAACCAAATCCTCTAGGTAGCTCTTTCTCATTGCAAATCCACACACAGACATTGAATTTGGTTAATCTCAGTTCACTGGGGAGCAACAGCTTACTCTTAGTGTGGTAAAAATGTAGATTTCTGAGTCCACAAGTCCAAGAGATTTGTCATGAATTTACTCAATATCCAATTCTTGCCCTGTCTCGTCCCAGTTCTCCATCTCCACCGAATCATCATCTCTATGATGTGCTGCCCTTTTTGGTTCTCTGCCCTTGACTAAACATCTCTGTGCCCCCAACTTCCAACCACTTCCCAAAGCTCACGTGTAACTGTGCTCCATGATTGGCAAATTCTCCTCTATCCTCAGATGCTTCACTGAAATTCTCATCTCTCTTCTTGCATACTGAAGCACTAGCTTTCCCTGAGAATACCAAGTCCCTTCAGCTTTCTCACAAGGTGGCCATATTCTCTACCCTTCTCCTCCACTCCCCCATCTCAGGATTCAGAGATGAGGATGGGGTTCTGTCCTCTTTGGTCCTCATTACTATTTTCAGGTTACTGGACCACCACTTCCCTCAAGCCTTATCACTGATTTTCATACACCTTTATGCCTGGAGCTTGTCTCATAAGTTAGATTTCTCTTGATTACATTTGAGTTCAAACTAAAAGTCTGAGCGTTTTCCAAATGAACAACTAGAGGGAATAAGCTATGACCCATGAAACAAGTAGCAGTGTTTAGAAATGCAATTTCTCTGAGAGATTTTAGTTTCACAGATATTTAAAAATATTTTTAGTTATGTTTGTACATAGTCTCAAATTGTCAAGATGTGAGAACTGAATTTTTAATGTGCGTGATAATGTGGGTTCATATATTGGGGGCATGTCAAACTCATTAACAAAAGAAGCAAATCAAAGCACTCTGGATATTTTGGGGTTTTTTGGAAACTGCTTGAATTCTATATGTTAGTTTTATGGAGAACTATGTGTCTTGAAATTATACAGAGCACTTGGACATATCCTACACTTCTTTCAGCTTCACACCTTCTACCCATAATCATACTACTGTTCCTTAGGAACAGAAATAATATGTTTGAGGTAAAAAGGTAAACCATGGTGGAGATTTATGTCACTTTCACCAGTGATATCTAGATGTTTGCCTCTTATGCCAAGAAGACTTGTTTTTCCTTGATGATCAGTTTTTGTTGAAAATATTCTGACTTTAACGGTTTCCCTAAATGTTTTGCACAAACAGAAATAAATTCTTATATACCACATTCCTGTTATTTTTGCTTGATACCTCTCCATCACTATGGTCACCCATTACACAGGTTTTCTTTTAAATAATCAATGTGTAGGTCCTTCAGACATACACTGTGGGGTATAAATGACTAATTTAAAGCTCAACTGGAAAAGAAATATGTGATATCATGATCTTGCTGTTCTTTCAAATGTTATGTCCTCATTAAATTCCTATGTGAATCTCATGTTGTAATAATCTGGTGACCCTGTTATTTTAAATTGATCAAAATATACCATACATAACATTATGTTGACTGGAGGAAAACTGAAAAAAAAAAATGGCCACATGAAAAATTTGACTTACTGAGGTGTCGAAGACACAAATGGTAGGCACTCAATAAATATTTCTTTATAGGTGAACTAAAAACTCAGCCAAAGTATCTCGCAAAAAGTTGTTATATGACTTGGGTAGGAAAAAGATAAACCTTTTGTAATTTTATGACCTCATAAATGACAATATATGTATAAAAACTCTGAACAACATTACATGAACAGACCATATCCCATACAATGTGTTACACTTCCCGTAAAAATAAATTCTTTTCAGTTGTCAGACCCAAAGAAAAAGAACAGCAATAGCTAGCTCACTTGTTGCTTGCTAATGCCTTATGTAACATCTTTTAATTCAAACTTCCACTCTGTAGAAGTAGGCTTATTAGTTTCATTGAACAGATGAAGAAACTGAGGCTCAGAATGGTCAACTAATTGGTTCAAGGTAAAATAATCAGTAATAGCATGACCAGTGTTTCAACTCAGCGCTGTCTGATTTTTAATGGCTTTAACCACTAAACTGGCTGCCACACCTTTATGGAAGAGAAAAGTAGGTAAGTAACACCTCCTGGTGAACAATTTGTTTCAGAAAGGAGCGTTTCAAATAGGAAAAAGTGCACATAAATGATGCAGGATTCACTTATGAACTGGGGCATAAATACAAAGTTTTCCAGAGTGTCTAGCAGGGCCCAAGGCAACTCTTCAGTAGAAAACCTTCATCTGTATTGCAAATACTATTTCTGTGTTTATCTATAACCATGAACATAACATCATATTACAGATGACTGGCTACATGATTTTATGGGGAAAACAATGAAAGCACAGAAGTTCAAGAGAGCAGGAAAAATTGTGAGTTAGAGTTCATAGAAAGCTTTATGAATTTTGCAGCACTCTAAAGTAAATCCCAGAGGGGAAAATACTCGAATTGAGACACTTTCCCCCAGAAATCTTGAGAAAATCTTGACATCTTAATTCACTTCCTGAGCTTAAATATTCTAGGCCAGTCTGGTGGCACTGTAATAGCCTGGGAAAAGGTTTTTATTTATTTCACTGTTGATACCAATATTTGTGCTACAAGCTGCTGCCTGCATTTGCTGCTATTTATTTATTTCCTACAGATCAAATTATTGGCGTAGACATAACATGCTTTCTGGTGAAGTGCTCCTTGTGTCCATGAGCAAATGGAAAAAGCTTCCATTTTAAATGCAGATTTTTGCCACAAGACTGAATTAATTCGTATTATAAATATGATATGTGACCACTTGCTATTCGTGTCTATATATGTATAGTGGAAGAGCAATCGAGGCAAACAGTAAATAAATCAAGCAAGTGCCCTATTTGCATGGGTGGCTGGTCAATATGTCAAAATACTGTGACCAGCTCCAGGTCAGCCATTTAGCTTCTTTGAGCCTCAATTTTATTCCCCCTAGTATTTGTAACCCTGTTTTATTGAATTGACGCTAGAGCAGATAAGGTAATGTGAATGGATCTTTGTAAAACTACAAAGTATCACACACACATTTTCTATTTATGTAGGATTACTTGGTAACAAATCCTGTTCTCTTTGGCTTCTCTTGTGTATATGGATAAATAGGACACAGAAGAGGAGAATTTTAAAACCAAACAATACAGTGCTTATAATATATAGACATAAGTTCAAAGAGAAGAGTAACTCTGGAGCATCTCACAGCAATGGGGTTATCATGGTGAAACATTTTTGACTCTGGAACTCACAAGGGGTTAACCTTTAAGGTGCAGAGTGCATCCCCAAACCTCTAAGAATGTTAGGTAGTGACACTTCTCCCCTGATCCCTGACCGTTGACATTTTGCTGGTTTCTGAAATTAGCGATGATGGTTTGAACCTTAGCTCCATCGCGTAATCTTTTTACTTACTCTTCCTGAACCTCCATTTCTCACCTGTCAAACACATATAATATCTGCCTCACATTTCAGTTGTTAAGACTGAAAGAGACAATACATGAAAAGCCTTTGTAAATTGCAATGGCTTCTACAGAGAACAAGTTATTATGACAATTTGCTTAGGCTATCTAGATACCCTTTCAAGATGTCAGTTTCCTCTCAGTGTGGAGAAATGGGCTGATGGAATAATAATAGGATGGATGGAACTTGGTTTAGATGTGTATTTCTGGTTACTTTCTTCCATATTTCAGACCTGAGCTTAATATCTAAATTATTGCTTAAACATAAGGAAAAGGTTTCTAAAGAGAACATTTCCTAAAAATTAATCCTGCCTAAATATTATAAAAAATGGTGAATAGCCACACTGTAATGTACACCAAGTAAACACATGGACTCCATGCGTGTCTGTATCTAGACTCAGAGGTAGGGAGACCCTGGCTCCCTCCCAAGAGTGGGAATGACTCAGGGCTTACTTTTCTCATTAACAACTAATAAAAACGGGAAGTTTCTCTTCCCATACTCGGGCTATAATCTAACATATTCTGTATCTTTACTCAAGCTTTCTGACTGTTCTATTATCCAGTTCCCGTTGAACCTGTAGATACACGAGGAAGACAGACTGAGCGTGCTTTCTCTCGCAACCATTTTCCTCAGTATTCTGGGTTATCTTTTTCCAGTTTGAAAATATACATAAATGTAACTCATAACTTTAGTCTGCCATAGAACTCTATCATTGAGTTATACATATTTTAATGCTATGCTCTAGAATGTTATCAAAAATTGATTTTAAAAAATCCCCAGCTATATGAAGAGCCTTTTGGCATATTTTGTAAAAATCACTGTTGAAGATCTTATCCATTCTGTATTTTCCAGTGATGCCTTATAAAGAGATCTATGCTAAATATTTCCTTTAGAATTTAGTTCTGGAGAAACTTTGGTCTCTGAACTGATTATTTATTTTTATCAGACAATAAAAGACCTAAGTTCCATTTTAGCAGAGATCTCGGTTGATATATTCACCTTTGTAAAGCCCAGGACAGCAGAGTGTGTATGGCAAGGACTCTGAAAATATTTGTTGAATGAATTGATTCAATCATAGTTTCTCTTTTTATATTGGTTGCAAGAACGCTTAGGGCTAAATGCAGTAACGATAATAGTCTATGTTGCTAATATGTTTATTTTCCTCAACAGTTCTGCTTTTATGTTTTCAATTTCTCTTTAAAAAATTTTGTTGAATATATTTTAATTATAAGTCTCTGCAAATACTTTTGGAAACTGGTACAGAATGGCATTTAAAAATACATTTTATTTTCTAGATGATAAAACACAGACTAGTTTAACTACATGACTGTTTTGCTTGTTTGGTTTTTTCTTACATCTAATAACTTATAAAATTAAGTATATTTTTATCAGAAAAAAATATAGCCACTTTTATGAAGCATGACCAGACTTTTAGACAGAAAAGCAACCCAATCAGAAAATACACATACCAGATGAAGAAAAACAAAAGAGTTGCACTTCATTTTTTTCATTATAAGACATGAGGGAATATATGTGTGTATATATATATATATATATTTTAAAGAAAATGTTGCAAATTTCAAGAGGTATAAAACATTTTCTATTTAAAAACTTCCAGAAGGAAAGTTTAATATTAGCATTTTGAAACAATGGAAATCCCTGAAAGCCTTAGCTTTGTGGTTTTATAAAATTGTGTTCTCTGAACCTTTCTGTGAGTGAAGAGAAAGACCTAAATCTAAGCCCATCTTAGACTGTGAAGGGAGAATAGCATTAAGTGGCTTGTTTAGCTTATCAGACAGGGATCCTTGTCTGCCTTGAAACAAAGAGATCCAAAGCTCTTGATTCAGGACTCACTAATGCCTTGGGTCTCATTAAAGGAGAGAGGGCAAAATAGAGACCAAAGTCAGACACAATTGGAAAGTAATGCTGGCAGGGATGATTTGGCAAATTCTTTGGTTTCCTAGCGTCCACTTCAGTTATGTGCCTATGAGGCTCATGGAATTCACAACGCTGCATAAGTTCAGTCAAGCTCTAATCATGTTAGGGGCGTGGCTCTCTTAGTTTGCATTTTTTTTTTTTGTAAATTAGCCCCTGCTTGTCCTTACTTGGAGTCTCTCTATCTAAAGTGATATAAAAAATGAGACACAGCATATTTATTTTTAGATTTAAGCTTTCTTTAAAGTATGTTTCCATTTTTGTAATCAGAAATATATGTTCTTGTATTAATAGTTGCAAGGTAGGCTCAAAGGAAAAAAAGGGCGGGGGGAAAGCTAAAAGTTTAAAAACTATAGTATTAAGGACATGTTAGGGGAAAAATGAGAATGCTTTAAGATCTGTACCTCCCTGTGGTGGGAGAGCGCATGAATGTTTGTTCAACGAGGGAAGTGACTGACATTAAATTAGCTGTGAGCACATAGCAAACTTCTAGAAACCATGAAGTTCTAGTTCCTGTTTTCCCTCCTTGGGGAGTTTTGAGCATGTGGAACAGAAATTAAGAGGACAATGACATACTGAGTCTCCATTTGGTTCCTTTTACTTTTTTCCAAAGTTTGAGTCCCAAAATTCGGGAAATGCAAATACTACTAGAAGCCTGGAAATGCTGAGGGACCTGACTGTTATTTAAATAATGTCTGAAAAAGGGTATATATTGCATTTTAATAAGATCATCGATGAAGACAGACATATAAATTAAATCCAGGGGAATTTTAAAGTGTGCAATCAATGTTTAATTAGAAATTGCAAGCTTCAATTGCCATTATCTTTGTTTCTGTCTTAAATTTGGATTTCAACAAACATGTATTTTTAAACTTTACTTTTATCTCAGAGGTTTTTCTTTGGGATCTACTAGATAAATCTGATGTCAAATTAGAACATCTTGGACAACACTGAGTGTCTAGATAGTTTTCATTTGCATGTATTTAAAAACACATTCTCACGTTCAATAAAGACCTAAGATAGGAAACAATGTCAATTAAAAGCATCGACACTGAAGATCAGAGATGATCTGTTTGAAACCAAACTCAAATATAAAATATTTTTTGGAATAAAAGTTCAACTCCCCAAACTCTTTGAAAATGGACAAACCGTTAATATCAGTATGCATAATATAGAGAGACTAGCAAACTCCATTGTATTTATTGGTGCAATTTTATAAATGCAAATATATTTGCACATTGATGCTAATCAACTTGAAGAGTTCTTTGTTTCAGGGACAGAATTCTCAGGGAGATGTTTGATTCTGCTGTGAGCTCAATGGAGAAGATACTCACAATATGTTACATTTTTGAAGATTTTTTTCAAAATGAATTACTTTGCAAAACAGGTATAAATGTATTTTAAGTGCAGTGTGTTAAGTTACTCCTTGTATAAAAGTGAGATCATTGTAAAATTTCCAAATATTTTAGGCTACAGTAAAATTCAATATGTCAGGTAGTGACTTAAAATGCCAATATATAGTTACTATTTTTAATAAAATATAGAATTTAACTTTTATATCATTTAAAATTTTAAATATATGCTATTAGCTTCAGACCTCAATTTTTCATTATTATCTTTTATCACTTTTAATATTTTCCTGTAGATCAGCATATTCCAAAGTGCATTCTTGGTGACACTAGTAATGAAAAATGTGCCACAAAAAATGTGCTATTCATCGAATAAGTTTGATAAAAGCTATGTGTTATTAGAAATTATTCATAATTATTTTAGGTGTGATAATGACAATTTTATTTAAAAAGGATTAATCTTTTAGAGATGCAAGCTGAAGTATTTATGAATAAAATAACATAATTTCTGGAATTATTTCCACATATTTTGAAAGTGGAGAAAGATGGGTGTGGGAATGGGGCTAAGTTAGCCATGGGTTGATGTTACTCAGTTTGAGTGATGAGTACATGGGGGTTCATTTTACTATACAGCCTACATTTGTGTGTATTTTGTATGTATTAGAAATTCTGCACAATAAAACATAAAAAACATTAAATAAATAAAAGATGCACATCTCTTAAAAATTTTACAGTGCATATAAGAGCCATGAAGAGTTTTGGGTAAAAAATTCATTTGTTTATCTGGACTCTTCCCAAACCTACTGACCATGGACCCTTCTTTTCAAGGAACACCTATTAATATCTCTCCTGGACCCTTTGGGAACAGCTATACAATATCTACGTAGAACTAATGTTTTTTCATGTATCATCGTCCATGATAATTGTAGACTTCTAGCACATGAAAATTTTATTTACATTGTTGAAAATCATTAAGATAAAAATGGAAAATTAAAAAAAAGAATCCTTTTGTTATTTCCAAATTCTGAAATGTTTGAGGTATCTATGAGTAAAACATCTGATTGACTAACTTTAAAAAATTTCATCAAGATTTATCATGTGTATAAATATAATGGCAGAAATAGTGTTAAAGGAAGTGTAATTTCAAAAAGAGTGAATAGTAATCCATATTTCAAAAGATAAGCATTTTTTGATTGAATATTAGCCATAAATCTAGTTATAAATGTTTAAAAGCTAAATGGAAAACTGCTTTATTTAAAAAAAACTGCTTATCATTATCAACCTCAATAATTTTATTTTTATTATATTATATTTTTAATCCTAAATTTCTATGAAATTTAAGAATCTGTTAAAATCTTATTTGAATACCCATAAGTTATTTCTCACTCAGGAAAACTATATTAGGTAAAAATATTCCTCAAAATAATATTCTGTAATTGCTAAATAAGATTTACATGTCTACACTAAATGCTTTATAATTTTGCATGTGTCAGAGTATAATTTTACTCTGTATAATTTTGCATTTTAGTTTCTAAATAAAGAATTTTATTATTTTTTAAAATAAATTACCCATACCTTTTTAACTTTGCATCAAAATAGACAGCCTGTATTACTATTTATAGATGTCCTTTCTTTCTAAACTTTTTTATTGTTGACTTTTATAAAAATTCAAACAAGAACATTTGCATTAATTATAATATACTGCCAAAAATTGCATTAATTTCCATTGATGCCCATTAATTTGATAAATGTTTTGTCATTTGTACCGTTTGCACTGTCAAAACAAGTTAATTATATCTTACTGACATTTTTGACAATTGCTTTAACTGTGGCAAAAAAAAAAAGTGTCTTATTTGCTTCGACAAAAATTCAGTCTTGTCTATTGAAAATTTGAACTAAGCAAGAGAAGACTAGCACATGTCAGAAGTCTTGCAAGATCATCTTAGGATCAATGGTAAACAGTGGTTCCCCAGAACTCTTTAATAGCAGTGCTCATATTTTGTAGTAGAAAATATTACGTACCTGTATAATCTGTTCTTGCATAATGCCCATCTTCAGATTTAGTAGCTGTAGTTGTGTTATCTGTGTTAAAAAATTAACAAAGATTACCTGTTTCCTAGATATCCTTCTAACAGTATCTTCACTACAATTAAGGAATTTTCAACTATATTTCTAAGCAATCTTTATACAAAGCAGATTTACAAGGTCAATTTCTGTTCGAGAGTGAATAATAGAAGGATATAGGCTTTCTAAGGTTTAGGGCAAGGAGAAGGTTCACAGTTATAACTGAGATAAGTTGGGTAAAAGAATAACCAATCAAAAACAAAAAAGATGTTTGTTTCTGAACAAGAAACAAAATAGAACGTTCCAGTACATACTGCTTATAAAAATGTACTTGAAATATTTCTGTTGAGTTAATACCTAAAAGTGGTGTGATTTGCTTTTGATTTCAAGGTTGTCTAATAATCTTTAGATTCTTTGCTAAAAATGATTTTCACTTTCTTTTTTCCCTGTGCAAGGAGTATATCTGCTATCTTCTGAATATTGGCCTCTGGGTTGATGGCACTGTGAAGATACAGTCCCATTATATAGAAAAAAATATGGACTGTTGCCAATAGGCCCTCAAACTCCTATAATCACCACAATTGCTGCAGTAAAATTTACTGCCCATTGTAAGTCAGAATTGTCTTTCAAAAGTGAAGCTGCTGCCTAATAAGGAGTTATCTCCACTTTTCATTTCTACACAAAGACTAAAGACATTCTTTAAAATTAATTTTGGTGTGAACATTACCTTGACATCGACCCAACGACATGACTTCGATTTTCTCCTGTTTCTGACATGATGCTTCTTTGATTTGACATGCATTATCATAAGATTTCCCATCAGAAGCACAGAGGGGATTGAAGTTGGTTTGAGAACAGTCAATGTTGCACACACACCTAAAGGAAGAGAGAAATAAAAATGTGTGACATCAATAGTGTTGTTACCACATTATAAATAAAACACAAAGTGGAAGAATTGCTAGATTGGCAAAATGCAAGTTGGCAAAATTGAATTTTATCCTTCCAGGGGAAGTTCCTTCACTCTTCTACCTGAGGTGAAAAGAAACAGAACAAATCAAAAATAATTCAAAAGACTGAGCAATGGATAAAAAATAAAAAGGGAAAACTCAGAAAATAATCATCAGTTAATCTCTGCCACTGGAACTTTTAAAACATGTACATAAACTTCCGTGCTGATGCCTGCAGAATTTGAATAAGCTGAAGTAGCCATGAAACTCTGCTTTACAATTTCCTTAAATGAAATCTTGCTGTGTTACTTCTTTTCTCAGGATATTTGAATGGTGAAAGCTTGAGGAAAATGATTCAGAGAACATTTAAGAGAAAGTACACACGGAGATTATTTGGAATACAATCAGGAGTTAAATTTCTTCAGCATATAGGAGGATACACATAAGATGTGCTAAACAGGAATCTTCAGTGGTCCTTAACGTTTTGAGGAGATAACCAAACCCTTTGAGAATCAAGTAAAAGGTATGGATCTCTCCTCAGAAATACCTATATTCATATAAACAACTCTGCATAATATTTTAGGGGTTTCGTGGGCCCCTTGAAGTCTATCCCATGGAGCTCTTTCCCAGATACATACTACTCTTTCTGTTTTCAGTTTTAAATAATTATAAGTTGATTATCGCTCATGATTTTAATATTTTTACTAATAGAAATAAAAATTTGGTGAATTAACGAAAATTAGGTCACCTGAATTAAGAGAATTAGACATTTAAAGGAAGCTTCTTATGATTTTTCCTATGTCCTTATAATTCTCTGTATTTTACAATCTACTTTGTCACTCAGAATATCGTGTTCATGTGTGCAAATATGTTAGTGCCTTAGAATATAAACCCATTTAAAATTTTTATTAATATTTCTATTACTTTTCTAAATAGATGATATGCTTCTTGAAGTGATGAATCACACATTTCAGTTTTGTATATCTACTTGGAGCTGAGCATAGGATATAGTGATAACAAAAACAAGCAGCTGACTACATGCTGGGTTCTAAACATGCATTGCTTTCTTTAATCTTCAAAACAGCCATTTTTCAGTCCAGTGATATTACATAATGTCAGACAGCTAGTAAATTGTGGAACAAGGACCCCCCACAGATGTGTTAAAGTAAAATACAACCCCTTTCCTCTTACTGCAGGCTGTGTATGTTTCCCGGAAAAATTTAAACACAGCTATTTATAAGCAGGTTTCTGGGCCTCCGTAAGTCTAGGGGAAAAGCCTAGGATTCTGTATTCCTAAGCAGTCAGCCTGGCACCAGACTCACTTCCTAGGAATCACTGCTTGATCGGTTTGTTGGCTGAGTGCGAGAGGGTTTGTCTACACATCAGTGCTTCTCAGAGCGTAGTCTTTAAACCATCTGTATCAAAATTACCTAGATCTCTGTTAAACGTGTTGGCAGATACTGTACTAATTCATTTAATATTTTTTTGGTAAGAGAATTGCTTTAGGAACACTTGGTTATTTTTAATATTTCACTTATTTAGATACAAATAAGACAGATGGTAAGCATCCCTACATGCTTAAGTCATTGAGAGTGGTGTTCCTACCTTGGCCGTGATGGCGCTACACGATGACAGCTACTGGGATCGTGACATTGCTTCCTTGGCTGACTCTTGGCATCTGAAAAATCTGAGATCAGGAGCTCCTACATGTTCAAAGAGCTTTTGGTCCTTTTCATAAAGGATTTGGAGAAGTGACTTGTAGCTCAGCCTTGTTCTCCTTAACCATTTGTAGTAAATAAAGAGGGGAAGGGACTGACTTCTTTTGTACTTTTAAAAAGACAGCTTCATTTATGTTGAAGACAGTTTAGGTTTTGACTGTTGTTGTGTTAGACTCTAGAGACTATCTCCTTGAAAGACACTGAAATAATTATCTGTTAGCAGCAGCAGAACAGAGAGGAAGGTATGTGAGAACCTCTGTCCATCTGGAGTAAACTATGTAAGATATCAAGGGCTTTTCAGGTTTCTCCAAATTGAACACAAAGAAATTCAGGGATGTACGCCATATATAATCTTGACAAAAAATGACTGGCAATTCAGAAGTCCATTTGATAATCATAACAAAATGGTGAAATGAGAATAGAGATGGAAAGAGAAAATTTGATTGAATTGAACTGGCCACATTCAACGTTTCAGTGAAGAATTCACTTAATTAAGCCACAGCACCAAATTAAACAATTGTTCAGGATATCTTACAAGATCTTCCTTTTCCAGTTGGCTTTTTTTTTTTTTTTAGTTTGACTGATCTGATCTTAGTCCCACAGACTTTTTGATGCCGACATCTTCTTCCCTTTCCTTTTCTAGCATTGCTCATTCAGGTATCTCCTTTCAAGGTTTGTTTCCCCTTTGGCAATTCCTCATTCTTACTGCCTCAAATAAAGCCTTTCAGGAAATGCCTAAGATAAAAGTGTAGACATTTGGCATTTCTATTCTCATCTCAAAAGGAGGACCTAGATTCTTTGAGGTGAAAGTAAGATGGAGTTTTGCTGGGCTATAAGCTTTAGGAAAGCATGGGTTATAATTATCTTTTTCTCTACTGTATAGTGTTATCATACCTTCTCCTTCTTCCCTCCTCTTTGGGCCTTGCATATATTAAATAAATGCATGAGTATAATAAATTTGCTCATGAATTTCAGCAACAATTGGAAATTGGAAGTCTGTGAAGAATGTTTTTCTTTCTTTGAATAAGTGGAAAAAGCTTCATTGATTGCTGAAATGGCTTTAAAACTATGTAGCTTAGGGAAAGGGAAATGTTGGGACTGGCTTACAAAGACCTACCATTTCTACGTTTATGAAAGACCAATGAACTCTGATTATATGATCGTTACTTACTATATATTTTTTGTACCTAAGTTTATTAGGCTTAATTCATTAGAAAACCATGCAAGATTTCAGGACCATGGTCTCAAACTGTTAAGTCTGTCTTGATTTTTATCAGTAGTGGCTAAATCATCTTTGTGTTCCCTGTCCCGCCCAATACCTTTCACACACTAAACTTTCAGTAACTGTGGTTTCAATACATACATAAATGAAACGAATGAATACAGAAACATGATTTTATATTTTCAAAGAAAGGATAAAATTAATATAAATTCTCATCACTCTACTGCCTTAGAAATAGACATAGGGTAGCTAAATAATTTTCTTGGCAAATATTAAATGTCCTCACTGAGATCAAATGAATGTTCAATTGAATTTGAGGATAATTATACTAGCTTATTTAATGATAGTGCCTGTCCTAGTGTTATGTGCTTTATATGTTACTACTCCTTTCATCCTTCTATCTCTATGAGGTAGTTACTTTTACCATCTCCATCTTACAGATAAGAATATGTAGACTTGGAGAAGTCACACAGCTTGTATGCGGAAGAACCTAATTTCGAATATAGGCAGTCTGATGCCAAAGCCTGCACTGTTCTACATACTGTTCAGTGCAATGAAAAACAAGAAAGATCCAAATGCCTACTATTAACTAATTAAACGAATGCTTTGGGTGAACAGGGCTTGAAAAAACAAGGCTGTGTCTACTTTTGGAATATTTATCATGATTTTATGAATTTAAATAACATTGACTCAGTCTCTGTCTTCCCAAACAAGTGATCCAGGCTTTTTAGTATCATAGGGTCATGAGGATATATCAGAGAATATTAGTTTTAAAAAATTCTGAACTAACACTTGGTATTAGAATGAGTAACTGATACATGTTAAATTAATCTGTTTATTTAAGGCATCAATTGTTCAGAACATTTTATCCTTAATGAAACTCTATATAAAGTTGGCTCCACATAAAAACACACCCAGACAGACACACATACACATACAAACACATTCCAACTGACTCTACTGAAATTACAAAATTGTTATGTTTTAGCACAAAACCAAAGTCTCTGCTTCAAAACTTTTAAAATATTTTGGAAGTTCATATTCATCGGGCAGCAGGGTTTTGTGTCTTTATATCAGTGGATGAATTTGTGTATGTGTGTGTGGAGAGGGGGCTCCCTGGTGGCATTTACTCCATTGTTAATGTGCCTGCTCTCTAGTTCATATTTTTACTTTTCTGCAACCTTCTCAAGGGCGATGTGTCTTTTTTACCTTTGAATTCCTGGTACCTAGTACGGTGCATCATAGCAAGGCTTTAATAAATGCTTGCTGAATGAATTACTGAAATTGTGACAGGATGGAGTTGGAAAAATTTAAAGAAAACAGTCATTGTCTAGATATTAACACATAGGCGAGAGAACCAGTGATATATTCAGATAAACTCTCACCTAACTTTGTGTTACTTGGCACATGGCATCTGTAAGGAAGGAGAAGGACCTTGAAGAACTAAGGTTCACCTTCCTCCTTTTATTTGTGTCTGCACAGACAAAGGAAACAGAGCCCTCGCTAGCCCTTAGCCTCCTCAATGGCATAGCAGTCCAAATACAAAAATGTTTTCACCAGCCAGGTTACTACTTACATTCTGTGGTATTTGGGTGCTGTTTTTAAGAACCAATACAATTTGAATGTGGTCCTGACTTGTCAGTTTAGTACTGTTTCAAACCATTGAAAAGTATAAGGCTCTGATAAAAAGGTGGCAGAATTATCATATAGTGTAATAGTGAGAATGCAGGTTACTCTGTGCTTTCACAGCTTATGTAAACTAATCCAGGGTTTTGCTTTCTACAGAAATGAAAGGCGAACATTTTTAAAAACAGAAACTATCCCTTCTTCCCTGCTTTTGGCAAATAATTGCATTATTATTCATTCTGAGAGGAGTAACTAGTTAATTACAGCATGTCACAAGTATTTTATGTGAGCCAAGGATTTGTAAGGCTGAGAACTGCATGGATGCCTTGAAGGTTTTTTGTGTTTTCTTTTCTTTTCTTCTTTTTTTCAACCTATCTCAGTCTTTTGACACTTTGACACTGCGATTACATAGATCTCTTTTCTTCTAGGCTACAAAGAGAAAGAATCAGCCCTACTTGAAAATAATAATTTCAGGGGTCTCTATGTGGAAATACTCCCCTCTGAAAATCCTTCAGAGAAAATTAGCATTGACTGAAAACCTTAGCTCTCTGAATTGTAAGAAAGAAGAGAAATATCCAATAAGCTTAAAAGACTGCTTGATGGAGCGAAGAATCTAAATTATAGGAAGTAAAACTCACATACATTTATAATTATTTCATGAATATTTTGGAGGATTTGACATTAATTCAATTCCCTGCCTCTCTTGAAATGCCTCTTCCAAGAATGTTCTGAAATGAGTTAAATAAGCCTTTCCCGTGTATTTAAGAATGTCTTGTCATCCACCAGAGTGTGAGGATGCAGACGCTTCCAGGTAGCAAATTACTTATTCATGTGTCTGGTTTGTGGCTGCCCTCTAATTTCACTAGATTTTGTTTCATCTATCAAACATGCCTGTCACTTATTCCTCTCCCAAGGTTCTTGATCTGATGTCCATTCAGAATTTTGACCATACAACATTCCTAATCAGTTTTAAAGCACTCAGTTGCATGGCAGTGACGGTGGTTTTGGGGTTGTTTTGGACCTTGACTGGTTTGTTTCCCTGGAGCTTGTCTGTCTCTGAGGTTACGATGCAGACCCCTTCTGGCCTGGCCAGTAAATGAGGTCAGAGCTGCTGTCAGTGTTCTCCGTCAGAACTGTCATGGGTGAGCTGCATTATAGTAGTAACAGTAAAAACAGTGTGTACCTTTCACTCAAGACTCCTGTGATACTTTAAATCCATTTACTCATTAATTTTCATGTCACTCCTTTTGATGGAATTTGATTATAAATATTTTACCTGTAAAGAAGCTACAATTCAGGAACGACTGAGTTGTGGGGAAAAAATAAGGTAAGAGATGTGAAAATTCATTGAAAAGTTAAACCCTCTATACAAAGGGTGGAAGAGTGTTGACTGAGAGGTAAGGTGAGGAAGTCTACCATATTGTTACTCAGGTGACATATGTAAGCTTGGGCCAATAATTTTTTTTTTTTTTTTAATTTGAGAACGGCAGTCCTTTTTGTTTCAAAACCTAAGAGGAAGGAGCAATGCCCTTCTCCAGACATGTAACCTAGGATTACAGTGAGGGGGACCAGGCTTCTCTTGTACATGGAAAAAGTTCAGTTGCTATTAATATGTATCTTTTTATAAGGATTAAAGCATAGAAATTGGCTTGTTAGATGGAAAGGATTGAGAAAATGTCTAGAACTACAGATAGCCAGTCAATGGGTGTGTGAACGAAGGGAAACTAAGCTGAGGAACCCTTCCCCTAGGTGATGTCAGAACTTTCAAAACCAGAATCACATATTTAGCAGGAGGAACGATTCCAGGGAAAGAGACTGACGACCATGTATTAAAATAATGTCTCAAATAATAAAGGTAGATGGGAGTGAGATTAGAGTTTGGAGTTTTGTATCAAAGAGACCTGTGTTTAACTGAGGCTTGATCCCTTACTAGTTGTATGGCACTGGACTAGTTATTTAACTTCTCCAAACCTATGAAAATCGTTTATAAATGTACATAAACTGCTTAACACTATTTCTCGAAGTTGTAATTACCTAATAAATATTGGTCATCATTAACTTTTGGCTTAGTGGTTTCCAATCCTGGATGCAGAGCAAAACCTCTTGTGGGATATTTTGACCTTGGGTGCCAACACAAGGATTCTCACTTAGGAGGTCTGGTATGAAGCCAAGGTAACTGCAGTTGTCAAAAATGCTACAAAATGTGATTCTGATGTGCAGCTGTGACGAGTTGTGATCATAGTAAATACTCTTTCTTACCCTCTAAGACTAAGAGATTTTCCAAATTTAGTGTGTGTAAGATTCGCCATGAGAAATTCGGACGCGATACATCTGGGATGGGACTCAGAATCAACATTTTAAGCAAGTTCCTTAGCTCTTTCTAAGGCAGATAGCTTGCACAGACTACTGACAAATCTCAGCCACACACTTTTTCTCTTTCTCTTTTATTCCACTATAAGGAGTTTAATATTCTTGTTTAATGTACATGCTTCAGTGACACGTATTCCTCCACATGCTTCAGGTGGTATGTGTGTGGTTTCAGGTGACAGGAACAGGTGATTAAATGCACTGATTGAGAAACATCAATAGTGGAGAAGTCAGAAGGACTGATTCATCAAGCAAAACCAAGAAGGAGTGGTGAGAAAGGAGATGAAAGTCTGGAGGGGCCCCTGGTGCCAGGCACTTAGCTCCAACTTCCACATGACTCCCAGGTTTAATGCTCACAAGGTAGGGAGGAAACCATGGAAACTGAACTATCTCAAAAGATGGGTAGGATTTAACAGAATTGTGATGGAAGAAACGACATGGGGAAATGTGTGGAGGCAGACAGTGCACCGGGTGCTGGGGAACAGGAATAAATCAGTCTGATTGAAATGAACTCTTCCCAATAAAAGTGGCCGAGTCCAGCAGTCTACAGACAGATTATAAAGGGCCTCAATTCCAGTCCAAAGAGTGGCCTTTATCTTCTAGTCAGTGGGGAGTCCAGAAAGCTTTCTGAGCACAGGGTGATGAGAAGGTCAACGTGATGAAAGCGGTGCTTTAGGAAGATTAGCTGGTAGTGGAGTGTGGGCAGGGGGACTAGTCACCAGGCTATCACCATCAGCTAGAAGGACTAGCAAAGGAAAGCGCAAGAGTGAGGCAGTCACTCGAAGGAAGAATCAATAGGGCTTAGTGGCTTGATACTTAAGGCATATTGTAGCAAAGCACTAAGGTAAAAAATGTCACCCCTATGCATTTCCTGCTCTACCCTTTCCTCCTTTTTTTTTTCCTGACCTGCGTTCTGTTCCAAATCGGAAACTTTAGAGAAGAGCAGCCAGGCTCAGGGTGGCAGCTGCATGTGGGATTCAGGAAGGCATCTTTTCCTCTCCCGGTAGGGAGAATTTTCTTTCTTCGCTACTGGGACAGAGGCAAACAGGGTTCTATCATGATGTAGATATCATGTAAGCACCCTTAATTGTGGTTTAGAGAATTATTCCTTGGATTTTTAACATACACCTGGCCTGATTCCAGGACTGATTGATGAGGACTGTGGCAGCAGCTACGATTAGTGCCACTGCTTTGGAGAGCAAACAAGGCTCCCTCCGAGGCCTCAAGTGCTCCCACACCCCTCTTCAGTATATAGGATGTAGTTGAAGCAGGATTGAGCTCGTGATCCATTTTCATGTATCACAGTTGCATTTTTCTCAGGATTATTTTTTCCTTTTTGAAGCAGCTGCATTTACATCTTAAAATAATCTGAGTAAACAATTCTTCTTACTCATATACATTTTTAAAAGTATCTTGAAGCAAAAAATCCCTCATTAGCATCATGTGTATGCTCTTGGTCATTAAGCTGGAAAACATATTCAATAACCAAGGGTGACTCTGATCACTAAGAAGCATGGTTGCTCTGACTAGATGGGTCTTAGTACACAACAGAGTCAGAAAGCATGAAGACCCCAGAATAAAAAATTGGAAGGAAAAACAATATAATGAAAAAATCGCATTTGAATAACGTGATAGACTGAATTCCCACTCACTCCTTTCTGTCACAATCCATGTTGACTGTTTTAGCACCTTCCTTTAGGACCAGCTGTGGGATTCCCACACCCACTGCAGCCAGTGGGGTGGCTTCATGTTTATATTTTACAAACTGGCCCTCTGGTATGCTTTCCTTTGCCAAAGGACTTTCAGGAGTAAATATGCATGAACATCATTACAGTTTAGATTTTCCAGAAAGCTGCAATTTCATATCATGCCCTAGGATTTTATCCATGAGATATAAGAAACAGTAGATGAAAAATAACTCTGCATTGTGGTAAAATTGCTAGTTAGAAAACACTGTCCATTACATTGTTCAGGTGGTTTTCATTTGTCTGTTTAATTTTTATTTAGTTTCCTATAAGGACACTCATGATAATTCTTTTCAAAGAAAAAATGTAGTGGTACTTGATGGTATGGCATATCTCCTTTTATTAGGTAATGTCACCTTAAGACCTGATGTGTTTTCCTTTACTCCTTGGCTCTCAGGGAGCTAAGAACAGTAAGTGAGTAAGAGTGTGTGTGTGTGTGTGTGTGTGTGTGTGTGTGTGTGTGCGCGCGCGTGTGCGTGTGTGTGTATAAATGATGGGTGATAAATGGGAACAATAAAATACCTATCCAACAAGTTTCAGTCAGTTTTATTGATCTTATGATATAAAGGTAGGAAAATAAGGTGACCTTTGTATACTTGCAGTGTTTCCTCATGAAATTAATTCTCGGTGCTTTTATAACATGTTTTTTTTCCAGACTGATGTCCACAAAAGTTTATGCTGTTATAATTGAGTATAAAAATAAAGTGTTGATTAAGTTATGCTGGCATGAACTAAATACATTCATAATTAAAACTTGTATCAAATAATCTCCCTTTATGATTATATCATCCTTTATCTTTCACTTATTAATTTTAGTGTCAATTTAATTTAAATTTGTTTTTAAAATAATATTTAATACATATTATAACATGCTATCATAAATTTCATTATTTGAATAATGAAAAATATGATTAAAATATTCATAAGGATGTTATATACCAATCCTGGAAAGAGAAGTTAGGAAATACGATTAAGGAAGGAAGATGCCTTTAACTTTATCCATAATGTTATATCTCTTAAGAAAAGATCAAAAATAAATATGGTAAAATGTTTGTTAAAACTAGGTGGTGGATACACATATGTTATATTTTTGATAGTTTCAAAATATAATTAAAGATAAAAATATTAGATTTGACATTTTGCTTAAATGTCAAGCTTAGTAAATATTTCTTGCATCGATTTAGATCTAGATAATCTATTTCTAAATTGTTTAAACCACATTTGAAAAAAATAATATGAGCATGGAGAAATTCCAGTAGACTAAAATGTGCCTTTGTAAATAACAACTGTTTATGTCTATATAAAAGTGACTTTCAAGTAGAGTTTGTTATATGAAGGGAGTCATTTCCGTCCTTCTCTCTCTCTCTCTCTCCTCATCTTAACTTGTTCATCCACTGAAATGTTAAACTTGCAAACACATGGTGGCATTTTAGTTTACAGGCCAAGCCAGCGTTCTTCATTGACTTCCTGCAGTGTTGCCAGTGAGTTTTGATGCTCTGAAACAGGGCTGTATGGCAGTGTTGGCAGCCAGAAATAGTCGTGAGCTATTCCGAAACCCTTGGGATGAAGGACTTTAAGTAGAAGTGTTTGAACATTTTGCCTTGAAATAAGAATGCTCTAGAGTTTCTCAAACATATTAAGCTTTAAAAGGTAAAAAGTTACAGGATGTGTGAATACCTCCCTGCTGCGAACTCCCGATAAGTTCCTCTTGTTAAAGGTGTTTGGGGGTCTGCAACTATTTATTACTGCCACACTTTTTTTGTGTCTTTGTTTGTCTTTCATTCCTAGGCACATGAATTTTCATTTATCAGGGATCTCACTGAATTCAGTCTAACCCCGTTCGTGTAGTTGACCATCTACTTGGTGCCAGGTACTGGGTTAAATATCACAGACACCAAGATGGCCCATGTGATCCCAGCTGGCAACAGAGATCACAGTGAAATGAGAAAAAATAGTAGCCACAAAACTGTCATCAAAGTTGGCATAAACAATGTGTTTTGAGAGCACTGAGGAGAAGCAATGACTTCTACCTGGAGGATCTTGAAAGGTTTCAGGGAGAATATGATGCTTGAACTAGAACTTGAAGGAGGAGTAGAATTTTAACAGGTGGTTTCCATGGTGACTTGTAGCAAGAGAACTTCTAAATCCTTTACCGCACTGAAGTTACCTCCATAACAATATCATTTCTTATTCTCTTCCCTCTGTTGACTCTCTCCTCGGTGTGCATGATAAAACATCTTTCTTGTTCCCTAAAACTCATGTCTCCCTGTTTCATGTTAGAAATGACAACATATGCCTCCTGTTTGGAACCCAGAGCCCTAGAGGCTTCTGCAAATCAGATCAGGTCGTTGAAGGGAACTTACACCAGGAGTCAGGACTCTGGTTTGGGCATTCTTCCTCTCTAGCTGCTGGGTATCTGGCCGCAGGTTACTGGAGGACAAGCTGACCAAATAAGATGATGTCTAGGATGGTCAGTTCTAAAATTCTGATACTTTATTTCCTTACATTCATATTACCTATTACTTCTGTTTATCCAGCACATCCTCATTTCCCTACCATCTTCCCCGTTTTTGTAGCTTCTTCTCTGTTAAAGCCTCTACTAAATGAACTTGGCATTCTCCCCTGCCCTCCCTCGCCCCTAGCTCAGTGATTTGCACATAATAGACATTCCACATATAATTGTTGAATGAATGAATGAGGATTCCTGTCTGATTTTTCAATGTTTCCTTAATGTCCTTCGAATCGGTGAGTTACTCAGTGATTCCTAACTCTCCAGGGCTCCAGCCATGCTGTGTGTCATCTGAGAGTGCTTCCTTCCTGGGACTGCTGCTTCTTCTGCTAGGTTGCTGGCTGTTTCATCATCTATAGCCTTACTCACTTGCTCTCCATCCTGTCCTCTGTCACATGTCCCCACAGTTTAGTGGAAAGAACATGGACCTTTGGATATTATTAGGGTCTTAGCCGGTTAGCTGTACCTAATAAATGCTTGTTGAATGAACAGCAGACCTGAGTTAAAATCTTTTTTAAAAAATTTATTTTATTGAAGTATAGTTGAAGTATAGTTGTGTTAATTTCTGTTGTATAGCAAATGATTCAGTTATACATATATATACATTCTTTTTCATATTCTTTTCCATTATCGTTTATCATAGGATACTGAATATAGTTCCTTGTGCTATACAGTAGGACCTTATATAATAGTTTGTATCTTCTAATCCCAAACTCCCAATCCATCCCTTCCTTCCACTGCTTGGCAACCACAAGTCTGTTCTCTGTCTGTGAGTCTGTTTCTGTTTTGTAGATAAGTTTTGTAGATAAGTAGATAAGTTCATTTGTGTCATAGTTTAGATTCTATATACAAGTGATATCATATGGTTTTTGTCTTTCTCTTTCTGACTTACTTCACTTACTATGATAATCTTTAGGTCCATCCATGTTGCTGCAAGTGGCATTATTTCATTCTTTTTTTATGGCTAATATTCCATTGTGTATATGTACCACATCTTCTTTATCCATTCTTCTGTCAATGGACATTTAAGTTGCTTCCATGTCTTGGCTATTGTAAACAGTGCTGCAATGAACATTGGAGCGCATGTATCTTTTTGAATTATAGTTTTCTCTGGATATATGCCCAGGAGTGGGATTGCAGGATCATATGCCATTGAGTTAAAAATCTTAATTTTGCAAGTTAGTTGACTGATTCATAAAATGTGGAAAATAACTCTTAGCTCATAATAATACCTACCTCTAAAGGTTGTCTGAGGGTATGAGTGGAGAACAAATGAAAATAACTTCACATGATATTTGGTGCATAGCAGGTTCTGTTGCTTCCCATGCTCATGAAGAGTTCATTCTTCATCTTGTATTAAATTGATCTAGTGTCCATTCCAGGCTGGCCATCACTATATTACCTTTCCACCTACACCTGATTAATCAACTGCAAATAAGCTTTGATCAGTTGGATAAAAAGACTATTTGCCGTGCATATTTATCTAAAATCTATAAATTGAGTTTTTTTCTGCTGTGTTTGGAAGTACAAGACTAACGTTTCTTTCTTTTTCTTTCTTCCTTTTTTTTTTTGCTTAAAAAAGAAACTGTTAACAGATAACATCTCCAGTATATTCTATTTTAAAGATGAGATATTTGGCATTGTCCTATAGATTTTAATAATTTTTAACTTTATATAATTTTCAAAATACAGAAACCATTAGCTTATTTATCTGATTTTCCAGAAATATTACACATTCTTGGAAATTCTAAGAATATCATCGTACTAAGTAATGCTAAAAATAAGTTCATTCACTCCTACTCCTATTTTTTCTAGTCCTTGTTATCTCTGTCCTTCACTTCTTCCTTACTTTTCTCTATTTTTTTATTGCTTTCTCTCTCTTCAAATATTTAAGCCAAGTATACAATCTAAGTACTCTGGACAAAAAATATTACCTGCCATTTCAGTAAACAAAGAATGTTGCCTGCCATTCCGATAAACAACTGATGTTGCCCACCATCAAGCTATCAGCCACGGCAGCCGCCCCTACTGGTGCTCCCTGAGTGGAATTCAGGGTGGAGAAAAATAACATACTGGCCCTAGATAGTTAAGACGCATATCAAAAGAATAATATCAATGATACCAGACTCTTGCATCTTCCCATACATAAAAAGGCACTAAAATCATTAACTTGAGATGGCTGGGGTTTTGTGTGTGTGTGATTAGCCATAAGCTTTTGATGTTCAACATGTGTTTTTGTTTGTTTTTTCAGCAAAAGCTCCTGTATTTCCTGGCTCCTCCCTTACCTCTCTGGAACAGTTCCTCAGAGCTCTCTGAGACGCTTATTCTGGGCTACAGTCCTCGGTAAGGCCACCGAATAACATAATTCTCAACTTTCAGGTTGTGTATTTTTTTTCAGTCAACAGTACTTAGGAAAAAGTCCCCTGCCATTCATGGAGCTCTTACTATCTAGCAGAGAAGCTTGCTATTTAGAACATGGGAAGGTTCAAAATTCTTGATAAAAATGTAGAAAAGCATGTTTTTAATATATTGTCTATAAGATGTATTTATATGCAGAGACAATATACATGAAATGAGAAATGAATCTACTTATACTCTCAAACATAGTAGAAGCAAACTCAATTTATAGATTTTAGATAAATGTACGTGTAGCAACATGCATAAAGCCACATTGAATTCTTTTGCTCTCATTTACTTTTTCATGCTAGAGTTATTCGCTAACAGTGCTATTCTTTTTATTCTAATTAAGATATCAGCATTTCTATTCTTAAGCATGGCCGTGCAAAATGGTACTGCTCTTGGCTTCATCTCAGAAGGCTTTTGAAGCTGCATAATCAAATGTGGACTTTTCTTTCAGTAATAGTATGTGGCCACTACAGGAATACATTATGTTTTGTAAAAAAAACTATTTTGAACTTTTCTAAGAGGAAAAATCAACAAGCTATTGACTATAACAAATACTGGGTCTATCATAAGTTATTATCTGAAACTTGGCAATATTTTTAACTTTATGGTGACTATATATTACATACAGTCTATATTAGGGATTTAATTTATCCTTACCCATTCTACCCATCCATTTCATAAGTTGCCAGTCTTCTATCTTAAGCAACCTAAGTTATAATTTCTTTGAATTCAAAACAATATTTCTTATTATCACATATTATCTTTTATTTTTTTCAAAATAAGTACATTTATGTTCCACACTATGAATGAGCATATAAAACACATAAATTCTATTTAAATAAATCAGCCTATAGTTGATTACAATTTAAAGTCATTGGATGATAACTTCTGTTTATGCCACTGAATAGCATGTATTCTGTACCTTTCTAGCTCCCAAATGATCTACCAAGATTTGACATCTGTCAGCCAGGCAGACTTGGGGCTTGCTGAGATCATTATCAGACTCATATCAAGGCACCAAAGAGACCAATGCCAACAAACCATACAGGATGCTTTCATTACTCATCCAGATGTTGTATCAGTCAGGGGGCCCCTGAATAAGAATTGGAGTTTAAGCTCTATTTTCCCTGATAACATGCTAGCCCTAAATAAGTGAACTGGTCTGTTCTTAAATTTGGGGTTTTTCTAATATGAAAAATACTTTTTAAATGTAAAGTTCTAATCAAAAGTAACAATATAATTAAAAATATATTTATATCTGGAAAGAACTGGGGTGACTTTAGCTTTGTATTCATACTCATATAGATCAAAGAGTAATTTGGATCATAAGAGATTTAAAATATTGTACTGAGAAAAATTATCAGGATATAAATTGGAATGACAAAGTATAGAAAAATTAGTAAAAGTACATGCAAATTAAAAATTCTCTCCTCTGACATAGAAGAGAAACAGAGGCTAATCCAGAGTTAGGACACTAAGATGCTAGGAATTAAAAAACAGCTAAAGATTAGTGTGCATCGACTCCAGATCACCAGGGAAATGAACGAGCCTCTGAACTGCTCTCTGTGTTTCTACTCTGCCTCTCTAGAGTCAGTTCACAGAATAGCCAGGGTGATGCTTTCAAAACGGTAAGCTGGGACAAAGTGAGCTTATGTGGGAAGCAGTCGCATAGCACAGGGAGATCAGTTCGGTGGTGCTCTGTGACCACCTAGAGAGGTGGGATAGGGAGGGTGGGAGGGAGACACAAGAAGGAGGGGATATGGGGATATATGTATACGTATAACTGATTCACTTTGTTATAAAGCAGGAACTAACACACCATTGTAAAGCAATTATACTCCAATAAAGATGTTAAATAAATAAATAAATAAAAACGTAAACGAGATCAAATCATTTCCTTGCTCAAAACCCAGCAAAGCCTTCCCATGGGCCATAGGATAAATTCGATGGTTCCTACCATGGTTTATGAGGCCCTACATGATCTGGCCCTTGGCTACCTATTCAATTTCATTTCCTATCAGTCTTGTCCGCCCTTTCCATGCTCCAACCACACTGGACTTTTTACTGTTCTGAGGACACACCAAATATGCTTGTGGCACCAGGATTTTTCACTTACTGTTCCCTCTGTCTGGAGTGCTCTTAAATCAGATATTTGCGTGACTCAAATATGACCTTTTCAGAGAAGCCTTCCCTGACTACCCTATCAAAATCAGCACTTCTATTTCTGAATCCTGACATTATATCACATACTTGATTTTTTTAAATTGTCTGTTTCCTCCACTTCAATATATGCTACATGTGGAAAGCGGCTTAGTCTGTTCTGTTCATTGTTATATTCTTCAGGCCTAGAACAATATCTGGTACCTAATAAACACTAAATAAGTATTTGTTGAATAAATGAGTAAATAAATGAATAAATTTCTGACTAAAATATGTTTATATTTTAGTAGTTTAGACAAAGTATTTTTTAAATCTCTTTTTTATTAGTTATCTATTTTATATGTATTAGTGTATACATGTCAATCCCAATCTCCCAATTCATCCCACCACCACCCCCCACGACAGAAGTTTTGAATTACATAGTTAATTGATGGATTCATATTATTTTGCTTCAATTTTCAAGAAAAGCATTTCTTCATTCTTATGTAAAATTAATATTTATTAATTTTTGTTAAATGCTTAGCTCGTAGTGGATGTGCAATAAATATTTGCTGAATAAATGGAGTGCTTACCATGTACAAGTTATTAGACATTTTGGTATTTAATTACCGAAAAGAAAATAGACCAAATCTCCCTGTTACGTGGACTAGGTTATTTTAAACATGATGATGAATTTCGTGTCCCAAGGATCAGTGTTCAATAATCAGTAGGAATGGTAAAAGCCCCCACAGTTTGACAGTCCCTGGCTACATGCAGTGCATACAATTTGCCTTTTCGTTATCTATGTACATTTTGGGCACTGAAATCCATATTATATCACTTCTATCTTCTTTTTTTTTTCATTGGGATGCTCAAAATGATTTAGACTTCCTGTCTGTCAGAATCTTCTTATTCTGAACAAAAACTCCATCAGTGTTGTTTCTTTTAATGATTATTTAATTTGTACCAACCTTTGATATTACTATCCTTTATATCACCTATCCTTCAAACTATGAGTCAGTGTTTACTGCAGAGGTAGGAAATGATTGAAGGTTACTGTCTGCTGTAAGCCTTTGCCAATCAAGCAGTTTCTTCATCTTTAGGCAATTCATTATGTGTCTAATTTAAGTCATTTGATCATTTGATCATTCTGATCTAACTTCCAATTATACTTGTATCAACAGATCTATTTCATTTCAAAGATGCAGCAGCAGCTACTGAAAACTGAATAAATGGGCCTGTACTGGTTGAAAGTGCTTTCTGTAGATTCAGATATTTACATAGAACGAGGAGGAAATGTATATCAATTTATGGCTTATATGCAGCTATTACTAAATCATGAATTGGAATCAGTAGACATGTTAAATATTGCATGTACATTTTGAAGTGAAAGGTTTTGCCTTTTCCCAGCATTGTTTTTATTTTGACTATGGTTTCTGGAGACTACTAGTCAGAGGGTATGCTCTGCAGTATGTGTGGGTAATAAGGAAAGCAAGTGCAAAGCAGACAGTACCTCCCTTTGCTTAGCAAGATTTCGTAGGCAGCAATGCTCTTTTGCTTTCCTAATACGTATGCTGTGCCTGGGCAGACAGCATGCTGTTAGGGTGGTGGTTAGTTAATATTAGGGATTGGACTATATGTCGCTCTATACAGTTTTATCTACAAAAATAATTTATAAAAAATCTAAAATTTATAGCTGTGACTTGTCATTAGAATATTTTTGTTGACAGAGGGACATTAAAATGGTCGCATGGCATTCTCGAGGCTGTCATTGATGCTTTCTTTGCCAGGCTGGTAAGGACTAAAACAGTTACAGGGTTTTAGATGCTAATTCTGAACTTGTTCCACTTGGCTACATATTCTTCAATATGTGTGCCCTTTGAAAGAATTTATGATTAAAGACCAAAGCTGTGGCTAAATCGCACAATTTGTAGTCTATTTTTTAAAGGCTAAAAAAATGATCATCCTTTGGTAATGTTTTTAAATAGCAGGAAACACAAGCCTGTTAAATATAATACACTTTGAAGGAATCTTATTCAAACCATCAACACTAAATAAAAGGACTACTATATCTTTAAAAGAATAATGTATATGCAGAAAACAATGGTGTTCACTTAAGTAGCTCAAGCCTTTTGAACAATAAGTGTGACACTTAGAAGATGTCTCCTTTCTATGAGAAGGTACACATCCTTTGACTTGGTATCACATACAGGAAAGTGGAACCAGAGCTGTCAGCTTGAGAGACTCGGGTCCATTCTCTTTTCCTTGAAGCATAATGCCAGTGTCACAAAATGTTGGTGTTGTCTCACTATACCATAACACAGTGCCATAGTTCAAGCAATCACTACGTCAGCCTAACCTAACTGCAGTGTATGCTTGCGGTCAGAGATAATAAAAAGTTTCACAGGACATGACACTGAAAATGAATGTTCGCTAAATATAAGGACTGTACAGAAATGAGCCAATATATCTATACCAGACCTTAAGTCACACTGGTAAATACTCACTTTTAACTTATAAATTCTAAAGACTACTTTAAATGGATAATGATGATGCTACCAGTTTTTGGAGGGGTGGCCACATCGTAAGAAAGAACTTGTGCACGGACCAAACATGACAGAATCCCATGAATTGAGATATGATTAAATTAACTCTGTTAGAAAAAAATTACCAGAAATATACAGAGGTATCAGGCTACAAGGAACTGAATGGGATGACTCATTTCAATTCAACATAGTCTAATTACCTAGTGATTACATATCTACCTTTGTTTATTAACAATTCATAATTAGATTATATTGGTCAAGGTTCATTTATTCTTGGAATCACTTTGAACACTACAGTTTGACCATGGTAACCCCAAATTCTTAGGAAACTATCTGCATATGGCACTCAATCAAATAACTAATATCATTTTAATCCCATGACTCATCAACTGAGACATGAACTGTGAAACACTGATACTCACTCCTAGCCTGAGACCCTGCTCCCAATCAGTGAAATATACCTAGGATCCTGTGAGTCCATCTCAGAGCCTTTCATACTTTCCCCTATGTTCTTTTATAAGCTAGTTATTAGAAGTTCAGTGAAATTGGACATTCCTCTATTTCAGCCAATGAATGGGGTTCAGAGTCCAAAAGGTGCTTTCCTCAACTGGAGGGAGAAAGAAAGAAACTAAGTTATATTTTCTTTAGCATTTCTTAATATTACATCTTCCAAATAAGTAACAATAAAGCAGCATGGCCAAAAGCTCTGAAGAAATTACAAAAGGCAGAATTTTGGTGTACTCATTCGTTCAGTCATTTATTCAGTAGATTTGTACTGAACATCTAACGTGTGGAAGCACTGGTTTAGGGGATACAAAGGTGAACAGGACGCTACCTAGAGTGAAGAGCAAGGGACAAAAATTAATCATAACTGATTTAGAGGCAGAGACAGGGCTGAGATTAACTGAGCTTGGGCATGGTGGAGTGTCCAGGTTTCGCAGAGAAGGAATGAAGGTTGAGTAGGACATGGTTGGGCACAGGTGTGGGAGACAAATAAATCTTCCAGCAAGAGGGAAGAGTTTGTGCCCAAGCACAGAGACATGAAGGCTTGGTCAAGGAGCTGCAGGTGGCTTAGTAGACCTGGAGGTCCCAGTGTGCCAGGAAAGTAGTAGAGTGAGGCTGAAGAGGTGGGGCCAGATCCTGAGGCAGATCTGGTACCTGCTAAGGACATTGAACTTTACTGTGAAGGCTTAGAGAGCTTTGAAGAATGGAAGCAGAAGAGGACATTGAACTTTACTGTGAAGGCTCAGAGAGCTTTGAAGAATGGAAGCAGAAGTGTAACAGGAGTAATGGGAATGGACTGGAGAGACTGGGACTGGAAGCAGGGAGATCAGTTCAAAGGCCATGTATCAATACAGAGGAGAAATGATGAGGCCTGAGTGACCTGATTACAGCTGTTAGAGCATTCACTCTGCTGACCGTTCTTTGCTTCTTTTCACTTCTGGTTTCTCTTGGACTTCTCTGGCTCCCCCTTCTCAGCCTATTTAATGTCTCTTTCTCTCTCACACTCTACAAGTTGGTGCTCTTCAAAGCTCAGTCCTAATTTCCCCATTCTTCTCTCTTATAGTCTTTCTCTAGGCAATCTCTTCTATTCAGTCTGACAAGCTCAAATTGGTTTCTCTAGCCTAGCATCCACTAGAATTCAACCGCTAGAATCCAACTGCCTACTTGACACACCCACTTGGGTGCCTCCTAGGCACCGACAACCTTAAAAATTAAACTCTTGCTCTTTTCCCAGAAATTTACTTCTATTTCGGTTTTCCCACCTCAGTAATTGGCACCTACATTAACCAAGTGGGAAAGCCAGAAGCCTAGGGGTCAGGATTGATACTCTCTCTCACCTCTTACCCTAATCTTTCACCAAACCTACTCCTCTCTTCACTTTCCTGCTGCCTAAGATGACAAGCTCATCTGAGAGAGTAAGCCTCTGGCTTGTTGACAGATGAGAGCAAGGGACTAGAGGGGGACACTGGTTGGGAGAATTTGTACTATTTGATTCTATGAGGAAAATAAGTTTTATCGGAGCCTGTAAAAATGCAAGCTCTGTTAGAGGCAGTTCTAGTTTCTCTGAGCCTTAGGTTTCTATTCTCTGTCAATAAACAGATATTCTTTCTAACTGGTAGAGTCATTTGAGATAGCCAGGAAAATAATTCTATGTAACTGTGTTGGACTTTTTACTCAGCAAAAAGTTAAAGTGGTTCAACATTTTCCCTTTGATTTAGCTTATCCTTAGTATACTTAATTTCTTTTTACCCTTACACATTAAGATACCATAAATATCCACTTCCTGGTTCTCCTTCCTTCTCAGTTTTGCAAGCATTTTTCATTTATTTGCACTTATCTTTGAGCATTTAATCTAGTGTACTTGTCTTTCTTCCTCTCATTTTATTTTCTTCAATCGCTATTTAAAAGGGGATTTGATTGACTCTGTCCTATTGAATTGGCATCCTGCAGCTTGGCAGTGCCAGATGCGGGGAGGTGGGAGTGGTGTTAGATCTTCTCTTTCCTTTCTCCTCTCTTGCCCTTCCCCATTCAAGCCCTCAGATGATTTCTGTGTGAAACTTTGATCCAATATATTTTCATGCAGCAAAAGTATAATTAAGTATTTAAACATTTCAAAGTCATGAATTTGAAAAACTCATAACTAGCAAAATTACAGTTTTTTTGTGAATTTAGACAAATTATGTTTTTGGTTTATTTGCTGTCTTTTAAGGTAGCAAAATTAACTTTGCTGCACTTAGGAAGTAGCCAGGATATGCTAAGATATTATTACTTAATTCACTGTATCTATGTGATCAAACCAATTCCTTTTAAGGGCAATAATAGTAATATTATTACATAATATTGTGACTCTCCCTTACACATATTCCCACAACATCACTATAATGCTTGGTATTTATTTTAAGGCAAAATATTCTTGGAAATAATTCTTCTGGAAGGAAAACACTGGTGAAATTGTCATGCTAATACTTATTTACTTTTGTTTTATTTATAAAAATAAATTGTATTATAAACAAAAGTAAATAAATATCTAGAAGATTGATGTTTCACTGCTTGTCACTATGGAGATGGTTACTATTACTATCCCAAAATATTATGTTTAATGAGTTCTTTTTTACATTAACGATCATCTGGCAACTATTTGATTTCAGTATAAGAGAGTCACCCAAAGTGGATGATACCTTTTTTTTAAACTTTTATTGTTAGAACTCTTAAAGCATAAAAAGTATTAATAAATTACTGAACACACTTCATCAGAAGCATTGTTGGAAGTACTGGGAGGATCTTCACATGGAAATGTTATACAGAATTTGCCTTTTCAGCTCACAATGCCTTCAAATGTATACATAAATGGGCACTCTAATCTAACTTTAGCTAAACCATTTAAATAACAAAAAATAAAGGCACACTGCATACCAGGAAATTAACTTTGACAATTCTGAACTTAAGGAAGGAAAAGATAACTCTACCATAATGGGTGTACATTTAGAAAAAAATAATGTTAGTGTAAAAATAGCTTTGAAAATTTGTTTTCAGAATTGCTTCCTTCCTCTGAAATGATGATTATAACATGCACAAGATATTGCATTTATAAATATTGTCTTTGTTTCTTTTTTTCTCTTCAGGGTCCTTGTATTTTGCATGGGCTTTTCATGATAGCATATCTGTATTAAAGTTTGCACATTTTTCTTTACTAAGAATAAAGGGCATTGAGAAGTCGTTAGATGGTGATTCAATAGGACAGACAAGGTTAGTCAAATAATTAGAATAATATATAAACTGTGTTCAAAATGATCAGAATATTACATGGGGAATTGGTTTTACATGATGAAAATTATTTTAAAGGCCTTCACTTTTCATAATGTGAAGAAACTTGGTGTAATTATGCTATTTTTGCTTGCTCATGTAAAGTGTTCTCTTTTGGAAATGTGTCTGAACAAATACAGACTAAAATAGTAGGTTTCATACTCTGCTTCTAGGAAACAATTCTGTTGGGAGCTCAATCAAGATGTTCTGCCACTAAAATAAAATAATAACAGCTTCTTTTCCAATTCCTTAAGAAAAACAGAAAAGATTTTTTTCTGATTTTTAAATTTTTCTCCTACACCCCTCCCTTTTTTTGTTTCATTGCTTCTTCAATTTGTCTAGTGACATGTGCTGCTGTAAGTTGACAAAATGAATGAGCCAAGAACACATACGCAATGACACAAAACTTTGTATGTGTTAATTCTCAAGTATATGTTATGAATCATTACTTTTTACGTGTAGAGACTTGCATACATATACAAACTGTCATATTTCTGCAGGTGAATTTCTTCCTTATTCCTTCAACTCAATCAAAATATCATTACTTCATGGAAATCTAAAAAGAATGTCATAAATTTTCAGGTGTTTGAACATTTAAGCATGACTGAGAACCACTGAATTAAAATGCTAAATTTATTTACTAGTTTTTATTTTTTGAGTGTAAATTGTAATCCGGAGATTTTCAGCTATATTTCAGAATCAGGATTGATTATGATGATCATACTTTATATTGTTTGGGCTCAAAACTTTCTCTGAAATAGCAAAGAAAATACAAAGAAGATAGAAAGCATGTTAGCCCATGTCTGTGTTGGGAAAGTTATTTTCAAAAAGCTTTATATTAAGCGATACTATTAATGGCTGCACATCTAACCTAACTTGAGACCTTGAAGATGGTCTCTAGTTTGCATTCCATTAAGTTTTTAATAAGATTTCAACAAAAGAAATAATAAAAAGCATTCTATTTCACCTTTGCTTCTCCTTAACAATTCAGAGTATCAATTATAACATAACCTTCATTTGACTTGCAACCATCCCTGTGCTCTCAACAGCATATTGAATTGTATGCTAACACTTAAAGGGCAAAATATGTCTTGTTTTATTTTTTAACTTTTGTTCCATTTTAAAGTGACCTCTCAAATGTGTAATACTCCTGTCCTTTATCTATTAAATAGTATTTTTAGGCATTTGTCTTCTTATCTTCTGATCATCTCAAGTTGTTGTAAAAGCATTTTTAAAAGCTCAAGAATACATATTCCTCATTCGTATCTTAAAGAGAGGCTATATCTTTCCAAACACAGGTGCTGTCTTTCTTTCTATATTATTGCACTAATCCTATTCTGGGATTGGAAGGGTTGCTTACTCAACTTCCTTTTATTTTACCAGTCACTTTCCAGGAGGACTGATCACAGGACTCTTAGAAGAAATAGGGTGAAGCAGGATGTCAAGGGAAGAAAGAGAAATTTTGATTATTGAAGCTTCCAGAGTTCTCTACTTCTTTAAAGAAGTGTAGAAATTAAGAAAAAAATTTTGAAGAGAAAGAAAAATGAGAGTATATGGTAAAAGCTGAAGGACAAAATAGATTAAACATTTTGGGTGCCCAGAGAACTATCATTTTTCAAAACAGACTCAGCAGTCCTTATCCTTTGTTGATCAGCCAGAAAATATACAATAAATCGTCTTTCACAATAGTGTTTCTCAAAGTCTGGTCTGAAAAAAGGATTAAATGAGGGCGTCCTGGGAATCTGCTCCAAGTCGGCAGGGTCATGGAGAGTGAGTCCTTTCCTGGTGGTGGAGTTAGCCCCAGTGGGAGCAACAGATAAGGCATGGGGACTGCAGGCTGACTACCTAGGGTAGTTTGCCTGGAGGATATAAATATTTTAGGAATATTTTTGTTAATTTAACTTCCTAAGTAGAAAATGAAACTGAATTTGTCAGTTGTTTGTTACCAGCAGGCAGTCAGAACTATTTGAACGTTGGTGAGAAAAGCTTCCATACAGCTCCCAAGTGACACCAAAGAAAGAGCTAAGCCTTAGTATTATACAAATCAAAGTTCATATTACAAACAAAAATCATACACAACTGATTTATACTCTATTTTCTTTTTGTTGTTGTTGTTAGTTTAAAAGGGGGAGATTTAATTAATGGTATCTTGCCGATGCATCTCATTGATTGTAATTCGGAGCAAATGAATCTGCTAGTTTTTTTCCTCCTAAAATTCAGTATTTAACTTATACATTAAGTTAACTGATTTAAGGAGGATAAAAATAAAAACATACATTATAGATATCTATAATTTGTGGGGTAAATATGGTGTCAAACTGGGAAACAAAGTTTAAGAATCACATGAAGAAAAGCAGGGCAGGAATTGGGATCAAAAAGGCAATTACTCAAGAGGACCTGGGATTTTGTTAATGAACAAAGCTTGGATGACCTAAAGACTGATTTTGTGGTAAACCTGGGCCCCTGATTGAAAGAACCGTAGTATACCAGAAGCTGATTTAAAGGATGACTGTGGCTGAACATGAAATGGAGAGAAAAGATAGAAAGATAAATTTTATTAGTAAGATTCAGTACTCCATGTACCATAACTAAGAGTGATAAGACACAAGTAGAAGTGTGAAGTTTGGAGAACTGCCCCAGGAGCATCATCATATATGGTAACACTGAGCTATTGGAAAAGGATTTCAAACAGAGAAAGAACAATGGCAGATGAAGGTGTGGGAAGCCTGAGAACATTCTGAAAATCTGAGTGAGCTGAAGATGACAGATGTCTTCAAACAGGAAAAAAATAACTAATACAGGAACTAAATCCTTAGCTCATAGCTTATTTCTCTCCTAATTTAGTTGTTACTGTTCCACTGTCTTCTGGAATTTAAATTTGCAGAGGAGAAGTCTGAGGTTATTCTCATTTTGTTGTTTTGCAGGCACATAAACTGGAATTACATGAAATTTACTGGAATAAAAATGGAATTACATTTCCCAGAATTTGCTTTCCTACATTGGTTCTGGGCCACAGGAGAATCAGCTGGAAGTAAAGCAGCAGCTGTTTTACTGTGAAGGTTCATAAAAGGTACCAGAAGCAGCTGCAGGCCACAGTGATTGTTGCTGATCTGCTGGTACCTCACTTCATTATTGTGGGGCAGCAGTGGAGGCTGCAGCATCTCAAGCTCCCACTAGATTTCCTCCATCAGTTTCTCTGAGTCCTGAGCCAGTGGGTAGGCAGCTCCATAATAAAAGGTAACAACTTCTTCTGCAAGTTACCCACATCACTGATGTTGGAGGCTGTGAGTGGCAGAGATGCATTCTAGTTGGTCCTTGCTGTCTTCCCTATCTCATACCCAGCTTCTCTTCCTGACCAGTGCCCTTGCTGACCCATCAGGGTCACTATCAGGGCCAACACCAGATACAGTAGCAGCCGACTTCTTACTTCTTCAGCAGCTCCCACAAATGCATAAGGTCTTATTCCTATAAAAAAATTCCTAATTCTGTAACATTCATAGTAACACTGTTTTTTTTTTTTTTTTTTTTAATTGAACCCGTTTGAGGGAGTAGGTAACTTGTCTCTTTCTACCTGGTTGTTTTCAGGGTTTTTTTTTTTTTTCTTCTTCTTCTATTTTTATGATTAAAAACATTTTCCGGGATATGTCTGGAGTGGGCATGTATTCACTAATTCATTGATTCTGCCTGGGAATTTGTCTTTTTTTTAAATTAATTAATTAATTAATTTTTGGCTGCGTTGGGTCTTCATTGCTGCGCGTGGGCTTTCTCTAGTTGTGGCAAGCAGGGGCTACTCTTACTCTTTGTTGTGGTACGCAGGCTTCTCATTGTGGTGGCTTCTCTTGTTGAGGAGCACGGGCTCTAGGTATGCAGGCTTCAGTAGTTGCAGCTTGTGGGCTCTAGAGTGCAGGCTCAGTAGTTGTGGTGCACGGGCTTAGTTGCTCTGTGGCATGTGGGATATTCCCATTGCGGTGGCTTCTCTTGTTGTGGAGTGGGAATTTTTCTTTTAATCTATACTCAGTTGTTTGGGGAATTGTTCATTTACACTCAAGGAAGTAGTTTTTGATTATCTGTTTTATTATTATTATCAATAATAATACTGTTAAAAAAATAATAATAATACTGTTTATCAGATTTACTACTTGCCAGGAGCCAAATGCTTTAGATGCATTATATCCTTGATCTCATTACAATAAAAATGATGTAGATATCTCCCAATGAGCAAATTAAATATTATGTTGGATTTCCCTATATTATAGAGTATGAAAAATGAGAAGATGTTGGGAATTTTTTTGGTTGGTTTGTTGGCTTGCGTATTCATCTTTAGAACATGTCTTGATTTACCTAAAACTAGTTTGCCAATATGCAAAGTGTGTGGATTGTGATTTATCCTATTCCCTGTCCTTTTTCACGTCTACATACTCCTTTTTCATGTCTACATACTCCTTTTTCGTGTCTACATCTGAGTGGTGGGTTGATGGCCACACCTCCTAGTCCAATGTCCAGTACCTAGGCTTTTATCTAAAAGAGACAGCGTTCCCACCTTTTCTCTAAGACACTTTGAATAGATTCAGACACAAAAATTGACAATCATGGATATGCCCAGCATCCATGGCTCTCTCTGTATGCCACAGGCAGGGTCATCCATGACCCTCCTCTGCCTGTGGCATTTTTTTTTTGTGGGAACTACACCAACTGCTGGTATACCCACTTCTTGCCTACTTATATTCTAGGAATTGTGGTTTCTGCCTGCACATTGAGAGGGAGAGAGGTGGTCATGGGAAAGAAGAGGGGCATAGCAGCACTTTGGCTTTCTACGAATGCATCACTGATCTACATGGAGAAGGCCACCCAGTTCTCTGACTGGTTTGTCCTTATGTTTTTCAAAACAGGCTGGATGTAGGGGTGGGTAGTCTTTGTTTCTTCAGGCAAAGAATTGGTAGATGTTGATCTCATTTTAAAATTCCATTTTATTGGTCTTTTAGTTAGTAAAATATCTGCAGCTTTTGATAGTTAAAAAAATAGCTGTCTATCTATCTATCTATCTATCTAACATCCATCTATATTTCCAGTTGTTTTATTAGTGGGGAAAAGTTTCATTAGCTTTGCTAGCTGGACACAATATTAAACTGGGAGATCCTTCCCCTCACCACATCTATAATCTCCTTTTTAGTGATGTTTCTGTTATCCTTAGATTACATGAATTTGGGACAGACTATACTTGTTGGAGGAAGGCCTAGAAACTCTCATTGATTAAAGATAATCACACATTTCAAAGTAATTAAGAAGGATGTTAAAGAAAGATTAACAAAATGAGTCTTTCCTCTGAAATTCTGTGAAAGAACACTGCAGAGGGGAAGAATTTGGGATCAAAGCATGACCAGCTTACAGATATACTTTGTGACAGTCAAATATCTCTTATACATGTATTTATTGTAAAAGCAGAATATTCCCATATTTCTTTATTCATGGGATAATTTTGAATATATCTCCCATACATAAAGGTTATCCATAGTTGATTTATCATATACACTAAACTGGAATTCTATTTTATGTATACTTCCTGCTCTTCATTTTGCTACAATTTGCATTAAGTCAACACAGACTATAATAAGTCAACACATTATTTCAATTTAAATATAGCATAGGGTTGCAGTCTGTAAAAAAATCATGAGTGCCCTTCAGTGTTTTGTTATATATTTATTTATTAATAAATATGGTAGGCGCTTGTCTTTTCAAGAGTAAAATCAAAGAGAAGCTGTGAAATGTATCAAATTAAGTGGAATGTTTTCTCAATGTTAGTGTCATACTCCATAGAGCTGTGTCAGGCATGTGGAGAACACTGGCAGTTCTTGAACAGAACTTTAAAACAGTTATCCTACAGTAAAACCAGAATTTGAGTTAGAATTTACCTATTGTAAATTGTGTGTAGCAGATTGCAAATTTTGTTTAATATTTTCTAATATTAAAGACACAAGTTTTAAAATATATAATCTCAGAGTATATGGTCAATGTTTTATACAAGTCTTTCCACATTAAGGATAAGGAAGATGGATGCTAGAGTTTTGCTTTTTTAAGCACTTAATTTAGACTCTATCCTCAGATTTCTTTATTAGTTTGTCCAGTGGCTTCTGCAAAAAGATTCTAAATCCAATATCTATTTCTTTGTCAGTGACCACTGAGAAGCTTCAGCATGAAAGTAAACATAGATGGGACTCTGAGAAGAATAATGTTGCCGCTTCTTTATGCAGCTGAGTTTTCTAAATTAGGTTCATTGCATGGATAATTTCCTATAACCACAGGGGGCAGAGCTGGCTGGTTGACTGTGAGAAAATTAATGAGCAGCAGAGAAGCCTGAAAAAAGAGGGAAGGAATGAGGTATACTATTGCCTAATGTAAAGGAAATACACTAATGTCCAGATGAAGGGAAGTGATCAGAAGTTTACTCAGTCAGGACTAAATAATTGATCTGGAGAAAATGCAGTGGTAGTCAGTGAGAAATCCAGACTTCCAGCTATGTCGGGCGTTGAATTGGTGACTAAGAGGGTGCTGATGGTTGTTTTGCTTGAATGATGCCTACTTTTCTAGGACTGTTAATGGTGGTTCAATTTCAATTTAAAGCATTTCTATTGAGCTTTTGAATTATTGAGCAGGGATGATAAGGGATGTGCCTATGATCAAGTGTGAGGTTACTAGTTAAGTTGGTGCTGGGTAAGGTCTTATCTGAGGAAGAAATTCACAGGACACAGGAAGGGCTTTCATTATGATACAGGGTTTTTGTTGGAGAAAGAAAAAAAGACTGCTGGATGGGGAAGACATGGAAAACAGCACAGTTCAAATCTAAGAAGTTGGTGAAAATTACTCAGGCACAGTTATAAAGGGTAGAAATGTTTTTCTGTGTAATGAAAAGCAAAATTTCTGCTTGAGCATATTATCATGGGGTATAGAATTCAGTACTTGCATTTTCCCTGGGAAGAGATCTGAAGTTGTGCCACAGTAATAGAAAAATCTGTCTGGAAGCAGTACACTGATTTTGGCATATATCTTTTTAAACTGGGAGATTCAGAAATGCATAAACAGATTCCTAGTGTTTCCTTCCTATCTAGGAGTGGTACTAGTCTTAAACGAAACAGGATATGGGATGGGTGCCTGCTCGAGGGGGTGTGATACACAGTAGGGAGGAGGAACGTCTGAATGCAGCAAATGGCTGCAGCACAACTGCTTTTGTAGCTTTGTACAAAGAGAAAAATACATACTCGATTGAACTATTTAACTAACACTTATTTCTAAACTACAGAGTTGAATTGTTGCTTGGTTATTCATACATTCTTTCATGAAACATGATAAAACTGCAATGCATTTATCGCTAAAATGCTGGTGAGAAGTTGCTAAAGAAATAAATATACATTGCTTGTGAACTTCTGCCCCTCTCTCCCAATCCCTTGCGTGGCTCTCACTTTTGCTCAGTTCACAGTATCATAAATCCGAAACAATAAGTACCATTCCTCTCTTGATCACACATTAGCTGATAGGTGTTCTATTGTACATAAATAGGCCAACATGAGGACACCAGTTACTGTGCTGCCAGCACTTCCTTGGAGTTGCTGGTAAGGGTACAGAGTGTTTGACATAGGAGAGGAGGGAAGGCTGAAGTGTGAAGACAAAGGTGAAAGGAGGCATAGCCCTACTCATAACCCGGCTCAGTATGGGCACTTTGCTGCTGTAATAGATGACTGTGTGTCAATGCATATTAATATTTGATGTGCATCATCATATTATCCTTTATGTGCACTTTCACAATATTGGAAAGCGGTAAGGCTGTTCTAGACAAGGATTTCTATGGCCAAGTGCCGTGGCTTTTACTTGGTGAAATTAGCACACACCCTGTCCTTACAATGTCAAAAGGGATGCTTCTGTTTATACTGAATAAACAGGCAGAGGCTGGGTCCAGCTTTTTTTAAAAACACTGTATTATCTTGAGTGCATAAATAAGATTGACAAAATAGTTCTTCTTAAATGGCACACTGATGCATTTTGTATTCTGATCCTTGGAAACAAAGACTTAGCTTCTGTCATTATAAAAGACCCTTGAAACAGATCTGGAAGTGAAAGCTTATGCATTGTGGGATAGACCGATGAAGAAAACTGAAGAAAATGCTTAGATCTACAAAGGCTTCTGCCCATTTTTATTTTCTTTTTCTGAAAATTGAATACAAGCTCTGGGAAGCATTATTTGCTCACACAATGCCTGACCACATGTGCGAACCATTAAAAGGGCGTAGCTCCCCTGCCATTTTGATGCGGCCCAAAATAAAAATGTAAATGCTAATGGAACAGTTTCTCCAGATATGCTCCAGCTGTCTTTTGTATCATTAATTCTCTTCTCAAATACAATAATTCACCCATGACAATAACCTAAATAAGATTTTTTAGAGGTCAGAAAGAACCTATGCTTGAAGAGAGGACAGTTCACAACAAAGGGGTAAAAAGAGAAATTAGAATATGTGGTTTGTGGAAAGATAAAAATCTGAAATCATAAAGGCAGTCAGTCATAAGATCTGGCAACACCTGAGGAAAATATGAAGGTCAGGTTCTCATATTGATTGTTTTTAACAAAGACCACTCATCAGAATATTAATCAAACTTCCATTGCATCATTTATTCATTCATCCATTCACTCATTCCATAAGCATGTTTTCAGGGCTTGCTAAGTGTTGCATGTTATATAAGACAAAGGAGTGCCAGGATATATATCAGAGAGGGACCTTGTCCTTAAGGAGGTTACCATCAGGTACAGTACCTAAGATAATAAGCACGAAAGTAACTATAGCATACAAGGAAGAAAGGAACAAATCAAGAGAGAAAAATGATATTGGATGATGTAGGAAGCATCTAACATGGCCTTTAATGACCCCTGCCTCCTGGTATTCATGCCCTTGTGTAATTCCCTCCACCTGAGTATGGGCTGGACCCAGCAACTCTCCTCTAATAGAGCAAAAGTGGTGGGCAGGGCTGACTTCATGGGCATGTGGACTGCCCACACAGGGACCTGCATTTGGTTTAGTGTTCTGCTGTCATCAACTTGAAATTTTATCTTCGAATTTCATAAGCAGAGTCCAGTGACGCAGTGGAGTGTGCACATGAACAGAAGAGGTAGATTCAATATGTGTGTCTGCCTCCCTTCTCGGCCACCCCATTCCTATATAGGTGTTCTCAATATATATAGGCACAGGAGTCTGTGATTCATAGGAGCTCATGAGACTCAAAGCAAGTACGCAGTAAATGGCCTGCTTCTACAACTGAGTAAGTGGAGGCCCTGCCAGCCCGACAAAATGTCCTTTCCTTTCAACCCAGAACTTTTTTTAGCAGATACGAAGAAGGCAATGAATGACCAAGGAACTCTACCAAATTTTTTTTTCATGTTGCTCTTCTGGGTTAGCCAGCCACTCGTGCTAAAAATTATGACTTGATAAGAAAGAGAAAAGACAACCCATAGTTCCTGTTCTTTTCAGTCCTTTCTTACTCATCAGTACACTGAAGGTAGAGAGGGTTGGTACAATGTGTAAATATCAAGCAATGAATTAAAAACATTTGAGTTAGTTTTATGCAATAGTTTCTACTGTTCTTGAAGGAACAAAATGTATGTGCCTGTATGAGCTACAAAGTATGATCCTGTAGAGATTCTGTATACAAATTTAGTGTTCTTACACTTGCATTTAATCCTGGCTTTGTACGATATAAAAATTAACAGTAAAAGTCATGCTAATAATTAAAAAATTTAACCTTTCTCTATTCAGAATGACAGAGCAAATAAAAATCACCATGACAACTGAAGAAAGAGACTAACAAAAGAAAGGAAAAAAGCTTTTGATAGAACTTTTTTCCTACTTTTTGAACTATGGGCTTTACATTTTCCTTTTGCCTTGGGTCCCACAAACAGCAGGCCCTGGCTTCAATCTTTCTTTCTCTCGTTCTTTCTCTCTGTCTCTCTCTGTCTCTCTCTCTTTCCCCTTCTATGTGAAATCTTTCTCTGGGGGTTGAGGTAGAGAGCAAGCTACCATTTTGTGAGGAGACTTAGCCAAGAGCACAGAAGGACCCGTGTCTTGTCAGCAGCCATGGGAGTGAGCGTGGACCTCATCTTCCCCCAGTTGAGCCTTGAGACGACTGCAACCCCAGCTGACATCCTGACTGCAGGCTTGGGAGGGACCCTGAGTCAGAAGCAGATGGCTAAGCCACACTCAGATTCCCGACCAACACAAGCTATGAGGTAAATGTTGTTTCAAGCTGATGAATTTTGGGGTAATTTCTTTTGCAGCAATAGAAAATGAATGCACTGGGATTCAGTGGAATAAGAGCTTACTTCTAAGGACTGAGGAAGATCATTTGACATGTCTTTTTTTTGTTTTGTTTTGTTTTTGTTTTTGTTTTTTTTTTGCGGTATGCGGACCTCTCACTGCTGTGGCCTCTCCCGCTGCAGAGCACAGGCTCCGGATGTGCAGGCCCAGCGGCCACGGCCCACGGGCCCAGCCGCTTCGCGGCATGTGGGATCCTCCTGGACCGGGGCATGAACCCGTGTCCCATGCATCGGCAGGCGGACTCTCAACCACTGCACCACCAGGGAAGCCCTGACATGTCTTTTGTGATAAGCATTTAGTGATGGAGGACACAGCTTTGAGGTAGAGGAGGCTGTGTAATTTGGGCTAGGGCAACACTTCTCAAGCCTTTGGTTCTCAAGAGCCCTTTGTAATGTTAAAAAATATTGAGAACCTCAAAGAGCTCTTATTTATGAAAATTATATCTATTGATATTTATCATACTGGAAAGTAAAACAGGCATTAAAATTTTTGTATTTATTTCATTTAAAAGCAATAATATATGCATTGCATATTGACATTAACATATTTTTGTAAAAATAAGTATATTTTCTAAAAATATAATGAGAAGAATGGCAATGTGTACATTTTTGAAAATCCCTTCACTGTTTGGCTTAATAGAAGAATGCTAGATTCTAATGCCTGCTTCTGCATTGAAACTGTTGGATAACACATATCAAGTAGCCTCTGGAAAACTCCACTGTGCATTTGCGTGAGAATGAGAATGAAAAAGGCAAATAATATCCTAGTCCCTGGACCACACATTGAGAACAACTGATCTCAGGCATGGAGATGGGAGAGTTCAGAGCACACATTGGCTAGAGTATGCTATAGAAAGAAAATCTCGGGAAGGTAGATCTCAGAAGGCTTGAATATCATACTCAATAGCTTATGCAATAAAGGGTTTGGCAGAAATTATTTGATGTCAATCCAAAAGCCGTTCTTGCTCTCCTTCCTTGCTAAAGAATCCTTGATTCTATTCAGATATTGGAAGTGTGAAGTATTGAGGGGATGCATGTTAATTGGGCTTCCTTTTTCCCATGATTGCTATAAGTGCAAACATATGACACAGCCATGGCAATACAAAAAGTCTGCTGTTGCAGGTGTTCATGGCAATGTGTAAGTCTTCGTTGAGACAGAGCTTTCTCCTTTCTGACCTTGGACACTGTGCTGAAAGAATAGGATGTTGTAACCACCGTTTCAATGATGAGGAGGCCCAGAAAATCTGAGTGAGCTGACCCAGAGCGTGGGTACTGTGGAGCCACTGAGTTGTTGAAGATTTTGGAACTGTGAACTGACAAGCCCGTTGACATATGTGGAGATTGAACTGACTGCCATCGACTTGGCTTTGAGGCACCAGCTAGGTGGTTATTAAAATAGTCCAGGTAAAGGTGATATGGGTCTGAAATACACTGGTTATCAACAGAAACAGAAAAGAATAGAATAGACATGAAAGAATAGTAGAGGTAAATTTTGTAGGACTTGGCTGCTGAATAGATGGATATTGGTGTGTGTGGACGGGGGATGGAAAGGAAGCATCAGCCATGACACAGTTAATTGCCTGCCTGGGTAATTAGAAGAACAGTGGTGCCAGAAACACTGCACATGTAATAGGTTTGGGAGGGAAGATGATGGATTAAATTTGGACATATGGAGTGAAGGAGATAACCTAAAATACATGGTGCATGGTTGGTACTCAATAAATGTCTGTTGTGATATAGGACAAAATTAATCTGATATCCTTAGGGCTTGCTTCCTTCACACTTTCACTAAAATGTTGCCTTCTTATGGAAGCCTTTTTTGATCACTCTATCTAAAATTATAATATTCATGCTTCACTTCTTAACATTCGTCCGAAATGTCTTAATAAGTCCTATGTCATTTGTACGCTCTTTTTTTTTCTTACCTGAGCACTTATCTAATGAACTATATATATGTTTACTTACTTATCATGTTTTCCTAATAGAAAGTAAGCTCAATAATGGAACTTTTTATCTGTTTCGTTCACTGCTGTAACTCCAGCACCCAGACCAACACCTGACACTTAGTTGATAATAAATACATATTAAAGGAGTGAATAAATACTCAGAGCATGAGAGTCAGGCCTGCAAAAATATTTGTCCATCATATGCCTAAAGGTAGCAATTGAAGCCTCAGGACTAGATGAATGTATGGTAATTGAACACTGAACTCACAAAGATAACACCAGATATTTATTGAGTAACAGGATCGTCTTAAACATTTTATTATATACAGCTGAGCAGTTAACCCTTATAAAAATTTTATGGGTAGACAGTTATCTCTCCCACTTTATAGGTAGAGAAGCTGAGGTTCAGAGAGGTCAGTAACTCAACTAAGGTTAAAAAATTAGTGAAGGAGCTAGTCCTTTAAGTAAAAGACCAAGATAAGCTCTTATGCAGAACTTTTAACAAATTTTATCTAATGGATGGCATTTTAAATTATGTTCAGTCATGGTGTGTAGTTTTCAAGGAAAATGATCCAGAGTTGTTCTTGCTTTCTGGCTTTGTATAAAGCAGAAGTCACTCCTTTCTTAAACTTTCAAGAAAAATAATCCCAGACTTTAAAATCAGAAGCTCATTCAGATAACTATACATCCTTGTAAACATCTCTTCTAGTGTCTGAATAAAACAAGAGTAAAAATTGATCAAATGAAAAAAAATTTAAAGTTAAAAACAAAATCAATTTGCCTATTGAAAAGGCAAAGCATTTTTAGCCCCACTGGTTTTCTGGCTGGAACTATAGCGAAGTGATATTGGGGGACCTTATAAAATGCATAACACTAGCTGTGTAGGAGAGATTGTACTTTTCTTAAAGTCAATGTGTTGGCTGTAAGTTAAAGTTACATGATGTTGAAGGCGAGTCAGCACATCTTTTTCCTTAATGCTTCAGAGATGTTCTTCACAAGAAAATGACCACACACTTATTTCATTTAAAACAGACTCAGCCTAAGGATGGTTTTCCTCCTTCTATGAAAAAGCAGGCTATCAGTGAAGATAAGGACTATTGGCTTTGCAATACAGTTTTACATTTCGTTCATGGGCATGAGATGGAAAAACAAGATGAAATGATTCTTTTATTGGTATTCAATTAAAAAATACCATGACTATGCCATTAGTTTGTATAAATCCTAGAAATGTGTTTCAAACGAGAGTGTATTATGTTGAGGAAAAGACAGAAGTATATAACCTTGGGCAGATCGTTTAACTTCTCTCTACTTTTACATTTACAAGCAGTAATACAAAGAGACAGGATTATATGATCTCCAAGGTCCCGTCCAGATGGATTTAACACACTATGATTATTTGAGAGGGAATTTAGTGTAGTAGTAAGCAGCCTGGGCTCTGGAACCAGCCTGCCTATGTTTAGATCCTGCTTCACTTCACTTTCTAGTCATATGACATGATGTGGGTACGCTGTAACCCTTTAAACCTCAGGCTCCTTTTTGTCAAGATGAGGATAGCAACCCTTGTACGATCTTTTTGAGCATTAAACGTAATCATCATTGTAAACTGTTTAGCATTGGATTCAGTAAGGAATCAATAAACAGTATTGTGAACAACTGCTATTTATAAGTTAAACTTTTTTTACCCTCTAACAACAACAAAAATTTTTCTTTTTAATTTATTTATTTTTGACTGTGTTGGGTCTTTGTTGCTGTGCACAGGCTTTCTCTAGTTGTGGAGAGTGGGGGCCACTCTTCGTTGTGATGCGTGGGCTTCTCATTGCGGTGGCTTCCCTTGTTACGGAGCACGGGCACTAGGGTGCGTGAGCTTCAGTAGTTGTGGCGCACAGGCTTAGTTGCTCTGCAGCATGTGGGATCTTCCCAGACTAGGGCTGGAACTCATGGCCCCTGCACAGTGGGCAGATTCTTAACCACTGAGCCACCAGGGAAGCTCCAACAAAAACTTTCTTAAGAATACAGGATGGTATGACTTTTCTTGGTCAAACTCTAACACATTTACACTGTTTTAAAAATCTATTTAGGGTTTCCCTGGTGGCGCAGTGGTTGAGAGTCCGCCTGCCGATGCAGGGGACGCGGGTTCGTGCCCCGTCCGGGAAGATCCCACATGCTGCAGAGCAGCTGGGTCCGTGAGCCATGGCCGCTGAGCCTGCGTTTCCGGAGCCTGTGCTCTGCAACGGGAGAAGCCACAACAGTGAGAGACCCGTGTACCGCAAAAAAAAAAAAAAATCTATTTAACTATTACACTAATATTGGAAGTATAAAAAAAAGGCAAAACATTAATTTCATTTATACAGTCCCAAACAATTGGCTTGATTGCTTTCACTCCCTCCACCATCCCCACCTCAGGAGAATAGTTGTTAAGATTCGAGGCTTATTTATTTTTATTTTATTTTTTTATTTTATTTATTTTTTTATACAGCAGGTTCTTATTAGTCATCAGTTTTATACACATTGGTGTATACATATCAATCCCAATCGCCCAATTCAGCACACTACCATCCCCACCCACCCGCGGCTTTCCCCCCCTTGGTGTCCATACGTTTGTTCTCTACATCTGTGTTTCAACTTCTGCCCTGCAAACTGGCTCATCTGTACCATTTTTCTATGTTACACGTAAGTGCATTAATATATGATATTTGTTTTTCTCTTTCTGACTTACATCACTCTGTATGACAGTCTCTAGATCCATCCACGTCTCAACAAATGACCCAATTTCGTTCCTTCTTATGGCTGAGTAATATTCCATTGTATATATGTACCACAACTTCTTTATCCATTCGTCTGTCCATGGGCATTTAGGTTGCTTCCATGACCTGGCTATTGTAAATAGTGCTTCAATGAACATTGAGGTGCATGTGTCTTTTTGAATTATGGTTTTCTCAGGGTATATGCCCAGTAGTGAGACTGCTTGATCATATGGTAATTCTATTTTTAGTTTTTTAAGGAACCTCCATACTGTTCTCCATAGTGGCTGTATCAATTTACATTCCCACCAACAGTGTATGAGGGTTGCCTTTTCTCCACACCCTCTCCAGCATTTATTGTTTGTAGATTTTTCGATGATGGCCATTCTGACTGGTGTGAGATGATATCGCATTGTAGTTTTGATATGCATTTCTCTGATGATAAATGATGTTGAGCATTCTTTCAAGTGTTTGTCGGCAATCTATATCTTCTTTGGAGAAATGTCTATTTAGGTCTTCTGCCCATTTTTGGATTGGGTTGTTTGTTTTTTTGGTATTGAGCTGCATGAGCTGCTAGTAAATTTTGGACATTAATCCTTTGTCAGTGGCTTCATTTGCAAATATTTTCTCCCATTCTGAGGGTTGTCTTTTTGTCTTGTTTATGGTTTCCTTTGCTGTGCAAAAGCTTTTAAGTTTCCTTAGGTCCCATTTGTTTATTTTTGTTTTTGTTTCCATTACTCTAGGAGGTGGATCAAAAAAGATCTTGCTGTGATTTATGTCAAAGAGTGTTCTTCCTATGATTTCCTCTAAGAGTTTTTTAGTGTCTGGTCTTACATTTAGGTCTCTAGTCCATTTTGAGTTTATTTTTGTGTATGGTGTTAGGGCATGTTCTAATTTCATTCTTTTACATGTAGCTGTCCAGTTCTCCCAGCACCACTTACTGAAGAGACTGTCTTTTCTCCATTGTATATCCTTGCTTCCTTTGTCATAGATTAGTTGACCATAGGTGCGTGGGTTTATCTCTAGGCTTTCTATCTTGTTCCATTGATCTATGTTTCTCTTTTTGTGCCACCATATTGTCTTGATTACTGTAGCTTTGTAGTATAGTCAGAAGTCAGGGAGCCTGATTCCTCCAGCTCCATTTTTCTTTCTCAAGATTGCTTTGGCTATTCGGGGTCTTTTGTGTCTCCATACAAATTTTAAGATATTTTGCTCTAGTTCCATAAAAAATGCCTTTGGTAATTTGATAGGGATTGCATTGAATCTGTAGATTGCTTTGGGTAGTATAATCATTTTCACAATATTGATTCTTCCAATCCAAGAACATGGTATACCTCTCCATCTGTTGGTATCATCTTTAATTTCTTTCATCAGTGTCATATAGTTTTCTGCATGCAGGTCTTTTGTCTCCCTAGGTAGGTTTATTCCTAGGTATTTTGTTCTTTTTGTTGCAATGGTAAATGGGAATATTTTCTTAATTTCTCTTTCATATTTTTCATCATTAGTGTATAGGAATGCAAGAGATTTCTGTGCATTAATTTTGTATCCTGCAACTTTACCAAATTCATTGATTAGCTCTAGTAGTTTCCTGGTGGCATCTTTAGGATTCTCTATGTATAGTAACATGTCATCTGCAAACAGTGACAGTTTGAGTTCTTCTTTCCTGATTTGTATTCCTTTTATTTCTTTTTCTTCTCTGATTTCTGTGGCTAGGACTTCCAAAACTATGTTGAATAATAGTGGTGAGAGTGGATATCCTTGTCTTGTTCCTGATCTTAGTGGAAATGCTTTCAGTTATTCACCATTGAGAACGATGTTTGCTGTGGGTTTGTCATATATGGCATTTATTTTGTTGAAGTAGGTTCCCTCTCTGCCCACTTTCTGGAGAGTTTTTATCATAAATGGGTGTTGAATTTTGTCAAAAGCTTTTTCTGCATCTATTGAGATGATCATATGGTTTTTCTTCTTCAGTTTGTTAATATGGTGTATCACATGGATTGATTTGCATATATTGACGAATCTTTGCATCCCTGGGATAAATCCCACTTGGTCATGGTGTATGATCCTTTTAATATGTTGTTTGATTCTGTTTGCTGGTATTTTGTTGAGGACTTTTGCATCTATATTCATCAGTTATATTGGTCTGTAATTTTCTTTTTTTGTAGTATCTTTGTCTGGTTTTGGTATCAGGGTGATGGTGGCCTCATAGAATGAGTTTGGGAATGTTCCTTCCTCTGCAATTTTTTGGAAGAGTTTGAGAAGGATGGGTGTTAGCTCTTCTCTAAATGTGTGATAGAATTTACCTGTGAAGCCATCTGGTCCCGGACTTTTGTTTGCTGGAAGATTTTAATTACAGTTTCAATTTCATTACTTGTGATTGGTCTGTTCATATTTTCTATTTCTTCCTGGTTCAGTCTTGGAAGGTTATACCTTTCTAAGAATTTGTCCACTTCTTCCAGGTTGTCCATTTTTATTGGCATAGAGTTGCTTGTAGTAGTCTCTTAGGATGCTGTGTATTTTTGCAATGTCTGCTTTAACTTCTCATTTTTCATTTCTAATTTTATTGATTTGAGTCCTCTCCCTCTTTTTCTTGATGAGTCTGGCTAATGGTTTATCAATTTTGTTTATCTTCTCAGAGAACCAGCTTTTAGTTTTATTGATCTTTGCTATTGTTTTCTTTGTTTCTATTTCCTTTATTTCTGCTCTGATCTTTATGATTTCTTTCGTTCTGCTAACTTTGGGTTTTGTTTGTTCTTCTTTCTCTAGTTCCTTTAGGTGTAAGGTTAGATTGTTTATTTGAGATTTTTCTTGTTTCTTGAGGTAGGCTTGTATAGCTATAAACTTCCCTCTTACAACTGCTTTTGCTGCATCCCATAGGTTTTGGATTGTCGTGTTTTCATTGTCATTTGTCTCTAGGTATTTTTTGATTTTCTCTTTGATTTCCTCAGTGATCTCTTGGTTATTTAGTAACATATTTTTTAGCCTCCATGTGTTTGTGTTTTTTACGGTTTTTTCCCTGTAATTCATTTCTAATCTCATAGCGTTGTGGTCAGAAAAGATGCTTGATATGATTTCAGTTTTCTTAAATTTACTGAGTCTTGATTTGTGACCCAAGATGTGATCTATCCTGGAGAATGTTCCATGTACACTTGAGAAGAAAGTGTAATCTGCTGTTTTGGGATGGAATGCCCTATAAATATCAACTAAATTTATCTGGTCTATTGTGTCATTTAAAGTTTCTGTTTCCTTATTTATTTTCATTTTGGGTGATCTGTCTATTGGTGTAAGTGGGGTGGTAAAGTCCTCCACTATTACTGTGTTACTGTCAATTTTCTCTTTTATAGCTGTTAGCAGTTGCCTTATGTATTGAGGTGCTCCTGTGTTGGGTGCATATATATTTATAATTGTTATATCTTCTTGGATTGATCCCTTGATCATTATGTAGTGTCGTTCCTTGTCTCTTGTAACATCCTTTATTTTAAAGTGAATTTTATCTGATATGAGTATTGCTACTCCACCTTTGTTTTGATTTCCTTTTGCATGGAATATCTTTTTCCATCCCCTCACTTTCAGTCTGTATGTGTCCCTAGGTCTGAAGTGGGTCTCTTGTAGACAGCATATATATGGGTCTTGTTTTTGTATCCATTCAGCAAGTCTGTGTCTTTTGGTTTTAGTATTTAATCCATTCATGTTTAAGGTAATTATAGATATGTATGTTCCTATGACCATTTTCTTAGTTGTTTGGGTTCGTTTTTGTAGGTCCTTTTCTTCTCTTGTGTTTCCCACTTAGAGAAGTTCCTTTAGCATTTTTTATAGAGCTGGTTTGGTGGTGCTGAATACTCTTAGCTTTTGCTTGCCTTTAAAGCTTTTGATTTCTCCATCGAATCTGAATGAGATCCTTGCCGGGTAGAGTAATGTTGGTTGTAGGATCTTCCCTTTCATCACTTTAAGTATATCATGCCACTCCCTTCTGGCTTGTAGAGTTTCTGCTGAGAAATCAGCTGTTAACCTTATGGGAGTTCTCTTGTATGTTATTTGTCGTTTTTCCCTTGCTGCTTTCAATAATTTTTCTTTGTCTTTAGTTTTTGCCAATTTGATTACTATGTATCTCAGTGTGTTTCTCCTTGGGTTTATCCTGTATGGGAGTCACTGCACTTCCTAGACTTGGGTGGCTATTTCCTTTCCCATGTTAGGGAAATTTTTGACTATAATCTCTTCAAATATTTTCTCTGGTCTTTTCTCTCTCTCTTCTCCTTCTTGGACCCCTATAATGTGAATGTTGTTGTGTTTAATGTTGTCCCAGAGGTCTCTTAGGCTGTCTTTATTTCTTTTCATTCTTTTTTCTTTATTCTGTTCCACAGCAGTGAATTCCACCATTCTGTCTTCCAGGTCACTTATCCATTCTTCTGCTTCAGTTATTCTGCTATTGATTCCTTCTAGTGTAGTTTTCATTTCAGTTATTGTTCATCTCTCTTTGTTTGTTCTTTAATTCTTCTAGGTCTTTGTTGAACATTTCTTGCATCTTCTCAATCTTTGCCTCCCTTCTTTTTCCGAGTTCCTGGATCATCTTCACCATCATTATTCTGAATTCTATTTCTGGAAGGTTGCCTATCTCCACTTCATTTAGTTGTTTTTCTGGGGTTTTATCTTGTTCCTTCATCTGGTACATAGCCCTCTGCCTTTTCATCTTGTCTATCTTTCTGTGAATGTGGGTTTTGTTCCAGAGGCTGCAGGATTGTATTTCTTCTTGCTTCTGCTGTCTGCCCTCTGGTGGATGAGACTATCTTAGAGGCTTGTGCAAGTTTCCTGATGGGAGGGACTGGTGGTGGGTAGAGCTGACTGTTGCTCTTGTGGGGCAGAGCTCAATAAATTTTAATTCTCTTGACTGCTGATGGGTGGGGCTGGGTTCCCTCCCTGTTGGTTGTTTGGCATCAGGCAACCCAACTCTGCAGCCTACCTGGGCTGTTTGGTGGGGCTAATGACAGACTCTGGTAGGGCTCACACCAAGGAGTGCTTCCCAGAACTTCTGCTTCCAGTGTCCTTGTCCCCATGGTGAGCAATAGCCACCCCCTGCCTCTGCAGGAGACCCTCCAACACTAGCAGGTAGGTCTGGTTCAGTCTCCTATGGAGTCACTGCTCCTTCCCTCTGGGTCCTGATGCGCACACTACTTTGTGTGTGCCCTCCAAGCATGAAGTCTCTGTTTCCCCCAGTCCTGTCAGTCCTGCAATCAAATCCCACTAGGCTTCAAAGTTTGATTCTCTAGGAATTCCTCCTCCCGTCGCCGGACCCCCAGGTTGGGAAGTTGAGGCTTATTTAAACAGATGCTTTGGAGACATAAGAAGAATTTCTGAGATAAGCTAGGACACATCTTACAGGTCACCAACAATGAGAGAACGAGTGACATTCCTCCAAATCACAGTATCAGCAATAAATTATAATATAGGCAAGAGAAACACTTTTGAGATACAAGTTTTTAAATAAGAAATTCAAAGAAAACTGAGGTTAATGACAATAGTTATTATGTATCTTCCACACACCCTCATATAATAGATGTTCAAATTCTCCTTATATGGATGAGAACGTGGAGACTCAGATAGGTTAAGGAACTTGCTGAAGGCCACACAGGAGTAAATGGCAGCACCAAAATTTAAGGCAGTCTGACTTCAGCATCTGCTCTGAGCTCTTAATTAGATGGCTTTTAAGCACAAGAGACCCTCGTTCAGGTTTGTTTTACACAGTCTATGCTGTTTCAAGACATGAAGCTGCCTCATTATATAAATCTATCCATATACTTGTCCATCCATCCATCCATCTATCAAAACATGTCTTTGTCTATTAAAATATGATCAGCAGGATTTGAACTCTTGGTTCAAGGCTGATGAGTAAAGTGAGAATGATGTGTTAGACTCTGACTGATATAGTGTGATCAACACACATGTGATTTAGGTACAATTCAATGGCAAATTGAGCATCTGCCCTGGTGGGCCTTTTTGTTAGGCAGTGAGAATTCTCTTCTTGTGAAAGGAATTTGCTAACAGAATGAGTTTTACTAGTTTGTTCCGCTTTTCTCTTTTAAAAAGAAAAAAAAAGTTTTCTTTTTTAAAAACATGATTTTGAGATTTAAAAATAAGAACTGATAAATGTTTTTTATTTAAAGTCTACAATGAATCTTAGAATTCCATCTAAAATATTAAAAACACTATCTCAAATACGGTTTTAAGTATAATTCCTCAAATCTAAAATTAGGTCACTACAAGTAGTCAAAGATTGAGCTCAAAAAGACATTCATTTCCTTGCCCTTTCACCCTCTTCCTCATCCCTCCATGGGAAAAAAAAAAATTCACTAGTATGTTGCACATTGCACATCTCTTTTCCTTTTACTAGTCCCTATATTTGTAGGCTTCATATGGAAAATCAACTCCTGCTTTATTCTTGTAAGCTTGGTTTTATCTTCCTAAATATATCCTTCTTGTCAGAAGCCAATCAAGCATTTTGTTCTCCCTGTTTATAAATTGTTCTACTTTATACGTTTGGTTCTGATTATCTCTGTTTCTTTTCTCGCCTTTGTCGTAGGCACTGTGGAACTGGAGATCTGGAAGCCCCACTAGCTGTCCTCTCAACTTTTTGATCCTCAGGTAAGTCAACCTAACTCATGTTAGCTGTGAAGAGGAGGCAAGGAGAGTGACACAGCCAGCACTCAGAGAGCTGACCAGAGGCCCTGAAGGAGATGGCTTATCCTACTTTTCACTGGGTGAAGCATGGATGAGTGGGTGAACTCACCTGCAGCTGCGTTTCCAGGGCCACGCTGTTGCAAGGCCTTTGAGGATAAGCAGGTTAGAAGCTTGGTCAATGTCTTAGTCATGGGTTTAGTCAATGGGCTGCTCTAACAAAAATACCATAAACTGGGTGGCTTATAACAACAGAAATTTATTTCTCACAGCTCTGGAGGCTGGAAAGTCCCACATCGTGGCCGCAGCAGATTTGGTATCTGGTGAGAGCCACTTTCTCATGGACGGCCGTCTTTTTGCTATAATGTCACATAGCAGAAGAGGTGCACTAGCTCTCTATGGTCTCTGATTAGGACACTAATCCCATTCTTGAGGGCTTCACCCTTATGATCTAATCATTTCCAAAGACCTCTTAACACCATCATCACCTTGGGGTTTCAACATATGAATTTTGCAGGGGGATGCAAACATTCAGACTATAGCAGTCAGTTATCATTTGCCAACCTGTGTCTCTGCCTTGTTTAACAACTCAGTTTCTCCACTACTTGTGATCAAGAGTCTTTCTCACTCCAAATCTATCTTTTCTCACTGATGTTGGATTCATCAGTTATGGTACGATATTATGCTGCAGCAACAAACAACCTTTACATCTCAGTGGCTTAAAAGAACAGAGGTCTATTTCTTATTCATGCTACGTGTCACCCAAGGACCCAGGATGACGAAGCAGGCGCCTACTTGAACAGTGCCAGTTACTGTGCCAGAAAGAGGAAAGAACACTGCAGAGTCGTGTATTGGCAATCAAATATTCAGCCCCAGGTCAGGGTCTTGAACTAGTTACATGAGCTTCCCCAACTTCAAGGGAGCCAAAAGTACAATCTGTAATGTAGACCTATTTCCCTTACTCTGGAGGTGGGAAATCAGAAATGTTCAGTGAGCAGCAGGGCAGTAATTTTATCTTTTAATTAAACAAATAGAGGATAGCAGTTCTTCAGGGTTTTTTTTCCCCCCTTTGGTCTCTTTCTAATTTATTGTCTCTTAATTAAAATATCCTAATATCTTTCTATTTTCCATTACTTAGTTTGCCCTTTCTTTCCAGTCTCATGTTATTTTCAGTAAATATTTTGTGTCCTTTTGCGCAGCAATCTAACTTTTTGCTGCCCAGTGTCTGTTCTCATTCCTCAGCCCCAAATCCATTTTCTTTATTAGATTCCTCTGAACTCCTGCAGCTCTTTTTGTCTGTACCACACAACTTAACCTTTAATTATTTGCCTACTGGGCATTGCAATTGGTTCTGCCTTTTGTCAGCTGAAACAGAACATAACTTTCTCTCACCACCTCCCTCCCCTACTCCAAATTGACTCTACCTCCCAACCCCTATTTCCAAAGTTGTTCCATTATTCTTCCCAGCACTCAGCCTCAAAATCTTCATTTCTCTCTGACTCTTTTTCTAATGTCTTGCTTCTCATAATTGTGCAGTTGCCAAATGCTTCCCCATGCACCCATTGTGCTCGCGTGGATCAAATGACATAGTGAAAGTGAGAAGCATGTTGCAGGCTCTACGTCAAGGGGATAGTGCTCTCTCTTCCTTTAACTACTTTTCAGTCCCTTCTTCATTTATTTATTCATCATTCATTTATGCATGCACTTATACTGGACCTAAGTGCTTCCTTGGAACTGTGCTTATTACCGAGGGAGCCACAAATTAAATATAAGTCTCTGCTCTCCAGGAGGCTACTTTCTGGTTGAGGAAATCTCGTATCCATATTTCTGGGGTAACTAGGTACTGATAGGATTGAAACGAGGGAAAATGCTCTGAGATCTGGAGAAGGGGGCAATGATGATGTTCTGGAAGGGTCTAGTAAGCCTCCAGCAGATGGCAGATGACTAAATCAATTACTCGCAGATGAAAACATCTGGAGGCCTCTCAGCATACTTAGAATAAAAACAGCTCACTCCATTAAAGGTTACTAGAATCTTCATGATCAAGGACCTTTTCAATTTCATCTAAGGCTTTCTTATTTTCTGGGCTCTAGCCAAACTAATCTTCTGCCAGTTCCTTCAGCACACCAAGCTTGTCAGCATTATTGTGTCTTTGGACCAGAGGTTCTCTTTGCTCAGAATTCCTTTTCTACAGATCTTTGTATGGCTGGTCCTTGCTTGCTGTTTGACTCCAATGGCAGTCCTCAGAGAGGCATTTCCTAAATGCCCGATCTTAAATAGCATCCCCCTTTCCCAGGACGTTGTTGTTCAGAACTCTTGTATTTTTTTAAAAAAAAAACTTATCTGAAGCATCTTACTTGCTCACTTGTTTATTTCTATATCACCTATCTCCCCCTCCTCTTCTCAGGATGTCTATGTCACCATCTTGAACCAGAACCTCCCCAGGATGTAAGCTCTTTGCAGGTGTGGACCTGGTCTGTGTTATACACTGTATCGCCAAGGCTGAGACAGAGCGTGACACATCACATGTACTAACTAAATATACACTGCTACTGTACAGCTTCCTTGGCTCCAATCTTTCTCTCTTTTAGCGACAATTACCAAACTTCATTACTGGGTTCTTTCTCCTTAATGCTCCTTTGACTGTGTAACGTGTTCTGGCCAGAAGGACCTATGTAGAAGGGAGGAATGCCACTTCCAAGACTGGCCGATAAAAACTCCCATGTATGATCATTCCTTCTCTTTTGTTTTCTATTAAGTAAATGAATAGAACCTTAATGATTTAGGGAATGTCAGGCCCATGATATAGAAAGAGATATGGTTCCTAACAAACCATGTGTAAGATTACCTGATTAGGAACACTTGCCTTGAACTGTGATGAGAACAAGAAATAAATGTGTGTGTGTGTGTGTGTGTGTGTGTGTGTGTGTGTGTGTGCGTGCGCATGTGTTATACCTCTGAAAATTTAGCATTTATCTGTTTTAACATTTAGTGTTACTTATCCTAAGGTACTTGACAACTAAGTCTTCAATCATTTGGTTACAGGTACCTTTCTAGCTCTTCAGGTACTACACACATTCTCAGTCATAAGCTATTCCTTTCTTTAACTACCTTAATTCTACCTTAATATCTTCCCTCTAGTGTTAAACAAAGAAAGTGCATGGACCTTGGAATTATCTTAGAAAAATCTGAGGTTGAATTCAAGAATTGCCCCTACCTAGCAACATACACTTGTCATGTTATTAACCTCCCCAAAACCAGTTCCATCCCGTGTATAAATGGAGGAAAATAATACCTTGCTCACCACACTGTTGTGAAGAATGAAATAAGATGGTGTACTTGACTTCCATGCTAATTAAACTTGCCTTTCTTTATCTGTTTCCCCTTCTCTATACCTGTAAAACTCCTCTGAGTCTTGTAAGTTCTCCACTGTTCCCCAAGTTGGCCTCTGGGTTCAAAGCTTGACTTTGACCCTTGCTAGACAAGTAAACTTAGACAAGTTACTTAACACCTTTGTGCCTAAGTTCCATCCTATTTAAACCTGGAATCATCCTAGTACCTAACTTTTAGTGTTCCAGTTAATGTTAAATGAATTAATGAATGCAAAACCCTTGGAGGAGAGCAGGGCACAAAGTAAGTGTTCACTAGTGCTTAGTGGTTATTTTAAAATTATTCTTTCAAAACTTTCGAACCTAATTATCCCAGCTCATGCTGACACTGCTCTTCTCTATAGTTAAGATACTTGTGTCCATTGTATTACTTCCCATTAAAAAGAAAATCTTCTTGACTAGTAACTTTGCAGGCTATAGTTTTCAATATGCATAGTTCTCTACAATGACCCTAACAGCCAATGTTAGGCAGCACAAATAGAATTAAACTAAATTCCATTTTAAAAAATGCATGCTGCAACCAAAAGACATAGACTGGCTGAATGGATACAAAAAAAAGACCTGTATATATGCTGGCTAAAAGAGACCCACTTCAGACCTAGGGACACATACAGACTGAAAGTGAGGGGATGGAAAAAGATATTCCATGCAAATGGAAATCAAAAGAAAGCTGGAGTAGCAATGCTCATATCAGACAAAATAGACTTTAAAACAAAGACTATTACAAGAGACAAAGAAGGACACTACATAATGATCAAGGGATCAATCCAAGAAGATATAACAATTGTAAATATTTATGCACCCAACATAGGAGCACCTCAACACACAAGGCAAATACTAACAGCCATAAAAGGGGAAATCGAGAGTAACACAATCATAGTAGGGGACTTTAACACCCCACTTTCACCAATGGAAAGATCATCCAAAATGAAAATAAATAAGGAAACACAAGCTTTAAATGATACATTAAACAAGATGGACTTAATTGATATTTATAGGGCAGTCCATCCAAAAACAACAGAATACACTTTCTTCTCAAGTGTTCATGGAACATTCTCCAGGATAGATCATATCTTGGGTTGCAAGTCAAGCCTTGGTAAATTTAAGAAAATTGAAATCATACCAAGTATCTTTTCTGAGCACAATGCTATGAGACTAGATATCAATTACAGGAAAAAATCTGTAAAAATACAAACGCATGGAGGCTAAACAATACACTACTTAATAATGAAGGGATCACTGAAAAAATCGAAGAGGAAATCAAAAAATACCTAGAAACAAATGACAATGAAAACACGACGACCCAAAACCTACGGGATGCAGCAAAAGCGGTTCTAAGAGGGACGTTCATAGCAATACAATCCTACCTCAAGAAACAAGAAACATCTCAAATAAACAACCTAACCTTACACCAAAAGCAATTAGAGAAAGAAGAACAAAAAAACCCCAAAGTTAGCAGAAGGAAAGAAATCGTAAAGATCAGATCAAAATAAATGAAAAAGAAATGAAGTAAATGATAGCAAAATTAATAAAACTAAAAGCTGGTTCTTTGAGAAGATAAACAAAATTGATAAACCATTAGCCAGACTCATCAAGAAAAAAAGGGAGAAGACTCAAATCAATAGAATTAGAAATGAAAAAGGGGAAGTAACAACTGACACTGCAGAAATACAAAGGATCATGTGAGATTACTACAAGCGACTATATGCCAATAAAATGGACAACCTGGAAGAAATGGACAAATTATGAGAAATACACAATCTTCTGAAACTGAACCAGGAAGAAATAGAAACTATGAACCAATCACAAGCACTGAAATTAAAACTGATTAAAAATTTTCCAGCAAACAAAAGCCAAGGACCAGATGGCTTCACAGGCGACTTATATCAAACATTTAGAGAAGAGCTAACACCTATCATTCTCAAACTCTTCCAAAATACAGCAGAGGGAGGAACACTCCCAAACTCACTGTATGAGGCCACCATCACCCTGATACCAAAACCAGACAAAGATGTCACAAAAAAAGAAAACTACAGGCCAATATCACTGATGAACATAGATGCAAAAATCCTCAACAAAATACTAGCAAACACATTCCAGCAGCACATTAAAAGGATCAGACACCATGATCAAATGGGGTTTATCCCAGGAATGCAAGGATTCTTCAATACATGCATATCAATCAAAGTGATACACCATATTAACAAATAGAAGGAGAAATCCATATGATCATCTCAATAGATGCAGAGAAAGCGTTTGAAAAAATTCAACACCCATTTATGATAAAAACCCTCCAGAAAGTAGACACAGAGGGAACTTTCCTCAACATAATAAAGGCCATATATGACAAACCCACAGCCAACATCATCCTCAATGGTGAAAAACGGAAACCATTTCCACTAAGATCAGGAAAAAGACAAGGTTGCCCACTCTCACCTGTATTATTCAACATAATTTTGGAACTTTTAGCCACAGCAATCAGAGAAGAAAAAGAAAGAAAAGGAATCCAAATTGGAAAAGAAGAAGTAAAGCTGTCAATGTTTGCAGATGACATGATTCTATACATAGAGAATTCTAAAGATGCTACCAGAAAACTACTAGAGCTAATCAATGAATTTGGTAAAGTAGCAGGACACAAAATTAATGCACAGAAATCTCTTCCATTCCTATATACTAATGATGAAAAATCTGAAAGTGAAATTAAGAAAACACTCCCATTTACCATTGCAACAAAAAAAATAAAATACCTAGGAATAAACCTACCTAAGGAGACAAAAGACCTGTATGCAGAAAATTATAAGACACTGATGAAGGAAATTAAAGATGATACAAATAGATGGAGAGATATGCCATGTTCTTGGATTGGAAGAATCAACATTGTGAAAATGACTATACTACGCAAAGCAATCTACAGATTCAATGCAATCCTATCAAACTACCACTGGCATTTTTCACAGAACTAGAACAAAAAGTTTCACAATTTGTATGGAAACACAAAAGACCCTGAATAGCCAAAGCAACCTTGAGAAAGAAAAACGGAGCTGGAGGAATCAGGCTCCCTGAATTCAGACTATACTACAAAGCTACAGTAATCAAGACAGTAGGGTACTGGCACAAAAACAGAAATATAGATCAATGGAACAGGAGAGAAAGCCCAGAGATAAACTGACGCACATATGGTCACCTTACCTTTGATAAAGGAGGCAAGAATATACAATGGAGAAAAGACAGCCTCTTCAATAAGTAGTGCCGGGAAAACTGGACAGCTACATGTAAAAGAATGAAATTAGAACACTCCCTAACACCAAACACAAAAATAAACTCAAAATGGATTAAAGACATAAATGTAAGGCCAGACACTATCAAACTCTTAGAGGAAAACATAGGCAGAACACTCTATGACATAAATCACAGCAAGATCCTTTTTGACCCACCTCCTAGAGAAATGGAAATAAAAACAAAAATAAACACATGTGACCTAATGAAACTTAAAAGCTTTTGCACAGCAAAGGAAACCATAAACAAGACGAAAATACAACCCTCAGAATAGGAGAAAATATTTGCAAATGAAGCGACTGACAAAGGATTAATCTCCAAAATTTACATGCAGCTCAGTATCAAAAAAAAAAAAAAAACAACCCAATCCAAAAATGGGCGGAAGACCCAAATAGACATTTCTCCAAGGAAGATATACAGATTGCCAAGAAACACATGAAAGAATGCTCAACATCATTAATCATCAGAGAAATGCATATCAAAGCTACAATGCGATATCATCTCACACCGGTCAGAATGGCCATCATCAAAAAATCTACAAACAATAAATGCTGGAGAGGGTGTGGAGAAAAGGCAACCCTCATACACTGTTGGTGGGAATGTAAATTGATACAGCCACTATGGAGAACAGTATGGAGGTTCCTTAAAAAACTACAAATAGAACTATCATATGACACAGCAATCCCACTACTGGGCATATACCCTGAGAAAACCATAATTCAAAAACAGTTATGTACCACAATGTTCATTGCAGCTCTATTTACAATAGCCAGGACATGGAAGCAACCTAAGTGTCCATCGACAGATGAATGGATAAAGAAGATGTGGCACATATGTACAATGGAATATTGCTCAGCCATAAAAAGAAACAAAATTGAGTTTTTTGTAGTGAGGTGGATTGACCTAGAGTCTGTCATACAGAGTGAAGTAATTCAGAAAGAGAAAAACAAATACTGTATGGTAACAAATAGATATGGAATCTAAAAAAAAGGAAATATGGTCATGAAGAACCTAGGGGCAAGATGGGAATAAAGACACAGACCTACTAGAGAATGGACTTGAGGATACGGGCAGGGGGAAGGGTAAGCTGGGACAAAGTGAGAGAGTGGTAGTGTATATATGGACATATATACACTACCAAATGTAAAATAGATAGCTAGTGGGAAGCATTCGCATAGCACAGGGAGATCAGCTTGATGCTTTGTGACCAGCTAGAAGGGTGGGATAGGGAGGGTGCGAGGGAGGGAGACACAAGAGGGAAGAGATATGGGGATATATATATATGTATAACTGATTCACCTTGTTATAAAGCAGAAACTAACACACCATTGTAAAGCAATTATACTCCAATAAAAACGTTAAAAAAAGAAGAAAAGAAAATGCGAGCCTACTGACCTTGTGCACTGTACTTTATTACAATGTGTTGTTTCATCCTTAGTGCAAAGATTTTTTTCTCTTTTAACACTGCGGTACAAGATATTAATTTGAAACTATACTTTGATTTGGGACAAACTAAATTTGGGGAAAAAAGGTGCAATCAATGAATAAGTGGGTTAAAATTCCCAGAAGCTTGAATATACTAATAAAGGGCTACAAATCCCATTATGAAGATTTCAAAAATATATAGTCAAATATATCTAGCAAATTGTTGGTTTTATATTGATTATCTGAGGAAAAATAGAAAAAGCAGAATTGATAGTAGGAAGTCTTATAAGCAACTGTATATCTTAAGTCACATTTTGTATTCTAAACCCTTAATCATAATTGTTAGGCTCTATATTATGATATATTGCTATTGTTTTGCATATTTTTATCTTTGCTTCTCATTTCTACTTATAATCTTTTAACTAAATATAATCAAAGGTAGGATATTTGTCATAAAAATCTGATCAATGTTTTCCCACTTGGCATGAACTTGTGTAACAACCACATCTTTTATTCTTAATTAATAGTAAAATAAAGTATTTACAGAAAACAATGATATAAGGAAATGACACTTTATTGTCACAAACCAAGTCATCTGATTTCCAATTTTTTCATAAATGGCTTATAGTAAATCAGAGAATTGTTCAAGAAACACTCTTCTAGGACCATCTGAAGACCTGGCACTCTTCCTTTCTCTGCTGCTTGAACAAATGATTTTTCTCTCAACAACTGCTTAGTTTTGTTATCTGTACTTGGGAACTATAATCCTAGAAACTCATATGAAATATTTTAGGAGTTCTGCCTAATCTCTGCCTGAGATAACAATAATTAAGAGAAAAAGACTAACAGACACATTGGCCATCGATCTTGTTTTAACCCTGCACCGAATCAGATACCATAACAATAACATATCTGGATATCATTATTCAGGTCTTACAGAGAATCACGTCTACAGATATAATCTCACAACTTTAGAATTTTATCATTAATATATTACATTAAGATCCAATATAAGTAATTTTGTATAATTTATAAGGGAGTTATCAAGGATGTTGTATTTTATTTTGTTCAAAATGTTATTAAAGTCATAGAGTATAAATCCTTGTGGAGTTCAGAACTTCTTAAAGTATCTTTTGATGAACTAGGATCTTTTCTAATTACATCATGAGAATTATTCTTTTTCTTCCTTACCTTGAATCAGGGATACTCAGAAATACGGTTTTAGCATATTCTCTTAGTTTGATTTTTCTTTAAAATTACTTTTTCTATCCTACTTTTCTCCTTCTTTCTTCTCCTCAACATTGTTTTATTATTAAATTCTTGAATTTTTTCTCTTATTTAAATAACTTCATTGTATTTCTACCTTTTGCCACCACTGATTCATATCCTTTGAAGAGCCTCCTGTTTTCTGAGCTTTCTAAAGAGATAATTGGCCAGTATGAAAATCTTATTTCTGCATGAGGGTTAAAATACAGAGTTGTAAATGCTACCTTCTGGACACAATAGACCATCTTTTCTCATTTAAAACTGACAGTAAAAATTTTAGGTTGAAAAGGAAAGAGGAACAATGCCACTGGGGCCACTGGGGATGCTTGTGAAGTAGGTCTATATAGCTCACAGTAATTCTGTTCCTATCTTAGGTGATGTTTGGATTCAAAAGAACCATGGACATAATCTAGACCAACACCCTTATTTCCTATATTTTACCTATGAGAAAATGGAGTTTATTCTGGCATAAGGATATACATATACATCAATGGAATAAAATGAGAACTCAAAAATAAACCCGCACATACAGGGTCAATTGATTTTCTACAAGGGTGCCAAGAAAATTCAATGGAGAAAGGATAGTTTTTTCAATAAATGGTGTTGAAATAACTGATTATCTACAAGTAAAAAATGATTCTTGACCCTTTCCTCCCTCCATATAAAAAATTAACTCAAAATGAATCAGAGACCTAAATATAAGAGCCAAAGCTATAAATCCCTTAGGAGAAAATATAGGAGTAAATCTTTGTGACCTTGGGTTAAGCAAAACCTTCCTAGTTGTGACACCAAAAACACAAGTGAGGAAAGACAGACAAATTGAAATTCATCAAAATTAAACACTTTTGTGTTTTGAAAGGTATCGCCACAAAAATGAAAAGACAACTCCACAGAATGGAGAAACTATTTTCATATCATATATATTTGGTAAGAGGCTTATACCTACAATTAAAAAAAAACTCCTACAACTTAATGATAAATACCTCAATTAAAAAATGGGTAAAAATCTGAAGAGATGTTTATCCAAAGACATACAAATGATCAGTAAGCACACTGAAAAGAGACTCAACACAATTAGCCATCTGGAAAATGTTAATCAAAACCACTATCAGAGACCACTTTATACCCACTTGGATTGTATTATTCAAAAAGATGGTAATAATAAGTGTTGGCAAGGATGTGGAGAAATTTGGATCCTCATACATTGCTGCTAGAAATATAAATGGTGCAGCCACTTTGGAAAACTGTCTGGCAGTGCCTCAAAAAGTTAATCATGAGGTTACCATTTAATCTAACAATTCTACTCCTAGGTATATACCAAGAGAAATAAAAACATATGTCCAAAATAAACTTGTACTTACACACATATACAAACACACAAATTTGTATACAAATGTTCATAACAGCATTATTTATCAGAACCCAAAATTGGAAACAACCCAAATGTTCATCAACTAACTGATAAATGCATAAACAAAATGTGGTATATCTACACAATTAAATACTTTTCATCAATCAAAAAATGAAATACTGATACATGATACAATGAACCTTGAAAATATTCTAAGTGAAAGGAGCCCAGTCACAAAGGACAACCTGTTGAATGATTCTATTTATATGAAATATTGGAATAAGGAAATCTATAGAGACATAAAGTAGATTAGTTGTTGCCTAAGGATGGAGGAGGGAAACTTGGGGAGGAAATGGGGAGGGGCTGCTAAAGTGTACAAGTTTCTTTTTGAAGTGATAAAAATATTATGAAATTGATTGTGTTGATGGGTGCACAACTTGGTGACTATACTAAAAGCAATTGAATTGTATACTTTAAATGAATGAGTTTTATGTGAATTGTACTACAAAATGACTATAAATCTATCTATCATCTAATTATCTATGTAATCTAATTCGTCTATAGGAAGAAAAAAAAAAAAACAGAGACCAAGGGAAATGATGTGATTTTATCCAAGATGAGACCTCACTTCTCTGAACCCAGTGGTCTTTCCACTATGTCATACCAACTCTTTTCTCTCTCTCTTTTTAAAATCTCTCTTGGGTAGCTTTGATGAGATAGTGGCATAAATCACTTGAGCCCTTCTCTTTACTACATGTTGATTACCCTTAACCTTTCAGGGGTTTCATGTATTTTTTTTTTTGGCCACGCTGTGCAGCTTGTGGAATCTTAGTTCCCCAACCAGGGATCAAACACATGCCCCATGCAGTGGAAGCATGGAGTCCTAACCACTGGACCGCCAGGGAATTCCCAGGGGCTTCGTGTATTTATCTGTCAAATGAAGATAACATTACCTGCCCTAACTACATCCTAGAGATATCAGAGGATCAAAGGAGAGGAGAAAATAGGCTGAAAAGAATTAGGTTTTAATATGTTAGAAGGTTTCCCTTTTCATCTGGCTGTCCCTTAATGCCATGTGCATCTCAAAAGGGAAATATTTTCTCCAACAAAAGACAATTGTTAAAAGACTTATGAATTCAGTGTAAAACATACCATAACATATCTCCTAAGCATGTAATAATACACAAAAATGTCAGGTACAGATATACTGATCAATACAGGGCTTCTTTTAATGTATTTCCCCTCCCAAGTCTGACCATCTGATGTCACTGTAATGCAAGCATCTCTGTTGTATTCTCTTTTTCCCAAATCAACAAATCTTTTAGAGGAGGAAAAACATATTCAATTAAAATTAAACTGCATACTTCATTCAAATATAATATTTTTATTTCTTTGTCATAATTGATAATTTGATGTTATATTTGAATGTCTTAAAGTATCACATTTATGTACATATCAATGTTTAAACAGAAATACATCACTAATTTCTGCTAAAGTGAAGATAATATTTTACTTCATTTCTGGCTTTTTCCTCAATTGTTGCACACTTCTCCCTGATATACATCTTTTAATATCTGCTGATTATAGGCACTTATGACTACTTGGAACCGAGCATTGCTTTTATTACCCTGAATAATACAATTTTGATTATAGAAAGCTCATTTTAGGATGAGTTCAGAGAACAGAGTAAACTATTATGTAAAGACTTTGAAAAGACTGCAATGCATAAAAAAGAGCTGTGGTAAACAAACTTCAGAAGATCACTCGTCCCAAGTGCATAGTCCTGAGTTCTTATGTTTCACTCAGAGCTTAGTACTGAAGGGATGAATGGACCCACTCCTGATTAATTTTACTTTGCATTGGGGGGAAGCTAGAAAAAACAGATATTTGTTTCCTTTATTTATTTTCTTCTTTATACTATAATAAGCATTTAGTTCTTCAGCAGTATTTTTTTCAATTGGATGTTGCATATAATTTTACAGTTTGTTCAATCACTTATTAGATATTACACATACTGCTTATAGGGGCATATTTCTGGAACAGACTGATGTGGGCTGCCAAGGACTGCTTGCTGATTTGTTGTTTAGATGAGCCAACATATACAGTATATTACTATTTGGGAGTAAACCACTGAAGGCCAGGAGCAGTTTCTACCCAATTTAAAACACCTGTGGGAGGACAGTTTCTCAGTAAATAATGCTTATACCTCAGAAAGCTATTTATTATGAACGCTCTGGATACAGACAAAGGAAGTGTTTTCAGTACACATACTGTCTAACCTCTTGGAGTTAACCAAGAAAAATGTCTAAGGTAGACTTAGAGGGGATTTAGGTTTTGGTAAATTCTTTAGATCGCAAATGTTAGGACACTGCCCTCAACTCCATGTGTCTTGAGAAAGGCAAAAATTTTGAAAGAATAATTAGAATTTGGGCCCACAGAAATTATGTTCAAATCTAAATATATTACTCATAAATTTGTTTAGCATTTGTAACAATCTCCAAGCACAACCTCAAGGTTAAGTAAAATTTTCAAGAGAGAGGCTTTGTTGATATATAAAATATGATTCGACTCATCAAAAATACATACACACACATGTGCATGTACACACACACATAGACAGGAGGAAAACACACCTCAAAATTTTATGGTAATTATCTTGGAATGGTGGGATGACATTGTAATATTTCTAGGCTTTTGAAATTTCTATGATAAACATGTGCAACTTTTATAATCAGAAAAAGCCACAGCAAATTCCATTTTAATGTAACCATTAAAACATACATTAGATTGGGAAATAAGAGGCTTGGTATTATATTTTTAAGTGTTAAATAAAAAGATATAGCAGAGCATTGTACTAAGATAGGGATTAAAATCCACTGGCATATGGGCCATATTTATTTGCCATTTAATTTGCTGATTCTTCCCTCTTTCTTTGTATCTCATAATTTCTATTCTTGCAGCAAGAATATGCATTTGTAATAAACCTTCCTCTACCACTTGGAAAGGAGCATGTAGTCCATCAGCTATTCCCAAAGATACTAAGGAATGAAGTCCCACCTTTCTTAACAAATGGCTTACTGAGCAGTGCCCGTGCTCTTCTGGGTTCCCCAATGCTCCTCTGCCTTTTGCACAGCCCTTTGAAATATTGCTAGTAGTGGCACCAGCATTAAAGAAGGGGGAGTATTATAATGGCCACTCTCCATGTTATGTGCCTCTTTTCTGGATAAAAATCTAAAGCCTATCACTAGTTATAAATATAAATAATGTTCATCCTGGTTCATAATCAGAGTTGCTATTGCCTTACTCAAAACAAGCAAATTGAAGTTGAAACAGCTCAAAGAACCAGGTTTTGGTGAAGATATGTCTCTTCTCTGCAACCTCATGGTTAATAACCTTCTCAACCTAATTGGGCACACATATAGTCATAAGGATATGCTCCACAGATAATAATTCGATACCTCTACAGAAAGCACATAAAACCCACACAGTCTGCCAAAAATAAGGTGTATATATCTAATGGGAAAAAAATATTTCAAAGGACATCGTAGGTGATGTGAACCTGTTAGTGGTAGACTTTATCACAAAGAGGTTGTATTTTCTATTTCAACAACAAAAAAGTGTGAAATTCTGTACTGAATATATCCAACATGTTATACATGTATGATATACACCTAATGCACGCTACACACACACACACACACATGCAGACACATAATTTATGTTATTAACCATGAGAAGATACTGAGTGGTGGTTAAGAGCATGGTGTCTGGAGTCAGCCTGGCAGGGTTCAAATCCTAGCTCTTCCACTTACTCTTTGGCTTTGGGTGGTTTGCTTAACCTCTCTGTGTCTCCTTCCATGTAAAATGAGAATTATTAGTGTATCTAACTTCATAAGATTAGCAGGAGGATTAAATGGCTCCATGAATACCATGGTACCTGCTGCATAGGAAACACATGCTTGTAAAAATTCTGTCATCTTTTGATGATCACAATGAGATTCATGTTTTTATCTCTGCGACTGGGATGTTATGTTGTGATGTTGGAACATGGAGCGTGTATTTCCTGGTTTTAAGGCACAGGAGTCTCTGACTCAGAATATACTAGAAACTGAGACTTAGAAAACTCAACACAAAATTGTGGGTGAGAGTTTGGTGAGTGAGCACCAGAAGTAAGGCAGGAGTAGCAGAGTATAGTCTACACAAGCAGGTAAAAGAGAAACAAGTAATGAAAACAGTTAAGTTAGTGGGAGAAATACAATCTATGCTTTGGAGTTTTGTTTCCTTTGTTCTGCCTTCAGGTAGTATTTCATTATTTTTATATAAAATCAAAGTTACCTGATTTCTAATGTCTGAGCTAAATAAAAATTGCAAAAACATATAAAACGTATTAAAGTTTTCAATACTTTATTCCTGTATTTTTCGATACTCTACACCAGATCCACATTTGCACCCATCACATCCTAATTAAGTTTCATTAATCATTGTGCGATAACTAGCACAGTTGAGGCATACATAATTACTGAGAAAAATTCAAAAGACTTTTCAGAACTTATGTGAAAATCCAATTCCTTTCTAAGTAAAGTAGCCCAGTACATAGAAGACCTGAGGTATGTCTTTGTTTGAAAGACCATGATTTATTTTCAAATTTCAGTTTTATTTTAAAAAATCTTACTTTTCACAAAGCTCAACCCAAATTTGGAGGGTGGGTTAGTTGTATATTTTTTTGTTTGTCTCTTTTTGGAATGGCCTGCTGTGCATTTGAAGTGGCATCATTATTTATTCATCTTTCTAAGTAACACTTAAAGTGTTTAGATTCAGTTTGCAGACTTGGCTATTGGCAGCTATCGGCAGAGGGAAGTCTGGGTCACAGACATGGCGTTTGTAGGCACAGACCATTGTACAGACCATGTTACAAATACTAGTCTTATTTATAATTGCACTTCTAAATTGTGTGAAATTTTTTAAAAGTACAAATTATTTTTTCTTGTTTAAGATAGGTGGATAAATACATAAAAGAAGGAAATAAAATCAAACTCAAATTTTTACATTAAGCCATAGATTTGCTAAAAATGTCAACATTTTTCTCTTGAAATTATGGGAGTGGGAAGGGGTGTGGTTCCCCAAATATACAGCAAAAGCTGTATATTGCCCTCTTCTCTGGAAAAAGTTTCTGGGCAAATGGAAGTATTAAAGGAAAGGGAGATGTCTTTACTCTTCAGACCCCATCTATACAAACAGACAATACTATGGCAGTTTTCACAGGTGACAACACTGTCTTCATGGTGAAGGCAAGGCAATTTGAGGGAGGCAGCATCTTAACTACGGGAGTCTTAGAACTAAGAAGGTTTTATCATAAAGCCTACAACCCACCCAAACCTTAGATTTTCTGGACTAGACAGACCTATTTTCTGTTTGTGTGTGTGTGTGTGTGTTTTATTCTCTCCATGAGTAAACTCACATTAGAAGTCAGTCCTAATTATGGTAACCGCTTTTACAGTTCTAAGGCAAGAGAGTAAAGGAAATCAATAGAAAGAAAACACCGTAGGGGAAGACTGAATGAACTCATGGTTCAGTAAAATTCTCTGACTAATCAGCATCTTCTTCTTTAGAGCCCACATACAACCCCAAATGATATTCTTTTTACTTAGTAGAAAATAGTTGGAAACTTTCCAGTTGCAACACAATCTTTTTTGTTCAATTGTCGACCAGTAGTAGTTTTAAAAAGAAATCATTTCTAAATCTTAAGACTCAGAGGTGTCTTATTTTTCCCTATCAAACTCATAACCCAATACTGAAGTCAGCAGGACCTAATGCCTAATTTGCTTATATGTATGGTGAAATCTAGTGCCAAGGATCATCCTTGACCGTTGCCCCACTTCAAATATTCATGATTCTCTACAGTCCAAAAAGCATTAAAGGTGGGAATGATGCCAGCAACACACAGTCTTCCTAGTGACAAGGAGCCTTCTTAGATCAAAGGAGCAAGATGTTAAAAGACTTCAAACTAAACTGTCTTTGTAAGAGAGGCTCACAAAAGTAATGCCAAATCTCACACCCTGTTTCAGTTATGGAACATCAATGAAATAAAGGAAAAAATAGATGCTCATTCATTTTCTCTTCTGAACTCTTTTTACTGAACTACTTTGCTTTTCTCCTTTCTTACCATTGCAGTCAAACACTAGGATGTGATGCACTAAAACTGGAAAACATTATTAATGCTTTCAAAGACGAAATGAATGACTACTGAGGAATTAATAGCATTTAAGCCAATATGATTTCGCTAATGGGGCCTAAGTGGCATGTTGAGAATAATACAAGAGCAAAGTTAAAATGGGCACAGGAGCTATAAAGCATACATATGAAGCAAATACACATAATGATTTAGGTTGTCCCTTTATGTCATTTGTCACCCAGCTGCATCTGCTCTTACACCTGTGCTCCCTTCCTTGCTCTATCTTGATACCCTGGAAATGTTAGGCCTGCAGCCAATTTCATACCCAGTCATTTCTATGATCAGACCCAGCTATCAGCTTGCTCTTTTCTTATATTAAATCAAGTATCAACCCCAGGGCTCTGAACTACTTCTGACTGACAGGACCAACAGAAAGTTCTAGGATAATTACTTCTTAGGACTAGTTCCCAGTGCAAAGAGTTACTACTGACCTACTTTGGACTTACTGAAATAATTTATCAGGTAAGATAATTAAGGGAATATAAAGCTGTTTCTAAAACCAAGCAAGTATCAGAAATATTTGTTGAAATCATAAGTTAGTATTCCCAGTACTATCAGATGGGGCTTTATTACTTTGCTATGAGTCAAATTTATTATGTTTGACTTAGAAGCCCTTCTTTTTCTTTATAAATTATACTTGGCAGGAGGTATCTGAGAGTCTCTTTGATGTATAAATATATTAGTTTTGACCTTTTTTCAGTCTAGATATAAAGAGAAACTGTCTTTTAAGCCCTTCTTTTCTTTGCCTTTTAACCCTTTCCCCATAAATAGGCATGCATATCCCTTTGCACTGGTGTTCCAATTATTTTCGAGGTCCATCCTAAATAAAGAGATGCCTTGATATGAGAGTGGATATATCTGTGGTGTGGACCACTCACCATGTGGACTTTTAACCCTCTTTTGAAAGCATGATCCTTTCCTACACATAGGTAGATATCTATAACTGAAGAATCTTTTGTAGCAATGGTCTTTCTTTCCTTTTGAGAAAATCTGACCAGTTTCTTATTTCTACAGCCTTGATGTTCTCCATAAGAAGAAGAAAAAGGCAAGAGAAAAACCTTGAAAGGAAATCATAGCACATAAGGGAGGAGCTTGTATAAGCTTATAAACCATCTGTTTTTCTCAAAATAAAGGCAATAAGTTTTACGTTATTAGTATCATGGTTTATCAATGTCATCCTGTATTATATTTTCTCCTTTTCCTCTACTCTCCTTACCCTTCCCCCATTTATTGTTTCTTCTTTCCCGTGTCCAATGTACCTTGCTTCTTGACTCAAAAACTCATCTAACTATGGAAACAAGATCAGCTGATTGTGTACTGGCTTTTTAATTCTAACAGAGGTTTACCTTCATCTAGAAAATACCTGAACATCTTTGAATAGCTAGATTTACCCCTTGTGGTAAAATGTAAAGTATTAATTTCTTAGGCTAGGGTTAAAGAAAAATCAGGAATCAATCTTTTACATTTGTTTCAATATTGCAGTTACAATAGTAACATTATTTCTCAGTACTACTTATCCACATCTTGTTATTATTTCATAATGTATGGTTGAGGAACTTGTATGCATAAAATTGTAGTTTAGTTAATGTCAAGGGAAAAAAATAAAACTAAACACTGACTTATACTCTTTGTTCCCACATAGCAAATGCAGTATTTTATGTTTGTGAGAGGACCTGGCCATGGTTTCATCTGGAATCAATAGCACATCAAGCTCCCCTGATTCAGTTGACTAGTACTAGAGTCAGATCCCTCCCCTATTGCTTCTTATCTTACTTTATAGCCTCTTTCATTCCATGACTATTTAATTTCATTTATTGCTTTATTCTTGTGTCCTTCAGCTGTTTCCAGTCTGCCCTTCATGGCCATAACTGAATACAGTATGTAAACATGCAAAGGTATTTATGTAAATGAAAATCAATATGCTTATCATTTCAGCACCATTCCTTCTTGCTTACATTGGACATTTTAAGTACATTTTATTTGAACGCTAACAACTTTTCATTCTTGCCTGGGAAGTATAATGATCTTCTTGGCTCCCTGCCCCCTGCATCCCTCTAATCTTCACAGCTATGGCCACTTAGCCTCATCTGGAGGCTCAGCCTTATTCTGCATTTTGGAACTAATCTTGTCTCTAGGCTGGGGGCATACAAGATGTCCTAGCCAAAAGCTAACGGATTCAGCAACCAGTCATCCTTGCTGCTGGCTTCATTCTGACCTTGTAATTTATTTCTGAGATCTAGGGGCTTGTCCCAGCCTTCTGTAGCCAAGGCTTGGCTTTGTACACCAGTTCTGGTAGGTGGGTATCTATCCAGTATCTGCCCCTGATTAGCTTTCCAATTCCTTGATGACTGAGGTTCTGCCTTATCCTTCTCCTTGCTCCCTTTGTAACTGAATTTCTTTTCCTAACTCCAGTACCCATGGCTGTTGAAGCTTTCTGATGCCACTTACCTTGCCCAAGTCTCCTTATCCTGTATACCAGAGATCTGAACTTTTGCTAGAATACCAGGAGTGACACTGCTTGCCCGAACATTTTCCCATTGCCTGCTGCAAGCTTCTCTCGTCACCAGCTCTAACCCTGCAGGTCTTCAGTCACTGGATCTAAGCTGCCTGCAATCTGGCCATCTCATTTTTCCAGACATGACAGGAAAGAAATACTTTAATTGCATCTTTGGTTGAATTGTTATGCTAACATCCTCTAGTTACTTTCACCTCATATCTTCATCTTGGCCCTGCCACTTAAACATTTTAAAACTCAGTTTCCTCCTTGTAAAGTGATCATAATAGAATCTACTCTAGGGTATTTTGAAGATAACTGAGGAAAAAAAAAGAATGCATACAAATAGACTAAGCTCATAGTAAGAAATCAGTCATTTTTATCTGCTATTATTGTCTCATTCCTTAAATCTTTGCAGTTGTAAAGTGAAACCATGTCACTTAAAGGTGATCATTAAAGAGTGGGGAATGGAAAATTCTTAAGAAAAAATTAGGGACCCATGTGAATTTTTAAAAAGTAAAATAGCTGACAGCAAGAAAATTTACAGCATTAAAAATAAAGTTGAGCTACAGATGTAGTCATCAGCAAACATTAAAACAAGATATTTTAAGGATACATTTCTTATCAATGTGTCTTAATATATAATGACTATGACTATACAGAGCCTTAAAGCATTTAGGGAGGAGAAAGATTCTCTGAGTCAGTCATTTATCTTAGAGCAGTATTTATACAACCATCTGGGGGAGTTTTAGACAAGTAAAGTTTTAAGCCCCACTTCTCTGAAATTCTGATTCATTAATTTTGACATGGAACTAAAGAATCGATGTGTTTTAAAAATTCCCAGCCAGGTTTGGGAACCATAAAGTTCATCAGCCATTAAGATGTCCAGGAGGTTCCTAAGAAAACATATGTCTGTTTACCTCAAGATGGTCAAACCAGTGCATACACTCCCTGACTTGACTCCTAGCTGACCATTGGTTAGAAATGTTTAACAGGTATGGAAATCCTACTGATATCTGCTTTTATTAATGGGTGGCTAGTTCACGTGGCTAGTCAATAGCAGTGTTTATTGTAAGTACCTAGTTAATTTACCCTAAGAATCTCAGTTTGCTCAGTTGGAATCCTCAATTTAATCTACATTCAAAAATATTCTAAAATGTTTTAAGTGCAGACTGTTTCATTCTTGCCAAAATTATCTTGCCTTAATTTTTTCTTTCTGTTTCTTAGATGAATTGCCCCCTCCACCCACAAAAGTTTGATGAAAATGATTGTGTTTTCCTTCAACTTTACTGAGATATAATTGGCATATAACATTGCATAAGTTTAAGGTGTACAACATGTTTGATACACTTATATATTGCAATGTGATCACCACCATAGTGTTAGCTAACACCTCCATCACCTCACATAATTACCAATATTTTGTGTGTGTGGTGAGAACATTTAAGATTTACTCCCTTACCCACTTTGATCAAAATGATTGTTAACTGCTCTAGTCAAACACAGTCTGCATATTGAAAAAAAAAAAGAAAGGACACCTGGTTGTTTTTCTGAAGTTATGTGTGTAAAAGAAAAAGAGATAGAAAGAAAGAGAGTCTGCCTCTTTCCACTGTCATGCCATACAAAGACCTTTGGGTTGCTCACTTTACGTATGAGATCAGGGTGGGACCAATACACGTGGCTGCCCTAGAAGACTAACATTTTGGGACCCATTCAAAATAATGAATATTATACATAATCTGTTCAGCATATCTTTACAGGAGAAGCTGAGTATTGCTTGGGTGAAGGGAGAAGTTGATCCTACGGGGTGGCTCAAAGATTATTCCTTGCCCTACCATCTCCCTAATTCAGCTATGAGAGTGCCTATGCATACCCTTTAAGTAAAATCTGTGCAGTTGCCCAGATCCACCATTTTAGGAGCCGATTAGCAACTATCCATTGTTTCTTGACCATGCTTTTTGAGAGATGTTCTGATACATACAATTTTTCTCTCCATCTCTTAACATGACAGTATTTGGGGGTCTTGGTGATATCTTATTGTACCTTATCAAGTAATGCCCTGGGCAGCTGCTTGGCTGACCCAACTTTTAGTTCAGCTTCAGAAAGTCCTTTCTGTTATTGTAGCCCTCATTTTTTACCCCCGTGAGAACTGGATTAAAAAAAAAAACATAAAAAAAACTGCTGAAAATGTCTTCTTTTAGGAAATAATTGATAAAGTAAAGTATCAATTTTAGGAAAAATTGATAAAAAAAATTGTCATTATTTTCTTTAAAAGAATAAAATAGCACATTACCAGACATCCTCAGCATCTTCATCACATTCTGCACCAAACTGGCAAATATCACAGGTGGATGTCTCCTTTTGACTGGTTTCTCCTGAGCCTTCATGGACTATAGGACAGAAGAAAGGGAACAAAAAGAATTCAGATAAGTGTGCACAATACCAACAACTTCAAGACTATTCTATATGAAACCTGCTACTTTTCCAATGGAGCTATTGGAGCTCCATTAAGATCGTCATATTCGGCTCCCTTCTTCCCTAAATTTGAAGAAAATTAACAATAATATGCTAGCCATTGGTATGTGGTGAATAATTCTTTTTACAAGAAAAATAAACGAGAATACTGGATTTATCAAAATTGTTTGGCTAATAGACCATACGAAAGTTACTTAATTAAAAGGGATTTAGATTGTTACTTGCCTAGAGGAAAAACCTAGTGTCTATAAAAATATACTTGACATTTTCTCATTCTTAAATTATAGATATTTTTTCATTCAAAGGCTTTAATACATAATTTAAAAATTTAGATGGGCAGCCTTGACTTTTTAGATACGTCTTTTCCCCGCCTCAAGATGCTAAGTACTTATACGGAAAAATATATTAATTATGTTTTCAGAAAACATCTTTTAATTGGTTTTTACAGTAATTTCTTGAATCTTACATAAATGTTGCACAGAGCTCATCATAGTGATTTCTTCTATGAGGGTTATGAACATATATTTCATTTAAAAAATATATACTGTCGCTGATGATGATTATTGATATTGGTCCTTTTTATACACATAAATTACAAGTGTAAAAATATACTATATACAACCTAATTATAAAATTAAGCTTTCAAATCAGGAAAGAATAGTGTAAGTCAAGAAAAAAATTTTAGTATTTGAGTTCAAGAAATAAAAATCTGAGCAACACTTTTGAGATGATGGATTACTGTTTACCCAATTAAAAAAATATGTAGTTGAAAGCAAAAATAGTTTTGCTTATAGATGAAAAATTGCAACAACCTAAGTACTGCATAGATAATCTTATTCCATGGACATCTTATATACTAAAAACGTGTTTAAATCAAGAGATCCTTAAAACGTGCACTCTGCAAAAGGTTATACATTTTCAGTAGAAAAAGAACAGAGGCAATTAAGTATGGCATTGGCTCCTAGCATTATGAAGCCTAATAAGATAACGTTTTTAACAAAACATCATTGATTAACATGCACCCTAAACCTAAGAAATTTAACCGTATTTTATTTTAATATGATATTTTTCATAATTTGTTCTTTGTCTATTAACATGAGAATTATTAATATTTACAAAAGCAAAGGTCTTTATTCCTTGATTTTCCAATTTACTGCTGGGCAAATGAGTGATCTGATTTACCAGAGAAAAAAAAAAGAACAAGAAGACATCTCTAAGAGCGTTCTCTATTTTATAGTTTTTCCAGGAAAGACAGATTTATTTTTTCCAAAGCAACATTTTTTCCCCTGTACTTGATTTGCCCTGCACTTTTAAAAAGTTATGAATTAAACAGATCAACTTCAATTGCAAAAGTATTGATGGTATAGTTTTAAAATTGGAAGTCTAAAAAAATGGTGTTCCTCCCCAGAAAGAAGAAGGAGTTTTAGACTCTGCTAAAATAGACAGCACTTATTATCCACTCTATTATTTTAATACAGGCAAGACCATTAGAGTGGACTATGGGATAAGAAGGAAGCTGGGGACCTAACCTCAGGGGGTACTGAACAGCTGAGGTCCATCTCTTTATCACTTTCTTACTCTTAATGCAACACAGAAGCTGTTAATGGGAGAGAGAGCCTTTTAGTGTTAGCAAGATTAGCAGCTTCTAGACTAAAGCTTCCCATCACTCAGGAAACATACTAACACAACGGGAAGGTCCTTAATGAACAGTTGTAGCCATTTATGGGCAGCCCTATCTTCTTTCGCAGCAGGGATCCTTGGTTAGGGATCTACTGGAAGTAATCCAGGGGATGAATCGTGCTACCTCAGCAAAACTAACAATAATAATTCTACTGGAAGTCACATTACATTTCTATAAAAGGGCAGTTATTGGTAGACTCGAGATGTTTGGAAATTCTCCCACATGGAGAAGTAAACCCAGAAGTAGCAGTAGCAAAACCTCTATCAATCAACGTTCTGGGAATAAAATGTGAAGCAATCACAGTGAAAAATAAAGTAAAATCTTTCCATATTTCTGGAAGCACAGATTTGCACCTTTGTAATAAACAAACAGATGAGTACACTGCTTCATTTAACACTATAGACCAAGATTCTTAAATAGGAGTGGGCTCAGAAGCTCTGGTAGATTTGGTTTGTTCATTTATGTATTGTTTTTTAGATAAATGCCCTGAGATATCCTAGGAGGTACTGAATTTGTAGGCTCGAGGCTTGGATATGTATACTTTAAAAAACACATCCCTAAGAATATCTGCCCTAAACAATACTGAAAAGACTTCCTCTGGCCCAAACGTCTTCCTCATGCAGTGAATGTCTAGCACAGGACTTCTGTCACTTTAAAGTGCACAGGAAGCACCTGGAGGTTTTGTTAAAATGAAGATTCTGATTCAGTAAGTGTGAGGTGTAACTGATGCTGCTGGTCCACAGACCACATTTTGACTAGCAAGGTTAGCACTGCATTTTTCCCATCACAATTCACAATTTATTAGTGGGTAGTGCAATGGAGTCAGTGGGTCACTATCAGCATTTTTGTAAACATTTTTGTGTACATGAAGCAGAATATACTGGAATAGAAAACACAGAGTGCATCTTATTTAGCAAGCATAGGTTTTATTTTATAACACTGTTTTAGTTATACATATGTACATCCATCCAGCACTGCAATGTAAATTTCATTTCTTACTAAAGGTCACAGTCACAAAAGCTTGAACACTATGGATTTAGCACATGCTAGATGCTCAGAAAGTATGTGTTGAACAGGAGTGTTCCTTTTTCCTGTTCTTTTTACAGTATCAGAAACAGGAAGGATTGGTGCTTATTTGCATTCATCCGCTGATTATGCAGGAATGAAATTCATTTATCCTAAAGTATTATTTTAACCATGCACTTGCATTTTAAGCCTTTTATTTTGAGTTGTAAAGTAAAAAAGAATTATTTCCCTCTATTCTAAAACAACAGGTTTCAGCGTGTGACTGAGGGAAATTTGAGGAGCAAGGGAGGCAGAGCTCCTGAAAGCATATTATACCTAATATGCTACCCTACAGTTAAAACTGATTTAATTAATTCCTTTAAGAAGATTCTGGATTGGAGCATTATAAGAGATGATCAAATTGCCTCTCTCTCAAACTCTCCCTGCCCTCGTGGTTTCATCCGGAAAATTGTTACCAAAATTCCCTTATCATGACCTTGTTCTGGCCCAAATCAGTGGGTGTGCCCACCCACTGGGCCCAGTTCTCTTCCTAACTCACTATAATGCCTCCTGGGCCTCTTATAATATTCCTAACCTATGTTATACTATTTCTGAAAACATGATGAAATAATATAATGTTCAAACACACAGTTATTCAATGTCATTTATTTGGTTCAAAATTTCACTAAAATTTACATTCAGTAAAATGCTCATATCTTTCAGTCAATTTTGAGGAACGCATGCCAAGACGAAGAACAACTCCATCATTCCAGAAAGTTTGCTTCTGCCTTTCTCAGCCGTTTCCCTACCACTACTATGTCTCTACATATAGGCTGGTCAGTAATCCGATCTGTCACCACAGATGGACTATTTTAGAATATTACATCAATGGAATCATACAATATGTAATTATTGTGTTCAACTCCTTCCACTTAGCTTCATAGTTTTTAAGATGAATTCAGGTAGTTGCCTGTGTCAGTAGTTTATTTCTTTTTATTGCTTGGTATTCAATTGAGTGAATATACCACAGCTTATTTTTCCATTATCTTGTTGAAGTACATCTTGTTTCCAGTTACTGTCTGGAAACAATAACTGAATATTTATGAATAAAGCTGTTGTAAATAGTCTTGTAAAAGACTTTTTGGGCACACAAGTTATTTCTCTTCGGCAAATACCTCACAGTGGGATATGGTATTCAGATAGCCACACCAGCTTTCTTTTGCTTATTGTTTCTGTCTTTCTTACTTTCAACCTGCTTCTTAACTTATGTCTAAAGTGTGTTTCTTGTAAACAATATATAGTGGAATGTCACTTCTTTATCTAGTCTGAATCTGTCTGCATTTAATCAGGGTATTTAGTCCATTTACTTTAATGTAATTATTGATATGTTTGCTTTTTAAGTCTCCCAACTTGGTGTTTGATTCATTTTTTAAAAAAATTCTTGAGTTACAGAAATTTTTAATATATTTTAGGTACAAATTTTTGTCAGATACATGTATTGGGATATATTTTCTCAGTCTATTTTCTTGAACGTGTTTTTTTTTTTTTTTGTAGGTGTGCAGAAATTTTTATTTTGATGAAATCAATTTTTTTCTTTTATGATTTGTCATTTCTAAGAAGTCTTCTACTTGAAGCTCATGAAGATATTCTTCTATGCTTTATTCTATTCCCCATTTTTATTAATTTTAAAATTTTAATTTAAGTTTATGGTCTATCTAAAATTGGATTTTGTGCATAATGTGAAGTAGAGGGTGGGCTTCTTTGTTTTTACCATGTGGACATGATTTCTCTCTCTTGACCTGTCAGTGTGGTGAGATATGTTGATTGATTTCCATATGTTAAGCCAACCTCACATTTTGGGGATAAGTCAAACTTGATCACGGTATATAACCCTTTTTATATATAGCTGGATTTCTTTTGCTAGTATTTTCATAAGTATTTTTGTGTCTATGGTTCACAAGATACGCTAGCTGTACTTTTCTTGTATTGTTCTTATTTTGTTTTATTATTATGGTTAAAATGGCCTCATGATATGAGTTGGGAAGTGTTCCTACTTCCTCTATTTTATGAAAGAGTTTGTGGAGGATTGGTACTATTATTTCATATTACATTTCATACAAGGCTATTTAAGTTTTCTATTTTATTGCTTCCTACACTTACTATTTCCTTTATGTTATATACTTAGAGTTTATTTTCTAGTTTCTTAAAATGGAAGAAGTGCTTGATTTTATACCTTTCTTATTTTCTAATATAGGTATTTAAATCTGTACATTTTCTCCTAAAGACTGCTTTAGCTGCATCCCACAAATATTAATATGTTGTGTTTTCATGTATTTTTGTGAAAATATATATTGTAATATCCTTCAGGATTTCTTCTTTGACCCAAGGATTATTTAGTAGTGTATTTTTTTTTTTTTTTTTTTTTCGGTACGCGGGCCTCTCACTGCTGTGGCCTCTCCCGTTGCAGAGCACAGGCTCCGGACGCGCAGGCTCAGCGGCCATGTCTCATGGGCCCAGCCGCTCCGTGGCATGTGGGATCTTCCCAGACCGGGGCACGAACCCGTGTCCCCTGCATCGGCAGGCAGACTCTCAACCACTGCGCCACCAGGGAAGCCCTAGTAGTGGATTTTTTTAACCTCCAAATATTTGAGGGTTTTCAAAAGTACACTATTTTTATTTATCTTTAATGTAAATATCCAAAATTCATTGGGAATCATTTTAAATATACAAAAGAGTTGTGTGGCCTTAAGGACACAGAGAAATGCAGGCTTCCAAGAGCCACTCAAGGTCTTAACATTAAAAGGAAAGTAATAAATATATAGCATAAGGTTCCATTAAATTCAAAGGACTTTAGAGTTAGGTAGGAAGACTTTTATATCTTTTTACTCCACCCCCCACCAGAGCAAAATTCAATCAAATGATCAACCTGGATGAGAGTTGAAATAAAAAATAGATTGTGTGAGCTGCAAGAGTAAATTGTTTTGAAGTCCTGAAAAGTCTGAAGTATTGAAAAGAGCTCAGCCTGATTGTCCAGGCTTTGAAACAAATCTCTCTGGAGTTTGACAGCTCTATGTCTCCTGTTCAAGATGTTATAAAAAAATCCATCCATGGTGATCTATCCATCATGGTTAAAGTAAATATTCTGTTTAATTTAAGTCCTTTGAAATTTATTAAAACTTGTATTTTATGGGCCAGAATATGATCTATCTTCTTGACTATTCCATGTGCATCTTAGAAGTTGTAACCTCTTGTGGGGAGTGATTTTCTGTAAATATTAATAGCTTAAGTTGATGGTCCAAATCACCCATAACTGTACTGATTTTTTGTTTAATTGTTCTATCTATTACTGAGAAAGGTGTGCTAAACTCTCTACTGGTGACAGTAAAACTGTTTCTAGTTCTCTTTTGTTTTGTTCTTTTGTTTCATCTTGTATTTGGGAGCTCTGATATTGGGTTTATAAACATTTAGTAGTCTCATGTCTTCTTTAATAAGTGACCCTTTAGCATTATGAAATGCACCCCTTTACTCTCTGGTCACACTATTCATCTTGAAGTCTACTTTGTTCTGATATTCAGATAACCACACCAGCTTTCTTTTGCTTATTGTTTCTATCTTTTTACTTTCAACCTGTTCATTAAGTTATATTTAAAGAGTGTTCCTTGTAAACAATATATAGTTGGATTTTGCTTTTTTATCTAGTCTGAATATGTCTACATTTAATCAGGGTATTTAATCCATTTACTTTAATGTAATTATTGATATGTTTGTTTTTAAGTCTACCAACTTGGTGTCTAATTCATATTTAGCTAATCTTTTTGTTTTCCTCTGTTTCCTTTTCTGACTTTTTTTTAGGAAAATCAAATATTCTATGGTATTTATTTTGTCTTATCTCTTCTAATAATTATTTTGTTATATTTTGGGGTTATTATTTTGATGGCTACTTAAAGGATTATAATATACAACTTCAAATTATCCTAATCTATTACTTCATGAACAATTTAAAAACTTTATTAAAATACTATATTTTTAATTACCATAGTCCACCCTTTGCATTCTTATTGTCATATATCATACTTCTACCTGTTCTATAAAACTCGTGTTCCTTTTGAAAATTAGTTTTACTTTAAACATACACCCTACTCTAATTTCAAAGGAAAAAAGCCAGAGATGTCAGTGCTAATGGAGACTCCTTCCCGTCATCATTAAATAATTATTTAGCTGCTGACCTGTATTTGCTCTAACTTTTCAAGACTTATGTATAGTCTCACATTCTCCATGGAAGACACTGTTGGCATATGACACTTATAGTAGATTGAATTATTTTCCCAATAAAAGGATTATATGTTCCTCTCCATAGCCATATGACTTGAAGTTCCATGATATCACTGATAGGCTTATGACTTGTTTTTGCCATTGAAATGTCAGTGGAAGTGAGAAGATATATAAAAGCCAACATGTAGATTTCTACTTTCTTGCTTGTTCCCTTTGCATAAAAGAAGACACATCCAGAATAGGAGCTGTTTCTTCAACCAATCCCAGAATGAGAAGATATATAGAGCAGGGCCATAGTTGACCACAGCCATGGGAGCAAGAATTATGTCACTTACTGATGCTGTAAGCCTTTGAGGTTTTGAGGTCGTTTGTAACTATAGCTTTACCTAGTGAAAGATGGCTAATAACACATGAATTAATGTTATTAATGAATTCTAAGGAAATGTTTTCACATCATTTTCCACACTTCATATTTTGGTAGCATTACTATACAACCCTAGATCTGCTTTTAATTGTCTCCAGATCTCCCTTTGAATTTCTATTTCTTTTCTATGTTAGCATATATTCTGCAATAGTTAAGCCATGTTTATTCTATTATATTTTCATTTTTTCCCAACATGGCACTATCCTTCCCAGTCTATTCATGGTTCCCATTTTATTCTCCATGTAGCTCTAGCACATCACTTTGACAGATACATAAGTTGTCCCATTTAAATTAGGCATAGTATACACATTAAACATAGTATATGCAGCAAAGGAAGCCATAAACAAAACAAAAAGGCAACCTACAGAATGAGAGAAAATATTTGCAAAGAATGTAACTGACAAGGGTTTAATTTCCAAAATATACAACAAATTATACAGTTCAATATCAAAAAACACACAACCCAATCAAAAAATGGGCAGAAGACCTACATAGACATTTCTCCAAGGAAGACATACAGATGGCCAACAGGCAAATGTAAAGATACTCAACATCGCTGATTATTAGAGAAATGCCAATAAAAACTACAATGAGGTTTCACTGCACACAGGTCAGAATGGTCATCATCAAAAAGTCTACAAATAAAAAATGCTGGAGAGGGTGTGGAGAAAATAGAAATAGACTCATAGACATAGAAAACAAACTAATGGTTATTAACGGGGGAGGTGGGGAGGGGTAAGCTAGAAATTTGGGACTAAGAGATAGACACTACTATATATAAAGTAGATAAACAACAAGGACCTATTGTATAGCACAGGAAACTATATTCAATGTCTTGTAATAATGTATACTCGAAAAACATCTGAAAAACAATATATATATGACAGAATCACTTTGCTGTACACCTGAAACATTGTAAATCATCTATACTTCAATTAAAAAACCCACAAAAAACACAGTATAAATATGCATAAATATAAGCCCAGGACCAGATGGCTTCATAGGCGAATTCTGTCAATCATTTAGAGAAGAGCTAACACCTATTCTTCTCAAACTTTTCCAAAATATAGCAGAGGGAGGAACACTCCCAAACTCATTCTACAAGGCTGCCATCACCATGATACCAAAACCAGACAAAGATGTCACAAAAAAAGAAAACTATAGGCCAATATCACTGATGAACATAGATGCAAAAATCCTCAACAAAATACTAGCAAACAGAATCCAACAGCACACTGAAAGGATCATACACCATGATCAGTGGGGTTTATCCCAGGAATGCAAGGATTCTTCAATACATGCAAATCAATCAATGTGATGCACCATCTTAACAAATTGAAGGAGAAAAACCACATGATCATCTCAATAGACGCAGGAAAAGCTTTTGACAAAATCCAACACCCATTTATGATAAAAACTCTCCAGAAAGTAGGCATAGAGGGAACTTACCTCAACATAATAAAGGCCATATGTGACAAACCCACAGCCAACATCATTCTCAATGGTGAAAAACTGAGACCATTTCCACCAAGATCAGGAACAAGATAAGGTTGCCCACTCTCACCACTATTATTCAACATAGTTTTAGAAGTCCTAGCCACAGCAATCAGAGATGAAAAAGAAATAAAAGGAATCCAAATCAGAAAAGAAGAACTAAAACTGTCACTGTTTGTAGATGACATGATACTATACATAGAGAATCCTAAAGATGCCACCAGAAAACTACTAGAGCTAATCAATGAATTTGGTAAAGTAGCAGGATACAAAATTAATGCACAGAAATCCCTTGTATTCCTATACACTAATGATGAACAATATGAAAGAGAAATTAAGGAAACACTCCCATTTACCATTGCAACAAAAAGAATAAAATACTTAGGAATAAACATACCTAGGGAGACAAAAGACCTGTATGCAGAAAACTGTAGACACTGATGAAAGAAATTAAAGATGATACAAGCAGATGGAGAGATATACCATGTGCTTGCACTGGAAGAATCAACGTTGTGAAAATGACTCTACTACCCAAAGCAATCTACAGATTCAGTGCAATCCCTATCAAACTACCAATGGCATTTTTCACAGAACTAGAACAAAAAATGTCACAATTTGTATGGAAACACAAAAGACCCCAAATAGCCAAAGCAATCTTGAGAAAGAAAAATGGAGCTTGAGGAATCAGGCTCCCTGACTTTGGGCTATACTACAAAGCTACAGTAATCAAGACAGTAGGGTACTGGCACAAAAACAGACATATAGATCAATGCAACAGGAGAGAAAGCCCAGAGATAAACCCATGCACATATGGTCACCTTATCTTTGATAAAGGAGGCAGGAATATAAAATGGAGGAAAGACAGCCTCTTCAATAAGTGGTGCTGGGAAAACTGGGCAGCTACATGTAAAAGAATAAAATTAGAACACTCCCTAATACCACCCACAAAAATAAACTCAAAATGGATTAAAGACCTAAATGTAAGGCCAGACACTATAAAACCCTTAGAGGAAAACATAAACAGAGCACTCTATGACATAAATCACAGCAAGATCCTTTTTGACCCTCCTCCTAGAGACATGGCAATAAAAGCAAAAGTAAACAAATGGGACCTAATGAAACTTAAAAGCTTTTGCACAGCAAAGGAAACCATAAACAAGACGAAAAGACAACCCTCAGAATGGGAGAAAATATTTGCAAATGAAGCGACTGACAAAGGATTAATCTACAAAATATACAAGCAGGTTATGCAGCTCAATATCAAAAAACAAACAACCCTGTCTAAAAACGGGCAGAAGACCTAAATAGACATTTCTCCAAAGAAGAAATACAGATTGCCAACAAACACATGAAAGGATGGTCAATATCACTAATCATTAGAGAAATGCAAATCAAAACTACAATGAGGTATCACCTCACACAGGTCAGAGTGGCCATCAAAAAATCTACAAACAATAAATGCTAGAGAGGGTGTGGAGAAAAGGGAACCCTCTTGCACTGTTGGTGGGAATGTAAATTTATACAGCCACTATGGAGAACAGTATGGAGGTTCTTTAAGAAACTAAAAATAGAACTACCATATGACCCAGCAATCCCACTACTGGGCATGTATCCTGAGAAAACCATAATTCAAAAAGAGTGATGTACCATAATGTTCATTGCAGCTCTATTTACAATAGCCAGGACATGGAAGCAACCTAAGTGTCCATCGACAGATGAATGGATAAAGAAGATGTGGTACATATATACAATGGTATATTACTGTGCCATAAAAAGAAATGAAATTATTTGTAGTGAGGGGGATGGGCCTAGAGTGTGTCATACAGCATGAAGTAAGTCAGAGAGAGAAAAACAAATACCGTATGCTAACACATACATATGGAATCTAAAAAAAAAAAAAATGGTTCTGAAGAACCTAGGGGCAGGACAGGAATAAAGATGCAGACGTAGAGAATGGACTTGAGGACATGGGGAGGGGGAGAAGTAAGCTGGGAAGAAGTGAGAGAGTGGAATGGACATATATACACTACCAAATGTATAATAGCTAGCTAGTGGGAAGCAGCCGCATAGCACAGGGAGATCAGCTTTGTGCTTTGTGACCACCTAGAGGGGTGGGATATGGAGGGTGGGAGGGAGACGCAAGAGGGAGGAGAAATGGAGATATACGCATATGTATAGCTGATTCACTTCGTTATACAGCAGAAACTAACACACCATTATAACACAGTTTTACTCAAATAAAGATGTTAAAAAATATGCATAAATAGAAACCTCCCTGGGCACCAAGTCTGAAATAAAGTAGGTGGTCCCTGAAACAATCAGATTGCATCAACAGAAAGAATGAGATTTCTAAGCTTAAATATGATTCATAGAGACTGGTTCTACACTCATTTAAATTATTGCAAAGTTTAAAAATAAATTTACACAAATTTTATATAGACCTTAATCTGAAGTTTTCAAAATTTAGAATGCGTTTTTTCTTTTTTGTATTTTAGAGTCAATATCAATCCAGTAGTCAGTGTTTTTTGTTTTTTAAATAGGTAAGATGACAAAGTAATCATGCCTTGGTAGGCATGTAATTTTTTCCACTTTATTTACATAGATAAAGGATTCAATATATCTGTTGTAACTAAAATTACTTTGATTATAAAATTATAAACAGCAATTTTTCTTTCTGAATAACTTACATACATTACTGTCTCATTATCACCAAAAAGCTGAACTTTTGAGTTTATCCTCTGATGAAGGAAAAATTCCACTTAAAGAATAGAAAGAAAATTTTAAATCAAAACCCTCCATTCCATTTTTTAATTTGTATAACTTGTCTATTTTGCCTTTTGTATGCCAGTTTTACCTCTCACATGCCTCTCCCACATGTAAGTTGAATTTAAATGATGGAAGCTGCTGACAGTTCCTAGAGCTCAGACAATTCTAAGCTGTTGTTTTTGAGCTACAGTCATGTTCTCTTTTACATTTTCCAACATTTTCCTAGAAACCTCAATGACTTTAAAGAAAAATAAGAATAAGTACTTTCTTTTTATTCATGTTAAAATGTGATGATATTTGTCATGTGAATAACAAGTACACTGTTACATCATATTATTGAAATGCTAAAACAAAAAGAAGTAGCATTTTGATCTGCTATTTACAAAACTAACACAGATTAATTTTTTATGTGTATCAGTGCCATATGCAGTAAGATGTGTTCAGGTTTGGGGAAAGAAATTCATTATCTTTGCTTCTTTTTAATTAAAAGAAGTACAAACCCACTAATAATTTTTAAGTGGTTTAAATGCCAAAAAACTAAAGGAAGGCTGAAATTACACTTACACAAAATGGTTTAAAACAACCAAGCGCATGACTGAGCAAATGTGATTCTATATTAAACACTCAAAAGAAGAGATCATTACAGAAAATTTAATTTTTCATAATTAAGCTAGTTTGCTAGAGCTTGACACAGATTCTTTAGAAATCACATATAGTTTATCTTCTGCACAGCTTAAAAAATTTAAGAGATTAATACAATGTTACTATGTTGAAGCAAAATTCTATTGTCATCATTTAAGTCTGACTGATTTCACTCAGTCCTATCTAAGTTAGAACTGAAGATACTCAGTTGATTAGAAAAAAGAAGAAAGACAATGAAGTAAAGAAAGAAGAAATGAGAGAAGGATGGAAGGAAGGAAAGAAGAAAGGACAAAAAAGCTTATTCAGCTTGATATCAGGCATGGCAGAATTCATCCGAGAACATTACCATGCCAAGACTTCATGAAACTCTTATTGTATCAATCATATGATAATTATATGCAAAAATATTTTATTATTCTCAGTGTAATTAATTTATATCGTTTTATGTAAATTCATAAAAATAATTAAATTTTTTCCATATTAAATGCCTAAAAGGTAAGAAATGTGTTTTTTATTGGTAAGTGATGAAAACTGACTTGGGCTGAATGAGCTACTGTAAAGCATAGAGGGTACCAAATTCCAATTAGAGGATATTGAGAAAAGACTAAGAGTTAGTAAGTGGAAACAGTAAATGTACTTGATACTTTTGCACAGATTTGTGATGAGGAAAACAGAGAATGAGGCATTAGTTGGAAAATGATGTACGGTCAAGAAAGGGGTTTTTTATGGAAGGACAGAGTCGAAGCATCATTGTCATGCTGAGAGAAATGGTGCATAAAAGAACAAATTTATGCAGAAGAGAAAGGGGATAATCACAGAAGTGATGTCCTTGAGAAGGGATGGATTTACAAACAGGTGCAGTGGTTGGTCTTAGAGGTACAAACGTCTTCTGCTCGAGGAGGGGTGGCAGAGTATGTGGGTACAGATGTAGGAAGGAGGTGACACTGGAAAGAGGAGGATGAAATAGATCTCTTTTGGTTGCATTTATTGCCTGTATTGTATTTGTACTCAAAAGCATGGTTATCAGTTGAGAGCATGTGATGGGAAGAGAATGTGAAATATAAGGGAGTGAACGTGAATGAAGAAAGACCAAAGTCTTTCTAAGTCTTTTCAACACTAATTTGTTGCTTTCCAACTTTGTGTTTAATTCTTCTAATTAGTAAATCTCTGATAACAAAGATATAGCTTTATTAACTTGCACTTCTGTATGTCATTAGTACATGACCTTTGATATTGATAACTTCAAGGCATTTTCTGATATAAGAAGTTTTATTTGAATCATCAAATGAAGACTAAATTGCCAATACAGTCAACTCTAACCTACTTAATGTTTGTTTTGGTAGAGGGGCTTTGCAATCTGGTAACAACTTACATGTCATGTTTCTTTCCTATTTTCCCATTCCATCATCACAGTACTAGTTCAGATCGTCATCATACTTGCCTAAACTTCTAACTACCTGATCTCTGCACTTGCAAACTTGCCTCTCTTAAATATATGTCCCATGTATCTTATTAAAATGCAAATCTGATCATATCATTTAAAATTGAAAATGACATGAAGTAATCTAAAGGCAGTTACATGATAGGCAAAGTTCAGGGGTAATGCTAGGAGAGCTGGATTTGGGTTGCCCAGAGTCTTCTTGATCCCCAGATTTCTTATTTGTAAAATGAGATGCCTGCCCTGCTTGCTCACAGGCTGTGGTGAAGATTAAACAGGAGGACATGTGAAAGTGCTTTGCACCCTCTAAACTGCTCTGCCACCCTAAGGTGTTAACACTAAGAAAGTGTTAAAGTTGAAGTAAACTCATTATCTTATTCCAAGTAAGAAAGTTCTTTGAAGGAAGTCCAAGCCTGGGCATCACAAACGTGAATTTTTGGCCCTTGTGAGTGGCCTTATAGTGATACTGAAGTAGGAGTCTTTGAGGGAGCAGGGAAATAAGAATCACAGAACAACATAATGAAATAGAGAAATAAAAATATTGAGAAACTTGTAGAAGAGGTCTTGCACCAAAACATCCTCATTTGGTTTCTTATATGAAGGGCTAAAAGGATTGAGGGAGGAGCAGGTAAGAAGTGGATGAGAAGTCTCAGATCGGTCACCTCAGAAATTTCCCAAAGAGCTCTAGGCTGTTTGTTCTAGTACACTGGGTCTTGGAACAAAAAAAGCACTAAAGTGATCATTTTGTTCTTATTGATGAAGATAAGAATAAAATAAGAGCTTTACATTTTCTTTTTCTACTTGCCTGTTATGGGCATTGGATTTCACTGTAAAGCCTGAAAAACATACTCATCTAAGTCTAATTTCCAAGTCTGAATGAGACTTAAAAATAAAACTTATAAAGATCAAGGCTTGTTTAAATATATAACTTATTGATATAAATAGGCCAAAGTAATAAAAGAGCAGCAGTAATAATGAAGTCAATTTTAAGAGGTCAAGGCATTTCATAGAATTGGTAGTTGTAGCAATAATTTTTCTGAATTGCCTATAATATTTCTAGCCTATTTTTGCTATTAAAGATCCAGTCGCTAATTTTTGGAATCACAGTAGCCAAAATAATGGGAAGAATGTCAGGGCTGGACTTCAGTGTTTGGGATTAGTTTCAGTCTTGGGTTAGATATAGCCTCACTCTTTTCTCCACCCCTACTTGTTCTATATTGAGAGACCCTGTTTTATTTCTACAAGTTCCCTCTGCCTATTGGCTCTGGTTGGTGGAATTTGGCTACTCTTGTTATTCCTTTTTCCAGTCTACAGCTGTCTCTCAAACTCTGGTTTAAAATCTGTAACTTATGACCTATTCCCTAGCACTCTTGAAAACCTTTCTTGTGATGCCCCATCTTGGAATCGGCCCCCACTAGCAGCCACTCAAGGCTGGCTCCACTATGCTCAGTTTCACTCCCCGCTCCTGGAAAAGTGCTTTCAAGTATATTATTTCGAAGCAACATAAACAATAGAAAGCAATGAAAACATATACAGTCAAAAGTAAGGATAGGTATTCCCTGGTGGCGCAGTGGTTGAGAGTCCGCCTGCCGATGCAGGGGACACGGGTTCGTACCCCGGTCCGCGAAGATCCCACATGCCGCGGAGTGGCTGGGCCCGTGAGCCATGGCCGCTGAGCCTGCGCGTCCGGAGCCTGTGCTCCGCAGCGGGAGAGGCCACAACAGTGAGAGGCCCACGTACCGCAAAAAAAAAAAAAAGTAAGGATAAAAAGGTCTGCATTATCCAATCTGAAATGTGAAAGAAGACATGAACATCTTCCACAAAAATGGGAAAAAAGAAAATACAAAACCAAACCAAACCCACAAAATGGTCTAAGGAAGCTGGAGTGCTGGAATAGGTTAGAAATTGACTTCAAGCTAATCAATATGACTTCTTTACAGAACCATTACCTCAGTCTAAAACTGTAAAGTGGAGGGAATGAATAATTGTGGAAAAGACATCTAGATTTTTAAAAATTGCATGGGATTTTAGAGAAGATTTTATCACCATTAGATTGCCAGGGATTTCCAGAAATAAATGGAAAGAGATAAATTTTTAAAAATTAACAATGCTCTATTTAGAATTTCATAATGAGACTGATTTTCTAAACTTTAAGTTTTTAAACTCAAACCACTTTCATTTATAGTATCATCAAGATTCATGGACCTTTCATTTTTACATGCCTTACACCTGAATTGTATGATAATTGGAACTAAAATAATTTCCTTGTTTTTGCAGATTTGGAAAAAAAAATTCTTCAAGTTTTGGGGAAATTTGCTGGTGAGCCTGAACCATAAAGATTTAGGTTTAACAGGGACTGTAGCTTATTACTACTGTTTAATGTTTGTTTAAAAAATTATAATATTGAAGGACATATATGCTAAAATTCTCAGGCATAAAAATATGATTTAATTTGATGAATAAGTAAAAACATAAGGATTAATGTAATAAATCCAAGAAGGAAACATTTTAAAAGATCAAAACATTTGTATTATTATAACATTGTGGGTTTCATTTATGGAATTAATAACAAAATAAAAAAAATATTTTTGTAAAGCTTTGCTGTTGTTCATTTAATTTGGTCAGTGAAGTATGTCTAATGACTATGAAATATTGGTCAATAAGCAACCTTGAATGATACTTTAAAAACACAAATCTTGATAATGATACAACCCTGTTTAGTTCAAAGTTTCCCTATACCTTCAGGATAAAAATCCACAGCCTTTATCATTGTATTCAAAGTCTTTCATGATTTGCCCCCAACCTATCACTCTACCTTCATCTCTAGCACCCCTGGCATGCTCTTTATGCTGATAGCTACTTGTCACTTTGCTGGGCATTTACACATGCTGTTTCCACTGTCTATAGTGGCACGTCTGTGGCTAATTCTGATTTTAACTTGAAGATTCAGCAGTAGTATCACACCACTCAGGAAAGATGTCCTCATCTTTCACCCTCTTCCTTCATCCCTGGTCTGTGTTGGGCTCTTGGTTTGTACACCCGCCCATTCTCAGAACGTCTCACATTGTAGAGGTTTCCTGACTCTTCCATTGTCCTGAGAATTTTTCAAGGTCAACTCGTATGTCTCATTTGCTTTTATATCTATTCTTAGCACAGGGCTTGGGAAATGACAGAAAGTAGTGGTCAGAGAGGGGAGTTTCAGAATTCCAGATCTTTCTATTGTTGTACTTCTAGGTAATAACAAGGTGTGGCCACATTTCTAGACAGCTAAACTGAATTTGAGGAAACTGAGGAACCATGAGGCCAATGTTGAGAAGAAATATCAGATACACCCTTGATAGTTATTAATGTACATTAAAATGTCCAGGCACAGGGCAAGACTGCATATCTTGGATGCCCTGTGGTTGAACAGTCCATGTAACTAGTTCTGGCTAATGAGTTGTTGAGTGGAAGTGACACGAGTCAATTCAGGCTAGAGGATTTAATTGCTAGTTGGAGACCTTCCCTACTACTGAAGGGTGCCTAGGATGGGCAGGAAAGGGAGCCAGAAAAGGAGGCTATCACGGGGGATAATAAATAGCAGTCAGATGTGGCACATAATTTGGAGAGAGAATTGACAATATTTACTGATGGATTGGGTGCAGGTAGAAAGTCAATGCTCAAGATAGCTGTCCATTCTGTCTGGGTCCCTGAGTGACTGCAATGGGCAGAGCCAGCTGCCCCTAAATAGTATCTCGCCCAGCCAACCTGCGGTGAACATGGAGTGAGAATAAGAAATGAACCTTGACTCATGGAAGCCACTAAGTTTAGGGGAATGTGTGTTACTACCACATAACCTTGCATAACCTAGCACAACCAGAGTATGTCAGGGAATGAGGTTAAGAGGCATGGATGCCATCTGTTCCATTGTGCTGATGGAACTCACCAGCAACTCCCAAGTACCCAACTACTGATGGTTACCCTGGAATAGAATACATGAAAATAAACCAAGTGCCGAATTATTGAGAAAAATGGCAGTAATGGGAAGTTCAGCAGGTTATACCAAAAGTGTGGGGAAAAGGCGGTATCAGCAAATAGCATGAGTTTTGAATGAGAAGTGGTTTATTGAGTGACAGTGCCAGACTGCATTGATGGTAGTCTGAAAATGACAGTAGGAAGCCAGAAATGTATGGCCTGAGATGGGAAAGTAGAGCAGCAATAGATAAGGTTTGGAGGGGAGCTATGCTGCCACTGGGCAGAAGACAAGAGAAAACTGTTGAAACATTTAAGACAATTTAATCTTACTCTTTCACTAGAGCTAATATTGATAATAACTATCAAAAAGTGCAAGAATATACTAAATTCTTGTATCCCTAAATAGGCCTAATTATACTTTTTCAGAGCATACAGGAACTATTTCCTGGTAATTATTGGTATTTTAAAAGCTATGTTCACATGCACGCTTTTAATGCCTTAAAGTCCTTTGACATGAAGGTTGGACTGTGACTGATTCGGGGTATCCCCAAATGGAAAAACATTTTTTTCCTATCTCAAAACACATTTTGCTTCCTGCCCAATTTCATACCCACACAACATTCTGTACTGTTGCTTTCATTTTCCCCCAATGCCGCTTAGATTTCTTCATGCATATTTGTATTTTTAGATCAGATAAAACGAATAGAAGTTTCTTCCCTTGAAAAATGTGTAGTGTGATTCAAAGAAAATGTTAATGAAAAGAAATACTAAGTCTTGTGAAACATCGATATATAGCAACTAATTGGAAAAGCAACTCAATTGCTTTTTCTTTGTGTTGTGTCTGAAGCACTGTTCTTATGGAATTATGCAGCTGTACAAGCACTGGTATCGACAGATTTTTTAAATGGAAGAGATAGGGGGTGGTGAAACAATGTACTAAACACCATTTCTTTCAAAATACTCCTAAATATGGAGGTAGTATGTAGGGACTCATACTTTCTTTACTGCATCATATTCATTTTTAAGAAAACCACCTCCATATAGAAATACTTTCCACCAACACAAATACAGGTATCAAAATGAAGACGACTTTTCCTGGGTTGTTAAATTCCTTCAGAAACATGGGCTGTCTTTCATGACAACAGTTTCCTTCCTCCTCTGCTCCCACACAGCTTGACAAGCAGGTCACAGAGAAAGGTTGTTAACTACATTCCTTTGCCTAAAAAGGGATTTCAAGAAAACAAGTACCTTAACTTCACTCTTAAGAGAGGGTCAGACGGCTGAGGCGGTGATTTGTTTGTGTACATATGGGCTAGTGCAAAGGAATGGAAAAAATATTCGGGTGAAGAATTTCTAAATGGGAAGATGTGTTTTAAAGACAGCTTCTATTATATGTCAGCTACACCTGGCAGAGTCACAGGGCAAGGTGAATAAACTATAAACAATGAAGTGTCCTTAGTGAAAACCTCTGCATAGTGAGAGAGATCTGTGGGTGGGATAGAACAGCCAAGAGTGTCACTCGCATAGTATATGTTTTTTAAAGCGGGTTTCACATCACTTTTACTGTAACTGGGAAGGATTTCAAATTTTTTAAGATAAATTACTTGGACTTAGCTTCTACTAAAAAAACCCAAGACGATATATGATCGGTAGACACATTAGATTAAAAATAAAATTCAGTTCAAGAACTTCAATAAAATTAAGAAGCCAGTTGCATTCTTGGTGCATAGAAATGTACGTTAAAAAACGTCCTAGTTTAGTGCATCTGTTAAATGATACAATATACTTATCTATAATTACTCCAGAGATCAAATTAAGTACATTCCTCATTTGTTCGTTTGTCTCTAAGGAAAATACAGGAAAACAAATGCTAACCAAAAGATTAATGGACTTCTAAATGTATAATACATTAGCCGCTCCTTCAATCTTTGGGAAACAAAATATAAAAAACAAATAAAAATAAGGCGTTGTCTCACATATTCTTGGTAAATTTCATGAAGTTTTAAGGTTCTTGTCAGTATGAATTTGATTTAAAGCTGTAAATCGTTTCTGAATATTTCTATGGCTATCCAGTTAGAAACATCATACATAAAAATGTTCTTTATTCCAGAAAAGATAAAACTCCCAGTGGTAAAAGAAGATTTAGGTATCTCTGAAGGTTTCTTATCTCCTGGCAATATAACTCTCTGATGGTTCAGTGCCTGAGAGGGTTGTCTGAGATCACTCATCAAATAAATCAAATAGTTGGCTGGTGAAAAGAGGGGGAGCCTATAGTAATCTCATGTCTTTGCTTCCAGACATCAAATCTTTCTTCTAATAAGCCAGTAGAGAAGTTAATGTCACTTGATGTGGCATATGAAAACTTGAGTCTCAACCTGCCTTAAGTTTCTGCTACTAGTTCTGAGAATGTTTGACTTGCCCAAGCAATGATTATATTTAGTTTTAACATTTTAAACCGCAAATTCCAAAATCCTGATGTGCTGAGGAAGATGTGGTGGCAAGAAGGCTGGAAACGTACTGAGTTTTGTCTCTAAACTTCTTGGAGGAATTTTATGGCAACATAGAAAATCCACTTTGGTGGGGTGATCTTTAAATATTCTATAAATATTTGTTGATATGATGATGAAGGTAGATTTATTTTATATATTTTTGGTTAATATTTTACTGAAAGCTCTATTTTACATTTCGACTGTAAAAAACAAGTCTTTTTTTTTTTTGCGATACGCGGGCCTCTCACTGTTGTGGCCTCTCCCGTTGCGGAGCACAGGCTCCGGACGCGCAGGCTCAGTGGCCATGGCTCATGGGCCTAGACGCTCCGCGGCCTGTGGGATCTTCCCGGACCGGGGCACGAACCCGTGTCCCCTGCATCGGCAGGCGGACTCTCAACCACTGTGCCACCAGGGAAGCCCCAAAAACAAGTCTTTTAAAAATTAGAAATCAAATACTTTAGAACTGTGTGGTCCAATATAGTAGCCAGTAGCTACTTGTAGCTATCTAAATTTACATTAATTAAAACTAAATAAAATTTTAAAATCCAGTTTCTCAGTCGCACTAGTTACATTTCAAGAAATTCATAGCAACATGTGGCTAGTGATTACTGTATTGGACAGGGTGGATATGGGACATTTTCCTCAGCATGGAACGTTTAGAGCACTTCTCTAGAAAGATGCATAATTCAGGTATGGCATATAATAGTATTCACAAATCGATCTTCCCAATCCAGTGTTTTTGTTTTAGAGTCTTTCAACTTATATAGAATAAGAGATGGCATGACTCTCATTCTCATCTTCCAATGAAATGGAGAGAATATCTTACCATGATACCTGCCTGTGTGGTTTGACTATGTGTGTCACTTCTGTATATAATGTCCCTTGATTATAAATAAGCATAACAGAAATTCTTAATTAATAAAACCTCTCAAGTGCCCAAAACATAGCTGCCTTCTAATTTAGTCTCTGAACATCCTGATAAGAACCAGTATTACTGTGGCTTGAAGCTCACAGATTAGATGAACAGAAGTAGGCATAATAGAGTAAATGTGCTTTTAATGAACATTTTTTGTTCCTCTGTCCAAAGCTCTGGCTACCAATTATATTTATAGTTTGGGTTAGCATGCCTACCTCATACACTGAGATTAGTTATTGTGCCTAGAAAACAGCACTAATATATACACACTACTTAGCATATATCCTTGCAAAAATGTTTCCTTTTCATGGGGACCTAATTGTTCCATACATAAACTTAGCCATGTGAATGTAAACCAAGACAACATAGGAGCCTTGAGCAGTATATTATTGATTTGATTTTTGGTGGCTAAAAATTTCCTACTGAAGAATTATCTTCCCAACTGACAACAGCAGACCTCTCATTAGTACTAACAGGTTGAGGAGGGAGATTAAAGCAAACTGAAGGCATAGAGAGATGCCTTAATTCCGTGTTCACACCTAGAAGTGGTGATAAGCTGGGGATCTGCCATTACCTTGATATTTTGGAGATAAATGGGTATCTGAATAAATAGAAGCCTTCAGTCTCTGCAGCCGTCACTAACATATTTCACCCTAATTGCAAAATATTTATTTTAAACACTAAAATACACATTGAGGAAGCTAACCTCGGCTGGTGAAAAGGAGATTTCAACTGATAACTTTTCCAGATTAATTCAAATAGTGTGGGAGATATTGAGGATGTCATTTTATCCTTTATAGTTTGACTTTGTATTCTGTACATGAGGAAGGAAGGAAAGAAGGAAAGAAAGATGGAAGGAGCTACCTCTATGGTTTCTCTGTGGCTAAGAACTTTTTGGGTCAATGGCTGGTTTTTTATTTTGCTCTGTGCCCTAGCACCCACATATTAATTGGCACATGGCATGGCAGTTAGGAAATATCTGTTGAATAAAAAACACTTAATAGATCTTGCAGAGACAAAAAAAAAATGGTAATTTTTAAAGTTAATGTTTGTGGGTATATTATAACATTTCTTTATTAAAATATACATATTGCTTTGTTATATTTGAGAAACTAATATGTAGTGTTTACTGAACACATTGTATCTAGTAGTAATAGGGATAAAGCAGTGAGCTAAATCAAGTCCCTGTCATCATGGAGATCAGAGTACAGGCATATCTTGTTTTACTGTGCTTCTCTTTATTGTACTTCACAGATATTGCATATTTTTTTTAAACAAATTGAAGGTTTGTAGCAACTTTGCATTGTCAGATGTTGGTTAGCATTTTAGGCAATAAAGTATTTTTTAGTTAAGGTATGTACATTGTTTTTTACGCTTAATGCTATTGCACACTTAATAGACTGCATAACTTTTTATGCACCGGAAAACCAAATAATTCGTGTGACTTGCTTTATTGCAGTGATCTGGGACCGAACCTGCAATATTTCTGAAGTATTCCTGTATTGTGAGAAAATATCTTTAAACATTTGTGGATACTTTAAGACCACATGTTGTCTCATTTGAAAATCAGCAGGTTCATTTACTCATTTAGTCCAGTTTATTCTCTCTACCCGACGACCACCACCTTATTAGGAAGTGATGGGGAGAATGAAATTGAAGGAACAAATTTTGTGTAACTGGATGTTGATATTGAGGAATCTGGGTTCTGAGGAGGTGACGTAGCATACGGGTGAGCAGGGAGCAGCCAGTGAGCCAAAAAGTCTACACAGGAAGTACCTAGGTGTGTAATTAGGGTGTGAGTGAGGATATAGCTCAAGGCTGAGACTTCTGACCACAGGCCACCTCTCCCAATTCTCCACATGGGCCACTCTGAGCTTCAGTTTGACCCTTTGCCCACTCTTTGCATTTTGTTTTCTTTTTCAAAGAAATCTGGCTTCAGAAAATGATATCTAAATGATAATGTGTCATTGTGCTGATAAGTAGGGTTACAATGCTTGAGACAGATAGATAAAAGCAAGAAAGGCAGCTAGATGGCAGATCAAAGGCATTTCCTGAACAGAAGGTGGAAATTAGCAGTTGGGAATTTTAGCAAATGCACTTAAGAATGTAGAGGAGCTTCTCAGGCATTTATTAGAAGCTAATTCAAACCCTTCAAGTTATGGAGGATTCTGTAAAAAGCACCTCTTAACTGACCAACTGTCAATTAGCAAAGGAGAAAATGACTCAAGTACTCCATTATGATGATGATCAAATAAATGAGCTTTGATTACTATAATAATGGTAGTATAAGTTATAAAAAATCTCTGGTTTTAGATATGAAAAGAATTCATAACTGGTGATCATCTGTAAAATCTACTGTAGAAAACTACAAGTATAATTGCTCAATGATGCCAATTTATTTTTTCTTCCTCAAACTTTACAGGTGATCTAATATAATGAGAAATAATAATCATTAAGGTTTGATCATGCCAATCTAATTTTCTGGATGGCTTATTAACCTTGCAAAGATGTCTTTCCTTTACTTCTTGATCATTAGATCAGGCAAAAATTAGAGCAGGAATGAGGAATGTCAATTACATAATGATGTGTGAGAGGATACAGAACGGTATCATGGATATTTAGGCTTATTTGTCCAAGTCTGGCTACATTCACGTACACCCACGTAAGCACACTTTTCAGTTTCTTCTAAGAAAGTGATTTAACAAAACGTTGTATTTCAAAATAGGATTTAGATGTTTTTTCCTAAACTGAATCTGGTTCCAGTGTATGAGCTCCAGAAAATAAACAGCAAAAAGTTCAGAGTCTACATTAAACAGCTTCTCTCACCACACTGTCTGAAAACTATATTCCATGTACTGCCAGATTATAAATAAAAAATAAATCACACATTTGACAATAAAGTAGACCCTATTATCAACTACATGAATTTTGGTCTGAAAAAAGGAAAAAAAAAATATAAATGTTGTTCAAACTCAGAGGAGGTATGATATACCCCTTCTTTTTTTTTTTAACACCTTTATTGGAGTATAATGGCTTTACATTGTTGTGTTAGTTTCTGCTGTATAACAAAGTGAATCAGCTATACATATACATATATCCGCATATCCCCTCTCTCTTGCGTCTCCCTCCCACCCCTCTAGGTGGTCACAAAGCTGATCTCCCTGTGCTATGTGGCTGCTTCCCACTAGCCACCTATTTTACATTTGGTAATGTATATATGTCAATGCCACTCTCTCACTTCGACCCAGCTTACCCTTCCCCCTCCCTGTGTCCTCAAGTCCATTCTCTACGGCTGCATCTTTATTCCTGTCCTGCCCCTAGGTTCATCAGAACCCTTTTTTTTTTTAGATTCCGTATATATGTGTTAGCATACGGTATTTGTTTTTCTCTTTCTGACTTACTTCACGCTGTATGACAGACTCTAGGTCGATCCACCTCACTACAAATAACTCAATTTCATTTCTTTTTATGGCTCAGTAATATTCCATTGTATATATGTGCCACACCTTCTTTATCCATTCATCTGTCAATGGACACTTAGGTTGCTTCCATGTCCTGGCTACCATAAATAGTGCTGCAATGAACATTGTGGTACATGACTTTTTTTGAATTATGGTTTTCTCAGGGTATATGCCCCATAGTGGGATTTCTGGGTCATATGGTAGTTCTATGTTTAGTTTTTGAAGGAACCTCCATATTGCTCTCCATAGTGGCTGTATCAATTTACATTTCCACCAACAGTGCAAGAGGCTTCCCTTTTTTCCACACTCTCTCCAGCATTTATTGTTTGTAGATTTTTTGATGATGGCCATTCTGACCTGTGTGAGGTTATGCCTCATGGTGTATGATCCTTTCAATGTGCTGCTGGATTCTATTTGCTAGTATTTTGATGAGGATTTTTACATCTATGTTCATCAGTGATATTGGCCTGTAGTTTTCTTTTTTTGTGACATCCTTGTCTGGTTTTGGTATCAGAGTGATGGTGGCCTCGTAGAATGGGTTTGGGAGCGTTCCTCCCTCTGCTATATTTTGGAAGAGTTTGAGAAGGATAGCTGTTAGCTCTTCTCTAAATGTTTGATAGAATTTGCCTGTGAAGCCATCTGGTCCTGGGCCTTTGTTTGTTGGAAGATTTTTAATCACAGTTTCAATTTCGGTGCTTGTGATTGGTCTGTTTATATTGTCTATTTCTTCTTGGTTCAGTCTCGGAAGGTTGTGCTTTTCTAAGAATTTGTCCATTTCTTCCAGGTTGTCCATTTTATTGGCATATAGTTGCTGTGGTAATGTCTCATGATCCTCTGTATTTCCGCAGACACTACCCCTTCTTGATAGATTTAGCAGGTTTCATCCAGTGGTTAAATCTATACTTCTTTCTTCTTTCTACTAATGAGTAACATATACTGTGTCAACTACTAGTACTCCCTAAATCCATTCTCCCTTTTTACACAATAAGGCAGCTATGGAGGTACCCAACTCAGATTTCAAGAAAGAACTTGCCATTTAGTTGCAAGATATGCAGTTAGTTGGGAGCCCCCGGCTGTCAGTGACTTCAAGATTCACCTCAGCTTTCAAGCCCAGGCGACTTACTTATTGTGCAGCCACAGCAAAATACTGAGCAAAATACTAGGGTCTGGCCATTCCTCTCAAGATAAGACTCCCCTAATGTGCAATATTTACTCTGGAGATGCACATAGGGTTGACCTATTTTTTGCCACGTTTGTCTCTTGGTTGGAAGTTTGCTCTGCCCAATCCTGCTTCTCTTCCTCTCCACTTTCACAACTATCAGCTCTGCATCACAGTTTGTGGACTTTCCCCACCCAATTCTGCTTTCTCTGCATTTTATCTTTCACTTCCCCAATAAACCTTTTTCACTCCTAAATTTATCTTGGCACCTACTTCCCAGAGGACCAAACTGACACATATAGTGATAGAATCTTAGCAGGGTATGTGGGAATCTGCTTAGAGACTTCATTTGCCAGCCTATTTTATGCCTAGATGGCCATATGGCTAAGTTCTTGGCACCAGAATATGACTGAAAGTGACATGTATAACTACTGCTTCACTTCCTTAAGTGGAAATTGCTTGCCTTCTATTTCAGTTGTTTTCCTCCTCCTGAAAGCTGGCACATCCAGGTGGCATTGATTGAACTTCTAAAATGCAGGAAATTCCTTTGAAGAAGGAGTCAGCAAACTATAGCCAATAGGCAAAAGCTGACCTGTGGCCTATTTGTATGGTCTGTAAGCTACGAATGGTATTTACATTTTAAAAGCATTGTTAAAAGAATAAAAATAGGCAAAATGTGTGGCAGAAACCGTATATGGCCCACCAAGCCTAAAATATTTATCATCTGACACTTTATGAAAAAAGTTTGCCGATCCTGCTTCAGAGGACTGCAGATCAACAAGTTAGCAAAAACCTGGGTCTCTGAATGACCATGTGGAGCAGAACTATTCACCTGTCCTGCAGGGATGTACTGTAATGTGAGAGCAAAGTAAACTTCTGTATGCTTGGAGCCACTGCATTATTGTGTCTTGCTGTTATAGGGACAGGCCCTAGCTAATATACATACGAGTAAATAAAAGATCAAGATTAAAATGATTTTCCCTTCCTTCCCAAATGTTATACAACTCAGTCATTTCTTCATCTAAGCTTTGAGCAGATTTCTAAAACTAAGTTCATCATTTGTTTATTAACTTTTAAAGACCTAAAGCATTTTCATTACTTGGTACTTGTATATCACATTGCACAAACACTGCCTAGGAAGATAGAAAAATATGTAAACTTGAGATACAATGGTAAGTATAAAGTCTACTTTATTAACTTCCCTTAATCTAAAACACATATCTTAACATTATTTTTAGAACTGGCCTCTACCTTACACAAAACCATGATGATGGTAGTGATGGAGTTGAGGTTGGGGGAACAAAGATAATTTTACAAATGGCTAAACAATGATGGCATATGCTAGAGAGTAACTTGTTATAAAATAGAGCTATTAACTCACATCAACTAGACCATATTATGACAAAACCATTTACCATCACATAGGTGTTCTACAGTTAACTCAGTTACTTATTATATCAGTTACTTAAGTTAATTCAGGAACTTATGTAGCACATATTTCTTGAACACTTTTGTGAGCCCTGTGTTGAAGTAGAGAAAGTAAGTCAATTTGGTATTTCTGGATACACAGCAACTGCACAGATTATATACATATCAATTTAAATGACCAGTTTTGCTGCTCCATGGGTTTCTTTTTTGACAGCAATAAAGACTTGAGTTATATAAAATAATCTTTTTGCTGAACCTAAAGCCAAAGCCTGTGCTCATTTAGACAATGCTTTATGCACTCCAAAGCTTACTTGTTTGCCAAATTCTCATCTGCTTTTCATTACACATAATGCTTTGCAAAGTATTTGATCAAACAGATGTCATATTTACAAGCAAATCTTAAAAAACCCTACCTTTTGTAATTTTATTTGTGCTACCTGAATATACTATTTTTTAAAATTAGGAATGTTGTAAGAGCAGAATTTTTTGTTATGACACACAGTGAAGAATGAAGAGAAGAACTTCTTGTGATAGGTATTTTCAGCCCAATACTAGGGCTTATCCAAAACACATTTAAATAACTGGAAGGGTAAAGTGATGCTCTTTGTTTTTCTAGCAGCACCTTGGTACACAGCTTATTGGTTTACCACAAAGCTGTAGGAAATTCAGTATATTTTGTAATTTAGTCTTGAAGCTTGTTCTGAAAAATTTCTTTGCAAAAATCGTTGTCTGCTTTAATGCTGAGCCAAGAAATGCAAAGCATGAAAATACGTTTCGCTCTTAAGTAGTTTGAGGTTTTGTTTAATAAGCAAATTTCGCTATAAAGAGGCATAAGATAGAAGTCATTTCTTTCTAGTCATATTAATTCTAATTTAAGAAAGATTAAACAATCGGCCTGATGACGTGACAATTTGTTAAATTCATATACCTGAAACTTAATTTCTACACAATTAACTGTGATAAAATATCAGGCTTTCCTTTCAAAAGAATCAGGGCATCATAACTATAACAAAAAATGCCATGTGGGAGGGAGATGATACAAAACTGATTTCAGTGGCAGAAGAGTCCTAGTTATGGGCATATTATATGGAGAAAGTATTAAAGTCTTCTATGTGATCTTTAAGACTATACTTTTTAATACATTAAAAATCAATGATGAGACATCATAATTTATTAACCCGTTTTACTTGCTTTTGAAGTTGCCCTTTTTTTTTTTGGCCATTACATAATATTAATTCTGTGATGAATAACTTCATAAATACATCATTTCTTTCTTGTGTTGAAACATGTGCTTAGGAATGGAGTCTTTTTAATCAAAGAATTTGAAAATCTTTTATCTTTACTTCTTACTGCTGTGCCCTTACCCATGGCAGATGTTTCGATTCAAGTCTAGTGCTCTTTCCTGCTAAGACCCCATGTGGTTTAGAATTCTTAGAGCACAGTGCTCCCAGCAGCCACTATAGTTAAACAGAAAGTCAGAGTTAGCACGCTAAATATGACCCTCTCTGTCATCTTCCGCCTATGATTTTCTAAAACAATCATCCAAATTCCAATGCTACTAAAAACAAATGAATTTAGTAACATCACTGAAACTTTGCTAACATTTTATCACTTTTTATCATTTTTTAACATTTTTTATCATAAAGTTATTGCATTTGTGTTCCTTGTACCATGTGTGAGGATAAACTTTCTCCTATATGTATGTTTGCTAATTATCATTACTCAAGAATGAGTTTTTATTAAAACTACTTTGCATGTTAACTGGGTTTCTATAGACAAATGACCTTCCTCAATAGTCAGATCTGGGTCATCATTACTCCATCTGGTATTTATTTTGGTGCATTTTCTCAAACTGTTATCCCTGAAAAACGCTTTTTATCACTTTGCGTAATGGTTTATTTTTAACCTTAAAATATGTTTTAAATGAAATAAAAATAGAAGACAGTAAAAGATATCAAAATGCTGGACAGAACATTGTATTTTATTAGTTGTTTCCCGCATTTTGGAACGTGTCTACCCTAGCAGGATTTTTAGAGAGCTTTAACAGAAATGTTGTTTCAAAATCAAAAAGCAGTAGGAAAAAAATCCTCTACGTAGTCGTTACCACATGTAGTGTTTAGATAGCGTACCAGCTTTCAAAAGCCATATGCAAAAACTACAAAATAAAAAAAAAATCCAGTATATTTTTTCTTGAATGCCCTAATTGTATTTTCAACTTCCTGACTTTGTTCATTCTTTATCCACATCTGAAATATCTGTCTCCATTTCTGAACTTCTACAATCTATTTTGATTCAGGTCTAACTCAAGCAATTAGAGAATTATATAGTATTGTAGGTAAAGGGAGGGCTTAGAAAAGGGAACTAAATTTCATTCAGGTCCTTTTCTATGCCAGGCTCTGGTCCCAGGAGTTTCAAAATTGCTCTTAATACTATCACCGCTAGAACCATTGTTACCACTGATTTGCTTCTACTAAGAGACAAACCCTGGAGTAGGTAGTTATATACACTTTCTAATTTAGTACTCAAAATGACTCTATGGGCTAGGTATTATCATGCCTACTCATACATGTGGAATCAGAGAAGTTAAAAGTCCTGCTTAAAGGCATACAACTACTAGTGGTAGAGATGGGATTTGCAGTCAGGTCCATTGGAATCCTGTAGTCAAGCTCTTTTCACTGTCCCTCACTGTCTCTTGTGCCTCTGCTGTGATCGGGCTCATTTTTTTTTTTTTTTTTTTGCTCTACCATTATTTATTTCTCATCTTATTTACTGTGTGTGCCACTTATTTGGCACTCTCTTCCTTGCATCAATGATGCAAGCTTGTATCATTAAATGTATCCTCTGTTCTACAATCAGATTATAACTTCCTTGAGAGAGGAGATGATATTTATTACCCAAATAGTGTCAAATCTGATGCTTTGCCCATAGTGGGTGCTTAATAAATGATTTTTGCTGAAGATAATTGTAAATGATTTTTGCTGAGAATAATGAAATTGTATGTGCAAGAAAAGTGAATGTTCTTTATATATACATAGATATATATAAAGAATGGATTCAGAGTAGGACTCTTACTGAAAGAGAAGAAAAATCACAATTTATAATTTCTCCACTTTTATTTTCACCTTTCTACCTCTTGACTGTAATCTTAAACACACTTTTATGTTGAGTTTTTAATTCTTGTGGTGTTATTTTGTACTGGGATATATTTATAAGTGGTTACTTTATTGTCATTTTAATTCTCTATTTAAACAGAAATTGAGATCCCACCAAAAAAGGGAATCAATGCTATGTAGTTTATGATGACAGAAACTATTTTAAAATGTATGAGTGGGTGTCTAGCACAAGTTGATTTTTTTATTTAGTTTTACATTAACTTTTAATCTGGAGGAGATTCATTAGTTTTCTGCCACTGAATTACAGGCACTTTTAAATTGCCTTGCTTTACCTACTGCTAAAACATGCAATTGTAGCTATGCTTCACCTTAATACTGCTTGGTTTTCCTTTAAATATTTTAAACCAAAAACTGGAATAAAAGCCCTTTTAAGTTGAGCCAGCCTCTGATACAAGTAAAGGTTTAACTTCTTTTCTTGTCTCCTTCTCAGAAATGAAATCTGTATTCAGGATGTAACGCTTCTTCTGAAGTGCTTGAAGAATCAGAGAAAATGGTCCATTTTCATTTTAATGAATCATGCTGGAGAATAAATTTACATGATGTTAATACTGAGACCTGGAAGATGGTATGGTATAATGCTCATAATAAAGGATTTAGGAACCATGACAGTTCTGGGGTATGAATTCTGGTAAGCCACTCATGTGTGACTTTGGATAAGTTACTTGAGCTCACAGTTCCTCAGTAAATTGAGATGGAGTGGTAGAAAGAGGCAGCCTGTAGCTGAAAACCAACTCTGTGAGGCCAAAAGGAGATAAACAAGGCATCAGGGCTATATGTTCCTTGTGCACCCTAGGATTTTCTGCACATAAAACAGCACCACATAGTCAGGCATCACTCATTGTGGGTTCTTTAAATAAAAACTGACAGCAGCTGAAAGGTCTGTTCAGAGAGACGGCAAGGCGGAATCCCATCTCAGGCAGCCATATGAGAAGTAAACTGGGAGAATGCTGACCTCCACACAGTACACTTGGCTCTATCTCCATCTCAACTCTGGAACTGTGAGCAGTTATATCTAATAACCATATTAAAGAGGTATATGAAGGGAAAATCCATATCTATAGAGGTAGGGAGAAGGTGAACTCATGGAAGCGGGGAAAAAAAAACACTAAGAAGGTTAATTTCAGGATTCAGTAAGCAAAGTTGGGTCAGAGAAATCTAGGGTGCAAATGTATGGATCTGATCACAAAGCTCTTAAGGGATGACTTTTACCATCATCTCACAGCATTCACTCATCATGCAGTTAGCACTCCAGAGAGTTCTACATTTCAAAGGATTTATTCCTATGGACAGGATCCATTTCCCAAATGTGCCGCAGAGCCATTGAAAATGGCTGCTGTGATCTTTAAGAGATTGTTTCATCTTCCTGTGTGTCAGTTCCCTCATTAGGAAAACGAACCCTATCAAATTCCACAGGCCAATGTAAAGATCAAAGGAGTTAACATATGACAAATTAAATGTATTATTATTTTGGTTAAATCTGCACCTTTGGCCAATATAAATCATCAATGATATCAGAAAATTAAAGGAATTATTTAACAAGTTATTGGTTATAGAATTCATTGGTATCTATCCATAACTAAGAACATTTAAGTTTTTGGTACATTCAGTTATGTGTTGGTTTGTTTTTGCCTTCATAATTGTTATGCAGTATCAGTGAGACATCATGAAAGCTGTATGAAAGTACATCTAGAGTTTTTTTGTTGTTGTTCAAAAATCATACACGAGTAAAGGTAACTTCAATTATACTGCAATTTATCCTGGTTTCTTTTGCAAAAAAAACAAACAAACAGCTTTCTAACAAGGTTTTGTCCTGAGTCAAGGTTTATGTAGATTTATTTCAAATTACTGATTATGGACACTGCTTACAACCTGGTTGCCCATGAAATATTCCTATTGCAATTCTTGTCTTTTTAGTAGTACATCCTCTGTAGTATGTGTCACCTTGGTAACACTCCCAAAAGGGGAAAGGACTGTTAGCTGAGAGATAAGGTGGTATTCATGGGTTATAAGTTTGGGTTGTAAAAAATATTCATAGTAATGATCAAACCTTATGATCCATCTACATTGTGGTAGGTGCCAAGCTAATGCAGAATTGGACACACCTCCTAGCAAAGGACAAGCAACCTTAAGTTCACATGTCTTTTATTCCTCTGGACTATATCTCCTATTGTATTTGGTCTGCATGCAACCTCTAAAGACACTTGCCTTGAAATAGTTTTACTCTGTTAGCATATATTGCTGCAATTTATTACCTAGGTGTTATACGTGACAGAAAAATATATTAAAAAGCAATTTTTCTTTTAATGTAACATACGTATAATAAAAATTGAGGTATCATTTGCTAGATTGGAGTTGGGAAGAAACAAAATTGAAATATACATCTTTTTGACCCAAAAAATTCCACCTTATACATAAAATTAAGTTCCCAATCTGAGAGCTCATAGATAGATAGTTATACTCTACTCTGGACAGGAACTCAAGGAAAAAAAATCCAGCTAATCAGTGAATGAGGAAGACTTTGCTCATTGGGAAGAACTATACAATAATTCATTCATTTCCTAACTCTGCAAAATATTTAATACCCAATCATGTTCTAAGGCTCTAAGGAAGTATATGCAACACTCTGAGAAAAAACAGCTTATAATTCTATCCAATAAAATGCAGGGTTGTGAAGTAGTTAGGTAGAGAAAAGACAATATCCAGCTTAAAGAGAGGAGAGAAATCTAGGGAATAAACATTGGTCCCAAAGTGTATGGATTCTCCTTTCACAGTATCCTGAGTCCCAGCACCAGCAGAGTGAAAAGTCACCTTAGGAGCAATACTACAGCTGCAGGAATTACCTGAGGGGCTAGAGTTTAGAGACAGCCCATCAAATCTTTGTTTGTTTAATAAACCTAAGGCATAGTGCCAAATTGGTTAAATGAACCATGTCTGTGTTCACTCAAGCATGTTACCGCAGTGAAATTAAAGAAGAAACGAAAAGGGAGCTGATCCGTTATAACTAGCTGCAATGAAAGAGACTGAAGATTATATTAGAAACTTGTCTATGTTTAACGTACGGTAAGTGTGATACTGACAAATAATATTTCTGAGTAAGTTCTTTATATCATCTCTGATAGACTCAATCCCTGTATGATGTCTGTTGACTTCCTCTGTTAATATCTCTATTAATAAAACCATATTTTTAATCATTCATTATTTTCCACATCGGATATTTCACATGTGCGTTTGAACCCAAAATAGAAATAGCTTATTTATTAAACCCCACAAAATTTATTTATAAAGAAGTAAATGCTGGGAGGCAATAGTTCATACAATTAGTTCCTGTGCCTCACTTTGAGCCGAACATTGATTTAGAAAAGACAAACTCATTCCAGCATGGTTCAAATGCCTATAGCTACCTGATTCACTAAGGAACAGTGTTTCTGTGGTGGATTTTTCTGTCTGTGGCTCAACAATGAGTAAACAGATCCTTGTAGAGGTTCTGCCAGGCAATATAGGTGTTGGGACTTCAATTCCTTCCATCACCTCCAGAAACTTGCTATCAGTTCAAAGCAAATAAGATTTTTTTTCCTAACAAGGAGGCTAAATTTTCCCCACAGGTAAGAAGGGACTGAGTTCGTGAAGGGACATGAAAGATGGAAGGGGTAGTGGGAAAACAGAGGCTCTCGTTTTATTAACGCTATTTCCAGGACCTATCTGTACTCCAGCCATAGCGATATATGGTTCATGGATTTTTAGCTGATGGAGTGCCTGCATTTTTCCAGACCACATCTGGCTGCAGAATTTACAAAGAGAGGGGGTCTCATTCCACCTCATTGGCAGAAACAGTGAGTGACATTTGGGTCAGGGCAAGCTGACCCTGATAACATTACTGGTGGTGTCAGCGTCAGCTGCTTTGAATGAAACAACAGCTATGCAGAATAGAGCACAAAACTGAATCAATTGTCCTGATATTTTCTGAAATGTTCATGTCCCCAGTGCTCTCTAGGCAAACTCAAGGACTGTGTCTTACTCATATGTCACACTTTCCCACTTTTCAGTCTTTTAACTCACGCTATTGCTTTGGCCAAAAACTGGTTTTCTGTCTTCTACCATTTCTTCTGCCCAAAGCCTATCACATACATTTCAAATACCACCTCCAAAATATTTCTTATGCTTAGCCTTCCACCTACCCTTGCCCCTTCTTCCTGAAGTAAGTCTTCTTCTACTGAACTCTGAAGCACTTTGCCCCTAACTTGGACTTTCAATCACGTTCACCTTGGCTGAAAGGTTAATTATGAGTTTGTGGTCTCATAATTCTCAATGAACACTTGGAGGGTAGGATCTATGTCTGATTTATATTTGTATCCCTTTAGCCACTTACCATAGTAGGCCCTCAGTAGATTTTAGTTTAAAAAACATACATATTGGGCTTCCCTAGTGACGCAGTGGTTGAGAGTCCGCCTGCCGATGCAGGGGACACGGGTTCGTGCCCCGGTCCGGGAAGATCCCACATGCCACGGAGCGGCTGGGCCCGTGAGCCATGGCCACTGAGCCTGCGTGTCTGGAGCCTGTGCTCCGCAATGGGAGAGGCCACAACAGTGAGAGGCCCGCGTAACAAACAAACAAAAAAACACATATTGAAAAACCAAGGCAAAAGTGAGATTTGGAGATTGAATTATCGAATTGCTCCAATTCTTCACTGAATTTAGGGTATCTAGACAAAACTCCTGCTCCCTGGGCTCCAGCACAGTCTTTCCTAACCTCCTTTCCTTTTCTTTTGAAATCCCTGTAGGCTCAGGTATGGCCTTTCTCCCCACCTCCTGACCTAGTTACTTTGATGGAAGAACTAGGTGAGCAGTCTAGGGACCAACAACCTCAGCCTTTTTTGTTCCCAAAGGTGAGGATGACTGATTATTGGACTCTAAGTGGCAAAGAATCCTGCTCTTGAAGTTCCTTGAAAACTCTGAAGAACATAGGATCTAAGAGAAGAGACGCCCCCCCTCTCTTTCTGAGCGAGTCTCAGAGTCAGCACTCAACTTCCACGTCCAAACCATGCCATAGAGTCTTGGACAATCCCCTTGCCTCTCTCCACATCCAGATAACCCTGAACATTTTCTCCTCGAGAACAGCATCTGTGATCTGGGTCCATCTCCGGGTTCCCAAGGCCACCAACCCAGACTGAGCCTGCATGTGCCCGCCATGTGCCCTGTGCTCATCTCAGGCCACATGCCACCTGGCCCTGCCCAAGCTGGGTCTGATTCCAATTTATTCTGCCTCCAAGCTATGTGACTTCGTAGAACCTAAGTTTTTGTTTCCTACTCTGTGAAATGGGGATGATGATGTCTATCTTACTGAGAGGATTAAACAAGAAAAGGCATATAAAACAGATGGAACAATGCCTAGAACATGGTAACCTTTAAGCTTAAGAACTGGCCTCACCTCTTCCGTGCATAACTACATTCTTCCTCCATGCATTGATCTCCCTATCTAAGTTGCCTTCTTTTCTCCTTTGTCTTAACAAAATTCTATTCATCCACTAGTTGACTATCAAATTGTTCTATATAATTTTATTTCTACTGATCTGCTTCTCTTTTCTGTAAATAACATTTATTTTTTGTAGCAAGCAAATTAGAACTAGTATGTATTATCTTGTATTGTTTTTATGTTGCCTTATATAAACTTGACTAGCAGATATTTAAGGATGGGATCATGTTTCTGGTGAAGTGTTCTACATGGGCCTAGCCCAGTGCTAGCACATAAAGAGTAAACGGTAAATATTTATTGGCTCAACAATTAAAGGAAATGCTGAGAGACAAAAATTGTGCATTCTTTAGTGGAGTGACTCTGAAGTTTCCCAGAATTGTTTATTTCTGCTCTGGCTTGCTAATTTTAAGAGTGACAAAAATGCACTAGCCCATTCATAAAGTTCCCTGGCATCATGACATGTCTTCAATCTTCTGTAGTTAAATATCATCACAGCCAAATGCAGTGATATAATAGAAAGCAATCTATTATCACAATAAGTTGCCAGGAGTACAATCAGTCAAAATGGCAGTTCTCTGACACCTTGCCATCCCAAGACTCTCCCTCCACAATGTGTGACATAAGCTAATTTACATGTTTTCTGTATAAAGAAGAGTCAGGGAAGTCTGATAATTGACGTAGAAATACCAGGAATAGCTTAAAAATGGTAACATCAAATTTGCCCATCATATCCAGGAGGCAACTCAGATGTGAGCATTTGTATGTTGAATTTGTTACAGTGTTAATCAATTCTGAAAATACCTATCTCCATAGTCCAAGTACTACAGGTAGTTGAACAGCCAAACTAGTGTAAGAAATTGAACAGAGCAGGTATGATGGCCCAGGGGTCTCATTAGTTATACAGGGATTCTTTTTATAGGATAAGAAAGACTTCATCGCTTTGACAAGAAGTTATTCATCTACATTTTAAAACTGGCAAGACATTACCAATTTCATGGTTCTATTCCTGTCACTAAGCATGCCACGAACTCTAATGCTCTGTTAATGTGTTAGAAATATTACACGTGGGAGCTGGTGAATGCAGCAAGAAAGCAGCATTTGTCTCACACGCTCAAGCTGTGTGTTCTTTCGCCTCTAGTCCTTTGGACATTGTTGTCAACTCCCAGCTCCCAAGGCTCCTTCTGTAAATACTATCACACCTCCTGCAAGGTTTAGGGATTCTCTGCAACCAGCTCGTGGCAGTACTTGTGGTCGGTTTTTGCGTGTGTAGCTGTTTAATGCTTTGATGGTTGTTTAATGGCTCTTCTCAAACACCTCTTCCTGAATGACAGAGTTATAAATCCCAGCCTAAGCAAAAGTCACATAGGAGCAGAAACGTCAGGGAAACCACAGAGGTGATTGGGACAGAGGCATAGTTACTGAGCAGGTACGCTCAACACCCTCCTCCTCTGCCCTACCTGCCACCTTCACACCCCCACGTCACCTACTCAAGTTGTAATTGCATGAAAGAGAGAAAAGGATAGAATATCAGCTAGCTCTCTAAATGAGAGAAAAAAATATTTACTTCCTTTGCTTGTCTGCAATCTAGTAAGAAGCTTATTCATGCATTTTAAATTAAACCCTTATTTTAATAGCTAAACACGAAGAGCAAACACTCGGAAAGTGGATGGTCTCTGTAACATTTGCTGGGAGAGTTTTCCACGCTATAGTTGGCATTCTGGTTTTATTATGTCACTTTATGGGTAATAAGATTAGATTTTTTTCCATTGCAATTTATCCGAAGGAAAATATTAATTTGGAGGTTATTATCACAGTACTGAATTTCAGTGTAATTCTCCAACTCATTAAAAACCATGAACTGCTATGTGCACTTCATGCTAAAGTATCAAAACACTGGAGAAAAAAGTGGGGAAAAAATTCCTAAAGTCCAGTGACATCTATGTCCTGAAATCTTGCTCTCTTTCCAGCAAGTGTGCATTACTACCTCTTCAGAATAATTTGTTTTTTTATGATAGTGTGACTACTTTCTCTTAAAAGTTAGTCTTAAAAACATATGGCTTGCTTTCTTCATCAGAAACTTAAACATCTGAAGTCCACGTACTTGCCCAGGATTTGAAGCTTCAATTTTCAGTTCCTTCTCTCTTATTAAAGCTCAGTTACAAGAAATGATATTCCTGGATGGTGGGCTAGATATTTATTGGTAATGACAATTCCTGTTGTATTCTGTGTGGTGCTGTCTCCTATTTCTGATTGAAAATAAAGTGGAATCAAGATCAAGTTTGACTTTGCTACTCAGGAATTCTCTTGAATATTCTCCTTCGTTTATTTTCAAATATGCAGGGTTCTGTATATTTATTTTCAAATATATAAGATTCTTGTATATGAACATGTGGTAATTTACATTTACCAAATGTGTGGTATTTAAAGATAATTGATAGATTATCTGGAATTTTAAGAAGAATTTTGGGACTATATAAATGGTCAAGAAAAGAACGTTCCATATTTTTTACAAGTCTTCAACGTTCCCAAAGACCAACATTTTTATCGTTGATTGAAGTTTGGCTGGGAAAGTGGTTTGTGGTACTTTGTTACAGCAGCAATAGGGAAGCCATACAAACCCCAAAATAGAGGGTTTACCTTGGAAAGCTTCTCTTGATATTTTCTCCAGCTGCCCCTTTCTTGAGCAGATGCACATTGCTGCTGTTTGTTGAGCTGTTCTTCCTTTTCCCAATTTGTTCACAGACTAAAAATCACTTTAAAGGCATGTGCTCTCCCTGCACTGTGTCTGTTCTCATGGAGCTCACATTTTACTAGGAAGGAATAGATGCTAACAAATGGAGTAATAGATATAAGATACAGTAGGTGTTAAGAAAAATAAATCAAGACAAGGAGATGGAGAGTGATATTTTGGTGCTATTTATTTATTTTGGAGGGAGCATTTGACCTAGTTTAATAACTTTTTTCTAGAATAAGTCTCAAATTCTGTTCCTATATTATTATCAATTCTCTGTCCATAAAAAAAGTATTCATTTGGTACTTCCAAACAGACTCTCGCCTGTTCCCAAATAACATCTCACCTCTCTTCAGATATTAGAAGGCTAGGTGTTCCTCATCTCTAAGAACTAGCCATCATTGAACATGCGGAAAATAGAATAAGAAATCATTTGGATATAAGTTCCAAATCTGAATTCCAAGACCTCAACCACAAGAGCACAAAAAACACTTCTATTCTCTTCCTTAGCAGTGGCTAGATGAGACTCAGACAAGAGCTTGTGCCAGAAATCTCCAAGTAAATTTTACCATTTGATGACATGTAGACCCAGCCAATTAGACCTTACTGGTCATTTCTAGATCAACTGCAGTAATTTTAAGAGTTTAAACCCACAGTGGAAGTCTTTCAGATCACATTTAAACCCCGAGAACTCTAAGTTAGGAGGAATAAACAGAAATAAAAAGAATAAAGAAATAGAACAAAAAGAAAAAGGGAAAGAAAAGTATATGATAAAGAAGGGATGGAAAGTTCTGGGTTTTCATATATGTTGGGGCTGGTCTTAGGGACACAAGCATTAAGCCTAAGACTAGATTTTTGTTGTGTTTTGTTTTTCCAAGCCCGTGGATTGTTTTTAGACTCATGGTATTAGGAGTACATCATGGTAATTCTCTACATGGAACATTCAAGTGTCTTGACCTTTGATCTTCCAAGCAGTTACTTTTGAATGTACTTATTATTAATTTGGCTTGAAAGAAGCTTATCTGCTTTATTTACATAATCTTTTGAAAAGGAGGAATGTTGATAAACTGTATTCTGGTTGAGGTTTATGAGGTCTGCTTAGACTGAGAGGATGAGGTAGAACTGGGGCTCAGGGCTCAGGACACAGATAAAAGTTTCATATTATATGACTTTTATTATACCGCTTTTCACATTACTTTGCTTCTGTTCTTATTTTAATGTGTAATTCAGCATCTCAGCTTTCCTGTGTTTCTTTAATGTAACGTAAGTCCAGTTCCAAAGACACCGACACAAACACATTTCAAGTGGCGTTTGAACATCCACCATTTGAAATAAAATTCTACAGCACAACCAGGGGCAAACATTCTTAGTATTGATAATTGTGTGTGTGTGTGTGTGTGTGTGTGTGTGTGTGTGTGTGTGTGTGTGTGGTTGATATGTCCATTTCAAATCTTATCTTGACTTTATTTGTAGCTGATGAAGATGCCACTCTGATAGAAACAAGAAACAATTTTCAACTTGAAAATAGAAGTCTCCCCTTAAATCAGTATATATTTGATTAGAGATCATGTTCTAAAATTTAGCCAGATTTTATTTATACTCAGTTGAAGCCCTTTAAATGTATCCTGAGATTTTAATATGCAATTAGAAAGTATTTGGAAATATCCTTCCTCCACTCTAGTAAGTGTTAAATTCATCCTTAAGAATTATTATACTTTCTATTTCTGTCTTGATTTGCAAGGGCATGGTAATCAATAATAACTGTAAAATAATGTGGAACAATTAGTTTTTCTTGCATGCTCATAATTTGTGTTGACATCAGTTGGCATTAGTTAATGCATATACTGGGGGGGGGAATTAAGCTGCCATAATCAAGTTTCATACTCACTGCTATTAATAGCATTTTTGCTTTAAATAAATAATTTTTGAAAATCTGTATTCTAGCATCCCACTAGCAACAGAAATGGATGCATTTTCTTCTAGAACCCAGTGATTTTCCAAACATAATGACTCAAAAAATGAGTCAACATATTTCTCTGAGTTTTACCAGATTAACCAGTTATGCCTATTTCAAAACTGAGTCTCTGCTGTCCTTCATATTCCTAGAAGCTCATGGTAAATTCACTTGAGTAAGGCTGACTTTAAACATTCATGCAAGCACAACATTTGATCACAAAAGCTGAATTTAAATATCAGGGTTGAACTTTCCTCAAATATACTTGGTTCTCTACAACCACTGATGGTCTGCCATGTTCAATTATCTGCCTCATCATTCCTTTCTTGCCTTTATTATGTCCTGAGTAGGTTTGCTATTGTTTTCTTACTCTCCCTTCATCTAATTTTTTCCCCCGTGTGATTCTGAGTCACCCATAGACAGCTTTCCTTTCCCTATACACAGGACAGTCCTCTCAAGCTTCTCCCTTCAGATTCTATATAGGCAGGAGTTACGGAAAGTAACTTGGATAAGGGGACACAGTTGAAGCCATAAAGAGGGCCTTGCTTTGAGGCTTAGTGTCTGGCCTGATGATATTTTACAACTAAAACCCTAGAGATCAGCAGAGTTGATTATATATAGTTTATTATTTTGGCTCAGAACTTGCCGCTTATTTTGCTACTGAGCTAAAACCCTCAATGATCAATTACAATTTTTAATTATATTAAAGAGGGATATAATTCAGTTACTTTCAGTACCATATTTATTGGAGAAGGTGAAATATTTTGTAAATATAAAGGAAATAAAAATCGATTCCAATGAAGGACAGAAATGGATGGAAATATACCTTTCCAGCAAGATAGAGGCTTTCTTCTACATGCACCCATGTATCATTTTATGTATATGGCATGGTAGTAAGGCCTTAAGGAAGTTTTGAAATAGCAACATCATGGAATTCAGTGAGAGAAATATACAGTCATCCTTCCTGCCTTGAAAATAAATTCTAAATGTGCTTTTTACTGACAAATAAGGTCACACACTTATTCTAATTTTATTTTCAAGCATGTTTATGGAAAAATTAACATCATAAAGTTATGGGGCCACCCAATAAACCCAACACTTTTCCTGCAGCAAAAGAAATATAGAAAACAATTATTTAAAACAAAAAGACAAGGAACAATAATAACACAAATCCTCATGATATAGAGAATCTTATCACTAATTTACTTTAGAGGTGGAGACCAAAACACTTTCCATAATAATACTGGGGATAAGCTAATGGCAAAGTCAGATATTATCAGAGTATTCAATTTAGGATTTCGAATTCAAGCATAGTGCTTCCTGCATTCTGGGAATAAAAGTCTTCCGTAACTTACTTTAAACATAAAATAAATAAATAATCAACTGTCAAAATATTTAGAAACCACAACCAACAAATGAAATGTATGTAAGATAAATATGCTTCATAGTTTTTGACATAATCCATAATTTGAGATTAAGGTATATTCATAGTTCATATGCTAACTTGAAAAGCTGCTTTGGGCATTTGTCATGGTTTAGTCTTCTGTTCTTAGCATGTAAACTATGAAGAGGTTTTCATAATGAGGAGAAGTGGTATTATGGGATTTGGAGACACTGCTCCATAGAACACAGAAAATGGAATTTGGATGAGTGTTCTACTGCTCTGAAAGAGGAAGCAGTTGATATTTAACTTTCTCTTCTGCTCAGGCTGTGACTTGGTCGTCCATTAACAATGAAATCAGTGGAATATTAATTGAGTGTTATTCATTCATTCAGTTGGGACTTTTTACATGAAGAGATTTTCAACTGAAGTTAAAAATTTTATAGACATAAATGTAGATGAAGCATTAATAAAAAACAACAGAAATGTGACTGTATTTATTAGACAGGTTAATTTTTTTAATGGTTTAAGAACCATTTTAGAAGCTTATTTTTTAGGCCATTTAGAAATTAGATACTCATTCTGCATATCATAAAATATTCCATGCATGACTGATTTCTTTCAAATTAATCCTCTATACCTATTAACTTGATTTCAGTTTATAAATGTACTCATTATTTTGAAAATTATAAAAAGAAAAATATCTTTTAAAATGTGGATATATCTTCAAATTTGAGGTCTTTAAGTGTTCTAAAAAACACAAGTATATTTTGCATTGATTTTTAATTTTATTATTTCTTTGTATTAGCATATACAAATATAATATTTAATAAAGAATTTTTGGATTTGTGTATACACTAAATTTTGTAGACAGAATAGTTTTAGGCACATACATTTTTAAACAATTTAAGGAAATCATGTTGACTTCACCTTGGGTATTTATTGAGATGCTCTTTTAAACTATTGCCTGCACATTTCTCCATGTAAGAAGCTCCCTGATTGTTCATTACAAGCACACTTACCACACTGTGCACAGCATGCTTTGCAAAGGATTGCAAGTAAGGACATCTCACAATGGAATTATGTGGATTTAGTTATAAGTTCAGTGTATTCGTTTCCTAATTCATGTATTATATCATCTTGTGTACTCAGCCAGAGCCTAGGAAGAGCATATATTCTTTAATGTAGTCCCTCTTGGGCTATGATAACAGAAATATATTGTTAGCTTGGATAGGAATCACCTGTCAATTTAGACAATAATTCACTCAAACGTTTCAAATAGATTTTAAGATACAACAGATACCTTCAACTGACCTACCTTACCCTCTTCTCTTGGAGAAAAAAGCATTTGACTGCACATTTTTAATCTAACCAAAATGGAATAAATCTTCATTGCAATTTTAAGTACTGTTTTTTCTTCTTGTGGAGGGGCAGGAGTAACTACAATTGCAGGTCATCATGTCTTAACTGCACTTCACTGTATGTTCTTTGACCTCCATTGTTAATATCTCCTAAAGTTCTCATGTTTTTATTTTTAATTGGATTATGCAAAAATACGTTCACATTCAGAGCTCATGTTAGCCTAAAAGTTGTCTAAATGAAGTGAAGAAAGTGCAAGGCTAGGATTCTAGGTCCATTACATATGCTATCACACTTAGACTTCACCAAAGTGGTAATGATAGTCTCCATTTAAACAGCAGCTTAGAGGAAAGGGAAGATAAAGAAAGGTCACAAGCAGTTGGCAAATGACAACTACATTTGACTCAATTAACCAAATACAAGTGTGCAATGTATATCATTCTGTGCTTGCTATTTAGTACCATATATCACCATTTGTTAATGCTTTAAGATAGGAAATGGTCCCCCAAAATAATAATCTCTAACTTTGATTTTAACCACACCAACAGAATAAGGTAAAACACTAACATACAGTCTTTAAAAAACAAAGTGACTTTCTACCCAGTGAGTAGTATCAAATGCAAGGTCATATTCTACTGAGCAAAAACACTCTCAATCTAAATCTTATTTGACCGGAACTCTGACTTCCCTGTGTAGAAAAAAAGTATGTTTTTCTCTTTTATTTATGGTAATTTTTGAACTATTTGCTCAATATAAAATCAATGTTTTTAAAGTACTTAATTTGCCTGTCATTTAGAATTAAAACAATTTGCTCCAAAAAATTCTCTTCATTATCTGATAAGACAAGTGTTAAAATGAGACTAGGCAAAATGCTAAGAAATCAAGTCTTTAAGCAAACACTTTGGTTTCCCTGTAGATAATTCCTGACTATACAGGAGAATTTTAAGCATAAGGTAGAACCAAGGTTCTACCCCGTTATCCAGTTTGGATTATAGCAGGGCAGTTGAGCTAGAGGCAGAGGCAGTCTGCTGCTCTTCTCTCAACTGGGTGATAAAGGTAAAATTTGAAAAATAAAGACAAATTAGCTAAGTTGGCAGTTCCATAAAATTTCAAATTCTGAAGATTTTTTCTTCTGGGTATATGGCAACCCTATGAAGAGTAGCAGAATGGAATTCTCTAAAAGCCTGTCTTTGGCCAGCTGATCCTCATTGTATGTATCTGAGTGAATAATACAAAATTTGTTTAGAATAAGTATTGAGAAAAACGTTGGCAAAATATTATTTAGTTTAGTTATTGAAAAGGAATTGATTTGAATTTTTCAGAGTATTTCAGTTATAGAAACCAGGCATGAAACTGTGCTTAAGTATGAGTTGGTTTTTAAAAACAGAGGTATTATATTTTTGAAATTCTCAATAATGTCAAGTTTCTAAAACTACATTAGCACTCATTTAATATTCTTAAAGGACAGCAGGTAAGAGCTACAGGGCTTCTACACTAAGAACTGAGCAAAAATCAATACAGGCTTCCTTTCTTATTTTTCCTTCCCTTCTTTCAATTTTTCCAGTTGTTTCTATAGAGCAAACACATGCTATTTTTTCTTCTCACTAGAAATGAGGACAGAAAGCCTTGAGTAATGTTCATAGTTAAATTGCATTTTTCAGTAGTCAACAAGCCTGTTTTATTTGTTTCTTTTTTAGGGTCAGATAATATCTAGTTAAGTGTCATTCCTTGAAGATAAGTCCATGAACTAATTCTTTGGGAAGCCTAGGACATTAGGAATACAGCTTTCAGATCTATTTTTAAAAAAAACTCAAACCAGATGTGTTTGCATCTGGTTTGCATATCTCTCGTTACTGCTGTGTTTCAAACTTTCTTGGATTGGTTATGCTCTGTTTTCCTAAACCCTTGAACTCAGACCAGAATGAATTTTCTTACTCACAATTATGTAAGCATAACTTAAATTGTCCTGATTATCTGATAGTTCCAGATGGCTCACATACAGAGCCCCACAACTTAGAGAGATTGGCTTCAGTTTTTTAAGAACTATATCAAATTAATTACTGGCAGCTTCAAAGGCTGTTTAAGGGAAAATGGGTTTTCCACCCAATTTTCTCAGTTTGGTATGTAGAATTGCATCATATGCCTCAGACTGTGCTGCTGCCCAACAGATTTGAGTCCTAAAAGCACACAGACATGTATGTTCATTTCAAGATTTATTTTCCCCAACTTCTTTAGGAAGACCTAAAACCACTGGCTCCTTCAGTGTCTAAGGAATCTGTATCACAAAAGTATTTAGTGAATTTCTCCAGATCACACTGGCGATACAAATCAAGCTTGGATAAGAAGTTAGGGTATTACCTCCATGCCTCTGCATTCCCTCATCAAGTGATAACAATTTTATCACTTTTTTCCACCTTAAGAGTGACAGTATATTTTGTTTCAATAGTGCTTTTCAATAGGCATAGTTTGATTAATGGAAAAAATTTAGACAGCTTTTAGTTTTTTGAACTGTTTTTATAGGTATTACTCAAGTATATTACAAATATATACACTGCTCTATGTCATGGCCAAAAGTTATTGACAAATACTCACAGAAAGAAGAAATGTTAGCCTAATAATGAATTATGGTTCTGTTCACACTTTTATTGTCAAAGTTAGTAACTGCCTTAAAATAGCCAAAAAATAAGTTTTACATTCAACAAACATCTTCATATTTTATACCAAGGAACCAGCCTTACCCAATTTAATTCAATTAAGCAAACATATAGAGAGTGCCTACAGCAGAGTGGTTTTGCTTAAAACAAGTATGTATGTCACGCACACTTCAAGGTAATTTCTTGATTGACTTGGAGGCTGAAAACCTGATCTTGTGTGTGATGTTGCATTGGAACAGTGGCCCACTGGAAACCTTTGTCCAGAAAGACCTGACTCATCCCTGGGCTTCCAGGAGAATCTGACTCTAGCTATTTTCCAACAATCCTTACTTGTGTCACTTTGGCTGTTAGGCATAAAACAAGAATATTGCTGTTTTTTTTTTTTTCTGGAGTTTATAATATTTGAGGTATTTGTCAGCTATCTTAAATTTGTATTTTGCCATGTTTTCTTTTCTCCTCTAAATAAATATTCAATTTTTGTACCTAATTTTGTATGCATTGTCTTAGAATATGACCTCAAAATCTTATTGGTTTGGATGCTCCTTTAGGTACTATTCTTTGTTTTGTTTTGTTTTGTTTTGCTGTACGCGGGCCTCTCACTGTTGTGGCCTCTCCCGTTGCGGAGCACAGACTCCGGATGCGCAGGCTCAGCGGCCATGGCTCACGGGCCCAGCCGCTCCGTGGCATGTGGGATCCTCCCAGACCGGGGCAGGAACCCGTGTCCCCTGCATCCGCAGGTGGACTCTCAACCACTGCGCCACCAGGGAAGCCCTAGGTACTATTCTTTTACAGAAGAACCGCAACTAGACACTGGGAAATCCTGCAGAGCTGGGAAACGGATGAGCTAGGATAGGGACCCCTGTGTTCTGATTCAAATGCACATATGCTGAGTCACTAGACTATACTGTGTCTCAGGCAGTACCTTAGGCTGTAAAAAACGTCTGAGGATATAAATGGTGTCTTCTCACTTAGAAATCTAGTTCCACATGGAGAATGCACTCTCTTCTAACTAAATATTAGTCAACCTAAAGAAAATATCTGAAGAGGGAATTTGGGTCCATGAAAACAAGTATTATGTCAACCATAGGCAAGGCAAAGTTCTCTGAATTACAGTTTCTCTCTCAATAAAATTGAGATAATGATTATTCTAAATTGTTGGAAGAATAAATGAAATTCTGCATATAAAGCAGAGAGCACGGTACCTGGCACATGCAAAAGCTCAATAAATGTAATTTAATTTAGTTGTAGGGCAGCCGATCTAAAAACATTAGAAGGAATTACAATGTTAAATAATACTAGCATGTCAGTGAAGTGTGTACAAAACAGCACACACAGTCTTGAAGCTCATGTAGTAAAAGACTATTACCACATAAAAGACAAAAAACAAAATTAAAGCCTCCATTTGCTTCTTAAAAAGATGACATTAAAGCAAAAATTTAAAGAGATGAGGGAGAGAGAGCCATGGAGGTACCTGGGGGGCAGAGCATTCTAAATCCCGTTTGAAGGATTGCAAGAAAGTTAGTGTAGCAGGAGCAGAGGGAAGATGGAGAAAAATGTGGAAAATGAGGTTGAGGTCAGTGCACATTCTGTAGGGCCTTAGATGCCATCATGCCACGTGGAGATTATGCCATTTACTGTGAGTGAGATGGAATGCCACTAAATGGTTTTTAACAGAAGAGTAGGCGATCTGTGCACTGGTTAAATGTGGGCTATATTCTTGCACTAACCATTGCAGAATAGCTAACTAAAAGCTAAAAGGCATGATTATTAGATTCCCCCCAAATCCTGTCCCGCCTATGCTTGGCTCTTGGCCAGCATATGGACTTTTGGTTTTGGATTCACCTTCAGACTTGTGTCGTCATGTGTTGTCTTCAGAATAATTGGTCTTTGTCTTATTTCCATTTCAGAACTGCAGCAATCTTCTTCCAGTTCCCTGAGGAGTCAGATCTAACCTTTGTATTTTGTCTGGATTTTTTGCCGATTATATGTTAACAAAACCTCAGTTGTGACCCCGTATCTAATTCTTAACGGTACAGAAGCTTCATTAAGGAGGTAATCTTGCTTTCAACTCTGCAAGTAAAACTCCTAGCAGAGTGCTGTATGAATCATCAATTATTGTATGTACTGAGTCAGACAGTCAGTCCGTTAGCATTTAGAGCCGGGTTCCAGGGTTCTGTTGGTGAGAATCAAAGCAATGGTGGGGTCATTAGCAGAAGGAGAAAGAGACTGAGAAATTCTATGTCTTTATTTTATATGCAGAGCTGTTGTAGCTTTGAGGTGAGAGCACAGTTGGGGTGTTTGAGGAAAGAGCTGAGGAAAAAAGAGAGTGGTAGGAGATAGAATCAGAGATGTAGCATGGATTAATTAGCTCATTATACTGCTGTGAAGTTCATTTATAAGACCTGTGGTTTTTACTCTGAGTGAGATGGAAAGACATTGGGAGTTTTGAGTAGAAGAGTGACACATTCTGACTTCCATTTATAAAGGATCATTCTGCCTGCTCTATCAGAAGGAGACTGTAGGAAAGCAACTGCCAAAGCAGGGAGGAGCAGTAAGAGACTACTAGGATAATCAGAGGGAGAGAGAGACTATGAATACGGGAGAATGATGGTGGCTTGGGTAAGGGTGGCAGCAGTAGGCGTTTGTGAGAAGTGTACTGGATATGTTTTGTAGGTAGCTTCTGACAAGATTTACTGATGGTTAAGATATGGGGTTTGACAGAAAATAAGTTAAGGGTTTTTGGCAAGACTCCAAAGGTTTTGGTATGAACAACTGGAGAATGCTTTGGGACAGAAATGGGGAGAATAGGGTGAGCCAAATTTGGGGGAGATAATCAGAAGAATTTCCAGTTAAGTTAGTTTTCTTTGAGCGAACACATGACCTACCTATACACGAGATTTTATTTTAATGTCTGAAGATGTAGGTCAAATATTTAGATCGCTGCAAACACGTTATATTATGTACTTTATCTTAGTCTTCTAACTTGTACTGCAATCTATAAAACCATTAAAATAGTAAAAAAAAAAAAAACCCCAGAAAGTGGTTATCGGCAAACATTTTAATGCAAAAACCTGACAATTTTAAACCTCTTTTATTCATATTGTATTCATCTTGGATAATTTAACTGGATGAATTAAAGATAACATAAATTATTCAACTGTAAATGATTTAAAAGCAAACAGCACATTCATTTCATCATTTTTTTTTCTTAGAGCCTTTCATTAAAATTCAGTCATTCTGCAATTAATTGTCACAATTTTCTGGCCAATACATTCATTTCCTATCAAATTCAAAGAAGATTATTTGAATTAAAAAAATCTTACTCTACATGTAGTTATTGAACATTTCAAGTCTTGACAGTTTAATTCTATATTTGTGTTATGAAAGGCAGTTCTTTTCTTTTTGCCTGTCTTATTTCTTTAAGTTAGTTATAGGTGAAATTGTAACCCTGACTATTATCTCATGTTAACTCAAGACAAAAAATTGTCTATGAATATCGTGAAGAGATTTGACCTGTAAACTTTTCATTTATTGAAAAGACTGCTTTTGGATTTCATCACATGAATTATTACCAGAATTCTTTAAATATCCATATGAAGTTTAATTGATGTAATGTTGAGCAACACACTCTTTTCATTTGACGTATTCCAAAATGACACAATTTTTTTTAACCAAATTATTTTAATGTTCATGAGATAGATTGATTATATATGTATTTCATGATGGGTTACTGAAGTGAACATAAAGTTTAATATTGTTTTTGCATGTTTCCTTCCCTGAAGTAATGTATCATTCTATAATAAACAAAACCATTCACTGAACATATCTATCAAGTAATGAACCTGTATTTTAGGCAACTATTTTCCAAACACTGTAGGTAAAAGTAATAACAGCTACTATTTTGGTGAAGATTTTCTAGGTGGCAAGCCCTGGGCAATACGCTTTCTATGCATTATCTAATCTAGCCCTCACAAGCACCCTGCAGAGAAGGTACCTTCATTATTTCTATGTTGTGGGTACAGAAACAGTAGATAAGAACTGTTAGGCATTTGGCCCAATATCACACAGTGATAAGCGGCAGGTGACAGTTTAACTAGGCAATATAACCCCAGAACTGGAATACTAAAAGCCAATGGCATGCTTCTTTAATTCAATTGGCATTACTGAATTTGCAAAATTGAGTTACTATTTACTACCTGCCATTAGCGGGTTAAAATACAACTAACTATAAAACATGTATCTTCAGATACGTAGAAAATATAGGATAAAGGAGAACCTAAGTTATTATTAATCCAATGACTTTTTCTTTAGCTGGGACTTCATCGCATGTCTTCCAAGCAGACAAGAATTATGACATATCCCAATTTTAAAAAAATTTTTCTTTCAGATTTTAGTGGGGTTTTTTTGGATTTTTTTCCTTCTTTTTTTTACATCTCTACTGGAGTACAATTGCCCCACAATGGTGTGTCAGTCTCTGCTTCACAGCAAAGTAAATCAGTTATACATATACATATGCTCCCATATCTCCTCCCTCCTGCGTCTCCCTCCCCATCCCACCCCTCCAGGCGGTCACAAAGCACCGAGCTGATCTCCCTGTGCTATGCAGCTGCCTCCCACTAGCTATCCACCTTACGTCTGGTAGTATATATATGTCCATGCCCCTCTCTTGCTTTGTCACAGCTTACCCTTCCCACTCCCCATATCCTCAAGTCCATTCTCTAGTAGGTCTGCATCTTTATTCCTGTCTTACCCCTAGGTTCTTCATGACATTTTTTTTTTTCCTTAAATTCCATATATATGTGTTAGCATACTGTATTTGTCTTTCTCTTTCTGACTTACTTCACTCTGTATGACAGACTCTAGGTCTATCCACCTCATTACAAATAGTTCAATTTCGTTTCTTTTTATGGCTGAGTAATATTCCATTGTATAGACATATCCCAATTTTGAGGAATACTTTAGAGAATGCAGCTTGAGTCAGCAAAAAGATGGGTAAGGAAGTCATTATTGGGCACTCTAAAATACTACTGTTGCCAATAGAAATTAGCAAAAGAAAAAAAAGTTTGAAGGGAAAGTTTTTAATGCATATGGATAGTTTTAACACTATACACGTACGTCCTGGGTGAGACAATTCTGTCTCTAGGAAATAGAAACTAAGAAGAGCATAACATTTAAATCACATGAATGAAAGTTAAAGTGATTTAGCTGTAGTAAAAAAAAACCCCTAGGACTCAAAATGTTCAAGTATGGGGGTTACATAGACAAGAAAGCAATTAAAAATAAAAGCATATTTATTGATACAGAAATAACTGGCACACAATGACATACATAGTGTTATTAGGAAAACACAAACTACAGAAAAATATATAAACTATGCTCCCCTTTGGGGTGTTAAAAATGTAACTTGGTATATCTGGGGCTATCTTCGGTATTGCACGTAAAACTATTTTATTCTTATGTATTTTTTTGCTTCTCATTATTTTTTACGATTATCAATAAACTTGATAATAAAACCAAAAAGTTATTTTAAGAAATCCACCATCCATGTTTCTTCCTTTCCTGAAGTGCTGCCACTACTTAGCTTATATCATTTTCAAAAGAGGTCCATGAGTTACTAATTTCTTTGTTAATTATTTTACTTAATGAATAATAAACTTTACCCTTCTTAAAATGATCTTTTATAATCTATACTTGAGGATGTGAATTCCATTCAATTCAAAATAATAAGTACTTCCTGTCTGCATGACACTTTTCTTAGTGTTTTGGGAAATTCCAAGATGAAGAATCTATGGCCCCAGCCCACATGGAGCTCACAAATATAAGAAGAAATAAGGCACAAAAATGTAAGACAAAATGTAAGAATTATGTCAATAGTGATATATAATCTCACAGTAGCAGGGAAGTGGAAATGATTTCCCATCTAGTGAACCAAGAGAAGATTAATAGAGATGATGGCATTTGACCTTGAAGTTGGACTTGAAGAATGGGTTGGACTTTTATGGATGAATCCTGAGTTAGGCATTGCCACTGGGTGGGAATTAGATGAGAAACACTTTGGAGGGAATAAAGCAGAGAGAATCGTATGGTTTGTCTCACATATTGAATATTTAATAAGTAACAGTGAAATATAAAGCTGAAAAGGGAGTTGAAAAAAGTTCCAAACATTCAGAAAAAAAAGGCTAAGGTGTTTGGACTTTATTATCTGTTGATTAGGGAGCTAATAAGAGCCTTTGAGTAAAGAAATGACATTATCTATGTTAATTATAAATAATACTAAGGTTAAGTACACTTAGGATCAAGGGACTGTTAGCTCATGTACAGATCAACTAAGCTCAAGATTCTGAGTGCTTCAGCATCACACGAGAATAAAAAATCTTGATATCTCAATAGATTAATACAAAAGTAAAAGGGAAAAATATCTTCAGCACTTCCTCCTTTATTTTAAATAAAGTACCTAGGAAATTCTTTGTTCTCTTACTACAGATTTTTTTTTAAAGATTCTTAAATTTACTTTAATGTTCTAAATCTTACCATGAAAGTGCAAATACTTATGCTAGATATAATCATTTGTGGAAAATTAAGAACCGTAATTAGTAAAAATAGCCTTTCTAAAGCAGAACTGCCCAATTTATATGATACTATGTGCTGAAAAAACAGTCTGTCAGAACAAAGATCAAGATTTTTTGTGGACTTGGAAAGTGTTCACACATTCACAAAATATTCATTCTATGTTTACAAGACACTGAGGTCTTTGTTAATTTCCCAAATACAATAATTCAAGTGACTTCTCCACATATGTCAGTATGAGTGCATATGCTTCAATAGACTTTACATTTCTGTATTCCAAATAAAATTGTGTCAATACATTAGTAGTGTTGGATAGTCAAGGAATCACCAGGCAACAAGGGAAATTAAGAGATCACTTGTTCATCTTCTGTTTGCCTTATAAATCTCTCTCTCTCTGATTCTGCACCAAAGATAGAAACCATATGACTTCTTTCTTAGAAAATAATTAAAACAGATAACTTGTTTAATAATGTCATTATGACTATCTGTTATAAACTAAGTTTCTTTTTTTGTTGTCATTCTGGAATTGAAGGGAAAAAAAAGCAAATAGGTAGCCAGTCATCCATTATATGTGATCAATTACCTCAGCTAGTTCAAACAGGTCAACCTTTTAAATTGATTTTCCTAGCAGATGATTGCTCATCTCCACAAACAGGTTACTATTCTAGCCAGCAAGCTCAAAATGGGTACCTTTGGTCATATGGAGCTTGGACACACAAAAAAGTATTTAAATCAGAAATATTTTTTGATTACCCTATCAACAATTTGAATTGCATACCATAATCACATGGGTTGTTATTATAATCCACTTCTATGAAGGACAGGACTTTACTAAAATATAAATCTTTTTGTAATAAAAATGAACGTTAGATAATTCCATAGCCCTCTCTAGACTAAAAGATTTTTCCAGGTCATTGTGCTATGCCTTTTAACTTTCACTTTTAAATTCTTTAGTAATCTTTGTTAATCAAGTGCAACAAAATATCTACAGCAATCCTAAATTATTAAGCATTAAACTCATACCATCATTGAAAAGGTATCAATGAGAGGAACACTTGTACACTGTAAGCACAAATACAACATGGTAGAGTTGCTGTGGAAAATAGTTTGGTGATTCCTCAAAAAGTTAAACAGAATTATTATATGACCCAGTAATTCCACTCTTTGGTGTATACCTGAAAGAACTGAAAGCACTAATTTAAACAGATACCTGTATGCCAGTGTTCATTGCAGCATTGTTCTCAAAAGTCAAAAGGTAGAAACAATCCAAGTGGCCCTCAACTGCTAAATGAATAAACACAGTATGATATACACATACGGATGGAATATTATTCAGCTATACAGAAACAATGAAGGTCTAATACATGCTGCAACATGGATGAACCTTTGAAAACATTATGCCAAGTGAAATAAGCCAGACATAAAAGGACAAATATTATATGATTTCACTTACATGAAATATCTAGGATAGGCAAATTTATAGAGACACAAAGTAGATTAGAGTTTACCAATGGGAAGTTATCGTTAATGGGTAGATTTCCTGTTTAGTGTGATGAAAAAGAAGTGGTGATGGTTGCACAATATTCTGATTATAACTAATGCTACTGAATTGTATACTTAAAAATGGTTAAAATGGCAAATTTTATGTTATATATAGCTTACATTTATATATAAGTGCATCAGTGAGTGTTATGTATAATAAATAATTAGTATGAGAGTCCATGTACTGTATTTTTATTTATGAATCCTATATTCTGCTTTTAAAAAATCAATAGAGCCATATATTCGATCCACATGCAGTCTACTGCAGGCTGAATCTCTGCAAATCCCTTTCTGCTATATTGATGCATTGCTGGTTGCCATTTCTTATCAATTTCCCATCCCCTCAAGGTATTTTTTTCTTTAGTACATTGATCCCCATTGCATTTATTTCTAACCACTTCTACTTGAACTACACATGTTAAATTGTTAACCAAGTAAATGGTTAATTATTGAAGATGTCTCTGGACTCAATGAACATTTTTCTTATACTATTACCTGTCTTACAGATGATGAAGAAGGGAAGAAGTAGACAGCTTCAAGACAGACTTTGAGTGCCAGGTCTATGTTACCTGATGCTAGATAGCATATGGTTGGGAGGTTTGAGGGAGGGACAAATATCATAATGACTTCTAAGTTTCTGGATTACAGAATTAAACTCAGGAAAACCAGATTTTGATATGTGCATGCCTGTGTATGGGAAGATAACTAGTTTGGTTTTGGGCATACTAGGTTGCAGGTGCTTTTAGAGCACTTTTGAGACATACTTAATGGTCATGTTGTGTAGGCAGTTACATTTCCAAGTCTGAACCTCAGGGAATTGTGTACTAGAGACATAAATTAGGAAGCCATTAGCATATACAATAGATCACAATTAAAATCATAGGTATAGGTGATATGGCTTAGGGGGAAATTTTAGAATAAGAAATGGAGATGAAAGGAAAAGACAGAAAAGGAGAGAAGAGAATCTGTGACTGTCCATTGAGGAACTCTAATATTTAATGCCTAGATGATGAGGATGAGCCAGCAAAAGAGACAGAGAAGTTGCTGTCAGAGCCATAAGAGGAAATTAGACTAGACAAGTCATGGAAACGGAAGAAACAGGGTTTTCAAAGACTAAGAGGTCAATGGAGTCACCTCCTTCTAAACAGTCAAACTGACGACTAAAAAATGTCCATTGGATTTCATGGCCCAGAGGTCACTGATAACTTTATAGAGAGCTGTGTATGTGGCAAGATGAGGCAGAAAACCAAACTGAAGCAGGTTGAGTGGTGAGTAAGAAGTGAATTAGTAGAGTTGGAGAGTATAGACAATTTTAAACAAAAGAAGAAAAAGAAGTTGGTACTTAGAGGTAGAGGGAGATTTCTTGTTTTCATTTTTAGCTGATATCCTTCATCTTTAGAATAAAAATCCAGCTGTACTTTTATTCTTCTTTTCTGTCTAAACTTATCTCTCTTACCTTTCAAGACTAAACTCTTGCCCATCTCTTCCTGCCTCCTCTAGGGTATATAGAACTTATTAAGTATTTACTATATGCTAACTTGTTATAAAAGGAATTTTAAGATTTGTTGCAATTCTTGCACATCCCTTTGTATTAATTTCTCATTCATTGCTACTTGTTTCTTTGTAACATAGCTGAATCAGTTCTTTTTAAGATGCTTTGTCTCTTACTCTGCATATATGTAGCTTTTTTGGATAATAACTAAAAGTATACATTCCACAAATTTCATGTGCTTCCATTAATGCTGAAGGTCATATAAAAGCATTTAAAGTTAATATTACCATTTATTAAAGGTAGTTGTTCATTTCAAATGTTTAAGCTTATGTACTACTGAAAAAAATACTGTTAAGTAGCAAATGTCAGAATTATTATTTCAGTTCTATTATTCTTATTTTTACCAGTGATTGCTAATAATGAAAAGATGAATAATTGGGCAGTTTGCATAGACAAAGTTCTCATCTTGATATTTTTCAGGTACATTACAATGTTCTATAGAAAAAATTAATCATTTTCATATATTTTTGAATGTCTTAGTTATCATATATGTTAACACTAAACAAGAAAACTAATTTACATAAATTAATACCAGTCTTATGTTATGAAAAGTAAATGGATGCACAAATAATAGAACATAGTTTTGTTTTGGATATTTCTTTATTAAGAAATTTCTTTTAATAGAAATGGTATGAAATAAATAAAGCATTTAATCACATTAAATCAATTCTAATAAGCTGTTTAGATTGCTTTATTTATTATTTATTTATTTATTTTTTACATCTTTATTGGAGTATAATTGCTTTACAACGGTGTGTTAGTTTCTGCTTCATAACAAAGTGAATCAGTTATACATATACATATGTTCCCATATCTCTTCCCTCTTGCATCTCCCTCCCTCCCACCCTCCCTATCCCACCCCTCCAGGCGGTCACAAAGCTCCGACCTGATCTCCTTGTGCTATGCGGCTGCTTCCCACTAGCTATCTACCTTATGTTTGGTAGTGTATATATGTCCATGCCTCTCTCTTGCTTTGTCACAGCTTACCCTTCCCACTCCCCATATCCTCAAGTCCATTCTCTAGTAGGTCTGTGTCTTTATTCCTGTCTTACCCCTAGGTTCTTCATGACATTTTTTTTCTTAAATTCCATATATATGTGTTAGCATATGGTATTTGTCTTTCTCTTTCTGACTTACTTCATTCTGTATGACAGACTCTAGGTCTATCTGCCTCATTACAAATAGCTCAATTTCGTTTCTTTTTATGGCTGAGTAATATTCCATTGTATATATGTGCCACATCTTCTTTATCCATTCATCTGTTGATGGACACTTAGGTTGTTTCCATCTCCAGGCTATTGTACATAGAGCTGCAATGAACATTTTGGTACATGACTCTTTTTGAATTATGGTTTTCTCAGGGTATATGCCCAGTAGTGGGATTGCTGGGTCATATGGTAGTTCTATTTGTAGTTTTTTAAGGAACCTCCATACTGTTCTCCATAGTTGCTGTACCAATTCACATTCCCACCAGCAGTGCAAGAGTGTTCCCTTTTCTCCACACCCTCTCCAGCATTTATTGTTTATAGATTTTTTGATGATGGCCATTCTGACTGGTGTGAAATGATATCTCATTGTAGTTTTGATTTGCATTTCTCTAATGATTAATGAAGTTGAGCATTCTTTCATGTATTTGTTGGCAGTCCGTATATCTTCTTTGGAGAAATGTCTATTTAGGTCTTCTGCCCATTTTTGGATTGGATTGTTTATTTTTTTGTTATTGAGCTGCATGAGCTGCTTATAAATTTTGGAGATTAATCCTTTGTCAGTTGCTTCATTTGCAAATATTTTCTCCCATTCTGAGGGTTGTCTTTTGGTTTTGTTTATGGTTTCCTTTGCTGTGCAAAAGGTTTTAAGTTTCATTAGGTCCAATTTGTTTATTTTTGTTTTTATTTCCATTTCTCTAGGATGTGGGTCAAAAAAGATCTTGCTGTGATTTATGTCATAGAGTGTTCTGCTTATGTTTTCCTCTAAGAGTTTCATAGTTTCTGGCCTTACATTAGGTCTTTAATCCATTTTGAGCTTATTTTTGTACATGGTGTTAGGGAGTGATCTAATCTCATATTTAGATTGTTTTAAATACATATGACAGTAAATAAAATTAGCATCCCTAAAAATAGTAGAAGAAAATGAAAGATATTTTTCAATAAATAGTGAACTTATGAAATGAACATAATACAAGTTCTGAAATAGTGATTTAAATATGGGCAGTTGCTTAAAATTAGGTGACATTAATAGTAGCTAACAGTTGCTGAGTACTTAATATTCCCCAGACACTTCATTTTATTGTTTGTCTATAACGTCCTAATGAGGTTAGTATCAATATTATTATCATCATCCTCATTACACTGACAGCAATTGAAGCTCAGAATAGGGCACATCACTGATAAGTTGTAGAACAAGGATTGGAACTTGGATCTGCCCAACTTAAAGTTTGGCTCTTAACCTCTACAATCAATCTGTTTATGATTTATTTATTTATTTAAAAAATAAATTTATTTATTTGGGTTTGGCTACATTGGGTCTTCATTGCTGTGCGTGGGCTTTCTCTAGTTGCGGCGAGCGGGGGCTACTCTTTGCTGTGGTGCGTGGGCTTCTCATTGTGGTGGCTTCTCTTGTTGCGGAGGATGAGCTCTAGGTGCATGGGCTTCAGTAGTTGTGGTATGCGGGCTCAGTAGTTGTGGCTCACAGTCTCTAGAGCACAAGCTCAGTAGTTGTGGCGCAAGGGCTTAGTTGCTCTGCGGCATGTGGGATCTTCCTGGACCAGGGCTCAAACGCATGTCCCCTGTACTGGCAGGCGGATTCTCAAACACTGCACCACCGGGGAAGTCCCAATAAATCTGTTTAGAATTACTCTTTTACCTGAGAACAATATTGGGTCAAGCCTGGAATATGTGTGTGTGTGTGTGTGTGTGTGTGTGTGTGTGTGTGTGTGTGTTATAGCTCTTAACCAATATAGTCATCCCTCAGTAACCATGGGGATTGGTTCTAGGACACTCACCCCTGCCTCCCCCACCCCTGGCACACACACACACTGCAGATACCAAAATCCATGGATGCTCAAGTCCCTTATATAAAATGGCCTAATACAGTCGCCCCTCCACACCTGTGGCTTCCACATTCACAGATATGGAGGGCTGACTGTACTAAGTTTGGGGTATTTTACATTAAAAAACAAAAAATAAAAAACCCCAAAGCAAATATCAAACAAACAGCTCAGATTGTGGAGAATATGAATATAGTCCTTAATCCAAAAGTTATTTTAAGTTATGTGAAAATAAAATTCACATAATATTACCTATTTTTGTAGAAGATAATTCTACTTTATCAGTATAATATTTAATCTTGAATTCTGAGAATACATTTGGATTAAATAAAAATTTAAAATATAATGTAAGCTTAATTTAATAAATACATTTAATAAAGTAAAAGTAAATCATAAGACTTGTTTGATAGAATTCTGAATGTTATTCTGTAAGCAAAATGAAGATAAATGAATCAATCAATTTAATGAATATTCAGTTAAGTTACTATATTTTACTAAAATTGTATTATATGTTGACATTAGTCATTGGGTATGACCATAAAGGAAATATTTTTTTACTTTTTGTTGTTGTTGATATGAACAGATTGACAAAACAGCTACACGATTTTATTCAAAATACTTCTTTCTAAGAAAGTATTCCCTGAAAGCTGGTCTGAATCTGTGTGAGACTTTTAGAAATATTTTGATATAAATTAAGATTACTGCCTATGATGTAAGAAATGAAGGAATCAATTCTTACTTGAAGATTGGAATTATTAAAAATGCTAAATCTCAGTACAGCATATTATTTATGATTGCTAATAAGAATTTGTAAACCTTTTATGTCAGAGATCAAACATCTAAGTCTCAACAGTCATTCAAAACACTGACATTTTATTTTTGTAGTCATTTTTTTTGAAAAAATAAGTGTTTTTCTTACTTTCATCATTATGTAACAGCTCCATTTTAATAAGTGCTACTACATATATTCCCAATTAAGTGTTCTGCGGTTTTAAAAAAGTCATTCTTTTTCTTAGCTCTGATATTTGTGATTTTTAAAAACCAACTACTTTTTAACAAATAAGACTTTATGATTTCCAACTGATGGGAGTTATCAGAGAATGGCTGTTATCTGAGGTGGTAAAAAAAATTACGTGTTTCAGAAATCTTACAAAAGTGTAGTGCTCTCTCAAAGTACATTTAAAGAGATAATTTTCATAAACTATACATGGTATAGGATTTATTTCTGAGAACTATATTCAACTCAATGATAAGTAAACTTAAAAAGTATTTAATATCAAGTTGGTATATACTCACATAATCTTGTCGTAAGAAAATTAAAAATACTGGTAATAGGTTAGAACCTATTAGAATAAGTAGAACTGAAAGGTTCTTGAAGTGGAGGGAAATGGCAATTTATTTAAAGAAAACCAGGGATCCAAATAGAATATTAGGAAAGGAAAAACAATGAATTAAAAAGAGTTGAAATAAATGGAAGTTCTTGGTCTCTATTGATAAAGTATAGAATTGGAATAAAACTAATCTACTAGAGAGTAGTTTGGTTTTATTCCTTTATGACTTACACCTTAAAGATTATGAACATTTTCAGTCTCAATTTTGTCAACTCAGCAGTTCTAATCAAAATAGAGGGTTTTGCACCCAAAAGTTTAGAGTACAGCTCATTTCATAACAGATGTATGTGCCAACAGATTCCTTTGATCCTCTTGAATTGACTACCTAGAGTGATGGCTAGTTTTTGAACAAGTTGTCGGAGATTGGGTTTCTAATAGGCAACCGCTTTGTGGTGAAAAGTTCAGGAATGACATAACTACTCCATTGTAATTGCTCTAAGAGAATCAAAGTTTCAACACAGAAAATTGCTTTGTCTTTAAGGGCTATATACAAGTCATGGTGAAGTAAAACACCTTTCCACTTTTTCCAGCTCTGAAGAGCCATTGACATGCGTTCAGAAATGCTTCTGTATGATGAGACGAAGAGTAAACAGTGAAGAGATACTTACTGAGTTTAATTAGTTGTTTCAGGAACTGAGAGCTTATTCAGCACACCTAAATATGACGGCTGTTTTCAGCTTCTAAAAAATTATAACAATTTACTGCCTGAAAGAGATAAATTCCCTGAAGACTAGGTTTCTTTATACAGTAGATCTAAAATGTTTATAAAGTAAATTTGATCTAAACCTGGTGACTATTCTCAGAAAATAATTCAAATACACCTTTAAAAACATATTTTTGTTATATATTTTACCAAGATTATTTAGGAAATATGTAAACATACTGTGTGATAACATAACTTCTAAATTGGTGAAATTGTCTACACTTTATTCCCTGACTTATTAAATATTGATTTGTTACCCATTTTTTTATCAAAGCATAAGTTGACTTAGAATATTATATTAGTTTCAGGTGTACAGCATAGTAATTCAATATTTTTATAGATACACACCATACAAAGTTATTATAATTTTGTTGACTATATCCCCATTCTGTACATTACATCCCTGTGACATCCATTGTATGACTAGAAGTTTGTACCTCTTAATCCCCTTCACTTATTTTGCCCATCCCCCTACCGCCTCCCCTCTGACAACCACTAGTTTGTTCTCAGTATCTGTGAGTCTCTTTCTGTTTTGTTATATTTGTTGGTTTGCTTTTTAGATTTCCCATATAAGTGAAAACACGTTTCTTCTTTCTGTCTTTGGTTCTAGAACAGAGGTCAGCGAACTTTTCCTGTAAGGTGCCAGAGAGTAAATATTTTAGGATCACAGGCCAAGAGGCAAAATCAAGGGCATTATGCGGGTACTTACATGACAAGAGCGAAACCACATTTTCACAAGTTTTATATCGATGAAATTCAAAATATAATAATAAAAATTGTGTATGGTTTTCTGTAATACAGATTACTGAGAAAATATAATTTTGGGGGGGGAGGGAGATAGTATTTTGCTTAACTGAGGTCCAAAGTTCTCTATCATCAAGATTAACTGCAAATGTTTTTCTGTAATGTGATTTTATATATTACTTCTTTGAATATGTCTTTTCACCCACATAGGTAGTGCCAAATACTGATGTAAATGCATGAACACACGGTTTCAATTGAGCATATTTATTGCTTGGAAGGAATTTATAGAATTGTATTAGATCATCTTGGTATTTGCCTTTTAGCTTGTCTTTAAATTGTTAAGTTAATGACTTCCAGTTGAAGGTTAGGTGGAAGCTCCTCAGTTGCACAGTTAAATGCATTTTGAAATATGCACATTTCCTTGGCACTTGCATCAAGGCCTGAAAAGTGCTTTGGGAATGTAGTCTGAGCTCATAAAATATATCCACTGCAGATATGTGTGGGAATGAAGATCATGCTTCTTACTTTAACTTTGCACCAGGATTGTCTAAAGCAGCTTGACATTACTTGTGATTCAAACGATATTTGTTGTTCTCGAACGTACTTTATAGCAGTGTAAGCTGCACACATAGATGCTCTTTGCCTTGTAATTTTAGGTTGAATTTATTAAGAAACATTATCAAGTTTGCAGCAAAAGCTAATTCCTAAAAACAACTTGGCTTAAATCACAGTGGCTGAGGGCTGGACTTCGCCCTCGAATTGTAGATTTTGGACTGTGGTTTCCCTGTTCTAAAGGATACCAAAGGTAATTGTTTAAATTGCCCTACAGTAAATCTTTATTGTTTTTATTTGCTTTGAGCAAGATGTAGAGAACCTCATAGTGTCCATTCTTTCATGAATTTCTTGAACAATCATTTGTCAAGGGCCTACCATGTTATCTGAATTCTAATGGGTATCAGGGAAATAAAAACACAGTATAGTGAGGGGAAAAGACATGTCAGCATATGATAAGTGTTAGAAATATGTAAAGGTACTATAGGAGCAAAGAGGAGAAAACCAACTGATTGTGATTTATCAGATGCCATAGTTTGAAAAGAAATGCCAGATGAGAAGATACTTGGTCATAAAGCATTTGTAATAGTTTCTTAGGCAGAGAAATCAGGAAAGGAAATTCTAGATAAAGAGACCACTTTTGTATACAGGACTGGAGGCATGAAAAAAATCATTCTGTGTCCAGAGAAAATGAGAGCCAGTGGAAGTAATGTGGAAGGAGGGAACGGCAGTGGTGGGAGGATGTGCCTGGAGAGGCAAGACGGGGCTAGACTGACGTGGCCTTTGGAATGAGGGCTTCACAAGCTTTACTGTGCAAACAAATCACCTGGATAATTTGGTCAAAATGAAACTTCTGATTCAGTTGGTGGGGCCTCCATTCTGCATTTCTAACATGAGCCCAGGGGGTGGTGATGCTACTGGCTGGAGGACCACACTTGAATAGCAAGCTTCTACACAACACTAAGGGTTTTAGCCTTCCTCCCTCTTCCTATTATCATTCCCATGATAATGATGATAAAAGTTTTAAAAACATCCAACAGGTAAATAGGCAAATTATGTGGAATGGATGGATAAGGAGAATGAAGTGGCAACAGCTATGTTCCCTGAAAAATATTCACCATGCAGCTCTGATAAAATCTGGCCCCAGTCCACGCCAACCCCTCTATTCTCCAGGGAAAAAGCATAAACAGAATTTGATTTCCTTAGGGCTAAAAGAAGGTACTTAGCAACAGGACTCGTTTGAACGGAAATATACAAGAGAAATATTTTGGCATATAACAGCTAACCTCCACTCTGCTAAAACTGATGTCAGAGGAATTTGGACTCTGCCAATATAAGACGTTTATTTTAAATTCCAGAAAAAAAAATCAGATGGTAAATTATGCAGCTTTTCTTAAGAATAGGATAGGCATTTCTCCTTTTGGAGTGGCTAAGTCCTGCCAAAGAATTGTGTGATTTTTACAGTCCTTTTAAAATCCAGTGCACGGTACTGCACTGAATGGCTTCTGTTGTGGTCAATAGGTGATGAAATTGAGTTTGTTCATGAAATTAACTGTATATATCTGCTTGGTCCAAAGACTAATTAAGTGTAGAAAAATGAGATCAGAAGATTACCTTTACAGAATGAATATACACATAAACACTGCATAGAAATGAAAGTATCCTTTTTTTATATATCCTTTAAAAGAACGCTATCAGATTTTAATAGGTCGATAGAACTATAGGCTTGCCCTATTCAATATGATTTAATCATTTGTAAATAAAAAAACAAAAAACCCATAACAGAATGGCAAAAATGCAAGGTGAAGGTATAAAAGTCAGATTGGAATCCAGAAATAAAATTAGGGAATGTATATTATTTTAAGATGTACATGTAATAACAAGGCATACAAATTGAGCTCTGAGCTTTATAGCAGCCAGGCAATAGATAAAGCTATTTATCTGTTTTTCCATGTGACTGTTAAAACAACTTCTCCCTCATACCAAATGGGAGAAAACTGAATAAGCCACCACATAAAATTATACTAAGAAGAAAATTACTTTCCAACCTTTGGCAAGTTACTTGCTCATTCTTGATGTGCTAATAGCTGCTGTTTTATAGTTTCTCTGAAGTAAAGATTTGTTCTTTAGTGTATTTACTGAGGCGATATTTGTGATAGTTGGCAGCATCTTTACTTCACATTTAGTTATCCTGTGCTGAATGCCTGATGTGATGCGCTAATTTGATTTTCTCTCATTTGTTTTGATAAATAAACTTACATTTTCTTCTGCAGTCAAAAACTGATGTACTTCCTCTGAGTTATAAAAACACTTATAATTGAATGAATCATGGGAAGTCAACAACACTTATTAAATCTTCGAAGTTTAAAACATGACTTATAACATGTATACAGAATTGGTTTTCCTTGTGCAGTTGTAGCGAAAGGCAAGGATTATATAGTAAATCCACATGATCATTATTAGAAGGACAACTAGGAGATACATTATTAGCATTATTATTATTTGCTGTTAGAAAACAGAAACTAACACAGTATTGTGAAGCAATTATACTCCAATAAAGATGTATTTAAAAAAAAAGAAAAAAGGGGCTTCCCTGGTGGCGCAGCGGTTGAGAGTCCGCCTGCCGATGCAGGGGACATGGGTTCGTGCCCCGGTCCGGGAAGATCCCACATGCCGCGGAGTGGCTGGGCCCGTGAGCCATGGCCGCTAAGCCTGCGTGTCTGGAGCCTGTGCTCCGCAACGGGAGGCCACAACAGTGAGAGGTCCACGTACCGCAAAAAAAAAAAAAAAAAAAAGAAGAAGAAGAAAATAATAGTTTAAAATTGACCTTGTTACCTTGGTACTGATTTTCTGCTATACCACTACAAGGGATTCCTTAATGTAAGGTTTCAACGTCTGTATCAATTGCTATTCTCAACTAAAACATATTCTCTTAAAATCAATATTCTTGTTTACAAACTAGTTCTCTGAGTTATTACAAATCATCATGATGCTTTGAACAAGCTAATGGTTACAAGAATGTTAATCGATTTTCCTACTTGGAAAAAAATCATGCAGATAGCTGCCTTTTATTCAATATTGAGTTGGTTCATTTGTAGACTGATTTAATTTTGAATCAGTAGGATTATGAGAAATAAGAAAATGTTTGAATTTTCAACTCACTCTTTTCTGTTGTGACATTTTGTTCTTTCATTCCATCATCTCCATTAGTTTGCCAACTGGCACTGACAGGAGTGTAAAACTACTGCAAATTGTTACTTCAGCAGTACTCCACCTGCCAAGAACTGATCAGCTGCTCCTCTAAATGCACCTTTCACTCTTTCCTAACTGAAGGAGTCTGAGCTTACAGTGCTGCTGGGTAATACGTCTCATCCAGCAGCATTTGAATTTACTCACCTGACCCCTACCACTTTAAGATAAACATGTGTGAATGCAATCGTTATGAAAATGAATGTCTAGTCTGCAAATTGGAGGACGTGTGGGGTACAGGACCACAGGGGTGAGCGCTCACATGCTTTTCTATTTATGGCTTCATTTGAACTGAGTTATCCATCCCTTTCTCATCTCCCCTGTCTTAGCTGTTATAAACTGCATCAGGTTTTCTTAACCTAAGGAGGCAGTCAAGCTTTTCTCTATTGAAGACATTCTAATGGGGCTCTGTGGGTCACCTGACAAAAGGCTGGCAGGAGTGATGGATGTTGCATTCTCTCTTCTGTGCATCTGAATGCTCTGCACCTTCTCTGGGTCAAATTAGTACTCCTGAGAATAATAATTGGATTCCCTACACAGTTGTGAAACTGCCAGGATCTTCTGGATGGATAAGATCAGCAAGTATTTCAAATTTATGTAGCCAACCTCAGAGATGCACACTGAACGCTTATAAAAAATTTTCAGATGACAGAAAACAAGAATAAGCAAGTAGGAAATGGGTTTCTTGGCTGACACCTGGCAAATGGAGTTTAAACATGTAAGGACAGAAGAGTAATTCATATTGACCATAAAACTAAGAGGAAACACAAACATATTCTTCCAGTATTTCAAACTTTGTCACAGTCATGGCTGCCTCCTTATTTCCCGTAATCCATCCTCATTGCCCAACAAGCCATTCCTTTTGAAGACTAGATATTAGTCACTCTAGGACTGTTTTGCCTCTTGCATAGTAGTGCCCCTTTTATTTCTTACCTACACTATACTCAGAATTAACTCTTCCTCATTAGCTAGTCTTATATCCTCTGAAAAGATGTTATGACCAAACTTCTCATAAAAGAGTCATTGATTAACTGGAGAAGCATACTATGAAAGTGTCATTACCATTCCTTGTCCCAAACAGCATCATGTATGTGAAATCATATAGTACAAAATTATTTTATTTTTCAGTTTTCTCATTTGGAAGGGGAAACATTTGGAAACTGGCATGTCTTAAAGACTTGAGAAATTTCCCTCCTTGTCTTTGGTCGAACTAAATATTATTTTAAACTAGAAGTCAGGTCTTAAAATATATGTAGCCAAGAAGAGATAGGCAAATAAGTAAGATAAATAAAATTATTCTCAAGCTATTATATAAGGAAAATCCATCTATGAGTTAAAAAAATTCACCACAGCTCTAATTTTAATAAGTATCCTTCATAATTTTTAAAACAAATATTAATTTTATTTAAAGTTCAGACAGAAGTAAAGTACTTTAGAGAAAGTGAGTTTAATAAGAACTTTGTTTTAAAAAATACCAATAAATATGGACGTATCTACCAAAAATTCAGATAGAAATGGAAAAATTTGGTTGATTATTCAGATATTTGAAAAAGAATCAATCTTCTCCCTCCCTAAAAACAAACAAAAAATAAGGTATTTATAAGCCACTTTCTGAAACATTTTTAATCTCTGTTCATTATGTCTAGTGTTGAATATTACTTTATACATAAAATGAGCCCCTAATATGCTGTGCTAATTAATTAGGTGATGGAGAAAAAGTACAATCTGAATAACTTACTATTCCTTTTCCATGGAAATGTTCCCAGTTGTGAATACATTTGCCAAGCCTATATGACAGCTTGGGTAACAGAGAAAATCTTATAAATTATTCGCGTATCTCAAATACATTCAGTTATTTGTATGAAGATACTGTATGATATATTTCAGAGAAAAAAATGCATCAGGATTTGTATGAGGACAATAAAAGGTGACAGCTAAAACTGCTAGTCATGGACTGAAGACATGGACTGCACTTTTCAGGTTTCATGTCACAGCTTGATATACTCTAGATATTGCCATACTCATTACACTTGAGAGAAAGGAAAAGACACACTTGCAACTAGAAGGAGGGAAAAACAATGAACACCCCAATTATTTGGTGTTTTATACTCAGGATGTTGGTGCCTTCACCTTACAGTTGTGTTAGGGAAACTGAGTCTCAGAGAGGCTGGGTGACTTACAGCTTGGTGAGACTCCAAAACCTGTCCTCCTTCTCTATGTGGAGCTACCTTCCAGCTACAAAGAAACACTTCGGCTGTTCCCTCTTCCCACTTTGGGCAATTCACTTCTCCACTGTATTTATTTATTTTTATAATATCAAAGTAATTCTCACTTTGGGTTTTTGAAGTTTGTTATTTTGCTAAGTAACTTAGAACTACCATATTTAGTTATGTGTTGTGTCAGCGAAGCATTCTTAACCTGACAACTGTAATACTAAGTACACGAATGAAATTGTTAGCAACAAGTGACCCTTCTCCCCACCAGGCTTTCTGACAGAGTCTGCAGCTCCTCCCTCAGTCTTGGGAGGATCTAGTGCACTAATGGAATTGCCATTGCCTCGGACAACTTCCAAATGATTCTCTATCAGCAAGGAGAAAGAAAAATTTACTGGACCTTATTGTTCACCAAGGTATAATTCCGTAAATGCTTACAGAAAGCCACATATTGACTAACAATACAGCAAATTATACAAGGTTCATTAAGTATCACAAGCCACCTAATTCACAGCTGTTATTGGCATGAATTCTTAATGGCGTTAAAATATTTTCCCTTCTGTCTTTAAGTGCTACCCCTCCTCCCTTCTCTCCTACTTTCTTTCCTAAATCCAAGATGTAAAGATTATACATTTGGGGAACATTTGAGAATCAACAATGCAGTTTTCTGTTTATTTGTTTAAAATAGATTAGAAGTCCTTCTATTTGTTTTGGAGAAATCAGTGACTTGCCAGCATGGAACAATTATTTGGAGCAAACGTTGAAGCACTGTGCTAAGGGATGACAAGAGCAGTGTGGGCCATGTCTAAAGTAAAAAATGGGGCAACAGTATAATTTTGTAATTTTAACTTTGGTTTACATTAATTGAAAAGCCCAATCCTTTTAAGTCTTAAGTATGCTAGTTCAAGAAATCCTGGGCATTTTAAGTTATAATCTTTATATTTGTATGTTATTCTTCCTTGTAATAGTTGACTCTCAGCTTAGCAAAAATTCTTAAAACTACTAGAAACATTTTCTACCCAACACAACTTACACTTTTACATCCTTCTAATCTTAATTTTTTAAAACATTTATTTTATTGAAGTATAGTTGATTTACAATGTTGTGTTAATTTCTACTGTACAGCAAAGTGATTCAGTTATGCATATATATTCATTCTTTTTCATATTCTTTTCCATTATGGTTTATTACAGGATATTGAATATAGTTCTCTGTGCTATACAGTAGGAACTTGTTGATTGTATTCTAACCTTAATTTAATTTTAAAGGTGATGCCATATGTATGTACGCTTTGGCAACTCTTTAAAGTTTTGAGATACAGAGGTCTGGGCTGTTTGGTAGTATTTCCTAATGCAAAGTTATACAATTCTCCTGCATGGAATTGTGTAAGGATATGATTCATATTTCCAACCTTGACTCTCCACTGTTACTTTAGATTTCAGATCATTTCAGTTTTCAGGCTTTTATATAAATTTAACTTTTCACTGATTAAACTTAAGTCCAAATAAATTTTATCTGTCACAAACTTTTTTTAATTTGCCATTTCTGATAATGCCTATTTTCAGCAAGCTAAAAGTACTATTTTTACTCAATGTCTATACATTTTTAAAAATTTTTTCTAATTCAACTTTAAAAATATTAGAGAACTGACATATGAAGTAGCAGTTCAGCATTAACATAATATAATAATATTCTTAGTTTTTACTTAGATTACTGACAAATATTCTAATCAATCACTTTAACCTTCAAATTTACGTTTAATATTATCTGCTATAAACATGTCCAAATTGGTTTTCCTTTATAAATTATTGCACAGATATATTTTAACAAAAGAAAACATATGCTAAAAATCCTTGAATTTACAGATAGAAAATTAACGTCATAACAAGTTAACTATTGCTGCCTTATCTCAAGAAAAAAGTAGACAAACAGCATATATTTTAATTCTGTGCAACTCACTTTTAATAAGAAAGAAAGTGCTGGGGTAGTCAGCATTAGTAAGGCTGCAAGATTTTGAATATGCTAGAAGCTTATCAGGTATAATACGTTAATTTTTTCTAATAGTGTAATGAAGTCTGAAGCTTTCAGAGTGATGCAACTCTGATAATGGGTCTGTTTAAAACAACATTAAGAAAATCTTGATTATGGGTTGCACAGCAGCTTCCAAATGCTTAAGGAGAAACTAAATTCTTCATAGGAGGTTGTTACAGAAAATGCATTTCCATTCCAAGTGATGCAGCAGCACATTTCGGCACCCCCAGGAGGGAATGGAACTCTCCAGCATACAGCACAGACGGTGCATTCTGGGAGACTGCTGTATCTGATACATAATTGCCATAGTACTTCTTTCAAGAGCCACATATTTCTCCTGGGACATTCCTGGGTGTCCCATATGTGTGTGTTGAGCACAGAGTAATCTTAACCTGTTCTGGTCTGAGGCACCCAAATTAGGTATTTTACCTCTGGTGCCAGTTTATATATGTCTACCTGGATGGCCCAAGAATGAATAAAATACTAGGAATCTTGGAATCTTCATGCAGGCCTCAGAAGTGCTCCTTGAGTTCTCCAATTGTATATTCTAGATCTTATTTATTTATTTTTTTAATGTCTACCAATTCTCTGATTTGGGTACCTCTAGTCATCTTGAAAATAAAACCCAGTGGCAAGTTTATAAAAGGAGGGAGTGAAATAGCCTGACACTTTTTACCAGCTTGTTAAAAAAAAAAAAGGCATTATCCTCAGAGCAATGCATTCTGGCCATGAAGTAGGTAGTTCTTGGGCTACCCAAGGAATAAGAACACTTTTAGAGGAAAACATTTTAATATTATACTTTAGCTCATATCACCCTGAAAAATCCCCCATGCAGTGGAACAAGAGTTTGAAAACCTCATAGTTGTTCTTACATTTCAATTTTAAGATGCATCCTGATTTTAAAAATGTTAAAGTATGAAAATACTATAACACAGAATTAAGAAAATATGACATTTATTATTAGGGATTTGCCTATATTGCTCCACAATTTCCCAGTCTGAGGACTTGATCTTAATGTGCACATCTATTGGAATGAAGCCCTTTTTAATATGTTTGTAGGAATAGCTGGAAAGATGAAGGCACACCACACTGTATAATCTATTTCATGCACATCATAAAACAGTCCTTTAATTTTAGTTGTGTAATTATTTGCCATACCAATAGTCATTAATTTTTAAAAAAGGTCTCCTTTATTCACATTTGTTTACATAGCTCTTCTAAAAAAATAAACTACATAACCTTAAAATATTACATTTGATGCCAACATAGGTCACCTACCCTAATTTAACTGCAACTACATTATCTTCCCTAAATATGCAGCAAATACATACAAAATGTCTATATGTGACTTAGTTGTGTTACACTGTGATCTATAATCTGGAAAAAGTAAAATTGTATTTAATACTATTATTATTATTGTACCATTTTTATTATTTCAGTAGATATATTAATAATATTAAGTTTTATGGGGAAAGAAGAACTTAAAAATTACTAATATTTTCTTTCAAGATTAAGAGTTTAAAATAATTTAAATTCAATAAATATAAAATTGGAACTCAACTTTTTCTCAAAATTTCATACTATTCCATTATTTTTTGTGTTTCTTCTATTTTAAGATTTTTTTTTTTTTACATAATGGGACTTCCACAATTTTAAGTTTAGACTAAAATTTTAAAGAGTTTTCACATAATATTTTTAGAAATTCTTTTTCATTTTTTTTCAAAATAAATAGAGTCTACTAATTAAACTCAGTATTTCATGATCTATTAATTCAGCAGTTATTATAATCCATCTTTAATTGGATTAGCTATAATTACAACTAACTGGCTCTCTGAGTCATAAAAGGTTAAATACAAGTCATTTTCCATTAAAATACTTAAATATGAGTTGATCATGGTAAGGAAGGAAAGATACTTCATCTTAAGGTTAATTGCTAAGCCTTTTCCCCTATTTTCATGAAGTCAGCTTCCTCATATCTTGCTTTTTTATGATTCATAAAACCTCTCGATTCTACAACATACTATCCAAATACATGGTATATTTTTAATAATTTTTTATCATTTATAATTTTTATAATATAACCACCACTTACCTATACATGTGTAGAATAAAAGAATTATTTTCCTATATTTTTAGCTCACATTTCCTCTTAAATTGAGTGTTTGTTAGTGGTATTACTGACAGAAGGGGAAAGAAAGATTGAAGACCCATATGGCCAACTCATTCTTTGTGAATTCTTTCTTTTTTCTTCTCTCTCTCTTCCCCCCCCTTCTCTCTCCTCCACCTCCTTCTCTCTCAATCTCTCTCTCTCATACACACAGACACACACACATTTATTATGTCATTTTTGTAACATCAAGTTTTTTTAATTAACATTTTCTACCATTTCCATTTGGAAACAAGTCATTCAAAGGTGAACAATTAACTTTAGACTTATCAAAAGAACATTATACTCAGGGGCCAGTCATCAAAAAGGTAATACATTACTGTATTGAATCACTAAGTTCAAATAATTTTGAATTTCAAATCAAGCAAAGCCCTTGATTTCCTGTTTAGGCACTTTGAAATTACCTATATCCTTTGAGAAAATTTTAGGAGGGGAATAAAAGGGAAAGAAAAAAAATGCCTAGAAGAAATGAATTGCTACAGCATGACATTTATTTCAATTCCACAAATATTGTTTAGGGTGAAAGATGCATCAGACGTCCCTTCTTAATAGAGGTGTATGATAAATCCCCAGTCATATATTGTCCAAAGTTGTATGAAATCAGGAACACAAAATACAACATTTTATGTTCCATTGGTGTTCAGCACAGGAAGAGGAGGAGAGATGATATGAGGTAAGGATTATAACAAGAAAATGAAGGTAAATGGCATGTCAAGAGGAAGCAAGAGCATGAACAAAGGCCTGGGGGCAGGTAAGTCTCAGGAACAAAACTTAGTTCCATTGAATTGGAATGTGGGCTATGAAGAAGGGGTTCATGAAATGAAATTCTGCAGAGGATGGTTGAAGTGGTATTATAGAGAGCCTCAAATGCCAGTTTGAGGTGTTCAAAATCAACAAAGAATTTCCAACAAGGAACTGATATAATTAAGGCTGTGTTTCAGGTTGATTCGTAGAGGAAGAGATCAGAGTGAGGGGAGTCTGGGAGTAGAGGGAGCAGTTATAAGGTGGTGATAATGGTCTGAGCAAGACCAGTAGAGGAGACAGTGCCAAGAAGTTCTCAGGAGTAAGTAATCCTGAATGAGTCAGACTACATGAAAGGCCTCAGATATTTACGTACTTATACACTGAGCCTGACGGGTAACATATTTTTGGAAACACTGGCAATTTAATATTACAAGTTGAATTATCTTACCGGTATCAGAATACTTGTTGGAATTCAACTATGTCTGTGATATAGAAGACTGCTTGTTCAAAAGGAATAAATCAATAGAAAAGGCAGATTCCATTTGTCTATTTTGGTAAAAATCGTATATTAACGCATATATGAGGAATCTAGAAAAATAGTACAGATGAACCTATCTGCAGGGCAGGAATAGAGACACAGATGTAGAGAACAGACATGTGGACACAGTGGGGGAAGGGGAGGGTGGGACGAATTGGGAGATTAGGGTTGACATAAATACACTCCCATGTGTAAAACAGATAGCTAGTGGGAACCTGCTGTATAGCACAGGGAGCTCAGCTCAGTGCTCTGTGATGACCTAGATGGGTGGGATGGGGGTGGGGATGGGTGGGGGTGTCCAAGAGGGAGGGGACATAGGTATACATATAGTTGATTCACTTCATTGCACAGCGGAAACTAACACAACATTGTAAAGCAATTTTACTCCAAAAAAGTTGTTTTTAAATAAGAAAAACAAAGGTAATAATTAATTTTTAAAAAAGGGCAGGAACATTCTACCATGTGGTAAGAAGATGTACATCTGCTTGTAAACATGTGACATTAGTAGACAATATCTGAATCAACATAAGTGACTAAGGGATAATGTTCTGCATTGCTTCATAGTCAGAAGATGTGGATGATGCTTTACAACAGTGCTTCTCATACTTTGGTGGGCAGGAGAATGATCTCAAGGGCTTGTTGAAACACAGACTGCTAAGACCCACCTCTAGAGTTTCTGATACTGTAGGTCTGGGCTGAGAATCAGAATTCACACATGATGCTGATTTTGTATTACACAAATTACACAGATGTTAAAAGAGACAACTTGTGGGAAATTCAACCACTTGGACATTTACTAGAAAGCCCTTTCTCCAATAAAGGGCATCAGAAAATTGTGCCATCTTACTGAAACAACATTCCTCAGGTTGAAGACAAAACAATGAAGGGAATTTTTATTCCTGATTTAATTTTACCAGCAAAGAGGAGCTTATTCTTGAAGCTGAAATAATGGAAACTTTTAGAGAAAGCATCCATGACATTTTAGTAATCAAGAAAAGGCTACTAAAGCATACCCCAGTTTTTAGGAAATTATATTGAAGAACAATTTAAGAAGCAATAGCCATCATAGTTCCCCTGGGGGTTCTGTGGCCAGAAAATTTAAAGGAGGTGGAAAGTAAAAACTGAAGATCTGATAATACAATCACAAATAATACTGATGAGGAAAATAAAGAATCGGTATCCTAGGAAACCAGCGTGGTTGCTTAAGGCTCTCTTTCTTCTGATGAGCTCAGATTTAAATGAAATGTGTACAAAATATGAAGGGAAGAACATATAACCAAAGATGAATATAAAAGAGAAGCAACAATCTTTAAGAATAGGACCAAGAGGCTGAAATATCTGATATTTCTTACCTATACTAAGGACACTAAAGAGTTTTCTTTTAAATGTGCATGAAATACATGTACATACGATATGAATACTATATCAGAGTAAAAAAGATTTTTTAAATGATGGATATGATCACTGCTTGGGAAGAATGATATACTGTTAACTGTGGTAAAATGGTGTTTGCTTCCACTTCTCTCCACTGGGAGAATTATCTTCACGTTAGGCAGGATAGCATTGTAAAGAAGTAATTAAAGCACAAAATAAAAGCAACGATTATGAGAGCTTTTAGCCTTTTAAAATGAATGCTCAAGTCCAGACACAGATGAATTACATTTGAAAGGTTGTGAAACAAATCATTCTGTGTAATCACTGGGAAATGATGGTGAATAGAGGAAATCCCATAAGATTAGAGATGAGCAAATGATCCCATTTTCAAAAATGGATAAAATCAAAGTGTGGAATCCACAGACTTGCTAAGGATAACTTTGAAAACAATCTATAAAAGCATGGTCAGACTATCAGTTTGGACCCTCTAGTAAGTGGTGAACATGGAAACCAAATAAACAAATAAATGAATAAATAAACAAACATTTAACACCAAGTGTGCACTCAGATAAATTCACACCACGCCAATCTCATATTTCATGGGCTTTCTATCATATTCTAATTTAGACACTTAAAGTTCATGATGCCCTCGTAGCTATGACAGAGAATGTGCAACAAGTGCTAGAACATTTAGGTGAATTTGGAGGTATATCGAAGAGCCCTACCTTAGGGATTCTAATTATGAATCAGTAATGGACTCTAGAGAGGTAGCTTCCCTCCTTGGCTTTGTTCCATCAATTAACATTATTTTCTATCAGCATCTTAGTTGAAGACTAAATCATGTCCTTATCAAATATGTAGTTGACTCAAAGCTGGGAAAACTGACTACTATCTTTGACACCAGAAACAGGATATAAATTGATCTTGACAGGCTAAAGGGATGAGGCAAACCCAACATAATGAAATTCAACTTGGATAAGAAATGAGACAATGCCAAAATAATGAAATTTAACTGGGATAAATGAAAAATCCTAGATTTGTGTTGGGATAGCAATTACACATGTTGAAGATAGATCTTTTCTTGACAGCAATTTGTGTGACAATGACTTGGGAGCTTTAATCAGCTACACATTTACTGAGATAACATATGTGGAAGGGCCTTATTGTGCCTGGCAGATAGCAGGCACTAAGTGGTTGTTTTCTTGTTGAAGCTATGAGCCAACCACATGATTTGGCTGCTAATGCTGTAGGCTAAAACTGCAGGATTGTGGTTCACGTTTAGGGAGATAATATTTCCAGTGCATCCTGGACTGGTCAGATCATTCACAGAGCAGTTTGCCCTTTTCTACGTTCCTCATTAAAAGAAGTGAAATGACAAAATAAGTAACATTTAAAAAGAGGGTGACCAAAATGGTGTCATATTAGGAAAACAGAACGTGGGAGTCGGGGGTAAGTGAGGTTTAACAGGGGAAGAGAATGACTAGGGTAAGCACTATATTAATATTTAAAACGTTGCCATGTGGAAGAGGGAAATGAGAAATTTTTAATATTTAAATTCCACAGGAAGAGCTGACAGCAAGGTAAAAAGAAGAGGAAAACATTTCAGGTCAAAACAAGAAAGAACTTTCTAATCATTTCAATTTTCCCACAAGGGAAAAGACCATATCAGGAAGTAATGAGATTCCACATATTTCTACCAGAAGCCAGGCAGCGGGGAAGGTATAGAGGGGTTTTCTGAATTGGGTAGCAAGCTCATCATAATGGCTCCTATGGTTTCTACCAAGTCAATTCAATAAATATTTATTGAATGTTTACTATGTGGAAGGCAACCTCCCCCTTTTGGGGGTACACCAAAGTGAATGGGTTAAAGACATTATCCTAAACATGCCTGTGGTCTTATAATAGAGCTGAGGTGTGTACTTCATTAATTTTAGGGCTGTAACACTTATAAATAAGTGATTTGAGCCACTCAGTGCTCTGCTAGTAAGGAAGGGGAAATACTTTGCTGAACTGGGCCCCAAGGATGAGTAAGATTTTTATCAGATATAAATGGTGAGGAAAAGAAGTAGGAAAATAATTCCAAGTAGATGGGAAATCGGGGCAAAGATACTGACCTGAGAGAGAAGCTAAATAGACAGCTGTTCAGTTTGGATAAAACATGATGGTAAAGAGGAAGCAATGGAGAAGAGGCTCAGAAAGGGTCTCTGAAGCTATGCCCTGTCTTTTGGAGGCAGGAAGAACCCATAGCACATGTTGGAGTGTACAATTACCATGATCGGAATTTTGCTTCAGGAACTGGCATACGGGTATGTTTGACAAAATAAGTGCATTTGGAAAGAAGGTGGCCAAAACAGAGGCAGCTAAGGATATTTGTATTTACTGAGTATCATCTATATTCCAGGACACTATGTGAGGTCCTTTACGTAAAACATTTCTGTTAATCCTCACAGGTTTATAGAGCACATGTAACTGAAAAAATGGTATGGAATCCAGTACATATGATCACACTGTGATAATATAAGCCAGAAACACAGCCCTAACTTTCAGGCAATGAAGTCTTCCCAGGAAACATAAGAGAGTAATCCATTAGTATACATTTGAAAGACCCTCTCTGGAGAGTCAGAGAGAAAGGAGGAGTTTCACATGTGTTTTCATTATATCTAGGATCAAATTATTATATCTGGATCTTGTAAGAGAATGTAATTTGTAAAGTTGAAGCATTAAATAAATGTTAGGTATCATGTGTTTGTTACCTGTAGATTGAAAATTTGGACTGTCCTAGAAACGAACTTACTCTGGCATCTACAGATAACTCTGGTGAATGAATCACTTTTCAGTGGGTCAAATGTGGTGACTTTTGGTTTGAAAATCATATATATTTTATAAAACTGAAGATAACACCTTTATTTTTCTTATTCTAAAACCATGAAGGAACGAGTGTACATTAATTTGTATCACAAAGACAGTGGTTCCTTGCTGTTATTGGATTGAAAATTCTGTCTAAAGATTGACAAATGATGAGAGTAGCAAATAGTAAATTCTCTGATTGGAACCTATTTAAACTTCCATTGTGAACCATAATTTTTTTTTAGTTATTGTTAACAACAACAAAAAAATCAATGGTATGGAATGCAAGAACTGATGGGATTTATTGTGTGCACTTGAGATCTAGTGGCCTCATGAAAGGAAGACTTACACCTACAGACTGAAGGAGTTATCATTTATTAAAAGCCACCACTGATAAAACACAGTAGGCCATTTCATGTTCATAAATCAGAACTGAGAAAATGCAGTGAGTCAAACCAACTAATTCCCTAATTGGTCAGATTTTAGCCTACTTATTAAAGACAACTCTACATGAAAACCTCTAAGGTCACAAACTAGTTATTGACAGTAGTTCTTCTGTGGCCCACTAGATGATTTCACCTGGCCACATTTAAAAATTAGGACTTATTGCATAAAAATCTAGATATCCAGATTTCCATGAAAATCAAATCTAGCATGTGTGGATACAAACATGCAGGACAAGTATTAGAGAAATTAACTTGCTCATTTAGACAAGGCATGAACTCTTTAGTTTACCATGGACCTTACGAATCCCTATTACTCCTTCAATTAAAAAAAAAATACCCATGTTGTTCACTTATTTGCCTGATCTGTTTCTCTAATCTAATCCAGATCTGTTATTTCTCTGTTAGTAGCAAAGCTGGGCATTTGAAAACTGCTCAAATTCCTGAAGATGTGATGTATTGTTCAGTATTACAGCAATTTTTTACACATCAGATAACTTTTGGTGTATATGGGCTATTAAATTTACTTTGATTTATTTTTTTCCTATTAAAAAATGCCAAAAGTAACAAAAATCAGCCTTCTAATTTTATAAACATATTTATTTATGTAAAAACATGTGAAAAAATTAAAGTCATCAGTGAGTAACTCTATCTTGTATTTTCTGTGATCTTCAATGACAAAATTTGTCTAATTTACATATACTGCAAAATTGGTATTCATTTTTTTAATATCACGGGTGGCTAGACATTCACATAATAAATATCCTTTTACCTTGCATCAGCTGAACTTCAAGAAAAATTAATTACATTCATTATTTTCTGATTTATTTCTTTCTGTAATTTAAGTATCCCCATGACAACCACAAATTTTCACTAATTTCTGAACAGTAGAAGCACCTTCCTGTAGCATTCTCCGCATTTATCAAGTGGCTTCTTTGAAGGATAGAAAACCTAAAGGCTTTTCTTAGTGATATTCTTTAATAGTCACCTTTAATTTAGAATGAAAACTCATATGTACATCACAGCTGTTTATTTCACTTGACTTTTTTACTTCATTATGTCCTGTTCTTAGGCAGGTCTATATTCCATTTAACCATTACTAGGTGTTTACCCAAGCAGTTACATTAAAAAATAACTCTACACGTATGTTGGATTCTTTTGAAACCATGGTTGATATCAAAACACTTACAAAATTGTAAGTCTTGAGTTATCTGGTAGGAAAAACATATAATTCCTATTTTTTAAAAAAATTCTATTCACGTATGCTAAGGAGAACAAGGAAAACTCTCATTCATAAAGGCTTATAGTCCTCCCCAAATTGTCACTACCATCATCACTCTCCTCATTTTCTGATTTCCCTTGTTAAATATCATTTGGGAAATTTTTTCCTCCTTTTTCTGTGTTTTAAGAAATATTAGAATGAAAAGTTAATTTTTCCTAATTATCAAGGGCATGATATCGGAGAATCAGTAAGTGGATTTATCTGATGTTTTAAAAAATTTGCTTTTACACTTTTCCATCCCTCTATTCCCATTCCATCTTCTATTTTCTCTGAGTACCACATTCTCTTTGTCCAACAATGATGGAATAGAGATAGAAGCCACTTTTAGTCTTAGCTCTTTTAGTTAACCTGTCATCCTTCCTAAAGTATTTTTACTGAATTGTTTCCCATACTTCTTTTAACTTGATTCAACCCTTTGTTTTGTAAACATTCATAAAGTTGACTGAATTAATATATGTGTGCACACACATATATATGTGTGCATGTGTGTGTGTGTGTGTGTATATTTCAAGGTTGATCTGATAATACCCTGAATTTTGTTCAAGTGAGAAACAGTGAATGACAAAAGGTTAAGTAAATAATTTAAATGTAATAAGGATAAATGCAGAATTGTTTTGCTTTCATTTAGTTTTTTAGGTCACCTTATTCAGAGAAAATAATGCTCATATACATGTGCCAATTTTTAAGATAGTTTTTCTTTCAAATAAGATATTCATTTTTATATGAACTTGATAGTGGCATTTTTTCTTTTTTTGATAGTAGCATTTTTTAAAGTCTATATTATGCTTAGAATCAGAGTGATTCCAATTAATGACTTTAACATTTTTAAAGTAGCATGTCCACCATCTGATAAAAAAGGAAAAACACTCATCTTACATAACCTTATGGGAATATCTCTTCTGTGCCTCAGTTCTCTTCTATGTATATATTTTGTGTTTGTCACAATGATTAAATGTTTGATTTCACCTATAGAACTTAGAATAGAGAGCAGGATAGAAACAAGTACCATATAAATTCTGCTCTTATTTTGTCAGTGTGGCACTTCCAGAAGTGGGAGTCCTTTTGAAGAGAGAAGAAAAAATGGAAAAGCTACTTAGCAGTTGCTTAAGTGAACTGATTAACTGAAAAGGCCCTACATCCAAATGGTAGCAGGTACATGAAACAAAGCATGTTTACTTCTCTATTTATTATCAGGACACATTTGGAAGAATGAGCTCATGAAAGCAGGATATAAAAATAAGGCCATAAAGAATCTTTGCAAAAATGTAAATATCACACAAGACAAAATAACCAAAATCCTGCCAGCATGCAAGGTGTCATCCCTATAGCAACTATAAGAAATTTTAAAATCTTTATAGTCAGAAAAATATAGATATTCTCAGAAGAAGATAGGCCACTGGCCAATAAAAATATTGTGGAAAAATAATAACAGAAACTCCAGGTTTGGTTTTTAAAGCGTTCCTCTGATACTTGATGTTTTTGATATTGGGCTAGATACAACATGACAGAGGATGGGTATGGAAGGAGGAAGGGATCTAAGAACTAGAAAATTAATGGCCTAAAAAGTATTTTAATTAATTTTCCACACTGACTTTCTTTAAGTGATAATTATGTTAGATTTTTAGAGTCTGATGACAGCATTTTCCCTACAGCCCAATTTGCAAGCTCTTCTGAGTGTCTGCTTAGTCATGTGGCCTGCTACATTTCTGATTCATTGAGAGAATGTGAATATCCTATTTTCTGAATTTGTAAGCTTTATAGAGTCCCATAGCAACAGCCTGTAATTTGTGTGTGTGTCTGTATGTGTAAATTATTTTCCAATTGCACATTTTCTAGCAACTCTTTCAAATCTAAAAAAAAACTCTTCCAACAAACTGTTGGATAATACTGGCTAGAGGAACTTGCGTAAGAGCACCCAATGCCAAATTAATGGTTTGGTGATTATCCTTGAACTACTTTCTACATTTATGGGCTAGTGAAGGCTAAGCAATGTTGGTTTCTTTTGAAGCTGCATGGGAATATTTTATTTGGGAAATTCAAAGGAGGAACTGCAATTAGAACAAAGAAAACAAGTATTTTAATTTTTAAGATCTCATATGCAGTTTTAATTTTTAGCCAGAGTAACATATTAATAAATATCATTAAGGTACTATGGGTATATAACGAGATCACAATTGGACTCCGCTCTAGGTTGCTAATCTTGGGGGTCATCCTTCACCTTTAAAAAAGCTTAGGGCTTCCCATTCCAGTATTGTTGGTATCAGCAGCCACAAAAACAAGCAGGAACTCTTGTAAATGTATTAAAAATACAGACTGTTATCTAACAGTTATGGCAAAGTCTAAATCACCGAAGGTATACATATATTCACTATACATTGTAGGCTAGAACTAGCATACAATAGTTTTAAAGGCTTATAATGACAAATAATGCACTTTGGTCATCTTCCCTCACGTTTTATTTTCAACTAACATTAAATAGAATTAATATCCAATTGTGCTACATCTTCATTCAATTTCAACTTACCCTTCCGTCTCATTACAACCAATCCCAGTAAGCATTTTCCTTTCTTCCAACACCACACCATTTGTTATTGGATGGCTATGATTTTTCAAGCAGTAAGCAGTTTGCTTTTTTTTTGCCTTACATCCCCAAGGTACAAGTAAATAGATACACCACTGTATTAATGCCTGTTTTACAAAACTGCTTCAGTTGTGATATATATTTTAATATACTAAACTGACTGCATTGTGAAGAAAAATTTCAGAATGAATAAACTCATAAAAATTCATTGGTAATGCCTGTTCAATTAGGGAAAGCCTGTCTATCGAGCTTAGAATTGCTTGTTATGAGAGGAAACTTTATCATGCTTCCCACAATCACTGAAGCTAATGCTTACCTTCAGGTTGCCTAGTTATTCATTTGGGCTATATTTCAAGGTCAAGTTCCATCATCAGAACAAGAAGAAAAAAGCCTGAGTTTTAAGGTCCTGTTACTATTCCATTTGGGAAAGCAGCAATGTTATTTGTCCAGATATAACATGCATTCTGAGAAGGTACTAGATCTGAAAGGTTTCATAGTTTCTACTATTACATGAATGTCATAGAAGGGGAAGACAAGGTTATCAGAAATTATAATCATATACTTGAGCGACAGTCCATGGAGAAAGTTGAGATTTCTGCTCCCCTAGGTTTCTGTTTCCTTTCATTGTCCTTCTTCCTACACCTGACATGTTACAGAATTTTGACAATTGAAGAACATCTCTGGAGTACTGATTACTCTGCCTTTGATCTCCTTGCCTATGAGGAGCTGTGTGCTAAGTCACTGATTATCAGAAGAGCCTTTAAAAAGACAGTTTACTCTTTATTATTACTGAAGAATGTTACCTTGAGTGATCTGAGGAAGTCCAAGTGGCCAAAAGACACATTTTAAATTTGTTTTGTTCCAAAGCAATACAGAGTAAAAGCATGGTGCAAAATTAATCTGGTCAGCAAGAGAAAGCAGGGCACACAAAGCATCTGCCGGCTGCCTCTGGAATAAAAACACTGCATTTATCTAGACATTATTTATGATCTGTTTCTGGCATAACTAGTCGTTACTGCCAAAAGCCAAATTATAGCAGCCTTGTGTAACAGATTACCTCAAAAGAAGACAAATTCTAGAGTGGATGGCTTTTTAAAGTTTTAAACAAATGTATTTTTAGACTATCTTCTGTGTCCAGGAGGCCCCTAAGTCCTGCAGCATCTCCAGTTTTTTTAGAGTGGCAAGAAAACCACAAAAAGAAGAGAGAAGGAACAGAAGAATGGCTTATTTCTTCCCTATTTCCCAGGATGACAACCCACTACTTTGTGACTACCATGTTCAGGACTTTAATTTGTCCTCCAAATCCTGTTCATTGTCTAACAAGCTTTGAAGGGATAGAAGGTCCTGTGCCTCATGTGTGTGGCCCTGAGAGGAAGGGAGCTGAGTTCCACAGGATGACGTCCAGTGAAAGCTTTTCCAGAAGCACTTGTTAGTCTGATGAGTGTATTTCAGCTTCACATCAACATTTTTTTCTTTTTGCAATTTAATTTGCACAGAAAGCAAGCAGTGCTCTTCTGCCTCCAAAAATATGTATGAGTGGGTGTGTATACAAGAGTGAGAGAGACAAGCATGGTGAGGGGAGAGGAAGGAGGAATTCAAGAAAAAGCTCAAATTATGCTTGTTTCATCCTTCAAGCTTCATTTGGGCTTTTCTTTGTTAGAGAGTAGGGCTTATTAGAGACTATTCCAGGAGATTTTTAGTATTTGAAGAAATGGAGCTTTGGACAAAGAAGATGGAGAGGAAATATTAGAGCACACTGAATCTAAAAATTGCCTTAGATATGAATTTCAGAGTAAGAGATTAGTTGGTGAAGTTCTTTCTGTATGTGCACCATGTAATTGGACTCAAAATTAGTGCTTGTGGTAATGACAGTGGTGGTTATAGTCTTAACCCCTGAAGAACAGTAAATAACCTGTAATGAAATGTGTTGCAGTCACATGTTCCAATGAGAGAAGGGCGTCATAATAAGTATATCTTATACTTAACATCATATGCTTCTATACAATTTCTCGGTAAAGGAGGTGACTACACACATGGTCCAATTAAAGCAAAATATTATATAACTTCATGGCTAACTTTCAAGTACAATAAATTAATATTCTGGTGCCTTATTAGGTAGAACTTCCACCTGGTATTGACTGGTTCAGAAAGGTCCACCACAGAACAATCCCATCTTAAGCTCTGGAAACCAATGTTTCATCGCCATATACTATTTATAGCTGACATTAATAAACTGTGATTTTTGAGATGTATCTTATTCTTCCATATACATATGGCTGGAAAATTAATTTAAAAATTAATTACTGAGCAAATGAATGAACTACACTATCTTTTTGATTTTTTAAATCTGTGTTTTTTCCTTAATGGAAACTCAGTTACCAAATTGTGTCTAAAAATATACATAAACAAGGATGGTGACACGTAGGAATTGTCATTACTGACAATAAAACATAGGCCTACATTGACCAAAGGATAAATGGAGTAGCCAGGTGCCAGCCATCCCCTGAAAATAAGAACCACTGTGGAAGTTTCATTTGTCTTACTTAAGCTTTGATTCAACATCTTGGAAATATCCTCATTTGCTCAGCCCAACACTGTCCAGTTGAAGGCTCATTACAATGTTAACGAAACAAATCTAAGTAACACAAACTAAAGCCATCACTCACAGGGTGATTTTGGTGTATCCCACAGTGCACGATTCCACAGCGATACACACAACAGGTATAGCCACCTTTACATTGCATCCTAAGGTCTTTGCTTCACTCTTAGTTCTCTTGTAATTTGGGTCATTTTTCCTAATGTGTTTCACCCACAAGCCATTGGAAATGCTCCCTGGGCACACACTCTGTGGTCCAAGCAGGACGTACCTCACAATTTCCTTTGACATTCAGTTCTATTACAACTTCCTAGGGAACAAGGGGCAGAGGGGGAAGAACCTCCCACCTGGCATGCTTCTTTTCAGCCTCTCTCTGTCTTTGGTACAAGTCCTTGTCACTATTCCAAAGCTTTGTAGAATAGGCTGAATTTAAGACATTGAGTTTATATTTTCATTCTCTTTAGAAAATTCAGGATGAGGTGGGTCTTCCAGCATTATTTCCTTTGAGCTTTTCTCCCCTAGAGATGACTTATTACCTAGGTTAAGAACATATGCATCAGGTATTTTTTAAAAGCTCTCCAGGTGATTCCTGGCTTTCTGAGTGATATGACCAAAGAGAGTTGGGCCCAAGAGGATGAAAATGGTAAACGTTCCACGTTGGCTGAGGGTAATTGTTCAGGAATCTTTTTTTTTTTTTTTTAAGGAAAACACCTTTTTTTTTTACATCTTTATTGGAGTATTATTGCTTTACAATGGTGTGTTAGTTTCTGCTTTATAACAAAGTGAATCAGTTATACATATACATATGTTCCCATATCTCCTCCCTCTTGTGTCTCCCTCCCTCCCACCCTCCCTATACCACCCCTCTAGGTGGTCACAAAGCACCGAGCTGATCTCCCTGTGCTATGTGGCTGCTTCCCACTAGCTATCTATTTTACGTTTGGTAGTGTACATATGTCCATGCCACTCTCTCACTTTGTCACAGCTTACCCTTCCCCCTCCCCATATCCTCAAGTCCATGCTCTAGTAGGTCTGTGTCTTTATTCCCATCTTACCCCTAGGTTCTTCATGACATTTTTTTTTTCTTAGATTCCATATATATGTGTTAGCATACGGTATTTGTCTTTCTCTTTCTGACTTACTTCACTCTGTATGACAGACTCTAGGTCCATCCTAGAGTCTCACTACAAATAACTCAATTTCGTTTCTTTTTATGGCTGAGTAATATTCCATTGTATATATGTGCCACATCTTCTTTATCCATTCATCTGATGATGGACACTTAGGTTGCTTCCATCTCCTGGCTATTGTAAATAGAGCTGCAATGAACATTTTGGTACATGACTCTTCTTGAATTATGGTTTTCTCAGGGTATATGCCCAGTAGTGGGATTGCTGGGTCATATGGTAGTTCTATTTGTAGTTTTTTAAGGAACCCCCTTGTGAGTCAGGTCCTTAGGGGCTTTTAGAGTAGCTGGGAAAGATTTGTTCAGGGAGAAAGAGGACTGGAGGTCCCATAATAGCAATTAGGGGGTGGTAACCTGGAGAAAAGTGTTACTTGCAGAAGAATAATACACTCATACATAATCAAGAACTGAGTGCACTAGGATGGCTGCCAGTTTTTATCTCATGCATAACTCAGTGACCCATACTGTCCAGCTCAGGACAACACTGGGGTGACTATGAGTGACTGTGAAGAGCTGTCTTTTGTGCTGTTAAATACTAAATGCAAGGCTTGCGTCAAGATAGAACAATTGGCCATAGGATCTCTTCACCTTCCTATCTTTACCATTTTTAAAGGACTAAAATACGCACTAGAATCAGAGATTTCTCTCCACTTGTATAGGCACTAATTATTTGGTAACACTGCTGTTGGAATTATTTCTAACCTCATGGAAGGTAAGTGAAGCAAGAGAGAGACCAAGACATCATATAATTCAACAGTCATGCAAAAAGGATTTGATGCTGCTGTAAAAGTAATGAGTGGCCTCAGGGAGCAGAGTCACACTTATCAATTGCAAAACTACTAACTGGGAGTTGTAAAGGTTGCCAAAGATAGCATCTATGAAGTTAGCTAGTATGGTGCTTGCACGTAGCAGACAGTCACTAAATACTTATTTTAGTAGAAATGAGCATAGATTATAGATTAGTAAATGGAAAAATATTTAATAAAATCAGAGTCATCTGATTCATTAATGATATCTGATTTTTTTAATAAACTTATTTATTGTTGGCTGCGTTGGGTCTTCATTTCTGCGTGCAACCTTTCTCTAGTTGTGGCGAGCAGGGGCTACTCTTCGTTGCGATGCGCGGGCTTCTCATTGCGGTGGCTTCTCTTGTTGCAGAGCATGGGCTCTAGGCATGTGGGCTTCAGTAGTTGTGGCTTGCGGGCTCTAGAGCACAGGTTCAGTAGTTGTGGCGCATGGGTTTAGTTGCTCCATGGCATGTGGGATCTTCCCGGACCAGGGCTCGAACCCGTGTCCCCTGCACTGGCAGGTGGATTCTTAACTACTGCACCACCAGGGAAGCCCATGATATCTGATTTATTAACTAACAATTGCATTTGTCTAATATGTTCAAAAGAACTATGTTGGAATAACCTACAGATTACTAATATTGAAAAGTTGAGAAATGCTGAAAACTGTTTTTAACTTTTATTATAAGCAGAGACAACTATATTTAGAATACAGTTAATCAAAACCTTGTATGAGTGAATTAATTAGCATGCACAGTAGGAATGAACTAGTCATGTCAGTCTCCATTAGAGCCCTACAGTTTAGAACCTTATGCATAATATAAATTTGATATCTCATTTAAACTGCATAGTAATGTTAAGTTTAAGAAAATTCTTCAGTAGTCAGTGGAGAGTCTACATTTAAATATTTGAATTATTACTTTTGATAAAATTGTAAGTCTAAGAATTAGTTTTTGCTCAAGAGACCTTTATAAAAGAAATATATTTTAGATATGAGCAAAAGGTAGAGACTAAACCAAATTATATGTTCATATAATTTTTAATGCTAACACTTGCAAATAATTTGAATGCATTTTATACAGTAGGATATACCTAAATAAGGGTATTATTTTTGAGAAATCATGGTTTTTCACAGATGATTGTGCATCCTACCTTCCACTGAATTTTTTCCTGGTATATATATTCATTTCATATCTGCCAATGTATTGATGCATAGCTAATTCTTAGTGCATATTTGCTGAGGCATCACCACTTCTGTGCAGACTCACTGATGCTGGCCAATGATCAGGTGCCAGTGTCAACTGTACTCTGCCCATGAGAGACCAAAAACTATTTAGCAGGCTGACCATCATGTATTTTGCCAATCACGGGACATTTTAATGAGACTATTTTAAATCGTCATTCAGAAGACAGATCCTAACTCATGATGGCTAATATCTGTTGATTTGCTATTCTTATATTTCCTGGGGGAGAAAGCAACACCTGTGATATGAAAAGTGCATACTATAGACCGTCTGCAGTGTTTGTTTTCTGTTTAGAAAGATGCTGATCTGCCACAGATGCCGACGTACATTCTAATGTTTGAAATACTGTATACTTGAATAGGGCGAAAGTGCTGATGCTACTCAAATATGCATGAGATGGCTGATGCCTACTCGGGAATGCACCAGAACTGCTGGCACAGGTTCCATCAGTAAATAAACACAAAATAGCATTTTCATTTTTAGATACAATTTTATCAAAACCAGCTTATATTCTTTCATGGTAGAGGAGAGGGTGAAAATAAAACTGTACTTGTATCTTAAATTTGAAGGCAGAGGAAATTAAATGCAATGCTAACTCCATTAACAGTTTTTGATTAGAGACATGGCTGCTCTAAAAAATGGGGAAGATTTTCTGTGTGTTCCCAGTGGCTCTCTTGGGTTTCTTTGATTAGAGGAGTCAAAGGCTGTAAGGAAAAGGGACCTGACTTGGCAGTGTTAACACTTCAGTATTTAGAACCTGGGCTTGTGACTCGTCTTGCCCAGAAATGGTAGGTGTGCATGGAGGGTAGGGTGGTGTGGGGTACTAAATATTACATAACGTTGTATCAACTGTCTCTAATGGATAGAGCAGAGCTCGTTAGAGCTTCCTGTAAGAGAGAGATGGTTCTGACTGAGGGTATGGCTTGAGTACGTTAGGACATAATAACATGAACACTTTACTTCCCACATTAGTGTAATAAGCATGCTAATTTAAATTTCTGATTTAGACATAACTGATACTCATTCTTCCAATCACACAGATCAAGAATAGCTGAGAGTTTCTATTTAGAAACTAAATACTTCAATGATGCCTGTGTTTCCTATGACCACAGAGAACTTTGTATCAACTTTAACAAATTTTATCATTTTATCTTGTGTTTCATTTGTTTGGGGGCAATTAGTAAAGTAGAATCTCCTTTTAATAATCCATCTAAATTTCTTGTGCCTTCATATTGCTGATAGCATTCATGTTCTTTTCTCTATTTTGTCTGGAGACTTTTCAGGCAGTCTCCAGAAGGTCGGGTCTGCTTGGATTCCACCTCCACAGTCTACTAAAACACAGGAGTATCCTCATGAGGCTGGGGACAGTGCAGCCACCATCTGCATGCAGCTGATTTTGAAAACTTCCCTGCTCTTCCCACCCCTGCCTTTGGAAAGCACCTTCCTCCATTCTGACAGGTTTCTGTAAACTTGCATCTTGGGGAGAAAGGCTTTAGAGGAGCTTTTTGTCTTTTTCCTGCCAGAAAGTCCATGAACTCTTTATGCAAAAATTTCCATACCCTTCCCAGAAACTTTAAATTGTATATCCATAATTCTTCCTGCAACAAAAAGTGAATTTTCTCTCATGGGCCAATGCACCTCACCGGATGACAGTCGTCAGATGTTGGTACTGCACCTATCTCTTTCTTTTCAAAGCTTCTGCTTCCAACAAAGTCATTGAGACAATAATAAAATATTTAAAATAGTATAAAGTTGGAAGTCACCTTAAATATCGGCATGTTTTTGACCTAGAGCCTACTGGGAGGAATAATTTAGTTTCATTAACTAAAGTGGCTGTCCTTGTCACTCTGGCAAGTCAACAGTGACTTGGGAACAGTGTCTGTACAGGAAAGCATAAAGAAGAAAGCATGGGTTTTTAATAAAATAAGATAAAGACTGTGAAAATCCTATAAATACTTGGTTTACATAACTGTAATTCTGAAGTATTATTATTAAAACTAAGACTGCACGTAAGATTTTATCAAAGTTAGACTATTCAAAACAAGCATGAATTCGTATCCAGAGGGTAGGATCCTGAATTTGGAATCTATGGTTCTAGGTTATAGCTTCTAATTGGACAAGGGAAAAGAGAGGTGGATCAGCGTGTCTGGAATTTCTGGATTGCTCTTCTATCTGAAAGCAGTTTAAAACCATCCAGAGTAGTTGGCAGTGCTGCCCAGCAGCTGCCCAAGTAGCCACTGCAACAGCTGGACCAATACAGCTACTGCACAAAGAGGACTGCAAAGGCCCAGGAAATGGCTAAATAACTAGAGGTCTGATTTTTTCTTACTTGTCAAAAAAATAAAAAATAAAAAAGATGAAACTTAAAAGTTGTTTCCATGATATCTTAGATTTCCAGATATTTCTTCTTACAATATCACAAGAAACTGAAACAGGAGCCAATCTAGAGACTAAAGCTGTTAGTTATCATTCATTATGTTATATGATTTATAGCATATGGTATAATGCTTTTGAACATAAGAAACATTAAAACACAGGGGAAAGTTTGGAATAAACAGGATAACATAACTTTCAACACTGTCTAGAACTGACCTATTCTTTCATTCAACAAATATCTACAAAACACCTAATCTGAGCCAGGCACTTAGGTTGCACTGAGGATATAGCTGTGAAAGAAAGATATAAAAACCCCTGGTTTCTTGGAGTTTACCTTCAATATTTGTATTTCATCCATTAATTGTATAGTTTCTCTAATTCAAATAAATGATCTCTTATCCAAAAATGCTAACAAGAAACATTTCCTGAATGTTCCTGTGGACCAGGTATTGTTCTAGCTACTATATATACATTGGCACATTTAATTCCCACAGCAACCCTATGAGGCAGAAACTGTTTTACAGATGACAAAATGAAGGCACAGAGCATGGAATTCACTTGCTGAAAGGTCCACAGTTGGGAAGTGACAGCACCAGGACTTATACCCACGGAGTGCGGCCACAGAGCCTGCAGCCTTAACCCCTCCAACCTACTGCCTCCCCAGAGTAACTGGCGCTCTGCAATGCCATGTACTCCTGATTATTTTGTTTCCATTGATTTAAAAATTAAACACAGGCACTTTGTTTTTAAAGAACAATTTTCTGTTTATAAACCAGGTATATCACCAGTAACACATCCTACAGATGCCAGAAATATGCAGGCCATGAGAGTACTTAAAAATAAACACAAAGATCACAGTTCTCAAATCTGATTCTGAATTTGGCAGTTATAAATAATCACAGCTACAGTGTTCTCTTACCTCTGAGACAGCATATACTGTATCTATAGAATTAAATGCTATTTATTTTGGACTCTGTGCAGAAACCTGAGGCCACGCAAAGGGACTCTTGAGGTTGTTAGTCCAAACCCTTCATTTTGGAGACGAGGAACTGAGATCAAGAGACGTTTCCTAAGGTCATACTCAAGAGCTTCCTCTTACTTAGAGACTTTGTAATATTCCCATTTGTTCTTTACCCTAATTTGAGGATTAATGGGCCAAGATACAGTTTGTATAGAAAGCTGAAGATCAGATAGCTATGAAATTCTCTCCCTGGCAACCTCCAGAATGTTTAATGTAAATATTGTGATTTAGGGAAATCGACGTTAACATTTCCTGACACATGGAACAGTTTAGGATTTAAATTTCCTTCAGAACAGAGTGTGTTCACATCCAAATATGATATAAAGGAAGCCTGACTAAGGAAAAAGTGTCAGCGCAGTATAAACCATTAACCTTGGTGATGGGCAGATCTACGTTTGAATCTTGATTTTGTCTCTTAGAAACCTGGAAATCTTGGGCATTTTTTCCCTTGAGCCTCAGTTTTCCCATCCGTAAAATGGGGAGATGAATGTCTATTATGAGGTTGTTGTAGAAATTAAATAGAACAAGGCATTTTAAGTATCAAAACAATAAAAACACACATAAAAGTGAGTTTCAGTACCCTCTGTGGTCTTCTTAATTATTTGAACTGAACAGGGAAATAACTAGCTCACAAGAAGACATCACTTTGATACCACATATTGTACTTCTAGGCTCAACTATACCATTTGTTCCTCCTGTACTGAATCTTTCAAATTTTAGTAAAAGTAAAGCAGCTTTCCAGACTATGGCAAAAGGGACAGATAAAATCTTTGATAATATAGTCTTTTTAAACTTAAGAAAATCTTTCATTGTCTGGCTTAAAATAACATTTTTAGCATCATGTGCACCCTTCCTCTCCCTGCATCTTACTTTCTAGTCATGCCAAACCATCTGTTGTTCCCTGAAAATGCCATGCTGTTCCACACTTCCATGTATTTACATGCCATTTCCTCTGTCTCTGACAGCCCTTGGCTTCTTAATCATTTGCCACACTCTTGCCTGTCCTCTTACACTGGTGCTGAGTTCCTCAGGGGCAGGATCTGTGCCTCCCTGGCACAGGGCCTGGAACACTGAGGGTAGGAAGAGCATGCAAATGTTTGTCATATGAACGAATGAGGCAGGTGACCAAGAAGGGCAATGCCATTTTTCCTTAAATTAGATTTCACAATAAAGTAAGGAAATTTGTGCAGTTGTATACTGGCTCTCTAAGAAAGTCTAAAACACAGACACAGAAAATCTATTGACTGATAGCATTATTATTCAAGTGTGATTATAGTTCCATGAAGGATCAACCTGAAGAACAGTCCTTATTTGGATATATGTTTTAGAGATTATACATCTAATATACATCTAATATACCACGTATCAAGAAGTTTGTAAATCTAGATGTATCATTTTTAATGTGAAAACTAGCCACCTCTGATACTAGCCAGCATTTTAGCCATCAGAAAAGTAAATTACATGGCACAGAGTTGGAGCTTATCATCAAATCTTCAAAATAATACTATATGATACTCAGTGGAAAATTATGTATTCAAAATCTACCTTAACGCATTTATATCAGAATATCACAAGTCATAAAAATTACCTATGGTTATAGTGATGAGACTGAAAATTGCTAACTTTCCCTATCTTTTTTTTTTTAACATCTTTATTGGAGTATAATTGCTTTACAATGGTGTGTTAGTTTCTGATTTATAACAAAGTGAATCAGCTATACATATACATATATCCCCATATCTCCTTCCTCTTGCTTCTCCCTCCCACCCTCCCTATCCCACCCTTCTAGGTGGTCACAAAGCACCGAGCTGATCTCCCTGTGCTATGCGACTGCTTCCCACTAGCTATCTATTTTACATTTGGTAGTATATATAAGTCCATGCCACTCTCTCACTTCGTTCCAGCTTACCCTTACCCCTCCCTATGTCCTCAAGTCCATTCTCTACATCTGCGTCTGTATTCCTGTCCTGCCCCTAGGTTCTTCAGAATCTTTTTTTTTTTTTTTTTTTTTAGATTCCATATCTATGTGTTAGCATACGGTATTTTTTTTTCTCTTTCTGACTTAATTCACATTGTATGACAGACTCTAGGTCCATCCACCTCACTACAAATAACTCAATTTCGTTTCTTTTTATGGCTGAGTAATATTCCATTGTATATATGTGCCACATCTTTAGCCATTCTTCTGTCGATGGACACTTAGGTTGCTTCCATGTCCTGTTTATTGTAAATAGAGCTTCAATGAACATTGTGGTACATGACTCTTTTTGAATTATGATTTTCTCAGGGTATATGCCGAGTAGGGGGACTGCTGGGTCATATGGTAGTTCTACATTTAGTTTTTGAAGGAACCTCCATGCTGTTCTCCATAGTGGCTCTATCAATTTACATTCCCACCAACAGTGCAAGAGGGTTCCCTTTTCTCCACACCCTCTCCAGCATTTATTGTTTGTAGGTTTTTTGATGATGGCCATTCTGATTGGTGTGAGGTGATACCTCATTGTAGTTTTGATTTGCATTTCTTTAATGATTAGTTATGTTGAGCATTCTTCCATGTGTTTGTTGGCAATCTGTATATCTTCTTTGGAGAAATGTCTGTTTAGGTCTTCTGCCCAGTTTTGGATTGGGTTGTTTGTTTTTTTTGATATTGAGCTTCATGAGCTGCTTGTAAATTTTGGAGATTAAGCCTTTGTCAGTCGCTTCATTTGCAAATATTTTCTCCCATTCTGAGGGCTGTCTTTTCGTCTTGTTTATGGTTCCCTTTGCTGTGCAAAAGCTTTTAAGTTTCATTAGGTCCCATTTGTTTATTTTTGCTTTTATTTCCATTTCTCTAGGAGGAGGGTCAAAAAGGATCTTGCTGTGATTTATGTCATAGAGTGTTCTGTCTATGTTTTCCTCTAAGAGTTTTATAGTGTCTGGCCTTATGTTTAGGTCTTTAATCCATTTTGAGTTTATTTTTGTGCATGGTGTTAGGAGAGAGTGTTCTAATTTCATTCTTCTACATGTAGCTGTCCAGTTTTCCCAGCACCACTTATTGAAGAGGCTGTCTTTTCTCTACTGTATTCCCCTATCTTTTTGTCTCCACTATAGTTCCCTGCAGCAGAAGGTATTACTCTACACTTCAGTACCTCTAGAATCAGTAAGAGACTCAAAACTAAGCATTCAAAGTATGAATCCTCTCCTAGAGCTAGAAAAATAACTAAAACCACTCATAAAATGATCAGCTGAAACCAGGAATAAAAAATAATTGTGCACTATCCATGTGTCAGGAGGAAGTGTTTAGTGTGTGAATTTAAAAAGAAATCAAATTGGAAAATGACAAAAATGCTAAATTTTTGAAAACCTAAACAACTTTAAAGTTTAACTCATGTCCTATCTTGTTTTTGAGGTTCTCCCTGCTGACTACCTACCATCTTACCATCTGATCAATCATTCCTTTCTGAATGACTATACGTCATGCTTGTTGGTCTGATTGTTTCGTATATGTATGTTTTCACTCCCTTAAAGGACTATGAGTTCCTCTTCAAAGAGAAGGGATTATCTTATAAGATTCTTTCCTAACCCCATTGTGCTGTAAACATAGTAGATGCATAATAAATATTTGGTTCTTATTTGTTAACAAATGCAAAATGGGGAATTGCAACCACAATCATCAAGATTGTTTCTGCTACTATTATTTGTAGTTAAGGAAAACCCTCAAGGCAAGAGTGTATTCAAGAAGGAACAGAGCAGATAGTGTTGAGAAGGGAGTCAAAACAGAAGGATGGCATAGGGGACTAATTCTTCATTTGAAAAATAGATTGTCTCCTGTTCCCTAGGCAGTCTGCTGCTGAGCAAAGATGAGCTACAGTAACCAGACTGGTTCATTAAAATGTGGTCCCTTTCATTCACCATGACTCATCTTTATGAGAAGCCGTGATTCAGGGAACTGAATGTGCTAGTTTTTCTACTCTCATGACACCCAAAAGAATAACATAAAACTGAATTTTTAATGACTTCATATTCAGTTTACTGTCTTGTATAGCTTAACCTCTGTATGGACCCAACATCTAATAAAATTTGGTAATGCAAAGAACTGTCATAGCAGTCCCTTTGAGCAATGGGCTACTCTCACTGCTTAGTATTGAAAGTTTGCAGATCTGCCTCAAGGAAATACTCCAGATAATTAAAAAGTCTTTCCCCATCCTTCAACCTCTCTCACCTCACTGCCCTGCTCCTCTAAACTTCACTACCACGTTAATATTATTGCCTGTTTTATTCACTTCTATATCCCCAAAACAAGTGCCTGATACATAAAATGTTGAATTAATGAATGAAAGTCATTTGCCATAGCAGTGTTTTTGAGACCTAGAAGTCGAAACCAAGGACTTGAACTCCAGTTTTGTCTGAGACCAGGGTTGATGACAAAAAGTAATAGGGCCAGTGAGAAGTACTGGGTCACCATTTCCTTTAGCAATGCCTTAGACAGACTTTATGATTGCCAGAGGCTGTGTTCTGAGGATGTTTTCCACTGTGACATTACTGCCTGAGAAAGGGGCACCCTGTTGGAACTGCCTTCTAAAATTTTGAGAGCCTTAGACCCCTGAGGAGGAAGCAAATATGTGTGTATATGTGGGAAGGAGGTCAAGGTGAGTGGAATTGAGAAAATACCCCGTAGATTTTGCAAGGAGCCTAGTTTCAAAGTCACTATTGAGCCTGAAATATGAGTCTCTGACTGAGTCATCTTAATGGTGTATATCACCATTTGGTTTGGCTCAAATGCCGTGCAATTTGTTGAATACGTTCATGCGATATCTATATCATAATTCCTAGTGATAGAGATTTAAGATACCATATTTTATCGGGATTGTTGAAAAGTCCATTAAACTCTATTAGAAAACCTTCTGACAACTCTGGACTAAGAAGCTGCTTGGGAAAACAAAAAACGAAATTAAAAATCATTAAGGGCTTCCCTGGTGGCGCAGTGGTTGAGAGTACGCCTGCCGATGCAGGGGACGCGGGTTCGTGCCCCGGTCCGGGAAGATCCCACATGCTGCAGAGCGGCTGGGCCTGTGAGCCATGGCCGCTGAGCCTGTGTGTCCGGAGCCTGTGCTCCGCAACGGGAGATCTACTTACAGAACCACAAAACAACAACAACAGCAAACAACAAAATATCGGGTTGGCCAAGAAGTTCATTCGAGTTTTTCCATAAGATCTTACAGAAAAACCCGAACAAACCTTTTGGCCAACCCAATAATTGAAAAGTAAGCCAAAGATCTGATTACTAAAACTCATGGGCAGAGACAGACCCAAGTTTCTGTAGAGCCTGAGCTTATACAATTTTGTGGCACTTCTGTGGAAAAAACTAAAACAATGTCACAAATGCTCAACTATGTATAGAGGCCTGGAAGGGGTCTGTGCAAAGTGAGGGGCCCTGAAGTTGAAGTTACATGCATTCCACAATATAATAGCCTCCACACAAGGCCATGGTCAGTCTGCCCATGCAGGACTGCCAATGCTTATAGAACAGCTTCTCCGGGTAGGTCCAAGTCAGGAAGAATAAGATACATGGAAAAAGAAATGTGAAAGGAACAGGGAAAGAGGCCACTGCTGCAGCACTGATGCCATAATAATTAAGCACTGAAGTGGGACCAATAAGCAGCAGCAATGCTGACAGCAGAAGAAAGTCTATTTTGAAGAGAGAGGAGAAAAGAGCTTTGCCTTGTGGGAACCAAAAAGCTATTTAAGCTTGAGAATCCAGTCTAGGGTCATCACTCTGTCATGCTAAAGCCTTATCAACCATAGGACAGTTATTTTCTTGCTAGAAAATTGCTAGATGATTGTGGAGCTCACCCTGAGGAAGCAGAGTAAATGCCCAGGAACATTTCACCATCTTCCGGTTTCCTTTTCCCATCCCCCTCACATTCCTCCCGGCTCCTCCCTCCCACTCTGCCACTTCCACACCAGTGTTTCCACAACAGATTCAACCTGTGAAATCGCACATTCATTTGGATGAAAATTGTATGACAGAAGTGGCTACATAAGTAAAGTCCATCCAAATGCAGCATTGTGTACTTTCAAATTCAAAGACTTTCAAATTTGTTATGCATAATGTAAGCAATTAGTCAACTGGATTGAGTCAGGAATGGTTTGAAAGTCAAACATTCGGACCAGTTTGGAGACAACTGTGCCCCTTTCTTCTGATGAGCAAAACAGCTTTTTGGAGCCATCCTCTTCCAAACACACCAAGTGGAGAAATGCCTAGATCATGAGTTTGTTGTGGGTAGAGACCTGTCTTGTTCATCTCTGATATTTAATCTCCTGTCTCTTGCTCAGTGCCTGGCTTTAAATAGGTGCTCAATAAAGTGTAAAGAACAAGCATTTCCTGTGAACACGTTAAATACGGGGGAAATGTAGAAGTACATTCAGTGCAATGAGGGGCTTGATGTTCACATATTAGAGATTCCAGAATTACAGAGAGTATTTTGAAGGGTGCTGACAACTCAAAGGACAGTCCAAACAACCTTACAGAAGAAAAAGGAGTGGGAGAAGGGTGCTTCAGGCCCTGCTTCCTTATTGAGTTGGGTGAAAGTTAGCTAATCATCATCCTGGTGCCCATCAGACGATGTTTAACACCAGTTTAGTGAGAAAGGCAAATGGCCCCAAAGCAAACTTGCTTAAGAGATATTTAAAGGAAAAACAAGTTTAAGAGTGCCAGCAGTATCCACTCAACCCCATCTCCACTGCCACTCACACCTGCACCTGCCATGTTTATATTGACCTATAGTCATAAACGAACAAACAAAAATCCTTAAAATCAGGGGCTGTGCCTGTTATTTATGGAGGGAAGTAATACATACTAAGATGTATGTATTACTTTCTTGATAATACATACCAAGAAAGAAATCTTTCAACATGTTATAAAGCCTCCATATTTCAGTTTTCTGAAAAATTCAACCACAGCATGCAGATTCATTAACCAAAGCCACCTAAACTCTCACTGTAATTGAGATTTACAACTTTAGCAAATTTTCACTTTTCAATTGGGGAAATAACTTTTATTCCAACCCAAACTCTTTGTTGCTTTTAGAGTTAAAATAGCTCCACCCTAACGACACAAACCTACAAAGTAACTTATCTACAACCCACAAAATAGGCATGATATGAGCTCCCCCTACTGGTACAACACTGTTCCCACTTCATGAATCCAGTAAGGAATCCCTTCTGTGAGTTGTAGAGCAAAACAGAGTTGCAGTTTAGGGTTGAAGAGGAGGAAAATCTAAACACGTTTTTTTAAAAAAAACAACAACTCCAAGCAAAGCAAAACAGGAAAACAACTCTACTCACTCTCAAATAATCTCTCTGAAAGAAATATGCAAACGACATGCTTACAAATATTTGACAGTACCTTTTAAGCTCCCATCCAAGTGGACAGGTGACTGAACTAGATGGCTGTCACTATCAGTATGCTCTGGTGTCCTCACTTGTATTCAGATGTAGTAACAAGCAGAACTTAACTGTAGTGATGCTGTATACAAATAGTAGAATTTTTCCCTCTAACAGCACATGTGAAGGGCTTTGGAGAAATAAAATGGAGTAGCACCATGGAGGTTGAACAAAGTCTATCTGAGGGCCTTGGGTTTTCTGCATTTGAAAATGACTTCACTATATTGCTAACGTGAAATGGGAAACTAAAGGTGGAATCATAAGTTTTATATTTCAAGCCACTCAAATTGGTTGTCTGCAGAGGAGAAAATCCAATGCAATAATCGATGGCAACTATAGGTAAAGTGCTATTGTGGGGACATTCACACTGACAAAGCAGCAGAATTGCTATAAAGGTGCTGCGAGTGATAAGCTGTTACAGAAAAAATATAATGAAAGAAGTGGGACTCCCACTCTTTGAGTCAGCAGAAGGGAGCTGTTTCATGATATTTGCTATATTTGTAAGGCTGCAATTTTATTATACCTGATTCTGTTATCACAATCTGTTACATATCCTACATAGAATATAAATATGTAAAGCCATTTAAAAGCCAAATTATAGAGCTGTCTATTTTTATATTTTACTTTTTACTGACATACCAGTGATGATGCTTAAGTGGTATAAACTTAAAATGGTAAATGAAAAACAAAAACATCAATAGAGGCAGGCTTTATTGAAAAGCCACTGGTTGAAAATCCCAAAAGTACATCAATCTGCTTCCCTCTTGAAGTCTGAGAAAATTGCCTTAGATGAATACAGTAGGCTTAATGCACGGGCTTTGGATTTTTTAAATGATGCTTTTTATGAAACATTTTCGTGTCTTAAAAGTAAACCTATATATTCATTCATGCTGAATGTGTACAGAGAATTTCAAGAGCACAAAATGAGGTATAGTATTGTTATCTTTTTTCCTTCTCCTTTCCAGATCCTTCTTTGTATTGGCATATAACATTTTTGTTCACACCAATGCCAATATGGAAAGAAATGAAAGGTAATTTGAGTAGACTTGGGACACCAGAATATCTGTCACCATCTCACCATCTTTCTTGCCACCACCCTAGTTAGATCAGGGCCATCTTTACCTATTCTAGGACAATAATCCTTTTTGCTGATTTCTTTGCTTCCCCTCTTTTTTCATCTATAATTCATTTTCCGCACAGCAGCCAGAGCAGTCTTTTAAAAATATAAGCCAGATTATATTACTCTCCTTCAAACGCTTCCCATGACACTGTAAATAAAACCCAAATTCTTTATCACTTCTCCACTCTCTTCTTCTACCATCTTCCTGCTCAATCACTGTGCTCAAACTACACTTACCTTCTTTCTGTTTCCAGGTTTAACTAAGGTCTCTCTTAGGGCACTGGCATTTGCTTTTCTCTTTGCTCTGAGTACGCTGCCTCGGGTTCTTGGTGCACATTTCTTATAATTCAGGGGTTCATTGCAAATCTCACTCTTCCCATAAAACCCAGTCACTCAGAATTACGTCATCCTGTTTTCCTTTATTAAAAGAAATTATTACTCTCTGAAATGTTCTTGTTTATTTATAAGAAACAGCTTATGCCTGTTTCTTTCCTTTAGAAATAAGCTTCACAAACAGGGACTTTTTTTCTGTATCTCAAGCATCTAAAACACGACTGTCACAAAGTATAAGATTGTGTCATGGTGTCAAATAAAGAGAGTATTTAGTGTAACACAGAGGCAAGTACTGTATTATCAATCAATGCTAGTGGAATAACTGCTCTCAATTAAAAAACAAAACTGTGTATGTGTGTGCGTGTGTGTGTGCAAAGGACTACTAAGCCAAAGTCACATCACACAAAACAAAAAGCGTAGATGTTTCTCTGATTAGTGCAAAATTCCTACTAAACAGCAGCAGCCTCCTTTTGATCAAATTAATAAATGTTTAATATATTTTAATATGAAAGGTTATATATTTTCATTTTAAATCTCTGACTTTTGAATATATGGCAGACTACACAGGAAACAGTGGAGAAAAGAGTAACCATGGAGTTTCAGGGGCCTGGGTTTAAAGCCTGGCTGTGCCACTAACTACATGGTTGTGGATAAGTAAATTAACCTTTGTGTCTTTATTTTCTTCATTGGAAAATGGAGATGATATGTCTTTCTTGAAGAGTTATAACAAGTATTTATTATGCGGCTATAAAATACCTGACACAGAGTAGGTGATCATTATAAGTATCTTAATAAAAGACAGTATAAATCAGTCTTTAGAGTGTTATACTGGGCTTATCAATTATTGGAACAGATAAGCTATATGAACTTTAGTGATTCATGTGATTATATGTATATGTAAATTAGCACTGATGTGTCTCTATCAGTGTTTCTATAATTGCCCAGTTTGAAAGCAGCACAGCTCAAAGCAATACACTATTTGAAGTACTTTTCCAGCTATTCCTTTTCATTCTCAGTAACCTCAGGGAGTAGTATCCAGCGAAAGCATTTTTCTTTTGCTTGGCCTTGTCCCAGAGGTACAAAAATTAGAAATTTTGTCAGAAGGAATGCTCCCTCAGCATTATCAGTAAATACAGTGTGCTAGAAATGTCAGAAATAGTACTTTTTAATTCTTAGATATTTAGAGCTGAAAACTACTTAGAAAAAGTTAGAAAAAAATCTCTGAATTTAGAAAAATTTAAGTCTTTGTTGAAACAAATACATTATTCAGTGTAACGGAGTCCATTTCATGAATCCACTCAGCCAATCCTTTGTAGTTCATTAAAATGGGCTTTGCCCTCTATGACCAAATTTGCAGGTGCAGGAAGAGGCACCTGTACTAGTTTGTGATGCGGTGGCAAGTATAGGTTGTGCTCGACCATATCAAGCCTTGAACTGTTGGCTAAAAAAAGAAAATGGTTGAATGGAACTAAGCGGCTCTAGATCTGAATTCTTCTCCCTTCCCAAACATTGAAAAGGTTTATATTCCATTCTAGGCATTTTTATCTCCTTGTCCTCTCCCCTCAAGTATGGTTATTCCTACAGAGAGAGGGATCAGAGGAGAGTTCTATGAATGCTTATATTGTCATAGAATGGCAACTCCCAAACTCTCTACTAATATATATATTTTTAATGTATGCATACTGCCCAACATATATTCAAGACTCATCCAGAATTACATAATAGCAAATAAGAAAAGAACTTGGAATATAGATCTTTTAAAGATTTTCCTTACCTTCCTGTAGAAATTCCTAAAAGATCTGCATTAAGACAGGTAAATATTTGTGAAAGAGACTCAGAAAAGAAAATGATTTCGAAGTGATGAAATACTTTCTATATGGAAATTCTTTTAAGTTTCCAGCTTAAGGCTTAAGTAGTCTAAGGTTCAGAAGGAGACTCAAGCAATTACAATCAGTAGATGGTTCCTGAAGGTTTCCATATGCCCTGCAAGACAGGGCAATAAAGAGAATACTGCTAATGAGATTGCAGGGGCAAAGAGACAAATGGATGGGGTTGAAGCAGAGTTTCCCAAAGTGTGTAACGCAGATTACTAATTCCTTTGATTTTTAATATATCTGTTTAAGAAAAATGGTTCATGGTCAGGTGTTCTTTTAAAATATTGTTCAAACAAAATTTAGCAAGCTTCTTTACTGTAAGATTTCTTAGCCTTGCCTATGTGATTAAGGTGACCAATCATCCTTGTTTTTGCAAGACTGTGGAATTTCCTGGGATGAAGGATTTTCCATGTGAAATCTGGAAAAGTCTTGGGCAAATTGGAGCAAGTTAGTCGCCCTATCTGTGATTCTTCAGAATGGGTCAAAATATGCTCCGTTTCTCCATCTCACTTAACTGGATACCCTCTGGCATTCAAGTTCTACCGAACACATTTCAAAAGTAAGGGAAAGTTGTCAGATCTCCTACTTAGCAGTATGAAGCATTGATTTCAGCCTTTGTCTTGTCTGGCAAGAGCAAAATCTATTTTTCCTAATGAAATATCCTCTGGCAGCCTTAAATGGTACATAGGTGAGAAAAATCTGTGCGGAGTAAAGTTAGGAAGAAACTCTATGCCTGGAACAACTTTTTCTTGATTTTCTTCTCAAACATGTATGTGTTGGAGTATAGAAACTATTGAGGGAGAAACACACTAAATGAGTAAATATTTGCTGTGTTAATATGGAAAGAAATGTTGAGTTGGAACATATAAAAAAACATTAGCACAGCCTACCCAAGTCTGAAGCTATTTAATATTCCACATTTTTGTTCCTTACACGGACACTAAAAAAATCTCTTTCCACAAAACGTTGAAAATCACCGCTTTCTCTCTTTTTCTGACATTTTACATTGAAAAGTCCTTTTCTCTCTTACCAGATTGCTCTCTTATCTTGTTTCTCCAAACTCTCCTTTTTATCACCTATAAATATCTTCTTTTATATCTGAGCACAACATTACCATATTGTTCCAGTTTCATTCATGGGGGAAATAGATGGGATAAAAAAGAGCATGGGGATGTGGGGAAGAGCTGTGACTCAGAGTTAGTGGAAGAAATAGAATCACTCTGTGGATTTCTTGAGGAATGACATCTCATGGTATTTCTGATGCCTACTCCAAGTGAGTCGAGGGCCGGGAGATGGGAGAGTGGCCTCCTTGTTCACACATGCATCAATTAATTGCTATTGTAGGAGCTGACATTGTTCTGCCAGTTCATTCAACCATGTATTAATTTCACAAATATTTATCAAGCACCTATTACATGCCAGGCACAGTTCTATGAAATTCTGCTGGTTGCATCTTTACTTTCAGTCTGATGACAGCGCAGTGACTTACTTTAAAATCATTTCCTCTAGAATCTCCACGGCATCATATGGAGACTCCCCTTTTCCCCCTCCACATACTGTTGCATATTTCATAAGCTGAAAGCTGAAGCTCACAGGGTTCTACTTTCGTATTTCGTTAAATTAAGAAACTTTCTACTTCTAAAGAACTAATACCCAGTGTTTTATTTTCCAAGTAATATTATTCTATGGTTAAAGTACATAAGTACATTTTATGCAGGGTAATCATTATAATTCCTTGAAAACTCAGAAAAGACAGGCTTTTTTTTTTTTTGGTTCAATGTCAAATTAAATGAAGGTACCAAATGGACTTCCAGACAATTCTATTTTCTGGCCAAAGGCATTTGGTATTTTAATAAGTAATTTGGATGTGGGATAAAGCATTCACATAGGGTAAAATTACCTCAATTACCTACAAACTAACTAGAATCTTAAAATAACTTTCTTTTTTCTCTGCACACTACTTTTAGGAGAATGAGGTAAATCACAAACACAAATGAACAAATTGATATTACTAGTATCAGATGCCATGTACTGATAGAAAATCCAAAGGAAATGCAAAGCCTTTTAGCTTAAACTTGCAGCCTATAGTTTTGCTAGGCTCCTCTTGGATTCCCTTGATTTTCTTTAGGTCCTGATAAGCGGGTGCTTATTTCTGAAGTTGTTTTAGGCTTGTGAATATCATCTTCTTGCCTTATTATTGGTGGAATGGATCATTCTCTTACTTTTTGTTTTGTTTTTTCTAGTCCTTTTCTATTAAGTTAAAATAATTCTACAGTTATTTTAGCACACGAAACTCTTCACATTTAACTTTTACTTCAGAATTTCAAATAATTTAAACTGTAGTACAGAAATGTGGAGAGAAACATTTCAAAATTTAAGCACACTTTGTTTTGGTTGGTTTTAGTTCAGCAGAGCAAATATTTAATGAGATCCTACTAAGTACATGGCCTTGTGGTCTGCATTTAGGGGTATTAATAATTGGCTCTAGGCACATATACGAGCAGGCTATTTCAATGAATCAGATTGGTGATACAAAGTAGAATTGTATTTAGTCCAAGAAGCAGATTGAAGGAAATCTTGCTGGATTATATTATCCCTGATTTAGTCTTGGAAGATGAATAATATTTAGGCAAAAGCATGGGATGGGTTTCAGGAAGAGGGAAGAGCATTAGCAAAGCAAAGAGGCATGAAATCTATTGACGTTGTATCCCAATGAACTACTCTCAGTGAAAAGGCATACTGGAGTTGTCAGCTCTGAGGTGAAGAAGATTAATGATGAGGATGGAGAGGCAGGTACTGGAGCAATTCTGGAGGTCTTTGTACCTCCTACTGTGAAGACTGACTTTTATTCTAAGGATGATGGACACCCATTGTTGGGTTGTAAGCAGGGGAATGATATGCTCAGATAAGTATTTTCTATAAATCATTCTGATTGTGCAAGTAAGAAAACTTTTAGGACACAAAACTGGAAGAAGGGAGATGTGTTAGGAAGCTTTTTTTTAATGTTACAGATAAGAGATGACTAGAGACGGAAATAGGGGATTGGTGAAGGGTCTGGACATAGCGATCTGAGAACTATTCACAATAGAAAATTCGCACAGTTCGCTGATTTATAGGGTTGGACTGGCTTTATAACTCTGCCACATTCTATTTCAAAGCAGAGTTTGGTGTGAGGAAGCTCTCTCTCCATGAAAGGTCAAGGGTGTTTCCTGAATCCATGCCTGAACGTGGTTGGGCAGCATGGACCTCAAAAGCAGTGAGAACATGAGCTTCCAGAATATAACCGTTTAATATCATCCCACTATTTAAGAGGCAGTATAATAACTCTACTACTAATTCCCTTTTTTTCTCTAAACTGTGAGAGATTTCTCTTTAATTATATTTAAAAATAACACTTACTTTCAAAGATAAGCACATTCAAGCTACTATTATGGTTGTCTTTTGAGTAACTGAATAAAATCTTCAACATTGTAAACTCTCCAACCCTTAAGGATTCGATCTCAAACTGCATCAGAAAGCTTGAAGTTTTCAGGAAAGATGATACTATACGGCTCAATGTGTCTCTTCACCAAGTTTCCACTACTACCACTTAAATCAATGTGTCAGAAATTCTGCTTGCCAAAGGTCATGGTTTTCTATTAGTGCTACAGTCTCTGGAGAGGATGGTCAGTGTGTCCAAAATGACTCTCACCCTAATTCAATGCTTCCAAGATGATGCAAAATTTCTCAATTTAACCAGGATCAAATATGTGCAGAGTACCTGAGTTTTGTGTAGAGGCCATACTAGAAATGGTTTCCCTCTTTAACTGATCCCACTAATACTGATTTTTCTGTTTGTGGCCTTTACCATCAGAACGTAATGTCAGAATAGCCATCCAATCAGCCAAACTATGGAATTAAGGGGTTAGAAAAGCAGCTGGAAAATGGAAGAAAATGGGGGAGAAGGTTAAGTTTGTAAGAAATATATTTATTTTTTTTATATTAAATAAATATTTAATTAGGAATAGATCCAGTTTTAATGATCCATCTCTAAACAAGTTCTTGGAAGCATCGGTCCAGCTTTATTTAAAATCCAATTAGTTCTCCTTTTATTCTTCTCAGAGAGAGATCAGAAAAGAATGCAAAACTAAAATATCTTCAGAACCAGTTTACTAACTGAAAGTCACTGGAATAATTCTTCTGGTTTGACTCATTGAGCCAGAATGCTGACATTATTTAAAGGTATAGTTTTCCATTTATTCCTGGATTTTTTTTAAATCCCAAAGCTATAACAAGTATGTAATTTACCAGAGAAAATGAAATTGCTCTTTGTTAAGTACACATTGAAAATCATATGCTACAGTATGTATTGTACATCTAGTACAGCAAAACAAAAAGCTATATTTTCAAATCCAAATTTGAAACAAAAGTCAAATGCAATTTGGCATGCACTGCAGCATGCAGAGACATTCCTATGTATTAAATACTGTCCGGTAATACCTGAAATGTTCTGCTTGCTTACAAATACCAAAACAAGAGAAGGACATCTTAAATAAAACCCTAAATACAAAAATACCTTAAGAGAAAAAAATGTATTCGACTACTGCACAACCTAAGATATCTATTTGTAAAGGACCATAGACAGTGGTCAGATGGGTAGCAGACTGGTACATCGGAGATAGACAAGGGATACTCTGGACAATACACCACAGACTCCTGAACAGCAATGAAAACCAGACTAAAAAAAGTTATCTTTTTTCTTTTAATTACAGAAGTCTTCCCCACTTCCTTCAACACAGTGCGCTCTCAACCCAGATCTTGTAAAATCACCAGTCAGATCACAACATTCTCTATGCTCCAGACGTTCAATGGCTCCCAGCTCACTCACAGGAAAAGCCCAACCCCATAGGAGTGTCTGCAGGGCCACCCCCATGTCTCTTCCTCATCTCCAAGCACCCTCTCACTTACTTCAGTCCAACTAACATCCGTGATCTTCTTGGAACACCCCAGTTATGCACCTGCTTCAGAGCTTTTGCATGGCAGTTCTCCTGGAAGACCCTTCCCTCACTTATTTGCAAGCCTTGTTCCTTCATTTCCTCCTCATCTTTGTCCAGGCCTTCCTGATCATCCCCAATATATTAGCAACCCTCCATCTTCCCACTTTTCCCCACTTACATGGCACTCAGCATCTAACAATCTATATTTTTTCTTGTTTATTTGTTTACTATTTGGCTCTTTTCACAAGAAATAAACTCTACAAGGGCAGGAATTTTGTCTGTTTTGTTCCTTGTTTTAAATTTTACAGATTGTAGAGGATGCCATGGTGCAATGTGCACATTTCCCCCTTCTCAGCTTCTGGGAATATTGTACACAGACAGCTCACAGCAGAGTCCCTCTCCAGGTCTAGTCTGTAGCTGAAGAGAGCCACCTGGCCAGACGTAACGCTCTCTTTTTGAGGTCACCCACATCAGTGGTGATCAGTGGTGGGGTGGGAAGGCCCAGCCCCATCATCCTGATTAAACATACTTTACAGGGGCCATCCCATATCAAGGGCTCCTTATGGGCCCTCCTGTGGCTTTTTAAAACTGCACCAGTTCTACTCTATCTGCCCAATCCTACATTCTTCCCTCCCACAGATGCTGATCCTGAGAGCACTACTCAGTGAATTTCGAATGTACAAATCTCAACCTCAGAGTTTACTTCCTGGGAAACACTGCAAGGATCACAGATGAAGAAACCAAAACAGATTGTGTAAGTAACATCCATGGTTACATAGCTAGTAAGTGGTGGAGCTGGGACGAAACCCAGAGTCTACTTCCAAAGCCTGTGTTTTTAACTACCAGTTCCTGCTGCTACTCACACAATCATATTTCTCCAAGAAGTTAAAGTATATGAAATACCCGGGCTTCCCTGGTGGCGCAGTGGTTAAGAATCCAGCTGCCAATGCAGGGGACACGGGTTTGAGCCCTGGTCCGGGAAGATCCCACATGCCGTGGAGCAACTAAGCCCGTGTGCCACAACTACTGAGCCTGTGCTCTAGAGCCTGTGAGCCACAACTACTGAGCCTATGTGCCACAACTACTGAAGCCTGCACGCCTAGAGCCTGTGCTCTGCAACAAGAGAAGCCACTGAAATGAGAAGCCCACGCACCACAATGAAGAGTAGTAGTCCCCAGTCACCGCAACTAGAGAAAGCCTGTGTGCAGCAACAAAGACCCAATGCAGCCAAAAATAAAATAAATTAAATAAATAAATTTAAAAAAAGAAAAAGTTATCAACACAAGAAGAAAAACAATGTGTAACTATGTGAAGTAATGTATGCTAACTAAGCTTTAAAAAAAAGTTAAGTATATGAAATAACTTACAGTGAATACTTATCAAAGAAAAGAAATGGGATTAGGGAAGGGAGATAAAGGGGAAAATTAATAGAAGAGAATTGATGACAAACTATTATAGACTGATGAGTATGATTAACTTAGATAACAGACCACCACAAAAACCCACAGGGGTTTGAGTACTACACTGAATAGAATAGATGGTTTCAGAAATAAAAATGAGAGTGGGAAGGGGGTAAGAAGATGGCATAATGAATCTCATATGATTGTTGATAGGATTTATGATTTCTATAAACCACAGACTATGGGATCTGTCTGATATAGACGTTGCAAACAGCTACTGCAAGAGGTAGGGTAATCTTGTAGACTATAGTCTCCTTCCTTCTTAAAATTCAAGGACTGGCTTAGTTAACATATGTACTGTTGTTGGCATTGTGGGTAAAATGCTATTTTTTTTCTGATTATCATCCACACATCCAAAGATTGCTGTTGTGATTAAATAAGTTAATGTTATGATAGTGCTTTTTATAAACCATAGAGCATTTTACAAACAATTATACCTGAGTTAGGCATCCTTATGGATTTATCTAATTCATGCTCTGACATCAAGCAGAATGATAATAAAATCTTTCCATCTATTTTAAAAGAATCTTTCTAAAAAGTTCAAATTCCCTTAGAAGAGCTCTGCAATGCTTAGCATCCTGATGAAAAGTCTTCCTTGTAAGTATACTGAATCCCTCAAATTGTGAATCCCTCCCATTTCTTCTTTTTTAGATTTCTATGGAAGCAATATGCCTGCCATTGTAGTTTTAAGAATTATTTACTGTTTTGAATTTTAAAACGTTATCCCTTATTTCTTATTTATCTTATAGGACTGCAGTTCCTTTCATATCAACACTATGATTTCAGTCCCCTTCAAGGTGCAGAGCTAGCTATCTCCTCTAAATACTGTGGTTGGATTTGTAGAGTTCTTATTATCTCAGCATCAGTACTTTAGACCATGAACTTAAAAATCACTAATTTAAAGATCCAAATTTCTAATTAAACCCTTCAGAGAAATTATATTCTTAGAGTAAATGGGAAAAAAGAGCAAAGGGAACAAATTCTTTTAATTTCATTTTTTGGATTCCAAGTTCTTTGTTTATTATAAGTTTTAGTTTATTATAACCATCTTTACTATAAGCAGATATTATTCTCCTTTACCAATAAAGTAAATGAATCTCTAAGGAGCTTGAGAGTAAAATCAAATAGGCATCCTTCAAGCCAATTAAAAATCTAGAATACAAATTACCTGATTCTTCACCCAAAGCCATGTCTACCACACTGCACACAATGATTACATTTATTTTCCTAGATATGGTCTTTAAAAACCCAAATGGGTGATTCAGAAAAAAATGTTTGCGGTATCCATTTCACATTCCCAAGCAATCTTCCCTGGAAATTCAATCAATTATTACCATTCTACTGGGAAAAAAATGTTACTTTTAAGATGGTAGTTATGTGTGAAGACAAAGTACAGCCATGTTGGTAACAAAGGCTTCTTCTCCTCCCTTTTCAGTTTCCATCATTCTCACTGTTTCCCTCCTTCTTTTATATTTTTCCAATTTCATGTTCTATTATCTTCATTCATCCTACCTTTATATTTTTCCAATTTCAGTTTCCATTATCTTCATTCATCCTACCTCTATTTCATTACTACATCACAATATTGTTTCTCTTTGAGGTATAGAGAAAGCAAAATGGATTCTACTCCATGAAAACCTGAGATAAATTTCAACTGTGGTTCAGGTATCTATAAACTCATCTCCAGGCAGAAGAGTAGCTCTAAGGTGTAGGACAGCAAACGCAAGGATAGTTTCTGCTTCCTCCCCGTATGTATTGCCCTGAAAAAATCTCAAACCTTTCATACGTGGTAGAATTTTTTAGTTGAATCAGTATTTCAGATGAAGTTGCTTATAACTGATGCCTGTCAGACTTTGGCTGTAATGTGTACCCAATGGAGAAAATACATGGTGAGGTACATTGTGCTTGCCAGAACTTGACCATGACAGTAAGGTGGAGAAGGTACGGATCGAGGTCAGGAAAGGGAATGGGTATAGCAACATGGAAGAAAACATTACTTAGCCTGATATAAGAATATTTTATGGAATGAATATTCAATTCCTTGTTATTTATAGTATACTTAACAATTTATTTCTACAGGGGATTATTTCTCTTTTGTTAATTAGAATCATAATTTTCCCATTGTGTGATAAGAAAAGAATTTACATGTAAATCTCCTTGAATGTAAAGAACTGTGTCATATTCAGCTTTACAGCTCCAGAAACCTTACCATGGTCCTCAGGTTATAGGAGGCTTGTTCAATTTGACTTAATTTCTGAATAGCATCAAATCCACATTAGAAACAATGCACATTAGAAAATTAGAAAGAATTTTTTAAAAATAATTTAAGTTCTCAAACTTGTTACAATACTGTTTTCTAGTTTTTAGCAATCTACCTATCAGAAACAGCCTAGGGTTGAGAGTTTGTTGCAATGTAAATATTTCTTGTTCTATCCAAAGTATATATGAAATAAATGTCTTAATTATGTACATACAAGTAATATTATACAAAGATAATTTGCACAGGACAATTTTGCATTAAATAGAAACATACTATAACCGATTCTGTGCGTTAAAGTCATTGTAATAACAATTATCTGGATTATTAAAATAAAAATCAGACTTTATACAAATAATGAATGTAAATTTAATTTGATTTGTTGCTGTACATATCTGACATTAATCTCTTAGTTAAGAGATTAATTATTAAAGAATTCTCTTAAAACTATATAATTGTATAAGTTGTATAAGTAGGCCCAGTGCTTCATTTTACCTCATGAATTAAAAATATACCCACTGTATCTATGCTGTATCTCTTAGAGACATTTTACTTATACAGACATTATCATACAACTTCCCATAAGATGTTACTAAAATTTAATCGTGAATTCTTCCAGACTTCTAGCAGGATAATATATTTATAATTATTTTAATAGTTAAAATATAGTTGTTATTTTACTGGACTTATTTTTTGTTTTTAGGGGTCTATCAAAAGTCTAGTTATTCCAGAAATAATTGTTAAGAGTAACGGAAAATATTAATGGTCTTATCTTTATAATATGACTGAAAGACTATGAAAGAAAAGCAGGTGTTAAAAACTATCGCTTGATCACCCACACACCCTTAGATTTTGAAAGGAGGCTCCTTTAATACTTCTTTCTTACTGCAGTGTTTGTTGCTTAAGGAAGTCTGTGGGTGGAGAAGATGTTATTAACACACACCTGTTTTCTTATTTACAGCATTCAATCTCCACACATATAAGTCCTTGAAACACCAACCCCTTTCTTTCTACTACTTTCTGAAATTCTTTGGAATTTGGTCCACATATGACCACATATTACCTTCCTATCGGACGCATATATAATTAGTTATAATTTATCCTGAATTGATTTTTCGAGTATGAGGCTATCCAAAAGATTTTTTGATGTAGATGCCTTTCCAACTAAACATTTTTGTTTAAAAACAAAGAATTCCATAAATAGCTGGTCTTATGTTCAAAACTAATAATACAAAAGTATTCTTTGTATTAATGAGTTTTCTTAAACACTAAAAGAAGAGGATACAGTCACTGAAATGGGAAAAGCCAACCTTTAAGATTTGTATGCAGTATTTGTTTCTTATTACTCTACAAATTACCTTGATGAATGAATGCACATTTTGCAGACCATGTTGAAGACACGGTAAACATATTTTACTAAGTAAAGTAATAAGCCCTTTGAATTGTTTCATCTGAATAAACAAATCGATGGTTAAAGATTTTTAAACCCTCTATAAAATGTATACAAACAAGTTAATGTAAATTTTATGAAACATTTAGATCCCTTTTATGTTGTAGTAAAAATGTTCCCTCAAGTGCAGTAAATGACAGATATGCCCTTGTGCAAATAAGCTAAATTTAAATTATTTTTAAAATAATCAGGTCTAATCTTCAATGCTAATGTAATGTTTATTCGTTTAAGAATATAGGACAATCTAAAAAGTAAAAATTGACGTGTTTTTAAAGTGATTTTGGATTTGGAGGTTTAATGATATCATTTATGATAGTCATACATATAAGTGTTTTCCAAATAAAATTGTTCACTTCATTATTCAGATCAGTGCACTCCATTTGGGAATTATATTAACTTTTGTTAAAAGAAATTAGAAAAATAACCATTAACCATCCAAAGTGCTTGCAAAGATGCTCCAATTATTAACCAAATACACGTTATTGAGAATATATCCTACAGAGACCAGTTAGAACGATCACTAGCTAGAATTGTTGGATTAACCAAACAATCACAGGTAATTCAATCACTTCTGGTTAATTCAAAGGAAACTGATTCTGGCTCCTCTGATATTTTGGTAATAGGAACTCGGTCAGAATACAGAGCAAGTCCATCCTCTGTATAGCAGAGGTAGCAAGTCAAACGTACTTGATGTACAATCCGAAGGATATGTGAAATGGAATTGTGCAGGTCACTCTATGTTTTGGGGTTCTAGTTATTAAGGTTTTTGTCATTTTGTATTAGAGTAAAAAAATTACAGAAAATTAAAACAATTAGTATTTCAGAGCAAAGTAACACATAGACTAGAAAAAATTAATTCAGTAAAAACAAAACAAAAACACTGTTGTGTCTCTGATTAAAAATGAAAAAGGATCATGCAGTTAGGAGTAAATACTCGTTTGCCACAACTTCCAGAACAACAACTCTTTAAAAAGAATACAACTCAGAATTAAATGGGTTATATGCTTTTTTTCTTCTCAGAGCAAGGGTTATATGCTTTTTTTTCTTCTCAAAGCAATCATCTCTTAAGAAGTTGCTTTGTTTTTTTTGTTTTTCTCCAAGTTACTATAAAAAGCTATAATTGAAAGGAAGAATAAAAATAAAAAAGGAGAAAAAAATAAATGAAAGTAGTTTCTAACTAATATATGAAATTTAAGTTATAAATGTCATATTCATGAAATTAAAATGATTTCCTAAAAAATCACCTTATTCAGATCACAAGATAAAATAATGAACCTAAGATTTCAATATAAAATGCAACAAGGAAGAGTGAGGTTGACTTCACTGTCAATTGCCTGTGCTAATTACAGTGAACAAAAAACTGGAAACTAGGGTCTGAAAATCCACTACACCTTATTATTAAGAAAATTAAGAAATGATGTATGATATGAGGAGAAGACTCAGAAAAACGTATACCATGATGCTTTAACAAAAGGAGCAATGAAGACACTCTGTTTTGTTTTTAAAGATGCTACAAAATTAATGAGACACTGTGTGAACAGTGGAACAGTTGAAACAACACAGTACCTGCCAAATTAAGTAGTCTACACATAAAACTAAACAGCTGGGAAATATATAGAATTTTGCATAGAACTGCTTCCTTCTAAAATCAACATTTAAAAAAATTGATTAATTTCTTAATATTCCAATAGTGAAATATCTACTCAAGGAACTATCTTTTTTCCTTTCTTTTTCTCTTTAAAATTTAATTTGCCTAGAGCTCTTCTTTTCAAAACTTCTAGGGAAGTTTTTTTAGGAATACTATATTAATCAGCTAGTGAAAAAAAATTTATTAGAAATAGTAAAAGACTGTCTTAACATTAAATGACAGCCTAATGTCATATGCCTAATAACATGGAAATAAATTCATACTCTCATGGTACTGAATCTTGACTCCTATTCAGTTTTAATCTTTATGAAAAAAAATTGTGCTCCAATATGCTGCTCTAATTTTATTCTCTGGGTGTTGCTTATTTGAAATAGTTAAGCCTTTCATTCATTATATAGGGTGACTTAATAAATTTTTAAAGTGTTGCCCAAACCAGATAAGGTGAGCAGTAGAGATCTGACTTTCCTGACTCCAAGGTCTTCTTTTCCTAATCTTTTATCAAATTCTCCATTTAAAACCTAAAATTTACTTGAAACATACATTTAATCATTTTATACAAGGCCTTGAGAGAATGTTTATGTTTTACTCATTCTATTTTCATTATTATTGTTGAAATTATATTTAGTTGTTTCTATTTTTTCTTGTTGTGTATAAAGGTAGAATCTTGTTTGGATTTCATTTGGAAAAGCAGTTTGGGAAATTTACAATGAAGGTTCAATCCATAAATAAAATCTTATTTGACAGTAAGCATGTCAGATCAAATTTTAAAAGTTTCTGCCTGTCTCTTATCTTACATACTTCTTTAAATGCACAACTAAATCATTAAAACATATGTCTTGTTTTAGTAAAAATAACTATAGATTAATTTAATCAAAGAAGTAAAGACACTATCTTATTTTCACTGGCTTAAAGTTTATCTTTTTTACTTTTATGAACTAAAGCTCCTTCAGTTTCAAACTATTAATTTGATAATTATGTTCTTATATACATGATAGTTATGTATGTGTTAATATCAGCAACTTGTAATTATATATTTTAAAAACCCAATATTTACATGATTTTTTCATGAGTTTTCTGTCCTGCCAAATATGCTTGGAGGCTTCTGTTAGGAAGTTTGACATGCAAATTTATCTCAAAGTTAACTCAAACACAAACACATAAATGAATGTGATATATTCATAAATATATCAAATAATTTACATGGTATATACATTTACTTAGTATGGAGAATGATTTTTTTTGTCTTCCCTTTCCTAGAATGCAAAATGTGAATTCATCTCAGATATTTGTAATGGCCAACACATAAGTAAATATCCATGAATAATATCCACATGAAAGTCTTCAAATATATAAAAAGGCAAATCCTACCTCCATCTCCAGATCCTGATCCTGCATCTGGGGGGAAAAAAGGAAATAATTTGTTTTTGCTCGAAAAACATCTCCAAAAAATGTGTATGACTTTATTTAAAAAAATTCATGTTTATTTTCTCCATTAATATGGTACTATAATTTTAAAAATTACTAATATTTAATTTGAAAAACATATTCACATCAATCTAATTTCTATACTATAACTTATAAAATAAATTCCTTATTATTTTCATTCTTAAACTTCATGAACAAAGTATTATCTAGCTTTGGAATAATTCCTAAACTTGACTATGTTAAAACTTCTCATTTTTATTTTAATCAAGATGAATTTGGTGCCTTTAACACAAAAAATTAAAAATGAGATACTTATAGCAATCAGTGAGACTTAGAAATTAAACAGTCTAAGACTTGTGGCAAATAAACACATAATTAAGGCTTATATTCTTGTACATTGCATTACAAAGGGAAAAACAGTTTAAAATGAATATCTTTTTATATAGAGATAATATGTTTTCCAAATTCCACAATTGTGGATGAGTCTATATGTACCCAAAATCATCTTTCAGTTTTGAAATCAGTGGAAGAGTGAGCTTAACTTTTGCCTTTGTGATTAAAAGTGGCTATATCCTAGGTGATGCTGGCAGAAAAGACAATAACCTCCCTCTGCCTTTCTCTTTGTCCACGTCTCTCCCCTCCCTCCCACACAATTACAACTCCTGAAAATTGTCAATTTCTGAGAACTCATTTCCCAGAAACACTCAATTTCCTAGTTTAGAGTCAAGACCGTGGAGTTTCCATTTGCTTCCACCTGTTAAGTGGAGACATCATCTTCCTTTTGTCTCCCCACTTCCTTCCATTCTAAATACATTTGGCTATGTATTTTTAATGTTAATACTGGGAAATAAGACTAATACTAGTATTCTTTGTCTGATATGTCCTCAGTTTACATTGAAATCTCAACCAGCGTTCATGACCTATATCAAATGTCATTTCTACGAATTTGTGTTTGCTGTTGTAGACCAATTAAAATAAACTACTACTTCTACTTGTTTGCCTCCATGACACTTTGTTGAGAGGCACTCATAGAAAGAGGCATGATGTATGAAAATCTACAGAAGGCTGACACAGGGAAGAATGGATGCCTCCCCAGTAGTTTTCTTTGTCATTATGTTAGACATTAGCACTGTCATGAAGGAGCAGTAGTTTGAATTGTCAGCCTTGGTGGAGACCCAGACTAACTTAATTCACAAGGTTTAACCCTTTATTAAATCAGAACATCAAGTCATTAACTGCTTACATGACTAAGAAGCAAGTCACTGGGCCAGGCTATTCTTTCCTTAAAGGCAAGCTAATTGGTAAAACAATTTATAATAAAAACCCTTCTTAGTAAATGTAGACTCAAATAAGGATTCTAATAATATGATTTGATTGTTTTAAGGTAACAGATAAAGAAAGGCTGATACATTCATCTCTATAATAGGAAAATAGTCCTGTCAACTGAACTGAGTCCTAAGTCACAGCACAATCACTTTGGACAGGACAGTGGTTGAATGGTCAATATTTGTCAAGTCTCCTTTTTGTATCTTTTTACAGCTAGAATTTTAACTGACTTTATTTGAATTAATTTGAAAGCTTAATTCAGTATTACTTATCAGATCATCAGAGGCTAATAACAGGTTGTACTATTACAGCATTAATACATTCTACCTGTGTTTTAGTTGAATGTGTATAGTTTCTTATTCCTTTCCCACTAAGAGTAAATGTCTTTAAATCAAGAACCATGTCTTGTTTAGCTCTCTATACTTCCACACACATAAGAGAAAATGCATAAAAGCTTATGTATTCCAATCTCCAAACATACTCATTGGATAACATAAGGAACATTATTCAACCTTCTTAAGCTTATTGGTCCTCTAGTCTATGGGTATAGTAATGTCTATCTCATTGGACTATTTTGAGGATAACTGCACAACAGCACATTTTAAATGCTTATCACTATGTCTAGAACATAATAGTTAAAATTTTGAGTGAACATCTTGCTTATTCATCTATACGTTTTCTGCTAAGTACATATGGCTGGAGAAAATCAAGAAAAATGGCAGTAGTATTTTGGCTTGTATTCCCCATGTATGTTTCTAAAAATTCAAGGACCATGATCCTTAAGACAATTTGTGTTTGATTTGACTCAAATTAAGTAGCTAGTGAAGAAAGGAGGAATAGGCTGAAAAAAAATGGTCACTTAAGTCCATGGCATCATTATAAAATAGTGATGGGGGGCTTCCCTGGTGGCGCAGTGGTTGAGAGTCCGCCTGCCGATGCAGGGGACACGGGTTCATACCCCGGTCCGGGAAGATCCCACATGCCGTGGAGCGGCTGGGCCCGTGAGCCATGGTTGCTGAGCCTGCGCATCCAGAGCCTGTGCTCCGCAATGGGAGAGGCCACAACAGTGAGAAGCCCGTGTACCACAAAAAAAATAATAAATAAATAAAATAAAATAGTGATGGGAAGCTTTAATGGTTTCTTCACTATAAAATGAATCATCTTTGCAAACCAGAGACAAGTAGCCTACTAAAGCCTTATTAGTGAGACAGAAACACCTAAGAAAAGAAGTCATGCTGTTGCACCTGAATCTGGGCTCCTAGTCAATACATTTCTTATAAGGCAAAAAAGTGAAATTGACAGTGAGGCTATTGAGCAGACTGCCTAATAGGAAACCATTTTCCAGACAAAAAATGATTTGTAAGTTCAATGAAATGTAATAAATATAAAGTTTTATCTTCTACTGCCTTTTATTCCTAGAGATCACAACTTGTCACCTCCATTCAGTGTCAAATAGCATTAAAAAAAAAAAAAAAAAGGAGGGCTTCCCTGGTGGCTCAGTGGTTGAGAGTCCTCCTGCCAGTGCAGGGGACACGGGTTCGTGCCCTGGTCCGGGAAGATCCCACATGCTGCGGAGTGGCTGGGCCCGTGAGCCATGGCCACTGAGCCTGCGTGGCTGGAGCCTGTGCTCCTCAACGGGAGAGGCCACAACAGTGAGAGGCCCGCGTACCGCAAAAAAAAAAAAAAAAAAAAAAAAGGAAAATCTATGAAGAAAAGAATAAGAATCTCTTTTAGAACAAAAGTCAGAACTCCAATTTATTTACAGTCAGACCTGGTTAATCAAAATTACTTTGGTCCCGCCATCATTATCCAGATCAAAACTTTTAGATTTACAAGTCAATGGAAGATGCATTCAGCAAGACCAACTTACTAATTAAATCCTGCAGAAATCTAAGTCTGTGAATAAGCTAGGGATGGATTACTCAGTTGTGATTAAATTTTCTACTTAGTCAAGTGTTTATTTTCATAGTACAACCAACACATTAGGGACTAGAATGGAAAGACTGAATGAATCAGAAGAATGTGACTGCATGTGCTGACAAGAACTTGGAGGTTGGAAAGTAAGAAAGAGGGATTTTGCTACCATTGTTAGCCAACCTATGACTTCATGACTGCTTATTGTGACTACTGCCCACTGCTCCTCATTGGCTATTGTCAGAGACACACAGATATCCTATGTGATCTTGAATAAGCAAATCCATTCCTCAGTACTCTCTAGTATTTGCCTACATCAATCCTGGTCTAATAACCCTCACATGTTGCTCTTACTTCCATGCATTACTTCTCACTCATAGATTGAATGGCAATGATCTGTTAGCTCTAGCAAATAAGCAAGTGATGCACCAGTCCAACTTGCCTCCCAATCACCTTTGCAGGAAGGACATCCACATTGTGAGGCAAAGAATCAAATAGGACAAAAGACTACTTAAAAACCAAAACCCAAACGAAAAAGCCTACATCATTGTTCATGAGGAATGATACCTTTCTCTTCTGCTAATTCTTAGAAACTTCGGTAGTCACCAGTACAACCTGGAACATTGTCAACTGCTAACAATCAATAGGCCTAAGATAATCTTTTAAAGCAGAAGTCTCCAACCTTTTCGGCACCAGGAACTGGTTTTGTGGAAGACAATTTTTTCACGGATGGGGGTGGGGGGGATGTTCAGGCGGTAATGCAAGCGATGGGGAGCAACGGGGAGCGGCAGATGAAGCTTCGCTGGCTCCCCCTGGTCTGTGGCCCAGGGGCTGGGGACCCCTGTTTTAAAGAATATGAGACTTTCCCTTGCTCATTTACCACTCTGCCCCAGCCATCATACACATAATTTTAAATATAATTCCCTAGAATAGAAATACCTGTTATCTGAGAGAGACTTTCAATAAAATAGATCTTTCTTGATACTATTCTATATTTCCATTTTTGAAGAATGTCCTTATATCAATATTATTTTTCATGAATATGCTTATACCATCTAATTCCTCAGAAATTATTACTTTCCAGGAAGATGTTTATTTGCCATTAAGAACAACTATCAAGGGACACTAGTTTCTTTAATATATGTGATTTTAGTGTTTCAAGCCTAACCTGAAAACTCAGCTTCATTTTACAGCATGGCTTTAAAAAGTTGAGCTGTATTCCTCTTTTTTTTTTCCTTCCTGTAATGCTATTCAGCTCTAATAACCATTGTACTCAAAAGGAAAACCTGAAAAACCAAAGAGCCTATGAAGTCACTCTTCTTCCTTACTTTCTTTAGAGCATTCTTGGTACAATATAACTAAAAAGCTTTGTGGGAGCCCAGGCTGACTGTGTCAGAAAGGACAGATGTCATTAGAAGTCATGTTATCACCAATACATTCTTCAATATAATCAGCTCACTGTTAAGAGGAGTATTTTGTAGGGCTGCTAAGGTTAGACACATCTTAACTTCCAAACCCAAATCTGCAAATTGCCTTCCACCAGACGATCCTATTGTTACAAACAAACAATCAATCAAACAAAAAAACAAACTTTATTCATGCATAGATAAGTTTCTTATGTTTGGAAGCTGAGCAGTCAATCTAGGTTTCTAATTATGTTATTCAGCTGGCTGTACTTCATTAAATAACATACATATTAAAATCTACCAATGTTCTTATGGTACATTTATCTTTCTTCCAGAAGTGACTTGAAATGTAAAAAGACATAGAATAATGCATACTTTGTATGAAAGAATAAGAGGCTTGTCTAGCTAATAATATATAGTCTGGATTGTTTATTTGGTTAACGATAAACAGGCCATAACGTGAAAAGCAAGACATGGTTTTTGGATTCAGAATCCATTCAGAAGGTTTTCGGGAGTCTTCAGGATCACATACATACCTGTGGCACATGATCCTTCAGACACCACCAGTATCTCACTCTGCTGTTTGCACGCAGCCTGCCGCAGGTAACACTCATTCTGGTAGCTCTCCCCATTGGAGCCACACACAGGCACATAGTCACTGTTGCACTGGGGAGCACACAGATGTAAGCCTATGGTTAGTACTGGAGTCTGCATGCCTCTGACATCTTGAACAGAAATCATCATTTACAAAAGAAAGCACTTGTCTTCATTTTCAGTGATCCCCCTTGTATCCAGGAAGTCTTTGACCTTGTAAGGACACCATTCAAAGATACACAAAAGCAATGTCAAGTCATCTGATTCAGATAGGGGGAAAAAGAGCTTCTAAACTGATCGGGCAATTCCAACAAAGTGATAGGACAAGCAATAATAAAAAGATATAACAACAAATGCATCAATATTATTTAATTTTTTTTCTAATATGTGGCCCATATGGTTTGGTGGAAAAAAATCAGAACATGTTATAGTATTCAAGCTATTCAAAAATAGAGTCTATCTGTGTTTGGAGCAGAAGTATATAGCTGAAATGCCAAAGAATTCAGTTACTCCTTAGTATGTTTTTCCTCTGTTGAATTTGAATCTTTACAAATTTCTAAATATTTGGATAAGACATTTGAATTATTAATTTTTCATATATTTTTAGACCATTGGATATTGATGTAGATACAGTGTAGAAAGAAACAACAGACCATGGAATACAGAAAAAAAAATCAACAACTACTGAACCATATGTAAACTTGATTGACTATTCAAAAATATGACTTAACCTATATTTCATAAAACAAAAAGTTCATTTTTAACAACCTCATTACAAAAATGTACACATTTTACAATGGAAATTAGGCAACCTACAGGGTGTACTCATGATAATGTAATCACACTCTAAGGCATTAGAGATACTTGGCTGTGTCCTATACCTGCTAATTACGCCACTGATGTGATCATCTACTGATGTGCTACATTGTTTAATTATAACAGATGTAATGATCAAGACAATTATTTATAAATACTCACCCATGCCAGAAACTAAGTAAAACAAATCATACATATACATGTATGTGAAAACACTTTTCTGTTTTCTACTTCTTATTAAAATATTTGGATTTTTGATGTGCTAATTCATAACACATATAAAATAAACCAATAATTTAGTGAGATGGCTAGGGTTTTAATATATATGATAATAAACCTAAAACTCTATCAAAAGTTAAATTCAACTCAAGGATTTATGCAAAAAAGCAAATTCTCAATATGGTTATAATCTGATGATAAAAACCTGAGATTCATTTTCTTTATTTTCTTACAATATCTGTACTTCCTTACCAATCAACCGTTTAGCTCTTGTTCATTGCCTTTTTGTAATAGCTTAACCATCCTAACCATTTTTTAAATGGTATAAGACAGTGTTCTCTGAAATGACAGTTTTTTGAATCTGACTCTACAGCTATTATTGAAAAACTTAAATATAATTTTTAACTAATAGTTATGTACTATTCTCCTAATAGTAAATTCAAATTGTACGACACTCATAATCACCATAATTGCTAACAAGATAATTTAGATACTAAATCATATCTATTTAGAAATTATTTAAATATGATTAAAATGATTGAAATATTTTAAATATGCCATATTTTTAAAATCTTTATTTCTACAATTTATAATCTAGACATTCTGGAAGGTTCTGTATAATAATTCCTTTCCACAGTTACACTATACGGCTACCAGACTCAGTCTATCTACATTATTATATTTTAAAAACACTATTTTGATAGGAACTTTTCACTCATGAGGATCTTTAATTCAGTAGGCAATTTACTTCTGACCAGGTGATACCTGTGTAAGGGCTGTCTTTCACAAGCTTTCCAAATATATACATATACCTAAAAACTGACCTACCATAAAACTGAACATCTTTATCACTACTGAAAAATAAAAGGCAATAAGAAAATGTCAGTAAAGAGTTGAGTTTTCCAATAAGCAATACTGAAGAGACACCAAATAAATAGAGGTGGTGCTCATGCCAGAACCATGGCCAGGGAGGCAGGTGGATGGACAGGTGCTTGATAAATGGGCTGTGTTCAGTGTCAGGGACAGGAGAATGTAGGGAGGATTTATGAGGACCCACTACCACTACAATGGTATCTGAGGACATGGAAGAGGGACAAGAAAGAAGTGACCAGCTGGTAACATATTATAGTCGGTAGACTTGCTGACCTTTTCAGTAGGCAGATGAGAGTCATAATTAGTGTGAACGGCTGGGCTAGTTAGCTTCTCATGCTTGGTTCCTAGCTTCTTGTCCCAGGTTACCTTTTAATCTCCATCTCCAGCCCTGGTTACAATACTTTGCGTGTAGATTACTTGGGCCCATGTTTTCTTCTCTCTAATACCTAGAATTGCTCTATTTATCCTTCTCATCTACTTCTGTAGATTATTCAGATGTAGTCAGAAGATGAGGAGTGAGGGGTGGGAAGTATTTATTATCTCTGTCAAGTGCTAGTACACAATGCGGATATGCATCTTAAAATATCGAATAAACTGATAAAGCGCTCATATGCCACTTCTGAAGGATGTAGTAAGCCAAATGTGAACAGTGCTAAAAACAGAGCTGCCAAGTTCTATGCACAAGCCAAAAGGAAGATTTGTATGGAGTTGAAAAGAGCTTAACTGTAGATAATCAGCATGATGCTTTTGGCCCTTACTACCATGACTTGCACTCATTAAAATGAATAACACATGGAGGAAGCACACTCTAAATCATTAAGGCTCAGGAGTGGAAGTCTGGTCCCAGGTTCTGCCATTTCTCTCACTGCCTTAGTGTAGGACCTTGTGTATATCACTCAAAAATGAAATGTTTAACAAGCTTATAGCTTAGTTCCCCCATTCGAAATGGTTAACTGGGGCATTTGGGAGGATTAAGAGTCATGTTTCAAAATGCTTTGGAATACTCTTTTATAAAAAGAAATGTAAATTATGTGCCTTTCATGATATATATTTTAACTAGCAGAGTTACCAGCTAACATCGACACTGAAGCATGCATGTCTAAAATTAGAAAAATAAAGGAACACAGGCTAACCCTAAGTACAAAAAAATAAGCTAACTACTACATTAAAATATGCCAAATTATTGGAAATAATTTTCAGTGGTAATTATGAATACTGCTCAGTTTCAGAGGAAGGGACAGATTCAGATGTTAGGTGACTTGCTAAAGGCCACATAGTTGGCTGGTAAAGAAAAAACAAGACTCAGGGCCAGATGGTTAAGCTCATAAATGTATGTGTTGTCCAAACTTCCTCTCAGGGGAAAAGTGATTCTGCTTCCTTCAGATGTTTTAAATATCTTAAGTTTATTTTCCAAATATGTGTTTTTTCAGTGAATGATTTTGTTCCAAAATGTCCACATTGCTTAAGAAAGCAGCAACACGTCACACCCGTGGATTCAATGAATATATGGAATTTGTTTTGCTACAAATGAACAAAAAATTTATGTGAGAAATTTTTCATACGATGTATTGCTTGTTTGGTTAATAAGAATTTATTTTAACTGAGATTTCAGCAACTAGAAGCTATGTATAACTTACATTTTATATATTGTCAGCACCTTCCATAGAGTCTGGCATATAGAAGGCGCTCCACAGATGTTAAGTGAATTCTGTTATATTCCTGGTTGTCAAAGGCTTAGGAATAATGGCTTAGGATATGGCATGTTTCTCTTCCAAAAAAGAAAGCGATAAAAAACCCACATATGTCCCAACGCTTTGATCATTCCATAGGTAACTTTTACTTCTCTGTGACTACAATTTTTCATATGGAAATTTTTTTATGATTTTAAGTGAGTGGGCAGGCCTGTGACTATGGTGAAAGTGACTCTGTGTGACTTCTGAGGCTAGGTCGTTAAAGGATACAGCCTCTACCTGGCTCTTTCTCACTCTCTGGATGCTTGCCATTGAAACCCAGCCACTGTGCTATGAGGAAGCCCCAACTAGTCCAAATGGAGAGATCCACATGGAGAAGGACCAAGGTCCCCAGCTGACAGTCCAGTATATGAGTGAGAGTCCTGAGAAGAGTACAGAAACAAGCCTTTGAGTTCCCTCCCCGGCTCAGCTAACACCAAGGGGAGCAGAGATGAGCTGCTTCCGTTAAGCCCTGTCCAACTGCAGATTCATGAGCAAAATAAATGTTCATTGTTTTGAGCCACTAAGTTCTGGGCAATTTGTTATACAGTCCTAGTTACTGGAACAATTGCAGATCTAAAGTGTGGCTTATTAAATGAAAACATTTCACATTTGAATTAAATGATACCTAAAAAACATAAGGCTTCATCATATTTTTAAATTATAAAGTGATCACTGATCATTACATACTAATTGATATGACCAGTGCTATTAATAGCTGCATATGTGTCTTCTTTTCGTCCCCCTTCCTTCTTTTATTCATCCACCCATCCATTCATCCATCCGTCCATCCATCCATCCATCCATCCATCCATTCATCCATCCACTGTCTCTAAATTTTCAAACCACAGCTGATTTACCAGAATGACCAGGATATCATTTGGTATATAGAGAGGAAGGTAGGATGCATGAGGTTGCAGGCCATTTCTGGAACTTATATCATCATCCAAGAATTAGTTGTACTACTTTTGATATCGAGTTGTCTACAATAAACTGGTACTTTTGTTGTTGTTATAATGTTTTTATTTGCATGTAGAATGTCCTAGAAAAAATTAGATTGGTGTCAAAGGACCTAGGTTCTGGCTTTAGGATCACCACTTAATGGTAAGTTATTTATATTTATGGGTCTTAATTTCCTTATCTGTAAAAGGAGGAGAAAATAATTATCTCACTCAATTGTGAGAAACAAATGAGATAACATGTTTGAAGGGTAGAATATGCTTATCATAAATCATCTAAGAGAAGTGAAGATAAATATTTGTTCACCTTAGTGCTCCAATTATAATCCAAACTGCAAAACATAGATTATACACTCATATACCCACTTCTCTTTGAAATTTATCTCTCAGCCAGAAAGACCACATTTGGCACCCATTTTGAATAGAAGAATCTGGACCTGTTTCTGAAAGCAGGAGAAACAGAGTAGATGACCTAAGCTAGTTTAGAACAGTATATAGAAAAATAGATTTTTCAGGATATCTGCCTTTTCATCAGACTGGGAAACAAAAAATTCTCAAATACATTTGAAAGTATTGGAAAGTACTGAGTCAAGATACTCTTAGCTTAAAATACCTATTATTCTTTCACAATTTGTGATCTTGAACTTAATTCTGCCACTCTCTATTCCTGGTATGTACAGAGTCTAAATTTTCCACTAGGGAAATGTTTATTTTCTCCTGACAACTTTGCAACACACAAACTAATAGCAGCAGTAATCTAGTAGTAAATTTAAAATGCAACAGGCATTAGGAAAAGGAAATTTACATTTTAGTTTCTTATTCAAACTTGCATTCACTCCCCCTACCCCCTGCAATCTATACCACTCAACGATTATTTAAATTAATGACAAATGTAACTGGCTGACCGAATGCGTAAAAAACATAAATATCTTTGTTGATAAAAGTTATACCAAAACCCTCTGTGCAACCTGAAAACTAAACACAATTTCTTTAATAAGAAAATTATAAATTTTCTTTTAGTAGCATGCATCCATTTAGAATTTTGTGAACTCCTCATTTTTTTTTTTCTCTTGGTGAATCTTGTTATAATTATGGCTTTCCATTCGAGGAACATTCTTCTTGGTTCATTTTATACTGTATATGAGTTCACTTCTTATGTCTACCCATGGTTACGAAAAGAAGAAAAATTTCTGGGAATTACAAACTGAAAAGGGAAAAATCCACAAAATCCTGTGGGCCTTTAACTAATGATTTATCCAACTATATTTTCCCCTTAGTTAATGTTTGTATGAAGTATGACTTGCAGAGTTCTTATGCTCCATCTCTCTCAAGTAGTTCACTGAAAGAACATAATTACGTTGTTCAGTATGGCTAGAGACCTTAGAAATTGGTGTTGCATGAATATTAAATATGCATTAATATTTCCAACACTATCGTATGGTCTAATGACTGTAACCTGGGCACAGCAATACTTACCCACCAGGTGGTGGTGCACTTTACAAATATCAGCTGTTTATTACTTTTCTTAGGAAGAAAAAAATGTCCAAGAAGTTTCTAGCTTAACCATAAGCCATTCAAAACCATATTTAAATGTGAATTCCCTTCTTTTTCTCACTGGGAGGTTGAACTTAACCTAAAATATTTAAATTTCATCAGCAATTCTAAATATTACATACAGTTGGTCCTCCAAATTTGGGGGTTCCAAATCCGCAGATTCAACCAACTTCAGATAGAAAATATTCGCGAAAAAAAAATTCCAGAGAATTCCAAAAAGCAAAACTTAAATTTTCCACTTACATAGCATTTACATTGTATTTACAATGTTTACATTGCATATACATTGTATTATAAGTAATCTAGAGATGACAAAGTATACAGGAGGATATGCATAGGTTATATATAAATTCTACATAATTTTATATAAGGGACTTGAGCATCCTTGGATTTTGGTATTTGTGGTGGTCCTGAAACCAATCCCCATGGATACTGAGAGACAATTGTACTATAACAAATTTTAGACCAGAATTTAAGTTCTAATATTTTATTTGTTTTATAGCCTTTTTAATTTTTTTTTAAAGTTTTGCTTACAATCTTGGAAAAATTTTCCCTTATCCCCGGTATATACTTTCATTAATGGGAATATTTTCTAGTTGAACCGTTTGTTAGATTTGATGTGTATTTTAAAAAGTAATTCAACAACACTCAAAGGTGAACGTAAGATATCAGTACCGCATCTCTAATACTTGAATTATAAAAACATATTGAGAGAAAAAAAGGCTTATACTTCACATGGTAGAAAGCATTTGTTAGATGATGACTATAATAATGACACTGAGTTCTATCTTTAATAAATACTAATAACCTAGTTTTGATAATACCACAACTGCAATCGCTCTTTCTTTCAATTTTTATTTATTTTTTTAACATGAGACAAAAGAACATCTTCCTCATGTTTATGAAATAACTTTTGTCTATTTGCACTCTTTTGGATTCCTGGGAGATTCAGTTGTAACTGAATGTGGTATCCATGAAAAGTTGACAAATATTAATAAGTGCTGTGATTTCCAAACTAGCATAGTAGTTTTAAAGTCACATTGATAAGGAGTTCATTTAAAAACTTAACCAGATTGCCAGGATAATAAAACCCAAGACCATTAAAACAGAGAAATATGACCGAAAGAAGATAGCCCCAATCAAAAAAATAAACAAAAGTATAAATCCACACTTCTAATCCAGCAATGATTTTGACTATTATCCCCAGTAGTTGACTTATAGCATGCATGTTAGAAGGGGCACAGAAACATAATTTTCCTTTGACACACCAAAAGAACAACCTGAAGCTTTCTACCTCCAGTGGCATTTATAACTGTGGCACATACATTTCTCCAAAAAGCTGTGCCTTTTTGACATCAGTTGGCTCTCTTGCCAGTACTTTTGTTTGGTGCCAGCTTTCCTCTTAGCTTGCATAGCTATAAATTGCCAAGTGATGGGCTGTAAAAGAAGATCTCTGCTTTGTCGTCTCATTAATGAATTAGAAGATGCAAATACCAGACTTCTTACCTTGAACTGACAGACGCATGTCACAGTGTCTCCAATTCTTAAACATTCCCCATCAAATTTACAGGTGTTGGTGTCACAGAGGAAGAGATCATTTTCTCTGTCATCATAACCTCAAATTTAAAGAGAACACACCAGTCATTAAATGTTATAGACTTGAACAAAACAAGAAATATCTTGAAGCTTTAAAAGAACTGCCCTAAATTTTAATTCCAACAACCACAGCTGTACTGCAAGGTCATTCTTTACTGACAACCTAAAAAAATTCTAATTAAGTGATTAATGTTAGTTTCTTTTTTTCACTATTCTTTTCTAGTCAGTTGTCTTTTAATATGCTTTTTTGATAATGCTCTTTTATTTTAGCTTGGGTTAATACTGGCAGTGGTGGATGAATATTTGACACTTGCTTCTTAGCTTCCTTATTATTTTCTCATTAAGTAGACTACAGTTTATGACCCCCAAACTTCACAGTTTAGAAAAGAGCTGGTGATGGTCTCAGAATGCCGTTTACCATTTCTTTATCTTTAATCATTCTTTTGCTTTAAGGTCTGCAACAACCCCTTATTTGGAATTTTTCCAGACAAAGAGGAAACAAAGCCCTAATAATAAAGATAAACAGGCACAGTGTTTTCTCTGATGGTCTGTCTGGCTCAAATGAAGATTGATCACCTCCAAGTTAACAGGGGTAAAAAAGGGTGCCAGGTTCTTGACAATCTGCCTGGAAAACCAGTTTATTTTCTTTAGTTTCTGCATATAAGATATCTGGTAATAATGAATTTCTTGATTGTCAACCCCAATTTCATATTTAAGTTAGTTGGTTCCTAAAACAGTACCATAGTTAGGGATGAAACAAACTAGTCATGTGGGGCTACAAAGCTATCAACATTCCAAACAATTGATTTTGCAGGTTACTTAATATTCCTATGATAAAGCACCTAAAAAGTGATTAGGTACCTGCAAAGTGGAACTTAGTCTATCCAAAATAACATATATGCATGCATGAGCCACGAATAAGTTAAAGAAAACATGCTGAGTTTTATAAAAATGCCAAATTTAGAAATTGCAATTTAGAAAGGGCAATATATTGACCCAAATCTAACAAGGTTGCAAATCTCATCTTGTCTTTAAAAAGTGCAAACTACAATAATGTATAATAATTTTCCTTGTGGAATTTACATCAGTAACTACCCAGGACGACATATTCTTTTATCCTATAAGTTACAGTTGGTCATTCCCTCTTCTCCAAAGTTACATACACTTCAGCTCACACACATCCCCGAAAGCCACTTTATTCAGAGCTAGATTCAACTTCCGTGGAATTATATATACAGAAGATGAAAAATTACATACACACTTGCTAAAACTAGAACAGACCAGACCTTGGGGACAATACCCAGGCATGTTAATGCAGTTTAAAATGCCAGTGAAATCACACCACAATCCCGCCGGTATACTATGGGCTGTCATACTGAAATGCGAAGCTACTCGGACAGTGCAGCAACTCCCATCCTCGGGCCCTATTTAATTAGGAGGCTTCAGCACAGCAAAGCTTGCCAAGCTCTCGCGTTCAGACTCGGAAGGGACCCGAGCAAGCAAGAAGAGCGCCTGACGCACTCCAAGGAAGCCTGCCCAAAAATGGAGGAGTCAGCGCCCAGTGGGGTCAGTTTTGCCCTCCGCCCGCCTACGCGTGAGCCTGCCCGGCCTTGGTCATGCACAGTCCGGCCTGGTAGACGGGCGAATGGTTCTTGTCTCAACTTCCTTCGACCATCTAGGAGCTTGGGGAGGGAGGCAAGAGAGAGGCAATTCGGGGATGCAAAAACAACGTCTTTTGCAGCCAGCTAGAGAAGGAGGATGTGTATGCATGTTTGTGTGTGTGTGTGGAGAGAGACAGAGAGAGAGACACACAGAGACAGAGAGAGAGAGGCAGAGAGAGAGAGTAACTGAATCTCTTGAAACACAAGCTCCTTTAGAATTTCTGTGACCTGGTCTTGAATGCCAGACAAGTGCACCCTCATGGTACTTTTGCCAGTAATCAGTGTTTCCCCTGCAGTCACCATTTGATTTATTGCTTTCTCCCTCGTTCTTTCTCATAAACTTATTTCTCTCTCTTTTTTGCTAGACTTTTTTCTTTAGTGACAGAAAAGGTTCTGTTTTAATGTTTGCCCAAGGATTGGTGCTCTTTTCAGTGAATCCACAAAACCATCCCGTTTAATATTTCTTAAAATCTCCGCAGCTCCAGTTTAAGTGCAAGGACGCAAAGGTTCCTACACCTGCACTTTCTGTCCTCCCCAGGACCCCCGCCCCCTTCCTTAGCGGCCTGGAACAGTTCTCTGTGCTCCTCTGGGTGGAGGTCGGTTTGGAGCGGTTGGAGTCGAGGGGCTTGGGGAGACGCACTTGGGGAGGTTGGTCTGTACTGGAAACGCGCGTTTCCTCTGAGGGGTTAAGGGGTCGGGGGCTGGGGTTCTGGACTTACCAGAGCAGTTCCAGCCGGTGGGCGTTTGGCAATCACTTAAGGAGGTAGGGAAAGCTGCGAGCTTCACCGGGCGGGCTACGATAAGTAGCATTACAGGCAGCAGCAGCAGCCAGCAAAAGCCCTCGCAAAGTGTCCAGCTGCTGCACTGCCGCGGGGACTCCCACAGCACCATGACTAGTTCGCGCAACTCTGCAGCAGCAAACGGCTTCCGAAGAACACAAGATCGCGGGGGTCAGGCAGCGGGCTACTGAGCATCCCGCGGACAGCGGCAGCAGAGGCGGCGGCGGCGGCAGTGGCACCTGACGGGGAAGCAGCAGCCAAACCCGCGCATGATCTCCAGAGTTTCAGCAACATCCAGTGACCCGGCTCAGCCCCGGGAGCGAGAGGGTCGTGCACCGAAAAGCCGCACCGGAGACGAGGTAAGCTGCTGCCATAAGCAGAGGGCTCTGGCAAGCCGGGGCAGCAGGAGGAGACCGGAGTCCAGAGGGAAGAGGAGAGGAGCCCAAGGGGGCTGGGTGGAGGGAGAGTCAAAGCGCCCAGCAGCCTAGCAGCCGCCTCTCGCGCTCTGCCGCCCGCATCCCTCTGGCGTTTGGGAAGCAGCAGGTCCTTAGCCCGCCCGGGATCACGTGGGAAGAGGCAGTCGGGTGTTGATTGGCGGAGCGGGATGCAGGTCCCGGAGGGAGGGGTCGGCGAGGAGGTGCTAGGAGGAGACGACGGCCGACGCCACAGATGGGCTAGCTCACCAGGCGCTGGCCCGAGTGGGGCTAGGCGGGGATGGCTCAAGTGAGAATCGCGGGCTTCAGAGCGGGCGACTCCCACACCTTTAAATACCACCTGCCCTTTCACTCTCCGCCGCAGGACGCCCCCTACCGAGCGCTGGGTCAGATCTCGCGCCCCTCTTCCGTGCGTGACCCCGGGCGGCGAGCGCCCGCCGCGGCTGGGTGGCGTCTCTCTGAGCTGGAGCTGGTGAGGGTGGAGGTGGCTGAGGAGCGGTCGCAGCAGGGAGGAGAGGGGAAAGAGGGCACAGAAGAGAGGGCGTCCTGCTGGCGCCCGGCGCTCTAGCGTGCGGGAGCGCGCCGCCTGGCTCTAACGGCATGCAGCTGGGAATATCGCCGCGGAGAGCCCACGGACGTTTCTCTAGGGAGCAGCAGGAAGCAGGAGAGGGTGAGAGGCGGTGGTGTGAGTACAGCTCTGGCTGGCCTGAAAGAAGCAGCAGTTCCCACAGGAGCCTGCGAACCTCAGGCTGCTCAACGAGCGGGCTCAACCAGCCAGCCAGGCTCTCTCTCCGCTCTCTCTCTCTCTCTCCCCTCCCCTCCCTGGCCCCTCACAACCCAGAATCAGACCGAGGAGTGGGAGGTTTGAAGCCCTCTCCCCACCAAACATTCGTCTCCAGCCGGGAGCCTATTTGTGCGGCTGGCTGCCTGGGAGGTGCGGGCAAATGTGTTTCGAAGGTTAGATGTGGTCTGGACAAGTGGTCAGAGAGTGGCAGGAAGGCTGCTCTGCATCAGCCTCGGCGGGTTGCCGGGCGCATCCGCCGAGAAGCGGCGTCTGAGAAGAGCGGCTCTCTTTGGCGGCGCGGGTTGTGGCCCTGGGAGCTTTACGCGGGTCTCTGCCGGATCGCCAGAGACGTGGGCGAGGCAAGAAGGTCTCACTCGGCAAGTCTCTTGTTCTGCGCCTTTTCTTCTTTGGCCCCAGCCAGCGCCTGGCAAACGGCGTAATAGGACCCGCCTTCCGTCTGCTGCATTCTTCACGCAGTTAGACAACACTCTTTAGCCTTATGGTATTTTAGTCTCTAGTAACGAACGGGACCCAGAGCTTCCCGGGACACGGATGGAGAGGAGCATCTTTCTCTCGTGACCCGGGTCGTTGTTGCACAGTGTTTTGGATGAGTTTTCTATGTGATTATTCAGTGTCTTCTATGCTGTGTGATTGTTCTGTGATTCAGGATTTTTTTTTCCTTCTCTTCCCGTACCCTCCTTTCTCTATCCCCCCTCTCTCCCTTCCTCCCCTCCTTCCTTCCCCTCCCTCCCTCCCTCCCTCTCTCCCTTCCTCCCTCCCTCCCTTCCTTCCTCTTTCTTCTTTCTGTTTTTCTTTCTTTCCTTTATTTCAAGAGCCCTCATCTCCTCCTTATTTTTCTTTTTAAATCTTGCCTTTCTCCCTCTCCTGTGTCCCTTGAAATTAGAAGAACATTGCGTGATAGCATCTCACAGGCAATTAGCGTCCATTCCCAATCACTTAACGGAGGAACCAATACCCTTTGAAAACAGGGACTATCTATCCTTTGCAGGCTCCACCAGAAACACAAACTATACCCAAGCTATCTTTTTAAGTACTTTAACCTCCAAACTGCTCCCACTTCCTTGCTTTTTAACTTCTCCTTTGAGAGATGTGATCGTGCAGCACCTCAGTGCCTCAAAGAAATCTTTTTTTTTTTTCCTGTGTGAAACCCATCTCTTTATCTTATATCTCCGCCTCCGCCCGGAGGTTCCCCCCCATCCCCCCGCCCACCTCCAAAGATTCCTGAATCTCTGTGTCTCTAGCTCCTGGCAATTAAGCAGCAGATCCCAGCATTCTAGTCGGTGGCATCGCGCTCCTCACCGACGAAGACTCCATTAAAACAGATCAATTTGACCAGAGGTTGGAGGCATCAGAAAATCGGCTTCTAGACAGTGCAGCTAAATTCTTCAAGGAAACGGAATGCCCATTAGATAGAGCTGACAGCCGATATGGCAAAAACAAGGAATCAGAGATGTCTTTTCGCTGCACTCTTTCAGCAGAGAGGGCAACATAAATACACGCCTAATGTAGATCAGGATTTAACAACTCCCCAGTTCAAAGTGAGGACATGTCATTTTCCATAGCAAGGCTGGTGTGGTAACTAATCAGGCTTATGAAAATAAGTCATGCTTGAAACTGAAGGCAAAGTCCTTAAAAGTGTTTATGCAGGAATTATGATAATGAAACAGGACCTGCTAGGGTATCAGTGCTTGGCTATAGCAGTAGAATTTTACGGAACCTCTTAGCTGAGTAAAACTGTTATTGAATTCTCTGCTAAGTAAGTTTTTGGCATGCTTTCTAATAATATGTACTCTTCCTAAGACATTTTGCCCAAAGTAACTTAAAACTCCAAAGGAGTTAATTACTGGTTGTGACTAGTTAACAAAAGCAGTTGCTTCCACAGAGGTTCTTTAAATTATTAAACAGTTTGAAGCAAAGCCTTTCCAATAGGAATGCTGTGATTTTGTTCAGCTTACTTTGTACTTAGTGTTACAGTGCCACCAAGAAACAAATTCTGAAACTGGCAAGCACCACCAAGTGGCAGAATAACATCATTCACTGAACAGAGCATCGTATTATTGAATACGTAAATAAAAATATATACACTATTTAGCCTCATCATTAGTACCAAGGAAGTAGACGGGCCTTAATTTTTATGGCAATGAAGATCGGATTAGTGATTGGATTAGTGCTTCAACTTTCCCCCCAACAGGATCAAATCCGTTTACTTATTAGAATCGAATTTAAAGCTAGGTCTATGAATTGTACTTTGCATGGTGCATTATATGATTACTAGTGGTACAATCCAATCATATCATGCATCTGTAAAAATTTTTATTTTAAAATACTACACCATATTTGCTTTCAATATTCCTGAGCTAAATCAGTTTATTTGCAGTATACACACTCTAGAATTAGCTCTGAGGGGGTCAAATTGTCATAGTTTTAGATAGAAATAGCACAGAAAAATTTTTTTTAAGTTTTTTCCCCCACATGGAAAGGACATCATTAAGAAGTATGAGATTACTCAGAGCTTTAATGGGAGAGGGGGAGGTTATCCTAGAACAATAATAATTTAAGATAAATAAACGAACCTGGGAAAATAAGACACACTGACAGTCAGAGCTCTGACTCCTTTCTGCTCTCTAATACTTTCTGATGCTTCAATAATGGTAAGAGATGTAGTATGCTTTTTAGGTATCAGACCTTGTGTCATACAGTAAGGAATATATTGTTTTTATTTAATTCCCACAACACCCCAGCACCTACCATGAGACAAGGAATGTCATCATTCTTATTCTACAGAAAAGGCATATGGCTTTTAAAGCATCAAGCAACTTGCCCCACTTAACAAACTAGCAGTGGCTCAGCTAAAATTCAACAGTTCTGTCTGTATCAGAGCCTGAGACCTAAGTCACCATATTCTGTTGTATGGCTGCCTCTTAGCCTCTGAGAAAGGAAACAGTAACTGGGAACACACCTGCTCTGTCCATGCAGCCTCTTTGTCTGCCCTTTTTATGGAGCACCAGGAAGACCCACACTCATTAAATCTCAAACATGAGGAATGAGATCCAGTAGTTTCTATACTTGGAATTCATACTTGAAATTCATATGAATTACTTAAGAAGCTTTTTAAAAGATAAACAAATTCGAGGCCTCACTAGCATGGATTCTAATTCAGAAAGCCTGGGGTTTGACTGTGGAATCTATATTTTAGTATTCATTTTTGAAAACTAAGGCTTCTTGCATCTATATGAGAAGCGAAAGGATATCTGGGTTCTTGCTCAGTTTTCATAGGACTTTTGGCACAGAGGTTTCTAAAACAGGTTCTAAAAGGCTTATACTCAGTGTGCAGATGAACTGTTGTACACGTCTGACTCTCTATCTACCATTAAGGATTGAATTTTCATATGCATATGTTTACCAAATATGTATTAAGCTTCTATTATGTCTGATTTACTAACTTTGTGACTGCAGATGGTTTCCTCATTTGTAAAATGTGGGTAATAATAATACCTATCTCCTAAGGTTCTTTTGAAGATTAAGGGAGATATAATGTGTGATTTAATGGTAATGGCCTTGGGGAGAATGCCTATATAAATCAATGAATGAATGAATACATAAATATGTGTGTGTAGTTATATATATGTATATATATATAAAGTAATTAAAGATATACAAGTCATATGTGTATATCAAAATATACAATATATTGATACTGATAATGAAGTATTGTATCATTTTCATATCTAACCCAATACCTTAAAATTTTGTCCCTTAATTTGTAGCCTACCTCAGATAGATAGGTATAATGTCCCAAATCATTATTCCCTCAGTTTTAAATAATTTATTAACATAAAATGCATATTATATTATCAGTAAGTAATAAATATATTGAACATTGTGGTTAATTTTGTAGACCAAATGCTATTGACAATGTTTCAGAGAAGTCATCTTCATTTCTGGTTGATATTTTTAACTGAGAGTAATTAAATTTGCTATTTCTCCACCCTTTGCTACTATTAGTTAATGATGCATAAATAACGAGCAGTAATTTAAAGTAATAATTTTATAGAAGAAAGTTTTCTCCTTGCCTCATCGATTCCTGTGTCTTTAATTATTTTTGATAGTTTATATTTAGATTTCAGCACTGGTGAAATAGTTTATTTCCTCTTAGGGCAGTGGTCCCCAATCATGAATGTACATTGTAATCACCTGGGGAATTAAAAATAACTGCTTTAGAGTCCCCACTCCAAGACTTGGAATCTCTGCAGGTGAGGCAGAGGCATTGGTATGTATTTTTAAAGTTTCCCTGGTGATTGTAACGCATAGCCTTTGTTGATAACCACTGCCAGTGGGAAAGTGAAATCAGTAGGCATTTCCTCATTATACAAATATCCAAGTTTCAGCAGGTTAAAGAGTGATATTTTTCACTTAAAAATTTTAAAATAAGCATCTCACAAAAGCTACTCCTTGATTAAGATATTTAACAAAAGCAATAAGCAGCAGTTAATGTTTGCCACTAGTTTGCCAATAGTTTTTGGGGAAAAAAACCCTATTATTTAAAAAGAGCTAGATATGCAAAGCAGTAGACACCTCAGTATAATTTGGTGTCTTTTTATTTACAAACTCGAAACAGTTTTCAATTGCTATTTAATTTAATCATAGCCTTATCTTGGAGTTTAGTTTAATACTGTTCTTCAAATCATTATGAAACATTTTTTTCTTTTCTGCAGTCAGAAGCAGGAGCTTGAATCAGTTTGGGATGAAACTGCTTTTTATGTCTATCTTTGGCTACCTGTGGCTTTTATTGAACTAGATTAGAAGTGGACTACACCCTGGCTTTGTGAAAAGAATTAGTAACAGGAGTTCTTCCAATTTGTGTAATTAGTATCATTTCTCCCTCTATTATCTGTGACATTGAATTGTTTTTTGTTTGGGTTTTTTCTCCCTCAAATTACTTGTCTGTGGCAGAGCAGGTCACTCAAGAACTGATGTTCTCAACCATTTTGCTGCTCCTTCTAAGCAAGTGTTTCTCCCCTGCCTCACCCCCCAAGAGAGGAAAAAAAAGGAGGGACAAGGCTTCTGTCATAAAATAAATTTGGGAAATGCTTCGAGTAAAAACTGCTCAGCACTTGTAGCTTCACGATACACATTTGCATATTAAAGGCTCTGAGGAACCCTGCAGTAAAATCAGACTAAAACACATCAAATAAAACTAAACACCTGTGTAACTTTACTGAATTCAAATTTTTCCAATATTATTTGATCATGGAATCCCTTTTAGCAAGAAAACACTACAAAAAACTACGGCAATGGATTTCTATGTCTTACACCATTAGTAACAATAGTTTAGAGGAATGAGGCTTTTTAAAAAATGGTGTCAGTGTGTTAGATGTGAATGATAATCATTTCCTCTGACTTCTCTTTTCACAGAAACAGTAGTAAAGTCGGCTCACAGTAGGGTAAATATTCCTCAACCATATCGTCCCATATGATTTTCCCTGTCATCATAAACATGTGGGAAGATGATTAAAATGTCAGCCCTACCACCTTACAACCTTTAAAATTTTTCCTCAATTTTGTCTTATGTAAACTCAAAATTAGATGCTCTAATATCCTTAGCAGTGATTGTAACATAGGATCTGATACAGATTGTGTCTGATAACACTACTTTCTGAAAAACTGTATCTTACATTGTTGAACATGCTAAAAATGTTTAAATAGAAATTTTCACAAGATTTTAAAGAGAATTTAATTGACTTCTTTACACCTCTATACTTATCTCTTTGCTGTGCAGCAAAAATCTGGACACTTAGCCACTCACTGGCTATTATTAGAGCTTATGATATAATGGCAAGGCAAGGGCACACAACAGGGGCCAGGCATCTGTACACACATGGGCTGGAGTCTTTGCCCTGACACTTACAAGCTGAGTGTCCATGGGCAAGTTACTTGGTTTTCTGTGTTGGCCAGAGTTCTTTTCATCACTTGAGTAACGAAGAAACTTAGCCTGTTGTAAGAGGGAGAATATGTGGTGGAGCTCTAGCGGAGGAAGGAGGCAGACTACAGGAAGGATTGAAATCTATAAGTAGAAAGTCATCCAGAAAGTTAAGGCAGACGGTCATTTTATCTTTCTGTGGCAGCTTCTTCATTTTATTTTTCCTTTTTTTCTTACTTTAGCTATTTCCATCCTTCTTTCTCCCCATAGACCAGTTTTCTCTGCAATCCTAACATCCCTGTCTCACATGTGAGTGTTTATAAATTGTATCTTACTGCATTAGATGTCTACTGTATGTTATATATGTATTATTATGAAATTGTATATATTTTAAATTTTAGTACATCTAATAATGGAGAAGAGATGTCTCCATGGAAACTTATTTAATAACTATAAAACTAGCTTAGTTTTTAGTTTAGGTAAATTCTCCAATTTACTTTTTAAAAATCCTGATTTTCGTATGTAAGATTTGCTTTTCATATTAAAATAATTAGTCAAATAATGTTGAATTTCAAAGATCTTTAATTGCAGCTCAGGGACATAATTCTTTGTCCATGTGTACCCCAAGATGTACCAAAATTCTTTATACATAGTTGACATTCAATGGATGATGCTAAATTAAATTAAAATGCTAAAGCTAAGCACATTAATCATCACTCTCCAGAAAGGGTGCACCAGAAAAGTTAGTGAAATCACTTTGTAATAACCTGGAAGTTCAGTGTAGACCTTTTTTCATTAGGCAACACTTTTGTTTGTTTGTTTGCCGTGTGGCTTGTGGGCTGTGGGATCTTAGGTCCCTGACCAGAGATTGAATCCGGGCCCTCAGCAGTGAGAGCATGGAGTCCTAACCACTGGACCGCCAGGGAATTCCCAGCAACACATATTTTGGATTAAAAAAGGAAGAACTGCGAAGGTGATGTTTGAACACACCAGGGAGCACCTCAGCAATGGCTAGTGTTGTTGAATTCCTACTTCTGCCTAGGTGTTCCCTCAGGAGTGGTCATTAGTCTCAGTGTCTCATGTGGGCAGAACTTTATTCATGGTCTCAGCCTGTAATTGTGCCTTTATTTTTCTTTACCTTTGTATTTCCCATTGCTTCAAGTCAGGAGATCAGCCACCCAATTCATCAGATCATAAGCAAAATAAAAATTGTCTTGATGTGAAATTTGAGATTTTCAAGTGACATGAACAAAGAGAGAGAAGGTAAGCAGCAGGTGATATTTGGGGGCCTCTCTCACACATACTACATATGTGTGTATAAGCATGTACATACATGTAAATAATATACATGTGTAAATATGTTTGTGTGCATGTATACATCTACATGTGATAAACAATTCAAACCATAAAGAACAGATTATACAGGGTCATCCTGCCTTTCTAGCTTCCAGGTCTTCTTATTCCACAGAGGTAACTGCTGCTGCTAGACGTTAGAACCCTTCTAGATTTGTCCAGGCATATATTCTCTCTCTCACATTAAATACATAGACTCATTTAAAAATGTGCTGAGTACAATGATCTTCCGTTCTTTATATATATGTGTGTGTGTTTATATATGTGTGTACATATGTGTATATATATGTATATATGAGAGGAATCAAAATACAAATGTATACATATAAATATATACAGGCATACACACATATAAATATATATAGGCATACCTTGGAGATACTGTGGCCTCGGTTCCAGAACATCACAATAAAGAGAATATCACAATAAAGAGAATATCACAATAGAGTGAGTAACACATTTTTTTGGTTTCTCAGTGCATATAAAAGTTATTTTTACACTTTGCCGTAGTCTTTTAAGTGTGCAATACATTATATCTAAAAAAGTAATGTGTTTACTTTAATTAAAAGTATTTTATTGCTAAAAAATGCTAACTATCATCTGAGCCTTTGACGAGTCAATTTTTGCAGTAGTAACATCAAAGATCACTAATCACAGAGCACCAGAACAAATATAATAATAATGAAAAGTTATGAACAAATATAATAATAATGAAAAGTTATATTGTGAGAATTACCAAAATGTGACACAGAGACATGAAGTGAGCAAATGCTATTGGAAAAATGGCACCCATGGACTTGTCACAAACTTTCAATTTGTAGAAAAATGCAATGTCTATGAAGTGCAATAAACTTAAGAGCAAGAAAATGAGGTATGCTTGTTTAAATACATTTTTGTATATTTATATGTGTGTGCATGTGTGTATCCTTTTGATTTCAAATGGATTCTTACCATATACATTGTTCTATTTCTTGCTTTATTCACTTAACACAAGGAGAGCTACTTCATTTGGCTGGGTAGAATTCTATGTTGAATATCTCATAACTTATTCAGTCCATTATTTATGGACATTTATTTTATTATTTGCTAATTAAAATTAATGCAGCAGTCTGCTGTCTTTTCAACAAGGATATCTACCCCATTCCCCCAGTAAAGAGTCTAAAGGCCACAATGACAGCATAACTATGCTTTTAGGGGGAAATAATGAGGTAGCTAGCAAACAAAGCCTTACAGTTTTGTTTTTAACTACTCTTAATAAGGAATGCATTTAACCTAAGTACAATATTGGAAATATTAGAAAAGTCTTTCAAACTTAATTCTGATATTCTTGCACACAAACGTTGTAGTTAGAACATAATTTCTCACAAGCTGATTTTCTCCAATTGCTGGCATAGTACATAACGATCCTACTAAAATCTAATGCAATATTAGTTGTCGTATTATAAAATTCAATGTAATGTGGGTTGGTCTGGAACTCTTTCCAAGGGAGCTTAATTATATCATACAAAGATAGTTGCATCAGTTAGAAATAGTGTTTAACATGACACATCAGTGTAGACAGAGTGAATTAGCTCTTTCCTCTCATAAAGCCAAATCTTTCTTTTTCTGAATTATAGAAACTTTAAATATGGTGCTTTCCCACATACACAGGCATTTGGATATAGATTAGCAATCACACAGGCAGCTTTAGGGTAATGGCCAGGACTCTGAACTTTGGTTGGAATCTAAGTTCTGGCTCTGATTCTTGAAGCTATGTGAGCCTCATCTCACTGGCCCTCTTTGTATCATCCTCATATATGTAACTGTCCAGTTACATATGTGAGGATTAAATGAGATCTGTTATCTGCAAGGCGCTATGCAATTGGACAGGTATTATTTGCTATTGATACTTGCTGAAGTGTGTACAAGGCAAAGGAAATTTATGTGATTTGGTCTTTGCTGCTGAAGTCTGAGTCAGAAACCATGAAAATTACTGGTGATGTCTCAGCCTTCAACAATCTGTATTGAGAAACTGCTCCTAATTGAAGAGCAGGGTAGATATAAGTTTATTATTAAATCACTGTATATATGATATTTTATATTTTTTACATGTGGACTAATGAATTCCAGAAGACTAGTAAACTTTAGAAAATAGGGCCTATATACTTTATTTTTATTTATTTTTAATTTTTTTTTGATGTGGACCATTTTTAAAGTGTTTATTGAATTTGTTACAATATTGTTTGTTTTATGCTTTGGTTTTTTGGCCCTGAGGCATGTAGGATTTTAGCTCCCCGATCGAACCTGTGCCCCCTGCATTGGAAGGCGAAGTCTTAACCACTGGACCGCCAGGGAAGTCCCAGGGCCTATATACTTTAAACATAATTATATCACATTGTCTGAAGTAGAAATTAATGGATTTTCTTCATAACTCATCATTTTTTTGAAATTCTGATCTCTGATTTTCCCTTAAGCAAATGAAACAATAATTTAGACATTTTAAACATCTTTTTAAAGAGCTTTGTAATTGACTTATATGTCTTTAAGATATTTGTGATACATGATACCTTGTGTGAGTGAGGTGAGAAACACAATGTTGTTGGTGACTGTGGAAAAAACCAATATTAATTTTATGACCAAATAATTCTTGTAGTAGGTGAACTTTTTAATTATGTATTTGTGTTAATGTTAATCATATTTACACAGCACTTGCTTCTTACAAAGCTGTTCAAATAATTCTCATCATTCTTACAACACAGGTATTTTTATTGCCATTTTAGGGGTCTGGAAATTAATATTAAAAGATTTATCCTATGTTTTCTAACTTAAGATTCAATGTTCTTTAAGAATGAACTTACTTTTTGAGTTGTCAGGATAACTACCAAGAATGGAAAGAAAGCTTTTCTAGCTAGACTACATGGATTGTAAATATCAGTTTTTAAAACTGTTATTATAACGTAAGTGATTGCTTCCTTGTTATGCACATTCTCGCACTTGCAACATTGTACTGGAAATGGATGCTAATAACTTGCATTTGGCTTGTGCTTTAATGCAGTAGAATAGCGCATTTCTTAACTGTATATCATTTAGAATGGTCTAGCATTTAGAAGAACGCTCTGTTCAGAGGCTTTGCACACACGACTGGGAGGATATTGTGGTGAAACTATCAACAATAGTTCCATTAATAAATAAAAAAGATATCAACAATAGCTTATACCTTCATCTAATGGGTACTAATGCATCTTACATGACATATGTGAAGATAAATTTACAGCTTTAATAGGCTTACAGTCCATAACAATAACCGATTTCACTAACACGTTCTACTTCTCTAATAAAATATTGTCTTGCCAGTGTCATTTGATTGAAAGGTAAGAAGATAGATGCTGCTGCTTTTATTGACGTAGCAACAAAATGCCCTCATCTTGGTGAACAATATGTATTTGTATTACATATAACATATTAAGAGCATTGCCATTTTGTACCAAATTACATTTCATAGAAATGTATATCTAAGAAACATTAATTTATCTGTCTGGAGCCATAGGTCATTTCAGTTCAACTTTTTTTTTTTTTTTTTAGCGGTACGCGGGCCTCTCACTGTTGTGGCCCCTCCCGCTTCGGAGCACAGGCTCCGGACGCGCAGGCTCAGCGGCCATGGCTCACGGGCCCAGCCGCTCCACGGCATGTGGGATCCTCATGGACCGGGGCACGAACCCGTGTCCCCCACATCGGCAGGCGGACTCTCAACCACTGCGCCACCAGGGAAGCCCAGTTCAACTTTTAAATGTTATTTATTTTTCCTCCACTTTATTTCCGAGAAGATTTAAGACAAATTTAAGTGAGTTGATTTGTCATTTTGGTATGTCTGAAATTGTGCGCACAAGGTGGCAATCAATCGGTTCACTCTTTAAAATTCTGACTTCTACAGACATACTCAAAATTATTTCAGTCATAGATTCCTGTTCTTAAAATTACTTATCACGAGTTTTAAACACATGAAAGTCTAAATAATGTTAATTCAAACATTAAATAAATCTTAACTTTATTGTTTTCCCCACTTTAACATTATGATGACAGCCTTGTGTAAAAAGTCTTCTGAAATCTCATTAATTTCATTACCTATTTCACTGTGGAGTTGTAAGCTCTTTTCTATACATCATTTGTACTTATATTTTAGAGGATCACATAACTGAGAAGTGGTTAAAAGATAAGGTTCTTCCAGAAAAATATTCATAAGCTTATATCACAATATTTTGCCTGTAGTTTCAGATTAAAAGACCTCTTCAAAACCCACATATGACCCTTAGAATAAACACTATTTTATATGAGTTTTATTTTTTATGGGGAAAATAACACCACCAAATTATATAAGCCATTTTCATGAAAAAGAAGCAATTTGTTACAGAAACATGATGGTTTCTTTCCAGATGACTTGGTTCACTTTCTATTTCCATCATGTAGATCTTTCGAGCCCTTTCAAGCATGTCAACTGAGGAAGCTGGTTGCATATGATCAATTAACTAGTTAGCATTATAAATAGTTTTATTATTAAATTACATAAGATTTTCGACTGGGGAATATTGGAGGTGAAATACAGTATGAAGAACTAGGAAACTATGTTGAATGCATCTCTTGTATCTTATTACCAAAGGACATATTTGTATAGTATGTATAACATATTTGTATAATTATTTAATATTTGTTTTTATATCAATCTAAAGTTAGACAAGAGAAAATATATTTCAAATATATGTACATCGGTATAGCTTACAAAGCATGTAAATCAATATCAATGTCCCACTTCTTTCATGATCAATACTGTCTTTAGAAGTAAAACTTCAAACTAAAAACAAAAAAACAGTGTCATCAAAAGAATTTTGTAGACCATTTTAAAAATTATGGTGACTTTGAGAATATTTCTGTATCTTTGAATATATTGTATCTCAGCATCTAGAATTAGATGGTATTACTAACAAGCATGCAGGCAGTAGAAAAGTCCACTCCAGTTGTTGCTTGCTACAATTTTTTCTTGATTCACATGCAGTGAATTTACGATAAGATAAAATAAGTAAAGCAAAGAAACACCTCTTATAACAAGAGGGAGATGAGAATACAAATTTGATATTTATATCAGTCTTGTATTTAATTTTCTCAACTTTCAGCCTCATTTCTCTTCTACATCCTCTCATGCTGCAACTTTTTTTTATTACTATCTGAGTTTTTTTTTTTTCTGGGTTAAGTTAGGGTTTAATTAGGAAGCACTATTAGAACAATAAAATAACAGAAATACTTAAATCTCTTATCAATGATTTTTTTTTTGTAAAAATAGGAAAGACTATGTTGCTGCAGGATTAACCACAATTTACAAATAGTTTTTATTTTCAGTTGTTGGGTCGCAACCTCAGCAGTTTCCTGGGTGAAATCTGAAACTGGCCTCTATACATGGAGGGCAAGGAGAGTCTGAAAAAAGGCAGACAGACTACTCCAGACTGGTAGGTAGTGGGTTTAATAAGCCAGGGAATTTATAAACGAGGCTTGTCTTGGGAGATAGAAAGACAAGTAGATCTCCACAATGACCCCCACACATCACCGAATCTTAAAAGTTTATATAGAGGTCTTAAAGGGGTTTGGTCACATATACTGTCCAAATGGTCTCAACAACACCTTACTCTCTTAAAGCTTCATCCTTGAGACCCATTCCCACTGTGGCAAGGGTGGGGAGAATGTACATTCCGAGGCCAGAAGAGGGAGTGAGATGCCTCAATTGCCCTGGTCCAGCTCTTGGGTCAAATAGAAGTCACGTCCTTTGGATGACCTCCTCCAACATCAGTATATTGATTTATTGTTAGTAATTTAAGGGCATTCATCTACCTTTCTCATCACCTGGGTGTCATACACACAATCACACAGCTACATACTGAAAAGTATGTAGATGAGTGTGTGAACATGTCGTCAGATTGTATATTCATTTCTTCTACCATGTTGAATGTCTACTATGAGTCAGATCCAAGTTACCTCTGAGGACATACAAGGGAACGAGATTGACAATCTTAAGGGGTTTAATAGGGAAATGGGTTTAGTGGGAAAGATAAACATTAAATAAGTAATTACCCAAATAAGTCACTCTGAAAGTTTCCATGGAGGAGCAGTGCAGGGTCCTACTGCACTTGAGTATATAGAGTGTATAATACACCAATCTGATCTAGGGACTCAGGAAATTGGTCATTCTTTTCTTCACTCACTCATTTAGATATTGGAGTTTCTCAGGATTTCTGTCTCCCTCCCATACTTTTTTTATCTTCCACTTAGGTAGAGTTGAGGGTGAATCGTTATGGGAAATTGAGAAGGTGTCTCTATTTAGGAAGGGGAAAATCATGACATACAAGTGTTTATAGAGGACTGAGTTAACAATTTGTCATAAGTTTTGGAGATGCTAAGTAAGATGAGGGTTAAAAATGTGCCACCTGGGGCTTCCCTGGTGGCTCAGTGGTTGAGAGTCCGCCTGCCGATGCAGGGGACACGGGTTCGTGTGCCGGTGCAGGAAGATCCCACATGCCGCGGAGCGGCTAGGCCCGTGAGCCATGGCCGCTGAGCCTGTGCGTCCGGAGCCTGTGCTCCGCAACGGAAGAGGCCACAACAGTGAGGCCCGCGTACCGCAACAACAACAACAAAAAATGTGCCACTTGACTTTTCAATGTGATGTTCATTGGTGACTTACCAAGGACAGTATTAACGGGATGGAATCCAGAGAGATGGTGGGCTGGGAAGTGGTATCAAGAGATTGACTCAGTTCATCTGACTGACAATGCAAGCTTTATGAGGGCAGGAATTCTGCATCCCCAGCAACTATAACAATGTCTAGCATATTTTGCAGTTATAAATAATTGTCAAATAAATGAATGATAGGAGTTCTGGAGGGTAAGAAGAAATCAAATCTTATAGATTATGTGGGGAGTTGTAAATCATGTTAAAGGCTTTTGGTTTGCTGCTTCCTAAGTATAATGCTTTCAAGGATTTAACTCAGAGCCTAGCCAGATTGTATTTATGTTTTAAATTGATCACTGTGGCTTTTGGGTGTGAAACAGATTTTTAAGGGAGCAGGCAGGCCAGTTATAAGGCTTCTTCAGTTTTCCTGATTGGGAAGAAGAAAATCTGGAATAATTGAGAAAGCAATCAAGCCCAAATGACCAGAGAATGGGTGAACAGAGTGTGGACTGTTTGAATCATTTTGGGGTAATGACCCGATCAATGACATTATCTTGCAAATAATAAATGATGAAAAGTGAAGTCTCTACTCTTTAGATTACTGACATTTGCAGGTAGCATAGTTCCTGTTGCTTTTATCCTTTAACGAATATGACCACTCTGTGACTGAGGAATGGGGCTGTCACTGTATAACTCTGAACTTGTAAGGACTATTTCAAACCTGTCCTAGAACCTGAAATTATTTGTTATTTTTACAAAGCAGTCATTCTGTACTAATTTATTTAGCTCCTACCCTATTCAAGGCACTAAGTATTGGGGATAGAAAGGTAAACAATATAGACATGGTCTTTGCCCTCATGGTTTAGAAGGAAAGACAAAGATGAAATTAAAATCAAGTTTGAGGAGTAGTATGAAAGGGTAAGAACCAGAAAATGTTTGCAGACAGCATAAAACATGGACCTTAACCCTAGTGTAGGGGGTCTCGAAACCCCAACTGGAGAAAAAATTTAAGCTGAGATGTTGTTATCCAAGGTCAAATGGAAATGGGGAAGGGTGACATTTTTGGTAAAGAAAAGATGAAATATTAGGTCCAGGATTTATACAGTTTGGCTCACTAACAGGAATTCAATAGCTAGGAAAATATGAGCCATGTACTCCCAGAATAATGGAGAAAAGAAGAGGATTTAAGCAAGGCAGTGATGCCACTCACAATTTGGAATTGTAAGCCAGATGTCATATCAGAATTTCTTACTTTTGAAGATTTTGTCTGGCTTGGCCTGAATTCCAATTCCTCCATCTGTGGTGGATTTCAAGGCCTTCCCCACAGTTTCTGCAAATTTCAAAAGCTTACTGTCTTTTGCTTTTCTCTGATTCTGTGCTCCAGGCTGCTTAGGGATTGTATCTGCATTTCTATCCATTGGCACAGGGATTTACAGTTCAACTGCTTCACCTATTCTATAAGCAATCTATACATTAAGTATTTCATGATTCTAGTGGACTTTACCAGGGCTTAACTGGAAAGAAACTCATCTCAAAATAATTCTCTTTTGCTGTCTTCCTTGCTCTGTCTCATTTTCTCATCTTTTTTTCTTTCAAGATGTCTCAAGCAATGTTTTCCTCTGTCTTAATTAGAACTCATAATTATAATTCTTAGGATCTTACCTTCTGTAATCAAACACCTATCAATATATTTTCCAAACCATACAGTTCTCTACCTAAAGATGAATTTTGGTGACAGCTGTTTACATAGACCATATTTTTCATCCTGCAATAGAATAAACATTCTGCTGTGTAGAAAAATTATAGCTTGTTAGAAAAGACGGTAAAAGGAAAGATTCACAAAGATAGTTTAATCTAATTCTATAAGAGATGAAGACTAAGCTCAAAGAGGTCAAGTTACTTGCCGTTTTGCTAATGGCAGAGTCTGAACAAATATTCAGGCTCTTCTCCTAATCTAGTATTCTTTCTCTTGGGATGCTGGCCCTTCTTATTATGACTTTTATCTCTCAGGAGAACACATCTAAGTTCATAAACCTTCTCCGTGGCTATACTTTTGCTCCTAATTCTAAACTGCCTATGTGCCTTAGCCAAGATGTTTCAACTATCCAAGGGAATGATAAAGGGCAGCTTTTTTTTTTTTTTTTTTTTTGCCGTAAGCGGGCCTCTCACTCTTGTGGTCTCTCCCGTTGCGGAGCACAGGCTCCGGACGCACAGGCTTAGCGGCCATGACTCACAGTCCCAGCCGCTCCGCGGCATGTGGGATCTTCCTGGACCCAGGCACGAAACCGTGTCCCCTGCATCAGCAGGTGGATTCTTAACCACTGCGCCACCAGGGAAGCCCAAAGGGCAGCTTTTACTGCACTAACTTTGTTGCAGAACCATTCCTGCTCCTTCACACACCAATGTTCTGCCATCATATGTTTATTTCCCACAATACGATCTATTTCAACGTACCAATGTGTAGGTTTGAGATTGCAACCTGGTGCAGACATGATGAAATTTAGATTCAAGGTTAAAAACCTAAATGTAAGAACCCTGAGCTAGTGGTACAAAGGAAGTGAAATAATGTATGAGGAGATGTTATGAGGAATCATCCATAGAATGAAAATTTTAATGGGGTGAGGGTGAACGCACAGGGAACAGTTATGAGGCAGAGGCACCATCTTCTGGGACAGCTTTTCAAGATTTTATTTCTTGACAAAGTTTTCTGTACAACACATAAATATTTCAAATATAGAAATAAAATAAACTTATGTCTGGGAAATATAAAAATTATAAAGTACTGATAAATAGTTACAAGTGGGTCACAGAATCAAAGTGATAATAGCAGTGTTGCCTTCTTTCTTAAACAAAGAGAACAATGAAAAGATTGCTTATTTATTGAAGCATAGATCAGCACATATGTAAATCAATACTAGGCTTTGCCTAAATTCTGAGGTTTAGTCTTTGACCCTTCATCCTGTACTTTCTTGTCTCTTTATGATTCTGTGCTCCAGGCTATTATTTTGCTTCACTTTCAATTAAAATTATCCCCATTAAAAGAACAATTCTTAAATCTATAACTATGACTTCATTCTTATCTTTTTCAAATAACAATTTGCATTTTTAACAGCCTTTTGGAAAATTTGAGGTGGATATACAATTATCAATCTCAGCATGTTTAAAACCCTCCCTGTCATTCCTCCAATTTTCTTCTAAATGTTTTTCTAACTCCACTCTCGTCATTCCATCTTATGGGCTACCATCCTATTAGCCTTCCATAAAAGAAACTTTATCATTATTCTTCAACCATCAGGAAGGGAGTGTACCATCTGAGCCCAGATGTTGAAAAGACCTTGTAATAAAGAATTCTCCAGGGTCTTTATTGAAAAACTCCATCTGATACCTATTTACCTGAAAATGAGAGAGCATGGTTATTTTTTCATCTTACCAAGTGAGATTGTGATTGCAAAAGCTGTCTTTAAATTCTAAAGAAAGACTGAAACATGATGTGTTTTTATCATTAAGTTTATTGAACCCAAATAGAATGTCACCAAGGTGAAGCAGCAAAATTGCAAATATTCCACGTCAAACAATTGCTATAGGTAATATCTTTGGCAATAGGTAAATTTAGCTTCTTTTATTTGTTTTGCTTCTTGAGCTATTAATTTTTGCTCTTTTACAAACAATCCTATGTTCTATTTTAAGGATCATAATGCATGACATAAGTACATAACTTTTTCCCTGCTTACATGTATTATATATTAAATTGCCTTAGAGCAAAATGTAAATATTTCAAGAGTAACAAATTTATAGTTTTCCCCCAATCAGAAGACTTCCATAGTAGCTGTCTTCAAATGTTAGTTTTCAATTTCTCATTGGTCCCTTAGAGTTGAAGAAACTTACCTAAACTAAACTGTAGACAAACAGTTTTTTTTTAAGTAGAGAATTTTCAAGACCGATGACTCCAATCTCTACATGATCTGAATACCAGTTAAAAAGAGAATTGAGGAAAAAAAACATGTACTTAAACGTTTCTGATTTTTTTTTTCTGCTTAATGAAAAGCCTTTTGAAAAAAATCTTTAACCACTCTATTATCCTTGGAGAGACATCAAATGCTATACAGCCCTGGTCTGAATCCCAGTTCATCACTTAGTAGCAGTATGACTTTGAGCAAGTTAATTAACCTCTCTGTGGTTTTGATTTCTCATATGTAAAAAATGGGGATAATAAGAAGGTTGTAAAGAAATTACACTGGGTAACATATAATAGACAATACTAAATAACTGTGTCTAGAGTCTGCCATAGAGTAAGTCCTCACTAAGTGTTAGCTGCTATCATTATTATGAAGAAAATACTATAGGATAAGGAGTTGGGAACAATTTACAAGACAAAGTCTCTCATTTCATTCATATCACAGAGTGTCATAATTGTTTGATTTACTAGCATGAAGAAGGAAGATCCATGTACTCAGCACATTTTTTAATGAGTCTGCATATGTTGCCTTAATCCATTACAGGTGTTTTCTGATTCCTCCTTTACCCAATTCCTGGTATCTGATATGGAATATTTAGGCCTTCGGTCTCCTTTTCTTTTCATTTGTGAAGGAAATATACCTAAGTCATGATAATAGGAACAATAAGATTATAAGTACTTATACCCAGCTTAATATCAAATGAGTATCCTAAAATTAATTGTATTTAATAAAGTGCAATGTCATCAATATATCATATATTTTAAAGCCTTACTGGAACATGTAAAATTCTCATGATCAATAATGATAAAGTAAATTTTAATTCTGAGAAATTATAGTGTCTAAAGCTTTTTCCTAAAATTGAACCATGTTTTGTTGACTGTATTTTAAATTATGAAGCAGATTATTCACAAACACCATAAATCCTAAAGAAATGCGGTACTTATTACACCCAGGAAACCAATATAAACGTGGACTGAAAAATTTAATCAGGCCTATAATTAAGCTATTTGAAGCCAATTAGTTATTCTCTAGTAAGCATTTCATTAGGCAATAATATTTTGTGTTTATATCAAATCTCTTTCTTTCTAAGAAGAAGGAGAAGCAGTAAAAATTTTTGATGGACATTTATTTATCCTTTTAAAAGTTACTTAAAAATCAAAAGAAAAAATTAATGTGATGTTCCTACTTATAGTTTCAGACAGATCACCTCTTTGCCTTTAGTAAAATGGGAGAACTGAGTACGATTCTTAGCTATTTCTCTTAAAAATGGATAGTTCACTACTCAGATTGTGCCAGGAAAGAGAGATGGCATCCCTTTCTATAGGTCTAGCTCACTGCTTCATTCACATGCTTCCTTAGAAGAGCAGGTTGCCCTAGATATTGCAAAACAATGGTGGCTTCACCATTCAACTAGTTGCTCAAGTTGAATAAAATTCCGAGGATTTTATCTAGTTCTCCTGCTGAATATCTTAATAGTATTAGGATGAAAGAGGTTTGTTTCCGAGGCTGATTTCTTTTTTCTTCTTAAAGCATAAAATCCGAACAGATGGGATCACAGATTCAGCTTAGTGAGAACTGAACTTGTTTCATACACTTTTTTTTTTGTCTTTAGAAACAAAAACCAACAGCATTAATTTAGCCTGAATCTGTACAGTACCAGTATTGTCCATCATAGCTCAATGATGGAGTGTTAACTGCAGCTGTAGATTCAGCCTCTAGGTCTTTGTTGTATTTTTCAAGAAGCCATTAATACGGCTTCTTTTTTGGTTTAGGGCTTTCTCCCTTTTTATTTGCATGCGCTCTTTTAACAAAATACTTAATTTGCTAAAACCTGGCATCAGTAATAAGAATGATACTTAAACTATTTTGAAATTAAACTTGAATTAACTCTGAGTTATCTCCTATTTCCTTAAGAAGGAGGAAAGAAAAGATTATGCATTGTTAAATTTATGATTATATTTATTGGCAGTTATTTGTAAACTTCTGTCTTGCTATTGACTCGTGGATTGTAAAAGATTTCTGTTATTTCCCTTCTTGCTGGGTAAGTCATTATAATTAAGTCTAAGAATGTCTCCTGTACTAGGTGTGATATAAGTTAGAATCTCTTGGGTTCTCATGTGCCAAAAACGTATTTTATATCCTTACACTTTAAGAGTCTTTCTCAATAAATCTCAAGATATTTAGGGCATTAATTAGAGATATAAAAATGTTCAATGTTATCTCACACAGTACTTTTATGAGCAATGATCATATATTCATTCATCAGGCAATAAAAATTGTTACCTCATACCCAAAACATAGAGCTCATGTAACATACCCCTTGGTTTTCAGATGAGGCAGCATATTTCCAGGTAGGTTAAGTGGAAGGCTGCAGTTCATATACCTGCTTAGTGACAAAGCCCAGATGAAACCCCTGAATGCCAATACTATCTGTGCTTTGATATCTCATAAGAGTTCTCAGTGGACTTGTTCCCTTTGTTGTTGCTTTTTCCCCCAATACACAATTACATTCATTCAAGTACAATTCACCCATTGCATGAAAGCAGAATAAAGCCATTCATACATGCCAAGGTTTAAGCACACTTTGGACAATACAGTTTATTGTGTTTTGTGAATAAAGACATTAAAACTTTCATATCCTGTGAGCTGAGAGCTCATGTGTACCTCTCAAGCACAGAAAGAAAACTTCTCAAAAAAAATGAGATTCTTGAAAATGTCTTATTTCAATTGGTTGTGTTATTCTTTTTTTTTTTTTTTGCGGTACGTGGGCCTCTCACTGTTGTGGCCTCTCCCGTTGCGGAGCACAGGCTCTGGACGTGCAGGCTCAGCGGCCATGGCTCACGGGCCCAGCCGCTCCGCGGCATGTGGGATCTTCCCGGACCGGGGCACGAACCCGTGTCCCCTGCATCGGAAGGCAGACTCTCAACCACTGCGCCACCAGGGAAGCCCCGTGTTATTCTTTTTACTCACTACCTTGATGTCTTTAGTTCTTTATAGTTTATAATCACTTATCCAGACTTTTGGATACAAGTCTACATTTTTCTTTACCTGACTCAGGCAATGAAAACAAATGTGGATTAACCTTAATGAGATTCATTAATTCTGGATGATGCTTACAAATTTGTCAGTGGCTCAAATGTTTTGGGGAAAAGATTCTTAATTTTTTTTCCCACCTCTGCAAAAACAACATATTCTTTATTGTGACTATGAAAACGTTGCAGTGGGCAGAACCACCAACCATACTAGGTAATAAATGGATTTCTAAGTCTGGGATACTTAAAGTGAAGCACTGAATTCTAAAGTATTCTTATGTATTTTTATGTATTGCTTTACCTTATGTATTTGTATTACCACTTTATCACTTTAGGTAGACATTATATCTACATAGATATAGATATCAACCTGTATGTAGAGTTCCAGTTATAGAGAGATTCACTTTCTCTCTCTTCATATATATATTTATGAAAAAATATATATACCCATCTACCTGTTACCTCTAAGGAGAATATTGTCCAGTCTCCTCTCCAAAGCTATATTAACTTAATTGCTCCTTTTTGCTGTATCCTGACAGCGAGATGCTCAATTTTATTACCTATTTACTTTTCTGAATCTTAGTCTGGACTGTGGACTCTTCAGTGATGGACCCCCATCATATTCCTATTGTTTATCACATTGCCTGGAATATAATGTACACTTAACTTTTTTGCTGACTTGATAAAATAATAAGACAAATTAATTATTAAATCAATATTTTAGCACTTACATAACTACATAGAAACTTCAGGAACTCCAAAGAGAAGGAGAAAAAAAAAAAAGCCTATATGTAGATGGTAAGTGGTGACGTAAAACCTGAATCTGTTAATGTGTACATTGATGATGCCATCAGATTTCCAAAATTATATTTTAATTCAAAACTAATTTTGCACAGTAAAGAAATATGACTTATTAATTTAGAAAAATCTTATTTTGCTATTGGTCCCTAACTACTCTTACATTCACTTATTTAAAAAATTAAATCCAAAGATACAATAAAGATATTATTTCTTAAATGTCATCAGGCTCACAGTTTTCCTGAGAAAATTTTCTGCTCTGTCCTGTTCTTGGACTAACATGCTAAAAATTACTCCAGTACCTTTGAAATATTTATTCCCAACATAAAGAAGAATCTTTTATGTAACTATTATTTTAAAATTAATGTACTGGGCTTCCCTGGTGGCACAGTGGTTGAGAGTCTGCCTGCAGATGCAGGGGACACGGGTTCGTGCCCCGGTCCAGGAAGATCCCACATGCCGCGGAGCGGCTGGGCCCATGAGCCATGGTCGCTAAGCCTGCGCGTCCGGAGCCTGTGCTCCGCAACGGGAGAGGCCACAACAGTGAGAGGCGCGCGTACTGAAAAAAAAAAAAAAAAAATTAATGTACTTAATTGTATCTAATGTACTAAATTGTATTTAAGATATTGACATTAAAATAAGCCAATGTGTTTATAATTCAATTATCCGGTATTTCAATCTTGTCATTAATTGAAAGAAATTAAATTCCATGTTTGATCTAGTTGTACTTATACTAGTTGAGGAGACAGAAATTGCAGTTTGTAGAGGTCAAGACAGCTCTAATTTGCAGTGTACAATCCGTAAGAGGAAAGCGGGTAGAGAGAGAGAGAGAGAGCTATTGGTTCCCCTGAGTCTTTGGCCGAATAGCAATCTATACGTACACAGACGAGACCTCATGAGGCCAGACAAGCGCAACTTCTGAGGAAAGAAAAATTTCTCTGGTGCTGTAAGATAGAAAATTCCCAGAGATTATGTAAGACTGGGAATTGTTGTACCTCCTACCTTGACTAGCTATCCTGGAAGGGTAAGGCCTTGCGCAAAGTGTTTTATCAGTCCTAGAATAAAGGCCACTCTAGACTTGCCCTAAAATAATGTAAGAGAGAGGTCAAAAGGTCACAGCAATCTGCAAGTAATTTAACTGCCTGCCAGGCAAAAGAATACTAAAAAATCCAGCACTCAACAACATAAATTCGTGTCTGTCATCCAATAAAAAATTACTAGATAACAAAGAAGTAGAAAAATACAAACCAACTTCAAATGTAAGTTTTTAATTTTCTTTCATTTCAATTAGCCAAAAGTGGACATTCAATTATTAAATGAATAGCGATATTTTTACTGTCGTATATTCTATATGCAAACACCACATGTCATGGACACTTTCATATAAAAGCAAGCAATATATTTATAGCACATCATCACTTACCAAGAACTTTTCAAACTTTTTATCTCAATAAATATTCACAAAAAGCTTCATGGTCACAATTATTATTTGCTAAAATTTATACTCAGGACCAGTGAGGCTCAGAAAAGTCACAATGTTTGAAATGTCAGAACTCGGACTTAAATCCACCTACCTGAAATATACTTTATTTTTTATCCCATCACATTATCTTAAGTAGGTTTACAATTATTAAAAGTTTTGTGGTATTCTGATAAATAAATATTCCTAACTATTAGTGATGTTTATAGCTTGTCTCCTAAACATATCTCTCATATAACTCATAATGGTACTGGGTTTGATGCAACCATAAGTTAAAAATAAAATATATGTGTATATATATTATTTATACCTGTATACATATTTACATTATATTTATATATTCCCATGCAACCTTAAAATAATATTAAGTTCACATCTACAAGTAAGTCAACATGGAGCTCAATGGTGGTTTCAACCTCAATTCCAAACAAATGAGCAAGAGATCATTAAATATTCATAAACCTCAAGTAGGTCAGAATGGGATATTGAGAAGAAAAAGTGAAATTCAGATAAGAAAAGATTTCTTGGAGAAATCTAAAAATCACCTGTGAGGAAACACAGCCAAGGGTAATTGACCTCCCGATGGTGAAATACGTAATAGAATAGACAATTATCTACCTAGTAGTTTGAGTGTTTTGTTGACTCTCCTACTTTTAACTTAACAACAAAAGTTTTGACTATCTAGTCCTTTCCAAATTCTTACTGCCTTTGTAAGGAAAAAGAATTCAGATTATCAAAATCACTTTCAAACCCTACAATTTTATTCCTGATTTCAGACAACACAATTGCCGTCAATGAAGTAAATGAAAAGCATTATTTTTGATATGCAAATTAGAATATCAAACAACCAATTTTGTGTATACTTCACATATTCTGAAATGCCATAACAGGGAACACTTGAAATGTAGAAGGCCAGGTGTGCAATCAGAGTTAGGCTTTTTACCCCAGTAAGAGTAATCAATATAACTTAGTACTCTGACTTGATAGACAGGAACTTGGCTATATGATTCCATTCCAAAGAAATAACGATAGGAAAAAGCTAAGAGAGTGGATTTGGGTTTTCCCTAGTTTTTATTTTTCTAGTTTTATTACTATTGTTGATACTACTTTAGTCTCCTTTGACACCCCATTTTCTATTTTATTCTATGGGTGGGAAGATAAAGCTTTCTATAAGGTTGATTAAGAAATAAAATACAAGATATTTAGATGCATAGCCACCAAAGATATTTTTGTGTAGGAAATTTAAAAATTACATAATTACTAGCTTATTTTACCTGATTTGTGGCAATGTACTTGACCAACCTAAATATATGCCAGCAATGAAGACACTTATCTGAAAAATCCTTTTTAATAGAACTCTCCAGTAATTCATTTTAATATTCATTTTAACTATTAAGAGAGGTTTAAAGATGTGATTCAGAGGAATACAAGTTTGAGTGAACTGGGTTTTTAATTCTTATTCTGACCGTATCTGCATGCATCAAATCAAGTTGCCTAATCATCTTGGGTCTAAGTTTTTTTTTTTTTTATCTGGAAGGTGGAAGAGTTGGCCTTTATAATCCCTGTATATAAAAGTTTATGCTCTGTCCAAATACCAAATACATTGCTTTTAATGAAGACAAGGTACATTATGGCATTTTCCCCTTTATCTTGCTAATACTAGTGCCAAGATTTGATTGGAGTGGCAAGACAAATTTCAAAAACTAGAAGAAACCTTACGACTGTGTCTTTTTAGGTCAACCAACATGTTCATTGAGTTCCTTTGGCTGTGGTGGTACCACAAGGAATGCAAGGAAACATAAAATATAGTCACCGCTCCCAGGGAATTTAAAATTACCACATATATAAAAGACCAGTAAAAGCATGGTATCCTGTACCTTAAAAGAGTGACATTGACATATTAGTTTGCTATCTTTTAATTTCTAGTATAGAAATCAATTTTGAACTAATTTATAAGAAAAAAGAATATAATAATATCCAACATAAATCTAACATAAAATGTCACAAGCGTTCAAGGGTATATAGATGGATCTCATACGTGATTAAAACTGAGGTTACAGGGCTTCCCTGGTGGTGCAGTTGTTGAGAGTCTGCCTGCCGATGCAGGGGACACAGGTTCGTGCCCCAGTCCGGGAGGATCCCACATGCTGGGCCCATGAGCCATGGCTGCTTAGCCTGCGCATCTGGAGCCTGTGCTCCGCAACGGGAGAGGCCACAACAGTGAGAGGCCCGCGTACGGCAAAAAAATAAATAAATAAACTGAGGGTACAAACACTGTACTCCAAAACTCTCAGTCTCTCTTGGTCTCTCTCTCTCTTCTCTCTGCATGTCAGTTTTATTCTCTGAGATTAGTCACTTCAACATAGTTACTAGGAGATGGATCCCAAGTTCACATTTTTTAGATCTGCTATAAAAGATAGACTATGAATGATCTTCTCTCCTGTTCCAGGTTAAAAATGAAACAAGAGAAACACACTGACTAACAAAACACCAAGAAGGAGCAAATTGGCCAGGCAAAAGAGTACAATAATAGTTTGGCCTAGTGTTGGTCAGATGCTTACACCTGATTACTCCATATTGACCAAATGACAGTGGAGTCTGTAATCAGAGGCTGGGAGGTTGAGCAGGAAGCAAGGAAGGAACTTGCACTAGATGAGGAGTACTATCCTCGGCAACTGGAAAAGAGCTACCAATAAAAATATAAAACAAGCTTATTAGGGGAACAAAATGATCAGCCCCAGCTCCTGAACAAGGAAGCCATTGTGAAATAGCTGGAGACTGTATGTAATCCAGGTGGGTAACAACACAAAGTTGGGAGGACAACAAGAGCACCAGCATGAGGAGTGCAGGTGTGAAATGTGCTTGGGGGCTGTCAGTGGGTTAGTTTGGTGGAAGCACTGTACAAATCCAATCAAGCAAGGTCACTTCCCCCTGGAAGTGCTACTATTTTTATTCTCTCTTCATGTTTCCACTTCAGAGCACATTTCCAATCTCTCTATCTTTAGAGGTTTCTATGTGGTTGCTCTTTTCCTTTGTCATAAATGATATGACACATGCAAAAAACATGTACACTTGTTTTTTGAAGAGACCAGGACCTAGGTTATCTGAGCCAAGAGAGAAGAGGGCTTAAAATTACTGCAGGCATCAGGTGGAGAGCAGTGGTCTGCTGGTAATTCTAATGAAACACAAAGAACTTAGACTTGATAAATAAATAGAGCATTTCAGTCTCCATTGGGGAAAATTATTTCCATAGAAATAGTAATTTTTCTCTCCTAAATACCAAGGGAACTTAAATGTCAGGTAAAATTTTGCATGCTTGGGTTAGTTTAAAATATACATTTTAAACCAAGTCATTTTTGCAGCTATTTTATTTTATTTTTAGATCCCATTTAATATTTTCTGAGAACTTTGACTTCTGTTTTATATATGATAAAAACACATTCCAGCAGTAGAAATGCAGCCCCAAATTGATTATCTTCCATACGAACTGTCTCTTGGGATAAAAATGACTTTCTCACTCCAAAATAAATACGTATTTCTCGTCTTTTAGGACTAAACCTTTGATTATACAGCACTGTCTTTGTTCTTTCTCTGAAGTACTTGGACATTAAGCTTCCCTCTTTTCCTTGAGTAGTTCACTTCCAAATGAAGCCCCATTGAAACACCTATTAAAACCAGAAATTAGTTTTCATTAGCAGAAATTGTGGGTTCTTCCGTGACTCAGAGAACGAGAAGGAACCATATCAACAATGGATTTATCAAAACCTGCAAGCAACCACTTCTAAAGCTAAGAGGCTCAGAGCGCAGGGAGTAGTGCGGATTAGTGCATCTTTCCAGTAGGACTGATAGAGTACCAAGGAGGCCGACTTTTGGCTCAGTCCTTATGGTAAGTCTGAGGTTAACTGCTCTTCATTCACTTGCTGCATCAGCTTCATTGGACCTTGATGTGTTGAAATACTGCATCAGACCACATATTAAAGAAATTTTTACTTAGAGTCCTAACAGTTATTTACGTCCTCATAACTTTCTTTCAGTTGTGGAATTTATTCCTTCTTGCTCTCTGTTTGATTAATTGGGACTTTCTACTAAAACCTAAAATAGAAATAAACAAAAAATTACTTCCAGGGAAATTTAATTAGGTGCAAAATTACTACTTAGTGGGAATATTGTTAAAAAGAGTCTGGGGGCTGATATCTCGAGATGAAGACTGAAGGACAATCTGGATTCCCACTCCTTCTCAGTCTATCTGTGGAATCATCAAATTTCTGATTTGTTGAATAATACTGAAACAAGTGAAAAATATGAAAATAGCACCAAATCTTTTTTGGAAAACTCAAATTAAACTTTATTAATAATAAAAGTTTGATATATTTTAAAATAACAAAGCCACATTTATATAAAGTAATATCTAAAATATGTTCATTTACCAATAAGCAGTATATGCATATAATTTCATTAATCCTTCACAATAACCTTATGAAGTACTATTATCTCCTTATAGAAATAAAATTGGGAGTATGTCTAATTTCTCTAAACTTCGAGTTCAAATGCTTAAAAAAATGGTTATCTTAAGATTTTAAGCCAAGAATGTTTCACTAAAAATGCATGTTTTCATCCAATCTGTCATGTGGCTTCTTAACACTGAGATTTAAGTGCAAACCAGAAGAGGAATATTAATTTTATGAACTAATTTACAGCCTTTGAATGCAGTCAAATACATTTCACATTAAATCCAGAGACATATAGAACTTAGGTATTTCTTGAGAACCCAAAGGAAAAAAATTACAAAAATTTTGGAGGAGAATATTGGTCCAATAGAGATGAAAAGATTACAAAAGAGATATGAATAAGCCAAGTTTTTTCATCATCCAATCAACACTGTAAGCAACAGAAAACTAAAAATTCATTTAAAAAATGTGTGTCAGGAATCAACAGGCAGCTTGTTGATATCAACAATCACTCTTTTAAATTTCATTACTATGTCATTAAGAATAGAGTCTGCTGCTTGTGGTTTTCCTAGAAAATAAAATATTATGCATTTATTTTAATTAAAATATTTTTATGCTAGCCAATCAATACTTGATGTTTGGATGCACAGAAACTACAATTTATTTATTTTAAAAATTTATTTTATTTTATTTATTTATTTTTGGCTGCGTTGGGTCTTTGGTGTGGTGCGCAGGCTTCTCATTGTGGTGGCTTGTCTTGTTGCAGAGCATGGGCTCTAGGTGCGTGGGCTTCAGTAATTGTGGCACACGGACTTAGTTGCTCTGCAGCATATGGGATCTTCCCAGACCAGGGCTCAAAACTGTGTCCCCTGCATTGGCAGGTGGATTCTTAACCACAGCACCACCAGAGAACACCCCAGAAGCTACAGTTTAATAGAGGAATAGGGATTTATGGAATACTGGTGCAAAATAATTCCACAGGAATACAAACAAGGGAGATACTAGTTTTAATGGGAAGATTAAGGCTTTATAAAGAAGGTGAATTTAAAGGATGGGAGAATAAAAACAGGAAGAGAGGCCAAAAATCACATGAAGAAACATATGCGTGTTAACCCATTTCTATCATCTCCAAAAGCAAAGAGTTACATATATTTAAGGAAACTGTGAAGAGCTGAGTTTGGCTGGAAGTTGAGGAAAAGCAACAAAACTAATTTGTACTGACCACCTAACATATGGCAAAGATCAATATTACTGTTTAATATATGTTTCCTTATTATATTATTATAATCACCTTCTAAGTTAAACATAACTTTGCATTTTTCTGCAAGAAACACAAGTCTAAAGACTTACCTGTCCAGGGTCGAACCATTGGTGAATATCAAGCTTGGAATCTGACTCCAGGGCCATCAGATTCCAAATCATGTGCTCGTCCCACCACCTCAATTTTTCTTAAACTATCTCCTTCAGAACACTGTTCTCAATAGGTACTTCATTTAAAAAAAAGTGTTTTTTGAAAAAACTCATTTGGGAATATTTCACTCTATATTCACTCCCCAGCTATTCTTAATTCACACTAGTATCCTAAAGGGTCTGAGAATTATAGAGAAAAAAAAACTGATTAAATTTGCTTATCATATCATTTTTCAAATGTACTTGACCTTGGAGAATTTTTTTTTAATTAAAATATAACACCTATTAGCCTCCTGAAATTAGTGTTTTCAGGGACATCCTGTGGGAAACATGACCTTCCTGGAAACTAGCATAGAGTACATGAGTGGTGCTGTGGAGATTTCAGGAGATAAAACAAGAGATGTAAATCAGCACCATATCACAGAATACTTACAATGAAGACTGAGGAGAATGGACTTAATTCTGCAAGCAAGCTGGAAAAAAATCTTGAAGGATTTTGGCAAAGAAAGTGATGTGGTAATATCATACCCAGAAATACCCCATGTATCCTGAATATTTAATAATATGTACAGGTATTTCAGTAATAATTTTTCAGACAGCAAACCTCTGCTAACATTAGTGACTCCAACTTCATACAAGAAAATTTGCATCTCTTGAGTAGAGTGAGTGCCAAACTTTGTTAGAATAATGGTCCTTCTGTTCATAGTCTGCCATCACCCATCTTTTAAAATCATTATTTTAATGGATTTATGATTTACCACAATGAAAAATTATTGAAAATAATACCCAGGATAACTTTAGTAGAGGCAGCTCTATGCAATTAATAGCTAAAATGTTTTTTCACCCTTGACACATCAATTGAAGTTTGCTTTTCTATAAGTTGTGTGAATTGTTTGTATTGATAAGTAATGTTTTAAATGGTCCAATTATAGCTATTTCTATTATACCTGCATGTACCACAGATGTATAAACCCTTTATGGAAAGAGACTGCTCATAACTAAGTTTTTAAAACCACTAAAGTGCCAAAATTCCATGTAGCTCATCATTTGTTGTTGATATAATGTTACTCAAGAGTGTGGTCATCAGAGGACCTTCTCAAAAGTGTCTGGAATGTCAGTTAAAAATACAAACGGTGGGACTTCCTCCCAGACCAACTGAAACAATATCTTGGATGGGGCTGGGGGGAAATATAGGCATTCAGAAATTTTTCCAGGAGCTACCGATGCCCATGAAGGTTTGAAAAACCCTGTCCTATTAGGTCAGAGAAGGAGAGAAAAATCTCATTCAAATTTCAAAAGTTGTTGCAAAAGAGCAGTAAGCCACTGAGTCAAGACTTATTAAGCAAACATTATGTATAAAAGCTCCATAAGATACTCTCATATAAAATTACAAAGTTGTAAAAGCAGAAGAAACTTAGCATAAATGAAAAAGACAATAAACACTGGATGTAATCTTCTAAAATGCATAGGATACATATGTGCAAATATTATATATAAAAGTCTCAGAATTTTATAAATATTGATAAATTACTCAACCATCACATTTTATAGATATGAATGCCAAGACTTAAGAGCTTAGCTGTGTCTCAACAATCCAAGCGTGCTCCTGATTCCAGGACTTGAAAATTTCCTCTGCCTACAAGGCTCTTTCTGTAGTAATTTTTCCTGGGTTTCTCATAAAGAAAAGCCTAAGGCAAAGCCTTATGTGTTATGATATAATTTGGGAGCGCAGTCCCAGGGATTCAGGAGTGAGGGAAAGACAGACTAAGGGGAAGGGAGTAGAGAGAGGAAAACTAAAAATGCTGTGTTACAAAGTTAACCACAGCTTGGTATCAAGTGCAGCTAATGTCTCCATCTCATGAGACCTCTGAAGGCATAAAAGACTGTGTCTCAGGATTTACTTCTGGGATGAAAAGAGTGAGAAGAATTTATCCTTTAGCTCCCATCTCCCATTAGTCAAAATATGCATCCTGAGGCATTGACTCCTCTGTGTTTCTAGATCACATGTGAATGGATACTAAGCAATTCAGGCAGTGTTTCACACCTCAGCATCAACAGAGAAGCTGCCATCTAGGGTGGTTCTGGGGCAATGCTGTGTCTGCTTGAAGGTGGTCAGAATCCATATGAAGTTAGTTTACATAGCAACAGCTGGAGAGAAACAAGTGTCTGAAAGACCCAGACAGGTGAGTCTGAGAGGTTCTGTGAGCATGGCTTCATCTCCCAAACATCATTTCCATAAAAAGGACTTTCTGATCCATTTAGTAGGGAGTAATATTTGTTGTAGCAATGAACAATTTATGGTATTATGTTACATATTGTTTTTGCATACTATTTTCTTCTCTCACTAGGATATAAGTTCCTCGAGTTCAGGGACTTTGTTTAGGTCATTGCCTTCACTCCAGTGCTCAGCACAGTACTTTAAACATAGCAGATGCACAGGAAATACTTGTTGAAAAAATGAGTAAATGAATCAATTAAGTGACTTGTCCAAGGTGGCTCAGTCAATGACAGAGACCAGAGCAGAACTTAGTTAACATGGATTCAAATCATTTAACATGGTCTTGTGCTGAAACAATGTTACAGAGAATTGGATTATAATAAAAGGAATAAAATAAAGGCAAACAAGCAATGTTTCATATGTCATAAACATTCATAACATTCCTTTATATCTTCATTTATCTAGGTCAGCACTGTCCAATATAAATTTACTTGATGATGAAAATATTCTATATCTATACTGTACAGTATGGTAGCCACTAGCCCCATGTGGGTATAGAGCACTTGAAATGGCTAGTGTGACTAAGTAACTGGATTTTAAATTTTGTTTAACTTTAATTAATTTAAATTTAAATAGCCACATGTGGCTAGTAGCTGTCATATTAAGACAGTGCATCTATAGGTATTCATCTATAATTTAACAAACTAATCTTTTAAATAACTGCCAACTTGACAAACGAGTCAGTTTTAAAGATTTAAATCAAGTAGGAGCAACAATTTGACCCATATTTTGTATTTTAAATTTTTCCTCTAGAAACTTGCATGAGGATTAAATAAATAAAGGGAGAGTTTGATTCAGAACATTGAAACTATAAGTGTTTGGGGGCAGGAGAGGCAGAATTCATTGGTTTGTTTGAAGAGTCTAAGGCTTTTTTATTTCTCCCTGATTTATCTGGTTGGATTCAGTACTAACAAGACTAGGTCAAGGGTTCCTGCAAATGAAGTTTAAAATTTTTAAACTTAAAACATTACTTTTTTTATCCCCCGGAAAAAGTATTATTTAAGTCTGAAGCTACCTGCTTCAACTCTGCTCAGACAGCTTGGTGAACTTGCTTGCTAGGAATGGTATCCTGAGGGCGGGAAAACACAGGCATACTGGTCTTGAGGAGGGCACAGTGCAGTGAGCCTTCCCCAAGCCTGCTCTCAATACCACTCTTCACGGGTAGAGGAATGTTTTAAAACTCTGCATAAGGGCTTCCCTGGTGGCGCAGTGGTTGAGAGTCTGCCTGCCGATGCGGGGACGCGGGTTCATGCCCCGGTCCGGAAAGGTCCCACATGCCTCGGAGCAGCTGGGCCCATGAGCCATGGCCGCTCAGCCTGCGCGTCCGGAGCCTGTGCTCCGCAACGGGAGAGGCCACCGCAGTGAGAGGCCCGCGTACCGCAAAAAAACAAAAACAAAACAAAAAAAACTCTACATAATATTAGCTGAAAGAATACTTGGAATATTGTTTCATTTTCTCCCAGATTTCATTCTTCCTAGAAGCAGTCAAGTTGTCCTAATCTTTTCTAAAAGTGAAGTCAACGTGGAGATAAGAATATCCCCTAAAACATCTGTGCTGAAAAGAACAAAGAAAAAGACACTGGGCTGGCACAAACCATTTTGGTTTTATTCCTTGTATATTTTGCACATATTAAAAGGAGAGAGTGAAAAGCATTCAGTCAAAGGAATAGATGCCATGATAATAAAAATATAATTTGTTATAATGCCAAAATAACAGGGGCAGTAATATGACAGCACTGAAGGAAACGTGATAGAAAATTAGAGACAGCATTAGGCTTAACCCAATTAAGATGGCATACATTTAATGACCTCCGGAGAAAGTTAATTTTTAGACCACTCTCTCTCTCCCTACCTGGAAATATCTCTTTATGTCTAACTTAAATATCTCATAGTGCAATTTAAATTCATTTCCTTTTTGTGATGCCCAATGGAGTAAAAAGTATGGACTACTTTCCTTTGAGGGATAAGCCATAATTTGTTTAAAGATCGATAAATAGGTAGCTTCTCAGATTTCTCCAGGCTAATGACTCTGTTTAATGTTTCCTTAGAGGTCTCCAATATTGTTGTCATTCTACTCTGAACTCTGTCTAAATTCCCTCCATTCCTTTTAAGTTTATGAGCCTCACAGTTACTTTTTTAGACTGCAACTGTGAAAGGCACACAGCACTCAACAACTAGGCTTGGCTGCCATACGTGCCCTGCCATTAAACATAATCTTCATTGTACCCGTTCTGCATTCTCGTAATGTACTACACTGGAGTGGAGTGAAGTACGAACAGAAGTGCCAAGCATCTGACCCCACTTCAGTGATATTTGTAGATCTATAGGTAAAAGCAGTCTGTCAAGTATTTACCTTTCCCACTTGATTTTTTTTTCCTCTTTCTTTTCTGCTCTCTTAAAAGGTGAGTTGCCATGATCTGGCTGTATATGGCTTGGTTGCTGTATTTTAGTTTCCCCCTGTGTTCCTTTGAAAGCGCTAGCAAATAGATGAGAACACCTGGTTTGCTGCATTTTCCTTCCTTATTGCTGTTTTCTTTTTAAAGCCTTGAGAAAATGACTTGACATGGTGTACGAATGTATGCCTTTCATTCCTGTATGCTACCTCTGACTTTTATGGCTCTATTTATTTTTCTTCAAATTATTATTTCGTTAGTTATTTTACTGCTTCCCTACTGGTTCACAAGCAGATTTCTCTTTTACTTTCTTACAATTGTACTAAAAGGTAGCAAAATCATGATTAGCCTGGAGCTTTTAAAGGCAGAATGGGTGTTAAGTGGACTCAAGTAACCATATCATCTAGGCTGGGGAAGATTATTGAATTTGGACAACTGAGCACAAGCACAGTAAGGAAGATTTATGAATGAGCAAAAGCTGTATCTCTCAAAATGTTACTTTGTACTTTTGCTTCTATCTTCCCTCTTATGAATATAGTGTAATGAGTTACAAATTCTCACTCAATTTGTAATTTTCTGTGGAATAACTGAGGTTATTGCTGGGGAGTTTTCTTTATATTTGCAAATTAAGCACTTAATTGTGACTTGTCTAATAGCCTACACTTGATGACCATAAGAACACATTAAAGAATATTGCTTTAAAAGATCAGTTGTTCTGTGCAGTATATTATGTGTTGTCAAGGCATGTCTTCAACAATAACAGTTTGAGGTCTTTTAATTTCACAATTTCTTGAGTAATTTTCACTTCAAGCTCTGGAATGCTGATCATTTTCACTTATTTTAGTACAATTGTCATAATTTGTTATTTTTGTTAGGAGATCTGTTATATTCACAGTTAAATCTAGGCTTACTAGTTTTCTTAGAATCAATACAATGTCTTCTAATGAAACAAAATTTTTACTTTTTTGAGATGTCATCATTTACCTCCCCAAAGAACTTTGCATTGCAGTTGAGAATGCTAAATACCTACAATTACTTCAGAAACAAATACTTTACCATAAAAAATTAAGAAGGGTGATTACTCTTATTTTGTGTAGTGTCCTTATCAACAACTATTCCTTTCTCTAATAACAATTTTTATAGCCAATTTTAGATTACCATGGATAACAACTTATGCTATCATGACAAAAATTAACCTAATAAGAATAAATAATATTTTACATGGAGTTCAGATAGAGTCCACGGCTAGTTTTTCTACTGGACAAAATGCATTATTCAACCAGACACTAAAATTGATTTTTTAAAAAAAGACATTATTGCAGTCCTAAAAATGGTGAGGGTCTATGTTTAACACAATTTATACTACGCATAAAGAAAATATGAGGCCATTTACAAAAATACTTGACCAAAAACTGGGAAATATTTACTTTATTAATAAATTTATTATGTAATTACCAAGCCAATAGTACCTTAGCCAATCTGTGTGGTGAAAGAGGTATGGGTTTTGGATCAAAATACATGCTGTGCCACTGAATAATTGTGTGATCATGAACAAATTACTCTGTAGAATTTATTTCTTCCTAGTATAAATGGTAATAACCACTTCATACAATTAAATGAAATAAATGTAAAACTTCTGATAAATGAACTATTCACCCAACATAGGTTTTTTTTTTAAGGAGTCTACCATGTGGGGAGATAATGCATATATGAGACAGCAGTGTTTTTCACCCTCTGCTTATTGTCTTGTCAAAAAGACATTACTTAGATACAGGCATACCTCATTTTATTGTACTTCAATTTATTGTGCTTTGCAGATATTGAATTTTTCACAAATTAAGGGTTCGTGGCAACCCCGCTTCGAGTAAGTCTTAGGTGCCATTATTTTCAATAGTATTTGCTTACTTTTTATCTCTGTGTCACACATTTGTCACACATTTGATAATTCTTGCAATATTTTAAACTTTTTCACTATTGTTATATTTGTTATATATTTGTTATATCTGTGATCAGTGACCTTTGATGTCACTATTGCAAAAAGATTACGATTCACTGAAGGTTCAGATGATGGTTAGCATGTTTTAGCAATAAAGTGTTCTTTAATTAAGGTTTGTACAATTTTTTTAGACATAATGCTATTGCACACTTAATAGACTACAGAATAAACATAACTTTCATATGCACTGTTAAACCAAAAAATTGTGTGACTTTATTTAGTTGCAATGTTTGCTTCATTTCAGTGATCTGGAACCAAACCCTCAATATCTCCACTGTATGCCTGTAATTATAATTTATTGCAGGTGTGATGGGTACTATTAGGGAAAGGCAAATAGCACCAAGATGGTACCTATATCTGGGAGCTAGCCTAGTCTCAGGTGTAAGTGCAGCCACACCCAAGGAAGTAGCATTTAAATTGGGATTTAAAGCAAGAGGAGGAGGCATTAGCCTGATAAAGAATCAGAGAAGTCTTTATACCAGAATAGCTGAAGTTTCTTTGATTCCAAGTTGAAGGTCAGTGACATCATGAGAGGCTCTTAAATTTCTCTTTTATGTAACTCACCTGTTTGTGAATTCCCTAGCATTGTTTACGATCTTCTTCTTTCTCCCTTTAATGCTTACTTAATATGTAGTATTGTGTATGACAGAGACAAAATAATTGCTGAATTGAAGTTCGGCTATTTTAGATGGAAGGCCCAACCAAAGTGTGCCTCGCTAAATATCAAACAGCCATAACTCTATTTTAATTTGACAAAAAATTCTTTTGCTCCTTTATATGAATGAGAATTCATTGACTGCCAGGCTGACGCCATCAGGTATTACAGGAATCTCATGGGCCTATTCCACATTTTAAAATTTGTTATTATTTGTAGTTAATAGCAGTCAATAAAGTGCATTTGGGGCTTCCCTGGTGGCGCAGTGGTTGAGAGTACGCCTGCTGATGCAGGGGACACGGGTTCGTGCCCCAATCTGGGAGGATCCCACGTGCAAAAAAGTCCATTTGTACTTAGTGCTCCATTCCTTACCAAATCAATTGGGATATCTCCAGCTGAAAATATTTTTTTTAAACATGAGGAATTTTTACTAAACCTGTATACTTTGCTTTCTTCTTTTCAATCCCCTAAAGAATTCCTAACTTAAATTTGTTAAACTCTTTATGTAGGAGACTATTTAATATTTTGTTTTGAAAAAAAAAAAAAAAGAAGATTGCTGAGCTATGTTCCAGAAGCCCTATCAGTAAATAATGTGCTCATTATTTTTAGTTTAAACATGAACAGATGTGAATTTTTCCTTATTTATTTCAGCTAAGAACTACCACTATCATAAGCAATTTAACAGCCTTTCTGCTTTGGGCCAAAGGACTTAATAAATATTTATTGTGATTGTCCTTAGTGGTCACTTCTAAATTAACCTCTTCTACTACTACTACTGACCTTTAACATACTGTCTTAAATATGGAATTTAAAAGGGAAATTAGCAAATGTAGCATAGCTATCAAAATCAAGTTGTTCTTGTTTTTATACTTCTTTGGTATATTGCAAATCCTAATTTCATATTCCATATGTTTTCTGAGGGCACAAAACGTTAAAAGAACTTTCTTGATTGTTTAGTTTAAAAGTGTTATTGCTAAACAGCAAATATATTCAGACTAAAATCTATCAAGTCAACCATCACTGAAATGAACAGGGAAAAGTGTGACAAATAGAGGTACTAAAATTGTATCTTTTAAATCAGTAACATCCAGTACAAGTTGAAGTTGACTCTAATTGAAATGCATTTTCATGTATTCAATTCATTCCAAATACAGGCTTTATGTAATTACCTCATTAGCCAAGAATGGGCAAACATGAAAACATATTTCCGTTGACATTTAAAAGTTTGGATATTATTGACATACACTGATTGATTGCCTAGGCTACGCAGATATATCCAATTTCTAAGGAGCAAAACTGCAAATCTGTCTGTAAATTTTTGTTATATTATGATTTTATTTTGGTAGAATGTCATGCTTTCTTTCTTTTCCTTATAACACTTTCTTATCTCATTATATCCTGTTATTTCATTTTCCTCTGCTCTCTCTTTTTACCAATCTGGCTTTCAGTTTTTTTGTAATTTAAAATCTTCCCGACATAATGAAGAACTTTCCTCTTTCGTTTTATTCTTTCTCGTTCCATTGTTCACATTGGCTCTCGGTTTTACTTGACACTCAGTCCTGTCAAACTTTATACTTATTTCTATTATCGGAAATGTTTATTCTAATACATTGAACAAATAAAAGACAATGCTGAATGTAATATAATATGATCTTTCCTCAGTTGTTACCACTGATGTAATGTTTTCCCCCTTTATTGATACTCCAGTCTTAAACATTACCTGATATTTTAATTCCGCTCCAATTCTCTAAATATTTAAACATTTTATATGTATACTTTCACATTATTATTAAAAATTCCTTAATAATTCAAAATTTGTCTTATTCTTTCTTCCAAATATGAATGACTGCTGCTTGACTTTTTCAAGATTCCCACTTCCTGACATGCTTAATGGATTAAAATGTAATAGGGATTCATACCACAGGTATTATATGAGAAACAGTATAAGGCTGCTTTCTTTTCCAGTGGCAGTAACTTTGTTAATGAATTATGAAACCATATTAACATGAAAGTGTTATCAAAATTTCTATCAGCCATTTCAAGAATATTCTCATCCTAAAACAGTCCTAAGGGGCTAGAATATGAATTATTTTTGTCAGTGCTGTTTATTATTATTATTATACTGGATAGGAGAGGATAAGGTGGTATAACAGAAAAAAAAATTCTTTGCTCCCCAGGGTAGTGGAGGATTGGGAGTAGCTGGGAGAGAACTTCAAGAGATGAGATTGTTATCCTTTGGGCCTTGGGGAAACACTGAAGAGACATTGTTTATTTTCTAATTTTGCTTGAGCATGACAATGGAAGAAAGGGACTTTATTGTTCTTTCCTTTCCTCTGTACCTCCCACTATTTCACTTTGAGTATCTCACGCCTTCAACTCAGGACACCCCTCTGTCTCCTGCATTTCTTCGTTTTTCTCCGTTTCCTGTGACCCTGATTTAGAATTTCTCTCTAACAAGTAGTATAAATGTTTGGAAAAATATTTTGGCACAAATGATTACAAACTTACCCCATGTCCAAGAGACAAGACTGTTTCTACACATAACCACATCTATATTTAAAATTCAGTTCTTTGGAGTACTACCAAATTCCCAACATATTCTTAGTACTATTCTGCCCTCACCCTGAAGTAATAAAGTTATATGGATATTGGTTTCCCCCTGATTTTTGTTAGTATTTATTTACTTGTAACACAATGTACCCTTAAGATGGAGTGTTCACCTTGATTTTGAGTTTCCTAATATAACATTTTCTAAAATAAGACTTGCATTTTTCATATTGATGTATCAAGAACGTGCCTATTGAAATTAAGATGATCTAATTTTGTTCTCCCTTTCTTCTATATTTGAAATCCTAATGCTTATCTTATATTTTAGAACTGTATCCAACGATGCTTTGGGAAAACAAAACTTGACTAAGTCAACTGTAATCATTTTCTATTGGAACAATCTAGTTTTTCCATTGTATTAACAACAAAAGTAAAATATTTGAAAAATGTTAAATGCATTATTAATAATTAAAGTTAGAAAACAAAAATATTATATTATGTCTAGTTATAATTGTGTAGAAAATTTCTGGAAATAAAATAATAAACTATTAAGGGCATTACTCTCTTGAGCAGAGGACTTGAAGTCTAGACTAGGAGGAGATCTATTATTGTATACTCTTCATTGTTTTGTTTAAATGGTTTGGCTATTATAATAAGCAATTGGTTTTTATTTTTGAATAATGGATGATTAAGACCACTGAAGAGCACATAACATGTGAAATACATATTTGTATCTTGAGCAATAACAAAACTACCAAGCCAGAAAATGTATTTGCTGGAAAACACAAAAACAAAAAACGTTTTCCAGAATGTACTTATATTGCACACACAAAGAGACTCACACACACACACACACACACACACACACACACACACACAGAGCTGCATTAGAGTTCAAATACTGGCTAAAAAGTTGATAATCATTTGCAAAGTAATATGATTTCACATGTATATCATATTTACTCAAAAATCTGAATCATGGACATCAATTATCATTATTTAGAAAAAATATACTAGTCTTTTAAAGTGTGATTGTATATATTTGTTTCTAATATTGATCACACTCCTGAGCAGCTATGACTTTCACTCATCAAGGATTAATCTCAAAGCCAGCTATCTAGTCCCTTGCAGAGACAGTACATGCCAGGAATACTGGAGGCCGTCACAAAGACTCATGGAGGCTGAAGTCTCACTCCCCCTTTTGAAAGGATAATCTTGCCCCTTACCCTTTTAAAGATGGACAGGCTGTGGTCCCTCTGGGGAAAATGGAGCAGGAGACAATGCTATCTAAGCCTCATCATGACAACTTCTCCATTTTGCTAGGCAGGCCAACCCTAGTCGAACTTGTTGAGAGAAATAAAGACAGTCAGTTTTCAAAACAATTAGGACTTTAATGCTCTTTGGAGATGAAATTCTTGGCTGAGAATCTAAATAAAATGATCATAGTTTAAACTACAAAGAATTCAAAAATAGTTTATGTTGAGAAGAAAATGGGAATCACCAGTGGTATTCTCATAATGTTAATTTGATTGCATGTTGATCTGCTTACAGCCAGATGTCCTCTTTTGCTATTGAGCACATTGAGAAATTAAGATTCCATGCATTTCTCTAATTGCTCCCTTGAAATGAAAATGCCTATGCCTTTCTCACAGTCACATCAGAGATGAAAACTACACATCTATGTTAGTACATTCATCTTTTGCAACGAAGATTGAGAGATAAGAGTATTATTAGTTTAATCATGAGTGTGTATGAGGATAGCAATTATATTTTCTCCCTGAAAGTGTCAGCTGCCCATATGAAGTGAAACTCTGAAAGTTACAGCTACATTTTCTCACTTGCCTAAGGAATGCAGATACATATAAATGAAACAGTGCTCTTGGCTAATTATCTAGGCAGTGGCCACTGTCATATTCCTTACTAAGAAATCAATTTTTAAAAGTCAGAAGGAGGTATAATAAATACAGCTTCAGTCACTGACCAGCAAAAAAGCATGCTAAGTTAAATAGTCTTGGCCCTAGGAAGGAGGATGTTAAAATGTAGAGATTTTGAGTATGTTCATAAGAAAATTTAGTTAAAGTTAATTAAAAAAAATTCTGCCAGTAGCCTACATTGTCAGTTGTCTACAAAAATGCTATTCTGTAATATTTTATCTTGGAACATTTAATGTATTAATTTCACTTTTCCTTTTAAAAGTTAAGTTCCAAGCTATGTTCTGTCTCTGTATAAGGAAAAGGTTAAGAAGCTTAATTACCAAAATCCAAATAATTTATTTAGAATTAGAGAAATATTGAAATATTGTGTATGCCAATTATCTTCCCATTCTCTAAAAAGAACTAATCTAATTAATTATAACTCTTTAATTGTACTTTATCAATCTGATTATGTACGTTAAATTTTATTTAGGTGGACTTTTCCATTTGCTACAACTACCCATTTCATAATTGCTTTTGTGGTATTAATTCTCTGATTTATGCTAGGCAATCTGAGGAAGATGAAGAGAGAAAATTAACACATTAGCATTGTGCTTATATTTGAAACAGGCAAAGAAGGTATTATTTTCTTACAATAGGAAATAAAAATGTATGATATAAAACTATTACTATAAATAGAAAATATGAATCAATAAAACCATGAAAGTTTGAGTTTAAGATTTTAAGAAAAACCTGGAGAAAATGGAGCAGATCTGGAGGACAGCTGCTAAAATGATAAGGTGAAAATCATGTCATATGATAAATAATTAAAGAAAATGAATATATCGGGTCTGGAAGTTGTAGATTTAAAAGAAAGATAATTCTTGAACTTAAAAATGTAAGAATCCCCAAACAGAGATCACAACTGACACAGAATAACTAAATTTATAGGGAGGCAATATTTCGCTCCTCATAAAGTATAGTGTTCTAACAGCTGCTTTTACTCCTTTGATTTGTTCATGTTTCTTTCTGTTGTCTACCCCCAATCCCCCACCTACCACCCAGTTTAAGACAGACCCTATTTATCTCTCACTTGGACTATTATAATAGCCTGCTTACTGACATCCATGCCTCAAGTTTCGCAATGCTAATGTTAGTCCTTTATTTTGCTTTCAAAAGAACTTACTGAAATACATATATGAGTATTTCTTTCTCTTTGGAAAACTTCAGTGGTTTGCTTTCACCTAGAGAATAACATCTAAACCTTGAAACACATTAAAACCCTTCACAATCCACCAGGAAATACATTTCAGGTGTCTTCTTTTGCCTTTCCAGTCACTCCATGTGTCTTGTATTTGGATTACCATGCACACTCACACTTCTAAACATTTATCACTTCTCCTATGCTTATTTGGACTACACTTTCTTCTTTAACTTTTAGTTACCTGGCAAAAATTCCTTGTAATCTAGCTCAAATGTTATTTCTTTTATGAGGTCTTTTCTGACTTTCCAAAGAGATGGTCTCTCTTTACCTTCTATTGATTTGACTTCATTTTGACACATATCCTACTATTGTCTAGTTATTTGCTTATTGGTTCCTTTCTCCAAGGAGAAAGGAATCTCTCTGGGAACCAACACTCACAGTATTCCTGTTGATAGCTGAAGCAATAAGACAGTGTCTGGAGCATAGTTGATTCTATATCTATCTTTTTTTTTAAGTGTAAAAAAAAGAAGTGTTCATGCAGGAAGTAGATGTTGGTTTTTCAAGACTGTTAGAAGAATTGGCTATATTGACTGAGACTGAACTTGGAATCTCCCTAAGACACTAACAAAACACTAAGATCCTATGTTTGCAAAGTAATTTCAGAATATCAGGTCATACACACGCACATACACAAACACATACATAAACATACATATATGCACAACTGCAACAATAACACAAAAAGGTCTCTCCATAGAAAATCACTAGAATCAGTAATTTTCATGAAGTAATCATACTGGAGACATAGCATGTTGGAAATTTTCGTGCATTATTGCTTTCTGCTTAGTCTGTGGTAAAAGTTCATTAAAAGAGCAGGTAGACGTAATGAACATGAAATGTAAGTATTCATGAGACATTTTTGACTAACTGGTGTGGTAAAACAGAAAGTTTCAAAAATTGGAACAACTTCTTTACCAATAAAGAGCATAAAATTTTTTTACACTGTTAATACATTATTAAATAGAAAAACCCCTACTGTTTACCCCCTCAAGAAAAAGTGGGACTTTTGTAAAAGTCCTACGGTGAAAACATATATGCCGTACGTCCTGAATGATAACTAGATGAAACAAAAAAGAACTCTCAGAAATTCATAAAATAAGTTTGAAACATAAACAGATTACATTAATATTTGGTTTTAATTGCTATCAGAAGAAAGAATCATATATTAAGATAAACACTAACATATAAACATAAAGAGACCTGCATACAAGAAGTGCATACATTTAAGATTCAGATAAAATTTAAATTTGATTTCATTATATGCTAGTATATTAATACAGCCAAATGTCTACTATATTTTAGTTCTTTGCCAGTCCTTTGTTTTATCTGTATATTTTAAAAGATGCATAATATCAATTACATGCTTAACAGTGATAACAATAACAAATCAGTGTATTTCAAATTTGCCTGTGATGGGAAACACATGAACCCAGTGATACACGGTTGAAAAAGCTGTACTAGCATTCTAAAGCTATTATTTCCTTTGTGCCACAATATATTTTTTTCTCTATTCTTAAAGAAAAACAAGTAAACATTTTGCAGGAGAAGATATGTACAGATGGAGGCGGACGGCGGCATCTTAACTCTTAAATTAGTTCTTCACAACTTAGTTCCCAGATGTTTGTTTCTCATGCCCCCTGCTATATTGAGGAGAATTTGCTATTGTCTGTCAATGAGTCATATACGATCTTCACAAATTTGGAGAAAATGCAGTTACAGTTGTGTAGAGTGTGAGTCACTGACAGACAATTGAAAGCTCCAAGAGGATGCACTCAGAGCTACTTTGCAATTTTTTTTTTTTTTTTTTTTGCGGTACGCGGGCCTCTCACTGTTGTGGCCTCTCCCGTTGTAGAGCACAGGCTCTGGAGGCGCAGGCTCAGCGGCCATGGCTCACGGGCCTAGCCGCTCTGCGGCATGTGGGATCTTCCCGGACCAGGGCACGAACCCGTGTCCCCTGCATCAGCAGGTGGACTCTCAACCACTGTGCCACCAGGGAAGCCCAATTTTTATTAATATTACCAAGAGCTAAATGTGAATTGTAAATGAAATTCAGAATGGAGGCACTAACTGTGAATGATGACCAATTAGGCATCACCCTTTTGATGTCTCATGGGCAACCAAATGTACACTTAGACATTTTTGTTTTTACAGCAAAAGTTTTCTATCAGATTTGCACCATGGAAATGGTATAAGTTCTCTATTGTTCTGTAGCAAATTACTTTGAAATTTAGCAACTAAAAACAAAAATATATATTATCTCACACAATTGCTGAAGGCCAGGGATCCAGGAGTCACTCTGGCTCACAAAGTTGCAGTCAAGCTGTCACCTGGAATTGCAATCAGATCATGGCCTGGCAAACTAGTGTGTTTATCGGCAGATCTAGGTTTCTTAGTTCTGTGCTGCCTGTTGTCCAGAGGTTGCAGTCCCTCAACATATGGGCTTTTCACAACGAGAGAGAGAGAGAGAGAGAGAGAGAGAGAGAGAGAATCCAAGATGGAAACTGCAGTCTTTTATAACCTAGTCCCAGAAGTGGAATATTTATAACATTCATGTATTACAACATATATTATTGGTCACACAAGCCATCCCTAGTACAGTGTGGGTGTGGACCTACACAAGAGTGTGAATACCAGAAGAAAGCAGTCATTGGGGACCTTCCTGGAGGCTGCCTACTATAGAAATCAATGGATCAATAATTTGTCAGTTACTTATAGACACTATGATTGATCACACGATTGAAGGTAGAGATTTGGAAACCATGATGGTGGTAGAGGGAGGCCAAAATGAATTTTCTAGTTTATTGTCTAAATGGATCAAAATCCTGCAGTTCACATTTATGTGATTTTTTTTCTATTTCATTTTAGTTAAAAATTGTTTATAGTTCTAAAAATGTAGAGATACGTAAAAGGGATGGCCATTTTTATTGTGTAATATGATACTGCATTCTTTAAAGAAATAAAAACTGAAACAATAACTATTAATAGTCCAGAGTACCAAACCAGCTCCTTTCAAAACAATAGAGTACATAGTAAAAATAGGTCTGTCTTGGCTCTTCATCTAAAAGTTCAAGTAGTTGAAATAATTAAAGTACTGATTCTAGAAGTTATTCTTCTGTAATGCATACATATAGTATTAAAATATCACCCTCATGATTATTAATATCATCAAGCAAGCAAAAGAATGTTCTTTTAACTGTGGGTCAGAAGCAAGGTTTTCTTTGGTTTCTATGCACATGTGACAGTTCATTGGCAATTTTTCTAGAAATACATATTCTCCTCAAGTGTAATATCCTTGGGAATAATAGACACAGGACGAAATGCTGTGTTTGTAAAACCTTTTGAGCTCTGTGGGGAACAAGAGTTGGAAGGAAAGAACAGAGTATTATTAGCATCAGATTCACAATTTATTCTGATTCTCTCCCCAAATCCTTTCCTCTGCCCTGAAGGAAGAAAGTTCCAATAAAGAAGAAGGGGGGACCCAAGTTGTTAAGTCCAGTTTTGTCCCCAGGATAAAACATCATCTGGGCTCCAAGATGCACAAGAATCCTCTATATCTGTCAGGATTCTTAGTTTCAACAACAAAACTTGTCTCTGACAAATTTAAGAAGAAAAAGGCATTTGCTAAAAAAATGTTGGGCAGCTCAAAGAATCCCTAGGAGGTCTAGAGAACTGGGCTTGGAAGATAAGTGGCCTAAGATAATTTCAAACTAAATAGGAGAGTGATAAAGAAACATGGCTTCCCCATTTAGCAACAATATTTTGTTTTTCAGCCTTTGGCATACATTTCATAGCTAAAGACATCGTAAGCAGGAAAAAATATCTACACATTCATTATTCAATATGCATTTAACAATACATATTGAACCATGAACCAGGTATTGATTTAGGTATTGGGAATAGAGCTGTCAAAAACAAATCAAAGCTCTTGCCCACATGGAGTTTATATTCTAACAAATTTTGTCAACTAAAATCCTGTTTATACTGCTTTTATTAATATATTCAATTTTATCAATAAATTTTTTATTGATTGGATTTTATCAGTTAAAATTTCAACTACACTCATTAAGTTTATTGTGCTTCTCTTATATTCCCACTCCTTTGAGATTGCTGGAAATTGTGGAAGCCAGATCTTACCTGGGCTTCTTCAATATGATCTCAAAATACCAGACACAGTTTAAAAAACAAGGTTTGATGTAAGCATTTGAAGCTTTTTCTTTTTAAAAATTTTTTAAAAATATCTTTATTGGAGTATAATTGCTTTACAATGTTGTGTTAATTTCTGCTGTACAACAAAGTGAATCAGCCATATGTATACATATATCCCCATATCCCCTCCCTCTTGAGCCTCCCTCCCACCCTCCCTATCCCACCCCTCTAGGTGGTCACAAAGCACTCAGCTGATCTCCCTGTGTTATGCGGCTGCTTCCCACTAGCTATCTATTTTACGTTTGGTGGTGTATATATGTCAATGCCACTCTCTCACTACGTCCCAGCTTCCCCTCCCGCCCCCAACCACCCCTCCCCCCGCTGTGTCCTCAAGTCCGTTCTCTACGTCTGCATCTTTATTCCTGCCCTGTCACTAGGTTCATAAGTACTGTTTTTTATAGATTCATTATATGTACTTTAGCATACGGTATTTGTTTTTCTGTCTCTGACTTATGAAGCTTTTTCTTTATAGCAAAATGATAAGCAAAACCTTATTTGTAGGATTTGCTAAAAGTTGTTTTATGGTGTACAAAATAGTTAATCTAAGTATTATTTTTAGTTATTACTAAAGAAGAAAGTTTCTATAAGTGCAAATATCATTATTCCATGGACTAATACATAAATATAATCAGTAGTTTAATAAATTCCACTTTTTCATGAACTAATAAAATGTTTTATGTGAGGACAGTTCCATCTGTATATTTTTAGTAGATCCTTTGGAAATTATATAATCAGTCTAACCCATGTCAAAGCAGGAGGCATGATTCTTTTATCCTTTATTTACTTCAGCTTGAGTTGAAGTCCATTGGAATCAGATGATTAAAGCTCTTTTAAGAAAGCTGGAGCTGGAGGACAGAATGTTTGTGAGGACTCTTAGTTAGACTGGGAGAGAAAACTCATTACATCTGACCCATGATTTTCTCATAATAAACTCACACAGGATGTTATTTGCCACATGTATCATCTAGTTTTGAAGGATAATTGTTTAGCAAATCACTAAGTTATGAGACATATGGACGACTTAGAAAGTGGAGGGAGAGATAAGTTACTTTGGTGCTGAAAAAGAGATGTCAGAATTAAAAAAAAAAAAATCCATCTAACCTAGAAGAATTTGAAAGCCATTTTGTAAGGCAAGACTTTTCTTGACCTAAGTGCTACATGATGGGGAAAGGACATATCTCCAGCAATTGTTCTAGCTGACTCTTGTATTATCCTAAAACATGCTGTAATCTCTGTAATCATTATAAAAATATCACACACTTTCTTAAGCTCCATTTTCTCTTTAGTTACAAGCACACTTCTCTGCTCCCTTTTATTACAAAAGTTATTGAAAAGTTGTTTCCAATTCACCTCTTTGGGTTCTCCCTTAAGCTCACCCTAATATTTCTTTTTGCCCACAGAATTCCATTAAAACTACTCCTATCAAGTCTACCAATGGTGTGTGTGTGTGTGTGTGTGTGTATAGGTATTGCCTATCTCCAACAGGCAATACTCAGGCCTCATCTTATTGATTTAGCAACAGTATTGGAAGAAGCAGATTTATTTGAAATACTTCTTTCCCATTATTCTACTGGTTCCCTTCCTTCCTCACTGGCCACTCATATCCCTTAAGTTTCAATGGCAGTCAGATCTTGTATGTCTTTTCTTCATTTCACTCACTCCTTAAGTGCCCTCACACAGTCTCTTGGCTTTAAAACCATCTGTTTACTGATGGTTCCCAAATGTTTATCTCCAGTTTAGACTTCCCACCTGAAATTCTGAGTTCTAGATCCGTTCTGGGATTTCTTTACTTTGTTCAGTCTCTAATAGACACAGTCTCATAAGAGACTGAACAAATTCAAAGGCAACTCCCAATCTTCCCTTCTAAGCTTTCTCCCACATTCCTTCCCACTTCAGTTATGGGTGTTACAGTGAGTTCTTTCTTTCTGTCACACACATTTAATGCATTAGCAAATCCTGTGGACTCTCTCTTCCAAACAGATTCAGAAACTGACCACTTCTTACCACCTCCACTGCTCCCACCATAGTTCATTATACCATCTTCTCTCATGAATCATTGCCAGAGCCCCCAAGTTGTCTCCCTACTTACGTCCTTGTCACTCCTCACACAATTTATTTTCCACACATCAGCTAGAGCAACCCTTTTAAAATGTATGTGGGATCACACCATTTCTCTGATAAAAACATGCTGTCTTACTCAGAGTAGATGAAGCCATTACAATAGCCAGCAAGCCCACATTTCAGTGGTTCTTGACACAGGCTGCATATTAAAATCACCTTGGGAGATTTTAAATGATACCAGTATCTGGGTCTCATACTCAGAGATCCTATTGATAATTTAACCAGTATTGTATGAGATTTGGGCATTGATATTAAAAAAATTTGTTAGGTAATTATAGTGAAAGGGCAGCCTGGATTGAGGAAACACTAACACCTTTTCCCCCCCGCACACAGTCTGGTTTATTAGCTCAGAAAATATGGGAAGTTTTTTCTTATGATCTGGACCCACTGTATCTTTGAACTAATTTTTTCTCCTTCTAGTTCATTCTGCTTTAGTCCTATTCGGCTTCTTTGCTATTTGTAAAACATAATAAACATTTGTCTGCCTCACAGGCTTTTCATTTTCTTAACTTTCCTGCATAACTTTATTACATTCTGACATAGTATATGTTTCAATTGTTGGTTTATTTCAGTTATAGTATAGTAGAATATATGCTCCAGGAGGGCTGGGATTGTTTTTCTGTTTTGGTTACTGCTATATTCCCAGCCCCGATGACAGTCTCTTGTCCATAATTAGCTCTCAATAAATATTTATTGAATAAATGGGCTATTTCATAATCTTTAGCCCAATGCTAACATGTGAAATACAAAAAAACTCCTCCCCACTTTTTTTTAAAGAAAGACAGGTTTAAGAGGAGTGGAAAAGGAAACTTTCTCTTTTTGATGTACTGTTGAGTCCCCAGTTAAATACTCATGTGAAGATGTTAACCAGGAAGATGAAATATGACTCTGTAGTTCCTGAGAGAAGCCCGGGGTTTAGGCATATACTTTGGTAGTTGTCCAATTAGAGTTGATGGCTGAAACCCTGGGAATGAATTCCAGTTCCAATAGAGAGCATTTAGAGGGAAAAAAGTGATTGATTTAGAAAAAGAAACATTCACAAGAGGTTAAAGAGAAAGGATTCATAAAAGGGACTGACGTGCTACAAAACCCATCTAGAGGCACAGGGGCAGCCCACTGAGAAGAGAGCTTTCCGCATGAAATGGCGTGGCTTCCTCTGCTTCCCTGGCCGTTGCTCCTTGCCTGCTTCATTGCTCCCCTTACTTTCCATGATCGCTGAGTACAGACGCCAGGAGCCATCTGCACAAATATTGTTCCTTGTCCTGTTCATGCTGCAGTATGAGATCAATGAAGCTACTGGAGGAACACAGAGGCCTCAGTCTCTGTGTGTCAACAAGGGACTGATGAAGAGTCTCCTTTGTCTTACTCAGGTGAAGTCTGGGACTGCATCACGTGAATTTAGCCGGTGCTCTGAGTTACCGTGAGGTAATAATACTACTTTGTATTCAAAATGGAGTTTAACTGGTAATGATAAGCCTCTGCAGAGACTTCACAGCACCCTCAGCAGCAGGGAACTGTGGAGTGGAAGGTGCTAAAACTGTAATTAGAACAAGGCATCTGTCTCCCAGCTCCTACAGAGCAGCTACTAATCAATGTGATCACTCGCTTTGAGTGGGGAAGTGCTCACCCATGGTTCTGCTGGACTTTTTCCCAGCCACTAGCAGACTGAATGCTGGTGGAGAGCACCCTTGGCTTTGGAGAGGGAGAAGGAAGTAATATTGCTTAGTAAATGTAGCAGTTTACTTTTAAAAAGGTGTTTGGTGGGGGCATGTGTTGATTTACATTTCCTGTAAATAGCCTATTTGCTGAACAATCTGGAGGCCAATTATTGTTAAAAGTATGGTTCACTTTGAAGCACTTTCAGGCTGATTATCCAGGACTTTTGACTCCTTCTCCCATATGTTTACTTGCCCTATGGGATTTTGATCTCTTTTGGCAGGTTTATCAAGGAAGAAAAAGAAGAATAATGCAGTCATATAAATTTTCTGTCTATTACCAATTCTGATCTGGGCAGCATTTTCCAATGTATGGAAAATTAAAATTCATCTTCTATAAAATTCATCTCTAAGAATCTTCTTGAAAAAAAGGGTGCTTTAATCCAATATGTTGGAGAATGCTGGCTATTATACCTCCCTTTGTAGAAATTCACAGTGCGCACTAGGGTATTAAAGGCATCTAGCTGTCCTGCAATAAAGAAACTGGTTTAAACTCTGTTGAACCCAGCACTGCCCAAACTTATTGCTCCAGAGAGTTTTTCTTTTTCTTTCCTTTTTTGGGGGCATAAAGCAGAAGTAACGTTCCAAAGAAAAGCTTTTAGTAAAAGCTAGATTAAATATTTTTTATCATTGACATTTAAATTATGCCTAAAATGAGGTACAGAGATTTCCTGAGAATTTCTTCATCTTCACTTTCTATTACCACTGATAACTGCATGTTACATAATCATTCAGGATAAGTGGGCCAGGACTCCAGCTCATTCTTCTTCTCAAAAGAATAAAAATATAAGTCAATCCTTTTATCATTATGATCAGCCAACTTAAAAGCTGACTCCTGTTCTCATCCAATTTAGCCCCAGCAGACAGAGTCCTGGTGTATAGTCTATGTCTCCCACAGATACTGATGCCTGCTGTCTCTGAGAATTCTACATGCAGACTAAGACAGCCTTCTCCTTTAAATCTTCACAGTGGAGGGTGTTCAGGAGCTGACAGCATTTAGGATAATTTCCTAAGAAGCTGAAAAGGAAGGCTCACTCATCAGTGCATTAGGTTACATGTTTATGTAAAGAAATAAGAGGAAGAAATGAATAATGTAGCATATTATCCATTTCCATAAAGAATGAGTGCAGGACTTCCCTGGTGGCATAGTGGTTAAGAATCCGCCTGCCAATGCAGGAGACATGGGTTCGAGCCCTGGTCCAGGAAGATCTCACACGCTGCGGAGCAGCTAAGCCCATGTGCCACAGCTACTGAGCCCGCGTGTCACAGCTACTGAAGCCCGCACGCCTAGAGCCCGTGCTCCACAACAAGAGAAGCCACTGCAATGAGAAAAGCCTGCACACCACAACAAAGAGTAGTCCCCACTTGCTGCAACTAGAGAAAGCCCACACGCAGCAACGAAGACCCAACACAGCCAAAAATAAATAAATTTTTAAAAAGATTAAAAAAACAAAACAAAAAGCAAACAAAAAACCAAACTTGGTTCTGCACAGCTGATCAGCTTTGTTGATCTTTTCTCCACATTCATTATCAATTTCTGCACAGAATCATAAGTGTCTCAGTCAATGTTCTCCAGAGAAATGGAAGCAATAGGATGTGTGTGTGTGTGTGTGTTTTTGTGTGTGTGTGTAAAGAGATTTACTTTAAGGAGTTGACTTAAGTGATTACAAAAGCTGGTTCATCCAAAATCTGCAGGGTGGGCTGGCAGGCTGGAGACCCAGAGAAGAGCCAGTGCTATATTTCAAGTCCAAAGGCTATCTGATTTGGATAAAGAAAAGGATAAAAGATAAATAAAGACAAGAAGATGGTGGTGATGTAATAGGAACAACAACAGCAAGGGAAAACTGTCTATAATTAAAGCAAGAAAAAACAATAAGCCTTCATAGGTGTTAAAAACTGTAGAACATACCACTGAGATTTTTTTTTCATATTTGGTATTTTATGTGTAAAGAGCAATGCTAAAATTATTTTACACACACACACACACACAAATAATGAAAATTGAAATGAAAAATAAATACGTACAAATAAGAAGCAAACATGTATTTGTAGACTGCTGGTTTGCTCGTTTTACTTGAACAACACATCATATGTTCCTTTATTTTCCAATCACCCTCCTGGAAGGAGAAATTTTACCATGTTACCCCAGACTCATAAAAATCCAAGATAAATTCTAGATCTAAGTAAATAGGATTTAAGTGTCACCTTGCCAGTAGAATGTGGGATTCTGCCAGTAGAAGTGGGATTCCACCATTTCGATAAATGCTGTCAAAAACATTCCACTTTGATATTCTTAAACCTAAAAGATTTAAATTCATTTAATATTTTTGAAGAGACTGTATCTGTTGCCTCTAGGGAACATTCTCTGTTCTTCTTTCCCCAATCCAACTCTATTCTCCATAGGGTGTCTATATTATTCTCAAATTACACTAACTTTATTCCACTTACTTTAAACTCTCCAATAGGTAGGGTGTACACAGCAGGACCCAACAGCTACTTGTTCTAAATCTGTTCAGAATCCTTCTGTGCTAACTGCTGGCACGGCCGGGTCCAGTGCCAATCAGATAGTTCATTGTTCTTGATAGCTCACACAGCTGCTCATCAAATGCACAGCTGTGGCACTGACCTTTAATAATATTATTCAGAGAATCAGCCTCATTTTATGAAATAGGCATGTCCTCACTTAAAATTCCCAAGGATCTTCTATTGGCTTTGTAATTGAATCTATATTTTGTTAAACTGTCAAGGAAGGTTTTTTTTTTAATCAACAATCAATATTATATTAGTAAAACTTGTCTAGAACCTGTACAATGCCAGCTAATATAACCAGGATCAAAATGGTCTTTCTGCATTATGCAATTCAGGGAAAGTAAAACAGAAGGGGCTTAAATGACTTGAGAAAAATGTTCATATGTTGCCGCCTCAGCATTCCTGAGAAACATTATTAAGAGGTTTGTTTAAGATATGGTTTGAAGCAAAATAAAATAAGTCTACTATTTATTGGAATGAGAATTTTAGGTAATTGAATATCTATCATTGTCTAGGTCACATTTTTAGATATTTTGAGGCCTATTTTGCAACTTTATAAGATTTATGTGAGACGATTTTTTTTACAGTGACATGACTATTAAGTAAATGCATATTCTCAAGGGGATGAGGCCTGGTACTTCTTTTTTAAATTTTATTTTTAAGTTATCACACACTAAAACTGACTTTTTAGGGTGTACAGTTGTATGAACTTTAACACATGCATAGATTTGTGTAACCACCACAATCAGGAGAGAGAACTCTTACATCACCCGTCAAAACTCCCTCACGCCATATATTTAGAGCTTCATTTTCCCCTACCTCTCTACTCTTAACCCCATCACTACACTTTGTCTTTTTTGACAATGTCATAAAATATAATTATAACAAATGTGATCTTTTAAGACTTGCTTCTTTCACTTAGCGTAATGGCCTTGAGATTTATCAATAGCTTGTCCCTTTTTATTGCCAAATAGTATTTCACACATGACTTTACCACAATTTTTTCCTTTTGCCAATTGTAAGACATTTGGACTGTCTCCAGTTTTGGGTAATTATAGAGTTGCCATTAAAATCTGTGATCAGGTTTGTATGTGAACATGTGTTTACATATTTCTAGACTAAATACCCAAGGATAGTGATCTGGTAAGGATGTTTTTAACGTTATAAAACAGTGCCAGATTATTTTGTAGGAGGGCTATATCATTGCTGGTATTATACTAGCAATGTATGAGAGTTCCAGTTGTTCTGTATCCTCATCGGTACTTGATATTATCATACAACTTTGGTGTTGTTTACCTATGTCATTCTAATATGTGTGTAATTATATCATATAGTGGTTTCAATTAGCATATTATTAATAGTTAATGATGTTGAACAACTTTTCATATGCTCATTAGCCATCCATAGAATCCCAAAGTATCTGTTCAACCTTTTGTTTATTTTTTAATTATGCTGTAGGCTTTCTTATTTTGAGAGTTCCTTATCTAGTTTTAACATGTCTTTTAGTGATTGATAATTTGCAAATATTTCTCTCAGTCTGTGGCTTGTATTTTCATTCTCTTAACAACATAATTCACAGAGCAAAAGTTTTTGATTTTTGATGAGTCATTTTATTGATTTTTTTTCTTTTGTGGATCAAACTTTAGATGTTTAATATATATAAGATCTATTTGTCTGGTCCCAAGTCATGAAGATATTTTCATTTTTTCCCAAAAGTTTCATAGCTTTATATTTTCCATTTACATCTGTGATCCATTTTGAATCAATTTTTCATATAATGTTTGAGATTTAGGTTGAGATTCATTTTTTTGCATATGAAATTTTTAAAAAGAGTATTCTTTCTCCATTGAATTGCTTTTTACACTCATGTCAAAATCAAATGGCCATATTTGTGTGGTTCTATTTCTGGACTTGTTATTCTGTTCCATGGGTCTATGGGTCTATCCTTCTGCCAATACCACAGTCTTGGTTACTGATATAGATACCTATTAATATTTGATACCCAAGGAGTGATATCCCATACACAGTTGTATTTAGGTCTGAAGATGAGAGAAGAAGTTGAGGTTGGAGATCTAAAGTTGGTAGTTATCACATAGAGAGACTATTTAAAAATCATGGGACTGAAGGAGAAAAAAAGGAAAGAGATGAGAGAGAGAATGGCAAAGAGAGAATATGAGTTCAAGTTAAGCCCTTTTATGCTCCAACACTTGGAAGTAAAGTAGAAGAGGTTTAGAAGGAGAGGTCTGTTAGATAATTGAAAAATTAAGAGAGTGTGATATAGTAAAATATGGAGGAAGAACATTTCAAAAAGCAGTATGTGAGAAACTGGCAAACACTGCTGAGAGTTAAAGGAAGCTGAGTATGAAGAGATGACTATTATACTCAGTACCAAGGAAATCATTTGTAATTTTCATAAGCATATTTTTATGTAATGAGTGAAGCAAATCTTAATTTTCATATTTAAGGAATAAACAGGAATTGAGGAAAATGATCAATGGATAATAATAATTTTTTGGAGAAGTTTCAGTGTGAAAGGTAGCACAAAAATGGAGAATTAGCTGGAGGGGGATATCAAAGTAAAGAGGTTTTTGTTTTTGTTTTTGGTTTTTTTTGGTTTTGTTTGTTTGTTTTGGTAACATGTCTGATACAAATGGTCATGACCTAATTGGGCAAGAAAATTGTTGATTCAGAAATGAGGCACTAGGGACTTCCCCGGTGGCCCAGTGGTTAAGACTCTGTGGGTTTGGTCCCTGGTGGGGAACTAAGATCCCACATGCCATGTGGTGCAGCCAAAATGTTAAAAAAAAAAAAAAGAAAGAAAAAAAGAAATGAGACACTAGATATAGTTTTATACCAATGGGTGTGATCTAATAAGGAGAAATTGCTGATGGGAGAGAAAGATAAAATTCAGGGAGGACATATTTCAGGAAATAAAGAATGAGAATCTAGAGCACAGTGGTATTTGACCTTTGATAGAAGCAAAAATACTTTTTGTGTTTAACAGGAGGGAAGGCCAAATTTTTTTGGAGGGTGGAGTGTGGACTAATATTTAATTCCTAACTTCTACTATGGATCAAAAACAATCACAGATATACTGATACTTTAAATTATTTCAGATAATGCATATGTTAAAAAATAAGAGAACACAAAGAAAATAAAGGAGGATCTAATAATCTTGAAGCAAGTACATGCTTTCTAAACATGAGACTCAAGACAGAAAACATAAGGGATTATAGTATGATAGTTTAGGTTCATTGCTTTAGTTGGGTGGACTTGGGGAAGTTATATGACTTTCTTTAAAGGGATTTTTTGTTTTCCCATGTATAAAACATAGAAGAAAATAGTATCTATTTAGTAAGTTGTTGTGGAGTTAAATAAAATAAAAATATATAAAGTACCATCACAATGTTTGGGAACAGTTAGTACTTGATTATTGTTAGTTATTATTTATTGATTTAATAACAAAAAATAAAACTTTCCAAATTTCATATCTTTCTGAATTTTTAGTCTCTGTCAAAGCAGTCTAAATAAAATTACAAGGCAAACTGAAAAATAGTCTAGTAATCTAACCGAGAAAGGATCAGTGCCATTCACATATAAAGATATCTTATTAATCAATAATGACACATGAAAATATCAATAACAAAAAATAAACTTTAAATGGATAATAAATTTGTAAAATTAAACTTGGTATTAAATGAATTTCAAATTATAGAATAGTATGGTGGTTGCCTGGGGTTGGGGGTGGAGGAAGTGGGGAGATGTTTGTCAAAGGGTATAAACTTTCAGTTATAAGATGGACAATTTCTGTGGATCTAATGCACAGTATGGAGATTATAGCTAATAATACTGTATTGTATACTTGAAATTTACTGTGAAAGTAAATCTTAAGTTTTCTTACCACAAACAATAAAATTGCTAATTATGTGAAGATGTGTTAATTAGCTTGATTGTGATAATCTCTTCACACTGCATATGAATATCAAATCATCACCTTGTACACCTTAAATATATGCAACTTTTATTCATCAATTACACCTCAATAAAGCTGTAAAAATACCCAGAAAACAAAACAAACAAAATTAACTGTGTAATTTACCAAAAAAATCATCACTATGATACCATTTTTTGCTTACTAATTCAGTAAAGGTTAAAGTGAAATAAAATGGCATGCTAACATCATGTGTGGATAAACAATTGGAGATCCACAGCAAATGTAACCACTTAGATCCCTTACTAATAGTAAATTAAGGAGATCAGTGGTTATTATTCAATTGCGCATATCAGATATTACCTTCTAGCCTACACTGTCATGCCATCACAGCAATGATTGGGTCACTCTTGTCAATGCCTAGCACAACATTATTTACATAGGAGAATAAAAAAATACCTTCTGAACCTAAAAACTTAATATATATATATACAAATAATATTTATCAAATCAAATAAAATTATTTGACTTAATATAGCTTTTATAAAATAAGAAAATGAACTTAGGATACAGTGCTGTGTCCCTTTACAATGATTGAGGACTTGCATGTTTTCTTGGTGCAAACATAGATGGTAAACTTTATGGCAAAGCAGATGATGATCAGGGAAATAGAAAAAATAATATATGAAAGCTATGGCATATCAATAAAAATTGTTCCAAATAAAAGTGAGGTCTTCTTTCCTTAGCACACTGTTCATAGGGAATTATGACCACTCTAATTTCATAGCTAAATTATCTATTTTATATGTGGAACATGATTGCAAACTATTTCTTGTATAAGGAGGGAAAAAAAAAAGACTTGCTTTTCTATGTTCTATATATTGGCATACATCTATCTCGCTTTTTCTCCGGAAGATTTATATCGGTAGTTCTATAGATGGTAGAGGCTATACGGAGGCATAAAAAGCATTCGGTTAAAACTGTTGCAAACAAATTTGCTGGCAGCATAAACTCTGTTGATTGAGTCTTGTGAGTTCATATATCAGATATTCCCTAAACACTCATTCAAATTACAAAGCCAAAAAACATGTGAATTCCCGCTATATAATTTGTTTCGAACTTTTTTCCTACATTTTTAAAAATGATTTTTGAAATATGTGAGTTTTTATTTTGAAATTCAGACAATAAAAACTCAATTCCTATACCAGTTATCTCCTCAAAACATTATTTGTATAAATTTTAGTTGCATTAAAGTCATAGTTTTATATTAAATAAATCCAACAAACGTGTCCCTTTTTATTACAGGGTTTTTAAAAAATATAAGTAGTATGATCATTTATTTTGTTTGTTCTAAAATAAATAGTGGATTCTTTGGTTCCCAGATAATGTTTCATGACCATATGGTGACTCATTTTGAATAATGCCTGGCAATCGAAGTGACAATAGCTATTTCTTCATAATTCCCAACAGAGATTAAAAAGTGAAAAATTCAATCTTATGAATCTTTTCAGAAATCTTGGTGCCTAATTAAAAAAATATGTAGGTGAGTTCCTTTTTTATATATTGTTTTATGTATTGCTTTGTCTGTATTTAGACAGGGTCATGATTAAACTCTTATTTTCCTCAAAAATAGAAACAAACAAAAAACTTAGGCCTTCTATGCTTTTACACAAAAGGGAATATAGTGCGGAGGAATAAATCCTGGGCCTGGAGTCAGTGGAGTTCAAGGATAGGCTCTGTCACTTTCTAAGTGAGTTGCCTAGATGCACTCCATCTCTCTAACTCTCAATCTTCTCAACTACAGAGCAGGGTTGTAGCACCACACTCTTCCTATGTCACAGGTGATGGTAAATAACAGATTGAATGAAATAATGCATCCTAGCTAATATCAACTGGGTGCCTAACAGGTCCCAGGTACTGTGATAAGTATGTTTTCACATGCTCTATTTCTTTTGATCCTCTCAACAACCCTATGAGGTATGCATTATGCTTACCTCATTTTAGTAGTAAAGAGAGTCGGCCTAAGAGAGTTTAAACAACTTTTTTCCAGGTCACATGAATAGTGGGGCCAAGACTAGATCCCAGATTTTGTGATGTAGGAAGCCATGCTCTTGCCACTAGCACTGGCTGAGAGAATTTGCACACCAAAGCGACCACGCTTAACAGATTTTAATTGTTTTGAATAAAAAGATTCAAGTTATTTGATAGCTATTTTCATTAAACAACATGTTATAATAGATTTTTAAAGAAACATTTGGAGAATCTAATGAATTTGGTTCCTTTCTTATCTTGCACAGAGTACCCTCTTTGCCTTGGTTTCTGCCAGTTAAAAATAAGGGAGCTATTAATAGGTAACCTCTTCTAAATTCAATCAATGCACTAGATTGAAGAAAAGAGATAGCAATTATCAATTTTTTAAGGATGATTTTTTTAAAAAAAATAACTTGGTTTTACCCATATCTTAGAAGGCAATCAACTGTCCCAATTTATCCAGGATTCAGGAAGCAGGACATGGGATTTTGAATGCTAAAACTGAGAAAGTCCCAGGCAAATCATGATGAGTTAGTCGCTATACTTATAAGCTTAGAATTAATCTTCTTTTATTAAATAAGTCCAGGCTTAATTTCCACCCCACCAGGTACCCCTTAATTTCCTTCCAGTTGATCAAAGAGTCTCTGCCAGAAAAAATTTTTTTTTACTGGAATTCGGACCCACACCTATTGTTCAATCCAGAACTAAACTGGAATAAACAAGTAAAAAATCTCAAGTCCTGATGAATTATATATCAACCACATAGTTTTTTGGCTACAAGCAGTAAAAACTAATTCAAGATTGCATAAACAAGAAAATCAATTCCTTTATTATAATGATATGGGGCATCTCATGGAAGCCAATGCAATAGGAATGCAGTTGTCCCAGGAATGAACTAGAACCAGGGACAGGAAGACTTCCCTTCGTTTCTCATTTGTTCTTCTTTTTGTATTTCCTCCTACCTCCCTCTGTCAGCCTTGTGAACCTCAATCTCACATGATGAAAAACATGACAGGTACAGCTAAGGTGTAATATATTACAGCTAAGGTGACAGACCTTAAAAGACAAGTCTCTTTGGGCCCAATTTCAAATTCCTAGGAAAGAGACTGATGTCTGTCCTTCGATCACTGTCTCAATCTTTGCCCTGAAACCAGGGTACAGGGTCATGATATAGGAACAAGACTGCTGAGAATCACTTCTGTAACCAAGTGGATATGCCCAGGTAGGGCTGGTTCCCAGAAAAAGAAAAGGCTAGGCAGACAATATATATGTTGTCTAATATGCTATCTTACTTAGCTTTCAGAGGCAAAAAATAACCCACACACATTTGCTGAAAAATAAAACTGCAGGTTCATGTCTGATGGCAACCAAGAACTTGTCCAAGTTTCTCTGGTCTTCATCTTAAAGTCGTTATTTTTATTTTATTTTTTTGTGGTATGCGGGCCTCTCACTGTTGTGGCCTCTCCCATTGCGGAGCACAGGCTCCGGACGCGCAGGCTCAGCGGCCATGTCTCACCGGCCCAGCCGCTCCACGACATGTGGGATCCTCCCGGACCAGGGCACGAACCCGTGTCCCCTGCATCGGCAGGTGGACTCTCAACCACTGCGCCACCAGGGAAGCCCTAAAGTCGTTATTTTTCAAAATTGAAAATTCTGGTGCAGAGTTATGTCACACAGACCCACAAAGTATCCAACACTATAATTTGCAATAATTCTGGAGAAACAAGAACTTACTTCCTGCTCTAGGAAGTCACTTCACAAATAAAATAATTCAACTTACAAAAAACAAATATGTTTAGATAGCCTCACCAAGTTAATGTTGTTGAATGAAGTATATCAGACTATTTTGATCCTTTCAGAAGAAATGAAAGATAAAGAAAAGCAATACTATTATGCAACCGATACCTTGAAATCTTATGACCAGGGTCAGCTTCTTTAAGAAGCCTTTTCTGACAATTTCAGTTCTTTCTCTGAATTTGTTTATATTTAGAATTAGTACCATTATATATTACTTGATTATTTTAATTGATTATTGTAATGTATTGTGAGAATATAAATTACTTGAGAGTTGGGCTAATATTTTTATACTTTTTAATGTCTCCTTTTCTTCTTGATCTTTATTTTTCTTTTCTTCCCAGTCTCCTTTCTTGCAATCTCTTCTTCACCATTTATGGAACAATAAATAAATTTATGGAACTATATACCTTTCTATAACCTGGGTGCTAGAACAGACATAAAGAATAAGTAAGAACAAATACTTATTGAGTGGTTACTATATACCTGGCAACTTTCTAAGTGCCTTACATTGATTGTCTCATTTAATCCTCCTAGAAAACTAAGGTGTTAGGTGTTATTATTTCCCTTATTTTACAGATGAAGAAACTAAACTGAGACTTTAGTAATCTGCCCAAAACCCCAGGTAATAGGGAGCTTTCAACACTTGGCATACTCTTAACTACCATATTATATGCCATTGCTACACTTTAGAAAATTTTAGATTCCAAATAAATTTTGTGACAATTTAGGATGAGTACTCCAGTAATTTTATTCTCTCCTCTCTTCCCACATTCTATATTGCCTAGTGGCTAATTTGAGCTGTAGATATAGTTGGATTCTAGTAAATATTTTTTGATTACTTAATATTTTACAATAAAAAATAAATAGGAATTACATTGTATACACCTGGAATTTGCTTGCTTTGATCTGATGCTCTATTATAGAAGTTTGCTTTTTGTACTCAGAAATCTTGTTTAGTTTGAATCCTTATGACATACTGTGTTTCATTGCCAATGTCTGACTAATTCTCTATACAGAGATGAAATAAAAATTACTTATTTCCTGTACAAAGTTTATGAATACAAGAACTAGTTTTAGTCTAGCTGGGTCACAGACTGTGAAAAAATGATGTACATTCCCTGGTGAGGTCAGGGAGCATGCATTCCCCAGAAAGAAGAATCAATGATTAAGTGAGTGATCAAGTTAATATAAAAATATTTACATTAAACATAATTTATCTTCAAGCCATATTTTCCAGCACATATATAAATACAGATGGCTTATTAGACTTGGAAAATTAAGATATGGAATTTACTAATAGAACAGGGCTAACATTTAAGTGGAGAATTTCTATTTTAGTAAGATTTTATTTCTTTGCATAAGGTATCTTTTATTCTATATGTGCCATCTTCAGCTCACTTTCAATCATACCAGATAATTTGTAAAGGTCTTGTAACATCAGTTCCTTCACAGTGTTTCAAACAGAGTCAAGGCAGGGGTTGTGGTAAACTCTATTGCGCTCATGTTAAGCCTTTGTTAACTTCCTTTAATAAAAATGGAACAAACAACAACAACATAAAGCCAATTATGCCAATAAAAATAAGGATATCTATTTAAAATAAGATAAATTGTTCAAAGAGTAATGTTGTAGTAAGAGTTTTGCTTGGATAACCAAAATATACTCATCACTACAAAATACTTTTTGAATGATCAAGACTTGAGTTTTTTATGATTTATCTAAAATGGTAATGAAGAACCAACCATTTGGCAAGAAACCACAGAACTAATGAATCTGACCTAATGTTTCAGACCTGAAATCCTCATCCTCACAGGAGGCAGGAAAACATGGCAAAAGGATACACAGTTCTCACAACAAAGACAGCCAGCTGTGCCCACTTAGAATAGGGGTGCACTCCCTGGAGAGAATGGAGAGGGGTGGGATATTCAAATGGTCCCAATTAATGTTTCTGTTGTTGGCAAGGCAAACCAACAGCAAACCTATAAAGAGAATGTATGGCACAGAAGAGGTCCAGAATTTTCTAACTCCTTGTTGGCAGAACAGAATCTGTGGGAGGAGGAGGAACAGAATCAGAGAAGGAACAGAAATGCCAGCTGTTGAAGGAAACTAGGAGCTCTTTTAGCCCAAGAAAAAGCTGAAGTACAGAAAAATCAACTGATATGCTCAAGTTCACATAACTCATAAGGAAAGGTGCTCTTTTTCTTCCAACTCTAAGAGTCCTTTCCACTACACCTTGTGGCTTGCATATCTCTTGCACTCCTGTTAGCAAGGGAGAAGCCTCCTCCCCTATCTCCACCTCTTAAATTCCTTTAACTGCAAGCAATTTATCTTGTGATTTCAGGAAAAGGGGCTATAAATATTCTTTGAATCTCTCAAGATCTGCCAGCTAATTAGTTGATCCATTACTCTTTTAAGCAAAAGGGAATCTTTGTTATTCTAGTTATTCTATACATGAGATGCTTTCTTTACTTTTAAAAAAGCACATTTTTGCAATTTATTGATTTATTCTGGAGCTGCACTAACTAGTTATGCAGAGGTGTAAAGACAAAAATAATTTTTTCTCTTGAAGCTTAATTTCTGTAGGGAAGATTATTAAGATTATTAAGATATTGAAATCTCCAGACATAAAATCCTTGACTATTTATGGGAATATATTCAATATAATTTTCTAGCACTGAAGTAAGCTGGAGTAAGCAAGTCATGTGCAGATAAACATTCCGAGATCTTTTATGACTTCTGAATCGGACTCCACTCTAACATTTCAACTTGTTATCCAACTTTATGACTCAAAACCCACTCAAGCAGGCTAAGCGCTAGAGATGTTTTACATTATTGAATGTGGTATTTCAGGTACTAGGTCTTGTAACCGCAGTGCATGCATTATCCCATTATATACTCAAAGCAGCCTTATAAGTTAGATAGTATTCTAGACCTCATTTTCAGATATAGTGATCAGGATGCAGGATTTATGCTACATTTATAATAAATGGAAGAACCGATATTGGCCCCCACGTCTATTTGAATCCAGTGTGCCTATACTTAGTCACTATGTTACATGAAATTAAATTATTTTTTATGTCCCATTCTCAGGACATATGATGCCTTGTTATGCCCCCATGTCCTTATTATACTAATCGTTAGAATTCAATTGACCAGTATTCAGTCTGACATTTTCTACAGTTGAAATAATTTCACACTTTCAGAGACTCACCACTGTCAATTTTTATATAAACCCTACTTGAATGTTTCTAATTAGGATTAATAATATCCACTTATGAGTTTCTCAAGTAGTGTTACACAACTTACAGGACTTTGAAAGGCTATACATCAGTTTATAAACTACTTAATGGTAGAACTAGAATCTACTTGTCCTTAAATTTCCATGACTTAGGTCGGCATGTAGAAATAGATATGGACTCAAATTAATTGAAATTAATTGAAGAAAAGCCTATACAAGACTGTATTTTATAGCTCCTTCCCTATTTGTCTTTCTTCTGGTGTTGCATGTGGAAAAGAACAGTTTTGTAACCAAGTCAGATATGTATTTCCCTTTGGTGAAAAACTCTTCTGTCTCTTGTTTTTCTTATAATTTTTTTATTTTCCATGTTAAATCTTGAGTTAACTTATTTCCATACAGAAAATTTCACATAAGAATGAACCAAAGATTAACAATTAGGTATTCAAAACAATGTGTGAACATGTGTATATGTCATGTGAGTGTGACCGTGTATAATGAGAGAGTTACCTCTCAGGAATCAGAGTATCTTTAGATATGCTGATTGTCACCCCCACCCCCCAGGAAAGACCTTTTCATCCTACTGTCTGTTTCTGCTTTTGTGATGGGTGTGAAATGACAAGATACCATTATAATATTGTTGGCTGTCAATATCCTTATGGGATTTGATGAATGTGTCAAACAGTAGAGTGCATAACACGCTTTAAGAAATAGAACATTTGTTTCGGGAGGTAAATGTTGACACTCTTTTCGGTTTTGTTAGGGGAATGAACTCCTGGAACACTTCAGAAGGTGAAATTCTTGTATGGAGCCTGTTGAGCATTTGATTTTCTAATCCTTTACCCCTTGTAAAGCTAAATTAGAGTATGCCCAGATTTTCAAATATCTTACTCAAGAGAATAACAGTAATTATTAGAAAAGCAGCTTGACTACATTTCAAATGCACCAATTTTGGGGTTGTATTTGAAATTTGATAAGGAATATATATTTGAAGAAACCAAACCTCGTCAAACAGGGACAAATCTAACCAAACTTATGCTTGGTTCTCAGAACTATTGACCCTGATCTTACAGAGAAAAGTGTGATGCTCTCAAACACTGAAATATCTGTAAACTATTGCACAAACTAACATAAGCAATGTGTCTCCATGACCTGGCAGATACGGTAATGTGTTAAAGCACGTTGGTAGTGGGTAAGGGTGACACCAAAGGGCTTCCTGTCAAGACAGATATTATTTGAAAACATGGTTACACCTTCTGTGTGTCAGTCCTGTCAGGAAGGAGAGTCCGGTTCAGATAGGTGCAATACAGAGATTGAAATGAAGGAATTTCTTGTGGAGACCAGGCAGAGTAAGTTACTACCATCCCTAACCCTAAAGGCAGGAAAGAAGAAACTGTGATATAGCGAAAACTGAAGCCTTTGAGGAGGGACCTCTAGACAGAGGCTTAGTCATCAAGTGACACAGCCTCTAACAGAAATGCAGTTCAGAGCAGGGTGGGAGCTGGAAAGATATGCCCCAGACTCTTTCTGGTTTTGCTCTCTGATCTCCTTGTGTCTGCCTTGGAAAAATCGAAGGAACTTCGGTGACAGATTGTGTGAGAGTCAGCTTCTTGAAGTATAGAGACAGGGAAGGGCAAACAACCAACCCGAGGAGACAGGATGCTAACAAAATAGAAACAGCACATTCTCTGCTCAACACTACATTGAGAAAAAAATATATAAAAAGAGATGACCAAAGCCTTATACCTAGAAAAAAATCAAAATGAACTTCTCTATCGAACAGAAATTGAGCAGTAACATTAAAAATGTAAAAAGGAATGGAGCTGCAGACCAGCTACTAGTAATTTGTTACCTACAGTGAATGCGGTTGTGAAATGTTCAGTGCCTTCATTAGAGAAGGGGCTAGAACTAATACACAGCTTGATTTACTCTTGTGGGTGTCATCTTCTCTCAGAGGGGTAGCTGAAAGAATTTGCTGTCCACTGAGATACAGCCTTGGGGATCAGCAAATGACCCAAGTTCAAAATGAGCAAATCTCACAAATCTTTTGGAAAAAAATACTGTCAAAAAAGATAGCAAAAATCAATAATAAAAATTATTTCACTCCATATTCCAGTTGCTTTATGTTATAATTTGCAAAATTATTGCATGTAAGTATAGTCAGGATTCTCAAAATGATATTCGAAATAGTAATAAAAATTGTAAAGAACATGAATTTATGAACCAAAAATTGAGAAATGAAAACAGGTCAATAAAATATTGAATATAAACATATGTTTGGATATTTAAAACTCCGTAAACTTATAAACTCTACACAATAGTTGATACAACAGAATTAGTAAACTTAAAGGTAAACTGTGGCATTCTCCCCAATGCATAAAGATACACACTTGAGTGTGTGTGTATGCACAAAGAAATTAAGAGGCACTGAGGCTACATTGCGAACCCCAACATACAATGAATCAGAGTTGCAGAGAAAGAAAATTTTTAAAAATAGCGGAGAAGCTATAGCTAAAGAAAGAGCAGTGTTGGTAATTTTTCAGAATTGAAGAAAGTTCTGAGTCTTCAGATAAAAGTGCGTGCCCAAAATCAAGCAACTAAAATATATAAATTAATCCATTCTTGTTACACTGGCACAAACATCAAGGATAAAGAGGCAGTCTTAAAACCCACCGTAGTCTTTCCTACTAAGGAATGGCAAATAAAATATCAGCAGACCTCTCATCAACAACAACATGAAAACAGCAGATCTACAAAGTACAGGTGAAAAACAGAAATTGTACTTATCAAATTAGCATTCAATAAAGTGTAAACATTTAAATATTTTAGGTGTTTCAAAGACTAAGAGAAATTACAATGCACAGACCATCACCGAATTATTAAAGGGTTTTTTTTTTTCTTCAGTTAGAAACATTAGCAAGTACAGGCAGGGAGGGAGGGCCTCTGTAGTTTACTTGGGTTAGGCATATCCTATTTAATGTTTTATACCTTTTTTGAATCTTGCCATACTTAGTACTTGCTATATAGCACTCCAAAAGATCCAGATGGATCTCAGTGCTTGTGATGTCTTAGTATCAAGACCTCTAATTATACACATGCATATAAAACACATACATTAGATAGACAAGTGCCTCAGTTAGATAAATCCAACATATCATGGGCAGGAGGGGAAGTGGATATTTTAAAAATTTTAATTTTTTTACAAGTTCCATGGGGGCAGGGATTTTTGCCGATTTATTCTTTTATTTTTTTTTAATTGACATGTAAAAGGACATCTTTTTAAGGAGAAAAAGTAAACCCAGAGGGAGAGCATGTGATATAAGAAACATGGAGCAAAGGAACCAATTAATGGATATAAGAAGGTGGTACATTTAGTTGACTGTTTATTATAAAAAGGAACAACATTATGTGTGTGTAAAAATAAGTAAAACTAAAACTTTGGACAATAACAAAAAGATTTGAAAAGTGAAGAGTTGTATAATAGTTTAAACTTGTTAAGGTCCATGTTGTCATTAAAAGGAGATTAAAAAATGAATAACTTTAAGAGTTTTATAAATGAATATTTATAACTAATAGTGCATTTAAAAATTATATTTTTAAAGTTTAAAAATATTGGGAGAAAGCAAAGAAAAATACATTTGTAGCATCCAAGCTACAAGGATACAAAGGCTCAATAGAAAATATTATTAATTCAATATGGTAGGAAGGGAGTAAAGAAGAAGCAATGAAAACATAATAAACAAAAAATATAAAATACATACTTTTACATCAATAATTTTTAATAAATGTAAAATCTGTAATATTATTAATTGTATAAAATTAAAACCCAACTATAATCTATTTTCAAGAGAATATTTTAAGAGAAAAGCATACAGAACAACTAAATTAAAGCTGGAAAATGATATATTATTCTAATTTGTGAATCGTAATTTTATGTTACATCTTCTTTACCACAATAAAAAAGTGTACGTCTCTATACCTCCATTTAAATAAAGTCAGGCACAGACACACACACACTCACACAAAATGACAGGGCTTACTGGAAAAATAATGTTGAAGCAGACTACTCAAGTCTGTGTAACTTCATAGGCAATTAAGAGGGTGTAAAGAAGTCCAAATATGTCAGTAATCAAAAATAATGTAAATGGACTAAATTAGCAACTTAAAAATAGAGATTGTTGTAGTGTATTTTAAAAATTTACAAATTCAACTCAATAAATGTTAAGCATTAACTAAATATTAATTTACGCTAGTTCAGTAATCACCACTAAACATAAGGAAAGGTTGAAAAATATGTAATATTGATACTAAATTAAATGGACCAATGAGAAAAGATAATTAGGGAAATATTATACTCCTACACATTTACCAGGATGGCTAAAATTAAAAAGACTGATACTAAGGATTGCTGAAAAGGTAGAAAAACAAAGTGGTTGTATCAATAAGAGCTGATGCCTATATAACACTTTGAGACTGAATTTTGAGAGTTTACTTGCAACATGTATCAGTACTGCTAGTCAAAACACTCACCACAGTTCCAAGCCAAAATTTTATTGATAACAGCAAGGGTAGCAGTATCTGTTTCCCTGTCAAGAAAGTAAAAACAGGATTTCCCACCTTTCACAGGAGCAAAATGAGATAAGCACTTATCCTTTTTGATTGTTTATTGGTAAAATTGGGTAATGCTAACAATTTAGGATTGTTTATCACAGATGGTTAAGATAGGTAGTGTTTCACTTTCTGTGACAAGGAAGTGACAGCTGTAGCAAGAAGTGACCCCATCATATTTGTTCAGGTAGTTAAACGCAAGATACTGTCATTGAAAAGAAATGGAGTTTTATTTTCATGGAGGACACAAACGTCGGTTAACCATGGAGATTTTTGCCATGTTTTACATTCTTTGTGAAAACTGATAGGCCACTTTAAAAATTGGAGAGAAATATATTGATTAGAAGTAAATATATTATTATTTTAGCCATAATACTTTCATAATCAGGGTGATTTTATGAGTCACAAATAAATAGCAAATAATCAGTCTAATCACATCGACTATTTAAGTGCTCAGGGACCAATTTAATCACACAAACAATGGCTGTGGTATTTGGTATTTAACATGAACAGAATGACTGAATCATCCACAGCACAGTTAATTTTATCTTATATCAGTATTTATCTATCTATCTATCCAACTTTAAATGTGTTCTTTTTTTTATTTTCTTTTGCGGTGCACGGTCCTCTCACTGTTGTGGCCTCTCCCGTTGCGGAGCACAGGCTCCGGACGGACGCACAGGCTCAGCGGCCATGGCTCACGGGCCCAGCCGCTCCGCGGTATGTGGGATCTTCCCGGACCAGGGCACGAACCCGTGTCCCCTGCATAGGCAGGCGGACTCTCAGCCACTGCGCCACCAGGGAAGCCCTATCTATCCAACTTTAAAAGATTGTTACTCCTTTCTCTATTGACAAAGTTAAACATAGTAAGTATCTTATGTGAGGGAGGAAGTTTTGTATTTTCTTTATATATTTTCATGTAACCTAGGATCTCAGTAATTGGCAGACACACTGAATACATGTTTATTATAGTAGTTGAACAAATTCTGTGTAATACTGTTTCTGACTAGTTTGTAGACAGTGCACCATGTAATGAAGAAAAATCTGTAAAACAGAACAAACCCTTCTATCTCTTCTCTGTCATAACATATGATTCACACTTTGTATTAACGTACAGATTGAATAAGTTATTGGGAAATACTCTATCTTATTATAGAAGTCATCATTGTAGCTGGATGCAATTGAAAACCACACACCTTTGTTGGAATTTGGTGACAACATAAATTTGTTGAATTAAGTAGAATTTACAAACTTGCCATATAGATTAACAATAGAAATTTATGAAGCAACAGAAAAACAGAAAACTATGTCACACAGACATTTAGATTCTGTTAGTTAGCAAACAATACACTACAAAATCCCCTGATTTCTGTAAATTAGTTGGTCTCCTTTTTCTGAATGCTTAGGATATTTATTTGCAGCTTGGCTTTACATACAACACTTAGTTCTTGTCAAGTTCGTTGTCGAGTTAGAAAGTATCTAAAGAAATAAATAGTTGCAGAGAATCCTGTTGCCTAAATAGCACTCATATAAGGAAATTATCTAAATATAGTTTTGAAATCATGGGGGATGCATCACAATCCTGTCTGTGAATTTGAGAGGTGAAAGGCACCAACAAAGCCGCCTGAAGAAGAACATTGTTTCCAGCTTTTCATTCTTTGCCCTGTATGTATGTAATATTGTTGCAGTTGAAACTTTGTAAAACAGAACTGATCAAGACTGTTATTGCATAAGGTGGTTTGTCCAAGAAAAACATGATGGTTTGTTACCTTAGCCATGAAAATTACTTACATAGTGAATTGCCCATCTGCACAGGCTTGGAATAGGAACAATACAAATGTCACATTTGAACTGATTTTACCATTTTATGAGTTTTCCGGTAAACCATTCATAAAATCAATTTCTGCGGTTGATCTCAGTCACTGGGTTTCCTGAACATTTTTCTTAGGAAGAAAGCTTTCTACTTTTTTCTTTATTGCACTGTTCACAGAGGAGTAAGCTTGACCTTAAACAGACTAAGGACCTAATCATCACATTATCCGCTGTATGTGGGACATGGGTCAGAAGGTTAGCTGGATGCTATGCACAGCGCACTGGGCAATTGCCCAAGTCCCTGGTGCTGCTGCTTTCTTTATGCTGAAAGGAAGGATTCTGAGTGGAAAAAAAGACAGACTACTATGGGCTCTAATTTAAGAATTCTAAGAAATCCATTAAGGTCCACTATTTCTAGAATCATTGAGATAGATGTTATGAAAACAATTTTCTTTATGCATTTCTTGCTTATTCATTATGGCTTATGTTCAGAACAGGCAAATATAGAGAGGCAGAATGTTGATTATGCTTGCTAAGGGTTGGGAGTGATAGAGGATTGGGGGATAATAGCTAAATTGTACAGCGTATTTGAGGTGATGAAAATGTCCTAAAATTGATTGTGATGATGGTTGACAATTCTGTGATTGTGTTAAAAACCATTAAACTAGACATATTAAATGAGTGAATTATATGTTATATGAATTATATCTCAAAAACATAAATAATAACCTCTTTCCAAGCACATGGCATAAAATATTGTTTAATCTAGTAAATATTGTTTAATCTAGTAACATATAATTAATATATGTTGAGTGCTTAATATGTTCCAGCTATATTAATATATCCTAAATGCAATACATCTATTTAATGCTTTTCATGTATTATCTCATTTAATATTCATAACAACACCATGATGTTAGTGAACTATTATTATTACTATTATTATTCTCATTTTATTGATGCGAAAATTGGGACACAGAGGAGTGAAATAACTTTGACAAGAATACACAACTAAATTAGGTATCTCCTCCTGAGTGGAAAGTAGCAAGTCTAATAAAGTGGAACATACTATAGTGATAGTAATCTGGAAACACAGTTCAGTTTTTAACACTCTTCTAAAGCACAGAGCAAGAGCTTCTGTGTACTCCATCTTTTCCCAGGTTACAAAATTTCATTTAAACCTTGCAGAGAAAAATGGATCCAAATGATAAGACTGGTACCTGAAAAACACACCTGTAAAGTACCTCTAAAACAGCTCCTACATTTATTTTTATAAGTCACAAATTCTGTGTATTTGTTCATAAATGCTCTTTCAAACTTGATTTTGTTCATCAAAGAAACAATTGTATGAACAGCAGACTTAACTGCTCAAGCAGAGTTTTTTATGTGGTATGTGGTTATGTACTTAAGAATATGAAAAAAATATATGATGCATAATTTCAAGAGTAGCAAATAAAAATGAAAGGTGATAAAATTAGGTACTGACAGACAAATTAATTTATAAAATGAGTCATTTATCCTGTGCTAATCTAGGTTTTATAGTTGCAATTTAAATTTTTGAATGAGCTTTAAAAATAGATTTATTAAAGGATGCAAGAAGTAAACACAAACATCCATGGGGAGAAAATGAAATCCAAGTAAATTCTGAACTGAAAAGTCATAAATCAAAGTTTCTTTCTCAATCTTCATCTAGCTCTCCATCTTTTATCCTCCGTTTATCTGCTTCTTGAAGTAACTCACATTCCATATGTCCAAATATGGCAGTCCCAATTTTATTTTATGTCATAAGTTCTAAACACTGGTTAACTATAAACTGTGTCTTTTCATTCTGAGTCTTGAAAGAAGGAATCTGACAAATCATTGCTTAGCCAATGGATTGTCTAATTTTGGATCGAATTTCGTATATTCCATGGCTGAGGGTACAGAATCCTGTACCATTGGCCCTCTGTCTCTGTGGGTTCCATATCTGCAGATTCAACCAACTGCAGATCAAAAATATTTGAAAAAAATTCCAGAAAGTTCCAAAATGCAAAACTTGAATTTGCCATGTAACATTATTTACATAACATTTACAGTGTATTTGCAACTATTTACATAGTATTTACGTTGTATTAGATACTATAAATAATCTAGAGATAATTTGAAATACACAGGAGGATATGCATAGTTTATATGCAAATACTATGCCATTTTATAAAAGGGACTTGAGCGTCTGAGGATTTTGATATCTGCAGGGATCCTGGAACCAATCCCCCGAGGATATCAAGGGACAGCTGTAGTATGTAAATGTGCCCCTCCGAAGGTCTACAGACAGAGCAAGTTTCTAGAAGCTTCCCTGGGATGGGCATAAATGAAAGATTTGAGAAAATACACCTTTACTTTTTTGTCTAAGTTTGCAGCCCAGAAGAGTCAGAAGGCCATATTTCCAGAAGTGTCTTAGCTTTTTGTTCTTTATTACAGGTTATGTCTAAAGAAAGGTTAATATTTTCTTATCTGAACTATTAGTTCTTATCCAAACTATTGCCAAATATCAACCCTGATATAAAGTGTTACCTCAGACCTAAAATTTATGTGTGGGAAAATATAGTTTCCCTTAAACAAGCAATAAAATGAAAATTCAAAAAGAGGAAAAATTACTAGTACCATTGCCAGACAGCTTTTTACATATTACAACAAATTATTACAATGTGCCTATTATAGGAAAATGACAGCAAAAATAACAAAGTGTTAATGAAGACTGGAACCTGTCATGGTTTCCTGTGCTGTACACTTGTTTTTCTCCAATATGGGGTTAGTCATGGCACAAGTTTTCAAAATCTTAAAACAAACTTCCAAAGCAATAACTCACAAGAATTATAATAGCAACCTTCGGCATTAACAAAAATATTGTATTTTGTTGATTTATCATATGAAGATGTGCCACACTCTTCATCCTACAAACACATAGCTAGCTGGCGTATTCAAAGTCATTTAGTTTGCTTTTGTATTTGAGGAAGACTACTACATTGGTGAATATTCAAATGTTAGAGAAAGTTCTTTACTATTAAGATAATAAAGTACTTTACAATTAACAAATGTGACAGTAACTATAACCTTTTTGGCAAGAATTTATATTCTGTAAATGAAATATTTAACCTTTATCATAGTCTACTCCAATCATATCTTAAGTACTGACAAGATTGGAAGGTACTGTTGTTCCTTGCAGAGAGCAGCTAGGATAAACTGACCAGGGTTCTAGAATGAGAAATTGTGAAGAAGAAGAGTAAGGGCTACTAAATAAATATTTTTAAAAGGTGATTATCTTTCCAAATTGGTATACTGTCTGGATCACTAGAAGTACAAACTCTAACAGCTGTTTTCCAGACATGCACAGCTGTTAGGAATGTGTGGGACTATCAATTTGGGGTTTCTGTAAGGCAATCTAGAAACATCCTTAACTGCTAAACCAACCCCTAAAAAAGTTTTTTTTTTTTTAATTGTTTGCTTATCCTTACCCAGTGTAGGAAAGTTTCAGAATTTTTTAGTAATTGTCATTTATAAAATGAATACAGCTAAGTCCTTATGTATAACCCAAAACGACTCAGTTCATTTATTTAAAAGTATTTGAATTTAATAAGAACCTTTGCCTGTAGACTGAATTGTTCTACATAATGCTACATAATTTGTTTAATCTTTTTCATTTTTAAGTTGGTAGCTTTGGCATTTCATAGACTGACAAAGGTGCAGAGTTGCTTTTAGATACCACTAACAAGTTGATGTTCATTAGATGGGGAGAAAGACTGTAAATGAAAAAGTTTGAAGTATCATATTTTTAATATTTGAAATTTTATCTAGCTCTAAGAAAATTCTTTAAGAAATTATTTGAGGTCCTAAAAGAAATCTATTAGTGGGGCTTCCCTGGTGGTGCAGTGGTTAAGAATCCGCCTGCCAATGCAAGGGTCACGGGTTCGAGCCCTGGTCTGGGAAGATCCCACATACCGCGGAGCAACTATGCCCGTGAGCCACAACTACTGAGCCTGCGCGTCTGGAGCCTGTGCTGCGCAACAAGAGAGGCCGCGATAGTGAGAGGCCCATGCACCACGATGAAGAGTGGCCCCTGCTCCCCGCAACTAGAGAAAGCCCTTGCACAGAAACTAAGACCCAACACAGCCAAAAATAAATAAATTAATTAAAAAAAAAAGAAATCTATTAGTGCCAGGAAGTATCTTGTCCACTCTTCTTCTGGGAAACAAGAAAAAATAGTGTTTACTAGCTGAGGAAATAAAGAGCAAGAACAGGAATCAATGGACGTTTCCTATTTTTCTTGCCCTGTTTATTTGAGACACTCAGGTATCTTAGACAAGTTGGAGAAGAGATGTTTTACAAGGTTTTTCTTACAGATAGGGTCCTAGCCCTTAATAGTTTTCATGTAGTTAGAAAGTAAGAGAGTATGTTTCTGATAATGGACTCCTCACCGTTCTTCCTTGAGCAATAGGATGAGGTGGGAGGTCATAGATTTGAGTGGAGGAATTCAGCCTTCAACAACAAACAGACCTTGGTTCAAATCCCGTTTTCACTACGTGTTAACTATATGTTCTTGGAAAGTTACTTGCCTGCTTCCATGAGTCTCTGTATCTTATTATAAAATCATGGGGGCTTCCCTGGTGGCGCAGTGGTTGAGAGTCCGCTTGCCGATGCAGGGGACACGGGTTCGTGCCCCGGTCCGGGGAGATCCCACATGCCGCGGAGCGGCTGGGCCCGTGAGCCATGGCCGCTGAGCCTGCGCGTCCGGAGCCTGTGCTCCGCAACGGGAGAGGCCACAACAGTGAGAGGCCCGCGTACCGCAAAAAAAAAAAAAAAAAAAAAATCATGGGACTGTAGACCAACTTTATAGGACTATTGTGATGATTATGTGACAACATGCTGGTAGACTCAACATGTGTCGATGCTGAATACAAATAATTTCCTTATCTTTATCTCTACAGAAGAAATGGGACAGAAACCTTCTCAAATTGTAATCACTTTGGGGGCAAAAGAGCAATCATACTTTTCTATCCTTTAGAGTTTCACTTCGTACTTTATTCACAATCTATATCTATGGATTAAATTAAATTAGATCCACTCCTTACATTAAGCACAAAATTATTAATAGGACAATGTATATAAGTATTCTTCTGGAACATAAGGCCCAAGAAGATGCAAATAAGAGTCAAGAAGCATTTTAAAACCATAAAATTAAAACTATAATTTGAATTTTTAGCACTTAAAGCAAATTAATTGATCAAAGTCTGTGCCATCCTGGCCTTTTTGTGTTTCCATAATATTCAAGACATTTGATTCTATAAATCATTGTGACCTTGATAAATTACTCAGACTCTAACTTTTAATTCCTGCATTTATAAAACAAAAGGATTTAACTAACAGTCAATTAGATGATGTCCAAACTACCTTTGATTAAAAAGTATTATAATTGTGGGACCTATAAACACTAAAAGTTTTTCTGTAATACTTGGTTCTCTCATGCTGTCCATACAGTATTTTTCTGGACTTGATTTTTTCTTTGAATTTTATGTTCATAAGGTTTATCAATGTGATGTCTGTGGTTGTATGTCATTCATCTTCACTGCTATATTATTATAGTAGTAATATTTTATTACTCATATTATTTTATTATTCACAATATAATATTTTATTATGAATATACTAAAATTTATATATGCCACCTTCTGTAGATTACACATTTAGATCTACACATATTTTCATAATAATTGAGATCAAACTGTATCTGTAGTTGATATTACTTTTTGCTACTTATATTTTAAGATAATTCTGCATGTTAATTAAAAATTCCTTGTGAAGAGAATTTTGACTATGTGACTTTTGTTTATGTATCATAATTTCCTTATGCCATCCTTTAATGATAGAACTTGATTTTCCTCCAGTTTTCCCTGATAAGAGTAACATCATGAATATCTTCACATTAAAAACTGTTCTTTAATGCTTCATTTTATATTATTTCCTAAGGAAAGATTCCCAGAAATAGAAATATTGATTCAAAGGGAATAAGTGTTTTTATGACATTTTACTACTTATTGCAGATTGCTTTTATGAGACTGAACTATATTTTACTTCTACAAATTCTATATGAAAATAGCTTTTGACTGCATCCTCTTGTCCTTGGGTATTTTCAGAAACAAACAAATAAAAGACAAATAAAAACTTTGCCAATTTGTTAGGCAAAGATTTGTATTATATTATTTTCATTTGCATTAGTAAAATGGATGGTAATTCATTATTTGTTTTCTTCTCTTTTATAAAGTGTCTGTTTATATAATTTGCCCATTTAATCCACTGCACACTTCTTTTTTTTGTTTTTTAATTTTAAAAAGGAGGCAGGATTACTATTCTTCAGTGACTCATTTGATCATGCAGATGGTGCCAACCATAAAATGGTTTGTTTTCTGAACTGAATTGATTACTTTCTTGTGAAAGAACCCAGGGAAATGAATTCTAAGTGATGTGGCTTGTCCAATTCCCAGAAGCATAATGATTTCAGTAGAAAGAGTTATTTTTGGTGATGGAGTTTTCAGAAGAAAATATTTATGTATCTCTGAAAAGTCAGTTTTCACATGCAAATTTACTCTTCTGCATTGAGTCCAGTTGTGGAATTGCCTCATATTTTTTCATCACTGACATTTCAATATCCTTTTATCTCTTTCTAATCTCTTTTTCTGTTTTACTCAGCTCATGCAAACCAACAAATATTGGACCCAGACCAAATTTCTAAAGATGTTTACTAAACTTTTTCCCCCTCTTACAAATGAATAAGCATTGCTTTCAAAAAGCCAAGTATATGAATTAGATCTTAGCATTACATCCGTGACACTCACTTTTCTTTTCTAATGACTTCTCTCATCTTACTACACATTTTAAATTACGCGCATTTCTACTCACTCAGTGCAATGATCTCTTTCTAATCATAATTAGTTTTACTACAGATACTCATTAACAAATAGAGGTTTTAAGCATGTTCAAACAGATGATAAATTTCAGTATTTTATTGATGTTTAGTTCAAGGATGTTGAAGTCAAACCATTCTGGTTTAAAATCCCTTTAAAAAGTAGTAAAACTTTTATGCTGTGTAATCTACTAGTTGTATAACACTGGACACTTCTCTGAGCTATAGCATTGTGAGGATTCAATGACATACTTAGAAGAATTGTTTTGCACAATGGATGACAGAGACGAAGCACCCACTCACTGGTTGCTATCATAAGTTACCTAAATAATTTTAGTATCTTTTGTTTGCCATCATTTGGGGAGGGGACCAAAACCCCCCACACTTTATAAAATAAAACAAAAAAACTCCAAACAACAAATTGTTTATTTAAAGAAATATGTGCAAATTTTAGTTGTTAGATTAGTGGCATACCTTCTGGATATTTATTTTTCTGGTTTGTCATGAGGGTAAACCCTAAGGCAATGGTTTCCAACCTGTGTTTCATAGAGTTTGAAGATTCTGCAGACTTAACTTAGGGGTTCATAGCAGCAGAGACCAAATGGGTAGGAGTCCATCCCTCCTCTGCCAGAGCAGCTCCACTTTTATCTTTTTTTTTTATGTAGAGAGAGTATTTTGTTTTTTGTAGGAGGCTGCTGTTTTGCTTCTAGATGTCAAAACTTCTCTGAGATTGGTCTCTCAACTCTCTGAGTCTATCAGATATTTTGGAAGATGGGCAGGAGAAGAAACACAATTTGTGGGTCCCATGCAAAATGAAAATGCAGGGCCCTTTGCTGGAAAATTATTAGGATGTTAAGACAGTGACTGCAGGCTCTTGAAGTCTGGGGCTTTTCTAAGTGTACAGCCCCATACAGCTATACAGGTAGCACACCCATGAAGCCAGCCCTGAAGATGGGACAGAAAGAGGCTCAGGCAGACACTTCTGTATAGGATTCTATGAAGGGAAGGAGGCAGCGTGTTGCCAAATGCTCATCCAAATCTGCGGGTTCCTCTTCCCCATTTCTGCCACCAGAACTGCTGAGCTTCTTAGCCACTGACTAACATGCTGACATCATTTGCAGGAATCACACCACCATAACCCTGTTCTGATGGAAAACAACGAAAAAGTAAATCAGCTTTAACATGTCAAACTAGGAGAAATGGAAAGTATTTGAATAGCTGTTTTTAGGTTACAAATATTCTTAAAGTACTCTCTGCTTCATTAAAAAGACTAATAGGGCTTCCCTGGTGGCGCAGTGGTTGAGCGTCCACCTGCCGATGCAGGGTACGCGGGTTCGTGCCCCGGTGCGGGAAAATCCCACATGCCGCGGAGCGCCTGGGCCCGTGAGCCATGGCCGCTGAGCCTGCACGTCTGGAGCCTGTGCTCCGCAACGGGAGAGGCCACAACAGTAAGAGGTCCGTGTAAAAAAAAAAAAAAAAAAAGAGACTAATAAAACATTTTAAAATATCCATTTCAAACTGGGCGGATTGACTCTGGGAGGTATCCAACCCCTAGTAGAAAGAATCACTTGAGCATGAGTGTCCAGTAAACTGCTTCATGGTTAAATTTTTTCCTTTTTTTTAAATACAGGCAGAACCATAAGTCTTGTGTATTTCATTGGACTGATAGCCCAGCAATGTCAGAGCTATATCCATAATGATGCAGAGCACATGTGATGGTGTTTAAACTTTATGTGTCTCTACCTTAACTTGAGACAAAAGCTCTTGTGGCAAAACAAAACAGACAAACACAAAAAAGTTTCTTTCCTAGACAAGGTTCATTTTTCAGCCTCTTTCTCCTGGATCTATTTCAAGGATGCCATATCTGAAAGATTTTCAGATTCCACTTTCTATGAGCTTTGATTTAGTAGGCTTACTCTTCAGGATATCAGGCTGCCAGATGTCAGATCCCGCCAATTTCTCTTTGATAGGCTATTCCCTTGCAATGTGGAAGCTGTATTGTAAAGAGTCTTTTTTGTCGGAGGACTCTTATAAAAACCATACAAAATTAAAACAGTAAGCCCTTGAAATCTGTTAGAGAGGTACAGCAAATACAACATCTGACATAAGGTCCAAACTTCTTTCTTTACTGATTTAGATGCTGTGTTGATCTGCCCAGATCTCCCCTCAGGACCGAGGCATTCGTTTCCCAGCCGCAGGAAGGATGTCCGCTCAAGGCTTGCATCTGAGTTCCTCCCTGGGAGTTGCCCTGGTCTAGGAGGACCACCTTCCCAGGTCACCCTGCCTTTGATGACTGGCAGACACAGAGTATAAAGGCTGATCCTCTCACCCCAGCTGAGAACACCTGTGAAGGCTATGCCAGCTTGAGGGCTTCCTGTGGAGTTCAGTGAGGCTTTTGTTGTAGTTGAATCACAGACTTCTCCCTCGACCCAGTCCAGTCCTGCTTTCCCCTTGGTCCCACAGGTGTTAATCCCAATAGCAGGACCAGCTACATAATTTGTGGCACCCAGTGCAAAATGAAAATACATCCCCTTGGTCAAACAGCAGGAAAAAAGTTCCATTAAATGTACTAAAATATAAAGCTTTTACCTTTTTTCCATGGTCTCTCTCTACTTTGTTTAATTTGCTGCTTGATGTTATTCTAAGTAAAAAAAATTAAACATTTTAATTATTACAGTGAATTTTACTGTTCATTTTATATTGTACAATGTCTGTTTTAAATGCAAACATAAGAGCATTTAAATCACATGTAGAATCACTGAAATTACACAATTCAATTTTTTATTCCTCATGCATACATTCTAGTCATCTCTTCCTTTGTGCTCCCTTTGTATCTTTATGTCTTCTATGCAAGGACTTTGTCCCACCATTACATAGGATAAAGTAAAGGCATAATTTAGACAGTCATGGGTTGGGAGGTATGGAGAGCTCACTAATATATTGTTCTGGAAAGTATTTTTTATCAATATTTCTTTCCTAAATTTTTATTAGCTATGATTCCATAGTAAGAAAAGCTTCCCCAAAGAAGAGAAATATTGGTTTCCCTTTAGAAATTCCATGAGAGGCCATAGTATTGTTTATAAAAATCATTTAAAACATCTAATGCTTTTTGATTGTGCATAATATTTAGGTAATGTGATCAGTAATGCACGCAGCATGTCTTCATATCAAAGTAATTCAATTTGGAGAATAAGAATTTTAATTATTTATGGGTTAGATAAATGAGACTGGAACCTATTCTTTAGGAGGTAATATACATCTTTGAGAATTTCTTTTACAAGTCTCAAAAATAATGAGCTATATACATTTGTCACCAATTATATGAATCAGAAATTTATGAGCGTTTTCACAGTTTCAGTGCTACATAATTTATTTCCAAGGCATATTCTTAGTGTATATATGACTTCTATTATACTTCATTAATGGAAAATAGAAATGTTTATTAAAAGCATGACCAGAACAACTTTAGTGGAAATAAAATATATGAATATAATCTTTTGAGAAATATTTTGTTATATTATTTGGAAGGACGTATTGATATTCCACTATTTAATTATGCTAAGAAAGAAAGTACAATTCTCTGTTTATAGATCACTACTACTTATTACTGAATTAATTAATTAAGGTCATATTTATATGCTTTTTTCTTTACTAAGTTCAGGAGAGATATTATGTTTGAGTTTTTCTCTAAAGTAAAAAATATTCTTCATTTTACCAGTCAAAAAAGGGAATCCTTTTAAAAGGTGTTTCACAACCAGTGCACACATATCTCTTGGAAGGAGACAAGCCTAAACACACTAACCATTTAGCACTGTTTTTGATCTTCCCCAGTGTGCTTGAATTTCAATGACAGTTTTCACCACCCAAGTAGAGTCTTACTTTACACGGTCTATGGACACTTACCTTTCTCACTGGAATTGCAATTGGGATCTTAACTACCTTAGTCATAGATGTTTGCTTTCTATTTAGAAACATCTACACGGTTTGTTTGGCTTTAACATATACAAAGGAAATTTTTCAGGAGATGGTTTTTCAATTTTAATCTAATGCTTTCTTCAGCAGGCAGCTTTATTTAGAGGTTCTTAGTATTGTATCATTGCTCTTTTCAGAGCATTAACTCTGTTTATTCTTTCTGATTTCTAAAGTTACCTATTGCCTTAAGTCATAGCACCTTAATATAGTAGGGGGCCCTGAGGACAAGGTTACTGCAGGAGAATAGGAATATAATATTATCCAAAATCTATCCGCTTTCCTATCTTTGATAAATCTTACGCCTTAAGCTACCCATCATTACAAAAACAGACCTACTTATGGATGGGGAAATAGGACCAAATTCAAACCTTTATAAATGGACTTATAGAAAAGTACATTTGAAAGTTCTCATTTGGAGTAGGCCCCAAATGAATCAAATAAATTATTTCAGGGTGCTTTGAAGTCATCAGGCCATGAAAGTTTTGATTCAGTGTCATGTGGAAGACCATGTTTAGTGGCAGATGCAACAAGAGAAGAAAGAGGACAATGGGCCAGAGCAAAAAGCTGGCATCAGCAGATGGAGCAAAGCTATAAAGTATATCTCATCTGTATCTATACCTATAAGGATAGATACAGTTGAGGTATACTTTATAGACATTGATATATGTATATCAATGTCTATGTTTATACCTAAAGTCATTACCATGGACAACAATAAATATAGAATAAGAGGTTGGTAAATATTATGTATAAATAGAGCCAATCCAAGGTAGGGGATATCTAATCAGACATGAGGTGTTTGAAACCAGCAAGCCAGCTTTACTTCCCTCAATCAGTGAGAGGACAGAAGCAGAGTGTGGGAATAAACAAAACTTTTGTACTGGGCATGAAAGAATAGAGGATGGTAAAGTTAAGATAGGAATAAGATTTTACATTCAATATAGGTAAAACATTTTATTAAAAGTATAATCAGAGTTGGATTATTTCTATTATTGTAGGAGCTACCTACTTCTGGTTATTAGTAACACATTTGGCAAGTGTGTGCCAGTACTGTGAGGCATTCTCCATGTGAGGTGTACTCTAAGATTTAGGATATCCAAGACGAGATGGCCACACATTTCCAACATATGGAAATATGGCAAATCTTGTTTATTAACTCAATAAGAGGTAATAAACCTAATGGTCCCAAGTGGCCTTACATTACCCTCTGAATTTGGAACAGGCCACCAAACCTTCTTTAATAAATTTAATCAATTTTGTAATGGGAGAGTTTCTGCACACAAGATATAAAAGTTTACAATGCATTCACCTCTATTTAGGAATAGACAGCAATTGATACATATTTGAATGAAGCTTTAGAAATTGAAATTTATTTAATTTGATTCTGTCAATACTTGTTAAAAAAAGAAATAATGATAATACTATCTGCATTTTGTAGATAAATGAATGTTTCAGAGATCACATACCCAATAACTTTCCTATGCCTAATGTAGAAGAAAGCCAAGAATAATAACGAGAAATACATCTTCTCATCACTGGCTAAATAATACTAACGCAAACTTACATTCACTAAAGCTACCAGATTCCAGTCACTCACCTTTTCCTTACTACTTACCTGATTTTGTTTTTGTTTAATTAAACCTATATAGAATACGTGTAGCGTACTATTTAATTTTCTTAAAATAGAACATCAATGGCATCCATTCCATTGGTAGTATGGAAGTAAAGGAACTCTCTGCATCAGCAAACTTTTAATACTGTAAAGGGCCAGAGACAAAATAGTATGAGTTTTGTTGACCACATGATCTCTGTCACAACTACTCAACTCTGAATAGGCAATGTATAAACAAATGGGCATGGCTGTCTTCCAATAACATTTGTTTACCAAAACAGACCTTTGCTTTAGATGGTGAGGTGAGCAGTTTTTCTTACTGAATGTCAAAATACCTAAATCGTCCCCAAAGCAAAGGAAACTCTAGCCTACTACTTACATACTTTAGGAATGATTTTAATGTCCTATACCTATATTCAGCAGTTTCTACCCAGAAATCAAGAACTCTGCATGGAAAAATAAGGCTGAAAAATAAAGGGTGAAATCAGATCACATATAGCAAGAAGTGAAAAATATTTCCAAGATGGCTTATGAATTTTTATATATACATTTACAGTATATCTTTTTTTAACCATTATATTATTATCTGAATTTAGTGTCATTTTAATGGAGACAATGGAATTTCTAGGAAAATTTTTTGGAGTAATGTACATGAGTAGTTAAAAATGTTTCTGGAATAATATATTAAAATTTTATAAATAGAAAGAATAAACTTAAGCTTAGATGTTGGCAAATTCTAATGATAGATCAATTTTTAAAAATGTTTTCATGAAATATATGAGTGTGCTTACAATCTAAAGATTAGTTTATTTTAAATTTGATTTTATTATTCTATTTGTCATATTTATCAAAGATTATCAATTTTTGAGAAATACTTTAATTCAGAGATTTTAGTTAAATTTTTGAACTTATGTAACTTTCTTTGAGGTCATCATCAAGGTTATTTTTCTTAGGTGTATATGAACTATAAAGCTGGAAAAAGTTGATGCAATTTAGAAATAAATTACATTTGGCTCCAGATATTATCATGACAGAAAGACATGGCCAAGAAAATTGGAGAGTATACGTATTCCATTGAGATTTTCTACATTCATATAAAAGTGAAGATACTTTGAGTACCTTAAGTAGCTTTCTACTTTGCCTAATTAATAATATTACCTCTAATAATATACTCAAAATTCATATACATAATTCAATAATTTATATAGAATCCAGTAAAGTATATTTATATCTTATAGTGAGAAAATCTAGGAAATCATGATTCCTACACACATATACATATCTAATTTTTTAATAGGGCCTTTTCTTTTTTTATCAACATATGTAAAAGAACATGCAATATACTTAATAATATTTTTATTTATATATTTTTCTGATTTTAAATGAATTTGTGCACATTTAAAATGTTTTGAATAATATGAAAAGGAAAATAATTATTTAAAATTTGTCTATAATCTCATTGTAGGGTATACATTGTTTTTTCCTTGGTTGGTTTGCTGCCCAGTAGCCAGTCTTCTTTTTCAGAGTAACAGCTCAATGATTTTTTTTATAGGAAATCATAATTTCCCATTTATCATTTCATATGGTGGAGGAGCAAGCATTTTACCTAGCCTAAACTAATCAAATTTATTCTTTTCCCACAGCCACACTGACTGGTTCAATATTAAGCAAGTGACCCAATTGGAATGAGGAGGAATCAAGCTCAGGACTTTTGTTGGAAATATTGGGAAATAGAAGTGCTTTTTTTTTTTTGATGGTGTCCACTAACAATTAGGATGCAATCTTGTGGTACGGGGCCAATATGTAGAGTTTGAGAATCAAGTCAAGAGAAGAAGAAAGGGAACTGTGCATTGAAGACATAACGGAAATTTTCAGTTATATCAGCTAATAAAGCCCACCCTTCCTCACCCACTTAACTTTTCAATTGTTTGTTTTTTGCTTAAGCAAGTTTGAGATTGTTTTTGTCCCTTACAACTGAAAGTGTCCTGACTAGTATACCCAGTATCTACAGATGATTACTAGACACAGTTTATTTTCTTTCCTTTGTTTACAGATAAATATATAGATACACTTATCATTATAATTTTTTACCAAATTATATGATAATTTAAGACAATTAAACATTAAATTACATGACTTTATTTTATCTTATATAGCTTTAATTAAATAATATGGTATATTGACAGAAAAAGGTAAATTCTCAAAGAACTTTTTGTTACTAGAAGAAAAAAATATCAATCTATCTTTCAATTTAATACAAGAAAGACAAGAAAAAAATAAAACATAGAACAATACATATAAAACCCAGTAAAGAACAAGGCAATATAATAATCAAGAAGGTGGAAAAAGACAAAACATATCAATGGTAAAATAATATAAATGGCTTAACATTTCTCATCAAAGGGAAACACTTCATAATAGAGACTTTTCATTTTATTAGTTTGAAAAAAATTTTAAATATCATCGTTGTTAGAGGTTCCATAACTTTATCATTCTTGTGCTACTAGGTGGAATTCAAATTGTTTTAACCATTCCAGAGGACATTTAGTGAAGAATATTGTGATCTAGAGGTTTGACATGTTTTATTTTAGATCTCATTCTCCTTTGTTTCTGAACTTGGGAACAACTTTTTAAGGTTATACTCTATACTATAGATTTAATTTTGATCGTATCATTTCTAACCTTTACGAACATGGGTCCTGTATCCAAAGTGCAGAACTCTGGAGGGCAAAGAATATTTAATATGTAATTTTATACCCAAAAAACTATAAAATGGCTTTCATGTAAATATATTGTGAATAACTTTATTTTGATGCTAATATTTTAGACACACATGATTTATGTAAATAAAATATATTAGTCCATTATCTTAAATAACTCATTGATAAAATGCTCTTTTTTTACTCAAGACAAAAATCACATGTATCAGTTGGTTTGAGACGTGCCATTGTCAGAATAAAGTTAAATAAACCACTATTTTAATTTGTGTGATGTTTATGTGAACTTAGTAGAAAACTTTAGCATTGGAAATTAGAAAAATAATAATAGTTACTTTATTTTGAATTATCATGTGTAAGACAATCTACTAAAAGACATATGCGTTCTCATTTAATTTTCTAACAGGTAGATGTAATTATCATTGTGTTGGGTTGCAACATTGGGAGCTTCCCCAGGTGAAATCTGAAGCTGGCCCCCCAACACAGAAGGCAGGGAAGAGACTAAAGAAAGAGGCAAACCACTCCAGATTGGTAGGTGGAAGGTTTAATAAACAAGGGAACATACCTATGAGGCTTGTCTTGGGCAGCTGTAAGACAAGTAGATCTCCCCCACCTGCTTTGTATCAGGATTGCCTGACATTAACTACTATGTTAATCTACCTCAGAGGAAGTAAAATTTGAGCTAATTATTAACAAATAAATAGGGAACAATAAAATAGAAATAGAGGTAGGGAGGAAAGGAAGGGTATTCCAGGTAGAATAAATATCATATGGTTATAAAAATGTGTTATTAAAGTAGCGAACTTCTAGCCTTCCCACAGAAGTGCGTGATAAATTAACAGGAATATATATATAGATCAACATCACTCTTTGAGAACAGAACATATTATTATGGTGATGGAAATACAATTAAGACTAGGTTAATCATTTCAATAAAACGTTAATTGCTGTCTATTACATTAATATCATAAAACTTCTTTAAATTAGATATGGAAAATTTAAACAGCTCCTCAAATATCTCCCCCCACAAAAGAGGGTAAATATTGACTAAAACAAAATGTGATGTTTAGTTCACCTCACTCGTTTAACATTTTAAACTACTCAATGTGCATTTTTTATGTTATTTGTAGCTCTGGAAATTATATTTGTATTTTATAGAATCCATTAAACATCTATATCTGTGCCTTCTAATATAGTAGCCTCTAGTCATGTATGGCTGTTGGACATTTGTAATGTGACTGGTTAAACCAGTTTAATGTGATCAGGAACATAATTTTGAATTTTACATAGTTTTAATAAATTGAAATGTAAAAAATGAAGCAAAAAAAATGAAGTAAAAAATATTCATCCATTAAAAACAGCTTTATTGTTTTGGTAAGACTACATGGCACTTTAACCTTTGCAAGACATAAAACATTATTATTGTGTGTACATTGGGTATGTACTTCATTTTTAGTATTACACATAAACACATAGCTGATCTAGTTGGTGTTAACAGATTGTTTGAATGATTATTGCTACACAGTGATGGAACACTGTAATATATTTAATTGAACATTTTATGCAGAGTTATAGTGATACCTAAGTAAATCATAATTATTTAAAAAATGGAAATACTTATTATCTTAATTATAATATATTGAATTTTTAAATAATTAAAAAATTAATTTAGAATAAGTATGCACTACTGATGCAGAATCAAGTGGAGATGTAGAAACTATATAGTTATAGCTAGAAAACATCAATGGAAAAGAGACTAGTAGAAGGTATTGTTATTGAATTGGTCAACAGGACCCACGCTGGGGTCCTAGCCTGTGTGGCGTGCAAGACCCCTTGTCTCTGCCACAGAGGTTCTTTTTCCAATTAGATTCGTGTAGCCAATAACAAAACCAGTGCTGAGACTGGAACAGAACAAGCTTTATTTGATGGCCAAAGAAGGGAGAAGTGGAAACCTAGCTCACAAATCAACTTCTCAACCCAATTCAGGCAGAGACACCAAATACGTAAGAGGGAGGGAGGGAATTGGAAAGAAAGGGAGGAATATTCATGAGTTACCCAAAAACAGGGGTGTGGTTTGGACCTGGAATTGATGCAACTCTTCTTTTCAGTCCTTTTTGTATGGGATTTTCTGGTTGATGTCATGGCAATCATCAACTGTCATGGCACTGATGGGTGTGTCATTTAGCATGCTAATGTACTACAACGAATGTATAATGAGGCTCAAGGTCTACTGGAAGTCTAATCTGCTATCTTGGGCCTAGCTGGTTCCAACCAGTTCTTGTTTTTTCCTCTTTGCAGCTTCCTCCTGAAACTTAGATAAGTGTACAGTAATTGGTTTCTATTCAAGGTAGGGCCAGGGGTATGATTCTGGGGCAACAGCCTTAGTAAGAGTATGTCACAAATCTAATGATGAATGGCAGTGTGATTTGCAGTGGCAAGAGCAAAATGATAAAGCTGCTGTGTAAAAAAATTTAATGATAATAAAGTGGACAATAAGAGTTAATATCAGAAAATAGAGAATTTGATAAGATATTTTCTCTCAATAGTCTAAAAAGAATCAATGAAATTGTTCATCTGAAATCAAAATTAAATTCTAAAAAAAATTTAAAGTAATTATAACAGGATGTGATCTTTCAGCTTTGGCCAGACGTAAAATTGCTTATATTCTTGCATGTGTACACACACAAAAACATACACACACACATTTTTAGATCAAAAGATGGCAAATTATTATTTTAGTTATTAAAATTTTCTTACAAAATTATAAGCAAAAGATTAAAATCTGTTTTGTAAAAAGTGAATGATCTTAAGTTAAGCCACCAAACATTTGCTTGTGGAATATAAATCCTTTCTAACCATAAAGAAAATCAACTGATTTAAACAGTTAAAAAAAAAAAATCAAGTACCTGATGAGTCATGCAATATGAGCTACAGCTCAATTAATATTTTGGTTGTGTTTTGTCTCAGAGGTCTGACAAATGTATGGTGGCATATAAATTTATAGCCTAAAACATCAAATTTGTGGAGTAAATGTTTTGAAACTTCAACATAACAATGAAGAAGTTTACCTAGAAATGAAAAAAAATTAGTTCCATTTTGATGGACAGAGTTCCAGCTATGTTAAGTTAAAAAAAAATCAAATTTATTGATATTTTATTACAAGAGATTGAAATATCTTTTATTGCTTTATTCTATTACATGATATACTTTAAAATACTGGAGCTCAGTTTTCTGAGGCAGATCCTAAGAAAAGTGTCATGGTTACAGTTGTCAAAAATTGTTCAGCATATGTGAAGGCTATGAATCTTTACCAGTTTATAGAACTGCTGAAAGAAATAGAAAACAAGGACTTTAATGATCTTGTTATTTGTCAACATTATTGATTGAATTATGGAAAAGTTTTACAATGAATTACTATGCTGTTATTTTTATTTCGAGATTTTCTTAACAACAAAAGGAGTAATTGAAAAATATTCAAAAATGGCAGCATGACTTGTATTCTCTCACTGCTTATCACACTATATAGGAACAAGATACTTTCAAAGCTCCAAGGAAAGGAAAGCTTATTCGTCACCTAGACAGATAATGTTGACAGAATTTATGTTGAATTAAAAATTTTTCATAATACAACTCAATAATAAAGATTTGACATTTTCTACCATGAATCTATGTGGAGTTTTAAACTGTAATCCAGTGTTATATAAATTGACTGCCAAAACGACAAGAAAAATTTGAAGAACAATTTTTAATATCAATACATTTAGAATTGCTTTTCAACTTATTCAATACTTTGAATTCAATATTAATAACATTGAGTTGACACAAGACTTAGTGATATAGGTTTGAAACTAATATACTTTTGCTTCACAGCAAAATCAATTCTAAAAAAGGTAATACATTGAATATATTTGGTTTAGTAAAATACTTTAATTTCATATATCTACTTTTTCATTGTGGCTATTAGAAAATTTTAAATTATATGCGTTCTTCACATTCTATTTATATTGAATGGCACTACCTTACATAAGCTAAAAAAATTTTGATTGTTCTTCTAGCATTGCTGATGAATGGATTATTTTTCCCTCTTTTATATTTGATTGGAAAATCAGACAGGATTATGCAAATTCCTTCCCTATCTCACTACTTTTAAATATTCACTAAGCAGGAAGAGTCATTATATAGCTCAGGCTCTGTATTGAATAGTCATTCTTTGGTCTTTTTCAAAGTACAGCATACAAAAATACAAACTGAACAATATGATAGATACATTATGAGACTGGAAAATCTCTATGCTTATTTATATGTGGAATTACCATAATTGCTTAGGTCATTTTCATCAACTTGTCTGATTCTCTTGTGGATCAGTTTTCAATGGCGGCTTTCCAAATAAAGTCATATTCCTTGCCTCAACACCTTGTCTCCGATTTATTGGCATGTCGTGCGGCAAGGAGAGCAAGCTTGGACTTGGTAACAGTTGTAGTAGAAGTAGTAGTAGTAGTAGTAGTAGTAGTAAGAGGTAATATTTATTGAGTAGATATTATGTTCCAGGCATGGTTCAGATGCTTTGCAAGTATTTACATGTCTAATCCACACAACCACCTGTGGAGGAGGTACTATTACTGTCTGCATTTTATATACAAGTAAACTAAGCACAGAGAAACAAATTGACTTGCTGGAAGTCAAACAGCTAATAAGCAGTAGGAGTTTACTCATTAATACTCTGTGCCCTAAAAAGTAAGAATACGTTAATAGAAAGTATCAGTGACATTAAGGGATGCAATCAATAAAGACCTAAATGTAAGACTGCACACTGTAAAACTTTTAGAGGAAAACATAGGAAGAACACTGTGACATAAATCACAGCAAGATCTTTTTGACCTACCAGGTAGAGTAATGGAAATAAAAACAAAAATAAACAAATGGGACCTAATGAAACTTAAAAGCTTTTGCACAGCAAAGGAAACCACAAACAAGACGAAAAGACAACCCTCAGAATGGGAGAAAATATTTGCAAATGAATCAATGGACAAAAGATTAATCTCCAAAATATATAAACAGCTCATGCAGCTCAATATTAAATAAACAAAAAACACAATCAAAATTGGGCAGAAAACCTAAATAGACATTTCTCCAAAGAAGACATACGGATGGCCAAGAGACACATGAAAAGCTGCTCAACGTCACTAATTATTAGAGAAACGTAAATCAAAACTACAATGAAGTGGGCTTCCCTGGTGGTGCAGGGGTTGAGAGTCCGCCTGCCGATGCAGGGGACATGGGTTCATGCCCCGGTCCGGGAAGATCCCATGTGCCATGGAGCAGCTAGGCCTGTGAGCCATGGCCGCTGAACCTGCACGTCCGGAGCCTGTGCTCCGCAACGGGAGAGGCCACAACAGTAAGAGGCCCGCATACCGCAAAAAAAAAAAAAAAACTACAATGAAGTATCACCTCCCACCGGTCAGAATGGCCATCATCAGAAAATCTACAAACAACAAATGCTGGAGGGGGTGTGGAGAAAAGGAACCCTCTTGTACTGTTGGTGGGAATGTAAATTGATACGGCCACTATGGAGAACAGTATGGAGGTTCCTTAAAAAACTAAAATAGAATTACCATATGACCCAGCAATCCCACTACTGGGCATATACCCAGAGAAAACCGTAATTCAAAAAGAGTCATGTACCACAATGATCAATGCAGCACTATTTACAATAGCCAAGTCATGGAAGCAACCTAAATGCCCATCGACAGACAAATGGATAAAGACGATGTGGTACATATATACAATGGAATATCACTCAGCCATAAAAAGGAACGAAATTGGGTCATTTGTAGAGACGTGGATGAATCTAGAGACTGTCATACAGAGTGAAGTAAGTCAGAAAGAGAAAAACAAATATCATATGTTAACGCATATATGTGGAACCTAGAAAAATGGTACAGATGAACCAGTTTGCAGGGCAGAAACAGAGGCACAGATGCAGAGAACAAATGTATGGACACCAAGGGGGGAAAGTGGTGGTGGTGGGGGTGGTGGTGTGATGAATTGGGAGATTAGGACTGACATGTATACACTAATATGTATAAAATAGATAACTAATAAGAACTTGCTATATAAAAAAATTAAATAAAATTAAATTTAAAAATTAAAAAAATAAATAAATAAAATTAAAAAAAAAAGACAGAAGAAAAAATAAAAGTAAAATATTTCCTTTCAATTCTTTTTAAATTTAAAAGGACACCATGTTTATATTTATTTTATATCAGTACACCTTTTCTGCTGGTTAGGTTACCTGTGACAACCCTCCATTTTACTATATGGAGCATTTGTTTCCCAGATTAAAGATTTACAATTGGAAAACACCTTGAAAATGTATTTAGCTATGATTGTGCTCACTCACCCCTTTGTTTCTTTATTTGGTTCCCAAGTCAAGAATCAATTTTTGACAGGTATCATGCTGCTCAATATGAGTGTGTGGGAAAGGTAACAATTTAAGGTCATGGATCTTGCTTTCAGTTGTCTTCAGCTTATAAATAGGCTTCTTGGCCAATATGTATTTTATACACACACACACACACACACACACACACACACACACACACACTCATACAGTTTATACAACTCAAATCCTCTTGAGTCCTCTTGTATTGGCCTTAGGTCATTGATTTCCAATTATGAAACATTCTTCCATTTCAAAACATGCTTTGCAAAACCAAGCTGACACTGGGGAATTTTAGGCAGAGCTCCTTCTGGAGGTCCGGTAACATTTTCCTTTTGAAGCCTTGAGGATGAATTAAATAACATTTAAAAGCCATTTCTGAAAACAAAGTTCTATTCTGAGAGCAACCAAATGATTGTCCTCAAATAGTTTCCTTTAATAAGAATATGCAATTTTAATTACGTTTCTAAGGAGACTATGCCTAGAGTTCTGAGAGAAATAACAAACATAGCAGTATTTGCATTTACATAGTACTTGCTTATCAAGAGTTTAAAGTATTTAAATAAATGCCATTGTGTTTATTCAGATAAAATCCTGAAAAGAGGCGTCTGAGTCACATTATCAGAGGGGTTACTTTTATCTGTTTGTTCTCTGTATTTGTTAAGGAGAGATTTTCTTTTCCTTGTGGGTCTCAGAAACTGAATCATTCTGCCTACCAATAAAGAAGAAAAATGAATTTTATGTCAAATATCATAACGTCATAGAAAATATTTACTGTCACCATCTAGCTATTTACCATCATAATAAAAATCATTAGACAATAATACACTCATAACTGTTTTTAACAGAAACGTACTTACTTGATTTCAATCTTTGAGCTTTCTGCTCAAAAACAATGTTTACTAGCTGTTTTCAATTTTAGCTGAATAACATTATTCTGAAGTCTGTACTGCTACATACATGTTCATAGTTTTGTAACCTTCTCAGGCAGGTCATCACGCTATAACTTATGATTCATCCTATCATTTCATTAATATAATTACTATATTCCTATAAGTATAGAAAAATCATGACAGAGTCCTTTCCCTGTTAGATTTTTTATCATCTCTTTATATCTCCCATTTATCTCTATGAGTATATGAACATTGTGGCTAAGTTGGATATTATTTTGTCAGATATACTAAAGAAAAAACCTTTTAGTCACAAATGCTGCCATAATCCACTTTATGCATGAAGAGAGGCAAATGAACTATAAAATGATATACCTAAAAAAGCAATCATAAATAAAACACTGGTTTCTAGTCTGATAACTTTTTTTTCGTTTTCTTCAATTATATTACTCTAATTTTAAATTTGGGTACAAATCAATGTTGCTGATTGAATACATTTTTTTGAAAGTGCCTAGCATTCTTTGTAGCCAAACGATAAATGTGAGTGTCATTCCTTTTTGCTTCCAGAAGAAGACAGATTAGAGAATAAAAGTTGAAATATGCTCTTGGGATTTTAACTGCTGAGCTATAACTAAATTCAAAGCAAATAGATATATCATAACAGATATTTATCACTGTATAATGAATCACTTTATACCTAATTACTTTAAAAATAGTCATGATGATCTTTGAGGAAACTGGAAGACAGGAAAAGTTATGAAAGATTGGGATAGGAAAAATATGCTTGTTTGTGAAATAAGGACTCAGAGAACACTACACAGATTATAGAATAGATTCATAAAGGGAGGCTGTGCAGGCACCTAAACAGAGTGGAGAGCATTCTTCAAATTGCCTAGGTGTATCAGAACATTGTGGGCAGTTACAAATTGGAAAAGTTGCTCCCCACTTCCTTCTTGTGACCCAGCATCTAAGTAGCATGAACACCTGGTGGGAAATCAATACATGTAATAAAAAATATTACTGCTTCCAGGTACAGTCAATGCGATGAAGTCTGAAGGTACTGTTGAATGTGCTGGCAAGGTGATTTTGACACATCTGCTGTCTTTCTACTAGGTCTCAGACACCATAATCTGAGATATAGGGGCCAACTCTGACTATAAAACTATAAGAAAGAACCCCTGAAACTAATGATGACGAAAAAAACCATAAAAACCTCTATGACTAGAATTTTAGTGGTGTTGCATCTACTTCAAAGGCACATCAGATATCTTGTTAATTGTTAGTCACCATAGGTTTTAATGTTCAAGATGCTACATGTGAGAAAGTAGCATGAAGTGATCTCCCACAAAAGCTAATGGTAATTTGGTCTGTAGTAAGATAATTATAATATTGAGAACAAGAAAATGTTATAATGCTCTGGGTTGCATTAATAAAATATGTTAAATACATTGTTCTTATTTATTTTTAAATTTTTTTATGGTAAAAACCCACATGAAATCTACCCTCAATACATTTTTAAGTGTGCAGTACTTATTGTTAACTATAGGTATAAGGTATACAAGTATATATAGGTATATAGGTATAATACAGCAGATGTCTAGAATTTATTCATAGGGTTTAACTGAAACTTTATGCCCACTGATTAACATCTCTCCATTACCCCTCCTCCCAGCCACTGGCAACCATTTCACTCTTTGATTCTATGAATTTGACTATTTTAGATACCTTATATAAGACAAATCATGAAGTATTTGACTTTCTGTGACTGACTTATTTCACTTAGCATATTGCCTTCAAGGTTGATCCATGTTGTCACATATTGCAGAATTTCCTTCTTTTTTAAGGCTGAATAATATTCCATTGTATGTTTACACCAGATTTTCTTTATCCATTCATCTTTTTTTTTTTCTTTTTTTGCGATACGCGGACCTCTCACTGCCATGGCCTCTCCTGTTGCAGAGCACAGGCTCTGGATGCACAGGCTCAGTGGCCATGGCTCACAGGCTGAGCCGCTCCGCGGCATGTGGGATCTTCCCAGACCGGGGCACGAACCCGTGTCCCCTGCATTGGCAGGCGGACTCTCAACCACTGCGCCACCAGGGAAGCCCTATCCATTCATCTTTGATGGACATTTATGTTGCTTCAATGCCTTGGCTATTGTGAATAATGCTGGAATGAACATAGGCGTGCTCATACCTCTTTGAGACCCTGATTTCAGTTATTTTGGATAAATACCAGAAGTGGGCTTGCTGGATTATATGGCAATTTTATTTTTAAATTTTTGAGGACCCTCTATACTGGCTGCACCATATGTTTTCCATGCTGGCTACACCATTTTGCGTTCCCATGAACAGTGTACAAGAGTTCGAATTTCTACAAAGTTAGAGGCATCACACTTCCTGATTTCAAAACATATTACAAAACTACTATAATTAAAGCAATATAATACTGGCATAAAGACAGACATATTGACCAATGGAACAGAATGTTAAGAATACAAATTGGGAGAAAAGATAGTCTCTTCAACAAAAGGTGTTGGGAAAACTGGATATCCACTTGCATAAAAATGAAATTAGACCCTTGTCTTACAACATACACACAAATAAGCTCAAAATGAATTAAAGACTTAATCACAAAACCTGAAACTGTAAAACTCCTAGAAGAAAATGTAGGAGAAAAGCTTCATGACATTGGTGTGGGCAATGATTTCATGGATATGACATCAAAACATAGGCAACAAAAGTGAAAATAGACAGGAAGCATACATCAAACTAGAAAAGCTTCTGCATAGCGAAAGAAACAATCAACAGAGTGAAGAGGCAACCTACAGAATGCGAGAAAATATTTGCAAACCATACACCTAATAAAGTATTGCTTTCCGAAATATATAGGAAACTCCTATAACTCATCAGCAAAAAAATTAATAACCTGATTTTCAAAATGGGCTAAAGATTTGAATAGACATTTCTCCAAAGAAGACATACAAATGTTCAAACAAGTATATAAAAAGGTATTCAACATCTTTAATCATCATGGAAATGCAAATCAAATCTGCAGTGAAATCTCACCTCACATCTGTCTGAATGCTTATTATCAAAAAAACAAAAGACAAGTGTTGGTGAATATGTGGAGAAATTGGAACCCTTGTAATTCAGTTTTGAGTATTTCACTTTAAAGGTTATATATACAAGCTATAATATACTTATATGACTGTTAGTAGGATGATGAACAGACAAAAAATCCTCAAAAAGAAAGGTTTAAAGAAGGAAGAAGTATTATCCTAAAGGAGAAAGAAAAATTATTTTCTCTTAGGAAGTTTAGGACGTAGTAAAACTTGGTTTGAAGGAACACCAAGGAACTTGTCCTGAGGTTGCTTTTGCACAGGAAATACTGGAGATAAATATACTGGCTAAATCCACTCATATCAATAATTACATTAAATGTGGATGGCCAAAACACCCTAATTTAAAGACATATATTTGCAGAGTGGATAAAATGCAAGACCCTACTATATGTTGTTTGCAAGGCACTAATTTCAAATATACAAATAATGTAAATATAAAGTTTAGATAGGTTGAATGTAAATAGATCAAAAAAGGATATGTCATGAAAACTGTAAATATAAGAAGGATGGATTAAATATTTTAGTATCAGATGAAATAGAGTACCAAACATAGGATTTTGCCAGATAAAGAGAGGAAAATTTCATAATAATAATAGGAACAATGCACCAGCAAGACGTAACAAATATAAATGTGCATATATCTAATAATGAGCCCTCAAAATACATAAAGAAAAACTGACAGATTTAAAGGGAGAAATATATAAACCCATAGTTATAGTACATTTAACATCCTTCTCTACAAAACGACAGAGAAAGTAGTAAAAAAAAATTAGTTCAGTCACAGAAGAGCTGAACAACAATATTAAACACTTTTATTTAGTTGACATTTATAGAACATTACTTCCAACAACTGAAGAATTCATGTCCTTTTAAGAGTATATGTTAAACTCACTAAAATAGAGCATTCACTGGAGCAGAAAACAATTATCAATAAACACAAAGTGACTAAAGTTTTACAAAGTATATTCTCTGACCTTAATGGTATTAGGAAATCAGTAATAATTAGAAATTTATGAAAACTTGAACATATGGGCATCAAACAACACACTACTAAATAATTCCTAAATCAAATAAAAAAATAAGAAGAATGATTAATTTTGAACTGAATGGCAATGAAAATGAAACATAAAAATTTGTGGGATGCAGCCACAACACTTATTAGAGAGAAAGGTATACATTTAAATGCTTATATTTAAAAGAAAGATATAAAAAAATAAATGAACAGAGTTTTCTTTGTTAAAATGATAGAAGATAAATAAAGAAACCCAAAGCACATAAAAGGAAATAAATGGTAAAGAGCAGAAATCAATGAAATAGAAAACAAAACCAATACAGAGGAAAAATAACAGGGTTTAAAGTTTTTCTTTTTTTTGAAAAGGTCAACATAATTGACAAACTCATAGCAATACTGAAAAAGACAAAAACAGAGAAAACATAAATCACCAATATCGTGGATGAGAAAAAGGTCACAGCCACAGGTTCTATAGACATTAAAAGAATAATGAGAGAAAAGCACGGACAAGTTTATGCCAACAAGTTTGACAGCTTAGATGTTATGCACAAATTTCTAGAAAAATTATCTCACCAAATATGAGACAGGAAGAAACAGAAAATCTGAATAGCCCTATATTTAGTAAAGCTACTGAATTTGTGAATAAAACCCTTTTCCCAGTGAAACTCTTGGCCTAGGTGGTTTCTTTGGTGAATGCTGTCAAATATTAAATAATGAAACAGCATTAATCTTACACAAGCTTTTCAGAAAATAGGGCAGGAGTTTCACTGTCCAACTTGCTTTAGGTGGAGTTACAAGGCTAGCATATAACCAAACAAAACAAATAAAGTACAAAAGAGGAAATTGTGTATCTGTATTCATCATGAATTGAGATACAAAATTCTTAATAAAAAATTAGCAAGCTAAATTCAATAGGATAATAAATCACAACGAAGCATGTTTTATCCTGGGAATGCATGTTTGGTGTTACATCCGAAAATCAATGTCATTCACCATATTGATACAATAAAGGAGAAAAAACCGTGATAATTTTAATAAATGCAGCAAATGTATTTGAAATACTCAACATCCACTAGCAATAAAAGTTATTAGCAAACTTGAAATAGTTGGAAACTTCCTCAAATTGAAAAACGGCGTGTAAGAAAAACCAGGGCTAACAACATATTTGATGGTGAAAAACTTGTTTCCCCTGACATTGAGAACCAAGAAAGGATGCTGGTTTTGGATTCCTTAGCTATCGTAATAAGACTAGATAAAGAAATAAAGGCTAGAAGCCAAAAAAGAAAACCTAAAGCTTTTCTTATCATCGGGCAATGTTATTGTTTACAAGGAAAATGCTAGACAAGCTACAAAACAATTTCCAGCAAACAACTGGAAAAAAATTTCTAAATCCATTTATGGTAGTTCCCAAATGGTTAAAACACCTAGAAGTAAATCTAACAATATATGTCCAAAACTTCCACACTGATAACTACAAACCATTGCTGAGAAAAATTAAACGTGATCTAAATATTGGAGAGATATATCATATACATGGATTGTAACACTCAATATTGTCAAAATGGCAAATGTGGCCAAATTGATCTATGGATACAATATAATCTCAATTATATTGTATTCTGCTGCTCAAAATTGCAGCAGTACTTGTTTTGTAGAAATCATCAAGCTGACTCTAAAAATTATACGGGAATGCAAAAAATCTATGATCACTTAAGCAATTTTAAAAAAGAAGGTCAAAGTTGTGGGTCTTATTCTGCCTGATAGATATATAGCCCACACATGTATATTTATTTTGACAAATATGACAGGCAATTTAATAGAGAAAGGAAAATCTTTATAACAAATAATATAGAATCAATTAGATATCTATGCAAGAACAAATGAATATCAATTGTTACCTTACTTACAACATAAGAAATTAAGTAAAAATGGATAATAGACCTAAATGCAAAAGCTAGAATTGTAAAAATTCGAGAAGAACAGAGAACAAATTTTGAGACTGGTAGGTTTGAAACAAAGAAAGGAAAGTTGATAAGATGGACTTCATCAAAATTTTAAAACTTTTGTTTTCCAAAGTCACTGTTTAGAAAAGAAAAAATGACTGACACCCTGAAAGACAATATTCACAACAAAAAATTAATAGACATGTATTGTGAATTTATAAAAACCCTTACATCTAAATAATAAGACTAACAACCTGATTGACAAATGGACAAATAATTTGAACAGACACAAGAGAAAATATATTCATAGCAGCTAAACACATTAAAAAGATGCCTATCATCATCACTCAGAGAAATGCAAATTAAAACTCTTTAAAACTACAGTGAGGGCTTCCCTGGTGGCGCAGTGGTTGAGAGTCCGCCTGCCAATGCAGGGGACACGAGTTTGTGCCCCGGTCCGGGAAGATCCCACATGCTGCAGAGCGGCTGGGCCCGTGAGCCACGGCCGCTGAGCCTGCGCGTCCGGAGCCTGTGCTCCGCAACGGGAGAGGCCACAACAGTGAGAGGCCCGCGTACTGCAAAAAAAAAAAAAAAAAAAAAAACCAAAAAAACAAAAACAAAAACTACAGTGAAATACAGTGAGACGCATCTATTAGATTGGATAACATTAAGAGGGCTGAACATGCCAAGTGTTAGTGAGGGTATGGAGCAAGTGGAGTTCACCTACAATGCTGATGAGGTTGTAACATGGTAGAGCCACTTTTCAAAACTATTTGGCAGCATCTTAAAAAGTTAAAAGTTACATCTTCCTTACTGTCTAGGTATTCTGTTCATAGGTATTTACCCAAGAGTAAGGAATATATGCCCCACAAAGACGTGTTAAAAAATGTTTACACCTTTATTTGTAATAGCCAAAACCTGAAAACTACTCAAATGTCCATCAACAGATAAATGGATAAACAGATTATGATGTACCTGATCCTTGAGAATTACTTGGCAAAAAAAGGAAGTAAATGCTGGTAAACAAAATGACATGGGATAAACCTCAATATTATTATGCTGAGTAGAGGAATTCAGGCAAAAAAAATGTGTACATTCTGTGTGTTTTCACTAATATAATTTTTAAAAATGTAAACTAAACCATAATGTCAGAAAACAAACAGGTTTGAGGGGAGGAGGGATTACCAAGGGGTAGGAGAAAAGTTTTGGGAATAATGGAAATATTTTTTACTTTGATTTGACAAGTGTAGCTATACATCAAGACTGATTATACAATTTAAATGTGTACAGTTCATGATACTTCAATTCTACCTTAATAAAGTTTAGAAAAATACACCTATGCATTTCATTTGAAGACACATGGAGTTAATAAATTTTTACAGCAATTAAAATAGCACAATCCCTTTTATAATTTTATTCTTAATCTGATGTAATTTTTTCATTGAAATAATTTAATCATTTTATTTCTATTTGTTCCATTTACATTTGGATCTAATGTACAGTTTATTTTATAAACATATATAAATATTATAAAAATCTAAATGTTTCTTCTTTGCTTCCTTCTTTCACTTTCCCTCTCTTCCTTCCACTCATTATCTTCTAGATGATTTTAAATTAAATTGACTAATTTTCTAAGCTTAAAATTTTCAACTATTTTCACTGGTCTCTATGGATCATGCTTTTGGTATCCTAGCTAAAACTCTTTGCCTAGCTCAGGTTACAAAGATTTTTTTCCAATATTTTCTGCTAGAAATCTTAGAGTTTTAGGTTTTATATTTAGACCTATAGTCCATTTTGAGTTATATTTTGTTTATGGTTTAAGGTATGGGTTGATGTTTGTTTTGTATATGGATATTCAGTTGTTCCAACACCATTTGTTGAAATAGTTATCATTTTTCCACTGAATTCTCTTTTCATCTTTATAAAAAATCAGTGACCATAAATATGGCACCATTTCTGGGCTCTTTATTCTCTTCTGTTATCAAGCTGTCTATACAGACACCAATTCTGCATTGTCTTGATTACTGTGGCTTTATAATAAATCTTGAAATTTGGATAATTTAAGTTCTTCAAATTTAAGTTTCTTTTTCGAAGTTGTTTTTGTTTACCAGTTTCTACCCCCAAAAAGCCTACTGACATTTTCATTGGAATTTGGTTGAATCTGTTGGTCAGTTTAGGGATGCCATAACAATATTGAATCTTAGGAGCCATAACACAGGGTATCTTTCCACTTGTTTATTTCTTTAATTTCTGTCAGCAATGTTTGTATTTTTAAGTGTAAATACAGGTCTTGCACATCTTTTGTCAGATTTAACCCTAAATATTTTATTTAAAATGGAATTTAAAAAATTTTATTATATGATTTCTTATTGCTATTATATAGAATTAAATTGATTTTGTATATTGATCTTGAGTCTTACAAGCAAATTTACTCAAACAATATTTCTCTAAAAGAAATGCAAATTTATGGCCATACAAAGATTTGTACATGAATGCTTATAAGACTTTGTTTTTTTTTATTTTTTATTTTTTTTTGGTACGCAGGCCTCACTGTTGTGGCCTCTCCCGTTGTGGAGCACATGCTCCAGATGCACAGGCTCGACGGCCAGGGCTTATGGGCCCAGCCACTCTGCGGCATGTGGGATCCTCCCAGACCAGGGCACGAACCCCTGTCCCCTGCATCGGCAGGCGGACTCTCAACCACTGCGCCACCAGGTAATACCCTATAAGACTTTATTTGTAATAACCTCAAACTGGATATGACCTAAATGTCCATCAGCAGGTAAATGGATAACCAATTTGTGATATATCCAAAGAATGAAATACTAATCAGCAATAAAAATCAATGAACTATTGTTACACTCAAAATACATGGACAAATATCAAAATATTTATGCTTTATTAAAGAAGCTAGAGAAAAAGTACATATTGTATCATTCCATTTTGATTAAATATTAGAAAATGTAAGTAAATTTCAAATGACACAAAGGAATTCAGTGGTAGCCTGGGGATGGGGTGGGAGGAGAGGAGGGTGGGAGAGATTACAAAAGAGCAGTAGTGAGTTTTATAGTAACAGATATGTTCAATATTTTGATTGTGATAATAGTACTCATGTGTAAAATTTTATCAGGTTGTTCAAGTTAAATATGTGAGGTTTATTGTCTGTCAATTACATAGCCAAAAAAAATAAAACCAAAAAGATTCTAAGTTTCTAAAGATGTCTCAAAATATCAGGGCTGTGAAATGTAAGAATCTAATAGATGTCATAAAAAGAAAAAGAAAGCACCATTAGGATCTTGGTTACTCCTCTATTCAATCTTTAATTTCTTGAGCCAATGAAAATAAATAGTTACTGTAAAAATCAGAATATTATAATAGTTTTTTTTTAGCAGAAAATCATGTTAATTACCTCTTTCTGATTGCTTTTTCATGTTAGTGAAATATTAATATAAGATACCACATCCAAAAAAATCAGGGTAGCTCATGGAAAGCAGATCCCCAATTCATTTTTTTCTTTTTCTTTTTTTTGGACAAACGTATAAGATTAAGTCATACTTACTGCATTATTCAAGGTAAGTGTTGGTTGCGCAAAAGGTTTCTAACATTATATTGTATACATTATGTGAGTCCCTGCCTCATACTAAATTTACATACAAACACCTTGAAGTTATCTACAATGAACTATATCAGCCATTTGCATTTCAAACTTAAAAATAAAGCCAAAACAGCTTTGTATGATAACCTTAGTTATTTCTATTCCTTAATTATTCTGATAGCACCATTGATAGTGCCAAATTTTCTATGAGAATATTGGCGGAAATAAAGACTTCAAAAAAAATTTTCAGAAGCATTTGGAATGTGACTAACTGAATTATATATATATATACACACACACACATATAAATTCAAATGTACATTAGTGAACAATAATGAAGCAAGTATTTAAGGGAGAGCACATTCAGAAATATTATATATTGTACCTTCCTAGCACGTTTTTCTTGGATTTCCTTTTTGTTTTTTACAACCAGTCCCTGAGGTATTTTAATTTTCCTCTTGCAAATTATAATCAAATTTTAGTCCAAAAATGTGCTTTTATTATTGTTTTGTAGAAAATTCCCCCTTTATGAATAGAAGGTATTCACTGTATTCAGTATATACTGAAAAACAAAACAAAATGAAATAAATGTATGTATGTATGCTTTAGGTTTTTCATTTCTAGTTAAAATGTATTCTTTCTTGGGTAGATATAATCTTTTTTCTGAGAATAATGATTAATCATGAAGCATTTTTCATAGAGGTACACAAAATGAATTTTAAATACTGAGGCATGATGAATGTGGGGACATCATCACGGCTATAAATCGTTGGATACACTGACAAGTACTTAACAAACTAACACAATTTTACTTAATTCCCGTAATTATAAAGAGATAAAAATTTATTTGACTAACCATGCAATAAGGGGCATTTTGACTTACATTATTGGTTCAACTCCAAGTTAATGATTAAGAGTTTTAATATTCATGCGGGGTGGAATTTTTTAACATAGTAACCCTTCTGAACGTTTTTCACTGCCAGATGTCAATTTTAAGAAGCTTCAGATCATTTGCACACACAGATTTTTGTCCTCTTTTCCCAAAGTCTAAGCCTTAAATTAAATTATCAAGGAATGACTTAATAAATTTCTGAATAAATGCCCTACGGAGAGATGTCTTTTAGTTAATTTTCATGCAAAACAGACTTACTTTATAAATAATCATTATTCTGTCAGAGCACACATTTAAAAAACATCTGAGAAACCCAGTATAAATTGTTGAAAATAAATGACATTGAAAAATTAGTGTTAAATTGATTTTTGAGACCATTAATGTCTTTTCCTCTGAAATGCAAAAAAAAATGGAGAAGTCAGGGTTTGACTGCTCATAGAATATTGCAGTTTTTGAGTTTGAAAATATTACACAGGATTGAACATTTTCAACAGATATGCAAATATGCAAGAATATTTTGTTATGTCTTCAGCAGGATGCAAAAAGTACTTTTTACTAAAAATATCCATATTGCTAGCATTTAATATTACTTGTAATTTTAACATAAACTTTTAAATATAATCTATGATAAATCTCTTTCGTGAAATGATAGTACATAATGTACTACATCCTTTTTTCCCTTTGAAGTTTTGAATCTGAATGAGATAAGCATACTATGCAAATATTAATTTATAATATTGTAACACAGATAACCATTTGCACAAATATATTATCTAACGTACTGTGGTTTATACACGTGGGAGGATTCAACAAATTTCCTCCCTATCACATTCACTGGAAGTGTATATTGTGATTACCACTCACCAGGCATTGTGTTATTTGCCTTAAGTGTGTTGCCTCATTTTATCATCATAACAACCACATGGGACAGATTTTAAGATTCCCAATTTAAGAATATGGGAAGTGAAGAATGAGTAGTCAATGAATTTTGCTAATACTCCACTGTTTGTGATTTAAGCCCAATCTGCTTTGTCTCCAAAATCCATACTCTTCCATTTTTTTACTTCTATTAGGTTCTGGGGATAAAGACTACAAAACATGAATCCCTTGCTCTCTAGGGGCTTATAATAAAGTAGTTGATCCAGATAAGCCAATAGATGAAAAACACGAGAGTTTAATATATTATAACCTAGTGGTTAAGAGAAAAGAAATGCCTGGTGGGATAGCCTAGAAGAAGGACGATCAACTCAGACACCATTGGAAGATCAGAAGAACATGGAAGTTTCCCAGGATAATTTCCTAAGGTACGAGGGAACATTGGCCACTCTAAACGTAACAAAAGGGAACCGAGAGGTCATTGTGTAGAAGAACCTCCTTGGAGATGTTTAAAATTTAAGGAGCACAATCTAAAAGTTGGTAATATTAGAGAAACGTTTTAGACAGTGTGCCTAGAAGTTAATTCAAGGCTGTGAAGAGCAAAAGAAATGCATGGGCCTGAGGGTGAGAGTAGGTAGAAAGATGACTATGGGCAAGAACATTAAGATACACAGTGATATCTATAGCCATTTTGCCAACAGCTAGCCTGAAAAAAAAAAAAAAAACAACGTTACGGGTCTGAGATTTTACCCTACTATGCAAGCTAACATGTTAGCTCTTCAGTATTTCATGCATGCTGAGAGAGAACATAAGACTCTTGGGTCAGAGACTATAATTTGTTATCCACAGTAATAGCAGTAGCTGGCATATTAGCATTTGGGGGCTTGTTCTCTGAGCCATGGTTCCCTCAAGGTAACACTAAGAGGGCAAAGTGACTGCTGCACACGTAGCGGTTTGCATCACAGGAGAGGATCTGGGAGTTTAGTGAATCTGAGTCTTTTCTAGTGCACAGTAAACATGCCTACTCTTTGCTCCTGAGGGCAGAACTATCTCTAGCTTTCAAGGCAGTTTGCTATATATACATCTTTGAAAAGATAGTCCAGAACAAATCTAGTCAGTGCCTCACTCACAAGATTTGGAGAAATGTGAAATACTCAGAAAAATTGGCTTGCAACTCTGCCAAATAATAAATGTAACTGTTCTTAATCATTATAACTTATTGATATTTCTAATGGCAAATGGATACATTGACTTAAAATAGAATATATTTATTAATATAAAATGAGGTGTACAATTATTTAAAAGAACAAAACAGTAGTGGCAGTTAGTTTTTACATATTTTGAAATAATTTTCTTAATTCTGGACTGCTGTAAAACTGAACTTAAAATAATATCTGTAGTTAATATTTTTTATGGCTTGACTACTCCCCCCTTTTCATGTATTAAAGTTTTACTTTTATTTAAAGAGTACCTTTATTTAAAATAAAGTTTTAATTTTTTTAAAGTTTTTAACAGCACAAACCAACAACATCATAACAATGAACTCAGGCTTTTCCCATTTTTCCTCGGTCTTTTTAAAAGCACTTAAATTCATTCTTTTAACTTAGTCATCAGATTTGACATCTCATTGTTAAGTACCTAAGACTCAAAGTTTTCATAACTGGCTTTGCATATGTTATGTATTTACTATGGAAGAATTTTAACAGTAGTTATTACTCTACTTACACAATAGGAATTAAACAGTTATAAACACCATACCTAAAATGAAAAAAAAAATTAGTAAGAGATTTAGAAACAAACTCTTTTAAGGGCCACTGCCAGTTCCTTACTTTTGAGAAAGTGACACAGTTTTAATTAGGAACACACATTGTATTTCAGGGAACACTGACACTTCATCTAACACTACCGAAAAGACAAAGCACCTTATTGTATGACCTGATGTCTTCATAGCTGGGAAGCGACAGTAGAAAGACTCTTACATTTTACAGTGAATGGGACTGGTGTTCTTCACTTAGCATCTGATTTCTTTCATTGTGCAGTGGGTCAATAGCTCCAATCAAGTACAACATATACTGCTGCTGGTGGCAACTTCTGAAATACCTTATTATAATAATGCTATATTTAAAATCACCTTGCAAACAGAAGGGTCTCAAGGCATTTTGAAAAACTTTGACAACTAATTTACAATATACATATTATAGAAATTACATTACTTGCTTCTGGAATGCAGACATTTCTTGGGTGAAACATGGCAAGTGATTAACTGAGTACAGCAACGCTGCACAAGTGGTAAAGAAGTCTCCACGTAGTGGGAGTTGGGGGCAGGAATCTTAAGATCATTGACAGAATACATATTAATAATTAGTGGTTGGCCTAGGCTCTAGTGTTAACATTCTTACTTTTGAAAAGTTTTAATAAGCATGAAAAGATCTGAGCATTAGAAAAAGAGAATCTGTAGTAGAACATTGTACCAAATAAATAAGAGAAATATTACATCATTGAGCCACTACAATATGGAGGCATATGTTTAAATTTAAATGTTTCCTTCTTTAGTTTTCAACCACCTACAAGATCCCCTTTTGTTGATGTGCATTTGTGAGTACTCTTTCTTATAAACAATAAAGTTTGTCAACAAATATTTTGGGGGCATCTACAAAGTGACAAACACTGTTGAAGGTACTAGGATACAGACATGAAAAAGGCTCAGTGCTTGAGAAATTCATCACACCTCTATATTTTATGGGAAGTGTTTAGTGTCAGGATTTCCTAGGTAAGATGTTAGAAACATTTGAGAGAAACATAAATTACAAAAATGTATTCAATTATAAAATATTAGTATGGATATTTTCAGAATAAAAGTTAATTAGCTTCACTTTTAAAAATATAGCAATGTATATTTTTGAATGATTTTGGTGTATATTTTAAAAGATTAAATATAAACAGTGGCTTATTTTGATTCTCTAGTAAGTACTTCAGTACTATACTTTTTTAAAAAATTCAGGATTTGAGACAAAATTAGAAGAGGCTTTTGGTTAATCAACTATTATATAAAGTGGGAATTATTGGTGACACTCATCCTGGGTCTACTTAAAGATAAAAAGCATACACTGAATTGAAATAAATTACTTTAATGTGTGAAAATGTCAGAAAGGAATGTACTTTGCTAAGGCTACTTCTGTAAGGGCTAATTCTGACTCAGTTTGCCCATTCTGCCTGCTCAGGATTTGATGGTGATGATGTGCTGGACCCATTTGACCATGTAGGGGGATCTTTTGCATAAGATTCCACAAAATAATTCTTATATAGCTTATTGGAAATGACTGAACCTACATTTGGATTGAAATGTAGAAAGTTAAAAAAATGTATCCATGTATTAATAATATTTTGCAACTTAGTGGGGAATGGTCAAGACTTTAGCTGCACCTAACTCTTCTCAGTTCAAGTTTTTTTGTTTTGTTTTCTTTTGCTTTTGTTCCCCTATTTCTGCATCAGTAGTGACGATGATAATTTGATTTAGGGTTTTTATACTAATTGTAAAGTTTTCTTAGAATTTATCAGAAATCACTCATTAATCAATGGAAGGAAAATATTCAAAACCCTCAGAGGAAGGAAGGATCTTTTAGAATTCATTCCTCTGCCTCGTTTTACCACCCTAAAACCAACTGATATACTATACGAATGGATGCTTTTATATCTTTAAGTCATGTGCTTTTGTTTGCGATATTTAAGAGGAGAGACCAAAAGTGAACAGAAGGTTAATATCTGTGTGATGGCAAGTGTGCAGACAGAATGGCCCATTTAATTCCCAGAACCTATTAATATGTTACCTGACATGGCAAAAAGGGACTTTGCAAATGTGATTAAATTAAGGACCTTGAGATGGGGATATTATCCTGGATCATCTGGGTTTGCCCAATGAAATCACAGTGGTCCTCTTAAGAGAGAGGCAGAAAAGGCAGAGTCAGAGAAGATTATATGACATGTGAAAAAAGATACAGAAGTTGAAGTGCTTCAGCCAAAAATCAAGGCATGCTGGTAGCCTGTAGAAGCTGGAAAAGGCAAAAGAACACCCAAAGTGAATCTAGCCCAGCCAACACCTTAATTCTAGGACTTCTGACCTCCTGCCCTATAAGATAATACATATGTCTTATTTGAAACCACTACATTTTGGCAATTTGTGATAGCAATGGTAGGAAACTAATACATCAAGGGACACTCTGGTTAGATATTCTTTATTCCTTATCCTGAAGATTTATTTAATATGATAATCATTTAAACAAAAATGAGGTTACAGCTATTTCCCAGAAAAATATTTATTATACAAGATTACTACTAAAGGACATTCTTTGTTTTTAGATGAACAGAGAACTGACACTACATTGCATGTGCACATGTGGTTGTTACTTTATACACACCTCTCCCAAGAATGGAATGTGGTCTCATGGAAAGGAATTTATCCATCCAAACCCATCCGGCGTTCTTCGTGAAAAATTGTCCTGATAGTTTAGGACTTAAGCACTTTTCAAGATTATATTGTTCTCCCATCTTCCCCTTGAAAAATCCAGGTAGTATAAAATAAAGTAGCTGCATAACTGCTGGAATAGTTAAGCTCAAAGTCATAGTCAATTAAAATGTGACTCAAATAGGAAGAATTATCACAGAGCTCAGTTAGAAAAAGAACTTTAAAGGCAATAACTTCACTTTTTTCTTAGCTTAGCTATATTAATATTCTAGAGTTGGACATTAACATGCCAAAATCATCTAAAAGATTAATGAGCAACTTCAAAGAACTGTTAATGACAAAATGAAATCTCTCGTTATGTTTTCTTTCTTTCCTTATTCCATGTTTTTCCACATCACACCTGTGAGATGCTCAGATGAGACATGTCCAGATGTTTTCAGTTTTGAGTCCCTTTGTTTTTGGGAACAGCAGATAGAGGTGAGATAAAAGAGTAGAAAAATTTAATGCCTACAACACCATTAATTGTCTTTTTTCACGTTCCCTTTGAATAATGCAATGCTTGAAAAATATAGACCATTTTTGTTCTCTGGACGATTCAACGAATGACTTTCTAAATCACTGAGTAGTTTATGTAAGTAAGCTGAAATTCTGAAGGGTAAGCTCACTAAAACTTTCAAAATTCTTATGAAAGCTGGAAGCCATTTTGAAACCTCTCAACATGAAAGTTCAGATCTGAATATTAGATTAGTATCAATATATTATCAGTTATCTATTGACTCTCATGCAATGTGCTAGAGAGGGAAAAGGGAGGTGAACAGCATCAAAGAAATCCAAATGCAGTGGGGAAAGCCTGCAAAAGAAAACTGTGGTGAATTCAAACAGGCTGACTGATATTAGAAGAGTAATCCTATCATTAAGTGGTCTGGAGGAATCAGTAATGATACTGGAGGGGATAGAGGCTAACACAACATAACTCCTTTCGTTTTTCCTTTTCACAAATCCTGTTTCTACAATTAGTGGAAATAACTAGAATGTAGCTATATTATTGAATATGAAATTGCATATTGCATATAACAGTCCATTTGAAGTATTAATTAGAAAGTGGCTTTATAGCTTATATGTGTAGTATAGTAATACAAATTATAAGGTGATAATATGAAAGAAATTGGTATCACTTTTTGCCTTGCTCTTATGTGTCCTTTGGTATGTGCTTTACACACACAGTCTCATTTGATCTTCACAGTGAAACAATTATTTTAAAATAAATACATTCAATGACATAAACACATAAAATATATTTAAATAAATTTTTTTAAAAATTAAGTTATTGAAATCTGTATTATCATAAATAAATGCTCAGAAGGAAAGGGGTATTGGAACTGTTTCTTTGATGTGGGAATGTTCTATATGAATTAAACGAGGGAAAAAAATGTTAGCTGAAGGAACAATATGAATAAAACTTGGAAGATGGGAATTAATAAGGTGTTGAGTGAATATGGATTAGGTAAAGCATGAATTCTCAGTGGGAAAGATATTATCCCCAAGAGGACAAAACTGAGTTGGGTGGGGTGAGGAGAAGGTAGGAAAAAAATCTTATTACAATGGTTTGTGGTCCTCCAAAGCTCAACTATATTTGACAAGATCTTCTTTCTTAATATTTAATTTCTTTCATTAGGTAGATAGTAAATTAAATTAAAATTAATGAAATGAAATAGATTTTCTCCTTGGGGACATGACAATGAAAAATAGGTTGAGAAACACTGGCTAAAAGTCTAATAAGTTTGAAAAAAACTTCATAGTATTTTTCCAATTTATTATAAATTCAAGAACAAAGAATTCAAAGAAAAAATATTTATTTTAATTTCCTTGGTAGCAAAAACATAGGTATGAGTATACGTAATGAAACTTACTGTAATGTACATTACATTACTATTGTTTGTGTAAGTGTCTATGATGCAAAGGACCCAGTCCATTGGTTTTATAATGTCCTAGAAGCTAATCCAGTTTAGGCCCCCAGTAAAAGCTTGCTGAGTGAATAATTTACTATAATAGCACTGTCAATGGATTGTCTAGTCCATACCTAAACCTACAATCACTGATAAATGATTTAATTTGTAAAGGGCCTTCTTGAAGTAGACTGAACACAGAACTCCCACCATGTTCTAACCAGCATAAAGTAAAAGGGGATTGAGATCCTACTCATTCTTAACTTTCTATTTTGACAGAAGCCTAAGGTATCATTGGATATATCAGCTGTGACATCCACTGTTAATTCAAATCTCACTTAACTTCAAAAATTACTCTTCAATCTATCTTATATGTGCTGTGGAACTATATTTTCAGCAGCCAAGATAGAATATTTAATAAATAAAAGAAGAATACTTAAAAAGTACTTTAGATTTCCTTGGAAGCACAAACATAGATATGACTATATTTAATGAGACATTGCAATGTACATTAAAAAATAATAATGAAATTTTATCTTACTGAATTCAGTCCAACATCTCAGTCTGGTTTGATTTTTTTTAATGTGAACCTTCCACCTATATACCTTCTTTAAAACATTATGCTATTTGATCATTTGATAAGATATCCATTCTTGTGAGCATCTGAGTGAGTTATCAAAATGATGTAAGAAACCTAGCATTGCATATCTTACTCTGGGTTTACATCCCTTCATTAGTCATCAATCTTGGTTAGAAACATTTAATAAATTAGAGAGGCACTGAATCATATTATTGTCTATCTCACTTTTAACCTTCTAAATCTCAGTGATATAATAGAATACGTTTAAAAATACATTCTAATTGCTAAATCCAAAAATCATGTTTAAAGCAGCCTGCTGATCTATGTATCCAGCACCATCAAAAAATAAAAATAAAAAAGAAAGAAATAAATAAAAAGAAAAGAAAAGGAAAACTGTTTGAAGATGGTAGAGTAGGAAGATCCTGAGTTCACCCCTTCCCATGAGCAAACCAAAAATAAAAATTATCAATTATTTTAGAAGACACATGTGTTAAATATTACTATTAAAATGCAGAGACTACCAAGTTTTGTTATTTTCACCATTTCCACAAAATATGAATTATCTGTGGCTCTATTATGTTTACAAAAGATATGCTCAAAACAAATTGTGACACAAAGGCAAAAGTAAAGGAATTTTTTAAAATCACAAAAAAGTAAAAAGAAAAAAAGCAATGCAAAATGCATGAATGGCAATACTACTATAAGATTAAAGATAATTCAAAGTAAGAAGGGTCATTTATTTTTAGAACGAAAAGGTTTATTTAACTCATATATATATGTTAGCATAAATTTACTCCAACAAGAAAATCTACCTGTAAATCATCTTTATACAATAATAAAGCACCAAAATACACAAAACAAGTGTGTCTCTATGTCTCTGATCAAATGTTTTTTAACAATAGTTTTGCTTTTAACTGTTTCCCATGTTCATTTAATTCTCAATATTGTATTCTTAGGTTAATCTGCACAACTCCCAATCCTACTCATCTGTTTTACTGGGCTACAACCCAGTGTAGTCTGGGTCCTACTGAGACAGCAACCTGCTCCACCCCCATCTGTTTCTGCACTGATAGAGCTCTTGTCAAACCACGATTTCATGCATGCTCAGCTACGTGATTCCCTTTCTCTGTCTCTGGTCTACAGTACTGTATATATGGGGATTACATTGTCCAGAATATACACACTCATTGTTTCTCTTCTGGTGATTTCTGTTCAGATCTTTTCTGTCTAAAATAGTGTAATGATAGGAGGGAGTACACAGGATCAGAACCTCAGAGTAACTACCTACCTCACGGAGGTGGAGAGCCTAACCTTTTGCTGGTCTGTGTGCCATTTTCCCCAAATCATGAAAAGATTTTGGAAGTGGTATAAAGCCAATGTTTCCTACTCAGAATTCTGGTTACATTTTGTCCTGTCTAGTTCAAAATGGTCAATTTTCTCCAGAATTTACTTCTTATTTAACAAGTTATATTATACATTAATATCCTAAAGCCTCTGAGGATTTCTAATATAAAACAAACAAACTTGATTAACAAACTTCATTTAACTAAGAATTTCTCAACTATATTTTCCAAAGTTCCTTTGAATTAATAATATGTATTAGCATCTTAATTTTAGAATTCATGGGGCTCACTTTGAACAATTCTGACTTAGAAGAATTTCTTTGTTAAAAAGTAGCTTGGGCTATTTAATACATCTCTCTTTTAACCTGACTCATGGTTTTATTATTGAAAATGTCAATATGTGTACTATTAAAAGCTCATTTCATAATTTTTCCTACACATAAGAATTTTTAACAATATCTGACAGATGGCTGTGTATCTAGTTAGGAATGTTTTCCTGAGAAGCTATTCCATAATCTTCTCCAACCACCTGTTCAAATATCCAGCTGTCCCTCCTAATCAAGAAGTGTTTATTTAGATTTAACCAAAGAAGAAAATTAAATGTTTAAAAGTGAAAAAAACCACAATGATTCCTTGACATGTCTGTTTTAGCAACTTATTTGAGGAAAATGAGGGAGACATAGTTATTTTCTAAGAGATTTAGAGTCTCTAGAGCTATTTTGAAAGTTCAGGTTCTGATTCTAGCAGTATTAATATTGAGACAAAAAATGTTCATTTCTCTCTGAATTAGGCCTGTCCAAAAATCTATAGTCCTCAGTGAAAAGTTTTGATATAATTCACAGAGTGGTACTTGACTTAAAGGTCCACTGAGAACTGCTTGGTATACTTCTCTGTATAAGATATTACTAGTTTCTTCCAGTCAGTGAAATGTAATCATACCAAAGGCTCTTGAACCATTTTCTGGAATGAGCGCAGCTCTGACCAAGGACTCTGGAAGTTTGAGTTGTGGGAACCCTTAGAGTGTGAGGAAGAAATGCCAAGATGTGCAGTGGGTTTTCCAGCACTTCCTTTATTCGTGTTGATGACGTCAATGTTTCATAGCTCCTTGAGAAATTTTATTTATCCACATTCTGAGCAGAGAAATGGTACTATAAAATAATACTCTTCGCCCTTACTTAAAACTCTCAACCTAACCTGTCTCCAAGACATGTGCTTCTGATACATTTGCTTAGACATTTATGAATTCTCATTTGAAAATACATTTCTTAGAAGGTAGGCATCTCCTTTTGAATGCTGGATTTCAGGCATCTATTTAGCACCTTATAAAGCATTACATATGTTCAGGGATTTAACATATACTATTTTAATTGTTTTGATTCTAAATTTATCTTATTCACTTTAAACAATTTATTCTTTAGTCTCTGGAGATAGAGAAGATTAGGACTGCTCTTCAATTCAATGAACATTTGTATAAGCTTAATATAAGCTTCTTGTATTTTAACCTTTATTACTCTCCCAACAAGAATTAAATGTGTTATTCTTTTCTCAGACCTTTTCTTTTAATCAGAATTTTTACCCTATCCTTCCAGCAGTTAAATCATCTCTCCTAAAATTCTGGTACAAAACTTGTATCTGCCAAAAAGATTTTCCAGATTAATTTTACCAGCTCCAGTCGTCTTATGCCATTTTTTTTTAGCACCTATATAATTTGCTAGCCTGAGATTGTTATCCTTCTTAATATGTAGTTTATATAATTATAATTTATAACTTTATCTTAGCAGGAAGAAGAAAATTATTACTGTCTCACAGGTTCGTATATAGTGTGTTGAGACTGATCTCACGTCTACATGTGTTATCAACAAACACTGTACTTACATCTCCCTGAGAATATCTTAGCATTTCTTCACTTCTATATAGTCTCTTAGTTTAATTATTAGAGTAAGGGCTGGTCCAAAAGTGGAAGAACAAATGAATTCTGAGAGGCACCTCACACCCATACACCATTATTCATGGAAGATGATGTATTCTCAACTGAAAATAAATGTCCCAAAATTTAGGAGTTTACAAAAATTCATTGAGAATTATCATAAGCATCCATAATTTAGCCCCTTTTGTCCCTAGCTCCCTTTTCATCTCTTTTAATCAAATAAGGAGAATAGATAACCTATATTATCAAGAATTTCAAGGTTTAAAGGAAACCTAATTAACAACCTTCTGATTTTTAAAATTTTATTTTAAAATTTATTTTTAAATTAATTGATTCTGAATCAAATAATAAATCAAGAATACAGGAGGAAATTTAGTTAGCATTATTTTTTCCCCCTGGATTGAAGACCAACTTTGGGCTCAAGAACTAAATGGCCCTATTGTTACTTACCCAGTTGAATTGCTTTTATTCACCCAATTGCAGGAAAAGCAGCTGGAGAGCTACAGAGGCAGAGCAGTGCCAGGGAGCATACATTATAGAGGAGACTTGCCATTAACAGTGAAGTATGTCTCAGAGATGGAACTACACAAGCAATAATTTCTAACACATTAATCTCACGTGATGGAGTGACCAGAAATGTCAGTGTCTCTAGTATTAATGAACGTTGGGTTGATTGAAGCAGGTAGAACAAAGAGTCCAGGAGTTAACGTTTTGTGTTGCCTCTGCTGAGAAGTTTGCTCATGAAAAAATGAGAAAGCAAGAATAGTGCTTCTTCTAATAAAGTGCCAAGCGAAGACCCAAAGGGTATTCAAGGATATTGTACTCACACTGTTTTTGGAGAAATGGTCAACGTGGGACAGGATTTTCCATGTTTAATGATAAACCATAAGGAGAAAAAAACCACATACATGGCACCAATACAAAACAGAGTAAAGTATAAGAAGTAGAATACCACACAAAAGAGAGTATTCAGAAGACTGCTTCTAGAAAGCTGTTGAAAATAATATTCCTAAATAAATTGTATTTGCAAGGAAATGAAAGAAAATATAGACTAAATGAAACAGGAATTGAAAAAGCAACAGAAAGAGACAAAAAATGATTTCACAGGGTTATGAAAAGAAATAGGGAAATAATGATACTAACAACTTAAAAACATTTACATGTAGCAAGATGCAGAATAGATATGCAAAAAAAAACAAACAAGTCAGTGAACTAGACCATAACTTCAAGAACAATCATGGGAAAAAGCATAAACTACAAAAAAGATGAAAATCAGCAGAGAAAAGCAAATAGACATGGCAGATGGTGGAGGGAAGATGATAAGACACCTGTATGTTTGCAAAAGAAATCCAAGCAAATGAAATGGACACAAGTTCAAAAATAAAATAATATTTTTATGTAATGAAAGACATGTAGTTAGTCTAAAGGAAATCACTTTGTATATTAAAAAGATCAATTCCAAGGCACTTTCTGGTAAAATTTTTGAACCTGAAGACAAAAATATCAGTTTCCATGAGTGTTCAGTCCTGTGCAGCAGATCAATACAAAGGAAATATTTAAAAACACAAATGCATGCTTACTGCATCTAGAAGGGAGTTTAAAATATAGACAGTTCTGAAGAAAGAGGACACTCTGAGAATTGTGTGAATGGTCAATTTACATACAAAACTAACAGCGAGATGTTCTTACATGTGCAAGAGCTCAAGATTTTTCACCAACAGTTCCAGGGGTGCCACTCACATTTGTTATGTGTATAGATGGCTCTTGTGAAGCTATACCTCACCAATCTGTGGGCCTACCTGTGCTTCAAAATAAAACAAAACAAAAGCAGTAAGATATGATACAGTTAACCAAAGAAAAATCAAAATATAGTATCTACAAATGAAAAGCCTAAGGCTTAATAGTTGTCTAGCAAATAAATGCAGTGAGGATATTAAATATTATTATATAAAAAATCACAGTCTTCATGCTTTTATAACAAAAAAGTTAAAAAATTAGAACAAACACAGATCAGGAAAAATTTTTATCTAGGACAGAGAATAAAGACATTAACATAACCATTGGAGATTTTTTTAAAAAGTAAGAAAACACAAAAGCCATCAGTTTAAGAACTAATTCTTTAAAAACAGTGAAAGAGATTACTCCTTGGATTAACCAAGAAAAGGAGAGAAAATACATATATTTGTAATTAGGAATGAAAAAGTACACAATCACAGAGGAGAAATAAAAATTATTATATTAAAGTGATTTTTACCGACAATATGCTGCCCCAAATGAAAATCTGGATAAATATATCCATTTTCTAGAAAAGTATAGATTTTGAAAATTGACCCAACACCCCAAAGACATTAAATAGAACTGTATCTATTTTAATACTCCTTATGTATAAGCTCCTAAACAAGTGAAAAAAATCAAATTTTCAAGTTCAGATAGTTCTAAATATTTAAACAAATAAATTTTCTGCTGTTTAAATAATATTAGAGAATAGGAAATGAAAGAACACTTTCCACTTGTTTTAGAAAGGCTATGTAACTTTTAAATGTGAACAGTATAAAAGATAGCATAAAAATCTTTATACACAAAATATTAAATGATAAATTCCAGCAGTATATCAAAATCAACTTCACCTGGTCCCATCCCTACCCTGATATCCCTGAGAATTATATGGTGCTTTAATATTGGTGAATAAATTATTGTAATTCACCATATTAATAGGTTAAATGAGAAAAGCTGTATTATTAAATTTTTGTTCCAGAAAGACATTGAAAATCATCTTGTCAAAACTCATTAGTGAAATAGGACTAGAAAGATTTTTTTTCCTAAAGGAAAGTATTATGTTTAATAGGAAATAATAGGAACATTTCTTTTAAAAGCAAGACAATATAAGAATGTCAGTCTTTATCATTTCTAGACATAGCATATTAAGCAAAATGAATTGAAATATAACTAGCCAAACTGAAATAGTAAAATTTAAATCATTTGTAAAGAAAATCAACTAAAAAAAACTATAAATGTCAAAGGAACTCAGTAAAGTTGCTTATCATGAATTAACTATCTATAACCCCAAAGGTTGTTTTTGTAGTTTATTTTCATTAAAATTAGAAGCTTATATGATTTTCAAAGTGCAATGGATATACAAGGTCTTTTGACAACAAAAAAAAATTAAAGAAAACAGTAGAAACAACCAATTTGACTTATAGTAGTTGATTATTGAATATTTATCTCCATATCTCTATGGAGTGTCAAGCTTTTTTTAGTTTTAAGTATATTTTTGAATTCTTAGTAGGGAGAAAAGACTTAGCTCTCTTTCCTATTCTTGTTGCACATGATTGTTCACTTTCCATTCCATCATCCTCCTAACAGAGGTTTATGGTAATTTTGGTTAGATTGATATCCAGTATTTTGATTAATATTATTATGATTATATAAGTGCCATTTACAGTTGAGTGATCTACTAAACCATTGTTAGTTTCTTTTTCCTATACAAACCTTGAATCACAAAGATCTTTCTTAGTAGGTGACAAAAAACAGAAATCATAAATTAAATGTTTGACTGATTTGACTATATAACCTGGAATGACAAATCCATGACACATAGATGTATATATCTCAAGCACATCCTAGAAACACTTTAAAATATATTACAAAGGTTTTATTTCCTTAATAGACTGTGATCTTTCAAATCAATAAGAATAGGTGAATCCTTCACTAAAAAGGAGAAAAAAAATGGACTAATGCAAACCAAAAAAGATACATTTGAAAGGAACCAAAAGCAAGAAAACACATGAACTTCTCTAGTAGTTTTTAAAATGCCGATAAAATACTCATGTATGTATTATTATTCTTGTCAAATTACCAATAATTAAAAAAAAAGTAACATCCATTATTGAGGACAGTTTTGACATAGACTGACACGATGTCAAAGGTGTGCTCCTCTAGAAGCCACGGAGGCAAGAATTTAAGTACAAAGGGATCACTTTGGGAGGAAACAACCCCATTCAGTGAGGCAGGGAAGACAGTCAGGCTACCACTACGTGAAACTGAAGCTCATCTCTGCTGAGAGCTCTGAAGGACTGTGTACAATGCATCTCAGTTTTCCTGTCTAAGGGACCAGGAAGCTGGGATATCTATCCTCCCAATCTCCATCTCTCATTGTCAGAGAACTGCCCCAAAGAGGAATATCTGTCTGGCACTACCATCCTGCCCCATGTATATGAGCCTAGGGAAAGCCCTGGCGTGGAGAGTTACAGATGCTTGCAGTTGAATGTCACTGACAAGTGCTAGACCAGTGAGTGTTAAGAAGGTGTGGATGGGACTCCAACAGTGTCAATTTTACAGTCATGCTATGAAATGTGCTTATAAACTAATGCGGTGTAATTTTGCCAGATGATGTCCATTCATCTATCACTTTGTCTATTATCCTTCTATTTATCTAGCTAGCTAGCTAACTAGCTATCTGCTGGCTATCTATCTGCTAGTTATCTATTTACCACATATTTGTCAAATATATGCCCATTTTATAGTCATATATTTGGGTTCATTACACATTATTTTTTCTAAAATTTTCTCTCTGGATTTGTTGTCTCATGACCTATACCAATAAGTCTGATTCGTTGTTTCTCTATTATCATGTTAGGGGAATCATTTCTTAAGTCTTTACACCAATTTTTCAATTTTCTGCTTTCTGTATGCATGTGAATATGTACCTGTTAATCTAGCAATCATCATTCAGTCACACTACCTGCTTCCCAAGGGTAGGGGTTATTTTACCAGGATTATTTGGGACTGGTTTATTTAATTTATGTATTTCCTAAGCCCATGTTACATACATTTCTTGAAAACACATATATTTCTATTTTCATACATTTTATATTTGGGAATTCCTTTCCAGTTGTAAATTTTGATGAAGTTTCAAATGGACATTTCTCAAAACCCAAAATTATTCTTCTGTGTAACCATTTTTTGTTTTACTATTATGACCTTGAATCCCTCTTACCTACAAATTACTTTGCATAATTTTAAAAGAATTTGACACTTTAAAACAGATAATTTACTAAAAAATTAATACATTTATAATGTATTCAACAAATGACATCCCTGTTCATAAAGTATTCAGAGATCTTAGACCCTCATCTTTTAAAGTTTTTGATCTCAGATTTTGTATGTAAAAAGATAGCTGCTTTATTCTTCTGTAGTTGGCATTTTCTTTTCTTGAGTTCAGTTATTAGCCTTCTCTCTCCTTTGAGTTGTTTCCTTGCTCTTTATTTTTGCAAGTTGCATTTAAAAATTTTTGCAAGTTGCATTAAAAAATTTACTTTTGTCCTTTTTTGTTCTTTTTATCAAAATAGTAGGTTTTTCTTCTATTTATTCCTAGTAACCTGACCTAATTACCTATTGATGTTTCAGGCTTTAATAGCAACAACTTTCAATTTAGCCAAGTTGATTTCTTCTTTTATTTATAGTTTCTCTTATTTATTAGTGGAACGTTTTCTTGCACCCAAGTCCTAAAGAATATCTTACTTCCCTGTATTAGTTTGTCTCTCAGACTGTTTTTTTGGAAACTGTCTGCATATTTTCCTAAGCTTCTCAATAGTTGGCATAATTAAAATGCACTTTCTTAGTGTTTCTGGTTCCCTGTCTTTTCCTTGAAATCACAAAATTCATTAATTTGTAATTATGTTAATTAAGCTTGTTTCCTTCAGCTTTAATTGGTATAAAGCAACACAAAAGAGCAATATCCATAAAGGAAATCTGGGACAATAAGACCTAGAAACCCAATTCACTTTACTCCTCCCTCCCAATATTTTTCTATACAGATTAAATTACTGAGATATTCTGCCCTAAGAGAACAATTATTTCAAGTTTTTATATCTTGGCTCCCCAATGCGTCTACAAAATTCATAAGGAAAAAATATCTGCCTTCAACTTGTTCACCTACAACATTGCTACTTAAAATGTATACCCAGATGTGCATATTTGTCTTCTCCAGAAAGCTTGTTAGAAATACAGAATCCCTGGCCCACTACAGACATACTGAATCAAAATCTGCATTTTACCAAACACTTCATGTGATTTGCATGCACAGCATATAAATTGAATAATATTGCTATATATCGTGGCTTACATGTGATAGGCACTGGTAAAATCATTGTTGTAGGATTTTAGTCATCTCTGAACTAATCAAGATTAGTAATCAAGATCTAATGATCTTCATAGGGTAACTAAAATGTTTGCCTTCCAAATTCCCAAACCTAAAAAAACTTTGGGTTGCAAAAATAAATCTATAATTTTAATAAAAAACATTAAATTTTTAATACAGGTTTATTTTTAAACTTTCAGTAGTCAAATTTTAAGTTTGATGTTGCAGAGTGGAAACATGAATTTCTCAGCACTTTCAATTGGTACATTTATTTTGTGGTCACTTTAATGAATATTTTTGATTAAATACTGGCTTACTTTCAAGTGATATCAATTGTGAAGCATGATATTTTGGGGATATCTTATTTTCCTCAAACATTTCCTTCTTTTTTTTCTGTACGGTTTATGTTCTCTATTATGTCTAGATTGAAAAAGGTTGATCATGGATGTTGTCATTTACAATTTTTGGAATTATTTTTTTCTTCTTCCCTCACTTAACTCATGACCTAAATTTAGTTAAATAACTTAATCTAATCAGTTCTTATAGATCATTTAAATTATTATGTTGTAATAGTAGAATAGACAATTCTGCAAAGATTTACATTATTTAATATCTGTTTTTTTGTCTTTCATTATTAACTTTTTTACAAGTTAAATCACAAAAGCATTAGCCTTAAATCATTTCACATACACATTCTCTTAATACTTGTATTGTCAATCTATTTCTCTGTTTAACTATTTTAAAGTGATTACTCATGGTTTTTGTTTTTTTTTATTTTGGGTTGTGTTGGGTCTTCGTTTCTGTGCAAGGGCTTTCTCTAGGTGTGGCAAGCGGGGGCCACTCTTCATCGCGATGCGCGGGCCTCACTATCATGGCCTCCCTTGTTGCGGAGCACAGGCTCCAGACGTGCAGGTTCAGTAGTACTCATGGTTTTGTATACAAAATTAATAGTTTTTACATCATCATTTCTCACTGCATTTTACTTTTGCAATAGCAATCATTAATTTTTAAGAACTGTATTTTTATTGAGATAATTATTGATTCACATACAGTTGTAGGAAATAATACAGAGAGATCCCATGTACCCTAAAACCCATTTCTCTCAATGATAATATTTTGTGAATTATCTGACAATATCACAACCAGGATATTAACATGGATACAATCCACCAGTCTTAGAGTTCCTCAATTTTACATATACACATTTGTGTGTGTGTACATTTAGTTCTATACAGTTTTATCATGTGTAGCTGCATGTATCTACCACAACAGTCAAGGTACTGAAGAGTTCCACCACGACGAAGATTCCAATATTGTCATTTTATAACCTCTCTGCTATCCTCAACCCCTACTATTTCTAACTCCTGGGAATCACTAATCTGTTCTCCATTTCTAAAATTTTGTCATTTCAAAATGTTATATAAATAGAATCATCCAATATGTTACCATTCAGGATTGGCTTTATTTACTCAACGCAGTTCTCTGAAGACACATCCAAGTTGTTGCACGAATCGATAGCTTGTTCCTTTTTATTGCTGAATAGTGATTCCTGGTATGGATGTACCACAGTTTGTTTAGCCATCCATCTGCTGAGGGACATCTTGGCTGTTTCTAGATTTTGGCTGTTTCAAGTGAAGCATCTATGAACATTTGTATGCAGTTTTTTTGGTGACTATGTTTTCATCTCATAAGTTTTAATTTAATTTTTACTTCAATTGGCTGATAATCCCAACATGGAAAGTACATAAGATTTTTACTCTAAGTTATAATTGAAAATGTACAATCATATAATGATAATTCTGAAGCATGTCTTGTCCATATTACTCATTAAATGGATTACATAAGATGGTAATCAGTGTGATTACATGATCTAGTCTTGCACAAGTTTGCTGTTTAATATGACTTTGGTTATTTAACCTTTCATAGGCCAAGAATGAAACTACACTAAATAGCAGATTTTATACAAATATTGCAGCCAAATGTTAGTGCATTCCTAACAATGCCTAGAACAAGCCTAACTACTGCGCCTATTAAACTTTGAACAGTTGCCACCATTCACCTGGTAATAGTTATGCACATTACATGCTTAGTTCAAGTTAGCGAATAAGGAAGAAAAAATGAATCTCCTATATGACAGATACTTTATAGACTTCCAATAATTGTGTGTGTGTTTGTATATTGTGTATAAAGCTTCTAAATTTAATTCATCCATTATCCATCCATTCAACAAATTACTACTAAATGCCTGTTATATGGCAGATCTAAGGCTAATGCTTATAATTTAAAGGTTAAATAATATGATCTTTGGTATGAAAGGGTTCATTGTTTAAGGTCTATATATATATATGGCTGAAATTAAAAATGCCATGTTTTAGTTATGACTAATTAGTATTACTGGAAGGTGGTAGTGAATAATTTTAGTGAACTTACAACTATATAGAGAAAATCATTTTTTTAGTACTGTGCAGAGAACCAGAATTTCTTTCTGTGCAGAGAGAAAGAAAGACCAATTTTTATTAAAAACATGTTTTTCTGGGTAGATCCTATTTTGAGATATTAATTTGTATTTTAATTCTTCCTCCTTGCTTTATTTCCCACATAAGCAGGTGACATTTGTTACTTAACTCCCTCAGTTATGTGTCAGGAATAAAAACCGAGATAATCTGCAACTTTAACTGGATTTAATTTTCTAAAATTAAATTCCCAGGGAACTTAGGTTTGCCCAAATGGAAGAAGAGGCTCCTTGGGTAGAGACTGAGTCTATTAAGGGACAAGAGGATTGGTTGGTGAGTTAAGCTTTTTTCCCAAACTGAAACAGATTCTCCTGTACTGGAAGACATGTATAGAGAGATCTGCCTTTCCCTGAGTATTGATAACATGTCTTGACGTCTTGAGGTTAGCTTTCTGGCGGAAGCACCAAGGACGTGGGAGACTATGAGACAAGGAGGGCTACCTGGTGCATCTAGGCATCAGGGTTATAGTGCCCATCACAGATTTCTTTTACTCATAGCATAGCATCCCCAGACTTGAACAGTCATTGAGGAAGGAGTGAGGGACATCTCGGTGACTATAAAACTGCCTCACTAATGTGGTGTAAGACCTTGACATGTGGCATAATGTGGACAAAAGGAAAACTTGTGTAATGATGTAGATTTATATTTCCTCCAGCTTGGGAGAATAAGGCACAAAAGGAAAATTACAGTGATTTATAAGGTACAAAGAGAAGCAATGTTTTATTTGAACACATGAGCTTGTGGCCTGAGATCATGTCTGCTTATAGGGCCACTCTGGGACAGAAATGAGTTTCTCTGTCCTGGGTATTGGTCTGATGCTCAGGGTTTTCAAGGAAAAGGGCTGTGCTCTTTTCAGTGGAGAAGAAGGAGGAGCTGGTGGAGACAACCACAGCTCAGGGGAAGAGCTAAAACAGAGGAGATAAGTTTGGCTACATTGAAGAAGCAGAGCAAGGAGAACAGAGTGTCTAAAGAGGAAACGGTAAATGTGCATGATATAAGCCTCTCCTCGTCTTTCTTAACTGATCTTTAATAAACCTAAAAACTAAAATCCTGAAATGATGAGTGTGACAGGACTGAAAAATAAAGCAGTGAAGGGGCTGATGTTTGTATAGTGATTTGAATGAGCTAGACAGAGACAGGCTGTGAGGCTAGGGAAACACCTGACAAACATCGGGGGTACAAACTGATTATTAAGGTAGCTAAAATCCAAGTTCACCATGATCTCAGTAATACAGATATATATATATATATAATAAAAACATGATATACATTGTGTGTGTGCATGCATTTGTATGTGTATGTGAGTGTGAATTTCAAAAACAAATTTCTGTCTGCTTAGCGGTTGCTGATTTTGTTTTCTACGGCATTGGCTTTACTGGAAAGGCTATATGCTATATAGACTTTTTAGGAAGGAACCAAGGTAATAAAAGTAGATATGTATTTTGGAAGTCACTACTAGAATAATCTATGGAGTCTCCTATCACTGTACTAGACCCTTTGATTGTGTGCAATGATATTAAAAGAAACTGCAATTTTTTTCAATGTAGTAAGTTCGTTGGAGACCAAGCCTTGATATAGTTTTCATAGTATTATCATTTGTATTATAAACAGATGTTTTAAAAAACCCAACAGTGTATTACTGAGATTTCTCTCTGGGTGTAGAAATAAAGGAGAAGAACATGAACATTTCCTATGCTGTAGGATCTAGTTACTATTGGTCTTATATTTTTCTTCTCCATTCATCACCTGGAGAGTTTGACTTTTACAGTTTGCCAGTGATGAGTCTTAGCGGAGAGAGATGGGTCGGTCTGATGCTAAAATCAGCAGAGGCTATAACATTAACACCAATAAAGTCAAACGATCTTGATCTTGACACTCTCCTTCTTAGTCCCTTGGTTTTACTTTTCCCGGGAGCACCTGGATGCTGGCAGATTTGTGTAGTGCAAGGCTGGGAGTCATTTAATGCAGGCACACTTCACAGCCGCAAGTCTCACATTATAGTCACGTGATGTTAAGACAAGTGGAAAAGAGCCTTCTGGGTGTGTTCTGGGACAAAAGTTTGCTCTTTGTTACCTCCTAAGAAAGACTCATCCATGGTGTAACTACCTCCCTTGTTCAAACTTGACTTCAGATTAAAATCTCACCCAATCTCTAATTTTACAAAATAGTGTGAAATAATCTTGTCCAATTAGAAGTTGCACAGGATGGCAAAAGAATAAATTGAGAGAGAAACACAGCAGAATGGTTTTAGAATTTTAGAGAAATTGCTAGGGGAAAAAGTCAATAATTGTATTTTTGATTGATGGAAAATTACATAAAAAGAGTAGAAAATAAAACATATGCTAATTAATCAAGTTCTTGTCAACTGACAAAGTCCAGTTCACCAGTTATTTACTACACTTCTACACTGAACTGAGAACTTGTCCTTAAATAGTTAAAATCATGTCAAGGAAGTGAAACATTCACAGGCTAAAGAAGTTAAATAATGATTAAATTCATATAATTACAACCTAAGAGTAGTGACAGAGGTAATGAATTAAGACTTCGAGGGGCAAGAGAGAGTTTGGAAGGGTGAGCATCAGCGCCATCTCTCTGCTGGGGAGCAAAGTGCAGAAGAGCCTTTGATAACAAGTGGGTAGTCTGAATAAAGGCAAAAATGTTCAAGGACTTTTTCCACCATAGAAAGTAGAATACTACTGTATATTCTTGGACATGGGAAAACTAATGAAAGAAATGACACTTTAGGAAGATTAATTTGACAAATATTCAGGAGAGATGGAAAGGGAAGAGACTACCTATTTTATACAGAGTAATAAAGCCAGTTAGGTAGACTGCAACACGTGAGAGGGAGGAGAAAATATTGTCGCAATTATCTTTGTTTGCTAATAAAAGGGAAAGCCATTCCTATGTTGTGGTCTCATTGCTGAATGCTGAACTTGAATCTGTCCTGATCTGAAACCACCTTTGGGATCTTCATGGTTTCTGATTACTACAGCTCCCATGGGGCATGAGTTTCCATCTAAGTGAATTCCTACACCCTGTATAAGGGCCGAAGACACCTGGAATAGTCTGTCCCCAGGTACAGGACAGAGCACATGTGTCAAGTCCTTAGAATAGAAAGCCACCTCATTTGTGCTGTCTTGAGTTACACTTATCTCTATCACATGATGAGGTTTAGTTCATTTTTGCTGTTGTGTTGTTCTGAATTCCCCTTATCACTCAAAATTTAATGCCCAATTTCAGTTATTAGATGTTCACCCTGATATACCACTACCTCTGTATTCATGACCTGTCTCTTCTCTGGACACCAACTCCAACCCTTGGATTCGCAACCTTCTTTCCCAGCTGACCCCTTAAGGACTTAAACTGGCCTGAATGAATGTAAAACTCTACTTATACAGTTGAGTTTACCCTGAGCTTAATATCTCTGAACTTGCCTTTGCCCTTGGGAAATATGCTATTTTCATATTCACTCTTTCTGTATTTGGTTAATTCCTACTTGTCTTTCTTGGTTTGCCTGCCATGGTACCCACCTCTGTTTTAGATATTCTCTGCTGATTTCGAACCCTATCTTCTGTTGGGGAGGGGGAAATTTCCTCCTCTACCCGTCTTGAGTTCTTGTGGCTGGACCAGTAATCAAACTGACACAAGACAGATTAAGAGGGGAAAAAAAGAAACAAGTTTAATTCGTGTGCACGGAGGTCTCATAGAAATGGGACCTAAGAAATGGCCAAAGCAGGCAGCTTTTATACTTTTTAAGACAAAGAAACAATACCTTTGAGAGGAATTGACAGGACAAAGAAACTTAGGTTTGGGTGCTTAATTAGTAAGGAAGTTAAGCAAAGTTTGGGCTTGGGTAGTAAATTAGTAAAGAAGTAACAAGGTTTGTTTATAGAGGCTTCTCGGCCCTAATTTCCCTATCTCTGGTGATACGGATGTCTTTCTACTTCCCAGTACAGGGAGGGCACCTTTCGCTTGGGAGATTTATTTCCTGCTTTCAGGGAAACAGGGAGGAGGGTCAAAGCCTCTCTCTTGTATCTGCTGGCCACATCTTAAATAACTTTAGTTCAAATAATCAAAATGCAATTGAAGCATATTTTAAGGTAGCCTGCCCTGGGCCCCAACACTTCTTTGAACCCCTTCAAACTGCTTGCTGTCTTTTGACCACAACTTGATCATGCCCATCTTTTCTTCTGCAATTGCCTTGTTTTTTGTTTGTTTGTTCTGAAGGGTCTTTCCATATTTTTACCATCGTGGGTCCCTCAAACATGTTAAAATCCATTTCAAAACCCACTGATTATAGAAAGCATTTTTGTTTGTTTATTCCCCACTATTATGCATTTTATTTAATTTCATTATTTAACACATCTTAAATAAATTTAAAGTACACATTTACATTCATTTCTAACCAAATTTATTCCAAAACTGGTTTAATGATTTGTGTATTCAGCAAAGTAAAATTAAAATATTTTCAAATTAAAGCAAATGAAAAAATGGAGCACAAAATAAGATGAACATTATTATGTCCTAAACTCTTGGCTACAGATTGGACACAGAAACAATAAGCAAGAGAGAAACATATCAGTTATCAGAATTTATTTCTAAAAACAAATTTTTTAGAAAAGAGATTAGACAGTTACTCATATTTGCATCTTCTCATAGAGAAAATAATATGCAATATAAGGCTAAATATCTTTAAGAATACCCTTACAGTAACCATCTGCAAATTCTGAAGAAATAACTAAATCTTATGATGTGTCATGCATGTCTTTAATTTTGTAGGTACAAAAATGGGTACTTCTTTTTTGGAAAATATGTTTAACCACACATTATATTATAGACTATTATTTTTTATTCAAAAATTGAATAATATAATATTATTTTTATTTCAAGAAATGAAAAATAAAACTTCAAAATTAAGATGCCAAAGTCTGATTTCAGAACAACTTCAAGCTGAAGACAATCCAAAAAAGAAAATAAAAAGAAAGCAAGCAAGGCCAACTCTTAGAAAATGTCTTCCAAGACTAGTCCTAAAGGTTTCCCTTTTGCATATTCTTTCTTTTTCCTCTGGCTGATTCACCAAAAACTAATGACTTGATACATTGACCCAGTGAAAAGCCAACTCTGAAAAGAAGAGTGCTGACAGTCCAGGGAAAAACAATGAATTCATTGGTCAGCTTCTCTGGCAGCCTTCTCATTTCCTGTAGGCTTCTAGGCTTCTCACTGGTTGTGATGTTAAAAGCCAGCAACCCCTTGTTTATTAGAATCCGAAGCTAGAGAAGTGTCCTGGTTTATACATATCTACTTCCTATAAACACACAAATTCACATACACATGCATTTTTCATTTTCTTATACAATATGTCAGGATGGAAACCCTCTACTTTTAAGCCCACGAGAGTTGTGCAGTGAATCATTGTGCTTGAATCTAGATACAAGTGTCTTTCTGAAAACATTTTTAGATGCCTTTAAACATCTCTGGATTCTTGTTTCAGTCAGATGGAGGATTCAAGTCTCAAAATCTACAGATTTTTTTTTTCCAGTGCTGCAGTTCTTAGCTAACACAGTTTTCTCTTATTGGAAATACAAAATTCTTAATATCTGCAATGGTCTAAACTGATCATTTAGTCCTAGATATGGAAAGAAATCACCCAAGTTAGACAGTGTGACTTGCCCAGATTTAGATTAATAGTTAATAGAAGAATCACACAACCAGAAATGAGGAGTGATTTTCTTTTTCTCTTCCTTGGGGAACAATATCCAAAATTTGGCTTTTAGATTAATATTTGGAGAATATTTTTTTTTCATTCATTTATAGCTTTCAGTGGCTTCCTATCTAAGGAAGGATTTAGTTCCTGAGTAAAATCCAAAGTCTTTCCTACCATCTACAAAGCAGGACTTGACCACCGCACACTACTTCTGTGATTGCCCTTTGAGTCCCCTGAGTTTCCCTTACTCACAGTGCTTCAGCCATACTGGCCTCCTTGTAGTTTATAAAGAATGACATTACCTCTCAAGGTCTTTGCATTTCTTGTTATTCTTTCTGGAATGCTCTTCTCCAAATACTTGCATGTATTTTTCATTTCTTTTATGTCTCTCCTAAATATCATCTAACCAGTGAAGAGTTCATGCCACCCTATAAAAATAAACCCTCTTAGCCAATGCTAGTTAGTTTTCATTCCTCTTACCCCACTTTATTTTTCTTCACAGTTCTTATCTCACCTCAAAATATTATATATTTGTTGATTTATTGTCATTGTTCTTGATAGAATCCAAGTCCCTTGAGAACAAGGACTTCACCATTTTTTTTCATTGCAGGTTCTCAGTACCTAAAGCAGTGCCTGACACATAGTAGTTTTGCATCAAGGATTTCTTGAATGAGTAAAAACTGTATTTATTCATTCATATAATTAATCCATGCTGAATACTTACTTTGTGCCAGGTCCAGTATTATGTAGGGGCAAGAAATAAAGCAGATAAGATCCCCACCATCAAGGCTGGTGGGAAGACAGATATTACACATGTTAAAACACATATGAAGATAAAGAACAATCAAGGAAGAGAACAGGTTGTTATGGTAAGTAGTAAAATGGTGTGGTCTAATTTAGATTGGAATCAAAGAAGAGATCTCTGAAGATATAACATTTAAGTTCATATTTGGATAATGAGGAAAATAAAACCAGGCAAAGAGTGAGAGTAAGAATGCTCTATGCGTGAGAAAAAAGAACTTAGAATATTAGAGGGACAAAAAAGAAGGCTGGTTTCACTGTACTGTCTGCCAAGTGAACTAAACTATACAGTTAGATATGCCGGTCTGGAATCCAGAAGAGACATCTGAGTTCTATATAAATGTGGGAATTATTAGCATAAAGCTGATTTGTAAAAGCCTGGTAATGGATAATATCCCCCCTAAAGAGAGCACAGAGAGAAAGAGTCCTGACCAAGACTGAGGAACTACACATTAATAATTAGGAAGTGAAGTGTGAAATGAGGGAGAATGCAAAGAAACAGCCAGACTAGTTGAAAGATGCTGTGGATTTCTAAGATTATGGAAGACAAGGAGGAAAGATTCTCAGAAGACACTATCTGACAGTTTTGAATAGCTGAAAATTCCCAGGAAAAAACTCAAAATTGACAATAGATGTGACAGAACAAAGGCTAGTGTTGCCTTTTCCCAGAGCACAGTTTTGCAGTGTCATGGAGAAGAAAGACAAACGTTTCTGAGAGAATGAGAAAACGGAAGTTGAAGAAACAGAGACTGTGTGTTTATAAAATCTGTTCCAGGAGTTTGATTAGTAAGAAAATCTAGATAATTAGTGGGAGAGTAAAAGGGGATGTGTGATAAAGGAGGCTTTTGTTTTGTGTTAAGAGGGAGTTATGGGAATATGTTTGCCAAATGGAAGAACCCTGAAGAGGGAGAAATTTCTTTATAAAAAAATCACATATACACAAAATCCTGCCTTGGATTTCAAGGAATTCATGAACCTTGTTAAATCCTTTTAGAATTCATGGATCTCAGTTTACTAACAGATGAGCAATGTGATTTATAATACGAAATATATATTTGGTCTTTGTCCTATTTGTGGCACAGAGATCCCAAAATCTTTTGAAATTTCTGATACAGGTGTCTTTTGTTATGTGAATGAGGCAATTTTTGGGACCCATTTAAGGATGGGGGCTGGTTGCCAGGGGAACCAACCATGTGATTTTAAGGTTGGAACTTTAAGTCTCACCCCCTGACATCCAAGAAGGAGGGAGGGGTTGGATTCAATTACCAATGACAATTGATTTACTCAATCATGTCTATGTAATGAAGCCTCCATAACTATCCCCAAAAGACAGGGTTTGGAGAGCTTCTGAGTTGGTGAACACCTGGAGATTCAGGGAGAGTGATGTGCTGGGAGACGGCTTGGAAGCTCTGTGCCCTTTCCCCATGCCTTGCTCTATACATCTCTTCCATCTGGCTTTTCCTGAGTTACATCTTTTTATAATAAACCAGTGACCTAGTAAGTAAAATGTTTCTCTGAGTTTTGTGAGCTACTCTGCCAATTTCTCTAGTTCTGGGAAATCTACAGAGAAGGGTTATAAAGTTTAAGGATGTTCTCTCTATTTTTAGAAGAATGACTTGGGGTGCACAGTTCAGTATCATGCTCATTTTAAAATGATTTCTTCTGGTAATAATGGCTGAACTGATTGTAAATTGAGAGTGCGTATGGCCCATTGGTCACCTCTGTGCTGAGCAGTTTTGCTTCTGGGAGTGTAATAGGGAAACTTGAGTACATCTATGTTCTGTTGTAATATGAATCCAAGCTTTCCACACCCCCTGCATCCAAGAATGATACAAATTAAGTGTCAATGAGAGGAAATATGCTATGCTTTCCAATATTAAATATAATGAACTATTTTCCAACTGAAGACAAAGAATACTTTCATGTCAGTATCAATAATGGAAGAATTCTTTATTTTAAAAGCAGAAATCCTTATGCGTGATCTACCCCAGCAATTGGGGAGAAAGAATGAAGGTTTCACTTTGCTCTTTCAGTCCCAGTGCCTTCTAGTATCACTCTGCTAAAAACTTCATGCCTATTTGAATGTTGCTATGACTTCATCTTTGGAGAAATGGTTCAGAACACTGTTTCAATAGAACTAGGAACCAAAGTAATGTACAATTTTGCCAGTGTTCTAAAGGTGATGACTATGGAGAATGCAACGTGGCAGGAGGCAAAACTGGAGACTGGAAGAGACCCTCGAATGAAGTGCTCTGGCCCTGTTTTTAATTCCCTGTCATTTCACATGTAGGTGAGATGTTAGTAGGGATTAACGCTTGGCCAGGTTATATAAAGTCTTTCATTTATCAAACACATTATTCTGCTTCTGTCTGTGACCAATATCTGATAAAAATTCTTATCATCTACCAGAACTTTGTATCTTCAACGTACTTTATAGTTATTCGTGATACATGAGTATCTCCATGTGAGGTGCAATTTGTATTATATCCATTTTACCCTCTACTCCTAGCCTGTGCTATTTTACTGATAAACAAGCCTATCTCAGTAAGGTTTATTAGTGAAGTATGTTCACCCAATAAATATAAGACAGTCTTTAAGTCTCTAGCAATTTAAAGAAATCTCTTCATAGCTAAATACTTCAATGTATATTTATTTCCACAGGAATGGGATCATACAACACAAACACTTTTTAAATCTACTTTTCACTCAATTAATTATGGACACCTTTTTAAAGAACCATTTGTATAGTACATATTACCTACAAGATTTGATATGAAGGACAGTAGGGTTTTTTTTAGCTCTTTTGATTTTCAGCAAAACCACTAACTCTCGAAGTGTCTTTAACCTCAGTTAGCCCCAGAAATGAATGCAGGGCCCCAGACAACAGCCTGGGAGGGCTTTTCACGGACATATAGACTTGACATGATGTGGTTGATAGGTTACACCAGTAAGGTGGAAGTGTAACCCTTATATCACACATATATCTAATTACTAACTCTCTGATGTAGGAGTTATTTTCCTATTTTTATAACTAGGAAACCAAGACTCAGTGATGCTGAGTAGCTTGCTCATATTCAAGCAGCTAACAAATACTGGAAACTTAGATGTGAGGCCAGCCTTTCAAAGCAAATCCCTTGTAATGCATACAACCACTAATTTTATGATTATCATAAATAGTTATTTTGTCCTGTTAACTGAATCGACTTGAAAAGTTGTAAACCTAATTTTAAAGAGTAAGAATTCCAAATTCTAAATTATCATCAGTTTTGAACAGCTAGATATTAACAGAGTTAACTGTTTGCACTATAGCTGCGCTCTTAATATATGAAACAAGAAAAAGGCAGAGACAGATGGATTTGCAAAGTGGTTAATCAATACTGGTTATTGTTTTGTTTTAAATCTTGACTTTATAACCTTGGATAACATTTTAAAGTAAGAAGAAGAACTGACTATATGGAACAGGAGAGCTGTGAAGTAAGTGCTCAGGTGATCTGTGGTCAGGTGCTGGCCCACAACTATCAGTCACATTGTAAACAAAGTAAGTATGGAAATTGAGAGTAGGCACTTAGAAATGTTTATAGCAATTTGCAGAATAATTCTGTGTTTGTTAAAGCTAATAATAAAAAAAAAATTTGAAATTTTGTCTTTATATTTAAATTTCATTTATTTAGTAATTTATTTTAAAGTATATTATAAAAGTTTTAGTTTTCAATAGAACATTATTAGTTCAGTTTGCAATCTCTTTTATTTTTTAATTTTAGGCTTTCATTATTTTTTTTTAAAATATGTTTCAGAACTATGAGTCTTCAGGGGGTTGGGGGAAAAATCATCCTTCACTACAAAGAGTTTGAGGAATACCGATAGAAGATTTTGTAGGTGCTGTGAATCCTCAGGACAAAATCATGGTCAGCAATTAAATTCTCAAATGAATGAAGAGACTGAGAAGATAAGGAATTTGAGGAGTTACACTAAGAACTCTGGGGATCTACATCATGAAGGAGAGCACAGGCAGAGGCTGAGCACAGTTGCAAGAGGAGGCCAGCATCCAGAATTTCAAATTAGGTGGAAGGACATAGACAGAAAGGTCATAAAATATACAAAGTGTGGAGAGAGGGAAACACACATGCTGATGGCAGGCAGGTCACTCAATAGTTTGAACAACCTAAGGACAACTGACACATCTTATTTTTCCTCACAATTTGCTCTCTCCATTTAGGTGTGGTCAGAAAAAAGCTGGCTGAGGCTATTTCTCTCCTCAGTGAGACTGGGCCAACCAATTTCCTGGAGTCAGAAGAAAGCACTTTTCTCTGGGACATTCCATAACTTTACTATCACCACCACCACCAAAATATTAGCAAAATCCAATCCTAAACAGAATGGTGAATTGTAGGGCTTGTGAATACAATCACATTCTGGAATAATGCTTATTCTTAAATTGAAAAATATTTTGTCTTTATGAAAGTAGGTGTTCCCAAATTTAAAAAGAGATATGATCCTACAATCTAGAGATAATCACATAATTTTAAGTGTTCCTTTGCTGTCATTTTCTCTGCTTGTATACTGTTCAAAATTTATATATGTCTGTCTGGACTTTTGCCTGTGTAGATTTTCTACCACATATTATATTGTAGTTGTATTGGTTTGCTAAAGCTGCCGTAGCAACGTATCACAAACTGTGGCTTAAACAGCAGAAACTTATTGTCTCAAGCTCTGGAGGCTAGAAGTTTGAAATCAAGGTGTTGGCAGGGTTGGTTCCTTCTGAGGGCTGTGAAGACTGTGAGGGAGGATCTGTTCCATGCCTCTCCCTTGCTTTTGGTGGTTCTTCTGGCAATCTTTAGCATTGCTTTTCTTGTAGATGCATAATCCTGATCTTTGCCTTTGTACTCACATGACATTCTCACTGTGTGCATATCTCTGTGTCCAAATCTCCCCTTTCTATAAGAACACCAATAATATTGGATTAGTGCCTGCCCTTATGAACTCATTTTAGCTTGACTATCTCTGCAAAGACCTGATCTCTAAATAAGGTCATGCTCTGAGATTCTAAGGGTTAGGACATATCCAACATATCTTTTTTGGGGAGAGGACAAAATTCAACCCTTAACCTTCATTCTTTTTATCAATTCTGAAACTGTTCTTTGAAAATCTCAGTTCTAATGACTGCATAATATTTTTATTGCTAAGATAAAACATGTTTTATTTAACCATAAATAACCCTTTTATTAGACATCTATTTTTTAACGTTTTTCAGCTTTATATATAATAGTGCTATGAATATCCTTACATAGGAATATTTTGTGTATCTCCGAGTTTATACTTAATTTAAATTTTTAAAAATAAAGACATAGCATAAGAGTATGAATATTTATGATAGTTTCAATATTTATTTCCTAATTTATCCTATAAAATTGTACGTGTTAACAAATATTTAAAAATCTAGTCAGCAAAAATTTAAGTCATTGTTGCTTTAATGTGAATTTTTTTGCTTTTAATGAAGTTGAATATTTTTTATGTTATCGTGCTATTGCCCTTTTTTGTATGGGCCACTCAACTGCTCTTCCTATTTTAGTATAGGGGTATGTTAGTTGTCTTCTTGCTGATTTATAGGAGAAAGTTTCAATAAATATCACTTTCGTATAGAGAGAGCTTATTTTAGTTGCCATGTTTGGATATACAATATAAACTCAAATGCAAAATTACTCAAAAATATATAGAGGTTCATCGTTTCATCAACAAAATTAAAGTAAAAAATAAATAAAAATTTACTCCATAGTAAATAATCTTTAGGAAATATTTAGGATTTTCCATTCTGATAGGAAATATAATTCTAGTTATCCAGTTGCTGCAGAAAAAAGCTTATACGTCAATGAAAGTTAATTATAAGTTTTCTCTGACACAGAAAGGTGAAGTGACTTTCCAATGTCATAAAGCTAGAGAATAGCAGAAGTGGGAATAGAATTCAGGTCTACTGAATCCCAGTGCAATACTTCAGTGAGTAGACAACTATGATTTGTTGTGAAATAATAATTGCTAATTACTTTGGGTATTCCTTTCATCCTTAAAAGATCTAATAATGCTCACAAGTTCATAAAGGTGTTTTATCCAACGGACAGCAATGCCTTATAAGAGAAATTTTCCTTTAATATTATGTCAAATAAACTTTTAAAATTTGATGACAGTTCCAACTGAATTCTCTAATGGCATGTGTTGACTTTCTGTCTAAAGGGGGTGATGGGAGTATACAGGGTCTCTCCACCAAACACGCAGAATGCTGACATTTATTGTGCTCTTTCTCAGTGCCAGGCATTTACCTTGGTATTAAATTTATTCACCATAAAATTCCAAGAGCTAATAATTTTACAGATTAGATACTGAAGCTGAAATTTGTCCCAAGTCAAGCAGAGCAAATAGGAGAGTCAAACTTCGCACTCAGATCAAACTCCAAAGATCCCATCCTTTCCATGACACTACAGTCTTCCTACTCTGTACAAATGAGCACAGGTAGTTTATCTTCTATCCTGACTAACCACTGAAGAAAGCAGAGACAGAAACTCAGAGGGTATAATGAACTCTGTGGGAATACAATTTTTAAACAGCATAATTAGACAAAAAGCAAAGGTGAAAGGAAGTAACATTTATTAAAGGTGTACAAGGTATCATTTAATCTTCACATTCACAACTTTATTATGGCTGTTTCATTCATGCGGGTGTTGATTCTCAGAGAAGTTAAATAAATTGTTCAAGATCATGAGGCTAGCTAGTGGTAGAACCAGGATTGAAAGGACATATGTCTGGCTCCACAATCTGAGAACTTTCCATAACTAACTTCTTTATATTGCCTCCTTTGTTAGAACAGATTTGTTTTCCAAACTGAAGAGGATATACAGACGGTTGATAAGAGTTACCTCTGATTAATGGATACATACATGATTTTACCTACTCATCAATACTATTACTGTGCAGTTTGGAAAATAGTTTTAGTTTTCTTTTACTTTTTAAAATGTATATTTATTAACAGACAATCAGAGTTCATAATGCATGAGCAAATATAATTAGTCTACAGTAAATCTTAAGAGACAAATGTAACTGTGATTTTATCTATATAATACTTGAATTTTATTTCTTTTAAATCTCTTGGTTACTGCTATCTATTATGGTAATAGTACTTTAATATCAGTATGCATAAGACTTATCCAAAAAGAAGACATGCAGACACCTTGGCTCTAACTTACATATTTGGCTTAGGTATCCAGGGAAGAGCTTCATAATTTTTAACAACTCCCTCTAAATAACAAACATCGCTGTACTGTGGGAAAAAAACCCTCTAAATAAATTCATATATGAGGTTAAATTTTAGAACTTCATGGAAAATTCTCAATGGAAAATCCCACCTTAGACAAGTAATTCTCAGACTTTGGTGTACATCAGCATCACCAGGTTTGTTAAAGGTTTGACTTCTGGAGATATCAATTCAGAAAGTCCTGGAAATGGACATGAGTGGGTTACACATATTTATTGATAAAAAGCTCACCAAGATATTTTATATTATATGAAAATTGGGAAAAGGTACTATAGAATTATATAGATTAAAAATTACTTATGAGATTATTGATAAAATGACTTAGGAATACTAATATACTTCCTCTGGGTGGTTTTGGTAGAAAGAATTGTGCACTAAATTCTGTCTAGTCACATCAGATTGGTGATATCTGAAATCTATTAGGAATGAAAACTATGTATACTGACAGAATGAGGACTTTTAAATGCAATGTATTCTTGGGGACTTGGCTACCAAATGTTAGTGGGCCTTGCATTGCCCATTTCCTAAAGTAGACACACAGTTTTTATCTGGAGTGTTCAGAATCCCATCTCCTCAGAAGTGTAGAATAGTCAATACAGTAACTCTTCATTTCCTGACTTCAATTTTCATATATCAACTATGGATGTCAATACCAGCTAAATTTTTTAAAATGTGAATTCAATATAATACTTAAAAAAGGGTCTAAAATACCTTTCCTGGACTGAGTCAGAAAAATCAGAGGCCAGAGTACAGAAACTGCATAATTTTAGAGCATTATGTGCCCTAATATCACCCCTAGATACACTGTACTTTTTCTAGACTTATTTTCCTTTTTGTCCCATTTCATTTATTTTAAATGCAAAATCAAACTTCTTGTAAAGTCACTACAAATCATATATTATGACATGATCAGGTAAAAGTAAATTAAATAAACTAATGAATAGTAAAAATATTTTTGATTAAACTATTAATAGTTAAATTTTTTGTATGTTTTTGTTGCTTCACATTAATCTAAAGGTTGTTTTTTTAAAAAAAGCAATATATTAGCCATGGTTCCATATTGTTATCAATATGCTCTTTCTACGATGAATATGCTTATTTAAAATCTGTGTCTTCACTGTCTTTATCACTTACAATTTCATGATATTAAAGAATATTTGTCGGGCTTCCCTGGTGGCGCAGTGGTTGAGAGTCTGCCTGCCGATGCAGGGGACACGGGTTCGTGCCCTGGTCCGGGGAGATCCCACATGCTGCCAAGTGGCTAGGCCCGTGAGCCGTGGCCGCTGAGCCTGTGCGTCCAGAGCCTGTGCTCCGCAATGGGAGAGGCCACAACAGTGACAGGCCCGCGTACTGCCAAAAAAAAAAAAAAAAGAATATTTGTCATCAATTATTTATCTGCTTTTAAAGAAGTAACAAAAATATCACTCTCAAAAATTATGATCAGATTTTTTTAAAAAATCACTTATGATTAAGAATAGCTTTATTGTGTAGACTGTGACAAATGTACTCAATAAATAATTGATAGCCACTCTTCTCACTGCTAACTTCAGAAAACCCATGATGGCCCTCACTTGAGCAGGATAGCCCCTGTATTCCTATGTGTAAAAACAATTATCTCCTGGATATTACCAGACCAGGTTTCTTCATAGAGGTGTGGAGCAAAGGGTAAGTTTAAATAATTGTAACGTGGGAGAAAATTCGCAAAGGAAGCTATAATGTGTAGGTGCGTGTCATAATAATTAAGCATTTACATAGCTGACTGCAACCCTTATTAAGCAACGTGCCAAATGCCAGGCTGCTTTACATAATGGATGTGGGAGAAGAAGTGACAAACACCAAAGTAATGGAGCACATTAATAAAAGTTTGCACAGTGTGTGTCCTTCATGCAGGTTGTGGTGACAAATATCCATGCCTTTACAAACTACATGACATTATGTTGTTTAGTCCTCTGGGATTTGCCTGCCAATTTGCTGTCTATCATTTATTTTCCACTGTGGTGTATATGCTTTGAGTGATCTCAACAGAAGGTCACAACCAGTGAAGCTTCTTTACCAAACATTTCTTGTATTCCTGTCTGGGGCTTTGAGGGGTTCATTTTTAAAGTTTATCATACTTCATTTTAGTAAACATTCCAAGGAGATTCAGAGTAGGTCCTGGAACCCAGGTCTTCCATCAATGTGTTTGCTCTGTGTGCTCTTGTGGTCTTCCCAATTCCCATTTCTATAAATAACTGCTGGAACATTTTTATTGTCCTTAACCTTATCTCTTGTTACGTTTATGGTTCTTATAAAAGGGAGAAAAAAAAGAAAGGAAGAAAGAAGCTTTTCTCAGTCTCTATTTTGATGCTTATTGGCTATAAGCAGGTGGGAAGCAGTATATAATACTGCTCTTAAAATTACATCTGTCTCCATCAAAGTTCTCCTCACTCAGTCTCAGCCATCAAAGTAGAGATGGGTGACTTACTGATAGTTAAATAGCATATCACCAGAGATCAGGATACAGTGTTCTCACTACATAAAATAACTTTGCCTGTTTTAAACTGAACAAGCACAGCAAATTATCTTTTTTCCCTCCGTTTTTATTTCCAAGCCAGTGTTTAACAATGGACCTTTACAAAGGGACATATTAAAACATCACCCTATCATCTCAGGTTTTAGTTGTCCAATGGCGAAATTGAAAGAGGTGCACACACAGGGGGAGGACACTGTGCTTTTCCCAGAAGAGACAACCCTGTAATCTTGTCTAAAGCACTCAATTATAGCCCTGTGATGGGGGTAGTGGACATTAACACCAGGGCTGCTCTGAGCACCCCCAAGGCGCCAACACCTGGATAGTCTTTTATCCTCTGCCTCATCATTTCCAGTGTGGTATTTTTAGCACCTCACAAAGCTGGCATGCTGGGCATCTGTCCCTCCTAGTTCACTATCTCTCACCCTCTCTCGTTCTGAGGGAGGCAGGCACTGGTATAAGAGCTGAATGGTAAGCTAGCTCTGGACAGATGCACTGTTTCTCTACCTTTTATGCAAATATTCTGAGCTTGGCTGGGAGAAGAATCAGAACAGAGGAGAAGAAGAAATTTGCTCATCTTTGGGCCAGATTTCAAGCCTTTTGAGAGTGGTACTCATTTCATTTGGGAAGGGTAATGATGTGGTAAGCAAGTCCTTGATAAAACCCCATTACTTGCAACGTGTTTGAGGCTTTTCTTTCCGGGAGCAGAGGGAACCATGCTACCTGTGGCAATACATCATTTTAAAATATACCAAATATGCAATTATAAGGCATGAATTCTGAATTAAAGGGCTTTATGTTATTGAATTTTTTAAAATGGTTCCTACCTTTTGATACATCTTCTATTCAATCCATTCCAAACCTGCAGCTCTCAGTCATGTTCTATTTTCAACATATTCATTAATATACATTTTAAGTTCATGTCTAAATCAACCAACTGTGAAACCACATTTGATCTGTGCTTTCCAAACTACCAAATTACTGTCAACATGTTTTTGTGAATAAAATTTTTATTAACATGCTTATTTCTTATGCAGTAAAAAAAAAATGAATATCTAATATTAAAAGTATTACACCTATTGCTTCTTTGTTACTGATTGAAAATATGATTTTAAGTTGAGAGTGGGGCTTCCTTGGTGGCGCAGTGGTTGAGAGTCCGCCTGCCGATGCAGGGGACACGGGTTCGTGCCCCGGTCCGGGAAGATCCCACGTGCCGCGGAGCGGCTGGGCCCGTGAGCCATGGCCGCTGGGCCTGCGCGTCTGGAGCCTGTGCTCCGCAACCGGAGAGACCACAACAGTGAGAGGCCTGCGTAATGCAAAAAAAAAAAAAAAAAAATTGAGGGTGTCTTTCATAAAAACACATTTTATCTTTCCCAGTAAAGTGGTCTAAGTAACTTGTAGGCACTTGATTATTTTGATGACCATTGTATTAATTTGTTTATTCAGTATAAGTCCAAGATTTTTTAATCCCATGATTTGCTGTGCCAATCCTGGGCTGGTTCCCTCCCAAATCCATTGCTGACACTTCCCTGATCTGCTCTGTACCACGGGGCTCTGACCCTGCAATATCCTCAGTGTCCCTTGCCAATAGTTTACATTTAAGTTTGTGCCATGAGGTATTGGAAGGAGACAAGAAGAAGGAAGGAAGGGAGAAGGCTCCCCTCTCCCTCTGCTTTGGTAGATGTCTCTGAGAGTGACTGAAGTCTCTGCTGTGAACCCAGCTTTCAACAGGCAGTCCTTCCCTCTACCATATCAGCTCTCACCAGGCCAGAACCTGGTCCTAGATTGTGTCTGGTGGCCCCAGCTGCTGGTCTCTACTAAAACCACTGCTTCTCTTGACTCCTGAGGGTGTTGGTAGCTTCCTGCTGTCCTCATCTCTGGTTTGCTTCATGATTTCAGCTCAACCAACAACTTTTTAACAAATCCAGTCACATGGCCATTGGAGTGTTCTTCAAGAGAGCCCACTGTGGGGAGCATAAATGACTGACAGCTTCCAACTGCTGCATGTTTGGATACACTGTGGGTTTCATACAAGTCTACACTTATCCCAAGCTACTCTCAGCCAATGACTACGAATGATGGGGTAATCAGAATCAGGCCATTACTGTACAAGGCAGGATTCCTTTAATGGGCAATCTTTGCTTTGGGGCCTATGAGAGTTCCCAGAACTGTACAGTGATCTGAGACTTTTCCTACCCAATCATCCTTCCTTCCTTCTCTCCTCTCATAGTTGTAGGCATGCCTCATGATTTGATGGCTCTCTCCACTTACTCTTGCTCCTTCCTCCTTGTCCTTATTATTATAATGTGTACTGTGAATCTGTAAGAAAGAGGATATAGAATTTTTCAAATGTATTTATTCATATAACACTATTTTAGAGAACTTCGGGGGGATATTATTCTATGCAACATTCTGTGTGGGAATAGTCACATAATTTTGAAACATAGTAATTTATCACCTTGAAAATTTGCTACTTCTTTTCTAATTAATCAAGATACGGAAGGTGAAACTGCAGTTTACTGCAATTAAGGCAGGAAGGAGCTCTTGTTGAACTGATGTTAGAAGGCAGTGTGGGGAGATGACTGTGTTTTAAAAGGATGAATATGGTCAATTCAAAGAGAAAGGAAATGATTATATTGTTAAGTGTCTCCAATGTGTCAGGTTATACAGTAGGCTTCCCCATAACAGTAAGCTTTGTCTGACCCTAAAACCTTTCCATGAAAGCTCTAAACCTGATTATTATCAAGACAATCATTTGGTATTTCAACCTTGTGTTGAACACTTTGATGAAAATATTATATTTTCCATGAAACATTTTGTTCCTATCATCACTGAATCTTGACTGGATTGATTTCTATGTTACTATAAGATGGAAATGAATTTAAACATTTATTTTAACTATGTGGAAATAAATCAGTTTTATCATGTATGTCCTTTGGAAATGTGCTTTTTTGTTTTCTTTTTCCTTTGGAACCTGATTATGAATTAAATGCATTTAAGCATTTAGTTTCCTGAAGGATCTAGATAATAACCTCTCATTTCTTTCACAATCTCCTTTTTGATTTCTTATGATGTTCTTATTTTTATATATCTAAATTGAATTTTTTCTATAGGCCTATTAGAGGATGACAATCTGATATTTATTTGTCTTTGTTTATTGGTTGAACCAGTACATCACTAAGGTTGTACTATTTGAAGATCAGAGCACACTGAACACACTGTTAAATAGCTGCTTAATTATAGTCAACAGTCAAAATTAATGTTAAGCAAAAGTTCATGTTCATTAAAATAAATGTGCAAATAAAAGGCTTTCCAGCAAATAATTTATTTCCCCATAAAGCTTTTTGATTTTACTTATTTAGTAGCCACATAGAGATTCCCAAAATGTCATTCATTCATTTATTCATTCATTCTTTCATTCGTAAGTAAAAACAGATTGAATGACTCCTTTGATCTTATATTGAACAGCTAATAGGGGATATAGAATATCTATTTATTCACTGATTAATTCATTCATTCAGTATGCATTTAATTCCTACTATGCACAAGATACCATGTCAAGTGACTGTGGATATGCATGTGATAAATAAGAACTAGCCCTGATGGCCCTACTATTTTTCCAATGGACTTTCCTGAAGCAGACCAGCTTGGATCTTTTGATATTGTTTTGGTTTCCTATGATCGTATTCTCTCTAACTCTCAAAATGACTTCCCTCTTCCTAGATTGACTACCTCGTTATGCCATACTTGTTACCTAAACCGTTGGATTTCTTCCCATCAAGATCATCTATAGCCTGTTGAAAATTTTTTCAGAGCAAGACAGTGCAATTATATTCCTTAAAAATCCTAACATTTTTAATCAATGGAACAGTCAGCCCTTTTTGGTTTGAGTGATTGCAAGTATCAAAGGAGGTAATGTATGTGAAAATTATTTGAAAAAATATACGATGAAACTAATATTTAATGAGAGTTTGTAATTGTGCTGGACAACTTCCCAAATGGGGATCTCAACTAGTCCTTCTAACGAACCTGTGAAGTAAGCGGCAGAGGTGGAAACTCTCACACTGCTCATGTCTGGCACAGCTGAAGTTCCAACCTCAGACTTCTGGTGTCACTGGAGCACAATTTCCCTGAACCACACTGGAGCTTTAGTAGCAGGGACTTTAAATAGCATCTGATAACTTTGTGTTAGGCATGTGTTTTCATTTCTATGTTTCCTACTGACTTCCATTTTGGAGAAAAGGATAAAAGGATATTTAACTTGTCAAGATACTTTGTTGTCAGTCTGGTTTAGAGGTGCATTGAGCAAGGGACACTATTAGTAAAAAAGTGATTGAGAATAAAGCTACTGGCAGTGACATCAATTCAAATCGATTCTCTTCCTATAAAATGCCAATTATAAAGCAAAAATGAAAAATATGGGCTGGAATGATGTATTAGAAGTACTTTTCCCTTCTTTAAGATTTAATTATTATCATTATATTTAATAGGGTTACATCAAAAGGAGACTTATTTCCTGACTGTGAATGTGCAGGTAGAGGTTTTGCTGAAGCTTTTTTTTTTTTTTTTTTTTTGTCAAAACTGGTGAATAGAGTAGGAGCGATTCCTTTAGTCATTGTAGGAGTATATTATTATCTTAGATTATACAGCATACAGTCTTGTACAACATTTAAATAATTAGCAACTTGTGTCTTTGTGAGCTTTTATAGTTAAATTGTTTTTGAAAGATATTTCAAGTTATAGCACATTCTCCAGCCTTGATGACCATCTGATTCTTTGCCCAGTCTTTCTCTTCCCAGTCTGGTGAGTAATGGCCAAGAGAGGCACTGACACTACGCTTTGCATAAAGCATAAATGGGAATAGGAAAAATAGAAACATGTGCTTTCCTCTGGGAAGCACATAATGTTTCCCTAGACGCTATAAAGGAGTGCAGAGGTGAAAAAGTACTCAGAAACAGACACAGAGCAAATGAAATAAATATATGAATGAATAAGCAATTTAACAGGAAGTCTACAGAAATCTAGTGGATTAAAGGAATCAAATCTGTTCCTATTTGCATTGGAACATATCTCCTAATGGGACTTGTATCTTAGCATCTTTGTACCTGTGGGAGATAATAGTTAAAATGTCAAGTTAAAGGAAAAAGAGCCATGGATAGATGGGTGGACCCATCTTTATAACAGGGATGTTAAGACGAAAAAAGGGAGTACAGAATGCAAAGAATATGGACATGTGATTAGAAGGAGTTAGAAAAAATGATTCTAAAGAGAGTTATAAATAGAAAATTTAGTAATTTTGCTTTTATTCCACCAGTGCCCACCATATATAAAAACATTTTTTCTATGTATTTTGGTGGTATCTTAGTAGTTTCCCCTAGTAGTGGTCAAAATCCATGCAAAATAGATTGTCAGTATAAATTACTGCTACATTGAGACTAAAGTAAATTACAAATCCTTCTTAGAAGTTTTATTTTTTTTCCTTATACTACACAGTGATTTAATAAGCAGTTTTCAAGCATAAACTTATTTCAGTTTCTTCAGGCTCTATTTGGTTATAACATTATTGATCTATGACAGTGTATAAGCAGCACGTAGCCACTGAACAACAATAGAGGCAGCAGTAAAAGCAAATAGTTCTGAGGCATAAAGAAAAAAAAAAGGAAAAAGAAACTTCTAATAAAACCTAATATCATTGCAATTTACAATAACCAAATATGATACATAAAAATATGAGCACTTGAAAAAGAAGATTCACATTTAAATCTTATTCTCAGTCTAGAGCAAAGATGTAGGTAACTATGTTACAGGGTCTGGTGAGGGTGCAAAGTGATGGTACAAGTGCAAGTGCTTGGTAAACTAAACTGCTAAATCAATGGAAGTACTTCTATTGTACGCAAACACATTGAATCAAGTGGTGAAATGAGATTGGTCTTTTCCTTTATAGATAGAGAAGTCTTCCTACATTGGGATGACCAGATTGAATTTACGCAGGCATGGGGAGAGAAAAATTCCTCTGCCCTAACAAATGAAGAGTGAGATCATATCTGAAAGCTTTTCATTCTATAAATAATCTGTGGACGGTTGGGTTTGGCAGGAGACTCAGAGGCAGGAAACATACTAACTTTGTGCCAAGTAACTGAACGCTCTTACTTTCTATAAGTCTGTCTTTGCAGAAACAGATGTTTGGACAATTGGGAATCCTTCAGCTAAATGAAGCATAAATCCTGGGGATGGGATGATGGTGGTGTGGTATTGGTAAGATCATTCAACCCGTCAGAAACATATAAACTATCTGAGATAAGAATATGTTTATGCTTGGCCAATTTGGGGGTTATTTGGTTTGGCCATCAGTAATTCAAAATAAGAAATATTTTATGAATAATATTCAGCAGAGAGAGCATTAAATGCTAAATGCCAGTATTGTTCAGTTGTCAAAAACTATACTCATGTCACATTTAAAAACACTGTATAACTCCAAACCCCTATGCAAACATAAGGTATAAGTCTCAGTTTGTAAATTATGAAAATGTACTAAACATTTCTTGGCAAAGTATCTCAAGATCTACTGGAAAATTATAATTGTGTTTATTTTATTATCATGGGTTTTTCATGGGTGTCATCACACTTTGAGCAGCTGTGACAATTTACTGCTGGAATAACTCCATCCCAAAATTATTACTGCAAATTGAAGTCCTATTTTTCCATCCCAAGAGTATTCTTAATATTAACAGTTGGTAATTAGTCTGTCCTTTGGAGAGACTCTGAACAGTTCTGAAGAGCATTCTGTATGTTTAATCAAGAGAACACTTCCCCTACAAAGTTGGACAATAAAATATAACATTAATTGAATTGTGATAGTTTTCACTAATTGCTGATGCTATCTCTATTTGTTGCTTTTAAAGTATGTTCTTTAATATTCTAAGGATAACATTTGTTTTGGCTGTAATTCCTTTTCGAAAATCTGAATTTTGAGAAAATACAAGATACTTATAGATGTAAAAGCAAAGAGTAAGTCATTAGAAACTGTTCTTTTAAGAGGCAAATATATATGAAATATTTCTTTCTGAAACCATTAAACAAACTGGTCATTCATTTTAATAACACTTGCCTTCTTGGAGCATACGCAAGTGAGCACATACTGTTTTTCATACCAGTCTAGGCAGTTGCAGTCTGGTTTTAGATAGCATGCTTTGGATTTAGACAGCATATATGAAATAGAGTTATCAGTTCAGAATAGTATTATACCTTTAAACATCTTCATTTTGTTTTGCTTAAATCATTATGTTCTCCAAGCACTTTTACTTGATGTTACCTTGCTGTTTCCATTCAATGCTGCCATGAGACTTAGGAAGTAGATGAATATTTGAAAAATTTTGTTATTTTATGTCATTGAGACAGATTGTCTTTATAATTTATTTGATTTTTAAATATGAGTGCTCCTTCCAAACCCATGCTACTTATAACCAAGTAAACTAAAGCATCATCAATCTCTTTATTAAATTCTAAATTAAAATTTTGTACCAGAGGATAATGGATGGTTATGACAAGTTAATGGGTAGAGTAAAATAAGATAGTGAACAAGATATAATAAGTGATTTTTAAACTTCCCATATTAATAGATTTAAAAAATTGATTTCCCTGCCTAAGGACTGAAATAAATTTTGTTAAAAGTAAAATTAAAATTTGGCTAAATTATTTTCCCTATCTTAGATTTAGATACAACTTTGCTTTTTTATGAGGTTTTATTTATCTGTAGGCACCATATTTATGTTTGGCAGTTTTCTTTTGCAGCTACTTTAAATGGTCATCAGTTACAAAATGGATATGGTTTTATCAAGTAAACTCATTTATGTACTTTTCTTTTTTATAATCACAGTCTAGAAATATGTGAGAGACTTAGAAAATTATCTCATTAAAATAGTTGCATATAATGAAAAGGCACATCCTGCTGGCACCTTAATAGATCACTCAAATGCACATATCTGTGCTCACGAGTTGGAGAATATACTTTATTTAGAATAAAAGAACTATTGATAGACCCTTCTGCAAGGTCTCATTACAGAAATTTAAGAAATTTTTACTAAACCAACCCAGCAAACTTACAGATGAAGAAATCATCCAAAGCTTGTCTTGAAGTTACTGCCATGTATATATTACTAAAATAGGTTTTACTGGAGTCAAATAGAACATATAGGCTATACGGTTCAATTTAAATTATACATACACTGTTTCATTTATGCCTAACCATTTTAATAGTAAATTATTTGGGTAGTAGTTAATATCTCCTGGATATGTGCCAGAGAGAGAGTGATTATGATAATACATTCGGTTACTAAATAGGCTGAATACTTCCAAGCTTCCAATGATACAGCTGTTAACGACAGTGGCTTTGCTAGTTAATCAGATGTTTTGCCACTGGGGATTGCCCATGTGAATCGAATCTGACAGAGGCTTCTGCTTCACCTCAAATGTAATGACACAAGTGTGTCACTTATTAAGGACTCCAGGAAAAACGCACATGGCATTCACCCTCAAGCAGCTAGAGCTCCTATACAAGTATCATCCCCATTTATGGTATGATAATAAGTCATTCATTAATTGAATAATGATTCAAGAGTGAATGCAAGTGCTTTGCATATTTAATAACATATATTTTTCTTTTGTATATGCTTCACTTTGAGTTATTAGAATTTTAATGTCTAGCAGCACAGACAACATTATTTAAGAAACTGAGTTTGATTTGTTAGTATTTCCCAGAAGTGGAAATGAAAAACTCATTTGTAAGTAAAATGTGAACTATATTATCCATGTCTTCTCAGCCACAGTGCTATGAGGTGGAAAAAAATTCTGGCCTTAAGTCTACTTCATATTATATGAACTATTTTATATTTCAGCTGACTTTTGGTTTACTTTTTCTGAAAAATTGTGTCTGTTAATTAACCTGAGGGAGGCTTTAAATAAACACACTTGTGACCTTTTTATATTGAGCAAGATTGTGTTCTTGGTGGTGTATCTGATGCATTGATTTTTTTCTAGTAAATTTCAAGGTTGTGAATAAAAAACAGGACAGAAGCTGCATTTTGTGGGTTTTACAAGAAACCAGATTCTCTTCCTCTTTCAGTAAGAGCAGTGAGCTGCCAGAATATTGACTGTTTTGATGTGAGAGGTAGGACTTTGGGTTCAGGGCTGTCCTTAGGGAAAAGAACAATTTGAGGTCAAGCAACACTTTTCTGTGGTACAGCATTTGTAAGGCCATGGTAATAAACAATAATCCACAGACATGAGAGCATCAGCTAAGGATTTGTTAATCATATGAAAATAGAAACAATTCTTTAAACATGCTTTTGAAAATCAACAAGATTAAAGTTCATTTTGAAAACTGAATCTCGTTTCTCTTCATGACTAATGATAAAGAGCTACCATGCTCAACAATTCAGATTTTAAAAGAAGCCTGAAATGAGACCAAGAAAGTTCAAAGGAAATGATTTCTATGTTTGTAGGGAATCAGTGATGAAATAAAGCATCTTAAAAATAGCCTTATAATGGTATAGGGCAAATATCATCTACAAGATTCTTCCTCTTTTCCATCAGTTAGATTGATTGCTGTTAGTGACCTGTTAGTCTCCCCTGGGTCTGCATTATTCATAGACTAAGCCTTACGCAGACATAACTAGGTCACCTTAATTACCTGTGGAAGTAAGGTGTAGTTGTGAAAGTTTCACAATGATAATTACTCTAAAATGCCAAAGTAGTATATGCAAACCTTGGAGGTATATGCTGTAAATGATTGTACAACCAAAATCAATCAAAACAAATGGTTCATTTTTTTTCCAGTTCTCCAACATTCTTCAACACCTTTTTTTTACCACAATAAAAATACAATCCTTGCTGAGCAGCGCATTGATTATACCCCTTGTGAATTAGTCGTTAAGATTTTTTCTTTTCTTTAAATTCCTTTGCAATATTTAAGAAAATCAACAGGCTATTGTAAAGGAACAAAAGAGAGCTAATCACTTTTTAAAAAAAATCTAAAATGATAGCATGGAACCCTTGCTAATCAGCATGTTTTTTCCCTGCAGACATTTCTGTATCTGTCATTTTGTCATAGAAATAAAGTGCGGAAGATTAGAAAATGTATGGTCTTTTTAAACAGTGAGGGAATGAAAAGTAGAAATGTTTTGCATTTTCATATGAGTAGTTATAAAATATTTTAACTGTTCACCAACGTATTTAAAACAATAACAATTTCATTGAAGATTCAAAACCCTTGTAGACACCTAGCAAATGACACAATATGACAAAGACCAAAAGTAACACTTCCGTTTGGATAACACCAGCAATTTTGTTTTTTGTGTTTTTTTCAATTTTATTTTATTTTTTTATACAGTAGGTTCTTATTAGTTATCCATTTTATACCTGTAGCAATTTTGAATTCTGAAAATTCCTTGAAATTTTTAATGGATTAATCTTTAGAACTGATGAATAATATTGGAGATCATTATTTTTAATAGGAATAATGAATAAGAAGTAATTATTCCACAAAAAGCAACTGAGTATTTTAAAGCCAATCAACTTTATATAAAAGGAGGGATGATTTTTATATTTGAATTATAACATATTTCCTGAACTTTAAAAAGGTAAAATAGCGTAAACATTTTACAAAGAATTTTGAAAAAAAAAGAAGTTTCTGAAAGGATTTTTATTTTTCACCTTGAAAGTGAGTGGATTATAAGGCCAACTAGCAAGTATTTAAAGACCTGTGGCTAGTGTTTAAAGACCTGTGGCTAGTATTTGAAGACCTGTAGGTAGATTTGAAGACCTGTAGGTAGTCTGAATTGATCCATAAGAGTGAACTTTACGAATTTGAGCCTTCTGATATGAGACAGAAGACCAGAGAATATTTCAACTGTTTTTTTTTCCTTAAGTGTTCCTATGCTGACGAAGGTCCCCAAAACAGTGTTTTGTTTTTGTTCCTTTTCTTCATCAGAGTCTAAATTGGTAGTGCTATAACACGATTCTCCTGAAAGAATATATTCAGTGAGAATTGGTGCTGCATTGGGTGAATCTTAAGGAAAGTACATAATTTGATTTCTGGGATTTTTCTATTTTAAGAGCCTCTTCAGACTCCCACCTACTCAACAAAGAACTTTACACGTATTTAACACTTCTTGCAACACTGTTTGTTTATGTATTGTCTGCAAATCTAAACTGTGCTTTAAGCTCCAGTGGCCTTATTAATTTATTTTTGTAATATTCATCTATCAAGTAACTTCATGATGCCATATTAGTAACCTCCTAAGACTCTAATCCCAGCTGCTATCTTAAGTGTTAACACTCGTTATGGAAAAGACAGAGGGGAGCTGTACTGAATATCATCATTTATAAGAAATTGTGATTGCTAACATTTATCAAGCACTTATTCTATACTTTATTAATTTAACCTTATGAAGCTCATACCGTCATTATCATCATTTTACTGATCATGAACCTGAGCCTCAGAGACAAGAAACATATCCAAGGTTGCTCAGTTGAGGATGGAATTTGACCTCAACTCTCCCTGATCTAGAGTCTATGAGTTTAGCCTCCAAAGGCACTGATATGTCAGCAATTGCACAAGGACAACTCTCAGGCTGCTCACCTGCAGTTTCTCTGATTGCTTGGGAAGCTGGGAGGAAGCTATTTTCACCAAAGATTGTGAGAGGCCATCCCTTTGGAATCATTTGACGTACAATCTTACTTTGTTGTTGTTTTTCCTCCAATGTGAGATCCCAGAAAATGTTCTAATAGAGGGCCCACTGAAATGCAAAAGTCACCAGTTTTGCTACTAGGATTTCACTTAGGTCTTACTCTGTGAGTAATTTGCTTGCTAGCATCTAAATTTTTATGTTCCAAAGCCAAGAATCATGCAGGTGTATCATCTAAGATTGTGGAATGGCTCACAGGAGAGTATGGCTGCACTTCAGTGACATGATATAGTTATCACACCTTATTTGACTCCTTTTATAATAGAGAAATTTACTCATTAATTTCTCATATTATAATAATGCCTTATATTTCTGCAGTGCTTTTCTATACATTATCTCCTGTGTGCAGCTCAGCAATATTATGAGGCAGGAATTATTATCCCCATTTTAGAGATGAGGGCTTTAAAGATGAGAGTTGTTGATGTGATTTGTCCAAGGTTATAAAACTAGTAAGTGGGGGGAGGATCCAAGATGGCAGATTAGGAGGACACAGATTTTGTGCCTTCACACAACTAGGGCACCTACCAGGCACCGGTGGGGGACCACGGAAACCTAAGGGGACAGGAGGAGCCCCCAGCGACTGGGTAGGACACGGGGTGTGGGGGGAGTGAAGGGGGAGGAGAAGTGGAGGAGGGACAGGACTGGCTCCCTGGAGGGATGCCTTTGGGAGGGGAGGAGTTCCTACATCCAGCAGGACCCACCCAGAGTTAGGGGTCCAGCAGTGACGGGGGAGATCCTACGGAAGATGGTGGAGTCGGGGGGCAGAGGAACAGAAGGGAAGGCAGCCGGCGCTTTCCTTGTCCACTTAGGCACCAGGGAGCCTATTGGGCTCCCGGGCCTAATCCTCTGCCCTTGGAGCCTCCCTCCTACCCCCGAAGAGCCCAAGCCCCACCTCTATACCCCCACCCAGGGCCCTACCTCTACACTCAGAGACCCCCTTTGAGACCCGCTCCACCTGTGCTGGGCCTAAACCCCACCCACACACCCTCACCCAGGGCCTTACCTCCAAACTCCAGAACTCCACACTCTGGAGGCCCCCTTTTGGACGTGCTGCTTCTCCCCTTCCATGCAGGTCCTAAGCAGAGGCCCTGTCCCGAGCTTGAAAGTCGCCCCGCCTAGATCTTGCCCCAAAGGCCTTTTCTGGCTGCATGGATCCTGAGCCTGGGCCCTGCCACACGCTCAAATGTCACCCCCCACCCACCTAGGTCCCACCCCACCCTAAACCCCGCCCCTGCCTAAGTTCCACCCCCACCTAAACTCCGCCCCACACAGCCAAGGCTTTTTTTTTCTTTTTGCCTCCTTTAGATTGAGGTTCTGTTTTACCTTCTTGATTCATTGATGTTGATTCATTTATATTTTCATTTTTCCTAATAAATCTTTTATTTTTCTAATTTTATTTTATTCTTTACACTTCATTAATGTTCTCTCCATTTGGCTTGTTCCCCTCTCCACCCCCCTTTCTTTTTTCTGTTGTGGTTTTATTTTACCTTGTTGCAGTTGTTTCAATTATATCTTTATTTTCCTAATATATTTTTATCTTTCTAATTTTTTTTGGTTTTTATTCTTTGACATTGTACTGCTCCACTTTTTCTTTTTTTTTTGCCATGCCATGCAGCTTGCGGGATCTTACTTCCCAGGCCTGAGGTCAAGCCTGAGCTCCTGTGGTGAAAGCTTCAAGTCCAAACCGCTGGACTAACAGAGAACCTCAGACCCCAGGGAATATTAATCGGAGTGAGACCTCCTGGAGGTCTTAATCTCAGCACCAAGTCCTGGCTCTATCCAGCTACCTGCAAACTCCACTGCTGGACACTTCAGGCCAAACAACCAGTAAGAGAAGAATACAGCCCCACACATCAAAAAAAAAAAAATGATAAAAAATGTGTTACAGACGAAGGAGCAAGGTAAAAACCTACAAGACCAAATGAATGAATATGAAATAGGTAACCTACCTGAAAAAGAATTCAGAGTAATGATAGTAAAGATGATCCAAAATCTCAGAAACAGAATGGAGAAAAAACAAGAAACATTTAACAAGGATTTAGAAGAACTAAAGAGCAAACAAACAGTGATGAACAGCACAATAACTGAAATTAAAAATACTTTAGAAGGAATCAATAGCAGAATAACATGAGGCAGAAGAACAGATAAGTGAGCTGGAAGTTAAATGGTGGAAATAACTGCCAGGGAGCAGAAAAAGAAAAAAGAATGAAAAGAATTGAGGACAGTCTCAGAGACCTCTGGGACATTAAATGCACCAGCATTCGAATTATAGGGGTCCCAGAAGAAGAAGAGAAAAAGAAAGAGACTGATAAAATATTTGACGAGATTATAGTTGAAAAATTCCCTAACATGGGAAAGGAAATAGTCAATCAAGTCCAGGAAGCACAGAGAGTACCACACAGTATAAACCCAAAGAGAAACACACCAAAACACATATTAATCAAACTATCAAAAATTGAATACAAAGAAAAAATACTAAAAGCAGAAAGGGAAAAGCAACACATAACATACAAGGGAATCCCTGTAGGGTTAACAGCTGATTTTTCAGCAGAAACTTTGCAAGCCAGGAGGGAGAGGCAGGACATATTTAAAGTAATGAAAGGGAAAAACCTACAACCAAGATTACTCTACCCAGCAAGGATCTCATTCAGATTCTATGGAGAAATTAAAACCTTTAGAGACAAGCAAAGGTGAGAGAATTCAGCACCACCAAACCAACTTTACAACAAATGCTAAAGGAACTTCTCTAGGCAGGAAACACAAGAGAATGAAAAGACCTACAAAATCAAAGCCAGAACAATTGAGAAAATGGTAATAGGAACATACATATCTATAATTACCCTAAATGTAAATGGATTAAATGCTCCAACCAAAAGACATAGACTGGCTGAATGGATACAAAACAACACCTGTACATATTTTGTCTACAAGAGACCCACTTCAGACCTAGGGACACATACAGACTGAAAGTGAGGGGATGGAAAAAGATATTCCATGCAAATGGAAATCAAAAGAAAGCTGGAGTAGCAATTCTCATATCAGACAAAACAGACTTTAAAAATAAGGCTATTTAAAATAAAGACTATAATAAAGAAGAGACAAAGAAGGACACTACATAATGATCAAGGGATCGATCCAAGAAGAAGATATAACAATTGTAAATATTTATGCACACAACAAGGAAGCACCTCAATACATAAGGCAAATGCTAACAGCCATAACAGGGGAAATCAACAGTAACAAAATAATAGTAAGGGACCTTAACACCTCACTTACACCAAAGGAGAGATCATCCAAAATGAAAATAAATAGGGAAACACAAGCTTTAAATGACATGTTAAACAAGATGGACTTAATTGATATTTATAGGACATTCCATCCAAAAACAACAGAATACACTTTCTTCTCAAGTGCTCATGAAACATTCTCCAGAATAGATCATATATAGGGTCACAAATCAAGCCTTGGTAAATTTAAGAAAATTGAAATTGTATCAAGTATGTTTTCCAACAACAATGCTATGAGACTTGATATCAATTACAGGAAAAAACCTGTAAATAATACAAACACCTGGAGGCTAAATGATACACTGCTAAATAACGAAGACATCACTGAAGAAATCAAAGAGGAAATTAAAATACCTAGAAACAAATGACAATGAAAACACAATGACCCAAAATCCATGGGCTGCAGCAAAAGCAGTTCTAAGAAGGAGGTTTATAGCAATACAATCCTACCTCAAGAAAAAAGAAACATCTCAAATAAACAACCAAACTTTACACCTAAGCAATTAGAGAAAGAAGAACAAAAAATCCCCAAAGTTAGCAGAAGGAAGTAAATCATAAGATCAGATCAGAAATAAATGAAAAAGAAATGATGGAAACAAGAGCAAAGATCAATAAAACCAAAAGCTGGCTCTTTGAGAAGATAAACAACATTGATAAACCATTAACCAGACTCACCAACAAAAAAAGGGAGAAGACTCAAAACAACAGATTAGAAATGAAAAAGAAGTAACAACTGACACTGCAGAAATACAAAGGATCATGAGAGCTACTACAAGCAACTATATGCCAATAAAATGGACAACCTGGAAGAAATGGACAAATTCTTAGAAAAGTACAACCTTCCAAGACTGAACCAGGAAGAAAGAGAAAATATAAACAGACCAATCACAAGTACTGAAATGGAAACTGTGATTAAAAATCTTCCAACAAACAAAAGCCCAGGACCAGATGGCTTCACAGGGAAATTCTATCAAACATTTAGAGAAGAGCTAAAACCTATCCTCCTCAAACTCTTCCAAAATCTAGCAGGGGAGGAACACTCCCGAACTCATTCTATGCAACCACCATCACCCGATACCAAAACCAGACAAAGATGTCACAAAAAAGGAAAACTACAGACCGATATCACTGATGAACATAGATGCAAAAATCCTCAACAAAATACTAGCAAACAGAATCCAACAGCACATTAAAAGGATCATATACCATAATCAAGTGGGGTTTATCCCAGGAATGCAAGGATTCTTCAATACATGCAAATCAGTCAATGTGATACACCATATTAACAAATTGAAGGAGAAAAACCATATGATCATCTCAACAGATGCAGAAACAGCTTTCAACAAAATTCAACACCCATTTATGATAAAAACTCTCCAGAAAGTAGGCATAGAGGGAACCTACCTCAACACAATAAAGGCCATATATGACAAACCCACAGCCAATATCATTCTCAATGGTGAAAAACTGAAACCATTTCCTCTAAGATAAGGAGCAAGACAAATTTGCCCACTCTCACCACTATTATTCAATATAGTTTTGGAAGTTTTAGCCACAATGATCAGAGAAGCAAGACAAATAAAACAAATCCAAATCAGAAAAGACAAGTAAAACTGTCACTGTTTGCAGATGACATGATACTATACATAGAGAATCCTAAAGATGCTACCAGAAAACTGCTAGAGCTAATCAATGAATTTGGTAGAGTGGCAGGAAACAAAATTAGTGTACAGAAATCTCTTGCATTCCTATACACTAATGATGAAAAACCAGAAAGAGAAATTGAGGAAATAATCCCATTTACCATTGCAACAAAAAGAATAAAATACCTAGGAATAAACCTAGCTAAGGAGACAAAAGACCTGTATGCAGACAACTATAAGACACTGATGAAAGAAATTAAAGATAAAACAAACAGATGGAGAGATATAGCATGTTCTTGGATTGGAAGATTCAACATTGTGAAAATGACTCTACTACCCATAGCAATCTACAGATTCAATGCAATCCTTATCAAACTACCAATGGCATTTTTCACAGAACTAGAACAAAAAACTTCACAATTTGTATTGAAACCCAAAGACCCCGAATAGCGAAAGAAATCTTGAGAAAGAAAAACGGAGCTGGAGGAATCAGACTCCTGGACTTCAGACTATACTACAAAGCTACAGTAATCAAGACAGTATGGTACCGGCACCAAAACAGAAATATAGATTAATGGAACAGGATAGTTAGCCCAGAGACAAACCCACACACATATGGTCACCTTATCTTTGATAAAGGAGGCAAGAGTATACAATGGAGAAAAGACAGCCTTTTCAATAAGTGTTGCTGGGAAAACTGCACAGCTACATGTAAAAGAATGAAATTAGAACACTTCCTAATACCATACGCAAAAATAAACTCAAAATGGACTAAAGACCTAAATGTAAGGCCAGACACTATAAAATTCTTAGAAGGAAACACAGGCAGAACACTCTATGACATATATCACACAAGATCCTTTTTGACCCATCTCCTAGAGAAATGCAAATAAAAACAAAAATAAACAAATGGGACCTAATGAAATTTAAAAGCTTTTGCACAGCAAAGGAAACCATAAACAAGGCGAAAAAACAACCTTCAGAATGGGAGAAAATATTTGTAAATGAAGCACTGTCAAAGGATTAATCTCCAAAATATACAAGCAGCTCATGCAGCTCAATATCAAAAAAACAAACAACCCAATTCAAAAATGGGCAGAAGACCTAAATAGATATTTCTCTAAAGAAGATATACAGACTGCTAACAAATACAGGAAAGTATGCTCAACATCACTAATCATCAGAGGAATGCAAATCAAAACTATTATGAGGTATCACCTCACACAGGTCAGAATGGTGATCATTAAATATCTACAAACAATAAATGCTAGAGAGGGTATGGAGAAAAGGGCATCCTCTTCCACTGTTGGTGGGAATGTAAATTGATACAGACACCATGAAGAACAGTATGGAGGTTCCTTCAAAAACTAAACATAGAACTACCATATGACCCAGCAATCCACTACTGGGCATATACCCTGAGAAAACTATAATTCAAAAAGAGTCATGTACCACAGTGTTCATTGCAGCACTATTTACAATAGCCAGGACATGGAAGCAACCTAAGTGTCCATCGACAGATGAGTGGATAAAGAAGATGTGACACATATATACAGTGGAATATTACTCAGCCTTAAAAAGAAATGAAATTGAGTCATTTGTAGTGAGGTGGATGGTCCTAGAGTCTGTCATACAGAGTGAAGTAAGTCAGAAAGGGAAAAACAAATACCGTATGCTAACACATATATATGGAATCTAAAAAAAATAAAAGGTCATGAAGAACCTAGGGGCAAGACGGGAATAAAGACGCAGACCTACTAGAGAATGGACTTGAGGATACGGGGAGGGGGAAGGGTAAGCTAGGACAAAGTGAGAGAGTGACATGGACATATATACACTACCAAATGTAAAATAGATAGCTAGTGGGAAGCAGCCGCATAGCACAGGGAGATCAGCTCGGTGCTTTGTGACCACCTAGAGGGGTGGGATAGGGAGTATGGGAGGGAGATGCAAGAGGGAGGAGATATGGTGATATATGTATATGTATAGCTGATTCACTTTGTTATAAAGCAGAAACTAATTAACACCATTGTAAAGCAATTATACTCCAATAAAGATGTTAAAAAATAAAAAAGCTTTTGCACAGCAAAGGAAGCCATAAGCAAGATGAAAAGACAACCCTCAGAAAACAAATACCGTATGGGAACACATATATATGTAATCTAAGAAAAGAAAAAAAATGATTCTGATGAACCAATGGTCAGGGCAGGAATAAAGACGCAAACGTAGAGAATGGACTTGATGACACAGGGAGGGGGAAGGGTAAGCTGGGACGAAGTGAGAGAGTAGCATTCACATAACACACTACCAAATGTAAAATAGATAGCTAGTGGGAAGCAGCTGCATGGCACAGGAAGATCAGCTCGGTGCATTGTGACCACCTAGAGGGGTGGGATAGGAAGGGTTGGAGGGAGGCACCAGAAGGAGGGGATATGGGGACATATGTATGCATATAGCTGATTCACTTTGTTATACAGCAAAAACTAACACAACATTGTAAAGCAACAAACTCCAATAAAGATGTTAAAAAAAGAAAAAAACTAGTAAGTGGAACTCTCTGTACTGGGTCAAGTGCTTTTGCTTCTCCAGTGTAGCTCTTGTTATTTACTTGCAAGTGGGGGAGTGTGATTAGTGTTTTCCCATCCCTGGATGTGTGTGAAACCATAATCCAGACATACTGAATCATAATCTATAGTACTAGGATTTTGACATCTGCATTTTCTGAAAACTACCCTGCTCAGCGTTGGGAACTCATCTCCTAAATAATACTCTTTTTTTTTTTTTTTTTTGCTTGTTGATTCATTTGTTTCCATTTTTTTTAGTGTGGCAAAAAATGAAGAACCATCTTAATCATTGCTAAGTGTACAGTTCAGAAATGTTAAGTATAGTATTCCCACTGTTGTAGAAGTCTTTAGAATTTTTTCATCTTGCAGATTGAAAGTCTAAACCCATTAAACACTAATTTCCTCTACTTTTTTCCATTATTTTATTTTGAAATAATTTTGAACTCACAGGAGGGTTGCAAGTACAGTACTGAAAACTTTTTTTCCTTGAATTATTTGAGGTTAATCTGCAGTGTATTTTCTACAAACAAGGACATTTTCCCACATAACCATAGCACAACCATCCAAACCAGGAAATTAACACTAAAACATTGCTACTATGAAACACACAGACCCAGTTCAAGTTTCACCAATTCTCCTAATAATGTCTTCTATAGTAATAAGATCCTCCTGAGGATTACATGTTACCTTCAGTTATATGTCTTTCATTTCCTTCTCTTTGAAATAGTTCTTCAGTATTTCTTTGATTTTCATGACCTTGACTCTTACAAGTGCTATAGGCCAGTTATTTTACAGAATTGACCTCAAATTTGGATTTGTCTATTTTTCCTCAATTTTCAATCAGGTTGTACCCTGCAAGAAAAATATAGAAGTGATGCTGTGTTCTTCTTTATGAATCCTGTCCAATGGTACATGACTTTGATTTGTCCTGTTACCAGTTATGTTAACTTTCATCACAAAATTAAGTGGTACTTTCTAAGTTTCTCCACTATAAAGGTATACTTTTAAACTTTGTAATTAATAAGTACTTTTGGGGAAATACTTTGAGACATGTGTTTCCCTTTTCTCATCAATATTTTACAGGCTAGTTTTAGCATCTGTTGATGTTATGATAATTATGACTATGGGAGTTTCCAAGTGGTGATTTTGTAAATTTAAATTTCATTCTACTTTTATTAGTTGGCATTCTACTATAAGGGCGAGCATTCACTTCTTTCCATTTATTTATTTGTTCATTTATATCTCCATGTACTCATAGATTGCTGTTTTATTCAATGAGCTATAATCTGTAGTATCATTATTATTTCTTTTGGTACTGAAGTTACCCCAGCTTTGCATGGAAGAAACTCCTTCAAGCTGACTTCTATGCTCTTTTGATATACCACATTTCGTTTTGAGTCCTTCATTATTTTTTGCACAAGAATATATTCCAAGTTTTTTTTGCCATTCCCTGAGCCATTTCCTGCCCTAGCTTTGAAATCGATAATTTTTCAGTGAAGCTCTTTTTCCTTTCCATGAAGAAAATATTTGGAAACCAAGGTATGGGATCTCAGTGTACTCACTGATTTGGGAAGGAGGTGTGTATATATATATATATATGTATGTATGTATTTAAGTATATATATATACACAGATGTAAAAAATCTCTTCACATATATATTGAAAATCATGTGTTCATACCAGTATTTCCAATTACACTTTTCCACCACAGTATTTATTCTAGTTCTCTTTCTCCCTATAATTGTGCCCCCCTTCTTGATCAGTGAAAACCTCTTTTAATATACTCACTTATGATGAGAATCCTCCCTGCATGTAACCCGTCTTCCACTATCAGCACTGCCTCTGTGTCCTCTTGTACAGGTGCCATTGTCAGCTCTGCTCAGGCTCCAACCCCTCCCCTCCCTCCACAGCACACACCAGCTCACCTCCTTCCCCACGTGAATCTCCACTTTGTGGAAGATACTATGAAGATTGTTGAAAAGACAGCAAGGGATTTAGAATATTATATATACTTAGTTGATAAAGCAACATTAGGGTTTGAGAGCACTGGCTGCAATTATGAAAGAAGTTCTACTGGGTAAAATGCTATCAAACATTGTCGCATACTACACAGAAATTGTGAAAGGAAGAGTCAATCAATATAGCAAGCTGCATTGTTCTCTTATTTTAAGAAATCACCACAACTCCCCCCAACTTTCAACAATCACCACTCTGATCAGTCAGTAGCTGTCAACACTGGACCAAGACCCTCCACCAGCAAAAAGATTATGACTCGCTGAAGGCTCAGATGATGGTTAGCGTTTTTTAGCAGTAAGGTATTGCTATTGTGTACTTAATAGACTACCATATAGTGTAAACATAACTTTTATGGGCACTGGGAAACCAAAACATTTGTGAGACTTGATTTATTGTGATATTAGCTTTACTGTCGTGGTTTGGAACTAAATCAACAATATCTTTGAGGTATGCCTGTGTTAATATTGTCCAAAATATGGTCATAACTTCTACTTTAAACAATTTATTTCTGCTACTAAACTGGCAATTTTCCAGCAATTGTAAGGATTTCAAATTTGAAAAATGGAGGCAAGGTTGTTGAAAGAAAGAACACAACAATATCTGGTGCTAGGTAGAAAGTTGCATAAATGTCTATAATGCATATTTGGAGGAACTTTCTGAGTCCATCCTTTTTCCTTTCTCTTTTCCTCACTGCTTTGCTCAGCTGAATAATAATAACCTTATTCTCACAATATATTTTTTGGAGATGGATAGATCAAAGACTTGAGTTTTATTCCTCACTCAGTGATTATATGAGGTTGAAAAACTACTTTCATATTTAAATATTGATCTATTCATCTATGAAAGTGTATGAGATGTACATTTAGTGTTTCAAAGTGCTTCCCAAGTACAAAAATGTTTCACTTCAGAGCCCAGTAATTTGAATTTTAAAGGTATATAAAGCCTTTTAAATTGTCCATTATTATTATTTATTTACATTGTTCAGTCACTTTTTAAGTGTACATATTGGATTTTGTGGTCAGTTTTTAGCATCTTTATCAATAACATTCCTACTCAGCTGAATTTTTATTCTGGTGACTTCCTATTTGACCTAAGAAACTGGAATAATTCCAATTAGCATGCCAAAGTTTCCTCAAAAATTAATATTTTTGAGCCCTATATCCCCTGATTGTATTTTACTTTGGAAGTTACACATTAGCATGACCTGGGTTTGGAAATATCTGATGAAATTCATAGGAAGAACCCCACATCTATTAAGATGTACATGAACAAGAGGTATAGAAAGCACAGATGTAATAATATGGAGGGAAAGAAGCCACACACAAGAAGCTGTACCATGTGATTTCATTTATATAATGAACAAATACACGTAAAGCTAATCTATGCATCTGGTTGTGGGATAATATAGATAGTGACTGGAAAGGAGCAAAAGGAAGCTCCCTGGAGTGCTGGTAGTTTTCTATTTCTTATTCTGAATACTGATTGCAAGGGTGTGTTCTTTTTGGGAAACTTCAACTAACTGCATTTACAATGTCTATACTTGTGTTTGGTATGTTATCCTTCAATAACAAGTTTTAAAAACCTATGTCCATGTTTCACAACACAGAGGCGTCTTCACTTGCCAATGCTCATCTGTTTATCAAACACAATTCTACTAAAATAGAAAAAGTGTTGTTAGCTATTACAATTTTGCTGAGGCTCTCACAGAACTTGTAAATCATCCATTAGGAGATGTTTCTTGGGGCCAAGAACTCAATAAAGTCCAAGGTGACTTTTTGGCAAAGTCATTTGTCATTTTCAAGTCAGCATGGTTTTGGCACCTGTTTGTCAGCAAAGACTGCCACTATTAGAAATTCACTTTTAGCAAAGGTTTTCTGCTTCTGACCAAATGGATTGTGATACAGCAGAAAAAGTCAGTGAAGTTGTCCTGGCCATATTAGTAATCAATACAGGTGGCTGATTCAGTAATTTCATGATTGATATGACTTGTTGATTCTATAGTTTGAAGACAGACTATAGCAAGCAGTATTGTCTGGTCACACTAGCCTACAAGAATGCATCTTCTATAAATGTGTTCAAATTCAGCTTGGACTTACTTGCTAGGTATTCTGGATGTTTACCTTTTAGTGAGGTATATTTCTCCCTTTGATCTGTTTTTTCTGTTGTTGATAGTGGTGATGATTTTTTGTTTTGTTTCTTTTTATTTTTTACAGGATTTTTTTTCAGGCATTAGAGATAATATCCTTATGGACTTTATCATCTTTCATATTAGCTCTCAATACAAAATGACATGCTTAACAGCTACAATGATTTTATCCAATTTTCTCTGGAACAATTTGTGACTGAACTGGTGAGTATGTGATGCCTAAGGGAATGCTAAATATGGTCAATGTTGAACTTTCTCTCATTTCACTTTCTCTCTTGTGCACATATGTAAAATAAAATTGCACATAAAAACTGGGCTGCAGAATAGCTGTTCATAAAAATAATCAAGGTAGGCATCTGGTTAAGACATGTGCTCAATTGTTTTGTTTAGCTTATTTAGAGCTCATCATTTTTAACATTTCTGTAAGTAATTCTCTAGTCTTTATAAAGCATATTCCAGTCTGGATTGTTTGTGCCTCCAAAAATAACTCATTAGAATAACTTTCAATAGTGACTATCTTCTATTTCTTAATATATTTAGTTGTGTTGTTCTCATGCTCACTTCCAATTAAGGTAAAATTTTAAGCAATTATCCCCATGTTATCATTGGTCAGAATGCAGTTCTGTTGAATTGCATAAACCTTACGTGTTATCAGAAAGTGGAGAACTGCCTTTCTCATTAGAGCTTCTAAGGAATTGCTATAATTGATCATGCTTAAATGCTTAATAAATCTTCAAGGTTTTTTTGTATTTCTGTTAAACTCAGCTATAATTAATGCCAGAATCTCCCACCAGGTGTAAATATTTGGATTTATTTTTTAAATCTAGTAGAAAAATAAATTTTACTTCTTGGAGGGTTTAGGAGATGGGAAGAGTAGATGGACATTCACTTTTACTGAAAATATGCAATGTTCTAAATATTAGCAAATATTAGTTGAGGTAATTTACATGGTTTGGTTATTCAGCTTAAATTTGAGCTGTGGCTTATATTACACATTGTCGATGTACATTGTTTCTAATTATTTTATATGGTTTAAAAAGTATGTCTTTAAAAGAAATTCAGAAAATTCGCCTGACATACATGCTTTGACCTCCTAAGAAATGTACACTTGTATCAGTATTGAATATTGACCAGTGCTCCAATATAAGGAAGTTACTGTTTTGAAATAAAGCAAAGTTTTATTTTCCAAAAAAAAACCCCAAGAAACTCAGTTTTCTTAAATCTGATAGATCACATATCCGATTGATTCAGTTTTTTTTAATGAATAAATTTAGCTTGTTGAATAAATAGTCATACCATTGAAAGTATGTATCAGTAATCATTTCATGCCTCAACCAGCATGGCTCACTGACCAGTGAATAGACTAAATTTCATTAAATGGCTTAAATGTTTGGAAGTTTTATCATATACACTAAAATCCATGGTCAGAGTTGTCTAGTAATATTACTTCTAAACTTAAATAAGTCCTTAGCTTTTGAAATAATCATCTTTTCTGTCTATCTGAAGTACTTTCTGCTTAGAATGACTGTGAAATGATACTAAACCTGGCCTCCAGTTAAGCTGGTACCACATCACCATGGACAGATCTAGCTGTGAACAAAACTGAATGAGCATGAATTTAGTAACAGGAAGATCTGAATAATCCAGAGAGGCAGAGGGGTGGGGCTTGTTCAGGCAGGATTCTGATCAAGGCCTTATGAACAGTGGGACAAGTAAGGGCATACTAACGTAGGGAAAATCCAAACTGTGACAGAATAAGAGAGGCAGACCAGATGCTTAGACTATAGCTAGTATTATTTCCGTGAGTGGTCTTTAAAAGGCAGTTCAGAACCAGAGCTCTGTATTTTCCATTTTATTTCATTTTTAAATATGTAAGTAGAGAGTATTTTTTTTCTGTAATTTTATACCCCTTCACCTATTTCTCCCTCCACCTCTGCCTCTGGCAGCCACCAATCTGTTCTCTGTATCTATGAGCTTGGGTTTTTTTTGTTTTTGAAATTTTTTTATTTTTCAGAATCCATAAATAAAAGAGATCATGTTTTTTAAACATGAACTATTTCAATCACATAGAAAAGTATAGAGAATAATTTAACAAACACCTGTATACCAATAAACAACTTTAGAAAAAATAATGCATATTTTCTTTAGATGTTTTATTTTTTTAAGTAAAGAAAAAAATTACTATAGGTAGAGTTGAAAACTTCTGCATGCCTCACCTGCTTTCAGTGTTCCCTGTCTTCCAGAGTTTTCTTCAACCCTAAGATTCATGTGTACTAATCTCATGCTTGTTTCTGTTATTGCATGTTTTTGTGTGTGAGTTTTTAACTGGGTTTTGTTTTTTTAACTTTAAATAATAAGCATTATTCTCATCGTTCTAAAATCTACCATTTAATTTATTATTACATCTGTTAATATATGTATCTTTTGTTCAGGCAATTTAACTGCTGCATAGAATTCTATTGTATGGATATACTAAGCTCACTTTTCCTATTGATGAACTTATATCCAGGGGATATATATACCTGTTTGCTTATGTTTAGAACATATGCTCAGTGAGAGCAGGGACTTCGTTTCATTCATTACTATATTGACAGTTCCTAGAAGAGTCATTCAAAAATCCTTTGTTCAGTGAGTGAACAAATGCATGAATAAACATTTACATTTTATCCAACTGATATATTGCTCAATTTTACCATTGAGCAATATATCAGTCTAATTATGGCAGGAAATAGACAGTATGCTCAAGCTGAATTCTTTGAGAAAGAGCTCGATAAAGGAACTATTTTAAAAGAAACAGACAAGGTGTAGGAAAACCTCAAGGGTTACTTCACAATTTCAGGGCTAATCACCAAACTTAAGCCTGAGGGAAAAGGAGGAGTGAGTGGTAATGAAAACTAGGTAGAAAGATCTCACGGAAAGGACTGCCTTAGCTGTGACCTTAACTAGAGACAATTTAACAGGAAGGAGGCTGGTGTGTGGAGTGGAAACACTCTGAACTCCCTCTCCTGTCTTCCATAGATCTCTCGCTTTGTGTCCTCTTTAGATGAACACAAGCACAGCCAAGGATGCCAAGGGCGCCAAGGACTCCACTGATACTTGTTCATAGAGTTCAGCCCTACAGGTACATGGCTGGCTAGAGAGTGTCATTAAAGGGGCAAACAGAAGCTATCCAGTTCCAGCACAGTGTTTCAATGAACTTTCTTACACTTTTCCTTATGCATATTATTTAGAGCTGCTTTAGTGTAAATATCAAGAAATGAACTTAGTAGAATTTTCTCCTACTACACCAAATAATACAAAATTGCTATCTACACCTGAAACCTGTGATCCAATCTCACTAAAACTGGTATAAACAGACATTATCTTCCTCATGATGTAAGGAAATAGAAAGCACATACCACCACCCATGAAATAGTCATGCCTAAGATGTAAAATGTCAACCTAAAAAAGATGCAAGATCAAATTATCAATTTACAAGAATGAATGGCATGGGGAACAAGTTAAGGCACCCTAAGAAACCATTCAGCCATATCCAGGATGTGGGACAGTCTATAGGACAAGTGACCCAGTTTTTTCCAACATACCAAATACATGGGGATAAAAAGGAAGGAAAGAGCATCTTATCAGTTTTAAGAGACCTAGGAGACATGAGCACTGAATACAATATGTAGACTTCAGCTGAATTTAATCCAAACTTACAACAACAATGATATTGTTAAAAGAGTTTCAATTATGGTCTGGGATTAACTGCTCATTTTTTAAGTGGGTATTAAAAATGCCCATGTTAGTAAGAGATGCATAGAAAAGCATTTAACAGATTTTTTATCTGTTAAATAACATTTGTGGGATTGTCTTTAAAAGAATCCAGTGAACAAACAAGCAAGCAAAAAGTTGGTGGGACTGGAGGAGTAGCAGAGGGTAAATGACATAATTTGACAAAATGCTGCTAATCATGGAAGTCAAGTAATGTGTACATGGAGATTGATCATATAATTCTCTCTACTTTCATGTATTTGATAATTTCCATAAAAAGCTTTAAAGGAAAAGTTAATAAAGATGACTCTAAAAATAATCAAGCTGATTTATTTTCACATTAGCAGAATATGAGTGTTTCCATTATCCACATCCTCCCCTTACTTACTATCCTAAGGTATAAGTATTTTAGTGAATCTGGCATAGGATTAATACTATTTCATTTTTCTTTAAATTTTTATTTCCCTGGGTAATAAAGAGGCCAAACAAGTATTCATGAGTTTACTGACCATTTCAGTTTTCTCCTATGTGAATTGTTTATATAATTTCTGTTTGACTGACTTTTTCCTAATGATATCTAATGGCTTTTTGTACATTTTGTATATTGCTCGGCAGCTACTTTCATTGAAAATATCCTCCTTCAGTTCAGTACCTGTTTTTCTTTTTTTACATTATTAATGTTGTCTTTTATATATGATTTTTTTAAAGGTAATCACATTTCCAATATTTTCTAAGAGAAAAAAAATCCCCCAAGTATATTTTCTGCTATTCTTTTTCTAATCATTTACAGTTTTCTTTATCTGGATTTTACTTTATATAAAAATATGAGATGAAAATCTATATTTTTTCCACAGATGGGTAATCCATCAATCATCTAATTTACAGAATCATCCACTAGTTCCCTACCGATTTGCAGTATGACTTCTTCTATGTACAAATTTCCAAATCATGTGTGAGTCTGCTTCTAGATCCTGTTCCATTAGAGTATTTGTACATCTCTGTGAAATTACTATACACTGAATTACTATAGCTTTACCATAAGCCTTGAAGTGTGCTTGTGCACATTCCCTGGACAGTTTTTTTCTTCTTTAAAATTGTCTTGTATATTCTTGTCTCTTATCTTTCTATGAACTTTACAGTCAAATTGTTAAGTTCCATAAAACAGTCACTGATATTTTGTGCGTGGATTGAAAGACTCAATGTTATCCGGATGGCAAAGTTTACCAAATTAATTTATAAATGCAATGCAAGTCCAATCAGACATTTATCTCTTTATATTCAAGTTTCTTCTATGACCTTCAGTAAAGATTTATCGTTTTCTCCATAAAGACTTTTTGCATTTTCTTAGATTTGTTTGAAAAATACCTTACATTTTTATTGCTATTGTGAATGTTTTTTAATATAATCTTTCACTCATTTATTGCACATTCAGAAGAATATTAATTTTGAATTCTTATGTCACCATAAATTTCATTAAACTCTTTTATTAACTGTAGTTATTTTACTGTAATTTTTTTTTTTGTATTTTTTAGGTAAAAACACAAAACTCAACTCATGGATGTGTCAACACTTGTATTTCTTCCAGTCTTTATACTTCCCTCCCCACCCCTAAATCTTATTTTGTTTTGCTGGCTAGGACCTCCAGAGCAGGGTAGAAAAGTGGAGAGCATAATGAATATGTCATTTTTCTTCCCAGTTGAAATGTCGATGCTGCTAAAGTTCTACCAGTAAATATAAGAATTTTTAATCTAGTTTATGTTGCTATCGTTTTGTTTTTTGTGCATATGCCTAACAGCTTAGGGTAATCACTTAACTATTTCAAATTTTCTAGGAGTCTATATCAGGAATAAGTGTGAAATTCTGTCAAATACCTTTTCAGGATCTATTGGAATGATTATCATATTTTTTCTTCTTTAATTTATTAATATGGTGTTATATATCGATTAGTTTGTTTAGCTGAATTATTAACATGGACAACTAAAACAATAATAAATATCTGATAAATTTTACATGCTGTAATCTTGCCTGGAATTTTTGAATCTGTATTTAAATATTGTCTATTTTTCTTATTTCTTTATACTTTGCTTTTTTCTTTAATTCTCTTTTCCCTTCCTTCCTTTTCTTTCCTTTCTACATATTTTTCCTTTCTCCATTTTGTGCTCTTCATTTTTACTACTATTATATGTATTACATCTATTTACAATATAAATACAAAAATGCCTTGTTATAATCATTGCTTTATACAATCAGATCTTGTAAAAAAGTTGAGAAGAAATGAGAACAAATCTATAGAGTCCTTTGTTATTTTTACCCATATATTTAATATTTATGGAGCTCATTTCTTCCTGTAGATTTGATTTAATATTTGATAACTTTTTCTTCTCAGTCTGAAGGATTTATTTTAGAATTTCTTGTAAGGCAAGTCTGGTAACAATACATTCTCTTAGACATTGTAAAGGAAAGGTTTTTATTTGACTTCCATTTAAAAATGGATATATAATTCTTGACAGTTTTTGTTTTTGTTTTTAAACACTTTCAATTACCATTCCACTGCCTCTGCCCGCTATAGTTTCTGAGGGAAGTCAGCCTTTATTCTAATTGTTGTTCTCCTAAACATGTTATTTTTCTCTTGCTGTTTTCAAATTTTTCTTTTGATTTTTTTTTTTTCTCAACAGTTTGACTGTATGTCTAGGTGTGAATCTGTTTGTCTTTACTCAACTTGGAATTTGTTGAATTTTTGACATTTATTGTTAGGTAGTTTTCAGCTTTTATTTCTTCAAATACTTTTTCTTACATCTTTTACTCTCTCCTTTCCTGTTGGAACTCATTATTATTTATCCATTGGTACAATTGATATTGTTTCCCAGGTTTATGAGGTTTCCATTTTTCTTCAATTTATTTTTTTCTCTCTGTTCTTCAGATTGGATAATTTCTGTTGCTCTATTTTCAAGTTCACTGATTTTCTTCTGTCTTCTAAAATCTTTTGTTGAGCTCCTCAAGTGAACTATACATTTCATTTATTGTACTTTCCAACTCCAGAATTTTCATTTACCCTTTTTAAAAATAATTTTCATCTCTTTTTTGAGATTATTTATTCACTATATCATTGTTGCTATATTTTTTAGCATAGTTTCTATTATTATTTAAACTTATTTATTATAGTTGCTTTAAAGTCTTTACTTAATCTAACATCTTGGGACACTCAGAAAAAATTTCTATGAATGCCATTTTTTTTCTGTGTTTGAGCCACACTTTCTTGCTTCTTTGAATGTCTCTTGATTTTCAGTTGAATACTGGATATTTTTTGATAATGTATTAACAACTCTAGATTTGGCTCTTACCTCCCTCTAACCTGAGTTGTTGCTATTTGTTTGTTTGTTTATAAACTTGCCTAGACTAAATCTGTGAAGTTTGTCTCCCTAGTAATGTTATGACCATTGATCTCTGATCAAATGTTTGGTTGGTTTTATTTTTAAGCAAGGGTTCCTGGGTTGGCATAGGTTAGAGATCACCCAAAGACTGGCTAGAGTTAGTGCTCAAAAATTTCAAGCCAGTAAAGCTTCAACTCTCAGCTGATGAATCTGTGCAAGGGCTGAGGGTACATTCAAATTTCAGGTCATTTTCAAATCTGCATTACTTCTTATATTCTGCTAGGCTCTCCCTTGACTATTCTGTATTCATTTGCTGCCCCCGCCCAGTCCTGTGGACTGGATATGTATGGGTGGCCTGTGCCCGCTCTGATCACCTCTGCACATGTGCATAGCCTCTGGTAGATCCTGGATATATGGCAGATTTATTACGCTCTCTATGGCTGCCTCATTTCCTGGAACTCTCTGTTAAATCCCCTGTTAGTCTGCTGGCACTCCCTGTTTGCTTACTACTGAATCAACACCTTGACAACACAAATCAAGTGAGTCTCTTCCAGCAGAAACAAAGCTGCCAGTTTTACAGCTTGCCATGCCCATGCTTTCGGTGAAGGGCCGTGATGACAGAACTCAGCTGCAGGCAGGGAGAAAGAGAAGCAGCCTAGGAAAGAATGCCACATATCTACACTGTTCTTTCTCAACGTTCATTAATAAATGTGTTTTTCATGAATAAACACTTCTCAGTTTGTTGTATACCTTTGGTCAAATTCCAGAGTGCTGATGAAATTGTTGGCTTTGGACATTTTGTCCCACTTGATAGTTATTTTTAGCCAGTGGAGTTGTCAACCTCTTTACTCCATCATAGGGGAAAGTCAGATCTCTATTATACTTTTTTATGCTCTACAATTTATAGGACAATCTAATTTGCCAAGTGATTACACCCTTTGAGTTCATTCATAAGTGTTTCAAAAGCCTCTGAGGTCTGAACACTTCCCTTTCAGAGCCCTTTAATTGTGGTCCCCTGAATCAGCAGGATGTCTTACTGTCGCCTAAATGGTTTCTGTTTCCAATGTAGATTTGACCTATACTTGCTCTTTCCTGGCCAAACTAGAGTTTTCTTCTGGGTAAATCAAATTTGGTTTATTGATTTATCAGCTTTTAGTAGACTTGAGATGTCGCTCAGAAAATTATTTTATCTTAAATTTCTTCCACCATGTTAATAAATTCATAATTCTCAGCTAGCAGCTCTGCCTCTGCCACATCCCACATATTTAGTATGGCCTTGCTTTTAATATACAAATTTGTAGTGAACAAACATGGACTTAGCTTTGCTGACACATATTTACTGAGCTATCTATAATAGGTTCCCTTGTTCCCCCTTTTTTTTACTTCTATCTATCTATTTTATCTATTTTTTTACTTCTATACTAGCACATAATTTCAGTCTCCAGTTCTGCATTACAATGGTTTTTCTTTTCATGAACAAATGATTCCTACATAAAATTTCAGGTAGTAGTAGCTTCACTTATTATTAAGTAATAAGTGACAAGGAAAATGACTGTGAGATTCCTGGGTGATAATAAATATCAGTTACTACCTCACCCTGATGCTAGTTTCAATGATCTTGAGGGTTAATGGGAAGAGAGCAATAGCTATTAGTCTTTGATTAGTTATGTATACCAGATGCCATGGTTTAACTGCATTATTTTACTTGAATTATTTAATGCAGTTCTCACAATAAAACTATGAAGTAGGTATTGTTAATATTCACATTTTTAAAGTTAAGAGATTTAAGGCATGGGACATAGGTTTGAAATCTTACTGAAGAGACCAGTATGGTAAGGTCACATACTGATCAGAATAGATGCTGGCTTCATACAACCAGGATGGCTTTCCTGGTGCTTACAGAACTAGAGTTGCTGAGGGGGGAAGTAATAAAAGGGTGAATCAGTATTGCATTTAGCTGCAAATGACAGAAATTTCAAATAATAACAGCTTATTAAATAAGGGATTCTATTTCTTTCATACAACAATAAATCAAGGGTTAGAATGGCCCTGGATTGCATATGTCTTCACTATAACATGTCCATGCACTTTTTATCTTCTTACTTTGTCTGTGGCTTTTGTCCTCATGATCACAAGATGGAAGCTGAATCTGCAGACATCATGTCAGTATTCTCAAGAGAGAAAAAAAAAAACTGGTGAAGGGCAAAAGGTCAAAGAGATAGACTTGTGCCTTTTATAAAGCTTTTCTTGATTCTGTCTCCTGAATGCATTGAATACTAACAGCACCAGACATTAGGTGCCTCCTGATGTGATAAGATATAAAGTATCCACATAGAATTATATATTATTTTTTATAAAGTAGTCTTGCCAAGAAGTTGAACTTGAATCTAATGAATGAAACCTTAGGCTAACTTCCAATTACAGTCAATACAGGGCTAAAGAAACAAGTTAAATGACACCAAGAAGAAGCAATCATATATATTCAGAAAATAGGCCATTCTATGGGACAAGTAACGAGGTTTCATCAACAATTCAAAGATATGAAGAAAAATGACAGAAAAAGGATGGGTAAGATTATTCTAGATTAAAAGAGGTTTAGGAGACACCACAATCAAATACGAGTAATCTTTGTTTGCATCCTGATTCCAAATGTCATTTTTTGAGAGAGAAAAATTTTAATTAGACTTAATTTTAAATGGTATTAATAAAATAATGTTGATTTTGTGGGTGTGGTAATGGCAACCATGTGGTAATATCATCCAAATGGTTTTGTAAAGAAAATGTTCTTACGTTTGAAAGATGTATATGGACATATTTATGGGTGAAATGATACAGTTAGATATTTGCTTTAAATATTTCAGCAACAACGACAGCAATAAATAGAAAATGGGGTTTAGGAAAAAATGTAGAAAAAGGACAGGAAGCACAGGACCAAGTCACAGGATCTGTCCAAGTACATTTCAATGCATGAACTGAAACAGGAAAAAAAAACAAAAAGGAAGATAAAAACTGGAAAAAAAAGGGTTAAAACTAGTCAACAGCCTCAAAAAGTTAGGTTTTTTTTTTTTTCATTCCATTTTTTTTGCAGGGCTATGCTTGGGCTAATCTGCAAATTCCCTGGCATCTCACCTTTGGAGGCTATTCACTTCTTTCTGCTGTGCCACTCAGATGTTATGGTTACTCGCTCTCCCTTGATTTCACCAATAACCACAGATGTATTGGAATATACAACACATTGGAAGGAATATGACCACACTTTACTGATGTTCAGGGACTTAGCAGATGATCACGTAGCAGAAACACAAACAACTTAAAATTAGGTTAAGGCTTTGGCTTCCCAAACTATTTCTCAGCCCCCGCATCCCGCTCTCCTCATTGTTCTCCCTGACAGTTCCCAGAAAGTTCCTATACATTATTATACAGAAGAATGTAGATTTCTACATCCATTTGTATTTCCAAATATCTCAATGTATCTGGTAAATGATACACCATCTCTTCCTAGTTTCATCCTTTCCCTTTCCCCTCTGTAAGAAGAGGAAGATATAACAAGATTTGCTTCCTTACTGATATAAACTATGTTAGGCCACCACCTCCCTACTCCCAAAAAGTAAAACTAGCTATATTAATTTTGGTTTTAAATACTTTTTTCTTTCTATGTCAAATGTGTTTACCTAATCAAAATCATACTTTATATCAGGTGGAATACCGTGCATCCATTACCAATCCCAGGGGAGGACTCTAAATGCTTTTGCCCATTGCCTCCTGGTATTGAGAGTCACCAAGGAAACCATGGCGCGATCAAGCACTGAATGAAATAATGTTTTACTTCTACAAAGAAGAGACAGAGCAAGATCAACTTTAGTAGTGGGTGTCCGTCGGCCCCCAGGGCAATTAATCCATGTACCGCCCACCCCCTCGTGTGCCTGGACGCTATCCCTTCCTTGCAGAGTACAGATATAAAAGTAGGTTTGGCCAGGTACCCTATGATACACTTTAAACAGAGACAAAAAAAAGTGCTGATTGAGCCCTAGTAAGGAAAGATATTCCCACCCAAGGTGACAGGACTGACACAGGTTGTATGGGCTCTTTTCTCTCGGTAAGGATGTGTTCCAGACCCAAGGCCCATTCTCATGTGGCTGACTGGGGGTGGAAAGACTATGCACATAAGACTGCCTTTCCTAATACTTTATATACTATTTTAATTTTAATTTTGCATTTTTCATGTTCCTAAGTGTTATTGGCAATTTTATCATTCTTGTCTCTTATCAACTCCCAAAAGGAAAAAAATGTTCTTACATATCCTTTGTTATTGTCACCCACTGTGGAAGATAGATTAGCTATATTCTTCTCTGTCTTCACAATCATGTTATTTCAGAACACTTTGATACAAAGACTTTTCCTTACTGTGACTGCTGGAACAATGTATACTCCATAATAGTCATGGCTGTAATAATAATATTAAAGAGTAATGATGAGCAAGCAGTTCTGGGTTTCTGTTTTTCCATCTGCAAAAGGAAGAATTTAGGATGAGCAATAATAACACCTCCAAATTTAAGTTTTTATTCAAAACTGTGTATTTTTTTATTTGCCAAATTGAGGAAACTCCATGGCATAAAAATATCAACTAACCTCCCAAAAACAGAATTAAAAGACAAGGTAAATATTAATTTCTGTCCTCTTACTATATTTGTCTAAGAAGATAAAATTCCTAAGATTTACTTTCCCAAGTTACAACAAAATTCTATATGGACAGCAAACCCAGATATAAATGTTATGAACTAGCTTGCTCTATAGAAGTCACACACACCATCGAAACTTCTGTATCCACACACAGAGTTGGAAATGGAGGTCCATTTTTCCTTTTGGGAGGAGTGACTTTAAAGAGGCATCAAGCTGGATACAAAAGTAAAAGTCTATTAAGTGGTGGTAATGTCAGACCTCTTCAACGCCTTTTAGGGTAAACTATTCCCAGCCTTTGAATCAATCTATTTGAGCAGCATCCCCTATAAGCTCTAACAAATGCATATAAATAGAGGACAAGATTCGCATCCACAATGTCTTTGCCAGCACTGAGATGGTGATTAATGAAACACTGCTGGGCTGGAGATTTGTAAAGACTGGATGGCAGCAGGATTCCCAAGGAGCTTTTGAATTGGAATTGAAGAAGATAAGTTCAAGCAGAGAGGGCAGAAGAAATGTTTTAAGGATGAACAAAATTGCAGCTTCAAGTAATGTATCCTAGATGTGGATTGCTGGGAAACCATGAAGAATGGGGTCATTCTTTTTGTTCAATGCTTCAGGTTGACTAAGTCTAAATTGTAGACCCGTGACTAAGAGCAGGCTAAGTGGATATACTAGAACCACATGGATTTAGACCCATAAGATAGAATATATGAATAATTTAAACAGTGCTCATCTGCTGTCTTCTTCTGAACTACCTGTGGGAAAACCTCCTTGCTTAATCATTTGCAAAGTAAACACATTCCTGAGCCTACACAAATTTCCATTAGTTTTAGAATCAACAATTTTAAACAAACAGTTGCAAAGTTACCAATAATTCAATTATTTGTAATTACAAATAATTCATTACAAATAACTCTTTTACACCTGTAGTAGGTTTCTCATTTTCTTTTAAACCACGAAACCCCTTGTTCATCGATTTATTTTATAATCTCGAATCAATTAAATAATATTTTTATCATTTATGTTTCCATTTAATTCAGAATACATTTCTGCATTTGTCTTAATTGGCTATAATTTATTTATTTTTAAGAATTATCATGAGCTTACATGTATCACACACTGGACTAAAGACTTCATTTCTTAATTCATATAAAAACCATCTTATTGGGGCTTCCCTGGTGGCACAGTGGTTGAGAGTCCACCTGTCGATGCAGGGGACGCTGGTTCGTGCCCCGGTCCGGGAAGATCCCACATGCCGCGGAGCGGCTAGGCCCGTGAGCCATGGCCGCTGAGCCTGCGCGTCCGGAGCCTGTGTTCCGCAACGGGAGAGGCCACAACAGTGAGAGGCCCGCGTATCTAAAAAAAAAAAAAAAAAAAACCGTATTAAATATTTTTGTATTCGCTCCAATTTTATAACAGGAATCTGAGGAAAAGTGAGGATAACTAGTAGTGAATGGTAAAGCCAGGCCTCAATCCTACATCTCTCTATCTCCCAGAATAATCATTTTCTACTATCTCATATAAGTTATGAAAGCACCCAAATCATGTTTTACCAATTCCAGGAACTCAATGACTCTTACTGATTTTTTTCCACTTTATAAATTTGCAATATAAACAGATTTTTAATCATTCATCAATCAACACGAATTTAGTAAATTTCAGCTAATTTTAGCACTTCTAATATAGTCTGTGGTTGAGTCCCCAATATTCATTCAGTTCCTGCTGATAATATAAACAAGTCACTTAATCTCAATCCTCTTGCCTGGTTAGTGAAAGGAAAGGCATGTCTCTTGGTCACTTTGGGTAAAGAGAGGAACACAGAGCACGAGGATATTCTACTCTCTTGGGATCAACTAGCCTTAGATTGAGGACAGTAGTGTGAATGAGAGAAAGAACTTAAGTCATTTGTCACATTGTGAGCTCCTGAATCTACTGCCTCTGAGCCCAGCCCTACTTATAAGCCTCTGTGAGCTTATACATGTAGTATTTTAAGCTAGCTTGAGTAGGGGTTCCTGTTAGTTGCACTCAAAAAGTAGGAGTAGTAAGAACTCAGGATTGGTAGGTATCATAGGATCAAATTAGAGTGTATCTGAAAGCCAGCAAAGTGGACAACTGGTTCTGTAGAAAACAAAGAGACATTCTCAGTTATCAAAGTGATAATGGCATGATGCAAAATGTCATTAATACCACTGGCCTGGCAGTGTTATGCAACATAAATTGGTATAGTGTGGTGATACTTTGGCCTAATATTTAAGGCCTAAAGTGAATAGAGCTTGTATCAGAGGGAGGACAGGAGATGAACCCAAGATGTAGTAAGGAATTATAAGATTTTTATTCTCTTACACTGAGTTATTAGCTAAATTCTTCAGATAAAGAAAAAGTAAATAAAAAAGATGAATATGAGTTTCCCAGTTTGAATAATAATAACCCTTATATAGAGTCTTTCAAGGTGCCTATCATTGTTCTATATATTGACTCATTTAATTATCAAACAGCTTTATCATTATCTCTCTTTTAAAGATGAGAAAACAGAGTAAGTTGCCCAAGCCTCCTAGCTAGGGAATGGCAGAGGTAGGATTAAAATTTATGTACATAAATATCAAGTTGGAGTTTTGCAAGAAAGAATTCGGCCTTGGGAAAATAAAAGGTCTTAAACATATTGGGTCTGAGATAGTGATGAGGCTCCTAGGTATCCAGGACCAGAGTTTAGGTGAAAGAATGGTCGAGGCAGTGAATAATCTTAGAACTTTAGATTTCACATCTGTGAATCATAAAAGCAGTAACCTAACAATATTTTATCAATTTAAAAAGCACTCAAGACTATTCTTGGCAAGAATTCAAGAGACTTACTGAATTAATAACCCTTTAATTTATACCAGAAATATAAAGAGTAAAAATTTTAAAAATACCAAAAAGATAAAACAGACTTTGGCAGTGACTTACTTTGCTCTTAATATGATGGTTATAAAAAAGTGTGTTTTCAAACAGGAATAGGGTTATTGTGTGATTAACATTTACCAGTTTATCTCACTATTATTCTGTTTTCTATCTAACTTGTTAGAAACACTAAGATATGACCATATTATACATATGCTGAAACAGCCTTCATTCTTCTTCTCACAATTTAGCAGTTAATCTATCACTCTGCATATGATTCTCTTTTCTTCAAAGATGACTCTATTTTTACTAAATTCCTTTAGTTATATAATCACTTGAAAAAGTGAGGAAGAGTTTGGGTGTGTGATAAAGTCTGCTTCCATGTATTTTGTGTTCAGGTTTACTTGATATATATGGAAGGAAGGAGAAGGAAGTGCCTGCCATTTTATGGATTCAGAAGAAAGCCTGGAGTTATGCCGGGGAAAGTCATCATTTCTTACTCTATCAACTGGAGATCTTTTATAGTTTTGGGATAATTAGTAAGATTACTGATCTATCATTAATTCAAATCTGAGTTTCAATTAATTTAATCAGACTATCAGATGGAAATCTAAGTAACTTGAGGCTTTGATTCAGTGGGAAGATAAAAGAAAGAAGGAAAACAAGGAATAAGGCATCAGACTCTATCTGTGTGGACCAATACTATATGCTGGCTGTATCACACTGTCATTTTAATTTTAAGACATTTTTTAAATTTGGATATACACAAATAATGTGATGTAATTAGCTTTATCAAATGAAATGTATACAGTAAACATTATTAACGTACACATGACCTATGAGGAATGTTTGATCTTAAGACTAACATCCCCTCCAGGGGCTTCCCTGGTGGCACAGTGGTTGAGAATCTGTCTGCCAATGCAGGAGACACGGGTTCGAGCCCTGGTCCGGGAAGATCTCACATGCCGTGGAGCAACTAAGCCCATGAGCCACAACTACTGAGCCTGTGTGCTGCAACTACTGAAGCCTGTGTGACTAGAGCCTGTGCTCCACAACAAGAAAAGCCACCCCAGTGAGAAGCCCACGTACCACAACAAAGACTAGCCCCCACTTGCTGCAACTAGAGAAAGCCCGTGCACAGCAACAAAAACCCAACGCAGCCAAAAATAAATAAATTAAATAAATTAAAAAAAAAAAAGGAAATGCCTTAAAAAAAAAAAAAGGACTAATGTCCCCTCCAGACAAAGTGGTTTCAAGGTGCACTATTCAGGCTGTGTTTCCTTAGCATCAGTTCATTTCAGGGAAATGTACAGCTACTCAGCTTAAATTTGACCACCTAAACTATTTAAGCCATTAGAAGCTTATTATAAAAATCTGATCAGTTAACATGACCAATCCATGTTTAATTTGAGAGTATATGCATGCAGATATTTAGTAGAGCATTAATACCATTTGAACTTTTCCTGGTTTTGTTTTTTAATACTTACTAACTGACACCTACTATGTGCCAGGAATGAGGATACAATAGGAAAAGCTGCACTGACCTCATCCTCAAGTCACTTAGTGACGGTCTAGTAACAAACACAGATGACATGGAAACAAAATGTTTTACTTCCAATTTTTTTTTAATAGATTTGGCCAGTTCTTATTAATGAACCATTTTACGTTATCATATGCCTTTGAGTTTTGAAGTTTTCACAAAAGAATTCTACCTCTGAAGCCCTCAGGGATAACTCTCTCATTTATAAATTTTCAACTTCATGGGAAAATATGCAGTTTCTACTTGAACTGACTTTCCTGAAATATGCTTTATGTCAGATAATTTATTACTACTTCAAATATATACTTTATGTAATTTAAAAACATATTTGTGTCACTGAATTATTCTATTTCTGACTTTGGATTAATTTAAAATAAGTAACTAAAGGAAATACAGTTAGGGAAATGTTAAAAAATTTTACGAAGGGAATATATCATATGAAAATAAATTCTGCTCCTTTCCTCCATTTTTCTCTTTTCCGGAAATTAAAGTAGGGCTGTTCCCTTGTTACTTCCCAAGGTAAGAACTGCAATCATTCAGTTGAATCAGACATTAATTGCAAGTTACTATTCATATGTTTATCTGGAGAGGATGAATAATAAGATATACACCCCCTGTAACAAAAGTAATATGAGATTATTTTAATCTAAGCATAAAAGCAAGTATTTAAGAGATAATTTTTAAATGACAAATATCCCAGATGTCCACTTGAGTTACATTCTGAAGAAGAAGTTGGAAAGTCTAATATTTGTTTAAAGTCTTTAAGAATATGTTTGGATAGATTGCAAAAGAATTATTATGTCCTCTTTTTTTTTTTTTTTTTTTTTTTTTGCGGTACGCAGGCCTCTCACTGTTGTGGCCTCTCCCGTTGAGGAGCACAGGCTCCGGACGCGCAGGCTCAGCGGCCATGGCTCACGGGCCCAGCCGCTCCGCGGCATCTGGAATCTTCCCGGAGCGGGGCACGAGCCCGCGTCCGCTGCATCGGCAGGCGGACTCTCAACCACTGCGCCACCAGGGAAGCCCTATTATGTCCTCTTTTAACACTTTTCAGAATTTTGACACCCTTTACTCTGCAGCATTCAGCAGAGGGTTTTATGTAAAAAGGGGTGCTAATGAATATGTGGAGAAAATGAATAAAAATACTTTTATTGAAGAGAACATGACTTAGGTCATGTTTCTTTCCCTCCCACCCATATCTCTGAAAATGTAGCTGAAGGCAATTGAATTTGTGTTTTATCTGAGGTGATGCACTGCTCTACATCCACTCCGGATGGCGAGGGAGCAGCAAAGGGGGTTACTGAGGCAGAATTAGACTAATCAAGTTTCGGTTTCCATTCCGCCTAGAGGGAAAGATGACACCTGCTTGTTGCAGTTTGAAAGTGTTGAAATCCTTTCTGCTTTCATGTGGTTACTATGCATATTCTCTGGTGGATTAAATGAGGGGAATGCATTATAGTTTTAAACTTTGATGCCCCATTAAGATGAATATGCACCTAATGAGCTGAAAAATTACCAAGGCTGCTTCCACCCACCCCCCACCCCTACTCTCATGGGGAACTAGCTAATCAGGATGAGAGTGTGTCTTCTGTGTTCTTAAACCACTGGCTATGAAATTTGGCCAAGGACCATATTCAAACAATGTTTAGTATATTAACAATATAAGCAATAAGTGGTGCTTCAAGTTTGCCTTTTAATAATGAATGCAGTAGTTTCATGTGATTTGGATATAAACAAGATATGTGCATAAAACCCAGTGGATATTATTCATTGGCCAAATATACTTACTATTGTCAGCGTTTCATAATTCCAGTAACCACCTTCACATATACACCTCACCAAAACATATAGAATATTTTGAAAAACAAGCAATTTTTGTCATCCTAGTAACACTTGATGTTTATTAAAAAAAAAAAAAACAAAAATACAGCAATTTGAGGCTGTCTGAATTTAAAATAATGTCCTTACTGCTTAGGTCAGGCGATATAAGAATGAAGCAATTTCAGGGGACAACACCAGGACCTGAAGCCAATTATATTTCAGTGTTATTCACGGATATTCCTACCTGCCAAGTGAAGTGTGGCAAGTTGTATTTACACTGTGATCCATGAGCATGGGTATGAAGCTCATTTTCTCTCGAGGGAAATCTAACAAACAGTTGACAGAGCAAAACACAGTTAGAAAGGAACAAATGAAAAATCTAATAAATATGATGCAAATTTTTCTTTAAACAGAGCATTTTATAATGTGTAATTCAAAGCAAAAGTTCAGCTTCTATATAAAGAAATCATGGCAGGAAACATGATGTTAACACTAAATCCTGAGCAAATTTGGTTCATAAGAGATCTCTTGCTTGGAGTGGAATTTGTATTTTTCCTATTTACTGACTTTTGTTGTAGTTGAAGAGGAAATAAATGCAAATATGTGTAGTTAGCCATTTTACTATTAATTAGAGTAATGCAAAGCATGCATGATAAATACTGAAGTAATATTCTGTCCTTAATCACATGTATAATTTTAATCTAGTTCAAGAACATTAATCCATTAACCTCAAAGAGATAAATTATGAGATGTTTTTAAAATTTTTGTTTAACTTCCACTAAATGTCAGAGCAAAATACAAATTCTTAATTCAAGGGTAAGAATTCATAGTTCTCTTAGAGAAGACTTACAAAAAATATTATTGCTTATGGATAGGTAAAAATCTGCATGAGTATGGGGTTATCAAAGCACAAAACAAACTACAGTCATATGATTTTGGAGTCAATCTTTTCCAAGGTTTTTGAGTAATGCATAAGAGGTAACATTTCAGAGTATAATTATAACAAAAGTGAAGATGAGACCAAACCACATATTTCCAGTTAAAATTAGTAAATGAGTTGGAATTTATTAGTTTCCTAAACCCAAATTTTCATGATTATGTTTGGTGAGTATAAACACTTCAATCACCAAAACTTAATGTTTTTATAAAAGTAAAACAAAAATGAATACAGCTTCAGTTCAAATATGTTTCTAATTTTTATAACTCTGGAGCATCCCTCCTTATAAATTATTTAGAATCTATTGGGAATTATTCATACTTCTTGCATTTAAGCTGAATATAATTGTCCAGCAATAAAATAGCATGATGCTCTTTCACTTAATAACGTTTTTCATCATTGTATTGTTTCCTGGACAACTTTTCCAGTTTTTACACACTGAGTTCTAGAATCATTATGATTAAATGCATAGAAAAATTTTCTTCTTATCAATAATTGTAAATGCTTAATAACTTAGACACAATTTTAGTTCTCAGTAATTTCAAAATGAATAAATCAGAAAATAATTGTGTACATTTTATTCACTTAAACATTTTTATAAAGGTATTTTCTTTAGACTTTTTCTTTCATTTATCCTTGGTTGTTAAATATTTTTATAATGATAATCTGGCATTATAAATAAGAAACCATTTTATCACATAGGAAATATTTTAATTGAAACTTAAAGCATACATACTACTATTAAAAAGTCTAGACACATATTTAACTTTGCTTTTATGTTCAACATGCAACACATTTTGAGTATTTATCTGTATTCAATCTCTCAAATTCCCTTTTATGATCATATACTTTATCTATGTTTGACAGAAAATATAGATATTAACAGACATGAAATACATGCTGACAGAAATATGAATGTATTCAAAAGACTTTTGACAAGTTTATGAATGAAAGATCCATGAATTATTAAGATATTATATATTAAGATATTATATTATTATTATATTATATAATATATATATTATATATAATATTATATATATTATATATAATATATATATTATTATATTATTATTATATTATAAGATATATATTAAGATATTATATTATCCATGAATTATTAAGATAATTATCTATGTTGTAGAGAACAATGACTCTTTTCCAGAAAACATTTCTAGTGTGCATAAATATAGGTGTTTACATTTATTTTCAAATTCTAGAGAATCTTTGTTCAATTATGGATATTATTGCCTTCAGTTCTTAGCTGGAATAAATACCTCTTTGTCTTTTTTATTTCCCATGCCTTCAAAAGAAAAATGTTAGCCTATATGTCACATTTTGAAGAGTTCAGCATTGCCATTGATTCAGAAGGTCTACCTGAAAGAAAGAAGCTCCAGTCTTGGTACGCCATTTTATGATAAACTTGTTAAAGCCATTAAAATACGTGTGAAAGATTTTAGGAAGTGTAATTATACACCAGTATGCCTGTGTTTGTCAGAGTAGTGCTTCATTTTTCCAAGTACAATTGATTTAGGATGTACATAAAATCCTCTTATATGCCATTATCGTATGTCATATTCCAGTAATTGTTTCCATTTACTTAAATACCAGTGGAGACAAGATAGACAGGAGCCCTTCCCAAACTGTGTCTTTAAAAAAATATTATTAGGAAAACAGCAACTATAGTCTACAGGCAATTCACACAAACTCTAAACACGGGAATATTTCACCACGTTGTATTTTATACAAGCGTATCAAAAAATCTCTATAGTTTGCAGTGCTTCGTTGCGAAAGTAGGTATAGAAAAATGATATTAGAGATTGTTTGCTTGTTCTATATCACAGGGGGAAAAAAGATCAGAATAGAACAATAGATTTCATAGAATTATCTTTCCCCTTTGAATTTTATTCGTGTCTTGTGTGTGTGTGTGTTTGTGTGTGTGTGTCTAAACTATATTTAGGATATCTAAAATGCACATATGGAAGCAATTACATTAGGTGCAGAGTCAGATAAAAACGGAACAGCAGCCATTTATATGATAACCTTCATTTATTATTGTTTGTATAACAATGCAGTTATATGTTTTCAATATGATGGGGGAACTCTCTATCGATTCTTAACATACGTGTTTAATATCACAAGTGGCACTGATCCTTTCTGTGGTGTCATTAAGTTAAGAAAAAATTATGCCCAATAGGGATTAGAATCCAGGAGTTCCTAACCATGTCTTAAAAGTGAGTACCAGGCAGTACCTCACACATCCAAGTTAATTTGTAATGATTTGACTAAGTGCTGATGTGAAAGAAGCCTTCAGTGACCACCAGTGCTCTTTTTTCCCCCCAGTGACTCTCTACAAATCATCTCAGGTACCATAGCACAAGGCTTGAAGCTAAAAAAAATGAATACACCAGTAATTTCTTTTTGACAATGATTTGACACTCGGCTGATGGCAGTAGCTAACAGTATGACCTCCAGACTGTTAGCTCTGTTAAGAGATTCACTTGAAACACCCATGGGGTTATGGATTCCTGCTAATAGCAGCAACAGGATGGATGATAAGTATATGGCAGGACAGAAATGCTTTCTCATTTAATTTCCCATCATGGTAAGGCCATTATCATTGGATGTCATCTAGTGAAGTGGGGTGAAACTCTCTGAAATTTCCTCTTAGAACAATGTATTACAGCGGGTAATAGAAAACCAGACTCTTAGAACTCTTTACCTTCAAATAAAAGTTATAGTATTGATCTACAAGCACTGACAACTGAATTTGACTTAAAAGTTATGCACATGGGAAGGGATAGAAATGTGCACTTGTGGATGAGATAGACTTTAAAATGAAAAATTTAAGAACTTGAGTAAGTTACTGGCCAAAGCAGCAAAAAAGGATGAATACATATATATATATATATATATATATATATATATATATATGGCAGCAGTGCACTTTTTTATGGGTTTCTTATGGCTTTAGGGTGATTCCCATTTAGGCTACTGGCTTCTGATGAACAGAGGTAAACAGAAAAGGAATATCCTTTAATACTATGTCATTTTCAAAGTGAGAGAGTGGCATGGACATATACACACTACCAAACGTAAAATAGATAGCTAGTGGGAAGCAGCCACATAGCACAGGGAGATCAGCTCGGTGCTTTGTGACCACCTAGAGGGGTGGTATAGGGAGGGTGGGAGGGAGGGAGACACAAGAGGGAAGAGATATGGGAACATATGTATATGTATAACTGATTCACTTTGTTAAAGAGCAGAAACTAACACACCATTGTAAAGCAATTATACTCCAATAAAGATGTTAAAAAAAACTATGTCATTTTCATTTAAGCAAACTGTACAAGCAATATTACTCAGTAGCTATTTAAATTCCATGACTATTTATTGAATCACACTAAAAATGTTGTGTGAACAAAAGGAGTTTCCTCCATATTAGGTGGGAAAAAGAGCTATCATGGACAAAGTCATGTCTTATTTTACACGCATAAAGATGTAAAGGGAGACAGATTAAGAAACTACCTTAAAACTTTGGGTATACATTAAGTTTTAGCAAAATGATAAGGGTTTTTTTCCAGCAAAAATAGAGCTCATTAAAATCTAAATCACAAATTATTTTTCCATCATCAGGATTACTTCTTGTCACCATTCCTTCTTTGCATAATAACATGCATATTATGTAAGTATTGACTAACAACTAAAATCGCATTTGTTGATTTGTCTTAAATATCCAAGTAGAATAAGGTATACTTAGTTAAGAAATGATTTAAATTTCTTTATATGGGTCAAGATTTCATTTGAAATTCAAGAAATACTTATGCTTACAAGAGACTCTATTTAAAAAGAAAAAAGATCCAGAGTCAGAGAAAAACTCTAAAGGGATTTTTGAAACTAAGAACACTAAATGGTACAAAGATTCTTTGCAAATCATTTAATTAAGCTTGTGACAGTACAGCATTCATGTAATGCAAACATGCTTTTGATTCTTTTCATTTTTTATATTGGGATATTCTAGATATTTAGCATCCTCTCATATTCCTAAAGAGTTACTATTAAATATAAAAGCATGCCCTTAAGAGATAACAATTATGAGGCTAATTCTATATTTTCCCTTTTACTTACATTGGTATGTATACTCAAATGTCACAACTGTAGGCATTGGTCTAGATAGATATGCATATCTGACTGCTTTGTATAAGTGCATCTCACTCAATTCTAGTTGCTACTACTGTTAGTTTAATAATTTACCCCTCCACCTCCAGCTTTTTGATAATATATTTTTTTGTGTGCAAAAATATTTAGTACTATAAAAGAGGATGCATAGATAATTGAAACTAGCCTCCTCAATATATTGATTAGAACTCTACAGCTCAAAGAAAGCAGTTACTTGAGCTGTGTTACTTGAGCTTGTTAGTAACAGAATAGAGACTAAATCCTCGATATCTTGTTCAGTCCTATTTCAGTAACTGTTGAACTATCCCTACACTATTGAAACCAACATAAAATATGTGAGTTTATGTCTATATTTAAAATCTTTTGTTTTATATTTCAGTTTTTACATTAACTAAATTATATCAGTATATAATACATTTTAACTCCTCTTTTTATACAATGAATGAACTATTTTTGATAATTTTCTCAATTTTATCATATATAATAATAGCCTTTTCAATAAATGTTTAAATTTTGCATATATGTAGTCTCAGGATACAAAGTCCAAAAAGACAGAGATTCCTGGAAAAATGAGTACATTGAGGACTCTACTGGTAATTTCAGTCTAACAATTTTCAGGCTAACAATATTTTGAATTCTCTAGTAAAACACATAGTAGTAAATTTGTATTGGTTATAGTTTAAATTTCTTACAGGACAAGGAGTAGTTCAGAGATTATGCAAGGAACATTGAATATCATTGACTGGAACAATGAGAAAGCACTATTTAGTAAAACTCTGGAGAGTATTGGTTTATATGTGTTGTGTGTATGTGTTTCTTGTGGTGGTGTGTCCATATACACAAAAGTGGATCAAAGTGGCAAAATGACACAATAATTAAGACTCTAAGCGCAGGAAACAGATAGTAATACGTTGGAATTCTAGCTTTGTTATTTGCTAATTGTGAAACATTAACTACTGCTTAAAAATCTTCAAATCTTGGCTATCTGTAAAACTGGTCAATAATTCCTAATGCGATAAATTCTATTATTGTTCAACAAATTATCATTCTCTCTCTCTCCACCTTGGGATAAAGTACACTTCCTGGACCACTGATGTTGGGTTTGCTATGTGACTTGCTGAGGTTATGAAATATAACAAGACATAGGATGTGGAGGCTCTAAACATGGTTTGCATGATTAGGATTGTCCTCTCTTGCTTCCAAGATCCACTACAAAAAAGAATATCCCTCAGGTATCATTGGACCAAAGAGGACAGAAAAGCACTTGGAGAATACCTGAATAAAGTTAGTGAGGAAGTTCAGGGAACAAAAACAAGAAGCATTAGTCTTGTGAGTGCTTGAAGAAGCACTCAGGTATCCCTCAGGTAGTGCTTGGACCCTCAGGTATCATTGGACCAAAGAGGACAGAAAAGCACTTGGAGAATACCTGAATAAAGTTAGTGAGGAAGTTCAGGGAACAAAAACAAGAAGCATTAGTCTTGTGAGTGCTTGAAGAAATAGTCTATAGCCCAGTGAGGCATAATAAATACCTTCAACGCTTTCAATTTGGGGCATACATCTGGGTTATTATTTTTTGTCTCCATGTTACATTGTATTTAATGTTTACTAACTAACTATCCCATTCATTCTAAACTTCTTGACTTACTTTTCTATTTTTGGGGTCTTGCACAATGAAAGAAAATCTGTTTTGAATATTCTTTTCTTTGAGGGATTTACTTCTTACCCCCACCCAGGAGGAATCAAATTCTCTCTCTTGACCATATTGCCGATTATCTTACAGTATTTTCTTCCCTACATTTTCCACTATTTTCTTTCTGAAACTCTTACCAATTTTATTTAGTTTTTCTCGTATTCTACTAATTCATGGCTGAGCATGTTCAGTGAAGCACAACTATCTTATGCAATGAAACACTTGTCAGTTTCTTTCTGCTGCTTACTTCCAAGGAGTAATTAATTTATGGCAGCTATGACACATAAAACCTATTGTGGTTAAAAAAAATCAATTAAAATCCTTTTATGTAAAAAGTAACCTTTAGACATTGCTATGTAGCCATTGTGGTCAAATATTAACAGGAAGATGGTAACAAATTTATGTATGCATAATTGAACAAAAGCTAAAATGAAAATGTTACTTTCTAAATACTGACCCATCAATGTTTATTTTACTTCATTTTAGGTAAGACCTTAGTGTTATATAAATTAACATTTTCCCTTATATCAGATTTATAGCTTCATTTTTTAAATTACAAAGTTGGAAACACCCCAAAAAAGAGAAATATTCAGTAGAAGGTTGTTTAGCATCACATGTAAGTTATACTGTCAAAGATTTGACTCCAAGATTATTTCAAAATTGTAAAATAATGATGGTAGATATTGAAAAATTTACAGTAAAATATATAACGCAGTTTATTACATTTGATATATTTTATACATGATTATAAATACATATATTTAATACATGTATAATATATAATAGATTTCATAATTAATTTATTTTACCCATGCTTTCTCTTTGGACCTCTCTTTCTTCTCCACTGGAAACAGAAAACCAAATGCGTATTTTAGGTTCCCGAATACATCATGATACCCTGCATAACTACCCATGTGAATTGACATAATTAGTAGTCCATGTTTATGGGAATAGCTTATCTCCACTTTCATTCTCAAGCCTGTGAAATGGAGGCCACAAAAGAAGTTAATGTAGTTAGAGTAATCATATTGAGTAGGCTTCTAGAATAATATAAAAACAAACAAATCACACCTGTCCATGCAACCAGTCTATCTTCATAGTTACTGAATGGAAAATGATGGTTCTTCATGAGAGAAAAAAAAAGGGGTTGATTGATGGCTCAATTTTAAAGCACAGAATATGAACCAATTTTAGTCAATTACAACTGAATTCAGCCTTAAATCAGTTTTATTTGAAGATCAGTCATGCTGATACCAAACTACATTTTCAAACCTTTCAAATTTCTCCAAAAACTAAAAATGTAGGTGTATATAAATCTGTCCAATGCCTCTGGCTTCTAACATACTTCTCTAAAGGAAGAGCCTCAAAGATCGGCAAAACTTACTGTAAAAATCCATAGAGATTTTGTGCACACTTTAAATAAAGTATGTGACATTTTGTTTTGAGACTTGTTTTTATGTATTTCACTCTCTCACATTAGCCTCTGAAATCCTGAAGAAAAGAACCATGGGATTTAGTACTGTGCTTGCATAGAGTAGGTATTCAAGGAAGGTTTGTTGAATAGAAATGAAATAGAATTATGTTTGGGTTCTATTCATGCTGATTCTCTCTCATATTCTCACCAACTTTACCAGCTCTGTGATGAAGAACAGAAACAAGCTGGAGAAGATATATGGCTAAATAAACTTTAGATAGTTCTATTTGTCTCCCTTTTCAGGCAGTTTGTAATTGGGGAGATTTTGAGTTTGGACTATCTTTTTTAAAGAAAAAAATGTTTATATCAGATGATCTAGAGGGAAAAGAAAAAACTGAAGGAGAAAATAGGTTAAAAATTATATGAAGTGAGTTGTTTGAGATTCCTTTTACCTGGATGGATAATTAAGTAAAAAAAAAAAAATTGAGTTGGCATAGGAAGAATTTAGGCTTCTGCATGGCATCTTAGACTTGTGCATGTAGAGATATGCGGGTAGGTATATGGTTGCCTGTAGAGAGAATAAGGCAAGGATCTGGAAGGAAATGACACCCAATTTCACAGCTAAAGCAGGTCTTTGCTTGACTGATATTCAGCTTGGAGAGCTGAACACACTGGATTATTGATTCATAGAGTAGAGGAGTTTTGATTTCTCTGGCTTATATTTCTTTATACATTATTGCAAAAGGTCAAAGGTGTGCATGCTTACAACTACTGCATCAATTTTTCAATTCTCAGGAGACAAGTGTGAAGGTTGCTATCCAGATGCTACCTTTCTCTACTTAGGCATTTGTTGGAAGAGAAAATAGGCGTGTGTAGTGAAAACATGTCACTGCCATGCTCCTGTATAATGTAAAGTAGAACACTGGAACTACTGGAACCAATATATTTGCAGTAAGTCTTGGAAGGAACAAAAATGTCTGCAGAAGACATAATTCTACCACACAAACTACTCTAGTACTCTCATTTTGAATAAGGAGTTTTTCAGTAATGATGAAGAGAGTCGACAACGTACATGAACTTTTCACCATCCTTGTAATCCAGACTAGTCAACTTTACATTGTCAACATCTTTTAAAATGAATACCCTTTCTCTTTTTTTTTCCTTTCCTCCCTAACTTTGTTTCATTTGGCCAAGTATTTGACATGGTCTGCTTCGTGTTTGTAAATGATTGTGTGTGTGTGTATATGGATTTAAATCCAGATGCTGGATGTGAACTCTGCAATCCTCTCTGGGGCTTGTACTGATATTACTCAAGTGAATAATTTATCAAACAGAATCTTAGTAAAGAAACTGTTCTTGGTTTCCTCAGAGCTTTTAGAGCTCTCCTTTTAGGATATGTATAAATTACTCTTATATTAGTAAGTATATTTCAAGATAGAATATAAATTACCTCCACATTAATAATTTTTGTATTGCTTAAGGACCAAAAGCAGATGATTCTCATCTTGTTGAGCATGTATTCAAATGAATTAGTTAGATTTACTTCTTATTAATTGAAACAGTTGCTATAACTGAGTTACCACCAGACAGAGATCAAATAATGATTATGGGACCTTAAAAGTAAAAAGTTACGTATCTATTGCTGTCTGAATTTGTGCCCATTTAAAATTTTAGTGTCTGTGTATGTTGATCAGCATAGGATTCTACATAAAATTATTATTTAGGTATCAGGTATAATCCTTTTGCTTCCAAAAACATAGTTACTTGTACTATAAACCTTTACTTATTTTTTTCTTTCTTTTTTTTTTTTTTAGTAAGAATCAGGATATTAGAGCAATGATAAAGAATGAAATTTATGGGAAACTGGGAAGTATCAAATTACTACAATATTAACATATTGTTATACCCTTCATTTTTTTATGATTTGGGGTTTGAAATACTTCCTAGTTACTTCAAGTTCATAGGTGAAGAATAATACACATTTTGCTGAGATATATTTGTATCATAATTCTCTCAGAGGAAGTTTGCTTGTTTGAACAAGTTATAGCATAAGGAAAAGTGTTAAGAAAATAAAAGGTAATAAAACAAATAATACTGAACTTCAGTTTTCTCATCTGTATAGTAGGAACAATAATATTTATGGCTTGCAAAACTTACATGAGAATGCTTTTTTTTTTTAACTAAGGAACTAAGGAAAACTTAAAAGAGAATGCTTTTTTTTAAACTAAGTAAGGCTTTTTACTTTCTCTTTCTGTTGAATGTTAATATACATTTATATTATGTTATATTATATATTCACAAGAGTTTAATCTCAGTTTCACTACGTACTGAATAAACACCAGACATATAGAAGTATAATTCTCCACTGTTCACAAGATAATATGAGTTCTCAGAATAGAAGTAGAAATGGATTCTTGTTTTAACTTTCTCTTATAGTATCTATGTCACAATGCCAGGGAATTGTTTCTTAACCTGAACAGCACCCTACAGGTCCTCTACCTTGCTGAACACAATGGAAGGTAATTCAGATTGCCTTTTCGGGGAACTCTCAGCAACCGGAAATACTCGTGAGCCTGAAAGTTCCCCTTGGGTTACCTGTGGGAAATGGGAGCATAAAAGATCCACTTCTCCATTTCCCTAGGAAAGAGGAGGTGTGGAAATTGATTTTCTGTCAGTCATCACAGCGACCATTCCCCACTCCCTTCAGAAAGCTTAGAATAGTTGTCTCTTTTATCTCCCATTCATTCTCTCTTTCTCCCTTCCTCCCACCCCGATTGTAATCTAGATGCTTAGAATTTCAACTATAATTTTATTAAAAGAAAATGTTGATGGTAACTTCTACAATAAAATAAAATTTAAATGACTATATTTTTTCATAAGTGTAAATGTTAAGGCCTTTTTTTTTGTTTTATGTAGGTTTTTTTGCCTGAAAAATAAAATAACTAGGTTTGGTTTGGACTGGTATCTTTTTGAAATATGAATTTTCTTGCTCCAGGGAATAGACAGATGCAAAGAATATGATCTCTTATGTAGTTAAAATTTATTAGCTAAACATAAAGATTTAATTCTGATCATTTTTTTATGCAGAACAAGCTTGCTTACAATAAACCTTATCACAAAGCCATGGATCATCATCAAACACTTTAAAATGAATGCAGCCTAGCAATTTAAAGCATCCTTTGACAAATCATTTTTTAAATATTAGTTTTACAATAATTTGCCTTTTTAAGATTTCAAATTGATGGCTTTATAGGCTTTATATAATGGGTATATCTTATGAAATACTTTCACCAGACATAGAAGTATAACCATTTGTGTATGGCTGTTAAAATTAATATCAAAACATGGTTAACATAGTATTTTATCAGCTTTATATTTCTTATAAGTAAACTTTCTCTTTAAGTAAATATCCACAGAAAATAGCATAATGATTAAACATCTGATTCACAAATAATACTGCCATTTAAAGATAATGGCAGAATAGTAGACTCTATCTGATTTATATGAATAATGCTTGAATATCTCCCTTTTTGAAAGTAGCAGTGTAAGACTTGTGAACCCACTGAAATTTGTTTATGTGCTTTGGTGTCTTTACCCACAGAAAGTAAAAGTACGTTGATTTAATCCCTTGTTCTCTATCACTCAGTTATTTTATTACAAGGAGACAGGATGATGACTGCAAATAACATTAAAATCTGACACGGCTCCTCTACTATTAATCAATATACGAAATTCAGAATTAATGCTACTTGAAAAATCTACTAGTTGAGGCTAAAATTCCTTCTACTACATTCAGATTTCCATAATACTACACCAAATACAGATCACTGTAACCAGATAAATTGGGCCTCTATCCATAAAATGCTGAATAATTTAATTGACTAAGCCTAAAAAAAAAAAACACTGATTAGCAGAAGAGGATGAGAAAATACAATAAAATATGAAACAAACATCTGTATTCAAACTTCAAAACTTTTAAATAACAATATGTCTCTCAAGTTTCCAAGACCACATTGTGCCAGAGGCCTCAATGAGTCTTTGTCTACAACCAATTAAATTTCTCCAAAGGGGAAATTTATCATTAATCTTTAATTTACATTCTTGTGCATTTTTAAATAGAGCACTTCAAACTTTTCTTTATGGAGAAAAGTTCCACGTTAATCCATATTCTCAATGTTTTAGGACTGGAAGAAGTACAAATTAAGGATCAGAATATTAGTTATGAAAGTGGGTTTTGTAATACAGATAGAGTTTACTGACCACAAGTTAAAGTTACTGCCTTATACTATATACAGTATTAAACACATTTTCCATCTCTTTAATTTTATGCTAGTCTTATATAATTCTAAAATTATTAACTCATGTCTAAGTGTTGTATTACCAAAAAACACAAGGAATATTAGGACAAACCATATGAAATTACTGTGTTTGATGAAGAAAAATGATTAAGTATTGGCAATTCAAATATATGGTTCAACTTAATACTGAAATAAATTCTTCCAAGTATATATTCCTAGATTACAAAATATTTTCACCAAGGTTTCAGAATCCTTAGCCAGTACAAGATCCTCTCCATGCATTAAACATTTAACCCATTAAAAAAAAGCCTATTTGCTGGAAATAATTACTGGCTCCATTTTACAGATAAGGAGCCTAACATTTAGATCTTACATTAATGTGTCCAAGATCACACAGAAAAGATGTGATAGCAGTAGTCTGGATACAATCTGTCTGGCTCTAAGACCTGTGGTCTCAAACACCACAATAAAAACAGGGCAGATGGTAGTGTAGCTAGTTTTTCTATATTCTTTTTTCAAATGTGAATTTGTTTCAGTGCAATTGATATATTAGGGAACAATTTGGGCATAATGCAAATTTCGGTTTGTTTATGCACGATTTCATCTGAGAAACACTAGGTAAATGTAGAATACTGCACACAGGTGAACCAAGCCACATTGGGATACATAAACCACATACACACCTCAAACCTCTATCACTACCTCTGATGTTATGACCTTCCTTCCAATTTCAGATAATCCTCCTTCCTTCACCATTTCACAATGGGTAACAAGCTGGAACACTTACCATGACAACTACCACAAGCAAACGTCAAGTATTTTTCAAGGTAAAGAGCCATATTTGTTATGGCAATATGTATTTCTTAACCATTTAATAAGCATAAAATTGCTCTATAAATGTTATGATATGTCTCTACCAGTTTTAGGTCTTACTGATGAACATTTTGAGTATGTGTTGCTAACTCCATTTTCCCCATAAACCCTGTGATTTTTATTGGCTCATCTTGTACAGTGCAGTGATTCTTAGGAACATACATGTCCCATTATAACAAAACCAACAGCATCCTATTTCATAAATAGGGAAATTAAAAGGTACTTCCTCCATTTCACTTACCTGTAAAGCATGGAACAAGGTTTTAAAATTGGGTCTTCTAATTACAAATGCAGAATTATTTCTACTGCATCTCAATATTTTTACCTGAGGAGTAATATAGCTCAACTGACATATTCAGATCAGAATTGGGTTTTTTTAAGCTGTATTTATAGCATCCTCTAATATCTTCTTACCTTGTCCATAAATTAGAATTCATATCTTGTTTAATTCTAGAAGCATAACATATTTTTAGCCTAAGAATAAGGACTGGTGTATGTAAAATATATTTTTAAATTTCTTTTACTAGTTTTTTGAGAATAACTCAAAATGCCCACTTTAATTAAATTGTCTATTTTATTTTATTTGTTTTAATAGAGAGGATCGCTGGTTTTAGAAATCAGTTATCATATATTTGGCTGGTATCTTGAGAAGCTGGCATATACAATAAAGAGTCTAATTCATTTTTGAATGTTTGACTTGATAGTTTTCTATCCCCACCTCTGCTTCCCATACTCTTGCCTCACTTTTGGGCAAGCCAGTCAGAAAGCCCAGGTGCTCCCGCCTTTGACAACAGTTCAAACTATACAAGTCCAAACTATCCCAGTCCAAACGTGGGAAGCCTCACCCGTCAAACCACGTCCTAACCACAAAAAAGCTAAAGCCTATCTCTTCCTGGTTCTTATTAGTCATTTTCTGACCTGCTTGGGAACCTCCCCGTGTCTCCCCAGAAAGCTTCCCCAGATGAGTAATAAATCTCTTCATACCCTATTGGTGTGTTTGTGGCATCATCAGACTCAACATCCAGACCAATTTGGCGCGGCAGGGTCTCCACCCACCTCTCTAGGGTTACAACAGCATAAAACCATTCTAGGACTATTCTAATACTGAACCCTCTCTTAGCCAAACAAAAATATTTCTCATCTCTTTGGAATATTTCTCAGAACCACTTCACTGCTGGGTATAGAAGCATGGCCTGAATGCCATACACTGTACTTTGGTGTAATGGAGAAAAGGGAGAGATGTTGGCTAGAGATGGAAAGATATTTATACAGAAGAAAGTGAAAAACTGCAAATGGATGACAAAAATGACACCCTAACCTAATTAATGTATCAATGTTCTGATCTTAAAAAAATAAATAAGTCAACCCTTATTATATTTTATAGCCCCCATAAAACAAAAACTTAAATTAGGATATTAAGAAAATACACCATTAATTGGTTTTATGTCTACCAGATAAAGATAACCCACAAAGAAAAAATAAAACCTAGCCCTCACAACTACTGTGAATTTATAGGTACATCCAACATGGCTAGAACTCGAGGAGATATCCATGTATGAATGTACAAGTGTGATTAGCAAGAGAGGAGCATTCTTCAAATGAGCAGGAGAATACATTGTACATACATGTGCCCTTTACATCCAGATTTACACAAAAATGCTAATTTACACAAGGCATCTGCATTTCAAAAAGAATTAAAAGAAAGAAAAATAAAATAAGTCTTTTGGGAACTTAGGATGGGCTAACTGAAAACAGGGCATCAATTTAGAGATGTGACGTGTACATCAGAAGAATAGCTTGCGATTTGAGCAGGAGAACGTGGCAGTCAGAGTCATTAGGAAGTTCATGAGGCATGTGTCAGGTTATGGTAGAGAAAGAACTGGGTTTCCCTGGTGGCACAGTGGTTGAGAATCTGCCTGCTAATGCAGGGGACACGGGTTCGAGCCCTGATCTGGGAGGATCCCACATGCTGCGGAGCAACTGGGCCCATGAGCCACAACTACTGAGCCTATGCGTCTGGAGCCTGTGCTCCGCAACAATTGAGGCCGCGATAGTGAGAGGCCCACGCACCGCGATGAAGAGTGACCCCCACTTGCCACAACTAGAGAAAGCCCTCGCACAGAAACAAAGACCCAACACAGCCTAAATAAATAAATAAATAAACTCCTACCCCCAACATCTTAAAAAAAAAAAAAAAGAACTGACTATTGACAGACTGAGACGTGGAAATTTTTACCCTCAGAAGAATAAAAGAAAGCCCTGTTATTTCTCCAGAGATCAAAAATCGTTCCAAAGCTCAAGTATAGACTCCAAAGATTGTCTGATATATATGTATACGTATACACATGCACACATGAAAGTGGAACAAAAATGAAAAAAAGTAAAGGAAATGAAACAAGAGAGCTGCCATAAATCAACATTCAGTTGCTCTAAGATAACTGATCAATGCAAGCTTGTGTACCTAACCTGTTTTTAATTTATTCCTTCCTAGTCCATCCCAATGCAGTACGAGTGATGATACACTTGAAATGATAACATATGTGTTAAGCTGAGGTAGGGATGTTTTCTCTGAGTATTAGGGCTATAAGAAGGGAGAGAATAGAGAAAGCTGGTACAAAAAAATGTCTTAAATCTTAGGGTGACTACTTTTTCTTCAGTACTAATACGAAAATGAAGCTCTAAATGTCAGCTGCTAGATTCAAGTTTAAAAATCACAAATATCGTATGAGTATTCAAAGCTAGGGAAATATATTTTTCTGAGGCAAGTTATCTCCTGGTTTTAAACATATGTTCTCATAGATGATTTCTTAGAAATACATTTTAGTATTATATTTGTTTATTATACTTTAGAACTGAATACCATCGAATTGAATAAAATCTAGTTTAACATACCTATGACTAAACCTATGGTCTATACACAAGGTTATCAATCACTGTCCTTACATGGCAGGCATGTTGCAATTATTAGTAAGCCCTTCGAAAATGGGAAAGTAAAGACAGACCACTGAAGTATTTCAGAAACCCTCTCCAGTACCAAACACTTGAACAAAATACTTCCTCATTCCTGGTGCCAGTACTACGTGGAATTATTTCCCCTTAGAATAGTGTGATTGGTAGTTAGGATGTCTGAGGGTCAAGTGTTTGGACAGAATATTGACCCCTCTGAGTAGTTTCCAACATTGCTTCTCTTTCAAGAAAACCTTGTGTTGGGAAGTAAGCACCCCTACTCCCAAAGTTAATCTCCTTGATAAATTCCCTTATGCCCACAGTAGAGAAAGGGAAAAAAACAGGTGATAGCTTTTAAAATTAATTAAATACAAATGTATACTCTGTTCAGGATTTGAGGCCATCTAAATAACTGCCTCTAACACCAATCAAATACTACAAACCATCCCTCCCCTCAAATTTTTCCATCCAGTGTTGTCCTTTTCAGAAACTCAATTCCTTGCCAATTGATGAATATTTCTTACAACAGAACTTTTAAACTTTGTTTCATTTCAGAGTAAACTATTCAGAAAGATGCCTGTTCCATCTTTTGAAAATATTTGGAACAGATAAAAGCTTCAGTTGGACCTGGAAAGGCAAAAATGAATGTGTAAGATGATGTAATATTTTCTTGTTCATTTGTTTTTATCAAGAATAATTTATTCCTTGTTTTGCAACAGGGAAAGATCACAAAAGTGGTCCCCTTTTTCTGAAAATGTAGGGTATAAGCTGTTTGCCAGTTGTTTAAGTTAGAACTTGATAGGAAGGAAGTGAACCTGTATCTAGGGGCTTATTTGATATCTCCACATGGTTGTCTTTAAATCACCTTTGTATGGGAAAAATATGGAATACTTTCAAATGAATTTAAGAGATTATTAGGTATCTTCAATAGAAAATTAGGTATTGTGTGATGCATCTTTCTAATGTAACTTTCATTGTCTCTGAGCTTTACCACTTTGTAAAATGTGGATAAATGATAGAACTGCAAATTATTCTTGTCCCTAGACATGCAAATGAATTTTGTCTCGTCAAGTGCAACTGATTTCTATTCTCCTCTATAAAAGATGCATGCTTTGCATCTACTAAGCAAGTTCATTTCAGCAGTCCTAATTGCTTCTATATGTGTCTACTCTTTTGGATGTCCCTTTGAACTGGTTGTAACATCTTACTGGTTCCCTCATTAATTAATGATTTAAATAGACTGACACATGCTTATTTCATATTTGTATGAGAGTCATGACTTTACCTTTTTTTTAAAAAAAATACCTTTGAACACCTCATATTTGCATCAAGTCTGTTCCTGGTCTTCTTCCACTGCTCCCTCTATCAGAAGCATTACTATACATTGTTTCATTAATATATGAAGTCAGGAACTTCAGGGTCATCTTCAACATTTTCTTTCCATTCTCCTCTATTCTCCCTACTTTGTATCAAATCTATTTCCAAGTCTTTTGTTTACAGGTGCTCCTATTCGAATACATCAGATCCTAATGGACAGTGTATCCAGGTTTTTGGTAGTGTGAATGCCTTTGTCATGACATTCCATACTGAATTTTGTCATTTATACTTTCTCTGCACAATTTAAAAACTTTTCAATGAGCAATATTTCACAAAGACAGCCTCACATTCAATTTCCATGTCCCATATATTCTACTTTCCAAACATCTCTTCAGTTCTCTACTTTGTTTCTTTTCCACCATTACTCTAGCTGCAGTACGGATAGAAAGTTGATTTGGACAACTCTGGAAGGAGGTTTGTCAGTTAACAAGAAGTTATTGTTAAGTTTAAAGAAGATGGGCATGGCATGGTATGGTATAGATTACCATGATATAAGTTCATACGTGTTGCAGGGCTCTTGTCTCCACTCTCTATTAGAATGCCATGTGTTTGTGCAGAAGTGCTCGTGAGGCAGTGAAAAAACAATGAGTAAATCATTTGGCACTGGCTGGAAGAGAACAATTTACTAATCCATCAGTTTATGGAGCTCATGGGTATCAGAACAAAAGCCAGGTGGCTGAGTGTACTTAGTATCACTGTATACTGACACAAATATCCTTTATTTGATTACTTTGACAGAAACCAGCCCAACCTATACTTAGAAAACAGGATTGCTATCTACGTTTGGCTGTGTTCTGAGCAGTAACTGAGTACATTACCTTCTGGGAAGAACAACTAGGGACCTTTAATGACAGTATTGCTTCAAACACACATACAACTTTATTGTGGATCTTTTTGAAATGGGAAACTAATTTTTAAAAGATTGCATTAATTTGCTCTTAATGCAAATCCACATTTTAGTTACTCTGCATTTTATTCAAAAATAATTTCCAATAGTTCTCTGCTGCTAAAGTCTCAGACTTTTCAACAGCAAATTCATCAGAACTTTCAATCTTATATTTTTAGTCTCAGGAAAAAGGAGAGGAAACAAGAAAGAATGGAAGAGGGGACACTGAGATTGTAATGCACTTATACCTTATATCAATACATATGAGAGTCCATTTTGGCTCACAAACCTAGTCATGAAGTCCCTGTTATTCTTTTAAAATAGGCTTTAAAAATGTATTGGTGAGGGCTTCCCTGGTGGCACAGTGGTTGAGAGTCCGCCTGCTAATGCAGGGGACACGGGTTCATGCCGCGGTCTGGGAAGATCCCACATACCGCGGAGCGGCTGCGCCCGTGAGCCATGGCCACGGAGTCTGTGCTCCGCAACGGGAGAGGCCACAACAGTAAGAGGCCTGCGTACCGCAAAAAACAAACAAACAAAAAAATGTATTGGTGAGTTTTGTTTTTGTTTTGTGTTTTGGAAGAAACATACAAAAACCAAATCACCCCTTACTCAGGTTTAGAAAAAACTGAGGTTTCTAAGCTGGCTAAATTTATGAATACTCTTAATAATACCAATAATTGTTATCTGAAGGGAGCTACCAATCCAGTAGCGTATAGGTAGTTGAATGAATCAAGGGAGTGCCTTGAAAACATATTCCTTTAAATAGACATGCACTGGAATTTGCACATTCATGGAAGAGGTAGTCCATAATTAGGTGCGAATGATTTTTTCCAATCATTCTTCATCTTTTGTTTCTGATTTTGAATAAGAAAGCTGCACAGATTATGAATATGAAAATGAAAAATTTCCTAGCAAAAGCATCAAGTGGAGAGGAATTACAAAATTACAGCTATAACTTTTTTTGGCTGATTGAGAATGGCAAGGTAGCAAATTAACAGCTTTTGGCTGTTCTATTGTCAGTAAGTATTTTAAAGCAGAACTTTCACTTCTGGTTGTACTAGTCCTTCCTTCCGCAAGGGACTCCAAGCAAGGGGGGAAGTGGCAACTAAAATCCAATCCATGTTGTGTTTGCTAAGTCATGAATCCTGGTGAATGAATGTGTCCCTCTAAGCAAGGGATATTTTTCTCTTTAATTTGTGCAAAGTCTACCAGTGTCCCTGTTTAAAGCTTAGAGCTATGCCCTAAGGAGCCATTCTGACATACTGGAAAATAGATCCAGTTTAATGGACAGTCCCTCAGAAGACGACTCTGAGGAAAGACTCAAGATGAGCTTATGCTCCTTTAGTGCCAGATTGCTTTCAGTAATGTTTAAATTCAATTAGGCTATTTAAACTTTAACATGGCACAGATTTTTAACTATCTATAGGATTTGTGTTTCTTTAAATCCTGCTTTCAGGATCATTTCATTATTTGTACTTACTAATAAATCATTAAGTAATCACGTTTTAATTTTGGTCAAAAATCATGTGGAGAGCTGTGCACATAGCTGCACTCTTTTAGTTTACGTTGCCTGTGAAATTACTGACATTTTGACTAATGTATCAAAAATGAGGTACCAGTCTCTTTGCCTACTGTATCAGTACTGTAGGAATATTAAGCTGATGTTGAAAATTGAAATCTATGCTATGGTAGCAATATCAGAAATACATAAGATATCACAAGCTCTAATAATTACTTCCTTTGCTTGAAAATCGAACAAATTTCAAGCCTTAAAAACAAAATGAAAATATGAACGTTGTACTTTCCAACAATGTAAAGGAATAAAGAATATTGAAAAATAATATGAAATTACACAAATGTTTGTTTTGCGTGTGTGTGCACACATGTGCCTGTTCCTTGACTGATTAAGAACACGGTTTGTGCTCATGTTAAGAATTAGAGGTGGTTTTCAGGGCATATTTTAATGTTTTTCTCTCTTGGAGGCTGCAGTCAGTTAAAGCAAGCAGATTCAGCAGGACCAGCTTTCATTTTTCTTTCTGCATAAGCTTTCTTGAGTCTAAGAGTGCCTTGCTACATAGAAATCATATGTTAGACATTATTTCATGTTGTAGAAGTGTATTATTTCAGCTACTTATTGGGCTGACTTTATACAGGACCTGGAGCAAGGGAAGCTCCAATGCATGACCGGCTGTTGGCAAAACTGCAAATTTGGGTGAAGCTTGTTTTTACCTTGACATTCTTCCGTTTCAGTGTCTGTCCTTTCTCCCTTCCTCTAGCCCTAAGCCAGCCCTCATAGCCAGTTGATATATCATCTCAGGCCTTTGTAGCAATGTCATACTGTTCTCAACCCTCCAAATCTTCTCATCTAGGCCTGCTAATGCCATGCTACTTGGCACAGACAGGTGTCTGCCTGACCGTTCATCTCTGTAAGACCCAAGATATCCTTTTGCTAAACTGATAAAAATCCTTGCTAGTGCCCATCAGCAAAATATGTCTATGATAATAGCATGTATTTTAATAGGTCCTTATAGAAACAATATTTTTCTTCTGCTAAATAATTATGTTGGGATTTTTTCTGTGTGAGGAAGAAATTTTTTGAGTTTCTAAGATCAGACAGCATAATTGACCAGCTACATAATTAGAGTCAATTTTAGAAGTGAAACAGTCATCTGGAAGTCAAAAGACTTGGCTTGTAGTCGCAGCTCCAGCACTACGCATCTGTCAGATCTTGGAAAGACACTCAACTTCTCTGATGTTCACTCTTCTCATTTCTAATCTACCGGAAAGTTGGACCTGGTGATTTTTTAAATACCTGGATACTTTTTAAATAGCAGTTCTGATGTGTTTCTTTGTAAGTCTGTAACTGTGTAACAATAATCCATCTCCATAAGAAGGGAATTGAATGTAGACCATATAATCATTTCAGGCCATTCAGTTCAATTCAAGAGTCAAGGGATCACATGCTCAAATCTCATTCTTTAGGCAGAGTATCATGAAATACATGTTTAAATGAATCAAAACAAAGCACAGAAATGTTTGAATGTCCTTCAGACTTGCACAGCTAGTAAGTTTTGAATGGTGAATAGGACTTGAGTTTTCTGATTTCTAATTCAACCAAGGTTAAAGTGAAATCTGGGGCAGATTTCCAGAGATGATTTCTCATTCTCTGCAAGAATTAACACATGTTCCTGCTTAATGATTTGTTAATGCCAAATCTTTCCACTATAAAGAACATTTAGTAGTGCTTACTATACTGTAAGCAGTTGGCCATAGTGCTTGTGGAGTGTATTGTGGCTGCTCTTACCAGCATGGTCTGGCACTCAGACTCTTAACAGATTCAGTATTTGCCTGCACTAATTACAAAGAATTTTGTGCCCACAGAACATAACTTGCTTATCACTTCTATTCTGTTTACAGTGGTTGAGGTCAAGATTAGAAGGAAGATGGGAGGGAGAGGGATGGGAGGAGGGAGACACGGAGAGACAGCGAGAGAGAGAGAGAGCGAGAGAGCGAGAGCGAGAGAGCGAGAGAGAGGGACTGTCTCCAGGTGAATACTAAGGGGAAAAATGAGCTTAATAAGGAATAAACAGTAATTAAAAAAAAAAATTGAACCTGATCATTTCACAGGTGAAATGGATAACACCACCACAGAATTATTCCTTACATTTGTCCAAATGGGAACCTGCTTCTTCACCAATTCCGTGAAGAACTGTGAATGTCAAGATTCATGTAAAAAGTCATAAGAATGGAGACAATACCTCTTTGTTTTTGTTGAGGGACTGGAAGCATCTGGCATATTAAGCATATTCTTCATATTGTGTTCCATTATTTTCATCCTTTCAGACAAAGATCTTATCTCCAATATTCAACATATTGATATTGGGTTTTGTTCCCCTTTATTACCATTTCCTTCCCACCTCATCAGCGACTATACCAATATAAATACTGATATCTAATGTTGCTTTGTGATCTTGTAAAAATGTGATTATTTTGTTTGAATATACAGTAAATGTACTTAAGTGGTATTATGTTATATATCATTCTATTTATTAATATAACCATGATTATTATTTTATACAAAACAATATTTCTGGATCTATATATTGTTATATGTTTATCAGGTCTGTCATCCTCTGATTGTGGCATGGTGTGCCTCTGCCACATATTGTCCCCCCACCTTTCCAGGGATGGGCACCCGGATTGCTTCCATCTCTGGACCACCATGAACAGCACTGCAATTCACATAACTATATGTGTCCCTTATAGACCGTGGGGTAGTTTCTTTGCGGTAGAAAGCCAGAGCAGAATTGCTGCTTGATGGAGTATTCATCTCTTTACTTAGGCTACACCAATCCCATCAACAGGGTATGAAGATTCTTCAGCCCATGTTTCCAACCACACTCGTCATTATCCACCTTTCTGATTATAGCCAGTCCAGAAGGTTTAAATCGATCTATCCTTATCCTTATCTTCATCTGCATTACTCTGAACAAATTTGAACATTTCTTTATATGCTTGTTTGCCTTTTGAATTTTATTTTTAAAAATTTAACTTGTTGATTTTGTAAATATACTGTGCCTCTTCTAGTCATTAGTTTCTTGTTGGTTTTAGATGTTTCAAATATCTTTCCCAATATATTATTTTCTTTTAAATTTGACCATTGTGTATTTAGTATTCCCTTAATATATCGATTTATACATGATGGCTACATTTTTAGAAAGAAATGGAATAGTTTATATATGAACAATGTATCCTCCTGGGGGAAATTTGACAGAGAGGCTGACCAGTTGTGTTAGACCCAACGTTATTAAAACATGTAAGGTAGCTGGAGGAGCCCAGACAACCCCCTCCTGTCAAGAAAAGGTAGTGATCATAAGACCTTAATTTGGGGTATAATTAATCAAGTTTTTCCTTAGTGTTTTTGACTAATTTGAAGACATTCTCCTACATTTTTTGTGTTATATATAAAAATTTTAAATAACAAAATTTTGTATGACATTTTTATTTTATAACTTTATAGTTATACATGTATAACAAATGTATGTTTTGGTTTCTTCCTCTGAAATTCTATATCTTTGTCCTCTCAGGACTGATACAGTGTGCTCCCAGTATGTCCCTGCAAATGTATTCAATTTGCTAGTAAAAGTCCAGGGCACGTGAACAAAAACACCTTTGAGTAGTTACATGCTACAAATTCTCAATTTGTCTGACTGGGTCTTAGCAGCTCCTAAACATGGTGTCATTGACATCAACTTAAAATTACATGTTGTCAGAGGATATTGTGTTCGCTCTAAGCACCTTTTCAACATCGCCTCTACTAGACGGGAGTCTCTCAGGCAACTTCATTTCTGAGTTGTTTTTTCAGTCACTTATGTTCATATGCAAGGGAAGTGAATTTATTGAATTATTCAAGAGAACAACAGAGAAAGAACATGATTTAGGCATATGTCACTATCCTTTGTTTAGAAAAAAGTGGTGAAGATCATCTCAGTGTCAAAGGGATTAAGAGGACAGGTAACAGGGGAGAGGATTATCTCATTCTCCTTTCCAACTGGGCTGGGTTCACCTTATCAACCCAGCATCAGTGGCAGCAGGAGAAATTTTATAGGCTGTTTCTCTTCACTATTTATAGAGGTGTGGTGCCTGGAGCATTTCATGATCATTTTTATTTGCACCAGTCAACCCTCATTACCCTACTTTCCTAGGACAATAGAATTATAAAATCACTATGTCAGTCTGCCGTATCCTTTTCCACTAATAACTTTTGATCCCAGAGGCTAATTTCAGCCAGAACTGGCAGAGTGGCAAAGAGCTTATCAGTTCTGCAAAAAACAAAGTCACTCATAGGAAAGTATGGCAGCCTGCACACCTCGACCCATGAATGGACCTAATAGGGTAGGCTTAGCTAAAAAGCCTGAAGTGTGCAAACTGATTACACACAAATTTGCTGGGTGAGCTTGAAAATAACCTAATTTCAGCAAAGTGTGTTCAATTGAAATCATCTGTTTGAAATATATTTAATAAAATCCAGATCCCAGAGCCTATTCACATAATAACCCAGCAAAAGTATTATTAACAAATATAAAAGTCTTTTTTAGCATATTTTGTAACCTATTTCAGTTTTCTCATTACCTCTAATCATATACTGCTGTATTTTTAAAAGTATCACTACAATGTAAAAAAGAAAAGATATATAAAATCATCATTTATTGTTACTTTTATCTATTTCAGAAACTACTAATTTTAAAACTCAATGGCAAATACTAATTTCCCTCCTAATGGCTTTTTTTCCCCACATGTATTGACTTCCTTTTCCACTATATTTTCTTAAAAAATATTTTTTTCTTTTATTACTATGAGTCTATAAAGACTCTGTTTGACAAGCTTTGTCATGTTTTTCTGAAATTTATTGTGATCAGTCATCTTCAACTAATCCTGAATTCTTTTTTAATATATAGTCCCAAATTTCTGATATTTCTGTGTCCATTGCTGGTTTGCTTTTGTCATTGGATTTTGGGAAATTTATATTTTCCCACCCAATAACCAGGTGTAATCAAACAATAATTTTCTATGTAAAACATGGTATTTTAACTAAGTCCCCACAAAAACAAAAAACAGTAATTTTAAGAACTTACAGTGCTAAGGACACTTAAGTGTTGTCTTCTTATTTGGTTTATACTTGACTTTATGAATATACTTGCTCTTATTGTACTTTTTGTTTATGAAACGGGAGACTTTGAGTCAGGGCCTATAGGGAACCACCTCTCCATTTGCCTAATATACATATATATATACTGAAATGTTATGGAGACTGACATATTATTAAGAAGGAATTGGGCTAATGTACATGTTACACATATAAGCAAACGTTCTCGTAGGGGAAATTAATGGAAACATTGTCCAGTTGAGTTAGAGTTTCAAAGTTATTTATTAAAGCATGTCAGTTGGAGGAATAGCCTCTATCAGAGCCAAGTGCCAAGAAAAGGTCAGGAAACTGCTGAAACAGAATTCAACAAGAGAACAGGAGGGGGCGCCTTCTCCACAAAGATGGGGTCAGGATGGAACTGGAGTTCTGGATCAGCAGTACCCTTGAGATTCAAACTCTTCATGACCCAAGCTTCCTGACCTTGCAGGAGTATGTCTTTGGGGAATGATTGTGTTGTATTACTGACATCAATTTTATAAATAAGCCACGGAGAGAAGTATCATTCCTTGCGCATGAAGACCTTCTACATCTCCATTAAAGCATCAGTCTCAGGAGTGATGGTAGTACCAAAATGAGAGGCACAGAGTCACAGAAGTTTGCTCTTCAAGCGTCCACCAGGTAGTATCACTGAGCTATGCACTGACTGGTAGCAAGAGATGGGACCACCTCTTAGAAATGATCAGGGTTTTTTGTTTACTTGTTCTGATTTTTATTTTGTAACTCTAGGTCTTCTCTGCTAGTAGAAATGGTAGTATAGCATCAGCTTTAGGAACTGTTTGCAGCTTGGGCAGAGGTGATATGTTTCTTCAAATTTCACTGGCTAGACTAGAATAGCCAGGAATGCTTTTTGGATATATGCAAACATTCTTTAGAATGCATTTTTGCTTCTTCTTTTTCTCCCACCTTCCCTCCCTCCCTTTCTTCCCTTTGGTTTGAGATTTTTCTTTGCCTTTTTTTTTTTTAATCCTCATGGAGGCAGTCTAAATTAGCTTGCAATATTTTCATAATTTTTGAACTTTTGCTACATATATTTGATTCTTCAACTATATAGCATTATTTTGTGTTTGAAAGTTTAAATAATGTACTAACATTTTACTAAACCTTTACCAACTAACTTATTTTAGTCAACATTGTGTTTTTTTATACATTCCTCAGTGTTGAGATATTTATATGTAGTTAGAAGAGTTAAATGATTTTTTTTTCACTATCAAAAGCAACGCTGCCATGAACTTTTTTGTACATATTTCCTTATACCCAGTGTCAGAGAGTTTCTCCAAGGTAGATATATAGGAGTGGAGCTGCTTCACCAAGAATATGGATGGGAGTCTTCAAATTCCTTTGTATTGCTGAATTGTTTTTTAAAGTGATCTTAATAACTTAGACTCCCATTTTTAAAATGTTACTGCACTGTAAACACTCTTCTGATTTCAGATATCTTATTGTTTTAATTAGTAGAGATAGCAATGTACTCCAGTATTCATTGGCCATTCAGTTTTCTTTTCTAGCTTATCTGTTCATATTTTATTTTTTAAAATCAGGTTTCATCCTTTTAAAATTGAATATATATATATATATAATTAGGGCTGGTCCTATTCTGAGGGTAGGTCACAAGAAGGTTTTTTTAGCTTTTACCTTGGTCTCTTGAAACATGCTTCTTCTTGGAGCCCTGAGCTGCTTCCATGCAAGAATTTGAACTACCCTGAGACTGCCATGTGGGAAACCATGCAAAGAGACTGCATGAATATGTCTTAAAATTACATCAAGAAAGATGCCCATGGAACGTAGAGTAGAAACAAGTCATCCCTGTCAAGTATTGCCCATAGTGCAAATTAGTGTGCAAAAATGAATGATTTTTGTTGTTTTAAACCATTTTGTTTTGGGGTGGTTAACTGAATGGCAATGTATAAATGAAACTATCTATCTACTTATCCAGCATCTATCATCCATGTAGCTAGCTATCTATTTTTATAAGCTCATATACATTCATGCTTTGTATACAATTTTATCATTTATATGAATGCAAATTTCTCATATATTATACCATTTTTTCACATTTTGTTTTTCTTCAAGCCTCACATAATGTTTTCATTTTAGACAAATTTATTATTTTCCTTTATGGTTTTTGCTTTTATGTTTTTTAGAAATTAATTTTTTCTTATTCTACTGATATAGAGATATTTGTCTATATTCTCTTATAAAGTTTGCACTTTTATTATTTTACTTTTTACCTTTAGTCATTAAAACCTATGAAAATTATTTTTGTGTATAGTGTGATACCGGGATCTAAGTTGATCTTTTCTAATTTGGATAACTAATTTTCCCAGAATCTTCATTGGTTATCTACATTTCTTTCATGATTTGTATTGTCACATTTTCTATTACTTCTTACATTATATCTGAAACTGTTTCTGGGTTCCTAATTTTATTTTATTGGTTGCCAAAACCACACTATTGTAAATGTCTTCGGCATTCTGTTAATAGACTCCTTACATCTGGTAGTTACCTTTTCAGTTAGTTCTTAGTTCTATTAGTGATCTTCCTATATATTTTTTTCATGACTACTTGAGCTCTTTCTCTTGCACTATGAAATTGGACAGTTAGTCAACATCTGTGAAAAAAAACTGTTCAAATTTTTATTAGAATTCCCCTATAATTATAATGAGGGAGATGAATTACATAAGATGTGTCTTCCAACCTATGAAGTTTTTTGTTTATATGGATCTTCAGAACAGGGATATTTCAAAATCGAAGTTGGGGGAAGATTTTATTTAGTGGTGAAGCTGCATGACGGGTATCATAAAAGGCAATCCAGCACTGGATGGAAAGTTGGACCGCATAACCTTCAAAGTCCCATCTAATTTTAAAGTTCTAGTTAGTAAAACAATTTATGCAGAATAATGTTTGAATATTATTTCTGACTGTGAAACTAGGAAAATTGTTGAGCCTTCCTGAGCTCCTTTTATTAGCTCTAAATAGGGGTTGATCATATTATTTCAAAATATGCTTGGAAGGATTAACCTAACACAGTACTTGTTTTTCTGCCACTCAACACATTTAGTTTCCTTTTCTATCTCTGAAGTAATTTGCAGTGTCTTCAGAGACTAAGGCACTCTTTGTAAAGTAATAATGGTCACAAAATTATAAATGATGACCTTAAATTTATATGATAAATTATCAGAATCAAATCTCAAACTTTACATTAAAATACATATGGTTTGGGCTTCCCTGGTGGTGCAGTGGTTGAGAGTCCGCCTGCCAATGCAGGGGACACGGGTTTGTGCCCCGGTTCGGGAAGATCCCACATGCCACGGAGCGGCTGGGCCCATGAGCCATGGCTGCTGAGCCTGCACGTCCGGAGCCTGTGCTCCGCAATGGGAGAGGCCACAACAGTGAGAGGCCCGTGTACCACCAAAAAAAACAAAACAAAACATATGGTTTCTGAAAACTCAAGAATAGATTAGTTCAAACTATTGCACAGGCATGCTTTTTGAGTGCTGAGGAGAACTTATTTCTAAGTCCATATCTGACTACTCTTACAGAGCTCTTGCCAGAGTTCTATATGCAGAATCACTCTCTAGCAATATATTCCCCCAAATAAAAAATAAACAAACAGTTTTTAAAACCACCATAATGAATATTATAAACCTTTGGTAATTTATCTACTTTAAGTGCATCAAGTTTTTCACCTTTGGCAAAGTCATATTCTTTACTCTTTTTCTCACACTCTTTTTCTGAATCTATTTTTTTTTTTTTAGAAAAAGCAGAAAGATTAGTATTACACCAAAATTGCAAACACATTTTCCAGCCACTCCCAATCTGCAGGTTCTTTTATTATGTTAAATATTAATGAACTGATTATTACTGGCATACAAAATCCTAAATAAAATTGAATACTTGTTTACCTTTCAATACTTTTCATTCTTAAATTCTCTCCTCTTCTTTACACTCCTTCTGACTACCTATTTTTCTTTTTCCCTCTAAAATGTGCTTTCTATCCCCAAATTCATTCTCTCTCTCTATGCAGACACACACAGAGAAAAATTTGCAAGAATGACATAAGTCCTGATTGTAGTTATGTGGGATTTACAGGGAAAACAAATCAAACTTGTCTTTTCTACAGATGAGCTCACACTCTTCCTTTTTCCCCACTGAAAATAAAAAGTCAGGGAAGAAATCCAAATCAGAACCTTTATCCCAATGCCAGTAATTTGTTTCCAGCTTTTCTGCTTCTCCAAAAAATCTCTTCCTGAAACTTCTCACCATTGCTCCCTACTCAGAAAACAAAACAAAATGCACAGAACTAGAAACTCAAGAAGAAAGAACAAAGCTAGGTAGTTCAAAGCTTTGACAAATTGCTATCAAAATATTGTATTTTGTTTTAAGTTCATCGTTCTCTTTTTTATTGCAAATAAAGATGGGGTAGGAATCGTGCCACTTCCTGATGTAAAAGCTGTATATAAACTGTGTAAAAATCCTCAGTGGCTTCTTATTAAATTTAAAATTCAGATTTTAATCCAAACTCCTCTCTATGAACTGTAAGACGCCCCCGCCAGATGTAATTGGACATTTCCTGTCACCTTTCCACTAACTCCATGACCAGCACAAAAGCCTCTTTTGTCTCCTTGAACACACTTTACTCTGTTCCTGCCTCAAGGCCACTTGCTGTCACTCCTGTCTAGAGCACAGTGAACCCGGTACCCCTAGATCTTCCCAAGGCTGGCTCCCACATATCAACCCCTTAAATGTCCTCCTCATCTAAAAGTTCACTCCCATCCAGATGCTGTCACCTTCTTCTTTTCACTTTCTTCATAATATTTATCTTTACTTGAAATAACCTATTTAATTTTTTACTTGGTGTTTCTGTCTAGCCCAGTGGAATTTAAGTTCCTTGAGATTAGGACACTTGTTTTGTTCTCTTTACTCACAACACCTGGGTGAGTTCTATCATTGTATAGGTTTTTGATAAATATTTTTAGTTGTATGAATAAATGAATACCTACAAAGGTAGTGTTTTAAAAATACACTATTTATAAAAGACACTAATAAATGAAATTTCTCATAGCTAAGTTACCTACTGTTCCCTCATATATGGGTTTACTTTAATAATCTGTTTCTTCCTGAAATGATTTGTCTACTGTATAAAAATTTGGTTAAAATGGAAGAAATTAAATTATTATCTTATTAATACTATTGTTACTGAGTAGAATTATGATGCAACTTTTAAAATTTTCTGTTGTGCATATATTAATAAGATTTATAAAAGAAAACCTTGGTATTATAACAATAATAAAAATATAACCTAAGAGAGAAAAAGAAGATAAGGAAAGCTGGAGAACAGGGAAACATGACTTGATGGTTGGTAGGGTAATAAGAAAGCTGTTCTGCATATCTTAACCAATGGACTTCTATTACAACTCCTGGTATATTCTCCAAATGCCACCTTCACCCTCAATGTCACATTTTCAAGTTGGTACTTTTCTAAGGCTTGACTCACAGGTCAGTAGGCCAGTGTTCGATCCCATCTTGGTATCAAAGGATTGTCCTTCCTCTTCTTCCCAATGGAAACTTAAGGCCTTTTAAGGTAAAAATCAGTTAATTTGATGAACAAATCCATACTAACTTGCTAATAAAAGATTCTTAAGGCAAAGCATTTTGTTCCAAGGTCCTTCCACTTGGGTTCACATTTTAAAAAGTGACATTCAGCAGGCTGTGTACTGGTTTGACTTATAAGTAGATGAATGTCTCTTACGGTGGGAATATAAAGACAGCCGGAAGGGAGAATTGTCTGTTTATTTTATCCTGGTGGAACTAGTGATTAGGGTATGCAGAGGCTCACAGGACCTTATGGTTTTCCTTTAAAATGATCTGCTGTAGGCTGTTCATTTATTCAGTTATCTAATAATTTGCTATCACTAATCTTCCTAGTCTTTCTGTGTGCTGTGAACAGAAGGATGAAGTCCCTGAACCTGAGTAAAATTGCCCTTTACTTTAGGGACAAAATCATACAAACCTATAAACATTAGAAATGTTTAGAACATTTCTTGATCTTTCTCACTTACATTTGTCTTTCCATTAATCACAGTGCGGTTGCCACTGAACTGTGGTTTATTTATTTATTTATTCAGTCTCTATACTAGAGACTTAATTATCTTGAGTCTCTATTATATATTTTCAAAGGGGTGAATCTAAATAAGTAATATTAGCTCCATTATATTTGATTTTAGTAAGGATATCAAGTTCTTCCAGGTTCTCAAATAATGTTGGCTATAATCTAAGTCCCCCAACAGATCAACATCTTTGATATGATCTGATTTCTTGAAAACACTGGTGTACACAGGGAATCTTGAACATTTTGCACATGACCTTGTTTTAGTGATATGACCCTAGGGAAATGGTGAGTCAGTTAACATTTATGGAGTCTAATGCTGATTTTAAGTTCTATTGTATCATTAAGTAAGAAAATTCCTAGTCCATTTTAAAAAATATATACTGCATGTAAACTGGTTATATACTGGTTATATACATGTATAAGTAGAAACACAAATGCCTAGTCACAGTATTTCTGCTCCTTGCAGGCTCTTAAATATGAGAAGATTTTGAAGACAGGGTTGAAAAAGATCTTTAGGAGTTCTGAGGCAGCTTGGTAGCAAACCTAGCGAAAGAAAGGGCATAGTGAGTATGGAAATGAGATAGCAAATTAGCCTGAAGAAGTAGAAAAGCAGGTAGATCAATGGCAAAGGACCTGGCTGGGAGGAGCTGGGAGTAGGGGCAATAAATAAAACTGATGTATACCCTTGAAGACCAGTGTGTGAATAAAAATGCATGTCATTTGTCCTGCCTAGGGGAGGAAAAGACCCACAGCCAGAAACAGGTCATTTGGCTAACAGGACTCTGGAGCAAGCCCAAGTCAACCTTCTGAGTGCCAAGCAGACAAAGCTAATTAAAAATATATCATTTAGTAACAAGTGGGCTTACAACAGCAAATACAAAAGAAACTGAGTTATACATAATTGAATATGTAGTTTTATCTACCAGGCTGCTTCTTCCCAAAAAGATTGATGTAGTTACATGAAAAGACACAGTGAAAATACTGAATATAAATCGGAATTAAAAATTGATGCCCCTGGTATATACAGAGGTTAAGTTTTTTTTCCGTTATAACAAGGAAGAATATCTACGCATCTCAAATGCAGCCCAGCTTACTATTCCAGACAACTGCAACTTGACTATTCGAAGGTGCTTGATTTCCAGCTCATGGATCCTAATTATTTCTCTTCTCTACTCAGGGTTAAATATACCTTAATGGATCTTAAATCTGCCTGACAAAGAGGCTGACTTAGAGACTCATCTTACCCATGACATACAATTATTAATTAATGAGTGTCAGCTGCATAAGGGGATTGCAGCCGATATGTGTAATAGCGGAAAGTATTGCAGGCTGAATTATGCACTGTAGAACAGGAAAGAGTACATTTTATTAGAATCATCAAAATTTCCTGTTTCCAAACTAATTAATTTAACTCTTTCTGTTGTTTAAACAAATTGTATTTATGTCTTTCAGGTTACTGCAATTTCCTTCTAGCAAATAAAATGCCTGTGTCTTTTCATTAAGAGCAATAAGCTTCCTTCCTACAACAGTTAAATTCTGTTCTGGTATCACAGTTTAGCCTTTTTTACTATTGGGTGGGGGTCAAGTAGAGTGTGCATTGTTAATCTTTGAAGCTTTAGTCAGTGTTGGCAGCCCAAAGTGACCAAGAAGCTAACAGAGAGAAATCTCTGTAGGCTCCCCCAATCCTCTCTCCCAACCAAAGAAAAATGCTTTGCGACAGAGTGACAATTAACCCTGCTTTTCCCCTTTTGGGATATTCTCTCCACCTGAACATACTCTGCTTATCTAATATTATCTGAGACTTTATTTGAGAATGTCCATCTCATGAGAGTATTCTTTTGAAGTTTGAGATCTTATTAAAGCAAAGGATGTCTGATGACCTTAGCTTCAACCAGCTGAACTATATCACAGACCAGATGTGCAGAATCTCCTGGGGAAAAGATCTGTTTAAAAACCAAAACAAAACAAAAATCACAATGCTTCAAGCTAACTATATTGACTTGTTTCCATTAGGGATATCACAATTTTTGGAATGCATTCTTTATAAGAATTTACAATGTAGGCCTCCTTGTCCAACCACTGGGCTAGGTAGACATACCGAATAAGATTTTCACACTTTTTTGATGTAGAGCTGCATGAGCTGTTTGTATATTTTGGAAATTAATCCTTTGTCAGTTGCTTCATTTGCAAGTATTTTCTTCCATTCTGAGGGTTGTCTTTTTGCCTTGTTTATGGTTTCCTTTCACTTATCTAACCATAAGTGAAGAACTTTGGTGAATATTCCAGGCATCCTGCAGGTTTCTTGAAGCAATAACTTCAGACAAGGGAGTAATTTTGTACATCTCAGTTCACAGCATGGAGAGGGAACTATATTCAAAATGAAATATGCTAATAATACATGTTTAAACAGGGATTTAACTTTAGGGTTGTAATTACTTGCAAAAAAATAAAAGGTTTCACATATAACCCAATATTTGTATCAACATAGATAGACTATATAAATAATTAATTCTAAAAACTACTTAATTCCTAGTATGAGGGATTATATTATGTTCTATTCTTCCCTTGACTTTGCTTTTTTACACACAAGGCCTTTAGTCAATAAGCCCTTCAATATTATCGAAATCTCTGGGAAAAAATTTCACACTTATTGCTTAATTATTGCTGTCCTTATTGTGGGAGGTGTGAAGAAAGTACACAGAAAGCAGGAGAAACTTATCACTTTAATGGTAAGAGGGCTTCATAAATATGTCTCTATCTTTGCTCATGTTAATTAAAATGTGTTGGTAGAATCAACTGAGGCAAAATGCTACAAATAATTTTCCCTGGAAATTCTTTTATTTTCTTTTCCTCTTTGCTCAAAAATAATAAAAGTTTAACTACTAAGTATATATAACTAAAGATTTTTTAGATATATTATCTGATGCGTAAATATGCATAGTTATGAGCCAATCAATGTAAGCAACAGGTTTATTATTTCTGAAAGTGTTCAATACTGATAATATTTTGAGCATGACTATTGTTGGTAACACGGTACCTTGAACTTATATAGCTCTTTGAGTTAGTTTATCTTGTTAATAAGGATTTCAATGATTAACATTCATTCATTCACTCAAAAGAAACAAATGTTTCTTGAGTTCCTACTATGTGCCCAGCACTCTTCTAGGCAATGAAAATACAATAGTGGCAAAGCATAACAAGACAAGCAAAAGGAAAGCAAGAAAAGTAAGACAGCCAGAAAGAGGGAATTAAGTGAACTACAGTGTATTCATTAGAATGCCCTCTCTTAATATCGAATAGTTTTGCATAACCTAGATATTGACACTAACACAAAAAATTGACATATTTCACATTTTTTTTTTTTTTTTTTTGCGGTACGCGGGCCTCTCACTGTTGGGGCCTCTCCCATTGAGGAGCACAGGCTCCGGACGCACAGGCTCAACCGCCATGGCTCACAGGCCCAGCCGCTCTGCGGCATATGGGATCCTCCTGGACCGGGGCACGAACCCGTGTCCTGCATCGGCAGGCGGACTCTCAACCACTGCGCCACGAGGGAAGCCCCCATATTTCACATTTTAAAAGAATAAGTTAAGCATAACTTATTTTACATATATGTCACTGAATTAACAAATTGTATAAAACGTGTTAGAAAGCAAACATCATCAACATGGCATCTTGGTTTGGGATAGGAATAAACACATTACATTCTCATCAGTATAATTGTGCTTTGACTTGGAAATTGTAATAAACATAAAATCTTAGTAAATTATAAATTAAACAATGAGTTAAGCTGTTATGGAAACCCATACAATCTGTTCTTAGCTTCAGAAATCAATACTTTGGAATTTTGAACGGAATAACTAAATAGTGCATATTGATTTAAAATCAGGGCCTACTTTTGTAAGTTGGATTTTAACATATAAGCTTAAAGATAATGAAAGATAAAAAGTAGTTTGCCAAAAATAAGAAATTTTTCAAAGCAGTATTTCTAAAGTAGGGATTGTTCATGTTGCAAAAACCCTTTCCCTAGGGATTCCTGCCATATCACCCTCACAGCAGACCCCAAAGTGTGCTGTCTTTCATGAAGTATCCATTTGTTTGATCTATAAAGGACTAGCTCTTGTTTTCCTCCTCTCAACAACAGCAATAACACACACACACACACACACACACACACACACACACACACATCTTTTCTTCTGAAGATACCTAGAGTTTCATTTAAATTGCTAATTGAAACCAACTTCAACTCTATTCCTTCAACACCATTTCTTTTTATAAGTATTTAAATTATCATATATAAAAGATAGAGAGACATGGGACAGATAGAAAGAACAGAGAAAGACAGAGAAAGTTAAAAGGAGAATTTTGAAGTGGGTACTTATGAACTCATTCCAATATTATGCGTTACCTTGACATAAGGGGTACCGGGAGGTCCTCAAATGGCCGAACTGCAAGTTATCCTCCCCTCTATGCTCCCATGGGAAAGAATAAGCCCCACTCACTATCAAATGGATCAAGTGCAGTTCCCACTTATCTCTAAGTAGCAAGTTTCAGTTCCCTGGCAGAATTAATGCAAATAAGCCAGTCACAATCTCCCACAGAAAATGAGGACAGTCCACTCTTTTGATACTACATAGCTTCTGGCTTTTCACTGTTTCCAAGTGCAACCTCCATGTGGTTCTGTATAGCATGAGGTGTCCTCCTTCCCTGGCCTGTGAGAACCTGTGACTAAAAAACTGCTGTTGTCAATCTAATCTGTCCCGTGCTGGATGTCCTTTGTTCAGGCAATCCTATAACCCTAGAATGAGAATCCCTCCCTCAACCACGGAGTAAACAGAAGACAATGAAACACCACTGCACCATGATATACATAAGAACTTTAAATATAATAAAAACATATCCCCCAAAACCCAGGCTTGGATATCTGGAAACAACCCACTTAAAATCGCACATCACACACAAAATATATTAAGGAATTACATTTTTTTTTTTGCAGTACGCGGGCCTCTCACTGCTGTGGCCTCTCCCGTTGCGGAGCACAGGCTCTGGACACTCAGGCTCAGTGGCCATGGCTCACGGGCCCAGCCGCTCCGCGGCATGTGGGATCTTCCCGGACCGGGGCACGAACCCGTGTCCCCTGCATCGGCAGGCGGACTCTCAACCACTGCGCCACCAGGGAAGCCCAGGAATTACATTTTTTAAAAAGACATGCATACAATTAAAAGAAAGTAATAACAAAATGTTCAAATTTCTTGAAGAGAGAAATTTTAAAGTGTAAGTGATTTCTATATATCAAAAAATGTACAAAACCAAATAGAAAAATAAATGCAGAGTGATAGAAGCAATAAAAAAAGAAAACAAGATTTAAATTTCTATGTGTCAGAAATCATAACAACTAGAACAAAATATTTGAACATTTGATAAATTTTGGAAAATATTTGAAAACATATAATAGGTATATATAAAGATAGTTTGTTACACAATAAAGGAAAGACAAATGCCACATAGAAAAAGCAGAAAATCTATGTGAGCTTTTAAGTCACAATAAAAGAATTATATAAAAGAATTATAGTTGGTTTATAAATATATGTCTCTGTTTCATGAGTAATTAAGTTGAACATTTCCTCTAACAATGATTGCATTTTCCTGTGTCATCAGCAAAGATTTTAAAAGCGAATACATTCATTTACTTGTGCGTCTAATGAGACAGACTATCTCCTAGTGAGACTATATATTGCTAAATCTTTATAGAAAGCAATTTATATGTATTAAACTTACATATGTTCATACCTTTTATCAATAAGAAACAAGAACAAAAATTGTACACAGAGTTGGTTATCACAGCATAATTTATGAAAATGAAACAGTGGAAACAGTCTTATTTTCAAGAAGGGACTATTTGAAACCATGCTGAGATACACACAAATGATGGAAAACCATGCAGCCATTAAAAGTTATGTTTCATGAATAACTTTGTAATGCAGTGACAGTGACATGTTATATAATATGTTGTAAAAAATAAATTATAATGAACTTTGTATAAACATCATATTTTAACTATGATGGTGAAATACACTCCTAGATAGAACATAGTTAAGAAATTATCAAAATTCTAACAGTTGTTATCTCTAGATGGTACTTTTGAGATGCTTTTTATTACAATACATTGTTTTCATGTTGTGGTTTCTCCAGCGAACGTGTGTTATTATGTAGAAAAATCAATTTCATAACCAATGTCCTTTTTTTGAATTTAGAAAAAAAGTATAGCGTTGGGTCAAATGCTTCAGTAATTACCAAGTAATAGAAAATACAAGATACAACATTTACTTTGACAAAGATAAATTTGTTACATGAGAAGTGTAAGTTGGAAGTCAAGGTGCATAAATTATTCCAAGTTCCTAAGTAAAAAGTAAAGGGATTTGGGGGCTTGTTTTCTTAACTTTTGCTTTGATTTTTTTGTTTGTTTTTTTAGTTTTGGAGACTGGAGAGTTGAATAAGTTTCTAGGGTAAGTTAAAAGACCTAATGGAGGTCAAGATGGAGTACTAGGAAGGTGCTGTATTCGCATCTCCTCACAACTAGGGCACCTACCAGGCACTGGGGAGGAGTGAGGGGGGAAGAGAAGTGGAGGCTTGACGGGACAGGCACCCCTGAGGGTTGGACAGGCTGGAGGAGGGGAAGGGATCCCACGCCCAAAGGGGTAAATTGGGGAAACATTGGGAGGGCAGAGGATCAAAAGGGAGCATGGCCAGGTTTCCCCTGCCCACTTGGGCCCCTAGGAGAACCTGCTGAGAACCCGGGCCTGATCCTCTGCCCACCAAGGTCCCCTCCAGCCGTGCAGGTCCTGAGGGAGCAGGAGGGAGGGAAGGGGGAGCAAAAGTAAAGGCCGGACCTCCGGAACCGGCACCCCTGAGGGGCGTCTGTGGGGAGGGGAGGAGTTCCTACACCCAGTGGGACCCATCCACAATTAGGGGTCCAGCAGCAGTGGGGGAGACCCTGGGGGAAACAGTGGGGGAGGGGTGCAAAAGAACGGAAGGGAGTGGGGTCAGTGCTTTCCCTGTCCACTTAGGCACCAGGGAGCCTGTTTGGCTCCCTGGCCTAATCCTCTGCCCTAGGAGACTCCTCCTGCTATGCAGAGCCCAAGTCCCACCCCTACACCCCCACCTAGGGCCCTACCTCTACACTCGGAGACCCCCTGCAACAAGCTGGGCCTAAACCTCACCCACACACCCTCACTCAGGGGCCTACCTCCAAACTCCGTACTCCCCACTCCAGAGGCCCTCCTTTGGGCGTGCTGCCTCTTCCCTTCCATGCAGGTCCTAAGCAGAGTCCCCGCCCCACGCTTGAATGTTGCCCCGACTAGGCCCCACCCCGTGCTCAAACATCACCCCCCACCGCCTAGGTCTTGCCCAACCCTGAACCCCACCCCTGCCTAAGTTCCACCCCCACCTAAACTCCGTCCCCATAGCCAAGACTTTTTTTGTTTTTTCCTCTTTTAGATTGGGGTTCTGTTTTACCTTGTTGATTCATTGTTGTTGATTCTTTTATACCTTTCTCTTTCTTAACAAATCTTTTATTTTTCTAATTTTATTTTATTCTTTATACTTTGTTATTGTTCACTCTTACTGGCTTGTTCCCCCCTTCTTTTTCTTTTTTCCTATCTCGGTTGTGGTTTTATTTTACTTTGTTGTAGCTGTGTCACTTATAGTTTTATTTTTCCTAATATATTTTTTATCTTTCTAATTGTAGTTTGATTTTTATCCTTTGATATAGTACTGCTCCTTTTTTTCTTCTTCTTTTTTTTTCTCTGTGCCACGATGTTTGCAGGATCTTGGTTCCCAGGCCGGAGGTCGGGCCTGAGCTCCTGTGGTGCCAGCTTCAAGTCCAAACCGCTGGACTAACAGAGAACCTCAGACCCCAGGGATTATCAATCGGAGTGAGGCTTCCCAGAGGTCCTCATCTCAGCACCAAGACCCAGCTCTATCCAGCTGCTTGCAAACTCCAGTGCTGGATGTCTCAGGCCAAACAAACAGTAAGACAGGAATATAGCACCACCCATCGAATAAAAAATGAAATGACAAAAAAATGTTACAGATGAAGGAGCAAGGTAAAAGCCTACAAGACCAAATAAATGAAGACAAAATAGGCAACCTACCTGAAAAAGAATTCAGAGTAATGAGAGTAAAGATGATCCAAAATCTGGGAAACAGATGGAGAAAATATAAGAAAAATTTAACAAGGTGCTAGAAGAACTAAAGAGCAAACCAACAGTGATGAACAACACAATTACTGAAATTAAAAATATTCTAGAAGGAATCAATAACAGAATTACTGAAACAGAAGAATGGATAAGTAAGCTGGAAGTAAAATGGTGGAAATAACTGCCAGGGAGCATAAAAAAGAATGAAAAGAATTGAGGACAGTCTCAGAGACCTCTGGGACAACATTAAATGCACCAACATTCAAATTATAGGTGTCCCAGAAAACAAAAGAAAAAGAGGGTCTGAGAAAATATTTGAAGAGATTAAAGTCAAAAACTTCCCTAACATGGAAAAGGAAATAGTCAATCAAGCCCAGGAAGCACAGAGAGTACCACACAGGATAAACCCAAAGGGAAACATGCTGAGACACATATTAATCAAACGATCAAAAATTAGATACAAAGAAAAAATATTAAAAGAAGCAAGGGAAAGCAGCAAATAACATACAAGGGAATCCCTGTAAGCTTAAGAGCTGATCTTTCAGCAAAAACTCTGCAAGCCAGAAGGGAGTGGTGGGAAATATTTAAAGTGATGAAAGGGAAAAACCTACAACCAAGATTATTCTACGTGGCAAGAATCTCATTCAGATTCGATGGAGAAATTAAAACATTAACAGGCAGGCAAAAACTAAGAGAATTCAGCACCACCAAACCAGCTTTACAACAAATGCTAAAGGAACTTCTGTAGATAGAAAACACAAGAGAAGGAAAAGACATACAAAAATAAAGCCAGAACAATTGAGAAAATGGTAATAGGAACATACATATCAATAATTACCTTAGGGCTTCCCTGGTGGCGCAGTGGTTGAGAGTCCGCCTGCTGATGCAGGGGTGCCCCGGTCCGGGAAGATCCCACATGCCCCGGAGCGGCTAGGCCCGTAAGCCACGGCCGCTGAGCCTGCGTGTCCAGAGCCTGTGCTCCGCAAGGGGAGAGGCCACAACAGTGAGAGGCCCGCGTACCACACACACACACAAAAAACTAAATAAAATGTGAGTGAAATTTAGGAGAATAGATGGAGGGAGATAAGATTAGTATATTAAGTTTTACAGATCCAGTGATTTCTGAAAATCATGTGAATTAATGTATATTTTTAAGGTCAAATGTTCACTCACAGGTCTTAGTAATGATACAAACTTCTCTTGTAAACTTCTTTTGTATCTCTTTAATTAGGCAATGTTTGGGTGTCTGTGAATGGTTTTAAAATGACCTAAAAATGTAATTCATCATGATTTAGATACCAAATGTGGATCTTTGGGGAAGAGCTATTCACCAATGTATTAATTAAGATAATATTTGAGCTTCTATTTCAACAATTAAGGATTTATTAAAACAAAACTTAAGCCTTGTGGAATGTACTGAGAAAATATTTCCTGAAGCCGGGCCTTAGCTAAGTAATTTAAGACTTTGCAATAATGATGCTAGTAAAATTCTGATATATTACTTCCTTCTAGTATTCATACTAGTAAATAATTCTAAAAAAAAAAAAAGAAAAAAAGAGGTCTCAGTTAGCCCAAATCATTACTGTTAGCATAGGAATGTTAAAACAATTCTAATTAATCAATAAGCAAAATAAGCACACTTATTATGAGAAATCTAAATTGCTTGTTTAGGCTAGTGTGAGTATGCATGTGTTTGTGTAGGTGTGCATTTCTTCTATGTAGATTTTGTTGATATTTCTTTAAATATTATTAATTGTGACCTTCAAACCAATATTTCCTAAGTATTATGGACTTCAATTGCTACTATGGTTAGCCAAAGCAAATTTCATTTCACTTTATGTTTTTAGTCTAAGGCTGCATACAGCTGAGCTATTGAAAATAATAGTAACTATCATTTGTATATAATCTTTATAACTTAAAATTACATTTAATTCTTATATGGCAACTTTTGAAGAGACTTAAACCAACTTAAAAATATGGAAACTCCCATAGTCAACTCTGCACAAATCATATGTAACAAATCACAGTGCAGAACTGAAAATAATTTAAAAATTGTTTCTAAAAGTTTTACTTTTATATCTCTAAGAACTTTAGAGAAAATTAATTTCATAGCCACAATATAACCTAATAAAAACACTGTTGCTGTCTTCCCTGTTGCTCCCTTCCCCACTTCTGGAGCCTCTCCTTTTATTTCTTAGAACTTACTGTGGAAGTTTGCTACCCCTTTTATTCTTTGCCTCCTTGCTCTCTACCCAGTATTTTGCTTTGGAATCATAAGATATGTACTGGTGACAGGTGAAGTTTCTTTGTGTTGGAATAAGAGGGGGGAAAAAAAGGAGAATTTGACTTGGCAAAGATAGAAATTTTACGAGGTATGGATGGAATGAAAAATCAGAGACACTCATATAGGCATTATAATTCTCATTTTTCAGATTTGGAATCTGAAGGTCAGAGAAACAATTACTAGCTGAGGAGAAACTAGAAGTATGTGAGATCATTGCTATTCCAAACTTTCTACTTCAATCCTAGTGCCTTTCTCTGCTTATCACATAGATTTTGGCTACTCTTAGTTATAAAAAATATTTTATAAATAAGAAGAAAATTATTTTAGATAATCATATACTGAAACTCCCTTACCATCTTCAGAACTTATTATACACAAATATGCATGTGAGTCACACATGTGCCTATATGTTCACACACATACACCTTTCCATCTCAGTTGGCAAGTAACTCTTTTGCTGTCTACAACACTAATAACTGAAAAATGGAAAGAGATCCATTCTTTTTTTTTTTTTTTAAGAGATCCATTCTTAAAAGTGCCTGTGTAAACTCCATCACTGGATTTAACCTGCAATCCCTGAATATTTCAGAAAGACAGACAAAATAAAAACAGAGTAGCCAGAAAGAGTGACATGGTAAACAGATTTGTGTCAGACTGGTAGTGCTCACATATATCTGACTGATTCTCTTTCCTGGTTATACAACTAGGCTACAGGTTCTGACATCTCTTGTAATGAGATGTGACTCTGTGCTGAATTCTAAGTGAAAGTAATACATCCATACTACTACCAGTGTTGGTTTTGTATATCTCCCATGCCCCAGTCAGACCTCTTACCCATCTCCCAGCTGAATAGATTGGGCTTCAAGGATCTGGAAGAGGGTGAAGCTACAAGATAGAAAGATTCTGGGCTCCCAAATAAACCCATAGGAAGGTGTGAATAAAAAATAATCATTTACTTTGATAACCTACAGATACTTGAGAATTTGTGTGAATTATTTAGAGTAGCTAAATCAGGCGTCTGAAGGACAGTGCTGACATGAAAATATAGAATAATATTTAGGAAGGATATTTAAGAAGAGAGAAGGTGGGAAAGAAAATGTTTCTTTTTTTTTTTGAAAATGTTTCATTCTTTTTGTCACTGTTTTATTTCTTTCACTTTTTTGGTGGTATTTTCTTTAAGGTCACCAGTTCATTCTTACTTTTCCTCATCGAATCTCTTTGTGACAATGGCCACAAAGTTCATGCAGTCTCTACCTTCTATTGTTTATGCTATCCTTTGGTGTTTCTAAGTTCTCGGACACACTGACTTACAACAAAATAAAACAAAACAAAAAAAGACTTGGTTCTTTCACTGACAGTCCAACATGTGGTATCTGTAGGGTTATTAGATTTGGCAGTGGAAGTTAATTAACCATAAGATATCTACAGGATGGATAAGAAACATTTGATTAGGGACAAGGCCCTGGGATCTGCCTCATAACACATAGAAGCCCAGGAGGCCCTTGAAAATGTAAAGACACAGTAGGAGCCCAAGAGTCCATTGAATGTGCTAGGATCCAGGCATCTATCTACCTTAGGAAGAAGGCTACAGAATTTGGGGAACTGACATGAGGTGAACAGAGTGTTTCTATGTTCACCACAAGCGAAAATATGAGTCAGAAAGTACAATTTCTTTTATATAAATACCATTATGAGTGCAGATGCAGAGAGCAGATCTAAAGCTGTATCTCAGATTGCAAGACACATTCATGCTACAGAGGTTTCTATATTCTAAGGATCAGCCCAAGTGTTTGACTATAGACTATGTACATTTACATCTGGATAGAGATATAATAATTGAGACAATCAGACAAATATGAACATATCTTGAAAAACAGACTGAGGGGGCATTATCATCCTGCCTTGAGTATAGCCTACACTCCTCTCCCACTTAGTAATAATATTAGCTAACAATTACTGAGTGTCTACCATGAACTCTGTATAGTAAAAACACCTCAGCCTAGACTTTTAGAATTAAAAAACAGATTCAAATATGCTTGCTGGGTACAAATTAATAAGTATATACTGTGTCCAACAAATGAGATGAGGTATCAGTAGATAAAACAAGCAAAAAATCATGTAATCTTTGGAAGCCTAAGAGTTCTGGCAACAACAACCTGATGAATCGAATAACAGGAGAAGATTCTGACTGGAGCAAACTGAAGCCTCATTAGTGGTGTCACATCTGCTTAGGGATACAGCTTTCCTTATGGTCTGAATTCAAAAAATCCCCAAATAAAGCAGTCACGTACTCCACAGAGACCATTCCTCACAGTGTCTGGTGCATGCCCAGGGGGGATTCATGCAGAAAGTGTTGGCATCACAATATGTTGCCAGGCCAACATGAGGATTGGGCTTCCAGCCCAGTAACACTAAGTACCAGGAGGAAGGAAAGGGGAACTGCTGGCAGCTGTATGTCCCCACACAATAACCTCCCCCGACTTTAGTCTTGAAGGATGCAAACAGTCTTCTTACATCTGGGACAGGAGTTGCCATCGCAGCTCATGTAGCCCTGTCTGGGGGCTACATCTGGAATAATATAAATATCAGCAGAGGTTTTCATCCAGGGACAGCTCAAAGCTGTCAGGTAAAAAATGAAGGGGAGCACACAAGTGTTCAAGGGACTCAAGCAAGCATGTTTCTGGATCATATCCACTTTTGTTATCAGACACAGTGAAGCTTGAGAAACTCTCCTTCCACAGTAAGACCTGATCATTAACAATGTATTTTAGCAACTTCACTCTGATGCAAAGTTTTCATTCCTTTACTTCTCTAGCCTTGATATGGTCCTTAATCTGAAGAAATGGCTCATATTAAAAAAATTTATTTGAACACTATTATGCATATATGTACTAATATCACCCATGAATATGTGTCATTATTTGTTTAGAACAAATTAGGATATGTAAAAGGCAGGCACTTTTATGCCCATCTGAAAAGTGGGTTTACTCCTAGTTACATTAGAGTGTGATGTATTAAAATAAATAATACATGCTAGAAGTCTTTAGACCAGTCCTTGAAAATAATAATCGCTAAGTAAATGTTATCTTTAAACTGCTCATTTTTTCAGTATTCTGACAGGTCTTTATCCATATTGCAATCCTTTTTCATGTTCCTTGCTTCTATCTTTTCTATTTTTTTCTTTTAAATAAATTTTGATATGTGGGATTTAGTCACAAAATACTAAAACAGATTATCTTGGTGTAGGTCTGGGCACTCTGCATATTTAAAAATGTTCATAGCCTTTCTCACACTTCTGAGTTAAAGATGTAGTATTAATATTTGGACATCTCTTAATTATCCATGTTTTCTTCTCTTTATTTCTACACTACTATAGAAAGTTGATGCCTTCTATTTTAAATAAAGGAATCACAGACTTCTTAATCATTCAGACATAAAATCTTGGTGTCATAATCATCATTTACTGCTAACTCACTACTGTGACTCCGAAGTAGTGACTAAGTCCGGTAGAGCCTATCTCTGTGGTGCCTGTCGACACTGTGGATTACAAGTTATGTGTTCCAGTCAGAATAGTCAATTTCAAATAACAGAAAAGCAGCCAAATCTGGCTAAAAATTTAATAAAAGTGATTTGTTGGCATATGTATTTCCAGCTTACAAATGTAAGGATGATATCAGGGTAGTTTGATCAAGGTTTCTGCTCCATCTCTCTATGATTCTCTTGGTTACTCCTTCTTCTGTTGTAGGTGTTTTGTTTTATTTTGCTTGTTTTTGATTTTTGTTCTTTCCTTTTATTCAAGATGGCTGCTCCCATAGCAGGAAAATGGCCATAGCAATTCCAGTGTCAAACACACAAACCACCATACCCAGAAGGTGAGAGGATTCAGGTTTTCACAAAGATCACATCAGTGTATTGTTCTGCATTCTGATTAGTCTAGTCATGTATCCATCTTTTAACAAGTCTCTGACTAGGTAACTGTGATGCACTGAGTGATTAAAAGCTGGGTTATGTGTCTCACCTGCTCAACTTGTATCTATCAGTGTTTGACCTGTCTTAGAATCTTCCTCATCTGAGTGTGGAAAATTTCCATTCATCTCTACAGATACTGTATGGATGACTAAAGGTACGTTGATGCCCACCAGCCAATGACCACCAGGGACACACCTGTAGTCAAAGATGTATTTTTTGAGGCAACGATGGAGATTGCTCATCATGAAGAACTGTGAGATGTCTTGGTGAAAGGAGTATTGGTAGTGGAAGGTTATAGGAGACAGGATTGTGTTTAGTGAATTTAATAAAGACTCAAGGAAGTAGAGGTTTCCTCTGGATTGAGAATTGTCATAAAGCTGGGACATTTCAGTGATTGGTATCTTAAAATTTCATATCTAGTAATGGGGGTGCATGAAGCTGCTTTTATCTTTCTCAAGTGGAATGGATTCTGAACAGGCAACCACAAAATTTACCATATTCTATAAATTGTATAAGGATATGAATCACATTTTACTAATTCTTTAAATCACATCCACAACACATTAAAATTGCTGCATATATAGTATGTGTTAAATTCTTATGCATTGACTCACATTGAAAATTATTCTTCAGATGAATCAAGTGACCCTATTGAATTTTATGTGGTTTACTCAAGATTTAGCCTGATGATAAAAATACCTATCATTTATAAAATGTTAATTTTGACATGAAGTATTTTAGGGACTTTACATTCATTAAAACATTTAGCCCCCAACAAAATTAATATATCTGTACGGTTTTTCTCATTTTGTGAATGAGCAAACAAGACTGAATAAAGTCTAATACTTTTGTCAATGTCATGCAAAAAGCATATGGTCATATTTGTATTTTTATACTAGGTACCAATATTTCTTTAGAGAAATACGAACATTCTGGATTTCTAGAAATCTGGTTTTGCAAAAGCTTTAGCAGCAGCAAGACACAAAGCATATGATTCTCTAACCAGCAATATCTGACTTCAGAAACTATATGCAATTCAGAGTGTTCTTCATATGATGGGAAATGTTAATCTACTAAACAACACTCAGCTTCTCTATCATTGACGGACCATAATAAAGATCAAATCTATTTCATTATAAATGGAAAAATAAAGAAGCAGAACAAATAGGACATTTTCTTCGGTTACCCAATATCATAAACTACTGCATTTTTTATGACTATAGTCTCAATATTAATCTCTGAAGATATTTTATGTTTAGTTTACTGAGCTTATTTCTTTGATTAAATTCATTTTCGCGCAATGCAAATGTCATACATCAGGGTTGATCTTGCTCTAACATATCATTTTTTTCATTTTAATTTAGCACTTGTGAATAAGTCCTCATAACATGACCGCTGAACCTGAATCTCAGCTTCGCTGAACTAATGCACACAAATGCACCCAAACCTTGAAAGTGCTCCAAGATGTAGACATTTTAAATAGGAAAGTTCTGTTTTCAATAAAGTCAAAAATTGTTAAGATATCTTTGGTTTTGCCAGAGATTGAGAAATAGAGGAAAGAAAAAAATGCAGAACTCAGAGGAAAATGATTATCAAAGACTTTTTTTTGGTTCTGCATGGTATATTTTTTTAATTAATTTATTTATTTTTGTCTGTGTTGGGCCTTCATTGCCGCATGCAGGCTTTCTCTAGTTGTGGTAAACGGTGGCTTCTCTTGCTGCGGAGCATGGGCTCTAGGTGCATGGGCTTCACTTGTGGCTCGTGGGCTCCAGAGCACAGGCTCAGTATGTGTGGCGCTCGGGCTTAGTTGCTCCGCGGCATGTGGGATCTTCCTGGACCAGGGCTCGAACCCATGTGCCCTGCATTGGGAGGCGGATTCTTAACCACTGCGCCATCAAGGAAGTCCTGCATGGTAATTTTCATTGGAGTGTAGTGTAAACGTATTCTTTCATTCCTTATGACCAAGAAATGGACTATGGTCAATGTGGGAAAATGTAGTTTAAAAGAACTTTACGGTACCTTCTAAATCATAGAATATATAACCTACAAAAAGATAAATCTTATCCTTCTTGCCTCTCTTCTAGATTTCAAGAAACTCCTTGCATAGTTCAAACTTCCTTTCCAAAGACCTAATTTCAAATACTGCATTTTAATCTTCAGGGGCTTTCCATGTTATATCAGAGAATAGTAAATGTAAATGTAACATTTAAACTATCAGTAATTCATCCCGTAAGAACAGTTCAAAAGGAATACCACATTGAAGCTATTGACTGAGATGTGAAATTACAGAGGCATTACATAAAATTAACTTTTTTTTCTATTTAAGAGGAATTTATATGGGCAAAATCATTAAGCAGGGTAACCAGATAGGGCCTGATTAGCTACTTACAATTTAATTTTTTTTTTTTTTTTGCGGTACGCGGGCCTCTCACTGTTGTGACCTCTCCCGTTGCGGAGCACAGGCTCCGGATGCGCAGGCTCAGCGGCCATGGCTCTCGGGCCCAGCCGCTCCGTGGTATGTGGGATCTTCCCGGACCGGGGCACGAGCCCGTGTCCCCTGCATCGGCAGGTGGACTCTCAACCACTGCGCCACCAGGGAAGCCCACAATTTAATTTTTATAATGCACTTGCCAGAAGGAAATGATTTTGAAATTTGCTTTTTTATTCCATCAGGGTTAAAATTAAGGCTTTCTTAGACTATTTAATCAAAATAAGCAAGTATGCAGGTATCTTAACAGTGGTCTATAATCTGATCTACTTGTCTGTTAAGAGAGAATCTCTTTCACAAGCTTAGCTATCAAAATAATTTTGAGGTTCCTTTAATATATATGACAAAAAGGTAATAAGATATGGTTTTAATTATAACACTGTAAAAATAAGTTTCCTTCATGACATTAACAGCTGTTCATAAAAAAAATAAAACAATGGGGAGCAAGTGTGTTTCATCCATTACTGACAAGAAAAGTGATGTTTATAGAAACATTTTAATCACTTAAATTGTTGATGTAGCTTGATGGCAAACTGTCTCTCCAAAACATATGTTTTTCACTGTCTGAATCATATTTTTCCATCTCAGCAGGGAATTAACTTGAGCTGATGTTACCATAATAACAGAAAGATTTACTGATATTCATTTCTCAATAAACAGATGTTGACTTCTATAGAGGTCAAAGTAGAAAGTACCTGAAAAGAAAATTGCAAGTTATTTCTACTAATGGCTATCAGATATTAAACAACTGATGTAATTCAGAGTGATTCATTATAAAAATTTCTACTTTCCTTTTTTATATATAGAATAGCTCATACCAACTTCCTTTTAGGGCTGTAATTGTCATGTTTGTCCAATTTTTAATTCGCTGCATTGCTTGAAAAATTATGATAAATATACACTCTTATTAACGAGGTTTAGTCCCAGGAACTTAGACATAGCCATTTAAAAACTACCGTAAAATGAGAAAATTCCTGTTTGAAATTTATTTCCAATGCTGAATGCAAAGCTTACTGTGAAAATGGCCGCACACTTGGCATTTCCTGGAACAAAGTTTAGATCCTTTCATCATGAAAAGCATTTATGAAGAGTCTTCAGGTGTGTAACTCTTGGCAAGCTATTGTACAAAACGATTCAAAGGAAAGCTGCTCTCAGCTAGAAGTAGGCTATCTGTGAATTAGTGTCACCTCTTAGCTATGCTGATGATCAAATAGAAACAAATTATGAAGGTATGGAGAGTTGCCATTAAAACGGTGTTCACCACAAGTCATCCACTCCTTACCAAACTGCCAGGCTGAAGTACATGCAGCAAGGATCACCATGGTAGGGAAAGAAGTACCTGTCTTAAAACATACAATGCAGTGGTTGATTACTGGAAAGCATTAGTAGAGTTGAAACCCCAATGTGCAGCTCTCTGAAAGCATATATCTTTTTGAGTCAAGGAATGCTTAACACCCTAACAAATATTCATGTGAGGACCTGGATGAAGAAGAAGAGTATACAGAGTATTCCAAATCAATATGACAGAGAAGTAAAAACCTAAGAGGAATAGATGTGCTTGACATCAACAAGGAACAATTAAAAGAATGATCTGAGAGTACATATGAAGACTAGGAAGAAGTATGCTTACATATGTGAAGTAGAATAAGATAATGATTATGGAAAGCTAAGCAGAGTGGTTAAATTTTAATTACAGATCTTGGAGAGACTTGCAGATATTTCAAATTTAACTTGCCTAAAACTAAACTTTTCAGTATTTTCCCCATTTAGTAGGAGGAATCCTCACTCAGTCAGAGACTTGGAAGTCATTCTTGAAACCTACCTCGACATCATACCTACAAAACACTCATTCTAATCCTTCTAATGAAACTTCTAAAATATATCTTTCCACTTCTCTCCTTTGCTACTGCCAAGACTCCAGTCCAAGCCACAATAATTTCTTGGGTGGTCACTACCTTAGCCTCTCAATTAATCTCCCCATTTCATCTCTTGCCAATTCTCTTATTCATTCTCTATATAGAGCAGGAGAAACTATATATATATATATATATATATATATATATATATATATATATATATATATATGTATATACATATATGTACATACATACATTTTGAATGTATCAATCCTCATATTAAACCCCTTCAATGGCCTCTCATCCTCTTAGAATAAAATCCTAACTCCTTAGTGTGGCCTATAAGGTCCTGCATTACTTTGCCCCACCAACTTCTCCAATATTACCTGTTCTACTCTTCCTCTCACACACAGTGATTAAGACAGTCCGGTCATCTTTCTGTTATTTGGAAAAACCAGGTTTGTTTTTGTCTCAGGATATTTAAATATGCAGTTTCCTTTGCTTGGCATCATCCTTCTCTTCTTAGCTTGATTGATTTCTTCTCATTCTTACATCTCAGTGTAAAATTCACTTCTTCAGAAAAACAGTCACTGTTCATACAACAAAAATTGTTTCTACACATCTTATTATTCCACTCCATATCCCTTATTTCAGTTTGAAGTTTAAAGCACATACATTTTTTGCATGCTCATCTGATTAATTTCATTTTTTCCCAATATATTTTCATCCTAGTAAGGGTAAGGGACATATCTGTTTTGTTCACTGCTTTATACATAGGGCTGAGCCCAGAATGGGAAGAGATCAGGCTTTCAAGACATTGTTAGATAATAAAATATGACTGACCTTTGGGATCCTTTCATTTCTCAAGTGAGAAAAATGACATTGATAGTGATTAACTTTATAAAAGCATACAGTGAATCAGTACTGGAGATAGAACTCCTGGGTTTCAACCAAGTATTAGTTTTGTTCACTTTACTGCACTTATTTGCTGTATTAGGTAATAGAAAATCATTGTGGGTTTTTGCCAAGGTGGTGGGAGTGAAGGTGGGTAAGCGGTACAGGTAGGTAGTGGGGAAGAGTATATATGGCATGATACTCATTCTGGAAGGTGCCACATATTCAATAGGCTTTACAAAGCCTATTGCACAAGCTTCTTTGGACTCTGAATACTTCCAGTGTAGGGGCTTTCACTTATTTCATGAAACCACTCACCCCTTTGCCAGAGTTTTACTTTTATAGAGCACTTTTTAAACAGTGAGCTAAAATCCATATAACTTTATTTGATCTTAATTATGTCCTCTTATAAAATAAAATGGATCTTGATAACATGGGCCATATTCAGTAAAATGCATTCATTACATATTGAAAACAAAATTTTGAGTTTGGTAAATTGATCTAATCAGATGGAAATTTATGTTTGAGTAAATATCTATCTGCCTATCATCTAGAAGGATGAAGAATCCCATAAAAACAGTTTTGTAAGAACATTTTTTATTAGAAGTAATTGAAATGGATCCATGTAATCAGCAAATAAATATTTTCAATATAAAATTTATAAGAGAAATGAAAATGATAATCCATTATCACAAATCATCAGTGCTAAAAAGGTTTTCTTTATATTAGTATCATTTATAAAGTTAAACTGTATATGAATAAATCCTATAATATGTAATTGATCAAAGACACTATTTTTGTATCTAAATCCTGAAGTCGGGTAAAATATGTATATATACAATTTCAGAAGCCTGATGGCTACATTTGAATGAGAATGAAAATCAATAGTTAGTAAGCTTTCAAGTGTACTGTGAAGGAGAAGATGGGAAAAGATACCTGAAACTTCTTAGAACTGAAATTTAAAATACTAAGAAAACTTCCAACTTAGTAAAGCAGTTTGACTTTGAAGAATTAATTCTACAAAACTTATCTGGAGATTGAAAACCGCTTGGTAGTCATTATTTATCATGACACTTTGATGTCACAGAAAATAATTATCTTGCAAATGTTTAATGTAATAAGCTATACCTGATACGTAGTAAAATCCTTCTTGTGAAAGATGAAAAGAAGAAGGAAAAACATAATGCATCCTCTGCTGCTCCACAAAAGGATTCAAAAGATGAGTTCAATTTTATGTGGGGTTTTCCTTAAACTTTTTATTATGGAAAATTTCTAGAATTCAGAAAAGTTGAAGAAATTGTAAAATAAGCCCTATATATCCACGACCTAGATTCAATTATTATTAACATTTTGCCAAATGTGCTATGTGCATTATCAATGTGTGTATCATTTATGCACATACATATTTTTATTTGTTTTTATAGAACCATTTAAAAAAAAGCTGGAGACATCATGGAATTTCACCTCAAACTATATCAACGTGCCTTGCCCCCAAATAAGTGCTTTCTTATACATAACTACTGTATCATTACCACAGTTAACAAAAATTAACAATAATTCTCTAATATTAGCTTAAGTCAAGTAAGTTCATATATAATACAAAGTCTCACAAGTGTCTAAAAAAGGGTCCTATAAAACTTGGTAGTTTCAAATAAGGATTTAAACCAAAGTGTATTTGGTGATTATATCTTGTTCCTAAAAGTTCTGTACCTTTGCTTCCTTTTATTAACCTTTCGAGAAGATTGTTAGATGTCTTGTAGAATGCCCCACATTCTGCATTTATGATTGTTTCCTTATGGTGTTATTTACCCAGTTTCTCTGTCCTCTGATAGTCCTATAAACTAGAAATTTTATCTAAAGTATTTATTACATTTAGATTGTGCATTTTTTGTCCAGAATACTACCTAAGTGATGCTTTTGTACTTCACTTTGCATCAGATGAGAAGGTGTGTAAATTCTGGTTGTGCTCTTATAGGTGACATTCACTTTCATTACTTAATAAAATGGTAGTAACTAAATGTCATTATTTTAAGATATCTATATCTGTATCCATCTATATATATATTTGAAATTATAATTTGTGAGGTGATATTTTGGCATCATGTGAATATTGAATTCCCCAATAAAATTTTACTTTATGGCTCTAGCATCCATCTATGATACTTTCCTCAATTCATTATTGTTATTAGAGGCTTCATAATGTTTAATTTACATTTATTGGCCAAATTGCTTTGTAAAAGGAAAGAGTCTTCCTCATTGTCTACAGCTGAACAACAGTATCTCCAAAAGAGAGTAAATGTTTAATTTCTCATTCTATTTTTTTGTTTGTTTGTTTGTTTTTGTTTGTTTTTTGCGGTACCCGGGCCTCTCACTGTTGCGGCCTCTCCCGTTGCAGAGCACAGGCTCCGGACGCGCAGGCCCAGCGGCCATGGCTCACGGACCCAGCCGCTCCGCGGCATGTGGGATCTTCCCGGACCGGGGCACGAACCCGTGTCCCCTGCATCGGCAGGCAGGACTCCCAACCACTGTGCCACCAGGGAAGCCCTGATTTATATTGTTATCTCTCTTCTTTCCTATTGAAAATACTAGTAATTCTTTGATTTATTCTATGATATACATAATATACTCTTAAAACCACAATACATGTTCTACCAAAAATATTGAGTGATATTTAATATTTATTATTTAGAATAATTCCAGTGATTCCACTGGTAACTACTACACTCACATATACATACATTATTTTTCTTCATAATTTTAAGAAAGGTAACATAATATCTATAGTTTTTGTTTTTATCACTTAAAAAATTTTGCAGATTTATACATATCAGTGCAGAAATTTTCCTTACTCTTCTTCCAGGCCTCCATTGCATGGATATATGATATATATTTAAACTTCCTATTAAGTGACATTATTTTTAGATATCTGTTATTCAGTGTCATGTATGTTTAGAGGTTTATTTTGTTTAAATGTCTTTACTGTTTAATATTGTGTTAATATTGTATTAAGTGTCATTTTAATATTAAATGAGAAATATTATATCCCAAATGAAGGTTAAAATTAATACAGGTATTATTTTTAAGAAAAGGAGGATCTAAGTTAATAATCCCCAGGGGATTCTGTTGTGAGATGAATTGTGTTTCCTCACCCACAAATTCATATGTTGAAGTCCCAAACCCCAAGTATGTTTATCCCTTGGTATCCACAGGGGATTGGTGTCAGGACACCTCAGCCCCGCCACAGACACCAAGACATGATGCCCAAGTCTCATAATAAAATGGCATAGTATTTGCATATAACCTATGCTCTCTTCTCATATACTTTAATTTTTTTTTAATTTTTATTTGAGTATAGTTGATTTACAACGTTATGTTAGTTTCAGGTGTAAAGCAAAGTGAATCAGTTATACATATACATATATGCACTCTTTTTTTAGATTCTTTTCCCATATAGGCCATTACAGAGTATTGATTAGAGTTCCCTGTGCTATATAGCAGGTTATTGTTAGTTATCTATTTTATATATAGTTGTGTGTATATGTCATTCTCTAACTCACAATTTATCCCTCCCCCATTTATCCCCTCAACTCTAGATTACTTTTAAAACCTAATATAATGTAATACAATGTAAATGCTATGTGAATTGTTGCCTGCTTGCAGCAAATTCAGGTTGCTTTTTGGAACTTTGTGGAATTTTTTAAAAAATATTTTTGATTTGTGGTTGGTTGAATCCAAGGATGCGGAACCAGGTTGGTGAACACATGGAGGTGCTGGGAGAGTCACGTGCTCAGGGAGGACATGACAGCTCTGCAACTTTTCCCCATGTCTTGCCCTAAGCATTTCTTCCATTTGGCTCTTCATGTGTTGTATCCTTTTTAATACATCAGTGATCAAGTAAGTCAAATGTTTCTCTGAGTTCTGGAAGCCACTCTAGCAAATTAATTGAACCCAAGGAAGAAGTTGTGGGAACCTCTAATTTACAGCCAGTTTTAAGAAGCATAGGTAAAAGCCTGGGCTTGCAACTAAAGTCTGATTTGGTGGTGAGGGGCAGTCTTATGGCACTGAGCTATTAACCTATGGAATCTGACGTTATCTCCCAGTAGACAGTGTCAGAATTGAATTGAATTCTCAGACACCTGTTAGGGAATTGCTTTGTGTTGTGTGGGAAGTGCTCCCATCCCCCAACATGACACTGGAATTGGATCCAGGAATTTAAAAGACCATTTAAGCCATCCAGTCTGTGGTACTTTGTTATAGCAGCTCTAGCAAACTAATATTTATTTCTTCCTTCCTTATAAGCTCTTTTATGGGAAAAAAACCACACTCACAAAAATCTTGATGTATAATTTTTAAAACTGCTAGATTTGGTTATAATAATTGAGAGTAAACACTGAGTTTTGAGAATTACCATTTTTCACTTAGTTCTGCCATCGCTTAACATACACTACTATCATTTTTAATTTTTATATTTCTTTCTATTAAAAATAATATTTCCTTCTTATGGTTTTTGACATATTTCCATACATGTTTATATCCATTTAAAATAATAATGATAACAATAATAAAAATAGCATGTTACACTCCTATGACATGTACCTACCACTTAAATTTAAAAGCTAATACTACCTGTAAATTTAAAGTCCTCCTTTTCCTCATGTGTCCAATCTCTGATTAGATCCTCCTCCTTCCCCAAGGTAAATTTGTATTAATCAAATGTATACAAATTACACATATATACACATATAATTAATTTTCCCTATTCTAAAAACTTAGTATTTATTCTATAGTTTTAAAGGTGTTGGGTACAGTGTTTTGTATGTATCTTATAAACAAAGCTTGCTAATTGCATTTTTAAATCTCCAATGTCTTTACTAATTTTTGTGTCTGATAGATCTCTCAGTTACCAAGAGGAACAAGTTACAATCTCTCCCTTTGTTGGTGGTTAACTTTACTTGCTTCTGTATATATATATATATATATATAAATATATATAAATATATAAATATAAATATATAAATAAATATATAAATATACATATAAATATATATATTTATATATATATATATATATTTTTGCGATACGCGGGCCTCTCACTGCTGTGGCCTCTCCTGTTGCAGAGCACAGGCTCCAGACACGCAGGCTCAGCGGCCATGGCTCACGGGCCCAGCCACTCCACGGCATGTGGAATCTTCCCGGACCACTGCGCCACCAGGGAAGCCCTCCAGTTATATTTTCGTTAGAGTATCTTTGAGATATTTTACCTTACAATTTACTTTTAATTATTCTGTGTTCTTATTATAAATATACCTCTTCTAAGCAACTATTAGCAAGATTCTCATAATCCAGACTGACAATTTCTATTTTTTTAATTAGAGGGTTAGCTGATTTATATTGATTATGGATTACTCTTACATGTGAATTTACTTATATTTCCCTATTTTATATGATTTTTCTCCTTTATTTTGCCTTTAAAATAATTAATTGTATTATTTTCCTCACTTCACATTTTCCCTTGCACTGTATTGGAATTTACACAATTTCTATCCTTTCTGGTCACTGTAGCATGTTCTTTTACATTAATTTGTATATTTAATCTTTACCTTAATAATACAAGAGCCTTAGAAAAATTTCATTACCATCTCACCTCTCCTCATTTATATGCAGTTTTATCCATATGGATATTTTAACCGCAGTATACATTATTTTGTTGCTTTATACAATAAAACTTTAACCTTATGTAAGCAAACGTACACAAATCTATTTTTCTTTGTTCATCTTTTATTGTTTCAATTTAGATCTCTTTTCTGTGATCATTTTGCATATATATATGAAATTCCCTTAGAGAGAGTCTTTTGATAGATTTTTCCTAGTTTTTGTCTGAAAACGTCTCCTTTTGCTTCCATTTTTGAAAGTTAATTTTTTCATACTTATATTTTTAGATTAATTTTTTTCCATTTGGCTTTTAGAAAATATTTCCATTATTTTACTGGCTTTCAATGCTTATTATTGAGAAGTCAGCTATATCCACATTTTAAAGGTAATTTTTCTTTTATCTTTGGCTCTATTTAAAAACATATCCATGTTTATTTTCTGGTTTAGTATAGAGTAGTCCCCCTTTATCTGCAGTTTTAGTTACCAGTGGTCAACCTCGGTCTGAAAATATTAAGTGGAAAATTCTAGAAATAAACAATTCATAATTTTAAATTGTGTGCTGTTCTGAATAGCATAATGAAATCTTGCACTATCCAGCTCCATTCCACCCAGGATGTGAATCATCTCTTTGTATCCCACCCATTAGTCACAAAGTAGCCATCTAGGTTGTCAGGTAGACTGTCTCATCACAGTGCTTGTGTTCAGGTAAGCCTTATTTTACTTAATAATGGCCCCAAAGCACAAAAGTAGTAATTCTAGCAATTTGGATATGCCAAAGAGAAGCCATGAAGTGCTTCCTTTAAGTGAAAATGTGAATGTTCTCGACTTAATAAGGAAAGAAAAAAAATCGTATGCTGAGGTTGCTAAGGTCTACAGTAAAAACACAACTTCTATCCATGAGATTATGAAAAAGGAAAAAAAAATTATGCTATTTTTGCTGTCCCACCTCAGACTATAAGAGTTATGGCCACTATGCATGATAAGTGCTTAGTTAAAAATGGAAAAGGTGTTAAATTTGTACAAAGTATTTTGAGAGAGAGAGAGAGACCACATTCACATAACTTTTATTACAGTATATTGTTATAGTTGTTCTATTTTATTATTGTTATTAATCTCTTACTATGCCTAATTTATAAATTAAACTTTATCATAGATATATACATATAGAAAAAACATAGTATATGCAGGGTTCAGTACTATCTGCTGTTTCAGGCATCCACTGGGGGCTTTGGACCTAATCCCCAGAGGATAAGGGGAGACTACTATAATACACCTAGTTGTGAAACATTTTGTTGAGCTTTCTGAATCTGAAGATTTGCATCTTTTTTCAATTTGGAAAAATACAACTGATTTTCCCTTCTAATATTCCTGTGGGAAACAATAAAATGTCATATAAAACATTTTTTAGGTTAGAGGTGAGAAACTGAAACAAGCATTGTTTTTTGTTTTTTGGAATTATAGAATTTACGGCTAAATACTTTAAAAATATTGATTTCAGGTCCCTATACACACACACACACAGATTGAAGATCTACAATAATAGATATCACAAATTTTATCTAGTATGTGACAATTATAAACACCACACAATGCCATTTATGCCGTTCATTACAGCCAAAATTATTAAAATAACTACAATAAGATCAAGAAACAAGCATTGTTTTAACTTTCAACTACATAGCTTCATTTTAGCTTTTGAACAATTTCCTAGACCATTTCAAGGTTTTTTGGAGAAACACAGAGGTGCAAAGAATTTATCATCTTACAGAGGTCATTTAAACAACATACCACATGTCTCTAGCTCTGGGCTTCCTACAAGGTCAAATTTACTTTACTGGGAAAAAGAATTGCTTCTTGAGGTTTCCAACTGAAAATATAAAATGTTGCCTTTAACTGTATATTTTAATCTATATAAAATGTATTTTCCTAATCCATTTGTCCATATGCTGTGTCATATTTTCTTTCTAAAGGGGGCAAGCATTCAGTTTTTTTAAAAAATCCTTTTCCTTTTCAAGATGAGAATGAGAAAATTTCAATTGCATTAAAATAATTAAATGTAATGTTTGGACAAGAGCTTTAAATTTATCATTCCAAACCACATATTTTAGAAACAAGAAGACTGAAGTAATATTAAAAAAAAAATAGTTCTGAAGAACCTAGGGGCAGGACAGGAATAAAGACGCAGACGTAGAGAATGGACTTGAGGACACGGGGAGGGGGATAGGTAAGGTGTGACAAAGTGAGAGAGTAGCATGGACTTATATATACTACCAAATGTAAAATAGATAGCTAGTGGGAAGCAGCTGCAGAGCACAGGGAGATCAGCTCAGTGCTTTGTGACCACCTAGAGGGGTGGGATAGGGAGGGTGGGAGGGAGATGCAAGAGGGAGAGGATAGGAGGATATATGTATATGTATAGCTGATTCACTTTGTTATAAAGCAGAAACTAACACACCATTGGAAAACAATTATACTCCAATAAAGATGTTAAAAAAAATGAATGAATGATAAATGCAGATCTCTAGTTGTAAACTAGAAACTTCTTAAATATGATCACTGTTTTAATCCTTCTCTCTATCCTCAAATTATTATACATAGAACCTGGTAAATAATTGGTCTCAGCTAATACTGAGGATATAAATGAAAGCATAATTCAAATTGAATCATATATACTATTTTTGAGATCTGAAAAGTTTATCCCTATCTTTTATCAGAACCTTCTGTTAAGGCAATAAAAACAACAACAACATAAAAACAAAACAAAAACAAACATAAAAACTTTGGGTATCCTGGCCTTTAAATACATTAGCAAGTGAAATAACCTTCTTGTGCATAGAGGATTCCTCCTTTGTTCAAGTGAAAGCTAAAATTTTTCTAAGCACTCTTCATAGGGTAACTCTACTGAGGAGCCACAGAGGAATATATCTTCCAAGGTATGTGGCCTGGACCTTCCAACCTTCCCCCATAGGCAGGATTCAATCCAAGGCTGTGTTGTTTTGGACACATCTTTTTTGGTTTTTCTCAGTTCAATAGAAAACATCACCTTAGTTTTGCCATCCTCATCTTTGGTTCTCACTTCTCTTAAATGCGCTTTCCTTTTTTTTTTCCGTCACAATAAGAAAATACAAATATTTAAAATCTTTTTTGGTTCATTAGTTATTCCAATATGAAATAAACTTTGGCTCTATCTTCCCATCATATTCTAAAGATGTTAAAATAAATAAATAAATAAAGAAGAGTAAATTTTATACTTTAAAACATCATACTTGATAATTCTGTAACAGTTATTAAACATACTTAAAATTAGATATATTTTAAAAATACATTTCTGTCACTTATCTGAACCCAATGATTTCACAACTTTTATGTGAAGAAGTAGTACAAACAATATTTCCAAAATGTATACGTATTTTCAATGAAAATTTTCCTTTGGAGGGAGGCAACATGGTCCTATTAAGAGTCAACATATTTAAAACACAAATTAAACTAGCTTATGTTTTCCAATAAAATTGTTAGAAAAGGTCTCCAGGGTTTCTGAATGTCTTCCAAACTACCCAGTTTGATGTGATTCAGGGTATTTGAAAAAGTTCATATTGCCCCAAATTGCAAATGGATTAAAACATTTTTATCTATCTCTAAGGTGAGAAAACATGCTTTAATATTATAGTTTAGCTATATTCCTTAAGACTTTTTCTTTCAAATTTTATCGTCTTATTGAAGCATTCCTAACAAATTGAAAAAAGTTTGGATTGATTAAAGGTCAAATCTTAATGTTTGTAAAAAGAAAAAATTATATTCTCTCCTTCTGAACATTCTGATTGAGATTTTAAAATAGGTATGTAAAATAATTTGATAATGGTCATTTTTATGCTATATACATCTCATATTATAAAATCATTAAACTTTGTTTTTGGGAGATGTAGGGAAGAGTAATTGAACCCCTCAGTCTATATTGCCTTAGGGACAACGATTTGAATCCTGAGTGAATAGAGGCATTTCCTCTCTCCCTTGAGTTTGAGAAGCTGCATATAAACTCAAAATCTTCAATTATGTTGGGTTTATTAGGTTTTTTTGTTCCTAACTTGAAGTGGAGGCATATAGTACATTTGTGAAAGGAAATAGTTTAGGAATCAACTCTCAGCACACAGAGGAATTCAAGATTTTGAGCATAATGACTAGTCCTAGAAGTTGGATTTGTAATTCTTTTAAGAAGCCTGACCTAACCTTCAACACCTCATCTTTTTTATTTCTAGCTCTATTAACATCCATTTCTTCCTTGTGCCTTATTTCTATACTAACACCTAAGTACATTACTTGTATTTATTTACATGTCCGTTTCTAACATTAACTGTGAATTCCTTAATGTCTGTATTGTATCTTCTTTCTTAGTGTGCTGGAATTTAGCAAAATCCTTACAATTAACAAATTTACTAAAAACGTCTGCCACTTATATAGGAAAAAACTCTTAGATTTCCAATTCATTAGTACAAAAGGGTTAGAAAAATATTATACAGCATTTATAAAACTATACCTATAGAAAGTTGTTAACTTGCATAATTTAGATAGGTGGTCTGAGCAGATCTTGTAGAATAGGAGATAATATATATAGCTTGATGAATTATAAATCTGTCCACTCTTTTTTTCTTGTTAGCACGTGTCTGCTTCTACCTTGTCCTTTCATATTGCTATTGTTATTGTGCTTCCTGTCAAGTAAATAGTTAAAGGTGGAAATATTAATATTAAAGTATGGGATACTGTCACATTCTCTAGAAATGAGGGAGGAGGGAAGAAATGTTTGAACGATTGCCTAATATAATACTTACATTAGAAGATTTTTCTTTATAATTTAGTTAATTTACAAATTGATCATAATATAAGTATATTAAAAAGTTATTGTTTATAAATTAATGCCAAAGCTAAAGAATCCATTATGATAATAACTATCCATTTGCTATGCTAGTGATTCAAGCGTTTGGTGATAGTAGTAAAAAATATTTTCTTTTAGCTAAGATGGCTCACTCTAGTCCTGAGAGGGCATATGTCACCATTCTTTTTATTAAGTTAAAATTCTTCATTCTGAATAATACATTACAGTGAAAATGCATTTTAGAAAAAAAATTCATGGACAGAGGAATCTATGTTAGCCGACTTGTGAAGTTATTAATGTTGCAACTGGTATCATCAATCTGAGAATGGATTTTGTATTTGTATTCTAAATGAGATCACAGTGTAAGATTGCCTCTACCCTTTTCTTTTGAAAACTAATTCTAATCATTCTAGCTTAGTATTCATCTCTCCACTGAGAAATTCCACTAATACAATCATAGATTGAAATTAAAACTTGGTTCTTAAAATTATCAACGTTGAAGACCTAGAACATTTACAATCAGTCTTTGAAAAAGTCATCACTCAATTATGGAACAATTATATATCATCCATGCAAAAACTGAAACTACGTATATTATTTAAAGTATATTGGAACAAACATTTATTAGATATATATGTAGAAATCTTGGACTGTATATACATTGTTAGTTCAAATAATATTTTGAGATTTTAATTAAAAAATAACAGAAGCATTTATAGACTACAATAGCAAGAATTTCAGCAGAATCATGAAGATGACATTAAACGTAGAATGATACCTGTCTTAGCTAATAAGAGAAAGCTGATAGTTAAGCCTTCAGGAAGAGAAGCTGATGAAAAGCAAATGGATTTACAAGGTAGAACCTCCAAAGAGACTCATAACTTGGAAAGAAATCTCCAGAAATGGGGGTTTAAAGTAGGGTCTAAAATATGAAGATTAGTTCAAAATTTGATTGAAGAATTTTGGGACCCCTTAATCTCTAGAATGTAAGCACCATAGGGTAGGGGTATTCCCTGTTATTTTCATTGATATATCTCAATTACCTGTAACAATGTTTGACATATAATCAGAATTTTTTTTAAATGTGTTAAGTGAATACACCTCCTCCCAAACCTCACACAGCAGAAGACTACTGACCCCCTAACAGAAACTAAGGATTCTAAGAAGAGGTCTGCCCCACTGAGAGTGCTTGAGATGTCATTGTAAACACAGGTCAGGATACTAAAGTTTACATATTCACCAATAAAACTACCCTGCACCTTGATAGATCCCATAATGCTGGCATGGAGATGTATCCCCATCCTTCTCACTATGCAAGTGTTTATATTTCTCTATGTGGGGAAATTAGTCATTACTCAGGGAAAAATATGGTTCACTGTCTTATCAATTTGCTTTGAAGCCTAACATTCAATAAACTCCATCCAAGAACTGAAAGCTTTCAATTAGCTTCTTAGTTCCTTCTTCTTAATTATAAATGAAAAAATGAGATCAAAAGAAAAATATGGTGATCATGGGGCAGGGTCGAGATGGCGGAGTTGGAAGACCCTGAACTCACCTTCTCCCAAAGGCACACCAAAATTACAACTACTTACAGACCAGCTATCCCTGAAAACAACCTGAAGACTAGAAGAAAATACTTTCCACAACTAAATATATAAAGAAGGAGCCACACAAAATAGGTAGGAGAAGCAGAGATGCAGTCTAGTAAGGACCCACACCCCCAGGGTGGCAACCTACAAATGGGAGGGATACCACAATTGCAGAGGTCCTCCCCAAGGATCTAGGGGTCCAAATCCCACATTGGGCTTCCCAGCCTGGGAGTCCTTCACTAGAATGAAGAGGATTAAGAGGTTAAAACTTCCAGTTATAAAATAAATAATTCTCAGGAATATAATATATAGTATAAGAAATATGTCTGTAATATTGTAATAACTTTGTGTGGGGACAGATGGTTACTGGACCTATCGGGGTGATGATTTTGTAATGTATTTAAATGTCAAACTGCTATGTTGTGCACTGAAACTCATGTAATATTGTATGTCCACTGTATTTCAATTGAAAAAAATAAGATCAAAACACACTTAAGGAAAGCTTTTATGAAATACAGAAAATAAAACAATGAAATAAGAATTATTTTATAGACAATAAAAACAATGCAGAGATCAGGAGAAAAACCTCAAAACAAGTATAATCAATATCTCCTAGGAGATAGAAGGCAATGCATCATGGATTTATAGTACTATAAAAATAACATTCGGATATAAAAATACTCTTGGAAATCTAAAATATGACAGTAGAAATAAAAAGTACTTTAGCAGATAAAAGGGTAAATTTGAGAAAAACTCTCAGAAAGCTCAAGGTTATAAAATGTCTAAAAGTAGAAACAACAAAGGAATTAAAGGATGGGTCTTGGAGATGAATAATAGGAGTTTACAAAAGAAATACTAGAAGAAGAAAAGCATTAAAGAATTGTTTAAAAAGTTAAAGCATCTATGCATGCCCTACACAATAAGAAAAAAGACCCATTTACACAAAAGTACATTATTGTGAAATTTCAAACAATAGAGAGAAAGATGCTAAAGTCTTCCTGAAAGAAAAATGAATTGTAATATGTACAGGATTAAGGATATGAATGGAATTAATTTCTCACCTGTCACACCAGGGTTTAGAAGAAAAGAAGAAATTCCTTCTGAGTTCTGAAATACATGGTCTTTAACCTAACATTCTATACTCAAACTATCATTCAAATATAAGGGTAGATCATAAGTCCAAGTAAAAACTTATATAAGCAGAAGTTTATAGACATTTTTCATTATTACCCTAAACTGAAAGTAACCCAAATGCTCACTGACTGGTGAATAAATTGTTTTACGTCCATATAGCAGAATACTACTTAGTGATAAAAACAAATTAATTACTGATATATGAAAAACCTTGCATAAATTTCAAGCATATTATGCTAAGACAAAGAGGCTATGGTTAAAATCTATAGTGTATGAATTTTATTTCACATAGAGGACTATATTTCAAAGGAGATCTTAGATTACTGATAGCTCTATCAATACTTGATAAAATCTACTTTTAGTTTTGAGGTATGATTCATCAACAGATAATATCAGGTCGGGATCTTAATGAGAGTCCCTAACAAAACAGAGTGAGATAAGGTTTCCTGAGGTTAGACAATTATAATGTTCCTCTTCCAAGATTCAGAGTGTTGCAGTGATAGTAATGTAGAAAGGAGAGAGTAACAGAATCTCCTTAGAGGGTCATCAACTGTCTGAATGTATTTTGTGTTCTCAGTGAGTAGTAATGTCTGCACTTCATAAGGAACCATGAGGTCAAATGTGGAGTCTAGAACTGGTTCAGCAGAAGCATCAAGTTTTGCTATAGCAGCTAATGCTGTATCATAAGAAGGATAAGACTTAGCAACCTGGTCAAGAATGAGGTATTTTTGTGAGGCGTAAGTAAAGTATTTTTGATGGTTCCCATGAATTGAGTTAAATCCCAAGCGTCTGTCTGGATCACTCATGCACAAATAGATGAAATGGTTTCTTGCAGTTAAGGATACATACAGAAGGAGGCTGAGATTACCTACATAAATCAGAACTGGACCACAGGGAAATTTAGATCTTTTAAGTCTTTAATGAAGACCTGAAGAAAATAGGAGGGAGCTTCAGTGAACCAAATGAAGGGGTCACAAATATCCAGGTATATTGTTATCCTCAAGGTGAAGGTAAAGTGTATTTATTCTCTTGGTCTAGAGATACATGGACAGAGGTAGAGCAAAGAGGTAGAGTAAAGCGAGTGGCTTCAGGAGGAATTGATGACAGCATGGTATTTGTGTTAGGTACTACCAGGAAGTGAGGGATAACATTTTTGTTGATGACCCCAAGATCTTGAACAAATCAATCTCCTCATTTGTTTGGTTTCTTTCCTGGAGAATGGGAGTGATACAAAGGCTAGTTCAGCGCATTAGAGGACCTTTGGTATAAGATTTTCAACTATAGGTTTGAGCCCTTTCTTTGCTTCTGCTTTAAGAAAGAGTGAGGAAGTTTGAGTAATGGTTTAATGGGATTTATCTGAACTTGCATAGGTTTTGCTCCAATTATCTTTCTTATGCCAGTGGAACTTTTAGCCCATATAATGTCAGGTATCCTTACCTGGGGTATGTATCAGATACAATAGAGGAGGCAAAGGTATATTCAGAGAAGACATATTTGATTATAAATAGAAGAGTTCTATGGAACCTCAAAAAATATTCTCTCTGGTACATATTTAATATTACAATTTTTTACGCAAAATACGTCTCTCCCTATTAAATTTGCAGGAGTTGTATCACAAAGCAGGAGGAAAGATTTTTCAGTCAAGAGCCCAAGGGTTCAGTTAAGGGCTAGAAGATAGGGAAAATCTATGGGTTATTTGCAATATCTATCAACTGTGTAGTATGTTTATTCTGAGGTAAATGTTGAGCAAAAGTGGTAGGGTTTAATGGAGAAAGATGTACACATGTACCAGGAATTGATGAAGATGATCACCTAGATTTATGGTTAATTTACCTTTAATGAATGTTTAAGGGTAAGCAGGCTATTGGACAAGTTTTCCTTTGGGGGGACACTTTTACTGATTTAAATTGAAGGATTTTTCTTTGTCTTTTGTTATTCTTTTGTAGGAAATGAAAATTTTTTCCCAACATCCCTTATGTTTACGATATTTATAAGTGTTCTTGGCAGTAGGTGGTTGGTTGGAAAGTGGGCCATCTAGCTGTTTGATCAGTAGGGCCACAGTTTTTTTTTAAGACCAGTCTCATCTTGCTCTAAGGCCCTTTCAAAATGTTCAGTAAGTGTCATAGTTAAGATAAAGAGGTTATTTCCCATTCTAATGTCTGTTTACTAATTAGGTGTCTAATTTCAGGATTAACTCCATGTCAAGATAAGAAGAAAGAGCAGCTATGACATCAGCACTTTCCTTAACTCACAATTGTTGTCAAAAAGTATTTTCTAGTCAATACTGAAAATCTCCTATAGTTTCATCTTTTCTCTGTTATCAATCATTTCAGTAAATCAAATTATTTGAATTGATTAACTTATTAAAATTATGTTCAAATAATATTTTTGGAAATGCTCTGGGGTGGCATATAAGAGCTTTGCCTGAGTTTGGGGGCCTTTCTCTTGAACTTTGGGTTTATTGTGGAAATAGGAATCCTGAAGGGCCCTTTCTGAGTCAATCCAATCATCTTTTGCCTCAGGAATTAATCTCTGAGGTTCTAACTAACATGTGTGTATGTTGATATAGATCATGAAAACTTGAGTCATATGCACCCCCCCAAATTCAAAATTTTTCTATGGAAAATCTTTAATTAGAACCTATAATTCAATTTAGGTCCCCTAGGGAAGACTTTAATTCTGTAGCTGCCTGCATATCTTGCTCATGAGATGAATGAATCTTTAGAGGCATCTGTTATTTTGGGAGTTTGGGGAAAAGGTAAGGAGTCTGCAGAGAAGAGGAAGGAGACAACAGAAGCCCAAAAGAAGAAAGATCAGAAAGATTAAGGGGAAGAGGGAGAGTTGGATATGAGGAAATCACTGGAGGACAAGGAAGGGAGGACTCAAAAGGAAAACGAATCTAGTTCATTTTTGCTTAAGATGATCAAATTGCTCATTAGCTTTGGCTAAAAAATCTTTTAGTGAAGCAAATTTTGATTCAGAATTTCATTTGGAGGTCTCTGCATAGCAGTCAAAATTTGCTGCCCACTGTCCCTAAGAAACCTTATCCCCTTTCTTTCCTAAGGAGTCACTGAAATGAACATTATTGTTCAAGCCAAATGTTCCCCAAAGTCACCACTGAAAGCCCAAACTATCTTTGGTGAATTTATGCCATGTAGAAAGAAAGGCATAAGAATAAGGATTATGCTGAGAGTGCATACAAGAAGCATTATTATTTTTTTTCTGGAAGAGGAAAGGTTATAGACTTAGATGACCTCATGAGAGCTGGCAATAGTCAGTAGGAACATAATGCTTGTATATCTTGTGTCTCAGGCCCCCAACCTGATAGCTGGTCACCTCTGAAGGCTACCCCCCAAATCTGTGTCTTTTGATAGGTAGAAAAACAGAAAGAATGCTCTCTGTGGCTGAAAGTTGAGCTCTCAGGAGTTTATATGAAGGAGAACCTTTGGTGACCCACAGAAAAACTTGTCCAAGCAGACGTCAGTGTGGTAAAACTGCAAATTCATTGGTCTATGAGGCCAGCTTGAACAATAAGGCTCGTATGCCCTATTCCTGTATTCTACCATTTTCCATCTTATGACAACAAGCATTTTTAGACAGTACAACACAAAGGAGTAACAAAAAAGACACCAAAAAAAGATGAAAATGAATAGCTTGATTTCACCAAGGATGTCCAAGCAAATGGAAAGCAGTAACAAAACCCAGATGCCAAACTGAGAATAAATAGGCAAGGAATTCAATGCAAAGATAGCAGATTTCAGACCTGGGGCTACCTTACAATGCCAACCCAGACTCAATCAGCCTCTAGCAACAAAGCATAACGCCTCTGTAGCTACCACACCTGGTTGAGGGCTGCAGTCTGCTACCACAGTGTCTTGATGGGACCTCCAGGAAAACCCTGGAAATAAATGAAACCACCCAAATGGGAACAAGTAAAGCCTAAATATTCTGAACTTGCTATAGCAAGTGAGTCAGCCATCATTATTTGCATTTGACAGAGACTTAAAAGCAGACAGGGAAGTTGGACATATGTGTAGTGGGGAAAAGAGGATTCAGGCATGCCCTGATTGGAGGTTTTGGCATTGGAGCTGGGGGTGGGCTCACTAAATTTGGAATCTTATGTGATTCATTAAGGGAGCATATTTAGCTTTCTCTGTTTAGCCCTAAATTGAAGGCAGAGGCAAAAACTGGGGGGAACTGGTAGTTATTGATCAATCCTGGCTGTTCTAGACTTACAACCACAAAGGTTTGGCTTCCTGGGTTGTTTGCTGCAGTTCATGGGTCAGACTTCTATTTTTATATATGGTCTGGCTATCGTCAGTTAGTATACTCTGTCTTTCAGTTGCTTGCCAAGGGTAGGTGGTGAGGGAAGATGATTGATTACAAAGGAGTCGAAGGGAATTTTCCATATGTTGATTGTGGTAGTAGTTGCCACATACATATGCACCTGTTAAAATCATAGAAAAGCAGTTTGCAAGGCAGAAATAGAGACACAGATGTAGAGAACAAACATATGGACACCAACGGGGGAAAGCAGGGGGTTGGGGTGCTGGTGGGATGAACTGGGAGATTGGGATTCACATATATACACTTATATGTATAAAATAGATAACTACTAAGAACCTGCTGTATAAAAAAATTTTTAAATACAAAAATAAAAAAAACTGAGTTTATGTATGAAAAAAAGATTCAAACTCAAAAAAATCATAGAAAAGTACTCCTAAAAAGGCTAAATTATATTTTATATAAATTATAGTTCAACAAACCTGACTTAGAAAAATAAAATTAGACATATTTGTTCTGTAATTTTCTCCAGCAAAGTTCAGCTGTGTTTATGTGACTATAGAAATATATGAGTTCCATTCGGTACAAATAAAATGGAAGGGGAGAGAATCAAGGAATTAAAAGAATTTGTAAAGGTGGGTATGATATAACACGAAATCAAGGCTGTTCAAAGAGGAAAGTAAATCCAGAAAGAGACTGATGGGTAGTATATAAAAGGGGTGAGGTTAAGGATCTCAGTGAGAAAAGAAATTCATCAGTGAAGCTAATTGTGCCAACGAAGTAGAAGAAGAGTCAGCGATAGTCAGGTGGATTTTGAAGCTATGATTTCATAGATAGTGCAGTTTTCGCTAGTGACAAATTCTAGGTTTGGCTATAGAGTAGTACATTTAAGAAAAGTAATTGAAAATAAGAAGCTGAAGCAACCAATCAATCATTGAGAGGGATGGATCATGTGTGGGGATGGAGGGGGCAATGTGAATGACAGTAGGTTCAGAGGAGTGGAAGAACGAAATCCATTTTCTAAAGTTATTAATAAATGAAGGGAGCTTTCCAAAAGGTTGGTAATGATCAGGAACAGATTCCCTGTGGAATGGAATGGGAGAGAATAATGGAGTCAGATGCCGCAAGCCTCAAAGGAAAATTATTTTTTTCACCTTATTTTTAAAAATGAGAGGTAGAACTTTGGAATGTAAGTTACATTGATTAGTGGGCAGGAAACATAAGCAACTTACTACCCAATCCTGATATATCACAAGTGTTTGAGAATCCTCCTCCTGGAGAAGACTGTACCAGAAACACAGGGTCCTCAGGAGATAATCAAATTTCACTTGAGTCAAGAAGCTGTGGTCAGGGAAGATTGAGGGTATAGGGGAGTTATCAGAAAGAGCTAGGAGACTTTCCTAAACTTCAACTGCCATGGTGCGTCATTTTTGGTGCCTCTTCTGTCATTCTTCATGACGTTGTGCCTTCTGCCTGTCTAGAATCTAAACTCCTGATCTGTTATCTCTGGCTGTCTTGGATGTTTTCCAGCTCAGCTTAATCTAATATACTTAACTCATCCCCTCTATTTCCATCACCAAAGACATGGACTTAATCATTTAGTGGGAGGAAGAAGGACCAGAAGGAAGGATGGAGGAACTAGTGAGGAAAGCATGGAACAAATATTTTATTCTTCATTTTAGATTATCAAGACTTTTTCCCCCTTCTCTTCTACATGCCTCTTGTTTTATGCTTTTTCAACCAGGCAGTGGAACTATTGGTAGGTTCTTTTCTTTGCCATTCAGGCATCTTGGATGTATATGTTGTAGGTTATGTAACATATGCCATAATCTACCAATAACACACCATAAAATATTTAAATATGTTGCTTAATTATTTATTACTGTTCCAAAAAGAAGATGAAAACATTGATGTCGGAGCTGTTTTCTTTTCTTATAAAATCATTAATTACTCTGGAAGAAATGTTTTTCTGTTTCTAAATATTTTTCAGATTTTGTCTTCTCTGTCAAATAACTGAAATGCTTGTGAACCATTATTTGTATCTTCTTCTCTTTCCCTCAAGTCCCAGAATGTTAATGCAAACGTAAATTTTGAATAGGTAAAACAAGGATTAGAAAAATGAACAGAAGTTATATCTGGCTGCTTAGATGACTAAGGATATGATAGCAGTTTGGGGCATACTCATTGTACACACGTGACCTTTGCAATGCTACAGTAAAATTCTCAATATCACAGTAGCTTATTAGTACACTAATAAGCAGAGAGGTGAAAATCTTCTGATATGGATGAATGTGGATATTTTCAATATTCAGGGTATTAGGAGAGCTTATATAGTCTCTGGAAACACAGCTTTCCATATCTTAAATTAATTATATTTCTAGCTCTACTGAGAGCAATGATAATTTTTAGCAAACAAAGATTGCTTTTACTCGGCTCACCTACCCTGACAAACAAAAGAGCAGTCAAATTCACTTTCTCTGTTACTTTCTTTGCATCTGAGCCCATAATTGATTTCCATAAAAAATATTGTTACAATGCTATACCACTTCAGGCTTTTATTACTGATTATTACACCAAAAATAAGAAAAGAAAGCAAGGAAAAGGGAACAACAAATGAAAGAAAGAATAAAGGAAGAAAAACAGTAATAAAGAAGAAATGAAGGAAACCAGATGGTGACATGTAAACAAAGCTATGCCTTTCATAATATTATTTCCATTTCTAAGTTTATCTGTAATAGATTGCCAATAGGACATCATGGAATTGAGGTATTATTGTTCATTTCAAACAGTGTAGTCAGTAGTAAAAAGGAAGTGTCAAAATGTAATTGATCTTTACTAGTCAATACAGCTGAAGCAAAATAAAACATCAGCCCTATTGACTCCTTTATTGTTAAAATAAATAAAAACCAAAAAAAAGCATGAGTATGTATAAACATAGTCTCACATACATCCTTGAAAGTAATTTAGTTGGTACTATAATATTTATCATCCTTAGATACATCCCAATTATCATGACTAATCAGCCAACTCAAGTGTACTTTATTATTCACGCAAAATAACAATACAAAACGAAGATGATAAAAAGAGCCATTTGGGATTATATTTTTGCTCCATGCCAATAGATTATTCTGTGGGTAAAGTGCAGAAAAGTTATCTGGGGTAATAGAGTTGTGTTATTTATCACAACAACTTTAAAGTTTAAGGTAGTCTTAACTAGATATTTAAGTTCTCAGAAAAAAATAACTTTGTTACTTAGTGTTGCTATTTTTCAGGTGGCTGGAAGCTGTGGTCAAATAATAGCAGCCAATGAATTGTCTAGTCTGGGAAGCAAAAGTTATAAAATAAGAATTTATTAAGTTATGTTTATACAATAAAAATGGCATGTTCATAATCACAAAACTATATAATGTAAAATGAATATCATATTAAAAAGAAAATTTATAAAATGTATAATAAGCCATCTTATTTTGAGACATAATCTCTTAGCATCTAGTCAGTTGGTTTCCTACAGTCACAACTTGTCAGTAAATTAAAGATGCTTGGTGTCAGCTCCTCAAAATATTAATGCCCCTTTAGTTGAACTAGTTTAGATATATACAATTTCTAAATTAAGTTTGAGTTTGCTCTGCCTGGATTATCCTCTCATTTAGAGACATTACCCTTTCTTTACCAAAGTGTAATAGAATACACTTTCCATAATCTTCCTCAGATTAGCCACCCAAGGCTCACAAAATTGTGTCATCTAATGTTAATAAATTCCTTAAAGAGAGCCAACAACGAACATGTTATTTGAGGCTGGTGTCTCAAACTCTATTCTTAGTTCTATCCAAGGTTGTCTCTCAATATCATCTCTCTCTTGCTTGTTTCTCAATTTCTATCCCACAAACCCCAGGATTATGAATCTCCCATCAAAGAAGCAGCCTTGCTTTCAACTGTGCTTTTCACTCTCTCATCTCTCTCATTTCAATCCAGGGCACCTTCGTGTCTCACTGGCCCTTTTTCCATGTTTGCTAATCTCCATTCTAAACTCACTCCTTGTGTTATTAGAACTCATAATGAATTACATCAAGAGAATGATTCCTAAATCTTCTTGCCTTGATTTCCAAAAACCTGTCTAGAAGTAATACCTTTTCCCTTAAATCTCATCTACTCCAGGGTAATGTTTTGGCAGAACTGGCCTCCTCTCGGTTCTACTTTGTTATTTCTCTTTTAAGTTTCTCCTCTGTTGAAACTGTTAAAATGTAGTTGTGATTCAATTTCCATTCTTGTTTTCTATGAACCTATATTTCACTGCTTACTCTAGCACCTGGTTTCCACCTTCCATAAATTACTTTGAATAATATGTCCACTTCAATATCATACTGAGAACTTAACTAACATACTAACCTAAAAGATCTTTTAACATTTTCTACTCTAGAACAAGTGTAGGAAAACAACATCCCACAGGCCAAATCTGGCCTCTTTCTTATTTTTGTAATAAAGATTTAATGGAATCAAATACCTACTTGGTTGCATATTGTTCTATGGCTTTCCCTGAGGACAAAGTGAGTAGTTGCAACAGAGACCATAAAGTCAAAAATATTTACTATCTGCCCTTTATAGAAAATATTTGCAGATCCCTCCCTGTTCTAGAGTTCCCCCAAAATCACTAATCGTAAGAATCATTATTAGTAATCAGTATCTTCAGAGGGAAGGTCTGTGAACCTCTCTTATCAGGTGGATTTTGAAATATTTCTTCTACCCTAAAAGTCTTAAACATACAAGGAAAGGAGCATGAGCTTTGATTCCCCCATAGTTTAATCTAGTGGTTCTAAGGGTGGCAGAGAACAGCTTCACATAGGAATATTTTAGAAATGCAAATTCTCACACTCTGCCTCAGACATACTGAACCAAAATCTCTGCGGGTGGGGTCTGGTGGTATATGTGTTTTAACAAGTCCTCAAAGAGATTCTGGAGCATACTTAAGTTTGAAAGCTATTGCCCTAAATAAAGCAATTACTCTTACCTCACTGCAAAAATCTCTCAGGAAATCACCCATTTTCCTTTCTGTTTATCTCTGCATGTATATACATAATATTTCTTTGTATCTTTCCCCTTTGGAATTCGCATGAGAGATTCATATTCCTTTGTAAGGCTAACCCCTCCACTGGTCTCTTTAATATCATTTCTTTCCAGTTCCACCAGTACTTTCATACATCAATCCCTTCTCTCACCAGCCTACCTCCACCTTCCTCTTATATCTACAAACTTAATTTATGCCTCACTCTCTGTTTTTGTTTACAGATATTCTCAAGGCATGCCTTATGCCCTCTGTTTCTTAGTTAACATCATCCTCCAACTAGTTGTCTAAGCTAGTAAACAAGAAACAAGTCAGTCATGCTTGACTTCTCTTTTTCAGAGGCTCTGTTTCTGATTACTGATTAAGACTTGCTGATTTTCTCTTTATTAAGATAATTCTCTTAATCTTAATTCTCAGATTCAACCCCTCTCCATCCCTTCAGTCCCTGTCCTAACCTAGGCCAGAGGAGGCGAATTGCATGGTCCTGAGTTTACAGCTAGTAGCACTGATTGACTATCTCTATCCCACAGAGCCCAGATTTAGCCTCACAATCTTTCTCAGTTTATCAGCCTAGACAAGCATTTCTATTTGATTACTTTGATACCACTTCATTGGTTCTCAATTACTGAGCTGAAGACTGGTATCTGGCTGGTTGCATTAGAATCATATGGACTTTTACCACTGCAGATTGCAGAGACCCATCATTGATTTAGTCCCTTTTGTGGTAGGAACTGGACATATTTTAAAAAGCTCTCTAGGATATTTGATGAGTATACTCATTGATCTGGATGAGACCTATTGATGACTCTGTTCTAGTAATATCCCATTTTGACTATTTCAGTTGTCTGAATGGCATTCTTATCTCATCTCTCTCTTTAAAATTAATTTTTCTGTATTATAGCAGGGTGACTCTTAAAATTATTTTTGTAAACTCAGTTATGGTTGTCTAACCCCACCTTTACAAGACTTTTGTGCTTTTCCATTAGATATAGAATAAAGCAAAACTTTCAACCTTGATGTATAAGGCCACTTTCAACATACCACCCTATATTCCAGACACATATTTTGAATAGTCTTTCCCCTGCCAATTTTCTGCAACATTCTGGCCATCCTGACTATTTACTATTCTTTCAATATGTCATGGAACATCACATCTCTGTGCCTTTGCTTATGCTACTTTTTCTGTCTGAAACATACTCTTTTGTATATCCACCTATCCAATTCAAATGTGACTTTCATTCTTTTTCTTACTTTATTGTCACTGATCTTGAATCAGCCTTCCTTAAAATGATGGGAGGTTTTGAGAGTAGCAACAAAATTACATTTTAATTTCAAATTCCCAAATCAGTGCCTAGAAACTAATAATCCCTTTCTGTTTCCAAATCCAAGTCTCCAGTTAAATTCTCCCCAAAATTGAAATTTTCCTTCTGAGAATTTTAATTTCTTTGAATTAGCTGACAATCCCATAAGTGTTTGCCACAGTGAGAATTCCACAAGTAGAGAAATAGGAGACGACTGTGAAATACTGGGAAGATAGCAGAAAATGGATGAGGTATTCTGGTCATTTTGTAAAAATGTTATAGAAAAATTTTATGACTAAGAGATTATAATGTCCATGGTAATATGGCCTTCAATTGTGGAAGTTGTCTAAAAATGCATACAGGGAGCAGAGGGATTTAATTACATTCAGGAGTGATATACTGCTGGGATTTGTGATTGTAAAGATAAATATTATCATAGTAAAATAAATATATTTTATTTATTATGAAATAAAAAATGTAGTAATATAAATATTAGTTTATCAAGTCCTTTCATCTTTCTCCCTTTCTATTTCTCCTGTAGTGTTGACAATTTTCTTTAAGCCTATTATTTCTTGTCTCTTCCCTGTAATTGCCAATGACACGTATGTGAGACAATTGACCAGACTTAAAAAGGTGGCCTAAACTCATGGAAAGGGAAAAACTAATTGACAATGATGAGCACTGAGAATTTAACATAAAATCATTTGCATCATACCTTGAGAATTCATCATCTATAATAGATATTTTCACATATGACTCAACATTTTTATGTGATAAGAATTTCTCTAAAATCTAAGCTAAAAGCACATAGCTGTTTGATGTCAGAATTAGAACTAGTACTTAATTTTTACTATTCTTCTTTTATTTTGTTCTATTCAATAGAATTGAATTACAACAAAAGCAATAATAAATATTGTACCAAGCAAACTACCATAATATATATATTTTTAATTTTGAGAATTTCTATAATAATTAAAACATATGTTGTATCTAAGAACAGCAATAAGTTCAACTGATTTATTTATTACAAAATTTGGCTGCTTAGGGAAAAATCCAAATTATCCCTTGTAAACATGTTTTTCTCAATTATCAGTAAATTATTTTTCTATTTTACACTATTTTTTAATCTTAATTACATTTTATTTCTTCAATCTGAATCTAAAAAAGGGAAAGAAAACTTTTGTTCTGTTTGTAAGTGCCAGTTGAGAAATCATTACGTATCAGTCTTCTAAAAATGGTATTAAATGGATCACGATTACTGAAACTGAGTTTGGTTTGTTACATCTAAATGTCAAGGAAAAAGATTTTCACCATTTCATTTGTCCAATGTCCCTTGTCAGTGATTATTTAACCTTTGAATAAACTAGATTGTAATACCAAGGAAAATTTAATAATACCTAGAACGAAAGATGTATTTGCTATTGTAAACCACCAAATTAAAAACCCAGTTGTAGATTAAATGTTCATCTGTGGATATCATGATTGGAAATATGAATACATTAATCTTTTAGAAACAATATTATAAATAATAGTTAACAAACCTTTCCAAAAATTTATATTTATTCCTAATGAAAAATGGGAAAATATGCTGTAACACTTGCACACATTTAAGAGAAATTGAATGGCAAATGTTAATTCTATTCAAATGATTCTCTTTCTGAAGGAAAGCAGGCTTCATCATAGGAGAATGGAGAGTTAGCTGGATACTTTTTGGAGCTTCTGAATGTGGATATTTCCAAAAGCGTTAGAGTTTTATGTCACCTGTTTTCAATGTGTATAGTTTAATTTCCAAACATAACTCTTTTTTTTACTTCTTAAACATGTTTCATTTTTAAAATAATTAGCCATGTCTTCATACAAAAAAAATAAGTAATAATAAGGGAAATCAAGGGAATATAGGAAAGATAGCAACAAATAAAAGAATAGAGGGATAGAAAAAGATTTTACAGAGAAGGAAGTAGTTAGATTTACCTACAGCAAATGGGCAAGAATTAGAACAGAGGAAAAGGAAAAACCATTAATAAAATATCTTCAGACACATTTGTAAAGGTAATTGCCATTGGTGGAAGCTTAATTGGTGCAACTCTTTAGTGATATGGAGCTTGTATATCTTCCTCATGGATAATGTCTCTGTCATTGTCTTTACCCTGAGAGGTAGAAACAATGGGTTAGTTACATCTGTGGTCATCCCTAGTGCATTGTATAAAGGAGATATATTATTACAATCTAAACTACTGGTTATGAAATAATAGTCTATATGGTTCCTACTCTTTCTTTGGAAAGGGAAATATATTAACTGTATAATTTATTGTATTGTTCTCATTAAAAAGAATGCCTGCTATATGCATAGCATTGATCATGGTAATTGGATAAAAGAGAAATATTAAAAATGTTTATTGTCCTTAAGAATTCACTGGGATACTAAGATAAAACATAAACATTATTCACTGCTACTGGCAGAAAGTAAAATTGCTACCCTGTATCAATACACAATCCAATGTTATTTTGCAGCTCCTCCCATGAAGAGGTAGTGTCTATTTTCCTATCCCTGGAAGTTTGGCTGGGCTTGTGAATGGTCTATTGTCTTGAGACCCTGCTCAGCCCATATTAGATTGTTGTAGGTTGAGAAACTATACTGAAAGTAGAGTCATCACATTTGTCCTAGTGGAGGCCCCAGAGATGTGAGAGAGCCCAACCAAGATCAGCAAATACTTTTCCTCCTTCACAGTGTCAGCATATTCATGAGTAAGTAAAATTGGACCAAAAAAGAACTGCCCAGTTGACCCATAGCATCATGAGCTAGTGATACAGTTGGTCTTTTAAGTCACTATGTTTCTTTGGAGTAATTTTTAATACAGTAAATCCTAACCGATGAAACTCTATAGAGGGTGGTAAGGGCTTCCTATCTTCCTTTCCTCAGAAGAGGTTTTGCTTAACCGGCCATAATATTAAAGTAAGGTTTTCACAGTCAGAAATTATATTTATAGAATGAATACAATTCTTCCAAAAAGCTAGCAGAAACTAATAGTCCACATATCTGTATTTTGCCATATACTTATTTCAGCTTTCAGTAAAATTAAATAGAATGGGATATCTCCTTATTTATATATTGAGAATAGCAACAAGAAAATAGTCAACAAATAAACCAGGTTTTAGAAAAAACACCTCTTCCTACCACACAACTTCTAAAATATTTCGGCCAATAGCTACAAAAACTCAGGAGAACCAACATATACAAAACAAAATTAATATTAAATTCTGTACTCTGATACACATAGCATTCTTCCCTAGTTCCTTACTATAATCTTTCACAGGCAAGGATACACATTTTAAAAATTAAGTCTTCAAACCATACCAGAAGGCTTAGAAAGAACAGGTGAGTCCATTTTAGCAGATTCAGAAGCCGAAGAATAATTTTTATTTTATCAATTTTCTGGCCCTGGAGAATGCTCAATAGTCTCTGAAATAAATGGTGCCAACTACATTAAATATGGGAGCACAACCTCCCCTTACTTTATTCTGGATCATTAAAATAACAGCCCTGTGACCTTAACTTTATGCTTGATAGTTCATATTAAAGACCTCAAAGAAGACTCTAGGTCAGAAAGTCAGAAAGTTTTACTGTTGACCTTTCACACACTTCTACAAGAAATGATTATTTACATATTTTGTAACTTTAAAAGCATATATATTTTATTGTTTAAAAATAAATTTATTAAAAGATGTAATATTTCCATATAATAGAAAGCCACAAAACCATTAAAACCTTATTTTGAATAATATTTAATAAAATAAAATGAGGTTTAATGTTGTAAGATAAGAAGGATGTTAAACTATATATAGTATGTTTCAAAATAGGTAAAAATATGTATATATGTATATTTATACATACATCCATGTAATATGAACACGTGCATTACAAGACAATGAAAATATGTCAAAATGTTAACACAGATTATTTTTTCATGTTATGATTATGGGTTATTAAAAACACTTTTATCTCTATTCCTAATATTCTATAAATTCCTTAAAGTCAGCTTAAGTGGAAGCTATTCCTTATTGGAGACAGGAGAGTTGGGTAAATCATAAGTCATTATATTCTCCCCAAAGTTTATCCTCCTTCTTTTAAACTCCCACATTACTAAGCTGTTTGTTGCTTTCCAATAATATACATTGCCTACCTGCCTTTGTTCCTGCTTTTTCCTCTACTTGGATCATGTTTCCTTCACTTCTTTATTCTTCTTCCACTTATTTTCAAGATTCATCATGGTGATCTTTTTCTTTTTTTCCACTATGTCCTCCCTACTCAACTTGTCCTTCTTATAGATGGGGCTAAGTGGGCCCAGGGCCTCTATATCAACTTGTTTATAACACTTATCAAATTGTTACTTATGATTGTGTCCCCCTTCAATGGATTGCAAGAATCTCAGAGAAAGGGTTCAGTTGAGTCACATTTATAATATATCATCAAAGCTTAGCATAATGTCATGGTCATAATATCTATTTCATATAATATTATTATTCACTCATTTATGCATTCACCCACTCAACAAATTCTATTTGAATCACATAGTGCTATATACTAATACCAGAGCCATGTATTAAATGAATAATGAATGAAAGCTTATGAAGATGCCACTTTTTTCTCAACTGATCATCAGCTTTGTGTGGACATAGTTTCTGCCTTTTTCATCTTGTAGCTCAAGTAAATAGTATAAATGTTCAAGAAGTGCTCATTGAAGCTATCAATAAATAAATACAGCTACTCCATATAATAAAGAACGACGTGGTTTTTTGCTGTTTTTATACATGTGCATCCTATGTTTTAACTCCCATGATGAAGCTATCTTTGAAATAAGGCATCACATAAGGACTTCTATAAAATAGGAACTTCTTGAACCATTATTGTTTTCAAATGAAGCAAGGAAATTCTGAATGAACTGAAGGACAGTAGCCCGTAAGTGTGTAAGCCAGCTGCAGTAGCATTAATAATTAACTGTAGCTAAATATGAATTACATTGACATACATTATATTAGTTTCAGGTGTACAGCATAATGATGTGATATTGTGAAATGATCACCACAATAAGTATTGTTAACATCTGTCACCATTTGTGGTTACAGAATTTTTTGTCTTGTTATGAGAACTTTTAAGATCTAATCTCTTAGCAACTTTCAAATAAGCAATACAGTATTATTAACTATAGTTGCTATGCTGTAAATTACATCCCCATGATCTATTTATTTTATAACGGGAAAATTGTACCTTTTGACCCCCTTCACCCATTTTTCCCACTCCCAGCCCCTGCCTCTGGCAACAATCAATCTGTTCTCTGTACCTATCAGTTTGGTTTTGTTTATTTGTTTTTTAGATTCCAGATATAAGTGAGATCATTCAGTATTCATCTTTCTCTGTCTTATTTCACTTAGCATAATGCCCTCAAAGTCTATCCATGTTGTCACAAATGACAAGATTTCCTTTTTTATGACTGAATAATATTCATATATATATATGTCATATTTTCTTTATCTTTGTATACTTAAGTTGTTTCCATATCTTGGCTACTGTAAATAATGCTGCAGTGAACATGGGGTGCATATATCTTTTTGAGTTAGTGTTTTTATTTTCTTCAGATAAATATCCAGGAGTGGAATTGCTGGATCACATGGTAGCTCTAGTTTTAACTTTTTGAGGAACTTCCATTCTGTCCCACCAATAGTGCACAAGGATTCCCTTTTCTCCACATCCTTGCCAACACTTGTTTATTTCTTGTCTTTTTGATAACAGCCATTCTAAAAGTGTGAGGTAATATTTCATTGTGGTTTTGATTTGCATTTCCCTGATGATTAGTGATGTTGAGCATGTTTTCATGTATCTGTTGACCATCTGTATGCCTTCTTTGAAAAAAGTCTATTCAGATCCTCTGCCCATTTCTTAAATTGGATTGTTTGTTTTTTGGCTTTTGAATTGTACGAGTTCTTTATATATTTTGGATATTAACCCTTTATCAGATACATGATTTGCAAATATCTTCTCCAAGTTGCCTCTTCATTTTGTTGATGGTTTTCTCTGCTGTACAGAAGCTTTTTGGTCAGGATTTCTGTTTTAGTGATTTATAATGCATTTGGCATCATTAGGGTAATTACATTAGTATCATTTTAACACAAGCACAACCCTGGTGGCACAGTGGTTAAGGATCTGCCTGTCAATGCAGGGGACATGGGTTCGAGCTCTGGTCCAGGAAGATCCCACATGCCCCAGAGCAACTAAGCCTGTGTACCACAACTACTGAGCCTGCACTCTAGAGCCCACAAGCCACAACTACTGAGCCCGCGTGCCACAGCTACTGAAGCCCACGTGCCTACAGCCTGTGCTCCACAACAAGAGAGGCCACAACAATGAGAAGCCTGCACATAGCAACTGAGAAGCCTCCACTCGCTGCAACTAGAGAGAGCCTGCGCACAGCAACGAAGACCCAATGCAGCCAAAAATAAATAAATTAATTAATTAATTTTAAAAAATGATAATATGAGCACGATTGGTTATAAAACTAAATTAAGGACAAGTTATTGAATTATATGTACATATTTCTTCCAGTTTTCCCCTTTGCTCAGATGGTACATTTCCACACTCACATATGAAATGGTTTAATGGGTGAATTCAGAAACAGTGACACTTTTTAAATTTTTTTTTGCGGTACGCAGGCCTCTCACTGTTGTGGCCTCTCCCCTTGCGGGGCACAGGCTCTGGAGGCGCAGGCTCAGCAGCCATGGCTCACAGGCCTAGCCGCTCCGCAGCATGTGGGATCTTCCCGGACTGGGGCACGAACCCATGTCCCCTGCATCGGCAGGTAGACTCTCAATCACTGCGCCACCAGGGAAGCCCCAGAAACAGTGACACTTTTAAACCACCAGAACTTTGAAAAATAAATCAATAGCTTCTGCTAGTTGAATTCTTCCAGTGTAATAGATGCTTTGAACATCAATTTCTAATTCTGTTTCTCTATTTCTTTCCCTGAAGCTTTTGGTCCACACTCATGTAATAAAAAGCAGAATCTTATCTATGAAAGATCCATAATATGTATTTATAATACTCATCCAGCAGCTTCAACTATATGATTGTTCAACAACTATCACAAATATGCAGTTCTGAATTATCAAATATTCAAACTAAGCATTTGTTTAGGATACCATTATAAGCAGACGATAATTATATACTTGAAAAGAAGCATCAGGTTTAATACCAAAACTTTCTTGATATATTTAGATTTATTTTAATATTAGTATTTTATTTTTAATTGGAAGAAGGAGGCAGTTTAATGTGTTCAATCCTCAGGACTTTGAACTTCTTACTATAGTCTTGCAAGTATGTCAAGTAACTTTTGCTCCTCTGTACTTTTCATATTATTTACTCTTTGTTTAATGACATCCACTGAATAGTCTTTCATTGAAAGTCTAACCATCTTTGAAAATGCAGATAAATCCCTTATTCCAGGAACTCCTGAGTCAAAATTAATAGGTAAGGAGTTTTGTGTGCCAAAATCATTTTAACTTAAAATTTTTATTTTAAGAATTACAACTTAAATTTTGCTTCATGTACAAGTGATTAGCACATATGTCTTAAGCACCTTCATAAGCTTACAAAAATAAAAATATGTCTCAAAATCAACAATAAATTTTTGAACTGAGAAGCAGCCTAGGGCTCTGCTTTCTATAGCCAATTAATCCAAAGCTCAGAGAATTTGTTTCTCCAAAGCCAAAAAACTGGTCTAGTCAGAATAGAAACTACTTTTTCTGACTTCTGGTTCTGGACTATTTACCAAACTGTTTTACATGGTAATTTCCACATAATGACTCTTCAGTAAATAATTGATGAATTTAACTACTTTTAAATTTTGAATAACTCAAGAAGATTCATAGTCTTATTAAAATAGTTTGGAATGCAGGTTTACCTTCTATAGGCACACCTATATGCAGTGTTCACATTTATCTTAAAATCGTGTTCATTTCGGGGCACATTAGATTTGCTTTTTAGTTGCTTTATTCATGTTTTTTTTTTCCACTCCCTTAACAATCAGAAGTAGGTTATGCCAAAAATCACAAATGCGTTACATATCATTGAAACAAGGAAAAAGAACAAGAGCCAGGTAATGAATCAGAAAACAGGATAAAACTAACTACTGGTCTGAATATAAATTAAAGCTTTGGGCCTCCTGGAAATTGAAGCACATGAGGGGCTATAATACGCTATGTCACCTCCTTATTAATTTGTGAAAGTGGATCAGGGCAATACAATGCAATCTTTTCTAATACAAGTTAGACATTTAATTTGATGAATCTTTATATATGGGACATTAGACCGTTTATTGGAAGGTAACTTCAATAGTACTTTTAGAAAAGATCAGAAACATCAATTACATTGCTATTTTTAAGGTATCCCCTTAATAAAAGACACAGGTAAAATATTATACATTTTATTTCATGAAGACAGTTCTAAGTTTAATGAACTGATATATAATCTATCTAGCTTTCAGATGATTTCTTTTCAATTTAAGGTTAGAGGTTAAGGGTAGGTGTTGAAAAACCTAATGACTGACTAATCAGCATGTTTTTCTCTGTTAATTGTGTTATTATTTCTTTGGATAGAAACGAGAAGGTAAATAATTCAAAATGAAACTATTTTGGTTTGGTCTTGAAATACAAGTTAAATTCTGTATTATTTATGGAAATATCTAAATGTTAAGAATATACCTGGCAAGCTTGACACTTTGTTTTAGAATTCAAAGGGTGTGACATAAATATGTGACCCATGTATGTCTCCATTGGGGTAGGCTACAGGAAATCTTGTAGGCAGGATAAAGTCTTTTTCAAGTAACACCATTTAAGCTGCTCAAATGCTTAAACGAGTACTTTATTGAAGTGCCCAGCTTCTTCACTATAATGCTTGAAAGGTATGAGCTGGAGTTTTGGGTATTTTAAAAATTAGAATTGCATTATTCTAAGTCTTGAGAGATAGATTCAATATTCTCCAGATACCTACAATTCAGTTGATAACTGGTTTTGTTACTATCCATCCAGGGTGCCAAAAAGAATGTAGGACTTGCCTCTGTGCTATTAGTCATAAATCTCTGTAGAGTTATGGATTTTTAAGTTTTAAAAAAAAAGCTTTCATCCTACCTCAGGACATATAAAGGTACAGTTTTCTCTGTTGAGATCCCATTCGTAGCATGCAGCTATTATGTGATATTGTGATAAGGTTATGCAGGTATCATCAGAAGCAGTTTTCTACATGCAGTTCTTTCCAATTGACTCAAAGGCTAACAACAGATCAATAAATACTACAAAATGTCATAAGTTGTTCCAAGTTTCTCAACACATGGGAATAGAATGTAGCAATTATAATTAGGAACTAACATAATGAGCCTATAGCCTTGCAAGGCTTTAGAAAAGGTGGTTCATAATGGCACGTACAGAAAAGGAAAAATAATAACAATCATCCCAAGTTACGAGAACTTCTGTAAGAATAAAGCCCAAACTCAAAGGAAAGGATTTTGATACTTGAGTAAACAAGGTTCTTTATACCAGCCTTCTAAGACTTAAGAGTTATTATTTAAATGAATGAAATCAGTGAGATTGTGGACTTCCAAGGACAGATCTATTGGTCTAAAACCACAGGAGCAAAGATTTGGCTGAAAATGTTTAACCAGTCATTGGTAGAAAATTGCACCTCTGTAACTCTTCTTTCTTAATTTATATCAAAGAGAGATTTGTCTCCAAATATCATTCATTTTTATAACTAATGACAAATAAAATCTCTCTCACTAAGATATGTTTGAAATGGTGTAGTGCTTTTAATTGACATATACTATTCACCTTTGCAATGTTTTGTTAGCTTCTTACGTTTTTTGTTTTATCTTTGTTGTCACTGCTGTTAGATTTGTTTTTCTTTTCTTTCTTTCTTTCTTTCTTTCTTTTTATTTTTTTGGTTTTACTTCCCCCAAATACTCAGGTGGCCATGGCCTACTGATGTCAATGAGAGGAGAGTTAGGGATTTTCAGTCTCTCTCACCTATGGACATATATCTCATTCCTCATCTGGATATCCTGCTATTATGGGCCTTCTAACTATAAGTCAATTTCTGAGTTTCCCTGGCTGATGACAAAAAATAATAATAAAAATAAAAACAAACAAACCAAAATGTCCTCCTCAAGGAAAATGTGAACTATTATGACAGACAAAACCTGAACTACATTCAGAACATTTTATACTGCATAATGGTCTCTTCCTGCAGCATCTTTAAACAGCATCAGGCTATAACACCCTGTAGTCTGATAAAGGCCAGGGGTGTCTAAAATGATTTTAAAATATTGAGTATTGGTATATCCTGTACTCTGCTGACTTACTCCTTAACTCGGGTTCATTCCTTTGTTCCGGCTACATGCTTCTGAACACACACAACCTTACAGCCACTGTTCTGAGCAGACACTTGCTAGAATAAAACCTGAACAAAACATATCATGTTGGCAAGAGCTTTCTATCCTCTGGTATGGGTAGCACGAACATTAAAAAGTATTTCTTTAATTCCTATTATACATAGTACTGCAATCTCATTAGTTGCTGCCATTAAAGACCCACTATAAGTGTCGATTTTATTTTCATTAAGAAGCATCATTGAGGTGTCGTTATGATACGTCTGTAAGAGGACTTTGTAATTGTCAGATAGTGGCTCTACCAAAAAGATCTCTTCTTTGATGGAGTTTCAATTTCAGTGAATACCATCTAAAATATACCTCTACCCTTTGTGCAAATGCATTTATTTGAATATGGACTTGACATAGGGCAAACCTCTAAATAATAACACAATTGGAGTCCAACTAAGTTTGAGCTCCATAGATAAGGAAGAACACAGTGCCCTTCTTTTTAGGAAAATGTATATTGTTGTTTGCAACTAAAATAAACTTTTCTAGAATATTAATAGCAAGAAACAAAAAGATATCATTGACTTGTCCCCAGTCACATGTTTTAAGCACAATTATGCCCTGTTTCCTGACAACAGGTAATGTTGTATTGCTTATTGATGTTTCCAAGGAATTGGAATTTCTTACTTACTTTTGACTGCCTTGCAGGAAAAAACCCGGAATCTTATGGCTATCACCAGAAATTCACTAAATAAGCACTTACAAGAGATGTATCAACTCAAAACTATTTTATACTCACTTCTCTATACACACACACATACACATTAACTAACTTTATTTGGCAACCCCAAAGGGCTTGATATTTCTACTTTAATCAAACCAAAAGAATCTTCTTAGAGCCAAAAGAGTTAGATAACTTTCAAATAGTATGCTATGCAAAATTCACCAGAATAAATTATTGAAACTCTCATAATAAACAACGTAATCATTTCCAGACCACTTTCAATGTGTAGATCAGAAGTCAAGACTATTCACCATAAAAATTGTTTTATATTGATACAAACGGTAATTTTTTACCAACATTTGAAAAGTTGAATATGTAATGTAAAAAGATATTTCACATAAAGATCTAGATTTTGAAATTCTCTTGGCAAATCAGAAGATATGACTACTATGGGCACATGTTTTTGCAATGTAAGAATTGCTACCATTTAGTAAGGTGGGTATTTTTCCTGTTTTTTTCCCACAAATCCCTATTGTGTTGATTCTGAGCCAGTTGCCATGTTCCATCTTATGTGTGGCTGGATTCATTCATTTAACACCTTTCTCTGGTCTCTTAGGGATACAAGGTATGGCCATCACCTCAGAAAGTCATACAATGTCACGTAAGATTTTAGATAATAAAATCTGAATTTTCCCCTATTCCAGCCTTTTTTTTGCTTTTTAGACTAAGTTTTAAATTTTCTAGATTTATTTATATTCTTTCCCTTCTACTTGAACTTACATTTTTATTATGCAGACAAGATTCAAGTAGAATATTATAGAAGATTCTTCCCAATGCCCTATGATTTCACATGTAGCTTTTAACAGTACCAGAACCTTATGTTCCAAAGCACCTCCTTTCACTGCCAAGAGTTCCATATTTCAAATATATTACTCTGAATTTATCCTTATTTTCTTTATACATCATGGATAAAACCTTCTTTGTGAAGGTATTGAGATTTAGTTATTGTTTTGCCAAAGGGTTTTGATGATGAAAAAGATTATTTAAGTTGCATATTAATGTAAAAGTCAGTGCAAGAACAAAATCTGCTAAATAAAGGTTTTCACTCTATTTTGCCTTCAGGATATTGTTGCACAGCATATAATATGTTGATACATTATCTGATAAAATCGCTATTTGCAATGATACAAATTAATAGATTTATCATTTTTATCAAGTGATAGAAACAAGTACCCTCCTGGGAAATAGGACTTATCTCTGAATTAAGGCAATTAAAATTATCCCACTGAACCACACAACCTTAGTCTTGTGAGATTATTTTAAATTGCTTCTGGTCATAAGAAATACATTTTTAATGAGTAGCATAGAGGGATGGAAGTACTTAAGGTTATAAAGATTTCTTGGTAAACATCATTTTGAATCCCTGTTAAAGTATATATCACATCAAATCCTATTCCTATTCTTCACTTCTGTTGGGAAAGTTATACTTCCACTATTGTCTAGGGCTTTTTAAAGTAGGAGCTTGTGTTATTCCAAGAATAATGTAGAGTAACACATTGTGTTTCATGGTTTACTATTGATATGCATTTCTTTTCTTTTATAACTATGTATGCACACATTTTTAATTTATGAGTTATATATGCAAGTTTTCTTTAATTACTTAGGAATGTGTCTTTATATAATTTTAGAAGTGTGTCTATTGATAAATTTAGGAAAAAAATTTTACACTTTGTCCTGCAACTAAGGATATTAGTGATTATTGCAATGATCCTGTCAGCATTCTGGACTGTAAAACTATTTAGATTAGGAAATATATGCCATTTAAACATCCTGAAAATGGGTATATTGGATTGTATTTTTCCTAATGGTACTAGAATCATACATTCACTGAATTATAGAGATAAATGTGACACTAAAGTCAGTTTATAAAATTTTTACATAAATACTTCATATCCATAGTAATGTAAAAAATTTTATATCATAGGGAAAATAAGGAAATATAATGCTATCTGTACTCTATTTTTGTGTTGTCATGATATTAATTATTTTGAGAAAAGATATTGTATTATATAATCTCAGAAACAATCTTCTGGAAGTCAGACAGGCACAGAACTGTAAAATATATTAACTAATGAATAATCATACAGCACATCTATCTTTCACTCCTTGGATTCCTGCCAAGAGATCTTTGGGAAAATGAGGTGTGATCATTAATCTTAGACGTTAGTTTGACTGGATTACAGGGTGTCCAGATATTTGGCTAAACATTTTTCTGGGTGTCTGTTAGGGTATTTTCAGATGAAATTCCCATTTTAATCCATAGACTCAGTAGAAGAGTTTGCCCTCCGCAGTGTGGGTGGGCACCATCCAACCCACAGGGGGCCTGAAAGGAACAAAGAGGCAAAGGAAGGAAGAATTTGGCTCTTCTGTCTGATTGCCTGAGCTGGGGCATGGATCTTTGTTCTCCATGTTCCTGGTTCTCAGGACTTCTGACTCAGACTGCAATCTACACCATCACCTCCTCTGGTTCTCAGGCCTTCAGACTCGGTATACACCAATTAGCTTTCCTGGATCTCCAGTTTGCAGAGTGGAGACTGTGGAGCATCTCAGTTTCCATAAATGCATAAGCCAGTTGCTTACAGCAAATTTCTTCCTATATTTATATCCTATTTGTTCTGTTTCTCTGGAGAATCCTGACTAACATATGAGGTAATTAATGCCAAGATGTAAACACATTCTTTCTCTGTTTTCTGAGTTGATAATACATGGTAGATAATTTAACTGGGAGCAATAAAAGCATATGAAAAAACTTTCAAATGATTATCCCAATAGCTATCATTATTATCTATTGCGTGGAGGCCATTTTCTATGTATATATTTACATACCTTTAGAAATACCTGCTGCATATTTATTACAAGTCAATGACATGATTTTCACTAGAAAATAAAAGTGTCACAGCCTAATCTAGTAACAATACTTTCAATATTTATTTAACTTAAATTTTTTCCTTATACGTTTGTTTAAATGTTTTTTATTTTTTTCTTTCTTTTTGGCCATGCGTTCGTCTTACAGGATCTTAGTTCCAAGACCAGGGATTGAACCCGGGCCAGGCAGTGAAAGCTTGGAGTCCTAACCACTGGACAACCAGGGGATTCCCTAAATAAGTTTTTAAAAATATGACAAAGGTATTATAGTTACTTCTTTAAGAAGAAATTACATTTTCTTTTAGTTTGAAAGCATATTATTTATTTGAGCCTTATTAATATAGATGCCTGGTTTCTCCAGACTTTCTGCTTCTGTGCCATACCACTTACCCCCACGCCCTCAGATGATGTGTCGGTATATAATGTAAATATTTGACAGACCCTTCCAAGACAGACAACTATTCTTTTCTTTCTTCCCTTTGGATTTTGATATCTCACAATTCTAGTCAGTCCCAGTTAATCAGACATATAAGAAGAATACCATAATTGTGAAAGTCGATATTACACTTAAATGATAAAAAGCATTACTGCATTTTAGTCTTTTTGTGATGAAAATAGAAAGCAGTGCACTGACTTGGTGATTCTACTGAGATACTATAAATTAAATATTTAGAACATTTTCAGGGCCACAGTTACAAACGATCTTTGCATGCAGAGTGCTTTTGGTGTATGCAAAGAATTTCTTAATTGGTATACTCCTAATTAAGGAATGCTCTTAGCTTCTTATAAATTTAGAAAATATTACACATTCAAAGGGAAATCTCAGAAAGAATTCCAGAGAAGGTGGAAGATGGCGGAAGAGTAAGACGCGGAGATCACCTTCCTCCCCACAGATACACCAGAAATACATCTACACGTGGAACAACTCCTACAGAACACCTACTGAAGGCTGGCAGAAGACCTCAGACCTCCCAAAAGGCAAGAAACTCCCCACGTACATGGGTAGGGCAAAAGAAAAAACAGAGACAGAAGAATAGGGACGGCACCTGCACCAGTGGGAGGGAGCTGTGAAGGAGGAAAAGTTTCCACACACTAGGAAGCCCCTTCGCGGGCGGAGACTGCGGGAGGCGGAGGGGGGAGCTTCGAAGCTGCGGAGGAGAGCACAGCAACGGGTGCGGAGGGCAAAGCGGGGAGATTCCCGCACAGAGGATCGGTACCGACCGGCACTCACCAGCCTGAGACGCTTGTCTGCTCACCCGCCGGGGCGGGCGGGGCTGCGAGCTGAGGCCGGAGCGCAGGGAGAGGACTGGGGTTGGCGGCTTGAACATAGCCTGAGGGGTTAGTGCACCACAGCTAGCCGGGAGGGAGTCCGGGGAAAAGCCTGCACCTGCCGAAGAGGCAGGAGACTTTTCCTTCCCTCTTTGTTTCCTGGGGCGTGAGGAGAGGGGTTTAAGAACGCTGCTTAAAGGAACTCCAGAGACGGGCGCGAGCCGCGGCTGAAAGCGCGGAATCCAGAGACGGGCGCGAGCCGCGGCTGAAAGCGCGGACCCCAGAGACGGGCGCAAGCCGCGGCTTAAAGCGCGGACCCCAGAGACGGGCGCGGGCCGCGGCTGGAGGCGCGGACCCCAGGGGCGGGCGGGAGACGTTAGGGCTGCTGCTGCCGCCACCGAGGGGCCTGTGTGCGAGCACAGGTCACTCTCCACACCCCTCTTCCGCGGAGCCTGTGCAGCCCGCCACTGCCAGGTTCCCGGGATCCAGGGACAACTTCCCCGGGACAGCACACAGCACGCCTCAGGCTGGTGCAAAGTCAGGCCGGCCTTTGCCACCGCAGGCCCGCCCCGCACTCTGTGCCCCTACGTCCCCGCCGGCCTGAGTGCGCCAGAGCCCCCAATCAGCGGCTCTTTTAACCCCATCCTGTCTGAGCAAAAAACAGACGCCCTCCAGCGATCTACACACAGTGGCAGGGCCAAATCCAAAGCTGAGCCCTGAGAGCTGTGCGAACAAAGAAGAGAAAGGGAAATCTCTCCCAGCAGCCTCAGAAGCAACGGATTAAAGCTCCACAATCAACTTGATGTACCCTGCATCTATGGAATACCTGAATAGACAACCAATCATCCCAAATTAAGGAAGTGGACTTTAGGAGCAAGATCTATGATTTTTTCCCCTTTCCTCTTTTTGTGAATGTGTATGTGTATGCTTCTGTGTGAGATCTTGTCTGTATAGTCTTGCTTCCACCATTTGTCCTAGGGTTCTATCCGTCCATGTTTTTTTTTTAATTTTTTTTTCTTAATAATTAATTTTAATAACAATATTATACTTTACCTTCGTTCTTTCTTTCTTTCTTTCCGTCCTTCCTTCCCTCCTTTAGACAACGAATCATCCCAAATTGAGGAGGTGGTCTCTGACAGCAAGATTTAGGATTTTTCCCCATTTACCTCTTTTAGTGAGGGTGTATGTGTATGCTTCTGTGTAAGATTTTGTCTGTATAGCTTTGCTTCCAACATTTGTCCTAAGGTTCTTTCCGTCCCTTTTTTTTTTTCTAAATAAGAATTTTTTAATTCAATAACTTTATTATACTTTATTTTATTTTTACTGTATCTTCTTTCTTTCTGTCTTTTTTCCTTCTTTCCCTCCTTCCTTCCTTCCTCTCTCCCTCCCTCCCTCCTTTCTTTCCTTCTTGTCTTCTTTCCTTCTTTGCTTCTTTCTTTCTTTCTTCCTTCCTTCCTACCCTCCTTTCCTTCTTTCTTTCCTCATACTTCTACTAATTCCCTCTACTTTTTCTCCCTTTTATCCTGAGCCGTGTGGATGAAAAGCTTTTGGTGCTCCAGCCAGGAGGCAGGGCTCTGCCTCTGAGGTAGGAGAGCCAACTTCAGGACACTGATCAACAAGAGACCTCCCAGCTCCACATAATATCAAACGGCGAAAATCTCCCAGAGACCTCCATCTTAACATCAGCACCCAGCTTCACTCAACGACCAGCAAGCCACAGTGCTGGAAAACCTATGCCAAACAACTAGCAAAACAGGAACACAACCCCACCCATTAGCAGAGAGGCTGCCTAAAATCATAATAAGGCCACAGACACCCCAAAACACACCACCAGACGTGAACCTGCCCACTAGAGAGACAAGATCCAGCCTCATCCACCACAACACAGGCACTAGTCCCCTCCACCAGGAAGCCTACACAACCCACTGACCCAACCTTAGCCACTGGAGACAGACATCAAAAACAGGAGGAACTACGAACCTGCAGCCTGCAAAAAGGAGACCCCAAACACAGTAAGATAAGCAAAATGAGAAGACAGAAAAACACACAGCAGATAAAGGAGCAAGATAAAAATGCACCAGACCTAACAAATGAAGAGGAAATAGGCAGTCTACCTGAAAGAGAATTCAGAATAATGATAGTAAGGTTGATCCGAAATCTTGGAGATAGAATGGACAATAGATTGGACAAAATGCAAGAATCAGTTAACAAGGACCTAGAAGAACTAAAGATGAAACAAGCAACGATGAACAACACAATAAATGAAATTAAAAGTACTCTAGATGGGATCAATAGCAGAATAACTGAGGCAGAAGAACGGATAAGTGACCTGGAAGATAAAATAGTGGAAATAACTACTGCAGAGCAGAATAAAGAAAAAAGAATGAAAAGAACTGAGGACAGTCTCAGAGACCTCTGGGACAACATTAAACGCACCAACATTCGAATTATAGGGGTTCCAGAAGAAGAAGAGAAAAAGAAAGGGACTGAGAAAATATTTGAAGAGATTATAGTTGAAAACTTCCCTAACATGGGAAAGGAAATAGTTAATCAAGTCCAGGAAGCACAGAGAGTCCCATACAAGATAAATACAAGGAGAAATACGCCAAGACACATATTAATCAAACTGTCAAAAATTAAATACAAAGAAAGCATATTAAAAGCAGCAAGGGAAAAACAACAAATAACACATAAGGGAATCCCCATAAGGTTAACAGCTGATCTCTCAGCAGAAACCCTACAAGCCAGAAGGGAGTGGCAGGACATACTGAAAGTGATGAAGGAGAAAAACATGCAGCCAAGACTACTCTACCCAGCAAGGATCTCATTCAGATTTGATGGAGAAATTAAAACCTTTACAGACAAGCAAAAGCTGAGAGAGTTCAGCACCACCAAACCAGCTTTACAACAAATGCTAAAGGATCTTTTCTAGGCAAGAAACACAAGAGAAGGAAAAGACCTATAATAACGAACCCAAAACAATTTAGAAAATGGTAATAGGAACAAACATATCGATAATTACCTTAAATGTAAATGGACTAAATGCTCCCACCAAAAGACACAGATTAGCTGAATGGATACAAAAACAAGACCCTTATATATGCTGTCTACAAGAGACCCACTTCAGACCTAGAGACACATACAGACTGAAAGTAAGGGGATGGAAAAAGATATTCCATGCAAATGGAAGCCAAAAGAAAGCTGGAGTAGCAATTCTCATATCAGACAAAACAGACTTTAAAATAAGGACTATTAAAAGAGACAAAGAAGGACACTACATAATGATCAAGGGATCAATCCAAGAAGAAGATATAACAATTGTAAATATTTATGCACCCAACATAGGAGCACCTCAATACATAAGGCAAATACTAACAGCCATAAAAGGGGAAATCGACAGTAACACATTCATAGTAGGGGACTTAAACACCCCACTTTCACCCATGGACAGATCATCCAAAATGAAAATAAATAAGGAAACACAAGCTTTAAATGATACATTAAACAAGATGGACTTAATTGATATTTATAGGACACTCCATCCAAAAACAACAGAATACACATTTTTCTCAAGTGCTCATGGAACATTCTCCAGAATAGATCATATCTTAGGTCACAAATCAAGCCTTGGTAAATTTAAGAAAATTGAAATTGTATCAAGTATCTTTTCTGACCACAACGCCATGAGACTAGATATCAATTACAGGAAAAGATCTGTAAAAAATACAAACACATGGAGGCTAAACAATACACTACTTAATAATGAAGATATCACTGAAGAAATCAAAGAGGAAATCAAAAAATACCTAGAAACAAATGACAATGGAGACACAACGACCCAAAACCTGTGGGATGCAGCAAAAGCAGTTCTAAGGGGGAAGTTTATAGCAATACAAGCCCACCTTAAGAAGCAGGAAACATCTCGAATAAACAACCTAACCTTGCACCTCAAGCAATTAGAGAAAGAAGAACAAAAAAACCCCAAAGCTAGCAGAAGGAAAGAAATCATAAAAATCAGATCAGAAATAAATGAAAAAGAAATGAAGGAAACAATAGCAAAGATCAATAAAACTAAAAGCTGGTTCTTTGAGAAGATAAACAAAATAGATAAACCACTAGCCAGACTCATCAAGAAAAAAAGGGAGAAGACTCAAATCAATAGAATTAGAAATGAAAAAGGAGAGGTAACAACTGACACTGCAGAGATAAAAGAGATCATGAGAGATTACTACAAGCAACTCTATGCCAATAAAATGGACAATCTGGAAGAAATGGACAAATTCTTAGAAATGCACAACCTGCCAAGACTGAATCAGGAAGAAATAGAAAATATGAACAGACCAATCACAAGCACTGAAATTGAAACTGTGATTAAAAACCTTCCAACAAAGTAAAGCCCAGGACCAGATGGCTTTACAGGCGAATTCTATCAAACATTTAGAGAAGAGCTAACACCTATCCTTCTCAAACTCTTCCAAAATATAGCAGAGGGAGGACCACTCCCAAACTCCTTCTACGAGGCCACCATCACCTTGATACCAAAACCAGACAAGGATGTCACAAAGAAAGAAAACTACAGGCCAATATCACTGATGAACATAGATGCAAAAATCCTCAACAAAATACTAGCAAACAGAATCCAACAGCACATTAAAAGGATCATACACCATGATCAAGTGGGGTTTATTCCAGGAATGCAAGGATTCTTCAATATACGCAAATCTATCAATGTGATAAACCATATTAACAAATTGAAGGAGAAAAACCATATGATCATCTCAATAGATGCAGAGAAAGCTTTTGACAAAATTCAACACCCATTTATGATAAAAACCCTGAAGAAAGTAGGCATAGAGGGAACTTTCCTCAACATAATAAAGGCCATATATGACAAGCCCACAGCAAACATCATCCTCAATGGTGAAAAACTGAAAGCATTTCCACTAAGATCAGGAACAAGACAAGGTTGCCCACTCTCACCACTATTATTCAACATTGTTTTGGAAGTTTTAGCCACAGCAATCAGAGAAGAAAAGGAAATAAAAGGAATCCAAATCGGAAAAGAAGAAGTAAAGCTGTCACTGTTTGCAGATGACATGATCCTATACATAGAGAACCCTAAAGATGCTACCAGAAAACTACTAGAGCTAATCAATGAATTTGGTAAAGTGGCAGGATACAAAATTAATGCACAGAAATCTCTGGCATTCCTATATACTAATGATGAAAAATCTGAAAGTGAAATCAAGAAAACACTCCCATTTACCATTGCAACAAAAAGAATAAAATATCTAGGAATAAACCTACCTAAGGAGACAAAAGACCTGTATGCAGAAAATTATAAGACACTGATGAAAGAAATTAAAGATGATACAAATAGATGGAGAGATATACCATGTTCTTGGATTGGAAGAATCAACATTGTGAAAATGACTCTACTACCCAAAGCAATCTATAGATTCAATGCAATCCCTATCAAACTACCACTGGCATTTTTCACAGAACTAGAACAAAAAATTTCACAATTTGTATGGAAACACAAAAGACCCCGAATAGCCAAAGCAATCTTGAGAACGAAAGAAGGAACTGGAGGAATCAGGCTCCCTGACTTCAGACTATACTACAAAGCTACAGTTATCAAGACGGTATGGTACTGGCACAAAAACAGAAAGATAGATCAATGGAACAGGATAGAAAGCCCAGAGATAAACCCATGCACATATGGACACCTTATCTTTGATAAAGGTGGCAGTAATGTACAATGGAGAAAGGACAGCCTCTTCAATAAGTGGTGCTGGGAAAACTGGACAGGTACATGTAAAAGTATGAGATTAGATCACTCCCTAACACCATACACAAAAATAAGCTCAAAATGGATTAAAGACCTAAATGTAAGGCCAGAAACTATCAAACTCTTAGAGGAAAACATAGGCAGAACACTCTATGACATAAATCACAGCAAGATCCTTTCTGACCCACCTCCTAGAGTAATGGAAATAAAAACAAAAATAAACAAATGGGACCTAATGAAACTTCAAAGCTTTTGCACAGCAAAGGAAACCATAAACAGGACCAAAAGACAACCCTCAGAATGGGAGAAAATATTTGCAAATGAAGCAACCGACAAAGGATTAATCTCCAAAATTTACAAGCAGCTCATGCAGCTCAATAACAAGAAAACAAACAACCCAATCCAAAAATGGGCAGAAGACCTAAATAGACATTTCTCCAAAGAAGATATACAGACTGCCAACAAACACATGAAAGAATGCTCAACATCATTAATCATTAGAGAAATGCAAATCAAAACTACAATGAGATATCATCTCACACCAGTCAGAATGGCCATCATCAAAAAATCTAGAAACAATAAATGCTGGAGAGGGTGTGGAGAAAAGGGAACACTCTTGCACTGCTGGTGGGAATGTGACTTGGTTCAGCCACTATGGAGAACAGTATGGAGGTTCCTTAAAAAACTAAAAATAGAACTACCATATGACCCAGCAATCCCACTACTGGGCATATACCCTGAGAAAACCAAAATTCAAAAAGAGTCATGTACCAAAATGTTCATTGCAGCTCTATTTACAATAGCCCGGAGATGGAAACAACCTAAGTGCCCGTCATCGGATGAATGGATAAAGAAGATGTGGCACATATATACAATGGAATATTACTCAGCCATAAAAAGAAATGAAATTGAGCTATTTGTAATGAGGTGGATAGACCTAGAGTCTGTCATACAGAGTGAAGTAAGTCAGAAAGAAAAAGACAAATACCGTATGCTAACACATATATATGGAATTTAAGAAAAAAAATGTCATGAAGAACCTAGGGGTAAAGCAGGAATAAAGACGCAGACCTCCTAGAGAACGGACTTGAGGTTATGGGGAGGGGGAAGGGTGAGCTGTGACAGGGCGAGAGAGAGTCATGGGCATATACACACTAACAAACATAGTAAGGTAGATAGCTAGTGGGAAGCAGCCGCATGGCACAGGGATATTGACTCGGTGCTTTGTGACAGCCTGGAGGGGTGGGATAGGGAGGGTGGGAGGGAGGGAGACGCAACAGGGAAGACATATGGGAACATATGTTTATGTATGACTGATTCACTTTGTTATAAAGCAGAAACTAACACACCATTGTAAAGCAATTATACCCCAATAAAGATGTTAAAAAAATAAATAAATAAAAAAAAATAAAAAAAAGAATTCCACTAAATCACTAATGAAAGGCATCCCCTAAATGGATGGGGACAAATAAAGGGAGGCAAAAAAGAGAAAGCTAGGGGCAAAGAACATTTAATAGACTATGATTTACAATTGACCATTGAACAGGAGAGGTGAAAAATATCTATGTATAAGTGGAACCACGTAGTTCAAACCCCTTATTGTTCAACTGTATTATGATTCAGCCCTTTGTAATGTGACTTTGTCACCCTTCTATCAAGAAGTGGGTTCTAACTCTTCCTTGGATTTCAGTCTTGATCATGTGACTTGCCGTGGCTAATGAGATGTTTGTGAATGCAACACAAGCATAGACTTGGGACATGCTTGCTCATCGATGCATGCCTTTACTTATTGCTTCTGGAACACAGCCACTAGTGCATGCCCTTTTTCACTGCTTTTGGAACACAACTGTGATATGAAGTTCACAGTAGCATGTTAGATGTTGGATACTACTGGCCGAGTTGCTCCAATTCTCCAGTCAAATGCCAGCTTATCTACCAGCAGACTGGAACTGCGTGAGTGAACCTAGCAAGAGCAGCAAAAGAATGCACAGTTGAGCCCAGATCATATTTCCCACCCACTGGATCATGATCTAATAAATGTTTATTGTTTTCAGCCACTAGTTTTGGGATTGTTTTCTATGCAGCAGAAGCTAAATGATATAGATGGAGTCTTTTTTTCTTTTTTTTTCTTCTTTACCTTCTCTGTATTGAATTGAATTCAGTAAGAATCAGAGGACCAGTGAAGTCCCCTGAAAATCATCTATTATTTTGATCTACCTTCAGGACTTGCCTTCAGGAATTTCTTCACTCATAACCATGCCTGGACAAATTTGAATCATATTTCTCAGCAGTATTACTTAAAGAATCCTAGGAAAAATGACAATATGCTTTGATAAAAAATCTTTTCCAATTGATTAAAAAAGTAGCATGTATAAGATTTTAAAAATTGCTTTCCACTTTAAGAGCAGAGAAACTAGGACAAAAAATCAGAGTAAAAAATCTGTAATACTACTGAACTAAGAAATAGGCAGATAGCAAGATAAAGTGCAGTTAACATTATTAGACTTAGGGCAGAAATAAAATCACCTTTTGGAAACACAGATAGGTAGTAAATGGAAATACCCGATAAGTAAAAATACCAAAGGAGACCTAGGCAAACACAGCAGACAGTATATTAGACCCCTCAAAAGCAATGAAAAAACCAATCCAACAAATGCAAAAGTTGTCCTGGATTTGTGGTGTAAGAAATTTTTTCTACTTGACTTTGATGTTGATTTCAAACACAGATTCAGGAACAGACAAACTGGAGGGAGTTATGAAAAGTTTCTCAAATATGATTAAGGAATCGAGGTACTCATTTTTGAAGAAGGATTAAAGGACATAAATGTAGAGATCTTGGCTAAAGGTAAGTGGATGAAAATAGGACAGCAGGGCTTCCCTGGTGGCGCAGTGGTTGAGAGTCTGCCTGCCGATGCAGGGGACACGTGTTCGTGCCCTGGTCCGGGAGGATCCCACATGCCGCGGAGTGGCTGGGCCCTTGAGCCATGGCCGCTGAGCCTGTGCTCTGCAACGGGAGAGGCCACAGCAGTGAGAGGCCCGTGTACCACCAAAAAAAAAAAAAAAAAAAAAAAAAAATAGGACAGCAGTCTTCAAACCCCTGAAAGGCATAGGAATAGTTTTTTGAAGGGTTTTCTTATTCATTTCGGTATTCAGAACTCTTTGAAAACTACAATCCAGATTACATTGTTTTAAAAATTAAGCAGTTTTTCTCCATATTCCAGATAGTACACTACATAGAAAAGAAAATTTAATAAACTATAGTATTGTTCCAAAAATGTGGACAGAAAGATCATATATTTAAAATTATAACTTGGCTTAGCTGGTGATGGTAATAACAATCACTTATTATTTCTGATTAAATCACAAAATAAGTTATGTAGATGCTACCACTGTATGTATTTATTTTCACAGTTGGCTTCCCAAAAGATTTGTAATTACATGTTATAGCACACATATAAATTAAAACCAAATAAATTATAAATACAATATCAAAACATGATGCACCAAAAATCTTTCCTAATGTAATTGTTGTGATTAAGTGTTAAATTTACCTCTGTGATTTCTGTTATCCAAAACAACATTTCAGAAATGCCAGGTTATAAATTTTGTAGTCAGATGAGGCAAGTCTATTTACCAGAAGAGATAAATAGAATAATGATAAAGTCAAAATCCAGAAAGCTCCTCATGCCTCTTCTATATTTCTGTTTCTGATTTTATTGGAGTTTTACTCTAATACCTTAGGAAACCTACTTAAAATTCTCAGCCTCATTTCACTGGCCTATACAATGACAGTTATTGGAGTTATTTTATCTCAGGCAGATGTTTTGGGGTAGTTCTTTGATGCTGTAACTTGAACTCCAGTGAGAATTGTTCTAACCCAAGTTAATAAAATATCCTTATCTGCAATGTGTCGTGCAATACTTTTTATTATTTATTTTCCACAATAACAGCAGAGGGAAATTTTAAGCTCAAATACCATTGTGATAAATATTAAACCATCTAAGTCTGAGGAAAAGGTAGAAATAGCAGAACTTAGGAGGGAGAAAGTAGAAATTCCACCATAATTTAGAGTAGAGATAATAACTTAGATTTCATCTGAATAGGTACAGAAAACACATTTAGGCAATTAGAATACTCTGAAGATGTGACTTGTGTACTTAGAAACTGAAAAAGATCAATTTAGAAAAAGTCTGGGAACAATAAGAGCCTTGTTAATATTTCTCAATTTGCCATTACTGACCACTTGTTGTTATAAGAATTTATGACTGGTTTATGTTCTGACTTGACATTGGGAAATGTCACTCAGAGCAGTGACAAGTGCTTCCACAGTATCTGTGCTGCCCAGTCAAGGAAATGATATCATTCTTATACAATCAACTAGCTCATAGTTGCTTGCCAGTTTCCCTGCTATCTTTTCATTGTCATGATCATCATTATGAGTTATAAGTCTCTTACCAATAATTTGAATGACCTCAATTTCTCTCCACGTTCTTCTTTAGTGAATGATATGTTCATTTTACTTTTTAACATCTTTCACATTTTAGCAAAGTAGTCATTTAAAATGCATGCAGAGCTAGAAAGTAAATTACTAGGGTAAAGGGCATTTCAAGATGATTGAAAATATGCCTCATGAGCTGTTGCCTTTTCTATTTCAGAGTTACTGAAAAGGTGTTAGAAATGAGATTTCACAAGTAAATATATATGTACTGCATAATTTTTCTGTTTCAATGTACCTTTCTTTAATATTTTTACATCATCCTCATTATAGTAAAACCTGAAATAATACCATCTATAACATAGTATTGCAGAATTTAATACCATGACAGATTTAAAATATTCAGGCCCTTAGTTGAGTTTTATATTTAAGATTTCACCAAAAATTTGAGGCCTCTTTTCAAGGTTTGCTGATATCTTTTAATTCCTTATTTATGACGATAACTAATTTCAGATGTATTTTTCCATATGTTACATGAACATGTATATCTCTTAGAGTTACTTAGAACAATCAGTATTTTTGTTAAGATAAAACAAGTAAGAACTTGGATTTTGAAAAGCAAAGTTTATCCAGCCATGGCCAGTGAAAATAATTGTGGACCACTGTTACCATAGTGTGAAATTTGTCAATGACTATATAGTTTGAATACTCTTATATTAAATTACCTCTCTCTTTCTTCTTTGAAAATTTTGTTCTGCAAGCCTAATACAATATGTTATATGTGTTCCATTTTCTTGCGGTTTTTTTTTTTTTTTTTTTGGCCATACCTCACTTCTTGCAGGATCTTAGTTTCCCGACCATGGATCTAACCCCATGCCCACAGCAGAGAAAGCACTGAGTCCTAACACTGGACCACCAGGGAATTCCCCTCTTATGTTTGTTATACGGTGAGGTTTTTTGCAAAATATGATTTCCCCCATTTCTCAAAAGATGAAATTTTGAATGTTGTCCATGAATAGGCCAAAAAAATAATTTGAACCTGAGAAAAATTTCCAGAATTTAATATATTTTATTAAGCTATTTTTAATGAATATTTCATCCATTATTTAGTCTGACTCATCTCTGGGAAAGGCCTTTGAAAAAGTGAACCATACAGGTATAGCTTGAGGGACACTGAGCAGGTCCCTTACAACAATCTTTGTATACTACAGTTTAGCCATTTCTTCCTGAAACTTCATCATTTTGGTCTTCAAAGGTTTCTGTTCAAAAGTTAATTACCCAATATGAGTTCTAATTCACATGTTTTTTTTAACTGACAATTTCTTCCAAAGGAAACGTAATTCTAACTCTTGATATGTGCAAGGCACTCTTCCAAATATTGTCTCATTTTATCTTTATAACAACTTGGCATTATTTTACCCTTTTTGCAACAGAGCAGAATGATTCTCAGAGTTGAAGTAACATATCTACTGTCATCCAGGTAGAAACTGATAGTGTTTGGTCAGTGGGGACCTTGTCTACTGCACAGGAAGGAAGTAGCAAGAGGGATGAGGAAGCCATGGAGTTGAGAAAGACAGAGAATAGGATGCTACAAGGGATGTGAAAGAGTAAAAGGGTTTTAAGGATAAACTTTAAAAATTATACCATTTAGCTCTGGTCCAACTTTGTGTCACAGGTATAATCTCTTTTAACTTGTCAGGATTATATTTTTACCTCAGGACATATAACAAAGAGTATTATATGGCCGGAATCGAGTCCAGAGGAGAAAATCTACATCAGATATTAAACTGTCTGACTAGACTGCATGCCAAATTACCATAATTGATTTTAAATCTTCAGGTATTTTTATTATGACACAGTTAATAAAATTTCTGATGACTATAGAAGACCCAGTAAATGTATTACTATCTACTAGCACGCATTCTCAGATTGCCACATTGTACTTTAACATGAGGAAAAAAAGAAACATATGGTTCTCCATAAAAATTTATACAGTTTCTGGAGAGCAGACCTTATAGTGGCAATAGCACTGCCCTCAGAATGGTGTGCCAGATAGTTTTATGAAGGTGAAATAAAGTAAAAAAAAAAAAATGGATACATCATTCTGAAGGGAATCGGTCTACTAAATATCTGTCATATGGCTGTTTTGTCTAGACACCCACTAAATTGAGGCAAATTACAGCAACTGTTAACAACTGCAGTTCTATGATGAGTCTAAATATTTTCTCCCTCACGAAGGTCTTAGAAGTTTGACATATTAACTGCTCTATTATATATTAACTGGAATATCACAAAGTGTAGATTGCAGTAAATTTAAATTTACACAGTCACAACATTCTGTCTTCAGACAAGGGGGCTCATTCATCCTCCCTGTTGAAGGTACAAACACACCTTTACCTCATTTTAATAGAAAAAGTATTTTCAACCTAGAGTTCATGAATGGACTCAGAATATTCAAAATGTCAACAAAAGAGATAAAGAAAAATTTTCCTTACTGCTATCCATGTCTTCTACTTCCTAGTGCAAGAAGGCTTTGAATATATTTTAAAAGTTAAGGCACCTGGGCTTTGAAATAAAACAAACCATCTCATTAAATACAAATACTATCTATGTTTTAGTCTAGCACAGAAAGTGGCTTAATAAGCTGTCCGTAGAATTGACAATATCACTCTTTCCCAGAGCCAGTGTCAAACAAGATATGACCAAATTATTCTTTGAACTTTCAAGGACCTGTTTTGTTAGAATTTTCTGTACTTAGTAAGGCAGAAATGACAGACTGTGCAACATTTTTAATAGTCCTCAGAAAGCAAAGAAGAAACAAGAGGAGAAAGAGAAATATAAAAAGATATAGGCAAATTATGCTTTAGAATTGTTTGAAAGACTAGAAAAATCTAAGAATGTATAAAATATATGTATAATACACTAGGTATTTCAATTTTATTTTCTTCATATGTAACATTTTAAGAAATAATAGTTTTGTTGTTTTTTATTAGTTTTTGAGGGCTTTTTTTGGTTATTAATATTGTTTGTATTATGAGTCCTCAGTGGAAAAATATTTTGTATTCATAATAAATATCATATCAACAACTAATACTGGCATAAACTAATTATGAGTCAAGCACTAATCTATGGTGTATATATATATATATTTATATATTTATATATATTGATGTGACATGTTTAAGCCATACAGTGACCTAGGAGTTATATACTATTATTAAACTTGATTTTAAAGAAAGAAAACTGAGACCTATGGGCATCAGCTAGTAAACTCTGAAGGCGGGATTTGAATCCAGGCAACTTAGCTTTAGATACCAGGCCCTTAACCATTAGAACCACCAGGCTGTACTGCTTCTCAATAGGTAATTTGTCAAATATGACAAATAAGTTGTATAAGTTTTTAATTTACAATTGTTTTTGCTGGAAACATATTTATGAACTCATATTTACAAATTATTTATATTTCTCCTGATTCATATTATAGCCACATGCACAAAAGGAATGTCTTTAACTATTTTTACACAAATGGCATGATGAAATAAAACTATTTTAGAAATATTGGGGTAATAAAATATATTATTAAATTTAATTTCACCTATTTCTTTTAACTTTTATTAATAAGGTATTAATTTTTTAAAATTGTATGTTATTTGCATTAAATTTCTACTGAACAGTGCCACTATAGACAACTTTACAACATCACATCATTTCTTCAGCTCTTAAACATATGATTTTACTTCACATTATCTCAATTGAGTAATGCAAACATATGCTATGGCTATTTATTTTCAGTGCATTTCATTCCCAATAAGTTGGATTGTGAAATATTAGAACTTAATGTGTTGTCAGTTAAAGGTAAGGGACCATTTATTTGTTCAGTTATAAAAATTAACAAAAATTCATAAACGTTTTAAACAGGGTTTTCTAAAGATAAATTATTCAATTAAAATTCTAAGAAAACTAATGGAGAGGCAGAGGAAGTAAAGTGCACTCTGAAGAAAAAATAATATATGTGCCTCAAAATTAGAAGGTACTAAGTTTTTCCAATGATCAAACTTTAATTTGTGCTGAAACTCCTATTGAATTATAAGTGTGCTTATAAACAGAATCTAGATTGTTGAATTCTATTTATTTGGAAAATTTAAAAATCATAAAAAAGCTACATTTCCTGAAATATTCTTAGCAGAGCTAAGTATAAAGCCTTGGGGACTTTGTTCATGAATAAAACTGGAGTGTAGTTTTCTTATTTTGTATTATCTTGGCCTGGTTTTAGTATCAGAGTAATGCTGGCCTCATAGAATGAATTAAGAAGTAGTCCATAGCCTTCAATTTTCTGAAAGAATTTGTGTAGAGTCGGTATCATTTCACCCTTAAATATTTTGTAAAATCCACCACTGAGTTTTCTTTGTGGAGAGAACTTGGTAATTTAAATAATTATACATTCAATTTGAGCTATTTCCTGAGTGAGCTTCGGTAGTTTGTGCTTTCCATTTAAATTGAAGCATCTATTGACAAAACTTTTTCATTATATTCCCCTTTCATCCTTTTTATCTGTAGAATTTGCAGCAGTATTAAATTCCTCATTCTTGATAATTTGTGTCTTCTTTCTTTTTAAGTGATTAGTCTGGCTAGATTTTAGAATAATTATTTAATTTTGATATATTTTCATATTCATTCAGTGAAAAATACTTTCTAATTTTCTTTTGATTTCTTCTTTGGCCCTTGAGTTATGTAAAAGTATGTTATTCAGTTTCCAAATATTTGGAGATTTTCCAGACAGCTTTCTATTATTGATTTGTAATTTAATTTAATTGGGATTGATCATATAGCTTGTATGATTTGAATGCTTTTAAATATTTTGAGACTTGTTTTATTTTGTTTGACCAATAGTTCAACACGATATATATTGAATATAAGTTTCTGTGTATGTGTTTGTTATATAAAACAACTATATTGTTTATATTTATTGCCTTTTACTTATTTTTTTATTTCAGCAGCTGACATTATCTTCCATTGATGTAAGTGTATGAGAAAGAGAGAGAGAAGAAAGAGGAGGAGGCAGTAAAGAAAACAGGTAAAGAAGAGAGAATAAATACAGGAAAAAGAGAAGGAAAGGAGAGAATAATATAGTTAGACTAGTTGTGGCAGAAATAGACTAGAGATTGTACTCTTGTATCTCTCTAAAACACTTAGGACATAACATTTAAGATGTAACTCATATATCCAGTTTTGTTATTGAAGAAAAAAGAGGTAAGAATGATCATGCATAATCCACAATATCATGAAATTATGAGGTTTGATGGAAAAATTATTTTTACATATAGGTTTTCCTTGTCATATTATATGATATATATAGCTTAAAGGCTTTAGCCAAAGGGAAAAGGTATTTAAATACTAAGATTAAAAATGCATCAGAGGAGGCTTCCCTGGTGGCGCAGTGGTTGAGAGGCCGCCTGCCGATGTAGGGGACACGGGTTCGTGCCCCGGTCCAGCAAGATCCCACGTGCCGTGGAGCGGCTAGGCCCGTGAGCCATGGCCGCTGATCCTGTGCGTCCGGAGCCTGTGCTCCGCAACGAGTGAAAGACCCGTGTACCACAAAAAAAAAAAAAAAAAAAAGCATCAGAATCCCAGATGATTAAATTCATTCCATATACTTAGTATATAGCCATATTTTACATTGCAGTTTTTGTTAAGTTTTCATTATAACGGAACTGTTTCAGCTTTTACCAGGGGTGCTAAGTAAGTCTAAGTCTACCCTACCCTATTTTGTATTACTAAATAATCATGAAAATGCAAGTAAAAAGGCAATGATTTTGATGTTACGTACTTCAAAAGGAATTGGAAAACATTTCAAATAGTGTCATTTGTAGGAGGTATAGAAAAAAATAAGGTAGATGGTATCCTGATTGTTAAAATATTTTACATCTTTGGAATTAGTATCTATCATCTGTCTATCTGCCTGTGTACTGTATTCACATGGCCATTGCATTTTATGTTAAAAAATGCTGATTCAGTGTTTTATTATACTTTACCAGGAATATTTGTTTCATTTTCTGCCATTACTCCACCTGCTCACTAAAATTAGGCATAAGAAATCTGATTTTCTTTATACTTGCATTAATCTTTAGGCATTTAGTTGCAAGCAGCTGAAATCTGTCTTAGTTAAAATTGAGATTTTAATACCATTGTGGCTACCAACAACTATGGACTCATATCCATTGCCAACTCCCCTGCCCCCAATCCATGTTCCAATTTTGAAAAGTCAGAGGGGGTAATTATTTGGCCTCTTGTCTTGTATATAAACCTTCAACCATGATAGATAGAGGCAGGAAGGTGAATTAAGATTGGCAGATTGTTGAACACTTGTCTATACTTTGACCATCACTATAAAGGAATGTGGTTGAGGAAATGGATCTCTAACTCACTCTTCGGATAGGATGCTATTTCCAGAAATAAGAAGAGTAGCTGGAGAAGAAACAAATAAAACAGATCTGATATTATTCACCTGTTGTTTAACAAAAATTCCTACATTTCTTTCCAGCTCTAGCCAGGTAAAAAATTATAGTTTGTAACTTGCTTAGCATATTTTTCTGTAAAAAAAATAAATTCTCCAAATTCCATGGAGGTAAAAAAAGTAGACTCTTTTGGGTTCCTGGACCCAATTCCAATTCAATGTGTGTATGTGTGCGTTGGGGGTAGGTCTTCCCACAAGACATCAGCAGGGTGTCCCAGAATTCAACTCAATCTGACACTATCTGCTAAAATTAGTATCAGATTTCACAGGTTAATAGTTCAGTCCTACAAGCCTGCCCCACACCCCCATGCTCCACTTCAGACACCAGTCACAAGTTCAGGTTGTTACCTATTCTTCCGACCAACTGGCTCTAAATCAGAGGTTGCCACACCCCCACTCCCTCCTTCCTTGGGTTTGATTAATTTGTTAGAGCAGCTCACACAACTCAGGAAATATTTTACTTACTAGATCACTGGCTTATTATAAAAGGATAAAAATCAGGATGGAAGAGATGCATAGGACAGATATGTGGAAAGGGCGAGGAGCTTCCATGCCCTCTCTGAGCCCGCCACTCTCCCAGCATCTCCACATGTTCACCAACTTGGAAGCTCCCCAAACCCTGTTCTTTTGAGTTTTATTGAGGCTTCATTACACAGGTATGATTGATTAAATTATTGGCCATTAGTGATTGAACTCAATCTCCAGCCCCTCTTCCCTCCCTGAAGCTCAAGGGGAATGGGGCTGGAGGTTCTAATCCTCTAATCACACAGTTGGCTGTCCTGGAAAGCAGAAGTTAGGTGCAACCAGACCTCAGTCCTTAGGTGCTTTCCAAAAGTTACCTCATTCAACATAACAAAAGACACCTTATTGCTCTTACCACTTAGGAAATTCCAAGGGTTTTAGAAGTTCAGTGTCAGAAAGGTTGACAAAGACCAAATATATGTTTATTTTAAATTACAATATCACATAGATCAAATGTATAAAAAATATAATATAATGAAAAATGTTAAAGGTAACCCAACATGCAGGAAAAAACCAGTAATAAGCCAATGTGACACTCACATTAAAAGAAACTACCGCTTGGTCACCTGTGGGTGGTTTGTACCTTTCCCTCTAAATTCTGGGCTGTCTTTAACCAAGGCGTAAATTTCCATCGTTCATAGAATTTCCAGAAGAAAATATGGTTTACTTGTACTATTTTCTCTTTAAAAGATCTGTTTTCTAGGGAGAAAAGAGATCCTTTTGTTGAATAAGAACATCTATCACAGTTTAAACAAAATTCCAGAAATGACAGGTACCTTATTTAGATAAGGTGACGCATTACAGCTTCCTTTCCCCCTTCCTTTTTCTTATGTGGTGAGATCTATATAGAGACAAAATTGCTCTATCAGACCAAGTAAGTATCAAAGTCAGGCCTCATCTTCTGGGTTTTATATTTCGTATCCCCTTGAATTCATCTTTAGCGATTTGAAGGACATTTGAAGTAGATTTCTGGTTTCTGTTGGTTACATTGAGTGATAATGCTCACTGAAATTATTTTTTGGTGAAAGGTTATTGGCAGAAATTGTAATGCTTCTGAAATGCTGCTACAGGCTGTTAAGAATCTGGATTTAAAAAGAATGAAATAGCCCAGAATAAAATACATTTAAAATCTTTATAAAGTTCTAATTCACAATGCTTTTTATGTATGGCATGGGGATATCCCATTCCTTGTGTTTTAATCCCTGTATAGTGCCTTTATTTGCAGTGAAACAAAAACAAAAACAAAACCTCAACAATTAATCAATTAGTGAAACAGGATGTTAATGAGCATTTTTCTCCACACTCTGAATTCAATTGTTCAAGTTGATGTGATCATAAAAATTGAAAATAAGTTAGTCAAATACTTAAGCATTTTAAGATATAAAGGGAAAGCAAAATTGATTCCTGGGAAAATTATAAAGGGAGCAAATACATATATTTGCATAATAGGAGATTGGTCTCCTTTATATTAAAAAGAATGATGCTGTATACAGGACTTGAGAGGTAAAACTCATCTTTATGTCTAGACAGTCACCAGTGAGGTCTAATTTAAGGATTATGAAAAGATATGCCAGCTCCCAAATGACCACCTCCCTAGACAGACTCATTGCCATGGAATAAAGTAATTTTCTAATTCTTGTTAAAATGTATAGATCATACATGGGACACTGACAAGGGATTTTTTTTATTATTATTATTATTTTTTTTTTTTTTTGCGGTACGCGGGCCTCTCACTGTTGTGGCCTCTCCCGTTGTGGAGCACAGGCTCCGGACGCGCAGGCTCAGCGGCCATGGCTCACGGGCCCAGCTGCTCCGCGGCATGTGGGATCCTCCTGGACCGGGGCACGAACCCGTGTCCCCTGCATCGGCAGGCGGACTCTCAACCACTGCGCCACCAGGGAAGCACCTGACAAGGGATTTTAATATACATACCTGAGATTTGCAAAAAGCAGAGTTTTGAAAGAAAGGAGAACGCATTACTCAGTTCAGTGATTCTGTTCAGTTTTCATTTTATAATATTTTATTATTTTTATTCAGAGAGAAACATAAATTCAGGAAAAAGGAAAGAAGAAAATAATCATCCCTCTCCACTAGATAGACTTAGTCATTATCAATATTTTTTAATATCTTTGCCTTCAGTCTTTATTTTTAAAACAATCTCTCTTTGTTTTTAAAAATTCATACATTCACATAATGAAGTTTTCAAGCAAGCCAGAAAAGCATATAAAAAAACAATACAAATCCTGCCATTCATGAACGTCATTAATACTGGGTAAGCATGTGTACAGAAATCTTTATATGCACATATAAGATGTATCTGTTGTAGAATGCATGGATGGAGAGAAAGATGAGAATATGAATGGAACACGTATAGATAACATTGAAATAGAGTAAATATTTTGAGGGAGAATCAAATTACTCTCTGCTATGAAATCCGAGTGTCTTAAAGTCAGCTCCTTTACTCCCATGACCTTATCCTCAATTATTTGCTTGCTAGTTAGGTTATTATTTATATATATCTAGGCTTTTTTGATATTTGCATTCTGTCCTCCATAATTCTTTTAGGTGTTTAATATTCATATAATATTTTAAATGAATTAGTAGTCACCATTGGCCTTGTTAGAATGACTTTTCCTTTCCGCATTTTTTTTTTTTTTCCTGTGGTACGCGGGCCTCTCACTGTAGTGGCCTCTCCCGTTGTGGAGCACAGGCTCCGGACGCGCAGGCTCAGCAGCCATGGCTCACGGGCCCAGCCGCTCCGCGGCATGTGGGATATTCCCGGACCGTGGCACGAACCCGTATCCCTGGCATCGGTAGGCGGACTCTCAACCACTGCACCACCAGGGAAGCCCAATAGTTGAAATCTTTGAGTACCGCCTAGGACTGAAGGGTCAAGAATACAGAGAGAGTAAAAGAACCCAAAAGGCTTGTAGTTGGAGTAGAGGTTATGCCTATTGATAAAAGAAGGCTGAAGAAGGAAGGTACTGGCAATCCATGATCAAACAGGGGATGAACAAGTGAATAAATACTAGAATATTTTCTCTTTCTTCATGTCTCTGGTGTCAACTTCCCATTGACCACAGTCAACCAGAAGTTGTATAGCCCATCTTCATGATGAATGTCATCAATATGTCCATTTCTTACTTTTAATTCCCCGATCAAGAGATGAACTCTATTCCTACCATGCTTTTGAAGCTGCACTGGTGTTACGGACTAGCTTCACCAATAGAATACTCCAGAAATAACTTTATGAGACTTTTAAGGGTAGGTCATAAATAGCCTTGAAACCTCCCCCTGGTAGTATTTTTCTTTTATTGAGGTAAAAGAATTTCTTTTCCTTTGCCTCCAATATGGACATAAGATTATGTATTATTTAAACATTACTGAATATGCATCCTTTGGAGTCTGAAAGAGTTGAATTGTGTTGTTAATAGGAAATTTATTTAAAATTTTGGATTCTCATATTTCTTATTGATGAAATTAAAATGACAATAATTTATAGGGTTGTGGTAAGGCAAAATTAATTTCCCATGTCAGTCTTAGCCTAGGAGTTGGTATTTTTTTTTCCTTCCCACTAAACAAAATCCAGGTCACCATAAGCAACGCTTCACAGTGCACATTTTCTCCATAAAATGTGTCTCTTGAAAGATGGAGCTAGAGACAAATAATATTTTCTTAGTTTTTTTTCTTTCCTTCATACTGCTTCACTGGTAGAATACTTGGCATTTAGGTAAATGTTAATTCAATTTTCCTTACATGTGCACATATGTAAAAAGCATCCAGAACAAATACAGCTCTGCCAACACCTTGATTTTAGCTTCCTAAAACTCATTCTAGGCTTCGTATCTCCAGAACTGTAACATAGTACATTTGTAGTTGTTTTAAGCTACTATTGATACATTTGTGGGAATTCGTTACAGCTACAATAGAAAATGCATACATAGTCTCTCCAGGATATTGGCTCCTCAAGTCCTCCCTGTCTTTTTCTCTGTCTTTCTCTCTTTGTCTCTCTCTGTGTCTCTCTGTCTCTCTCTATGTCTCTTTCTGTACTTTGTCCAGCTTTTCAGCTGTTCTCAGCAGTTAGTCAGATACCAGCTACCCTTTCACTCTGGAAGTGGAAGTCTCAAATATACATAATATTTACAAATGATTCATCCCACAATTTTCACAGTATGTTTCCTGACTTCATTCAGCTACAAAATGAAGATGATAATAGATACTTCACTACGTGACACTGTGGATTACATGGATTTGAGTATTAAACTATAACAGCCATGTAGCCATGTAGCATAGAGATATAAATGCTGAGGGGTTAGTTTTGCAGTTAGGCTCACCGCTAGAGTTACACCCCTATTTCAAAATTTGGAAAATTAAAACATGTGCCTCAGTAACATGAAAATTTTCTACCTACTCATTGTTTTCAGACATTTGTGAATAGATGGGGAAAAATCTTAGAAATTCTAGAACACAAAGAATACTCTAAAGTATTATGGAGTCTTCAGGACATCAAAGACCAATAACATGGTTTGATTTTGCCATAATGTAAAGAATGTTATTGTGATAAATCTCCTTGGAGAATAGATCTTTTTCTACAATGGACACGTATACTTTTTCTCTTTGCAATTTTTACTCTATTTTGAATTATATAATATAAAACCAAAATTTATGCTTCTTGAGGAAAAAGACAGTAACTTTAAACACTCTAAATTATTGCCATGCACATTCTAGCTTTTAATAAATGATGATTAAATTAATAAAAACTGTAAAACTCTATAAATAAGAAAAGTAGTAATTTTACTTAGTATCATTTTAATGCTAAAATAATTTCTATACTACTGTACTTTGAAAATTAGTAATCCATATGTGTTTTAGATTAGAATCAGAAAAAATTCGTATAATGAGAACACAACAGTTCCCTGTCAAGCTAGATAACAGGAACTGATTGTAATTGAGAGGAATAAGTTTATGAGTGGACATGGGTGAGGATAGTCACATTTGAAATTACATGCATATGAAAAAATGGAAGGCAAGATATGAATGAACTGGCATCTAAATTATACTACGTGTAAAGTGCTTAAACATATCAGGAATTTAAAAAATATAAATACACATGCCATGGTAAATATCTTTTAAAGTTTTTCTGTATTCAACATATCATACTTGCATTTTCCTGACTCACACTGAAAAATGTCCATATTTTCTTTTCTCAGTTGACCTATTTTCTTCTGCAGTTCTTTATCTGACAAGGATATGTGACATTTTTCTATGTATCAGAAATACACAAAATGAACTATTCAAAGTTTTTTTTATGAACAAATTTTTGTGCAAACAAAACACACACACATATATACACACAAAGAGAGAGAGGGGTAGAATAGGAAATGTTTATATTTTAACTATTGCTAGAGATCATTTTTTTAAATGCTCATTCCATTATATGATATTTTGAAGAATATTCTCCAAATATATTGGTTACATATTCATGCATACCTCTGTCCAAAATATGGAGAAGTCATAAATCTCTTTTTCTGTATTTCATGTTGTATTTCATTTATCTGTATACTACTCCAATGTTCATGTGACTGCCTTCTGTCCAAATGCAAAATTCTGTTGCATCATGCATTCTTTAGTATCAACGACTAAAATTTTAACTGTAAGTTTGATAATTCTTCACAAGGGCCACTACATCAATTTGTCTCTGATTAATTTCCTATTCATATAAAGTATTATTTATATAATTTGAAAATTTCTTCCTGAAATCTCCCATTTTGTTCCTTGATACAGACAGCATACATATGGTTAATGTGATTGGTTATCATTTTGATTACAGATCTCTCTACTAAGGTCACCATCATAATTTTAGTAAAATATTATACATTGATTCTTTTCTTTGAGATTATAACTAAAGTTATTTTACTTGTAAGTCCACCTGTATAGGAGGTAAAAATCTTGAGTTTCATTGTATTACCAACAAGGTTTATTTTATGAACAAGAAATCTCTTCATGTGAGCTGTTGTTGCCTGGCAACATCTGGAGAAAACTATCTGTGGAGCTAGTGAAAACACCAAGCACAGTATTGTCTGGTAAGGCCCATTACATTCTACATTTTCTGATTCAGTTTGCAATACAGTTGGCTTTCATAGCATAATTTCAAAATCTGGGCAATACAATTTGAATTATTAAATTGCATTAAGGTTTACTTCTCCGTAATAAGATAGGGAGACTATGCTCTTCAGTTTTATTTAGTTCCCTTTAATTCAGTGAAATAGTGTGAACATTGGTTAGAAACATCTACTCTATGGAAATGCCATTTGCTTTGCCATTTGGAAAGCTTAAAAACCTGATACAAGTTGTGTACGTTGTCACAATAGAAAACAAAATGACACTTGTTAATACCTTTTCAAAAGCATTTATTTATTTTTGGCTGTGCCTGTGGCATGCAGGATCTTATTTCCCAGTTCCCTGACCAGGGATTGAACCTGTGCCCCCTGCATTGGGAGCACGGAGTCTTAACCACTGGACTGCCAGGCAAGTCCCTAAATCATTAGAAGTAGAAGGTCAAAAGGGACCTTAAGAGATTAATTAACTCATCTATTTGCCATCTGGTATGAATACGTATTTTATTCTATACAGATGAATACATGTTCTATTCTATACGGATTCTGTAAAGAGGATACATGATCTTGTTTTACAATCTACTTTAATAACAATTTTAATACAAATTTTTTTTTACTAATAACATCTTGTAATAACCAAACTCAAATTTAGAAATGTAAATTTGTTGCTGTGCTCACTTGTATGTATTATGTATTGTACATGACATCTTCTTAGAAGGTATAGGAAGAGCTTCATAGAAAAGAGAATATTTGAAATGTACACAGAATGTAGTGTGGCAGAGAGTATTTACTAAGACCTGTTTCTTCTTCTTTCTGGGCACACAGCCAGGTTACGCTGCCAGACTCCATTGAAGTCAAGTGTAACCATGTGACTAAGTTGTTGAAAATGGAATGGGAGCAAAAATGATATGCACCAGGTCTGGCCCATAAAACCATTCACATTCCTTTTCTCTCCACTGACCTGATACAGATGAGCATAGTAACCTTGGAAGTAATGAATTGAAAATGTCTGAACCACATGATTGAAGGAGACTGGGTCCCTGAATTACCCTCTATAAGAAAGCTGTCTTCCAAGCAGAGGTACCTATTGGGGATTTCCAAGAACAAGAAGTAAATTATTGTCTATTAAAGTACTGAAATTTGGGAGTTTATCTTGTACAACAGTTGCCTTACTGTCACCTTACTTAATAGAAGTGGGAAGGATTTGAACACAAGAAACTTCTAAGTAGGGAGAGGAGTCAAGACAAAAGAGAGATTCAGCACAGCATGAGAATGGGGCAGAAGCAGGCAAGTGAGAGACATATATGTAGAGTATCAAGTGTTTTGACTGTAGTAATAGATAGTTGTAGAGAATAAGGGAAGATAATGATAGTATAAAGTATATTGAGGTCATATTTTGGGAGGCTTTCAAGTGTCAAGCTGAGGCCCTTGAATTATTTGGGAGGCAATGGGGAAATAATAAAGGCTCATCAGCAAAGGAAAATACACAATTTTTAAATTTTATTTGTTTATTTATTTATTTTTGGCTGCGTTGGGTCTTTGTTGCTACGCACGAGCTTTCTGTAGTTGCGGCAAGCCGGTGCTACTCTTCATCGAGGCACACGGGCTTCTCATTGAGGTGGCTTCTCTTGTTGAGGAGCACGGGGTCTAGGTGCACGGACTTCAGTAGTTGTGGCACGCAGGCTCAGTAGTTGTGGCTCATGGGATTAGTTGCTCCGAGGCATGTGGGATCGTCCTAGACCAGGGCTCGAAACCACGTCCCCTGCATTGGCAGGCGGATTCTTAACCACTGCGCCACCAGGGAAGTCCCAAAAATACACAGTTTGAACTGTAGTGTAGGCCTATTAATCCAGCAGCTATAAATAACATGGTTTGGAGGCAGGGAGTAATAAAAATCTTTGCAATAATGCTCACGAGTAAATACCATATAATGTGAATAGATTGAGGAAAGGAATAATGGTATTGCAGAGGTAGTATTCCTAAATATTTGAGCTGATTAGAAGGTACAGGGGAAAATAACAATATTAATAACTGTATAAACTGATGCTTATGTTCTTATGATAAGCTAACCACTTTATGTGGGTTACCTCTCTTAATATTCACAATAATCCTATAAAATAAATACCAGTATTGCCCTTATTTTACAGAAAGGGTACAATTTAGAGAGGTTTAGTACATAAGCAAAGGTCATATTAGTTGTAAATGGAACAACCAGGATTTGAAACAAACAATCTAATGTTCGACTCTTGGCTCATAATGAGTATACTCTCAAATCCAGATTATAAGCAATATGGAAAATTTTTTACAGATGTGTGAGAGAAAGAAGTACAGATTCAACTGGTATGTTTTTGTTCTGGTAATATTTTAAACTGATATAATTTTAAACTCACAGACAAATTGTAAGAATAGTACAAGGAACTTCAATATACCCTTAACCTAAATTCAGCAGCTTTTTATACTACACACACATGCACATACACACACACTCAAACTAGGCACAGAATTACTTTTGTCTTCTTTTTTTTTCATTTATTAAGAGTGAAATGATGCTAGCACATTTACATATTGACACTAGAAGCCAATTGGAATTTGCAATTTGTGACTGACCTTTTGGAGAGAATTTAGGTCTGGAGGTAACGGTATGGAATAAATTAGTATAGACAGAGGTTGGTAAAATTCAGGAATCAATCAGATTCCTGAGTGAAAGAATAGAGAAACAAAAGGACAATTCATTAGGAGTAGGATAATCCTATGCAACAAATGTCCAGAGAGGAAAAGTTACGGAGGTACAGTCATAAGGTTAAAAACTTCAGAAAGTTCAAGAGACCTAGCGAAAGGTTAGATTTAGAATTCAAAAGGTCTTCAGTGACCTTCAGTACAACATTTTGGGTAGCATACTGAAAAAGGAAACTAAATTACAAAGGTTAAGGAGAATAATCAGTGAAGAAAATTAAAATAAATGTTAAGAAACATGTTGCTCATGTATGAACAATTAACATGCTTTATTTTCCCTTCTGTGATTTTGCTACTCATATTCTTTTCTTTCATCTAGTACATTCTGCATCAAAATTTCTCATAAATACTTTGGAGTGGTTGGACAGGGAGTTTGGGGTGGCACAGTATACAACAATGGCCTTCCTGGTGTTCATTCCTTCAGTCTGCAAGGGTCCAGCTTGAGGCAAAGGGAGGATTCATTTTTCTAGGAACACACACAAATCTCTGGATGCCCCAGTCAGGTTGGTGCACAGGTTAGAGTAGGGCAATTTTTACCAGGAGTATATTCATCCCTGTCTAAATGAGCAGGATAGGATTTGGCTCAAGTAATTTACTACTTAGAAACTAAAATAAAGAGTGGTGCTTTGAATGAGGTATTTGGGGTAGAGTGGGGTATTTGGAACATATATGTAAACAATTGTGTGGATATATTCCATGAATATATCTATGTACATATGGGTAGGTATATATACTTTACCTTGTATCATGGCTCCAGTTTAGAGAAAACTTTTGTTCTCTACAACTCAAGTCAGTGAATTCATTTCATGACTTAGGTGAATAAATTCAATTTTGTTTAAAAATATTTTCAGTAAACAAGTTCAATTGCCCTTATAGATACATTTTATCTGCACTGTATTTACCACAACAGCTATTTCTTTATAGATAAAAGCTGAATAATCTGGAGGGTCTATTTCTCCTCATAAAAATATCAGAGCAAGAATCTGTAAGTCATCATCATCATAATATACAATCAAACTTAAGATATTTTCCTTCATCTGGTTATGTTTTTCAAAAGAATTTTTTATCCATGGTGTCTCCATAATCATTAGAATGAAGTTACTCTCTAAATGTTTTCTGCTTCAGTTTCCTTATTTTTTTAATTTTTTTTTTTGCGTTACGCGGGCCTCTCACTGTTGTGGCCTCTCCCGTTGCGGAGCACAGGCTCCGGACGCGCAAGCTCAGCAGCCATGGCTCACGGGCCCAGCCGCTCCGCAGCATGTGGGATCTTCCCGGACCGGGGCACGAACCCGTGTTCCCTGCATCGGCAGGCGGACTCTCAACCACTGCGCCACCAGGGAAGCCCCAGTTTCCTTATTTTTAAGTGAAACAATATGTATAGCTAATTCCTAGGGCTGTTGTAAGGTTAAATGTTACATTTTGGAATAGTGTCTTCTTCTATTTCCAACTCATGATAATCTTCCTTCCTCAGATATCTAATTCAAAAAATATTTTAATTGAGCAGTATCAAAAGCTCAAGAATGAGTTATCTACTACCCATATTGGTAACACCAGTGATGCCTGTCTTCACATGCTGTGAAGGGTAATCTACTTAACAAAGAGGAACTATTTAAAACTTATAATTAAAGTTATTTGAATTAACACATACATCCTTGTTTCTCTCCTCTGTATGTTAATCTCTCACAGCCCTGATAATATGAAAACCACCAAGTTATAAAAAGTATTTTTTGCTATTTTATATTTTTAGAGGAGTTATAATAGTGATATTGAAGGGGTCTCAGGATATCATTTAAATTAACACCATTGGTCTGGCTGGGACTATACCTATGAAGTATCTGACATCTGACGTACCTGAGAGAGGGAGGAGGTACCATACACACACTCAGTAGCCAGTTCTCCTCCATAACAACTTAAATCAGGAGCTTTCCTATTAAGGAAGGAAAAAAATAGCAGTAACACCATACAGAGTGTCTTGAATATGACAGGTCACCTTTAGTTTTTAATAGACCAATGTTTGAAATTTTGTCTGTTTCCCTATTTAACACTGTGGCTAGGCAAAGGGAATGCGTTCTAAGTAGCTGACCAGGTTTTCTCTCAACTATTGTCTTCCTTTTCTCCTTCCTCTACTTTCTCTCTCACTCCCTTTCTTCCTTCTTGCTTATCTCTCCCTACTTCTTTTTCTCCCCCTTTTCTATGAAAGGAGAACCATAATTTGAGGACTGAAGCACTGAGCCTAAGCCACCTCTATGCTACCCATTGAGACAGGGACAGATTTTTAGACTTTCTTGTTGATTCTGGTTCTGTACATTAAAATATTGGTATGACTGTTAAATAGAGAAATCTTAACAGATAAACTTTCATTATATTTAAAATGTATTTAACAAATATCAAAATTAATTGTGAACACCTGATAAGGATACAGAAAACTTTACTTACTGGTCGTCAAAATTTTAATTTCGAATACATTTTAAACCACATTTATTTGTCAGTAAATTTTTAAATTTGATACCACTTGCAAATAAAGTTATGATAAATTAAAATATTTTAATATAAATTTTATTGTATAATAATATATAATATTATATTTGATATGAATTATGAAAATATGTGAGGTGTTATTGACCCCTTAATGAATAATGGTTGGTCTCAGGTCATCAAACTATAGTTTGTTGAATCCTTTCTTATAGGTTTAAATTCCCAAAGGTCAGCATATTTATAGCATATTTACTGCAAAGTGGCAAGTTATCCTGATAATACCATGTTAAAATTCTGCTAACGTTCTTTTCATGCAGAGACTCTCATTGGGATTAACATATGTCACAATTCAAAAACCTAAACAGAATTCTATTTAAACCTACTGGTTCTGAAGGAGAAAGTGTTCAGGTGTTTATCTGTAGCACTTCTGGGAGAAATGCCAAACTTCTAGACCATTAGTATTCCTGCAACTTTACATTCTCTTCCTAGAAATTATTCTTCTGAAAAATGTGCAATAATGTTAAAATGTTAGATAATTATACTATATGTGGTCATATCTGTAATGATTTACTGATAGCTAAGAAAAGAAGATGAGCAGGTGTACAGTAAACATTTAAAACAAAGGGTAAACTTGGCCTTACTGTGCTTTCCCATTAGTAAATGTATTTCAGGACAATCGTGCTGCCACCATGATTGAAATACTTAGATTAGTATTAATAACAACAGGAATAATATAAATATCAAATCTGACTATATGACAGGTGTTTTACATCTTCATGGAAGATAAAGATGCTTTAATCTTCATGGAAGCCAAGCAATGTAAGTATCAATAGTTCCACTTTAAAACTGAAAAAACTTAATTGTTGACAGCTTAAATAAGTACAAGGTAACTAATAAAACAATCTGCATTATCTACACATCCCCAATATCTGTAGTAAGTTCTATTTATAGTAAATGTTAAATAAATATTTATTTTTAAAAATGACCATATAATGCCTGGGAAGTAAATTAAATCCATCCACAACATTGTATAAATATTACCATCTTGAATTACAAGACTTGTCCAGTAGGATGAGGGGATTGAAGTTTCTAGTCAGAGTATCATCAAAGTGAATGGCAGTAAGGAATAAACTTATACGAGATGAATTTCATGACTAGAAAAATGAAGAGAGGTGAGGAAACAAGATGCTTCAATGAGACCAAAGAATGGATGTTTTAGAAGGAAGGACATGAAAGACTTGAGCTTCCAGAAAATTGATGTGTGTATTACCAGGTGTATCTGTGGGTATAAAAGTGGGGAGATAAAAATAAAATTGCACACCTTTTTATATTATATTCTCTTTTAAGGTATTTAATTTGCTTATGTTTAAATGAATTGTGAGATCAACTAATTCAGGCACTGAGTTCTTTTAATTTTATTTTTGCCAGTGCCTGCCCAGTGCCTGACACTAATTGATGTTTAATATTGTTTTGCAAAGTATGATTAAAACAACACAAGAAAGAGAATAATTTCAATGGCAATAAAAGAAACAGAAAGGACAGAATTTTGTGTTCACAGAGGAATGTTACAGCCTTGAGAATCATAGTAGAGATATTTTGTTTGAAAATGGGTTATGGCCATATTTGTGAGTGGCTGAAGTGGACAAAAATCTTGTCATTAACTCTTTTAAGTTCCCAAAAGGAGTAGGAGAGGAATGGTGTTTAATGAGTACCTACTTTTAGATAGGTGCCAAGGCTCTGCATTTACTTTATTTACTCGTCATTTCAACTATACCAGCTAAACATTAATAATCCCATTTTACATATGTAGAGAAAAGGTTGATAGGATTAAACAAGTTTCTAAATGCAATTCAGCATGGTTTTTGTTGAAAGTAGAAAATTTGAAGCAGTTTTTTGCTGAACCACAGTTATGAGTAAATGTGTTTTTTCTCTGTTTCTCCCTCTCAATAAACATCAGATTTTGACTTTGAGCATGAATATCAAGTTCCTCAATTCAGAATTAGGCCTTCAAATGTTGTGCTCCTAAAAATAGTGTTCTTTTATTTTAATATGTAATCAGGAGTTTTCTAGGCCTCGTAATAAATTGAGCATTGGTAAATTGGCTCATAATTACTCTAGGTGGAAAAAAATCCTTTCAAACCCATATTATATTAAAATTGACTTGTCACTTCATCTTCTTTCCTTGCACTTGAGTAAAGCCCTAATAAATGCATTTTGGAAATGGATTTCCCTCAAGAGCTATTCTCACTCATTTGTCACAGAAAAAAAAAAAGTAAAGAAAAAAGGCAGAAAATATCCAACAACTGCTTCATGTTGAAGATAAAATTCAATCAAATAAATTTTGCTAATTTTTCTTTTTTACACATTTGATCATATTTCTAAATGGATCCCAAAGAATTAATTATCTAATCTGATGTTTCTCTCTTTCTATTGGTTATAATTTCTAAGCCATTGTGTGTGTATGCGCCTGTGTGCACGTGTGTACATAAATCTTTCACTCATGGGTTATGGGAACTTCTTCTGTTGCAGGTGGCTTGATTTTCTGATTGTTATGTCTTTGATTCAGTTAGTAGTCATTAAAAACTCCTCAAACCACCGCAATAAAAAAATAACTTATTTCCTGACCTGCAAGTGTTCTTTAATACTTTTGGTCAATGTTGGCCTAAGTTTTTTTTCTTATTATGCCGCTTCTATTTCCAACTTGCCTTCAAAGGAGTTTGATTCATTTTCATTTCTTGCTAGCTTGTTTTTCTTTTTTCTTCAAATACAGTTTTAAATGCAATCAAATAAATTTTCAAGCATCTTATAAAAGCGCTATGGAGACAGGCAAGTTTACCAGGTTTAATAAACTTTATTCAATGAAGTATCTAGAGCAATACATCTTTGAGGGTTTCAGACGGTTGATGAACCATTGTGATGGCATTAGCACCTGCTTTCACACTATATGTAAAGTGTCCCTGCATTTGCACTGCACTGCCAAAAGCAAGAACAGTTATATGTTCCAGCAAGAAAAATATCCTTAAGTATAGTATAAAAAATGAGTTTAGTACTAAGACATAGTTTTGTTTTCTTTTCTGTGAAGAAAATAACCCATGGATATGTTATAATAGAATGCCCTTTAAGGTATTTTTCAACATATAGAAAACATATAGCTTTCAACATATAGCTTTATTAGCCCAGGACAAAATACTTTCTCAGTACCCGGAAAGGTCTTGGGAATCAGATTCCACACGTCCTCCCTGCTGTAAGCAGCTGGAACCACTTCGACAATCAGGGTTCCCAGAATTCTCTCTTCCGAAACGGGCCCGGGCTAGGGCCGGCAGCACTCAGGAGATCTCGCGAGATCTGGTTTCAGGCGAAGCGGCGCGTTCGTGTGGGAACTGGCTTGGAATTTGGCGGAGGCGGTGAGGCTTCCAGGACCTCAGCCGGTGAACTGGTCTCTACCTACCCGGCCTAGACACCAGGACGGGCTAAAGCACCCTGGAAGACGAGAGTCGCGCGGCGCCTGTGGGCCTGCACCCGCCACACCGGCCCCCTACCAGTCCATGCCCTTCAGGCCTGGCCTTCAGCCTGGGGCTAGCGGGACCCCGCGCTGCTCGCCTGCGGAGACGCGACGGCCGAGAAAACTCAGGAGAGCCAGACCCCATATGGCCCTGCTGCGGGGGACGCGTGGCCTCTCGTCTGAGGAGGAACCCCGGCTTTCGTGACCCTGCGCGGTGGGGCTTTGTCTTGTAAGTATGGTCAGCTGAGACTGGGGCCCATTTCTGCCTTTCTCTGTGGTCCCTACGTGCCTCATAGCGACCCGTCCTCGTCCTCTTGCAGCCCCTGTATCAGTTCCTTCATATACCTCTCACTCATTACACACTCGAAGCAGCAGAATTTACCTATAGAGGGTAGCGGCCGAGCCCTGCCTGCTTTGCTCAGCAAGCTCACAGTCTGCCCACTCAGACCAGAATCCAGCCCATGGGCCACGCTCATGGTGTGAAAAGGAAACATGATGAATCGTAAAATAATAACACAACTGAAACAGCAGTGGTAAAACAAACCAGAAAAGCAGACATAGGCATATCATATTCAAACTGCAAAACCAAAGAAAAAGAGGCATTGAGCAGAGTCTGTAAAACTAAAAGCATATCAACTGTGCATAGGCCCTGTACTTTAGTTGACAAAGTTATTTTCCCTGGGGTACAGGTTATTTCTAATACTGCTATACATATGTATTGGAACTGAACAATTAAGTACATGGATGACAGATGCTGGGAGCCAGGTTTCTCAGTGTTGGAGTGGGAGTTTACAGAGAAACAAGAAAAGGAAGTTAGAATAATCTGTGTGGTAATGGATTTGAATTGGAGATATCAGTATGAACTCATACTTAAGGTAAGATAGATACAGTTGGTTACATACAGAAATAATTATAGATATGTTTATATTACATGGGTTACTATTTGCACATGTACTTCCTTGTTCTTTCCACAAAGAGGGCCCAGAAGCAACAACACATTAGTGGTGAGTACACCAACTCTCAGATACTGGTTTCTTATGCTGTTCTCCAGTAAAAGGAACCAGGCTTTTTGAGAAATGGTGGATTCTAGGACAGGTGTAGGAAATATATACTATGAGGCCAGAGCACCTTAGTGAGAACATGTAAAGAAGTGCTCAGAAAAAAACAGCACAATGATGGAAGTATGTCAGAGGGACACAGGAGCTGACTGAAAGAGCTTCCAATGGCCAAAGATGGACACATCTGAGCAACAAAATAAATGAAATAGTATTTGATTATAAACTAGAGTATAAAATAAATATAAGTGCATATTCAAATAAATGATTAAATAAATAAAAGAGAAGAATGGAAGAATAGAAAAAACTTCCTTGCAGGAGAATTCCAAATAATTTATGTAGATGGTTTTTAAGTCTAGGCAGTGCCTAGTGACTTCCTTCCAAATAGTATCTATAAAAAGAAGGAAGGGGAAGTAACTTCACAGTGAAGAAATTTGACAAACACTACCTTAGCCAGGTGATCAAGATCAACATCAACCTTTATAAGTCATGTTGATAAAATATGCACTATAAGAAGGCTCTGTGGCTTTCCTTCTCCAAACCCATCACCCCAGTATAATCATAAGAAAAACATCAAATTCCAATCAAGAGATAGACAACAAAATACCTGACCCAATATCCCTCAAAATTGTCATCCAAATATGGAAAGTCTGTGAAACTCTGACAGTCAACAGGAGATATGAAAACTAAATGTAATGTGGTATCCTGAGTGGGATCCGGGATCGTAGAACATTAGGCGAAAACTAAGGAAATCTGAATAACGTATGGACTTTAGTTAAAAAAGTATAATGGTTAATTTTATGTGTTTATTTGACTAGGCCATGGGGTGCCCATTTGGTCAGACATTATTCTGATTGTTTCTATGAGGTAGTTTATGGATGAGATTAACATTGGAATCTGTAGACTGAGTAAAGCAGATTGTTGTCCCTGAATTGGATTGGCCTCATTCCAGCTGAAAACTGGAATAGAACGAAGAGGCTGAGTAAGAGGGGACCCCTCCTGACTGATTGTTTGAGTTGGGATCTTGGTCTTTTCAAGCCTTCGGACTCAGACTGAAACATCTATTTGTCTTCGTTCTAGGGACTGCTGGCTTTGGGACTAGAAGTTATACCATTGTCTCTCCTGGTTCTTAGTCTTCAGACTTGGACTGGAACTACACATTTGCTTTCCTGAGTCTCCAGCTTTCCTACTACAGATCTTGGGACTTCTCAGCCTCCATAATTGCGTGAGTTTATTCCTTATAATAAATCTCTTTATGTTTTCTCTGGAGAAGCCTAACTAATACAATAAATATACATCAATATTGGTTCATTAGTGGAAATAAATGTAAGATATAGTAGTTGGGATTCTAGGCGCCAGGTATATGAGGAGTCAGTCTCTGTACTATCTTTGCAATAATTTTTGTAAATCTAAAACTACTCTAAAATAAAAATTTTATTTAAGAAAGTTGATGTTGGGACTTCCCTGGTGGTCCAGTGGCTAAGACCCTGTGCTCCCAGTGCAGGGGGCCCAGGTTCAATCCCTGGTCAGGGAACTAGATCCCACATGCCACAACTGAGAGTTCGCATGACACAACTAAAGATCCCGCGTGCTGCAACTGAGACCCAGCGCAGCCAAATTAATAAATAAGTAAATAAATATTTTAAAAAATAAAGTAAAAATAAGATAAATAAAAAACAGTTGATGTCAGATTTTGAGCCCGTGTAAATGAATGGTTGTGACATTCCTAGAATTTGAGGAGCTGGCATTAAAAAAAAAACTAGGGTATATAGAATAGGTATTTCTGTATATTCTGTATATTTTTAGTATATATTGAATATTCTACATATTTTATATTTCAGTTTTGAGAAATCTTAAATTGGTGCTTTATTAAAGTAGTTAACTCATCTCAGGTAACATACCACATAAATATTTTCTTTTGCTTTCATATAGATATTCCTAATTTTGTGTTTTGATATTCAATTTTATCTAATGGGTAGTTTAAAAATCTTCCTCAAATTATTTTGTAGTGGTTAGAATACCAAACATAAATAAATAATAATGATAAGGAAATGAAATTGGGTTCAAATGTCAGTTTTTATATATCTAAATGTCATTTAGCATTAATCCTATTGATGGCATTTTTACTGCTGTGACATTTTTGTATAAGAAGAGGTGAAAAAATAGTTACAGGATGTAAATTAGTTTATGGACTGAGACTTGTAGGGTTAAGAATATTCTTTTTGATTGTTTTTGTGTTATTTTAGGCAACTTATTACAAACAAAATTATTTAAAAACTCATCCATAACTGTTTACTCTAGGCTTGTGTACATCAGCAATTTAACTACTTACAAATAAAGTGGAATTAAAAGAAGACTCTAACTCTGCTCGTTCTGCTTAATTAAGTGGATATGATTATATCCTTGTGAGATAGACTTGTGAGGTAATTAAGCCTTGGAAACAATTTGAAGTACTTTGACTCCAGATCCTAGACTCATGATCCGGGCTACACAAAAACCCCTTGATTGAGTGGGTCCTAGTTGCATAAGGCTCTCTTAGCAGCAGTTAGTAACCTGTATCTGAAACTCCGGTTTGTCTGCTTCACTCAGTAGTGGCTTCAATACACATGGTCAAACTTCTTTCATTCAGCTCTAAGGGCCAGTGAGTCATTGGTACTTCACTACTACTGCAACTGAGATAGGAAAGAAATAGTCTCCCTTTATGCAGTTGCTGTACAACTAATTTGGGATAAGTTGCTAAGGGACTCGGTCTAAAGACATTAAACTGACACAACCTCACTTTGAGCTCTACATCACTAGACATCATTGTTTCAGAAACTTCATGGCCTCCCACCTCTTGATAAATTCCCTTTCACTTTGGGAGAATTTTGGCATAAGGGAATTCCCCACCTTTCCCCCAGAGGTCTGTGTCTAGAAATTGTCACAATTTAAACTTTTTACTTTGTGCTCTTTTGATATCTCTGATTCTAAGATGAGCAGGCAAATATGATTTCTTCCTTCCACTTAAAAGTACCCATCATGAAACAACAAAGAATATGAATAAAACAAACAGATCATCCATATTTTCATCCAATCCGTATTTTCCATTCTTCTTTGGTATGGGCATCAAAAAACTTTCTTTAGTTTCTTTTATTTAAAGATGTCATAGCAACAAGGAGGAAGTAGCCTAGATACACTAATCACCACTCAAAAGAGGTGATGTACAAATACCGCACTTTGTATGAAGGAAAAATAAATTTTTATTGGGGAAAAATTCTCTGTGATATGGCTATGAGTCTTGTGACAAGCTTTTGTTCTGTTCTGTCGTTTCAAGGATGTTTGTTTAGCAAACAGCCATGGAAACTGGATCTCCCTCTGGGCAGAAGGCAGATGTATTTACTGACCAGAAAAGTAAAGCTAATATCTGCCTCTGCAGAGAGAGTTAGCTGGGGTTGGTGGTCTTCTTTAAAAGATGAGAGCTTTACTAAATTGGGGTTCCTCAGCTTTGACATGAACCCACTGTGTGCATTGCATCCATCCATGCCCCCATGGGGCTTGTAGAGCAAAGAGAACGCAAGTGAGCCTGAAGCTTCTGAGGCCTGCTGTGCCATGAGTACTAATGTCCTTTGTCTCTAACACAGAAAACCTTGTCCATCTGTGTCACTGTGGCATCCTAACTGGTTAGTTAGAAAATAGGGTAAAATCTCAGACAGTTTACAGCTGTTGACAAAGTTTATGGGTTAAGCTACTGATATTTCAGGCTTTGCTTATTTCTTCAACATAGATTAGCCTGTCTTAATAAACACTCACAGGGATCTTAAGTTCAATGTCTCCCAAACTGAACTCATTTTTGTTTCCCTAAACCATTCTCTCTTCAAGTGATCCCTATTCCAGTAAATTTTACTATGAATTACCAAAAGCAGAAACTTGAGAGTGACCAACCTTCACTTCCAATCAATTACTGTCTTATTCCTGACGCTGTACTCCCAAACTGGACCATTTTCATTCTTCGCTTCTAGTATTCTCCTCTCATCTATTCTTGAACCAGAGAAAAATCTCAAAAGGAAGATCTAATTATATTAATTTCTAGTTTAAAATCTTTCAGTGACTTCTTTAAAATCAAAATAGTTCAACTTGGCTTCTAACACCTGGCCTTTATGTCCAGCCCCACTGCTCATTCTTCTCTCTCATGAATTCTAAGCTCCAGTTGTAATAAACTTCTTGGAATGAGTCCTGTGTGTTTTAGTTTATCCCAAATCACCTGGTTATACTGTTCCTTTGGCCTGGGGCATTTTCTTTTCTATTTTTCATCTGCCTAAAATGGGTGCAGACAGCACAAAACATTGAAGAAACCTCCCTCCTCTCCAAGGAATACAAATAGAGAATGTCAATACGACCTAATTAACAGTGACGTTTCTAGAATTAATACATTCAGAAATTTGCTTCACAAATTTGTAGAATTAATTTCTTCAAAAGAAGTATCAACTTACGTAGAAACTAGAAAAAAATAAATCACACTTTACTAAGGTGATGAAATAAGCATTTGTGTGCATGGATGAGTGTGTATTTTATGAGGGTACAATTAATTTTGAAGGGTAAATAAAATTATGATTTTTAAAATATGTCTTCAATCATAGACAATGCTAAATTAAAATATAACTAATTCTGATTGACTGTATTAAATAAGGCATTATTACTACAATTAATGACAGCTACACTTTGACACATTTTAAATCATGCACTAGACCAAGTTACTTACATATGTTATATCATTTAATCCTGATAATATTCACATGGGTGGATACTCATATTAAGTCATTTTACAGATGATGTAACTCAAGTTTAGAGAGGTCAATTTGCCTAGTGTCTTTGAGACAGATGGACATAAGCAGAATATGAGCTCTGGTCCTCAAATTCCACAGTAAACCTCTTTACTTGACAGGCTCAACTGTGTTCGATTAGCAGAGTGTAAATGGAAGTATATGGTGCCCTCTCTGAAGCAGTGATAAATGTTATGGGTGAAAATAGGTTGTTTATTTATCAGGAATTATAATATCACTGTTATCTTGAACACCTGTCTTTCATACAAGTAAAATTATTTACAAATGAATTTGGAAATCTGATTAAAAGAAAATACCTACTATGGTGAATTATTTCACCATTATTACTAAGCAGGAAGACTGAAGTAGGATATGGTGTTTCATCTAAATCACTTAAGTTCCAAATCCTGGGTTCCTCAGAGTGTGGGGCTATTTCATCACTACATAGCGCATTGCCCTATGGTGAGTTCTGCCCAGACTATCCCGAAGACTCTTTAAAATTTTAGGTGATAACACCTATCTTAAAACATGTGTTCATGTTGGAACCAGCACCAAATTATGCAAGGGCATACTTTGTCCCATTCAAATTATTGAGAGAATATTCACCTGTTAAGAATCAGGCTTCGTGATGTTATTGAAATGCTTGAAGATAAAGATACTGTCTTGCTGCTAAGAATATTCAACTAAACAATTAGAATTAATTCTTAACTTTGTGAAACTCATAGGAGGCTTTTTCTTCCAAAGTTACTGTGAGTTGAAAAATTTTGTTTCAAGCATTTTCAAACAGAAAATTAATTCATATTAAGTTTCATTTGCAGCTTGCTAAAATATGAAATAATCAAAATGATAATACATATATGATTAAATTTATATAACAAACATTATGAAAATTGCAATTTACAGAGTTCATATTTGTTACAGAAAAGTGTATGTCCAGTGATTACTACAAGAGGCAGTAAAGAATAGAGATTTGACATCAAAGCTCTAAGATTAGTCTGGCTAGTCCACTTAGGCAGTACCACTTCTTTGCTGTATGATCTCACAGATTAATCTCCTTTGCTTTGGCTTTCTCATCTATAAAATGTGGATGATCATAATACCAATTCCAAAACATTTTTTTTGTGTGTGTGAGAATCAGTGTGTTCATGTAGAGAGTTATAAAAATGCATGAAATATAATTTAGTAAATATTAGCTATTTTCATGGGCCAGACACTGCTAAAAATATGTACACATTATCTCACTCAATGTACTTATATTATTATGTGAGATATAATATTATTCTCATTGATGTTATGAGGAAACCAAGGTCTAGTGAGGTTAGGTTAACTACTTCATGGACATATTTTTTTATTATCCATTATATTCAGACCTTTATGAAATAAGATTTAAACAGAATTGCCCTGAAGCTTCCTAAAAGGCTCATCATTGGTCTAGATTCTTGATGTCCTTGTGTTTGTAGATCATAAATATAATTTTATAATTATACTTAAGACACCATTATCATCAATATGCTACATTGATATGAAAATACCTTCAACTAAAGCTAAATTCTAACAACATTGCTTTATAATTACCAAGTCTAATTCTCATTTCTATTTCAGAATTTTTTTAACTTTTATTGTATTTCATGTTTAATTTTCCCTTTCATAAAATTTTAGCATGATATTAGTGTTATATACTTGACTTATTACAGTTATATCTAAATTGTATCATTATTTTTTATATTGTGCCTACTGACTTAATAGCTTTTCTTTCTGACTACATCATTCTGTGTGTGTAAGGAAACAGGTATCCCTGTTCACAGTTGGTGAGGATATAGAGTGATATAATATTTCTGGAGAATAACTTGAAAATACCTACCAAAAGCCTTTTTAGTTCATATACTCTTTAGCTGTAGATGTAATTACAGTAATCACAAGATTCTTCAGTGGTACATAGTTTATACTGGTGAAAATAAAGGGCCTAGATTTTTCTATAAAGGGAAATCAAGTAGATTAAGATACACTATATGATTGAGTAATCGGGAATCATTAAAAATGATATGAAAGAAATACACATAACAGTATGTGAAGTGTCTGCATATATATATAGATCTTCTTTATCCATGAATTTGTAAATCGTAATAGTTGTTCAGTTAAAGAAGACATAATTTCAAATATATTCAAAAATATTTCTGCATTAACAGCTTTAGCTTCATGGACATGGAACTGGAAAGGGTCATTTCTGAGGAATCCAACCTTGTCTCAGTAATTCTTCCACTATGTGAAGACATGCTTTCCAGTGTTGATCCTGAGTACTTTTTTTCTTTTTTTTACATCGTTATTGGAGTATAGTTGCTTTACAATGTGATGTTAGTTTCTACTGTATAACAAAGTGCATCAGCTGTACGTACACTTTTATCCCCATAGTCCCTCCCTCTTGCGCCTCCCTCCCACCCTCCCTGTCCCACCCCCTAGCTGGCCACAAAGCACCGAACTGATCTCCCTGTGCTATATGGCTGCTTCCCACTAGCTATCTGTTGTACATTTGGTAGTGTATATATGTCCATGCCACTCTCTAACTTTGTCCCAGCTTCCCCTTCCCCCCCTCCACCGTATCCTCAAGTCCATTCTCTACGTCTGCGTCTTTATTCCTGTCCTACTCCTAGGTTCATCAGAACCATTTTTTTTAGATTCCATATATATGTGTTAAGGTATGGTATTTTTTCTCTTTCTGACTTCATTCTGTATGACAGACTCTAGGTCCATCCCCCTCACTACAAATAACTCAATTTCGTTTCTTTTTATGGCTGAGTAATATTCTATTGTATATATGTGCCACATCTTCTTTGTCCATTCATCTGTCGATGGACACTTAGGTTGCTTCCATGTCCTAGCTATTGTAAATAGTACTGCAGTGAACATTGTGGTACATGACTCTTTTGAATTATGGTTTTCTCAGGGTATATGCCCAGTAGTGGGATTGCTGGGTCATATGGTAGTTCTATCTTTAGTTTTTTAAGGAGCCTCCATACTGTTCTGCATAATGGCTGTACCAATTACATTCCCACCAACAGTACAAGAGTGTTCCCTTTTCTCCACACCCTCTCCAGCATTTATACTTTGTAGATTTTTTGATGATGGCCATTCTGACTGGTGTGAGGTGATACCTCATTGCGGTTTTGATTTGCATTTCTCTAATGATTAGTGATGTTGAGTATCCTTTCATGTGTTTGTTGCCCAGCTGTATATCTTCTTTGGAGAAATGTCTGTTTAGGTCTTCTGCCCATTTTTGGATTGGGTTGTCTGTTTTCTTGATATTGAGCTGCATGAGCTGCTTATATATTTTGGAGATTAATCCTTTGTCAGTTGCTTCATTTGCAAATATTTTCTCCCATTCTGAGGGGTGTCTTTCATCTTGATTATGGTTTCCTTTGCTGTGCAAAAGCTTTTAAGTGTCATTGAGTCCCATTTGTTTTTATTTCCATTTCTCTAGGAGGTGGGTCAAAAAAGGATCTTGCTGTGATTTATGTCATATGTGTTCTGCCTGTGTTTTCCTCTAAGAGTTTTATAGTTTCTGGCCTTATATTTAGGTGTTTAATCCATTTTGAGTTTATTTTTGTGTATGTTGTTAGGAGGTGTTCTAATTTCATTCTTTTACATGTAACTGTCCAGTTTTCCCAGCACCACTTATTGAAGAGGCTGTCTTTTCTCCATTGTATATACTTGCCTCCTTTGTCAAAGATAAGGTGACCATATATGCATGGGTTTATCTCTGGGCTTTCTCTCCTGTTCCATTGATCTTTATTTCTGTTTTGGTGCCAGTACCATACTGTCTTGATTACTGTAGCTTTGTAGTGTAGTCTGAAGTCAGGGACCCTGATTCCTCCAGCTCGTTTTTCTTTCCCAAGATTGCTTTGGCTATTCAGGGTCTTTTGTGTTTCCATACAAATTGTGAACATTTTTGTTCCAGTTCTGTGAAAAATGCCGTTGGTAATTTGGTAGCAATTGCACTGAATCTGTAGATTGCTTTGGGTAGTACAGTCGTTTTCACAATGTTGATTCTTCCAGTCCAAGACCATGGTATATCTCTCCATCTGTGTGAATCTTCTTTAATTCCTTTCATCAGTGTCTTATAGTTTTCTGAATACAGGTCTTTTGTCTCCTTAGGTAGGTTTATTTCTAGGTATTTTATCCTTTTAGCTGCAGTGGTAAATGGGAGTGTTTTCTTAATTTCTCTTTCAGAGTTTTCATCGTTAGTGTATAGGAATGCAAAAGATTTCTGTGCATTAATTTTGTATCCTGCTACTTTACCAAATTCATTGATTAGCTCTAGTAGTTTTCTGGTAACATCTTTAGGATTCTCTAGAGTATCATGTCATCTGCTAACAGTGACAGTTTTACTTTTTCTTCTCTAATTTGGATTCCCTTTATTTCTTTTTCTTCTCTCACTGCCGTGGCTAAAACTTCCAAAACTGTGTTGAATAATAGTGGTAAGAGTGGGCACCCTTGTCTTGGTCCTGATCTTAGAGGAAATGGTTTCAGTTTTTCACCATTGAGAACAATTTTGGCTGTGGGTGTGTCATATATGGCCTTTATTATGTTAAGGTAGGTTCCCCCTATGCCCACTTTTGGAGAGTTTTTATCATAAATGGGTGTTGAATTTTGTCAGATCTTTTTCTGCATCTATTGAGATTATCATATGGTTTTTATCCTTCAACTTGTTAATATGCTGTATCACATTGATTGATTTGCATATATTGAAGAATCCTTGCATTCTTGGGATAAACCCCACTTGATCATGTTGGATGATCCTTTTAATGTGCTGTTGGATTCTGTTTGCTAGTATTTTGTTGAGGATTTTTGCATCTATGTTCATCAGTGATATTGGCCTGTAGTTTTCTTTTTTTGTGACATCTTTGGTTTTGGTATCAGGGTGATGGTGGCCTCATAGAATGAGTTTGGGAGTGTTCCTCACTCTGCTATATTTTTGAAGAGTTTGAGAAGGATCTGTGTTAGCTCTTCTGTAAATATTTGATAGAATTCACCTGTGAAGCCGTCTGGTCCTCCACTTTTGTTTGTTGGAAGATTTTTAATCACAGTTTCAATTTTAGTGCTTGTGATTGGTCTGTTCATATTTTCTATTTCTTCCTGGTTCGGTCTTGGAAGGTTTTACCTTTCTAAGAATTTGTCCATTTCTTCCAGGTTGTGCATTTTATTGGCGTATAGTTGCTTGTAGTAGTCTCTTAGGATGCTTTGTATTTCTGCAGTGTCAGTTGTTACTTCTCCTTTTTCATTTCTAATTCTGTGGATTTGAGTCTTCTGCCTTTTTTTCTTGGTGAGTCTGGCTAATGGTTTATCAATTGTGTTTATCTTCTCAAAGAACCAGCTTTTAATTTTATTGATCTCAAGATTGATATTTATCCTTATTGGACTGTCTGCACTTCCTGGACTTGATTTACTATTTCCTTTCCCATATTAGGGAAGTTTTTGACTATAATCTCTTCATATATTTTCTCAGACCCTTTCTTTTTCTCTTTGTCTTCTGGGACCCCTATAATTCAAATGTTGGTGTGTTTAATGTTGTCCCAGAGGTCTCTGAGACTGTCCTCAATTCTTTTCATTCTTTTTTCTTTATTCTGCTCTGTGGCAGTTATTTCCACTATTCTCTCTTTCACATCACTTCTCAGTTCTTCTGCCTCAGTTATTCTGCTGTTGATTCCTTCTAGAGTATTTTTAACTTCATTTATTGTGTTGTTCACCATTGTTTTTTTGCTCTTTAGTTCTTCTAGGTCCTTGTTAAACATTTCTTGTATTTTCTCCATTTTATTTCCGAGATTTTGGATCATCTTTACTATCATTACTCTGAATTCTTTTTCAGGTAGACTGCCTATTTCCTCTTCATTTGTTTGGTCTGGTGGTTTTTTTTGTTTTGTTTTGTTTTTTTGTGGTATGCGGACCCCTCACTGTTGTGGCCTCTCCTGTTGCGGAGCACAGGCTCCGGACATGCAGGCTTAGTGGCCATGGCTCACGGGCCCAGCCGCTCCTTGGCATGTGGGATCCTCCCAGACCGGGGCACGAACCCGTGTCCCCTGTATTGGCAGGTGGACTCTCAACCACTGCGCCACCAGGGAAGCCCTTGTCTGGTGGGTTTTTACCTTGCCCTTTCATCTGCATATTTCTCTGTCTTCTCATTTTGTTTAACTTACTGTGTTTGACTTCTCCTTTTTGCAGGCTGCACGTTTGTAGTTCCTGTTATTTTTGGTGTCTTCCCCCAGTGGGTGAGGTTGATTCAGTGGCTTGTGTAGGCTTCCTGGTGGGGGAGACTGGTGCCTGTGTTCTGGTGGGTGGGGCTGGATCTTGTCCTGTTGTGCAGGGCTGCATCTGGTGGTGTGTTTTCATATGTCTGTGAACTTAGTATGACTTTAGGGAGCCTCTCTGCTAATGGGAGGGGTTGTGTTCCTGTCTTGATAGTTGTTTGGCATAGGGTGTCCAGCACTGGAGCTTGCTGGCCGTTGGGTTGAGCTGGGTCTTAGTGTTGAGACGGAGATCTCTCGGAGAGCTCTTTCTGATTAATATTACATGGGCCAGGAGGTCTCTGGTGGTCCAGTGTCCTGGACTTGGCTCTCCCACCTCAAAGACTTAGGCCCGACATCCAGCTGGAGCACCAAGACCCTGCCAGCTGCATGGCTCGGAAGAAAAGGACGAGGAAAAAAAAAGAAAAAACAACAAACAGATAGAATCCCAAAACCAATGTTAAAAGCAAAACTAAACAGACAAAGTCACACAGAAACATACACACACACATAAAAAAGAGAAAACAAACAAACAAAAAACCCCAAAACAAAAAGAAAACTGCAAAAACAAAACCCGAACAGGCAGTACCCTAGCACAAATGGTAAAAGCTAACCTAAACAGACAAAATCACACAGAGAAAGATACACACACACACTCACAAAAAGAGGAAAAAGGAGAAAAAAAGGAAGAGTGGAACCAAACCAATAAACAAATCCACTAATGATAACAAACAGTAAAAACTAAACTAAGATAAACATAAAACCAAAAACCGGTCAGATGCAGAAAGCAAACTGCAAGTCTACAGCTGCTCCTAAAGTCCACCACCTCGATTTTGGGAACATTCATTTTGTATTCAGGTAGTCCACTGATGCAGCATTTATCAAGCTGATGGCATGGATTTAATCTGCTGCTCTTGAGGCTGCGCGGAGAAATTTCCCTTTCTCTTCCGTGTTCGCACAGCTCTTGGGGTTCAGCTTTGGTTTTGGTCCTGCCTCTGTATGTAGGCCACCTTCAGGTGTCTGTTCCCTGCCCAGACAGGAAGGAGCTAAAGCAGCGGCTGATTAGGTTTCTCTTGCTCACTCAGACTGGGGAGAAGGAGAGGTATGGTAGTCATAACTGGAATGTGGAGAGAGCCTGCAGTGGCAGAGGCCATCGTGATGTTGCACCAGCCTGAGGCGTGCCATGTGTTCTCCCAGGGAAGTTGTCCCTGGATCACAGGACCCTGGCAGTAGTGGGCTGCACAGGCACCTGGGGCGGTGTGAATAGTGACCTGCGCTTGCACACACGGTTCTTGGTGGTAGCAGTGGCAATGTTAGTGGTCCATACCCACCTCTGGGGTCCGAGATGATAGCCACGGCTCATGCCCGTGAGCTCACTTAGGCAGTGCTCTGCCGTCTGTGGGCACACGGAGCAGGAAGCTCCTCTCCTTGTGCACCCCAAAACAATGGTCTCTTGCCTCTCCAGCAGGTCCAAACTTTTTCCTGGACTCCCTCCTGGCTAGTTGTGGTGCATTGGTGCACTAGCCCCTTTTAGGCTGTCTTCACGCAGCCAACCCCAGTCCTCTCCCTGGGGTCTGACCTCTGAAGCCCAAGCCTCAGCTCCCAGCCTCCACCTGCCCCAGTGGGTGAGCACACAAGCATCTCAAGCTGGTGAGTGCTGGTTGGCACTGATCCTCTGTGCGTGAATCTCTCTGCATTGCCCTCTGCACCCGTGTTGCTGTGCTCTCCTCTGTGGCTCTGAACCTTCGTTCCCCCCACCGCCGTCCCCACCAGTGAAGGGGCTTCCTAGTGTGTGGAAACTTTTCCTCCTTCACAGCTCCCTTCCACTGGTGCAGGTCCCATCCCTGTTCTTTTGTCTCTGTTTTTTCTTTTTTCTTTTGCCCTACCCAGGTACCTGGAGATTTTCTTGCCTTTGGGGAAGTCTGAGGTCTTCTGCCAGCATTCAGTTAGATGTTCTGTTGGAGTTGTTCCACATGTAGATGTATTTTTGATGTATTTGTGGGAAGGAAGGTGATCTCCACGTCTTACTCCTCTGCCATCTTGAAGGTCTCTCCCTGAGTACTTTCAGTTAGCTCAACATGTTCCCTGTAGGAAATGGTATCAAGTTGAATCACTAGGAATAAGTAATAAGCCATTCCTCCTCACTGCAATAGGATTGCACTGAAACTGAAATAGCCTTTTGTTATAGCCTTCTTAGCTTCCCTTAATACTAGATGCAGTGTCAGGTGGAAGAGATTCCAAGACTATCCTCATGCATTTGTCAAGCTTTCTGTTGGCCACTTTTTCTTTAATGAAAGAATTATGTATATGAAACATTTCTTCTTTTGAGAGTTTGTGTTTGTGAATTTTTGAGTTAATATTTATGGCTGTATTATTTTTCTGTTGAATTTCTTCTTCTTGGATTTAATCCATGAAAATATAAGCAGGAGACATTCATAAATATTACTAAAGTCACGAAATTCATTTTCACAAATAAACTTCTCTATTTTACTGAGGACCTCATTCTTCTCTGACGTAAATTACCCCTTGTGATAATCTCCTGGTTCACCAAGCAAGTAAATGTAGCTCGTTTTTCTCCTCAGATGTATCTGACCCTTCTAATCCCTTATATTATCTCTTTTTAAGCATGGCCAGAAGGAGGAAAATATTTTTTATTCCAAGGAAATATTTTTATCTTGTATTTGAAATGCTCTTACTGGTGAATGTGTCGTGTTTATGGGTGTATACAATCTCTGAAATGACATATGACTTCTAGATCAGGAACCTGAAAACTTTCCCTTTATGGGTAAATATTTTATACTTGTGGGACATAGCATCTCTCTTGCAACTACTCAGTTCTGCCCTTCTCGTGTGACAAAAGCCATAAACAAGGCATAAACAAATGGACATGGCTGTATTCCAAGAAGACTACTGCCAGCCTGTGCACTGTAGTTTGCCAACCTATGTTCTAGATTACTGGGAAAATTAGTATTTTCTATTTTTGCTTGATTTTTCATGATTACTAACTTTTGCCAACAGATGTATCACATCTCAAAAATTTAAAATATTTTTTGTAATATTCAGTAAAGAAAATATAAATATATACCTGCACTTATATTTACACTAAACATATTCATTAGTTGTTGCTCTATGAATACATCTCCTATAATTATTAGGCTAAATTATATCGAAGTGTGTATACTATTGTTTTGGTCCCCTATGTCATATTTATATTTAATTTCAGGATTTATAAACACTTTAAGGTAGCAAAGACTTGAAATGTTTATTTTATTAATCGTTTTGTAGGGATCCACATTTGATTTCACAGAAATATTACCTTTGTTTCCCCCGATCCTATAAGTTTATTCATGTGAAAACCAATTTACTTCTTTGATTTATGTTATGTACTATCTTAGTGTGTTTGGGCTGCTATCACAAAATACCACAGACTGGGTAACTTATGAACAACAAAAATTTATTTCTCACAGCTCTGGAGGCTGGGAAGTCTAAGAGAAAGGCACCACTGCCTTCCTCACTTTCAGTGAGGGCCCTCTTTTGATTTATAGAAGATGACTTCTTGCTGTGTTCTCTTATTGAAGCTAGAGTTTTCTCAGGAACTTCTTTTATAAGACACTGATGCCATTCATGAGGGCTCCACCTTTATGACTTAAGCATCTTCCAAAGGCTCCACCCACCAACATGACCACCTTGGGCATTAGGATTTGAACACAGGAATTTTGTAGGGACACAAACATTCAGACAATAACATGTACCTTCTTGAAATACAGTAATACGATGAAACCACCAATACCTGTGCAATGTGCTTTACCTAGTTTGGTCAAAGGCAGAGGGTAAAAGAAATGAAGGAAGGAAGAAAAATCAACTGTATTGTCATATAGCATTAGAATGACATCTTTGACTAAAGTTTCCAAAGCATTAACTTTTTAATCAGATAAATAAATTTCCTTGACAGAACATTAAAGACAACTGGTTGACAGAAATAGGCACACAAAAAACTGCACTGTATCTTCAGTAAATTAATATCAGTCTATTAAGGTTGAAAATAATTCAGTGTGTTGTTGGTCTTTTATGTATGGTCACAGATTTTAAGATATGATATTTGTTTCTGTTTAAGGTTACTATGCAGTTAGATAATCTTTTTAATATCCTAGAAGCAGAAATAACACTATTTGTACATGGATCCATCCATATCTATCTGTCTAATACATACTGATCAAATTCAGAAAAGCATATTTATAACAACCTTTATTGGTTTAATATATTTTAATAAAAATAAATTTCAGTTTATTCTCTAATTTGATGTGACTCACAACCTTTTAATAGATGCAGATAAGTACATTTATCTCCTCTTTATTAATAAGGATATTGAGATCACAGTGATTATTCATCTTGTGCATGTTTATACAATATGTAAATTGAATGGTTGGTGTTAGAGCCCATGTATTATGATTTCTGGTCTACACTCCCTGTCTGTGGTAATCTGCTTTCCTTTATACAGTCATTTGTAACGATCAAGTTATGACTCAAATACTAGGATATGTAAGATGTTGCTCAAATTATTTTTCTTTGCCATGCTACAAGAGATTTATTTTAAAATCACTTTTGATCTCTTTTATTTTCTTATGAAATAGGTACTATTTACTCAATTTTTTTTTCTGATAAAGTTGAAGGAACAAATAGGTTAGGTGAGTTTCTTAGATGTTATACTCTGGTTGTCAGTATTGGAACTAGAGTTAAATTCATATATCTTCATTGCTAGGCCATTAGTTATTCAACTAACTATAGCCATTTGCTAATGCCAATATCAAAAATTACAATGACTACACAAATATTGTAAGGCAGATTGGTTTTTTCTAGGGTAGAAAAAGAAAGATTTAGTCGTGTAATAAGAATTATAATAATGATAGTAGAGCAATGATAGTAGGTAATACTCATATAGCTCTTAACGTATGCCAGGTGCTTTTCTCAGTGTACTACCTATTAACTCATTTAACACTTCTCTAGAGATAAGGAAATAAGGCACAGCAACTTGCCTAAATACAAAACCTACTAAATGATAGAGCCAAGTATTCATTTAGGTAATCTTACTACAGAGTCTATGCAGTTTACCAGTATACTATGCATGCTGCCTCTTTTACTAAACTAAGTTCTAAGTTCCATGTCTAAGACAAAATCAGCATTGGTGAGCAGTCAATGGTACATACAGTTATCATAAGGTTAAGCAAGATGATGAGTTTAAACTAGTCAGGCAATCAAGAAACAAGTGTACTAATATTTAGAAAATTATGCAAGTCAAATATAGATGTAAACAGTAATCTACATATTAACCATTATTTCAGAAATGTCTCACATATATTATTTTATTAATCACGATGATGTATCCAAAAAGCAGTGGCTGAAGTCTGTCCCTGTATTATTTCAATTTTTTTAAATTGGTTTTACTTACAATTTAAAAAGTTATATTTAAGCTTTAATTCTTTATCCATCTGCTTCTGACGTTGTTTAACTTATTACCCTTCAGATATGGTATTAGTGTCCTCACATTTCCCTTTGAAGTTTTTTATATCTGCAATTAGTTCTTCTTCATGCTGTCTACTCGTTGATTCAGAACACTTGAAATCTAATAAATAGATTTCACAATTTTATCCTTTTACAACTACTGTTCACTGGAACCAAATATTACATCTGTGGAGAAAAAGAAAGGTAATTGAAAGAAAATATTTCAAATATCAAGGTCAGTGGATTTTAATCTCGTAACATTCCATTAAACTTATCAAAATCATGCTACCAAGGACCATGGTTCTCTCTCTTTTTAAAAACTTATTTATTTATTTATTTATTTTTGGCTGCATTGGGTCTTTGTTGCCGTGTGCGAGCTTTCTCTAGTTGCGGTGAGCGGGGGCTACTCTTCGTTGTGGTATGCGAGCTTCTCATTGTGGTGGCTTCTCTTGTTGCAGAGCACAGGCTCTAGGTGTGCGAGCTTCAGTAGTTGTGGCATGCAGGCTCAGTAGTTGTGGCTCGGGGGCTGTAGAGCGCAGGCTCAGTAGTTGTGGCGCACAGGCTTAGTTTCTCCGTGGCATGTGGGACCTTCCTGGACCAGGGCTCAAACCTATGTCCTGTGAATTGGCAGGCAGATTCTTAACCACTGCACTACCAGGGAAGTCCCAGGACCATGGTTCTCTTAAAAAATTATTCTCCCTGAATTTTTAATGGACTTTTTTTTTCTTGTGAAAGGTGTCAGATGACTTCTGTGGCTTATTATTTTATTACAAAATAGTTATATATACTAACTTGACTTGATTGTTCTCTAGGAATGTTTGTGCCTACCATGATAAAAAAAATGTGGCACACATCTAATTTGAATCTGCACTTTTGAAGAACCTTTTCCTTCCTTCATTATATTTCTAGATTTTTCATTATGCTAGGTGGCATTCTCAGGTATTTTTATAAAACATAATGAATTGGAAAAAAAAGTAACTTCTTTGGGTCCAGATGTATCTAAAAATGTCTTTATTTTTCCCCTTCCGTTTTATTGAGTTTAATCTACATATATCACTGCATAAGTTTAAGGTGTACAGCCTAATAATTCAACTCACATACATCATGAAATGGTTACCAAAATAAGTTTAGTGAACATTAATTATCTCATAAAAATAAAATAAAGAAAAAATTATTTTTTCTTTGTGATGAGAACTCTTAGGATTTACTCTCAAGAACTTTCATATATAACAGACAACAGTGTTAATTATATTGTTTTACATTATATCCTTAGTTCTTATCATTATTGGTTATATAGTTTTGATTTTTTGCACATCTGGTTATTTTTTGGTTGATCCAAGACATTATAATTTTACAATTAGAAGCTGGATACATACGTATGACTTTAAATATTCATGAGATTTGTCCTCAGATGCAGTTAAGTTAGTTGGACATTGTTTTATCCTTTCAACTCATTCTTTTACTATTTGTGGGGTGGTACAGGTTAGCATTTAAGTAGAGCTAATTATTCCTCACTACTGCTTCTGGTTCAAGACCTTTATGAGTACTCTATTCATTGAACCATAAATATGAGATTTTTTTCAATCTGGTTAATGGAAGCATCCATTAGTCTGCTCTTATGTGAGTTCCATGTACTGATACCTATTGATACCGCTAATCTTTTTGTGTGGTTCCTTTCACAGTCTCTGGTAATTTCATTATATGTATGTGATGATCTGTACTCTACTGAATACTCTAAAGGGGTCCACTGTGGATCTACAGATATTTCTCCTGTGCAGCACTCTACTCTTGCTATTCTGTCCTGTCAGCTCTAGCAACCTTGGTCTTTCCAGAGTCTCAGCTCTGATTCCTTGTTGTAGGGATTTCTTCAAATTCTACCTGGGTTCCTTTTTCCCTTGCTCCTGACTAGAAACTTTCTCTACTGTTGACAGATGAAGGGATCAAGAAAATATGATATATATGACAGAGAAAGACACATATTGCATGGTGTCATTTATATATGGAATCTAAAAAAACAAATGAAAACAAAACAAAAACCCCTCAAAATCACAGTTTCAGAGAGTAGAATGGTTGCCATTGTTCTGGGGAGTGGGAGAAATAGGGAGAGGTTGGTGAAAAGGTATAAATTTTTAGTTATAGCATGAATAAGGTCTTACGATCTATTGTATAACATGGTGACTATAATTGATAGTAATCTATTGTATAATTGAAATTTACTAAGAGTGTAGAACTTGTGTTCTCAAAAAAAGTTAACTATGTTAGATAAAGGATGTATTAACTCGATAAGAGATTTCTTCACAATGTATACATTTATCAAATCATCACAATGTATTTGAAATATATTACAATTTTGTCAATTATACATCATTAAAGCAGAAAAAAGTCAAGAGTTTTCCACTGAAATTTCAGGGAATGTTGATTTAATTAAGCAAATTAAACTAATCCTCCATCAGAATGATTATCTTTAGGGATGAAAAGTTAAAGGACAGTAGATGGAATTCCATCAGTAAAACCCTATAAGATTATTAAAACTTTTTTAACATCTTATAATTTAATTTTTCAGAAGCATTTTTCAAGTTGCCTATTAAGTAAGGTAGACTCCATTCAAATCGCCTAATGGCGATTATCAAATTTTATTTTTAGTATAGATGTTTTAAACAAATATGAAAACCAGTGTGTGTGCATGCGTGCGTGTGTGTGTGTGTCTATGTATATAGTATATATATTGGTATATACTAGTATATATTACTATGCATTACTAATGATGCATACTAACATACTAATATGCATCATTGTGTGTATATGTAATACAGTTGACACTTGAGCAACTTGGGTTTGAACTGCATGGGTCCACTTATCAGGGATTTATTTATTTATCTATTTATTTATTTAAAAATTTTTAAAGGCTATTTCCCATTTACAGTTATTACCAAATATTGGCCTATATTCCTCGGGTTGTACAATACATCCCTGTAATTTGTACCTGCCCCTCCCCCCCTCCCCTCCCCCCCTCACTGGTAATCACTAGTTTGTTCTCTATATCTGAATGTCTGCTTCTTTTACATTCTATTCACTAGGTTGATGTATTTTTAATATTCCACATACAAGCAATATCATACAATATTTATCTTTATCTGACATATTTCACTTAGCATAATGCCTTCCAAGTCCATCCATGTTGCTGCACATGGTAAAATTTCCTTCTTTTTATGGCTGAGTAGTATTCCATTGTATATATCTATTCTTTATGCATCTGTTGATGGAAACTCAGGTTGCTTCCACATCCTGGTGTATTTTGTAAATAGTGGTGCAGTGAACATTGGGGTGCATATATCTTTTAGAATTAGTGTTTTGTTTTGTTTTTTCCCGATATGTACCCAGGAGTGGAATTGCTGGGTCATGTGGTAGTTCTATATTTGAGAAACCTCCACACTGTTTTCCACAGCAGTTGCACCAATTTACATTCCCACCAACAGTGAACAAGGCTTCCCTTTTCTTCACATCCTCACCAACATTTGTTATTTGTAGACTTTTTGAATAGCTATTCTGACAGGTGTGAGGCGATATTTCATTGTGATTTTGATTTGCGTTTTCCTGATTATTAGCAATCTTGAGCATATTTTCATGTGCCTGTTGGCCATCTGCATTTCTTCTTTGGAAAAATGGCTGTTCAGTTCTTCTGCCCATTATTAAATTGGGTTGTTTGTTTTTTTAATGTTGAGTTGTATGAGCCATTTATATATGTTGGATATTAATCCCTTACTGATCACATCATTTGCAAGTATTCTCTCCCATTCAATACGTTGTCTTTTTGTTTTGTTGATGGTTCCTTTGCTGTGCAAAAGCTTTTATGTCTAATTAGGTCCCATTTGTTTATGTTTGCTTTTTATTTCCTTACGGAGATGGATCCAAAAAAATACTGCTGCGATTTATGTCAAAGAGTGTTCTGCCTGTGTTTTCCTCTAGGAGTTTTATAATATCTAGTCTTACATTTAGGTCTTTAAGCCATTTTGACTTTATTTTTGTATACGGTGTTAGAGAATGTTCTTAATTCATTCTTTTATATGTAGCTGTCCAGTTCTCCCTGCACCTCTTATTGAAGAAACTGTCTTTTCTCCATTGTATATTCTTGCCTCCTTCGTTGTAGATTAATTGACCATAAATGCATGGGTTTATTTCTGGGCCTTCTGTCCAGAAATTTCTTTGTATAGATCAGTATAGACATATTGATCTAGATGTCATTTTGTGCCAGTACCATGCTGTTTTGATTACTGTAGCTTTGTAGTATAGTCTGAAGGCATGGCGTATGAGTCTTCCAGCTCTATTCTTCTTTCTTAAGAGTTTTTTTTGGCTATTTGGGGTCTTTTGTGTTTCCATACAAATTTTAAAATTATTTGTTCTAGTACTGTGAAAAAAGCCCTCAGTATTTTTATAGGGATTACATTGAATCTGTAGATTGCCTTGGGTAGTGTGATCATTTTAACAATAGTGATTCTTCCAGTCCAATAACATGATATATCTTTGCATCTGTTTGTGTCATCTTCAATTTCTTTCATCAGCATCTTATAGTTTTCAGAGTACAGGTCTTTTGCCTCCTTAGGTAGGATACCTTAGGAATAAACCTTAGGTATTTTATACTTTTTGATGCAGTGGTAAATGTGACTGTTTCCTTAATTTCTCTTTCTGATATTTTGGTTTTAGTGCACAGAAATGCAACAGATTTCTGTATGTTAATTTTGTATCCTGTAACTTTACTGAATTTATTGATGAGCTCTAGTAGTTTTCTGGTAGCATCTTTAGGATTTTTTTTATGTATAGTATCACATCATGACAGTGACAGTTTTACTTCTTACTTTCCAATTTGGATTCCTTTTATTTAGCTTAATTGATATTCCTTTTATTTTTAAAATTGATATATATATATATATATATATATATATAGAGAGAGAGAGAGAGAGAGAGAGAGAGAGGGAAAGAGAGAGAGAGAGAGAGAGAGAGAGAGGGAGGGAGGGAGGGAGTCTGCATTCATTCTATCCAAAAGCAGCAGCAGAATACACATTCTTTTCAAGTACACATGGAACACTCCCCAGGATAGATCATCTGCTCGGCCACAAGACAAGTCTTGGTAAATTTAAGAAAATTGAAATCATACCAAGCATCTTTTCTGACCACAACACTATGAGACTAGAAATCAATTACAAGAAAAAAAACTTCAGAAAACACAAGCACGTGGAGACCTAACAATATTCTACTAAACAACTAATGGATAACTGAAGAAATCAAAGAGGAAATAAAAAAATACCTAGAGACATATGAAAATGAAAACACAATGATTCAAAACCTATTGGATGCAGCAAAAGCAGTTCTAAGAGGGAAGTTTATAGTGATATCAATAGACGCTTACCTCAGGAAACAAGAAAAATCTCAAACAATCTAACTTCACACCTAAAGCAACTAGAAAAAGAAGAATTAAACAAAACCCAAAGTTAGTAGAAGGAAAGATATCATAATGATCTGAGCAGAAACAAATGAAATAGAGACTGAAAAAACAATAGAAAGGATTAATGAGACTAAAAATCTGGTTCTTTGAAACAATAGACAAAATTCATAAACCTTTAGTTAGGAAGAGGTCCAAAATCAAAAAATCAGAAATGAAAAAAAGTTACAGTCAACACCACAGAAATACAAAGGATCATTAAGAGACTACTAGAGCAACTATACACCAATAAAATGGACAACCTAGAAGAAATAGACAAATTCTTAGAAAGGTACAATCTTCCAAGACTGAACCAGGAAATATGAAAAGACCAATTATCAGTACTGAAATTTAACCATTAATTTAAAAACTCCCAACAAACAAAAATCCAGGACCAGATGGCTTCACAGGTGAATTCTACCAAACATTTAGAGAAGAGTTAATACCTATTCTTCTGAATCTATTCCAAACAATTGCAGAGGAAGGAACACTTCAGAACTCATTCTACAAGGCCACCATCATCCTGCTACCAAAACTAGACAAAGATTTCACAAAAAAGAAAATTACAGGCCAGTATCACTGATGAACATAGGTGCAAAAATCCTCAATAAAATACTAGCATACCAAATTCATCAATTCATTTAAAGAATCATAGACCATGATCAAGTGAAATTTATGCCAGAATGCAAGGATTTTTCAATATTCACAAAACTATCAATGAGATATACCACATTAACAAAGTGAAGAATAAAACCCACATGAACATGTCAATAGATACAGAAAAAGCTTTTGACAAAATTCAGCATCAATTTATGATAACTCTCCAGAAAGTGGGCATAGAGGAAACATACCTCAACATAATAAAGGGCATATATGACAAACCCACAGCTAATGTCATACTCAATGGTGAAAAACTTGAAAGGATTCACTCTAACATCAGAAACAAGACAAGGATGCCCACTCTCACCACTTTTATTCAACATAGTTTTGGAAGCCCTAGCCACAGCAGTCAGAGGAGGAAAAAACATAAAAGGAATCCAGATTGGTAAGGAAGAAGTAAAAAAAATTATCAGGTATATTTTTCAATAGTAAATATTACAGTACTATGCTGTCTGTGGTTGGTTAAATTTACAGTTGTGGAGGAATCATGGATAGGGAGTTCCAACTATAAGTTATGTGTAGATTAATCCTCACATTGTTCAAGGGTCAACTGTATACATAAATATATTTAAGTATATTATATCTGTATATGTCAATTACTACGTGATTATTTTGAAATTTAATAGGGAGATAAATGGGATGAATCAGGAATAAAAAGCTGATGTACTTTTTCTCAAATTTTAGATAGTGAAATATAATAAGGCTTTGGAAACAGATGTGATTTAGAATTGCATTACAAAGAAAATATTAAAAATATATAAAACTTTTTATTCCTTAGTCAATGGTATACTTAGGTGAAATGAACCAAATGTACTTGTTTAGGAATCTACTTGTTGGGAAATGTGTGATTTAAATGTATTTCATTTTTAAGTAGTTTTAATTATACCATGGACTATATGGTAGATACTTGTAAAATATTTTTTAAATATGTACACAAAACTTAAAAAGTAAAATTACTCCTTCACATTGTCACATCCTACATTTGACAGAATTATAGTGTTATGCACATTCTTCTTTATACAATGGCACTTCATATCTGGTTTTACAGAACTAAAAAAAAAGAAGATAAATTTAGCAGCACAATATTGAACATTATTACAAGTCAGAATTACACAGTTTAATTTTTTTCAACTTCAAAATTGTGCTTCAAACATCTAAACAATTTGAAAACCCCTATGACCATTATATCTTTTCTGTGTAATTCGTGTTAAAAATACTTGTTAATAAATCTGGATCCAAGTGCCTATAATCACAAAGTGCAAATTAAGACTTCTGTTATCATTAATAGAAGTAAACACTCACAAATCAGGAGAAAATGGATCTATATATTCTAAACTTTGACGTTTATATGAGAAATAAATTAACCATAAAAAAGAATACAGGCAGCTTTCTGAAGAAAAAGTCTTAAAGGTATTCTAAAATACTTAAAAGGCAATATTTCCTCAACAAATTTAAACAGAGACACATAAGTTGAACAAGGCAATTTGAAAATTAGGCAAGGTTTAGATTCCATTAAAATTAACCTTTGCTTAAGTTTCCTGGAAAATGAATTGGACTCCCTGTAAGCCGCTATGCTATAATTAGCAGATGAAATGTTCCATTTATTCCCTAGCTACTGTAAACCTAGATATTCATAGCACTCTTTCCAAAATGGCTACCACCAACATTACTTTCCCAGAGAAGGAGAAAGGAATTCTTTTGAAGAACATAGGAGTAATATAAAAGAAAGTAGATTAAAAACGCAGACAAATGTGTATGTTTGAGGTTTTAAATTTTTATTCAGGAGGGATTTGCACTTTTTCTTATCATGCAGTCCTTTTAAACTTTTAATTTAGAGATAACTGTATATAGGAATGTGTAAAATTCAGATAATGTGTTTCATAAAATAATTAGAAAAGAAAGATCATTTAGAAGGATAAGATCTTAATATATGAGCGCTAACTTCTTCTGGGGTGACAGTGTAAAAATAGAAATCTTGTAACCATAAACCATGAAACATTCTCAAGATCTGATTACAGAATATGAGACCATGTCCTGAAAGGCTGATAATAGCAAGTATCTAGATAAATGTTATATCTATCTAGGTTATCATGGATAACCTATACTCATAAGACTATTAAAAGTGAGGAAAATATTTTAAGACCTTATTACAATTTAAATTTATTCCATATATAATTTTAATTTGATCTAAAAAGTTAAGGCATACTTTAATTTCAAATCAGATGTATTTGGGGCTTGCTAGATCAAGTTTAACCACTTAGTTCAAAAATTACCTTTCGTTAGGCTTTGCTTTTATCTTTGCAGTTTAAAAAAAAATGACTTCATATTTTAAAACACTTTTAGCCAAATCGAGAGGAAGGTACAGAGATTTAACATATATCCCTTGCCTCCACACATGTATAGCCATCTTCATGATCAACATCCTCCAATAAAGTGGTACATTTGTTACCATTGGTGAACTTGCATTGACACATCATACCCACTGAAAGTCCATAGTATGTGTTATACCTTTCATGGGTTTGGACAAGTGTATAGTGACATATATACAAGTATAGTATCATACAGAATATTTTTACTGCCCTAAAAATTCTAATTCTATGTGTTCCACCTATTCATTGCTCCCCTCACCCCCAACTTGTGGCAACCACTAATCTCTTTGCTGAATTCATAGTTTTACCTTTTCCAGATGTCATATAGTTGGTATCATACAGTATGTTGCCTTTTCACATTTGCTTTTTTCACTTAGTAATATGAAGTTAAGATTTCTCTGTGTCTTATCATGGCTTGGTTTTTGTTTTGTTTTGTTGTTGTTCATTTCTTTTTAGTGCTGAATAACATTAAATTGTCTGGATGTACCCCAGTTTATTTATCCATCCACCTATTGAAGGACATGTTCATTGCTTCCCAGTTTTAGCAATTGTAAATAAAGCTGCTAAGAACAACTGTGTGCAGATTTTAGTGTGGACATAAGTTTTCAACAACTTTGGGTAAATACCAAGGAGAGTAATTACTGGATCGTATGGTAAGAGTAGTTTTGTAAGAAACCACCAAACTTTTTCTAAGTGGCTGTATCACGTTGCATTTCCACTAGCAATGAATGAGAGTTTCTGTTGCTTCACCTCCTTGTCAGCATTTCTTATTGTCAGTGTTCTGAATTTAGGCCATTCTAATAGGTGTGTAGTGTAATCTCATTGTTATTTTAATTTGCATTTTCCTGGTGACATATGATGTTCAGCATCTTTTCATAATGTTTATTTGCCATTTGTATATATTCTTTGTTGAGGCCTCTATTAAGGACTTTGACCCATTTTTAATTGAATTTTAAGAATTCTTTGTGTATTTTGGATAATGGTCTTTTATCAGATGTGTCTTTGCAACTATTTTCTCCCAGTAATTTCTCCCAGTTCATTCTCTTCATTCTTTTCATTCTCTTGAAATTTTCATTCATTCATTTTTCATTCATTCATTTTTCATTCATTCATTTTTCATTCATTCTTCATTCTTCATTTTTCATTCATTCTTCATTCTTTTCATTCATTTTTAATTGAATTTTAAGAATTCTTTGTGTATTTTGGATAATGGTCTTTTATCAGATGTGTCTTTGCAACTATTTTCTCCCAGTATTTCTCCCAGTTCATTCTCTTCATTCTTTTCATTCTCTTGAAATTTTCAATTTCAATGAAATCCAGCTTATCAATTCTTTCTTTGCTGTATTGTATCTTTGATGTTGTATCTAAAAAGGCATCACTATATCCAAGGTCATCTGGGTTTTCTCATGTTATATTCTAGGAGTTTTATAGCTTTACATTTTATATTTAGGTCTGTGATGCATTTTGAGTTAATTTTTGTGAAGTGTGTAAGGTTTGTGTCTAGATTCTTTTTTTTAAATTTGCATGTGGATGTCCAGTTGTCCCAGCATCATTTACTGAAGAGTATCTTTGCTCAATTGTATTGCCTTTGCACCTTTGTCAAAGATCAGAAAACTGTATTTATAGGGGTCTATTACTGAGCTCTGAATTTTACTCCATAGATCTATTTGTCTATTCTTTTGCCAGTACCTCCTTTCTTGATTATTGTAACTTTATAGTAAAACTTAGAGTTAGGTAGTGTCTGTCCCCCAACTTTGTTGTTCTCCTTCAATATTGTGTTGGCTACTCCAGGTCTGTTGCCTCTCCATATAAATTTTATTATATTTTAAGAAATTTTAAAAAACCTTTTTTTAATTTTAAGATGTTTTTTGATGTGGGCCATTTTTTTTTTTTTTTTTTTTTTGCGGTATGCGGGCCTCTCACTGTTGTGGCCTCTCCCATCGCGGAGCACAGGCTCCGGATGCGCAGGTTCAGCGGCCATGGCTCACGGGCCCAGCTCCTCCACGGCATGTGGGATCTTCCCAGACCGGGGCACGAACCCGTGTCCCCTGCATCGGCAGGTGGATGCTCAACCACTGCGCCACCAGGGAAGCCCAATGTGGGCCATTTTTAAAGTCTTTATTGTATTTGTTACAATATTGCTTCTGTTTTATGTTTTGGTTTTTTGGCCATGAGGCATGTGGGATCTTAGCTCCCTGACCAGGGATTGAACCTGCACCCCCTGCCCTGGAAGGTGAAGTCTTAACCACTGGACTGCCAGGGAAGACCCTCCATATAAACTTTAGAATCAGTTTGTTAATATTTAAAAAATATAATTGCTGAGATTTTAATTGGGATTGCGTTGAATCTGTAGATCAACTTGGAAAGAACTGACATCTTGACAGTATTTTTTCCCATCCATGAACGTGGAATATCTTTCCATTTTTGTTTTTCTTTGATTTCATTCATTGGAAGTTTTCAGTTTTTCACATGTATATTCTTTATATATTTATTAGATTTACATCTAAGTGTTTTACTTTATTGAGTGCTAATGTAAATAGTATTGTTCTTTCAGTTCCAAATTCCATTTATTCCTTGTTTGTATATAGGAAAGCAATTGACTGTTATATTAAACCTTGTATCCTGTAATCTTGATATAACTACTTATTAGTTTCAGGAGTTTTTTGTTATTGTTCATTCTTTTAGATTTTCTACATAGATGTTCAATTCATCTGCAAAGAAGGACAGATTTATGTTTTCCATCCCAATCTGTATACTTTTATTTTTCTTGACTTGTGCGTTAGCTAGAATTTCCAGTTAAATAGGTGCAGTGAGAGGGGGCATCCTTACCTTGTACCTAATATTAGTGGGAAAGCTTTGAGTTTCACAGCATTACATATGATGTTTGCTATAGGACTTTTTTGTAGGTAGTTTATCAGCTTGAGAAAGTTTCTTCTATTCTTAGTTTACTGAGAGGTTTTTTTTTTTTTTAATCATGAATGGGTGCTGGATTTTGACAGTTGCTTTTTCTGCATCTGTTGATACGACCATGTGATTTTTCTGTTTTAGTCTGTGGTTGTGATAGATTACATTAATTGATTTTTGGAGTATAAATCCACTTGATCATGGTGTATAATTTTTAAATACTTTTCAGTATTTGATTTGCTAATATTTTGTTGAAGATTTTTTCTTTGTTCATGAGAGGTATTTGTAGTTTTCTTTTCTTGTAATGTCTTTGTATGGTTTTGGTATTAGGGGTAATGCTGGGCTCATAGAATGAGTTAGGAAGTATTCCTTCTGATTCTTATCCTTTGCAAGAGATTGTAAAGAATTGGTATAATCTTTTTCTTAAATGTTCAGTAAATTTCATCAGTGAACTCATTGGGGCTTGGTGCTCTATTTTGAAGGTTATTAGTTATTGATTCAATTTCTTTAATATATTTAAGCCTATTCAGCTCATCTATTTCTTCTGGTGTGAATTTAGGCACATTGCGTCTTTCAAGGAATTGGTCCATTTTATGAAGGTTATCAAGGTATAGGGTTGTTCATAGGTATTCTTTCATTATCCTTTAATGTCCATGGGAGCTGTAGTTATGTGCTCCCTTTATTTCTGATATTAGTAATTTGTGTCCTGCCTCTTTTTAGATCCCTCACTAGAGCCTTATCAATTTTATTGATCTTTTCAAACAATCAGCTCCTGGCTTTGTTGATTTGCCTCTTATGTTTTACTACTTGCAATTTTATTGATTTATGCTTTAATTTTTATTATTTCTCTTTTTCTGCTTCCTCTGGGTTTAATTTAACCTTATTTTTCTACCTTCCTGTGTGTAAACTTAGATTATTAATTTTAGGTTTTCTTTTCTAATATATGCATTCAAGTCTATAACTTTTCTTCTAGGCACTGCTTTTGCCACATCTGCAAATTTTGATAAGTTGTGTTTTAATTTTAATTTAGTCTAAAATATCTTTAAATTTCTCTTCAGATTTCTTCTTTCACCCATGTATTATTTAATACTGTTGTTTTAAAAATCTCCAAGTAATAGGGGGTTTTCTGTTATTGATTTCCATTTTAATTCCGTTGTTGTCTGAGAGCAGACACTATGATTTCCATGTTTTTAAATTTGTAAAATAGTCGTTTGTAGCCCAGAGTGTGGTCTATTTTGGTGAATGTTACCTGTGAGCTTGAGAATGTGTATTCTGTTGTTGGATGAAGTACTGTATAGATATCAATTATATCCAGTTGATTGATGGTGTTATTGAGTTCAACTATGTTGAGTTCAACTATGTCCTTACTGATTATCTGCTTGCTAGATCTGTCCATTTCTGAGAGAGAAGTGTTGAAGTTTCCAATAATAGGAATAACCTAATTTTCTTTGCAGTTTATCAGTTTTTGCCTCAGATAATTTGATGCTTTGTTGCTAAGCACATACATTTTAAGAATTGTTATTTTTCTTGGAGAATCCACCCCTTTATCATTAAGTAGTGATTTTTTTATCCCTAATACCTTTGCTTGCTTTCAAGTCCACTCTGACTGAAATTATTATGGCTACTCCTTTCATTTGATTAGTGTTAGCATAGAGTATTTTTCTTTATCCGTTTATTTTTGATCTGTATGTTTCTCTATATTTAAAATAGGTTTCTTATAGACAAATATAGTTGGGTTGTTTTTTTCATCTACTTTGACAATCGCTGTCTTTTAATTGGTACATTTAGACCATTAAAGTTCAAAGTAATTATTGATATAGTTGCGTTAATATATACCCTATTTGTTACTATTTTATATTGTTTTTGTTCCTATTTTTGTCTTCCATTTTTTTTCTGACTCTGGTTTTAATTGAGCATTTCATATGATTCCATTTTCTCTCCTTTCTTAGCATTCCTTTTCAATTTTTTTTAGTGGTTGCCTTAGAGTTTGCACTGTACATTTACAAGTAATCCAAGTCCACTTTCAAATAATACTGTACTGCTCATGGGTAGTATGACAAACATATAACAAAATAATCCTAATTCTTTTCTCATGTCCCTTGGATCATTGCCATCATTCATTTGCTTAAGTATAAGCATACATAAGCATATACATATACATATATAAGATATTTATGTAAGCTTATGTGATTGAAGACATTGTTGCTATTATTATTTTGAAGAAACAGTGAACTGTAAGATCAATTCATAATCAGCAAAATAGTTTTTATTTTACTTTCACTTATTCCTTCTTTGATACTCTTCTTATGTAGATCCTAGTTTCTGACTTATTTTCCTTCTCTCTAAAGAACTTCTTTTAACATTTCTGGCAAGGTAGATCTACTGTCAGTACGTTCCCTCAATTTTTGTTTGTTATAGAAAGTCTTTATTTCTCCTTCACTTTTGAGAGGGAATTTCACAGAGTACAGACATAGTTTCTTTGTTGTTTTTTCTCTCAACACTTGAATTATTTTATTCTACTACTTTCTTTCTTGCATGATTTCTAAGGAGCTGTCAGATACAATTCTTATCATTGTTCCTCTACGTGTAAGATATGTTTTTCCTCTGGCTTCTTTCAGGAATTTTTGCTTGTCTTTAATTTTCTGTAGTTTGAAAATGGTATGCCTATGCATAGTTATTTTAGCATTTATACTGCTTGGTGTTCTCTGAGGTACCCAGATCTGTGGTTTGCTGTCTGACATTAGTTTGGAGAAATTCTCAGTTATTATTCTTTCAAATATCTCTTCTATTCCTGTCTCTCTTACTTCTGGTATTCCTGTTACATGTATGTTACATTTTTTGTAGTTGTCCCACAGACTTTGGATATTCTGTTCTGTTTTTCTCAGTCTTTGTTTTCTTTGCTTTTCTGTTTTAGTGGTTTCTATTAAGATATCTTAAAGTTCAGAGATTCTTTCCTCAGTTGTGCCCAATATACTAATTAGCTCATCAAAGGCATTCTTCATTTCTGTTACTGTGTTTTTGACCTCTAGCATTTCATTTTGGTTCTTTTTTGGATTTTCATATCCCTACTTACATTGTTCATCTGTTGTTGCATGCTGTCTACTTTATCCATTAGAGCCCTGAACATATTAATCGTAGTTGTTTTAAATTCCCAGTCCAGTAATTCCTGTTCCCCTGCCATGTCTGGTTCTGATGTTCTGTTTTTTCAAATTGTGTTTTTTGCCTTTTGGTGTGTTTTGTAATTCTTTTCTTAATGGTGGGACATGATGTACTAGGTAAAAGGAACTATTATAAATATGCCTTTAGTAATTTGGTGGTGAGGTATGGGGAAGGGGAAGCATTCTATAGTCTTTAGGTTAGATCTCAGTATTTTATGGAGCCTATGCCTCTGGGCTGTGAAATTCACAAGTGTTTTTCAGGTTTTTTTCTCCCTGCTTAGGTGGGATAGTATGGCTAGAGTGATTTGGAGTTGGGTATTTCCCCTCCCCCAGGTCAGTTAGCCTCTGATAATACCCCGGCAGGTTAGGCTGCAGTTAACTAGTTTCTCCTGATGGCAGGACTTACTAAGAAGAACAGTATTGTTATGTACAGTCGGCTCTCTATATCTGCAGATTTCATATTTTTGGTTGGTTGAATCCCCTTTTGCAGAATCCATGTATACAGAAGGCTGACTGTATGGAGTCATTTTATATAAGGGACTTGGGCATCTGTGGATTTTGGTATCTGTGAGAGATCCTGGAAACATTGCCCCACAGATACTGAGGGACAACTGTATCTCAAAATGGTTCCTTTTTCCCTCTGCCGCCAGAAATACAAGAGAATTTTTCTCTGATATATACTGTGAGAACCTCGTGGAGATCGTAGAGGTAAATCTCACAAAACTGTGGGGCCCCCCTGTGACTGGATTCACCTTGGAGTTTTTAAATTTCAGAGTCGTTCACACTGAGCCTCCAGCAAATCATCAATTACAGTTTACATTTTCCGCTTCTGGTACTGGTTCCCATGGAGGTAAGTGTGAGCTCTCTGTATGCACCTGTAGGTCTCTCCAATCTTGGAGGCAGAGGTTTGCCAAGACTCCTCACTCCTCCTATGAATCCTAGAAAAGTTAATTGTTCAGTCTGTTTAGCTTTTTGCTTGTTGCTAGGATGCAGTGGCAACTTCCAAGCTCCTTAAATGTAGAACTGGAAACCTAAAGTTTGTCATTGCAATTTCAAATTGAAAATCTCAGGCAAAATTTTGAGGGATTCAAGATAATGTGTTGTTTCATTATATAAAGTCAAACTTGGAGGATTTAATTAAAACTTTTAAAAGAAGTTCTAGGACCTTGTTACCATGGAAATATTTATTTTTAAATCAAAATGATTAGGATTCAAACTTCAATTTAGAATAATTTTAAACAACCTTTGTTGATCTCTAGTTCCTATTTCCTAACATATTTTATTTGGAATCCTCGCTGAAATTTAAAAAAATACATACACACACATGTATATAAGGAAGGAGTAGCAATTTCTATTGGTTTATTTTTCCACATTACTTTTTTAGTTTAAATGTTTTCATTATTGAATAGAGTGGCCATCTGGCTTACAGTATTCTCTTTTCTTAAGTGAATTTTAAAAGGACGTTATATTTCAATGTTTCAGGTCTATTTAAATTGATGAAAAGAAATATAACCAAAATCCTTTTACTCAGCATCCAGCTCTTCTTCCTTTGGTAAATTTTATTTCATATATATTTTTCTACATTTACATATGGATTCCCAAACTATTTATAGTTTCATATTTTAAAATTTGAAATAAGTACTTTCATATTGTTTGTATTCTTCTACAAAAATAATTTTGGCTTAAATTTATGTTTGAGATTTTCCATAATTGTTTACATATCCACATATTTATCTGCAGATGTTTCATCTTTATTTTTGTGTAGTTTTTATTGTTTGAGTGTACCCCCTCACGTTTATCATTCCTTCCCTGTGTAGGATATTTAGATTGTTTCCATTTTTGGACAGTATAGAATATAATGTAAATATTCTTGTGCAGTTCTACAGGCATGTGTAGGAGAATTTTCTTCTGAAAGAAATCATAGAAATTTCATAGTATTACTTCCCTCTGAACTGGGAAAAGAGTTCCTGAAGAGGTATATCTGCAGTAATGCTTTGTGTTTTCAGAATTTTTATCTTTGCCTATCTGGAGGTGAAAAATGGTGTATTTTTCTTGCTTTAATTTGCATATTCATGATTAGGAAGGATGTTGAGTGTCCTTACATATATGTACATTGACCATTTTGGTTTCCTCATCTGTAAATTGCTTGGTCACACTTTACCAAATTTTATTTTGGTTATTGTGCCAGATTGTCTATTTCTCTCTCTTACTTTGCTCTTCGTTTACAGGGACTGTGAAAATAATTCATTCTTGAAAATGTATTAAGTAGGTTTCTGGGTTACATTTTGCGAAAGAGTTGTGACAGAAAATTACCAAATTTTCTGTATCAAATCTGTTATACTTGAAATACATAGTGTAAGTTTTTCTTGACTAAATCGTGATTGATAGAGTTTATAGAGTTTTTATATTCTAATTACTTATCCTTATTGGGCTTATGTGTTGCAGATATCATTTTCATTGTGTAGTTAACCTGTTTATTTTGTTTTGATGTTTTATACTTAACCAACGGTTTCGTTGTTACTCTATTAAAAGGTACCAATATTTTACATATTAATTTTTATGTAGCAAATTTTTATCCTTAAATTTATAAATTTATCCTTAAATTTATAAGACTATTCTCCTAAGTTTTCTTTGAAGTATTTTAGTTTTTGATGTCATATTCAGAGCAGGTTTTATATATTTTTATTTATTTATTTTATGGATAACTCAAAACCTTAACTTTATTCTTTGTCCAGTGGCTCTTAATCTCAAATTTATTGAGTCTCACTGTCCATGAACATGGTATATCTATTTCTTAAAATATGTTTTATGTCTATTAAAAAAATTTTATATTTTTTCCAAAAATTCAGTATTTTTATTAGCTGTATTCTTAGGTATCTTTTAGTTGTGTTGCTATTACATATGATACATTTTTGGATTAGAAGGTCTTTTAATGTTATATAAAACATAACTGCATTGGTTATATGTGTATTATATTCTGCAAAGTTACTTATCTGATTTACACAATTTCTTTACAGATTTTCATGGTTCTTTATCATATTGTCTGTGAAAAATGAGAGTTTATTTCCAAACTTAATACATATATATATATATATATATATATATATATATATACTCTTCTTATTCCGCTAGTTCTGCACAGAAATAATGAGTAGTGGTCATTTTGTATTAGTGAGTATAAGGAGCCTTCTGTTCTTCACAGTTTAAGGGAAATGCATCTTGTATTTCAAAATTTATTAGTTTTCTGTGGGTTTTTTGATAGATAAACTTTATCAGGACATAATTTCCCTTCTGATCATAATTTCCTTTTAGAAAAAGAATTCAATTGTAAAACTCAAATATTGCCTATAAGTAAATTTCAATGAAATTTAAGTATAATTTAAATCTCACTTGTGAAGAACAAATAAGCTTTAAGTGGATATATGTATGTGTATGGCTAATTCATTTTGCTGTAGAGTAGAAACTAACAACATTGTAAAGCAACTATACTCCAATAAAAATTAATTAAAAAATTAAAATGAATTCAAACACAAAACAAAAACAAAACAAATCATCAGTATGTATCTCAGATATAAATATAGGTAACTCACATATAAATATACAGCAGTCAATAAAATCCATCAATATATTAATTGAATTGTGTTTCCCCAAAATCATTCCAGAAATACTAGAAAGGTAGTTTCTTTACACAGAATTGAAAATCCTACAGATGATTTCTTATAGACATGAATACTGGTTCTTTCCCTTAGTACTGTGTGTCCTTCAGCAAACTATTTAAACTCACTAATCCTTTCCCCAGTGTTAATTTAATTTATGTTTTCAGTAATTATAATAGTAACTGAACAATAAATAATACCTACCCCAGACTTCATGTATTTACTGTTTGTGAAATCATATAAGTTTTTATAAAGAGGTTAGCATATATTTATACAAAATAAAACATTCATCATTTTTAACAATTTTTAGCTGTTGGATCGATAGTATTATTTTGTATTTTACCAAAAAATAAATAAGTAAATAAAGACCAGTAAATATTGACCCAAATAGGATGTATAACTATTATCAATTTCTGGTTATATACTTTTTTTTTTTTGTGGTATGTGGGCCTCTCACTGTTGTGGCCTCTCCCGTTGTGGAGCACAGGCTCCGAATGTGCAGGCCCAGCCGCTCCGCGGCATGTGGAATCTTCCCGGACCAGGGCACGAACCCGTGCCCCCTGCATTGGCAGGTGGACTCTCAACGACTGCGCCACCAGGGAAGCCCTGGTTATATACTTTTAAAGATGTTTTTAATTGTAGGCATTAAGCAACATTTTAGGCTACATTAAGATTGTGAAACTATGCCCCCCTCCCAAAAAAGCAGATCAATGGAATAAAATGAACATAATTTAAGAATGGGCCCCCAGCTTAGTTAAATCTTATGGATATTTCTATAAATAGTGTTCAGTATGGTGGCTGGCCACTAAGAGTCAAATATGTATGAATAGTTATCTCTTATTGGCAAGTCCTTAGTTGATTTTGTTTTCTTTAATTACCTGACTCTTGTAAATGTTAGTCAAAGTATGTAGTATTTTATACAACAAAAATAACGTATTTTCATAACAGGTAGTGAAAAATAAATTATCTCTTTGTCTTCAAAGTTTTGAGTAGATCCTACAACTGAAAACATGAGGTATTGAGTATCTTATTTCCTAAGGTGAGTCATTAACAACTAGGACTTTTCCCTCCATGATAATTAAGAGCCCACAGAGTCAACTTTAGTACAATCAACCAAAATTTTCTCCTCATTGTAGATGAGGAGAGTATTGATAAAAAATAGGAAAAGAGGGAAGACTATGGAGAGAGTAAAAATACTAGAGGTTACCCAGGGTTAGGGAGGAGGCAGGGATGAATAGAGATGAAATGATGAATAGGGATGAAGGTGGAACATAGAGAATTTTTGCTGCAGTGAAGCTCTTCTATGTGATAATACAGTGGTGGATATATGTCATTATACATTTGTCAAGACTTGCAGAATGTACAACACCAAGGGTGACATCTAATGTAAACAATGGACTTCGGATGATAATAGAGTATCAATATAGGTTCACCAGTTGTAACAATGTACTACTGTGGTGTGCAATGTCCACAGCGGGGGTGATTGTACATGTGTAGGGACAGAGGGTATAAGCAAACTCTGTATACTTCCCACTCAATTTTGCTTGAACCTAAAATTGCTCTAAAAATAAAGTTTATTAACTAAAAACAAGAAAGAGACATTTTTTGATTGCTTGGTTTTATGGTAATAATGTATCTAATTAGATGCTTTCCCAATATTCCTGATCAGAGTGGGAGGATGGCAGGTAAGGTGTTGATTTGTATCCATTACAAATAGAGGGAAGCAGAGTGCTAAGGAGAATCACTTGTAGATATTGAATGTGTCTTCAAGAAGGGAAAGATGACTTATGGTAACCTGCTAGTTGATTCCTGGTGCTGTAAAAAGGACAAACATGGTACGAAAAGTTGGGTTTGATAGTTATTTTCCATCCTCCTATTTTAATTCCCTGATTATTTCTTTTACTATATGTTTTTAATTTATTTTCTTAATGGTTTACCTTGGGTTTCTTAACCAATTCTAATTAAAACAACAATTAATGCTAACTTCAGAAGTTTATTAAAAACTTTTCTCTAATAAACTTCATTCCCTACCCTTTACTTTGGTCTATTTTTTGTGCTATTATTTTAATACAAATTATATCTTTCTACATAATAAGTTCATCGACATAGTTTATATTTTTTTCTATTCTCAGTTGTCATTTAAATCAGATAGAAGAACAAATGAGAAAATACATGTATATTTTTATATTTACCTATGTAGTTACTTATACTAGTGTTCTTATTCTTCAGAAAACTTGAGGTGCTATCTAGTGTCCTTTCATTTTATCTCAAAGAACTTCTTTTTAATTTTTTGTGTGGTTGATCTGCTAGTGACAGATCATCTCCATTTTTGTTTATCTGGGAATGTCTTAAATTCTCCTTCATGTTTGAAGGATATTTTTTCTGGATATAGAATTCATGGTTGATAGTATTTTTCTTTCAGAACTTCGAGTGTATCATCACACTGCTTTCTGGCCTCCGTGATTTCTGATGAGAAGTCAGCTATTAATCTTATTGAGAAGCCTTTGTACTACGATAATAGTTTTTCTCTTGCTACCTTTGAAATTTTCTTCTTGTTGTTGTCTTTCAGTGGTTTGATTATGAAGGGTCTTAATAGTGATCTCTTCGAATTTATTCTATCTGGAATTCATTGACCTTCTTAGATGTGTAGATTAATTTTTACGGTACGCGGGCCTCTCACTGTTGTGGCCTCTCCCATTGCGGAGCACAGGCTCCAGACGCGCAGGCTCAGCGGCCATGGATCACGGGCCCAGCCGCTCTGTGGCATGTGGGATCTTCCCGGACCGGGGCACGAACCCATGTCTCCTGCATCGGCAGGCGGACTCTAAACCACTGTGCCACCAGGGAAGCCCTTAGATTAATTTTTAAAAGTGAAATTTGGGATATTGATATTTTCATCCATCATTTTTTAAATTGATATACAGTTGACCTACAATATGCTAGTTTCATGTGTATTATATATTGATTAGACATTGATATGCATTATGAAATTATCCCAGTGATAAGTCTACTAATCTGTTCTGATACAAAGTTATTACAGTATTATTGACCATATTCCTTATGGTGTATATTAACATCCCTGTGGCTTATTTGTTTTATGACTAGAGATTTGCACCTCTTAATCCCCTTCACCTATTTTCCACTCTTTAGTCCCCACTCCTCTGGCAACCACCTGTTTGTTCTCTGTATCTATGAATCTATTTTTATTTTGTTTTGTTTGTTTTGTTTTTTAGATTCCACATACAAGTGAGATCATGCAGTATTTGCCTTACACTGTCTGCCTTATTTCATTTAGCATAATACCCTGTACATCCATCAATGTGTCACAAATAGCAAAATTTCATATTTTATGACTAATATTTCATTGTACATAAATACATATTTTTTATTCATCTATTAATGGACACTTAGGTTGCATCCATATCTGGGGTATTGTAAATAATGTTGCAATGAACATAGGGGTGCATATATCTTTTCTAATTAGTATTTTTGTTTTCTTCAGGTAAATACCCAGAAGTGAAATTGCTGGACTGTATGACAGTTCTATTTTAAATTTTTTGAGGAACCTCAGTATTGTTTTCCATAGTGGATCCACCAATTTACAATCCCACCAACAATGCACGAGTGTTTCCTTTTCTCCATATCCTCCCCAACATGTTTTGTTTGTTGTCTTTTTGATAATAGGCATTCTGACAGGTGTAAGCTGGTATATTTTTGTGGTTTTAATTTGCACTTTCCTGATGATTAGTGATATTGAGCTTTTTTTTTTCTCATGTGTCTCTTGGCCATCTGTATGTTTTATTTGGAAAAATGTCTGTTCAGGTCCTCTGCTCATTTTTTAATTGGATCATTTTTGTTTTGATAATGAGTTTTATGAGTTCTTTGTATATTTTGGATATTAACCCCTAATCTAATATATTGTTTGCAAATATCTTCTCCCATTCAGTAGACTGCCTTTTTCTTTTGTTGATGGCTTCCTCCATGAGCCAAAGCTTTTTAGTGTGATGTAGTACCCTTTGTTTATTTTTGCTTTTGTTTCCTTTGCCTGAGGAGAAAGTTTCAAAAAAAATTACTAAGTCTGATGTCAAAGGTTGTACTGTACATGTTTGCTTCTAAGAGTTTTATGGTTTCACGTCTTACATTTGATTTTAATCCATTTTCAGTTTATTTTTATATGTGGTGTAAGAAAGTAGTTCAGTTTGATTTTTTTGCATGTAGCTGTCCAGTTTTCCCAGCACCATTTACTGAAGAATCTGTCTTTTCCCCATTGTATATTCTTGCCTCCTTTGTCATAGATTAACTTATCATTTAAACATGGGTATTTCTGGGCTCTCCACTCTGTTCCATTGATCTATGTGTCTATTTTTGTGCTAGTACTATGCTGATTTTATTACTGTGCTTTGTAGAATAGTTTGGAATCATGGAATGTGAAATCTCCAGCTTTGATCTTCTTTCTCAAAATTGCTTTGGTTATTCGGGGTCTTTTGTGTTATCACACAAATTTTAGAATTATTTGTTCTAGTTGTGTGAAAAATGTCTTTGGTATTTTGATAGGGATTGCATTGAATCCGTAGATTTCCTTGGGTAGTATTTTAACAATATTAGTTCTTCCATCCATGAACATGGGCTATCTTTCCATTTGTTTTTGTTCACTTCAATTTCTTTCATCAATGTCTTAGAATTTTCAGAGTACAAGTCTTTTACCTTGTCGGTTAGATCTACTCCTAGGTATTTTCTTCCTTTTGATGCAATTGTAAATGGGATTGTTTTCTTAATTTCTCTTCCTGATAATTAATTTTTAGTATATAGAAATACAACAGATTTTGTATGTTAGGTTTGTATTATGCAACTTTAATGATGAGTTATAATTTTTTTTTATGGAGTCGTTAGGAATTTCTATATATGGTATCATTTTATCTTCAGTTAGTTACAGATTTACTTCTTTTTTCCCATTTGGATGCCTTATCTTTTTTTTCTTATCTGATTGTAGTGGTAGAGTTTTTTCAATACTACATTGAATAAAAGTGGTGAGAGTGGTCATCCTTGTTTTTTACCTGACCTTAGAGGAAATGATTTCAGCTTTTTCACTGTTGAGTGTGATGTTGGCTGTGGGTTTGTCATATATGGCCTTATTTGTGTTGAGATATGCTTCCTCTATACCCACTTTGTTGAGAGTCCTTTTTTTTAATCATAAGTGGATGCCGAATTTTGTGAAAAGCTTTTTCTGTATCTGTTGAAATGGTCATATGATATTCATTTTGTTAATGTGGTGTATCATATTGACTGATTTGTAGATATGTGCCGTTCTTGCATCCCTGGACTAAATCCCACTTTATCATGGTATATTATCTTTTAAATGTTGTTTAATTTGGTTTGGTAGTATTTTGTTGAGGATTTTTGCATCTCTGTTCATCAGTGATATTGGCCTGTAATATTTTTGTGTAGGGTGTCTTTGTCTGGTTTTGGTATCAGGATGATACAAGACTGGAAGAATAAGTTCAGAAGCATTCCTTTCTACCAAACTCTTTGGAATAGTTTGAGAAGGATAGGTGTTAACTCATCTTTAAATGTTTGCTAGTATTCACCCATGAAGTTGCCTGATTCTGGACTTTATTTTTGTTGGGAGTTTTTTTTATTATTATTACTGAATCAATTTCATTATTGGTAATCATCCTGTTCATATTGTCTATGTCCTTCTGATTCAGTCTTTGCATATTGTATATCTCTAAGGAATTTATCCATTTCTTATAGGTTGTCTATTTTACTGGCATTAATTGTTCATGGTAACCTCTTAGGATCGTTTGTATTTCTGTGGTATTGGTTATAACTTCTTTTTTGATCCTGATTTTATTTATTTGGGCCCTCTTTTTTTTTTTTTCCTTAATGAATCCGACTAAAGGTTTATCAATTTTGTTTATCTTTTCTAGAATCAGATCTTGGTTTCATTGATCTTTTCTACTTTTTTGTCTCTATTTTATTTATTTCTGCTCTGATCTTTATTATTTTTTTCCTTCTACTAATTTTGGACTTTTTCTTTTTTCTTTCTTGTTCCTTTAAGTATAAAGTTAGATTGTTACATTTGAGATTTTTCTTGTTTCTTGAGATAGGCTTGTATCACAATGAACTTTTCTCTTAGGATTGCTTTTCCCTTGTCCCAAAGATTTTGCAAATTATGTCTCCATATTCATTTGTCTCAGTCATTTTTGATTTCTTCTTTGATTTCTCCATTGAACCATTGGTTGTTTTGTAGCATGCTTTTCAACCTCCATGTGTTACTGTTTTTTCAGTTTTCTTATAATTGGTTTCTAGTTTAATACCATTTGGTTGGAAAAGATGCTTGATGTGATTTCAGTCTTCTTAAATTTATTGAGACTTGTTTTGTGTCCTAACATGATCAGTCCATGTACACTGGAAAATAATGTGTATTCCACTGTTTTGGGATAAAATGTTATGTAATATCTATTAATTACATTTATCTAATGTGTCATTTAAGGCTCTCAGTCCACATAAAATATAATGCTGCCATGAACATAGAAGTGCATATATTTTTTCTAATTGGTGTTTTTATTTTCTTAGGTAAATACTCAGGAGTGGAATTGCTGGGTTATATGGTAGTTCTATATTTAATTTTTCAAGAAATCTCCATAATGTCTTCCATAGTGGCCACACCAGTTTACATTCCCACCAACAGTGCAGGAGCGTTTCCTTTTGTCCACATCATCAACAACACTTATTATTTGTTGTCTTTTTGATAATATGCATTCTGACAAGTGTGATGTGTTCTCTTACTGTGGTTTTGATCTACATTTCCCTGATCATTAGTGATGTTGAGCACCTTTTCATGTTTCCCTTGGTCATTTGTATGTCTTCTTTGAAAAAATGTCTATATAGATCCTCTATCCTTTTTTAAACTGTGTTCTTTGTTTTTTTGATGTTGAGTTGTTGGAGTTCATTGTATATTTTTGATATTAATCCCTTTTTGGGTATACCATTTGCAAATATCTTCTCCCATTCAGTAGGCAGCCTTTTTGTTTTGTTGATAGTTTCCTTTGCTGTGTAAAAGCTTTTTAGTTTGATGTAGCTCCCTTTGATGATGTGCCCTTTAACAATGGAGTTTCTGTTTCATATAGCCCTCCAGCTCTCCTACACATAAGCCTTCCTAGCTTTCAAACCTCAGCATTCTAGGGGTTCATCTTCCTTGTGCAGAATCCCCAGTCTAGGGAGCCTGATGTGTTGTTCATACCCACTGTTCTTGAGATGTACCTCTACAGTTATGATACTCCTACTATTTGTGGGTAGCCAAACTTGGGGTGTGTGTCCTGACCATACTGTGTCTCCGTCCTTCCTACCCATCTTGTTGTGATTCCTTCTTTATGTCTTAAGTTGTGGAAAAACTTTTCTGCTAGTCTTCAGGGTGTTCTGATAGATAGTTGCCCTGTAAGTAGTCATAATTTTGATGTGTCCATGGGAGGAAGTGAGTTCAGGTTCTTCCTACTCTGCTATCTCGGCTACTCCATTATTTCTTAAAGTATTTTTTCCTGACTCTCTTTTTCACTTCTTCTCTGGACCTTTAATTATGCATATATTGGTACATTTGTTGGTTTATTTGTTCTTTTCTTATTTCTGTTCCTCAGACTGGAAAATTTCAATTGACTTGTCTTTGAGTTTACTGGTTCATTTTTCTATAGAATCTACTGTTGAGTCCCTCTAGTGAATTTTTCATTTCAGTATCATTGTTTCTGACTCCAGAGTTTCTATTTGGGCAGTTCATGAATTTATATCTTTTTTACATTTTATATTTGGTGAGAGGTCATTTTCACACTTTCCTTTAGTTCATTGGACATGAATTTTTTTTAGTTGTTGAATATATTTCAAATAGCTTATTTAAGATCTTGGTCTAATAAACAACATTTTGGCTTTCTTTGTTCTAAAAGATTTTACTTTATTATTTATTTTTTCTTTATTTTTGGCCATGTCAGGTCTTAGTTTTGACACATGGGATCTTCTCCAGGGCACATGGGCTCTGTAGTTGTGGTGAGTGAGTTCCAGAGCATGTGGGTCTGTAGTTTGTGGCACACAGGTTCTTTCATTGTGGTACACGAGCTCAGTAGTTGTGGTGCGCGGGCTTAGTTGCCCCACAGCATGTAGGATCTCAGTTCCCTGACCAGGGATCAAACCCACATCCCCTGCATTGTAAGGCGGATTCTTTATCAGTGGTCCACCAGGGAAGTCCCAACATTTTGGCTTTCTCATGGACAGTTTCTATTGACTTCTCCATTTTTTTTCCTGTGCATGGACCATTTACTACTGTTTGTTTGTGTGTCTTATGATTCTTTTTGTTGAAAAACTAGACATTTTATATCATGTAGCATGGCAACTTTGATAATTAATTTATTGTTTTGGTTTGTTGTTGTTGCTAGTTGTTGTTGTTATTATGATCTTTGTTTGCTTAGAGACTTTCCTGGACTAATTTTATAAAGTCTGTATATTATATCATGTGTCACCACTGAAGTTTCAGCTCAGTTAGGTTAAAAGTCAGCTAGTGATTAGTCAGAGATTCCCTTTAATACCTTTTGCCACCCTCCATTGAAGTGTTCTGTTTGTATGTTGGGGCACACTTTCCCTGCTTTGGCAGTTTACAAATCTGCCTTAGCCTTCACTTCCTGCTTTTGTAGAGTCTCAAGATAAGCCAGAGGTGAGAGATTAGATACTTCTCATGATTTTCCTGAGCATGCATCCTGTCCTTCCCATGTGTATAATGTTCTAGGTCCCCAGAAATACGTCAGAGCTTTCCAAAGCCCCGTATGGATATCTAATTTCCAAGATTTTCCTCTTAAGTGTTTTGAGCCTCTTGTTTTCCACAACTGGTATTGCAGTCCTGAGTAGCTGCAATATTGAACAACTGCTGTGTTGTTGTTTTTTTCTTTCTTTCATAAATGCCCTATGGGATTGTGGCTTTTCTCACTAAGTGAACTCTGAGTTAGGTCAGGTAAAGAACAGCCTTGTGAATGAAGCTGCTAAAAAGATAAAATAGTGATAATTCTCTGAGGATGGAGCTTTCAGGGTTGCTCCAAGCCAATTTTTCCCCTCCATTGGCTGCTAGGTTGCTTGTTTTTACACCTACCATGGTTGTGAGATTGCTGGTTTCAAAGCTACCAGGCGGCTAGGGAGAGGCAGATGGGAATAGAGCAAGTAAAATATTACATATCTCACTTTTAGTTAAACCAAGATTTGGCCAGTTTCATATATAAGTGCTCCTTGGATTGTTCGAAGCCTTTGGTTGATAATCAAATTTTTAAAAAGAAGTTGACTTTTACAATATTTGCTCCTGTCCTCAGTGCTTTTATAGATGAATAATTTATGGAGGTCCTTGTTCTGCCATTTCAGAATGATTCTTCAGTAAGAGAGATTGGAACAGCAAGGCTAGTAGCTTTGAAGAATGTGTTTGCATGTACTAAATTGCCATTTAAAGCTTTATAGAAAGAGCATGGTTGATGGAGTAGCTGATAATAACATAGAAAGAAGGGATTATAATTTAGTGTGTCTCAGAATAAAGGGAATGGAGAGCAACCACACCCTAGCTTTCTGAATGTATTAGATGATGCTGAAGAGGTGATGAATGACTCCTCTGGCTTCCACTAAAGAAGAATGAGATTTGAAGAAATACGAGAAGAATGAGAAGGGACACGAGCTTTGAAAATGGCTGTTAAGCAAAGAAATATCCTGCCTAGTATGGCAGAGTTGGCTGCCACTGTGTAAGATGGTTCTTTGAAACAGAGGGGTGAAGGATGAAGCTGAGCATTGCTTCAGCAAACCTGTCAAATCATCTTGAGGAGACTTCTGGCACTCACAGCTACATAAGCTACCACAGTAGATATTAACTCCAGACAAAGTTAGACTGAAAAAAGATAAAGACCCCTATTTCTATTTCCTCTTCCTGTTTTTGCCTTAAAACACTGAATTACATAATGTAAGTCTTGAAAATGACTGGACAAGAGATATCCTAGTGCCACGTGTATCCACTTTCTTGTTTACACACACACACACACACACACACACACACAAATTCCAATAAATTGACATAGTTTCAGGCTTCTTTGGAAGAAAGAATTTGAAGCTCTTTAAGAAATATGAGAACTGAAGTTTAAAATGGCATGGTTTCTGTGTTAATAACAATGCGACCACAGATTTGCTCAAATATTCTTTAGAACAGAGAAAGGTAAATGTAGTGATTAGAATAAAAATAAAACCACTTCATGTATTTGTTCCACAAAATTAAAAACTTATATACGCAGATGTAAAAATAAAGAAAAACATTTTAGGAGTAAATTTTCTACCACTAATATTCTACTCTCAATGATGTCTTCTAATTTATACACATGAAAATTACTTAAGCTTCATGCAAATGATGTGGTCTTTATGAATTTAGACATATTGCAGTGTTTCTTGAGTGCCACACTGTAAAATGTATGATAACAATTACTTACTTGAGTTTAAAGACTGAGTTCTAAAAAAGGGATTAATGATTTTACTTGTTTGTTTCTCTGTGAACTTGGCTTTACAAAAGAACAAAGAAAAAGTAAGTGTGACCATTTTGAAGCTAAAAAAGTGAATCCAAAATTTCATACGCACAGTAGAATACAATTAGAAATTGTAATGGAAACAGAATTCCATCTATAAAAACAGCAAAAACCATAAAATACTTTGGAATAAACGTGAGGTAAGAGAAATATATAATGGAAACAACCGAGAAAAACCAGAAAACACATAAAGACAAAATGTCTATATATCCTATATTTTCTGAAGAGGTAACTCTGTCAAAAATTTCTTAAGGGTTTGTAAATTGAATGACATCACTATCGAAACTCAGCATGTGTTACTAAGAGTTTGTGCCAGTGATTCAAATTTATATAAGTAATTCATTGCTTTTAGTTATGTTTCTTTATCTCATTAATCAGAAACAGTTTCATTACTTTAACATGAATAAGAGGTCATTTAATATGTAGAACACCCCACCACATGCTTTAGTCTGATGTTTTCTAATGATTATTTTCAGATTATGCGTATTTGGTAGGATTGCCATAGAAGTGTTACTCTATTCTATTCTGTGTTTCGGTGGAGGCGCACTAAAAGATATGACTGAAAACAAAACACACACACACACGCACACACACACACACAATAGTCACAAACTACATGTGAAGCAGGTATTAAAATTAGCTTAAAAGGACTTTGAACTACCTATAGTTAACATGTTTAAAATTAGAGAAAATAAAGATAAAATTGAAGATATGGAGAATTTCAGCACATAACTAGAATTTTAAAATGAAGTGGAAGTTTTTTTTTTAACCAAGAAAATAATAACATTGAAAATTATAAACTCAAAATATTAGTTAAAGGAAAGATCTGACCCAGCAGATCACAAGATGATGAAATGGAAGACAGATCAATAAAAAATATGCAAGCTAAAAAATGCAAAGAAAAAAAAAAGAATAGAAGAAAAAGGAGACCACAGGAGACATAGAACACAGGGGAAAATTCCACCACACTTATAATTAGAATCCCAGAAGTAGAGGTAAGAGAATGGAGCAGAAGAAATATTTGATAATGTAATTGCAACTAATTTGCAAAAACTGCCAAAAGATATCAACTCAAAGAATTAAGAATGGGCTTCCCTGGTGGCGCAGTGGTTGAGAGTCCGCCTGCTGATGCAGGGGACACAGGTTTGTGCCCCGGTCTGGGAGGATCCCAAGTGCCGCGGAGCGGCTGATCCAGTGAGCCATGGCCGCTGAGCCTGCACGTTTGGAGCCTGTGCTCCGCAATGGGAGAGGCCACAACAGTGAGAGGGCCGCATACCACAAAAAAAAAAAAAAAAAAAGAATATCTGAGATCACCAAATCAATAAATAAAAAGCATACCATAGTGCACCTCTTCTCAGTGTTTGGTCCCAGACCTGCATCATCCATCACCTTAAAATATGTTAGAAATACAAATTCTCAGGCTCCACCCCATTCATACTGAATCGAAAACTCCGGAGGTTGGGCCCAGTAATCTGTATGTTAACAGGCCCTCCAAGTGAATGTTTCATAACTACTGCTGTAATACAACTAATGAAAATAGAAAATAGAGAAAACAAATCTGAACAACAGCAGAGGAAAATAAGACAAATATAATAATATAAATATGTTAGTAATAGACAAATAGTCTCCCCCCAAATAGCAATTTTAATGCATATTTTCTAATTTCTAAGTATGCAAGTGATCAGGCAAATGGCCACATATCTAGCAAATTCATCAATGTTGTAATAATCCATGCAGATTTAATATTACATACATGATTAATGTTAGCACTAATTTTACAGGGTTCTTGGTTCTTTTTCACTTCAGAGAATAATACTTTTTGACTTTTATGTGTAGCTGCCTTTAAAACATTCTAGTAAGACTTTCTCTGGTAAAAACAAAACAAAACAAAAACGTGAGCAGCTGTGGAGAAAGAATTCTATTTAAAATATTTTCTTGAAATGTTTATATGAAGAACTTTTATCTCTTTGAAAATATTTTTATGGATATTGATTCTAATCTTCCTAGAGCCTGAGCCATTGAATGTTGTACTTTGAATTTCAGCTTCCAAATGCATGAAAATCTTACTGAGTTTGTACATATATCATCAGGAATTAACTTAAAACCGAAGCAAACATATTAATTGTTTTATGACAATATGAATATATATTATTTAAATTTCTTTTTTATTGTTTACAAGTAGCAAAAATATTGTTCAGGCTAAAACCTTTTTCCAAATATGGCTTCAAAATAAAAATCAATCCAAATTAGGCAATGAAAAATCAGTTTTCTGGGCAGATGATTTATTAGGCATAAATAACTGTCTTATTTGATACAAGTTATTTAATTGTGAGTGGAAATTTTGAACCATCTCAGGCAGTATTTGAATTGTCAACATTACGAGAATTACGATTACTTAATGCTTTTATTGTAAAAGAGAAAAAATGCTGGCTGCGTTTTGCTTTAATCGGACCTTCACATAAAGTATCAAGGGAAGTTTACCTTTTGCTAATTTCAGATATTTCAAGCTGTGGTTAAGAGTTGACTATCAAAAAAATTGACTTTAGTGACATTTAACTTACATAAATTCAATAACATTATCTTTTAAAAAACAATATTTTGTTCCAAGAAATATTTCGGAAGTTATCAAATTTGTAAAATAGTATTTGTATATGTGTGTGTGTGTATGTGTGTCTTCATGTGTGTGTGGGCATGGTTGTGAAAAGGCTAAGGTGAAACAGAAGAATGGAGAATTCTGATCAACAGATATGCTTAATATTCCACTCTTTGGAGGAGTGAAGGGGACTAATCAGCTTCCCTAAATCTGATGGAAAAGGAACAAGGGTATATGTTCATTAAGCAGATTATGAATACAGTTGTGACTTGTGTTTTTAGAAAGCATATTACATGAATAGCATTTGGCATTTTGATAACTATGTTTGAATCAAATATCCCTTCTAAATCATGAAGAGTAATGTTTTAGAGATTGAAGCGGTGTAGATAAAGTGGCCACCTATTCTCCTTATTTCACTGAATAGAAAAATGGATTATAGGGAAGTTAAGTGAATTCAAATTTTTCACTGGAATCCAACGTGAATGTTAGGTGTTATTGGTAATATTTAATTGTGGTTATAATTACTGAGCAGCTATTTAAGGCAAATTTCAAACTTGGTCTCAAATTCTTTGACTCTCCTTCCCTTAAGATTTGGGGTTTATATGCCCTACCCTTGAATCTGAGCAGACTTGTGAGTGTGGAGGAGGGGTCCAGCAATTTATGTATTAATAAACTTTCCAACTGAGTGCTTGAGAAACACTGCCATGATAGTTTAGTGTCAGTAGTGTAGGGTGAAGTGACACCATGTGACTTCTAAGTTTAGGTCGTATAAATCCTTATATTTTCTACCTGACTGTCTTGGAATGCTTGCCCTTTGGACAATTCCTTTGCGATTTCATTCTTGTAACCCACCCACACTGCCGTAATATGCTTCAGAACTACAGAGAGGTTACAGATCAGTGCAGTAGATAACTTTGTTGAGTTTTGCCTTTGAGTAATCCTAGCTCATGTACCAGACAGGAGTGAAGAATGCTGTAGATGATTCCATTCTCCAACTCTCTCAGTTATCACCATATGTTCCTGTCTTCCCAGTTTTGGCCCCAGACGTTATGGAGCAGAGATTAGACATCTTTGCTATGTCCTATGCAAATTCCCGACTCACAGAAACTGAGCATAATAAAATAGCTTTCCATTATACCACTCATTTTGAGAATGATTTGTTATATAGTGATAGATGGAACGTTAGTCAAAAAAATGGTCATATTAATGGTCAAAGTTTACATTTCTTGAGCATTTATTATGTGTCATGGTGTTGATAAAAATATTTTATGATCACTGACAAAGATTATAGAAAGACATAAGTAAAATGTATGAGTCTCAGAAGACTCAGTAATTTTTTTTCTTTTGAGTGTGTATAGCAATTAGTCAAAACTGGTCCAATGACTAAAAGAGATATATGGAAAAAATATGTATGTGGATACTTCTAGTTTGGGTAGAAAAACTGGTGATGGCACGAAGTATAGAATTAAGTAATGTAGAAATTTGATGATTTTGAAAGAGGTTGTGTAGATAAGATTAGATCAATGACATATTTTTGGTAATGAGAAATCAAATTTTTAAAAATAGCAATGTTCTTCTAAGAGGAATAGAAAAACAGGGGCTGTCAGACCCTCACATTTATGAAGAAAAAGAAGAATTAATAAAAAAAGAAGTAAACATTGAACATAAAATATATTCAATAAAGTCAAAATATCTTTCTCAATGATTTGGTATATATAAGTAAAAATACTAGAATAATTTATGTTTCTTCTAAGTTAATTTGGAATTAGGGTAAGAATCACTGAGGAACTTTTTTTCCCCTCAACTTTCTGATTTAATATAACACTGAACTGGTTAAAGTCACCTGAAACGTAGGATATCATTTCATGCATTGAATCCGAGTGCCAGTATACTAATTTGGGGGCCAGTGGAGCTGGACTGGGAAAAGTCTCAGTTCACCAAAATAAACCACTTGAAAATTTGTAAAACACTAAAACTGAGTCATCAACTCATAGATTTAATTGACATAAAAGTTCATATATTCTTTCTCACCTAGAATAGCACAGAATTTGAAAAACAAACAAAAAAGATTTGGGGTAATAATGCTAAAAGATAGTATAACATGGAGTTTCCATGAATGGGCTTGGGAATTAATAATGCCTGGTCCACAAGCCACTCTGTGCCGAAGCATCATTCTCTTTAAAATAGGACTGATGACAGTTCCTAACTTTATAGAACTTTTTACAATTACAAAATGAGATAATAGGTGTGAAGTACTTACAACACTGTCAGATGTGTATTGTCACTCAACACATGATACTGCTTTTTACACTTTTGGGGCAGATACACTATATTCTGTCCCAAGGGCTTCTTTATATGCATCCCTTCAACCTAATCCTCATAACAATTTTATTAAAAATATATTACTTTTTCCCTACTTAAATGACAATGAAACTTAGGTGTAATAAGCTTAAGTATGTATCCCAAAGTTAAACAGCTGATAGTTCATCACACAATTGAAGTAATTGTACTTCAGTTTTCAGCAGGAGTGTTTTATATATACTTCTCATTTTGTCACATAGCATATTATAAAGATATATATTCAGTGGTCAAGATTCAATAACATTAATATTTTTATTGCTTTGACAAGGACATTCTTAAGTTAAATCCACCCCCCACCACCACCATGGGAGTGCATAGAGGTAAAGAATATAATGCCTACTAGTACACGATGTGCCACTTCCTGCTGTATACCAGCAGTGGACCAGCAGTTTTACCCACTTCTCAAGTAAGCTGAGGCTGCTATAACAAAATAAACAATAGAAATGTATTATCACATCTCTGGAGACTGGAGTGTAAGATCAGGGTGCCAGTATGGTCAAGTTCTGGTGAGAGCCTCTTACAGGTTGTGGACCATTGACTTCTCCTTGTATTCTCACATGGTACAAAGATGAGAAGCAGTCTCTCTGGGATCCCTTTTTTGGGATTAATGGCATTAATCCCATTCATGAAGGCTCTACCCCATGACCTAATTAACCTCCCTATGGCTCCAACTCCTAATACCATCATGCTGGGTGTTAGGATATCAACATATGAATTTTACGGGGACACAGACATTAGGTCCATACACCCATCATTACTTTTGTGCCATCTGCAAATGTCAACCTCGTGAAAAATACTTACTACTGTTGTGAAAATAGTTTTTATCGTAGACCTGAAAGAGACTGAGAGACCTTATAGATCTGAGAACCATACCTTGAGAACCACTCCAACATTATCCAAAAGAAATTCAATTATCTCAGCTTATTAAATGAAGATCACTACTGAGTTCATGTTTCAGCCAATAAACTAAGCAAACAAATAGAGCCAATTCCAACTTCTTTGGGCTAATTTACTAAATGAGAGCAAGCAGGACAAATAAGGTGTTACTATTGTTATGAAAAGAGTTTTTAGCTTGTCTGTCCTCTGGCTGGGTGTCAGGGATGCTGAGGAGGTCTCTGAACCATATGCTAAACCATACTAAGTTCTCATGCTCATTACAGGAATAGAGGCAATAAGTTATGGTGGAGTTGGTCTTGAGGAGACTAGGCATTCCTTGCAAGGCCACTGCCTCAGTTGAGACTAAGGGATCATCAGACAGTGGAAGGCTAATTTCCTCAGACACAGAAAAAAGGAGGCTCAGAGATACTCAGGAGTCAAATTTCTCACTTCATTTTCTTTTTCATAAACTTCAAAGATCTAAAATAGTTTCTCTTAATGATTATTTGTTTGCTTGTTTGTGGTAAATTTATGCCATACAACATATTTGTCTGCTATTTTGTGCTTATTTTATCCTATGTTATGGTTCAACACTGTGAATATAACCATTTTCTTACTGATACTGTCATATATAATAGGGAATATCCTTCCCACTTAGGGGGTATTACTCAAGGACTAGTCTTAAAAGTAGCAAAATTGTCTTCCCTTCCCTTCTTAATTGAGAAACAAAAACGTAAAAACAAATCATTGTCATTATATCTGTGCTTTTAGTATATGCTGCTAAAAACAGTACTGTTATGTATATTTTGCTAACTGTGTAAGAAAATTTTATTTCATAAAAATAACAAATTTAATGGATGTTCATTGATATATGGATCAATAACAACAATTGTATTATTGATTGAAACTGTTTAGGTTTCCAGTATTGATAATTCTATTTCATTATTAACCAGTTTAGTATGTTTCAATGTAGTGGCATGTTTCTGTTTTAAATATTAATAGAAAAAGCAGATTTTGTTAGCTTTGATTGGATTTTCATATTCTTAATACAGTGAAGCCCTATTTTAGTTTGAACGAATTTTTTCAGTTCATAAAGTCCTTTTACCATTTTGAGGTGTTTTATTTTCTTATTATAGGTAAGCCAAATTCACCCTTGTATTCTTCAAAAACAGTTATATAATTTCAAATGTTATTTTATGACAGTCATTTTTCAATTTAATGCCTGGGTTTAGGATTGCCTTTAGTATATTTTAAATAGAAGAAACATTGAATATTACATTCTTTTGGATGTAAATAGAGTTTGAAATCTCCTTTTCACAGATTCTTTATATGAAGAAAAATTGATATTATAATTTGTTTTCTTACTGGATATTCCCAATGATAAAACTTAATTTGCATTTTCTAACTCCATTGATAAATATTAGGAGTGTTTTCATTAAATTTGCCAGTGGTTGACAGGTCTTCCTGGAAGTGTTTGTTAATAGTGGTATCAATATTAGGAACAAGAGGTTAAAATAGTCATTATTTGGTTTAACAAATCTCAATACACATAATGCTCCAAATAATTAACAGACTTTATTTGTAAATATTATATTTTTTAAAATTATGCTTAATTTTGTCAAAATATACATATAACATGTAATTTACTATTTTAACCATTCTAAGGGTATAGTTCAGTGACATTAAATACATTCACATTTTATGCAACCATCACCATCACTCATCTCCAGAACTTTTTTCATCTTGCATAACTGAAACTTGTACTTATTAAACAACATTCTCCCCACCATCAAACCACTGGAACCACCATTCTACTTTCTGCCTCTGTGAATTTGATTACTCCAAGTATCTCATATAACTGGAATCATAATATTTATTTTTTGGTGACTGGCTTATTTCACTTAGCATAATGTCTTCAAAATTCATCTGAATTGTAGCATGTGTCAGAATTTCCTCCCCTTTTTAACACTGAATAATATTCCATTGTATGTATATATCACATTTTGTTTATCCATTAATCTGTCAGTGGACACTTGGGTTACTTCCACCTTTTGGCAGTTGTGAATAATGCTGCTATAAACATGGTGTACAAATATCTGTTCATGTCCCTGCTTTTGCTTCTTTTGATAAAAAAAAGAATTCCACCCAGGAGTGGAATTGCTGGATAATACAGTAATTTTATTTTCGATTTTCAAGCAACTGCCATACTGTTTTCCATAGTAGCTGCACCATTTTAGATTCGTGCCAGCAGTGCATAAGTGTTCCTTCCAGTTTCCTCACATTTATCGTGGAGAATGTCACATGTATGTTGGGGAAGAATGTATATTCTGTTGTTATTGGGTAGAATATTCTGTATATGTCTGTTAGAGTTTGTATATGTCTATTAGTTAATTTGTTTTCATGTCCTCTATTTATTTACTTGTCTTATGCTTGGTTGTACTATGGATAGTGGTTCATTAAAGTCTTCTATTATTGTTGTACAGCTATCTACTTCTCCCTTCAATTCTGTCAATTCCTGCTTCATAGATTTTGTTGGTCTTTTATTAGATACCTAAATGTTTATAATTGTTGTCTTCCTCCTGTGTTGAACCTTTTACTAATATATAATCTCCTTCTTTGTCTCTTGTAATCCTTTTTTTTTTTTTGATTTAAAGTCTATTTTGCCTGATATTAGTGTAGCTATCCCTGCTTTCTTTTGTTTACTATTTGCATGGAGTATCTTTTTCCATCCTTTAACCCATTTGTGTTCTTGGCTCTAAAATGATTTTCTTGTACAGAGCAGATAGTTGGATCATTTGCTTTTTATTTATTCTTCTGATCTCTATCTTTTGATTGGAGTGTTTAAACTATTTACATTTAAAATAATTACTGATAAGGAGGGACTTCTTTCAATTTGCTACTTTTTTCTACATACATTATAGACTTTTTGTCCCTTATTTCCTGCATTACTGTCTTCTTTTGTGTTCAGTTGAGTTTTTGTAACCAAATGTTTTAATTCTCTTTTCATTTTCTTTTGTGTATATTCTATAGCTGTTTTCTTTGTGGTTGCCATAGGTATTACATTTAGCATCCTAAAGTTATAACATACTAATTGGAATTTATACCAGCTTAACTTCAATAACATACAAAAACTCTGCTTCTGTATACCTCCATCCCCACCTCCTTTCAATTATTGATGTCACAAAATTGCATCTTTATGTATTTTGTAAATAAAGACATAGAGTTATAATTGCTTTATGCATTATTTTATTAAATCACAGAGAAAACAAACAGTGGAATTATAAATCAAAGTTACAATAATACTAGTTTTTATAATTGTTCATATACTTTCCTTTACCAGATATCTCTATTTTTTCATACAGCTTTAAGTTACCTTTAGTTTAGTTTAGTTAACTTTCATTTCAACTTGAAGGACTCCCTTCAGCATTTCCTGCATGACAGGTACAGTGGTAATTAACTCCCTCAGTTTTGGTTTTCTAAGAATATCTCAATTTTTTCTTAATTTTTGAAGGACAGCTTTGCCAGATATAGGATTTTTGGTTGACAGTTTTTTCCCCCTTCAGCACTTTGAATATATCAACCCACTGCCATCTGATCTCCAAAGTTTCTGTTGAGAAATATGCTGAATATCTTATAGGGGATCCCTTGTTTGTGATGAGATGCTTTTCCCTTGTTGCTTTTAAGATTATCTCTTTGTCATTGGCTTTCTACAGTTGGATTAAAGTGTGACTTGATGCGGGTTTCTTTGAGTTTATCCTGCTTAGGGTTTGTTGAGCTTCTTGGATGTTTATATTCATGTCTTTTCAGATTTGGGAAGTTTGGGACCATTATTTCTTTAGATGATCTCTTTGCCCTTTACTCTCTCTTTTCTCCTTTTGGGACTCCCACAATGCATGTATTGGTCCACTTGATAGTATGCCAAAGGTCCCTTAGGCTCTGTTTACTTTCCTTTAAGCTTTTTTCTTCTTTTTCTCAGACTTGATAATTTAATTGTCTTCAAGTTCACTGATTCATTCTTCTGCCTGCTCAAATCTACTTTTTGAATTCCTCCAGCAAATTTTTAATTTAAGTATTTTACTTTTCAGCACCAGAATTTCTTTTTTGTTTGTTTTTATGTGTTCTATATCTTTATGATATTTATATTTTATTAATATATTGTTTCCTGACTTTCTCCACATTTTCTTTTAGGCCTTTGAGCATCCTTATACAGTTCTTTTAAATATTTGTCTAGTAATCTCATTATATGGTCTTTCTTAGGGACAGTGGCGCGCTCTCTCTCTCTCTCTCTCTCTCTCTCTCTCTCTCTCTCTCTCGTTCTTCCTTTGAAGGAGCACTACTTTCTTGTTTCTTTGTATGTGTGTGATTTTTTTTTTGTTGTTGACACTGAACATTTGAATCTCATAATGTGATAACTCAAGATCACATTCCACCCCTTGTCAGGGTTTGCTGATTTTTGTTTTTGAATTGTAGGGTGTTTCTGAAAAAGACCTGAAGTATATACCACAGGCCTTTTGAGGTCTTTCATGAGCTTGCATGTTCATGGTGACTTTTAAAATTTTCCCATATATGTGGTTCTTTTTGGATGTCCTAGTCTTAAATGTATGGTCCCGGGCTTCCCTGGTGGCGCAGTGGTTGAGAGTCCGCCTGCCGATGCAGGGGACATGGGTTCGTGCCCCGGTCCGGGAGGATCCCACATGCCACGGAGCGGCTGGGCCCGTGAGCCATGGCCGCTGAGCCTGCGCGTCCGGAGCCTGTGCTCCGCAGTGGGAGAGGCTACAACAGTGAGAGGTCCGCGTACCGCAAAAAAAAAAAAAAAAAAAAAAAATGTATGGACCCATAAGGAAAAAAGATAAAAATGAAGGGGGAAAGAGAAGGTTGTTTCTTTAAATTCCCTGGTAGTTACTTTAGGCAGAGAGGGAGGGGCTTGCAACAATGGCTGTCCACTTCTGTGCCTGCACCTCCATGATCTGAATTAGCAATCAGTGATCAGAACAAAGACTTCTGGTATTTGGAAGATAGATTGTCATTGGCCACCCTGGCTTCTGCAAGTTGTGTCCAAGCTACTCCAAGAATGAACTAATCAATCAGTAATAAAAAACTTTGCAACTAAGAAAAGCCCAGGACCATGACTTCATGGGTGAATTCTACCAAACATTCAAATAAGAATTGATACCAACCTTCTTAATCTCTTCCAAAAAAACAGAAGAGTGAACATTTCCAAATTCATTTTACGATGCTGGCATCACCCGGATTCTGAAAACCAGTCAACGACAACACAAGAAAATGAAGTTACAAAACAGTATCCCTGTGCACAGAGGTGCAAAAATCTTCAACAGAAGTCCTAGCACACCAAATTCAAAAGTGAGTTAAAAACACCACAACCAAATGGTATTAACATATGAAAATAAATCAGTGTGATATATCACATTAACAGAATGAAAGACAAAAACCACATGATCATCTTAATAAATAAAGAAAAACCATTTGTCAAAATTCAGCATCCTTTCATGATAAAAATTTGCAACAGATTGTGTATGAAAGGAACTTCAACATGGTAAAGGCCATTTATGAAAAACACACAGCTTAAATCATAATCAGTGGGAAAAATATGAAAGCTTTTCCTCTAAGATATGGAACAAAATAAGTATGCTCACTCTAATCACTGCTATTCAGCATAGTATTGGAAGTCCTAGCCAGAGGAGTCAGGCAAGAAAAAGAAATAAAAGGCATCCAAATCTAAAGAGGCAACCAAATCTAAAGAGAAGAAGTAAAATTATCTCTCTTTACAGATGGTATGACCATACATGTAGAAAACTCTAAAGACTCCACAAAACAATAGAACTAATAAAGGAATTCAGTAAAGTTGCAGGACACAAAATCAGTATACAAAAATCATTGGCACTTCTGTATTAACAATGAAGTATCTAAAATGGAAATTATGAAAATAATCCCATGTACATTAGCAACAAAAAGAATGAAATCCTTTGGCATTAACCAAAGAGGTAAAAGACTTATACAGTGAAAATTAGAAAATATTGATGAGGAAATTTAAAAAGCACATATAAATTGGAAGACATTCATATTCACGAATTGGAAAAATTACATATTGTTAAAATGCTTAAACTGCCAAATTCAATCTACAAATCCAATGAAATCTGTATCAAAATTCCAATGACATTTTTTTTACAGAAAGAAAAACAATCTTAAAATTTATATGGAACCACAGAAGATGCCAAATAGCTAAGCAATCTAAGCATCATACTTCCTGATTTCAAATTATATAACAAAGCTATAGTAATCAACAGTGTGATACTGGCATAAAAACAGAAATATAGATCAGTGGAACAGAATAGAGAATCCAGAAATAAAGCCAGGAATTTATGGTCAACTGATCTTCAACAAGGGTACCTAGAAACACAATGGGGAAAGAATAGTCTCTCCAGTAAATGGTGTTGAGAAAACTGGATATCCACATGCAAAAGAATAAATTGAAACCCAATCTCACACCATACTCAAAAATCAATTTGAAATGGATTAAAGACTTAAATGTGAGACCTGAAACTGAAAACCTGCTAGAAGAAAGCATAGGGAAAATACTTCTTGATATTGGTCTTACCAACATTTTTTTGGATATGACACAAAAAGCACAGGAAACAAAAGTAAAAATAGACGAGTAAGGCTACATCAAATTAAAAGGCTTCTGCACAGCAAAGGAAACAATAAAATAAAAGGCAATCTATGTAATGTGAAAGGATATTTGCAAATAACATATCTGATAAGTGTGTTAATATACAAAATATGTAAGTCATACAGTTTAATACCCCAAATACAAATAACCTGATTAAAAATGGGCAAAATCCCTAAGTAGACACTTCTCAAAAGAAGAAATTTAAATGGCTAGCAGATATATGAAAAGGTGTTCAACATCCCTAATCATCAGGGAAGTGTAAATCAAAATCACAATGAGATATCAACTCATACCTGTTATGGATGTTTATTATAAAAAGACAGAAGTTAACAAGTGTTTGCAGGATGTGGAGAAAAGTAAACACTTGTACACTACTGGTGGGAATGTAAATTAGTACAACCATATGGAAAATAGTATGGAAGCTCCTCAAAAAAATAGAAGTGGAACTAACATATGATCCAGCAATCTCATTGCTGGGTATATATCCAAGCAAATTGAAATCAGGATTGCAAAATGATATCTGCAACTCCCATGTTCATTGCAGTATTATTCCCAATAGCTAAGATATGGAAGCAACCTAAATGTCCTTTGATGGCTGAATGGATAAAGAAAATGTGGTGTGTACACACACACACACACACACACACACACACACACACACACACACACACACACAGTGGAATATTATTCTGTCTTAAAAAAGAAAGAATCTTGCCACTTGGTAACATGGTTGATGCTGTTGGATGTTATGCTAAGTAAAATATGCCAGAAACAGAAAGAGAAATACTGCATAATCTCACTTATATATGGAATCTAATAAAGTTAAACTCATAGAAGCAGAATAGGATGATGGTTGCCAGGGGCTGTGGGAAATGGGGTGGTGTACATCAAAGGGTGCACATTTTCAGTTATGCATGATGAACAATTTCTGGAGATCCAATGTACAGCATAGTGATGATAGTTAACAATAATGTATATTTGTAATTTTCTAAGAGGATAGATTTTAAATTAAATCTCACTATATACTTATACATACATGATAATAGCTATGTAGAAGTAATGGATATATTAATTAGCCTGACTGTGGTAATTGATAATGTATACCTATATAAAAACATCAAGTTGTACACCTTAAATATATACAATTTTTGTGACAATGATATTTCAATAAAGCTGTTAAAAAACAAAGAATAATAAAGTATAGGAGGCATCTGGTGATATAATAACAGTCATCTTTAAAATATATTAAAGTTATTTAGAGTTTTTTTGTGTGTGTGTGAGATCCAATTTTTATTTATTTATTTTTAACATCTTTATTGGAGTATAATTGCTTTACAATGGTGTGTTAGCTTCTGCTGTATAACAAAGTGAATCAGCTATACATATACATATATCCCCATATCTCCACCCTCTTGCATCTCCCTCCCACCCCCCCCATCCCACCCCTCTAGGTGGACACAAAGCACTGAGCGGATCTCCCTATGCTATGCGGCTGCTTCCCACTAGCTATCTATTTTACATTTGGTAGTGTATATAGAGTTTTTTTTAAAGAGTACAGAGGAGAAATGATTGGAGGTAGCTACGTGTATGTAAAAAAGTGGATTATTAAAGAGTACTTGTCCTTGATGAGTGTTTATAAGAAATGAAAAGTGAGGCTTAATTCACAGGCTTCTGACTTGGGCAAATGGATATAGCTTGAGATAAATAACATTGTTTCAGGGGGAAATCTTAATTCAATTTTGAACATGTTGAATTTGAAGTATCTCTAAAACATCCAGGAGAAATTAAAAGCAGGCAGCTATACATGTGGAGCCAGTATAGAGATAAAGATGTGTGAGTCCACAGCATACAGCTTATAATTAAAGCCATAAAAGCCAGTAGACTCACATGACTGAATTTATTTGAGGAAGAAGAGCTTAGAATAAACATCAAGGAATACTAATATTTTCATAATAGTTAAGAAGAACATGCAGGTACCACTGAAGACAAGACAGTGGTAGTAAGAAAACCAAGAAAGTGAGGAAACTTTGAAAGGCAGAAATGATGGACTCAATGAAGGTTCAAGAAGTTAAGCTAATTAATGTCAAATGTCAGGGACTGTTAATGCTGGAGGCTAAGTCCAGATAGGAGTGGATGAATAAGTGGACTATGATCTGAAATGTGGGTAACTGGCTAACAAGACAGTGGGTGGGAAGAGGGAAATATTTTCATTAACTTGTAAATATAAAGTAGAAATTTCACTCAGATTTTCGCTGAGGGAGTATAAGTGAATGGTAGTGTTGAGAACTCAGGTTTGTACAATCAGAGAAATAAAATTGGCATTGGCAACTCTTGGCATTACTGCTACATTATTTTTGGCATAACACAATGTGACATGTATACGTATTACTGCATGATCTTTCCTAATTGTAGCAAAAGGATTTTCAGTGTCATATTTAGCAGGTGCTACTATGAACTGGTGGAACAATTATTGTAGTTTTTGTTGTTGGTTTGTTTATTTTGGCGAGGACCTCTTTTTTGTTTTGATCAACCAATATTTTATTGGTCTTTTGTTTATTTTTTATACAGCAGGTTCTTATTAGTTATCTATTTTACACATATTAGTGTATACATGTCAATCCCAATCTCCCAATTCATCCCACCACCACCACCACCCCCGCTTCTCTACATCTGTGTTTCTGTTTCTGCCTTGCAAACTAGTTCATCTGTACCATTTTTCTAGATTCCACATATATGCGTTAATATATGATACTTGTTTTTCTCTTTCTGACTTACTTCACTCTGTATGACCATCTCTAGGTCCATCCACGTCTCTACAAATGACCCAATTTCATTCCTTTTTATGGCTGAGTAATATTCCATTGTATATATATACCACATCTTTATTGGGAGGGCCTCTTGAGCTACAGCAGTTTTATGATACAGAATATATGGGACAAGGTAAAAGTAGCTTAGAAATACAATAGCCTCATATATATATATATATATATATATATATATATATATAAACAGTCCTTTGGTATTGTGAATATTGTTCTTAAAAAGCTCATATTTGCTGCCATGGACTGGAGAGAACTAGTTTTGGCTAACCTCGCTCAACATTTTTTTTTTTTTTTTGGCGGTACACGGGCCTCTCACTGTTGTGGCCTCTCCCATTGCGGAGCAACAGGCTCCGGACGTGCAGGCTCAGTGGCCATGGCTCATGGGCCCAGCTGCTCCACGGCATGTGGGACCTTCCCGGACCCAGGCACGAACCTGTGTCCCCTGCATCGGCAGGCGGACTCTCAACCACTGTGCCACCAGGGAAGCCCCACTATGCAAAACTTTTAAGTTTAATGAGGTCCCATTTGTTTATTTTTGTTTTTGCTTCCATTTCTCTAGGGGACAGATCCAAAAGCATATGGCTGATTTATATCAAAGAGTGTTCTGCCTGTGTTTTCCTCTAGGAGTTTTATAGTATCCAGTCTTACACTTAGAGCTCTAATCCATTTTGAGTTTATTTTTGTATATGGTGTTAGAGAATGTGCTAAATTTCATGTTTTTACATGTAGTTTTCCAGATTTCCCAGCACCACTTATTGAAGAGGATGTCTTTTCTCTGTTGTATATTCTTGCATTCTTTGTCACAGATTAATTGACCGTAAGTGGATGGGTTTATTTCTGGGCTCTCTATCCTCTTCCATTTTTCTATGTGTCTGTTTTTGTGGCAGTATCATACTGTTTTGATTACTGTAGCTTTGTAGTATAGTCTTAAGTAAGGGAGCAAGATTCTTCCAGCTCTGTTTTTCTTTCTCAAGATTGTTTTGGCTTTTTTGGGATCTTTTTTGTTTCCATACAAGTTTAAATTTTTTTTGTTCCTGTTCTGTGAAAAATAGCATAGGTAATTTGAAAGGAATTTCATTGAATCTGTAGATTGCCTTGCATAGTATGGTCATTTTAACAATATTGATTCTTCCAATCCAAGAAGATGGTATATCTTTCCCTATGTTTGTGTGGTCTTCAATTTCTTTCATCTTATTGTTTTTGGAGTACAGGTATTTTGCCTCCTTAGATAGGTTTATTTCTAGGTATTTTATTCCTTTTGATGTGATGGTAAATGGGATTGTCTCCTTAATTTCTCTTTTTGATATTTCACTGTTGGTGTATAGAAATGCAACAGATTTCTGTGTATTTTGTATTCTGCAGCTTTACCAAATTCATTGATGAAATCTAGTAATTTTCTGGTGGCATCTTTAGGATTTTCTATGTATGGTGTCATGTCATTTGCAAACAGTGACAGTTTTACTTCTTCCTTTCCAATTTGGATTCCTTTTATTTCCTTTTCTTTTCTTGTTTCTGTGGCTATGACTTCAAAACTGTGTTGAATAAAAGTGGCAAGAATGGGCATTCTTGTCTTGTTCCTTATCTTAGATGGAATGTTTTCAGCTTTTCACCATTGAGTATGATGTTAGCTGTAGGTTTGTTATATATGGCCTTCATTATGTTGAGGTGTGTTCCCTCTGTGCCCACTTTCTGGAGCATTTTTATCATATATATATGTTGAATTTTATCAAAAGCTTTTTCTGCATCTATTGAGATGATCATATGGTTTTCATTCTTCAGTTTGTTAATGGAGACCTGCCTACACTGTTAGTGGGAATGTAAATTCGTACAGCCATTATGGAGAACAGTATGGAGGTTCCTTAAAAAACTAAAAATAGAGCTACCATATGACCCAGCAATCCCACTACTGGGCATATACCCAGAGGAGACCATAATTCAAAAAGACACATGCACCCTAATGTTCATTGCAGCACTCTTTACAATAGCCAGATCATGGAGGCAACCTAAATGCCCATTGACAGACGAATGGATAAAGAAGATGTGGTACATATATACAATGGAATATTACTCAGGCATGAAAAGGAACGAAATTGGGTCATTTGTTGAGATGTGGATGGATTTAGAGACTGTCATACAGAGTGAAGTAAGCCAGAAAGAGAAAAACAACTGTTGTATATTAACAGATGTATGTGGAACCTAGAAAAATGGTACAGATGAACCAGTTTGCAGGGCAGAAGTTGAGACACAGATGTAGAGAACAAACATATGGACACCAGTGGGGGAAAGCCACAGGGGGTGGGGATGGTGGTGTGATGAATTGGGCAATTGGGATTGACATGTATACACTGAGGTGTATAAAATTGATGACTAGTAAGAACCTGCTATATAAAAAAATAAATAAATTAAAAAAAAAGTCCCTCCAGAAAAAAAAAAAGTAGAGGCTAAAGGTTTAAAGCCCAAAAGAATATCTGTATAATCTAGGATTTATAAAATATTTATTGAGAGGATACACAAATTATGAAACATAAAAGGAAATTTGGATTATTTGGACTTCATCAAAATTAACTTAACTTCTCATAAATATACACTATTCAAAAAGTGAAATAACAAGTCCCAAGTTGAGAGAAAAGTGTTGCAATATATATAATTCTGAAAGGACTTGAGTTTAGAATGTATGAAGTGTACCTACAAATCAGTCATATAGAGAAAAACAACTCAATTTTAAAATGACCAAAGACACTGACAGTTCTCAAAAGATATATATATATATATATATTCCAATGGCCAATACACACATGAAAAGTTCAGCATCATTAGTTGTCCAGAGAATGAAAATTAAAATCAACAAAAGATATGACTTCATACCTACTAGATTGTCTAAGATTAAAAAATGACAACCGCAAATATTGGCAAGGATGTGGAGGGACTGCAACTCTCATATATTGCAAAACGTACTGTAAAATAATACTATTATATTTAGAAAACTTAGTTTCTTGTACAGTTCAACATAATACTGCATGACCCAGCATTTCTACTCATAGGTACTTCCCAAGAGACAAAAACAACAAAGCATCTGTCCACAAAGACTTGCACCTGAATGTTCATAGCAACCTTAATTAATTCTAATAGTCCCAAACTGAAACATGCCAAGTATCCATCAAAAGACAAAAAAGTTAGCAAATTGTGGTATATTCATAAAATAGAATACTTCTCAGCAACAAAAAAAGAACAAACTACTGATACAAACAAGATAGATAATCTCAAAAATATCATATTATAAAATTCTATCTGGCATGCAAGTATAGGCAAATCTACGGTTATAGAAGTCAGAACAGTAGTTGCCTAAGGAAGAGGGAGCTGGTGGTTGACCAAAAGTGGGGAATTAAGAACTTTCCTAGGTACTGCAAGTGTATCTTGATTGGGACATTAGTTTCAGGGGTGTATACATGTATTAAAATTCATCAAATTGCCCACTTAATATCTGAACATTTTATCTGATGTAAATTGTTCTTCCTTAATTAAATAACTTAGATTATCATTGTGCTTAACCACATTAACAATCTAAAAGAGAAAATTATGATTATCTCAATGGTTGAAGAAAAAATCATAATCAAATTTAATATCAATTTATGATAATCAGTTTTTGGTATATTAGGAGTAGAGTGACACTTCTTTGATCTAATGAGTTGACAATACACATAATACTTAATAATGAAGTTTGGAAAAGTTCGAGACTGAGAAACGATCACCATTTCTAGTTCATGCTGCACTATAGTGCCTTAGCCAGTATAGTCTGACAAAGAAAAAAAATGAACAAATGTATAAAAAATGAAGAGTAAGGAATAAACTCAATTGTGGACAACACAATTGTGTATTTAGAAAATTTAAAAAGCTATCCCCAGCTGACTGTTTTAGAATCAATAAGAGAGTTTAGCATGTTACTGAGCACAATGCCAATATAAAAAAGTTACATTGTTATATTCCAGCCACAAATGTTTTGAAAACAAAATTAAAAGTAACATTTAAATAACATTTAAATACCAAATATTAGAAATAAATATAACAAAAATTTACAAGACTTTTATCCATAAACTTATGGATGAGTACTAAAGGGAACTGTATAAGAATTAGGTAAATAAAAGAATATACAATATTCATGATTTGACAGACTTAATGTTGTTTACAGATGCCTTTATCCCAAATTATTTTGTATATTTAGCACAATTTAAAATATGTTTGTGTTATATGATGTTTGATGCTAAAAAGTACATGAAATTCAACATGGCAAGAATTGTCAAGACACACTTGAAGAACAGGATGAGAACCTTGGCTCTACTAGACAGCAAAATTTATTATAAATTGACAGTTATTATGACAGAATTGATTTGGCCAAGGTAAAAAACATAAACATCAGGAAGCAGTGGTTCTCAACTAGGCGCAGTTTTGACCCTCTAGGAGACATTTTGCAATGTGTGAAAACATTTTGAATGTCTGGGTTGGAGGATGGGAGGAAGAGTGGGTAGATTGGCTGGGATCTAATGGGTAAAGGCCAGAGATGCTGCTAAACATCCTAAAATTCACACACAATTCTCTCGAAACAAATAATTTTCCAGTCTAAAATGAATATTGCAGATTTTGAGAACTGTGGAGTATTCAGAAGTGGAACCATGCATATTAGGATTATTAGCTAATATCAAAGGTGGAAATGAAGAATACTAGAAAAAGTGATATTTCCAGTAAATGATACCGGGACAATTAGAAATTCAAGTTGATGAAAACTTGACCCTAACTCATACCTTATACCACAATTAAATCAAGATGGCTTGTAAAACTAAATGTGAAATAATAGAGATTTTAGAAGATAAAGCATGAGGGAATCTTTATAACCTTGGGGCAGAGAAAGACTTTATATACAGGAAACTAAAATCCTAATTATAGGTGAAAGGACTGCAAATGTGGCTACATGAAAAGTAAGAAGTTTTGTTTATCCAACGACATAGCTTGTTGAAAAGCAAATTGGCACAGCCTCTCGGGGGAAGAAGATAAGAGGAGAAATGCTGGGGGCAGAGGGACATCAAGTGCAAATGTTCTGGTGTGGGAGAATGCTTGATGGATTTAAAGAACAGTAAGAAGGCTGGCTGAAGAGTAGTAGGAGTAATAGACAATGAGATTAGAAAATTTATAATAAACCAGATTAAAGTAGCCCGTTTTAGGCTATTTTGTAAGGATTTTATTCTGAAAGAGGAGGACTGAGGCTTTACCATTGGATTTAGCACCCTGTAGGTCATTGAACCATTAGAGATGTTTACAGTGGCTGTGGTGGGGGTGGTGTCTACTTGTGTGGGAGAGGGGAGAATAGGGATGTTGCAAAAACCTGATTGGAGATTCAAAAAGGAATGTAAAAAATTAAGACAGTGATGATTAATAACTCTTCTGAGAATTTTTCATATAAGAGAAGTAGATAAATAGGATCCTAGGGCTTCCCTGGTGGCGCAGTGGTTGAGAGTCAGCCTGCCGACGCAGGGGACACAGGTTCGTGCCCTGGTCCGGGAAGATCCCATATGCCACAGAGCGGCTAGGCCCATGAGCCATGGCCGCTGAGCCTGCGCGTCCAGAGCCTGTGCTCCGCAACAGGAGAGGGCCACAACAGTGAGAGGCCCGCGTACCGCAAAAAAATAAAAAATAGGATCCTAGCTTAAGGGGTGGTAGAAGGGATTTTTTTTTTTTTTTTTCTCAGTAGGCAAAGTTAATGGGCCAATCAGCATGGTTTTGGTTGTCTGTCCACATTCAGCTGCAAAGGTAAATAAGCTGGGAAAATAAAGTTAGAATTAATAATGTTTTTCATTTAGTCAGGTACTTAAAATGAACCAAGAAAGATGCAAGATATTTTAGGATATATACATATATATATATATATATATTTTTTTTTTTTTTTTTGCGGTATGCGGGCCTCTCACTGTTGTGGCCTCTCCCGTTGCAGAGCACAGGCTCCGGACGCGCAGGCTCAGCGGCCATGGCTCACGGGCCCAATTGCTCCGCGGCATGTGGTATCTTCTTGGACCGGGGCACGAACCCGTGTGCCCTGCATCGGCAGGTGGACTCCCAACCACTGCGCCACCAGGGAAGCCCTGATATTTTAGGATATATGAAAAAAGTTTCCTTAAGTCTTTAAGAGACACTGAAAAAGTGGTCAATAGTTTATGGGTCCCAGTAGGGTCGAAATAGTCCTGATATGGAGGTATTGGATATCAGCTGAAAACAAAAGAAGTGGTGATTTGAGATGCTTGAAACTGAGATTTTAGTGGTGTCACAGTTATTAGCAATGACAAACCTTTTTGTATGATGATAGAGAATGGACATATGAGATATGTGTGAAGACAAGATCACTGCAAGAGAAGAAAAATTATGCTTTATCATTTTATGTTAGGGTCATTTATGAGTGTCCTGAAATGACTAAAACGGTGATAGGAATAGCATTGAGTTAGTAACAATGAATCAGTAACTAAAATCTTTTAATATCTCAAATGAATCACAGACTTAGAGTAAAATACAAAGCTATAACATTCCTAGAAAATAATATAAGAAAAAAAATAGATGACATTGGGTGTGGCAATGACTTTTTAGATACAACACCAAAGACATGGTCCATGAAAGAAATAACTGATGAACTGAATTTTATGAAAATTAAAAACTTCTCTACAAAAGACAATGTAAAGAAAATGAGGAGACAAGCGCAGATTGGGAGAAAATGTTTGCAAAAGACACATCTGATAAGGGACTGTATTCTAAATCATACTAAGAATATTTAAAATTCAGTAAACTAGGAATAGAGGAAAATCTTGCAACTTGATAAAGACTCATATACACTCTAGCTTTCACAATAATCAACACTATCCAATTCTTTTTCAGAAGTGCGACTTCACTGGTAAAATTAAAAAGCTGAGTGGCTGCTATTTACTATCTCCTATTTGATATGAATTAAACCGTAAAGGAATTGTAACACAAGTGACAGTTTTACACAGAATAAACCTTGATGTTAAAGAAAACAATAATATATATGGAATTTACTTAGGTGGTTATAGTGATTAAGGTTAAGGCCCTCTATATGCATTACACACTCTATCTAGTGACATACGTTTGAGGACACAGTAATATAATGAATCAATCAGATCCTACATTTCAGCTCAGCTGGTAGAAAGATAATAATACAATTTGTGGAACAGAATTGTTCTATTGATCTCTCCTAAATCTAATCTCCTTTGTGGTATCTACCGATCACTAGGTTTCTACCCCTACAGGACTCTTGCCCTAAAGCAGTGACAGCTGGGGTTGCTATTATATCAAGAATGTTTTCATTAAGCCCTGTCATCCATTATTTGAATACAGTCATCAAAAACATGACAGCAAGTGCTTCTCATGAGTCTGACCATTCTATAATAACATAAAGGAATACTCAAACACACCCACATACAAACACACACATATTTTCTAGTCTAGGCTTATTAACATGGAAAGTGATTGGGGCTGAATCAGATAAGAAAAAAATCTTAATTTCCCCCTCTCTCTCTATCAATTAAATTAGAATAGCAGGAGTCAGAACATGGAAATGTGGGTGCTTTCTTACTTTGTAGTAAAAAACAATAGTCATATTCAAGACATTGAATATCATTTTTAAAAGGAAGTAGAAGCTCATTTCAGTGACAGTATGACCTTCAATAATGTCCAAACTCCTGCTGCCTCTAAAATGGCTTTTATGTTTCAAGGGTATCTTTTCTGTCTTCAGCCAAGATTTTAAAATACAGAGGTGAGGTCGGGTGTCTCGTAGAAAGATAGATTCAGGGAAGACAGATCCAAGAAGGAATAATAATTCCAGTTAGTGATTTTGATGAGTAAAAACTAAGCAAACTACTTCTGTGTTAAGTCAGTGTGGAAATATAATTTCTGCATTCTTTTTAATAAAAGGAACTAGTAATTTGAATTAGTGGAAAGTAAAACTGTTATTTAGTTATATATGTATATTTATAATAAATATAGATAAAAATTGATAATGTGGTATATTCCCCATTGAAAATCACCTACCGTTTTAATAAGGCCTGGGAAAAATCCAGTATTTTGAAGGAATGAATAGGAAGAATTTCAGTTAAAGATGATATCAGTATTCTTGAAATTTTTGAAAATTTAAAAACATTTAAAAACCTTTCCTTACCTCTTTCGTGTCTAGCTATAAAAGGTGCAATAAATATGTTGAAAAGGGGCTAATGACATCCCAGTATTTAACATTATCATTTTTAAGACTTCTATGAGCTACAATTAGATAATTACTGCTAATTAGTATATAAGGATAGCAGAATTACTAGAGTGTATAAGAGAGTCAGCAATATGTTGAATGTATTCATCCAGGGATCAGTGGGGCTGACATTTTCTTTGCTTTTTTTTGTTAACACTGAATAAAGACTTGCTCTTGGTCTTTATTAACTCCAAATGTGATTTTGCTTACAATTTTCATTAGTTTATATTTTACCCTATTCATATTTATGTCTTTGATATATTGCTCTTTCTTATATATAGCTCAAGGGACTTTAACATATTATACATGGAGAACTGAAATCTAAAACCAAAATTGCAAACTGAACTGTGAGGAATTTTTACATTTTGAAAGTTCTTTTTTACTCTTAAATATTGAATCTATTTTTGAATAATTTCTTATAAGAAGAAGAATGCTTAAAATCACAAATCCTTTCTAAGGATATGACCATTACATTGACTATGCCATCATCTCAAATGTAAAGGTAGCCTGGTTTATGTGTAAAAAGTAGAATGAAGGTAAATTAGGTCCATCCAGGTATAACAATGGACAAAAAGTTAAAGATGAAGAAGGGTCTATGCTAGTAACATTAAACTGTTAAAAAAAGAAATTAAAATCTCAAGTAGTCTGTTACATATTCTTTTAAAAATATAATGCTAGTTAAATTCATTTTAAAAAAGGAGCTAATCAATACCAAAAAAACAACCCAATCCAAAAATGGGCAGAAGACCTAAATAGACATTTCTCCAAAGAAGATATACAGCTGACCAACAAATACATGAAAGGATGCTCAACATCACTAATCATTAGAGAAATGCAAATCAAAACTACAATGAGGTATCACCTCACACCAGAATGGCCATCATCAGAAAATCTACAAACAATAAATGCTGGAGAGGGTGTGGAGAAAAGGGAACCCTCTTGCACTGTTGGTGGGAATGTAGATTGATACAGCCACTATGGAGAACAGCATGGAGGTTCCTTAAAAAACTAAAAATAGAACTACCATATGACCCAGCAATCCCACTACTGGGCATACACCCTGAAAAAGCCATAATTCAAGAAGAGTCATGTACCACAATTTTCATTGCAGCTCAATTTACAATAGCCAGGACATGGAAGCAACCTAAGTGTTCATCGACAGATGAATGGGTAAAGAAGATGTGGCACATATACACAATGGAATATTACTCAGCCATAAAAAGAAACAAAATTGAGTTATTTGTAGTTAGGTGGATGGACCTAGAGTCTGTCATACAGAGTGAAGTCAGAAAGAGAAAAACAAAAATGTGTTAATACATGTGCATATTAATGCATGTATGTGGAATCAAAAAAAAATGGTTCTGAAGAACCTAGGGGCAGGACAGGAATAAAGACGCAGATGTAGAGAATGGACTTGAGGACACGGGGAGGGAGAAGGGTAAGCTGGGACGAAGTGAGAGAGTGGCATGGACATATATACACTACCAAATGTAAAATAGATAGCTAGTGGGAAGAAGCTGCATAGCACAGGGAGATCAGCTCGGTGCTTTGTGACCACCTAGAGGGGTGGGATAGGGAGTATGGGAGGGAGATGGAAGAGGGAGGGGATATAGGGATATATGTATATGTATACCTGATTCACTGTTAAAAAGCAGAAACTAACACACCATTGTAAAGCAATTATACTCCAATAAAGATGTTAAAAAAAGAAAACAGGAGCTAAATGATACAAATGAATAGATTCTCATGGGCCCTGAATTACAACATTAACATTACTACTTTGTACTCTAAAATGTCAGGCATGTTCTTCTTCAGAGTTATCCTAGTAGATCTTTCTTCCTTGCTATTTATCCATAGCTACTAATACCAAATGAAATGTGATGCCTAAACGCATGGTGATAAGTATTAAGAAATTATTACTTGTACCATCCTCCTTTCATTCATTCTTTCAGTGAATGATGGACATCTTTATGATTCATTTCACCATAGGTCATTAAGATAATTATAGTAAAAATAAAACTGGGCTTCCCTGGTGGCGCAGTGGTTGAGAGCCCGCCTGCCGATGCAGGGGACACCGGTTCATGCCCCAGTCCGGGAAGATCCCACATGACGTGGAGCGGCTAGGCCCGTGAGCCATGGCCACTGAGCCTGTGCGTCCGGAGCCTGTGCTTCGCAACGGGAGAGGCCACAACAGTGAGAGGCCTGCGTACTGCAAAAAAAAAAAAACAAAACACCTGATTTTACCCCATGAATCCAAATGTGCTGCATAGTTATTGCGTTAAAGTGATTCCTTCTTTCTGGATCAGTGTCCATTTGTTTTGATGAGCAGTAGTTCTTTCTCTTTCCCTGGCCACGTATCACCACGGAGCATTATTTTTTAAAACAGGTGTTGGGACTTCCCTGGTGGTCCAGCAGTTAAGACTCTGTGCTCCCAATGCAGGGAGGCTGGGTTCGATCCTTGGTCAGGGAACTAGATCCCACATGCCGAAGTGAAGATTCTGCGTGCCACGAGTAAGACCCAGCACAGCCAAATAAATAAATAAATAAAATATTTTTTAAAAAATAAAATGAAACAGGTGTTAGGAACTCACTTCACTAAATGCAGAGCTCCCTGGACTAAGGTCTAGATTTCTTTATGTGTTCAAAATTCCTAAGGTGTTTGTCCTCTTTTTTAACCTAAAAGGCTTATCTTATTCTTGCTAAACTTTTAGTTTATTTTTATTACAATGATAGGAAACAAGAAAAAAAGGGAGAATTTATAAAGATCCCACCAGAATTTCCTCCAGTCTCTAGCTCCATAGATTACAAATCTTAACATTTGTTGTGCATCTTTCTGGACTGTTTCTATACAATAACGAAAGATGGATCTATGTATCTGAGCATACACATGTATAAATGTGCACCCATAAAATATGAATATACAATTACATATATGTATATGTGTGTATTATACATATACACACACACAATTTTAAAAACAAATACAGGTTTACATTAGTCATATATATTTCTTTTTCTCTCCAATATCTTCATATCTTTTAATAAATAACAATCTGCCCATCTCTTTTTAGTTACATCCTATATCCTTTCCTTCTTAACTGAGCTCCTTGAAAGAGTAGTGCAAACCCCTGGTCTTCACTTCCCAGGTACCAATCACTTCTAGTGGCACTATGCCTTGATAACATCACTCCACAGAAGCTTCTCTTGAAAAAGACACTGATGGTCTCTTTATGGACAAATTTAATAAACACTTTCTGGTTTTTTATCTTGGTATAAATCTAAGCTATATTGCCTAATGAATGACTTATTGTTCCTTATCTTTCGTTTTGTTTTCTGCTTCCTTATCTTCCTTGACATTCTTTCCTTACTAGTATTTATTCTTAGTCTCTTTCATGAGTTTCTCATTTTGCTCTAATGACATTTAGGGTCTTCCATGAGTCTTTAATTCTTTCCTCTCTATATATTCTTCCTTTGAGTGGTCTCATTCCCTCTCAGGGTTTACCCTACAATCATGCTAAATGATCCAGCCCTAACTTTCTAAGTATGGCCTATTCTGGAGCTAAAAATAATGCCAACTGCCCACTACTCCTGTGTCCTGTGGATTCGTCAAATCTGTCCTACCTCATATTGAGCTCCATCTCTGTCTGTGACCCACCTCCACCCTCCTCCACCCTGTGGTTTTCTTTGTATTCCATATGTTGCCAGTTAATAGTATTACCAAATTAAATTAGTTAGAAACCTGGAAGTTATCCCAAACTCTTACCTTTTCTAATCAATCTAGTTCCTGACAATTTTACTTCCTAAATATTTTGTTCAAATATTTCACTCTTTTTTTATTACCATCAAAACAGAGTTTTGAGGAAAGAAATGAGAGGCCACTTCTAACTATGTACAAGTTGTCTTTGAATCTAATCATAAATTAAGGCGTTGTAGGAAAAATAAATATTGAAGATAGTCTTGAAAGGTTGGGGAGTCCAGTCAGATAGAGGAATAGGCATAGAGAGGGGAGGAAGTAGAAGTTATTACTGATAGGGCAGTTTCAGACCAAACAGAGGCTTATGAATGCCAAGCTGTGGAATTTGAATTTTATTTTGGGATACGGCTATCATTGAAGAATTATCAGTAGAAGAGTGACAGGATTAGAGTTATGTTTTAGGGTTATTAATCTGACCACATGCATTGTTTGGGCTGGAAGGCAAAAAAATCTGAAGGTGGCAAAACCAGGTCAGAGACTTTTGAATAAAAATATAAGAAGTAAAAAAAGGTGTGAATTAGATTCCAAAGTGAATCAAAAGAAAGATAATACATTGAAGGACTTTTGTTATACTTCTAATTTAAGCTGAAAGAGACTTTACCAAGAATAAAGTGCAAATTCCTTTGGTTAATTATTTATACATTTTTCTCATTATGTAGAATTGTATTAAAATAAGGAGAGATTAATTAAACAGTAAAGTTTACATCTTCTAAAGTTGATTTAATAATTCTGCCTAATTCTTTATTTATTTTACAAAAGTATGTGAAAGAAAATACAGAAGTTTCAGATGACTTAGGAAAACAAATGGAAGTGTCAGCTTTCTGCGTGTGCCATTACATGCTCACCTAGAGTGGACAATGAACAAACTGACATCAGTCACCTTTGTTTGCCTTGTAAGATATACTTAAAGTATCCAAACACATTGGTTTCATTGCTGTAAATCCTGTTTAATAAAATTGATACTTCTCTTACCACACCTGCTATGTTCTGACAGTAAATAGTGCTATCTACTTAGTAAAATCAACGTTGTTGTAAGGCTTAGCAGATGTTTTAGGGCACAGACACAAACCTTATAATGAGTGAGTTCAAGAATAAATTTTAACATCAGTTTTGTCATTTTGTTCATTTAATTTTTTCTTCCTGATCTGTCTTGTAATTAAAGGGCCAGAGTGCAATGGTTTGAATATAGAGAGGCTTCTAAGATATATTTTGAAACAGATTATCTTCATAAAAGTATCTTCACATTAGATTTTGGAGTGTCCAGAGCAATAATTAACCCTAGCATTTTACATTTCTGTGACTGTTGATAGATCCTTTCATCACTCCTTAGAGGGAAAAGGCTAGAATTTGTTGTTTCTCTGAGACAGAAAAAAAAAAAAAATCTTTAAAGTATGATAAAGTTTCCTATTATATCTTTAATCATAACTCTATGACCACTATGGATACCCAGAATTAATCATTTCACTTATGTCCAGAAATGGAAAAATAAAAGCAAGCTGATGCTTTTAATTATTACACGAACTATGTAGCAAGAAGAGCTTGGGATTCCAAATTAGATAAGCCAGATTCAATCCAGGTTCTGCCATTTACTGGTTATGTTAGCTCTGCTGGTGGCCTAACATCTCTGAATCTTATTTTTCTCATGTATGAAAAATTCACAGAATGTTGTGGGAATCAAATAAGTAGTGCATAGCACATAGCCTGGCCTGTTTCTAAAACATGTGGTTCAAGAGATTAGTGTTTAGCAAATTATCACATTCACATAGTGATATTTTATCACTAATAATTTTGAGGAATTTAGTAAAAAATTATATATTTTATTGATTTATCAAATACCTATCACTTCTACTCTATGTCGTGCCTTTTCTAGGTACTAAGGATAAAGAAGTGAATAAGATAAATTCCCTGCTCTTGTAGAGCTTCTGTTCCAGTAAGTGTAAACCAAAAGTAAGGTGATAAACTAACAAATATATAATATTTCAGGTGGTAATATGTTTTATGAAGAAAGGTTAAGTAGGTTAAGGAGAGGGAGGAAGACGTAAACTGGAGGCAGGTATTAGTTTAGATAGAATTGTTAAGGAATGAAACTCAGACTAGTGAAAATTTAAGCAGAGACCTGAATGAAGCAAGCAGGAGGATTATTGGAGTCCTTCCCCAGTGAAGGAAATGAGCTTAAAAATGGCACGGAGATGGGAAAAGTCTTGGCGTGTTAACTCTCACCAGAATTCTACTAGGTAATACATTACTTCACCCAGCAAGTCTTAAAGGTGTTAATTAAGAAGCAATGTATATGTGATATTGAGGTCAGAAAAGTGTTAAAGATGTAACCACATAGAAATTTTCTATATAAGAGGCTGAAGCACAGGATGAAAATGTCTATACACATCTCACACACAGCATATTTAAATTTAATGGTAAGTGAAGTTCATTAGAGTAAACTTAAGGATTTAAATGATGAAGTACTAAAGAATCTTAGAAGTAATGTTGAAGGAATTATTAACCTTGAAACTAATTAATTCAACTATGGAATATAATTCAAAATTCATCTGCTTTGAATTTCTTCCAATTTTTCATATATCATCTTCTCTGATAACTAGTATGTCTACCTTTTGTGGGTTTTTGTTTGTTTGTTTTTTTGCATGTGTTTTATTGTTTTGTTTTTGTTTTAAGTAGTGGTGATATAATGACCTACGAGGTGAAACCTGAAAAAACAAAACAAAACATATATATGTACATAATTTGTTAGAGCTAAAGCAGCACCTTCCTGGACTCGCATTTTTTTTAAAAGCTTCTATTTCAGTCTTTGTGTGTGTGTGAAAAGCTCTTATTTATAGAAGATACTACTTCAAATCACATTTTACCTTAATTTGTGGATTTTTATGTGATGTACATAAAACACTAGAATTAGGCCCCACTTAGTTAATACACAGTTATGTGCCTAACTTCTTTTTTTCTTCTTCCATTTTTTTTTCTTTCAAATATAAGATCTCCATCTGGTTTTGAAAACAAATCAAGTTTTTTCACTCTATAGGAATTAGGCTCATAGAAATAGTGCTTGCATTCTTGATTCCCAAACGTTTATAGTATCCTGGGTACCTTCCAAATTTGAGGTTTTACGGTAGACATCATAATCTATTCCAGGGAGATACAGTAAGTTCCTGGTCTTAAAATCAGGAACTAAATTTGTATTCTTATTTTTGTTGCTAGCTAACTTGGTCATCTGGCACAAGTAAAAACTTTTTGGACTTCACATTTTTGTGGAATATGCAGTGGTTGAATTAATTTCTAAAGTGTTCTGTATCTTAACCATCTCAATTATATAGTATTTTAAAATATTCAGTTATTAAATGCTATATGAAATTCCATTGTTTTAACCATTACTTGTTTTAAATACTTTCAGAAACCCAAACATAATGTTGAATATCGTTTATACTTTGACATTCTCGGTTGCATATTCAGAGTAGACTATTAAAAAGTGTAAATATTTTAAACTTCTCCAAACTCACCTACTCACAAGCTGCTAGATTTCCTGCCTCCATATTTTATTATCTATTTTATTAGTTTGAATTTTTTATCTCTAGTTGTATTTTTTCTATACATTTATTTTGTCTTCTTTACTGTATTGTAAACTCTATGAAGATAAAATATATATCTATTGATTACATCCTTTGATTTTTAGCACAATATGCAAAGCAGTCATGTATAAATAAATACATTGACAGATTCTTTCTTAATCAAGGACAATGGATAATAGGAATGATTCTTAGACTAGTCTTACTATGACATTGATTTATTATTGTTGTCAAGTAAAAGGGCCATATACAGAAATCCAACCATAAAAACTAGTGATCGATTTCCTTAAGCATCTTACATTTGAATTCAATTTATGTCCTATTAAATTAAGGGGAAATAAGTCAGGTAATGTCATGTCATGTAAATGCCTGATCTCACTTTTATTTCCATAGCAACCTGATTTAATATAAATATCATCGTGCAATAAAACTAGATTAAATCAAAGAAAAATGGTATTGGAGAGTAAAAAGGACTTTATCTAAAACTGCTACTCTGTCAATCTCTTCTTTCAAGTTTTCTCCAAAGTAAAAGTACCATTTCAAAGGATATATGGCATAAGAATACCTGCTCTTTGTTAGAGTAAGATTAAATTTACTCATTTAATTGTTTTTCTGCCACATTTCGTTTAGATTCTAGGGTAAGAGTAAACAAAGTTCTTTGTTTCTCTAATATATATTTTAATATACATTTTTGTTTCGAAATTCTGTACTAGAAGCAGAGGCTGAATTCATATTAATCTTGACATGTTTATATTTTAAAATCTTTAATGAACAAATTTGCAAGAGTTATTAAACCTAAGAAAGAAGTAATTCTGTTTTATAGATATATATATAGAGAGAGATAAAGAGATAGATAGATAATCTCAGTAACAGTTTGGCAGTTGAAACTGATTTTAAATATAATTGTGTTCCAGATTGCCACTGCAGTTAAATGTTTAGGAAAATAAACTTTTGACCACTTTCTCTTTATGAGAAACAGAAACAACTGCTAGTATACATTCACACTACCAGAGATCACTCAACCTTAGCAATAATAGAAAAGCAGTTTCAATTTAATCATTCTTTTTATACAAATGGGATGGAAAATTCTTGTAGATTATTGTTAGTGGACTACTAACTGGATATCTTCGCATGGCTTAAAACAGGTGCCAGAAATTGGGATTCATATTCTCTCTTCCTGGTACTTACAATTGATTCATTCTGTGGCTTAGGGTTTAAGCATATGTGAATTACTCACCTTGTGAACTGGTTGGATGCCTATTATGTTTGTTTATCTCTTTAGTAAATGATCTTTTATTCATAGTCAGTAACTATTATAAATATTAACCCATTGCCTTAAAAGGATGTATAACCAAAAAATGTTGATTTAGCACCCACTAGTTACATTTTTATATTTGAGACATTATGCTGTTTAATTATTAATTTAGTTGATCAGCTTATATACTAGTAATACCATGATAAAGATAAAACACTTAAAAAGTGATTATAGGGCTTCCCTCGTGGCGCAGTGGTTGAGAGTCCGCCTGCCGATGCAGGGGACACGGGTTCGTGCCCCGGTCCGGGAAGATCCCACATGCCGCAGAGCGGCTGGGCCCGTGAGCCATGGCCGCTGAGCGTGTGCGTCCGGAGCCTGTGCTCTGCAGCGGGAGAGGCCACAACAGTGAGAGGCCCAGATACCGCAAAAAAAAAAAAAAAAAGATTATACTTAAAATTAAGCCTAGAATAAAATATGATTTTACAAATAGTAATGTGACAGCCCATTAAATAGACATTTTGCAAATCTTATTATATTTCAGAAAACAGGATAGTTTGAAAATTAATCTAATTATGAACCTTTCTAACTCTATAGATTATGGTTTCATGTATATTTATCTCCTATTCTTTCCAACTTCTCCGACCTTCCACTTTTCTCTAACATAGTTTATTAATGGCAAAGAGTATGGGACAATGAACTAAAGATAGAGTGAAAAAATTAAGAGAGATAGAATATGTTATTACATGAAAAATAGTTGGATTCTTTTGGGGGTACATTAACTCATTCCATTAAGATTTTATTCTGAGTCATCCTCAGAATACTGGTTCTCTGTGTCTTATATTCTTCTTCATCAAAATGGCGGTAGGAATATTTTCTCACTGGGTAATTATAAAGATTAGATAATTCATGAGAAGTTCTAAAAATGCTTCTTTAATTAATCTTTCATTTATTAATCCTTCTTATTAAGTCTTAGTCATCCTGCTCTCAAATCCCATATTTTGCACATTAATATTTTGCCTTTCAATACATGAGCCTTAGTGCAGGTAACCCCAAATAGCAAGTATTTCCAAAGAAGCAACCGTATTGAATTCTTGTGACTTAAAGAAGCTTCCTATAGTTGCTGACATTAATTGCAAGAAATAACTATGTACTACATAAGCATGTCAAAAAGACAAAGTTCTGGGCTTCCCTAGTGGCGCAGTGGTTGAGGGTCCGCCTGCCAATGCAGGCGACATGGGTTCGTGCCCCGGTCCGGGAAGATCCCGCGTGCCGTGGAGCGGCTGGGCCCGTGAGCCATGGCCTCTGAGCCTGCGCGTCCGGAGCCTGTGCTCCGTGGCGGGAGGGGCCACAGCAGTGAGAGGCCCGCGTACAGCGAAAAAAAAAAAAGACAAAGTTCTGATGTGGGAAGAAACTGAAAAATCCAATAACATTTGTAAACAAAACTGAGTGAAAAGAGTTAAAAACCAACTTAAAAATCAGTTTGTTTCAAAAAAACTGACTTTTGGAGGTAATGATCATTGTTTTGTATTTCAGAAGCATTGAGTTTAGAAAACAATATATGTTAATGGTTTTGTACATTTGTCTTTTCTCATATATATTTTAAATAATCAGTAATTGATTTTGGAATAATGATTCAGGTAAATTTCTGGTTGGAAAGAAAAGAGATGACTGACCATCAAGTGTGATTTTCTATGGCTAATATACACATACTGCTATTAGGTGGGGCTTTCCCCTCCCATTTTAACATATGCCTTTTAGGTTTTTATGTTTTCTATAATGACTTCTCACTCAAGGATATCCTTGATATCCTTTTTATTCTTTTTTCATCTGTATTAAAGAAAGAGTTATGTGGAAATACATACTGTATATGTCCCTTTTGTTCATACCTCTAGACATGACCTTAGATTCCCTATGCCTTGTGTGGAACAATTTTTGTAAGCTCAAGTTTCCATTCAATTACATGACATCTCTATACTGATCCCATGTCTATTCCTATACTCTGTAAGCTGAAGCTTGCTTCTTCCTGATATATTTCCACCATCATTGTCAGCAACTTAGTATCATATCCTCATGAGCTAACTATAATGCTTGCCTAGGTAAATCCCCTTCAGTCCTTCCTGAAAAAGCTGTCATTGCAATTTACACTTTTTATTCTTGTCTGCTTCCTCGATTTAATAGTGATTATGATGATGATAATGATAATGATGATTGGAATATCTACTTCTTATTTGGTGTTTGTCAGTTCTAAGTGCTTTATACATATTAACACATTTATATTTACAATAAGTCCATGAAGTATGTACTATTATCATCCTTATCTTATAGATAAGGAAACTGAGCCATAGACTGCCTAAGCAGCTTGCCCATGGTGACAAAGAAGCAAAGTTGGAAAAAAAAATAACATCTGAAGTAACTCATTAAAAGTCTATGAGTATATAATTTCTGAAAGCCTGACTATGGTCTGCATTAGTCTTTTCATGTCATGGGCTTATTGCCACTCTGTATAGCAAACATTTTATAGTACTCCTATCACTATCTTGAAATATTATTTATGCAAATATAAACTATCTGTATATGTGGTTTAAATAAAATTGATATATTGCCCTAATTTTAAAGAAAAATAAAAGGAAATTAATTTACAATAAAAATTTGTATTTTAAGTTTTAAATGTTTGGGCTCGACTACACTAAAATATTTAAGTAAGTAAATCTGGTTCTTGTCTATACGTAGAATCAACATGAGTTAGGTATATTGTATTGCAGATCTGTATAGCATACAGGTGTGTTCCATTGGTGACCTGATTTTCCAAAATGATGCTCTTGGTAAAATTTTGAATGAAATAAAGTAAAATTCTTCTAGTGATTTACACAGTAATTACATTGATGGAAAATTCACCATATACAGTTGTCCCTCAGTATCTGTGGGGGATTGGTTCCAGTCCCACTATGGATACCAAAATTCTCAGATGCTCAAGTCTCATAGTTGGCCCTCCATATCCATGGTTCCACATCCACAGATTCAACCAACCATGAATCATGTAGTACTGTATGTATTTATTGAACAAAACACACATGTAAATGCACCAGCAGAGTGAAACACGTATTGTTCAATGGTCAATTGTTCTGTGCAAAAAAGCCTTTTTGTTTACATTAAATGTTTAGGTTAGGTTCTATGCTTGGATGTTTATATACATGTTTTTTACTTCATGAATGCCTGGTTGAATATTCAAAGGTTAAGAAAGATATAGTATAAATCTTTCTTGGGTGGTAGGGACCCATAGATTTTAGGTAATCCAACATCTTTGACTCCTCATAAAGTGTCAGCTTCAATACCCCCAATTAGTCCCAGAATTTTATAGTACACCAGGTCTAGGGCATGATACGACACCTGTTGAGAACATCTGAATTAGGTAATTTCTGACAATTCAACAATTTGATACTATTTATATTTTTATACGAAAAATCTCATGTTTTTCTTTTCTTTCTGAGTTAGGAAAAATACTAAGCACACAAACTCTTAGGTCAAAAGTACATCCCTTTTATACAATTCTGACGACTTAGAAAATGAATTCCTTTTTGTATCTTTAAAAGCATAACACTTACTGAAGGAAGAAGGAGTGGTCAAGAATTTTTTGTGTATTTATTTGAAGCCAGGCTTTCGAATGCTAAAGTTGAGCACTGTTGATTTGAAATGGCGTTTGATCTTTTTAGTCCCAGTCTTCACCTTTGCCTGCAAACTAAAATAGAAGAGAGAAGAAATGTAACTTGTTTGCTCTGAGTTTGGAAGCAATGTGATAGTAGTAGTAGTAGTAGTCACAACAACAACAATAATAATTTAACAGCTAGCACCAGAATTCCTTTTATGGGAGAAACGTTTTCTTTGTTTAGGAAACGGGTCTTCTGGGTCTTTTGCCTCTCCATAAAACTTTATAATTGGCTTGCCAATTACACAAAGTAAGTTGCTGGTGTTTTGACTGGGATTGCGTTGAATCTATACATGAAATTGGGAAGAATTGACGTCTTGAAAATATTGAGCCTTCCTATCCATGAATGTGGAATATTGCTCCATTTATTTAGTACTCTGATTTGTTCATTAGAGTTTTGTAGTTCTCCTCATCTAGATCATTTAAGTATTTTGTTAGAGTTATACCTAAGTACACTTTTTTTAGGTGCTGATATAAATAGTACTGTGTTTTAAATTTCAAATTCCACTTGTTCATTCCTGACAATATAAGAAAGCAGTTGACTTTTATATATTAACTGGGTCTCTTGAAACCTTGCTATAATTGCTTATTACTTCTAGGAGTTTTTTGTCAATTCTTTCAGATTTTCTGCATAATCATGTCTTCTGTGAATAAACAGTTTTGTCTTCCTTCCCAACCTGTATACCTTCCATTTCCTTTTCTTACCTTATTGTATTATCAAGGACTTCCCATTACTGTTGAAAAGAAGTGATGAAAGGGGATATCCTTGCCTTGTGTTTGATCTTAGTGGGAATGCTTTGAATTTCTCACCTTTAAGTGTGATGTTAGCTGTAGTTTTTTGTAGATAGTCTTTATCAAGTTGAGAAAGTTCCCTTCTATTCCCAGGTTACTGAGAGTTTTATAATGAATGGTTATTGGATTTTGTCAAATTCTTTTTCTGCATCTATTAATATGATCATGTGATTTTTTTTTTTAGCCTGTTGATGTGATGGATTATATTAATTGATTTTTGAATGTTCAACCAACCTTGCATACTGGGATAAATCCCACTTGTCATGGTGAATAATTCTTCTTATATGTTGTTGAATTTGATTTGCTAATATTTTGTTGAGGATTTTTGCATCTATGTTCATGAGAGATATTGGTCTGTAGTTTTCTTTTCTTGTAATAGCTTTGTCTGGTTTTGGTATTAAGGTAATGATGTCCTGATAGAATAATGAGTTAGGAAGTATTCCTTCTGCTTCCATCTTCTGAAAGACATGTAGACATTTGATATAATTCCTTCCTTAAATGTTTGGTGGATTCACCATCTAGGCCTTAGACTGATTAAAGAGTCCCAGTTGGGTCTCTTGTAGATCAGTGCTCCTAAAATTTTAATAGACAGTGAATTACCCAGGAATCTGTTAAAATGTAGCCTCTGATTCAGTAAGTCTAGAATGGGTCTGAAATTGTGCAAATCTAATAAGCTTCCAGGGGATGCTGTAGGTCTGTGGTTCATGCTTAGGATTTTAGAAGGTCCTGCATTCTGAGTTTTCTTCTCCATTCCTGTTTCCTGTGGTAGGTTTTATTTTGCTAGGATCTCTTATCTTCAGCATTTCTGTAAATTAGAAATAAGCTTATAAGCTTGATTGGATTTATGTAAAACATTTTTTTGCCATAATACATAATAGCTAGTGTTGTGTACTTCATATTGCATCACATGAAGAAACACATGTCATGTTGTTCCACTGTTAATTACGCTATTTTATCATTTGGTTAAGATGATGATTGTCAAATCTCACCACTGTTAAAGAGTTTTCCCCCTTTTGCATTTGACCTGTTATCTGTGGGGTGATATATTAATATCATCCATGTATCTTGTTTTCCAACAATCTTCCTCCTAGTGTGTGTGTGTTTGTACTAATATTTCCACTAAAACAGAATATGTAAACACCACCACCAATAATAATAATCAACCTAGTATGTTGTAAACTTGCATATAATTTATTGATAATAGGTTTAAGAACAAACAATTCATTCCAGACTTTGGGGCTGCATTTAGTAAAAAAGAAACAAAGCAAGCAAACAAAAAAGCAAACACCCAAACTTTATCATTCTTAAATAATCTTTGTCATACTCCCTTCTATGAAAAAGACCAAAAGAATGCAGGCACAACCAGCAGGGGAGTTAAAAAAGCGACCTTACCGAAGCAGTCCTGAGAGAATAGCTCTCAGTTTTTTCCCCTCCTCTGCCTCAAGCAGGAGAATGGATGCCAATGCCCAGGAATGTGGCAGGCCCAGGAGTTCTGTTACTGTCCCTCGCGCGGGCACTTCCTTGACTCGGGGCTCTATGGTTTTGCAGTTTAAAACCGCCAATAAGAAAGGACGGTTTAAAGTCAACTGTCGTTTCACTCATTTCAGTTGCACATGGAATAGAAAGCAGAAGACAGGAAACGTGTACTGCTTCTGCACTGATTCCAGTGAGAGGGCGCGGTCTGTGGAGACAGGGCCTGAACTGTCACTGGCCAGTGGGAGCCTCTTCAAGCTGACTTCTGTGTTCTTTTGACATAAATCCACTGGGGAGGTGAGGGGTGTTGGTAATTCCTTGCTTTCTGGAAAAACTACATTTAACATGTTTGTATTTTTCCTGCCCAGATTTGTTGTCAGCTGTTTTCTCAAAGATCTCTGATTCCTTTTAGTAGGAAATGGTGTCTGCAAAGCAGGACATAGTCACTAGGTGAGATTATTGCTTGTGGGTTGTCATTACTTCTAGGTTTGTTTTAGTGGATCATTTATTCACTTTGATAAGATCTTACTTGCTTCATATGTCACATTTTGCTTGGCCAGATTGCAATCCAGATAAAATTTTTGAAGAAGGGCACATAAGTAGCATACTTTTCAGGCTGTGGTAATGGTATGAATCAAAAAGAATATAGCAGAAAGACTTTGAAAATGTATGTTGCTTTGGCACATGGATAAATGTAGTCAGATATAGAACTCAGGCACCATATCTTTTTCTCGAATTCAGCAGATGTTGGTTGTTCTACTATCTTCTGTTTCTATATTTGATGAGTCTGAGAGTTAGTTTTTTCTTGTGGTTGGTTGTAAGTGATTTAAAAAAAACAAATTCCTACACAGATAATAGGATTCTTTGAAATTAAATTATTTGATAAATAGTTTCTGAAATTAAATGACTTCATTTTCATAATAGTATGATTATACCTTCTTTGGTTATCAAGAAACATTTATAGTTTCATGTTAGCACTTGAGCTAGAGAGCTACATTTATTTAAAGTTAAGGTGGGGAGGAATATGTTATCCTGGGCAGCAGTCTGAAAATTTTTCTCTGTAATTTCTTAAGTATTAATACCTGTGATTAGCTTTGAGCGGTACATCTTCTGCTTCCTCCCACTGCTTTCATGGAAACCAGCTACATTTTTGATAAAATGGGTGAGACCAACTCCCTGAAGCATACTGACATTTTGTACTTCACCACGTATTTTCATTTCACTATTACTACTGTTCCATAAATGCAAAGGTGACTTCCTTTCACATCTCATCTTTCTTCGTTTAGAGGGTTGTGATTCAGGGACAGGGGAGAAGGGAATGGGGAACAATTTAACTAAGTAGTTTCTTTAATTATTTCCCACATTGTCTTATTTCCTCTTATGATGAAAGAAAGGACCCAAAGTGGTAGAGAGTTTTCAGCCTGCTCCTTGCCAAGCTCCTTTATAAGCCTCCTTTAGACTTCACTCCACATTTACCCACCACACTACATTGTGCTCATTTGCAGCAAAATTGTTCATAACACTGGTTAATTCTTCCAGTATTTTTTTCCAAATTGTATTTTCATCTGACTAATATTGTTTTAACTTTATGTTATTAGTTTGAGGCTTTTCCTACTTTGGGTGTTGGATGTTTTATTTTGTGGGGATTTATTCCATAGGGTATCCTGAGGGAGGGGAGGATTTTAAATGTGTACTTGGGATGCCACTATCTTCAAGCCCAGAGAAACTTAAAGGGTGATTTTGCACCTCTAGAAACCAGCATTCACTTCAGGAATAATTCCATGTGCATTCTGATCTGCCCATTCAATACTTTAAAATTCAAACTCCAAGAGCAGTTTGGATACAAAAGAAAATTGTGCTGAGTTGCATTCTTTTTTCTTCATATGCCCTATTTAAAAATTACAGTACACGTTACCACATTAGGGATTCTATTTATATCTAGATAAATCTAGTCAGGTACTAGAGATTCCAAGTTTACTTGCCAAAACCAATTGCTATTTATGAACATCAAATGTAAGCAAATCTTATTCTATTTCAGAGTACTCACATGTCAGACCCAAGCAAGTGCAATGTATTTTCACGTTTTGAAACAGTATTCTCAATCTAGAAGACAGAGGCTGAGGCATTTCTCCTATTGAAAAATTTCAGGTCAGGTTGAAGGATACATTATGGTCGAGTTCCAATCTAAAACTTTTATTATATAACGGGAATTAATACAGTTTGTACTCTTGTGTCTGGTTTCTTTCATTCAGCATAATGTTTCTAGATTTATCCTTGTTGTATAAGTAGATTATTCCTTTTTTATTGCTGAATAGAATTCCACTGTATGAATTGCCATAATTTATGCAGTATCCTATTGATGGACATCTGGAATGTTCCAGCTTTTTGCTATTATGAATAAAACATCTATGAACAATCTTATCTTTTTATATGTCATTTCCCTTGAATAAATTCTTAAAAATGACATTGCTAGGTTACTAGGTAGATGCATATTTATTTTTATAAGAAACTGCCTATTTCTAAATTGGTTGTGCTATTTTATATTCCTGCAAAGAATATATGAGAACGAACACATTTTTCTAATATCCAATATTGTCAGGTTGTTTTATTTGTTTGTTTTTAGCCATTCTGGTGAGTGTGTAGATATATTGTAGTTTTAATTATACTTCTCAAGCTTATAGTTAAATATCAAATCAGAAAGCAGGACTAATGTAGTTTGTAATTATTATACTTTACCTGTATATGTAATAAAATTTCATTTATACTTGTCAAAATATAACTTACAAAGAATAGGTAAAACATCATGACCTATATATAAATGTAAAATGAGCATATGCCAGATATTTTATTGATTGAGAGAACCAGTAAAATGCTACAATCAATTCAGAGGAAAGTTTAAAATCAGTGTCATTTATAGGCTAGAAATTTACAAATAGATGCAAAACTGGATTTTTCCATGGGGTGGGTTGGGGGAATCAAGTATTTCTTTATTGGACAGACTTTTATTTCTGTGACTATAAGCAAGAATTATTTGCATTGCTTTCAGTTACCTACAGCTTACAGGATTGTAAGTAGCTTGAAGAAAATGATACAAAGGCAAAAACCCTTGAATCAGATAACCTTGAAGGATGTGCTCTAACAATTTTCCTTTGAATACACTCAGTAATTTTTTGTTCCATTTTAAAACCTTTCACAGTTTCCCCCTACATACATACGCTTGGTGTTAAAATAATCTGTTTGCAATTCCAAGAAATAAAAATGCTTAATGGCCAATTCTGTGTGTGTATATGTGATATCAGGAGGCATACTGACTATCCTTTCTCACATGAGGTCATACTAATTCTTTAAGTTAGGCACCAAATCAGGTAGTACATGGACTTTATTTTTTCTGACATTTTTCTAGAACTAAGAAAGATGCTTATAAAGAAAATTATATATTATACACACAGATACATACATATTCCCTTAACAGAATTAGGACTACTGTTTTGAAATTTTAGTAATATATAAAGACTACAATTTTACCTATTTAGAAAAGTGATTATATTCTTGGGATGTCATCATTTATCCTTATCCATGGAAAGTTATGGGATGTGTCTAACTTCAGGTAACTTAGCAGCTTTGCACTGACTTGATCAATTTTACATTGGAAGTTTTATTCACACACACACACACACACACACACATATGGCATGGCCACTGTAGAGTCTATAGTCCTCTTGCATCCTGAGTTGTCCATGTGGACTTGTCCTCTAAATTAATGTGAGATGAGGAGAATCTTCTAAATGTGTACCAACTGTGTAGAGAAGAAGAGTTAATCAACTAATGAATATATTAAGCAAGCAAGGGCCATAATGGAGGGAAAGGGGACATGCTATTCAGTTAAATGATTGTCTTTTGTTGTACTCCTAACAAAGTCATCAATTTAATAAGTTACTTCTGGTTGCAATATTAGGTTGACAACCTATAATTTATTCAGTCATTTGGTATAATTTCATTGTGATTCTACTGAATGTTAGCCACTATTCTAGGTATTTAGGTTACAGAAAATAGTGTTCCTGAAAACAGCCTGTCAGAGGAGATGGACAAGTTAAAAATTTTTTGATAAAATGCAGTGTGTTGAGATAGAAATTATTTTTTTCAGATAACAGTGTCAATTTTAGATGAACTATAAAAGATGTGCTAATTTCTCTTTGAAAAGCAGGTGGTTTAACTTTGAAAGGAAACACTAATTTAAATTAATCTAGTTAAGTGCCTTATTTTGATATTCTAAAATAGACTGATTTCTTTTTCAAGACTTTATAAATCAGAATTTTAATTAAAATATTTGGGCATAAACGTGGATACAGATTCAGTTGTAAGAAATCATACAGAGATATCCCATGTATTTCTTACCCGGTTTCTCCCAGTGATGACGTCTTGTAAAAAACTATATTACCATAATGTCACAACCAGGATGTTTACATTGATTTGGTCTACTTACTAAACAATCTGTCATCACAAGGATACTTCTTGTTGCCCTTTTAAAGTCATACCCATTCCCTCCTCAATTCCCCTGACCCTGACCTCTGGCGACCACTAATCTGTTCTCTATTTCTATAACTGTATAATTCATAATGTTATATAAATGGAATCATACAGTGTGTGAGCATTTAGTACTGGCTTTTATCACTCTACATTATTCCCTGAAAATTCATCCAATTTATTTTGTTTATCAATAACACATTTTTATTGCAGAGAAGTATTCCATGATATGGATGTACCATATCATACCAGTTTGTTTAATCATTCACCTTTTGAAGGGCATCTGTGTTGTTTCTGGTTTTTGGCCATTACAAATAAAGCTCCTAATCATTCATACCTGCATTCATTTGCAGGTTTTTGCATGAAAACACATTTTTACTTCTCTGGATTAATGTGTGAAATTGCGTTTTGCTGGATTGTATGGTAGTAGTATACTTATTTTCCAAGAAACTTTTAAATTGTTTCCAGAGTGGCCTTGCCATTTTATATTTCTACCAGCAGTGTGTGAGTGATTTAGTGTCTCCTTATCCTCGCAGCATTTGGAGTTGTTACTATTTTTTATTTTAGCCATTTTGAAAGGAGTAAAATGATATTGTGATTTAAGTTTGCATTTCCCTAATAGCTAATGATGCCGACCATTTTTTCATGTACTTATTTGCCATCTGTATGTCTTCTTCTGTGAAATATTTATTCATGTCTTTTGTCCATTATCTAATTGGATTTCTTTTTCTTTTTACTGTTAAGGTTTAAGAGTTATTTATGTATTCTTGATATGAGTCCTTTGTCAGGTAGCAGTTTGCAAATATTCTTTTTCCTGTCTGTAGGTTGTCATTGCATCCTTTGGCAGGATGTTTCTCAGAGAAAATTTTTAAAAGTTTGTATTATTTATATATAGTTTACTTATAAGTACTGCGGATGTGGAATAAATTGTAGTATAAAGAGATACACAAAATATTAGGGCAATTCTATAAACCTTCTGGTGGCAGCTATAAGAAAACGTAAAGAACTAGAGAACCAGCACTTTAAATGTTTTCTCCAGTAACTGCTGTGTACAAAGTCATGAAGCAGACTAGGATTTGGTGTTTCCATTCCATTTCCTATTCCATCTCCTTTTTCCCCTAGCTTTATAGAAACTCTTCAAGAAAAATCTTGATAAAAACATTCATGCTTAAGGCTGAGAAGTGCTAGTAACAATGTTAATAATCTCATTTTAAGAGGAGACTGTGGTTTAAACCAAAAGAATATTGGATAGAGGTAGGATTTTTTTCTTTCTATGGCAGGAGCTGGTGAAGCAATGAAGAAATATACATATCGATATTTGGTATCTACTGTATGTAGTTACAATATTCTGTATTTTTCATGTGTTATTTATATGGATCAAGTTGTTTCCACAAAGATTCATGTCACCCCAAACCTGTGAATGTGACCTTATTTAGAAATAAGGTCTTTGTAGATGTACTACAGTTAAGATGAGGTCATACTGGATTATAATGTGCCCTAAATCCAAGATGACTGATGTCAATATATGAAGAAGGAAATTTGAACACAGAGATACAGGTACACAAGAGAATGCCATGTGAACACAAAGGCAGAAATTGGAGTTATGCTGCCACACGCCAAGAAATGGCAAAAATTGCCAGCAATCACCACAAGCTAGAAGAGAGGTTTTTGTTATGCCAGTCCTGGGAAACTAATACATTGACTATCAGAATCTTAGCCAAAGAAGTTTCAGATATGTGAAACTGAGTTTTGAGAGATTAAGTGATTTGTTCTGTTATATAGGTTTGTAAGGAGTGAGACTGTAACTTTAATTGAAGCACTGTTTTCTGAACAAAGCTCATGTTATTACCATTACCCTAGCTGACTGATGTTTTGGGAATATGTAAATTTATGATGTAGAGGGAGGTAAATTATTTCCAACATTTCCCTGAATGTGCAATTCACTCATAGGTGTGCTGTTGTGCATGCACACGTGCACACACACGCACACACTTTCAAACATGTCACTTCATACCTAGTAAATATGAATAGTTTAATTAGCCTTATTAAAGGACCAGGTTTTATAATCACAAGACAAATCATTAGGAGAAAGAACACAGCATCAGACCATAAGAGTAAAATAGTTGATTAAGTGACATACATGATAGATTACTGGGTAAAGTGAGTGTTTAGAAATAAAATAAGATCAATGCCAAAACTAAGTCATAAAACATGGGAGCAGGGCTTCCCTGGTGGCGCAGTGGTTGAGAGTCTGCCTGCCGATGCAGGGGACACGGGTTCGTGCCCCGGTCCGGGAAGATCCCACGTGCCGTGGAGCAGCTGGGCCCGTGAGCCATGGCCGCTGAGCCTGCGCGTCCGGAGCCTGTGGTCCGCAACGGGAGAGGCCACAACAGTGAGAGGCCCGCGTACCGCAAAAAAACAAAACAAAACAAAAAAAACCCCAAACTCCTTAAGAATTGCATATTGAGGATCCTAGAATTAAAAAAATAGATGTCAAAGTTCATATTTTTCCTCCCCTTCTATTGATATTTTTTTTTTCTTCAGTTGCTTTATTGGTATCTACGAGTGAATGAAAGAAATATATTTAAAGAACCTGGTATTATAGTGCTTGTGAGTACTCCATTCAATCCACGAGTGTAACTTATTTTAACAAATAAAATATTATGCTAACTTTGACTTTTGAAATTGTGAAATATGGAGGCTGTTTGGAAAGTTTGGAAGGATAAACATACTTTTAGGTTAAAGGAATTAATATTCTTCCAGGTATTCTTAATATATCACATGTATAAAGAAGATATTTTATTCTTGAATTCTGGGTATTATTTTAAACTGAAGGTCTGTTTTTTGCCATCAAGTCTGGATATGCACCACACTTTTGAAAGCTATTTATTTTTCATGAGTATTTTTGGTAATATTAGACCATCTTTCTTCAGCCGCCCCCAGCACTTATATTTTAAACTACGAATAAGGTTGATAGGGTTTGTTTCTGTGAGTAGGCTGAAAATTAATCTTCAGCCCAAAAATGATACTCCTAGAATCATAATTATTATTTTTTTTCTTTTTATTTGAGACTTCAGGCATAAGAATCTGTTTTGGAATTAATTCTTCTCTATGTATTTGGTTTATAATTATTATATGCATGCATTACATCCATTAACATCCATTATTTTATTTCCTTCAATTTGTGAAACTAAATTAAATGTTCTTATTTATTGAATGCATAGATCATAGACTCAGATAGTACAAATGACTGTAAAGTTTATTGTAAGTGAATTGCATGGCTTCAAGCCACTGTTATATCTTTATATTCCTTTTCCTCTTTAATCTTTGAAAATAATTGTTTTAGTATATACATAATAAAGCCATCATTCATCCTTTATTTCATATAATGGATTAAAAACATGTGACTGGTCTTTAATCCAAGTTATGTTATATATTGCACAACTTCTAGGTATGACAATTCAGGTTTCAAGTCATCATCTCGAAATCTAATTGTCTTCTAAACAATCCATAGAATTATTGAAAAGAGGGACTGTTCTTTTGACCTACATAGAGAACTGTACACATACTGTAACCTTGACTTAAGTGAGGTATGCTGTTGAATTCTGGTTTAAGATGAGAATTTGAGAATACTTCTTGTTTGTACCCTCATCCCACCCAACTTCTCAGTTCCTGTTGAAATAATTTAAAGTATATTTAAATTAGATCAAAGATTTCTGGAAAACAACAAAGGATGCCAAATGTTTGGGAGATTTTCTTTGCATTTTGATTTTAGGGTTGATTAATTCCTGTTTCTCAGTTTCTTCCTTTGGAAAAGAGTAACAGTGGCACCTACTTCCTTAAATTTGTTGTGAGGATTGAATTAGTCAATGTATATGAAGCATTTAGAAGAGCGTTTGTCACATGGCAAATGCTATAAAAATGCAAACTATTATTCTTATTATATTCTAATGGGAAGAACATACAATTCTACAAATCTATACAGTAAAGTGAAATGAGCCTATTAATTTGACATATTGTATAACGTGGGAACATATATGTGTCTAATGAAAACATATGCCTTTATTTTTAACATATTGTTTCTAAGGGAGAAATAATAGATGCCTTTTTAAAAATGAAACACTATTTGTTGAAGAATGGTTTAGAACTACACTTACCTGGAAAGCTCAGAAACCTAGATTTCAGGCACCATGCACATTCTATGCGATCATTTACATGAACCATCTGGAATCTGGCATCTGTATTCTAGATTTATGTTTTAGTGCCTGAGAAGCCTTTTAAAAAGCTCTAAACCTTTGTGTTTTGTTTTTTTTTTCAGTAAGGTCAATTTATTTAGGGTGTTATGTTCTGCAATATAATTATATATCCTCGTTTTCAGATATTTTTCCCTGAGTGAATAAATGTTTTGTCTTATATGACATAATTAGTTATTAATATTGACTTTTGTTCTGCACCTCCTCACAAACATTAAGAATTGTAGTGAGCGTTTCACAATTCATATTTGAATACTCAGTAGATAATCCCTTTTTTATAATGATTTTTGTATTCACTTGGCTCCAGGAAATTGATGTCTTTTTTTCCGAATCCCTCAATTTGGATGTTTCCATATGTCCAGGGTAGGCTTGAAACATGAGTTCTTCTTGAAAGGGTGGCAGTGGGACAGTGGGATTCCTATTCTAGTCAAAGTGGGTAGAAGAAAAGCAGTATTAGGGAGGGGAACTAGAAATGTCAAGAGGAGCCAAGTTCATAGTTTTAAGTAGGGAATCAAATCTACATTATGAGATGAAGATAAAACTGAGATAATGAACAATAATGGCAGTTAATGAGAATGAGAAGGTAGATAAAAGTAGATACAAGAAATGTGCCAAAGAGAATAGCTCAGTTTTAAAACTGAATTTCAAATATGTAGCAAAACGAGTATTGGAATGATGGACTCTGAGATACCATATAGAACTAGAGATGCTTTTTTATAATCCGGACATTCCCTTACCTTGCTCTTAAATACTTTGATATTAATTCTTCCTTATCTGTTCTTCACATTGCTGATGGATCAATATCGATTAAACATTAGTTTCATTACATCATTTTCATGCTGAAGGACAAATAGAGTTACCTCAATATGCAGGCTAATCTACTCTGCTTCTTAATTTGTATATACCTAATAAATGCAGCTTCATCCCACTATTTACTTGCAACACTCTATTTAGTACAGAACTCCAGTTACCTTTCTGCCCCCAGAATTGTGCTCATTTTTATTTCTGAATCTTTGTTTTTGCTCATATTCTTAGCTAGAATGGCTTCCTTTATGCCTGTAATATAACCAACTGCTATATATCTCTTCAGTTCTTATCTCTTCAATATCCTATGAAAACTTCTCTAAGTCCTCTGAACTCCGTTTAAAAATTCTCTACTTGATTTATGTATAACAAAATTTTGTTTCTCAAATAGATTTTACATTCACTGAAATCAAATGCCTTTCTCTCATGTGTTTCTTAATAATTGTTCAGCACCAGGTAAGATTCTCTACCTTTGGCTGTACTTATAGATAAATTGATTTCATTTGCCTTTTTGGTTCCTTATTTTTCTCTTTCTGTGACTAAGCAACATGTTTTTTTGATGGACAACATTTTCTTTTCATGTTTTATTGTAATGGCTAATACCTCACCATAATATTGACCATAAAAATGATAGAAGGCATCTTGGTCATCTCACTTTAATGAGAATGCCTCTTACAGTCACTATTAATATGATTTGCTTAAAAAAATAGATACCTGTTATGTTTATTTATATATTCAGACTTTCTCCAAACTGAAAGTGTAACAATCTCTTGTAGGTAACATTGCTTATTAACCTTTTAAGTGTAGACTTTATGGCTTACCATAGGTGGCTTTCCACTCATTTGCATTTGTGGAAAGTGGAGAACCACTGTAGAAAAAAATAAAAGATAGGATCTCTAATCTAGAACAAACCAAGAACCACTGAATACAAGGATACTATAGTAAAATCAGGGGAATTAAATGAGAGTTTACTTTCTAAGTGTTGATGTTCCTGTCTTCTTTCCCTTTGGGCTTACAGAATATTGGCAGCCTGACTTACATCCTTCAGCAGGAGAGTGGAAGAGGCTTCTCTGGGAAATCTGAAAAGCCCAAGAAGAAATAACTTAAAAATATACTTAAATTGGTGTGTCTCCAACGACAAAGCTCAGCCAGGTCACCCCATGCTGAACTCCATAGTTGACAGTCCTTATTCTTGGGCACAGAATTTTCAACCCACTTTTCAGCGTCCCTTCCTTAAAATACGAACAGAGAGTAGAGGGTCATCATATGTCTGTTGGAGTTTTCTAATATAAAATACAAAGATCAAAATTAATGAACAACAAGAAAAGCAACTTGGAAGAAAGATTATATAGATAGATGAAATCTTTACTGTCTTTGAGAGATAAGAGAATTTACTGGATTCCTGAATAAGAATAGGTTGCTATTGAAAAAGAATATCTGAAACATACAAGTGTGCTCTTCAAAATTAGAATTGAAATGTATAAATTAAAAACAAAAGCATTTAGAGAATAAAATGAGGAAATCTTCCAGGGAGAAGAATATGGAAAATAGGAAATAAAAGATATAATAGCTTTATATTAATTTCAAAATAATATGAGTTATAGAAAGAACAAATAAAATGAAAAGGAAGAAATCATAATGACAAAGCAAGATAATTTCCTAAACTTGAAGAATATGTCTCCAGATTAGAAGGGGCCCACTGAGTACCCAATAAAATGAATGAAATTGGGAGCAGGACAAGGCATATGGCCATGAAATTTCAGAACATTGAGGGAAAGATCTGGAAAGATTCTGCAGAATAAAATAAAACCATATCACATACAGAGAGTAAACAGTGAATTACAGGGACTTCTATGGTGGCGCAGTGGTTAAGAATCCGCCTGCCAATGCAGGGGACATGGGTTCAAGCCCTGGTCTGGGAAGACCCCACATGCTGCGGAGCAACTAAGCCCGTGTGCCACAACTACTGAGCCTGTGCTCTAGAGCCTGTGAGCCACAACTACTGAAGCCCATGTGCCTAAAGCACATGCTCCACAACAAGAGAAGCCAATGCAGTGAGAAGCCCACACACTGCAAGGAAGAGTAGCCTCCGCTCGCTGCAACTAGAGAAAGCCTCCGCACAGCAACGAAGACCCAGTGCATCCAAAAATACATAAATAGATAAATAAATTTATTAAACAACAACAGCAACAAAAAAACCCAATGAATTACACCAGAGACTATCATAACTTGGAACAGTGCTTCAGAATAATGAAAGAATAATTTCCACTAGATTTATATACCTAAAGTAATATGGTGATATATTCAGATATGCAAGGTCTGGGACTCATCTCTCTCTCCTGCACCCTTTCTCACTAGCAATTGGTAGAGGTGCCACCCAAACCAGGGAATAAAGCAAGAGAGAACCACTACGGGGTATAGGAAACAAAGGGCCCAACACAAGAAAAAGGCAAAAGGAAATCCCAGGATGGTGGTAAAGAGAGACTTGGCCTAAGTAGTAAGCAAGTCTGATGAAGATAAACAGGATGGAGTTATGTCTTTAAAATGATTAAATTGTTAGACTATGTGAAGTCGTGAATGTAATGAGAAGAAATCTAGCAATCGGGCACCATCATTTTGGGTGGATGGGAAGGCAGGATATCTGTGCATGTCTGTTTGCTGGGGGCACAGAGTAGAGATTTAAACCTCAATTCCCACGTTAAAAAGTGAATAGGAAATTCCTAAACATTAAGGGTTAGAAGCAGTACTGAAGCATATTATTATTATTATTATTAATTTTTGCGGTATGCGGGCCTCTCACTGTTGCGACCTCTCCCGTTGCGGAGCACAGGCTCCGGACGCGCAGGCTTAGTGGCCATGGCTCACGGGCCCAGCCGCTCTGTGGCATGTGGGATCTTCCTGGACCGGGGCACGAACCCGCGTCCCCTGCATCGACAGGCGGACTCTCAACCACTGCGCCACCAGGGAAGCCCGAAACATATTATTTCGACATACAAAAAATTCCAAGGTAAATAGCTGAAAGATTTTGAAAAGAGTAGATATGAAAAGGGGAAGAAGAGCAGCTTTTTTTTCCCTAGTAAGCATTATCAATCTGTTTGACACTGAACTGTATGAATGTATAACATTGATAATAAAATCATACAAATTAAAAAGAAGTTTTTAAATAAATGTCACTGAAATATTAAATTTGAGTAACTGGGGATGTGTAGGTTCAAAGACAGAAATATAGGTGTTCAAAAGAGAGGCCCTTTGGGGGGAAATTAAGTTTAATTTGTAATAAATCAAGTTTGGGGTGATTCTGGGGCATCCAAACAAATACATATTCTGATTTTTTGAGGTAGTAGTAATAGTGGTAGTAATAATAGTATAATAATGTTATACTGTAATAATGTTATATTGTCCTGAACATTTTGTGTATATATTTTTTTAATATTTATAACAATTTTACAACTTATGTCTAATTTGATTGGTAGAACCCAAGGATGTGGAACCAGTGGATATGGAGGGCCCACTGTACTATGCCATTTTATATAAGGGACTTGAGCACCTGTGGATTTTGGTGTCTGTGGAGGTCCTAGAACCAGTCCTCTGAGGATACTGAGAGAAGACTGTACTATCCTCTTTATACAAACATGAATATGTAGACACAGAAAAAACAGGCGAACTGCCCAGGGTTACAACTTCCTCAGTAGTAGGTCCAGGAATTGAGAGCTTCTAACTCTCAAAACCCTGTTCTTAATCTTTAAGCGATTTAATAGAGTGAATCATAGTGAGTATTCATGCAGTTACACTTATAAAAAATAAGTAAAAACTTGTGTTTTCTGTAGTTATATATCTGTTTTCTCTGTTTATCAGTAAATATTTATATGTCCACCAAAAATGTTGGATAAAAAAGCACTTAGAAAAGAACACTCAACAAAGAATACATTCTTTAGATTCCAGTCGTTTGAAGAGGGTCCCATATTGGGTTTGTTTCAATATGTAGGGTAAAAAAGACAAGTCATCAAAGGCAGAACTGTTTTGGAGTAACAGGTAGCTTTCCCCTTATCGTTTAGATTACTGTAGTACTTAATCTACTTCATAGCTTTGATAAGGGACATCAAGGCAGTGTCTAGACTTGCCCTAGTACTTAACCTCTGCATTGGATCTGGGTTTTATTATATATAAAATATGGTTTCATGTCATATGTTTTTTAACATGGGAATGCTATACGAATTTTAAAACGCCAACAATTTTTAAGAAGATTTTAATAAAATGCCAGAAAAATTACTGTGTTTCTAAATGTGTGAAGATATAACATTCTCATTTATTCTTTTCCATTCTGAAAAGAAAATTTCATATCATAAAATACATTTGCAGGACATATGGTTCAGTCTGATGTCCATAAGACATTTGGTCCACATCAAAAGGTCCTTTATTGATATTTGGTCCTCTCCAAAACCGTGTGGCATGGATCAAATATACTCATGGGTGTTTTGCATGGGACCAAATTTCAAGAACTTTTTGGTGTAGACCAAATGTCTTAGAGACATTCTGGACAGGACCAAATGTCTGCTAACTGTGAAAAATAATAAAAATGCAGTTTCTGTCTCAAATAGAAAATAATGTATTGATCAAGAAAAAAAGTTTTCCAAAAGAAAAAAAAATTGCAACAAATTTTTTCAAAAAACAAAGAAATGACATTATTTTAAATAGTGACTTACTGAGTTTTGATAATATCTAAGACTATAGATCCCGTTCTCCTTCCCCCAAATTATAATTTTTGGTGAGGTAAGTGTACCATTTTAGAGAAATAAAATATACACATAACCTTAATTTTGACTGACCACTCCAAATTAGTGGGATTTAATTTCCATAATCTTATTTTTCATTTATGGAGTCTTGACCTATGCTTGTTAGACTGAGTAAGAATTTTATGTAAAATGAATGAAAGTTAGGACTCCAGTTTGTAGTTTTGAATATATGCATAGTGAGTATTCATGCAGTTACACTTATTAAAAAAAAAAAAACAAAAAACTTGTGTTTTCTGTAGTTATATATCTGTTTTCTCTGTTTATCAGTAAATATTTATATGTCCACCAAGAATCTTAGAATTCTCTGAATAGCATTTATTTTACTAAACAGAATATTTTTGTTTCGCTCCTGGATATTGGAAGAATTCAATTAAATATTACTTATATATTTTTTGTTAATTTTTCAGAGTTCTGGTTAATGTGAGAATATATCTTCCCAAGAATTTAGTTCTAGATATCCTCCATTTGTTCCCTATAAATTCAATCTCCCTACACATCCACTTCTCAAGAATAAAGGATTTATTCTTTTCTTAAGCTGTATGCAAAAGCCAAGTCCAAAGTATGAAGATTTTTCAACAAAGTATTTCATATATTCCTTTTAAATGCCTGATGAAATGAAAATTGACTAGGACTAGATTATTCTCTCTCCAAAGAGCATTAGGAAATGATACATGTTCTTCATTCAAATTTTAACTTTCCTCAATTCTGAGGTCTCTGAGAGAGATTACTCCTGTATTTCACATACATGAAACTATTCTTGTGTCCTGTGTAAATTCCAGTCTACTTGACTCCTTCACTTTTCCCCAAGTGAAAAGAATGTCCAGTTTGAATTGTTAAATTGATAATGATAAATATATAAATATCTTTAATTTTCTACTGTGTAAGAATAATTCATATCTCATCCTGAGTAATATATATGTGTTAATAAAGAGAATGTGTTATGCGGTTTCTTCCTCTCCTATATGGATTTATTTTTCATTGTAAAGAATTCACTCATGGATGCATTGAAAAATACAAGACAAGTTTGTTGTTACAGATTATGAGGAAATGTTTGAAATGTGTATAATTTTTAGTAGAAAAAGTACAAGATTGAGAAAAATTATTGTTAAAAATGTTGCCTGCGTTTCTGTATCATATGACATTATATAATATTTTAGTATATCTCCCCATTGTCTTCAACACTGAAAATATTTTCGTTTTCACTTTATAAGTAAGGATTCTAAAGCCCATAGATCTTCAATGAATTGTAAAAAGTCACACAATTAGTAACAGATCCAATATAGTACCAGAAAAATCAGTTTGTCATCCCCAAATTCAGTCCCTTGTCGGAAAAGTATATTCTCTTCTCCCTCTTACTGTGTCAGTCATTAACTTGTCAATGATAGAACTTGCATCTATAAGTAGAGGGAGAAAAATGGAAAAGTAAACATAAATATGCAGATGTTATAACTAAGATTTTATATGAACTCAACGAATGCCTTAATTTTCGAGAAAAGCCTACAAAGAGAATAGTTATTTAATGATAGTGAATTTTAACATGAATAGAAAATTATTTCACTTTTCATCATATTTTGCAGTTCAGTCTGTTTCCTGCATTCCTTATCTGAAATAAATTCATCATACTATTTGATGTTTAGAAAAACTTGTCCCTGCCGACCAAAAGCTCATAATTCTTGATGGAAGGAAAGATAAATAGCCCAAATATTTCCTCAAATACAGTTGACTTTTGAACAACCCACTTATATGGGGATATTTTTCAGTAGTAAATACTACAGTACTACATGGTCTGTGGTTCGTTGAATCCACAAATGCAGAGGAACCGTGCATATAGCCGACCAACTATAAATTATACTCAAATTAACCACCTTGTTGTTTAAAGGTTAACTACATATCCTTTCTGCTATCTCATTACCTTGAACATTAATGCATTTTCCCTTGCTCATCTCTCATTATTAGTGTTTTCCTTTAAAACAAATAAGGAGGGGCTTCCCTGGCGGTCCAGTGGTTAAGACTCCACGCATCCATTGCAGGGGGTGTAGGTTTGATACCTGTTCTGGGACTAAGATCCCACATGCTGTGCAACGCGGCCAAAAAATAAATAAGGAATCTAACATTGTTCACTCTCTCTTTTCCTTTAATTAATTAATTAATTTTATTTTTGACTGTGTTGGGTCCTCGTTGCTGCACGTGGGCTTTCTGTAGTTACAGTGAGCAGGGGCCACGCTTTCTTGCGGTGCTTGGGCTTCTCATTACGGTGGCTTCTTGTTGCGGAGCATGGGCTCTAGGTATGCAGGCTTCAGTAGTTGTGGCACGTGGGCTCAGTAGTTGTGGCTCACAGGTTTAGTTGCTCTGCGTCATGTGGGATATTGCCGGACCAGGGATCGAACCTGTGTCCCCTGCATTGGCAGGCAGATTCTTAACCACTGTGCCACCAGGAAAGACCCTGTTCATTCTTTTTTTTCTTTTTTTTTTTTTTTTGCGGTATGCGGGCCTCTCACTGTTGTGACCTCTCCCGTTGTGGAGCACAGGCTCTGGACGTGCAGGCTCAGCAGCCATGGCTCACAGGCCTAGCCGCTCCGCGACATGTGGGATCTTCCCAGACCAGGGCACGAACCTGTGTCCCCTGCATCGGCAGGTGGACTCTCAACCACTGTGCCACCAGGGAAGCCCCCCTGTTCATTCTTTTTATTGCTTGTTAATAAAGGAGAATTATTTGTTATCCTGGATTATGCAAAAATGAAATCCATTTTAAAAAGTCAAGCAACATTGCTAGTCCCTGACTTATAAAACTTAGTGGTAAAAAACAGATGGGTGGTGAGAGGCTTAGTTCTTAAAAATCCACAGGTGAAACAAAGTTGTTTTTTTTTTTAACATCTTTATTGGAGTATAATTGCTTTACATTGTTGTGTTAGTTGCTTCTGTATAACAAAGTGAATCAGCTTTACGTATACATATATCCCCGTATCCCCTCCCTCCTGCATCTCCCTCCCACCCTCCCTATCCCACCCCTCTAGGTGGTCACAAAGCACCGAGCTGATCTCCCTGTGCTATGTGGCTGCTTCCCGCTAGCTATGTATTTTACATTTGGTAGCATATATATGTCCATGCCACTCTCTCACTTTGTCCCAGTTTACCCTTCCCCCTCCCCATGTCATCAAGTCCATTCTCTACATCTGCCTCTTTATTCCTGTCCTGCCCCTAGGTTTTTCAGAACCTTTTTTTATTTTTAAGAGTCTATATATAAGTGTTAGCATACGTATTTGTTTTTCTCTTTCTGACTTACTTCACTCTGTATGACAGACGCTTGATCCATCCACCTCACTACAAATAACTCAATTTCGTTTCCTTTTATGGCTGAGTAATATTCCATTGTTTATATGTGCCACATCTTCTTTATACATTCTTCTATTGATGGACACTTAGGTTGCTTCAATGTCCTGGCTATTGTAAATAGTTCTGCAGTGAACATTGTGGTACATGACTCTTTTGAATTATGGCTTTTTCAGGGTGTATGCCCAGTAGTCGGATTGCCGGGTGATATGGTAGTTCTATTTTTAGTTTTTTAAGAAACCTCCGTACTGTTCTCCATAGTGACTGTCAGCACCTTTGTAAAAGTCAACATCTTTCATTGATGTGCAAGAGCATTTTGCATGCCAGCCATTAATCTAAGCAAATCAATGTCATTTTTATTAGTGCAATGTGAAGTTAGAATAAATTTACCGGAAATTCATTACATTATCAAAGGCCAACAAATATATATGCCTAAATAAGCTTAATTGAAGTCACACAACACATAAAACAAAAACACAATCAAGATACATTGAGTATAGAAAAATGATGATGAAAAATTGTGCTGAATATTATAAAACTAGTTATAGAGATGTTCAGGGCCTAATGTTAAATACTGTTAATTAAATTCATCAAAATTGCTAACAAAATAATTTTGCTGGTGGTATATTTTCTAACAGATTATCTATCTATCTACCTATTTATGTATCCATCTATCTTTCTGTTATCTACCATCTATCCTTCCATCTACCTATAATCTGTATGTCTATCTAACCCAAAATAAACTGAGTATGATGGAGGAACTGTATAAGTTTTATCAAAAGGAACTCCATATCATAAATTTCTCGTTCATTCTCATTAGTAGAGACAGAGTAGAACAGTATTGAATTCTTGATGCCTTACAACAAAGGAAGATGCCCACTATGGTCAAACATGAGGTCTTTCAGTAAGAGAATGTTATAGGGCTTGGAATTGTGTTAACTGATTTTGAGCAGGAGGCAAGGAAGCAGGTTTTGCTTTACATTAGGTAGTACTAAGAAGCAAGGGTACTTCTGTTATTTGGTATCTTAATTGTTGTCTAGAAAGTGGTGGGAACTGAGCAAGACTGAAGTGGCAATTTGTAAAGAAGCAACAGTTACTCATTTTAGCTAAGATAAGGGGTTGTTTGGATATTCCCATGGTTTGTACAGTGTTGTTTATGTCTTTGTTTAGACTTGATTATAGAGTGGTCTTATTTTTGTCTTGCTCCATTGTGGTCGAAGAATAACTTTGTCAGATTGTGTTTCATGAAATTGTTTATTTTTAACAGGTGAACATCTTGATTTAGTTGGGAGTGCCAGGATAGCTCACAGCAAAAATGGAGTCATAGCTATTTGTCAGCTTCTGACTGTCAGAGGCTGTTCTTCTCTTTCTCACAGATTTTCTCAAATTTCATTTAAACCTCTTATATCACTCCTCCACTGTCCTGTTAAACATTCCACACAATGAATGACTCAAATCACTGATATAAAATGTATATACTTATGGATTACTAATATCTCTCAGACAGTACTCTTCTGGGAAGATTGTAACAGTTCAACATTAGAAAAGTAAAATAAGATTAAAATACAATGATAAATCTGTCTTTTTTAAACTACTAAGTTTGTGGAAAGTTATGACAGCAGTAGATAGCTAATACAATGGGCTTTGTCCAGTAATGTGAAGTTGATGAACAGTTTCATGTGATATGAAGGTGTATTTGTTTTCTGTTAAGGAGGAATATTGCTATGCAAATTTTAATGGTCATCTCTTTTAAAATAGTTTATGCATTTTTTGAGGGAAAAAAAGCCATATACTACATAGAAGTTAATACAATATATTCAACTTGGAAGAAACTCCATTTATATTTATTGAGTAAATGAAACCAGACAGAAGCATATTTGTTATGGCCTATGTCTACTATTTTTAAGGCAACATGAAGTGAAAAGAGGTTTTGAAACCTCATTTAGGAAACAGTAAAATCTGTTTGAAGCTTATCTACTCTGATCTCCTGACTGGATCACTGTCACGAACCAAAGTTCATGTCACAATGTTGGTGACAATTATGAGTTGTTAGAGAGAATATGGTGTTGAAAAGATGTTTCTCTACTCATTTCAGCATAAGTAATTCACTCTAAGTGCAAATATTGAATAAGTTTGTATATTTAGATATAGTGAAAGAAGTTGAATGACATTTCTGATTCATAGTGAATAACTTAGTTATGTTTAAGAAGAAATATCCAGTTTCATTGATGTAAAATCTTTAAGATGAGAAGAAAATTAAAGTGTACTAAGGATAACAAAGAGGGACTCTGTGGTCAATGCTTTTTGACTCAATTTTAAGAAAATTAGACCAAACATAAGAGAATGAGCAATAACGGCATTTGTTGTTGCAAAAATCCAGATCATCTGACAATTTTTTACAAATATATAAACTTATTTCAAGACCCCTTTGTCTTTCTTTTGCATTCATCTCAATGTGGAGAGGGCTACTTTTTGCTCAGGGGTTAAGGGTAGCAACTATTATTTTATTCTAACAATAAGTACTTGACTAATAAAATACACAGTAAGTTTAAAGAGTTAAATTTTGAACTTCTATCTTTGCTCTTTGTTTACATTACTAAAATAAGGTTTAAAACATGATTAGTCCGTAAAATATATGTTCATTTTATTGTTCATTCTAACTGAAGGAACCTGACTAATCACTCTCTAGATTAATTTACATTGTGAGCCTTCAAGTTGGTATAATTATCTCATTCTTCAAATCTGTTTAAGGGCAAAGCTGACTTCTCAAAAAGTCATGAAGATTTGGCAATATAGGTGTTGCCTCAATACTTGTTTTTTCAATGACACTTCCTCTAGCACACAGAAATGTACAAGATGAAGGAATAACCTTGCTATGCCCACTTCTCAAAGATAAAGGGAAGACAGTGCTCAAAAATGTTGGCATTTGAAATATATATCAATTATTGGGTAAAAATTATTGTATAATTTATTTTATCCTTTTCTATAATGATCAAATCAAAACTAGGAATAGTGATTATGAAAAAATTAAATTAATTGAATTTTAGCTAAACAATTTTTTTTCTTACAAATAAAAAAGTGTGCCTTTATTTCAGTAGCATTTGGGTTGATGGCAGCAAAGTGAATTCTAAGTAAACTGTTTTCTCTAGATTATATGGAAAATACAAATATTCCATGAGAGTGACTTTACACAATACCACTCTAGACCATGGACTTAAGCTTAACTTTAGGTAAGCTATGAAGAATACTGTGTGAGAAGTTCAAGTGATTTAGCAAAAAGAAAATATGGTAACATTTAACATGTTTGCTTGCATGGAATTTTATACTTTTGAATATCTAATTGTAGTTATTATGTGGATAAGGGGATGGACAGGACTGCTGTATTAGGTAATACAGCATTAAGTTGCTACATATAAACCAAATTTAGGCTATATGTAACCACTATCAGAATTCTAATTTTAAATTTAAACTTCTAGAAACATGGTACCTAATTTCTTAGGCACACTCTCCTGTACTTGATTGCTTGATGAGAGGTAACATTTTAAAATAAAAATGGTGAGGATTTAGAACTCAAGAAAGTCTAGGTTTGAATTTCAGGCCCACTGCTTTTGTTATGTGTAATTTTTGGTTTTCTTTTTGCCTCAGCAAAATAGTATCAATAATATCTATTTTAAATTCAGAAATATTGTATGTACAGTTCCTGACTCAAAATAGTTAGTAAATAAGAACTATAATTATTATTAGGCTTGCTCTAAATTTGTTAGCTTGTTTTTTCTCAATAACTGCGTTTTTGCTTTGATTTATAATGTTCAACTTCAGCCTTGTGCTCAAATTCCCCAATAATTGGGCCTTATTCTTAGTTTATTGGTAGGGTTTATGTCATATATCCTTCCACGTACTTCTCCCAGTGCTTTCAACAATTACCAGATAACACTGAGTCTTTCCACAAGAGAGACCAGATTTTTGTCCATGGATTTTAATCTCCCAATGGTCTTGTCCCCTGCACCTTATGCAAGCATTTCAATTCCATTTCCAGTCTTTCTAGATCTTTGGCAACTGTATAGTAAACATCAATCCTGACAATGCTGTCTCTTGAACTTATACTTCATACAGCTTAGGTTCTATTTGGAACTTTCCATGATAGTTCTTATTCTCTTACACGTTCTTCTTCCTAGGAATTTGTATCTATACTATGAATCTCTTCTTCCACCCTCAGAATAGCCATGGCTGCTTCTTACTCCTGTAGTTAAATACTTCAGCCTATGTATTAACTGCCGGAGCTATTTACAGTATTACTCCAGTCTTTTTTTTTAGGGAAAGTTAGATTTTTATTTTATTTATTTATTTAGTTAGTTATTTCTGAGATATACATTTTAAAGTAATAACTAGAATTATGACTTATAACATTATATAAGAACATATAAGATTTTTAGAAATTTCATGTAATGTCTGAAACATATTAACATGTTTCCATACAAATAACCCAAAGAAAGTTTAGTATTAGTTGTTTTTTGTTTGTTTTTTTATACTGCAGGTTCTTATTAGTCATCAGTTTTATACATATCAGTGTATACATGTCAATCCCAATCGCCCAATTCAGCACACCACCATCCCCACCCCACTGTGGCTTTCCCCCCTTGGTGTCCATACGTTTGTTCTCTACATCTGTGTCTCAACTTCTGCCCTGCAAACTGGTTCATCAGTACCATTTTTCTAAGTTCCACATACATGTGTTAATATACGATATTTGTTTTCCTCTTTCTGACTGACTTCACTCTGTATGACAGTCTCTAGATGCATCCATGTCTCAACAAATGACCCAATTTCGTTCCTTTTTATGGCTGAGTAATGTTCCACCGTATATATGTACCACATCCTCTTTATCCATTCGTCTGTTGATGGGCATTTAGGTTGCTTCCATGACTTGGCTATTGTAAATAATGCTGCAATGAACATTGGGGTGCATGTTTCTTTTTGAATTATGGTTTTCTCTGGGAATATGCCCAGTAGTGGGATTGCTGGATCATATGGTCATTCTATTCTTATTTTTTTTAGGAAATTCCATACTGTTCTCCATAGTGGCTCTATCAATTTACATTCCCACCAGAAGTGCAAGAGGGTTCCCTTTTCTCCGCACCCTCTCCAGCATTTGTTGTTTGTAGATTTTCTGATGATGCCCATTCTACCTGGTGTGAGGTGATACCTCACTGTAGTTTTAATTTGCATTTCTCTAATAATTAGTGATGTTGAGCAGGTTTTCATGTGCTTCTTGGCCATCTGTATGTCTTCTTTGGAGAAATGTTCATTTATGTCTTCTGCCCATTTTTGGATTGGGTTGTTTGATTCTTTAATGTTGAGCTGCATGAGCTGTTTATATGTTTTGGAGATTAATCCTTTGTCCCTTGATTTGTTTGCAAATATTTTCTACCATTCTGAGGGTTGTCTTTTCATCTGGTTTATGGTTTCCTTTGCTGTGCAAAAGCTTTGAAGTTTCATTAGGTCCCATTTGTTTATTTTTGTTTTTATTTCCATTACTCTAGGAGGTGAATCAAAAAAGATGTTGCTGTGATTTATGTCAAAGAGTGTTCTTCCTAGGTTTTCCTCTAAGGGTTTTATAGTGTCCGGTCTTAAATTTAGGTCTCAAATCCATTTTGAGTTTATTTTTGTGTATGGTGTTAGGGAGTGTTCTAATTTCATTCTTTTACATGTAGCTGTCCAGTTTTCCCAGCACCACTTATTGAAGAGACTGTCTTTTCTCCATTGTATATCTTTGCCTCCTTTGTCATAGATTAGCTGACCATAGGTGCGTGGGTTTATCTCTGGGTTTCTGTCTTGTTCCATTGATCTATATTTCTGTTTTTGTGCCTGTACCATATTGTCTTGACTACTGTAGCTTTGTAGTATAGTCTGAAGTCAGGGAGTCTGATTCCTCCAGCTCTGTTTTTTTCGCTCAAGACTGCTTTGGCTATTCGGGGTCTTTTGTGTCCCCATACAAATTTTAAGATTTTTTATTCTAGTTCCATAAAAAATGCCATTGGTAATTTGATATGGATTGCATTGAATCTGTAGATTGCTTTGGGTAGTATACTCATTTTCACAATATTGATTCTTCCAATCCAAGAACATGGTATATCTCTCCCTCTCTTGGTATCATCTTTAATTTCTTTCATAAGTGTCTTATAGTTTTCTGCATTCAGGTCTTTTGTCTCCCTAGGTAGGTTTATTCCTAGGTATTTTATTCTCTTGTTTCAGTGGTAAATGGGAGTGTTTCCTTAATTTCTCTTTCAGATTTTTCATCATCAGTGTATACGAATGCCAGAGATTTGTGTGCATTAATTTTGTTTCCTGCAACTTTACCAAATTCATTGATTAGCTCTGTAGTTTTCTGGTGGCATTTTTAGGATTCTTTATGTATAGCATCATGTTATCTGCGAACAGTGAGAGTTTTACTTCTTTTCCAATTTGTATTCCTTTTATTTCTGTTTCTTCTCTGATTGTCGTGGTTAGGACTTCCAAAACTATGTTGAATAATAGTGGTGAGAGGGGACATCCTTGTCTCATTCCTGATCTTAGAGGAAATGCTTTTAGTTTTTCACCGTTGAGAATGATGTTTTCTGTGGGTTTGTCATATATGGCCTTGATTATGTTGAGGTAGGTACCCTCTATGCCCACTTTCTGGAGAGTTTTTATCATAAATGGGTGTTGAATCTTGTCAAATGCCTTTTCTGCATCTATTGAGATGATCATATGGTTTTTATTCTTCAATTTGTTAATATGGTGTATCACGTTGATTGATTTGCGTATATTGAAGAATCCTTGCATCCCTGGGATAAATTCCACTTGATTGTGGTGTATGATCCTTTTAATATGTTGTTGGATTCTGTTTGCTAGTATTTTGTTGAGGATTTTTGCATCTATATTCATCAGTGATACTGGCCTCTAATTTTCTTTTTTTGTAGTATCTTTGTCTGGTTTTGGTATCAGAGTGATGGTGGCCTCAGAGAATGAGTTTGGGAGTGTTCCTTCCTCTACAATTTTTTGGAAGAGTTTGAAAAGGATGGGTGTTAGCTCTTCTCTAAATGTTTGAGAGAATTCACCTGTGAAGCCATCTGGTCCTGGACTCTTGTTTGTTGGAAGATTTTTAATCACAGTTTCAATTTCATTACTTGTGATTGGTCTGTTCATATTTTCTATTTCTTCCTGGTTCAGTCTTGGAAGGTTATGCATTTCCAAGAATTTGTCCATTTCTTCCAGGTTGTCCATTTTATTGGCATAAAGTTGCTTGTAGTAGTCTCCTAGGTTGCTTTGTATTTCTGCAGTATCTGTTGTAACTTCTCCTTTTTCGTTTCTAATTTTATTGATTTGAGTCCTCTCTTTTTCTTGATGAGTCTTGCTAATGGTTTATCAATTTTGTTTATCTTCTCAAAGAACCAGCTTTTAGTTTTATTGATCCTTGCTATTTTCTTTGTTTCTATTTCATTTATTTCTGCTCTGATCTTTATGATTTCTTTCCTTATTCTACCTTTGGGTTTTGTTTGTTCTTCTTTCTCTAGTTCCTTTAGGTGTCAGTTTAGATTGTTTAGTTGAGATTTTTCTTGTTTCTTGAGGTAGCTTGTAAAGCTATAAACTTCCCTCTTAGAACTGCTTTTGCTGCATCCCATGGGTTTTGGATCATTGTGTTTTCATTGTCATTTGTCTCTAGGTATTTTTTGATTTCCTCTTTGATTTCTTCAGTGATCTCTTGGTTATTTAGTAACGTATTGTTTAGCCTCCATGTGTTTGTGTTTTTTACGTTTTTTTCCCTGTAATTCATTTCTAATCTCATAGCGTTGTGGTCAGAAAAGATGCTTGATATGATTTCAATTTTCTTAAATTTACTGAGGCTTGATTTGTGACCCAAGATGTGATCTATCCTGGAGAATGTTCTGTGCACACTTGAGAAGAAAGTGAGAAGAAAGTGTAATCTGCTGTTTTTGGATGGAATGTCCTATCAATATCAATTAAATATCTCTGGTCTATTGTGTCATTTAAAGCTTGTGTTTCCTTATTTATTTTCATTTTCGATGATCTGTCCATTGGTGTAAGTGAGGTATTGAAGTCCCCCAATATTATTGTGTTACTCTTGATTTTCTCTTTTATGGCTGTTAGCAGTTGCCTTATGTATTGAGGTGCTCCTGTGTTGGGTGCATATATATTTATAATTGTTATATCTTCTTGGATTGATCCCTTGATCATTATGTAGTGTCCTTCCTTGTCTCTTGTAACATTCTTTTTTTTTTTTTCTTCACAGTACGCGGGCCTCTCACTGTTGTAGCCTCTCCTGTTGCGGAGCACAGACTCCGGATGCGCAGGCTCAGTGGCCATGGCTCATGGGCCCAGCCGCTCCGCGGCATGTGGTATCTTCCCGGACCAGGGCACGAACCTGTGTCCCCTGCATTGGCAGGCGGACTCTCAACCACTGTGCCACCAGGGAAATCCAACATCCTTTATTTTAAAGTTTATTTTATCTGATATGAGTATTGCTACTCCAGCTTTCTTTTGATTTCCATTTGCATGGAATATCTTTTTCCATCCCCTCGCTTTCAGTCTGTATGTGTCCATAGGTCTGAAGTGGGTCTCTTGTAGACAGCATATATGGGTCTTGTTTTTTTATCCATTCAGCAAGCCTGTGTCTTTTGGTTGGAGCATTTAATCCATTCACGTTTAAGGTAATTATCGATATGTATGTTCCTATGACCATTTTCTTAATTGTTTTAGGTTTGTTTTTGTAGGTCCTTTTCTCCCCTTGTGTTTCCCACTTAGAGAAGTTCCTTTAGCATTTGTTGTAGAGCTGGTTTGGTGGTGCTGAATTCTCTTAGCTTTTGCTTGTCTGTAAAGCTGTTGATTTCTCCATCGAATCTGAATGAAATCCTTGCCGGCTAGAGTAATCTTGGTTGTAGGTTTTTCCCTTTTATCACTTTAAGTATATCACGCCACTCCCTCCTGGCTTGTAGAGTTTCTGCTGAGAAGTCAGTTGTTAACCTTATGGGAGTTCCTTTGTATGTTATTTGTCATTTTTCCCTTGCTGCTTTCAATAATTTTCCTTTGTCTTTAATTTTTGCCAGTTTGATTACTATGTGTCTTGGCATGTTTCTCCTTGGGTTTGTCCTGTATGGGACTCGCTGCACTTCCTTGAATTGGGTGGCTATTTCCTTTCTCATGTTAGGGAAGTTTTCGACTATAATCTCTTCAAATATTTTCTCGGGTCCTTTCTCTCTCTCTTCTCCTTTTGGGACCCCTATAATGCGAATGTTGTTGCATTTAATGTTGTCCCAGAAGTCTCTTAGACTGTCTTCATTTCTTTTCATTCTTTTTTCTTTATTCTGTTCTGCAGCAGTGAATTCCACCATTCTGTCTTCTAAGGCACTTATCCATTCTTCTGCCTCAGTTATTCTGCTATTGATTCCTTCTAGTGTAGTTTTCATTTCAGTTATTGTATTGTTCATCTCTGTTTGTTTGTTCTTTAATTCTTCTAGGTCTTTTTTAAACATTTCTTGCATCTTCTCGATCTTTGCCTCCATTCTTTTTCCGAAGTCCTGGATCATCTTCACTATCATTATTCTGAATTCTTTTTCTGGAGGGTTGCCTATCTCCACTTCATTTAGTTGTTTTTCTTGGGTTTTATCTTGTTCCTTCATCTGGTACATAGCCCTCTGCCTTTTCATCTTGTCTGTCTTTCTGTGAATGTGGGTTTTGTTCCACAGGCTGCAGGATTGTAGTTCTTCTTGCTTCTGCTATCTGCCCTCTGGTGCATGAGGCTATCTAAGAGGCTTGATGAGTCCAGCCTTTCTTATTTGGCCTTCCCCATCTATTGACTGAAGCTCACTCAGTTCTGATGAAAATGAAGGCCAGTGAATGGGAAGTAGCAAATAATCAGAAGCAAGAAATAAAACTCTGTCAAAAAGGAAAAAAAAAAAGGAAGAAAGAAAGGAGGAAAGAAAGAAATCCTGAAGTTAAAAAAAAAAAACAACAATTTTTTTTTTAAGTAACTTCCTTAGCTATTTCTATAGAAATAAGAAACTACTGTGAAATGTACTGTGTATGTAGAAAGGAGTTAGACTTGCATGTGATCTCAATAATGATCAGTGTTACACCAAAAGGAAGCATATGAGCATCATTTTGAACCTATGCAACTTGAACTTACAGTAAGGCCTTCTAATGAAATGAACCTCTCTCACTAGACTGAAGATAGAGTCCTGGAGCTTGCAATTGAGATCTAGCAGCAGAAAACTGCTAGAAATACGTCAATACAAAGTCATAAAAAGAAATGAGTTTAGAGTCTGGGACCTGGTGTATTTTTAAGGGCTGACAGAAGGATGGATATTATGCAGTAGCAAAGTCTTAGGAAAATGTTTGTATTGACCAGAAGCCATTGTAGGATATAGTCCCCTTGCATTTAGACTTCATACTACACATACACAGTTTTTAGTAATGAAAGCTAGTGATTAAACATTATAATAAAAGGAGTTACACATGAAAGAATACAAAGAAGCAAAATTTACTATTTTTGTGTTACTCTTTATAGAAGATTTATTTCTACTCTTACAAAGAATAGTCAATCTTGTTATTTGGTTGTATAAATGAAATATAGCTTTAATCTCTTTCCTTAATGTTGATTTGTAGAGAATATATTTCTCCTTGCCTTTTATACTTTTTAAAAATAGGATTTGGGATATAAAAACCAATCATGTTGTTACTTGTTATAACAATTATATGAGAAAACTAATTCAAGATTAATAGTGGTATTCAAAGGAGGATGAGATTGTATAAAAATTGTTTATCGATTTATTTTGATTTAACTACATAAAATAGCCACCTTAAATCTTTAGTTCAAATGAATATTTTTTTTTCCTGGAGTATGTGCAATTTGTATTATATTTTGAGTTTAAAAAGAAACTAAAAGAGATAGAGAAAGAACAATATTTTCTTCCATTTAAAAATATTTTGTAGTTTGATTGATTTTCAGTGCTGTTTGTTATGTTATTTTATATTCTAATGATATAAAAAGACAACTTTTGGTTAATTCCCAGATTCCTGCTATACGTAAAGTACTGCATATGTAAGGTAGTCTTAACCTCTAGTTTGAGAGCTGACACTAATATATGTTTACTTTAATTGTCTTAACCTTTTGTTTTTTGCCATAGCCAAAACCAAATCTTCTACCAGTTGCAATTCTTCTTTAGTGAAATATCGCATTTCTACCTTTCCATTCTCAACCCAGCCTCAAAATGGGGACATAAAATCTTGTTTCATTTTTCTTGCAAAAGTTGCATAACTAGTATCAATAACTTGGGAGTGTGTCGATATAAGCATTATTACTTAGAAAGGCTTACCCTAAAAAACTCAGTGTTTCATGTACATGTCAGAATTCTCAGTTTTAACAGGCTCTTAATTGATCCAATATATTTTCTCACTAGGCTTGCCTCTTGTTAAGAAAATCATTGGTTTTACTGGTACGCTTTTCTTTAATTTTATATTATATCTGGCACTCTCAATGTGATTGCAGCAAACCCATAAATGACTCATATTTCAAAAATGACTAACATGTATGAGAGCTTATTATGTGCCAGGTACATGTATTTTACATGTATAACTAACCTAATCTCACAATCTGCCTATAAAATATTATTATGATTTTTCTCATTTTTAAAAATAAAAAAGCTGGAGTGCTGACAAGTTAAATAATTTTCCCCAAGTCAGAGACTTAGGAAATAATAAAGTAAGAATTCAAATTAGGAAGTCTGACTGCCAATCCAGTGCTCCTTACCCATTTTCTTAATCCCTGATTATAATTATTATTCCGCAGGACCGTGGGGAGAGTATATAGAATAAGAAGCTATCTAACCTGTCACACCATTGGTTTATATGGCTTCAGACAGTGCACACTGATCACAGTGGTGGTCAGGAGCCTCCTTGTTGACCATTTTTTGTCTCCAAATGAAGATCACAGTACATTTTCTCTTTTATCTTAAGGCCACTTTTTCCATCCACAGTCTATTGATTAAATTATTCCCCTATTTGGTAACTAAGGATTGGGAAATGATCCAACTCATTACTGATGTATTACTAAATGAAAATAAACAGGATCAACAGGAAAGAATTTTGATGCTTAAATTTAAATATCCTGATATGTAGTATTTTTTTGCTTCACTCTGCTCATTTGGAGAATAAAACACAATTGCTTGAGCCCAGATGTGTGGATGATATTTAGGCACATGGCTGTTTCATTTGTTTCTGATATTTAAAAGATGGGTTTACCATCCTTATCACCACCTCTTTTCAACAGTATCAATTAAAAGTATTCACAATGTAAAATTTACCATGACTCCTGCCTTTATTAGAAAAGAAATAAAGGCCTAGTATACTAAAGTGTAATAAACATAGTGTAAAATCCTGTAGTAACCTCAGAATCTGGAGATGCAATTTTAAACCTTCGTGTTTTTGTTGACAGTGAGGAACTGGATGAATTACAGAAAATGACAGAGAAACAGATTTCATAGGAATAAAGATAATTGTGGGTTGAATACATAAAATTATTATTTAAGGACTTTCTTAATATATCTATTATATAATACAGTGTTTGCAAGTTCATGTGATAGCATATGCTTCTATATTTCAACATGGTTTGTTTTCACATTTTTTAACATCCACATTAATGCTTCGGGAACCATAGAAAATTTTCTTTTATTTTTACAACCATGGCATATTGCTTGCCCAAAACAAGATAATAGAACAAATGACAGTTAATTATAAAATATGATTCTAGCTTCATCTGATAGCAAAAATCTACAGTGTGAAATATCGACATATTTTCTATTCTGATATTCTACTCAATAAAATATATTTATAAGTCCAAAATGACTGAATTCTTTTAAGCTTTATCAATGTCAGATAAAATCAACATGTTCATCTTTCAGGAATTCATACTTAGGTAGGTATAAGACAGGTAGATAAAAGTAGCACACATACCTGACTATTCATTAAAGACTAAGTCCAGGGCTTCCCTGGTGGTGCAGTGGTTAAGAATCTGCCTGCGAATGCAGGGGACACGGGTTTGAGCCCTGGTCCTGGAAGATCCCACATGCCACGGAGCATCTACTCCTGTGAGCCACAACTACTGAGCCTGCATGCTGCAACTACTGAAGCCCACGTGCCTAGAGCCCGTGCTCCGCAACAAGAGAATCCACCGCAATGAAGAGTAGCCCCTGCTCACAGCAACTAGAGAAAAGCCCGCACAGCAACAAAGACCCAACACAGCCTAAAATAAATAAACTAATTTTTTTAAAAAAAGAGTAAGTCCATTTGAAGCATTCTAAGGTTGAGTGACCTTCACTGACTTGTATGTATAGATTATCGAATATCATAGTAGAAGTAACAGACCATGAACAGTGCCTGACTCTTTTCAAGCTAGATAGTGCATATAGTCATAATTATTTCTGAGTCCAGGGTCAAAAGAACTGTTCATCACTTTTCTGGTTTATTGAGGAATCTTTTAAAATAATAAGTAATACATCATTCTTGTCCCTAGGTTATAAAGAAATTAAATGAAGCAAATTCTGGGGGTAATTTTTGATAGTATATTATCTAGAGCATCTTGCCTTTCTTTCTTGTCATTTCGTCTTTTAATGTAGATCTCATATTTCAGAACTCCAGGTCACTCATGCAACTTCTTTTATAATGTACTATAATAATATATTCCACTGGATTTTTCTCCATTTAATTTACTAAGTCATTATTATTTTGTACAAAGTATTAATGAGGGCATTAGAACTACTATAGAAGATAAAACAATTTTTTTCTTTCTGTCAAATAAATAAATTCCTTTTACCATGATACACTGTCATAAAAAGCAAAAATTAGCAGATGAAGGAAACAGTTTCCTTCAAGAAGTTAAAAAGTAGAATCTAGTATTTAAAATACAGAGGAAAGATAATACAGACTTTCAAGTAGCCCAAGCTCAACTTTGAAAGCACAATTATTTACTTTTATGAAATAATATATTTATTTTTATAAAATCACTGATATGGAATAAACATTGAGAAGTTTAAATACAAAAGCCTTTCATCTACTGAGACTTAAAGCAGGTAAATATAAGTGATTGACACTGATGGGTCAGTCACTACCAGTGGTAGTGTAAATTGGTATACCTTCACTAGAAAGCAATTTGGCAATTTATAGCAAGAGCTTTAGACATGTTTATAACTCCATTACATGTAATTCCACCTTGAAGAATTTTGATTGATAAAATAATTTAAGGTATGGAAATAGTAAAACAATGAAAACTTCTAAATGTCCAATATCTCATTAGGGGAATGTTTTAAGTTAAACTATGGTCAACGAATGCAACTGAACATTATAAGAGGCATGGCTTAAAAGAGAATTAAAGAGTGGAAAATACCGTGACTATAATATTAATTGAAAACATAGGCATAAAAAAAGTATATACAACAGTATCAACTATGTAAAACAATTGGAAAAACTAAAGAAAATATTAACAGTTGTTGCCTTTGAATTGGTGAGGTTAAGAATAGTGTTTTTTTTAAATTTTACATTTTCTATGATTTCCAAATATTTCACATTGACCACATATTACTTTTACACTAAATATAAACAGTTATACCAAAACACAAGTGAGTGATAAGAGAAAAAATAGATAAGCTAAACATCATTAAAAATAACAACTGTTGTATTGAAAAGGCACCATCAGAATGTGAATAGACAACCCACAGAATTGGAGAACATTTTTGAAAATCATATACCTGATAAGGGACTTGCATCTATAATATATGAAACAGAATTACAACTCCAAATAGTCAGAAACCCAATAATATGAATAGACATTTCTCCAAAGAAGACATATGATTAGGTACCAGAAAAGATATTCAGCATCATTGGTTATCAGGGAAATGTGATAAATACAAAATGAAATACCACTTCACACTCCAGGACAATAATCAAAAAGAGAGTTATTAAGTATTGGTAAGGATGTAGAGAAATTGGAACCCTCATACAATGTTGGTAAGGTAAAATGGTACAGTTGCTTTGGAAAACCGTCTCGCAGTTCTTTAAACAGTTAAACATAGTTACCATTGATTCTACTCTGAATGAAAATGTACATTCACAGAAAACTTGTAAACAAATGTTTATAGAAGCATTATTCTTAATAGCATTCTTAAAAAAGTGGAAACAACCTTCAATCCAGCAACTGATAAATGAATAAATAAAATGTGATATAGCCATACAGTACACTATTATTCAGCAATAAAAAGAAATGAAGTAATGATACATACTGTAACATGGTAAACCTTGAAATCATCATGCCAAGTGAAAGAATCTAGTCACAGAGGAACACATACTGAATGGTTCTATTTACATATGAAATGTTCAGAGTAGATAAATCTATAAGAGATTGAAAGTATATTAGTGGTTTCCTAGAGCTAGGGGGAATGGGAGAATTGGGGGATGATGGCTAAGTAGTAAATGATTTCTTTGGGGGATAATGAAAATGTTCTAAAATTGATTCTGGTGATGGAAGCACAATTCTTTGAATATACTAAAATACATCTAATTGGACACTTGAAATCAGTTCATTTTACATGTATCTCAATAAAACTCTTAACAAAAATAGTAAAAAACCCAAAAACTGTAAGGAGGAAATACCCTCAGACATAACAGGATAAACTGAAATGCACTAATTTTATGAGAAAATTTTAAAAGTAGGAATTAGTTGACGGTAGGTTCTGATAGCTTTATGTTTGGGACCCAGAAATAAGGACCGACAGGCATAAGGTAATCAGAGGTTTGTAGGCACCAGATAGACAATAAGGGAAGTTACAGGAAGAAGGGAAGATAGTATCAGGGAGACTGTCATTAGTTACTGATTGCAAAGCTTTAAGTTTACATATTTATCTTCTCACATGTTCTATTACCAATTTTATTTAAGTTGTATCTCATTTATTATTTATTGAAGAAGCTAGTTTTTACAAACTAAGGATGGTTAGTTTCTTATGGCAAAGATTCTGAATCATCAAATTTTGATGTGTAGACTTTTATTGCCATGGGATCACTGGGGATAAATTCTGTAGTACTTGATAGTCTCTAGTTCTAAATTACTCTGTTATCTTCTCCCTGTAAAGAGGACTGGATCAATTCATCTTTTCATCTCAAAATAAATTACATGGCCTTTTTGTATAAGTGAAAAGCAAGGTCAAGTAACTATTTTGGCTTCTTTATTATAGGTTTATATGCTTATTTTAGTTCTCAGAATCTTACTACTCTACTAGTATGAGGGATAAAAAGGTCAAAATATGTTCCTACCCCACCAAGGCATGGGACAACATTTCATTAAGGAGGAGTAAGCAGAGTATTTCTTATTTTATTTAGATCACTTTCTAATCCTATTAGAGTGTACAAGGCTGTGAGGGGAGGGTTGGGCCTGAGGGAGAGCCTCCAGGCCCATCATATAGGTAGATCTGCATGAAAGGACAAAAAAATCAGTATATACCATGAGGGAGAAAGTTCCAAGTGAGCCAAGATAATTGAGCTGTTCTGTTTATAATCCCCTTAAACTTACCACTAAAAGCTACCTCTTCTAGCATGGAGATACATTTATAAACTTGGCATTGACCCATATCAGTTTTCCTAAAGCTTGTGAGTCCTGGAGGGGACTCACAAATTCATAAAAATATGAATTTGAACGAAAGAAATTATTTTTGAGCTCCCCACAGAGGTTAGACCATGTAACTAACACATATTTCTGATGTCATAATGGTTGAAGAAATAATTCTGGGTGACTGAATGTTATTTACCTCTCTCCCATATATCTATTCTTTTAATTATATGGAAACCCATTTTATATGGTTTAATAATATTGCTGTTTTTCATACTGTTTTCATGAAGGCTTACTATTTGTAGCCATCCAGAAATAAAATTTGACCTATTTTAGATCCCTTCTATTTAAATAAATTTTTTAATAAATGTTTTTCCCTCAGGAATTTGAATTTCTTTTATGCTTTAATTTTCCTTTAAATTGTTTTCCTTTGAACATCAATAGACATTATCCAATATTATTTGTATCAAAATAACAATCAGTAGTTACCAGTGTGACCTCACTAAATCCATACTCTCCAATTTTCTAACCCTAACCCATATTATTGATTTCAAAATATTTGGGTATTTCTCTGAATTCTCAATAATCACCCTTACATTTCATATACTCTTTTGAGATTAGAGACTCTATAATTTACCTTCCTAGAAAGAGACATGGCAAACGAGAAATGAGAAAAGACAGTAATTAAGGCAGGCTTTCATTTTACTGTCATTGGCAGTTAAATGTGACAGTTACAGTGAATACTTCATAACAAGCCGTTCCCTAGACAGCAAGATTGACATTTGTAAATAGTTTAAAGATAGTGAGTAGAGATTTCATGATTGGATGACTGATAAAATAGCAGTAAAACTTATCCTAATGATACCCTTATGCCTTCGACATTATCCACTGTGTCATCACTCTTAATTCTGATTGAAAAAGGCCAGTGAAGTTCACCTCATACTGTAAATGATTCAATAATACACTACCTGAGTATACTATAGTCTACAGAACCTCTTTATTTGTTCTTACCATCTCATAATTATCTAAGAATGAAAACAGACTCAACCACTGTATGTAGTTTCTAATATTCAGAGAATAAAAGGATACTGTGGACAGTTCCTTACCCTCTTTCCATACCTCTAATTTTTATTTCCTTATGTATACATTGGTTTTTCTCTCCTTATACCCCTGTACACCAGCATGATTTAGTCATAACCCTGGAATCTGAAAGAAAAATATACATGTAGAAAAAGTAAAAAGCCCTAAGCCTAGTCCTTCTGAGCTTGGGGATTGTGGGAAGGAGAGGAGGGCAGAGGTAGAAGAGAGGGCCAGAATTCATAATAAAGAGTACCGAGGAGAGGGAATAAAAACTCTGGAGAATTTACCATAGGAGACAGAGTTACTTGAAGGGACTATTTAAATTATGAAATTGAGATTTGTTAGCATATTGATTCATTCAGCAAATATATATTGAGAACTAACTGTGTGTCTGGTACTGTTTAGGTGGTAAAGACATAGCACTTGTTAAACAGATTATCATCTGTCAAGTGATCATAGAGAATTCTCTTTGAGTCCATAGCTATGCGTTTAAGTAACATCAGCAATTTGATGAGAGCAGGGACATTGCTAGTGTGAGCAAATTGTTCATGCAACACATCTGTGCCTTCAAGACTTGATCAGGCTGAGAGCAGAATTCAGAGCTAACACTGGAGGTTGGGCCGTTGAGAAAATACAATGATATGATTTAAATGGATGACACGAACTGGTTATGGAGGTGAAACAGTTTGCAGGGTCACTTGGTAGCTCACCCTCTCATTTTATCTTCACTAAAGCCTGGTAGCCTACTGATAACAGTTTCTCAAAGGGAGAATAGTTGCTTGCTGGGATGAAATGTCTGTTAACTCTATATCAAAAATCCAGAGGCTTCTTATCCTACTGAAATTTGCTTCCATATAGTACTCATATCTGGGGCAGAAATTTCAAATTTCATTGGCTTCTCCTGCTCATAATGGCCACTGCCAGAGGGACTTGTGCCATGAACCAAACCAGATGGGGGCTATTCTCTTATTCTCTGTTTCACTAAAGTATTGCAGCTTTGCAGTTACCTGGTAAATAGAAGACATATTCAAGTATAGAAAGTGTGCCTTCCCAATTCAAAGTGGCCCATCTGATAGTTTTCCTTTTTAACAGTAGGTTATTCAGTGTGCAGCAAAAGTTTATTATTATTAGGTTATATTTGGGATCCTAGAATATTACATACTTAAGTGAGTTTTATTTTCTTCAATCCTCTGTCACACATCTCTTATTAAGACATGTAAAGGTAATTACTACTGTCTCCCTTCCATGTGTTCTGAGCTAAAAGGTCATCAAATTTGTAGACTACTATGATGTCCTTTGTATCAGTGAGGCAATCAGGGCCCATGTGGTATGGAGACAGAGAGTGAGCTATCCCCAAAACAGGATGGCAAGGTTATTGGTGTTTTCATCAGGCAAAAGTAACTGCTTCTGGTAGTCCTTATGTATCAGATGGTAGAAAAATGCCTTTGGAAGATAAAGTGCATTGCAGATATTAGCACTCCAGCAAGAAGACTATAACTGGAACAGAAAATCCCTATCAGATTCCTCACTTGATTAAATTTAAGTAAGCATTTTTCATATCTGGATGTCTTTGTTATTTGTTAAGATGGAAAATTGAACATAATGAAAGATAACATACTTGCATGTGTTAAGTGTTTGATGCTAGCATTAATCTCTGTAGTTTCTCTAAGAAAGTATTTTATATTCTAATTTGATAGTAATTGAGATTTAGAGCATTTTTTACTTATTGTAATAGCCCTAATTCCTTAAATGTGGAATGAAATAGGATTAAGGAAAGAGTATTCAAGGAAACTCAGGGGAGCTAATGAACATTCTGCCTGTGTTTCTCTTGTGAAATAATTCACCTCCAACAAGCCATTCTCTCTCTGTGCACCTTCTTTTCAATTTTCAAATTCCCAAAGTAGATAATCCCATTGATCCAGGTTTGGTCAGTTTTCTCTACTTGGATAGATTAGGCATGGCCAAGGGGCAAGAAGAATAAGAATGAGCAAAGCCCAGATAAGAGTCATTGTTAGTCTGGCAGCCAAATGAATTTAAATCCAAATTTGCAGCTAACTCCCTACGCTAAAGAAAAGAAAAATTATGGTTTGAGACTCTAGGTGCATTTTAACTAACAAAGTTAAAGTTCTTTCTGAAACAGAGCATCACTTCACTTTGTATATGAACAGGAAAGTAGTAAACACAGATAGTACACTTATCTTCTTTATTAAAATTCATAAAATTTTAGGCAGCATAGCAAAGTGTTTAGGAATTTGGACTCCAGGCCTAGATCACCATTTTGAATTCTGCCCTTGTGCCACATCACTTTAACCCTCTGTACCTCAAGTTCCTGAACTGAAAATGAAAATAATAATAGAATCTACATAATAGGGTTTTTGTGTTTTTTTTTTACAGTACGCGGGCCTTTCACTGTTGTGGCCTGTCCTGTTGCAGAGCACAGGCTCTGTCCTGATGCACAGGCTCAGCGGCCATGGCTCACGGGCCCAGCCGCTCCGTGGCATGTGGGATCTTCCCCGACCGGGGTAGGAACCCGTGTCCCCTGCATCGGCAGGCGGACTCTCAACCACTGCGCCACCAGGGAAGCCCAATAGGGTTGTTTTGAGGGAGAAATGAGTTAACATTGGAGTGTATTTACATATTATGTCTGACACATAATAAGCACTGTATAAGGTTCGTTAAATAAATACATGAAGCACGCTTATAAGAAAAGTGAAAAATTCAGCTAAACAATTTGAAGAAATCAGGTTTAGTCCTGAATTCAGCAGGACCATCTGTGTATGTGGAGACATTCTTTCATAGTAATATAATGCTAAATATAATTCAAGTGGAAAAGTTCAAAAGAAGTTATGAAAAAATGGCTAAATAGGTAGATTCTACGAAGGAAGGAATATTGGATGTTTAATTAAATGACATGAAAAAATTTAACTGAGAAAAGATTTAGGAGGTCTAAAACAACTGATAGGTATTTTACTAAGCATAATGCATAATTTAGCCCCTTCCTCAATCTCCCTTTAAGAGTTTTTACTTGCAAAGAGCACACATTTTTTTCCACTCTCTGTCATGTGGTAACAGATGGATCTGATCTTTCATAGGTGGGCAAATATGTCTGTTTCTAGAGTGAAGCATTTAAAATTCCATTGTTGCCACAGAATTAAATCATGATTACCAATATTTAATCTCCATCTGTTTGAAAACTTTGTCTGTATTCCTATTGGTTCTGAAATCAAGCTAAGGAAGAAGGTGTTATTTTTATTCCCAACATACGAAAAGAAAAGGGAAAATGTCTCCCCTTTTACTACAAGCTAGATAGCAAAACAAAATCACTCTTCCAATGTTCAGGCAATCACATGTTCACATCTGAGACTTTTGCTCTTGAGCAAGTGATACAAAAATGCAGGCAAAGAGAGGGTAATGACATAGCAGTGGTGGTGACCATCTAGTGTGGTGGTCTGTCTGATGGCTCTGGAGGTGTCCAGTGCTTGCAGTGATGTACAGTTTTGAGTTGGTTTGCTACCTAGCCCAGCTGTATTCTTGCCTTTTTTCTGGATTTAGCTCTTGAGCTTTGCCGTGTTCTTATTCTTTGTTTACAATCCCTCCTTGCTGAGTTTTAAACAATTCTATGCTAACACAATAGGGTGAAATACTAGTGATTCATGAAGAAAATATAATCATTTAAAAATACAAATATAGTGTATGTTTGTCAGTACAATAGAGAATATTCACATATTGGTAATTATTTGTGATATTTCAGTTAAAGCAGTTAATCACAGAGAACAAAGGAAATTTAACAATTAGTGCGAATTTTGACCTAATTATCTCTGTACTGAAATTAATCTTAAGAAAGCGATAAAACTAGATAAGTAAATTCAATAAATTCACTCTTCAACCAAATTTATTCTATATATTTTAATGAATTTAGTCATAGAAATTACTCAGTTGCTGACAATTGCTACAAATGCATGTAAAGCCCCTTTATTTATAGCAATTTAACTAGGGTAAAACATAAGTAGAAATACATCAGGAAAGTATCATTTCACATTGTTTGACTGAATACACAGCATTTTGAAAATTGAAGAGTATGGCTCTGTTCAATGTCACCTTAAATGTGTGTGAACAAATACCTTATAGTATATCTGTAATTTATTATTTTCACTTATGTTCCACACTTGTACCTTATTAGATTTCTGTCACCCTCAAAGAATGCAACAGAATATTAGGAAGAGGCAGTTCCAAACTCATAATAAATTTTTTAAAAGAAATTGAAATTGTCCCTTGCTTAATTTATATTATGAAATATAAGTGAATTTTCAAAGGCAGTGGAAAACTTAATGCAGGGAAAATATGAAGAATACTCCAAGTTTTGACTTTGAAAATGTTTAGGTAATGTAAAATATAAAATGATTCACAAACAATACCTTAACTTTATTGTACCATACATCATGTAGTGCATGCTGTATTTATCAAAGCATATTTAATTCTGAACTGAAGCTTAGCATTTCATTATTGTTCTGTACTGTACAGTGAATAATACTGAATTCAAAAACACCTATATAGAGAATTCTTAAAACTTTAAATAATAAAGACATTGAAATTTGGTAATACAGATAAAACAAGTCATTTTACTATATATGAAACATTCATACATGAAAAATGTAAAAATTTTAATCAGAGATAAAGGCAAATAGAATAAGCAGACTCCCTCTTGCAAAAAGAAAAGAAAAAAAAGGAAAAATGAGGAAGGAAGGGAACAACCTTAGGCAGTTTCTGACTACATTAACTTTAATTTAGAAGGACAAATAAGCTCCTCTTAATAATTTACCCATTTGGAGATGTGGAAGGCAAATAATACTCCAGATATGCTGTCCTCCTAATTATCCCCCCAGGGAATCAGTCTGATCAGTGTTGATGTGCACATTGGGGTCGGCTGTGCTGTATAGAAAGGCACCTAACCAAGGGATTGAAATTGAGCCTGTGTTTCACTCACCAAGTCATGGACCTTGGCACAGGGCTGTGTTAGTCTGGAGAGGCTGCCTTTCTAGAATCACACTCAGTAACCATCAGGGCCAGGCTGATACACTTTTTCACAGTCTGTCTGACCAGCAGCTTTGATACTGGCCATTGGATCATTATAAAGGAAAGAATGGATGTCCAACTCAGTAATTTCTTCTAGGTTAATTCATCAGTCAAGGAAGCACCTAAGTGCAAATAGTAACGTACATGTAGAAGTTCTGCTGTGCATAAACAAGGAAAAAACATTGGTACTTTGATGGGTTCAAGTACACCAAAGATCTGTCTTTTATGTTAGAAATTACTCTTGTAATGTAGAATGGAGTTAAGGTTCACGAGGACTTTTTTGCATCCCTCCACCTCCAGAAGCCATATACCTTAAGGTTCTGGGGTAATATAAAATAAGACAGTACATTGGCTGGTACAATTTTGTGCCATGGGAATCAAACCTGACTCAGGCACATCAAAACAATAACTTCCCAAGCACCCTTATTCCAATTGTGTGTGTATATATATACACACACATACATATATATATGCACAAACACATATAATATGATTATACTTTTCTTAAGAGCAACGTATACATATGTATGTATAAACGTCTTTATATAAACATATACTATACCTATATATAGAGAGATAGATATGTATAATCTATCATTTTTTATCTTAACATAGAAAAACAGATGGAAAGATATGGTCATTGGCCACTTTAAGAATTGGAAGAGGGGAAGGAGTGATTATTAACTTTATATACCTCAAAATTGCTTGACTTATTACTAATTCTATAATTTTTTATGTTAGCATAGAAAAACAGATGGAAAGATATGTCCCATTGGCCACTTTAAGAATTGGAAGAAGGGAAGGAGTGATTATTAACTTTACATACCTCAAAATTGCTTGACTTATTAATAACAGGATTGTCTGTGTTAAAAACAACTAAAACAATTTCTTAAGTTGGGAGACTATAATTATCTTTTTAACTGATTGCTGCATAGATAAATTTAGGGGAGTGTTTCCCCTTTTTTTGTTTGTTTCATTTTGCAGTGGAGAGAAAGCAGCTTTATATTAATATTTCCAGAGTACAGAAATCTTTGAAGATTCAGCCAACATTTTAACTACTAACATGCCAAGCATTACCTGATATAATAGAAATTTGTGGTTGTTTTTAGCAGGTGGCTACGATATCTATGTCTTGCACTGGTCATTTTTTGTGTATCTATAGATTTACATCTATTACTCTGTATATGTCTATGTCTATATATCACCAAAATGTTATTATTGATGGTTCTTAATATGTCTAAAGGTAGAAATATCCAAAAGATAGAATAAAGTATAATTTCTTCTCTAATACCCACCATAATGATGAAAAGGATATTACTCAAGCAGAGGTATGACCGTCAACTTCCAACCATGGCACTGACCTTATGACTGTCTGCGAAAAAATATTTACCCCTCCCATTTGAGAGTACCAGTATTTGGGATCTGCTGTTATTTTTTCCTAGTGGTATGTAGCCTATCATATCTTACTTGGATGTTAGACCTTTGTCAATGTGTATATTCATCTCTAACTATATAAACTTAAAGTTTGGAGGAAGAAGCTGGCAACCCTTTCTTCTAACTTTACCTATATAAGAATGAAGATTTAAGAAGTTTAACAAAACTGAAGCTATCATCCATGTGCTCCTTGGGGCAGTTGCATCTCACACATAAAATTATGGAAGATAGAAAATAGGAGCTAGCTATTAAGAATTGAGGCTCTGTTTTATGATTTCTCTAGTTGAAATTATATGATCTTTAAGAATGGGCAAGCTTGAAAAAATGGCCCATATATTCCTGGTGAAATTAATCAATACCTAATTATTTAGAAGCTATAAATGCTATCTTTAGCTGACATGCTCACAAAATGTGTTTTCTTCCGTCAATAAAGGCCAACAAATCAGAAATCTAGCATAAGGGAGGTTATTGCAGAGGACAAAAGAATCACCCTCATTTTTGCAGTTAGCTGTTTCATCAATTTAATGGTATTTATGCCACTTTAATAAGAAAAAGAAAGAGGTTGGACCTTACAAATGCAATTGGAAAATAGTAACAAACTGATAATATCTGAAACTGTAGAGAACATAATACTATAAAAAGATCTTTAGCATTCAGTACATTAGCAAAGCAACTCCTGAGATAAAGAAAAATAAGTATCACCATGTTGACCTTAAGAATATATTTAAAATGTCATGCATTGGTCTGCTTTGTTTATTCAAGTGTTTATTTTTGAATCTGAAATCAGGTTTCATCGATTGTAGTGGAGCTGGAAGGCTCCTCTCAGATCTAAAGCATATTCCCTCAGTTGCTGGGAAATTTGGCTGTTAGTGGCTTAGTGCTAAATCCCTCAGACTAAGAGAACCATCTTAATCAATGTCAAATCCTCTTCCCAAGAGCAGCCCCTTCAATGACTGTTTAATTCTGGGTATTTTTAATGGTGAAATTACATGACAGAAAAGCACCCTCCCTTGTAGTTACATAATCCACCATTTCCTTCTGCCATGACTTAAATCACACAGTTTTATACTTGACTGTAAACTTAGAAATTCTGTCTTAGATTTAGATTTTCTTCATATCAGTAAGAACAATCTGTTAGTAATTAGCCTGTCATCAATTACTTTTTGCTTCCGAGATCACTGAGTTTGGCTTGTTAGCATTACTAAGACTTGATCTTTGGAGACTTAGTTGAATTCAACCTACATTTGAGAAGAATCACCAGTGAATGTGGGTTCATTTTTTATCTATCATCCATCTGTCTGTTTATCTATCTATCTATCTATCTACCTACCTACCTACCTACCTATCATCATCTTTACATACCTGGGCATTGAATAATATTTTTATTGCTTTTCTACTAAGCTTATTAATTAATACATTAACATAATGTCTTTCTTCAAATATTTTCTTTATATCCATCATAGTATTTTCTAGATTCCAGTATTCTTTACATACCAAACAAATAAACAAAATCGTATTTACACCATTAGAAACTATATATAAAAACTTGTACCTGCAAATGACCATCAGTATATAAATTTACATGTCTCAGGATGCAACTAGTCCATTAAACTCCTGAAATATAAAGGCCACCAACCCATGAGTCACCAGAAAATAGTATAATTCTAACTTTACCTTTAAAACTTTTCTTCACAACAAATGTAATTTACAAGCTGAAAAATGCATAAACATAAATATACAGTGCAACACACATCTATAAAGAAAACACCTGTGTAATCTATAATGTGAGCCAAGAAATAGAACAATGTCAGAGACTCAGAAGCACTTGTTGGTGTCTTTTCCTGACATTGCACCCCTCCCTTTATCCTAGAAGTAACCACTATCTTTACTTTGCTTTATAGCAATAATGTTACCTCTACAAACATGTAATGATTGAGTAATAGATTGGCTAGTAATGTCTTATATACCCTAACCAACATGTTGTTTAATTTAATCTCCTTGAGGACCCTGGACTTATTTAAATGACCACTGGACGTTGGCATTTTTATGCCTCCACTAACCCAAAACTCAATATGCTCCAATATAAACTTATTAAATCCTACTGAGTCCAGACTATCCTCTTGTATTCCATTGATACATCCTGTATTTTCATTGATAACATCATCTCCCACACTTCAAATTCTGAAACCTGAAGTTAATCCTTTACATCTTCCTTTTTCTTACATACTTCTGTATAGGCTAAGTCCTGTTCTTTTTTTCTTCCAAGTTACTGTATTTCCATTGGCTGCCTTTTTCTCTTTTTATCTGCAGCACTACCTGATAGAAACTTTCTCCATATACCTACTGGAATATTGCAATAGCCACGTACTTCCTTTCCCTGTTTTAGTCTCAGCACTTTAGTCCCTTCCTTACCCAACCTGCAAAGTAATTTTATGAATAGCAGTTCTAATTATATATCGTCTCTCCTTAAGTCTCTGTTGCTTCCCTTTAATTTAAGAGAGAAAGTCCCAGACTTTCACATGTCATACACATAAATTCATGTGCTAACCCCATTCAGTCTCTTCCTCACCTCCTGGCATTTCCTCTCCCTCACTTTACACTACAACAATGCCAGTGGTATTATATTTTCCTGGGCAAACCATACTGTTTGCTACAATACTTACTCTTTCTCTTCACTAGTCTATATTTCCTTCCCATACACAATTACATTTTTAGAAACTAATCTTTTTAATCATTCACTAAGGAAAACTTTATCTCCCCCTTCTTTTCCCTAGAAGAGTCAATGTTCTCTCTTTCACACTATCTCTGTACCTGGGATACGTACTTCTATTTTTGCACTTATAACAATGTCACAACATACTGCAATACATTCCAATGACATGTTTGTCACTTCTACCAGGTGCGAACTTGAAATTAAGAGAAAATGTAATATATCTCTATGTACTTAGAAGTAAGCATATTTCTTATTGTACATACAGATGTCTCTCAAGACTTGTTCAATTGAATCTTTCCTTAAACTCTGTTTTCATGTCATATTAGTTCATGTTTCTTGTAGGAGCACAAGAGTATTTTGCTGATCTTACTTTTTTTTAAAAATATATTTCCCTTTTTATTTTTCTTAATTAATTAATTAATTTATGGCTGCGTTGGGTCTTCGTTGCTGTTTGCGGGCTTCCCATTGCGGTGGCTTCTCTTGTTGCAGAGCACAGGCTCTAGGCACATGGGCTTCAGTAGCTGTGGCTTGAAGGCTCTGGAGCTCGGGCTCAGTAGTTGCGGCACACGGGCTTAGTTGCTCCGTGGCATGTGGGATCTTCCCGGACCAGGGCTCGAACTCGTGTCCCTTGCATTGGCAGGAGGATTCTTAACCACTGTGCCACCAGGGAAGTCCTGATCTTACTTTCTACACTGCTCCATTGTTTCCTTGAAAAACTTGATATTGATTCAAGGGGCCCTTGCAAGGTTACATGTACCCAGGTCTACAAGTTCAATCTACCACTGAATGATCTAGAGTCAAATCACATGCTTCTCCATGACTAAAGGGATTTAAGCCTATATTTGTAAACACACTTTATTTTCATATTGTCTATTATGCTAAAAACCATCTTGGAAAAAATATTTCTTTTTTACAACTTTAAAATTTGCCTAGTGCCTGTTAACCAGTGGCTTTATCCAAGAAGTAAATGCATATAGTATATGCAGATCATTAACATTTTCAAAATTGAGATGGCAGAGTCATATTTCCTTTGAACTTTCTCTGTTTTTGTCTTATTTATTTTCTGAAATGACTCTTTGAAGTGAGCTATTATAAATAGAAAATTTGAGAAACTAGGTTCTTGGTATCCTAAGTTTGCTCTTCTTCTTTCCTAATGGGAAGAAGAGTAAACCCCCTAATTTTTCTATATGCTGAAGAAAAAGGAAGTAACGTTTATTTATGTTTTGGCACCAAATTGCTCTAACATGGAGATATTCTTTCTTCTAGATGAATATTTTCTCATTTATGAACTATCATGCATGCTGCTGCTTTCTCCTTAAGTTCTTTCATTAAATTTGATAGTATAAGACTGCTATATTTATTGTGAAAATTATGATCAGCCCTTGCTAATTTATAAATTGTTTTTTACTAGTTTGGTATAATTATGAAAAATAATAAAACTCATAGAAACAGTATAAAATAGCCTTTCAAAATAGTTCCTTGGCATCCTTTTCTCCCCATAAGATGCAACATTAGTATTTTATGGAAGTAACTGTGATATTCTAGTCTTGACTTATTGCTGCAGAACTGGTGAATACCTCAGAAATGCATTTTCAATAGTGTTAAAATATTGCAGTTTGTAATAGTTTACATTTAATGATACTTCATGTTGTAAAGGGAAGAGATATAGAGCAATAGACTTCATCACTTCATAGTCACCTAAGGGGACACCTTAGGCAAATGTGAAAGACAAACAGCAATACTTTTGCTGGAGTTTAAGCAAATCATGAAGGTTATAGGAGTTGGCGTTGTGGGAAGACAGGAAATTTTGTTTCACTTAAAAAAAAGTCTATATAGCACTTTATATATTTTAGACTGCAGAGTCAAAAAAGATAGAGCTGTTTTTCTGGTGGTAATTTTGTATCATTGGTTGTCCTTCCATCCTTCCTCCCTCCCTCCCTCCCTCCCTCCTTCCTCCCTTACCTCCGTTTTTGTTGGCGTACATTTGGGTTGTTCACCTTTCCCAGAGTTTCACCAAAGCTTCTTTTCCAGGCCTAGGTGGTCTATTGTATGTCTGTACCCGGCATCTCTTGTCCAGGAGTCTGTGGGTTTATAGTCTCCTTATGACATTTACAAACAACCCCCACCAGCTTTCCTACCTGCATTTGAATTTTGTGAGTTAGAGATGAGCAAGTCCATCCTCCAGGTATCCTCCAGACAGGTTAGAACAGATGTACACAATAATTTGTAAATAAAGTCTGCTTTGTTCCCTCCTTTCTGGAGGGAGGGAACTGGGGACCCTGGGCTGCCATCATTTAGGACCAAGACCAAGACTGCCACTGAGGTTGGTCGGGGGTTGGGGGTAGATGAATAAAATTTCACAAAAGTTTTCTATCATTCTGAAGATGGCTTTTTCTTTATTGGATATTCCCTTGCCTTCTATAAACTTTTGTTTGCTAGAGCTCCAACAAAGTTGATTCAGACAGGTGGTGTTTTGTTTTGTTTTTAAAGATTTATTTATTATTTATTTATTTAATTTATTTTTGGCTGTGTTGGGTCTTAGTTGCGGCACACGGGATCTTCATTGCGGCACGTGGGTTTCTCTCTAGTTGTGGTGTGCAGGTTTTCTCTTCTCTAGTTGTGGCATGCAGGCTTCAAGGCACCTGGGCTCTGTAGTTGTAGCGCATGGGCTTAATTGCTCCGCAGCATGTGGGATCTTAGTTCCCTGACCAGGGATCGAACCCGTGTCCCCTGCATTGTAAGGTGGATTCTTTACCACTGGACCACCAGGGAAGTCCCCGTTTGTTTGTTTTGATGTTTCTTCCTGTAGGCAAACAAGAGCTTGGAGTTTCCTAGTCTGCCATCTTCCTCTTTGTTTCATATTTTTTCATCCCTGTAATTTACCTGGAAACAGACTCTCCAAACTTCACATAAAAATCAGGCCATTTTTTCCTGAACATATAACATGTTTTCTTTTCCACTGACTTTTTTCTCAATTCCTTCAATTAGAAGTGAACTTTTACTTCCCAAAATAATGTTTCTCAGGCCTGAATGATGCCTTTTTGTTTTTTAACTGCCTATTTTTTAAATTGGGGTATGGTTGCTTTACAATGTTGTGTTAATTTCTGCTGTACAGTGAAGTGAATCAGCTATATATATACATATATCTCCTCTTTTTTGGATTTCCTTCCCATTTAGGTCACCACAGAGCACTGAGTAGAGTTCCCTGAGCTATACAGCAAGTTCGCATTAATTATCTGTTTTTTACGTAGTAGTGTACCCAATCTCCCAATTCATCCCACCCCCACTTCGCCCCCTTAGTGTCCATACATTTGTTTTCTATGTCTGTGTCTCTATTTCTGCTTTGAAAATAGGTTCATCTGTACCATTTTTCTAGATTCTGCATGTATGTGGTAATATAGGGTATTTGTTTTTCTCTTTCTGACTTACTTCACTCTGTATGACAGCCCATCTACATCTCTACAAATGACCCAGTTTCGTTCCTTTTAATGGCTGAGTAATATTCCATTGTATATATGCACCTTTTTAAAGACAAATAAATCCTCAATGATTCTCAGTTTTGCACGTTTATAAAATACTCTCATATTTTTATTATAAATATGTTTAATGTGTATGGACATAAAATGTATTCCTTTGGTAGAACACTCATACAATTATATTATACCTGAAACACAAATAAAATAGAACAAAACTATAAAAATCACTATTAACATTACTGCCATATTATAAGAGATAGGATTGTTTTGCTCAGAATCCTGGGTTTAATAAAATAAATGTTTGTGTTCATTGATTTATAGATTCAACTTAATTTCTATCAAAGTCCAACTTGTATTTTGCAGAAATTGATAAGCAAGTCCTAAAATTTATGTGGAAATGAAAGGGGCCAGAATATCTAAAACAGGCTTTAAAAAACAAGTTTGGAGGACTCAACGTCTCCAATTTCAGAACTTACTACACAACTACACTAATAAAGATAGTGTAGTGTGGCATAAGGATAGACATACAGATCAATGGAGTAGAATTGAAATTCTAAAAATACACTCATATATCTAAGATTGCTGTGACAATTTGATGAGGCAACAACAAATTTTTCAACACATGGTGCTAGGACATCCAAATATCCATATGAAAAAGAATGAAATTGGAACTCTTCCTTATACCATCTACAAACATTCATTCAAAATGGATTATAGACCCAAATTTAAGAGCTAAAACTATGAAACTCTTAGAAGAAATTGTAGGAGTAAATGTTTGTGACCTTAGAATAGGCAATGGTTTCTTAGATATGACAGCAAAAGCACAAGCAAAAAACTTAAGAAAAGGAAAGAAAGGAAAATAGATAAATTGAACTACATAACAATTTAAAACTTTTATGCTGCAAATTATACCATTAAGCGAGTGAAAACAGTCAACAGAATGGGAAAAAGTATTTGTAGAGCATAGATAGTATAAAAGTATTCAGAATACATAAAGAATTCTTGCAACTCAATAATAAAAAGACAAATGACCCAACTGAAAATGGACAAAGGATTTGAATACACACCTCTCTGTCGTAGTTATATTAATGACCTACAAGCACACGAAAGTATGTTCAACATCATTATTCTTAGGAAAATGCAAATAAAAGCTACAATGAAATACTTTTTTACACCAATTAATATTGCTTTAATAAAAAAGAATGACAATAACAAGCGCTGATGAGAATGTGGTGAAACTGGAACTCTCTTTCATTGCTGATGGGAATATAATAAAATGGTGCAGTTGCTTTGGAAAACTATGTGGCACTTCCCTTGAATTGTGAAACAGAGTGACCATATGGCCCAGCAATTTTACTCATAGGTATATATAGAAAAGAACTGATATTATATGTTTACACATATACATGTAAATGAAAAGCTAGTTAAAGGCTACCTAATTTACATAGGTTGGTTAAAGAGCTCTCTGCAGAGCTAATATTTAAGTTAACAGAAGAAAGTGCATGTTGTGTTCTGAGGGTAGAACATTGCAGACAACATTTAGGAAAAAATATATAACTCACAATTGTATAACTTCTAAAAGTTATTTAATTAAAAAGCAGATAGGAGAGGCGAAATCAACATACTGGAGCAGGAAGATCCTGAACACACCTCCTCCCATGAGCACACCAAAATTACAACTACTTACAGAGCAACCATCTGTGAGAACAACCTGAAGACTAGCAGAAAAATATTTTTCACAGCTAAAGACATAAAGAAGGAACCACGATGAGACAGATAGGAGGGGCAGAGTTGTGGTCTAGTCAGGACCCACACCTTCAGGTTGGTGACCCACAAATAAGAATGCTGTCACAACTATGGAGGTCCTCTACACGAAGCAAGGTGCTTGAGGCCCACATTGGGCTCCCCAGCCTGGGGATCCTGCACCAGGAAGACGAGCCTTCAGAATGTCTGGCTTTGAAAACCAGTGGGGCTTATATTTGGGAAAGCTGGAGGGCTAGGAAACAGAGAGTCCACTCTTAAAGCATGTGTGCAAAATCTCACATGCTGCAAGTCCCAGCACAGAGATAGTAGTTTGAAAGGAGACTGGGTCAGATCCATTTGCTGATCTTGGAGCGCCTCCCATAGAGGCTGGAGGCAGCTGTTGACTCCCCCTGGAGATGGAGGAGCTGGCAGAAGCCATTTTGGGGGGTCTCATTCTACCATGTTGACATCAGCACTGGCAAGTGCCATTTTGGAATCCTCCCTCTGGCCTATTAGCAGAGGGCCTTGCTCCACCCACCAGCGAGCCTGCAGCAATCACATGCTGCTAGGTGGCATAGCCATTCATGTGGGGAGCCTGCCCTGCCTAGAGCAGTCACATGATGGCAAAAAAAGACAAATACCATATGATCTTACTTATATGTGGAATCTAAAAAACAAAACTAATGAGTGAGCATAGCAAAAGGAAAACAGACTCATAGATACAGAGAACAAATGGGTGGTTGCCAAAGGAGAAGTGGGTATGGGGGATCAGCAAAATTGATGAAGGAGATGAAGAGGTACAACTTCCAGTTATAAAATAAATAAGTCATGGAGATATAATATATAGCATAAGAAATTTGGTCAATAATATTGTAATAACTTTGCATGGGGACAGTGGTTACTAGACTTACTGTGGTTATAATTTTGGAATGTATAAATGCCAAATCAATATGTTATACACCTGAAACTAACATAATATTCCATATCAACTATATTTCAATTAAAAAAATAAGTAAATAAATGACAAAACAAGAACAAAAAACAGATGTATAGTACTATGCTAATATGAAATAATTTAATCCACATAAAACCAAAGAATATATATTATTCATTCTAACCAAGGAATATATACTATCATTATCCCACTTTTCCATTTTCATTTAAGGATATTTTTGTATACTGGGGTTAATTAACTTTTCCAAAATTACATAGTTTGTAGATTAATTATTCCCAGAATGCATCTTAGTGAAAGGGAATAGGCTACTGTACTGTAACTGACCACTGCCATCCTCTGAAGATTTACTGACCAGCTAAATAAATAAAGTATCAAGAAAAGAGAGGTCTGAGCAATTCTAACAACTCCAATGACTGTGACATTTCTAAAGGGATATTAATTAATGTGTATGGGAGGGGAAGATTTTGCAGGTCTTGTACTTACCTATACAATAGCAGTGTGCTTATTTTGCAAAAATATCTAATAAAAATAATATGGAGGTGTTTAAAGAATGAAGTAAGAAACACTTGTATAATAACATCCCTTTAAAGAAACAAGTGACACTGTATATACTGTCAAATGCCTGAAACATGAACATTGCTAAAAAGATATTACACTCTCAGGAGTCAAGTTAAAAGTATTACCCTTTCATTTTTCAGACATCTCTAACAGTAACTAGTCCTTGAATAAGAAACAGGTAGCAGAATGTATAAAAGAGGTAAATGCATAAAGGGGCAATTCCAGTTTCCAAAGTATTAATTTATTTCCTTGAAAAAGTTGTAAATATGCATGCTAGTTTGAAATACAAATTAAAACCTTATAAATAGCACTATTGTCATCTAGCATTATTTTTCTGACAGCATGCCCCACATAAAGGGTGTGAGAAGGGTAGTAAAGAGCAAGGCTGGATGGTTGAAAGTAATTGAGTTTACTTAGGATAATGAGAGATTTAACAAAACATCAGACAGTAAAGTGTAAAAGAAAATGAAGAGTTTGCTATCCACTAAAAAATAATCTGCAAAATATTTGAAAAGTTTTGTTTTAAAGAATATAAGAGGGCTTCCCTGGTGGCTTAGTGGTTGAGAGTCTGCCTGCCGATGCAGGGGACACGTGTTCATGCCCCGGTCAGGGAAGATCCCGCATGCCGCGGAGCGGCTGGGCCCGTGAGCCATGGCCGCTGAGCCTGTGCGTTCGGAGCCTGTGCTCCGCAATGGGAGAGGCCACAACAGTGAGAGGCCCGTGTATCGCAAAAAAAAAAAAAAAAAAAAAAGAATATAAGAATAACAAGACTAGAGGAAATAGTTGCTATAAACTTCAAGGCAATGATAAAGTTACATATTTTTGTAATACATATTACTTTTAAAGTCAAATATGTACTATTAACATAATTTAATTTAACCTAATGTTAATGTGACTCTATCTTAGTTTCATAGGGATAAACTAAATATATTTAGTGATTATATGGCTACTAAAATATGACTTGAGACTTTAACTTCAGCTTGTAAAACAAAATAAGTGATACTATTAAATACATACATATATATGTACATACATACATAATCAAAGCTGAAATGCTGGAATTTAGGAAAAAATAAATGCAACAAACATGTATTTACCATTCTGGAATGGAGTTTCCTTTTATTTTTAGAAGACAGTATGGTTTTATGAAAAAGGAATATGAGGAAAATGTTTTGGCAAAGTCTCTTCAGAAGTTTCAGACATGTGCCCCCTCTTTGATTTAATTTTTCTTTACAAGTGAAAAATAAAATCTTCTGATACTTACAAATATATATCAAGATTAGGAATGACATTAATATAGGTTTTTAATAGTGATATATCAAAGATACTTCTACATAGTTTTGATATTTTTGATTGAATTAAAATATGATCTTTAAATACAAATACATATGCATATTAATGGCAATGCTATTAAGAAACATACTTGATTCTTTGCACTTTAGTATCAAGATAGTACAGGAAAAACAAAAATGTAAGTAAGTAATTTCAATGAAAATATGCAGGGTAATTATTACATTTAGTTAAGCAAACTCATTTTAAAGACATTTAAAAGATGGCATAATAAAAAATAAACTTTTAATCATGAAATTTTTGAGGAAAAGATTTTACAAAAACTTTAAGAAATCTTGAAATAATACTCATATTAATATCTCACTGCATAATTCTGCAGGATAATTTTGCTCTTCTTTTTCTATTTTCTTAAGTTAGAAGATTAAAATTCAGAATTTAGAATTTGAGACCTTTCTTCTGTAAAAATTTAATGCTACAAATTTTAAAAAGCTTTTATAAAATTATAAAAGCACTGCTTTAGGTGCATTGCACAAATCCCACTTCCTTTTTACCTCATTCTCATTTTATATAAGTATTAAATTTCATTTATTTCCTGCACATGTAATTTCTTTGACAAAAATAAATCAAAAATATTTTTATATCCTTTTTCTTCTTATATGAAAGGTAACATACTCTGGATTATTTATTGCTCTTCCCCCTCCCCATTTTTTATTTATCAGTATATTCCTGTAATAACTTTATGTCAGTTCATAGAGATTCCCTTCTTCTGTTGTACACTACATAGCATAGCCTTTTGTGAATATATTATAGTTACTCTTCCATATATAGGTATTTTGCTTGTTCCCAATATTTTGCAGTGTTTTGAAATTGTGAACAAGGCTATAAGCCTGCATTATTTCTCCTTATGAAATTTCTCCTTATGAAATTTTTATTGTTGGAGGTGTATCTTCAGACTCCCTGTAAGTGGGATTTCTGGGTCCAAAGTTAAGTTCATATGAGGTTTGTTTGGTATTGCTAAATTCTCCTTCACAGCAGATTTGCCACTTTGCATTTCCACCAGCAGTGTGTGAACTTTTTTTTTCCTTTCTAATTGCATTGACTAATACCTCTAGTACAATGTTGAACAAAAGCAGAAATAGGAGTCAGCCTTTTTTAATTTTAGTGAAAATGTCTCTAATGTTTTCTATGCATGTAAGATATTGACTAGCAATAAAAGAGCTCTCATTTTTTAATTTTTGGATTTTAATAATATCAGGAATGTTTGTTAAAATATTGTTGAAATAATTTCAGCAGCTATGGCAATAAGTATATTCCTTGTTTTTCCACTTAGATCCATTAATATGCTATATGATATTAATGGATTTTGTGATATTGAGTCAAATTTGAATTATTGGATTTAACATCACTTGATCATTCTGTATTATTTAATTAATGTGACACTGTGTTTTCTTTTATGCTACTCTGTAATATTTTTGCATCAATATTTATTCACTGTATTGGTTTATAGTTTTATTTTTTTGTATTATCTTTATCAGATTTAAGAGTCAGTGTTTTCCTTGTTTTATAAAAACCTATTAGGACATTTTTTTTTTTTTTTTTTTTTTTTTGCGGTACACAGGCCTCTCATTGTTGTGGCCTCTCCCATTGTGGAGCACAGGCTCCGGACGTGCAGGCTCAGCGGCCATGGCTCATGGGCCTAGCCGCTCCGCGGCATGTGGGATCTTCCCGGACTGGGGCATGAACCCGTGTCCCCTGAATCAGCAGGCGGACTCTCAACCACTGCGCCACCAGGGAAGCCCTATTAGGACATTTTTATATCTAAAAATATTCAGTTCAGTTTTTTTCCAGTTTTATTTATTTAGGACCAACTATGTACCAGGCACTATAAGAGCTATAAGGAAACAAAAATAAGACATACTATGTTATAAAGCTAACAATCTATTCAATAAGGGTGCAAAAGCCTAAATACATTAGGATAATAATATCATTGGAGGTAAGTCCAAGATGCTAAAGTAGCAAAAAGAGGAAGATCAGCTCAGAGAAGGAAAAGAGAATGTTAGAGGAAACAATCATTTGGGTACATTCATCCGAAGAAGGTATGTGTTCACATTTATCAACAAATGAGAAAAATCAAGTTTACCTATTTGGATAAATTTCAGCCAAATTTGTAGAGTCTCTGAGATCTTCTGACTTTAAATACTGGTTTTTTAGCAAGTATGAACTTCAGTAATAGAACTTGGTGGAGGAGCACCCTAAAGATATAGCTGTAACTACTGCAATGGAGAGAAATTCTATGTGTATTTAAGCATCATAGAAGAAGAAAGTAAAATTTTTAATATAAGGACAAAATCAAAAGTTACATATTTGACAGTTTGAATTTATAAGCTCAAGTTTGTATTAGAGCTGTTGCTAATGGGCAATGTCATGTAATGGTCATGGAAATTAGCAGCAACTATTTCTTTTTAAATAATTTTAATGACTCTTGAGGTAGGCTGAACAGTCCCACCAAGGATGTCCATAACTGAATCCTCAGAATCTGTGAATATGTTAATTTACATGACAAAAGGCAGTTTATAGATATGATTAAGTTAAGGATCTTGAGATAGGGAGATTATATCAGGTAGGCCTGATGTAATTACAAGGGTTCTTCTAAAAAGAGAGGCAGGAGATCAGAGAGGAGAAAAGATGCTACCCTGTTGGCTTTGAAGACTGAGGAAGAAGCAAGAGCCAAGGAATGTAGGTAGCCTCTAGAAGCTAAAAAAGGGAAGGAAATGGATGTCCCACTAAAGCCTTCAGAAAGTATACATCCCTAAGGACCCATTTTAGACTTCTGACTTCCAAAACTATAACATAGTAAATTTTTGTTGTTATAAATCATTTAATTGTGGAAATTCATTATAGCTCTAATAGGAAACTAATAAAATTCTCCTGAATGAAGACCAGCTTGTTTGCCAATACCTTTACATTTAGCTTTAAAAATTCTGCTGTGTAGTCAGGAAAACCGGAGGGCTTGGTTCACAAAGTGAGTGAATATATGCTACAAATAAAATGGTGTAAGTATTTTTATGTACCTGTTTTACTCTGAGGGAACTAACCAGGAGCATAAAAAAGATTCACCTGGGATTTTCTTTAACTTTACCCCAAAAAGGATTCTGGAAATTATAGTTCCTAGGACCTTGCAATAAATCAATGAAGGATTTCAGTGTAGTAAGGTTAAGCAGGAGAAATCCTGAGTTCAGTCCTCATTTGTTAGTAGGAAAACAAACAATACACTTTACATGTCCATCTTGTTTTTTTTAATATCACTTTTACAGCTATACCTTTACTTTTTAATATCCAGACTCTTAGAATATCAGCTTTTATATTTTTGCATTACCAAGTAACATCTTCTGGGAAGGATCTGTGACCCTCTCAAGGGAAGTGCTCGTCCACAACGTCTGCTCAGGGATGCAGTGAGGCTATAAGCCCTGAGAACACTCAGGGAGGGCCAGGCCACATATCTAGAGGAGGACTCATGGAGTCCCCCAATTTGGGCCCCTGACACAGTTCTGGCCAAGAGACTTATTGTAAACTAAGTATATCAATTTAAATCACTATTAAGTTATTTAAGATTCTTTATAATTTAGGGATATGTCTAAATCAGCTTTATTAAGGAAATAATTATTGAAGGGCTATGCTTTGAGAGCCATGTTGTTCTACTGTATAAATTAGCATGGGGAGATGTTATTTAGTTATTTATTTGTTTGTTTGTGCTGGGTCTTAGTTGTAGCAGGCAGGCTTCTTAGTTGTGGCTCACGGGTTTCTTAGTTGCGGCTTGCCAGCTCCTTAATTGCGGCATGCGGGCTCCTTAGTTGTGGCTCTCCAGTTCCTTAGTTGTGGCATGCGAACTCTTAGTTGTGACATGCATGTGGGATTTAGTTCCCTGACCAGGGATAGAGCCTGGGCCCCCTGCATTGGGAGTGCAGATTCTTAACCACTGCACAACCAGGGAAGTCCCGATATGATCATATGATTTTTAATCTATACTTTATTAATGTGGTGTATCACATTGATTGATTTTTAGATATTGAACCTCTTTGCATCCCTAGGATGAATCCAAATTGATTATGGCTTGTGATCCTTTTTTTTTTTTTTTTTTTTGTGGTACACGGGCCTCTCACTGTTGTGGCCTCTCCCGTTGCGGAGCACAGGCTCCAGACGCGCAGGCTCAGCGGCCATGGCTCACGGGCCCAGCTGCTCCGCGGCATGTGGGATCTTCCCGGACCGGGGCAGGAACCCATGTCCCCTGCATTGGCAGGCGGACTCTCAACCACTGCGCCACCAGGGAAGCCCAGTGTGTGATCCTTTTAATGCATTGTTGAATTCAGTTTGCCAATATTTTGTTGAGAATTTTTGTATCTCTGTTCACCAGTGATTTGGGCCTGTGATTTTCTTTTTGTGTGTGTGATATTTTTGTCTGATTTTTATATTTGGGTGATGCCAGCCTCATAGGATGAGTTGGAGGTGTTCCTTCCTCAGCAAATTTTGGAATATTTCTAGAAGAATACATGTTAACTTTTCTTTAAGTGTTTGCTAAAATTCACCTGTGAAGCCATCTGATCCTAAACTTTTGTTTGTCAGGAGTCTTTTTTGTTTTTTGTTTGTCAGGAGTCTTGTTTGTTTCCTTTTTTGTTTTTCCTTGTGATTTCAGGTGCTCTACATGTCTACACATTGTTCATAGAAATTTCTCTAGTAAGGAACTATAAAAATGATCTCTGTAATTATAGTCTTAGGAGTTTCTTTTTAACTGATTCAGTTTCATTACTGGTAATGGATCTGTTCATATTTTCTATTTCTCCCTGTTTCACCCTTGGGACACTATATTTCTAGGAATTTATGAATTTCTTCTAGGTTGTTCATTTTATTGGTGTATAAATTTTTATTCAGAGTAATCTTTTATGATTCTTCATATTTCTGTGGTATCAGTTGTAACTTCTTTTTCATTTCTGATTATATTGACATGGGCCTTCTCTTTTTTCTTGATGACTCTGGGTAAAAGGTAATCAATTTTCTTTTAATGTTTTCAAAGAATCAGCACTTGATAATTTCTGTTGTTTTGCTTAGTCTTTATTTCATTTATTTCTGCACTGATCTTTATCAGTTCTTTCCTTCTACTAAGTTTGGGTTTTGTTTGTTCTTTTCTTAGTTCCTTTAGTTGTAAAGTTAGGTTGTTTATTTGAGATTTTTCTTATTTCCTGAGGTAGGCTATAAACTTCCTTCTTAGAACTGCTTTTGTTGCATCCCATAGATTTTAGATCATTGTGTTTTCATTTTTATTTGTTTCCAAGCATTAAAAAAAAATTCTTTCTTTGATTTCTTCAGTGATCCCTTAGTTGTTTAGTTGTATGTTGTTTAAACTCCATGTGTTTGTGTTTTGAGCATTTTTTTTCTTGTAATTGATTTCTAGTCTTGTAACATGTGGTCAGAAGAAATTCTTGATACGATTTCAGTTTTATTAAATTTATTGAGACTTGTTTTGTGGCCTAGCATGTGACCTATCCTGGAGATTATTCCATGTGCACTTGAAAAAAAGCATATCCTGCTGTTTTTGGATGGAATGTTCTATATATATGTATTAAGTTGATCAGATCTAATGTGTCATTTAAGGGCAGTGTTTCCTTGATGATTTTCTGTCTGGATGATCTGTCCATTGATGTACATGTTAAAATACCCTAATATTAGTGTGTTACTGTCAATTTCTCCCTTTATGTCTACTGATATTTCCTTCATGTTGTTTGCATATATATATTTATAATTGTTATAACTTCTTTTTGGATTTGATCCCTTGATCATTATGTAATATCCTTCTTTGTCTCTTGTTACAGTCTTTGTTTTAAAGTCTGTCTTGTCTCATATAAGTATTGCTACCTGGCTTTCTTTTCGTTTCCCTTTGCATGGAATACCATTTTTCATCCCCTCACTTTCAGTCTGTGTTAAAGTAAATCTCTTATAGGCAACATATATATGAGTCATTTTTCTTTTTTTTTTTTGTATCCATTCAGCCACTCTATATCTTTTGATTGGAGAATTTCGTCCATTTATATTTAAAGTAATCATTGACAGGTATTTACTCATTGCCTTGATCATTTTTTGAATCTGAAAATAGTCTTTTATGCCTGGAATAAAGCCAGCATATTCATAATATTTTATTTTTTTTCATGTGTCACTGGATTCAGTTTGCAAATAATTTTTTTAGGAGTTTTACATGTATATATATGAGAAATTTGTTTAGATTTTTCTTTCTGAAATGGCCTCTCATTTATATATTACACTTATGAAGCCTCAATTATGCTGGCCTAATGAAATAATTATTGTTTTCTTATTTTATTCTCATCTTGGAGAATTTGTGTATACTTGGTAGAAATTGTCTCTTAATTGTTTGTTGAATTTATTGGTGATGATATCTTGGTATGGAATGGGGAATATGTGGATTTAAATACTGATTCAAATTCGTTAATAGTTATAGAAATATTTCAAAATTCTATTTTTTGTACTAGTTTCAGTATGTTTTTTTCCTAGGATTTTGTTTTTTTTCAAATTTTCTGTGTAAAGCTGTTAATAATAACTTCATGATATTTTTATTTTTATATATCACATATGTACACTTTTGTGTGATACTTCTAATCAATACTTAATATGAAAAAAGCAAAGTGCCTTTTCTAATGTTCAAAAATATCTTAATATTTTCATATAATTTTTCAAGGTGTTTAATTTTCTGGCATCCAAATTATTTGCCCTTAATGCTGAAAATAGCAGGATTCTATAGTGATAATGAAAAAGTTTAAGGAGGTTACAAAATATCACTTATAGTATCCATTTAATTAGCATAGAATGAAAGTATCATATCATTTGTCAATAAACTTTGTTTGAAAATCAATCATAAGTTCTCAAGTATGAGACTATAACAAAAAGAATGCAGAAATTAAGCCTCACAAATGATTTGCTGAAGTAGTATAGTGTTTCCATGATCAGCAAATTTAGTATTATTTCTAATAATAAATTACAATGTGAATTCAGAAATAATTATATGCTAGTTTTTTTTTTTTTTTTTTTTGCGGTACACGGGCCTCTCACTGTTGTGGCCTCTCCCATTGCAGAGCATAGGCTCCAGATGCGCAGGCTCAGCAGCTATGGCTCACGGGCCCAGCCGCTCCGCGGCATATGGGATTTTCCCAGACCGGGGCATGAACCCGTGTCCCCTGCATCGGCAGGTGGACTCTCAACCACTGCGCCACCAGGGAAGCCCTATATGCTAGTTTTTAATGAGTTGTTCCTCATTAGTGAAACATAAAATAATATAAAATGAAATAATTTTCATTAGCAAACAAAGATGAGCTAGATAACCTGCAGAAATAAAATGAGTTGAGTCTTAGAATGAATATAATGGTTAACATTTGAAATCCCATGTATTGGGTCATTGTGCTATTATTATTTTTTAGTAGTAACAAAATGTTCATTTGGTTCCAAAATAATGTCAATATTTGGTTCACAGTAAACTTTACATTTATGTCACTATTCGAAGAAAGAATCTACTTTTTCACTTTAAATTCTATAAGAGATTTTGTGTATATATAAGTACAGTTTAAGTTACCACAGATTAATAAACATCCTGCCTTAAAATTTGGCAATGCAGAGGCTGTACTAATCCTCTTTAGACAGTTGTATATATAGTCAAATTAACACTTATTAATCTCCATTTTCTTCTGTGGTCTTTTCCTTACTTGAGAGACCTGAGTGTTTTAATATCTGAACAGATAATTTAGATATACCAGATGCTACAAAATGGATTTAAGAGGCTAAGAAACAGAAAGAGCTTAATTCTCCATTTTCGGCTACCTAAATTGTATCTGCTTTTTCCTTTCTTGATACTTGCTAATAATTCTAGTCTGTTATTTAATTTTGCTATTGCCCATACTAACAGTTTAGTAATAGATTTTGGGTATCTCTGATAGAAAGAATATATATTTAAAAAATACTATAGCTCTCTCTTTTTAAATTGATCCTGGCATGCTCCTGGCCAAGTTGGAGGTTTCATCACACATTTTTCTGAAATCAGTACAAAACAGTGGTTCCTCAGATCTCTCAGGTCTCGGCACCTTTAGTGTCTTAATATTTTTTTCCATAATACTTATAGACAAAAATCAAATAAAAACAAAACAGAAAACTAATTCCATTTATTAAGTGATTATATCCAAACAAGTTAATGGTTGTAATTTGCACAATGTCCAATAGGTGTCACTCTGTTTTCCTAGAAATTTTAGATATCCCACAGTGCCCCTGTTAGTTCATTGTGATGCCCCAGTGTACTTTGGTATACAGTTTGGGAATTGAAGTTTTAAAAGTCATATACTGTGTGAGAATTCTTTTAGAACTATTTATTTGGTCCCTAGAGAGCATTTTTTTTTCCCATTAGGCAGCAGCCTCTTTGCCTTATGCGATCCATAACCTGTGTCTGCAATTTCCCCTAGTTGGGGTGAATAAAAGATTTGTTAATATATATAATAGCTAAGAATTTGGTAATGATGACTTCAATCATGGTTATTTTTAACTACTTATGTTTAATAGAAAACTAAAAATACCTCAAAAAGTTTAGTGGTTTTAGGGTAGTTAGCAGAGAATAATAAAATAATTTGATAGGGCCACACAGTTTTGTGTAACTATAAGTAGTGCTTTAAATCTGGTTGCAGAACATGGCTGTTGCAGTCTAGTCTTTACGTAGCTTCCCTGCTGAAGATTTAATTTATTTGGCCTCTTGAGGAACACATTTGGCATTGCGATGTGTTTTGCTTCCAGGTTCTATCTCCAAGGATGATTTGAAGAAATTGCACATAAATTTATTTTCAAGGCAAGATATTTTCCTTTTAGGGAACTATCTATATTCATCTCACAGAGGTAGAGAGTAGATATTTAGCAAGTGAGGACCTCATAGATCTTATACATGGGGTCATTTCATATGTAATTTTATTAATCACTATCCCTGTGAGATAAGAAATTTGAAGAACCTTAACTGGGAAATAAAATGTGGGGATTAATATCAAAGAAACATTAAATATCATATCCACCATTAAATATCTATATGGTGAATCATTGGAAAATATTAAAAAAAATAAAGTTTGGGAATATACTAAATCAGGAAGAGTTTTTCTTGATTTCTGACTCCCACAGGCAACTTACCTTGATCTTTTTTTGCAATTTTCATTTCTTGTTAAAATATACAGAATTAATTAAGTAGATTGATAGAGCTGAATGATAAAATTATATTGAGATGCTTTGGGACTCAATGTGACCTTATCAAGTGAGGTGAGCCATTCATTAATTCAGATAATAGAGCTTATTATAATAATCTTTTGCTTATTCTATTGTTGAGCATAACCACTTTATTCATATTTGTATATGCATATTGAGATAATGTTATTTCATTAATTTTTATACTGAACCTTAATCCTCGTAAGAGTAATTTCAAAAGTTATAGATCGCACTTGTTTTCAAATGTATATCAGTGTGCTATCTTCATATATGATTGACTAGTTTATATGCATTTGAAACTTTCAATTGTGGTATGCTCCTACAGTCAACTAATTTATACACATATCTATTAAACATATTAGGTAATTTATGTAAATACCCAGCACAGTGCTTAGTATGTAGAGAACATTCGAATCTGCTAGTTCCTTTCCTCTCTTAATTTTTATAGTTTTATGTTCACCACTTTTTGTATAATTGTTTTCCCCACTTCTTTAATCTTTGCAATCTGTTTTCCACTTAACAACCAGAAGAAAGTTTCTAACCATAAACCAGATCATGTTACTCCACCCCTCAAAATCTTTCAGTACTTTCTATCACAGTTAGAATGAAAGGAAAAAAAAAATCATTCAAGCGCCTACAAGACCTTCCATGATCTATCCCAGTTTATCCCTACAATCATGTACTTTCCAACCACCCTCTCCTTGCTGGCTCTCCTCCAGTCTCAATGGCCTTTTTATAATTTACAGATATGTTAGGCTCAGTTTCAACTTAGGTCCTTTTTTCTGTATTTTGCTTCTGCCTAAATTGCTCTTCTATCAAATGTCCACGTGGCTCCAGCATCACTTTGCCTGTGTATTTCCTAAAGTATCTCCTTGTCTAAGACATCTTCAGTGACAAACTAATCTAAAATAACCCTAATCATAACTTTTCTCTTCCCTTCCCTTGAAAAGGCTTATCATTACTTGATAGTTATTTATTATGTTTATTTGTATATTTTTGCATGGGTTTTGTTTTCTGCACTAAAATTATGGTGGCCGTACTATTCAATGTTCAAAAATATATACTTTTAAGAATGATAGGGGATACTAAAGTAACTAGAAGTATATATTTTTTGAAATACTTGTTAACTGACAAAAAATTGGTTTTATTATATTGTTGAATCTAAAAATAATCCTATTCAAAAATTATTTTCTAAAATGCAGTTTCTTCTAAAAATAAAAGTACCATATATATGAATATTAAAATTCAAAACTTCTTTATATTTATTATTCAAAGAGTAATAAAAGCATGAGGAGTAAGTTAATTTAGTACATATTTTAATACTTTAATCAATTCTATTAGTATTTTCTGCCTCTGATATAATGTCAATGGATTCTTCCCATAGATCGAGATATTCCAAAGAAAACTTTACAAAATTTCAGACTTCAATTTGTTCTCTCTTTGTACTCTCATTTTATTTGATTTTTCCTTTGCTTTTGTAGGAATTTTAATGTCTTCCTGTCTGTAAGCTATGCTTTTAATATTTTTAATTTGCTAAATTTATAAGCTTCCAAAGCTAAATTTTGTGAAGCCCCATTTATGATATATTTTGATTAAAGACACTCAATTAATTTTGAGAAATGCAATAAAAATTAGAAGACTTTATTGTAAATTGAGTATCAGCATACTATACTTAGGTATGTTTAAAGTTGGTTCTTCAAAATTTTGTATATTAAAAAAATCCAATTGGTAATGGATAGTAAGGAGAAAAAGCATATATTGTCATTTCAAGCTTTTTTTCTTTAGAGAAGAGCAAAAATATCAGACTTGTCATAAAAACTGTTTGGTTTTATTACTTTGACTGTGAGTAAAATATACAGAATAATATAGCGAATAAAATATTTGTACATTTTCACAACTACAATTGCATTGGGGATGCAATTTTAAGTTATGTGTATATGATGACCAATTACAGTGTCTTAATTTAGGAACTTAGTAAAAATAGTTCTGTTACCACAAGTGCTACACCAAAATTTGTATTTGTATTATCAACACAAAAAGAAATAATTTTAGGCTCAGGTTTTTAACTGTATTTGCAATAATATTCACAGTGATGTCAAATACTTTACTTTTTATGAAATAAATTTCTGAGTTAATCTGATACACATAAATAATGATACATGTAAAAAATGAAATGGAGTTATTTAACTAGTTGAGAATTTTTTTTTTGCTAAGAGAGTCAGCATTAACAGCACAATATTCAGTTTTCATTAATGAACAAGAGAACTTGGAAGCAAAAATTAGTAAATTTACTTTTTTAAAAAATACATCTTTTTTGGAGTATAATCGCTTCACAATACTGTGTTAGTTTCTGTTGTACAACAAAGTGAATCAGCCATATGCATACATATATCCCCATATTCCCTCCCTCCAACCCCTTTAGGTCTTCACAAAGCACCGAGCTAATCTCCTTGTGCTCTGCTGCTGCTTCCCACTAGCTATTTTACGTTTGGTAGTATATATATGTCAATGCTACTCTCACTTCGCCCCATCTTCCCCGTCCCCCCTCCATGTCCTCAAGTCCATTCTCTATGTCTACGTCTTTATTCCTGCCCTGCCACTAGGTTCATCAGTACCATTTTCTTTAGATTCCATATATATGCATTAGCATATGGTATTTGTTTTTCTCTTTCTGACTTCACTCTGTATGACAGACTCCAGGTCCATCTACCTCACTACAAATAACTCAATTTCATTTCTTTTTATGGCTGAGTAATATTACATTGTATATATGTGCCACATCTTCTTTATCCATTCATCTGTTGATGGACATCTAGGTTGTTTCCATGTTCTGGCTATTGTAAATAGTGCTGCAGTGAACATTGTGGTACATGTCTCTTTTTGAATTATGGTTTTCTTAGGGTATAGCGGGAATCAGGCTCCCTGACTTCAGACTATACTACATACCTACAGTAATCAAGACAGTCTGGTACTGGAACAAAAACAGAATTACAGAGCAGTGATACAGGATACAAAGCCCAGAGATAAATCCATGCACATATAGTCACCTAATTTACGACAAAGGAGGTAAGAACATACAGTGGAGAAAAGACAGCCTCTTCATGGACAGCTACATGTAAAAGAATGAAATTAGAACACTCCCTAACACCGTACACAAAAATAAACTCTAAATGGATTAAAGACCTAAATGTAAGACCAGACACTATAAAACTCTTAGAGGAAAACATAGGAAAAACACTCTTTGACATAAACCACAGCAAGATCTTTTGTGACCCATCTCCTAGAATAATGAAAACATTATGGGACCTAATTAAACTTAAAAGCTTTTGCATAGCAAAGGAAACCATAAACAGGATGAAAAGACAACCCTCAGAATGGGAGAAAATATTTTCGAATGAAACAATGGCCAAAGGATTAATCTCCAAAATACACGAACAGCTCATGGGGCTCAATATCAAAAAAACAAACAGCTTAATTAAAAAATGGGCGGAAGACCTAATTTACTTCTTTTTATATGAAAATTCATGCTTCACAGAGTAATACATAAATGAACATTCTGCAGCTACTTGTGTTAAATCATTGCCTTCAGACATAGTTTTCTTAAAGTTTTTGAAATAGATGCTGATTTTTCTCCAGGTTTTTGTGCATTCTAATGTTCTTGTAGTTAGTAACATCATATGGCTCCCATAGGTGATGGTAAATATGGGCAAATATTTTGTTACATGTTGTCTTAATCTCTGTTCCCTGAAGAGCTGATCTGACACAAAATTCATGCAGCAGAAATTTTATTGATCATGCAAATTCGGTGCATGCATGGGGGAGGTGGGGTGAGAATGAGGTGGGGAAGGAAGTAAATCAAATAAAAGGAGTTGTTGCATTGTTGAGTAGGTTATAACTTCAGGGCAAGCAATTTCTCGTTTTGTCAGACATCTTCAGGGAGGTTTCTTCCCCAGATCGTTTGTCCTGGGAAATGCAGGGAGAAAAATTATATTATCTGTATAACATCTCCCACCTTAACCCCAGTGAGTGTTAACCCCCTTGAACATACAGTGGCTGCTGAGGAACCTGAATCTTATACTTCAGAGACAATCAGAAACCCAGGGGTAGAAAGAAAGGGCTCTCAGTGTAGGTTAGAAGTCAGGCACTGATAGGGCATATCCAGTGAGCCTCTCAGTCTTTTGGAGGTGAGCACAGAATGGTAACATTACCAGGCATTGGATGTCACTCCACTCAGAAAGCAAGGCCAGGGAGAAGAGATAGCCTAATGCATAATCTGAATTTGGTACAGTTTATCCCTTGTGCCACTCAGATCTGCTTATACTCTGCTAAGATATTCAGTACTCACTTTTAATTCTTCCCTGAGAATAAGGATAAAAACCCAATCTCAAAATTTTATTGCTAGTTGCTATATACTTAAACAAACAAACCAACTAATGCGCAAACTTTAAAAGGTGTTATCAAAGGAAACTCTTGTCTGGTCACCTTCAGCTATAATGTGGGTTCTTACTGTATAGGGTGACCCAGACCTTGATCTTCAAGGGCTGTGCTTCCTAAATTACTTTGAGCTTATGTGGTTGTGTTTTATATAATTGACATTTTCAGTTATCGTTATCACTGGTTCAAAAATGCCAAGAGATATTCCAGTAAATCACTGGGTTCCAGACGTATTTCTTTTTGACCTTATTGTATAATACCAGCTATATCTACTAATGATTATCAAGGTAGACTGCCCACCACTACTTTCCAATTTCACCAGAATTAGAAGCTCAAATTAGTCATACCTCTTTTCTCCACTTGGAAAGTAGCACTTCTAACTTGACAAAGTCTAAGGTGGGATGGGAAGCACAAATTTTAAAAGTGAGTAACTGGGAATAATGGTGATAAGGCAATTCTACTTTTTCTTCTTGCTTCCCGGACCTAATTATCAGCTGTTGGTTCAGTGCACATACTCTGTGTGTGTGTGTGTGTGTGTGTGTGTGTGTGTGTGTATATGGAAATTAATTTTGGATTTTGTATCTGATCTGTCTCCTTAATTGAGCCTTCATCCCATCATTGTAATAGAATGTAATTAACAAGACCTGTTAATCTTATTGTCATTAATTCATCATCATACCTCTTTTGTGATAAAGTGGGTACCTTGATCTGAGGCAGTGTCACATGAAATATTCTGTTGAGATGTCAGGCATTTTGTAAGCCTGCAGATGGTGGTGTTGATGGATGCACTATGGACAAGGAAGGCAAATGCATATCCAGAGTATGCAATTTTTTCCTGGAAAGGGATAATCACTGTCTTCTCCATGGCAGAAGGGGTCATATTTAATTGACCTGTCACCAAATGACTGACTGGACTTCCCAAGAAATAGTGCTAGATGGAAGATTCTGCAACAATCTCTACTACTGTCAAGCTGGGCATTCAGCAGTGGTAGAAACTATGTCAGTGCTGGTGAAGACAAAGCCATCTTATTAGAGCCATACATAGCCTTATTCACTTCCACTATGACCACTCTGGTCATGAGCCCTTTGTGTAAGCACTTGAGTAATCGTCTTGTCTATCCTGTTGAAGAGATCCTCCATGAAAATGGATTCTCTTTGATGGAAATTAACATTAATTACACATATTTGCTTGCTTTGTGCCCATTCCCATGTGATCATCCACATACTTCTTCCCAGAATTTATTAGCCCTGATTTTCAGTCTTTTTTATATGAAACATGTGACCAATGAGCTAAATCAGTGGCATAATTAAGGACTCAATATATATCTGTATCTCTTGCTACCTTTCCTTCCATGAAATGTGAATGATTGGGTTCATTTCTCATAGCTCTGCCCATTGGGAGGAATTGCTGCTGATTCTAGGGCCAAAACTGGGTGGAGCTGAAATGTGACAGAGGTCTATTTTGAGCTTGCACCAATGTTTTGGGCTGTCTCATTTGTTAACCAGGTCAACTTCTTTCCTCCTTTGATGTTGCATGTGAGGAATTTACCATAACACATTTCACCTTCTAACATCATATATTATTGATATTTGCTTATTTATAATTATTGATTTTCTCCTCACAATATAATGTAATGAGGGCTTTTGTTATTTTTAACTAATGGACCTCACTTGCCTAAAAAGTACCTGCTTATATTATGTGTTTAATAAGTGTTTGTTAAAATAGTAGTGAAAGAATAAATGAACTCTGATTTATCACTTCGCTTCAATTTTCTTCATAGTACTTATCATTCCATGTTACAATTTTCTCTGTTTTTCCCTCCTCGACTGAAATATGAAATACACAAAGATTTGTTTACTTTGTTCAAAGCATTATCCCTAGCACCTATAAAAGTGCCTGGTTAAACAAATCTTTGTTGAACTAATTAGCAGGTAGGCCATGCTTTTTTTTATTCCCTGACCGTATCACCAAGTAATGCTTAGCACAGCACATGGTATATAATAGGCATTCAATGAAAAAGTTCTGATATAAAATGAATGCATCAATTCTAAGTAGCATTTGGACTGAAGGTGGCTTCTCTCAGCACTATTTTGGTCTTGCAGCAAATAGAATTGAACTGAACATAAAATGATGACATTGGCTCCTTAAATTTGTTTCTCAACAGGTTACAAAGGAAAATTTCAATCATTTATCACCTTGAAAGACTGGAAGGGCTTATTTCTTTTATTTATGCACAGCTTTTATTTCTAATCCTATCAGTCTATGGTTTGGGTTTTTCATGATTCTTATTACCTTATTTCTTTGAAAACAATAAAATCTTATGAAATCATATAAAAGGATAGGAGGTTCCTTTCTTTGTTTACTCTACCTCACAGTAGGAAAGAATTAAGTTCTTAAAGGAGACATTTTTTTAAAAACACTTTTGTACTTTATTATATGCATGTCTGGAAGGGAAAATCTGGCAAAAGGATGGCCATAGACGATTTTCCTATCATTACTTGGAAGATGAATAAGGAGTTAATTTTCGTTTTTGACAGATTATATTGAGATTTTGAATCCATTCTCTGCAAGTGCAGTTTGAAGGAGTCTAATCTCATGGTATCATTTGAGGACAGCTCTATGAATATTTGTGACAAATGAATCTTTTATTTGCCTTGAAAATTATGATTCAATTTGATGAAATGAAAAAATTTATGGATAATGTTTAATCACTACTGTCATATAAGAGCTAAGCTGTCAGCAGGATGCTATGACACCTAGAGTTAGTTACTTTCAGCTGAGAGAGGATCCACACAGTTTCTAATAGCTTAGGAAGCTGTGACTTGATATTCTGGCTTATTTAACAGATTTGTTCTCTTTCATGTTCTATATGGGATTCAATATTTGAAACTAGCCTAAGTAATATTTTGACCATCTTATGCTGTTACAGCCTTTCTCTTTCTAAAAATGAATGCAGAAATATATTGCCAAAATTTTAAAAGGCTTTAACTGCTGATGGACATGAACATAATTTTAACTATAATGTTTAATGAGATATTTTGTTAAATCAATCAATATGTGATTATTTGCAGAGGCTATTTGCCCAGTTTTGTCCTGGGTACTGTGGTGTTATCAGTAACAAGTAGGTGGAGCTGTAGGAGGCAGCTTATGTACAGCAAATGGAGTGGATTTAACTAGGTGTCCAGGACTCTCTGTGGACTGGCTAATTTGAATAATTTCCTGGGCTCTGGCATATAAGGGCTGTCCCTAATTGTCTGATAACCGGACTGAGGGTGATTAGGGCAGATACATAGTGGCCCTGAGTGTCAGAGCACAAAAGGGAAGTAGTTGATCAGCTGTTCAAGAAGGGGATCTGACTGGTACCTAGTCAAAACCACAAAACTAGGTCAAGGCAGCATAAAAACAACTATATTACATAGGAGTAGGAGTGTTAAAAACAGGTGACATTACATCTAAAATTTTATATCTATTACCTTATGATCTAGGCTGAAGTGTGTGTGTGTGTGTGTGTGTGTGTGAAATTAATCAGTTATTGAATAGCTACTATGTAATAGGAACTATGTGAGATATTGAGCTAAAAATGAAGACTGCATCACACTGAGACCTCTTGTTTTGAATAGATCTTTCGAAAATATTTTATTATTAAATTTTGTACACTCCATCAAATGAATAAGTATTTAAATATATGTATTTATAGCCATGTTAAAAATGATAGCTCAATTGACAATAGTAATATGCTTTCAAGACTACATGTTTTTGGCCATTCTTTTTTACATTTTTAAGTTTTTAAACTATTCAGTTCTTCACTCCATGCACTATCATCCTTGCAATCAGATAGTTTTCATCTTGTAATTTCATAAAGTTCTAAGTTTTTGGCAATTATTTGGACAAACATCATCTGTTTTATTAATTTACATTGAGACACTTAACATGAATTTGTTTACTTTTTATAAAATATCAAAATGGCCTTGTTACCCTTTTCCATTAATAATTTTTATTTTATTACTTTTTCTTTACTAGGTCTACATTAAAATTCTAGGTATTTACTAAACATAGTTTGAAGACTATATTATTACATGTATCTATGTTCATTTGTTTCTTATTAAAAATCACATGAAGTTTGTAGGATTCATTTATTTTATTTTTTGAAGTAGGAAGCATGGGAAAAGACAAGTCTTTACTTTCTTTATCATATTCTATTGCACCATGTTCCAGGAACCATATATTCCTTCAGTTCTACCAAGGACAAAGTACTATAGTTCTATTCATGTATCAGAATTACTAGTAATTCTGGCAAGTTCTCCAAGACATCTACCAATTCTCGATATCTTACCTATCTATTTTTAAATAAAATATTGAGTATATTTCAACCCAAATGAAGTGCTATGTATGCACTGTGAAGAAAGAAAATGATGACATACTTGGAAGTCTAGTTACTCTTCACTATCTGGGACTAAGACAACTAGCAATACATGCATACAGTTGTAGAAATAAGGATGTGGTGCCAAGATCCCCATTAAAGGCAGGACTTGCTACCCAGCTGATGCCCTTGAAGCTCCTTCATGGTCTCCTTCAATCACAGAGAACCAACTTGCTCCAGGTCACACACTTCCCTGAGCAGCTCCATTTTGTAAATGAATGAGATAGGATACAAAGGCTTTGCTATTTTGGCCTTATGTAGGACACTTCCACAGGCAATGCACAGTTCATAATTCCCTGTAGTTTGCCTGAGGTTTTTTCAGGGCTGCATCTCAATGTGACTTCTTTCTTAGCCTGATACTGCTTTCTGATATCTTTCTTCAAATGTGGGGATACCTAATAAGCCTCATATATCCCAAACTCTGCTTCTGCTTCTGGAGAGAACAGTCTATGACAAATATCAAATATCAATTAGGAAAATTCCAGAGATTATGGTTATAGTCCTAATTCATATTTTACTTCAAATATTTGCAATCTTAGGAAACTCAAGTGGGTCATAATATTTTCACGACAAATTAAATATGTAGAATCCATGTAGAACCATTGGTCCTTATCAGAATTAATTTGAAAGTCCAAAGTCTTCTATAAACCAGAACATTTATCTGTGGCTCTTCATTCCTTATATTAAATCACTCACTCATTGATTCATTCATTCATCTAAAAACACATTATTCTTTACAATGTGCTAGCTGTCCCATTAGGTTTAGGGATACAGAGATATATACATGATTTTTTTCGTCCAGGCATTTAATGGTAAGAGAGATTTTAAAACAGCATGTAAATTAGTTTTTTAAAACGGCATGTAATTAGTTTTTTACTGTAACAAATTACCACAAACTTAGTGTCTTAAAATAACAAAAATTTATTATCTTACACTTCGGGAAATCAAAAGTCCAAAATCAGTCACACTGGGCTAAAGTTAAGGATTTTGCAAGGGCCGATTTTTTTTTTTTTCCCAAAAGCTCCAAGGGGAGAATCTGTTTCCTTGCCTTTTTCAGTATCCAGTGGTTGTAATCTTTGGTTTGTGTCCCCTTCCTCTCATTCATCCTTGTCCTTTTTCCCTTACCACATCTCCTACTACTTTGATACTCTTAGTTTTTGCTTATAAGAACCCTTGTCATTATATTGGGCCCATCTCAGTAATTCAACATAATCTCCTCATCTCAAATTCCTTAACTTAATCATATTGGCAATGTCCTTTTTACCATAAAAGGTGAAATGTGTAGGTTCTGGGTATTAGGACATTGACATCGTTGGGGCCATTAGTCAGCCTAACACAGCATTTAACTAGGTAGGCAGAAGCAACAATGGGTACTAAATGAGAATATTATAACGTTACTGAGTGTGTCCTAAGGTATTGAGGAGGCTGCTAAATGGTTGGTCAATAAAAGACTTCATAAAAACATAACTTTTTTTGTTGTTGTTTGTTTTTGTTTTTCTTTTTTTAAACATTTTTATTGGAGTATAATTGCTTTACAATGGTGTGTTAGTTTTTACTTTATAACAAAGTGAATCAGTTATACATACACATAATTCTCCATGTCTCTTCCCTCTTACGTCTCCCTCCCTCGCACCCTCCCTATCCCACCCTTCTAGCTGGTCACAAAGCACCAAGCTGTTCTCCCTGTGCTATGTGACTGCTTCCCACTAGCTATGTATTTTACATTTGGTAGTGTATATATGTCCATATATACACTACCACTCTCTCACTTTGTCTCAGCTTACCCTTCCCCCTCCCCGTGTCCTCAAGTCCATTCTCTAGTAGATCTGCATCTTTATTCCCGACTTGCCCCTAGGTTCTTCATGACCAAGTTGTTTTCTTTTTTTTTTTAGATTCCATATATATGTGTTAGCATATGGTATTTGTTTTTCTCTTTCTGACTGACTTAATCACTCTGTATGACAGACTCTAGGTCCATCCACCTCACTACAAATGACTCAATTTCATTTCTTTTTATGGCTGAGTAATATTCCATTGTATATATGTGCCACATCTTCTGTATCCATTCATCTGTCGGTGGACACTTAGGTTGCTTCCATGTCCTGGCTATTGTAAATAGAGCTGCAATGAACATTGTGGTACATAACTCTTTTTGAATTATGGTCTTCTTAGGGTATATGCCCAGTAGTGGGATTGCTGGGTCGTATGGTAGTTCTATTTTTAGTTTTTTAAGGAACCTCCATACTGTTCTCCATAGTGGCTGTATCAATTTTCATTCCCACCAACAGTGTTTGAGGGTTCCCTTTTCTCCACACCCACTCCAGCATTTATTGTTTGTAGATTTTTTGATGATGGCCATTCTGATCTGTGTGAGATGATATCGCATTGTAGTTTTGATTTGCATTTCGCTAATGATTAATGATGTTGAGCATTCTTTTATGTATTTGTTGGCAATCTGTATATCTTCTTTGGAGAAATGTCTATTTAGGTCTTCTGTCCATTTTTGGATTGGGATTCTTGTTTTCTTGATATTGAGCTCCGTGAGCTTCTTGTAAATTTTGGAGATTAATCCTTTGTCAGTTGCTTCATTTGCAAATATTTTCTCCCATTCTGAGGGTTCCCTTTTCGTCTTATTTATGGTTTCCTTTGCTGTGCAAAAGCTTTTAAGTTTCATTAGGTCACATTTGTTTATTTTTGTCTTTATTTCCATTTCTCGAGGAGGTGGGTCAAAAAGGATCTTGCTGTGATGTATGTCATAGAGTGTTCTGCCTGTGTTTTCCTCTAAGAGTTTTATAGTGTCCAGTCTTACATTTAGGTCTTTAATCCATTTTGAGTTTATTTTTGTGTATGGTGTTAGGGAGTGTTCTAATTTCATTCTTTTACATGTAGCTGTCCAGTTTTCCCAGCACCACTTATTAAAGAGTCTGTCTTTTCTCCACTGTATATTCTTGCCTCATTTATCAACAATGAGGTGACCATAGGTGCGTGGGTTTATCTCTGGCTTTCTCTCCTGTTCCATTGATCTATATTTCTGTTTTTGTACCGGTACCATACTGTCTTGATTAAGGTAGCTTTGTAGTATAGTCTGAATACCAGGAGCCTGATTTCTCCAGCTCTGTGTTTCTTTCTCATGATTGCTTTGGCTATTCAGGGTCTTTTGTGTTTCAATACAAATTGTGAAATTTTTTGTTCTAGTTCTGTGAAAAAATGCCAGTGGTAGTTTGATGGGGACTGCATTGAATCTGTAGATTGCTTTGCGTAGTATAGTCATTTTCACGATGTTGAGTCTTCCAATGCAAGAACATGGTATATCTCTCCATCTGCTTGTATCATCTTTAATTTTTTTCATCAGTGTCTTATAATTTTCTGCATACACGTCTTTTGTCTCCTTAGGTAGGTTTTTTCCTAGGTATTTTATCCTTTTTGTTGCAGTGGTAAATGGGAGTGTTTTCTTAATTTCACTTTCAGATTTTTCATCATTAGTGTATAGGAATACAAGAGATTTCTGTTCATTAATTTTGTATCCTGCTATTTTACCAAATTCATTGATTAGCTCTAGTAGTTTTCTGGTAGAGTCTAGGATTCTCTATGTATAGTATCATGTCATCCGCAAACAGTGACAGCTTTACTTCTTCTTTTCTGATTTGGATTCCTTTTATTTCTTTTTCTTCTCTGATTGCTGTGGCTAAAACTTCCAAAACTTTGTTGAATAACAGTGATGAGGGTTTGCAACCTTATCTTGTTCCTGATCTTAGTGGAAATGGTTTCAGTTTTTCACCATTGAGTATGAGGTTCGCTGTGGGTTTGTCATATATGGCGTTTATTATGTTGAGGTAAGTTCCCTCTATGCCTACTTTCTGCAGGGTTCTTATTTTAAATGGGTGTTGAATTTTGTCGAAAGCGTTCTCTGCATCTATTGAGTTGATCATATGGTTTTTCTCCTTCAATTTGTTAATATGGTGTATCACATTGATTGATTTGCATATACTGAAGAATCCTTGGATTCCAGGAATAAACCCCACTTGATCATGGTGTATGATCCTTTTAATGTGCTGTTGAATTCTGTTTGCTAGTATTTTGTTCAGGATTTTTTCATCTGTGTTCATCAGTGATATTGGTCTGTAGTTTTCTTTTTCTGTGACATCTTTGTCTGGTTTTGGTAACAGGGTTATGGTGGCCTCGTAGAATGAGTTTGGGAGTGTTCCTCCCTCTGCTATATTTTGAAAGAGTTTGAGAAGGATAGGTGTTAGCTCTTCTCTAAATGTTTGATAGAATTCACCTGTGAAGCCATCTGGTCCTGGGCTTTTGTCTGTTGGAAGATGTTTAATGACAGTTTCAATTTCAGTGCTTGTGATTGGTCTGTTCATATTTTCTTTTTCTTACTGGTTCAGTCTCGGCAGGTTGTGCATTTCTAAGAATTTGTCCATTTCTTCCAGGTTGTCTATTTTATTGGCATATAGTTGCTTGTAGTAATCTCTCATGATCCTCTGTATTTCTGCAGTGTCATTTGTTACTTTCCCTTTTTCATTTCTAATTCTATTGATTTGAGTCTTCTCCCTTTTTTCTTGATGAGTCTGGCTAATGGATTATCAATTTTGTTTATCTTCTCAAACAACCAGCTTTTAGTTTTATTGATCTTTGCTATTGTTTTCTTCATTCCTTTTTCATTTATTTCTGATCTGATCTTTATGATTTCTTTCCTTCTGGTAACTTTGGGGTTTTTTTGTTCTTCTTTCTCTAATTGCTTTCGGTGTAAGTATTGTTTATTTGAGATATTTCTTTTTCTTAAGGTATGATTGTATTGATATAATTTTCCCTCTTAGAACTGCTTTTGCTCCATCCCATAGGTTTTGGGTCATTGTGTTTTCATTGTCATTTGTTTCTAGGTACTTTTTGATTTCCCCTTTGATTTCTTCAGTGATCTCTTGGTTATTAAGTAGTGTATTGTTTAGCCTCCATGTGTTTGTATTTTTTACAGGTTTCTTTCCTGTAATTGATATCTAGTCTCATAGCGTTGTGGTCAGAAAAGATACTTGATACCAAGGCTTGATTTGTGACCCAAGATATGATCTATCCTGGAGAATGTTCCATGAGCACTTGAGAAAAAAGTGTATTCTGTTGTTTTTGGATGGAAAGTCCTATAAATGTCAATTAAGTCCATCTTGTTTAATGTATCATTTAGAGCTGTGTTTCCTTGTTTATTTTCAATTTGGTTTGGCTGTCCATTGGTGAAAGTGGGGTGTTAAAGTCCCCTACTATGAATGTGTTACTGTTGATTTCCCCTTTTGGCTGTTAGTATTTGCCTTATGTATTGAGGTGCTCCTATGTTGGGTGCATAAATTTTTACAATTGTTATATCTTTTTCTTGGGTTGATCCCTTGATCATTTTGTAGTGTCCTTCTTTGTCTCTTGTAATAGTCTTTGTTTTAAAATCTATTTTGTCTGATATGAGAATTGCTACTCCAGCTTTCTTTTGATTTTCCATTTGCATGGCATATCTTTTTGCATCCCCTCACTTTCAGTCTGTATGTGTCCCTATGTCTGAAGTGGGTCTCTTGTAGACAGTATATATAGAGGTCTTATTTTTGTATCCATTCAGCCAGTCTATGTGTTTTGGTTGGAGCATTTGATCCATTTACATTTAAGGTAAATACCGATATGTATGTTCCTGTTACCATTTTCTTAATTGTTTTGTGTTTGTTATTGTAGGTCTCTTCCTTCTCTTGTGTTTCTTGCCTAGAGAAGTTCCTTTAGCATTTGTTGTAAAGCTGGTTTGGTGGTGCTGAATTCTCTTAGCTTTTGCTTGTCTCTAAAGGTTTTAATTTCTCTGTGAAATCTGAATGAAATCCTTGCTGGGTAGAGTAATCTTCATTGTAGGTTTTTCCCTTTCATCCCTTTAAATATGTCCTGCCACTCCTTTCTGGCTTGCAGAATTTCTGCTGAAAGATCAGCTGTTAACCTTATGGGGATTCCCTTGTGTGTTATTTGTTGTCTTTCCCTTGCTGCTGTTCTTTTTTTTTTTTTTTTTTTTTTATTTGAGGTATGCGGGCCTCTCACCTTTGTGGCCTCTTCCATTGCGGAGCACAGGCTCCGGACGCACAGGCTTAGCGGCCATGACTCACAGGCCCAGCCGGTCCGCGGCACGTGGGAACCTCCCGGACCGGGGCACGAGCCCGTGTCCCCTGCATCCTGGCAGGCTGACTCTCAACCACTGCGCCACCAGGGAAGCCCTCCCTTGCTGCTTTTATTATTTTTCCTTTGTATTTAATTTTTGATAGTTTGATTAATATGTGTCTTGGTGTGTTTCTCCTTGGATTTATCCTGTATGGGACTCTCTGTGCTTCCTGGACTTGATTAACTATTTTCTTCCCCATATTGGGGAAGTTTTCAACTATAATCTCTTCAAATATTTTCTCAGTCCCTTTCTTTTTCTCTTCCTCTTCTGGGACCCCTATAATTCGAATGTTGGTGTGTTTAATATTGTCCCAGAATTCTCTGAGACTGTTCTCAATTCTCTTCATTCTTTTTTCTTTATTCTTCTCTGCAGTAATTATTTCCACTTTTATCTTTCAGGTCATTTATCTGTTTTTCTGCCTCAGTTATTCTGCTATTGATCCCTTCTAGAGAATTTTTCATTTATTGTGTTGCTCATGATTGTTTGTTTGCTCTTTAGTTCTTCTAGGTCCTTGTTAAATGTTTCTTGCATTTTCTCTATTCTATTTACAAGATTTTGGATCATCTTTACTATCATTATTCTGAATAGTTTTTCAGGTAGACTGCCTATTTCCTCTTCATTTTTAGGTCTGGTGGGTTTTTAACCTTGCTCCTTCATCTCCTATGTGTTTCTGCGTCTTCTCATTTTGCTTAACTTACTGTGTTTGGGGTCTCCTCTTCGCAGGCTGCAGGTTCGTAGTTCCTGTTGTTTTTGTTTTCTGCCCCCAGTGGCTAAGGTTGGTTCAGTGGGTTGTGTAGGCTTCCTGGTGGAGGGGACTAGTGCCTGTGTTCTGGTGGATGAGGCTGGATCTTGTCTTTCTGGTCGGCAGGTCCACATCTGGTGGTGTGTTTTGGGGTGTCTGTGACCTTATTATGATTTTAGGCAGCTTCTCTGTTAATGGGTGGGGTTGTGTTCCTGTCTTGCTAGTTGTTTGGCATAGGGTATCCAGCAGTGTAACTTGCTGGTCCTTGAGTGGAGCTGGGTGTTGGTGTTGAGATGGAGATCTCTGGGAAATTTTCTTCTTTTGATATTATGTAGAGCTGGGAGGTCCCTGGTGGACCAGTGTCCTGAAGTTGGCTCTCTCACCTCAGAGGCACAGCCCTGATGCCTGGCTGAAGCACCAAGAGCCTCATCCACACGGCTCAGAATAAAAGGGAGAAAAAAGAAAGAAGAAAAAGATAAAAGTTATTAAAATAAAAAACAAAAAATAATTATTAAAAATTTTTTTTTCAATTACTAAAAAAAAAGAAAGGAAGAAAGCAGAGAATAACCAAACCAAAAAACAAATTCACCAATGATAACAAGCGCTGAAAAGTATACTAAAGAAACCCCAAACAAACAAAAAAAAAACCGGACAGACAGAACCCTAGGACAAATGGTAAAAGCAAAGCTATACAGACCAAATCACACACAGAAGTATACATATAGACACTCAGAAAAAGAGAAAAAGGGGCAAAAATATATATATATCGTTGTTCCCAAAGTCCACCTCCTTAATTTGGGATGATTCGTTGTCTATTCTGGTCTTACACAGATGCAGGGTACATCAAGTTGAGTGTGGAGATTTAATCCACTGCTCCTGAGGCTGCTGGGAGAGATTTCCCTTTCTCTTCTTTGTTCGCACCTCCCGGGGTTCAGCTTTGGATTTGGCCCCACCTCTGCATGTAGGTCGCCTGGAGGGCGCCTGTTCTTTGCTCAGACAGGACGAGTTTAAAGGAGCAGCTGATTCTTGGGCTCTGGCTCACTCAGGCCAGGGGGAGGCGCAGGGAGTGCGGGGCGAGCCTGCGGGGGTAGAGGCCAGCATGACGTTGCAACAGCCTGAGGCGTGCCATGTGTTCTCCCAGGGAAGTTGTCCCTGGATCACGGGACCCTGGCAGTAGTGGGCTGCACAGGCTCCCAGGAGGGGAGGTGTGGATAGTGACCTGTGCTTGCACACAGGCTTCTTGGTGGCGGCAGCAGTGGCCTTAGCATCTCATGCCCATCTCTGTGGTCTGCACTTATAGCCGCGGCTTGCACCCATCTCTGAAACTCCTCTAAGTGGCATTCTTAATCCCCTCTCCTTGCGCACCAGGAAACAAAGAGGGAAGAAAAAATCTCTTGCCTCTTCGACAGTTCCATACCTTTTCCTGGACTCCCTCCCGGCCAGCCATGGCGCACTAGCCCCTTTCAGGCTGTGTTCACACAGCCAACCCCAGTCCTCTCCCTGGGATCCGACCAAAGCCGGAGCCTCAGCTCCCAGCCCCCGCCCGTCCTGGCGGGTGAGCAGACAAGCCTCTCGGGCTGGTGAGTGCTGGTTGGCACCGATCCTCTATGCGGGGATCTCTCCGCTTTGCCCTCCACACCCCTGTTGCTCTGCTCTCCTCCGTGGCTCCGAAACCTCCCCCCTCTGCCACCCACAGTCTCTGCCCGCGAAGGGGCTTTCTAGTGTGTGGAAACCTTTCCTCCTTCACAGCTCCCTCCCACTGGTGCAGGTCCCGACCCTATTCTTTTGTCTCTGTTTTTTGGTTTTTCTTTTGCCCTACCCAGGTACTTGGGGAGTTTCTTGCCTGTTGGGAGGTCTGAGGTCTTCTGCCAGTGTTGTAGGTGTTCTGTAGGAGTTGTTTCACATATAGATGTATTTCTGATGTATTTGTGGGGAGGAAGGTGATCTCTGCATCTTACTCTTCCGCCATCTTGAAGCTCCTCTCCAAAACATAACGTTTAAGTAGAGTTTTGAAAGATGATTAAAAGTTAGCTGGTGAAGAGTGGAGCAAAGGTGATTTGACCATCTAGGAAAACAGAGTAGCTCATGCCAAGACATGGAAGCTACAGGAAATTCAAGTGTTCATGGAATTCCAGATATTGGCAGTTTTGGGCTACAAAGCACATATTTTTCTTACATTTTGATATTTCTGAAAAATGACATATTTGTTACAATTAATGAGCACATTAAATGCAGTCATTCATTTATTTTTTCTTAATATCCTGTTATTAAGAGATTAAAACAGACAATTAAAAATATAAATGCAATGTGATTTTATAAGTTTGGTTTATAGGATGCTAAGAAAATAGTGAGAAGCGAGCCTGAAGAACAAAGCATGTGTCAAATTCACTACAGGCTGTAACCTTGAAAATGAGTTTGTAAGCTATAATGAAAGTCACAGGAAGTTTTTGAAGCCCTTTAAGAAGGTATTTGCATTATCTGATTTTAGTTTTAGAAAGATCACATTGATTGTATGGGAGAGGAGTGAATTGGCAAGTGTTGAAGGCCAGAATGAAAGAAGTGATGTCAACTGATTGATAATATATGTAGAAATGGCCAATTTTGCTAAATGATTCTAATTTGGTAAATGATTTTATGTAGTGGGAAGGTTAGAGAGGGGACAGTTTTTAGGATAACACCCTGATTTTGGCAATTAGGAGAATATTTGAATTTTTTCCTGAGTAAAGAAATGAGGAACCGTCTTTTTTTGGGAGGTGAATGAGGGGGGATCAATGAGCAATGCTATGTGTATATCATATTGAGTTTTTGAGATGTATGGAAATATATAAGTATAAATATCCATCAGCATTTGAATATAAGAATCTGAAGCCCGGGAATGTGTTTTCAGATAGAGACACAAATTCAGTAGTTATTCAGTAATAACTGAAATCTTAGCCAAAGATGAGACAGTATGGAAGAAGACCATGGGCCTTTCAGTTTGTTTATTTTGATTGCTCTTAGTTCAGCTTTCTTTCTTGTTTTGGAATACTCTTCAATTTGTGTATTATCATGAGATGTACTGCTTCTCACAATGGTAGTGAAAATAAAACTAAGTTTCATTTTTCTGCCCCTGATGACCAAAGGTTTGGGCATGTGACATGGGTTCAGCCAAATAGCTGCTCCCACAAAAAACTTTGAATATGGAATTTGAGGCATGAGTGGTTAGGGTTCGTTTATAGCAAATGAAAGGGTTTTCAGTGAATGCAGCACCAAGGCCCAATAGGGGCCTTCTGTAGTGGTAGGGGCAGAGTCCTAGCCAAACTGTTTGTATTAAGCATGGTTAGTAATGTTTCCTGACCAGCTTTTGCTTTTTTACCTGTTTTCAAAGCCTGGTCTATTAAGTTTGCCATCAGTTCTTGAGTTCCTAACCATTTTCCAGTAAAAACTTTTGCTGCCTAGTCTAGCTAGAGTTGACTGTCCTTCTTATGATTGTTTGATACAGAAGATATATAGAATGAGAAAATAAATGGGAGGAGAAATAGGAACATTTGACAGTTACTGTCAGTTTGAGCCTTTTATATTTCACAGTAAGAATTCTTCACTTTTAACCTAAAAGTTTTGTATTGCCATACTCCCTTTAAACAATACAGTCTCAGAGGTAAAGGAAAAAACACTGATAGTTTTGGAATTTTTCAAGCTCATTTGATGAAAAAGTGTGGCTCACAATGCTGATTTTGTTGTCTGGGAATGAATGAATCTCTTTTTAAGTTTGCTTATAGTAAGAAAATAAGAAAATTTGAGCAAGAAATTCTAATAGAATGGTAAAAATTAAATGGTTAAAATGAATATCATTAGGCTATAGAGGTCTATGAAGTCAAGAATTTTGTCGAGGAAAGGAAGAGGCTATGGGTTTCTCAATATTTTCCTACTTTAAGTTCAAAATAATTCACCTTTATTTGAATTAAAATATATTAGCACAAAGGAAGCTTAACATGAAGAAAAATTCTTAAGAATTATAAAGTATTATTGAATTGCAAACTTAAATAAGCTAAAAATGAAGTACAGAGAACATAAAAGGTAGGTGACCTGGAAGGTAATAATACTTAGGGGAAATATTCCATCAATTTGTAGGTGCCCTTCAATACTCATTCTTATGTTTTTGCCGTGAGCAATAATCGAGAGACTCTACTTTTTATTTTTTCTGTCAAAACAAGACTGATTCCTATTACCTTACAGTTTCATTACTTGAACTATAGCAGATAAGTAATTCTTTTAATTATAGCATAAAATGTTCTAGTTACAATAGTTTAGGGAATACATTAATCACTCATTTACATATACATATTTAAATGTATCATGCACTACACAGAATTCTTAAAAGAAAAAACTTTTTTTTACATTTGTTAACTGAGTTATTTTAAATAAGGGAATTTTAATAGCAATAGCTACCTATATCAAGCATCAAAACATATTGGTTTTAACAAGTAATAAAAGTATATCTAGGACTAAGGTTAATTACTGATCTTACTGTCTTAGAAATTTGAGTAGATTTTAACGAGAAAAAAAATTATTTTATAAATAAAGCCATGTATTTTCAGAATCTATTTAAAATGTCGGCTTATAGTGTATATTGGCATAGAGAACTAAATACTCAGATTTCACAGTATTTCTCTTCCTACTAGATTATGCTTCATACGAGACGCTTGATTCCATCCAGTAAAATTTAAATGTAATATAAGAACTGTATAAGTAATTTTTATTTAGATAATGAAGCAAGTGAAATTAAGTAGTGTATGTGAGTGTATACTTATGTGCATTTTTGTTGCTTTTTATTTTGTTTTGTTGTTCCTCTAAATTTTCAGATTCACAGGTATTATCAAGTGCTCCCTTATCTATTTCATTTTTTTAATATCTTTATTGGAGTATAATTGCTTTACAATGTTGTGTTAGTTTCTGCTGTAAAACAAAATGAATCAGCTATATGTATACATATATCCCCATATCCCGTCCATCTTGAGTCTCCTTCCCACCCTCCTATCCCACCCCTCTATTTCATTTTTATGTATAAATAGTTTGACTGCAAATCTATAAGTGCGTTTTGTTTTCTAAATTTAAAAAAAATTCTTGCTGGACCAAAAATATTACCAAGCTTTGTCACAAGGTTTTTACTTTCCATTTTAATACAGAACCTACAAAAGTCCTAAAGAAAAGAGGCTCATATTTTGTGGGGTAGTTGGAAGAAAGGGAGTTTTATAAATAACCTCAAAACAGCTATGGAGAAAAAAGGTATAAAATAATATAGTCCTAAGAAGTTTGATTTAAATATCTAATCTTAATAATAGCTACTTTTGTGAAAATCAGAATATTGAAATACATAAATATGGATTTCCATTATTGACTGGCATAATGTATTGTTGTTATTATCATTTTTATTTTATCAGCTAACTAATCTTGACTGAGTATTTTGTATATCCCAATCACTATTCTAAACACTCAACCAGTATTACTTCATAATAAATCATAATAAATCCATGAGATGTTTATTATCTCACTTTTCATATGAAGAAATTAAAGCATAGAGAGATGAAGACATTATCTTAAATCACTTACCTATTGATTATCAGCACTAGGATTTGAACCTAAGCACTGATTCCAGGGGAACTTCTCTGTGAAGTTTAATATGTTGGGGAAAAATAATTATAGTACTTCTACTCACTTGTATCAATAAGGCATATTAGTAGATGAGGCTGGCTGATTAAACAGAAAAGTTTATTGAAAAGGTATTGTAGGGTATCACAATAGTTAGGAAAATGGAGTAAAGAGTGCTGCAGGGTAAGTGCTGACAAACATCCAAAACCACTGCAGAAGTGGCAGTGAGGACAGCAACACAAATTTATTTGCTGCCACTAGTGGCTAGATGCTCATGTTTACAGCCCAGAGATTGACTTAGTCACACTGCCATTAATGCCAGCACCAATGTCTTCTGTGCATTTGGGAGCGGAGCTTGTGACCATTGATGAAATCAAAAGCCAGATATTTCTGCTCCTCTTCTTGCCACCAGATGGATACCTAACACAAAACTGGCTTCTTCATTCACTGCCTTTCAGATCATATGCTTAAATGGTTTATATTAGCTGTGTGATGACCAGGGCTTTCTGTTTCTCCTTAATGGAGGCAGAATTTATGAATCTTGCTATTCCTCCAAAGGTTAGAAGGATATTCATAAGGTATTAGACAGTCATAAAGGTTGAACAATTCAACAGTCAAATTCAAGAACTCAGTATTGTTTTGTTTTGGGATAATTCTGCAACTGTTTAAATCCTGTTTCTACTGTTGGATGTCCAAGTTTACAATTACTGCTGTTTCTCCACTGACTGCTTTGATCTATTTTCTATAGACATATTTAGTACTGTGCTTAATAGATAATAAAATAAAAGGTTATGTAATAGAATCTCAGTACTAGTGATTGTGAATTGTGATGGTGTTAATACAGCACACTGATATCTAGGAACTAAATTATTACAAGACAAGTAATTAGAAACAGTAAATGATGACATTATTTGAGTACATCCAAATAACCATGGACAAAGAGGTCATGAAAAAGGCTGTTTTTCATAAAATTCTAGATATATGGTGTAATTTTTCTGGCCAGAGTACACCCAGAAATAGATCCATTTATTAGAAAGATTAATAAAAGAAGCCAAGATAATTTAATTGTTCATTTCTTTATTTATTGTTATATTTAGGCAAGTTCCAATTCATGATTTGACCTGCATCAGAAATTTGATACTCAGCATGGTGATGAAGTAGGTTTTTATGGAGGTGAAGTACGCAGAGCACATATATTTTCCATCCTCTATTTTAAATAAGTTTTATATTATTCATAGATATTTGATCAGTGGGGATTCCTGTAGGCAGTCATAGGAAGTAGATTTTCTTCAGAATAGAGTAGTCCTAAAGCTAACTGTATTTTATAAAATGAGTTGCATTTAAGTGTGTGAACTTTTTAGGTCGTAGCCTAGGTTAGGCAAGCAATAGACACTCAGGATTTGTCTTACCAGTTTCAAAAAATTTACTTTAAACTTTATTAAGAACTAATTAGAATGACAAAGTATTGATTGCAGGAGGAATTCCATGTTCATTTAGGGCCTTTTAAACATGCTACAGTTAAGGAAACTGAAAACAGAAGTTAAATGCCTTGGCTGAGTTATTCAAGACCTACAATGGAGAAGAAAGCCAAGCCAAGTCTCTTGGCTCACAGAATAGCCCCTTAATTCACCATGGTGCCTGTCTCAGTGCCCAGTAGGGGTGATAGGCAAAACAATGTTCACACCTGTGATTCATTTCTCTGTGTGTATTGTGCCTCAGTCTTAAAATATGGTATCCTAAGGATCTGTCTCTACAGATAAAGAACACTGAAGCACTGAAGGAACTCACTTGCTCTGGGTTATCTAAGTCTTTAAGAAAATACAAGAAAATCATAGTAACTTAGCCCACTGCTTCCAATTTTAGCTTCATGTTATCTCTTGAAGCATAGCTGATTGCTGTTAACTCAATTATCCCCTATTGACAATTCTCATCTTAGAATGAACTATTAGACTGAAGAATTACATAAAATGGAGGGTTTTTCCTATGTGCTTTGTGTAAAGAGCAAAGTAGAGACGACTATAAATAGATCTTCATTGATGATTCATATGTGAAATAAATACTCCTAATTATGATTGGTGACTCTTGTCAACCATTCCATATATCATGAACAAAATGTTTGTCCTAGGGAGGCTGTTTTTCCACTACATCTTTTGTAATAAACATGGAGCTAGTTCTGTTAAAGTACCCTTAGGGAAGACAGTTCAGTGCTTGCAGAGTGATGCTCTGTAAGAAAAGCCAGCGACCATTTGCTTCTCTCTTTATTCCAGAGCAAACAGTGGCCAAGGCTGCTGGATTCCAGAGTTCTGAACAGACTTTTTGCCTTCTATGGCCTGCTGATCTTCACAGAGGGTTCCAGTGTTTTGGATCAAGCCAAGATAGGCCTGTCAGAAAAATATTGGTTGGAATAGTTTTTAATAAGAAGACAGAATAAATGTGGTTATTTGGACTCATTTTAATAGCATTTAAGTCATTTTACTACTGCTGCCTTGAGGGCTGATGTCTGAATGTCAGGACACCAAACAACCCCAGAAAATAAGTTTTACATTTCCAATGTTGCATAATAAACCTGGAGACACTCCAAGCCTCATTAATAAAAACCTAATGGTAAAACAGTAACACAGAGGAAATGCCAATGAAGCACAAATTTATTAAGACTAAATTATTTCTCACCCCAGCAGGCCTGTTGCATTTGACATTTTATGAAATCAGCCAAAGTGGAACTAAAAACAGCTCCTGGAGGGGAGTTTGATGTCAGACTGTTGGGAGTCTCCAGGGACAGCTGACACTACTGAAAAGGCCTGAAACTGTGAATTAGGGTAGCAGTTCTTATGATCAGTCTTTGTGATGAACTTCCTGTTCTCCATAAGTGTATTTCATGCTCATGAGGCACAGGCTTACCCCTATAGCAGGAAAAAGTGGCAGCAAGCAGGCAGAGAGAAAAAGATCATCAGGCATTCTAGAATACCATCTTTTCATATATCTCTTAGTGCCGTATGTTTGCTTTTGCTTTGGCTAAGCACAGCAATCTGCTTGGAAAAAAAAAAATCTGGAAAAAACAACGGTACCTTTGCCAATATTGTGTTTTACTTTGACAAGCTCTGAGATTTCTGAGGGAAATCCTTTATAAATGGAATCAGGTCATTCATTTATGTTGTGTAGAAATATAATCTAAAGATACAACCTCCACAGCAAATATGCTTTCCTAAGGGTACGCATTTGGAGGATTAAGGGTGAAGCATTCTTTAAGATTAACTAATCAAGTAAGGTGTTCTTAGCATACTGAAATGCCATTGTTGCAAATATTGGGTATGTTGGGTATGTTGATTAAATTTACACTTTATGGATACATACTGGAAAATACAACCTTTAATTTATGGATGGACAAACTCCACAGAGCAAAATCCAGACCTCTGGCTAAGTTTTTATATTTTCCATGTGATTGCACTAAAGGAGTCCTGCTTGCTTTTTGGCATAAACAATTTTAGAATATTTCCAAGTCTTGTTTAGAATGAGAGCCAAGCTACAAATTCTTAGCTATACTTTAGACAACTCAAAAATTCAGGTGGATGTTGTCTAATTGGTTTTTATATACTCTGTACATATCTTTCCCAGAATTTCAAACTTAAAGTATGCGAATTTAATTAATTAGTATATGCTGATCAATTTAGATGTGGGGTCCCTAGCGCCTGGGCTGAGGACTGGTACCAGTCTGCGGCCTGTTAGGAACCGGGCCACACAGTAGGTGGTGAGTGGCAGGCAAGTGAACGAAGCTTCGTCTGCCACTCCCCATCGCTCCCCATTGTGCACATTACCACATAAACCATGGCCCACATTACCGCCTGAACCATCCCCCCTCCCCACGCTGTCCCCCGTCCGTGGAAAAATTGTCTTCCATGAAACCGGTCCCTGGTGCCAAAAATGTTGGGGACTGCTGATTTAGATAGTATCCCTCAAAAACACTAGTTTCCTAAATTTTGGATGGTTAAGGTCATATATTCAATAAATTTATCCACACATATAATTTTATATTATTTCTCAATATAGTAACTCATCTTAACAGAATCACTTTGTGATTTTTTTCAATAGACTGAGCTATAATTCAGTTATTCTGTAACAAAATAGAGTTAACAATCCAGCATTAATTGTGTAATGTGGTCATTTTTATGTATCTAAGGAGAGTTAACTTGAATAATTAATGTTGGCTCCTTGCATGTGTTCTGTACTTAGTCCATGATTATAATTATTATTTTATATCTAAAAAGTATTAATATTTTTCTATTTAATTTCTATGATGTACAATTAATTATGGTAGCTATAGCAAGACTTAAGATATTTAAGCAGCAGATACAAGAGTTGGCTCACTTATATAGAGATGAAATGTCCATTTCATAAGGCAAGGTGCTGAGTAGGATAGTGTTTTTCACTGAATGAGTACTGGGTTAGTAGAGGACAAGGTTTCTAGTCTCTAGTCTACCCTTAAAAGCCATGTGGCTCTGTATAAGTCAGTTATCTGTTTTATTCTGTGGCTCTGTATAAGTCAGTTATCTATTTTATTCTCCTGTGTTTTTTCATCTTTAAAATGAGGTTGTAATACTAGCTTTTCTTTTTTAAAAAGGCTAAAGGAATCAAAATCATAGGTATGAAAACATTTAAAAAGTATACAGTACCGTTTATGTATAACAGGTTATTATTGTGATCACTGGGTAGAATAGAAAAAAAAGAATAGATCCTTATCATATACCTTTTTTTTTTCAGGGTACATAAAATCCCACAAGAATGGCTCTCTTCCTTTTTTTATGGTATTAGGAGAATTGAATGACAGATATGTTTGCTGACTGTCTAGACCACAAAAGAATGTATCTGAAATGGTTTGCACAGGTTGATAAATTATATCTTAGTTTTTGCTTTATGGATTACGTGTTAGATTTAGTATCTGTAAATCAGAAAGGAGGAGTATATCAACAGAGAACAGGGGAAAGGAAGTAAAGTTAAAACCTTTCCAATACATGTGCAGATGTAGACTTATTAGATACCCTGCTACCCTTCATAAATAGCATAGGTAGAGAAGAATACTCCAAGGAAGGTCATAGTTTGAATCAGAAGAGTAAACCTAGAGCATAGTCTTTATTCTATAATAAGATTAAAGAGCCTGGTTTATATTAAATCATAGCAGATTCATGAAGATTTAAAAATCCCACTTAAATCTTGCTGTCCTCTTGTATGCAGTTTTTCAAGTAGTAATACAATGATTTATGAGGTTAGGGTCATTGCCCTTCATAGCTTTGTTAAATTACATGAACATTGTTGGGATAATGAGAAATACATGCAGTCTTCAGCAACTTCACTTTTCTTTCTGTCATTTATTTGTTTTCCCACAACTCCTTAAACACTGCCCCTAAATGTTCTCTGAACCCAGTAATGTTAGCAGAGTGTAGGTGTCTCCTTTCTCTGCTAGGAAACTGATGGATTAATTTGTACACAGGCAACTGATCCATCCACCCATTAGTAGGCCTACTAAAAACACCACAGAACAGATGGGTTTATTCAATTTCTTGTAGTGATTTAACCTGTTCTTTTACAGTTGAGTATATATAAATAATTTGGAGTAATTCTAGTGAATAATTTCTTAAAATTGATAGAAAAGTATTGTAAACTTTAGCTTATATCCCTTATACTATATGCCTCACTGTCACACATTTATTTATGGGTCCATGACTTGTCACACATTTATGCTGTTTAAAGCTTTAGTTTGAAATTTTCAGGTGAAAAAGATTATCCTTGGTGGAATGCCAAGTCCAATTCCAATTAGAATACATTCAGTATTATTTGGCAAAGTATGCTGGTGTATACCTGCCTATATAGAACAATGCTGGTGATCCAAATTAAATTTGTCCTTTAAATATTTATACATAGGGAACTTGAAAGGAGGGCCTCTAGACTATGATAAAGGTTCAGTGTGTCACTTAGGATGAGTGAGTGGCCAGGACTTATATTAGAGATAAGAAGACATTTGTCAAAATTGATATCACCTGAAAGAAAATATACATACATATATGAAATATACATATGTGTACAAACGGACACATATGCATGTATGTATATATACACACACCCTTAAAATTTGCTTTAATCTTATTTAAAGCCTGGAGAGAATAACCTGGAAAACAACAGGGGTGTCCAGCCAGTTCCCCACCCAAAGAGTTGTCTTGTTAGGAAAGGCTACTCAGCTCTATTCTTCAGAGATGTTAGGTGCTGACCCTAGGCAAGACCCTACTTAGGAATTCAGTTAGTATTGGTAAATCTTTGGTACCATTGGGCATAGGATACAGTTATTAACTTATGGATTTTAATTTAAATGGTCTCAGCCGTAGGGCAGCCCATCCTTCCTGGGTTCTTCCTCCATATGCCCTTCTTGGCATGTCAGATTAAGCGTTACTAAAAACCATGCTCTTCAAATTCAGTGGGATTCACTGGTAAAACAGGAAATTTTAGCCCTGCTTCACTTTCCTCAAGATCGAATTCATGTGGTCCATATAATGAAAAAGGATTGGCTGTTTTTCATGTGTTCTTCTCTGGAAGAGAAGATTGGTTGGTTTTAAAATATAAATCATTTCAGAGGAGATGAGCTGGATCCTTTCTGAAACTCCATTCCTGGAATGACTAAGAGACACCAAACACACAAACTTCACTCATTTGAAATAGGTCCTATGCCTTAGATTCCCTTTTTTAAAATTAGCAGATTAATCCTATGGAAATATAGATTCAAAAAAATTTTCTGAGACTGGAAATAACTCACTTCATTAAAGCAATGTATGCTTGAAAAGAGAATAAAATGTAGGACAATATTTCTGAGAATAAAAGTAATAAAAGTAGATATGCATTAGCACTTAATAAGTCAGGGACCGTGCAAATCATGTTACATGCTGTTAATCCACAAACTGGTAAACTGTACTATTATCTTCACTGCATATATGAAGGAACAAAGGCAGTTCCTTCCCTCATATATTAACATAATACAGCTAATAAATAGTAGAGGGCTTCCCTGGTGGCGCAGTGGTTGAGAGTCCGCCTGCCGATGCAGGGGACACGGGTTCGTGCCCCGGTCCGGGAAGATCCCACATGCCGTGGAGCGGCTGCGCCCGTGAGCCATGGCCGCTGAGCCAGCGCGTCCGGAGCCTGTGCTCCACAACAGGAGAGGCCACAACAGTGAGAGGCCCGTGTACCGCAAAAATAAATAAATAAAAATAATAATAATAATAAAATAAATAAATAGTAGAGCCAAAAGTTGGCCCGCATATTACATTGCCTAATTCCCACAGAGATCTCTGCTATCAAAGGCTAAATACTTAGATCTATGACATAGTAATGAAATTGTGAGACACTAGAATTGTGTGACAGGGAGTGGAGGAAACAAATATTTATTTACTCTTACAGTGAACCCAGCATTTTATAGGTACTTATCTTCAACTATGAGATAAGTATTGTTATTTATATCTGCCATTTGAAGATACTGATGTTTCAAACAAGTTTTAAAGTATCTAAATCACATACTTTCCCATTGACAACAGAGGGATTCATACTCATGTATCTGATTTCAAGACCCTGCTACTGTTAATGACAATACTCTGTGACTTCATGATCCTGTGATGTATGAAAGACACCATGTGTATAGTGTTTTTTTGATTTCATACTAAACATATATATTTTTTAGAACTCACCATTAATTTATTATAAATATATTTGTCATACTAAACTTCTTTTAGAATCACAATGACTGTCTGCCTCCAAATTGGGCTTTTGATGTAGGATTATTACACTGCTTGGTAGAGAGGTTTTCCCAGAATTCTGAGTAGATATAAGAGGAAGTAGCACATTTCTAAAACTGTACCCTCTTTTTTATGTCACAAGCACCTCTCTTCCATGTCTTACAAGGCTGGATCAAAATATGTGTAGTTTAGAATTTAAAGTAAATTGTCATAGAGATCAAAGCTTCAACTAAAAGCTTATATTATATCAACTAAAGCGTAGAATAACTGGGGCATCTCCTAGGCATCCCTGTTATTTATTTGTCTCCCTCCCCCTGCTTGTCTACCTTGAAAGTCATATGGTGTAGTAACTAGAATTGTCCTGCCAAAGAGCTTGTCAATATAAAGATGCCTTTTTTTGGTAAATACACTATCTTGTGGCTTTATTTATAATCAAAAGAAACATCATAACCTGTTAAATAAAACTTAAAAGGCTATCTCTGACAATATATTATCTATTAATAATCTGAGGTGAAATGATGGCAATAAATAATCAATCAAGGAATGAAACAGCAGAACTGTAATGAAAATGGTGAGAATTCACTCTATTTGAAGAATATGGCTAAAAAAGAATAATAATAAACAACCATTCAATCCAAAATATCAGTGGGTGACTCACTGTCACATGCATAATCACTGGAGATGGGGTTTAAGCAGGCTTGAGTGAATGTCTAGACAGCTAATTGATTCATTTTTATGGAAATTTTACTTATTTTAAATGTCATCCTCAACCATCCTGATTTTTGAATTGAATATCTATTTTTTCAAATAACACTGCAGATTAGATTTGGGTATTGGTATAGCAATGTACTGCTTATATTATGTGGTTTTTATTCTTTCACTCAGTCTTCTTAACCTTCATCTTTGAGCAAAAATGTATTAAAATTCATTCATTCATCTCTACCCTAATTTAGTGATTCTTTCAATATTCATTGTTTCTCTCTCTTATTTTTTAAATTAAATAACATTTCTTTTTTTCCCTAAAGGGCGATAGCATTATTATATTTCATTACTAAACAATATTACTGTACCTTGTTCATTTTGACAAAATAATTATTTATTAGTTTGTAGAAATGGTAAAAGTGAAACATAAAATTGATTTTTGTTCCTTAGCAAAATTCTTCCTATTAATAGCTATAGTGATACTGTTAAATTTTTTTTAATTGGTCACTTCCCCCCTTTCTTCTAGTTAGGTCTTTATTTCATTATCCATATCTAAACCTGATTCATCTTTACCTTAGCATACTATTATTACATATAACCTATAATGAGTCTCAGCATTTTTCAGATGAGTTAAGTATCATATATTTAAACATTCTGTAAGAAACTAATCTAGAGAATTAGGGTAGGTGATGAACTTAATGATGTGATCTAGGAATACAGAAATTGTAACTTAGAGGAAGAAACTACTCTAAATCAGTGCAAAAGCAGGAATCTATTAAAAAAGGAAAGATATCATGAAATTGGAAACTGTAGGGATGGCCAAAAAGTTCATTCAGGTTTTTTCCTCAACTTCCTCCCAAAAACCCAAACGAACTTTTTGGCCAACCAAATATAAATGCTAGATTTATAATTTGAGTAATTTTTATTTTAGTAGATGTATTTAATGTGCATGTGAGCTAACCTCAAATCAATAAATGATAAAGGCTGTGATTTTATAAACAGCATAATTCAAATAAAAATATCTTGAAATTCCATGTATACACTAGCCAGAATTTTAAAAAGATGTTGCAGTATTTAAACAAATGAGAGTATAACTCAAGAATAACTCTACCTCAAACTTGCATCGGCAGCTTTATGTCTTCTTCTCTTGATAACTACACTTTCTCACAGCTTAGTTCTCATTTACTGTCTTCATTTTTATTGTTTCCCTTATTCTATTAAAAAAACATTCATGTTTTTCATTATTACAATAACAAGAATTGTTCTATGTGGACAATTTTGAAAATTACATGGCAAAGTATAAAGAAAAATTATCAATCTAATGATCATCTATCATACTGTCTGGTGATAAATACTCTAGGATATATGGCAGATTTTGTCACATACAGAAATCTAACTTACTTCTGGATATCTTCCATTTGATACTTGGCAGATTTTTCAAATGACAATATTCAGTGCTAAACTTATTATTAGATCTGTCAAAATTAGAAAGGTATTGTAATACATTGGTGAGGAGATAGTGATTCAAACCAGAGTGGTAGAAAGGAGGTGAAGAGGAAAGATGAAATTCTGGATATACTGTAAATGTAGAACCTATAGAAATCGATGGTCAATTGGATATGGATTGGTAGAAAAAGGAAGGAAAAAGGATAACTCTAGTATTTTTAGCCTTAGCAACTGAAGGGTATTGTTTCTATTTATTTACATTTTGGAAGGATCAGCTTTGAATAAAGTCGTATCAAGTTTTTAATTTTGGACATATTTAGTTTGAGAATGCTTATCAGATCCCCCAGACACCAAAGTAAGGATACTGAGAATACAGTTAAAAATACAGGGGAGAAGACTTCCCTGGTGGCACAGTGGTTGAGAGTCTGCCTGCCGATGCAGGGGACACGGGTTCATGCCCCGATCCGGGAAGATCCCACATGCCGCGGAGCGGCTGGGCCCGTGAGCCTTGGCCACTGAGCCTGTGCGTCCGGAGCCTGTGCTCCGTCCGCAACAGGAGAGGCCACAACAGTGAGAGGCCCGCGTACCGCAAAAAAAAAAAAAAAAAAAAAAAAATACAGGGGAGACACCTGGATGAAAGGCATGACTTTGAGAGATTTCAATACATAGTTGAATAAATAAAGCCATGAGAAAGTAAAAGAAATGATATGAATAAAATAGAGTAGAACGAAATGTATAGGGTCTAGGGCAGGCATTGGCAAACCACAGGCCATTGGCAAAATCCAACATCTATTTATATAAATAGTTTTATTGGAATACGGACGTGCCAATTTGTTTTCATATTGCTTGTAGCTGATTTCACACTATAATTCCTGAGTGGAATAGTTGCAAAAAAGATTTTATTACCCACCATGCCATTAATTATCTAGCCCTTTACAGAAAAAGTTTACTGACCCTTGGTATAGAGGAAAGTAGTTAGCAGAGACTAAAAGTTGTATAGCTTCTCACTGCACTTTTCCAAGGAGAGCCCTGGTGTATATCCATTGTCACAGCATCCAGAAAATTAAGTAACAGACTTTTTCGGTTGACAGGTCTTTGGGAAATATATAATCATCCAAACTGAGATTAAAGTAGAAAAATTGCATCTAGAACACAATAGCTAATACCATGTCATTACATTTTATTTTGGCTAAATGGCCCCAAAGTGTGAAACCATGTGCAATAATTATTTTAATAGCCTCCAAATTAACTTAGTCTCTTATTAAATTTAGTCAAATGCTGACAGTGTCTATGTGTGGTATATTATAATGGAAAAGAGGGAAATGGCACCACAAAATAAGTTATACAAAAACAAAAAGCAATAATCCTAATATTTTTCTACCCTGGAAAGCTCCTATCATTTTAATACTGAGAGTTAGCAATAGAGAATAAAATCAAGGAGATTGTGAATCCATTAGTTGGGCTGCAGTTATTCTATTTCAACTTAGAATAACTTAAACAATATAAACTAGTATCCATTTTAATAGAATTCAAGATTGAGGCTTTCTATTTCAAATTGTCCTGGTTGTCTTACATATGACAAGTACAGAATGTAGTGTGTTATTTGGATTTTCTTTATAAATTTTCCTCCAGATTACTACCCTAGACAATGATTTTCACTTTCAATGTGAGTATATGTGTATTGATTCCTATTATATTTTAAGACAGAAATGTGACATAAGCTAAGTAAAAATGGGAAGTTTTAAAATATTTGTTTCATGCCTTTTGATTTTTTACAAAACTTTTATTCTTTAAATTTTTGATGTTGTTTGGAATGAAAAATATATTAAGATGGTCATGTGACTGTAATAGTCTAACTCTTCTTAGTTCAGGTTGCTATAACAGAATGCCGTAGACTGGGTGGCTTAAACAACAAACATTTATTTCTTACAGTTCTAGAGGCTGGGAAGTCCAAAATCAAGACAGCAGTAGATCTGGTGTCTGGTGAGTATTCCCTTACTGCTTCACATACTGCAGTCTACTCGCTGTATCCTCACGTGGGAGGATCATCTTTCTCCTATTCCTTCTTATAATGACACTAATCCCATTCATAAGGGCTCCACCCTCATGACCTAATCAGCTTCTAAAAGTCCCATCTCCAGATACCGTCACATTGGGGGTTTAGGCTTCAACACATACGTTTTTTGGGGGACACAAACATTCAGTCCATAGCAAGATCTAAAGATAAAATGATCAATATGATTTTTAGAAAATCATGAGTACTTGCAAAGTGTCATGAACTAAATAATATAAAATCTCAGTCTATCAAAGGCAGTCAAATCTATAGCAAATGAATTGACTGTCAGCTATGATTTTCCAAAAGATATTTATGAACCAATTCATAATATGAACTAGTTTATTTATTTATTTATATTGAAGTATATTTGATTTACAATATTAAATTAGTTTCAGGTGTAAAGCAGAGTAATTCAGTATTTTTGTAGGTTATACTTGTAAGTTATTACAAGGTAATGGCTATAATTCCCTGTGCTATACAATATATCCTTGTTGCTTATCTCTTTTATACATAGTAGTTTGTATCTGTTAATCCCATACCCCTTATTTGTCCCTCCCCCCTTCCCTCTCCCCTTTTATAACCACAAGTTTGTTTTCTGTATCTGTGAGTCTTTTTCTGTTTTTCATTTACATTCATTTGTATTATTTTTTAGATTCCACGTATAAGTGATATCATACAGTATTTGTCTTTTTCTGAGCTATTTCATTAATGAACTAGTTTAGACATTAACAAAATGTTAGATTTTAATTATTGCATTAAATACCGTATTATTCAAGATGAATAGTGAGAGTTCGGTAAGTCAAACAAGTCAGATCAATGCTGTGGCATCATTTCATACAGTGTTGCCTGATGAACCCTGTGGTGTAGGAGCTCTACAGGAGAGCTAGAGGATAAGCTATTTAATTTTATGAAATCCTGAGTTTATATTAAATTCTTAAGTTACTTGGCAAGATGCAGAAAGAAAAAAATGACAGTGTTGGTCTGAAAGTACAACTAAATGTGGAGGGATCATAGAAAACAGTGAATATGGAAACAAGGAGAGTGATCTTTCATGGATCACTTTGTTGATAAGATACAGTAATTTTAAAGTAATTAAATATTATAAGATAAAAATTCTCACAGAACAATTACTTTTTCCTATGTTGTAAAATTTTCCATATAATTCAGATTTCAATTTCAAGAAAATAGAACAAAGTTTTGAAAACATTAAGGTTAAATTAAAATTTATATGCAACAGCAGTATGACTGCATTATAGCTTTGTACATTTCTATTAAATTTGTTGACATTCATAATAAATCTAAGCATATGTATGATTGCAATTTTTTTCTAGAACTGTATTCACTCTCCAATTTTCATGTTCTGTTTTCTATCTTGTTGCATAAATTTAGTCTCCATTTTGGCAATGGGTATCCCTTCAATACAACAAGGTGAATTGAAAATGGATATCAGAGTTAGTAAAGAATCCAGTAATAAATTAAGTATATAAAAATTTGCTCTCATATGTAACATAAATAGTCATATAAAACACACAAGAGAAAAAATATATTTAAACTGTCACTGTTTGCAGATGACATGATACTATACATAGAGAATCCTAAAGACTCTACCAGAAAACTACTAGAGTTAATCAATGAAATTGGTAAAGTAGCAGGCTACAAAACTAATGCACAGAAATCCCTTGCATTCCTATACACTAATGATGAAAAATCTGAAAGAGAAATTAAGGAAACGCTCCCATTTACCATTGCAACAAAAAGAATAAAATACCTAGGAATAAACCTACCTAGGGAGACAAAAGACCTGTATGCAGAAAACTATAAGACACTAATGAAATAAATTAAAGATAATACAAACAGATGGAGAGATATACCATGTTCTTTGATTGGAATAAGTAACATTGTGAAAATGACTATACTACGCAAAGCAATCTACAGATTCAATGCAGTCCCTATCACACTACCACTGGCATTTTTCACAGAACTAGAACAAAAAATTTCACTATTTGTATGGAAACACAGAAGACCCTGAATAGCCAAAGCAATCTTGAGAAAGAAACATGGAGCTGGAGAAATCAGGCTCCCAGACTTAAGACTATAGTACAAAACTACCTTAATCAAGACAGTATGGTACTGGCACAAAAACAGAAATATAGATCAATGGAACAGGAGAGAAAGCCAGAGATAAACCCATGCACATATGGTCACCTCATTGTTGATAAATGAGGCAAGAATATACAGTGGAGAAAAGACAGACTCTTTAATAAGTGGTGCTGGGAACACTGGACAGCTACATGTAAAAGAATGAAATTAGAACACTCCCTAACACCATACACAAAAATAAACTCAAAATGGATTAAAGATCTAAATGTAAGGCCAGACACTATCAAACTCTTAGAGGAAAACATAAGCAGAACACTCTATGACATACATCACAGCAAGATCCTTTTTGACCCACCTCCTCGAGAAATGGAAATAAAGACAAAAATAAATAAATGTGACCTAATGAAACTTAAAAGCTTTTGCACAGCAAAGGAAACCATAAACAAGACGAAAAGGGAACCCTCAGAATGGGAGAAAGTATTTGCAAATGAAGCAACTGACAAAGGATTAATCTCCAAAATTTACAAGAAGCTCATGCAGCTCAATATCAAGAAAACAACCCAATCCAAAAATGGGCAGAAGACCTAAATAGACATTTCTCCAAAGAAGATATACAGATTGCCAACAAACATATAAAAGAATGCTCAACATCATTAATCATTAGCGAAATGCAAATCAAAACTACAATGAGGTATCACCTCACACAAGTCAGAATGGCCATCATCAAAAAATCTACAAACAATAAATGCTGGAGAGGGTGTGGAGAAAAGGGAACCCTTTACTGTTGGTGGGAATGTAAATTGATACAGCTACTATGGAGAACAGTATGGAGGTTCCTTAAAAAACTATAAATAGAACTACCATATGACCCAGCAATCCCACTACTGGGCATATACCCTGAGAAAACCATAATTCAAAAAGAGTCATTTACCACAATGTTTATTGCAGCTCTGTTTACAATAGCCAGGACATGGAAGCAACCTAAGTGTCCACCGACAGATGAATGGATAAAGAAGATGTGGCACATATATACAATGGAATATTACTCAGCCATAAAAAGAAATGAAATTGAGTTATTTGTAGTGAGGTGGATGGACCTAGAGTCTGTCATACAGAGTGAAGTAAGTCAGAAAGAGTAAAACAAACACCATATGCTAACACATATGTATGGAATTTTAAAAATATATGGTTCTGAAGAACTTAGGGGCAAGACAGGAATAAAGATGCAGACATAGAGAATGGACTTGAGGCCCCGGGAGTGGGAAGGGTAAGTTGGGATGAAGTGAGAGAGTGGCATGGACATATATACACTACCAAATGTAAAATAGATTACTATTGGGAAGCAGCTGCATAGCACAGGGAGATCAGCTCGGTGCTTTATGACCACCTAGAGGGGTGGGATAGGGAGGGTGGGAGGGAGACGCAAGTGGGAGGAGATACGGGAATATATGTATATGTATAGCTGATTCACTTTGTTATAAAGCAGAAACTAACACACCATTGTAAAGGAATTAAACTCCAACAAAGATGTTTAAAAAAAATTTAAAAAAACAGTAGGTTTCTTAGAAGAAAGCTTTATAAAAAATAGATAAAAATGCTTTTTGATTGGAAAAAATTATGAAGAATAATGCAAAAATAAATGTTCAGAATTATAATGATTATTTGAAAAATTATTCAGATATATAGAATATTTCTTGAATTAAATAAAGTAATATAACATGATCTTGTATTTACCTCAAAGGCTTTCTGAGAGGTTAATTTTCAAGATGGTGGTAAATTATTTTTTTAAAAAAATAATGATTTTTAGCAAAAAGTAATGAAAACTTTCCACATTACTTCTTAAAACTATTTATAAAAGTTACAATAATTAAACACATGTAGTGTTGAGGAAAGGTAGGAAAAAAGATTACTGAAAGATAGTTGATGAACTACGCCATTGCTCTCCTGAATCTCCAGCTTACCTACTACACATCTTGGAACTTATCAGCCTCCAAAATCGTGTGAGCCAATTCCATATAAGAAATCTTAAATCTCTTTCTTTATACGTATATATCCTCTTTATTCTGTTTCTCTGGGGAACCCTGACTTATACAGAGGGCATGGCTCAAAAAGGGACAAAAATGCATCATAGCCAATACAGAAATTAATCTTTAAAAAAGAAATGAAAAGAAAGATATTTGATAGTTCAGAAAGAAAACTTAGAAGCTGCTTAATTCCTTATAAGCTCTTCAGACATTAAAGCAGCAATTTTGACAAATTAGTCGAAGTAGAGTGTAGTCTAGTGTGAGAGTGAGAAGCTTTCCTGGGGACCACACTGATGGGGGTTCCTAATACTTTATAGGCTTTTCCTCCAGGAATCTCAGTAGGTTCTCACAGGAGAATGGAAAGAATCCAGAAAGTTCTTCTATGGTACTGGCTGGGGAGGGGAAGAACAACCACCATGAAATCCACCCAGATCCCTCCTCTTGTTAAACAAAAGCCTTACTTTGTAGGGGAAGGACATCATCAAAAGGCAGTGATAAAATATTACAGCTAGGGGAAAGGAACTCCACCCAGCTGCAGCCTCCCTATCTCACTAAGGGGGAGAGGAGAGCCTTAGTCTGCTTTTTTCCTGGAAATAGGCCAGGAAAAGTGGAGGATAACTGCTGTAGCTGGGGAAAGTAATAGGAAGAAAAAGGAAAAAAAGCTCTATCTCTGGAGGAGGGAGAGAAACACTCCCCCTGTGTTTCTTCCCAGACAACACAGGTCCTTTCCAAGACAAGGCCATCTATCCCAAAACACAGATCCGACGTGCACTGCAAAGACTAGAACTTAATCAGAAGTTTAGAGAATACCCTCCCCAACACTCTACCACTCTAACAAGCCTCCAGTAATAATAATGCATGGTCCTCAGCACAGTCTTTTAAACAGAATAGGCATTAAGAATATCTTATGAAAGAGAGGGGAAAAAAGAGGAAAAACAAAACAAAACACTCTAATGTTATGATTGCAGGGAATTTTTAAGATGTTGAGTTTATTCCAGGTAACAATGCACATATGTCAAACACAAGTGTAAGAAGTAGGATTCCTCTGGAATCATAAGTGGATAGGGAAAGAACATATGTGCCCTGAGTAAAATAATATTATAGAAAATTAAGAGTTTGGAGTTTGTATACTGTCACAAATATCCACTGGGGGCACTTCGTGGGATAGTTTGAGTGTAATGGCTTACCCACAGGATATAGAAGAATTGTATCAGAGAAAGCTGGCTGTCCATTTTATATAGTATAAATTTGTTGTTGGGAAGTGGTTGCCCAAACAGGAACTACAGGTGGGTGCAAGTTATGAGATTTCAACAACCCAATATGAGTGAAACTGAGTCGGTAGGCAGAATAATGGCCCTACAAAGATATCTACATCCTAATTTCTAGGACTTGTGGATATGTTAGGTTGCATGGCAAAGAGCAAATTAAGGTTACAGGTGGAATTAAGATCACTAATCAGCTGATCTTAAGGAGAGTATCCTGGAATAACTACGTGGGGACCAATGTAATCACAAGCATTCTTTTTTTTTTTTTTTTTAGCAGTACGCGGGCCTCTCACTGTTGTGGCCTCTCCCGTTGCAGAGCACAGGCTCCGGACGCGCAGGCTCAGCGGCCGTGGCTCACGGGCCCAGCCGCTCCGCGGCATGTGGGATCTTCCTGGACCGGGGCACGAACTCGCGTCCCCTGCATTGGCAGGCGGACTCCCAACCACTGCGCCACTAGGGAAGCCCCACAAGCATTCTTAAATGGGGAGGAAGGAGGCTGAAAAGTCAGAACCAGAAAGAAGGTATCTTGACAAAGGTTTGGCCAAAAGTTGCTGGCTTTGAAAATGGAGTGGAACCATGATACAAGGAATACCGGCAGCCTTTAGAAAAAGGAAAGGGTTAGAAAACTGATTTTATTCTGTAGCCTCCAGAAAGGAATGCAGCCCCAGTGGGGTTGTGGGACTTCTGACTTTCAGTACTGTAAGATAAATTTGTGTTGTTTTAAGTCAAAAGTTTGTAATAATTTGATACTGGAGCAATATGAAACGAATATGCTGAGTTATACCACTATGAAACCAAAATAATTTTAAAAGTGAGGCTTCCCTGGTGGCGCAGTGGTTGAGAGTCCGCCTGCCGATGTAGGGGATGCGAGTTCGTGCCCCGGTCCGGGAAGATCCCACATGCCGTGGAGCAGCTGGGCCCGTGAGCCGTGGCCGCTGAGCCTGCGCGTCCGGAGCCTGTGCTCCGCAACTGGAGAGGCCACAACAGTGAGAGGCCTGCGTACCGCAAAAAAAAAAAAAAAAAAAAAAAAGTATTGGAAATGTTGGACCCATGGGCTGGTGCCTGAAGGCATCCTTTTGAGTATTCACTTGCACTTAGTCACAAGTGGGAAACACACATCTATTTTAAGCCACTAAGATTAATTAATTAATTAAATGAAACCTCCAGTATTGTGATGGCTCAGCTAATTTCAGTCAGGAAAATAATATTGGAAAGGAATAAATTTAAATATAAACATCCCAGTAAAAATGTTTTTAATTAGTAAAAGAATATCATCTGGATATGAAATAGTTTTCAAGTTAAACTTTTTGGGACTCACAAGCTTAAGTAAACATAAAGTCTTCAGTAGAAGTCACATGAGCGAGAAAGATAAAGATCGCAGTGACGTTAAACCTAATAAGAAATAAAAGCAATTGGTTATATAATACAATTAGTTATAAATAAAGCAATTAGTGATGCATACTCCTGAAGTACTAATAGTTAACACATTTTAAGATTAGGCATTTTATCACGATTGTGTGGCTTATTTATTTTTTTCTAAAAGTTAATTTTATCTGGATTACTAAAGTTTAGTAATAAGGTTATTTTAATGATACTTACATTTTCTAGAATCAAACTTTATTAGTATTACATGTTAGTGTTGTTAAGGACAGACTGATCCTCAGGCAGTATTAGATAACCCAACTTTAACTGTATTGTTGTAAACAATACAGGACCCTATATTATATCCAAAATAACTTCAAGCTTAACAGGCACTATCAGGTGTGTCTGGGGACAGATTTTATTTGCAATAATTTTGGTATGTAAGTATGAATATTTCATATCTCATTCCTTTTTGCTGACTGGTATATAAAATAAATGTTCACATTTCCTACTCTGCTCTCATTTCCACAAAAAGAAGATCATTGCAGACAACAGATGACCAATCAATGAAAAGACTTTAACTTACCCTTTGCTATAGAATAATACTAACCCAACATTAAAACTTTGGCTATCACTACATCATTGACAGCTCTCTCAAATAAATAAGACCAAAATTCACAACCAGTTTTCTTTTTTATTTTTTAACCAAACACAGTGAACCTGAGAGTCCCTGCCTTTTTCCAGTTTTGACAGGCAGCATAATATATTGAAGAGATGTGTTTAGGCATCCTTTGATGCCTGAGGGAGGAGGAAATAAAATGTAATGTGACAAAAGGAAAAAAAGTGAGTTTGCAGTGGGAACACACAGCCAAGTGTCATACTCTGGTGTCGCCATTACAGGACCAGAAAATTCACATCAGCATGGAAACATGTCATTTGTAAAAGATAGACAATGTCTGCAAAACACTTTTGTCAGGGGGTTCCTTAAGTTTTAACTTACATATACAGAGTTTAAAGCTAGCTGATGTAACATACCTTAGAAAAAAACTTATGGAGTTAAACTAAAAGGTCCAAATTTGTAAAGAAAAATGTTAAAATTCATTGTGAAGATTTTCTGGTGTCATAAAAATGGACAGAATATGCCACAGTTCCTTCATCTCTAATCGTTTAATTGTAGAGTAAATAATGTTGTTCTGTTTTCAGCATTTAATTTTTAAATTAGCTCTTGGCTGCAGTGTCCTTGATTACAGAACTTAATTAGCGGTGCCTGCTGGAGAGAATTATGCTGTATACAGGATACATGATCACATGGAAAAGCTTAATACAAGCAATCAGAATCATAGTGAAGCCTGGTTGACTGTTTCTAAAAGGTAAAAGAAGAGTTGCAAAACAGGCTGTATTTAAGGACAGAAGATTCAAAGGAAAAGAGCTACAATAAAATAAAATTAGATGGGTCTGTGTTCTATCTAGGTAAATACGTTGATTGAATGATTATAAGTACTGAGTTATAGAAAAATGAATTATTCACTTTTTTTTGTATTAGTTCACCAATAGAGTGATCGACAGCATGATTCCTTAAAACCAGATTAAAAAGAAACATTCTGATTTTTGATTTTTTGGTCTACTGGCTTTTTTTTTTAAAGCACCGTATTACCTACAACTGTGTAAATATGTTCTGTTTCCACTAGTCAGTTATGATAGCTTCTGATTTTCTTATACCATGCAAATTATATAAATACATACAGATTATAGTAGTGAATGACAGCTAAGCCAAAAATGACTTTTCAACCATATCCTATAAAGTGAATGAGTTCACAGAACTAATTACATCTATGGAAAAAATTTGTTCTCCAACAAGTTTATGAAAACTTTGTATTTAATCTTAGCCAGACACAAATATTCAACATAAACTTCCAAAAGAACTTCAGAAATCTAAAGCAATCAAAAGATTACGTAATGTTAAAATATTTCTTTTGGGTAGCTCAAGTGAAATAAAAGGGCATTTACAACATATAATAAAAGAGTAGACATGTGTATATGTATAACTGAATCACTTTACTGTACACCTGAAACTAACACAACATTGTAAATCAACTATACTCCAATACAATTAAATTTTTTTTTAATTTTAGAAAAGAAATATCAATTAGAGTATAGGGTTGGTACCTCAGTAGTTATATCTCCAGATTACTTTTCAGGTTGTTATTTATGTTACGTGAAATAGTCAACTTTTTTTTTTTTTTTTGGCGGTACGCGGGCCTCTCACTGTTGTGGCCTCTCCCGTTGCAGAGCACAGGCTCCAGACACGCACGCTTAGCGGCCATGGCTCACGGGCCCAGCTGCTCCGCGTCATGTGGGATCTTCCCAGACCGGGGCACGAACCCGTGTCCCCTGCATCGGCAGGCGGAATCTCAACCACTGCCCCACCGGGGAAGCCCTGAAATAGTCAACGTTTGATGCAGAGGTAAATAACTCTTGGACTTCCCTGGTGGCACAGTGGTTGAGAATCCACCTGCTGATGCAGGGGACACGGGTTTGAGCCCTGGTCCGGGAAGATCCCACATGCTGTGGAGCAACTAAGCCTGTGCACCACAACTACTGAAGCCTGTGCGCCTAGAACCCATGCTCCACAGCAAGGGAAGCCACCACAATGAGAAGCCTGTGCACCGCAACGAAGAGTAGCCCCCGCTCGCCACAACTAGAGAAAGCCCGTGTGCAGCAATGAAGACCCAATGCAGCCAAATAAATAAATTTGTAAAAAGAAAAAGTAGATAACTCTTTACTTGGCATGCAACAAAAACATTTGTTGCTCACATGCTCACATTACGTGAGGTATTGTGGGTCACCTGCATGGCAGGTCAACAGAGCTTAGTTATGCTTAACTGGATTCTGTTGAGCTGGACTTAACTCCATGATCATTTTTTTCAACATTGAAGGGAGTAATAACCATTATCTAGGAAACACGTTTTCATATTGGGAACAAGAAAAATGAAGCCTAACCATGCAGTTGTATTTAATGCTTCTACTGGGATGAAGCAAACTGTATTTACTTACATACTATTAGCCAAAACATGTTACACTGACCAAGCCCAGAGTTTAAGGAGGTAGGAAGAATTAACTTTTCCACAGAAAGCTTAGGCAATTGACATCACATTAGTCATGGATGTATTATCCTATTACAGAGGGAGAATAGAGTTGGGACCAATAACCCAATATGCCACAGGGATAGATGCTATAGCATTTCAGAAGCAAGAAGATAATCTGCTTCTAATAATCTTCATTCTGTAAGAAGGAGAGAAGAAGAATGTTAAGGCTATGAAAAAGTCACATCTTGATTGTGTTGCCATACTTATTGGATCTATTTCACTCACTAGAATGTGAGCACAGTGAAGGCAAGTCTTTTTATCTGTCTGTTCCTAGAAAAATGCCTGGCATGTCAGAGGCACTAAAACATTTATGACTGACTTAATAAAGTATAGAGCGTATTTGGAGGGAGATGCGATTACGTTAATAAAGATGATTTTTCTGGAGAAACAATGATGGAAGAATCTAAATCAAGAAAAAACAGTGAAAACTTCCAAGTGTGAAAGTAGGGTTAAACACTAGCAGAGCTTATTGAGGTATAAAAAATATTTTTATGGTCTAAATTTCTAGAAGGTGGTTTACAAATGATACTTTCTTAAATCAATAACACATTATAGGAGAATTATTATACTAAGATGAAACTTTATCTTTCTAATAAACTGAGTCTCACTAGATTCTCTTCAAGTGCACAAATTGTAAGAGCACATTTCAATAATTTTTCTAAAGGGAATCTATGGAAACAGCCATCACATGAAGAGAGAGAATGTTATCAGAATCACAGAAACCCCTTCATGATCCATTCATATCATACTAATTTTTCCTATAAGCCCTATCCTGACTTCTAAATAACTGGGTTAGTTTTGATTTTTTTTAATTAATTAATTTGGCTGTGCCGGGTCTTGTTGCAGCACATGGGCTCTAGTTCCCCGACTAGGTATCGAACCTGGGCCCCCTGCATAGGGAGCGTGGAGTCTTAACCACCGGACCACCAGGGAAGTCCCTGATTATCTTTAGAAACTTATGTAAGTACAGAGTAACTTCTGTTGTCCGCTTTTTTCAAAATCATGTGTATGGGAGAAATATATTGTGTTTTGATAGCTGTAGATCATTTATTTTCTTGTACAGTATTATACTATGTGACTCCATAATTTATGATGAACATTTGGGTTGCCTTTATGAACATTTTGGTGCATAGATTTGGTGCACATGTGTACATTTTTGGAGCTATACATCTAAGTGGCATTGTCAGGTCATACAAGAATGCATATATATGTATTCAAATTTAGTAGTGCCATAATATATATGAATATATGCATATATCTAGTAAAACACGTCCAAAACTTTTCCAAAGTTCTACCAATTTATATTCTAGTATCAGTGAATAAGAGGTACTGTTGTTTTATATCCTAAACTTACACCTTTAAAAAAAACCAATCTGATGAATGTTTAATATTATTAGTTAGCTTTTACTGCATAGCAAATCAAATTGATCTTAAACAGCAACCATTTATTTGTCTTGAAACTTTGAGTGCCATAACTTTGGGCATAGTGATTCTTCTGGTCTCAGTTAGGCTAACTAATGCTTCTGCAGATAGCTGCCAGTTTGAGTTGGTTGATACAGGATGCCTGTAGCTGGGACAGTGCATCTTGATTTCCTGTGGTCTCGCATTATCTAATAGGTTAGACTGGATTTTTCACATGGTAACTATATAGGCTCTTGAGAGATAACAGTAACATACAAAACTCACCTGCAAGTGATTTTGTGTATGCTGTGAGGTAATGGTCTAGCTTCTTTTAAATTTTTTATAGTGATATTACAATTAACTCGGAATATTTTATTGAAAAGATTTCTATCTGGACACTGTTATGAAGGTCCATCTTTGTCATAAATCAAGTGTTGAGATTGCATGAGTCTTTCTTTGGATTCTCTACAGTATTCCCTTGGTGTATATGTCTAGTCTTGTAGCAAGACTAAACTGTCTGCACTACTGTAATGTTATAGTACATCTCCTTACTCAGTGTAGCAAGTCCTTTCTTCTCCTTCTCTGTTTCTTCTTTAATATTTTCTTTGCTATTCTGGGTCCTTTGCCTTCTTATATAAACTTTAGAATTGGCTTAATTGCCAAAAAATAAGTTCCTGGAATTTTAATTCAGAATGCATTCAAACTGAACAATTTGGAGAAAATGGCATCTTTACTTTTGTCAGACTTTTCATCTATGAATTTTCTTCATCTATCTACTTAGTATTTTTTTAAAGTTTTAATAATGTTACGTAGTTTTCTGTGGACAACTCTAGGTATGTGTATTCCATTGTACTTGGTACTTTTAGTTGCTACTTAAATGATATGTGTTCTTTTAATAAATATATGTTGTAGGATATATAAATACACTTGATTTTTGTATATTGAATTTATCTACCCAACTTGTTTACTTTTACATTCTAATTATCTATATGAATGTTATTTTTTATATACTCAATTGCTACCTGAAGACACTGAGAGTTGTTTCTTTTTTTCAGTTCACTAAATATTTTAAGCTGCCTTTAAGCCAATCTATTGAATCATTATAGATTTCAGTTCTAAAATTACTGTATGTATAACATATTTTTGTTTTCTGAAAATATTGTCAATCATATTTTTGTTCTATTTTTATGTCATAAAAAAGCATTGCTATTTTAAAGTAAAATTTGATAACCCTTTTACATGGGTCTTCTGTGTTTCTGTTTCTGTTAACCTATTTCTCTTGGTTGTTTCCTTGTGTTTTCTTATTTCTTTTCATGACTGATTATTTTTAAAAAAATTTCTTTTATACATTATATATGAAAAAGTTTTGTGATAATTTAAGGTGATGCCTGATAGTCTCTTTTTCCAGTTTTATTGAGATGTTATTGACATTAACATTGTATTAGTTTTGAGTATACAAAGTAAGGATTATATATATATATATTTATATATATATATTTATGTATATATAAAACATAAGTGTTTAGGCCAACATCCATCACTTCACATTATGCCACCTTTTTTCTCTTGTGATGAAAACTTTTAAGATCTACTCTTACTAACTTTCAAATATACCATAGAATACTGTTAACTATAGTAACCATGCTGTATGTTACATCCCCAGAACTTATTTATCTTATAACTGGAAACTTGTACTTTTTGACCACCTTCACCCACTTCACTACCCACTCCCATTTCTGGTAACCACCAATCTGTTCTGTTCTCTGAATCAATGAGTTTGCTTGTGTTGTGTGTGTGTGTGTGTTTGTGTGCATGTGAGTTTAAGTGAGGTCATACAGTATTTGTCTTTCTCCAGCTAACTTATTTCACTTAGCATAATAGTCTCAAGGTCCATCCATGTTGTTGCAAAAGGCAGGATTTCCTTTTTTATGGCTGAATAATTTCCATTTTATGTATTTATATATGTGTGCATGTATACATACACAAAATATATCAATTTTGTGTATGTACACATACATATCAATCACATTTTTTTATTTCATCTGGTGATAAACAGGTTGTTTCCATGTGTTAACTCTCATTAATAATGCTGCAATGATCATGGAAATGTATGTTCAGTTCCTCCACCCATTTTTATATCCGATTTTTTTTTTTTGATATTGGGTTGTGTGAATTCTTTTATTTTTGGAGGGGGGTACGCAGGCCTCTCACTCCTGTGGCCTCTCCCGTTGCGGAGCACGCAGGCTCAGTGGCCATGGCTCACGGGCCCAGCTGCTCCGCGGCACGTGGGATCCTCCCGGACCGGGGCACAAACCCGTGTCCCCTGCAGTGGCGGGCGGACTCTCAACCACTGCGCTACCATGGAAGCCCCCTGAATTCTTTATATATTTAAAATATTAGCCCCTTATATGTTTTGTAAAATTTTTCTCCCATTCTTTAGTTACCTTTTCATTTTTTGATGGTTTCTGTTGCTGCACAGAAGCTTTTCATTTTGATATAGTCCTACTTGCTTATTTTTGCTTTTGTTGCCTTTGCTTTTGGTGTCACATCCAAAAAATCATTGTTGCGACCAATGTCAAGAGATTACCTCTTTGTTTTCTTCTAGGGGATTTATGGTTTCAGGTCTTAAATTTAAGTCTTTAATCCATTTTGAGTTGATTTTTGTATGGTGTAAGATAGGGGTCCAGTTTTACTATTTTTCCATGTGGCTGTCCAGTTTTCCCAACACCACTTATTGGACAGACTATTATTTCTCCATTATATGTTCTTGGCTCCTTTGTCATAAGTTAATTGACATAAAAGCATGTGTTTATTTCTGGGCTCTCATTCTATTCCACCGTTTCTGGAATTGTTTCTATGCTAATACCATACTTTTTCGATTACAGTAGCATTGTAACATAGTTTGAAATCAGGAATTGTGATGCCTCCATCTTTGCTCTTCTTTCTCAAGTTTGCTTTGGCTATTTGTGATTTTTTTCTTTTTTTTTTTTGTTCCATATGAATTATGGGGGTTCTCTTGTATGTAACCTTTTCTATTTATGGTTTTAAGATCCTCTCCTTGTATTTTACTTTTGACAATTTAATTATATAACTGACCCTTGATCAACATGGGAGTTAAGGGTGCTGACCCCCTGCAGAGTTGAAAATCTGTGTATAATTTTACAGTTAGCCCTCTGTATGAGGTTTTACATTGCAGATTCAACAGATTGCAGATTGTGTAGTACTTTAGTATGTATTTATTGGGAAAAAAAAACACAAAGCCCTACGTATAAGTAGACTCTCACAGTTCAAATCTATGTTGTTCTAGAGTCAACTGTAGAATGTCACAGTGTGGATCTGTTTGGATTCATCTTATTTGGAACATGGAGGCTTTCTGGATTTCGATGTCTGTGTTTTTTCCCAGGTTGGGAAAACTTTCAGCCATTATTTCTTCAAAAAAGCTTTCTATCCCTTCCCTTTTCTCTTTCTGGGACCTCTGTAATGTGAATATCAGTCTTCTTGGTAGTGTCCCATAAATCCCTCAAGCTAGCTTCTCCTTTTCATTCCTTTTTCTCTTTTTGCTGCTCTGATTTAATGAATTCTACTGCCGTGTCTTTGAGTTCACTGATCCTTTCCTTTGCTTCATTTAGTCTGCTGTCAAACCCCTCTATTGAAATTTTTAGTTCTATTATTTTATCCTCAGCTCTGTGATTTGTTTGGTACTTTGGTATTTTTCATCTCTTTGTTGAAAGTCTCATTTTGTTCTTGTGTGATTCCCCTGACATCAGTGAATCTCTATAACCATAATTTTAAACTCTTTATCAGGTAAGTCCTTTATCTCCATTTCATTAAGTTCTTTTTCAGGGGTTTTATCTTGTTCTTTTACTTGAAGCATATTCCTCTGTTTCTTTTCCCTTGAGTCTCTGTGTTGGTTCTGTGCATTAGCTAAAGCATCTACCTCTTCCAAGGTGAAAGAAGTGGTCTTGTGTAGGAGTGAAGGAGTGATCTTATGTAAGAGATAAACCTTATCATTCAGTAGGCCTGAGCTCCTAATTGCCTCTCAAACCTTTGTGATTATCCAAGCAGCCTTCTTTGTTATTAGTGATTCCCTATTATTGAGGGTATGCCAAGACCTATTTGTGCCCCAAAGGGGAGGATCTCAGTCACCACCTAGATGCAGGCTGGTTGGTATCTGGTTGCTGAAGAATCAGCTTCTAAAGTATGATAATAGACCTCTTTCAGGAAAAGACTGGGAGATGAGCTTCTTTGTCTGTTCTCTCTGCTCTGATTCCTGGGGGGATAGCCAGTTAAAAACTGTTTCTTTGTTTGCTACAGTCCCATTGACCTAGTGAACACAAGTCCTTCTGGCCACCAAAGCCAGGCTATCAAGGAGTGTTTCCTCTGGGTGGCAGCCACAAAAGCTAAGGCACCAGATCTGTGAACAAGGTTTTTTTTTCAGGGAATTAGCAACCTGGAATGGGTTAGAGGGAGAGCTCAAAGATGGTGTCGGCCAGCCTCCCCATCTCTGGAGACTATTGCAGTTTGCTGCTAAATTTGTATTAAATAAGAATACAAATTTAGCAGCCCTCAGGCTATAGCTTTTAAGATATGCAAATAGTCCTCTTTCAGGGAAAGACTGAGTGTTTTGGCCTGCTGCCTCTGTGCCAAGCCTGCTGGGGTGGGGGGGCATGGTGATTGCTCAGGATCCCATTAAGTACTCTATCTTTGTTTATTATAATATTGTGGGCCTTGTGGACTCAAGTCCCATTGGCTTTCAGAACTAGGTGTTTTGAGGAGCTGTCTCAGGTGGAAGTGTTAAAAGTTGAGGCACTAAATGTAGGGCTTCTTCACTCCTCGATTAGAAGCTTAGAGTTGTGATTTCCCTCCCAATTGTATGTCACTGTTCAGGAGGTAGAGCTTATGGTGAGTTGGTGTCGCAGTCTCTCCTACCTATTTTGATCTGGGTTTTTTTCTTATTTGCCAAATGTGTTGAAGTCACTCAACTAGTTTCTAGATTTATTTCAAAAGGAATTATTCTGAATGTAGCTGTAGTTTTGGTGTGTCCATCTTAAGAGGTGAGTTTAAGAGCTTCTTTTCTCACCAATTTGAATTGGAACCCAACTGATAGTTTCTTCATGAGAGAAAATTTACTCTCACTCCTGAAAAGTGGCCAGGCTAGAAGTATCAGAAATCCAAGATCACCTTAATCTGAACAGATTGAGATGATTCTGAGTTATGCTTTAGCCCCTTATGGGCTGATATTATTTCCAATTTATTGTCGCTACTACAATGTAACCCTTTAGGGTGCCAATTCAAAGTCTGGTAGAATATTAAGGCCCCAAATCATCTCTGAACCCTGAGCTCCAAACATTTATCTCTCTAATCCTGTGAGTTTATCAAAGCTTCTACTTGATTTTCTAGATTCTCACCTATGGTTTTGAAAGGGCAAGTTTCTTCAGGTAAAAGCAACCCCCAAAGCCCTGTTCATCTCTCTGGAATTCTCTCATCTTGTAGATCAGATTGTGGTCTCACAATTCATCACTAACTAATATTGAAATCGTGCACATCAGATTGGGACTTGAACCAATGTATCAGGACCCAAACCCAGATTGGGACTTGAACCCACAGTCTTTTAATTAGAATCACTCACCTGGTGTCTGGACTTACTGAGGCTCAGGTTCTTTGTGTCTCAGCACAGAAGAAATTCAGTGAGAGGCAAAGTGATAGGCAAGAAGTAGATTTATTAATATAGGATGCTGTGAGAGATGCAAGCAGACAGGCGAGGAGACTCTGCCCTGAGGATTAAGTGGTCTACAGTTTTATAATCAAAGGAAAGTGGGGGAGGGGAAAAGACCACCTTCTTCGAGTAGATGTCAGGCTTACATCACTAGCTCCTCTCCTGTTGAGTAGGAGAGTGTCTGACCCTATGAAATCAAACTAGGACTGTCTTAGCACTTATTCAAATCAGTAGAAGGGTGGTAACATTTTTCTTTCACCTAATGACCTGGGACATATCTCGTGCTTTTATTTATGGCTTTATAGTTAAGCAAGCCTGCTTGTTCCACAACGTTCCAATAGCTTTCTTGAGCGATCATTAACTTACAGTGGTCTCCCAAAGTTTCCTAGGTTTCCCTCTTTACCTCTAATTCCCTACTGGGTCTTCTACAACTACCTGTATAACTATGCTATTTTATCCCTATCATTATCCTGTAGTACCCTGGAACATATGTAAGTGTATGTGTCTCTGTGTACTTGAACATTTCTAGTTGTTCTCTGTGGGCTGGTTGTACAAAAACCACTCAACCTGCCACTTAATTGTCAAGACTATATTTGAATTAGGTTATTTATTCTTTATTCCAGACGAAGAAGTAGATTCAAAAAGGTTTTGTAACCTGTCTAAAGTTATGAAAAATGGAAATGACTTGAACCCAAGTTTACTGTGTTATAAACTTGATATACTAAGCATTCTGGATACTGTCTGGCTTATAGAACACCACATCATGGTAGGTCATAAACACATTTCATTTAAGTGTTCCCATTTACTACCTTAAAATGAACTCAGTTGAAATTTCATGCAAGTGTACAAATATTTGCTCTCTAGATTAGATGTAACTTGGCTACTGGGAGAGAAGACATATTTCTAGAAGAATTATATCCTTTTGACTTTGAGTTTCTGTTATATAGTAATATTACATAGATTTTGGTAGGAGCATATGCTATACTCTTCTCACTAGACTATGTGCATATCTCTTGTATCTGACAAGGCAGCCCCAGATAATTCTCTACTAAATAGTATTAGGCCTTCTTATTTACTTTACTAAGAAAGTATGTGTGTGTGTGTGTGAGAGAGAGTGAAAGGAAGAGAGATACACACGTATATTTTATATATAATACTTTTGTTAATAGACTTATCTTATTTCAATAATTTTGTGTTTTTAGAGTTTTATACTCTGAACTGGTAAGCTTATTTTATAAAGTGCAAGTCACATTTGTTATCAATTTTATCTGTAGTTCATTTGTCTACCTATATTTCTATAATGTAGTGAAAAATACCTCAAATATTTTTCTTATTCTAAAAATATTCCACAAATGGAATCACCTTAAATTCTAAAAACTAAGTTTATTTGATTTAAAGACAAAACCAATTTTTCTAGATATGTAATCAATCTTTTTCTATCACATAGCAGATAAAGAATTACATTTGCGTAGTGAGAAGAATTCAGTGGTCTAGAGAGCATCAGGGACTAAGAGTTAGTACAAGTATAGATTTAAGTTAGCAGATCTATAGATATGACACCATACAGGGATTATTATGAACTCATTGTGATGAAAACTTGTTTTATGTTTTATACAGTTTTATTTTTCTTAAAAGAATGTAGTACCTAGTTCAGTGAAACCTTTTATTTGAAGGTAAGGTGATTACTCTCCACAAATATATTAAGACATGTGGATTATTTCTAATTGGGCCACTAATCCTAGACAGGATGAATGATGTAGTTCCATATCACTTCACACACAGAATAAGTAGAACACAGTAAACATTGCACTAGGTATATTTGCCTCTGTAAACAGATGTAAGTTTGTGAGCTCATTGAGGTCAAGGGTCATCATTTATTTCTTACCATTGTCTAGCAAATTGTAGTTCAGTAATAGTTCATGTTTATTAATATGAAAGAGCATGTTCACATTGAATTTTACTCGAAATAATCTACTGGAGTACATATCACTTTCTACGTTCCACAGCCTAGAAAGGAAATTTCGTATACAATCACACTGACTGGGTTTGGGTCTAACTTTCAGATACAAAATCTGTTTCTTTTCTACTTTTAATGACTTTTAAAAAAATTAAATTTTGTTTAGACTGCCAAGAGAGATTATGGGAAGTCGTGTTACTATGTACATTTTCGTTTCAAAAAATTAATAGAATCACCATATATCTAATGATATTGAAGCAGAGGCTATCCCAGAAATATAAAAAAACAGATATTGGTTTACTAAAGACAAACAATACACTGGTTACATTCTTATTTAGAAAGCCATAGATACATATATTTTTGAAGCCTAATATTTTCTATTTTGTCACAATCCTGATTTTTTTTCTTCATCTGTTTGTGACTGAGCTGGCCAAAATATGCAGACTTCTCAATACTAGGTGTTTATAGCTAATATGGCAGTTGATTCAGCATTTGGCTCTTATGGCTGTAGTTTTATTTCTTAGTATTTTATTAAAAGAAGGTAATGATTTTATTTTTGTGGTATATCTCTGGACTGAAAGTAGCTGCATCAGTAATATTGCAAATATTATTAAACAACTTATGAGTTTACCTAAATCCAAATCTGTACAACACAGTGTAAAGTCATCACCAAAAGACCATATGAGAGAATTCTCCTGTAACTAATACGCTATTTCCATCAGGGATGTTCTTTTCTGGCCCTCTTTCTCAACATTCTTCAAACACTATAAGCCTGAGAACTGTAAAATATGTCTACATCATGTGCCAGTTTTGATCAGAGGACTGTAGAATCAGTCCATAATAATAATGTGCCTAAACATAGAGCAATTAGATATTGGCAAGCTTGAGTGAATGTACCAAGCATTTAGAAGCCAAGTTGTAATCATAGCCCACACACTTTTCATCAATGCATGTAAAGCACACCTGTGGTTTATTAATTTTCTTAGTCATGAAAATTGAGCACAAAACAATGCATTTTTCCATAAATGCACAGCCCGTATATCTTCCTGTGTTTATTATTCTGAATAGTAATTTTTTAGACAACTCAGATAGATTTAAAATAAACACCATTTTCTTATTTTAAATATATCTAGAAGTAAAATAATATAAAGTATTGATATAACCACTATAAGAAATGCTTTCGAGTTTGTTTGCAATTTTAAATATTTTATAAAGTCTAGAAAAATTGATGAAAATTTCTTTACCTACGAAAGAATATGGTCAGTTGAGTGCCATTTGAAAGCTAAGATTAACAAATGTCAATATTTAGACCCTTCTAAAAGTACTGATAATTTAATATACATATTTACTGTGGAAAATTACAGTTTGCCAGTATATGATTGCTAAACACTTAAGTGCCAATAAACAAGTGAAAAATTAATGTCTTTTTTAGAAGGGTTATAAACATTCAGTCGTATTTTTAAAAAAATTGTGTAAGCACATTATGCTGATATTTAAAATTCTTATTTTGTCTTCTAGGATGTTTTTAAAATGATAAAACTTAGTATTCATTTCATTAGGTTATGGGGCAAACACTTCTATACTTATTCATGTCACAGAGTGTCTATAATTGTGTTCTTTGCAAGACAATGTAAAGTGTTAATGGTTAAATACTAAATTATATAGTTATTTTTAATTAAAGTTAATCTTTTGCTAGAGCCTAGATCAGAGATCTCAAAGATATAGGTTGAGGCAGGAAAGAATAAAATATAAAACTTCATGATTTTCAAAAAGCTTCCAGGAAGGCGTAAGAGTAATAAAGATCAAACTTAACATTATATCATAAACAAACATAAAACTAGATAAACTATACAAAATACTTTCAAACATTGGAAATCAGCCAGTGCAGGACTATGGTCTCTTGGAGAAGGGAAACAAATAGGGTGAGTTTTCTAATCATTTCAATTCTTTAAGAAATTTTGGGATCACTTTGCAGAGAAAGAACTCATTCACAGAAGCTGGAACTCTTATTTGGGAGATGGAGATTAGACTTTGGCAAGGCTGAAATGAAATTTGAGGGACAGGGTCGAAGAAAGAAGGAGGCTACGTGAAAAAAGAACTGCAGGATCCGCATCAGGAATCCTGAATATTTGCTGAGGAAAGGGGTATATATATATGGAATAAAACTCCAAAAGTCAAGGGAAAAAAGAAATGGAAGATGGCTGCTGAAAAGTGCTGAGAGCATTTGGAAATAGTGTAGTCATTTGAGCTCTGACCAGCCAAAGAGTAGAGGCCTCAGCGATTATTCTCCTGGGACGTTTAGTAGAAATTGGAAGGGAGGGACACAGCTTGCTGAATTAGAGTAAAGCCGACTCTAGGCCCAGGGTAGCAAAGCTTAAATCAGGCCTTGAACTGGTCAGAATGACCTGAATTTAACTGTACGTCAGAACAAATCTAAAGGAAAACACATTTCAGACGTTCAGCAGGTAACATCATAATGTCCAATACCTAACAAAAAATTATTAGGCATGCCAAGAAGCATACAAATAGTCCCATAACCAACAAAGAAAGCAGTCAATAGACACAAAGCAAGAAGTGGCAGTGATGATGTAACTAGAAGACAAATGTTAAACAAACTGTTATAGCACTCAGATCTCAGATATGTAGAAAGATAGGACTAGCATCACAATTGCCTGTTTTATTTTTCTTTAAAGGTTCAAGAAAAGTCATTAATATGAAATCTGGCTACCTATCAGGGAATTGAAATTTCAGGACAAGCAACTAACCTGAAATCTAGAGAGAAAAAGAAGTATGCAAACAGAAACAAGACTCAAGCATTTGCTGACTTAAACATCAACAAATGCCATATAAACCAATAAGGAGATTAAACTAGATATTTTTAATGTTTTGCTGAAGACCACATGTGGGTCTTTCTCCCCTGTAGAACAAAGGTTTAACTTTCAAGGACAAGGCCTCACAAGTATAAACTGAGAGTACTATTGGGAACCATGGTAGGGAAACAGGGAGGGAAAAGCTCTACCAGTGTCACCTAAGAATGAGGCTTACACACTGCACCACAGAACACCCCCATCTATGCAAACCTAAGATTTAACAGTGGAATACAGCTGGGAGACATGCAAGATAGTATACCTAGGGAGCAGGACAAAGGGAAGACCAATCCAAATGGGGAGAAACAAAGTTTCAATCAAAGAATGTGACATTTCTAGTTGCACTGAAGGTAACCATAAAAACAGTAAATTTTAATCCAAGCCCAATTCCTGACAAGATTAGCAAAACCACCACACTAAAGACTTTGAAGAAGGAAAGATATGCTTATCACCAGGCATAAAACATTTACCTTAGTGTCTACTGCCCTAATATAACAACTTTCACCAAAGAATTGAGACATAGAAAGAGGAAAAATACAGTTTGAACAGACAAAGTGATTATCAGAACCAAACTCAGATATGACACAAAGTATCTCATCAGATTTATCAGACTTGACACATTCAAGAAAACAATCTGTGAACTTGATTTTATATGTCAGCATGACTGGGTTAAAGGATGCCCAGATACCTGGTAAAACATTATTTCTGGGTAGGTCTGTGACATTGTTTCCAGAAGAGATTAGCATTTGAATCAGAAGGCTGAGTAAAGATCTGTCCTCATCATAGTGGGCAGGCATCATCCAGTCCATTGAGGGCCCCAATAGAACAAAAAGGCAGAGGAAGGGCACATTCCCTTTCTTGTAGTCACATACTCTGCCCCCATCTTCCTCACCTCCCGTATATAATTAGAAGCAACTGAGCTTTTTTTCAAGAGGGAATCAAACAAACTGTACAACCATACAATAGGATTCAATCCAGTGATTAAAAAAGAACAAGTTGATTTACGCATCAACATGGAAGCATCTTAAATATATACATATACATATATATATGTATATGTATATATATATGTATATGTATATATATATATATACACATGTGTATAGTAAGAATCCAGACCAAAAAGCTTTATACTATGTTTCTATTGATATGACATTCTGGATAAGGCAAGACTAAAGCGAAGGAAATCCAATTAGCTATTGCCAAAGATTTTTGGTGATGAGTGGTGCTTTACTACAAAGGAAACAGACAGGAGAACTTTTAGTGTATTGGAACTGTCTGTATAGCATTGGGGTGTAAATACATGTCTATGATGTTTTTTGAGTGAATTAGTTTTTATACTCTTTCCTTATCCTGGATAGTTTTCTAATATTCAAATTATAGTTTTTAGAATTGTATTGTTCTCTGTTCCATTTCTGTAGCATCATGCTCAGGAAAAGTTAAGTTATATCTGCATTATTCATTACTCTGGTTCTGGGGTTCCACTAATTACATCAAATAACCTGAACTACAGCCCACCTCATGCAGCCAGCAGCACATTTAATTGTGGAGTTTTTCTGTTATCTCAAAATGATCATAGATATCACAAAATGTCTGATGTTGATAGACTGTTCTGTATATGCTGAGGTTCCATGGTGATGTTAATAATTGCAAAGGGCTGTATAGTACATACTATGAGTGAGAATCTAAGTGCTTTATATATGTCATTTAATTCACACAAAAACATCATGAGATAAATACTATTAATTCCCATTTACAAATAGACATACCAAGGCCAAGAGAGATGGAATGATTCCCCAGGATCACTAAGTTAACAAGTGGTAGAGCTAGTATTATGAACCCAAAACTCATGCTCTTAATCATTACCATACTTCCTTTCAAAGGCTCACCTTGATTTTTCCACATGTTATTTAATCATCATTTTGTGTATGTATTTCTCCAAAGCAGAACATGAGGGAAGGAAGAAGTATATCACTGACCTTTTTTCACTATTTAGTCTAATCTTATTTTTCAGAACTTTGAAGATTAAGTTAAAATGTATACACCAAGTTGTTTTTATTCCTTCTTTCACTCCAACTTAAACTCATGTTTAGTATTATTTAATGCAAACAGAAATGTAAGAAACAGTATGTGCCTAACAAAACATACGAAAATCATTATTTGTTATTCAACTACACAATACATGAAATAGAATATCATGAAACCGTTGATGCATTTTGTGCCCCCTGTGGATTCTGTTCCCTGCCAATCACAAAAGTAATCAATATGTGAAATTTGAGCAAATCAAAATATCTTACATATTTTAGATACATATGTGTATAGAAAACTTTACATAGAATTTGTGATCATTTTGGTTACTTAAATGATAGTATATTATATCATATAATAAGTATTGTTTTGATATTTGATTATTTTAATGTCCCAAATTATGAGATTTAAACCATAATAATATTGTTTTATGTATGGTAAAGCACATATCTCAATGCTTTAAAATAGTTTATATTTTAAATTTATCAGTTTCTTCCTCCCCTTGTTAAAGAACAGTGCTTGCTCTTTGTTGGCAAAAATTTGTCTGCGGTATATGAAGGTAATGCCAAATTGTTTTCTAGATTGGTTATACCAGTGCTTCTACCAGCAATGATAAGAATGAGCTTGCTTCACTTTCTTTGCAACACTTCATATCTTCAGAATTCTTAGTTAATACCAATTGCATGGTGTTCAATTTGTATTTTCTTGCAATTAAGCAGATTTTCATATGCATTTCTTTTTTTTTCTGTAAAGTTCAAGACTGTTGCCCACTTTCCTTTTAGATTGTCTTGATTTGTAGGACTTTGTTAGATATTTTGGATACAATTGCCTTTAAGGTTATACTGACTACGAATATTTCGTCCCACTCTTTCACTTGAAGATATATCACTTGAGGGTATACTCCGGCCCAACAAAACAGGAATTTAAGAAATGGAGTCAAAGAACAAACTAATAGTTACCAGAGGTTGAGAGAAGGGCAGACTAGGTGACGAGGATTAAGAGGTACAAGCTATTAGTTATAAAATAAGTTACGAGGATGTAAGGTACAGCACAGGGAATATAGTCAGTATTTTATAATAGCTTTGTATCGTGTGTAATCTATAAAAATATTGAATCACTGTGCTATACACCTGAAACTGATATATTGTAAGGCAGCTATAGTTTAAGAAAGAGAAAAAAATGGAGTTAAAGTTACCATTAAGCCCTAGTAATTTTGCTGATATTGCTTTCCAATTTATGGCAATAATTAGGAGACATTGGAATAAAATGAAATATAATTAAACATAATTAGTAATCAAACAATTTTGAATTATATAAGTATAATAGGATAAAGATACTAACTCTGGAAATTGGTTGAAATTTATCTTTTAATACATTTATTTAAAAATCAAGGGCAACCAGTAATGAAGGTACATGGAATATAGTTTCTAAATCTGTTAGAAAACTTTTAAAAGGTAGAATAAAAATGTATTAATTCTAATCAAGCTTTTGGGATGGGGGAGAGCATGTGGAGGGGAAGAAATACACAGTTTAAAAAGTTAGAAAATTATAAGATCTAGCATAAATCTGATAATGAAAAACTAAATATGAAAGAAGCAATATTCAAAGAAAGGACAAATTATTTTTTAAAATTTGTCAAAGACATGAATTCTTAAGGTGAGAAAGCACAACAAAAAGAATAAAAAAACAATGTAAATTCACACATACATTATAGTGAATATGTACAGCACAGATTTCTCTGGACCAAGAATATAATGCAATACATAATTAGAATGCTGAGAGAAGTCACTATTAACCTAGACTCTGTGCACTGTTAAACTCAGTCAAGAATAAGGGTAGGGCTTCCCTGGTGGTGCAGTGCTTGGGAATCTGCCTGCCAATGCAGGGGACACGGGATCAAGCCCTGGTCCGGGAGGATCCCACATGCCACGGAGCAACTAAGCCCATGCACCACAGCTACTGAGCCTACGCCCTAGAGCCTGTGAGCCACAACTACTGAGCCTGTGTGCCACAGCTACTGAAGCCCGCACGCCTAGAGCCCATGCTCTGCAACAAAAGAAGCCACCACAGTGAAGCCTGTGCACTGCAACGAAGAGTGGCCCCTGCTCACCGCAACTAGAGAAAGCCTGCGCACAGCAATGAGGACCCAACACAGCCAAAAATAAATAAAAATAAAATTAATTAATAAAAAAAGAATAAGGGTGAATTAACATTATTTTGAGACAACGATTAAAGAACTTTACCACTGAAAAACTTTTACCAAAATAACTAGAGAATGGAGAGAGATACAGTAGTTAAATAAAGAGAACAGTGGGGTAAATATATAGAGGTAAATTTATAGATCTTAAAAGCCATTGGCTATACTAAAAATATTAATTTTGAAGTTAAACTAAAACATTGGGCAAAAGTGACATGGAAGACAAGAGAAGCCTGGTTGGATTGAAACAGTTATCATTTTTAATAATTGTGTAGGTTTCTCAATCTAAATTATTATTAAAATTTTGTCATCACCAATAGACTAGGAGTAAAATAAATAATGATCAGTAGAAGGAAAACATGGCTATACCCATACAATAAAATGCCTTGCATCTGGCAAAAACAATAATCTATATTTTTTACAAATAAAATAATCTGAGGTATACTGATAAATGAATAAAACAAGGCATGGAATAATAAAACATTGTATGATTATAATTTATATGAAAAGATGCCCAAGCTATACATGTTTAAGATATAGATATATATATGGATATATATACTGTGACTTTAAAATATGGACAAATATTTCAAATAGGTTTGGGGTGTCATTTTTTTCTACTTTGTTTTATGTGTTTACTTTCTAGCAATCATCTATAAACATGAGATTCATGTAAGTAATAATTAAAAGGAACACAAAATAGCATTAGCAAAACAGATGAACTAAACTATAAAATAGCTTTGGAGATTATATTCTTCAGTCTTTGTCCAGGTAGAGAACCTAATCTTAAGAAGAATTAGTAATTTTTCTGTAGTTGCATAGGTGATTAGTAGCAGAATAAACAAGAACTAGATGTAGGGCTCCTTAAATCCAGATTAGCAATATTTTTTCCTTGAGAAAATAAACTTTTCTACAAAGAGTCATACATACACACATACAAATACCCTCCCCTCCCCCACCAAAAATAGATTAGACTAAAAGATTTAGGTTATGTTGGTAAAAATATAAGTATTTACTACAGATATACATGTATATCTATAAACAGGATATACAGAGTATATTGTGTATATATCAAGATAGAGAATTTTAAAAGAATATATGAAAAAAACATTTTTGTTGTTAATTGCTAGTTAACTAGGCTTCTACAATTAAAAGTCTTGTAAGAAAGAATCATTCAGTGACTGGGAGAGTTTGATGCTTATATGTGGAATCTAAAAAAAAAAATGATACAAATGAATTTATTTACAGAACAGAAAAGCAGACTCACAGACTTAGAGAATGAATTTATGGTTACCGGGGGGGAAGGGTGGGGGGAGGGATAGATTGGGAGTTTGGGATTTACATGCACACACTGCTATACTTAAAATAGATAAAATAAATAACTATCAAGGACCTACTGTAGGATGGGGGTGGTGGGAGGAGGTCCAAGAGGGAGGGGATATATGTATACATATAGCTGATTCACTTTGTTGTACAGCAGAAACTAACACAACATTGTAAAGCAACTATACTCCAATAAAAAAATAAATAAATATTAAAAAATAAAATAAGTAACCAACGAAGACCTACTATAAAAAATAAATAAATTTTAAAAAAGGAAAAAAAAGCCTTGTAATACATACACCATCATTACCTTTGTAAGTAGAATAGCTATTCCATTAAAACAGACTCTAAAGACACAACTATGTTGAAATGTCAGCATTCAGCGAACAAATAAAATTCTAAAGTTCTTAACCTATATATTAATTCTTTCAATATTGATCATTGCTTCAGTTTTTTTTTAAAATAATGTGAATATCACACTGTAGAAATAATTCTTTAGTAATAATATACAATGGTACAGTTGTATAATTATATCTCTAATAGCACATTTTTAATAATATATGTGAAATCTACATACTGTATAGGAATGTGGTAAATAGAGCAATATGGAGTGTTTGTGCTCTGGCTTTGTCTCTACTTATTAGAGAAAATGTGCAGATGAATCAGATAAAAGGTTCATAGAGAAAGGGGACAATGGAGTTTTATTTTTTTCATGTAGAATCACTCAGTGACTGGGAGAGTTTGATGGTACGGTATTTTGAAGATTAAGAAGGAGTTGTTTTAATGAAAAGGCCTAAGAACTGAGTTTGAATCCAAGCTCTGCCATTTATTAACTGTATAATTTGGGGAATATATATTCTTCTGTCTCTCAATTTCCTTCTCCAAAGAAAGTATATTAATACCCACATCTAGAATTGCTGAGCAAACACCATGAGAGCAGTCTCATTTTGTTCAACTTTGTGTAAATGATTTTACCTGCAGAAATTTACAGGTATTCTTTTGCTAACATTTTACATTATATAATTTGAAAGTTTACTACCTTGTTCCAGTTGAACAAAAGTTTCTAATTTTACAAAATGTTTAGAGATTTGGGATGAACAAAGTATATAAATATGATTTAATGTCATAATTATTACAGTATTATATCAATTTTCTGCTAACATTTCTGAAACATAAATGTCAAATACATGATTCATCTTGATGAAGATTTAGCTTTTAGTAAGCAAAGTTATAAAGGCTAAATATCAATCTTAATGGGAGAGCCGAGGCACTAATTCTTAGCAATTTTTAAACTCACTGAAACAGCCTATGTACAAGTACTAAAGACATTAAGAAAAAAAAACCTTTAGTAGACTCCAAGTAGAACAAAAAAAAACAATTGGGGCCTAATTAAAGCAAGAAACCTAGTTCATTTTGTTCAAGGACTTCCCTTCACCACCATCTTATGACATTTAGAATAATGTTTTTATATTCTCTCACATTATACCTTATTTCTGTGTCTCTAAACATTAAGGAAAGAGAATGTGTTTACCCCCAAAGTTAGATTTCTGCTTCTAGAATTTAAAAAGATAATTTCATTTCTATTCATTGAATAGTAACTACTAGTAAAAGATTTTGTGCGATTATAAACCCCAATTAAACAGTTACTTCATAAAACAATAATTATTTCATAATAGATGATCAAAAATACTGAAGGCATGAATAAACTAATTTATTTCATAAAGAATTGTGAGCATAAACTGGCTATCAGAATCTCAGTGTGCTGAAGTTATAGATCTAATTTAATCATGTTACAGTCACTAAGTTCTTTAATAACATAAAAGTTGTTCTTCTGACCCGGTGGACTACCATGTAAGAAGGCCAGAGGGGTGATTGTACAAAACATGTAGGAGCTAGTAAACACCATAAAGACATATAACTCAAGACTTTATAAACATGAGTAAAAGCCATTCTAATGTAAAAAGCATCTGAAGTCCAGCATCTTGATGAATGCTTGGAAAAATGGTTGAGCCAAGGACTCATATGTTTCAGCCCTGTGTAACCACACAAAAAAACAGAAGTGAAATTATTTTTATACTGTGTTAAAGGCAGAAGTAGATGCTACAGTGCAGGATTGCTTGGGAAAATAGTCATACACTCAAGAAAGAGAAGATAAGAAGTAGGATTAATAAACTAGGAAAAGTTTTAATGATTCCTGGGAAAGATGAACTAGATGAATTGAATAAAACAAAAATTAGAGTTTAATGTTTTTGTGCTGCAATCTGGCAATATATTTTACCTATGAATTATGCATTCCAGCTGATCTTGACAATCCATCTAAAATTATATATGAACATAATAGGTTTATGTCAAAAGATATAAAAGAATGGCAATGTTACTAAGAGCAGAAACAACCCAAATAATGGCTAAATAAACTTGGCATTTGACAGTTTTCTGTCAATTTCAGTTATGTTCATCTGGTTGACAGTGTTCAAGTGTTCTATATATTTCAGATATTTTGCATTTTTCTATAAATTACTGCAAGTAGAATGATAAAGTATCCAAATATAATTGTGGATTTCTCTTTCTCCTTAAGTTATGTCAGTTTTGGGTTATATATTAGAAATCTTTGTTCATTGCATAGAATTTAGGGTTGTTATATCTTTTATGTACTTAATCTGTACAAACTTCATGAAATTTCTATTTATATTTCTGGTAAAAATTCCCTGGGCTAAAGTTACTGCATGTGATAGTAAAATATCATCTCAACCTCTCTTATGCTTAGTGTTTTATGTGCTGTATGTATTTCTATCCTTTTACTTTTGACCTCTTTGTCTTTACATTTAAAACAAGTTTCTTTTAAAGGGCATATATAAGCATACCTAGTTTTATTATTTATTTATTTATTTATTTTTTAATGGTAAAACATTAAAAGTTTTATTTTCATCTCTAGAATAAGAATTGTGATAGTAATGCCTACCATCTCCACTATTAATATTATTCTAGAAATAGCACATGAAATTTGACATGAGAAGTGATATTTTAAGGGGTAAATATTGCCAAGGATGAGACAAACATTATTATTAATTGCTGCTTATATTATTGTATTTCTATCAAATCCAATATAATCAACTGAAAAATTTTTGAAATAATTAATTAATATATAAAATGTCACTAGGAATAAAATAATCAGTTTTGGCTTTTCATCTGTTCTTTTTTTTTAATTTTTAAATTTTATTTTATTTATTTTTTTATACATCAGGTTCTTATTAGTCATCAATTTTATACACATCCGTGTATACATGTCAATCCCAATCACCCAATTCATCACACAACCACCTCCAACCAACTGCGTCTTTCCCGCCTTGGTGTCCATACATTTGTTCTCTACATCTGTGTCTCAATTTCTGCCCTGCAAACCCGTTCATCTGTACCATTTTTCTAGGTTCCACATATATGTGTTAATATACGATATTTGTTTTTCTCTTTCTGACTTACTTCACTCTGTATGACAGTCTCTAGATCCATCCACGTCTCAACAAATGACCCAATTTCGTTCCTTTTTATGGATGAGTAATATTCCATTATATATATACACAACAACTTCTTTATCCATTCGTCTGTCGATGGACATTTAGGTTGCTTCCATGACCTGGCTATTATAAATAGTGCTGCAATGAACGTTGGGGTGCATGTGTCTTTTTGAATTGTGGTTTTCTCTGGGTATATGCCCAGTAGTGGGATTGCTGGATCATATGGTAATTCTATTTTTAGTTTTTTAAGGAACCTCCATACTGTTCTCTATAGTGGCTGTATCAATTTACATTCCCACCAACAGTGCAAGAGGGTTCCCTTTTCTCCACACCCTCTCGAGCATTTGTTGTTTGTAGATTTTCTGTTGATGCCCATTCTAATTGGTGTGAGGTGATACCTCATTGTAGTTTTGATTTGCATTTCTCTAATAATTGGTGACGTTGACCAGCTTTTCATGTGCTTCTTGGCCATCTGTATGTCTTCTTTGGAGAAATGTCTATTTATGTCTTCTGCCCATTTTTGGATTGGATTGTTTTTTTAATACCGAGTTGCATGAGCTGTTTATATATTTTGGAGATTAATCCTTTGTCTGTTGATTCGTTTGCAAATATTTTCTCCCATTCTGAGTGTTGTCTTTTTGTCTTGTTTATGGTTTCCTTTGCTGTGCAAACACGTTGAAGTTTCATTAGGTCCCATTTGTTTATTTTTGTTTTTATTTCTGTTACTCTAGGAGGTGGATCAAAAAGATGTTGCTGTGAAATATGTCAAAGAGTGTACTTCCCAAGTTTTCCTCTAAGAGTTTTATAGTGTCTGGACTTAAATTTAGGTCTCGAATCCATTTTGAGTTTATTTTTGTGTATGGTGTTAAGGAGTGTTCTAATTTCATTCTTTTACATGTAGCTGTCCAGTTTTCCCAACACCACTTGTTGAAGAGACTGTCTTTTCTCCATTGTATATCCTTGCCTCCTTTGTCATAGATTAGTTCACCATAGGTGTGTGGGTTTACCTCTGGGCTTTCTATCTTGTTCCATTGATCTATGTTTCTGTTTTTGTGCCAATACCATACTGTCTTGATTACTGCAGCTTTGTAGGACTGTAAGTCAGGCAGTCGGATTCCTCCAGCTCCGTTTTTTTCCCTCAAGACTGCTTTGACTATTCGGGATCTTTTGTGGCTCCATACAAATTTTAAGATTTTTTTGTTCTAGTTCCATAAAAAATGCCATTGGTAATTTGATAGGGATTGCATTGAACCTGTACATTGCTTTGGGTAGTATAGTCATTTTTCCAAAATGATTCTTCCAATCCAAGAACATGGTATATCTCTCCATCTCTTTGTATCATCTTTAATTTCTTTCATCAGTGTCTTATAGTTTTCTGCATACAGGTCTTTTGACTCCCTAGGAAGGTTTATTCCTAGGTATTTTATTCTTTTTGTTGCAGTGGTAAATGGGAGTGTTTCCTTAATTTCTCTTTCAGATTTTTCACCATTAGTGTATCGGAATGCAAGAGATTTGTGTGCATTAATTTTGTATCCTGCAACTTTACCAAATTCATTGATTAGCTCTAGTAGTTTTCTGGTGGCATCTTTAGGATTCTCTATGTGTAGTATCATGTCATCTGCAAACAGTGACAGTTTTACTTCTTCTTTTCCAATTTGTATTCCTTTTATTTCTTTTTCTTCTATGATTGCCATGGCTAGGACTTCCAAAACTATGTTGAATAATAGCATGGAGAGTGGACATCCTTGTCTTGTTCCTGATCTCAGAGGAAATGCTTTCAGTTTTTCAACATTGAGAATCATGTTTGCTGTGGCTTTGTCATATATGGCCTTTATTATGTTGAGGTAGGTTCCCTCTATGCCCCCTTTCTGGAGAATTTTTATCATAACTGGGTGTTGAATTTTGTCAAAAGCTTTTCTGCATCTATTGAGATGATCATATCGTTTTTATTCTTCAATTTGTTAATATGGAGTATCACATTGATTGAAATGCATATATTGAAGAATCCTTGCATCCCTGAGGTAAATCCCACTTGGCCATGGTGTATGATCCTTTTAATGTGTTGTTGGATTCTGTTTGCTGGTATTTTGTTGAGGATTTTTGTATGTATATTCATCAGTGATATTGGTCTGTAATTTTCTTTTTTTGTAGTATCTTTGTCTGGTTTTGTTATCAGGGTGATGGTGGGCTCATAGAATGAGTTTTGGAGTGTTCCTTCCTCCTCAAGTTTTTGGAAGAGTTTGAGAAGGATGGGTGTTAGGTCTTCTCTAAATATTTGATAGAATTCACCTGTGAAGCCATCTGGTCCTGGACTTTTGTTTGTTCAAGATTTTTAGTCACAGTTTCAATTTCATTACTTGTGATTGGTCTGTTCATATTTTCTGTTTCTTCCTGGTTCAGTCTTGGAAGGCTATACCTTTCTAAGAATTTTTCCATTTCTTCCATGTTGTCCATTTATTGGCATAAACTTGCTTGTAGTAGTCTCTTAGGTTGCTTTGTACTTTTGTAGTGTCTGTTGTAACTTCTCCTTTTTCATTTCTAATTTTATTGATTTGAGTCCTCTCCCTCTTTTTCTTGATGAGTCTTGCTGATGGTTTATCTATTTTGTTTATCTTCTCAAAGAACCAGCTTTTAGTTTTATTGATCCTTGCTATTTTCTTTGTTTCTATTTCATTTATTTCTGCTCTGATCTTTATGATTTCTTTCCTTCTTTGGGTTTTGATTGTTCTTCTTTCTCTGGTTCCTTTAGGTGTCAGGTTAGATTGTTTATTTGAGATTTTTCTTGTTTTTTGAGATAGGCTTGCATAGCTATAAACTTCCCTCTTAGAACTGCTTTTGCTGCATCCCATAGGTTTTGGATTGTCGTGTTTTCATTGTCATTTGTCTCTAGGTATTTTTTGATTTCCTCTTTGATTTCTTCAGTGATCTCTTGGTTATTTAGTAACGTAGTGTTTAGCCTTCATGTGTTTGTGTTTTTCATGTTTTTTCCCCTGTAATTCATTTCTATTCTCATAGCATTGTGGTCAGAAAAGATGCTTGATTTCATTTCAGTTTTCTTAAATTTACTGAGGCTTGATTTGTGACCCAAGATATGATCTATCCTGGAGAATGTTCCATGCTCACTTGAGAAGGAAGTGTAATCTGCTGTTTTCAGATGGACTGTCCTATAAATATCAATTAAATCTATCTTGTCTATTGTGTCATTTAAAGCTTCTGTTTTCTTATTCATTTTCATTTTGGATGATCTGTCCATTGGTGTAAGTGAGGTGTTAAATTCCCCCACTATTATTATGTTACTGTCAGTTTCCTATTTTACAGCTGTTAGCAGTTGCCTTGTGTATTGACTTACCCGTATGTTGGTTGCATATATATTTATAATTGTTATATCTTCTTCTTGGATTGATCCCTTGATCATTATGTAGTGTCCTTCCTTGTCTCTTGTAACATTATTTTAAAGTCTATTTTATCTGATATGAGTATTACTACTTCAGCTTTCTTTTGATCTCCATTTGCATGGAATATCTTTTTCAATCCCCTCACTTTCTGTCTGTATGTGTCCCTAGGTCTGAAGTGGGTCTCTTGTAGACAGCATATATGGGTCTTGTTTTTTTATCCATTCAGCAAGCCTGTGTCTTTTGGTTGGAGCATTTAATCCATTCACGTTTACGGTAATTATCAATATGTATGTTCCTATGACCATTTTCTCAATTGTTTTGGGTTTGTTTTTGTAGGTCCTTTTCTTCTCTTGTGTTTCCCACTTAGAGAAGTTCCTTTAGCATTTGTTGTAGACCTGGTTGGTGGTACTGAACTCTGTTAACTTTTGCTTGTCTGTAAAACTTTTGACTTCTCCATTGAATCTGAATGAGATTCTTGCCAGGTAGAGTAATCTTCATTGTGGGATCTTCCCTTTCATCACTTTAAGTATATCATGCCACTCCCTTCTGGCTTGTACAGTTTCTGCTGAGAAATCAGCTGTTAACCATATGGGAGTTCCTTTGTATGTTATTTGTCGTTTTTCCCTTTCTGCTTTCAATAATTTTTCTTTGTCTTTAAGTTTTACCAATTTGATTACTGTGTGTCTCGACATGTTTCTCCTTGGTTTTATCCTGTATGGGACTCGCTGTGCTTCCTGGACTTGGATGGCTATTTCCTTTCCCATGTTAGGGAAGTTTTTGACTATAATCTCTGCTAATATATTCTCTGGTCCTTTCTCTCTCTCTTCTCCTTCTGGGACCCCTATAATGTGAATGTTATTGTGTTTAATGTTGTCCCACAGGTCTCTTAGGCTGTCTTCATTTCTTTTCATTCTTTTTTCTTTATTTGTTCCACAGCAATGAATTCCACCATTCTGTCTTCCAGGTCACTTAGCCGTTCTTCTGCCTCAGTTATTCTGCTATTGATTCTTTCTAGTGTAGTTTTCATTTCAGTTATTGTATTGTTCATCTCTGTTTGTTCTTTAATTCTTCCAAGTCTTTGTTAAATATTTCTTGCATCTTCTCTATCTTTGCCTCCATTCTTTTTCTGAGGTCCTGGATCTTCTTCACTATCATTATTCTGAATTCTTTTTCTGGAAGGTTGCCTATTTCCACTTCATTTACTTGTTTTTCTGGGGTTTTATCTTGTTCCTTCATTTTGTACATAACCCTCTGCCTTTTCTTCTTGTTTATCTTTCTGTGAATGTGGTTTTTGTTCCACAGGCTGCAGGATTTTAGTTCTTCTTGCTTCTGCTGTCTGCCCTCTGGTGGATGAGGCTATCTAAGAGGCTTGTGCAGGCTTCCTGTTGGGAGGGACTGGTGGTGGGTAGAGCTGACTATTGCCGTGGTGGGCAGAGGGCAGTAAAACTTTAATCCAGTTGACTGGTGATGGGTGGGTCTGGGTTCCCTCCCTGTTGGTTGTTTGACCCGAGGCGACCCAACACTGGAGCCTACCTGGGCTCCTTGTTGGAGCTAATGGCAGATTCTGGGAGGGCTGACGCCAAGGAGTACTTCCCAGAACTTCTGCTGCCAGTGTCCTTGTCCCCACAGTGAGCCACAGCCACCCCCAGCCTCTGCAGGAGACCCCCCAACACTAGCCGGTAGGTCTGGTTCAGTCTCCCCTGGGGTCACTGCTCCTTCCTCTGGGTCCCACTGGGCACACTACTTTGTGTGTGCCCTCCAAGAGTGGAGTCTCTGTTTCCCCCAGTCCTGTCAAAGTCCTGCAATCAAATCCCACTAGCCTTCAAAGTCTGATTCTCTAGGAATTCCTCTTCCCATTGCCGGACCCCCAGGTTGGGAAGCCTGACGTGGGGCTCAGTACCTTCACTCCAGTGGGTGGACTTCTGTGGTATAAGTGTTCTCCATTCTGTGAGTCACCCACCCAGCAGTTATGGGATTAGATTTTGCTGTGATTGTGCCCCTCCTACCGTCTCATTGTGACTTCTCCTTTGTCTTTGGATATGGGGTATCTTTTATGGTGAGTTCCAGTGTCTTTCTGTCAAGGTTTGTCCAGCTACTTGTGATTCTGATGTTCTCACAAAAGGGAGTGAGAGCATGTCCTTCTACTTTGCCATCTTGGTCCATTTATTTTCCTCAAGCAAACCTAGTTTTATTATGTTTCACTTTATTGCACTTGGCAGATGTGTTTTTTACGTATTGTGGCAGCCCTGCATCAAGAAAGTCTATTGTTGCCATTTTTCCAATAACATTTGCTTCTGTCTCTCTGTTTTGGTAGTTCTCTCAATATTTCAAACTTTTCTATTACTATTATATTTATTGTGGTGATCTGTGATTAGTGATTTTTGATGTTACTATTGCAAAAATATGACTTGCTGAAGGCTCAGATGAACTTTTTTTAGCAAGAAAGCATTTTAAATTAAGGTATGTATATTTTTTAATCATAATACTACCACATACTTAGTAGAATATTGTGTAAACATAACTTTTATATGCGCTGGGAAACCAAGAGATTTGTGCAACTTTCTTTGTTGCAATATTCACTTTGTTTTGATGGTCTGGAACCAAACCTGCAAATGTCTGAGGTATGCCTGTATGTTGTTTTTTAATCCATTTTGACAATCTCTGGCTTCAGTTATGCTTTTTCTACTACATAGATTTATTATAGTTATTGGTGTGGTTGGATTTCAATCTACCATCTTTCTGTTTGTTTTATATTTTTTTCCCATTTTCTCTTTGTTCCTCTTTTTTCTTGTTTCCCTACTATTTGGAGATTAACTGGACTTTTATTTCCCTTTTTTTTTTGTGGTACGCGGGCCTCTCACTGTTGTGGCCCCTCCCGTTGCGGAGCACAGGCTCTGGACATACAGGCTTAGCGACGATGGCTCACGGGCCCAGCCACTCCGTGGCATGTGGGATCCTCCTGGGCCAGGGCACGAACCCATGTCCCCTGCATCGGCAGGCGGACTCTCTACCAATGTGCCACCAGGGAAGCCCAATTTCCCATTTTTTATCTGTGTTCTTTTCTTAATTATACTACTTTTATTTTTTAGTGTTTTCTAGGCTATATACATCTTTTGCTTATCACAGTGTACCTTCAAATAATATGGCCCTTCATGTGTCATTTTCGAACCTTACAACATAATACTTCAATTTTCTTCCTCCCATCATTTATTCTTTTGTTTCATATAGTTTATCTCTATATTGGAATAAATCCTGATATATTGTTACCATTTTTCCGTAAGACAGTTTTTAAAAGAAAAGGGAAGAAGAAAAATTTTATTCATTATAAATCTCACCATGCCTGCCCTTCATTTTGTTGAATTGATTTAAGTTTCTATATAGCACCATCTTTTGGCTGTTGAACTCCCTTTATTATTGACTTTACTCCAGGTCTACTGCCAGTGATTTATCTCAGCTTTGTCTGAAAATATCTTTATTTTATTTTTGTTTTTTAAAATATGTTTGCTAGATACAGGCTCCTGGGTTAGATTTTTTGTTTTTCCTATCAGTACTTGAATGATGTCACTCCATTGTTTTCTGGCTTTCATGTTTCTGATAAGAAGTCTGTTAGTATTTGTATATTTTTTTGTATCCAGTGTTTCTTTTCTCTTTGCATTTTTATTTTAGTTTTAGTGGGTTTTTTTTGTGTGTGTCTATTTTAAAGTACTTATCTAGACAGTTCAGTATCTGGAGAGCTTCTGGTGTGGCCCTACTGATAGATTTATCTCTGACAATGAAGAGTTTTTTCTTTTTTGTGGGCTCTCTCTCTATGTCTTTGAATGCAGAATAAAGTGTGTAGAAGAATTTAGAGGTAAGGATAAATAGTATTTACATAAAGGGCATACCTTTTTTGTTGTTGTTTAGGCTATTATGATACATTGTTGAGTCAATCTAAGCAATAGTTGAGATGCCTTTGGGGTTTTGTTGTATCTATAGTTATCTTCAATTCACCACAGATTTTAACTCATAGTAGTGGTTAAAATCTGTTGTAATCTTGATCTTATCTATGGTCTTGAATTTTTTCAGAGTTTTTCTCAGGGTTACTTCTCCAATAAATTCAGGTCTTACATGCCTATACTACAGAGGGATTTTTTTGTTGTTGCTTGTTTGTTTGTTTGCCATTCATTTAGTGATGGACTGCTGTTGTTTATATTTTGTGTTAGGCTTAAAATGGGTTAGAGATGGGTTCTCTGCTCTACTAGTTTAACTTCCATCTTAGGCAGACCCTCTGTGCCTAAACCTCAGCACTGGGGCTTTCTTAGTGTCCTGACTGCTCTTTCACATAGTAAGGAAACTGCTTTTTTATCAGTGGTTGATCTTGGGTGGGATAGTTTCCTTTCTCTCCCCTGTATTAGCAGATCTATAGTTTGTATCAGTGCAAGTTCCTGGCACAAGCAGGTTTCCTTCCCCTCTCCCATGGACAGACAACTTTTGTTGAACCCTTCCCTCAATGGCAGTTATTTTTGCCTGGGACCAGGGACAGGAGATGGGGAGCAAATGGGTGTCCTGCCTCTCCATGGGTGACTTAAAGTTCTTGTTTTACATTTGAAAAGGACCTGGGTAGTGGTTTGTTCTTTCCAAAGCAGATCTCTCTCAAGTCTCCTGCCTCATTCTCAATCTCCTATTGAGCACTCAGTTGAGGCCTCTGGAAAACCACTTGAGTGGTTTTGAGTGGTTGAGTATGGACTCCCCTTGTGTTTTAAGGATCCCAGGGATTTTAAGCTGTAATGTTAACTAACACTTAGCCTTTATGAAATTTTAAAGATTATAGCTACTTTCTTCTTACACAGTTTTTTAGTCACTGCCTCTTCCTCCTATGTTCTTCCCATTTTCTATCAAAAGAGAAGATGCGCATATCCATCTCTATCACAGGGAGTCATCACAAATTGGAATTCGGTTCACCTAGTTGTTGCTCAATGTCAACCCTCTGTTGGGCTCAAGGAAAAGGTGTGCTTTCACAGATTGTCCAGCTTGTGTTTGTTGTTACAGCAGAAGTGATGTTCTCCTGTGGCTTTCTACAACCTAGGTGGTAATGAAACCTCTCTTCCTACATTTCTAAGTTCACCTTTATCACATACCAAGTTTCCATATATGGATTTGTGTTTGGGATCTCGATTCTGATATAGTGTTCTACTTCTTTATCCTTACCACTAATACCCCAGGCTCATATTTTAGCTCAATTGCTGATAAGGAAATTTTCCATATATGCTTGATTTATTATCCTCTGACATTTATTTGTTCTTCCATATAAATTTTAGATTTTTCCAATTCAGAAACAAAAAAAACTCTTAGCTGGGATACTTACTGGATTTACATTACATTTATTTATTAATTTGTGAATGATAATAAACTTTCCCATCTACAAAATTTGTATCACTTTCTCACTGTATTGATGCCTCTTAAAAAATGTGTTTTCTACATAAAATTTCCTCATTTGAAAAAAAGTCTTACACAGTTTATCACTAGATACCCTATAGGTTTTGCTTATCTAAGCTCTCAACACATTTGTTTCTATCCTTTGGAACTTCAGAAATTCAGCTGCCTCCTACCACTCTTTCTAGATCATACCAAACTTACTTTCTGATTTTTGACCACAACCATGGATTTTTAGTCTTTTAAAAATTAGTGAAACTGAGGTTTCATATTGTTTACATAAAAGTCACATCTCATGGTCACCTTTCCCAAAAAGATGATATATAAGACTGAGAAATGAGGGAGGAAGACCAGATCTTTCATTGCTTTATGTATTCTTTTTTTTTTTTTTTAACATCTTTATTGGAGTATAATTGCTTTACAATGGTATGTTAGTTTCAGCTTCACAACAAAATGAATCAGTTATATATATACATATATTCCCATATCTCTTCCCGCTTGCGTCTCCCTCCCTCCCACCCTCCCTATCCCACCCCTCCAGGCGGTCACAAAGCACCGAGCTGATCTCCCTGTGCTATGCGGCTGCTTCCCACTAGCTATCTACCTTACGTTTGGTAGTGTATATATGTCCATGCCTCTTTATCGCTTTGTCACCATTTACCCTTCCCCCTCCCCATAGCCTGAAGTCCATTCTCTAGTAAGTCTGTGTCTTTATTCCTGTTTCACCCCTAGGTTTTTCATGACATTTTTTTTTTTTTAAATTCCATATATATGTGTTAGCATACGGTATTTGTCTCTCTCTTTCTGACTTACTTCACTCTGTATGACAGACTCTAGGTCTATCCACCTCATTACAAATAGCTCAATTTCGTCTCTTTTTATGGCTGAGTAATATTCCATTGTATATATGTGCCACATCTTCTTTATCCATTCATCCGATGATGGACACTTAGGTTGTTTCCATCTCTGGGCTATTGTAAATAGAGCTGCAATGAACATTTTGGTACATGACTCTTTTTGAATTATGGTTTTCTCAGGGTATATGCCCAGTAGTGGGATTGCTGGGTCATATGGTAGTTCTATTTGTAGCTTTTTAAGGAACCTCCATACTGTTCTCCACAGTGGCTGTATCAATTTACATTCCCACCAACAGTGTAAGAGGGTTCCCTTTTCTCCACACCCTCTCCAGCATTTATTGTTTCTAGATTTTTTGATGATGGCCATTCTGACTGGTGTGAGATGATATCTCATTGTAGTTTTGATTTGCATTTCTCTCATGATTAGTGATGTTGAGCATTCTTTCATGTGTTTGTTGGCAGTCTGTATATCTTCTTTGGAGAAATGTCTATTTAGGTCTTCTGCCCATTTTTGGATTGGGTTGTTTGTTTCTTTGTTATTAAGCTGCATGAGCTGCTTATAAATTTTGGAGATCAATCCTTTGTCAGTTGCTTCATTTGCAAATATTTTCTCCCATTCTGAGGGTTGTCTTTTGGTCTTCTTTATGGTTTCCTTTGCTGCGCAAAAGCTTTTAAGTTTCATTAGGTCCCATTTGTTTACTCTTGTTTTTATTTCCATTTCTCTAGGAGGTGGGTCAAAAAGGACCTTGCTGTGATTTATGTCATAGAGTGTTCTGCCTATGTTTTCCTCTAAGAGTTTGATAGTTTCTGGCCTTACATTTAGGTCTTTAATCCATTTTGAGCTTATTTTTGTGTACGGTGTTAGGGAGTGATCTAATTTCATACTTTTACATGTAGCTGTCCAGTTTTCCCAGCACCACTTATTGAATAGGCTGTCCTTTCTCCACTGTACATTTCTGCCTCCTTTGTCAAAGATAAGGTGACCATATGTGCGTGGGTTTATCTCTGGGCTTTCTATCCTGTTCCATTGATCTATCTTTCTGTTTTTGTGCCAGTACCATACCGTCTTGATAACTGTAGCTTTGTAGTATAGTCTGAAGTCTGGGAGCCTGATTCCTCCAGTTCCTTCTTTCGTTCTCAAGATTGCTTTGGCTATTCGGGGTCTTTTGTGTTTCCATACAAATTGTGAAATTTTTTGTTCTAGTTCTGTGAAAAATGCCAGTGGTAGTTTGATAGGGATTGCATTGAATCTATAGATTGCTTTGGGTAGTAGAGTCATTTTCACAATGTTGATTCTTCCAATCCAAGAACATGGTATATCTCTCCATCTATTTGTATCATCTTTAATTTCTTTCATCAGTGTCTTATAATTTTCTGCATACAGATCTTTTGTCTCCTTAGGTAGGTTTATTCCTAGATATTTTATTCTTTTTGTTGCAATGGTAAATGGGAGTGTTTTCTTGATTTCACTTTCAGATTTTTCATCATTAGTATATAGGAATGCCAGAGATTTCTGTGCATTAATTTTGTATCCTGCCACTTTACCAAATTCATTGATTAGCTCTAGTAGTTTTCTGGTAGCATCTTTAGGGTTCTCTATGTATAGGATCATGTCATCTGCAAACAGTGACAGCTTTACTTCTTCTTTTCCGATTTGGATTCCTTTTATTTCCTTTTCTTCTCTGATTGCTGTGGCTAAAACTTCCAAAACTATGTTGAATAAGAGTGGTGAGAGTGGGCAACCTTGTCTTGTTCCTGATCTTAGTGGAAATGCTTTCAGTTTTTCACCATTGAGGATGATGTTTGCTGTGGGCTTGTCATATATGGCCTTTATTATGTTGAGGAAAGTTCCCTCTATGCCTACTTTCTGCAGGGTTTTTATCATAAATGGGTGTTGAATTTTGTCAAAAGCTTTCTCTGCATCTATTGAGATGATCATATGGTTTTTCTCCTTCAGTTTGTTAATATGGTTTATCACATTGATAGATTTGCGTATATTGAAGAATCCTTGCATTCCTGGAATAAACCCCACTTGATCATGGTGTATGATCTTTTTAATGTGCTGTTGGATTCTGTTTGCTAGTATTTTGTTGAGGATTTTTGCATCTATGTTTATCAGTGATATTGGCCTGTAGTTTTCTTTCTTTGTGACATCCTTGTCTGGTTTTGGTATCAAGGTGATGGTGGCCTCGTAGAAGGAGTTTGGGAGTGGTCCTCCCTCTGCTATATTTTGGAAGAGTTTGAGAAGGATAGGTGTTAGCTCTTCTCTAAATGTTTGATAGAATTCGCCTGTGAAGCCATCTGGTCCTGGGCTTTTCTTTGTTGGAAGATTTTTAATCACAGCTTCAATTTCAGTGCTTGTGATTGGTCTGTTCATATTTTCTATTTCTTCCTGATTCAGTCTTGGCAGGTTGTGCCTTTCTAAGAATTTGTCCATTTCTTCCAGATTGTCCATTTTATTGGCATAGAGTTGCTTGTAGTAATCTCTCATGATCTCTTTTATTTCTGCAGTGTCAGTTGTTACCTCTACTTTTTCATTTCTAATTCTATTGATTTGGGTCTTCTCCCTTTTTTTCTTGATGAGTCTGGCTAGTGGTTTATCTATTTTGTTTATCTTCTCAAAGAACCAGCTTTTAGTTTTATTGATCTTTGCTATTGTTTCCTTCATTTCTTTTTCATTTATTTCTGATCTGATTTTTATGATTTCTTTCCTTCTGCTAGCTTTGGGGTTTTTTTGTTCTTCTTTCTCTAATTGCTTGAGGTGCAAGGTTAGGTTGTTTATTCGAGATGCTTCCTGCTTCTTAAGGTGGGCTTGTATTGCTATAAACTTCCCCCTTAGAACTGCTTTTGCTGCATCCCACAGGTTTTGGGTCGTTGTGTCTCCATTGTCATTTGTTTCTAGGTATTTTTTGATTTCCTCTTTGATTTCTTCAGTGATCACTTCATTATTAAGTAGTGTATTGTTTAGCCTCCATGTGTTTGTATTTTTTACAGATCTTCTCCTGTAATTGATATCTAGTCTCATGGCGTTGTGGTCAGAAAAGATACTTGATACAATTTCAATTTTCTTAAATTTACCAAGGCTTGATTTAGGACCCAAGATATGATCTATCCTGGAGAATGTTCCATGAGCACTTGAGAAAAATGTGTATTCTGTTGTTTTTGGATGGAATGTCCTATAAATATCAATTAACTCCATCTCGTTTAATGTATCATTTAAAGCTTGTGTTTCCTTATTTATTTTCATTTTGGATGATCTGTCCATTGGTGAAAGTGGGGTGTTAAAGTCCCCTACTATGAATGTGTTACTGTCGATTTCCCCTTTTATGGTTGTCAGTATTTGCCTTATGTATTGAGGTGCACCTATGTTGGGTGCATAAATATTTACAATTGTTATATCTTCCTCTTGGATTGATCCCTTGATCATTATGTAGTTTCCTTCTTTGTCTCTTCTAATAGTCTTTGTTTTAAAGTCTATTTTGTCTGATATGAGAATTGCTACTCCAGCTTCTTTTGGTTTCCACTTGCATGAAATACCTTTTTCCATCCCCTTACTTTCAGTCTGTATGTGTCTCTAGGTCTGAAGTGGGTCTCTTGTAGACAGCAAATATATGGGTCTTGTTTTTGTATCCATTCAGCCAATCTGTGTCTTTTGGTGGGAGCATTTAGTCCATTTACATTTAAGGTAATTATCGATATGTGTGTTCCTATTCCCATTTTCTTAATTGTTTTGGGTTCGTTATTGTAGGTCCTTTCCTTCTTTTGTGTTTCTTGCCTAGAGAAGTTCCTTTAGCAGTTGTTGTAGAGCTGGTTTGGTGGTGCTGAACTCTCTCAGCTTTTGCTTGTCTGTAAAGGTTTTAATTTCTCCATCAAATCTGAATGAGATCCTTGCTGGGTAGAGTAATCTTGGTTGCAGGTTTTTCTCCTTCAACACTTTCAATATGTCCTGCCACTCCCTTCTGGCTTGCAGAGTTTCTGCTGAAAGATCAGCTGTTAACCTTATGGGGATTCCCTTGTGTGTTATTTGTTGTTTTTCCCTTGCTGCTTTTAATATGTTTTCTTTGTATTTAATTTTTGACAGTTTGATTAATATGTGTCTTGGCGTATTTCTCCTTGGATTTATCCTGTATGGGACTCTCTGTGCTTCCTGGACTTGATTAACTATTTCCTTTCCCATATTAGGGAAGTTTTCAACTATAATCTCTTCAAATATTTTCTCAGTCCCTTTCTTTTTCTCTTCTTCTTCTGGAACCCCTATAATTCGAATGTTGGTGCGTTTAATGTTGTCCCAGAGGTCTCTGAGACTGTCCTCAGTTCTTTTCATTCTTTTTTCTTTATTCTGCTCTGCAGTAGTTATTTCCACTATTTTATCTTCCAGGTCACTTATCCGTTCTTCTGCCTCAGTTATTCTGCTATTGATCCCATCTAGAGTGCTTTTAATTTCATTTATTGTGTTGTTCATCGTTGCTTGTTTCATCTTTAGTTCTTCTAGGTCCTTGTTAACTGATTCTTGCAATTTGTCCAGTCTATTGTCCATTCTATCTCCAAGATTTCGGATCAACCTTACTATCATTATTCTGAATTCTTTTTCAGGTAGACTGCCTATTTCCTCTTCATTTGTTAGGTCTGGTGGGTTTTTATCTTGCTCCTTCATCTGCTGTGTGTTTTTCTGTCTTTTCATTTTGCTTATCTTACTGTGTTTGGGGTCTCCTTTTTTTTTTTTGCAGGCTGAAGGTTCATAGTTCCTGTTGTTTTTTGTGTCTGTCCCCAGTGGCTAAGGTTGGTTCAGTGGGTTGTGTAGGCTTCCTGTTGGAGGGTACTAGTGCCTGTGTTCTGGTGTATGAGGCTGGATCTTGTCTTTCTGGTGGGCAGGTCCACGTCTGGTGGTGTGTTTTGGGTTGTCTGTAGACTTATTATGATTTTGGGCAGCCTCTCTGCTAATGGGTGGGGTTGTGTTCCTGTCTTGCTAGTTGTTTGGCATAGGATGTCCAGCACTGTAGCTTGCTTGTCGTTGAGTGAAGCTGGGTGCTGGCGTTGAGATGGAGATCTCTCGGAGATTTTTGCTGTTTGATATTATGTGCAGCTGGGAGGCCTCTTGTGGACCAGTGTCCTGAAGTTGGCTCTCCCACCTCAGAGGCACAGCACTGAGTCCTGGCAGCAGCACCAAGAGCCTTTCATCCACAGGGCTCCTTAATTTGGGATGATTCGTTGTCTATTCAGGTATTCCACAGATGCAGGGTATATCAAGTTGATTGTGGAGCTTTAATCCGCTGCTTCTGAGGTTGCTGGAAGAGATTTCCCTTTCTCTTCTTTGTTCTCACAGTTCCCAGGGGCTCAGCTTTGGATTTGGCCCCGCCTGTGCGCGCAGGTCGCCGGAGGGCGTCTGTTCTTTGCTCAGACAGGACGGGGTTAAAGGAGCCGCTGATTCGGAGGCTCTGGCTCACCCAGGCCAGGGGGTAGGGAGAGTCACGGAGTGCAGGGCGGGCCTGCAGCGGCAGAGGCCAGCGTGATGCTGCAGCCTGAGGCGCGCCGTGCGCTCTCCCGGGGGAGCCGTCCCCGGATCCCGGGACCCCGGCAGCGGCGGGCTGCACAGGTTCCCCGGAAGGGCGTGTGGCTAGTCACCTGCGCTCGCACACAGGCCTCCTGGCGGCGGCAGCAGCGGCCTTAGCGTCCCATGTCCGTCTCTGGGCTCCGCACTCTTAGCCGCGGCTCGCGCCCGTCTCCGGAGCTCTCCCAAGCAGCGTTCCCAATCCCCCCTCCTCGTGCACCAGGAAACAAAGAGGGACGTAAAAGTCTCTTGCCTCTTCGGCAGGTCCAGACCCCTCCCCAGACTCTCTCCCGGCCAGCCGCGGCGCACCAACGCCCTGCAGGCTGTGTTCACGCCGCCAACCTCAGTCCTCTCCCGGCGCTCCGACAAAAGCCGGAGCCTCAGCTCCCAGTCCCGCCCGCCCCGGCGGGCGAGCAGACAAGCCTCTCGGCTGGTGAGTGCCCGTCGGCCCGATCCTCTGTGCTGGAATCTCTCCGCTTTGCCCTCCGCACCCCTGTTGCTGTGCTCTCCTCCGCGGCTCCCAAGCTCCCCCACTCCGCCTCCCGAAGTCTCCACCCGCGAAGGGGCTCCTAGTGTGTGGACACTTTTCCTCCTTCACAGCTCTCTCCCGCTGGTGCAGGACCCGTCCCTATTCTTTTGTCTCTGTTTAGTTTTTTCTTTTGCCCTAACCAGGTACGTGGGGGGTTCCTTGCCTTTTGGGAGGTCCGAGGTCTTCTGCCAGCGTTCAGTAGGTGCTCCGTAGGAGTTGTTCCACGCGTAGATGTATTTCTGGTGTATCTGTGGAGAGGAAGGTGATCTCCGCGTCTTACTCTTCCGCCATCTTCCCGGAACTCGCTTTATGTATTCTTAAAACTCTATCAAAGCGTTTTTCATGTGCATTCCACAGATATAACAAAGTAGGCAAGTAATTAATATACAAAATACCATATTTTTCTGCCCTGGTATATTGTCCTGGACTAGGTTAATCTTGATTCATTATACATTTGAAGTAAAAACATAACCTGAGATATTTGTTTGACTTTTATGTTTATTTTCCTCTAGAAAATAAACAGGTGTTCATGTCTGGCTTACTTTCTTTATTCCATTCTTCATAATTTGACAATCACAAAAATAAATTTAGGAAATATCCTGTAAAGGCAATATTGGTATCTTCTAACCGATGCGCACAAGGATAAAGTAAACCTTAACATCAAACAAAGAAGGAATTCCCTAAATGCTTTAATAAGTACTTTATCATTATTTTAATTGATCTCTTATCAATTTCACTCTTGAAAAGCTGAGGGGGGTGCCACTTTTCAAAAAAGTAATTACTAGATGAACTAATATGCTTGAAAGAAATTTATAATCCCCAAACTATAAATAATTGCTATTTTTAGAAGGTGTTATAAGCTTAATATGAAAACAGTAAAACCATGCTTTTTTTATTTTTGTACCACATGTATATGTTGATAGTTCTATATTCATATTCAATCACTTATAATAAGGTGTCTTTAAGAGAAATAGGAAAAACTGCATTTATAGAATTGTACTTAAATGGCCAGCTATGTAAAAGATATGCCAAAAATTTTCAGAAAATAGGATAGAAATAGAACTGAACAAGTATTCATGCATGTGTTTTTGTTAAAAAATTATTCATAACTTGAATTGTTAAGGTCTTCTACTCTATAGTTTATTTTAATATAAATTATTGATAGGTGGTGGTGAATATTAAGGTACAGGAAAAAGAAGCCAGTGGAAAATATTTTTTTCAGTTCTCTAGTTGGAGGTTTAATCAAAAACAAAGAATTTTTTGAAAGGCAGTCCTCTATTAGCAACAGATCTACTAATAAGTTGTGTTAATAGAATAAGCAAATGGAATAAAAGTGATGTTTTAACTGTAAAACCAGAAAAATGTCAAGAGTGCTTGAGTATTCTGTCTTTCATGCATGCCTTAGGCAAGGGCACTAACTTCACTAACATCTATGAATAAGTCAATTCCCTGTAATTTTTTTCTTTAAAATGATCAGTAATGATGTATTCCTTTTTTACCATATAGTTATATTCTGCATTGACCTTTAAGACACCAGAAAAAAATCCCATAGTAATATTTGTATAGATATTGTATCACAGTTAAGGGATGAAAAACAGCAGGAATCTTTGCCAAACTGGAATAATTCTTAAAATGTGGTGTCATGCTCACATGCATGTATAAAAAAGTTGTTAGTTACAACATTCTATAAAATACCATTTTTTAAAAACAATCTGCTCCCTGTAGGTATTCACTTCTAATAAGCTGTCATTTCTTGGCAGCAGTTGTGTCACTTGAAGTACTAGAGATTCCAGCATTTTATCTTCAAATAAGAATCATTGGATATGTTCCTGTGAAGTTAATAGATAGCCAGTATTCATTTTCTAATAGCTCTCATGACTCACAATATTTTCCTGCAATCTAGCCCACAACACAACATTTTTTACTAAAATTATTCACTCGAAGTATCACCACACCATCTTCACATCATTCTAATCAAACATCTCCTATCGTTTCTTGGCTAAATTATGTGTAACATTTGGTCTGATCAGAAAACATCTCTATCTTTCTCCATGGTTCCCAAGAAGTTCTCATTTCCACATTTTCTGTAAATGTAAGCATTCAACATGTTTCTAGCTTCAGAACCATTTAATTTCAAACTCCTACCCTGGACTACACTATGCACTCTCATTTTAAGTGACAGTGACTTAAATCTATATTCACATTCCAAAATCTAATGCCTTTCTAGCTAAAAGCCTAAATTTATATCTAATTGCCATAATTTCTCATTGATAAACTATAGAAATCCAAATGTATTATATTCCTCAGTATACCTGACCATCCTTCTCATAGTCCCTACATGGTATCACAAGGATTACAGTTACTAAATATAGAACCATTGGAGGCAACATCAGTGTCTTTCCCATGCTAGATTTATGTTTGCTTCTAACTTAATAATGCCTCATTTTGAAACCCTAAACTTTTTAGGAATAAATACCAAGCAAGTTATAAACAAAGTTAATATAAATAATAAGTAGTAAATAATAAGTTTTAAAAAAACTCACATCTAACATTTAGCCCACATTTGCTAAATCAAAGAAGAAACTAGGATTGCTAGAACGTCCAATGATACTTCCAAATGGACATGTCTCTGGTAGCTGAGAGGCCTGTAGTCCTCCTCCACTGACCCTTTGAGATTAGTAGACCTGTGGTGGAGAAAGGAATTGCACATGGATTACAGTGAATAATTTCAATCTGACACTCTCATATCTTCATAAACTCACCATACCACTAAGATTTCCTCACTACCTTTTAGTTAGGCATTACACTTACAAAGATACAGTGATTTACTACATAAAATTTATTATTCTGTTATTCAAATACGTTATTCTTCCTGGTAACAGTAGTTGATTTTAAATATTTGTTTTCCTCACAGATTTTAAGCCTCTTGAGAGGATGATTATTTATTTATTCACTAGTTTAGCTTCAATTAATATTCACTCCATTCAGTTAACATTTATACTTAGCAGTAAATGTTGCCAAAGTAGGTTCTTAGCAGATATCTAATGAATTCAAGGATATACTTTGAGCTAATTGTCTTCAATAATGTAGTTTTCATAGGCATAATTTCAAGGACTAAATAAGAAGTGACAAATAACCTTCATTTCCTTTTGAATCATTAAGATCACTTGTTTCTGCATTGTATTAATTGCTAGAACAGCTCCTGGAATTTGTTCTAATGCTTTTACATCTTTAAATCTGAGAGCAAACTGTTGAGTCAATGCATATCTTGCAAATTTTCTTTCAGGTTTTTTTGTATGTGGCATAAGGATATAATCATAAAACAAAAATTGCTTTTTTTTCTTCAGCATATCTTTCTTACAAAATACTAGGAAGTTTATGAAACAAATTATATGAAACAAATTAATACAGAAAATCTTTTTTCTTTTTTATCATGTTCTAAGCATACAACTTACAGTGTCATTTGTGCACCTAAGTATACATATATCTGTCCAAAAATAGACAAGCTGAACAAGCAGAACATGACTATATATGAGGTTGGTTTGTGTGACATTCACAAAATGGACCCTTCCATTTGCCTTAAAAAGCACATAGATAAAATGACGTTTTTTTGTAGTTCAGTTAAATGACTAAATAATGTTAGTTATCTTAAGAGGTAAAGTGATGCAATTGATAATAAATTTTAAAATAACCCCTGAAGTAATCACATTTGCAAGTTCAGAATATATTTATGCAAAATATTCAACTTTCTCAGGTTCCTGACCTGGGACTGGGTAGAATGCTCATACATAGAGAAGTAAATACTCAAATGACTAAACGAAGAAGTGGTACTTTTCATAAATCAATCGAGCTAGATGTTTGCTTTCTCAGTTTTTACTATATTCTTATTTTGCTCTGGTGCTCATGTGATTGAATAGGGAGAAATGGTCCCCTGTAATATTAGGCTTAGGGCTAAGCTAATGAAACAAAAAATTCCAAGAAATAATGGTTACATAAGACATATATGTATTTCTTAACATTTCTGTTTCATAAATTCAATCAGTGACCTAGGTTCTTGCATCATCTCCTAGAACATTTTGCCTATCTTCAAGATTGGTTGGAGTAGAGCCATATTTCCATTTGCATTCAGTCTCCAACAAGAGGAAATAGAGGGTTAGCTAAAGGAATGTTTTAAATTTAAATTGGAGGTGACCAAAAGTTGAGCACATGAAGCCTCTGCTCACATAACCATATGCATGGCTACAACTGTTTTCCTATGCAAAAAGGCAGAATTTTTTTCTTTTTTTTGGTTGACAACCAATAGTTTTTGCCCTTTTGGTTACTGAGGGTTGTGTGTTATAAAAGCAAAAGAAACTTTTATTGCTATGTTATTAAAGGAGTAAAGGGAATACAGTAACTTCAGTTAAAAGTGATGAAGCAAAAATAGAATTGCTCCCCTTTCTTTAATAAAATCAATCAAAAAATGAGATCAGTGAAAAATTTGAGGCATTTATTTGTTAAATCTTGGAAATATCCCATTGGAAAACTCAATTTTAAAAGAAGATCTGTGGATTTCAGCAAAGTTTTGGAAATTGAGTGAGGACACTGAGATAAAGGTCCAGAGATCACAGCTTTTTGCCAAGAGTATTGAAAGGAGGAGGTTTACTGGATCTTATCTGAAACTGTGCTAGCAGGGGAGACAAAGATAAGTGTAAACATGAATATTTCACTTCTTTTCAAGATTCAGACATTTGTTGTTGCAGAGTAGATGATAAATTGAAGGCAGTAAGCCATGGTGGACTCAGGGACAATTTTGCATGGGTCTCTTATGTTTCTGAATATTTTATGAGCAGTGGCACTGACTGACTTTGTTTCAGAAAGTTTGAAAGGTAGGGATAATGTCACTGTCTAGAGCAAAGGGTAGATTTTTTTTACTGTCCAATATTGTCTGATATTAGCAAAGATCAGGCAGGGTATTTGCTCATAATAAAAGATTGTGGTTCCCTACGCTTGGAGTTCCTCTCCTGGAAAGCAACCTATTGTTGTATGTGCAGGTGTTGTCTAGCCTTCTTATTACTGCCTTGTGGGATATGGGTTTTGAGGAGTCAGCACCAGTCCTGATAGTTTGCATACCTCTGTTGCCATGAGTAATCCCCTTTGTCTCTAACCTAGGAATTCCAGGTCTTCTGCCAACCTTCATGAAACTGTGACAGATTAAGATGTTAGCCAAAGTTTGGAACACTCTCTGCACCTTCATAGTTCTTGACACTCTGAAACTGGTGATTCTAGTCAGAAGGAGTGCTGAATTAGAAAAGTACCCTTTGGCAACCAGCATAGTAAAAATTAATTTAGCCAATGAATACAATGGATGCTCAAAATAGTGGTGAAAGTTGAAGCAGAAGAAGGGTATTTACATATTCTCAAACGACCATGACACAAAATATTTATTATTACAAAGTGATCAAAATTAACATCACAATAACTGAAAAAGTCAAAATAAGGTACAATGTAATTGTATGCAATAAGAAGAACAAAGCATCATTTATGTGATATTTCTGCAAAAAATCAATAAAATATGTATAATTATGAGAAAACATCAGGAAAACCCAATTGAGTGATGTTCTACACAAGAGCAGTTCAAAAGTGTGAAGGTCTGAAAGTCAAGAGAAGACTAAAAAAACTGTTCCACATTGAACGAGTCTGAAGGGACACGACAACCAAATGCAATGTAGGGCACTAAACTGAATTAGTTTCCTACTAAAAAAAAATAAAATACAATACTATACGTGTTCAGTAAGACATACATGTATTTCTCTCTTACTTTGACTTTTGGAAATGCAAGGATGGAGGCTGTGATATAGATGGCATTAATGTATCAATATTAACATCTGGAGTTTGGTGGTTTTAATGTGATTAGGTAGCACAATGTTCTTGGTTTTAAAAATTACACACCAAAGTTTTTCATAATAGTAACCTACTCTCAAATAATTCAAGGGAAAAGGTTTTTTGTCACATTGTAAAACAATCCACATACATAGCAATTTAGAGAACAAGAAAATATCAAAGAAATATAAGATCTGAAAAACATTAGTAACCACCTTGACCTGATACTTACAGAACATTATATCAAACAACCTCATGATAAATAACATACTTCTAAATGATCCTTGAGTCAAAGTATAATTCACAAGTGAAATTAAGAAATATTTCTAACTGAATGGTAATGAAAGATGTCAGAATCAGTAGGATCCAGTGTAAGAAGTACTTAGAAGAAAATATATACCTTTATGCTTATATTAGGAAAAAAGTGGGGTCAGTCTAAAATCAATAATTTAACAAGTCAGCTTAATAAGCTAAAAGAGCAAAGTAAACCCAAAGAAAGTAAAAGGATAAAATAATAAAAGTGCATTAATTAGTGAATTGGAGAAAAGACAAGTTAGAGTAAATTGTCAATGCCCAAAAGCCTTAAAATCCAGCTAAACTGATAAAAAAGGGGAGAGAATACAAATTACCAATATCACAGATGAAACAGAGATTATCACTACAGATCTCACACAAATAAAGAATAATTAGGTAATATTATGAATTTTTTTGTCAAGCAATTTGACAGTGTAAATGAAATAAAGACATTTCACACTTAGATGAACACACAAGCTCACAATGTGAAAGAGAAAAAATGTTCTAAATTTATTTAATTTTATTAAAAATAAATTCCTTACAAATAAACTTCAGGCACTAGTTATTTCACTGGAAATTTCCATCAGACATTTTAGGAATAAAAAACAATTCTATACAAGCTTTTCAGGAAAATATTGGAGGAGTGAATACTTCTAGCGAGTTTTAGAAGATCAATATAATCCCAATACTAAAATCTGAGAAATCATTACCAAAAAGGAAGGAAAGAAGAAAGAATATTACAGATCAATTTCCATCATGAACATAAATGCAAGAAGCATCCTTAACAAATAGCAAGTGGAATCTGGCAATAGATAAAAGGATAATTTATCATGACCAAGTGGGATTCATTGCAAAAATACAAGTTTGCTTTAATGCTAAAAGCATTCTAAAAGAAAAGCAGCCAATATAATTCACCAGATTCACAGAGTAAAGGCAAGAAACCATATGATTTTTCAAAAGTTGCAGAGAAAGCATTTGACAAAATTCAACACCCATTCATGAAAAAACTCATCAAACTTTGAATAGAACTTTCTTAATTTCATAAAAGATATGCAAAAACCTACATCTGTCTTCAAACTTAATAGTAAAATACAAGCCAATTTCTCACTAACATTAGGGTAAAGGCAGGATGTATACTTTTACCATTTCTATTAAGTATAGTATTGTGTGTTTTAGCCATTAAAACAAGGCAAGAAAAAGAAAAAGCATATTAAGAGGAAGGGAGGAATTAAACTTTTTGCAGATCGTAATTGTTTATATAGATAATCTTAAGAAATCTACCAAATGAAATTGCAACTAGCAAGTGAGTTTAGCAAGGTTTCAGGATACAACTGTCATAACACAGAATCAATTTTCCTTTTTATGTTGACAGCAAACAACTGGAATATTAAATTGATAAAATCCATTTATAATACCATTAAAACATAAAATAAAAAGGGATAAATTAACCAAAATTTATGCAAGCCTTCAAAACTGAATGTGACGTGTGAGTTACTGTCTAACCAACCAAGTTATAGTTAATGCAGATACTACAATGTGACATTAATGAATTCTTTACTGGTTCTATTCCAGTGACATCCAGAGCCAGATTTTTCCTGTATCATATGTTATAATTAGAAATAGAATTTATTTATTGAAAGACATACCTTATTTTAAGCTCATTTAAATTTAGTAAAACATCCAAAACCACATATAAAATTCTAGAATTAGTCTAACATTGTAGTAGTCTTTGAGCCATGATGGTTTGATATGTCATTACTGAAACCCTTCAAAAGTGCTGATGTGGAAAAATTGGAGAAACCACAAAGGTGGTATTTGCAGCTGTTAGTTACCAACACAGTGCAACATGGAGGACTAATTTGTCTCCTTGAAATATTGTTGATGGAATTTTCAAAATAAAATTATTAATTTATCAAGAAATATAAAATTCAACTAAAAATACATACATGGTAATCATTCTGTTATTCTTTCTTGAAAACAAGTGACTGTAATGGAAAAAAAAATAGAAGCAGCAACTGGAAATAAATACTAGTTTGAAGTGTACGTGGAAGAAAGACAGTATTGTTATGACATGTTTATCATAGCATGAAATACCAAAACTATACTGCACATGTTTGAATTTTAGACTCTGCAATAGAGGCAGGCATAATTTGATGATAATTTAATGTAGTAATTAGATGAAACTAAGTATATTAAATGCAAAAATAATTGTATAACACAAATAAAAGTGTGGATATTTAAACCAAATTATTGCACATATGCAATATTGGCATTCTTTGTATTCAGTAGCTTCATTAGGAACATGTATTAATATCATAATATCAAATTTAATATGACATTCTGGAGAACAGAGGCTGTGCGATTTTTATCTGTATAGCCACTTCAGCACCAAGCAGTGTTCTATTGTACTATTGACAATGAGTACATGTTCACAGATTCAAATATAAAATACAGTTTATCATGGCACAGGTTTCACAGGGTATATAGGAGAAACTGAAGGTTTTAAAAATAAATGCACCATGTTCTATCTTGAAATCAATTTTTTTGTAGGAAAAGATGAGACATTTGTAGTGATATCCCCATGCCCTGTTCATTTACTCCCCTCCCCTATTAAAATATCTAGCCTTAATTAAATGTGTCATATGTTAGCTGAGAAAGGAAAGAATTATCTCTGGAAGCAGGTTGGAGATGGGGCAGGGTCTCAGAAAACTTCACTTAATAAGAAGACTACTAAAAGAACCTAACCAGGTTTACAGTTTCTGTTAGGGATGTAATAACCTGAAAAGAACATCACTCCCACCCTCTCAACAAAAGCAGACAGAACAATTTACACATTCACAAGCTTTCCTGAATCCATAACAGATGGAGGTAAAAGACCAACTAACTAACCTGAAGTCAAGAAGAAAGAGACATGAGCACTTGTTTACTTGGGACAGATGCTGCCAGACATCTGCAAGAAGTCAGCTAATATTGTCAACAAATTGGAAAAGGCTTGAAAGAGAACAGGAATCCCTAGGATCACAGATATTAAGAAAACTTGACACCCACATATAGAGTTGAAATAGTCCATAGTGGGAGTATCTACACCAAGAACATTGTCAAATGTACACAACAGAGCTTGATTTATTGTTTGTTTCAACTTAAGAAAATGTTGGATAAAATGTTACTAATACAGATTAAAGTGAAAACTATATTGTGCCAGTAGCCATTACTTTGTGAATAACATAAAAAATTTGAGTAAATATACTTCCAGTATTTTTAAAACACATGGTTGTTTCGATGTTATGTAACATAAACAACATACCAATGTTTCAATTTTAACTTGTTAGTGTAAACAAAAACATCAACATTTATGTAGGAACTACTTATTCATGGATTGCAACCAAGTTTGCATACTGATAGAAAAAAAAGTATGGTCAAAACTAAAGACAGCATTCTGTGAGACTCAATTGGCTCTATGAAAATTATAATAAATTGTATCATATATTTTATTATTAATTACAAATTGTGATATATATATATATATATATACTCTTTATATCAGTAAAATGTGTAATGAAGTTTTATACACACGTGTACATTTATTTTGGGGAAGGGAGATAGTTACTAATTTCTGAGAACAGCAGTGGATATATACCATAGTTTACCTATCCATTCTATTGTCAGTGAAATTTAGGTTACTATAATTATTTTGCTGTTTTCTAGAACACAGAATATTGCACATGCTCCTATTTTCAAAATTTTCTGAAAGGTCAAGAAAGTAAACATTTTCAGCTTTGCCAGACATAGGGTCTCACTTCTGTCACTACTACTCAATTCTGTCATTGTGGTAGAAAGAGACATAGACAATAATGGTGAATGAGTGCCTATTTGGGCCATGAGACTCAGTGTTCTGACTCTTGCTCTTGGGTAATACATATAGGGAAGAATTGCTGGGTATGTGTATTAGTTTTCTGGGGCTGCTGTACCAAAGTACTGCAAACTGGGTGTCTTAAACAATATAAATTTGTTTTCTCACTGTTCTGGAGAGAGGTTAGAAGTAAGGTGTAGATAGATTTGATTCCTTCTGAGGGCTGTGAGGGAAGCATAAGTTCTAGGTCTCTTTCCTTGGCTTGTAAGTAGCTTTTTCCTATGTCTCTTTACATTGTCTTCTATCTGTATCTGAGTCCAAGTTTCCCCTTCTTATAAGGATACCAGTTATATTGGATTAGGGCATATCCTAATTATCTAATTTTAACTTGATTACCTCTGTAAGGACCCTGTCTCCAAATTAGATCACATTCTCAGGTAATTGGTTCTGGGGTTTCAACATATGAATTTTGGGAACACATTCAATTCATAACAGTATTAATACGTTTAAACTTACAAGAAAAAGTTCTTTACCAAAATGGCAATCAATATTTGTACTCCTACTAGAAATTTATAATTCCTTGCCAAACACTTAATATTTTCAGACTTCTCAAGCATTTTCCTAGACAGTGGATATAGATGGTAACTTATCAAAGTTTTAATTTGTATATCTCCAATTAATAAAGAAAATGAACTTATATAATATGTTTATGGACAATTCAGGTTTGTTTTTTTTTTTCTGTTTTGAAGTTCCTGCTGTTGAGTTGGGTGGAAGGTTTTTAAGTGTTAATAAAAGAAATAGAAGCATGTGCAGGCTAGTTACATTATCCTTACCTCTTTTATCCACTGTGTGATTGAAACTTTTACTCTGCTTTTGAATTTAATAGTGATTTCACTCTGAACCCTGATAATAAAATTTTAAAAAATATATTTTTTTAATATGTAAGTATTAAATAACAAATATTTCATTCTATGAAGGCAATATTTGCTCATTTTTATTTCTTGATACCAATACAGGACAACAGAAACATTTTGCTTTTCGAATTCCACAACTGCTTCCCTTTCAGTTACTGGCTTTTTCTTAAATAGTTTACATATTTTAATAGTTTACATATTTTAATATTTTAAATAGTTTACATATTTTAATCACAGGCTATGATTGGATTTTTCTACACATACTTCAAAATTTATATTTAATCATTCTGATTATATAGTCACATAGTATGCAATAAAATTAATCGTATTTATATGTTTGATTGCTTGCATGAATGTACTATAGCTGTACAACTAGTTCATGAAAACCTCCTATACTCCTTATATTACCTATATTGAAATATTTGTTAAAAATTACTACTGTGTATGTGTTTTTTAAGTAAGAATATGGGCCCAACAGCTAGGCATAAGCCTACCAGAAATTTTATTCTGTATCTAAATTATTAATATGTAACCAAAGATAATGTTGGGATTAAATAAGATATTTTAAAAAAAACTACTTAGGTGCCTAACAGATAGTAAACATCCGAATCATCTGTTGTTATTATTTATTATTATTATTTTATCATTATTAATTTCGTTTTCTTTAAATAGAAATCACTGGTTTTAAAGTTTCTGAATCGTTAAATATCTTTTTTAAAACACTGTCAGATGAATATCTTGAGTGATCATAGGATTTTTTAATTACTATAAATTTCTTTTTCTATGTTATATATGTTATTCCAGAAGTATACTTTAGCAGTTGAGGAGCACAATGCTTGCTTAATCCTTTTTTCTTCAACCTATATTTTATCTGTACCATATTCTAGTTTTAAGTTTGATTTGTCTTCTTTAGTTTCTTTAAACAGTTGTTATTCATTTATATACCAGTTTATTTGCTTGTTTTTCTTTTCTTTTTTTTTTTTAGTTTTTTATTTACTTGTTTGATCTAATCCCCTCACCTTTACAGCTTTTGAGATATCTCCAAGTACTTGCAAATTTGCAGGATGTAGAAATAGGATGTTTAGGTTTTATTCAGATGGACTGAGGAGAATGTGTCCAATGCCAAGAAAGGCTGAGGAACCCTTCCTATTCTTACTTCTCTCTAAGACCCTTCAGGGCAGAGGTTCTCCCTTCATAATGACTAAGATGGGTCATAATTCAGGTCATCTTTGTAATCCTTTACAAAGATCATATACCACGGAGGGACAATAAGGTCTTCATCAAAGCCTCAGAAGATTTCATATTTTGAAATTTAATGGTTTTTATTGTTGCTATAAAATATTTTTCTCCTTAGGATTCTAATCTGTTTTAGATAATAAATCTCAAGTGTTTCAGACACCAGACAACTAATTTGTACTTAATTACTATTGACTTACTAACAGAAGAAGACAGATTATTCAAATGTTAGATATTTTTTTAGAATACAGGTTAACCCAAGGCAGTGGACATCTGTTTATGAGAAATTACATGAAAGATAAAATGTTATAATCCTTCATCTTAACAAGACTACAGTTAGTAATTAGCAATTTTAACTTATGACCATTCTTTGTTTTACTTTATGAGTAATGATTTTCTACTACAGTATAACTTATTTACAAATGTTATTTATAGCAGCTTATAATATAGAAATTACTGAGAGTGAGAAATAATGCTATTGAGTATAGTGGTCATTTGTGAATGAAAAGAATATCGATTGCTTGTACTTTGAAGAGGTTAACATAATGGTTATAAAACAAAAACATTTTAAAGACCAAATTCATCCAGTCCCATATTGTCTCTAACAGAAGACTCAAAATATATTTATTTGTTTGATTTTGTGAAGGAGTAGTTACCTTACTAGCTACTGATGCCAAGAATTAAGGGCTGTAGCAGATACATTTAAATTCTTACTACTGAATGGGAGGAAGGTGTTAAAGCAGCTGGCTTACAACTTATTTATTTCTTTTATGGATGCATTTACTCCCTTGACATGGGGGACACCTCCAAGGAAAGAAAAGAAGACAGGTGACTCAGTCTAATCGCTTTGTCAACTGAACTAATGGGTAATTTATGGGTAAATTAACAATGAACTTTTTTAGGAGGAAGACATCTTGTCTATTGAATGCACTCAACAGAGCTATACCCAACTAAGAATTACTAGTAACAAAAAAAACCCAACAACAAAACTCAGAATCTGAGTCATGACTTTTTGGAGAATGCCATAGAAGCTATTGCAAAGAATTTAGCCAAACAACAAAATTTTAGGGTACAGTCTCTGTACAAGTTTTCCCTCACTTCTGACATCAGCTGCAAGTTTTAGGGGTTCTTAAAACCACCCTCAGGTTCAATAATTTGTTAGATGGACTCACAGAACTCAGTGAAAGCCGTTATACTCATAGTTTCAGTTTATCATAGGAAGAAGATACACATTAAAATTAACCAAAGGAAGAAGCACATGGGGCAGAGTCCGGGAGGGGTCCAAACGTCCAGTTGTCTTCTCCATGAATCATGGACAGCATTCACTCCTGTTAGCTACAGAGTGTGACATTATGTCCAGAGTGTTGCCAGCAGGGAAGCTCATTTAAGCCTTTGGTGTCCAGAGTTTCATTGGGACTCAATCACATACCCCCATGTGACTGACATTTAGTCTCCAGCCCCACCCAGAAGTCAGGCTAATACTGTTAGTCTTCCAATTCCTCCAGAGATCAGGAATGACACCACGTGGTCCAAAGCCCCCATCATAAATCACATAGTTAGACTACTCAGTAGCTAAATCCTCAGGCAAACATGAGATCTCATGACTAACACTTTGAAACTTTAAGATAAAGGTGTTTTCTTGTCTATTGCCCTATGCGTCAAAATATTTGTCTGGCCAAAAAGTTCGTTCGGGTTTTTCTATAAGATGTTTTGGCCAACCAATAAAACTTAACTGCATGGTTTATGGGCTGGACTTCTACTACCACGGGAGACAGATGTTGCTTCTGAGTGTAGGGAGGATCTGAGCAGCAGATGTGATTAAGTTAAGGAAAAGACAACTAACTGTCAAATCCTTTTGTTTAGATGGTGGTAATGTGGTGCATTCCCAATAGTTTTGAACAACCATGCTCTTTTCATCATGTTCCAATTTGTGATTCCAGAAGTACTTATGATTTAGTGTGGTATTTGCAAGAGTTATATATGGCAACTAATGAATATTCTGTGATATTAGAAAGATATTTCCAAGATAAGAGACTAACATATATTTTATTGAACAGTTTGTTATCTTGGAAATATTTAAGACATATGGTAATTTGGCCTCCATTTTTACTCTTGGTCCAGGCCCTTCAAATGTTAGATACCAGGATTGTTCCTAATTATGTACACCGAAGAAACATTTGCACATATAAATGGAGACCTGTAGTAGAGGCAAATCAAAAACCCAGGAAATAATCCAAATTTTCATTTAGAGTTTAATGGGTTAAAAAAACTCTTTGGTATGTTCTTACAATTACATACTGTATCAGTGAAAATGACTTCTTGAGTTTATTGAATATATTACTTTCACTAAATGAGCTCAAAAACATAATAGAAGCAAAAATATCAAGTCCCAAGTGGGAAATCTATAGTCTGCCTAGATCTGTGACCTGTGCAGACTCACAAGTCTCCATTCTTGGTTTAAGGTTCTGCTGTCACCATCTTAGAATTCTTATGAATAAAGACCCACCCATTTTCATTTTCACTGGGTCTTAAAAATTATGTAGTGTGTCCTGGTTCCACTTATGTTATATTTTAAAGACAAGCATTGTATTATTTAGAAAACTTTCATATGTAGAAAAGCTATATGGAAAGTGAGGTAATGATTAAGATGGTTGTCATATGATTTATGTCTTATATCTTATGATTTTCTTAGATATGTCAATGATTCTGAATAGTGTTTACACCTGTGAGGGATGGACAAGAATGCAAATAGGGAAGGGTACACAATGAGTTTCAAAACTATTGAAAATATTCTATTTCTCTAGCTGAGTACAAAGATTTGTCTTTGATTATAAAATGTATGAGATATATGTATATGTAAATATACATATTTCACACAAAATGAAATAAAAACTAAAACTATAAACAAATCATACATATGATTATAGAAACAGTAAAATGCCAGGCAAAATAGAAAAGACAAATTGAGGAAAGATAATTACAAAGTACATACAAAAGAGGGATTACTTATATCACCATATGAACAAATCTTATATAAGAAAAAAAAAGCCTTCTAAATGAAATAAAGGGGCAGGATATAGGCAGATCGTTTCAAGAGGAGAACTATAATTGAACAAGACACAGACATTCATCATCATGAAAAATCAGTGATATAAATTTAAATAACGGGATTTTATTTTTTGCCTATATAATGAAAAATTTCCCATTAAATAAATACTCGATATTTGTAAAGGTGCAAGAGAGGCACACTCTTATATGCCATCAGTGTAAATTGCAACAGTGTTTTTAAAGCCTTGCAGTATGTGTCAAAACTCTTAAAATGTGATCAACGTTTGATCATGTCCAGAAATATGTTTTCAAAAAATAAATGTAGATGTGTATAAAGATTTTTTTTTTAACATCTTTATTGGGGTATAATTGCTTTACAATGGTGTGTTAGTTTCTGCTTTATAACAAAGTGAATCAGTCATACATAAACATATGTTCCCATATGTCTTCCCTGTTGCGTCTCCCTCCCTCCCACCCTCCCTATCCCACCCCTCCAGGCTGTCACAAAGCACAGAGTCAATATCCCTGTGCCATGCGGCTGCTTCCCACTAGCTATCTACCTTACTACGTTTGTTAGTGTGTATATGCCCATGACTCTCTCTCGCCCTGTCACAGCTCACCCTTCCCCCTCCCCATAACCTCAAGTCCGTTCTCTAGGAGGTCTGCGTCTTTATTCCTGCTTTACCCCTAGGTTCTTCATGACATTTTTTTTTCTTAAATTCCATATATATGTGTTAGCATACGGTATTTGTCTTTTTCTTTCTGACTTACTTCACTCTGTATGACAGACTCTAGGTCTATCCACCTCATTACAAATAGCTCAATTTCGTTTCTTTTTATGGCTGAGTAATATTCCATTGTATATATGTGCCACATCTTCTTTATCCATTCATCCGATGACGGGCACTTAGGTTGTTTCCATCTCCGGGCTATTGTAAATAGAGCTGCAATGAACATTTTGGTACATGACTCTTTTTGAATTATGGTTTTCTCAGGGTATATGCCCAGTAGTGGGATAGCTGGGTCATATGGTAGTTCTATTTTTAGTTTTTTAAGGAACCTCCATACTGTTCTCCATAGTGGCTGTACCAATTCACATTCCCACCAGCAGTGCAAGAGTGTTCCCTTTTCTCCACACCCTCTCCAGCATTTATTGTTTCTAGATTTTTTGATGATGGCCATTCTGACTGGTGTGAGATGATATCTCATTGTAGTTTTGATTTGCATTTCTCTAATGATTAATGATGTTGAGCATTCTTTCATGTGTTTGTTGGCAGTCTGTATATCTTCTTTGGAGAAATGTCTATTTAGGTCTTCTGCCCATTTTTGGATTGGGTTGTTTGTTTTCTTGTTATTGAGCTGCATGAGCTGCTTGTAAATTTTGGAGATTAATCCTTTGTCGGTTGCTTCATTTGCAAATATTTTCTCCCGTTCTGAGGGTTGTCTTTTGGTCCTGTTTATGGTTTCCTTTGCTGTGCAAAAGCTTTGAAGTTTCATTAGGTCCCATTTGTTTATTTTTGTTTTTATTTCCATTACTCTAGGAGGTGGGTCAGAAAGGATCTTGCTGTGATTTATGTCATAGAGTGTTCTGCCTATGTTTTCCTCTAAGAGTTTGATAGTTTCTGGCCTTACATTTAGGTCTTTAATCCATTTTGAGCTTATTTTTGTGTATGGTGTTAGGGAGTGATCTAATCTCATACTTTTACATGTACCTGTCCAGTTTTCCCAGCACCACTTATTGAAGAGGCTGTCCTTTCTCCATTGTACATTACTGCCACCTTTATCAAAGATAAGGTGTCCATATGTGCATGGGTTTATCTCTGGGCTTTCTATCCTGTTCCATTGATCTATCTTTCTGTTTTTGTGCCAGTACCATACCGTCTTGATAACTGTAGCTTTGTAGTATAGTCTGAAGTCAGGGAGCCTGATTCCTCCAGTTCCTTCTTTCGTTCTCAAGATTGCTTTGGCTATTCGGGGTCTTTTGTGTTTCCATACAAATTGTGAAATTTTTTGTTCTAGTTCTGTGAAAAATGCCAGTGGTAGTTTGATAGGGATTGCATTGAATCTATAGATTGCTTTGGGTAGTAGAGTCATTTTCACAATGTTGATTCTTCCAATCCAAGAACATGGTATATCTCTCCATCTATTTGTATCATCTTTAATTTCTTTCATCAGTGTCTTATAATTTTCTGCATACAGGTCTTTTGTCTCCTTAGGTAGGTTTATTCCTAGATATTTTATTCTTTTTGTTGCAATGGTAAATGGGAGTGTTTTCTTGATTTCACTTTCAGATTTTTCATCATTAGTATATAGGAATGCCAGAGATTTCTGTGCATTAATTTTGTATCCTGCCACTTTACCAAATTCATTGATTAGCTCTAGTAGTTTTCTGGTAGCATCTTTAGGGTTCTCTATGTATAGGATCATGTCATCTGCAAACAGTGACAGCTTTACTTCTTCTTTTCCGATTTGGATTCCTTTTCTTCTCTGATTGCTGTGGCTAAAACTTCCAAAACAATGTTGAATAATAGTGGTGAGAGTGGGCAACCTTGTCTTGTTCCTGATCTTAGTGGAAATGCTTTCAGTTTTTCACCATTGAGGATGATGTTTGCTGTGGGCTTGTCATATATGGCCTTTATTATGTTGAGGAAAGTTCCCTCTATGCCTACTTTCTGCAGGGTTTTTATCATAAATGGGTGTTGAATTTTGTCAAAAGCTTTCTGTGCATCTATTGAGATGATCATATGGTTTTTCTCCTTCAATTTGTTAATATGGTTTATCACATTGATAGATTTGCGTATATTGAAGAATCCTTGCATTCCTGGAATAAACCCCACTTGATCATGGTGTATGATCCTTTTAATGTGCTGTTGGATTCTGTTTGCTAGTATTTTGTTGAGGATTTTTGCATCTATGTTCATCAGTGATATTGGCCTGTAGTTTTCTTTCTTTGTGACATCCTTGTCTGGTTTTGGTATCAAGGTGATGGTGGCCTCGTAGAAGGAGTTTGGGAGTGGTCCTCCCTCTGCTATATTTTGGAAGAGTTTGAGAAGGATAGGTGTTAGCTCTTCTCTAAATGTTTGATAGAATTCGCCTGTAAAGCCATCTGGTCCTGGGCTTTTCTTTGTTGGAAGGTTTTTAATCACAGTTTCAATTTCAGTGCTTGTGATTGGTCTGTTCATATTTTCTATTTCTTCCTGATTCAGTCTTGGCAGGTTGTACATTTCTAAGAATTTGTCCATTTCTTCCAGATTGTCCATTTTATTGGCATAGAGTTGCTTGTAGTAATCTCTCATGATCTCTTTTATCTCTGCAGTGTCAGTTGTTACCTCTCCTTTTTCATTTCTAATTCTATTGATTTGAGTCTTCTCCCTTTTTTTCTTGATGAGTCTGGCTAGTAGTTTATCTATTTTGTTTATCTTCTCAAAGAACCAGCTTTTAGTTTTATTGATCTTTGCTATTGTTTCCTTCATTTCTTTTTCATTTATTTCTGATCTGATTTTTATGATTTCTTTCCTTCTGCTAGCTTTGGGGTTTTTTTGTTCTTCTTTCTCTAATTGCTTGAGGTGCAAGGTTAGGTTGTTTATTCGAGATGTTTCCTGCTTCTTAAGGTGGGCTTGTATTGCTATAAACTTCCCCCTTAGAACTGCTTTTGCTGCATCCCACAGGTTTTGGGTCGTTGTGTCTCCATTGTCATTTGTTTCTAGGTATTTTTTGATTTCCTCTTTGATTTCTTCAGTGATCACTTCATTATTAAGTAGTGTATTGTTTAGCCTCCATGTGTTTGTATTTTTTACAGATCTTTTCCTGTAACTGATATCTAGTCTCATGGCGTTGTGGTCAGAAAAGATACTTGATACAATTTCAATTTTCTTAAATTTACCAAGGCTTGATTTGTGACCTAAGATATGATCTATCCTGGAGAATGTTCCATGAGCACTTGAGAAAAATGTGTATTCTGTTGTTTTTGGATGGAGTGTCCTATAAATATCAATTAAGTCCATCTTGTTTAATGTATCATTTAAAGCTTGTGTTTCCTTATTTATTTTCATTTTGGATGATCTGTCCATGGGTGAAAGTGGGGTGTTTAAGTCCCCTACTATGAATGTGTTACTGTCGATTTCCCCTTTTATGGCTGTTAGTATTTGCCTTATGTATTGAGGTGCTCCTATGTTGGGTGCATAAATATTTACAATTGTTATATCTTCTTCTTGGATTGATCCTTTGATCATTATGTAGTGTCCTTCTTTGTCTCTTTTAATAGTCCTTATTTTAAAGTCTGTTTTGTCTGATATGAGAATTGCTACTCCAGCTTTCTTTTGGCTTCCATTTGCATGGAATATCTTTTTCCATCCCCTTACTTTCAGTCTGTATGTGTCTCTAGGTCTGAAGTGGGTCTCTTGTAGACAGCATATATAAGGGTCTTGTTTTTGTATCCATTCAGCTAATCTGTGTCTTTTGGTGGGAGCATTTAGTCCATTTACATTTAAGGTAATTATCGATATGTTTGTTCCTATTACCATTTTCTAAATTGTTTTGGGTTCGTTATTATAGGTCTTTTCCTTCTCTTGTGTTTCTTGCCTAGAAAAGATCCTTTAGCATTTGTTGTAAAGCTGGTTTGGTGGTGCTGAACTCTCTCAGCTTTTGCTTGTCTGTAAAGGTTTTAATTTCTCCATCAAATCTGAATGAGATCCTTGCTGGGTAGAGTAGTCTTGGCTGCATGTTTTTCTCCTTCATCACTTTCAGTATGTCCTGCCACTCCCTTCTGGCTTGTAGGGTTTCTGCTGAGAGATCAGCTGTTAACCTTATGGGGATTCCCTTATGTGTTATTTGTTGTTTTTCCCTTGCTGCTTTTAATATGCTTTCTTTGTATTTAATTTTTGACAGTTTGATTAATATGTGTCTTGGCATATTTCTCCTTGTATTTATCTTGTATGGGACTCTCTGTGCTTCCTGGACTTGATTAACTATTTCCTTTCCCATGTTAGGGAAGTTTTCAACTATAATCTCTTCAAATATTTTCTCAGTCCCTTTCTTTTTCTCTTCTTCTTCTGGAACCCCTATAATTCGAATGTTGGTGCGTTTAATGTTGTCCCAGAGGTCTCTGAGACTGTCCTCAGTTCTTTTCATTCTTTTTTCTTTATTCTGCTCTGCAGTAGTTATTTCCACTATTTTATCTTCCAGGTCACTTATCCGTTCTTCTGCCTCAGTTATTCTGCTATTGATCCCATCTAGAGTACTTTTAATTTCATTTATTGTGTTGTTCATCGTTGCTTGTTTCATCTTTAGTTCTTCTAGGTCCTTGTTAACTGATTCTTGCATTTTGTCCAGTCTATTGTCCATTCTATCTCCAAGATTTCGGATCAACCTTACTATCATTATTCTGAATTCTCTTTCAGGTAGACTGCCTATTTCCTCTTCATTTGTTAGGTCTGGTGCATTTTTATCTTGCTCCTTTATCTGCTGTGTGTTTTTCTGTCTTCTCATTTTGCTTATCTTACTGTGTTTGGGGTCTCCTTTTTGCAGGCTGCAGGTTCGTAGTTCCTCCTGTTTTTGATGTCTGTCTCCAGTGGCTAAGGTTGGGTCAGTGGGTTGTGTAGGCTTCCTGGTGGAGGGGACTAGTGCCTGTGTTGTGGTGGATGAGGCTGGATCTTGTCTCTCTAGTGGGCAGGTTCACGTCTGGTGGTGTGTTTGGGGGTGTCTGTGGCCTTATGATTTTAGGCAGCCTCTCTGCTAATGGGTGAGGTTGTGTTCCTGTTTTGCTAGTTGTTTGGCATAGGTTTTCCAGCACTGTGGCTTGCTGGTCGTTGAGTGAAGCTGGGTGCTGATGTTAAGATGGAGGTCTCTGGGAGATTTTCGCCGTTTGATATTATGTGGAGCTGGGAGGTCTCTTGTTGATCAGTGTCCTGAAGTTGGCTCTCCTACCTCAGAGGCAGAGCCCTGCCTCCTGGCTGGAGCACCAAAAGCTTTTCATCCACACGGCTCAGGATAAAAGGGAGAAAAAGTAGAGGGAATTAGTAGAAGTATGAGGAAAGAAAGAAGGAAAGGAGGGTAGGAAGGAAGGAAGAAAGAAAGAAAGAAGCAAAGAAGGAAAGAAGGCAAGAAGGAAAGAAAGGAGGGAGGGAGGGAGGAAGGAAGGAAGGAAGGAGGGAAAGAAGGAAAAAAGACAGAAAGAAAGAAGATACAGTAAAAATAAAATAAAGTATAATAAAGTTATTGAATTAAAAAATTCTTATTTAGAAAAAAAAAAAGGGACGGAAAGAACCTTAGGACAAATGTTAGCAGCAAAGCTATACAGACAAAATCTTACACAGAAGCATACACATACACCCTCACTAAAAGAGGTAAATGGGGAAAAATCCTAAATCTTGCTGTCAGAGACCACCTCCTCAATTTGGGATGATTCGTTGTCTAAGGGAGGGAAGGAAGGACGGAAAGAAAGAACGAAGGTAAAGTATAATATTGTTATTAAAATTAATTATTAAGAAAAAAAATTTTAAAAAAACATGGACGGATAGAACCCTAGGACAAATGGTGGAAGCAAGACTATACAGACAAGATCTCACACAGAAGCATACACATACACATTCACAAAAAGAGGAAAGGGGAAAAAATCATAGATCTTGCTCCTAAAGTCCACTTCCTTAATTTGGGATGATTGGTTGTCTATTCAGGTATTCCACAGATGCAGGTACCTCAAGTTGATTGTGGAGCTTTAATCCGCTGCTTCTGAGGCTGCTGGGAGAGATTTCCCTTTCTCTTCTTTGTTCTCACAGCTCCCAGGGCTAAGCTTTGGATATGGCCCTGCCACTGCGTGTAGATCGCTGGAGGGCGTCTGTTTTTTGCTCAGACAGGATGGGGTTAAAAGAGCCGCTGATTGGGGGCTCTGGCGCACTCAGGCCGGCGGGGACGGAGGGCCACAGAGTGCGGGGCGGGCCTGCGGTGGCAAAGGCCGGCGTGACTTTGCACCAGTCTGAGGCGCGCTGTGCGCTGTCCCGGGGAAGTTGTCCCTGGATCCCGGGAACCTGGCAGTGGCGGGCTGCACAGGCTCCGCGGAAGAGGGGTGTGGAGAGTGACCTGTGCTCGCACACAGGCCCCTCGATGGCGGCAGCAGCAGCCTTAACGTCTCCCGCCCGCCTCTGGGGTCCGCGCTTTTAGCCGCGGCTTGCGCCCGTCTCTGGATTCCGCGCTGTCAGCCGCGGCTCGCGCCCGTCTCTGGATTCCGCGCTTTCAGCCGCGGCTCGCGCCCGTCTCTGGATTCCGCGCTTTCAGCTGCGGCTCGCGCCCGTCTCTGGAGTTCCTTTAAGCAGCGTTCTTAAACCCCTCTCCTCACGCCCCAGGAAACAAAGAGGGAAGGAAAAGTCTCCTGCCTCTTCGGCAGGTGCAGGCTTTTCCCCGGACTCCCTCCCGGCTAGCTGTGGTGCACTAACCCCTTCAGGCTATGTTCAAGCCGCCAACCCCAGTCCTCTCCCTGCGCTCCGGCCTCAGCTCGCAGCCCCGCCCGCCCTGGCGGGTGAGCAGACAAGCCTCTCGGGCTGGTGAGTGCCGGTCGGCACCGATCCTCTGTGCGGGAATCTCCCCGCTTTGCCCTCCGCACCCGTTGCTGTGCAGTCCTCCGCAGCTTCGAAGCTCCCCCCTCCGCCTCCCGCAGTCTCCGCCCGCGAAGGGGCTTCCTAGTGTGTGGAAACTTTTCCTCCTTCACAGCTCCCTCCCACTGGTGCAGGTGCCGTCCCTATTCTTTTGTCTCTGTTTTTTCTTTTGCCCTACCCATGTACGTGGGGAGTTTCTTGCCTTTTGGGAGGTCTGAGGTCTTCTGCCAGCCTTCAGTAGGTGTTCTGTAGGAGTTGTTCCACGTGTAGATGTATTTCTGGTGTATCTGTGGGGAGGAAGGTGATCTCCGCGTCTTACTCTTCCGCCATCTTCCGCCTTCTCCCTAAAGACTTTTTTAATGAAACTTCTCATTCCATTAATTAAGTAAAAAATGAACATAACTTGATTGCCTAATAATGGGATACAGGGTAAAAAACTGATTAAATAATACTTGTATGGGATAGTAAGCAGCTAGTAATATTTCACTGTAGAGACAAATGATAAATTGAGAATCAATGTACAAAATTGCCAGTGGCTGATTTCTCTGGAAAAAAGCTAGATGGAGATATTATTTGGTTTTCAGTGCATTCATATAATTTTCAAATTTTCAACAATGGACAGGTATTGTGCTTGTAGAAAATATGTTTTCCAAATAATATATTGTGATATTGTAAATTTTTCTTGCCTTTTTTTCCCTGCAACTCTTTATTTTTTAAGCTTAAAGTAAATATTTCAGAGACCTTTTCAATGACTTTCAAGTGTTTTCAGTTTTCTCATTTCATAGTTTCTAGAGGCTCATGTACATTGAAGGGTTTCTTCTTCTGACTTGTCAAATGAAGTATCCTGTTTGCTATTCTGCAAAGCACTGATAGGAAACATTCAGAGCAGCTGTCCATCCTACATAACCCAGCAAACATAAAATCCAAATGATTAGAGAATACACAGAATCATTAGCTTACTTAATCATTACATCCTTTAAAATTATGCTCTTTTCAAAATTATATTTAATTTGACATCATTCTCCCTGGTAGATGACACTGTTAACCATGTGTGAAGAGAAGAAAGACAATTTTTTTTATTTGCCGGTTAAGGAGAAAAAATCAATACTACTAAGCCAATATAAACATGGCCCTGTTTCTTCTCTAAAATTATATAGGGAATGAAGGGTACTAGATTTGTAGATTCCAGATATATGTGTCTTAGTTGATGACAGTGTATATAGGAAGTTGTAGATTTGGAATTCTGAAGAGTTATTTAGGGGTGTTAGCACCGAAACAAAATTGAATTCTCACATAGTTCTCTCTATCTCTTTCTGTCTTTCTCTTTCCTCTCTCCCTCAAATAGAATTAGGATTTCTGGAGTCTTTTATTTACATTCCAAGGTAGATAGAGATATGTAACTAGCTAGCTAGATGGATATTGATATATAGAATATTGCGCTGGAATATGTCATATATATAATTTATATGTATATATTTAACTAAAATCTCTTATTTAAAGATATTTACCCTATATTGTATCTTTATATTGTTTTGTTGGTCCATGTCCACACCCTGAAATTTCAGTAGACTATCTGCAAATAGGTATTACCATAGTATTAAAAAAACATATTTAAAGTGTTGATCCTTAGCAATTGAAATGGAGAAAATATTATAATAGATTTTTTTTTTTGCGGTACACGGGCCTCTCACTGTTGTGGCCTCTCCTGTTGTGGAGCAACAGGCTCCGGACGCACAGGCTCAGCGGCCATGGCTCACGGGCACAGCCGCTCCGCGGCATGTGGGATCTTCCCGGACCGGGGCACGAACCCGTGTCCCCTGCATCGGCAGGCGGACTCTCAACCACTGCGCCACCAGAGAAGCCTTATAATAGATATTTGACTATATTGAGAACCATAGAATTCCATGCTAGTGATTCATATATTTTTATTTTTTTGACATGTATTGAACCCTAGTCTTAGTAGAGAATATGCAGTTAATCTTTCATGAGCGCTGACCCCCAGTAGTCCTTTTCTAGAGACTGCCAACACTCAGAAGTTGACAGAAAGTCTGATTCACTATTAATTGTGTTTTAGTCAGTGGGAGCTTGTTAGGAAAAAACATTACACCATTCAAAAGCAATCTGTTTTCATCCTGAATAACTTTTAAAGAGGTTTGCACCTGAAGCATTTTAGAGTTTCTCCATATTCCATTTGTGTTCTCTTTGTTTGACTACTTATTTTTTCAGGTGTCAGCTATGTTCATCTGATAAATATATCTATTTTTATTCTTAACCAGTCGACCTTGAATTAAATCTGTATTTGGCAATGATGTATTAGATTTTCCATGTGTGCAGTAATTAGAAGAAGTGTGTTCAAGAACTCAGAGAAAGGTTTTAAAAATTGGGGAGTTCAAATATTGCAGTTAATGTACATATTTATTTTATATTTCACTTAAGTTTTATTCCTTAAAAGTATTGATATGCATATCTAAACAAAGTTAAGTAATGTGATAAATTCCTAACAATTGGACCAGTTTTTCTTCAGGCTAGAATATTCCTAAAGATAGTATCAGTGTGTTAATAAACGTCATTCCCAGGCCAGAATTTATTGTTATTGATTTTGGCCAGTCTGTTGGCATTAAGGTGAGTATAACTTTCATTCTTTTAAATCCCACATGCCCTTGTTTAATCTACTGTGACGTTTAGGCTAGGGTTATTTTGTTTAATGAACTCTCAAAATGCCTAACACATACACCTCATTTTAGATTGGTAATAAATGTTGTTGGTGATGTACACAAAATATAAAAATATTTTCAATTAAACAATTCATCCATAATATTGATTTGATGTTTTGTTCACCTTCTGGAATATTAACCAGTCTTGGCGATAAAAATAAGTTGTACCTTTACCTGAGCAATCTATACAGAGCCTTTCTAAATAAGGGCTTTTCAGTGAAGCAGCATATTCATGAGAGTGTCTTGTACATTGGAATACACATTCCACACTATTTAGCTGTAGTTCAGTAGTACCTAAAGGAAATCTGTCAAAGATAAACCACTTAAACATAGATAAATCAACTTGGAAGAAGCTAATTATAAGACATGAGTTTATTTAAGGTACTTTTTTCCCCTCATGTACAAGGATACTAGATTTCTAAATATGCTCCATAGGTAGGTTGACCATGTGTCAAGGTTTGCTTGGGGCAATCCTGTGTTGAGTTTGTTTTCTCTGTTTAATTATTCATTGTGCTTCCTTTTAGTCTCAAATGTTTTCCTGTTTGAATGATAAGTTGTGTGGTCACCCTAGCTACATGCAATGGGGAATGGCAGAAATGAAGTGAATTGAAGTATCAGCCAAAATACAGCAGAGGGACTAGAAAGTGGAAAGATAAGGGACATGTCTGGGAACAGAGCAGATAGTGTGCTTTCACAAATCGACCTGGAGCAAAATTCCTTTGTGAAAGAAAATTGGCTAATATGTCATACCAAATTAACCTTTGGAAAAAAGAATCACAATGTAGAGTATCCTAGTAAATTCTCAGAGACTACCTTTAAAAAATAAAAAGTAAATTATTCAAATTTCATTAAGCCAGCATTCCTTGAATGTTTTATGACCATCAACTATTTTTTTATGTAAATCTATTAACATCTAAAATAAATAAGATGCTGTAAATATGGTTATCATATACTTTATTATCTAAACCTAGGACTCCTGAAAGTGAGAGGGGACTGTATCACTGTTAACAATTAAACTGGGAGAAGTGTGTAAATGGTCATTGTCCTGAGTAAGCCAGAACAGTTTGGGGTGATCCTGGAATTAAGATCACCCTACACCTTGTTCATGTAAATTACAGACCTTTGAATTTTTTAAAAATTACTATCAATATTGAATATAATGCCCACATCAATAAATAAACTCTACAATGATAGTTAAACAGTATGTACCAGGTTCCCCCCACTTGCATACAATATTGTGTAGATAAGAGATTGGGATCACCATTCCTGTTGCAGAGTGTTGGAAAAATGGGAGAGATAAAATCCTAAGGCATTTTTTTTCCAGCAAGCAGCTGGTCTAGACAGTGTCACTTGGGGAAGACATGTGATAACAGTCTATTAAAATAGAACACTTAGTAGTCAGGAATATTTTAATGCCATATGAAATATGAGTGGTTGTTGAAGTACAAAAGGAAGTTTCAGATAATGAGAACTTAATTCAGGAATTTGAAAGATAAGCTGTTATCTGCAGATGTAACTAAATTTCACATTCTGAATATGAACATGTAGCACATATATGTTTATACATGTATTCAAAATCATTTCTTAAATAGATAAGCAACAATTTTATTATATAAAGTATCACAAAATACATAAATTTCATAAAAACCTAACATGCCTAAAATATTCATGAAGGGGTTTGAAGGTGAAAGTCTAAGAAAACTACTAAAATTCAGAGAATTTTCAGATTATTCACCTTCTTTAACTCATAGCCCTAACTTAATCTAAGCTTCATCATCAAATTTAACTGTTAAGATAGTCTGAAAACTACTTTTTAACTTCATAGCTGATTACTTCAATCCAAGCCAGAAAACAAATAAATAAAAAATAAATCAGAAAACAGAAAATTAGCCATAGAGACATTTGGAGTCACAACACAGCATAAGAAGCCATGAGAGAATAGAGAAAAAATATAAAAGAAAAGTGAAGTAGAAAAGGGAAAAGAAAACACTATTCTTACACTTAAGGGGATTACAGAATGATGGAATTCAAAGTAATTTTCCTTGGTTCATTTAATTGAACATGTGATGAATTTTAAAGGAGACTGACTAATCGTTGTAGGTTATCTTTCATTGGTCCCTTTAGTTTTACCCTTACCTGGCTCTTTACTGTAGGTAACAGATGTTAATGGACAATTGCCCCCTAGCTTCCCATTGGGTTCTTCCAAGGGAATCTCCTATGTGAGACGAGGGGAAGGAATGAGTAAAGTTAGGGTCTTTATTTCCATAGTAACATCCATGTCATGTCACCTAAACTGGATATTAGGGCTGCATCGCCTAAGCATTTCATATGCCTTTCAAAGTAGTCTTTATTTTCTCCTTTATTTCAATAACTATACTCTCCCTGTCCCTCTGGGCCTAGGGGTGAGAAAGCCTTAACATTCATAAGTCTAAGTGACTGCATTATCCCTATATCCACCTATACTTTTTTTTTTTTTTTTTTTTTTTTGCGGTACGCGGGCCTCTCACTGTTGTGGCCTCTCCCGTCGCGGAGCACAGGCTCCAGACGCACAGGCCCAGCGGCCATGGCTCACGGGCCCAGCCGCTCTGCGGCATGCGGGATCCCCCCGGACCGGGGCACGAACCCGCGTCCCCTGCACTGGCAGGTGGACTTTCAACCACTGCGCCACAAGGGAAGCCCTCCACCTATACTTTTTAAAGTAGTCCATTTATTAAACATTTCTTGAATTTTCTTAATTTGAGTATGCCATCTGTTTCCTGTTTGGGCCTTGTTCAATTCTAGAAAAATAATAAAACAAGTACGCAGTAGGGCTATATTTCTGTGGCTGGCCTGTATATTTTTCTTGGGAAAACCTGTTTAATTCATATCATTTTTTCCTCCATTCCTCAGGTTAAGTTTTTGAAAGGTGAGATAAGTAGATGTGATCAAATCTTAGCTGTTATTTGGTATATCAAATCTTTAATCTTGGTGACCTGGCTCAGAAAGGAGCAGTAACATAAACAGCATTTCGTCAGTTTTCTGTCTCAGCCAAAACTCACCTGCATTTTAGGGCAATGATCCAATCAGTTTATAGAAAAATGTCATGCTTTCCAACAGAAACCTTTTGGCATATTTGTTTGGAAAGTCATGTATGTATATGAAAACATCTAAATTGCTGTTTTTTTGAGTATTTGTAGTCTATGCTTAACTGTCCAGCTTTCCTGTTGTGTTTAATAATATAAAACACAGATTTTATGTGTAATTTGGTTTTTTCAAACACATGAAATGTTCTTTCCTTACCGCTAGTCTATTATGGAAAAAAAAAAAAGACTAGTGATCTAATGGCATTTTGGTTATTTAGACTCTTTTTGTAGGTATGCAGATGATGTTTCTTTAATTTAACAAGGCATTTAGCATCAGTTCAATACACAAGAGCTATCTGCCTTCCCATTTAAGATAAATATAATAAGATATATAGTTTTATTTTAAATTCTCAACTACACACCTTTAGAAAGTATCAAATGAGACTAATTCTGAAAAATATCTTTGAGAAATTTTTTAAAAGCATAATGCTATCAAGTAATTCCAGGAGATACTTTATAACATATCTCAGACATCAGATTAACAATACATATTAAGAGCTCTGAGCAGTACTGCATTAAAGAAACCCAGGGACTTCCCTGGAGGTGCAGCGGTTAAGAATCCACCTGCCAATGCAGGGGACATGGGTTCGAGCCCTGATCCAGGGACATCCCACATGCCTTGGAGCAACTAAGCCCATGCACCACAACTACTGAAACCCACGTGCTTAGAGCCCGTGCTCTGCAACAAGAGAAGCCACCGCAATGAGAAGCCCGTGCACCGCAAGGAAGAGTAGCCCCTGCTCACCACAACTAAAGAAAACCTGTGCACAGCAATGAGGACCCAACACAGTTATAAATAAATAAATAAATAAATGAATAAATAAATAAATAAATTTATTAAAGAAAAAAGAAAAGAGACCCATTTCAATACAGAATTATATTTTATGTGAAACAATATTTAAATTAATTTTTCAAATAATACATTTTATATAAATTGACTTCTAGAAGTCATAATGATGCTAATTGGCAAGATTTTAAAGTCCCTTTTAAAATATTCATTTCTCACAATGAGATTTCTTATTTCCTAAAGGACAACACATTTATCATCCTTGTTTAATACTTTCCAAAAATCTTTAAAAATAGAATAGAAACGGTCAATGAAACTTAGATCTGCTTCTTTGAAAAGATAAAAATATTGATAAAACTTTATACTGACTCAAAAGAAAAGGGAGAAGACACAAATAAATATGAAAGAGAAGTTACAACTGACACCACAGAAATAAAAAAGATCTTAAGAGATTACTGCAAAAAATTGTATGCCAGTGAAATAGACAACCTAGAGAAATGAATAAATTCCTAAAAGTGTATATTTTCCCATGACTCAGTCAGAAAATATGGACAGACCAGTTACCAGTAATGAAATTGAATCAGCAACAATAATAATAAACTCCCAACAAACAATAGTCCAGGACCAGACAGCTTCACAGGTGAATTCCACCAAACATTTAAAGAAAAGTTAACACCTATCCTTCTCAAACTATTCCAAAAATTTAAGAGGATGGGATACTTTTGAACTCATTCTATGAAATCATCATCACCCTGCTACCAAAACAAAAGACACCACATAAAAGAAAATTATAGTCCATATCACTGATGAACATAGATGTAAAAATCCTGAAACAAAATATCAGTAAACCAAATTCAATAATACACTAAAAGGATCATACACCATGATCAAGTGAGATTTATCCCAGGGATGCAAATATGTTCGTAGATACATAAATCCATTAATGTGGTACACCACATTAACAAAATGAAGAATAAAATTCACATGATCATTTCAAAAGATGCAGAAGAACGTTTTGACAAAATTCAATATCCATTTATAATAATAAAAAAAACCCTCTCAACAAAATGGGTGTAGAAGAAATACACCTCAACATAAATAAGTCTGTACATGACAAAGCTACAGCCAACATCATAGTCAATGATAAAAAGCTGAAAGCATTTCCTCTAAGATTAGGAACAGGCTGAGGATGCTCACTCTCACCATTTCTATTTAACATAGTATTGGAAGTCCTAGCCACAGCAACCAAACAAGAGAAGTGAAAGGAATCCAAATTGGAAAGGAAGAAGTAAAACTGTCGCTGTGGATTACATAATACTTTATATAGAAAATCCTAAAGATGCCACCAAAACCTATTATAACTAATAATAAAGTTTCAGGATATGAAATTAATATACAGAAATGTATTGCGTTTCTATATATGAGCAACAAACTATCAGAAAGGAAAATTTTAAAAATCCTGTTTACAATTGCATATAAGAGGATAAAATACTTAGTAAATCTAACCAAAGAGGTAAAATACCTGTACTTGGAAAACTATGACACTGATGAAAGAAATTTAGGATGACACAAACAAATGGAAAGATATAGTGCTCTTGGAGTGGAAGAATTAGTCTATATTACCCAAGGCAACCTACAGATTTAATGTGATCCCTATCAAAATACCAATGACATTTTTCACAGAACTGGAAGAAATACTTTTAAAATTTGTAGGGAATCACAAAAGACCCCAAGTAACCAAACAATCTTGAGAAAGAACAAAGCTGGAGGTATCACACTTCCTGGTTTCAAACTATACTACAAAGCCACAGTAATCAAAACAGTATGGTCCTGGGACAAAAACAGACTCATAGATCAGTGGAACAGAATAAAGAGCCCAGAATTACACCCACACTTATATGATCAATTAACCTAGGACAAGGGAGGCAAGATTATACAATGTGGAAAAAGCCTCTTCAGTAAATGATGCTGGGAAAACTAGACAGCTACATGAAAATAATTAAACTGGCCTACTTTCTCATTCCATATATAATATAAAATAGGCTTATTAATTATAATAGTTTTATGTATTTTATTTTAGATATTCTTTACACAAAATAATGCCATGTCCAATGTGTTATTCTTGCTTTTCCTATAACTTTTATTTCCTTTTATTTTATAATTTTTATTGATATATATTTGACATATAATATGTAAATTTAAGGTGTACAACGTGTCCAGTTGATACATTTATATATTGTATTATGATTGCCATTGTAGTGATAATTAACACCTCTATCACTTTACATAGTTATCATATCTTTTTTAGTGGTTCAGTGACTAAGTTCTAGTCTCTTTGCAGGTTTGAGCATTATAATACAATAGTAATGTCTGTATTCACTATTCTTTGTACTCACTATCCATATTCTTTGTATTCACTATTTTTTGTATTCACTATTCTCTACTACTAATTCACCATGCACTGCAATTTGTTCCTTAACCAATGTCTGTCCTATCCCCCGTGTATCATCCCCTGCTAGCTATTATTTTGCTCTGATTTTATGAGTTTGGCTTTTTTACATTCCACATATGTGATATCATACACTACTTGTATTTGTCTGACTTATTTAGGTTAGCATTATGTGCTCAGGATCCATCCATGTTGTTGCAAATGGCAGGATACTCTCATGATTGACTAATATTCCATTTCATATATATACCAAAACTTCTTTACCCATTTATTCATTGATGGGCACTTAAGTTGTTTCTATATCTTGGTTGTTGTGAATAATGCCGTAATAAACATGGTATGCATATATTGCTTTGATATTCTGTTTTCATTTTCTTTGGGTACATATTCAGAAGATGAATCACTGGATGGCATGGTAGATCTATTTTTAATTTTTTGAGGAACCTCCATATTGTTTTGCATAGAGACTGAATGTGTTTATATACCCACCAGTGGTGTACAGGTATTCCCTATTTTCGAAGTCCTCACTAACACTTGTTATCTTTTGTCTTCTTCATGATAGTCATTCTGACTTGTGTGAGGTGATATCTTATTGTGGTTTTGAGTTGCATTTCCCTAATGATTAGTGGTTTTGAGCATCTTTCACCAATCCTGTTGGCCTCAGGATGTCTTCTTTGGAAAATTCTCTTAGTTCCTCTAATATTTGGATTTGGATTGTTTTTTGTTTGTTTGTTTGTTTTGAGCTGTATGAGTTTTTAAAAAATATATTTTGCATATTAACTATTTATCCTATTAATCCCTTATCCAATATATTGTTTCCAAAAATTTTCTCCCATTCCGTAGGTTGCCTTTTCTTTTTATTAATTGTTTCTTTTGCTATGCAGAAGCTTTTAAGTTTGGCATGGCCCCATTTGATGATTTTGCTTTTGTTGTTTGTACTTTTGGTGTCATATCCAAGAAAGCCTTGCCAAGGCCAATATCAAGGAGCTTCTTTCCTATGTTTTCTTCTAGGATTTTTATAATAACAAGTCTTATGTTTCAGTTTTTGATCAATTTTTAGTTAATTTTTATGAGTGCTTTAAGATAGGGGTCCAATTTCATTGTTTTGCATGTATTTAGTTTTACCAGACCATTTGCTGGAAAGACAATTTTTCTTTGTTGGGTGTTCTTGGTTCCCTTGTTAAATAATTGACTGTATTATTGGAGGTTTAATAGTGGGCTCTCTATTCTGTTCCTTTGGTTTTATGTGTTTGATATGTTTCTTTTTATGCCTATTTTTATTACTATAGTATGTAGTATAATTTGAAATCAGGAAGTATGAAACCTTTGGCTTTGGTCTTCTTTCTCAGGGTTGCTTTGGCTATTCAGGGTATTTTATGGTTCCATACAATTTTGGAATTGTTTCTTTCTACTTCTGAAAGAAATGCCATTGGACTTTTTCTAGGGGCTGTCATGAATCTATAGATGGTGTTGGGTAGTGTGGACATTTTAACAATATTCATTCTTTTTTTTTAAATTTTTAATTTAATGTTATTTTTTTTATACATATTCTTATTAGTCATCAATTTTATACACATCAGTGTATACATGTCAATACCAATCACCTAATTCAGCACACCACCATCCCCACCACCCTGTGGCTTTCCCCCCTTGGTGTCCATACATTTGTTCTCTACATCTGTGTCTCAACTTCTGCCCTGCAAACCGTTTCATCTGTATGATCTTTCTAGGTTCCACATACATGCGTTAATATACGATATTTGTTTTTCTCTTTCCAACTTATTTCACTCTGTATTACAGTCTGTAGATCCATCCATGGGTCAACAAATGACCCAATTTCGTTCCTTTTTATGGGTGAGTAATATTCCATTGGATATATGTACCACATCTTCTTCATCCATTCATCTGTCAGTGGGCATTTAGGTTGCTTCCATGACCTGGCCATTGTAAACAGTGCTGCAATGAACATTGCGGGGATGCATGTGTCTTTTTGAATTACGGTTTTCTCTGGGTATATGCCCAGTAGTGGGATTGCTGGATCATATGGTAATCCTATTTTTAGATTTTTAAGGAACCTCCATACTGTTCTCCTTAGTGGCTGTATCAATTTACATTCCCACCAACAGTGCAAGAGGGTTCCCTTTTCTCCACACCCTCTCCAGCATTTGTTGTTTGTAGATTTTCTGATGATGCCCATTCTAACTGGTGTGAGGTGATACCTCATTGTAGTTTTGATTTGCATTTCTCTAATAGTGATGTTGACCAGCTTTTCATGTGCTTCTTGGAGATCTGTATGTCTTCTTTGGAGAAATGTCTAATTAGGTCTTCTGCACAGTTTTGGATTGGGTTGTTTGTTTTTTTAATATAGAGCTGCGTGAGCTGTTTATATATTTTGGAGATTAATCCTTTGTCCATTGATTCATTTGCAAATATTTTCTCCCATTATGAGGGTTGTCTTTTTGTCTTGTTTATGGTTTCCTTTGCTGTGCAAAAGCTTTGAAGTTTCATTAGGTCCCATGTGTTTATTTTTGTTTTTATTTCCATTACTCTAGGAGGTGGGTCAAAAAGGATCTTGCTGTGATTTATGTCATAGAGTGTTCTTCCTATGTTTTTCTCTAAGAGTTTTATAGTGTCTAGTCTTACATTTAGGCCTTTAATCCATTTTGAGTTTATTTTTGTGTATGGTTTTAGGGAGTGTTTTATTTTCATTCTTTTACATGTAGCTGTTCAGTTTTCCCAGCACCACTTGTTGAAGAGGCTGTCTTTTCTCCATTGTATATTCTTGCCTCCTTTATCAAAAATAAGGTGACCATATGTGTGTGGGTTTATCTCTGGGCTTTCTATCCTGTTCTCTTGATCTGTATTTCTGTTTTTGTGCCAGTACCATACTGTCTTGATTACTGTAGCTTTGTAGTATAGTCTGAAGTCCAGGAGGCTGATTCCTCCAATTCCATTGTTCTTTCTCAATGTTGCTTTGGCTATTTGGGTTCTTTTGTGTTTCCATACAAATTGTGAAATTCTTTGTTCTAGTTATGTGAAAAATGCCATTGGTAGTTTCATAGGGATTGCATTAAATCTGTAGATTGCTTTGGGTGGTAGAGTCATTTTCAAAATGTTGATTCTTCCAATCCAAGAACATGGTATATCTCTCCATCTCTTTGTATCATCTTTAATTTCTTTCATCAGTGTCTTATAATTTTCTGCATACAGGTTTTTTGTCCCTTTAGGTAGGTTTATTCCTGGGTATTTTATTCTTTTTGTTGAAATGGTAAATGGGAGTGTTTCCTTAATTTCTCTTTCAGATTTTTCATCATTAGTGTATAGGAATGCAAGAGATTTCTGTGCATTAGTTCTGTATCCTGCTACTTTACAAATTCATTGATTAGCTCTAGTAGCTTTCTGCTAGTATCTTTAGGATTCTCTATGTATAGAATCATGTCATCTGCAAACAGTGACAGCTTTACTTCTTCTTTTCCAATTTGGATTCCTTGTATTTCTTTTTCTTCTCTCATTGCTGTGGCTAAAACTTCCTAAACAATGTCAAATAATAGTGGTGAGAGTGGACAAACTTGTCTTGTTCCTGATCTTAGAGGAAATGCTTTCAGTTTTTCATCACTGAGAATGATGTTGACTGTGGGTTTCTCATATATATGGCCCTTATTATGTTGAGGTAAGTTCCCTCTATGCCTACTTTCTGGAGTGTTTTTATCATAAATCGTTGTTGAGTTTTGTCAAAAGCTTCTTCTGCATCTATTGAGATGATCATGTTGTTTTTCTCCTTAAATTTGTTAATATAATGTATCACATTGATTGATTTGCGTATTTTGAATAATCCTAGGATTCCTGGGATAAACCCCACTTGATCATGGTGTATGATCCTTTTAATGTGTTGTTGGATTCTGTTTCCTAGTATTTTGTTGAAGATTTTTACATCTGTGTTCATCAGTGATATTGGCCTTTATTTTTCTTTCTTTGTGACATCTTTGTCTGGCTTTGGTATCAGGGTGATGACGGTCTTGTAGAATGAGTTTTGGAGTGTTCCTCCCTCTGCTATATTGGAAGATTTTGAGAATGATAGGTGTTAGCTCTACTCTAAGTGTTTGATAGAATTTGCCTGTGAGGCCATCTGGTCCTGGGCTTTTGTTTGTTGGAAGACTTTTTTTTTTTTACATCTTTATTGGAGTATAATTGGTTAACAATGGTGTGTCAGTTTCTGCTTTATAACAAAGTGAATCAGTTATACATATACATTTGTTACCATATCTCTTCCCTCTTGCGTCTCCCTCCCTCCCACCCTCCCTATCCCACCCCTGTAGGTGGTCATAAAGCACCGAGCTGATCTCCCTGTGCTATGCGGCTGCTTCCCACTAGCTATCTATTTTACATTTGGTAGTGTATATGCCACTCTCTCTCTTTGTCACAGCTTACCCTTCCCCCTCCCCACATCCTCAAGTCCATTTTCTAGTAGGTCTGTGTCTTTATTCCTGTCTTACCCCTAGGTTCTTCATGACATTTTTTTTTTCTTAAACTCCATATATATGTGTTAGCATATGGTATTTGTCTTTCTCTTTCTGACTTACTTCACTCTGTATGACAGACTCTAGGTCCATCCACCTCATTACAAATAGCTCAATTTCATTTCTTTTTATGGCGGAGTAATATTCCATGGTATATATGTGCCACATTTTCTTTATCCATTCATCCGATGATGGACACTTAGGTTGTTTCCATCTCCGGGCTTTTGTAAATAGAGCTGCAATGAAAATATTGGTACATGACTCTTTTTGAATTATGGTTTTCTCAGAGTATATGCCCAGTAGTGGGATAGCTGGGTTATATGGTAGTTCTCTTTGTAGTATTTGAGGAACCTACATACTGTTCTCCATAGTGGCTGTACCAATTCACATTCCCACCAGCAGTGCAAGGGTGTTCATTTTCTCCACACCCTCTCTAGCATTTTTTGTTTCTAGATTTTTTAATGATGGCCATTCTGACTGGTGTGAGGTGATATCTCATTGTAGTTTTGATTTGCATTACTCTAATGATTAATGATGTTGAGATTTCTTTCATGTGTTTGTTGGCAATCTGTATATCTTCTTTGGAGAAATGTCTATTTAGGTCTTCTGCCCATTTTTGGATTGGGTTGTTTGTTTTTTTCTAATTGAGCTGCATGAGCTGCTTATAAATTTTAGAGATTAATCCTTTGTCACTTGCTTCATTTGCAAATATTTTCTCCCATTCTGAGGGTTGTCCTTAGGTCTTGTTTATGGTTTCCTTTGCTGTGCAAAAACTTTGAAGTTTAATTCGGTCCCATTTGTTTATTTTTGTTTTTATTTCCATTACTCTAGGAGGTGGATCAAAAAAGATGTTGCTGTGATTTATGCCTCCTTTGTCCTAGATTAGTTGACTGTAGTTGTGTGGGTTTGTCTCTGGGCTTTCTATCTTTTTTCCATTGATCTATGTTTCTGTTTTTGTGCCAGTACCATATTGTCTTGATTACTGTAGCTTTGTAGTGTAGTCCGAAGTTACGGAGTCTGATTCCTTCAGCTCCTTTTTTTTCCCTCAACATTGATTTGGCTATTCAGGGTCTTTTCTGTGTCCATAGAAAGTTTAAGACTTTTTGTTTTAGTTCCATGAAAAATGCCATTGGTAATTTGATAGAGATTGCATTGAATCTGTAGATTACTTTGGGTAATATAGTCATTTTCAGAATATTGATTCTTCCAATCCAGGAACATGGTATATCTCTCTATCTATTGGTGTCATCTTTAATTTGTTTCATCAGTGTCTTATAGTTTTTTGCATATAGGTGTTTTGTCTTCCTAGGTAGGTTTATTCCTAGGTAGTTTATTCTTTTTTTTGCAATGGTAAATGGGAGTGTTTTCTTAATTTCTCTTTCAGATTGTTCATCATTAGTGTAAAGAATGCAAATGAGTTGTATGCATTAATTTTGTATCCTGTAACTTTACCAAATTCATTGATTAGCTCTAGTAGTTTTCTGGTGGCATCTTTAGGATTTTCTATGTATAGTTTCATGTCTTGTGCAAACAGTGACAGTTTTACTTCTTTTCCAATTTCCAATTTCTAAATGTTTGATAGAATTCACCTGTGAAGCCGTCTGGTCCTCGGCTTTTGTTTGTTGGAAGATTTTTAATCACAGTTTCAATTTCAGTACTTGTGATTGGTCTGTTCATATTTTCAACTTCTCTCTGGTTCAGTCTTGGAAGGTTATACCTTTCTAAGAATTTGTCTATTTCTTCCAGGTTGTCCATTTTATTGGCATAAAGTTGCTTGTAGTAGTCTCTTAGGATGCTTTGTATTTCTGGGTTGTCTTTTATAACTTCTCCTTTTTCATTTCTAATTTTATTTATTTGAACCCTCTCCTTTTTCTTTATGAGTCTGGCTAATGATTTATCAATTTTTTTTATATGCTCAAAGAACAAGCTTTTAGTTTTATTGATATTTGCTGCTGTTTTCTTTGTTTCTATTTCATTTATTTTTGCTCTGATCTTTATGGTTTCTTTCTTTCTCCTAACCTTGCGTTTTGATTGTTCTTCTTTCTCTACTTCTAAGGTTAGATTGTTCATTTGAGATTTTTCTTGTTTCTTGAGGTAGGCTTTTATAGCTATAAACTTCCCTCTTCGAACTGCTTTTGCTGCATCCCATAGGTTTTGGATCATTGTGTTTTCAGATCGTCGTGTTTTCATTATCATTTTTCTGTAGGTATTTTTTGATTTCTTCAGTGATCTCTTGGTTATTTAGTAACATATTGTTTAACCTCCATGTGGTTTTTCTTTTACATTTTTTTCCCTGTAATTGATTTCTAATCTCATAGTGTTGTGGTCAGAAAAGTTGCTTGATATGCTTTCAGTTTTCTTAAATTTACTGATGCTTGATTTGTGACCCAAGGTGTGATCTGTCCTGGAGAACGTTCCATGCGCACTTGAGAGGAATGTGTAATCTGCTGTTTTGGGATGGAATGTCCTATAAATATCAATTAAATCTATCTGGTCTATTGTGTCATTTAAAGCTTGTGTTTCCTTATTTATTTTCATTTTGGATGATCTGTCCCCCAATATTATTGTGTTACTCTTGATTTTCTCATTTATGGCTGTTAGCAGTTGCCTTATGTATTGAGGTGCTCCTATGTTGGGTGCATATATATTTATAATTGTTATATCTTCTTCTTGGATTGATCCCGTGATTATTATGTAGTGTCCTTCCTTGTCTCTTGTAACATTCTTTATTTTAAAGTATATTTTGTCTGATATGAGAATTGCTACTCCAGCTTTCATTTGATTTCCATTTGCATGGAATATCTTTTTCCATCCCCTCACTTTCAGTCTGTATGTGTCCCTAGGTCTGAAGTGGGTCTCTTGTAGACAGCATATATATGGGTCTTGTTTTTGTATCCATTCATCAATCCTGTGTCTTTTGGTTGGAGCATTTATTCCTTTCACGTTTAAGGTAGTTATTGATATGTATGTTCCTTTGACCATTTTCTTAATTGTTTTGTATTTCGTTTTGTAGGTTCTTTTCTTCTCTTGCGTTTCCCACTTAGAGAAGTTCCTTTAGCATTTGTTGTAGAGCTGGTTTGGTGGTGCTGAATTCTCTTAGCTGTTGCTTGTCTGTAAAGCTTTTGATGTCTCCATCAAATCTGAATGAGATCCTTGCCATGTAATCTTGGTTGTAGGTTGTTCCCTTTCATCACATTAAGTATATCATGCCACTCCATTCTGTCTTGTAGAATTTCTTCTGAGAAATCAGCTCTTAACGTTATGGGAGTTCCCTTGTGTGTTATTTGTCATTTTTCCCTTGCTGCTTTTAATACTTTTTCTTTGTCTTTAATTTTTGCCAGTTTGATTACTGTGTGTCTCGGTATGTTTCTTCTTGGATTTATCCTGTATGGGACTCGCTGCGCTTCCTTGACTTGGGTGGCTATTTCCTTTTCCATGTTAGGGAAGTTTTTGACTGTAATCTCTTCAAATATTTTCTTGGGCCCTTTCTTTTTGTCTTCTTTTTCTGGAACGCCTATAATTCGAATGTTGGTGTTTATAATGTTGGACCAGAGGTCTCTCAGGCTGTCCTCAATTCTTTTCATTCTTTTTTCTATATTGTGCTATGTGGTAGTTATTTCCACTCTTTTATATTCCAGGTCACTTATCCATTCTTCTGCCTCAGTTATTCTGCTATTGATTCCTTCTAGCGAATTTTAAATTTCATCTATTGTGTTGTTCATCATTGTTTGTATGCTCTTTAGTTCTTCTAGGTCCTTGTTAAACATTTCTTGTATTTTCTCCATTCTATTTCCAAGATTTTGGATCACCTTTACTATCATTACTTTGAATTATTTTTCAGGTAGACTGCCTATTTCCTCTTCATTTGTTTGTTCTGGTTTGATTTTACCTTGCTCCTTCATCTTCTGCATATTTCTCTGTCTTCCCATTTTCCTTAACTTACTATGTTTGGGGTCTCCTTTACCCAGGCTGGAGGTTTGTAGTTCCCGTTGTTTTAGGGGTCTGCCCTCAGTGGGTAAGGTGGTTCAGTGGCTTGTGTAGGCTTCCTGTTGGAGGGGACTGGTGTCTGTGTTCTGGTGGATGAGGCTGTATCTTGTCTTTCTGGTGGGCAGGATCACATCCGGTGGTGTGTTTTGGGGTGTATGTGACCTTATTATGATTTTAAGCATCCTCTCTGGTAATGGGTGGGGTTGTGTTCCTGTCTTGTTAGTTGCTTTGCATAGGGTGTCCAGCACTGTAGCTTGCACGTCATTGAGTGTAGCTGGGTCTTAGTGTTGAAATGGAGATCTCTGGGAGAACTTTCACCGTTTGATATTATGTGGAGCCAGAGGTGTCTGGTGGACCACTGTCCTGAACTGAGCTGTTCCATATCAGAGGCATGGGCGTGAGACCTGGTTGGAGCACCAAGATCCTATCAGCCACATGGCTCAGAAAAAAGGGTGAGAAAAAGAAAGAAAGAAAGAAGAAAATAAGATAAAATAAAGTTTTTGTAATGAAATATACAAAATTTTTTTTTAAAATTTTTAAATAATTTAAAAAAAGGAAGAAAGAATGTAAGAAGAGAGCAACCAAACGAAAAAACAAATCCACCAGTGATAACCAGTGCTGAATACTATACTTAAAAAAACACACAAAAACCAAAAAAAACGGACAGACAGAACCCTAGGACAAATGGTAAAAGCAAAGCTATATAGACAAAATCACACAAAGAAGCATACACATACACACTCACAAAAAGAGAAAAAGGAAAAGTATACATATATGTATATGTAAATATATATATATATATATATATATAGGAAGATAGCAACGAAATCAATAAACAAATCTACCAATGATAATAAACTCTAAATTTTAAAGTAAGATAAACATAAAACCAAAAACAAATTAGTTACAGAAAGCAAACCCCAAGTCTACATTTGCTGCAAAAGTCCACCACAATTTTGGGATGATTCATTGTCTATTCCATTATTCCAGAGTTGCAGGGTAGATCAAGTTGATTGTGGGGATCTAATATGCTGCTCCTGAGGCTGCTGGGAGAAATTTCCCTTTCTCTCCTTTGTTTGCATAGCTCCTGAGGTTCAGCTTTGAATTTGGCCCTGCCTCTGCCTGTAGGTCGCCTGAGGGAGTCTGTTCTTCTCTCAGACAGGACGGGATTAAAGTAGCAGCTGAGTAGAGGGCTCTGGCTCACTCAGGCCAGGGGGAGGGAGGGTTATGGAATGTGGGATGAACCTGCGGTGGCAGAGGCCGGTGTGACATTGCAACAGCCTGAGGCGTGCCATGTGTTCTCCTGGGGAACTTGTCCCTGGATCACAGGACCCTGGCAGTGGCAGGCTGCACAGGCTCCTGGGAGGGGAAGTATGGATAGTGACCTGTGCTTGCACACAGGCTTCTTGGTGGCTGTAGCAGCAGCCTTAATATTTCATGCCCATCTCCGGTGTCCGTGCTGATAGCCACAGGTCCAGCCTGTCTCTGGAGCTCATTTAGGTGGTGCTCTGAATCCCCTCTCCTTGTGCACCCCGAAACAGTGGTCTCTTGCTTCTTAGGCAGGTCCACAGGCAGGTCCAGACTTTTTCCCAGACTCCCTCCCGGCTAGCTGTGGCATACTAGCCCCATTCAGGCTGTGTTCACACAGCCAACCCCCATCCTCTCCCTGGGATCTGATCTCCAAAGCCTGAGCCTCAGCTCCCAGCCCCAACCCGCCCTGGCAATTGAGCAGACAAGCCTCTCAGGCTGGTGAGTGCTGTTTGGTACTGATCCTCTGTGTGGGAATCTCTCCCCTTTGCCCTCTGCACCCTTATTGCTATGGTCTCCTCCGTGGCTCTGAAGCTTCCCCCAGTCACCCCCAGTCTCCACCAGTGAAGGGGCTTCCTAGTGTGTGGAAACTTTTCCTCCTTCACAGCTCCCTCCCAGAGGTGCAGGTCCTGTCCCTATTCTTTTGTCTCTGTGTTTTCTCTTTTCTTTTGCACTACCCAGGTACGTGGGGAGTTTCTTGCCTTTGGGAAGTCTGAGGTCTTCTGCCAGCTTTCAGTAGGTGTTCTGTAGGAGTTATTCCACATGTAGATGTATTTTATGTATTTGTAGGGAGGAAGGTGATCTCCACGTGTTACCCCTCCAGCATCTTGAAGGTCTCTCAGTATTAATTTTTCTTTCAGTGTTTGGTAGAATTCACCAGTGAAGTCATCTGATCCTGGGTTTTTCTGTGTTGTGAGATATTTGGTTACTTATTCAATCTATTTATTTATTATTTGTCTGTTCATATTTTCTATTTCATCCTGAATAAGTCTTGGCAAGATTGTGCATTTCTAGGAATTCATCCATTTCTTTTAGGCTATGTAATTTGTTGGCATATAGTACTCTTTTATCCTATGTGTGTTTGTTGTATCAATTGTAAGATCTCTTTTATTTTTATTTATTTGAATCTTTTCTCTCTCTCTTTTTTTAGTCCAGCTAGAGATTTATCTCTTTTGTTTATCTTTCTGAAAAACGTGAACTTAGTTTTGTTGATCCTTTTTTTTTTTTGGTACATGGGCCTCTCACTGTTGTGGCCTCTCCCATTGCGGAGCACAGGCTCTGGACGCGCAGGCTCAGCGGCCATGGCTTATGGGCCGAGCCACTCTGCAGCATATGGGATCTTCCCGGACCGGGGCATGAACCCATGTCCCCTGCATCAGCAGGCGGACTCTCAACCACTGCGCCACCAGGGAAGCCCTGTTGATCCTTTTTAATAGTTGTACTTCTGGTCTCTAATTTATTTTCACTTTAATCTTTATTATTTCCTTCCTTCTGATACTTTTGGGCTTATTTTTCTTTTTTCTTTTATCTAGTTCCTTCAGGTATAGTTAAGTTGTTTACTTGAGACCTTTCTAATTTTTTAATATATGTATTTATCACTATAAACTCCTTTTAGAACTGTTTTTGCAGCATCCCATAGGATATGATATGTGTGCTTTCATTTTCATTTGTTTCAAGATAATTTTTTATTTCCCTTTTAATTTCATCTTTGAAACATTGGTTGTTCAGAAATGTGTTGTTTAATTTCCACGTATCCGTAGATTTTTCTGCTTTCTTTTTTTAATATTTTTTACTTTTTGACTTCTAGTTTCATACCATTGTGGTCAGAAAAGATTTTGGTATGATTTCAGTCCTCTTAAATTTGTTTTGTCTTATTTTGTGTCCTGTCTTATTATCTATCCTGGAGAATGTTTCACATGCACTGGAAAAGAGTGCGTAGTCTGCTGCTGTTGGATAGGATGTTCTGTATATATCTGTTACGTCCATTTGCTGTAAAGAGTGGTTCAATCCCAATGTTTCTTTGTGGATTTTCTGTTTGGATGATCTATCCTTTGCTGATAATGGGGTGTGAGTTTCCCTACCATTATGGTATTGTCTTTTATCGCTTCAGATCTGTTAGTATTTGCTTAATATATTCAGGTGCTTCAATGTTGGGTGCATATAGATTTACAATTATATCTTCTTGATATATTGACCCCTTTATCATCATATAATGACCTAGCTTGTCTCTCGTTACCAGTTTTGGTTTAAAGTCTATTTTGAGCAATATAAGTATGGCCAACCCTGCTTTCATTTGATTTCCACTTGCCTGGAATACCATCTTCCATCCCTTCACTTTGAGCCTATGTGTGTCTTTACAGCTGAAATGAGTCTCCTGTAGGCAGCATATAGTTGGGTCTTATTTATTTATCTTTTGTGTATCTAATTACTCTATGCCTGTTGATTGGTGGATTTTGTTTTATTTTATTTTATTTTTTTCCTTTTGGCACTGGCCAGTTCCCCAGGATACAATATTGAGTACAGCCAGTAAGAGCCAGTAGTCTTGTCTTCTTCCCAATAGCAGTGAGGTTGGGAGGGGTGGGAATTACTAATATTTCATCACTGTGTGTTATGTTTCTGTAGGTTCTTGTTTTTGAAACTCAGTGTCAGTAAATGAAGTGTCTTTCTATTTAAAGTTTTTATGAGATTCTTTTCATTGATGGATTTTTAATTTTATCGTATGTTTTTGCATTTCCTCAAATCATCATATGATTTTTCTAATTTTCTTGTGTGTTTTTATGTGGTAAATTTCATTGGTTGATTTCCAAATGTTGTATTCTTGGAGTCCCGAATATTTAGCCTCTGATTTATTCCCAGAAGTAGTTTAAGTCCCCCTGGAAAATACCAGCCAAACCCATAAAGGTTTCCCTCTAAAAGCTTCTTTCCTCTCTGGAATGTTAGTACCTTTAATTTGGTTTGCTTACACAATTCTTTCTACCTTTAAAATTTATTTTAAAATAATTTATTTGGATTTTTAAAGCTGTTCTGTGTGGAAGTTTTGGACTGTTGTGAATGATGTGTCGGCCTGTTGTGAACTGCTTGATCCTATCCAGAAGCACAGTGTCTGTTTATTTAATTTTAACAAATACTTATGTATTTTTAACATATAGGTTGATAACTAGACTTTTTTATTTTTCATGGAATGCCTAGTCTAATGATCATATATTACCTTTTAGAACTTTGAAAGAATACTATCCAGGTAATTAACAATAAAGATAACACATCTACTATTCTCAACAATTTTATTAATTGTAATTTTTATAGTCATTTTCCAAAAGGGAGAACTAAATACAAGAATATAAGTGACCTGTACAATAATTCAAACAATGAGTAGGAAAAGTGTGACAATTTCTTAAAATAGGACAACAGTGAAGTTTTCTGCATTGATTGACTTTCATGAATTATTTCTCTGTAGCATGTAATGCTGTTTGACAGCATTTTGCCCACAGTAAAACTTCTTTTAAAATTGGAGTCAGTTATCTCAAACTCTGCCACTGCTTTATCAACTAAGTTTATATAATATTTTAAATTCTTTGTCAACAGTCTTAACAATTTCTTCACCAAGAGGAGATTCCATCTCAAGAAACTACTTTCTTTGCTCAGCCATAAGAAGTAACTTCTCATCCACTGAAGTTTTATCATGTGATTGCAGCTGTTCAGTTACACCTTTGGGCTCTACATCTATTTCTCATTCTCTTACTGTTTCCACCACCTCTGCAGTTACTTCCTCCACTGCAGTCTTGAACCCTTCAAAATCATCCATGAAGGTTAGAATCAAATTAGTCCAAATTCTGCTAATGTTCATATTTTGACCTCTTCCCGTGAATCAGGAATTTTCTTAATAGCATCTAAAACGGTAAATCCTTTCCAGAAGGTTTTGAATTTACTTTTGCCATATTCGTCAGAGGAATCACCCATCTATTGCAGTTATAGCGTTATGAGATGTATTCCTTAAATAATAAGACTTGAAAGACAAAATTACTCCTTGATCCATGGGCTGCAGAATGGATGTTGTATTAGCAGGCATGAAAACAACATTAATTTCATTATACATCTCCATCAGAGCTTTTGGGTGACCAGGTGCCTTGTTGATGAGTAGTAATATTTTGAAAGGATTTTTTTTTTTTTTTCTGAGCAGTAGACCTGAACAGTCGGCTTAAAATACTCAGTAAACTGTATTGTAAACAGATGTGCTGTCATCCTGGCTTTGTTGTTCCATTTATAGAGCACAGGCAGAGTGGATTTAGCATAATTTAGGGCTCTTGGATTTTCAGATTGGCAGATGAGCATTGACTTCAACGTAAAGTCACCAGCCTCTAACAAGAATCAGCCTGTAGTTTGAATCTTTGAAGCCATGCATTGACTTCTCCTCTCTAGCTATGAAAGTCATAAATGTCATCTTTTTCCAATATAAGGCCATTTCATCTACACTGAAAATCTGTTGTTTAGCCACCTTAATTAATTACCTTAGCTAGATCTTCTGGATAGCTTATTGTAGCTTCTACATCAGCACTTGCTACCTTACCTTGCACTTTTATATTATGGAGATGGCTTCTTTCCTTAAATCTCATGAACCAACCTCTGCTAGCTTCAGAGTTTTTTTCTGCAGTTTCCTCAGCTCTCTCAGACTTCACAGAATTGAAGAGAGTTAAGACCTTGCTCTGGATTAGGCTTTGGCTTAATTGAATGTTGTGGTTAGTTTGATCTACCCAGACCACTAAAACTTTCTTTATATCAGCAATAAGACTGTTTCTCTTTCTTATCATTCATGTATTCACTGGAGTAGCACTTTTAATTTCCTTCAAGAACTTTTCATTTGCATTTATAACTTGGCTTAACTGTTTAGTGCAAGAGGCCTAGCTTTCAGACTATCTCAACTTTTTTTTAAAAAAATTATTTATTTATTTATTTGGCTGTGCTGGGTCTTAGTTGTGGCACATGCAATCTTTGATCTTCAGTGAGACATGAAAGAGCTTTAGTTGTGACATGCGGGATCTTTTAGTTGCAGCATGCGAACTCTTAGTTGTGGCATGTGGGATCTAGTTCCCTGACCAGAGATTGAACCTCGGCCTCCTGCATTGGGAGCATGGAGTCTTAATCACTGGACCACCAGGGAAGTCCCAGACTATCTCAACTTTTGACTTGCTTTCCTCACTACACTTAATTATTTCTAGCTTTTCATTCAAAGTGAAAGATGTGTGACTCTTCCTTTCACTTGAACACTTGGAGGCCATTGTAGGATTATTAATTGGTCTAATTTCAATATTCTTGTGTCTCAGGGAATAGGGAGTCTTAAAGAGAGGGAGAGAGATGGGGATGGGGAGTGACCAGTCAGTGGAGCAATCAGAATATATACAACATTTATTGATTAATAATAATGGGCATTGGTTTGGGGTGCCCCCAAGCAATTACAATAGTAACGTCAAAGATCACTGATCTCAGATCACCTTAAAAAATATAATAATAATTTAAAAGTTGGAAATATTGTGAGAAGTACCAAAATATGACACAGACACAAAATGAGCAAATGCTATTGGAAAAATGGCAATGATAGACTTGCTTTATGCAGGTTTGCCACAAACCTTCAATTTGTAAAAAATGCAAAATCGGTGAAGTGCCATAAAGTGAAGTACAATTAAAAAGGTGTACTTGTAGTAGGTGTTCAGTAAGTATGGGTTGAATGAATAAACACTAGAAACTTAATTCAACATAGCCAAAATTAAGAGCCCACTGTGATTCAAACAAGTTAAAAAGTTATAGCCCTTAATTTCAAAGAGCTGGAGAGATAGACAACTAATTATAATATGCTTTCACGTTATATATTGGCTGAAAAGAAGCAAAAGTATCATGATCTACTAATGAAAAGAAATTATTACTGAAAAATTGAGAAAGTTTTAAATGTTACAGGCATTGAGATCAAACCAAGATTTCTGACTTGTATTCTATTCCTCTGTCTAGTATATACCTTTCATTTTGTTTCTAAATAGTTAAATAGGATTTTATATATGTATATAAAATAGAATTTTATATATATAAAAATATATATTTAAATATATAAATATATATATTTAAACATATAAATATATATAAATAGGATCTTATACATATATGTGTATATATATATATATGTGTGTATATATATATATATATAAAATCCTATTTGTATATACATAGTCTAGTCCTAGTCTGATGGTATTTGTCTCTTAATTAGAGTATTTAGAATATTACTTTTTAAAATTTAGATTTTAGGGGCTTCCCTGGTGTTGTAGTGGTTAAGAATCCACCTGCTAATGTAGGGGACAAGGGCTCGAGCCCTGGTCCAGGAAGATCCCACATGCCGCGGAGCAACTAATCCCATGCACCACAACTACTGATCCTGTGCTCTAGAGCCTGCGAGCCACAACTACTGAGCCCTTGCACCACAACTACTGAAGCCCACATGCCTAGAGCCTGTGCTTTGCAACAAGAGAAGCCACCGCAATGAGAAGCCCGTGCACTGCAATGAAGAGTAGCCCCTGCTTGCCGCAACTAGAGAAAGCCTACGTGCAGCAATGAAGACCCAACGCAGCCAAAAAATAAAATAAATTAAATTTAAAAAAATAAAATTTAGATTTTAGTTTTTTAGAGCAGTTTAAAGTTCACAGAAAAATTGAAGGAAAAGTTCAGAGGTTTCCCATATGCCTTCCCCCTCCTACACATGCATAGCCTCCCCCATTAGTCTATTTACGTTTAATTTAATTTTTGACATACTAAAGTTTGGCAGTTATATTCATTGAGCAGTTAAAGTTTTTAATTCCATTTTATTTCTGGCTTTCATTGTTTATGTTGAGAAGACATTTGTCAATTTTATTTTTTTCCTTTGAAGGTGATGATAATTTTTCTTCTGTGATTGGTTTTTTTAATTGTCCTTGTATTATAGCATTATTTGAATTTCCTGTTGCTTCTTTGTATTTATATTGCTAATAATCCTTAAATCTGTGATTTAATTTTTCCCATTTTGAAAAAAAAATTGGCTTTTGCCTCTTAATATATTGCTCACATCCTGTTCATTTTTTGTGGTAATCCAATTACTCATATGCTAGATATTTTTATTACACCCCACATGTCTCCTATGTTCTTTTAATTTTTTTCTATTTATTGTTTCATTATCTTCATGTTTCAGTTCATGAATTATTTTCTTATCTATTTTGCACTACATTAATTCCCTTTTCAGATCTAGAATTTCAATTTGGGTCTTTTTTTAATAATTTCTATTTCTCTTTTGAGAATTCCTATTTGTTCAGTTATTGCAAACATATTTTCCTTTGTATTCTTGAGCCAAGTTATTGTATATAATATACTTTAAAATATTTGTCTTTTGATTAAAATATCTGGGTAATCTCAGAATTGTTTCTTATGTAACTTTTCCCTGAGTTGTGTTTGACATTTTCCCCATTTTTTTTCTTATCTTTAGTGACATTTGTGTTTTATGTTCGATATTTTGAGTGATATCTTTCTCCAAAGACTTTTTTATTTGTTTTTATTTTTTGTAGTCATTTAACCTGGTTGAACTCAGTTTGAAGTCTGTCTCCCTTGCAATTCAAAGAGGTCTCTGATCTGTTTCTCTAGACTTAGCTTGGCTTTTTGGAGTTTATTCATGCATGTAGTTCAGGGATCAGCCAGAAATTTACATCCAATTTAAATGCAGAATTTGGGGATAAGGAGATATTAGCAGAGTTTTAACCCCATATTTGCTCTTTATTTTTATTATTTATTTTTTTCTACTTTTATTTCTATTTATTTTTATTCTACTTTATTTTTTGTTTTCCTCTTGTACCATCTACTTTGCCTGGCTTTTATATTCCCAATACTCAGTTCTCCCTGTCTTCTAATTATGATTTATAATTTTGATATAGAGAAATTGAAATTCTGGTGCAGTCTTTCAAATGCTACTTTTATACTTATTGGGAATTCAAAATTTAGATTTCTGAGTATTTAAACTCATTCATATTTCTATTTATTTGACAAACATAAAATGAAACCTCCCATGTACCAGACAACTTATTAGTTATTATGAATGCAGTGATAAATAGGAAACTAATCTTCATCCTTAAGGATTGGATCACATGCAAAAACCATCACAATGCAATCTATATAATGCATCATATCCCACACTATTTACGACTGATAGGTAAAATGTCCTAGTGCCCCCCTCAAATTTTATCTTATAGAAAATAGTTTGTTATTATTTTTGTTGTTGTTTTTAACTGTGGATTCAATCACAAATCCTTTAAGATAGACTTAGCATTTCCCGTGGATCTTTTCTTTCTCTTTCTAAAAGAATCCCTGTGGATATCTCTCATTAAAACCTTTTTACAAGGATTTTGCACATCACATAATATATACTCCCATTGTCAGCCTTTAACCCAATTCTGTTTTTATACTCACAAAATCACCTTGTGCTGTTCTCACATAATGCTGAAGTGATTGAAATGTTGGCAGTTCATTTATTATGATTTTAACACTTTGAAAGGATTTATAAAAGATGTTAGAAGCTCTAGAATGTTAACACTCAAATCTCACTCTCCTTCTAACTAAGCTAATACGTGTACACATTTCTGCAAGGTCGACTACAGGAGAGTATCAAGTCAGTGAGAAGGGAATTGAAAATTGTCTCAAAGATAGCAAAAACCACAGCAACAATACCCTAAGGCCAGTACTTCAAATAGAAGCAATCATCAACTAGTCCCAATGAATCCATTCATCATTTCTTTCACCAAGGAGTGCAGGGACTGTTTCTTATATGTCTTTATGCTCTCGGTCCCTAGCTAAGTTTTACTTTCAGAGCAGGAGTTAGGAAGTATCTTTTGCCCTAAAAATGACAGCCTACTATGTGTATCAAACTGAGATTGGTAGGTGAGAGTTATGAGTAAATGATATTATTCTTGTCCTCAAGGAATTCACAAAATTGAGAAAGACAGGCAAATAAGCTAAACATTAAGGGTGATTATATAAATGTGATTGTGATCTGATAAACAGGGTACTGTGGGAGAAGAGTGAAGGATCAACCTTGACCTTTAAAAAAGTGGTTCCAACAAATATAAGTCATGAATGAGAAAGGAGGAAATTTTCAACTGAACTAGGGAGAAGGAAGTCCTTGATTACAACCCAAACCAATGTATAAATAGCACAGAAGCAAGAAAGAGCAGGACCTTTTAAGGGAACTTTCAGCAATTCTGTATGTTGGGAAATCAGCCAGCATCAGGTAAAAATGATTTATAGATTTTATTCTTTAGGTGATATGGAATGATATGCCTACTTTATGTAGGAAAAAATTTCTGAAAGTGTGATGACACTTCTCTTTGCTTACTCAGCACTTATTCTCACCATACCCCTAGTTACATCCTTATACAACTCTTATTTTATTCAGTTACCTACTTTTTAAAACATTGTCATTTTGGTTGAGGGAGGTAAATCTGATTCTAGCAGGGATAAATCTCAATTGTTCTAAATATCCAGGACTTCCCAAATTTTATTTTTTAATCATCACACACATGCAATAAGATAGAATTTCAGGATACATTAGGGTAAATGACTGAAGCTTCTCTCAGTAGGAAGCTCCATTGACTAGGCTCTGTTCAGCCCCTCTGAGCATGGAAGACCCAATAGATCATTGCACCTATGATGCCGTCACAGCATTTCATTTGGGAATGATTCCTCTAAACAGTTTACATTAATTGTGTCTCTCTGAGTCATGAGCCCGTGACTGAAGTCATTTAACACAAGCATTACCTTACTGTCCGTTATTCTTTCAGAAGTAGACACATGGCCAGTGCTTGGCAATATTACACTAAAGGGATCAATTGGAGGAAAGACTTATGCTTTCTTTTGTGCATCAAGGTATTCTATAGCCCTTGTTGATATGCACAGCCATCTCATAATCATGAAGGGCACCAAAAACGAAGAAGTTAACATATAGAAGACAGAAAGGAGAAGCAGGATCTTTGAGCAAATAGCAAAGCAGCTGAATTAGCCACCCTGAAGCCTAACTTCATACAGTAACAATCAAATAAAATGCTTTAAACCTACGATGTTCAAGTCCAAAAGCACATGCAATGGCCACCAGAGCCTCTTTATATTAATGCCAAGTTTTTACATCAAATGTTGTAAGGAAGGGTGTAGAGAATGCTCAAGATCTTAGCTCTCCTGATTTTCATCCATTTGAGAATTGCAATGACTAAAACAGATAGATATTTAAACATCATCTTTGTTAATAAGTCTAATATTTGGGAATGTATGTCATTTATAGCTATGGCAGGTGGACTTCATAATACTAACTCCAGGATTAGGCAGTGCAGGACCTGGACAGGCCTTTCTCCACAAGAGCAAGTCCTCTTTTTGTATGTAGAATGGGTCCCCTTGTGGGCATCTCTCCCAATAGAGGAAGGAGAGAGGAAGGGCCCTGAGTATATATACTAAGTTTCTCCTTTTCAAATTTTCCAGTCAGGCAAGTGAGTGAGGAGAAAAGCCAGAAGTGCTAATATAATGAGATACCTTTTCACACAGAAGAAAATATCAGGATATAAACATACCTCCTCCCCAGTAGATATGTGTTTGGAATCATCAAATAAATCCAGTTGAAATGGATGACATGGTAAGAATAAGAATGAGTGGAGGGAAGAGAAAAGAAAGGCCAGTATTAGGTCTGTGAGGAATACTCACATTTAAGATGCTGGTGGAGGCACATATTTTGCAAAGGGAATTGAGAAGTGACAAATGTTTAGATAGACCCTATAGAAAATAAATATAGGTAAGGTAAATTTTATGAAGAAACACTTAGATAAGTCAACTGCTAAAATGGGTAGGGGTCAAAAGCATAGAAGTGCCTATATGAAAGCTGGCAGTGATGAAGCCATTACAGGTTTCATGGAAGCAGCCTGTAATGGTGAATGGCGAATGAGAGAAAATAGACTGTGAAAAGAAATTATTGTGTGGCTTACTGTTAAGCGACAAGGGTTTTTTTTTTTTTTTTTTTTTTGCTGTACGCGGGCCTCTCACTGTTGGGGCCTCTCCCGTTGCAGAGCACAGGCTCCGGATGCGCAGGCTCAGTGGCCATGGCTCACCGGCCCAGCCGCTCCGCGGCATGTGGGATCTTCCCGGACAGGGGCACGAACCCGTGTCCCCTGCATCGGCAGGCGGACTCTGAACCACTGCACCACCAGGGAAGCCCAGGGCTGTTTTTTAAGACAAGAAAAATATGAGCAATCTTATAAGCAGCAAGGAGAGAGTAGATAGGTATGGGGACAGTGAGGATATGGAAGAATAGAGACACTGGCTATGTCAATTGCAAAGATAGGAGAACAACAGTTTTGAGTAGGTAAAATAAAAAGCCCTGAGTAGGGGAAAGAAGAGGCAAATAAATTAATGTATCAGAATAGAGAGCCCAGAAATAAACTCACATAAATATTGTGATCTTTGGCAAAAAAGCAAAAGGTGATACAATAGAGCAAGGATAGTATTTTCAATGAATGGTACTGGAATGACTGGAAATCCACATGCAAAACATAAAAAGTCTGTGAATAGATTTATTTATTTAACTTTCACAAAAAGTAACTGAAAATGGATTATAGACCTGAATGTAAACACAAAAATATAAAAATCCTATAACATAGGAAAAAATCTATTTGGCCTTGTGTTTGGGGATGATTTTTTAGATATGACATCAAAGGCAAGATCCTGAGGGCAGCTTACTTCCAATAGGCAAAGGGGTGAGGTACCCTTGAATACACAGGCTAAGAGACATATATACACATGCTAGAAAAAATTGATAAGCTTGACTTCATTAAAATTAAAAACTTCTGCTCTATGAAAGTCAATATCAAGAGAATAATAGGATAAGCCACAGACTGGGAGGAAACGTTTGCAAAATAAATATCTGATAAAAGACTGTTATTCAAAATATACCAAAAAACTCTTAAAACTCAACAATGTAAAAACAAACAACTTAATTTAAACGTGGACCAAAGACCTTAGCAGATACCTCATTGAAGAAGATATACAGATGGCAAGTAAGTACATGAAAAGATGCTTCACATCATATGTCCTCAGGGAAATGCAAATTAAAACAACAAGATATTACTACACACCTATTAGAATGGCATAAAACCAGACCATTTACATCAAAAATCCAGAACACTGACAACACCAAATACTGGAGAGGATTTGGAGCAGTAGGAACTCTTCATTCATTGCTGGCAGAAATGCAAAATGGTACAGTCACTTTGGAAGTGATTTGGCAATTTCTTACAAAACTAAATATACTCTTACCGTATGTTCCAGCAATCACATTTCTTGGTATTTACCCAAAGGAATTCAAAACTTATGTTTACACAAAACCTGCAAGTGGATGTTTATATTAGCTTTATTAATATTGTCAAAAGTTGGATGTGACCAAGATGTCTTCAGTAGGTAAATGGATGAATAAACTGTGGTATGAAATATTATTCAGCAGTAAAAAGAAATGATATATCAAATCATGAAAGTCATGGGGGGACCTTCAATGAATATTACTAAGTAAAAGAAACCCAATTTGAAAAGGCTACATACTTTATGATTCCAACAATATGACATTCTGGAAAAGGCAAAACTATGGACACAGTAAAAAGATCAATAGTTACGAGAGCTTAGGCAGGAAGAAGAGATAAATAGGCTAAGCACAGGGAATTTTTAGGGCAGTAAAACTGCTCTGTATGGTACTATAATAATGGGAACATGTCACTAAACTTTTGTCCAAATGCATAGAATGTATAACACCAAGAGTGAACCGTAATGTAATCTGTGGAATTTGGGTGATAATGATGAGTCAATCAATGTAGTTTCATCAATTGTAAAAAATGTGCTACCCTGGTGGGGGATGTTGGTAGTGTGAAAATCTATGCATTTATGTGGCCGGGGAGTATATGGGAAATCTTTGTACCTTCCTTTCAATTTTGATGTGAACCTAAAACTGCTTTAAAAAATAAAGTCTACTAAAAGAAAGAATAAGCCCTGGGCATGAGTGGGGTATTGGATGCTAAACCTCTTCCTAGACTTTAGTTGAAAGAAATAAAAATGGTTATAGATAGGTTTCTAAATGCTAGAACAAGATTAGGGCTTTTTTATCTGGAAAACCTCCTTTCAAAAATTAAGTGAAAAGCAAGTGAGGAGGCATTAAAAGGGTCATAAGGGTTAGGAACAACTTCCCTGGCAAAAGGGAATAATTACTATTGTTATAGACTATAGATTCTTGTTGGTATTTACCACCCTTGCTATAAAATTTTCTCCTTTGTACTATTCAGCTGCATAAGTTTAAGAGGAGTCATTTGTTTGACTTAGTAGAGAGTTGGAGATTTGCCAAACAGGACAGTCAAAAGACAGGGAAGCAAGTGAATTAAAGGTGATGAGAAAGGCACTGAACAACTCATCAGTGCTCTAACTTCACAGGAAAAGTAGAACAGAGAGTGTCTAGTAAGATGCTTCATTTCATCAGTAGTCACAGGATTAAATGTAGGTCAATATATTATCTTTGTTTTTTATTCTTTTTTCTGTCTTTTGGATAGAAAAAACATAATAGAAATATAATGTCTGCTACAAAATATATTTAGATATAATCTCTTACTAACAATTTTGTGTTGGTGGTATTAATTGATGAAATCAAAAGCCTCCAACTTTGATCAACTTTCTTAAGCTCTTTTGAAAGAGCAATCAGTTTAGGAGGACAATCTTTCATCCAGTTTTATGTAATAGAATGTTTTTATTACTGGTCACATGTAAATAAGTGGAAATGGGATATTGGTTTTTGTAAGTGCATATATTGTAGCAAATGGCAATGAAAATTTACTTTGAGCTTGTTCCTGGTTTATAATTGCACAAATATTCAAACTAGGTAAGTTTAAGGAGTCCTTTTAAGAGCACTCCCCTTTGGATGTCTGTTAATGTCTTACAGAAGTATGTTTTATAGAATTATAAAACTTGTCTCATAGAAATATAGTTTTTTTTCATATACTCAAGAATAATATCCTTGATTTTATTTAGACTTACATGTTATTATGGAATATGAAGATGGAGCACTAAATAGTACTAGCGATAAGTCCAAACTAAATCCTATCTTGCGCTTTGTAATAACTCATTGGGGAATTTAGAAACAACTATCTAATGTTCCAACATCATGTGGTTGAGATCTCAGAGCCCATTTTTAAAAATTAAAATTAATATCAAGAATAAAAAGTTATCAGAAGTAACTCTAAACACAATATCAGGTAGTAGATGTCTTAATTCACCTCTGTTCTACAATTTTTACCTCACTCTGAGGCTACAGTGGCATGGGTCATACACAAACTATCTTCTCAAGTTTATAATGACTTTTCTTCACTTAACATCAGCATTGTTCCAAATATTTCTGTTTCACAGCTGAGTTATATATTCCGATAAAATACATGAAACATTGAGAGTTTTTATCAAAACTTTATTAAATGTTAAGGTTTTTTATATTTCACAATGTACTTTTTACTTACAAATTATATAAAACTTAGACATTTAAGTGTGGACCAATCAAGAAATAAAGATAATTAGCGTTTTTCACACATTTTGTAAACATGCACCCTTATAGTTTGTCAAATATTTCACATTTGTGTCAGACTTTATTAACTACCAGATTACATAAACATTTCCAAATAATAAGATTCCTTACCTACATTGATGGGGTTGTTTAACACATTTTGCATTCTTCAGCTTCTCATTGACTCATTTATCACTTAAGCTTTGTAAGTTTTTTGACATTATTGTACTCACCAATCATGATTCTTAAATTTTTAAAATTTATTGCACTCCTTAATATTCATTCAAGGAGCTAGAAAAAATCAATCATAAATACATTTAGGAAAAAATTGACTTATATATTATTTGCATTTATCAATGTTTTTATTAGGTCATGATTTATTTTATTGAAATATGCACTATAACCTCTTTAAGTTTGTAGTCTGATAGAGGTTATATGGTATCCATGTCATGCACAAGGAGTCATGGAAACAGCATTAAAGTTATTTTGAGCTGGATCCCAGAAGACTCCATGAAGAGCATTTGGGTTGACCTCTGTAAAACCTATAGGATCAATCTATTTTCGATATCTATTTACACTGCGTTTTGAATTCAACAAGTTGTTACTTCCATGTGATAACACTCATTAGAGTCTATAGGTTATTTTTTCACTTCCCTCTTCATATTCTTGTATTTTATTTCTAATCCTTTTCATCTATTATTGTAATTTTCTTTTTTGGACATGAAATATTTAATAGAGTCAGGTAAGCATACTACCTGCCTAGAGGTAGCACATAAATTCTAAGAATAGTCAACAGTGCATTGCTTTAAATATTTGCTCAGCAAACTGGCAATAGCACCTTAGATGCCTTAACCCTCTGCTCCTTCTTATTTCAGTTTAATCTCATTTAATAAATAAACACATATATATAGTTATAGTTATATTCACACACATGCATTCACTGAACCACCAAGAGACTCTTCATATTTTGCTTCCTAAATTCTAATTTTAAAAATCCTAAATGCCAGATGTATACATTAAATGTTAGGAGAGTTGGAGAGTGGCTAAGACCTTACCCAAGACCTCTTCCCTCATCTGATTTTGACCCAATTGAGAATTAGAACAAATAAAGCAGGTAGATATTTAAATATCACTGTTATTAGTGGTACATCTAATATTTGAGACTGAATGTAGTTTATAGCTGTGGCAAGTGGATTCCATAATACTAACTCTAGGATTAGGCAGTGCAAGGCCTGGGCAGGCTTTCCTCTACAGGAACAAATGCTGCCTCCTCCTAGTAGGTAGAATGGGTCCCCTTGTGGGCATCTTTCTTCCAATAGGGGAAAGGGAGAGGAAAGGCCGTGAATACAAATGCTAAGTTTCTCCTTTTCTAATTCTTCAGCTGGGCAGGTGAGTGAGGAGAGAGGACAGAAATGTGTGTGTGTGTGTATATATATATGTATATATATACAAAATTCTCCATATATATAATTCATGTATATATACATATTAATATGTATTAAAGGATACAGTTAAATAGATTTGATTTTACTCTGCTATTGAATTTTTAAAAAATAGCACAATCATGTTACAGAACATTTCCATCATCATTTATAGTAAATTCTCTTCTTCTGCCTCTAGTCCTAGGTAACATCTGATGAACTCTCTGTTGCTATAGTTTTGACTTTTCTCAGTATCATACAATATCTGGCCTTTTTGTCTACCTTCTTCCGCTGAACATAATGCTTTTGAGATTCATCAAAGCTGGTGTATGTGTCAGTAATTTGCCCTTCTTAATTGCTGACTATTCTATGGTATGGATGTAACAACATTTGCTTTTCCATGTATAATTTGATGAACATTGGATTGTATCTAGTTTTTTGACTGATATAAATGAAGCCGATATGAACATTTGAGTAGAAATCTTTGCATTGACATAAATTTTTCATATCACTTTTGCAAACACTGAGGAGTGGTATTCGTGGTTCATATGGTAAGTATACGCTTAACTTTATAAGAAATTGCCAAAGTGTTTTTCAAGGTGGTTATACCATTTTACATTTCACCAACAGTGCACACAGATTCAACCTCCATGTCCTCAAGTCTTTAAAACTATCTAGTTTTCTGTATTGCCCAGATATTTATTTTCAAACTTGTTTTCTAATAATTTCAAGTGTCTGTCCTTGAGAAATGCTTAACAATACACAATTTCCCCCCAAATGATCAATTTTGTCTTTTATTGTGGAAATTCAACTTCTTTACTTATGGAGTAACACACTCAAACAGTGATTTATTCCTTCAGTTTACATTATGTTTAATTTAATCTTTATTTTACATCACTGTTTCATTCTCTTTTGTAATCTTAATTTGTCTGGTTTGGTGAAGTTGCTGTTTTTTCCTCATAGTTATTTTCCCCTCATGGATACTGATAATCAAGATTTCACTCCTCTAATTTTAGGCTGTTTTATTGGTCCACTAACCCTCATAACAGTACAACTAAAAGTACTTTGAGTTTTCTGACACTAGGAGAAAAGAACGATTGCAACTTTTGCTTAGGTATTGGAAGCTGTTCTTGGAAGTTTCCCTCTTGGAATGCAGTCATCATGATGGGAGAAACCAAAACTGAGAAATAGGCAAATCAGATAACTATCCCCACTGAGCTCTCGGTAGTATTCAGAAGACTGATAAAGTGAGAGAGACAAGCGAGAATCTACTTAGCTGAGTCCAGTAAACCATAGAACTGTGAGAGATAAAATATAAAAAATAATTTTGAAGCCAGTAAGTTTTGGAGTGTTTTAATACACAGAGATAAATAATTGGAACACATGAAAATTTATTTTATATTCACTAATCTTCAACTAAAGTGTACATTTGGCAGGTATATGTATTAACAAAAAGACATAGTAGTATTAGCAATACTTTTGATTTGTCACCAATAGAAAACACAGGTGATTTTATATCACATACAGGTGGAATATATATTTTTAAATGCTTTTTACAGATATCAATACTTTGAAATTGTTGTGTTTCTAAGCATGCAATAGATCTTGTTATTATTGTGTTAATAAAGAAGCACATGATAATACACATTTGTTTTTAAAACTTGGTAAATTTAGTTCAATGTAATTGTAATCATAATCTAATTCTATATAATTTTCTTTGTAATCCTAAAATTTTAACTATAGGCATTTAAAAACATTATTCTGAAAGAGGGTTCTTAGGCGTCAAATGGCCTCAAAGAAGCCCATGACACAAATATTGTTAAAAAACCTGCTTTGTAGCAAGTCTCTTTTTTCCAAAAAAATCTTTACTTAGCACTTCTATTACAAATGTCCATTTCTTTAGACTTAATAATATGGTTAAAAGTATGGGAGGAAAATATGTTTAGGTAGATTGTTAGATTAAAAATTAGAGTGTTTGGGGCTTCCCTGGTGGCACAGTGGTTGAGAGTCTGCCTGCCGATGCAGGGGACACGGGTTCGTGCCCCAGTCCGGGAAGATCCCACATGCCTTGGAGCGGCTGGGCCTGTGAGCCATAGCCGCTGAGCCTGCGCATCCAGAGCCTGTGCTCCACAACGGGAGAGGCCACAACAGTGAGAGGCCCGCGTACTGCAAAGAAAAAAAAAAGAGTGTTTGAATATTTGTGTATGTTTGTGTCTGTGTGTGTATGGGTGTGTGTCTATAGCTATCAGTTTATTTCTTGTAGAAGTTACCAAATTTCACAATTGTGTGTAGATCAGATATATCCAGTGGTATCTCTTTATTTTCAATGCCAGTAGCAGCATAAATGATCACTACTCTGAACTGCTATTTCCCTAATTCCCTGCTCAGAGGTTTTTAAACAGAGTTTTTGTTGAGAGAACATAGGAGACAAAGACATTTTTTAAATCACTAGAGACGTTATCTTCAAGTTAAATGAATAACAGGATGCATTTTTCTTAAAATAACATTCTTTCTAACAATAAATATTTTCATAGCTTGAGGAAATTCTATAAAATATTCTACAAGTGAGGATAGACAGTTAAGCTGCTATGACAACCTCAGAACTCAGTGGTTTAAATAACAAAAGTGTATTTATTGCTTATATATAGATAGTTGCAATTCCATGTGACATTCAGGTTAGCCATCTGCCTCAGGAGGATGCCATTTCACTTCCTTATCAGTGCAGGCTTCCTCTGTGGCTGCAGCAGGAAAGAGGGCGCTAGACACACTCGTATCAGAATTAAATGCTTGTGCCCAGCCAGGGTGACACATGTCATATCATCTCACTTTAACAGAGGAGGACTCTTGCAAATGCCTCATGTGTCAAGAAAGGGGAGAACTGGAATTCTTGCTGAGCAGCTTTATCTTCCATAAACATGTTTTCAAACAGTTAAAGTTAACACAATTCTTAGGGTTAAATGTTATATACAAATGTTTAAAGACAGGCTCTGAAGTAAAGGAGTTGACAAAAAAAATCCTTATACCTTTACATTGATTACTAGAAAGACAAAACAGATCTGCAACTGATTGTAAATGATAGAGCATGGTAAATTTAATTTTTGTGAACCTTCACCTAAGTGTGATTAGTAATTTAACAGGCAGGTTCTCTTAGCTCACAGGATTATCAATATTCTGTGTCCTTCATCTGTCTTAATCTCACAAAGAGAAGCAATTTACTGTATGGCATTTGAATGAGCAAAAAGTATTTTTATGCCCAAAGCATATGTGCGAAACTCTTGATCTATGTCAAAATCGTGAATTTTCATAAAGATTGAATGATAAGATATATATTATTTTATTCTTAATGTTTCTTGCCAAAAAGGAGCCCTAAACCTTCTTATCCCATTATCTATTTCTCTTACCACCACCCCTACACACACACACACACACACACACACACACACACACACACACACACACACACACAGCCAAAGGAAGGCAAAGACAAAAAAAAGACTCAATCAGAAAACATTGAAGCAAACAAACATCATCAACAAAGACGTACAGATGAGTTAAAGTTCAAAAGAATTGGCTTTCTAAATTAAAAATATTTTTTAAATAGCCATATTAAAAGAAAAATGAAAAAAAATGCCAAACTTAACCAGATTTTCATCACTCTTTTCATAGCAGGAAAAGAGCACCTTTCACAGATGTTTATTATATTCATAAATATACATAAACAGAGATATAACAAAATCAGGAATAAAGTTGTTATTCCTAAGAGGTCCAATTCTGTGAGACAAGGTCAAGGATTTATTATTCTGGGGAAAAGAACCAGACTAGATGACCTTATTATTATTTATTTATCTTAATGTGGAAATGTTTATTTTTTTCTTGGACTGTAACAGTACCTAACATGATGAAAGCTGAGCAAAGTGTCAGTTTCTGCTTCTAAAGCAAGTGTTGTGAATGTACATAATAGAAGAACTTCTGTGTTACAATAAGTATCTGTATATCACAGTGATTAAGAGTGAGGGTGAGATCTTTAGAGCCAGACTGCCTGAGGTGATATCTTATCTTAACCCTGCCATTTTGCATGATGTGTTGCCTCTGAGCATGTTACCTAAGCTCACTGTGCCTCTGAGCCTCTTAGATCATCTGTATGTGCCTTAATTTCCTCATCAGTAACATGGAGATAATAATATTACCTAACTTATTAAAATTTTTGATAATTAAATGGGTCACTTCATATAAAGTATTCACATCCAATAAATGTTTCCTATTCATGTTTAACCATTATTATTGTCATGATCCTCCTTCTCATCATGAAAGCCTCTCCTCTGATGGTCTTATTGTTATTTACCTGTGATATCCCTTCCCTCCACATTGACTGTCCATCCTCCAGTCATTCCATCCTGCTTGACACACACTAAAGTTGTTCTATATCTATATCACAGTACCTAGGTTATTTAAAAGTCAGTTCATTTTGTGCATGGTATTTTCAAACATTTGGTAAGATTCCAGTATCTTTTGTATGATGTTGATTTATAATATTTCGTTGGGGTCAGAATACAGCTATTTCCCCATTGTTATACACATTTGGTTGACAAAACTTTATATTGTACCTTTTATTATGCCTTATATATAAAAAATTAAGTACTGTACATATATTTATGCACACAAAAGCATATGTATACATATATGTAACTGCTGAAAAGAAAACTTGACAAATAAGCTTATTAACTGTTCATCATGGGATAATCCTTATTCTAACAACTTTAAGTATATTATCTTATTTGATCTGTTTGACTTTTACAATTGCTCTGTGAGGTCAATACCATAACAAATCCTATTTTATGTATGGGACATTATACCTCAAGGAGAGTAAGTTACCAACTTTTACATTGTACAAAGGAATCCCAGAATAACTGACTTCACAGCCTTATGCTACTGCACATACAGCTTTATAATGTCTGCCTCACCCAGTGGGGTGTTCATCTTGGTCTATATTAGCTCCACAGTGTTACAATGCTATCTCGTATACAGTAGGTGCTCAATAAATATTTTTTAGCATAAATTAGAAAATTTAATGGAAAATAATTCTATTCAGTAGCAAAAACAAAACAAACACAAACCCCACAAAAACCACAAAACACAAAGTATTTAGGAATAAGCATAACAGTAAATAGGTTACTTATGTTCCCTGTAAAGGAAAGAACTTTTTATTTTTTGAATTTTATTTTATTTTATTTTTATACAGCAGGTTCTTATTAGTCATCAATTTTATACATATTAGTGTATATATATCAATTCCAGTCTCCCAATTCATCACACCACAACCACAGCCCTGCCACTGTCCCCCCTTTGTGTCCATACGTTTGTTCTCTACATCTGTGTTGCTATTTCTGCCCTGCAAACCAGTTCATCTGTACCATTTTTCTAGGTTCCACATGTATGCATTAATATACGATATATGTTTTTCTCTTTCTGACTTACTTCACTCTGTATGACAGTCTCTAGATCCATCCACATCTCTACAAATGACCTAATTTCATTCCTTTTTATGGCTGTGTAATATTCCATGTATATATGTACCACATCTTCTTTATCCATTCATCTGTTGATGGGCATTTATGTTGCATCCATGACGTGGCTATTGTAAATAGTGCTGCGATGAACATTGGGGTGCATGTGTCTTTTTGAATTATGGTTTTCTCAGGATATATACCCAGTAGTGGGATGCTGGGTCATATGGTAGTTCTATTTTTAGTTTTTTAAGGAACCTCCATACTGTTCTCCATAGTGGCTGTATCAATTTACATTCCCACCAACAGTGCAAGAGGGTTCCCTTTTCTCCACACCCTCTCCAGCATTTATTTTTTGTAGATTTTCTGATGATGCCCATTCTAACTGGCGTGAGGTGATACCTCATTGTAGTTTTGATTTGCATTTCTCTAATAATTAGTGATGTTGAGCAGCTTTTCATGTGCTTCTTGGCCATCTGTATATCTTCTTTGGAGAAATGTCTGTTTAGGTCTTCTGCCCATTTTTGGATTGGGTTTGACTGTTCTTTTAATATTGAGCTGTGTGAGTTGTTTATATATTTTGAAGATTAATCTTTTATCCGTTCATTCATTTGCAAATATTTTCTCCCATTCTGAGGGTTGTCATTTTGCCTTGTTTGTAGTTTCCTTTGCTTTACAAAAGCTTTTAAGTTTCATTAAGTCCCATTTTTCTATTTTTGTTTTTATTTCCATTACTCTAGGAGGTGGATCAAAAAATATCTTGTGATTTATGTCAGTGTTCTTCCTATGCTTTCCTCTAAGAGTTTTATACTGTCTGGTCTTACATTTAGGTCTCTAATCTATTTTGCTTTTATTTTTGTGTATGGTGTTAGGCAGTGTTCTAGTTTCATTCTTTTACATGGAGCTGTCCAGTTTTCCCAGCACCACTTATTGAAGAGACTGTCTTTCTCCATTGTATATCCTTGCATCCTTTGTCATAGATGAGTTGACCATAGGTGCGTGAGTTTATCTCTGGACTTTCTATCCTGTTCCATTGATCTATATTTCTGTTTTTGTGCAAGTATCATACTGTCCTGATTACGGCAGCTTTGCAGTATACTCTGAAGTCAGGGAGTCTGATTCCTCCAGTTCTGTTTTTTTCCCTCAAGACTGTTTTGGCTATTCATGGTCTTTTGTGTCTCCATACAAATTTTAAGATTTTTTGTTCTAGTTCTGTAAAAATTTCCATTGGTAATTTGATAGGGATTGCATTTGAATCTGTAGATTGCTTTGATTAGTATAGTCATTTTCACAATATTGATTATTCCAATCCAAGAACATGGTATTTCTCTCCATCTGTTTATATCATCTTTAATTACTTTCATCAGTGTCTTATAGATTTCTGCATACAGGTCTTTTATCTCCCTAGGTAGGTTTATTCCTAGGTATTTTATTCTTTTTGTTGCAATGGTAGATGGGAGTGTTTCCTTAATTTCTCTTCCAGATTTTTCATCATTAGTGTATAGGAATGCAAGAGATTTGTGTGCATTAATTTTGTATCCTGCAACTTTACAAAATTCACTGATTAGCTCTAGTAGTTTTCTGGTGGCCTCTTTAGGATTCCCTATGTATAGTATCGTGTCATCTGAAAACAGTGAGAGTTTTACTTCTTCTTTTCCAATTTGTATTCCTTTTATTTCCTTTTCTTCTCTGATTGCCATGACGAGGACTTCCAAAACTATGCTGAATAATAGTGGTGAGAGTGGACAACCTTATCTTGTTCCTGATCGTAGAGGAAATGCTTTCAGTTTTTCACTATTGAGAATGATATTTGCTGTGTGTTTGTTGTATATGGCCTTTATTATGTTGAGGTAGGTTCCCTCTATGGCCACTTTATAGAGAGTTTTTTATCATAAATGGGTGTTGAATTTTGTCAAAAGCTTTTTCTGCATCTATTGAGATGATCATATGGTTTTTATTCAATTTGTTAATATGGTGTATCACATTGATTGATTTGCATATATTGAAGAATCCTTGCATTCCTGGGATAAATCCCACTTGATCATGGTGTATGATCATTTTAATGTGCTGTTGATTCTGTTTGCTAGGATTTTGTTGATGATTTTTGCATCTATGTTCATCAGTGATATTGGTCTGTAATTATCATTTTTTCCAGTATCTTTGTCTGGTTTTGGCATCAGGGTGAAGGTGGCCTCATAGAATGAGTTTGGGAGTGTTCCTTCCTCTGCAATTTTTTGGAAGAGTTTGAGAAGGATGGGTGTTAGCTCTTCTCTAAATGTTTGATAGAATTCACCTGTGAAGCCATCTGGTCCTGGACTTTTGTCTGTTGGATAATTTTTAATGACAGTTTCAATTTCAGTGTTTGTGATTGGTCTGTTCATATTTTCTATTTCTTCCTGGTTCAGTCTTTGAAGGTTATACCTTTCTATGAATTTGTCCATTTCTTCCAGGTTGTCCATTTTATTGTCAGAGAGTCGCTTGTAGTAGTCTCTTAGGATGCTTTGTATTTCTGTGGTGTCTGTTGTAACTTCTCCTTTTCATTTCTAATTTTATTGATTTGAGTCCTCTCCCATTTTTTCTTGTTGAGTCTGGCTAATGGTTTATCAATTTTGTTTATCTTCTCAAGCAACCAGCTTTTAGTTTTATTGACCTTTGCTATTGTTTTCTTTGTTTCTATTTCATTTATTTCTGCTCTGATCTTTATGATTTCTTTCCTTCTACTAACTTTGGGTTTTGTTTGTTCTTCTTTTTCTAGTTCCTTTAGGTGTAAGGTTAGATTGTTTATTTGAGATGTTTCTTCTTTCTTGAGCTAGGCTTGTATTGCTATAAACTTCCCTCTTAGAACTGCTTTTGCTGCATTCCATAGGTTTTGAATCATCGTGTTTTCATTGTCATTTGTCTGTAGGTATTTTTTAATTTCCTCTTTGATTTCTTCAGTGATCTCTTGGTTATTTAGTAACATGCTGTTTAGCCTCCATGTGTTTGTGTTTTTTACGTTTTTTTCCCTGTAATTGATTTCTAATCTTGTAGTGTTGTGGTTAGAAAAGATGCTTGATATGATGTGATCTATCCTGGAGAATGTTCCATGTGCACTTGAGAAGAAAATGTAATCTGCTGTTTTTGGATGGAATGTCCTATAAATATCAATTAAATCTCTCTGGTCTTATGTGTCATTTAAAGCTTGTGTTCCATTATTAATTTCCTGTTTGGATGATCTGTCCATTGGTGTAAGTGAGGTGTTAAAGTACCCCAGTATTATTGTGTTACTGTCGATTTCCTTTTTATAGCTGTTAGCAGTTGCCTTGTGTATTGAGGTGCTGCTCTGTTGGGTGCATACATATTTATAATTGTTGTATCTTCTTGGATTGATCCCTTGATCATTATGTAGTGTCCTTCCTTGTCTCTTGTAACATTCTTTATTTTAAAGTCTACTTTATATGATATGAGTATTGCTACTCCAGCTTTCTTTTGATTTCCATTTGCATGGAATATCTTTTTCCATCCTCTCCCTTTCAGTCTGTATGTGTCCCTAGGTCTGAAGTGGGTTTCTTGTAGATGGCATATATATGGGACTTGTTTTTGTATCCATTAAGTAAGCCTGTGTTTTTTGGTTGGAGCATTTAATCCATTCACATTTAAGGTAATTATTGATATGTATGTTCCTGGTATCATTTTCTTAATTGTTATGGGTTTGTTTTTGTAAGTCTTTTATTCTCTGTGTTTCACACTTAGAGAAGTTCCTTTAGCATTTGTTGTAGAGCTGGTTTTGTGGTGCTGAATTCTCAGCTTTTGCTCTCTGTAAAGTGTTTGATTTCTCCATCGAATCTGAATGAGATCCTTGCAGGGTAGAGTCATCTTGTTTGTAGGTTCTTCCATTTTATCACTTTAAATATATCATGCCACTCCCGTCTGGCTTATAGAATTTCTGCCGAGAAATCAGCTGTTAACCTTGAGGGAGTTCCCTTGTATATTATTTGTCATTTTGCGTTGTTTCTTTCAATAATTTTTCTTTGTCTTTACTTTTTGTCAATTTGATTACTATGTGTCTTGGTGTGTTTCTCCTTAGGTTTATCCTGCCTGGGACTCTCTGCACTTCCTGGAGTTGGGTGGCTATTTCCTTTCCCATGTTAGCAAAGTTTTCAACTTTAATCTCTTCAAATATTTTCTTGCGTCCTTTCTCTCTCTCTTCTCCTTCTGGTACCCCATAATGCGAATGTTGTTGCATTTAATGTTGTCCCAGAGGTCTCTTAGGCTGCCTTTGTTTCTTTTCATTCTTTTTTCTTTTTTCTGTCCCACAGCAGTGAATTCCACCATTCTGTCTTCCAGGTCACTAACCGTTCTTCTTCCTCACTTATTGTGATATTGATTCCTTCTAGTGTATTTTTCATTTCAGTTATTGTATTGTTCATCTCTGTTTGTTCTTTAATTCTTCTACGTGTTTTTTCTTTAATTCTTCTTGGTGTTTGTTAAACATTTCTCACATCTTCTCGATCTTTGCCTCCATTCTTTTTCCGAGGTCCTGGATCATCTTCACTATCATTATTCTGAAAGATTTTTTGAAAGGTTGCCTATCTCCACTTCATTTAATTGTTCTTCTGGGGTTTTATCTTGTTCCTTCATCTGGTACATAGCCCTCTCCCTTTTCATCTTGTCTTTCTTTCTGTGAATGTAGTTTTTGTTCCACAGGCTGCAGGATTTTAGTTCTTCTTGCTTCTGCTGTCTGCCCTCTGGTGGATGAGGCTATCTAAGAGGCTTGTGCAAGTTTCCTGATGGGAGTGATGGTGGTCAGTAGAGCTTGGTGTTGCTCTGGTGGGCAGAGCTCAGTATAACTTTAATCTGCTTGTCTGCTGATGTGTGGGTCTGGGTTCCCTCCCTGTTGGTTGTTTGGCCTGAGGTGACCAAACACTGGAGCCTACCCGGCTCTTTGGTGGGGCCAGTGGCAGACTCTGGGAGGGCTCATGCCAAGGAGTACTTCCCAGAACTTCTGCTGCCAGTGTCATTGTCCTTCCAGTGAGCCACAGCCACCCCTTGCCTCTGCAGGACACCCTCCAACACTAGCAGGTAGGTCTGGTTCAGTCTCCCCTGGGGTAACTGCTCCTTCCCCTGGGTCCCGATGTGCACATGACTTTGTGTGTGCCCTCCAAGAGTGAAGTCTCTGTTTCCCCCAGTCCTGTCAAAGTCCTGCAATCAAATCCCACTAGCCTTCAAAGTCTGATTCTCTAGGAATTCCTCCTCCCGTTGCTGGACTCCCAGGTTGGGAAGCCTGATGTGGGACTCAGAACCTTCACTCCAGTGGGTGGACTTCTGTGGTATAAGTGTTTTCCAGTTTGTGAGTCACCCACCCAGCAGTTAGGGGATTTGATTTTATTGTGATTGCACCCCTCCTACCATCTCATTGTGGCTTCTCCTTTGTCTTTGGTTGTGGGGTACCTTTTTGGTGAGTTCCAGTGTCTTCCTGTCAATGATTGTTCACCAGTTAGTTGTGATTTTGGTCCTCTTGCAAGAGGGAGTGAGTGCACATCCTTCTACTCCACCATCTTGAACCAATCTCCTAAAGGAACACTCTTAAACTTACTCAAGAACATGCAGAATACCATTACTGTGTGTTACTGAATTGGCATGAGGTCTTGCAGGAACCATGCACAGGTAAATCTTCATCAGCAAACAGATGTGGTTCTATTTCTTTCAAGGAACTTCTACCTTTCAGTCGGGCAAGGAGCTCTGCCCCAGACTCAGCCCTATGGAAGTCGCTACACATCGCCCCAGAGGCTCAGCGCACCAGCCACATAAATAAATACTTTTGAATGAATCAATTAATCTAGTACCTTGCACCTGTTCATCATTATTATTAAGTTGATCAAACACTATTTACTTCTTGTCTTGATTTGTTTATTTGAGAGAAAGGGAGCTGTGTTAATATCTCTCACTATGGTTGTGGATTTGTGATATTTTTCTCAAAAATTTAATCATATTGTATTGTGTTATTTTAATATGTTGTGTTAAATTGTATTAAAATCATTATAGTCTGTATTTATGGTTTTCCTGTCTTTTTACCATCATTAAATGCATAGATTCTTTTCCTCATGTTGTTTTGTTTGATATTACTATTGCTCAGTTGCTGCTGTCTTCCTTGTCTTTACCCATCGAATAGGCACTGCTTGTGCCTTAGACAGGGTCTCCTTAGGGAGTTGTCTTGCTTCAGGAGAGTCAGCATGTGCAAACCTGTTTTTGCTTTTCCAAGGGGTCCTCTGCCTATGTCCTCCTTGCTTCTTCTGCTCTTAGCTCCCACCACCCCAGGGGCTAAGCTGTCTCTGTGTTGTGCCCATCTTGGGCCATGGTTTCTCTCACAGGCTCTGGACTGTCATTCTCAGGGCTGTTTCACTCTACCCTGCTTGCTTTCATCTCCACTGGAATTCCACACTGTCTGGCCACCTGATAATTTTCCTGGTTTGGGAGTGGATAGTCACTTAGGCTAAACTTATTTTTGTTCACTTCTATGTTTGGCACAGGGTAATGTGATCGCAGCTTGTGCTCATTGGACTGTCTTGAAACCTGGAACTTAGCATGTACTTGAAAAGGGATATACTTTTCTATTTCTGGACAACACTATTAGTTATTACTTACGTATGAAAGGAAGAACTGAGTTATTTGTCACTAAATCATGTTTCTTTCTGAAATCAAAATAGATATTGGGACTCATTCTGTTAATTAATTTCACAAAAGTATTTTAGTAAGTGGTACCAATCCTGTAACAATCAGACATGAAATATCACTTCCACCATTTTGACTATGGAAAAAATTGAGATTTAGCTCAGAGAACTTCATCACAATATGTGAGAAAACCTCCGTATCTTAAAATAGGTTTCTTTACAGTCTGCCACAAAAATGAGCCTACCTATAAATAGTGACTGGCATCCATGTATGTGGACATATAAGATGCAATATCTGTATTAATATGACTTTTAAATTTTGATATGTTTATTGTTTTATTCCAATTTTATTTCATATCTAAACTTTTATATTTTCAGGGATATATACAGATTTTTAAATATTCTTCTTCAACTGGGTAAATTAAGGGTATTTTCATATTAATATACTTAAGAGGACCATGTCTTTTACTCTGGTTCCTAATGGAAATGATATATTACACTCTAAATTCAAAAAAAAAGAGAGAGAATTAAATCAGGATTTCCCCCTTTTCCTTCTCTTAACAAGGGTTCCAAAAGCAGACTTCAAAATTGATTGCTTTTTTAATGAATTCTAGTCAACCATCTTTAATTTGGTCTTTTAGCTAATATAATTATTAACTTGTTTCTTCTGAATTAGAAATCAGTAAGTAATTCAGATAAGCATTTAAGGATTCTGTCTCCTGAGCCCAAGAAGTCAAAATCCTTTTGATTTTAGTATGTTTTAGCCTGTACCTTATCAAGGAGATTTGCCATGGGTACTAACTAGAACATCCTAATGTCAAATGTATTAACCAAATGCAAGTCTCTTAACCAACTTCCTGCCTTGGCTTAAGGCTACCTCTGAGTTCTCCTGCCAAGGATAAATTTAGCACAATTTGTGATGTGGAAATATTATACTTTAGCTGTTTATATAACTGTGACTTCTTCCTTGGATACTTACTGAAGAAATTTTCTGTCCTTCTGTCTTTGATCTAAGGCTGTCAGAACTTCATTTACATTTCAGACTCTCTGATTAAATACATGTCCTTTGGGTTTTGAAAAACTGTCAGATGACAGAATTGGACATAAAGCATATAAATGTCATGATCTATTGAAGTATTAGGTACTACATTTCATCCTCTTTGTATAGTGCTTGTTTGATATGTGTTTGTGTATATATTTGTGTATGCATACACATATATAAATACCTATGCATGTACACACACATATACACAAACTTCAGATTCCATTTTTTAAAAAACTGCATATGATGCAATTACTAATATTTTATTTTGAAGAATAGTTTTAATTTTGGTTTTGCAGTCACTCTGACTTTGCAAAACAAAATACTGTTGTTGCATCAGTTTTTGCATTTCTTTTAAGAAGCACTTGTATTACTAGAATTGTATTTTAAAATCAGCTTTCTTGACATGTTTACATTATTTTACCTGATAATTTTTTTGTTAATTGGGTTTTTTTGAGGTTACTGCTAACATGCTACTTCTTCTGATTTGTTTTACTTAATATGCTACAGAAGAGTTGATATAAATATACTTGTCTTTCTTTTGATAATAATCTAAACTGTTGGTAATATGTTTCCCATTTTAGGTAGCTATGGCCTCAGACAATTAGTATCCATTATTTTTAAACTCACTGGTTTTGTAAATATAATTAAAATGCTTTCAGTTTGAAAAAAGTAAATAAAATCTAATGAGAGCAGCTATAAAAATAGTATTGCTGTTTAATCTAAAACTTTCCCAAAGCTCAACGTTAAATTAGTTGGATTTACCAGATTGTGAAAAATACAAATTCTGTGTTTTAAACAGGGGCAGCAAGTAGCATTTCTTAAATATAAATGTTATTGGAATATCTTGTGTAATTTCTAATTTAAAAAATAGTTTAATATTAGCTTATTTTAGACAATATAAACCAGGTGATTGTCTTAATTATTCACTATCTTTACTGTTGTTTATAAAGCACTCATCTCAGCCTACACCTTGAGAAGGTTAAAGAATGAGCAACAAAAATTCAGTCAATTGTTCAAATAGTTTGTGTGAAGTTTTTTCCTCCATGAATTTAGTGAAGAAAATTACTAACACAAATTAACTGTTAGACAATAAGAAAAATAATAAAAGTCTATTAAAAAAATGGAAAAAGCAACATGGTAATGTAGAGTAATAGGCAGTAGAAGAAATAGGAATTAAGCCAGGGTTAAATAACCAAACCAAAATTTTCATAAAAATTTCATTGCAGAGGTCAACTTTTAATAGAATATAGGACATTTTAGACAAAAAAGAAAATGTGAAAAATTGGAACTTGGTATATAAAATTTAAAGCATTATCTACTAACATTGACTTCAAATATAACTTTGTGTTGTGTTACTATTAAGTTCTAAAAAACTTGTGTTTTTAAGCATTTATGAACATTAATAACCTTAACATGTTTAGATGCAATAATAGCTTTAAAATAAAATACAAAAGTAAATGGTTTTCATTTTTTTAAAAGTTATCTTTCTTACCCTCATCACAATTTATTGAAATGTAATTTTTAAACTTTCTGTTTAAAACAAATAAACACAAACTAAAAGCAAATATAGTGAAGAGAAAGAAGAGTCTAGTAGACATCATTTTTCATGCTTTTCAACACTTTATCCTTCAGTATGCCAACAAAATACAGTTATCCTTTCTGGGAGAGGATGAAAAGAAGATACCTGAGGAGACTCTCAAACACATGGTACTTCCTTCTGTTCTGTTGGGCACTGAGAGTGCTCAATAAGGAATCGTCTCATTTATTTATCAAGTAGTTGTCACATGATTCAAGCCAGGGCAACCAGAAGCCTTCTCTAAGGCTAGTTACTCTTCTTTGAGTTATAGATTTTCCCCCTATTTTTGGGATCTTCGACTGAAGGAACAGTAAGTAATTTAAACCAAAGTTATACTCCTATCCCTTTTAATTATAAAAACACCCTGAATAGAAATCTGGAAGAATTGCATTGCAAGTGACATACCCTAAATGATGGAATTTTCCATGTCATTGTGTAATTGACACAGTGAGTCTTTCCCATTTATTTCCTGAGAGATCATTGATCATTGCAATGTGGTGGAAAAGCTGTTCTGAGACCATGTATTCTGTAAATGCAAATTCAATAGGAATCTCCTAAAACTTTAAGGGGATTTTTTGGTCTGTTTTGGCTTGGTTTTGGTTTGTTTTGCAAAATAATGTCAGGCCTGGCGAAGAAAGCCAAAGAATGTTTTTGTTATCATTAAGGCTATCTCCTGGCCATTAAACCTGCACACTACTAGGAAGCAGCTTGTTCAAGTGGTCAGTCTTTAAAAGAGAAATCCTCTGTATAACTCTTTCAGATATTGCCATTAGGACGTAAACAATGGGGGTCCCAGAATTTCATATCCTCTGTTGGATTTGCTCAGATATTTCCTTCTGATTTTACTAAAAACCCTCCAGGGAGATCATTTAGCACCAACGTGCTCTCTTGAAGATCGCACTGGGCAGGTTTCAATAATCACTGGAGAGATGATTTGAGTGCAGTTTCTCTCTTTGGCTAAGGCCATACTCTTATCTTCTTGCACCTGTTTGGCTACCTAGACCCTCTGCAGTAGCTGCTTTTTGTTCTTCATAACTCCTAGGATATGCCTTTTAAAATCATATGAAAACAGATTCACATCTAGTTAAAATAAATTGGAGGCTACTGGAAATTGAAATGATAGTGTGCTGAGTTTTAGAAATAGTTGGAAGTTACCGGGCAAATTCTCAATTTTATTTTTCTCTTTTTTTCAAGTTTAATGGGACAGTTGACGTTAAGTAATTTTTAAAATAAAATCATCTCATTTATCACATGACAGGGAAAATTTTATATCTTTTGTTATTCATGACTCTACATTTTGACAAAGAGTAACCCACTTTTTTTTTTAACATCTTTACTGGAATATAATTGCTTTACATTGTTGTGTTAGTTGCTGTTGTATAACAAAGTGAATCAGTGGTACGTACACATATATCCCCATATCCCCTCCCTCTTGCGTTGAAAGCATATAAAATAAATTCTAAAAGCAATTCATATAAAAGAGAATTCATCTTTATGTGTATGTGCACAGATTCTTGTAGTTTCTACCCAGAATTTATATGACTAGTTGGATAATCGATTCAGGTGGCAGCACACACAAATGTTGAATGTATCCTGCCATACCGCCTCTCCTCCTAGATTAATATCAAGTTAAAACTGGCATAATTATATAGAAGTATATCAATTTTATATAGATATAAAAGTTATAAGGATGGCATAATTCTTCATAAGCACTCATTTGATATAAATTGTTCCTCACTCTTCACTTACTCTCTATGCTGAAGAGGAAAATAAAATCTCTGGCTCTTTTATCAAAGTCATTTCTTTCTAATTTAAATTTTTATTCTCCAAAATTTTATATTTTACTCCTTCCAGGAGAACACAAGTCAGTATCAGAACCTGGAAGAAATTTTTAATCATTATTATTTACATTATTTTAAACATCTGTGATAGGTAAAAAACACACAAAATATACACAAGCTTTCTTTTTTTTTAATTTAATTTTTATTTTGTATTGGGGTATAGTTGATTTACAATGTTATGTTAGTTTCTAGTGTACACCAGAGTGGTTCAGTTATGCATATGCATATATCCAGTTTTTTTCAGATTCTTTTCCCATATAGGTTATTACAGAATATTGAGTAGAGTTCCCTGTGCTATACAGTAGGTTCGTGTTGATTATCTATTTTATATATAGTAGTGTGTATATGTTAATCCCAAACTCCTAATTTATCCCTCCCCCAACCTTTTGCCTTTGTTAACCACAAGTTTGTTTTTGAAGTCTGTGAGTCTGTTTCTGTTTTGTAAATAAGTTCATTTCTATCATCTTTTTAGATTCCACATACTAAGATTTTCTAATTAATATTTTCCCCATTTATTTATATTACTTGTTGAACATTATCTTAAATTTTATGTGGAAATGCTATCCAAATAAAAATATACTAAAATATATTAAAGTTTACTTATTTTATTGATGTTTCAACCAATATTTTTATAAGTTTAACAAGGGTGAAAAATATATAACTGCAGCCCAAATCAGTAAAAGGGATATCTATGAAATGTTAAAAAGTATATTCTATGTTTCAAATTATGCATTTCTATTCATACTCCTAAATGAGCTTGAAAATTATCTTTGTGGAATTTTTAAGAACTATTTATAGAAGCCCTTACAATAGTATCAGTAGAAGAAGTTACTAAAATTTTATCAGTGCAGCTCCCTGGTTTTGAAGGAAGATTTTTTTTAGATAACTCGTATATGACCCTGTACGTCCTCCTGATTTTGGATTTATGAGTTTCCTGATGGTTTTCTTTTCATACAATGTATCCTATTATGTTTCCGTATACATAATGAGCTATAAGAAAAGATTCATTATAATGGGAAAAGTTAGAGTTATGTCATGTGAAATAACACTTATTTCAAGTTTGCACTTAGAAGACAAAAAGCAAAACGTAAGTAGACTGAATTTCAATTAGGTACCTGGAAAAAGATTAATCCTATCAGTTTACATGATTAAAATAATTTTTTCTATCTACCTATCTATCTATCATCTATCTATCTATCTATAATGGATCTATTAGGTAGAATAATCTAGGTTATTCTGCAGTAATAAATAAGCCAAGATCTTTGTGGCTTATAACAATAAATGTTTGATTCTCAGTTAGGCTACTTGTTGACTGCAGATCATTTAGAGATTCTTCTCTACGGCTGTTTCCCATGGACTCAGGCTGACAGAGCAATTGCTATCTGAAGCACATCAGGGCAGTAGAATGCAAGAGTGAGTTACGTCAACAAATTTCCTGTTGGTTGAACAGATATAGTCATATGACCCATTCAAGAAGACCAGGAACTGCATTCTTACCCTATGTCTAAAAGGAAGAAAAATGGAAATATGTGATGTAAACAGTACTGGTTATATTACAGTGAAATCAGTTTCTTATGACTGCTGTAATGACCTCCTCATTTAACTTTTTATTTGTTTTTAATTTTAATCTATAAAGGAACTGTTAGTTTTTAACCCTTAAGTGCAAAGAAAATATTTAAAATGAGTGACTAAAAAAAAATCAACAAATAGAAAATACCCTATTGATCCTAGGTAACAGTGTTTAAGTTTTGAAATAAATCTTCAATAAATAACTGTCAAAAGTAAGTTTAAATTAATAGATTTCTAAGTGATAAACATTTTTTTCAAAGCAAAAAACAAAGAGCAGGAAAATAAAAATCAAAAAACAGTAACAAAACAAATCATATGATATGGTATTGCCCAAAAGACCAGAGCAAAAACTGATTTATAAGAGAATGAAAAGAAGTCATCCTAATAGTAAGGAGTAAGGCAATTATACTTCTAGTGCCATACAACTGGCTACTTATGAAACATTAAAATCAAATCACTTCAGGCAAGTGCTTTGTAATGGACTAACTTGTCCACGATGTAATCAGACTTTAGAATAATATTACAAATGCCAAACAGGACTTTCAAACAGCAACATTAAGACCCTTTGCCAGCTGAATCTATTACTGTAGAGAGAAATCCTTCAGGCAATGTTAGGTCACTGATTATAGCAATTTATTTCTCATTAGCTTATAACAACCTGACCTCTTCATCTGTTTCTGCTGTATGAAGTTGCACTTCAGAATTTATATATACAAACTCATAAGGAATCATTTTATTGCTTTCATTCAAAAATGAATTCAATTCTCTAGAATTCTAGTCAGGAATGCTGATCAGTTGGCTCTTCTAGTTGGAATTTCACAAGATATTCATATTCTATATAATAAAGAAAATCAGAATCACACCCTGTAGAGGTGCATAATTGTTACACTCATCAAATTATATTCAAAATAGTTAATATTGGTAGAATAATTGAAAATTTAACCTCATTCAATAAAATTCTAAAGACATAGAGCAAAATTCAAGGAATAGAAAATCCTTACGTCATTATAAAACAAAAGTTTCAAAAGTATAGAAAGTTACGTGAAACATTCTAATTCATCATTAAAATTTAGCATAACTTTTTCATTAAAACTAAATAAGTGTTCTATCTACCCTGTCTGTCTGTCTATCTATCTATCTATCTATCTATCTATCTACTTATCTTACAGTTCTGGAGACTAGAACTCTGAAATCAGTTTCACTGAGCTAAAGTCAAGGTGTCAGGAGGACTACCTCCCTCTGGAGGCTCTAGAGGATAATCCATTTTATTGCCATTTTTAATTTTCTCCAAATGCATTCCTTGGATCATGCACCTTCTTCCATCTTCAAAGCCATCGGCATAGCATCTTGTTTGTCATCACATTGCCACATTTTTCACTCTATTTATGACTTTTTTCTCCTTCCTTCTTCCCATTTTTGGGGGATTTTCTCTAAGCATTGAAAGAATGAGAACCCTGGACTGGAGAAATATAAGAAATTTAAAGGATTACTCAAAGAGAAAGTAGTCTCTGGATCTGGTTTAAAATTTCCAGTAAAATATTCTAATAGTCTCTGTATTATGTGACTACCATTTTGTCCAAATTCTGTGGGCAGGAAGATGTTTAAACATACTTAACCACTATTTGGTCATATGCTCACCACTATATCAAGCAATAGGGTACTATGATTGCCAATCCTAGAAATATATAGACTGGGGGTTTATAAAAGGAAAGTGGAATTCCTATTATAAGAATAAGAAATGCTCAGTACAGAGCCAGTTCGTTCTAAGCTGATGTACAAACAAATCTTAAGTCTATTTATCAACAGTTGATTTGCTAGATTTCTGCAACATTATGCTGGTTTCAAGAATACTAAGAGTGAAATTCCAAAACAGCCATTGCCATTCTTACAATAAGTTCCAGTGTCTTAAAATGTAGACTGTCTGCATTAGCTCTTAACATTAGGCATCTTGTGTCTAATATTAATAACTAATGATAATGCCTAAAAATTGTGTCTAATAATAGAGCTTTTGACTTATGAATGGATTCGTCAGTCAAACACAGTGGTTCTTTCATTTCTCTTTATCCTGGATACTGCCAATCTAATTTAAAATGTCATTTCTCTCACCTGAATAACGACAACAACATCTTATCTGTACAGTTTCACATCATGGTCTATCTACTGCAAAATATTCTCCATATCAAATAAAGCTTTCAGATTAATGTTTCTTTTTTCTTTTCATGAAATTACTAAATAATGTTCTTTCAGTTTGAAAAGGTCAGAGGCACTCTTATGTATATTAAGGAATGGGAGGTTGTTGTAAGTTAAAAGAGTAAATTAAGAAAGATTAGTGGTAAACAGGCTTGGTAAACAACCAGAAAATAGGAAGATGCACTTCAGCTTTGGTGACACAATTATCTTCCTGCCTCTTCAGAAATGGTACTTATTTTTGTGATTTTTGACTTTGTTGACTGTCTTATTGATGAGAGTCTTTGGATCAAGTACTCCTTGACCATAATCTTCATAAGGACAGCAACTGTCAATCCTGTACAGCATTATGTATCTCTAATATATGATTAGCTATATACCTAGTTTCAACTAGAAAAGAAGGATGAAGGATAGATTTAGAGGAAAATATATAAATAGATTATTTTATTTTGTATAAATGATTCTTCTTACTCAAAAGGCCAAACAGAATCAAGAGTAAAAAGAAGAGGAGCAGCAACCATAATTAAAACTATTAATCACAGTCACCTGTTCTGCAATACATGCCAAGTCATCACACAATACTTGTGTTATAGTGGAATTCATTGGGAGCTATGAATGGTAAAGAAGATCCAGCTAAACATAATTACTAGCCCTGAGAAGAGAATAGGATCAGTTGAAGATAGTGTATATTCACAGATATATTAGGGAAAGAAAAATACATTTTTGAAATGAAGAACTGAAATTGTAGGTGAAAAAGTACATAATGTTCTAGAATAAATAGAGAACAAAGTATATATTGGTGAATTTATTCAACTGGTAAATCATTTATTCAACTGGTAAACCATTCAACTATTCATGGTAAAGAAAATTTTCTGCTGTAATTAAAACAGAAAGAACACAAGTAAAATGGAGTAAGATAAACTTGGAATGAAAAAATATGAATGCTAGAAATGGAGAAAAGTCAAAATATTCTAAGAAAAATAAAAGGGAATTTTATACCCAAATAAATTGTAATTCAATTAAAAAGTAAACAGGGAAACATTCTTGAATATGAAGGCTCTTACTCCATTGAGTAGTGATTAATGAATTGAAAATAAATCAGAATACATTTTTTTTTTTCCCAGTACGCGGGTCTCTCACTGCCGTGGCCTCTCCCGTCGCGGAGCACAGGCTCCGGACACACAGGCTCAGCGGCCATGGCTCACGGGCCTAGCCGCTCCGCGGCATGTGGGATCTTCCCGGACCGGGGCACGAACCCGTGTCCTCTGCATCGGCAGGCGGACTCTCAACCACTGCGCCACCAGGGAAATCCAGAATACATTTTAAATGAATAGATTTCTAAAAAAAAGAGGCAAGATAAACAAATAGAAGTATAAATGCAGCAGGTTAATAATATCAGAGAAAGATAAAAGTATTATTCTAAAAATTTAGTCCATAAAATAAAAAATAATAATAATACATCACATGTAGTATTTTAGTTTCCTAGGGCTGCAGTAACATTACCACAGATTTGGTAGCTTAAAAACAACAGTAATTTATTCACCCACAGAAGGACTGAGTACTGAAATCTGAAATAGGTGGTGGCAGGGCTACACTCCTTTGGAAGACTTTAGAGAAAAATCCTTCATTATGTTTTTCTAGCTTCTGGTGTGTCCCAGCAATCCTAGGTTATAGTCTTTTTGTTCCAGTCTGCCTCTATGTTCACATGGCCTTCTTCTCTGTGTACATCTCAGTATTTGTTCCCTTCTTATAAGGACACCCATTACTCTTATAGAAGCCACCCTAATCCAGTATAACCTCAGTTTAACAACATCTGTAAAGATCTTATTTCCATCTATGGTTGAATTCTGAAGTTCTGGATGGGCATGAATTTGCGGAGAACAATATTGAATCTACTACATGTAGAATACGAAAATTCATCAAATTTACAAGACTTAAGAGAAAATAAGGTGATACAAGAGGAGATGACATATGGACTGGCAGAATTCAGGAAAGAAAAAGAAGTCCCAGAACAGAGGGCCTTTTTGTAAGAAGCACAAATTAGAATAGACAGTGTTAGAACATAGTCACAGACATCAAATAAGAGATGAGAAAATAGAAAATAAGAAAGTAAAAAAAATAGTAAAGCACTGAGTGAAAAAAAAGTGTGGCTGAAATTTTTCATATTGCCAAACATTTCTGACATGCAAGAACTCATGGAGTTTTGTTTCTCTGAGCCCTTCATTATGAAACTACAACTGGACTAACTTCAGTCAACCAAGAAATAAATGGAGAAACTCGTGGTAAGTTATCAGTGATAAAATTGGACCACGCAGTTTCAGGGAAACCAGTCATCAGGTGGTGAGGAAAACTCAAGTAGCCCTGTCTAGAGGCCCAGGAGAATAAACCAACATCTAGCACCAACTTGGCAAAACATGTGAATGAGTTACCTTGGAAGGAGATCGTCCAGCTCCAGGGAAGCCTTCAAAGGACTGCATCCTGGCTGACATGAGTGCAACCTCTTAAGAAACCTGGAGTCGAATTATCCAAGATAGTCATGAATTCCTGATCTACAGTAACTGTTAGAGAGTTGTGGATCTTAGAATAAACAACTGCTGTAGTTCTGATTTGGCAAAAGATTATGAATGTTATGAATCATTAAAATGTAGACATTATACAAATAGGAATAGTAGTGAGTAGATAAAAACACCACCTATTTGCTTGACCTTTCTCTAATAAGAAAGCTTTGAGCCTTTGGATAAGAGGCTGGAACCCCCTTGCCCCCAATGACTCTGGCAAACATCCACTTCTTCTGAGGGAGGAGTAAAAATAAAAGGTATTTTGGGGGGGGGGAAGGGTAAGAAGCATTCGTAGATACAGTATTGGCACTGATTCAGATCAGAAGTCAGCCCCCACCGGAGGTATGGAAGGATCTGTTTCTCTCCCCAGGACACTTTAAATATACGAGGCACATTTTTGCTTTCGTGAAGGAGGTGTCACTGAGAAGGTCACATTACTGAGGCCAGTGCAGGACCAGGAGACGCAAGTCCTGCTCCCCCGCCCCATTAATACAGTAACAGGGAAATCTGATATATCTGAAAAAAAATACAAAAATGTTCCTAGAATTTTCCTAAAGCATGAAACTGTAATAGCTACAAAGGAAATCTATACAAATAACACTGATTACAAATTGTATCAATTTGCATTAACCGGTATAACAAAGTAAGAAAGTAATTACAATCTCAAAAATCTGTTCTAACTTGGTTTTAAAATTCTAGATGATTCTTGGCAATAGATCAAATTGAAACTAAAAATATTGAATAACAATTAAATAATTCATATCTATAAAATTAAATCAATGGTCAGAAAGACTGTTTAGGTTAAAATATATTAATAAACAAAAAGCACAGAAATAAATTATTGTGAAAATATATAAAAATAGTATTTCTACTCTAATTTTAATTGTTTCTTTTACACTGTTTGCTTTAGGTTTATATTGCTTTTTTCTCTAGTTTCCTAAAGTGGGGGTTTAGATTACTGATTTTAGATCTTCCTTTTTTTCTAATATATGCATTCAATCCCTGTAAACACTGCTTTTACTGCATCTCACAAAGTTTGTTTTCTTTTTAATTTTCATGTAGCTCAAAATATTTTTTCATTTCTCTTGTGACTTCCTCTTTGACCCACATGCCGTTTAGAACTGCATTGTTTAATTTCCCAATATTTTGGGATTTTCTAGCTATCTTTCTGTTATTAATCTCTAGTTTAATACCACTGTGGTCTTAGAGCATGCTTTGTATGATATATACTTTTTAAAATTTTTAGGTGCTCTTTATGGCCCAGATCATGGCCTGTCTTCATGAATGTTCCACGTGAACTTAAAAATAATGTGTATTCTGCTATTGTTGGATGAAGTATCCTATAAATGCCAATTAGCTCCAGTTAATTGAGGTGCTGTGCAGCTCAACTATGTCCTTACTGTTTTTTTTGCCTGTTGGATATGTCAATTACTGATAGAGAGGTGTTGAAATCTCCAACTAATATAAATATCAGTTTTTGCCTTTTATATTTCATATTTTGACTCTTTGTTGTTAGGTGTTTGCAGATTAAAAATATGTCTCTTTGGAGTATTGACCCCCATACGATTATGTAATGCTCCTTTTTATCCCTGATAATTGCTCTTGCTCTGTGGTCTTTCTATGAAATTAATATAGCTACCTGAGGTTATTTTTTGTTCTGTTTTTTGTTAGTGTTATCATGGTATATTTTTCTCCATCCCCTTACTTTTAATCTATCAGTTTCATTGTGTTTAAAGTCGTCCTTTTTTAGACAATATGTAGTTGGGTCATTTTTTTTTTTTTATCAGTTCTGACAGTCTCTGTATTTTAATTGGTATATTTAGACCGTTTATATTTTAACTGATCATTGATGCAGTTGGATTAATGTCTACTGTATTTGTAACTATTTCCTACTCCTTGCAATTCTTCCTTGTTTCTATTTTTCCTCTTCTTTTTCTGCCTTCTCAGGTTTTAACTGAGAATTTTATATGATTCCGTTTTCTCTCATTTTTTACCATATCAATTAAACATATTTTAATCTAGTTGTTGCCCTATAGTTTGCAGTATACATTTACAACTAAACTAAGTCCATTTTCAAATAATACTATACTGTTTTATGAGTATTTCAGGTGGCTTATAACAGGAAATACCCAATTCCTGGAAATTAATAAAGAAAACCAATGAAACCACAAACTTGTTCTGTGGAAATATCAATAAAATTGGTAAACCTCTAGCTAGGTTAAGCATGAAAAAAAGAGTAGATGCAAGTTACTAATACTAGAAATGAAAGAGGGATAATCAGTACTGATCTCACAGACATTAAAAAGGTGATAAAGGAATGTTATGAACCATTTTATGCCTACAGATTTGATAACCTAGAGGAAATGCAGAAATTCCTTAAAAGATATAATCTACAAAACTCACACATGGAGAAATAGATAATCTGAATAAATCTATAGCTATTAAAGAATTTAGACCAATAATCAACCAAAAAAGGATGCACTAGCAAAGACGGGTTTTTTGGTTGGTTTTTTTTTTTTTGTAGTACGTGGGCCTCTCACTGTTGTGGCCTCTCCTGTTGTGGAACACAGGCTCCGGACGTGCAGGTTCAGCAGCCATGGGTCACGGGCCCAGCCGCTCTGCAGCATGTGGGATCTTCCCAGATTGGGGCACGAACCCGTGTCCCCTGCATCGGCAGGCGGACTCTCAACCACTGTACCACCAGGGAAGCCCCGCAAAGACGGTTTTACTACTGAATTCTACATACTATTTAAGAAAGAAATTATTCCAAATCTATGCAATCTCTTCCAGGAAATAAAAACAGAGGGAATGCTTCCTAACTCATTCTGTGAGTCCAGGATTATGCTAATAACAAGACCAAATAAAGACATTAAAATAAAGGACAACTATATATAAATATCTCTCACAAACATAGATGCAAACTTTTTAAACAAAGTATTAGTGGAATAAATAAACATAAAATAATTATACACCACAACCAAGTGTGATTTATTCCAAATATATGAGTGCTTCAGCATTTGAAACTCAATTAATGTATTCTATCACATCAACAGGCTAGAGATAAAACATCTCTTGATTATATCAATAGGAAAAGAAAAAATACTTGACAAAAACAAACATGTATTCAAGTAAAACTCTTAGCAAACTAGGAATAGGTGAGAAATTCCTCAACTTAATAGATCTACAAAAAATCTACAGCTAACATCATACTTAATGGTGAGAAACTATGCTTTCTCTTTAATTGGGAATAAGACAAGTCCCTCTTACAATCCCTATTCAGTATGAACTGAAAGTCATTCTTGAAGTCATACTTGAAGTAGCTAATTCAATAAGACAAGAAACAAAAACTAAAACATATAGAGACTGGGGAAGAAGAAATAAACTTGTCTATGTTCATAGTGACATGATTTTCTATGTAGGAAATCACAAAGAATTCACTAGGGGCTTCCCTGGTGGTGCAATGGTTGAGAGTCCGCCTGCCAATGCAGTGGACATGGGTTTGTGCCCTGGTCTGGAAAGATCCCACATGCCGTGTAGCGGCTGGGCCCATGAGCCATGGCCACTGAGCCTGAGCGTCCAGAGCCTGTGCTCCGCAACGGGAGAGGTCACAACAGTGAGAGGCCTGCGTACCGCAAAAAAAAAAAAAAAGAATTCACTAAAAACCTCTTAGAACTAATAAGTGATTATAACAAGATTGCAATATATAGGTTTATTAAACAAAGCTTAATTATAAGTTCAGTATATAAGTTTTATTTAAATTGGAAGGGGAGAGATGAATAGGTTGAGCCCAGAGGTCTTTTAGGGTGGTGAAAATACTCCGTGTTATTATAATCTTACCCATTGAATGTACAACACCAAGAATGAACTATAGCATAAACTATGGACTTGGGGTGATTATGATGTGTCAATGTAGGTTCATCCTTGGTGAAAAATGTACCATTTTGGTGAGTGATGTTGATAATGGGGGAGGCTATGCATATGTGAAGGCAGAGGGTATGTGGGAATTCTCTTTACCTTCCTCTCAATTTTACTGTGAACTTTAACTGCACTTAAAAAAAATTCTTTAATTAAAAACAACAACAAACAACTAGGTGACCTTGGGTTTGGGTATGAGTTTATATGTAACACCAAAAGCATGATCAATGAAAGAAAATAATGGAAATTTGGACTATATTAAAATTAAGAAAAATTTCTGTATAAAACACTTTTAAGAAGGTAAAGAGACAAGCCACCATCTTCAAGAAAATATTTGCAAAACACATATATAATAAGGAACTTATATCCAAAATATACAAAGAACTCTTAAAACTCAATAATAGGAAGACAAGCAGCATAAATTTTTTAAATGAGCAAGCTATTTACACACTTCACCAAAAAATATATACAGATGTGAAACAAGCATGTGAAAAGATTCTCAACACTACTTATCATTAGGAAGTTGTAAATTAAAACAATAACAAGATATCATGACACAAAAGTACTAAAATCAGAAAAATTGAAAATACCAAATTCTGGTAATGATATGGAGAAACATGAATATTCATCCATTGCTGCTGGGTGTGAAAAATATAATTTCGAAGTGAATTCTACAATAATTTTTAAGAAGAAGTAGGTTCAGTGTTTTATTAATAATGTCAATAGAGAAAAAAGAAAGAATTCCAATATATTCTATGATGCAAAAAGACCACTCAATTAATCATAGACACAGACAAATAAGACACAAACAGAAGTTAAGGCAAATATGAGTTATGATAGAGCATAAAAATCTAGTATTCATGAGTATAATCCAACAGTATATTAAAAAATAATGGACCATATTCATGCAGTGCCCCTACTAGGAATCCAGTCATAGTTTAGGGTAAATATTACACTGAGCACACAAATATATAAAATGTCAAAATATCATATGATATTCTCCTTTTCTCTCTTTCTCTCTTGTGTATGTGTGTGTGTGTATGTATGTATACTAGGTCTCTGTCTTTCTGTGAACTTATTTACTTATGTATCTACCTATCTCTATCTTTACTCAAAAGCCAGTATTATGCTTAATAGCAAAACCCATGGGGTATTTAAATTAGTATTAGTAGTGTTATACTCTTTTTGGTGGAACACTTAAGCAATACTCTTCCTAAAGAATCAAATTAAAAATAATGTGGTGGAAAACATCCCATTTATTATTGGAATGAATATGTAACAAGTAAGTGCAACGAGAAATGTTCAATATATATAAAGAAATGTTTTAAATGTTACTGAAAGGAGATTTAAATAAATAGGAGATGAAGCATGGCACCTATCTCATTATTTATTCTAAAATTAATTCTTGACTGATCAAAATTTTAAATTTAATACAGTCATTAAAATGGAAGAAGAAAACTTGAGAGACTTCAGTTATAATGTTTTAGTGAGGGAAGGCATTGCAAGCAAAAAAAGTATCCATAAGCTTAAAATAAGTCCATGCCTTAAAAGTCAGTAACACAAAGTCAAACAACAAATGAGAAAGTTGGAGAAATATTTTATGTCATATATATACACACACATATACATACAGTTGTTAAGTCATTAACATTTAGCAATTCTATATTTTCCACTAGATAATATTATAAAATTAAACACACCATATTACATTGTTTATACCTTGTTTTTTCTACTCAAATTTCTTCTACGAGTAAATTTGAAACCCTGATGATAGGTAAATATAAAAATAAGTTTTTCAGGTATTGTATTTTAAATTGTTTCTGGTAAAAATTTTTAAGACCATATGCATTTCCCCATTAATGTAAATATGCTGTCACTATGTCATAAGCTGATGTGTTTTGTTTCTCTGTTCACCTTTAAATGAAATGTGTTTTGAAAGATGAAATCTAATGTAGTGAATATAAGTCTGAGGTAAAATTACTGAAGTAGCAAAAAAACACAGAATATATAAATACCTCAGAGTTCTAAAATTTGGAATTAATGCTGACAATATACTCTGCAGTGTACTTATAGTATCTTTATCATTGTCATCTATATTCTGGAGGTTCTCTTGGGATAGCCTTTTCTTGCTCATGGAATTTTGTTAACACATTAGATGTCAGTTTCTAAAAAAATTATGGAGTGGAACAGAAGGGTGTTTCCTTCTTAAAGTTTTATATACCCAAGCTTTCTTCTTCTGATGTGACAGCTGGGATTATCTTTGGATCACACACTGGGATTTTTGCCAGAATACCTTTGAACAGGAAAATAAAGACAGGAGAAGAATACCAAAGTTTGACATGGACAGCAAATCTTCAAGTGAGAAATCTAAGTAATACAAATATTGAGTTGATGATTTTAGCATAAGTATATCTTTATATTTTACATATTTAATTTGCATAACATTTTTAGTTTTGCATAGTTTACCTATTTAATTATCTTATTTTGATTTTTTTGTACTTCTGCAATAAGGTATTCCTATGACAGTGTTTTACATATAGTGCTTTAAAGTTAATTCATTGTATTTGATCCTAGAAACTGGGGAAGGCATCTCTTCTGTTCATCAGATATCACTGGCTTAGCCTACCCAGATTACAGAAACCAGGCCAAATTACCTCCCCACTTGGGCCCTTCTCTCTCTGCACCCTTTCTTTTTGTTTAGTCTTCTGATTGTGAGGGTAGCTAAGTTAGTAGGACCAAGCCCAAAATTCACCATGCTTCATTTTACTAAATGGCAGAGTCACTGTATGCACCCTTGATGCTTTCTGTTACCTACTATATTATGGCTAAGTGATATAGACCTTAAATTATTGTGTACAGGCCTAGGTCAATACAAATGAATATTACATATATATATATACATATATACACACATACATAAACATATATATATATAATATTATATACATATACAGAAAACATATTTCTGATGGATGTAGGAATCATGAATAGGTAGGAAGATCTGTTTAGAATTTCAGGAAGAGAAAGTTATAAAATGTGGCAAATTTATTGTATGTATTAAATATTTTATTCACTAATTATGTTAATGGAAGAATAAACTTCTTCAAATTATCCAGGAATAAATTATTTTCACATTAGAAAGAGCCAGTAGCAGGGAAAATAGATTCCACTATTATTCAGCAGAGCCTTATATGAAACTTAATGTCTCTGCAGCAAAATTTGCCCAGTGTTTCTACCTATCGAACAACCTTGTGGATTAATTTCCAAGACAATAGGGAATGAAAAGGAGAATACAATATCTTTTGGGGGAGAATGTTTTTACTCAAGAATATGTTATTGTGTCCCCCAATATTGACATTCACAGATAACCCTATGGGTTTACTTCAAATATTTTGTAGTAGAAAAGGAGATAAGCATTGCACTGAAGATTCAGAGATTAGTCCTACTTTGACACTTTTTCTATAGAAAACAGGTAATTTTGAAAAGAGTATGTTATATGTGATTTATAAAATTTCTGAAAATGATTAACAACGTAGAACAAAACGTTAAAATGAGAGAAAAAGACAAAAGGAAGCTGGTTGAAAAGCTGAAGAGAATATAAGGGAAAAGTTATAGGGCACTAGAATAAATGACCAATATTATTATCTATGAAAAAATAATCAAGGGTTAAGAAAAGTGACTTTACACAATCTCTCTTAGCTCTCAAACTACATTTAGAGTGACATAGAAAAACAACAAATAAGGATGGAAGAAAATCCATCTATGAAATCCTTCATAGGATTAATAAAGACAGTCTTAAAATTACAGATCTCAGAGTAGTAGGCAAAATAATTTTCTATAGGTAATCTGTTTTTAAAATGCACTTTCCTTTGCATGAGTTTCTTTTAACAAATTGTTATTTTTCTGAAACATTGTCAGAACTTCCCTTTTATTTTTAATGAACAGTTTAGGCTCATGTTTTTAAATATGTTATATTTTCTGGATAGTAGTCTTCTGAAAATCACTTTTCATCAATGAATCAAAGGAAAAAAAACCCACAAAATTTGAAACACCTTTTATAAAATAAAATGAAAATGAGTGGTATCTTTATGTTTAACTCCTCTTGTAAGTATTTTGCCTTGAAACATTCAATGTACCTCTACATGATAGAATTTTTATTGTTACTCCTGTTTCATTATTAAATTTCTGTAAAGAGTCTACTATAGTTAAAGATCTTGATTTTAGGATTTCAGCTATGTTGATGGCATCCTAGAGTTAGCTTTAGCTTTGTTATTGAAATAGTCCTTGTAAATAATGTAGTGCTTTCATTCATACTAGTGGATCATCCATATTCCAAATGCCTATTCCAAAAATATTTGCAAGATTCTAGGTGCTGCAATTCAGATTGTTAGTGTTCTTTGCCACTGTAATGTAGCTGTTGAAGAGCATATACTAGGGTAAAGATAAATAGTAAATTGATCCATTTTTGTTTCCTCATGTTTGCATATTTACTGTAATATTCACTCTGTGGTTTTATTGAAGAATTTTTTAAGCTGCATGACCATTTTGTTAGAATTATTTTACTTAAAATTAGGAAAAATTATCCTTAAACACACTTCCCTAGGCATATACATATGAAAATCTTGCAATACTCCTGGAGCAAATGGAGGAGTGAGGATGCTTCACATTGTGGAACTTATACTTAAGGATTCCTGTGAATTGTGATACATAATGGCCAGTCATCTGGAGCCAATAAGGGTAGTGGTGGCAAGCCATGTGTTAAATATTAGTACTGCTTAATAGCTGTGCTAGTTTTAGATGAAATCTAAATAAATAGAAGTTCTAATATTTTCCCCAGAACTCAAATAATTTTTTCGTGCATACACTGGAGTCCATGGCTGTTGGGGGTACAGCCCTTGATCAGAACAGCAGTATAAGGTAGAGGTTACAATCTCTATGTAAACCTGCTTGAATTCTAATCCTGGCTCAGACAGGCATTGGCTGTGTTTTCGTTTCCTGCATCTAAAATGTTTATATTTGGCAAAATCTTATGTAACATTCATAACACTTCAAGAAGTATTACCTCCTTTACAGAAGAGGAAAGCCAGGTACCAAGATGCAGTGTAACTGCATAAGATAACACAGCTAGTAAGCAGCAGGGATGGAATTTGAGCCAAAGCAATCTATTTCTAACTTCCACAATATGCTGCTGCTCAAAATCCAGATCACATTAATATTTACCTCATAGGCTTATTGTTAGGATTCAAGTACATGTGAAACATTAAGAACACAGTTTAACACGTGATTTGCACTCATTGTATTTTAGTTATTGTAATAGACCTTTTAGTACCATGTGGTTGAGACTACATGTGGGAAGGAGATGAGAAGAAGGGCAATGATATTCAGAGAGAACTGGAACAAGAGACTGAGAAAAAGCTTGAAAGTACACCGGGGTATTAACCATCCTATCTCTAATCGCTCTTGAGGTTTGGCTGCTTCTCTGCTTGCATTTTCATTCTTAGTAAAGGCGATTCTTAGATTAGAAGTTGACAATTTAATTTTAGTATCCTATTCACCATGCTTTACATTTACTATAATGACTCTGTGTTACTAATTTTATTGAATAAAATGCCTAAATAGTGAAAAGAAAAAAAGAAAGAAAAACTGAAAAGGGAAGAAAGGAAGAAAGCAAGTTCAGTTCTGACCATAGAGTAAAATTTTATAGGTAAAAAGAACAGGCAGTATTTATTTAGCATAAAAAATGACATATAAAAAGAAAAATATGAGCAGTTTTACTGACAACACATACCCGGATATTTCCATTTACTTTAATATTTAGAAACAGAAATATTACATGAAACACCATTACCAAATATCACACAAAACATTTGGATCACTCATTATATGTGTGTGTATATATGTGTGTGCATATTTCCAACCTTTTGCTTTTCAAAAGTTTTGGCATTTTGTACATACATTCTGAAAGAATAAAGGAAGAATCCTCATCCCATAATGGAAACAACCATAACCAAATCACATGGAAAATCTCACACAGCTCACCTACTTGCTCTGGACATCTGTTACTTCATAAATTAGGTAAATTGTTAGCATTAGCATTACTCAAAGCAAATCAAAGCAGATTGTAAGAGGTTGTTCCAGTTCATTCTCCCTCATGTTGCCTACAGATGTTTGACTTAAGGTGTTTGAAGTGAAAACCAATCTCCCTTTTCTTAAATACCAATATTTAGAGAAAAATCTTTCAGTAACAGACAAAATAACAACTTATCCATTCTACTGTGACCAATATTGGTGTGCTTTATACCAGTGGGAAAGCTTTAGAAATTGACATTTGAGATATTTTTCTAATGTCAAATATTTACCCAATGGTTGAATGGGACTATATAATTAAAAGGAAATTCTCTCAGAAAATGACAGGCAGTGACCACTATTGGGTAATACAATATACGTTCAGTTTTAAAATTTTATTTTATTTTATTTATTTCTTTTCTCTTTATTGGAGTATAATTGCTTTACAATGGTGTGTTAGTTTCTGCTTTACAACAAAATGAATCAGTTATATATATACATATGTTCCCATATCTCTTCCCTCTTGCGTCTCCCTCCCTCCCACCCTGCCTATCCCACCCCTCCAGGCGATCACAAAGCACCGAATTGATCTCCCTGTGCTATGTGGCTGCTTCCCACTAGCTATCTACCTTACGTTTAGTAGTGTATATATGTCCATGCCTCTCTCTCGCTTTGTCATAGCTTACCCTTCACCCTCCCCATATCCTCAAGTCCATTCTCTAGTAGGTCTGTGTCTTTATTCCTGTCTTACCCCTAGGTTCTTCATGACATTTTTTTTCTTAAATTCCATATATATGTGTTAGCATACGGCATTTGTCTTTCTCTTTCTGACTTACTTCACTCTGTATGACAGACTCTAGGTCTCTCCACCTCATTGCAAATAGCTCAATTTCGTTTCTTTTTATGGCTGAGTAATATTCCATTGTATATATGTGCCACATCTTCATTATCCATTCATCTGATGATGGACACTTAGGTTGTTTCCATCTCTAGGCTATTGTAAATAGAGCTGCAATGAACATTTTGGTACATGACTCTTTTTGAATTATGGTTTTCTCAGGGTATATGCCCAATAGTGGGATTGCTGGGTCATATGGTAGTTCTATTTTTAGTTTTTTAAGGAACCTCCATACTGTTCTCCACAGTGGCTGTATCAACTTACATTCCCACCAACAGTGCAAGAGGGTTCTCTTTTCTCCACACCATCTCCAGCATTTATTGTTTCTAGATTTTTTGATGATGGTCATTCTGACTGGTGTGAGATGATACCTCATTGTAGTTTTGATTTGCATTTCTCTAATGATTAATGAAGTTGAGCATTCTTTCATGTGTTTGTTGGCAGTCTGTATATCTTCTTTGGAGAAATGTCTGTTTAGGTCTTCTGCCCATTTTTGGATAAACCCATGCACATATGGTCACCTTATCTTTAAATTTTTTTTTTTTTATCCTATAACACCAGCACACCAACATGGCATAAAACAGCTACTTATTTGAAACTAAACAATGGCTTTTCTGTATAGAACTGGTAGAAGAGAAATAAACAAACCCTTTTTTTGTATTATCTGGATTAATATTTCTGTTTTTTCTTTTATACCTAGCAGTAGAACTTGATACATAGCAGGATACATATATTTTTTCCTGAAATACAGTGGCAAATAAATTCTGAACTCAGCTATAGGTATCCTCTTTGCTGATTAAGTTACTTCATTAGAGCAGTGGCAGATTTCTTCATAAGGCAATTTGCTGAAAACTTTATAGTCTTGTACCTCATGTCTAATAATACAAAAAGGAATCTGGTATGATCATAGTAATATAATTAATGCCATATGAATTAATAATATTTGACCACTTCTTGAAGTTTTAATGGCTCCATCTTTTAGTTCATTTAAAATAATTAATATTCTCCTGTTCTTTTGTATGCCAGTGACTCACATATTCTAGCCTCTGATGGGTATATAGATCCCTGATAATGCACCTAACTATTTGAGTTAAGAGAGGATGTGGGGATTGCATCCTTCTTTTTAACTACTTTAAGAAAAGACAGCCCCGCATTTGCCAGGTGGATTTTTATTTATGAAATTCAGCCTCAAGTTTGCCAAGATAGCACAAAGAAGGAAATAAATGCAATGCTTGTGACAAGCACATAATTATTGCTACTGCAGTAAAGAAAACAAAGTGAAATAAGTCAAAAAACTTTTATCATGTATTCATCTGGATTACATGTTCTCAAAATAGCCTGTAGATTGGCATGTCTTTACAGAATGCAATGGTTCTTCAATTGTCTACTAGCTGACATTTTCTTATATTTTGCTTTACTTATTTACATTTACCTAAAGCAGAGTGCTCACTTGAAAGCTAAGCCTATGAATAATGAATTAAAGGAAACGCTTTAGGAAATAGTTTGAAACTGTACTTTCATAGAGAAAATGTTAAGAAAATTAAAAGAATAATAATAAAAACTGAATCACAACTTTGTTTCAGCTGGCATTAGCACAGATAGAAGGATTATTACAAAATAAATTAGGGATATTTTTTTAAAAAGGTGGAGAGAACTTCCAGCTGTATGACTACACTATACGGGGACTTGGTAGTCTGTTGCAGACATCATAGCAGAGGTTGTACAGAAAGTTGCTAACCTGACATCTGAAATACAGACTTTTGATTGTGAAGAGTGTGAGATGTCTGGCATATTAGTCTTTAGCATCAAGGGATTCATATCAACAGAGCTGTCATTTTAAGGATAATTACTAATTGAGACACACTGAAGAATGGCCTTATAAAAAATTCTAACCTTTTAAAATACACACAAAAATATTTAATAAACAGTAATAAAAATAACAACAAATTTTATACTTACATCTTAAGCTAAACCAAAATGTTTGGGGGTAAGACAGAGAATTCCAACATCTATGACTAGTCAATCATATGGGTGAAATGCATGTGTAGATTTATTTTCTTTCTTAAAGCTGTTAATGAACATTTTGTTTTCAAACTTAAAAAGCAAAAGTTTGTAATATTTATAAGTGCAAACACATTCACAAACTACATTAAATAAACTGAATCTAAAAGAGAATACTAAACAATACCTGAGTTATAAGACTGCATAATTGAGGAATTGATGAACTGATGAATATATGATGAAATCTTGGACTGATGAATCTTACAGGTAGATGAAAAATAGGAACACAATTTAAAAAACATGTAGCTAATCAAAAAAACTTAAAATTTTATAAAAGTTGGTTAATGAATAGCAATACTGTTTGATCAATATCAAATATACCACTTTTAAAGACTACATATTGAATTAACACTAATTTCACTAGTGCATTCTTTATTTTATTCATGGGCATGTAAAATATTTACCTAGTGCCTAATTTATACACTGGCTATGGTAAGATCAAGAGATCTCTCATCTTGACAAAAGCTCTGTTCCTGTCCTAAGTATAACTTAGCTTACGTTTTAAAAAAGCAACCTGTTTAAACAACTAAAAAGAAAGAAATCATAAAGATCAGAGCAGAAATAAATGAAATAGAGACTAAAAAACAATAGAAAAGATCAATGAAACCAAAAGCTGGCTCTTTGAAATGACAAACAAAATTGATAAACCTTTAGCCAGAGTCATCAAGAAAAAAAGGAAGAGGGCCTAAATTAATACAATCAGAAATGAAAAAGATGTTAGAACTGATACCACGGAAATACACAGGATTGTAAGAGACTACTATGAGGAATTATATGCCAATAAAATGGACAACCTACAAGAAATGGACAAATTCTTAAAAAGGTACAATCTCCCAAGACTGAATTAGAAAGAAATAGAAAATATGAACAGACCAGTTACCAGTAATGAAACTGATCAGTAATTTAAAAACTCCCAACATAGCAAAAGTCCAAGACCAGAAGGCTTCACAAGTGAATTCTATGAAACATTTAAAGAAGAGTTAACAGCATATCCTCTGAAACTATTCCAAACAATTGCAGAGGAAAGAACACTTCCAAACTCATTCTATGAGGCCACCATCACGCTGATACAAAAACCGGAGATATATCACAAAAAAGAAAATTACAGGCCAATATCACTGATGATATCAACAAAATACTAGCAGAGCGACTCTGACAATACTTTAAAACAATCATACACCATGATCAAGTCTCTTTTATCCCAGGGATGCAAGGATTTTTCAATATATGCAAATAAAACAGTGTGATACACCACATTAACAAATTGAAGAATAAAAACCATATGATCATCTCAATAAAGGCAGAAAAAGCTTTCAATAAAATTCAACATCCATTTATGATAAAAACTCTCCAGAGGGCTTCCCTGGTGGTGCAGTGGTTGAGAGTCCACCTGCCGATGCAGGGAACGCGGGTTCGTGCCCTGGTCCGGGAAGATCCCACGTGCCACGGAGCGGCTGGGCCCATGAGCCGTGGCTGCTGAGCCTGCACGTCCAGAGCCTGTGCTCCACAATGGGAGAGGCCACAACAGTGAGAGGCCCACGTACAGCAAAAAAAAAAAAAAAAAAAAAAAAAAAAACTCTCCAGAGAGTGGACATAGAGAGAACATACCTCAACATAATAAAGCCCATATATGACAAACTTATAGCTAACATTATACTGAATGCTGAAAGCGTTCCCTCTATGATCAGGAACAAGACAAGGTTGTCCAGTCTCACCACTTTTATTCAACATAGCTTTGGAAGTTCTAGCCACAGCAATCAGAGAAGAAAAAGAAATAAAAGGAATCAAAATTGGAAAGGAAAAATCAAAGCTGTCCACTGTTTGCAGATGACATGATACTATACATAGAAGATACTAAAGATGCCACCAGAAAGCTACTAGATCTCATCAATAAATTTGGCAAAATTGCAGGGTACAAAATTAATACACAGAAATCTGTTTGTGTTTCTGCACACTAAAAGTGAAGTATCAGAAAGAGAAATTAAAGAAATGATCCCATTTACCATCACATCAAAAAGAATAAAATACCTAGGAATAAACCTACCTAAGGAGGCAAAAGACCTATACTCTGAAAGCTATAAGATGTTGATGAGAGAAATTGAAGACTATGCAAATAGATGGAAAGTTATACTGTGTTCTTGGTTAGGAAGGATCAATATTGTTAAAATGACCATAATACACAAGACAATCTACAGATTCAGTGCAATCCCTATCAAATTACGAGTGGCAGTTTTCACAGGACTAAAACAAAAATTTTTAAATTTGTATGGAAACACAAAAGACCCTAATTGCCAAAACAATCTTGAGAAAGAACAGAGCTGGAAGAATTAAGCTCCCTGACTTCAGACTATACTACAAAGCTATAGTCATCAACACAGTATGGTACTGGCACAAAAACAGATTATGTAGATCAATAGAACAGGATAGAAAGCCCAGAAATAAACTCATTTATGGTCAATTAATCTATGACAAAGGAAGCAAGAATATACAATGGAGAAAAATTCTTTTCAATAAGTGGTGCTGGGAAAACTGGACAGCTACATGTAAAAAATGAAATTAGAACATTATCTAACACCGTATGCAAAAATAAACTCAAAATGGATTAAAGACATAAATGTAAGACCAGACACTATAAAACTCCTAGAGGAAAACATAGGCAGAACACTCTTTGACATAAATCACAGCAATGTTTTTTTGGATTCATCTCCTAGAATAATGAAATCAAAAGCAAAAATAAACAAATGCGACCTAATTAAATTTGAAAGCTTTTGCACAACAAAGGAAACTACAAACAAAATAAAAAGACAACCTATAGAATGGGAGAAAATATTTGTAAACAATGTGATTGACAAGGGATTAATTTCCAAAATACAGGAACAGCTCATACAGCTCAAGTAAAAAGAAAATTCAGGGCTTCCCTGGTGGCGCAGTGGTTGAGAGTCTGCCTGCCGATGCAGGGGACATGGGTTCATGCCCCGGTCTGGGAAGATCCCACATGCCATGGAGCGGCTGGGCCTGTGAGCAATGGCTGCTGGGCCTGCGTGTCCGGAGCCTGTGCTCCGCAACGGGAGAGGCCACAACAGTGAGAGGCCCGTGTACCGCAAAAAAGAAAAAAAGAAAATTCAAAAAATGTATTGAAGATCTAAACAGAGATGTCTCTAAAGAAGACATACAGATGGCCAATAGGCACATGAAAAGGTGCTCATCAATGCTAATTATTACATTCACACAGGTCAGAATGGCTATCATGAAAAAATCTACAACTAATAAGTGCTGGAGAGGGTATGGAGAAAGGGGAACCCTCCTACACTGTTGATGGGAATGTAAATTGGTGCAGCCATTATGGAGAACAGTACGGATGTTCTTAAAAAATTAAAAATAGAGTTACCATATGATCTAGAAATCCCACTTCTGGGCATATATCTGGAAAAGATGAAAACTCTAATTCAAAAAGATATAGCACCTTAATGTTTATAGCAGCACTATTTACAATAGTCAAGACTTGGAAGCAACCTAACTGTCCATTGACAGATGAATGGGTAAAGAAGATGTGGTATGTGTGTGTGTGTGTGTGTGTGTATATATACACATATGTGTGTGTGTGTGTGTGTGTGTGTGTATAATGGAATATTGCTCAGTCATTAAAAAGAATGAGATAATGCCATTTGCAGCGATATGAATGGACCTAGAAATTATCATAAGTGAGGTAAGTCAGACAGAAAAAGACAAATATATCACTTATATGTGGAATCTAAAAAAAAAATGATACAAATGAACTTATTTACAAAACAGACTCACAAACTTAGAAAACAAACTTATGTTTACCAAAGGAGAAAGGTGGGAAGGGATAAATTAGGAATTTGTGATTAACAGGTACACACTGTTATATATAAAACAGATAAACAACAAGGCCTCCTGTATGGCACAGGGAACTATGTTCAGTATCTTGTAATAGCTTATAATGGAAAAGAATCTGAAAAAGAATACATGTATGTGTGTGTATGTACATATATATATATATATATATATATGTACACACACACACATATATAAATGGAATCACTTTGCTGTACAACTGAAACATTGTAAATCAATGTCCTTCAATTAAAAAATACAAAAAAAAAGAACAATGCAAAAAAAAGCAACCTGTTTAAATCAAAATGCCACCTTTGAAGACATATTGCATACAGAATAATTCTATTATTATTATGCTTTTCTTCCAAACATTATTTTGCTCTCTATAAAGTGATTTCAAAAGGCATTCTTCTCTAACGAGTGGCATAGCAGCCTCTTCTACACAGGTCTCATAGGGAGTGGAGTGAGTGACATAAGTACTTCCTTTTCCACGTAAGGAGTTATGATGAATTTGGTAACAACTCTATCTATTTGTAGAGTGAGGATTAGTATAGGAAGTGGATGCCATCAATAAAGTGGAGAAAAAGGGAGAAGAAGACAGCTAAATCTCCATTTTTCTGTAAGGGGAAGTCAAAGTTAATAGTTAAATCTGAAAAATCAAGATTTGAAAATTTAAGTATATTATTTAAATACATGGAGGTAAATATCGAATTTTTCAGTTAAAAGAAATGAAAGTAGTTTCTTCTGGAAGAGGGAGATGGGATAGAGGAACAAGACACTGCTTTTTTCCATAGTGGGTCTCATCTATCTCATTGACCATATTGTGTGCAAATACACCTAAGGTAAAAGTTAAAATTTAAAAAAAAGAATTAAAATAAAAGTAAAAACATTGAATTAAAGCTTAGTTACTAAACCAGAATCAAAACATTTACATGTGTTTTTCACACCTGTTAAAAGTAAAATAGAGGAAATTTTAGAGCCTTTCAGGTAAGGTGCCATCTTTGAGTCTTGGTTTTCTTTGATCCCTTAATTTAAATTTTTAGGTAACATTTTACACCAATTAATATTTCTATTCTAAAAGAAAACTAACTTTTTTCCATAATTAATTTTATAAGCTTATATCTATATAATACTAATCTTCAAAAAATCATAGAAATATTTTGTTCCAAATATTAGCCCATTTTCTTTGTATTTTAATATATGAAGTCACACTAGTTTAAAATAATGGACAATAAAGCTGTACTTCACAATGAATTAGTGTATTAATTATGAGACAAATCAGGACAGCCAGTGTTTCTTCTTCGGTTTCCTTGAAATTTCAATGAATACGATTTTACTCTAAAATAAAGAACATTTTCACATATCAAATAATGAATAAATGTCCTAATTATGTGTGATAAATACACTTTATTGAAATTTGAATGTCTACTTTTGCCAGTTGCTCTCAAAATGCTTTATGCAATTGAATTGCATATTTCCCATGCAATTAATTGTACAGTTTTCTTTTTACTAATTTAGAAATAACAGATACAAATGATTAAAGGTTATTGGAGGGAGAATGATGTGTAAGAACCTAAAATCAAATATACTGAAAGTCAATGGAAAGATATGGCATAAGTCTGACCTCAGTAAAACATATATGTAAAATCCTGCTCATGAAACATTGTCTTTAAATTTCTAGGACTTAAAGGATATGCGTACAAATAAAAGAAACTCTCCATTTTATTTACAATTCATTCACTTTACTCACAGTAACTAGGTACTAGTATAAAGTTGCTGCCAACTCTGAATTAGCAAATACTGAATCATTGCCATGAGGGGAAATACAGGATTATATTCTAAGCCTCTGGCCACAATATTTTTTGTCAATTGAGCAATACATAACCTTGTTCCATAGGTATTTCTGTTTAAAGATACCTTGTTTAAGATATATTGTTGTTTCATTAATATTGAATTCATGGCCAGCAGCCCTGTAACTCCTGCCTGAACAAATCTTAACCTAACACGTATTTTCTCTCTAAGGCACATTGCAGATATCTTAGCCAGTAGGAACACTAAACAGAACTTCAGCACTATGCTTGGGGGAATTTTAAGCAATGAAATCACCATCAGAAAACACAGAAATGTGAAAAATATTTCACTGAATGGACCATGAAAAGTACACTTGTTTACAGTATCAGAGCTGAAACAAGAAGGCAGAATATCGCCTTGTGCCACCTCAGCTAGGAACTTGAGAGTCAAGACAGTCAATTTTTTCTTGCCACGCCCATGTCCAGGAAAGCACCAGTGTGTATTGATTTGGGAGTTACAAACACATTGTAGTGAGTAGGTGAATTTACAAGTACAGAATACATGAAAAGTGATTAACTGTGCTTTTATTCTTATCATCTGTATACCAATGACTACAAAACAGACATGACCTGCTCAAATCTTGACTGAGTCCTTGGATCCAGATTGTGCACTCCTTGAAAATTCCCATTTAAATGTCTTAAAGAAATGACAATCCCAACTTTCCCCAAACTGAATTATTCTTCTTAAAGAGCAAACTCTAATTTTCCGTATTCTGAATAGTATTTTAAATTTAAAAAAATCACAATCAGCTTGCAATTTGTTATAATTCCCTATCTTTAATGTGAGCCTCTAAGATCTGACCTCCTCTTTCCATCCTCTCTGCTTATCCTTTAAACTCCAGCCATTAGGATGCATTTCATTTCTTCAATATGCAATGTTATTTCTTGTTTCTGGGTCATTAAGCAACTTGTTTTCTCTGTGTTTGAAACACCTTTCACCCTCAACCTCTTTATCTAGATAATTACCATTCTGCCTTTAGGTTTCATTTTAAATATCATTTCTTCACAGAGACTTTTCTTGACTCTAAGGACTGTTTACATCTCCCTTCTTACACCCTAATCTTTGACTTTGACGTTGTTCATTATATTTGTAAAGTATAGCAGATTTAATTTTCACTGTTACACACTCAGGGTGAAAAAATATAACTGTATTTACTGAATATTCAGTTATATAAGATATATTCTGCCTTTTTACTACAAGCCTGATGTCACACAACTTAATCCTGTCACTCTTCCAATAAGATCAGCTACTTTATACTAATTGTATTAATTAAGTTTAGTGTACTGTAAGAGATTGCAAAATATAGAGAGGATTTACTAATATAGCAGTAAATGATCTCTCAATAACAGAAGATTAGGCTCACAGTTTAGCTCTGCTTTGAAGAGATAATGCTGTGATCCAGGTTCCTTTTATCCTACAGCTCTAACATTTCTGAGTGGATCATCCTACACTGCATGTTTGAAGCTGGGTTACCTCCGTATTTACATTAAAGCCTATGAGAGGAGAAAAAATTGAATTTTAGGAAAAAGATCTAAGAGATGGCCTGGAGTTACAGGCATAATCTGTTTTATTGAATATGTCAAATTGGATTCTTGTTCACAGTTCTTCTCTCCTTCCCTTTAATGGAGTTATATATCCACACCTTTTGCCACATGATATTGCAATGCCTATGGGTAGTTTAGGTAAGGAAGACATCCCTGATGTGTTGATTTGGGGTTTGGCCACTTAACTATTGGAATGTGAATGGAAATAACTATGCTAGTTCCAATCAGAGGCTTGAAGAGGTTTTTGTTTGTTTGTTCCTTCTTGTTTCTCTTCATTCTACCTTCCTGAAAGAGAAAAAAATGTACTAGACAGAGACTGCTTCCTGAGGCTTCCCCAAATAAGAAGTTATTGTAACCCATTGAGTGGATATATCACATTTTGCTCATCTATTTTTCAGTTGATGAACACTGGTTTGTCTCTACTTTTGGCATAAATTAATTTTGGCTAGTATGAATAATGCTGCTATGGACATTTGCATAAAAGTTTTTGTGAGGGCATGTTTTCATTTCTCTTGTGTATATATACCTAATAGGGAAATGACTTGTTCATATGGTAACTTTATGTTTAATGGTCTGATAAACTGCCAGACTATTCCAAAGTGGCTGTACCATGTTATATTCCCACCAGCAGTTTTTAAGTGTTCCAGTTTCTTCATATCCTAATACTTATTATCTGACTTTTTGGTTCTCTCCAGTTGGAACTAGCACACTGTTATTTCCATTCGCATTTTCTTGTGATGTCTTTGGTTTTGGTATTGGGGCAATGGTGGCTTCACAGAATGAGTTGGAAAGTGTTTTCTCACTGTTTTTTAGAAAACTTTGTAAAGATTTGGTATTAGTTCTTAAAATGCTTGGTAGAAGTTCATCCTGTAAATAATATATAGTTGGATCATGTATTTTGCCTAGTCTGACAATATTTGCATTTGGTTGGACTATTTAATCCATTGCTTTTAGTGTTGTTATTGATATACTTGGATTTATGTCTTCCATTTCACTTTTTAAAGTTTCTATAACTTTCATGATTTTTTTGTTCCTCTATTTCTTCTTTTCTTTCTTTCACATTAAGTAAATATATTCTAATGTAGTACTTCAATTTATTTAATAATTGTTTTCACTATATATGTTTTATATATATATATATATTTTGGCTGCATTGGGTCTTCATTGCTGCACGCAGGCTTTCTCTAGTTGCGGCGAGCGGGGGCTACTCTTCATTGTGGTGCGTGGGCTTCTCATTGCGGTGGCTTCTCTTGTAGCAGAGCATGGGCTCTAGGCATGTGAGCTTCAGTAGTTGTGGCACATGGGCTCAGTAGTTGTGATGCACAGGCTCTACAGCACAGGCTTAGTAGTTGTGGCGCATGGGCTTAGTTGCTCTGTGGCATGTGGGATCTTCCCAGACCAGGGACAGGACCAGGGATTGAACCCCTGTCCCCTGCATTGGCAGGTGGATTATTAACCACTGTGCCATCAGGAAGTCCCATATATGTAATATTCTAAGTAATGCTTTAGGGTTTACCGTATACATCTGAACTTATCTGAATCAGCTTCTGATTTATAATAGCTTAATTCCAGTGATATATAGAAATGTTACTCCTATATAACTCTATTCCCTTTTCCCCTTTTTGTGGTATTATAATTGTACATATTACATCCACTAGTTTTTTTAAACCCAAGAATATATAATTACTGCATTTTTCTCTGTAGTTATTTCCTTGCTTCCATTCACCCCCTTTCCACTATTGTTAACAAATATATTACAAATAAATTATATTTCAATGTTTTATATGCCTGTATATATATATATATATATATATATATATATATATATATATATATATAGGTATTCTTTCTTCTGCCATTTCAAATCTACTATCGAGCCACTCTAGTAAATGTTTTATTTCAGTTGATACACTTTTCAACTCCATAATTTCCATTTGGTTCTTGTTTATGCTCTCTATTGATATTCTCTGTGTGGTGTGACATTGTCACTATATTATCAGTTTTTAAATCATGATTTCTTTAGTTCTGTAAACATGTTTATAATGGCTACTTTAAAATCTTCTGATAAATCTAACATTTGGTTCTCTTACAGGAGTTTCTTTTTTTTTTTTTTTAATGTGCTTTTATCCTGCTCTATGTACCATATTTTTCTCTCTTTGTATGCCTTATAATTTTTTGTTGGAAACTGGACATTTTAGATAATATATTGTGCCAATTTTGGAGCAATTTTGGTTACTTGCTCCCTCCTCCCTTTGGGCTTGTTATTGTCATTTGCTTATTTATGTTTAGAGACTAATTTAGTGGAATATTTAGTGAAGTCTATCCCCCGCCCCCTCAATGTGTAGACACACACACACAGACACACACATAGTGTTCAGCCTTGAATGTTTTTACTCACAAAAGTATACCAGCCACCCAAGGATGACAGTGATTTAGGTAGAACTCTCTTACCTGACCATATGCAGCTGTTAAACTGCACTAGCTGATTACGCTATTGTTTTCAATAATTCCTTGGAGCATAAATTAATCCAATAAATTCTACAAACAAATCTAATCAAATTCTGGCTCCTTTCAAGGAATAGTTGAGATTACTGTTTTATTTTTGTTTTGACCCTAAGAAGATTCCTTTCAGATGTCTTATTCCAAGTTTATAGGAGTAGCTGGAAACCAGCTGGCCTTCAGTTTAGTCTGTTTGGGATCTCCTCTTAAATTTCTTTCACCACAACTTCCACTGCTTTTGAGAGTGACTTTAGTCTTGAAATTTTTCACTCTCTGTTGCAAATGAACTCAGTTCGTGTGGGAAGAGATCAAGAGCTTTCACTTTTATGATCCCTTTCTCCTTATATATACCTGGGAAAATCTCTGAGCTTGGGCTTTGGAGCCAAGCATAAGGACAATACCAAGCTTCTCTGTGAATGGCACCTCTATGCTAGGAGCTGAACATTTGTTGGGGTGGGCAGCAGCCTGGAGTCCTTTTGACTTGCCTCTCCTGGCATGAAATTACTGTCTCAGAAGCTAGGACAATAGTGATCAGTGTTCTCAACATTGCCATACCCAAAGTAGACCCTCCGTTTCACAAATGGGGGTTTGGGATAAGAAGAAATTCTCTATCTCTCTACCACAGTTTCTGAAGCTTTGCTTTAGCAATAGGGAACTGGGGACAGGATGAGAAATACCGGCATCCTTTTCTTCCCAAACGAAAGCCCTACATCTGGCTTCTGAGGAAGGGATCCTAGTTTTCTTGACTTTAGCAACTCAGAATGAAGTCTCTGCCCTGCTGATCTGGGAGGAGAAAGGGAGGGAAAATTATTGGTTCAAATATCACAGACTCTCACCTTTCTAACCGAGTTTTTGTAGACTTACAGATGTTTCTTTATTTGTTATTACCCCCTTAGGACCATTTATAGAGGCTTTAAGATATCTATGTATAATTTTCCTCAGTTTCACTGGGAAGCAGGTCAGAGGAGTTCTTCATACTCTCATGTTGGAAGTAAATCTGTTGAGTTGAGTTGTTTTAAAGTGGAGTCCTATCTTTTTGGGTTTTTTTTTTGTTTGTTTTTTTTTGTTTGCGGTACGCGGGCCTCTCACTGCTGTGGCCTCTCCCGTTGCGGGGCACGGGCTCCGGACACGCAGGCTCAGCGGCCATGGCTCATGGGCCCAGCCGCTCCACGGCATGTGGGATCCTCCAGGACCGGGGCACGAACCCGCGTCCCCTGCATCGGCAGGCGGACTCTCAACCACTGCGCCACCAGGGAAGCCCGGAGTCCTATCTTAAGTGCTAAATCTTGGCTTCACAGGCCCCATCCAGTGCAATTATTCTGTCTCCTTTTCTTTGTTCCTTACATTGTTTTATTTTTAATATTTCAGATTTAAAGTCTAATGACCACAATCTTTTTTTCCAAATTATTCATATTATTTTTATTTATAAAGAACCCTATTAACTGGCTTGCTCTTAAATGATAAGATGATTTAACTTCCTCCTTCATTCTTGTGCAGGAACATGCAAACATGTTCAGACTTAGAAAAATAACTGGAAAAACGTGAAAATTCTTTTCTCGCATAATTATCATGTTTTTTAAATTTAATTTTATTTATTTATGGCTGTGTTGGGTCTTCGTTTCTGTGCGAGGGCTTTCTCTAGTTGCGGCAAGTGGGGGCCACTCCTCATCGCGGTGCGTGGGCCTCTCACTGTCGCAGCCTCTCTTGTTGCGGAGCGCAAGCTCCAGATGCGCAGGCTCAGTAATTGTGGCTCACGGGGCTAGTCGCTCCGCGGCATGTGGGATCTTCCCAGACCACGGCTCGAACCCATGTCCCCTGCATTGGCAGGCAGATTCTCAACCACTGTGCCACCAGGGAAGCCCAATTATTATGTTTGACGTTTATATGATATATTAGATATGCATGACCTAGAAACATGAATAATGTCAGATGATGCACCACAAGACACTCAAATTTTTTTAAAAAAGTGAGATATCGCCTTAGATAAACATTATGCAAGTGTCAGACACCAAACACAAAGACTATGGTAAGCCCACCTATTTGATTACTCTTAAACGCATAGAAGTTGACTTCAGTGTTGCTGAAATATCATGAAAACGCAAACCTGTGTCTATATATAGTACTGTTAATTTATAGGTAGATTTTAAGAATGATTCAGACTTATTGCAAAAGTGAAAATGAATAAATTATAATAGCTCAAGAGTCAGTTTATATGCCATTTTAGAAACACACATTAGTTTTATTTTACATCCTTGCAGAAGACAGATGGTTATTAGCTAGGTTTTAAAATGAAACTTGTATACTAACCAAGTAACAAGCAAAATGCTCAAGATTACATTGGCATAATTTAACAACTGCAATTATTGGGCAAAGCAATCTGTGAAATTAATGATTTCTGCATGCATTAACGACCTCTTCTAAACATATACGATAGTGATTGGTAGAGGTGTGTTAAGCTGAATGCCACAATAGTATCTAATAGATGCTGTCCCCAAGGTACTGACTCAATCTCTGGTGTAAAATGAGATTACTATCACTTCAAGAGTTAAGAAAGTTACTAAGTACCTCATTTTTTACAAGTAGATTTTTAATCACCAGGAGAATTAAGCTTGTGAAATAATGGACATGCTAGTTTTCTGTTTCAAAAAATAATCGTCATATAAACAGTTTAATTCTTAATTGTTGTTAAGCCAGGTAATTGTGACACTGGTGTTCACTTTAGAAAATTTTTTGATCAACTGAAATTGGTGGATATTCACAAGTATTAGTTATATAAATTATCTTTTGAAAAGTAACTCTTGTACATAAGCACTGTTCTAATTGCAAAATAATAAAATGTTATGAAAATAACGCAGTTGGCATTTATAAAATTATATCTTTCAACTGAGTTTGAAATGCTTTACAAATACAATTTCTTTAATCCTTACATTATATTTCTTATGCAACCTGTTATAAAAACTGTTCTAGTTGGAAACAATAATATCTGTATTTCAGTTTTAGTAGATTACCTTAGTATCATACAACTTCAGTATCCCAGTAGGACTCCTGTTTGTCATGCCTAATGAGTGTCCCCTGGAAGCAGAGTGTTACCATTATTCAAATTTACATGATCAGCCTATCCTATCTATACTCATTTGCAGTGATAGATAGATTAATAATACTTCCCTGTACTTGTGTTCTTCTTTTTAAAGCAAAATAGCTGAATCTTCTAAACATTTGTAAAAATGATCCTATAAATTATTTTGGTTCATTCTGAAATGACAACCTCATTCTTAGCTCCCACCAGAAACTGTCAGCATCTTCAGAGTGAAAAACAGAATATAACTTCAAAATCAAATTAGACTTAGAGGAGGGAAAAAAATAACTGGATATAAGACAGATAGCTTAAAGCATCAGAGGAAAAACAGCTAAAAAATAATAAAGTTTGAAATGCATTAATTATTATGAATAATAAATTATTAAGCATAATTTAAAAACAGTAGTTATTAGTAGGTTATATATGTACTATCAAATTGTTATTATGGTTATATATTATTATAAGTATAATTATTATCGTAGGAGGCAATAGAAGAGATCATAATGGGATTAGTTCCCCACACTGACCCCAACACATATTTTTGTCCCATGAGAAGAAAAATGTGTAATCAGAAAGCTAAAGAATGATATAATAGCAAAGCACAAAAGATTTATGGTGATAAGAGAATCAAGCAGAATGACACAGAAGGATCCTTGAATGATGGGGTTAAGATGGATTACAGTGTGATCTCAAAGGTTTTGTACTTTTGAAATCCAGAGAAATAGGAATCTGCTCAGAGTTACATTATCACCTAAGACTTTTGCAGCATTGACATCATTGGCATTCAGGTGTTTCTTTCTGTGACTTCATGGGCTGCAGGCATTTATGAGTAGACTAGAGTACATTACTCATGAGCATAGATGGAGTGCCCTGATATAATGAACAGTGATATTTTTGGATGACAAACAATTTTTGCTAGGTAGGAGTTAGAGACATTGCTTTTTTTGAGAATGAAATCTAGACAGTGATTTATGCCCATAATCTGATGAAGTATGAGGATATGAGATTTCAGTAGTGTATTAGTTAAAAAATATAGTATTCAAAAGTATAATCTATTTGGAAGGGGGAAGATTATGGAAAACTAATTATAGTTCAAGCCTGGGAGTTACTTAAGTCAGTTCTGCCTTCATTCCATTGGGCAGAGATGCATGACAAGAACCCAACTAACTGCAAAAGAAAAAGCGAATGGACTCAGCCACACATCTCAAGATACGCATTGACAAAAAACTAAGATATCAACTCAATGTTCAACAAAAATACAAACAGTTACTAAGCATATAATGATGTTCAAATTCACTAGTAATCTAATAAAACAAATTCAAACAAAATATGTTGAAGAAATTACTCTTATTCACTCTTAGTAAACGTGTATGAAATTCACTTCAACTGGAAAATTTTGACGTTTTGATTTGAGTCTTAAAAATCTTTTAACATAGTTATTTGATTTCAACAACTCTGTTCATAAAATAATAAGAAATGTAGGCAAATATTTATGAGTAAATATGCCATTATAATGTCATCTGAAGTACTGATTAGATTGAATTTTTAATAGTGTTATTTCTAAATATATGATTTATGGTAAGTTTTTCCTTCTTTTTTTGTATTTGTCTATGCTTTGCAAATTCACTGATATTAGATTATGTTATTTTGACATATTTTTAAAGAAGGGACAAAAAACAATTTCATCAGTGAGGAATAAGTTCCACTTTGAATAAAAGAAACTCAAAATAAAAATGACTTCAACAGAGCAAAAATTGCGTTCTCAGTTAACAGTTAGGAGATAAGTAGCCCGGACTGATATGGTAGCTCAGTTTTATGAGATTCTCAGGGGCCTAGCCTCATTTTATCATACCATTTCACCAGGCATCTAATATAAACCTCATCTTCATGGTGTCATCACATCCATATTTGAGAGGAAGATGGTATTGGGTGATAATTCTCCTTGGTCTGGCATTTCTTTTTGCACATGTTCTGAGGCTAGAAGCCAATTTAAGAGTGGTTGTAAAAGCAGGCATCCCTGGAAAGATAAAATAGTCACTCCCTCCACAGAGCTTTATAGACATGTCTCCTCTTTGAAAATATCTCTCCTCCCCAGAGACATCTCAGGATAGAAAAGTATACCTTCCTTTTGCAAGGAAGATTTGCTTACATTCAGGACAATCAGGTAATGTCTTCCTAATGGGTGAACATTGGAAAGGTTTGCCAACAATTCCCTTACAAACTTAGGAGTTTCTACAAACTGAGTGTTCCTCAGCTGTGAAACAGAGCTGAGTGCATAGCATTTGTCTGGGTGTACTCTGCACCCTCAGAGACTTGAGGGTAGGGCAAGGGGCAGTGATATGAGAATGAGCTTATATTGCTTGCTGTGGCCTGAGTAGAGCCCAACTGTCTAAATCCATTTGGATGCATTGGAGTCTACCAACGAGTGTGGCAAGTTAGCCTAGGAGCTATGCTGCTGCTTAGGAACTGCTTGACTGCTTGACTTAACAAATGGAAAAAAGAAGAAAAGGGGCAAAGCACAGATAAAAGCTGTTCTTGAAGACAGCTTCATGGAACCTAACATGGAACACTTGGTAAGAATTAGTCATGGAACCATATAAAATTCTAAAGGTGGCTGGGAATTGCAGTCTTTATCATTGCTATGTATCCAGCAAAATTATCAGCAGTTCTATTATGCATGAAGTGGAAAACATATTATAGGACAACAACCTGTTGTCCTATTGCAGGAATCGTGATAAAACAGGAAATAGATGATTGGCAAGAAAGCAATGCAGAGTGAAATAAAACTCATTTATGAATGCTTTTACTATGTATATTCACATACAAACAAATATCAAGATATCTGAATAATTCAGGCCACTCTGTTGATGAAAAATATAAATTTTAACATTTAGAATAAAGTGTTTTAAATCACAACCAGATTTTAAGAATTTTTGAAAAAGAAAATGAAGATAAATGCTGAAAGAAAGTTTTATAATAAGAGATAAAAGAAGGTAAACTTTTAGCTAGTACGTCATCAGGGAAATATCCAGTTGAAAATCAGGACAGAGGGCATTGTTAGAATATACATGAATGGGATATAAGGAAGAAAATATTGAGAATCTGCAGGCATTAAGGCACTACCTAAGAACTTCACCACTAGTTTAGTCCAATTTATTACTATTGTTTAGTAACAAAAACTAAAATTAGATTGTCTAGATGGCAAGAAATAAGTCAGGATCTCATGAAACGACTTTTTCCCATTTGAGGTTATTGTAATTGTAAATCAACTATCCAGTAGAGAGAGAGAGAGAGAGAGAGAAACAGAGAGCCAGAGCGAGCGAGAGCAAGTCATCTTGTAGCTCACTGGAAGATACATTTAAATACTCTAAGTAATTTCTCAGTCCATTTTGAGGAGGAAGTAAAATAACTAAAACTATCAAGGATCAGATTTAGACCTTTGGTGGTAGTGATTTTGTTTTATTTTCTGTAATTAAACCTGTTCATTCATTTCCTGAGATTTTTCAGCAGGTATTAAAGTGGTTTAAGAAAACCTAATTGTATTGAATATTTTAAGAAGGATGTGATTTTGTTATTGTCGCATATTATGATGGCCTTTGTTTTATTGTTTTATTCGCATATTATGATGGCCTTATCTATTTTCCAATTAGCTTCCTCTGTTTTTAGATATCAAGTGATTCTAACAGAAAACTCTCAATGTATTTTATTATAGGTTTCGTAAAAATGCCAGATCTAGCAGATAATTACACATTCTAAGACAATTTTTATAGGCTTTTATTTCATAGCCCATGAAACTCAATATTTCATGAATTTTGTAGTCCATGAAATAAAGAACTGGTGTAGCAAGAAGTTAAACCATTTAGATTTCAAAAATAAGTGTTAATTCTGAGATTCATTATGCTATAGGCCAGTTGTCTAATGAGTTTGAGAGTAATTTTACTTTTATGTATTTAGGGCAGACTCCTTATCGCACAAACAAATTTTTACTGAAGAAAAAGCCTGAGACCAAAGAAGTTAGATAAAAGGAGTAATAAATTTTCATCTGTAATTTCAATCCCGATGTAGATAGGCACATTTTTGTACCCTACAGGGTTCATTTGAGACTTATGTAACCCATGGTGAGGTTTGAAGAAAATCTTGATATACTATCAAATACTGACAAATGCATGACATTTCAAAATTAAAAGCAGTAAAAAAAGTATCAACTTGAGTGTATGAAATCATGGAGTAGTCAATAGAATGGCTCTTAATTTGAATGAATCCTAAATATTTCTTCTTACCTGTATGAAAGGAATGAGTACCTGTGGAAAATATACATTTATTTTAACATTGACATGGGTATTATAATACTGCCCATGGCTTGAGTATGTTCTAATGTGTGTTTCATGAGATACTAGTTTTGTTACAAATTAACAAGAAATCTCTGAAAGAGAACTCTAGTTTTTTTAAAAAGTGAAACACTTCGTTAAACCAATTTAAACATTTTTGTTCGCTTTAACTATACTGAAGTGTAGTTGATTTACAGTGTTGTGTTAACTTCTTCTGTACAGCAAAGTGACTCAGTTATACATGTATGTTATTTTTCATATTCTCTTCCATTATGGTTCGTCACAATGTTGAATATAGTTCCCTGTGCTATACAGTATGACCTTGTTGTTTATCCATCCTATATATAATAGTTTGTCTCTGTAAACTATTTAGGCAGGATTTCTGAGAGATCTAAATGTGCAATGTGCAGGGCAAAGCTCCAAGAGGGTGACAGGTGTTGTACTATTTCCTAAACCCATTTTGCATGGGACTCACTTTTTGAAGAGCTTCACCTAAGAGTAGTATTCCACAGAACACATTAAATTAAATGGTGACAAGGATTCTATGAATTCACTTACTTTCTGAGTATTCAGACAAGGATCCTTCACAGACAAAATGATTCTCCCTTAGCCTCATATAATTTAGGTTTAAAGGAGTAATTTGGGCATATATTGAGAAAGGCTTTTTTTCTCTGCTCTTTCTATTCCATATTATTCTTCATATTATATCAGTCCATTATTAAAAGGTGTTTATTTGTTGTTGTTGTTTTGCGGTACGCGGGCCTCTCACTGTTGTGGCCTCTCCCGTTGCGGAGCACAGGCTCCGGACGCGCTGGCTCAGCGGCCATGGCTCATGGGCAGCCTCTCCGCGGCATGTGGGATCTTCCCAGACCGGGGCACGAACCCGTGTCCCCCGCATTGGCAGGCGGACTCTCAACCACTGCGCCACCAGGGAAGCCCAAAAGGTGTTTTATTGTGAACATACTGTATACATAGAAGTATACTGGGTGCTCAGAGAGAAATAAAATGAATTTATGCTCTGGTATCGGTTTTTCTGAGACTTATGATATAGCTGTACTGCAGTGCAGGTACCTCTGACATCATCCATTTGAACCACTCCAAGGCAACCAGCAGAGCTAGGCTGGGCCCTGAGCACCTCTTGAGTGACTTCACATACATAGGTTTATTTAAAATTTCCGGTACCCCTAAGAAGTAAGCCCTCTAAATATCCTGCTTTGCAGAGAGAAAGCAGGATCACGGGGGTCACAGAGCAAGGAAATGGCAAAGTCTGGATTCAAACCCAGGTTTCTGACTGGAGTTCTGCCTCTTTATCATCATATTTTCAGTTTGTACATGGTTCTAAAAACTGATAGAGTTAGACAAGCACTAGGACTGAAGTTAGTGATCTACGTTTCGTAGATAATTTTTCCATTAAATAATTGTGTGACTATGTGCACATTACCTAACTTCATTGGCTTCAGGTTATTCATCTATGTAATTATATTAGTTATACCTTTTTATATGTCTATCTCAAAACATAGTAGATTTTAAACTTTTTAAAGACGTTTTTTTTTTAAACAAAGTGTTATTCAGAATTCCAGTTAATGAGAGATAAACAAAAAAGTTTCTTTTGAATGAAAAGACGATGGCAGGAAGCATTGAAGAAGAAGTAAGTCCTCAAAATTTGCTTCCTTCCTCTTGCCCAGTCTGAATACAGGCTACCTTAATAACAACTTTACATATCAATAACAACTTTGCTTAAAAAAATTCTCTTTCAGTCATTTTAATATTCTCATATATCTAAATTTGCTTTGTATAAATCCAGTATTAAATAAATTTGTGGTACTATGTTGCTAAATTAGTGAGTCATATCTGTTCCCCCCCCATTTTCTGGAATGCAGAACCTTTCAAATATTATATCAATAATATCTAATGCCTATGACAGAAGACAAATACATTTTTCATTACATTCTTAATTTATAGCTTTAATCATGCATGAGAATCATCTTCAGAATTCTAAACTGCCTTAAACACAATTCCTTTTTCATATTTACTGAATTTTTGAAATAAGATAACAAATATTGTAATACAGCTGAGATCTAAAAGTTCAGAGATTTATTGATTATAAATCTTTGTTTAATTTAGTACAAATATCAAAAGTGTTCCTGAAAGGAAGTTCTAATGTATTGCTGAAGTAGATTTAATCTAATTTTTAATGTTTATATTTCTGACATATTCAACACAAAGCAAATAAATTCCAACAAAAAATAAGAATTTCAGTTGGAAAATAAAATTAGTGGCTACCAGATCTCCTGTGTGTATTGGGGGAGAAAGTGTGGGGTTCACTATTAGTTTTATTGGAATTGTTACTTAGATGATAATGTAAACTTTATTTTTATTACATTTTCAAAAAAAAAACATGCTTATCACTGAATATAAAAATAAATCTATTTCAGAAAGAGTGAACTATAGTATTACTTAAAATTAGGGTATGGAAGTTTTTAAAATACATGTATAATTTACATTATTCTTGAAGGCTTTCTTTGAATTCTTTAGTCCACATTTATTTCTCCCTTCTGTTAATGCTTACATACAAATAACACTTATAGGAGCTCATTTAGTATATGAAATGCTGAGAGAATGCAATAGCATGTACAGGCTTTAATCTAAAAGACATGTGGGCATGTGGATTGTGAAAGAATGGCTCATCCATACATCTAATCAGGCCTTCATCTGTAGTCCTACAGTTGCAAATATGAAAGAGGGCAAGTTTTAGCACATGATATAAACACTCACCCAGACACTACCATGGGCTTAAAGAGGACTAATTACCAGGAGCTCAATTTGAAGCAAAACAATGTTTAAGGACTATCCATAAAGAAAGAGGACAAAAGCAACAAATGACATATACTATAAACTTCAATTTTCTTTCATATGCAAACACATATATGTTTCCAGCTCAAAGCAGTGGTTTGTAAAAAATCTTCAAACCTCTTAGATCTATGGAAGCTCTACCTTTTGTCTTTTGCCTTTTAAGTTAATTCTGTGGGTTAATAAGCCAAGAGTATGACAGGTTTTATTTTTAAACTCAGTCCTGGTGTGGTTATGGTACATAACTTTCACTAATATATCTGATTATGTGTATTTCATATAATTTTTGAGTTGTTTCCTATGAAGCTGATGTTAAAACTTATAACGTCTTCCGGAAGAAATATTGTTTATTTCAAATTAGTATATCCAAAACTCTTCACGTACTTCTAGAGATTTTTCCAAGGTATATGCCAAGGTAACTCCAGGCCTGCTGAATTAGAAGCTTCATGGGTGGGATTCAAGAATATCTATCTTTATTTTTATTTTTATTTGGTGTAGTTTATGCAGTATTTTTGTACTGGGGTTGGAGTTTTGTCAATATTGATCTATATAAGTATTATTTCTGAAATATGAACAATTTGCCTTGTTTATTGTAGCATTACCAGTATCCTGTACAAAGTTTGGAACACTGAAGATCTTCTGATAGGCAAATCGTTTTAAAAATAGCTTAAAATTAACAGATATATAACCAAATTTTAAAATTGAGAGTAATTGTTGATTTTATTTTAAATGTTTTTGATATTTACTTTGCCGTTATTTCCTCCTCAGGTAACTACTTTAAATTTTGTAATTTTGGATTATTGGTTGGCTTTTCATTTAATGAACTTGGTTGTTTATAGTCAGCCATCTGAAGCTTTGGCTATCTCTGTTAAAATAGTTCACTGCTCTAAAGTCTTCTTTCTTTTTTGTTTGTTTGTTTAGTGGCTCCTTTTGATTCAATTTATGCAGAATTCTAGAAAATCCAAACAGATTTCTTATGACAGAAGTATATCAATGATTGCCTAGGAATAGAGGCAGCTTATGGGAGGGAGGGATTGTAGAGGGCATGAGGAAACTTCAGACGATACATATGGTCCTAAGGTTTTTACATATGTAGAAACCTACTATACTTTTAAATGCATGCAGTTTAGTTTATGTCAATATTTTTCTTCCAGTTTTATTGAGATATAATTGACATACAGAACTGTATAAATTTAGGTATACAGCATAATGATTTGATTTACATACTCATGAAGTGATTATCACAATAAGTTTAGTGAATCATCATCTCATATAGGTACACAATTAAAGAAACAGGAAAAAAAATGTGTCGTGATGAGAACTCAACATTTACTCTCTTAACAACTTTCATATAACATACAGCAGTGTTAACTATATTTATCATGTTGTATTTTACATCCCTAGTACTTATTTACCTTATAACTGGAAGTTTGTACCTTTTGACTGCTTTCTTCCAATTCCTCATATAACTTCACCTTCCCCCCACCCCACCCCCGTCTCTGGTAACTGCATCTGATCTCTTGTTCTATGAGTTTGTTTATTTGTTTTTGAGGTATAGTTGATTCTCAACACTATGTTAGTTTCTGTTACACAACATAGTGATTTGATACCTCTATACATTTCAAACTGATAACCATGATAAGCCTAGTTATGATATGTCACCATACAAAAATATTACATAGTTATTAACTATGTTCTCCACACTGTACACTTCATACCCATAACTCACTCATTTTGCAACTGGAAGTTTTGTACCTTTGACTCTCTCTCTCCTACTTCTTAATATCTTTATTCTTGATAAGCCAGAACATACATGTCTTTTAGGAGTACAATCATTTTTTACTAATACATTATCCATTCAAATTTCATGAATTGTGCAGGTCCCAGTTAAATGGCTGGTTCTATTCCCAGTAGCAATCAGGAAATCTCTTTCCATAATCCAGTTTTATTAATTGAGAAAGTGGGGTTTAGAGAAAAAGATTAGGTTCCCAAACAGATGAATAAGTAAAGAACTATGATTGAAATCAAAGTCTGCATAGCTGTAAATCCTTGTTCTTAAACAGGGCAGCATGGTATTACCTTTATTATTAACTTTTTTGTTTTCTTATTTGTCAAATCAGGAAAAATCTAAATGATTACCTTACTTCAGTACTCAGATTTGATTTCTCCTAGGGTCAATACTTTTATTTTAAACAGCTATATTATGGTATAATTGAAATACATAAACTGAACATACTTAAAGTGTTCAATTTATATGTATTGACATAGTTATACCCCTGTAAAATCATTACAACAATCAAGATAATGAACCTATCCATTACCCCCCCACACAAATTTTTTTGTGCCTGTTTGTAATGCCTCCATCCAGCCTTATCCAGTCTTCTTTCTTACCCTCCCATGGTAATCACTGATCTTTCTGTCAATGTCAGCTTACATTTTCTAAAATTTTACAAAGAATCATACAGAATGTACTGTTTTTGGTCTTGACTCTTTCACTCAGCATAGTTATTTTGAAAGTTGTATATGTTGATAAGTCATATAAATAGTATATGCTTTTTTATGTTGATAAGTAGTATTTCATTGCACAGATATTTTGGTTATTCCAAATATAGCTGCCGTAAACAACTGTGTTCAAGTCTTTGTATGGAATTATCCTTTATTTCACTTGGGGAAATACCTAGGAGTAGAATGGCTGGATCATATAGTAAGTGTATGTTTATCTTTGAGAAACTGCAAAACTGTTTTTACAAAGTGATTGTCTCAGTTTATATTGCCACAAGCAGTGTATGAAAGCTCTAATCCCCCACATCCTAGTCAGCATTTGAAATAGTCAATTGTTTGTTTTCTCTTATTGTTGTTATTTTTTTTGTGTTTTAAGCTTTAGCCATTTTAACAGGTGTGCAGTGATATCTTATTGTAGTTTTAATTTATATTTCTCTAGTGACTAACAATGTGTAGCATCATTTCATGTGTGTGTTTGCCATTCATATATCTACTCTGGTGGACTTTTGAAATCTTTTGCTCATTTTTAATTGGGTTTGCTGTGTATTATTGCATCTCGAGAGTGCTTTATGTATTTGTAGACTTTAGTTTTTTGATTTGCAAATATTTTACCAAGTCTTGTGTTTTCATTTGTTTAACAGTTTCTTTTTAAGTGTAGGTATTCTTACTTTCATTGAAGTACAATTTATCAATTATTTTCTCTCAAGGACCATATTTTTAGTGTGTATCTAGGAAATTTTTGCATAACTAGGGTTATGTGAACTAGGGTTCACAATGGTTTTGTATTATATTTTATTCCAGACATCGCAATTTTAGGTTTTCCCATTTAAATGTATGGTTTATTTTGAGTTAATGGTTTATATGATGCAAGTTGTGGATCAAATATCTTATATTATTTGCATATGCTATCCAGTTGTTTGGCACCACTTGTTGAAAAGACTATCCTTTTTCCACTTAATTGTTTTGCACCTTTGTTAAAATTCAGCTACCCATATGTATATGGGTCTCTTTCTGAATGCTCTATTATGTTCCATATTTCTATTTTGAAACTAGCACCACATTGTCCTATTTAATGTAACTTTATAGTAAGTCTACAAACATAGTTGTTTTACAATGTTTCTTTGACCTGTGGGTCCTTTGAATGGTTATATGAATTTTAGAATCAGATTTCAAGCTTCTATGAAAGAGCCATCTAGGGGCTTCCCTGGTGGCACGGTGGTTGGGAGTCCGCCTGCCAATGCAGGGGACACGGGTTCATGCCCCGGAGTGGCTGGGCCCGTGAGCCATGGCCGCTGAGCCTGCACGTCCGGAGCCTGTGCTCCGCAACGGGAGAGGCCACAACAGTGAGAGGCCCGCGTACTGCAAAAAAAAAAAAAAAAAAAGAATGGTGATTTAGAATAAATCTTTTGAGCACTAATTTTTAGAATGTCCATAAATTAGTATCTGTGGTCAAATTCTCAAGATTATTGATGTTTAGATAACTTTTATATATGTATATACAAATTACTTAATTTAGTAAGGCCCATTGTCTATCCAGTGCATCCTCCCAGCTCTTACCATGCTAATGGATGTGTTCGACTACAAGCATCTGTTTTCTTCTGAAGCTCATCATTTATCACCCACATAAACTAAAAAAGTACATTTTGGATTTACATTCTTAAATGTATTTTGATTCCTAGTATTTTACTGTATATTAAAATTGTCTTTGCTTTTGTTTGTCCATAATTTTTTAAGCTTCAATATGATATTGTTCTATCATTCCAACGACCTCTGAATTCCACCCAAGGCTTTCATGATTTTACAGATTACAAGAATACTTGTTCTAGCTTCTCCCAGGTTAAAAATTTTAATGTATTCTATTATTTTTCCTTCATTTCTTTGGTTTTGATTTCTGTTAATTTCTCCTCCTGAATATTTTTTTCTCTTTATTTATATCTTAACTATTTATTTCTTTGGAGAATATGAACTGTATCCCAGCTTCTTCTCAAAATAAGTTAATATTTTGTTTGGGACCTTGACATTTTTCATGAAATATTCCATTAACCTTTTAATTACAGCAGCATAATGTCCACTGAAGATGAATACCATGACTTTCAAATCTCTTTTATGGGTTCTAAAAGGTAGTGTAAAGTTGATCATCCTATGTATAAAGTTTGGATTACTTTTTATCTAAATGCGTTCCCTTGCTCTCACCTAAATAGAAGCTCATTTGTCAATGCATACCTACTTTTAGTCTTTCATTCCTCCTAGACAACCTACCCCTTACCAGTTTTGAGGAATAAATGGTTGATTTTCTGTTCTCCCTTCCCTAATGTACTCCCTGGAGAACTGTTGTCATTGTTACAGCAATCAACAGTTTTCAGAATCTATTTAAAGGTTTCATGAGTGCAGCTGAAGAACTGGCCTACCTTCTCTATTTTTATGAATGAAAGTGCACTCAAACACTGGCTAGAACATCTAATGGAGATATATTTTACCCTTTAATCTTCCAAATCCTGTCCCCTTTCTCAGGTGGTCACTATGTGTATATTAAAGTTTAAATAATTGTCACAAATACGGAGATGGCACGGAGGTTCATACTGTAAACTTGTTCAAATCAGTTTTGTCAAATTGCTACACAGCAATATAATTTGGAATTTATTATGAATTCCATATAGCTCTCAGCCCTTGTTACTCTGTGTACATATTTCCATGGTATACATTCTTTCAGTATGCAAAGCACATGAGTGTACAGTCTGCAGGGGCTGTGCATGGTGACATAAGTATTTTCCAGCATTAAAAAAAATAAAGAATATAACATGTTCTTATAACCTTAAATGTCTGGATGAATAGTGAAAAATAAAATCAACTAAGCATTCTGATCTATATTAGCGGAAATGTACTTCCTGAAACACTAGCAATTGAGCTGTTAAAGATTTCTATCTTAAAAATATTAATCAAAAAGTTCCTATCCCTATAATTTAAAAAAGATTTTATACTCCTCTTTCTTGCAGATTGAGACTCCTTATTAATGTAAGGAGATTCTCTTTGGTCTGAAATATTTTCTTAAAAACTTTAATTAGACTTAAAAACATTATAATAACCTATTTGCTACACAATAACTAGTTACTCATGATAGCACAATCTTGAGAAATGGCCTGGGAAGTATAAAAGTTAATAATGCTAATTGACAAAAATATTATACCCCTAAGTTCAATACCTTTCATGATACTCACAGGTATATGATGGTGATCAAGAAATATTTTTGAGTGGCTAAATGAATGCTTGGCATTTTATGTATCTATATCTGTCTATCTATTTATCTCTATATTTTATTATTTTTAGAATTTACTAAGCACACCAAACCATAGATCACACATGCAGAATGAAAAACTGAGGTAATTGTTTTCATGATTCAAGCATTTCATGAAATATTCATGAGTAAGAATTTTAGCATACACCTTCTCTTAGTTTGCATTATGTTGAAATTTTTCTTAATTCACCATTTCAGTTTGAATATATGGACTCTGTTTAGGCATATAATATGTTGTATTTATTATACTTTTAATTTGTTATAAAATTTTAAGTGCTAGGTTTCATAAATAATATAGTGGACACTACACATGCCTGATTGCCCTATCTTAGTAAATTTCTTTATGTTTTAGTAAGTATGTATGCTGCAATTTGCATTCTGGTTGCAGTAAAGGAGGAAAGGCAAAAGACATAGTTTTACACAACATTTAACAAGACTATGTTTTATTACAGAAGCTGTGGAACTGACCTCTGGTATTAGGTTCTCTGAGGAATACTAAAAGTAAGAGAAACACATTAATATTAAAGCCATTTATGCAATTTTCAGACAGCTGCAAAAGGTCTAAATCCTTTTTCTTTCTTTGCTGAAGGACTGTGATAGTAGATTTGTGACCTTCATTATTAACAACAAAAAAGATTCCTTCTTCTACAACCTACTGAATTTACCAAAAATCATGAACTTGTACTAACCAGATCCAACCTCTCTGTAAATAAATTAATCACGGTTTACTAAATAGTGAAGCTAATATAGAATATTTAATTTAGAAATAGTTTCTCATGTAGAAGAAAATTTTAGAAAGAGTTAAATGGAAGTGAATAACATTCAAAATGCATTTTTCTTTTTCTATCTTATATTCAGTACATTTCTTAGAACTTATGATGTATACTGATGTGACAAGTTATATATTAGAAGTATCTTTAAGCAGTGGAATAATCAATTTGAAGTAGGATATATACTCAAGAGATCTAAAGTCTACTTTTCTCTAACAATAGAAATATGTGTAAACCATTTTATAAACACATTTTGGTCATTCTCAATTTGCAGTAAAATAATTTGAGGGGACACTTAGGCAATTTAATTGGATTTTAGATGTAGCATTTTGATGCTTACATAACCAAGGCACATATTCATAGAATGATGTAATTGTCTGGAAGTATTCCTTTAATAAAGAATTTAGGCTCTGGCAAGACATACTAATAAGATATACTTAGTCATGATTGATTCATCCACTGATTATGCTTCCCTCAGATTCTGTGTGTGTGTGTATGTGTGTGTACATTAAGTATATTTTTGATATTATTTTTCAAGAATGTTTACATTATTTATAAAACTTCTATAATGTCTGCATTTTTCCTTGTGATATTCATACCATAGATAGAAAAATATTGTACATCTACTTTTGTGTACAAATGTAAATTCAAAGGAAGTTATTTTGAGTATAAAATTAATTTTAAGTAACAAATGGATTTAGAGATTATACACTTAAAATATGTATGATGAAACTTTAATTCTCCAAAGTATTAAGCATAAAAAGCATATTTTTAAAGCTATTTACTTATAATTTTATTGATTGTTTCCCAAAACTAGGAAGTCCCATGGAGCATCTGAACATGCTAATGGATAGTTATATAAAATACTTACTCATTATTTCAAAAAGATATAATCAAATTTCTGAGAAAAACAAAAAAGAAAAAGATCTAATTTTTAATAGAATGTACAGCTAATTTATTAATATTTGTGTCTTCATAATTTATAAACCAAAAGAAATATTTTATTGCTACCTTTAAAACATACTCTAAAGGAGCTTATCATTTAACTGGGGACTCAATTTAACTATGGTGCATTTGTTGGTTAAGGAGGTAAAAGAAACAAAAATATTTACCATATTCAGTAAAATTTTAAAGGATTTTTGAGAAAGGGGTCAGTTTGTACCAAGACAGCTCACAAAATATCCAAAAGAAAGTTATCTAGAAAAATGAAGCTGGTTTATGAACCGCCCCCTGTAAAAAAAGGTTAAGGAGGATGACGGTTCCAGGAAAAAAAAAACACACACACAAAGAAAACGACTGGTATGTATTCTGAGAGTTTGGGTAGCAAATGTAGCAGCCTGGCTACAGAAGCATTCATTTGAGAAGAAAATGCAATCAGAATATTTCCACAAACGAAAATTCTACCAAAAAAAAAAAGCTACATTAATCAAGTTAAATATCATGTACTTCTAATCATAAGCCTCATTTTTCTTTATAGTACCCTAACAGGGAAAATTTTTCTGGTGATTTTGAGCCATTGATTCACCAGTCCTCTTCATTGAAGTGACCTACCTGGATCATTCTACTTAGAGATACACAATAGTCCAAAACTCTCATCCCTAAATTTACCCTGTCCCCACCAAGAGAACATATCTGCTTATCTCCCATTCTCCTATTGTCCAATTACCTTTATCTCCCAACACACACTAGTAGCTCAATGTGTTAAGCCTTATAGTATAGTTATGTTAAACAGCAATAATAATAATAATAAAAACCTTCTAGAAACACAGTACTTTACATCATAATAAACAAGAGAAATGTGGACATTTTTAGCAATTTGAGAATTAGTGGGAATCAAGGGGTCTTTTAAAGTTATTTTCTAGGTTCCAAACCTACCCTCGAATACTCAGGTTAATGAGATTTCTTGTGATTTTTAATAGTACTATAATCTACAGTCTTCAGCCATTAAAACAGCAGTCTTTTGATCAGAACACTCCTCTGAATGTTTAAGTGGATATTCTTTGAAAGCACTTTTTAAAAAATTTTATTAGATTAATTTGGACTTGTCTTTTATTGACTCATGAACTCCAAATACCCACAGTGATTCTCAGTGCTCAGTCATGTTTACTCTATTTGTTAACTCTGATGTCATAGTTTATAAGATGTGTTAGAAATTTTTTTATTAATTGGACAAGATAATGAGATTATAACTCAAAGAACCTCAAATTCTCAGAACTGTGAAAAATATCAAAGTGTATATTGATGATGATAATATGTTAACAAATATATTTTGTTAACTGTTCAAAATTCTCTCATTGTCAGTGTTTACTTCTGAATTTGGGTGAGTTTTTTTTTTTTTTCCCCTCTACTAACATTGTAACAGCTTAGCCAAGTCTCTAAAAGTGTTTTATTCCCAGGGGGGTGGGGGGAAGCATGAAACTATATTCACCATATTTTGGCAGCATATTCAGGAAAAAAATGTATTTACTTTCAAAGATAATTTATTTTTCCTTTATAACTAAGGGAATTAAAATGATCTTTCATTTAATATACCCACTAGGGACAGAGCAAAATGTTCTTAGTTTATCATAATTATTCTGCAGAAAATTTAGCTTTCCCTTAAGAAATCCAGTGAGAAGAAGCACTTTGCTTAAAATGGCTGAATCACACTTCTCAGGAGGCTATCCCAAGAAGCAGCTGTTTTCGATCTTCATCCACTCCTGAAGTGCTATCATTAACAGTTTTACCAATCACGTGCTGTAAATTACAAGCATGCTCCATCTAGTTCATTTTTTGGATAGGTATTGCAATTTAAAAAGGTGATTTCCATATGATTTTTAATTTGACTTCAGCTCCCTGGGACCACTCTCCATTGCATGTATGTGACTACTTTCCCTGAAAATAAATGAAATGTAGCTATGAATATCAGTAAATAAGTAGGATATAGTAAATGGTGATAGATGAATAGATATATAACTTTTTTGCTAAAATATTTTAAAGTGTTATTAGAAAGAATATTATTCACCATCCTGAGTTATTTTCTGCCTAAGGTTATTTGACCAACCCTGGGATTAGTATTAGAATGTTCTCAAAGCCTGGTTTTTATTATGATTTTTAAGCATGACAGTCTCATTGAGTACAAAGCATATTTGTTCAGTAAGTACATAGGGCTAATACCATCGGTTAACAAAATTCTCCAGCATGCACATGGTTACTAATGTAATAGGACAACATCATTCACCTGCATATGTTCATGTGATGTAGAATGTTTCTGAGGCCTTCTTAATAAAATGTGTGTATACTCATGTCAGTTCCTTTAGATCCTGCCTAAGGACAAAGAACTGAAAAAATTTATTCTCCTTAAAAAGAAGAAAGGGATAACTATAATCAGGCTATGAACTAATTGGTATTCCCAAATGACAATGTAGCACAAGACTTTTTGTTTCAACTTTATGAAGAAGTCTTGATTATCAAGTAGAGCACAAATAAAAGAAATTACAATTTTAAATCATAGGCATAGAATTATAATTTTGAAAAAAATGCATATTTTTACATTTAAATTTTATTTTCTGGAAATTGGAGTAATGGGGAAAGTCAAACTGAAAAATATAATTAGAATAATAAACCTTTCAAGTACTCAAAACAATTGAGCAAAGATCATGTAATATAGAGTCTTAAAGGGAATGGTATTGACAAACAAGAATGACTTATAATCACCCTATGAAATTCTATTAGTAAAGTTCTGGAGAAGAGAATATTAATATTTTACTTTAAAACTCTCCATACTTATATATCTCTGGATGATCTTTTATAGAATAAAACACAGCAGTCAAATCTTTGTGAATAAACACTTTTAACTCAATATTATCTGATGTCTCCTGATACTCCTACTTAATTTCTATAGGTGTGTGGAATTTTATGATAATACCATTCTGTACTTCTGAAACTCTGGCATACCTATGCAACTTCTTGATCTAATTAAATAAGATATTAGTAATAATTGGATCTACTTATTTTGACCATAATTTCAAATTAATGGTCATACATTGCTTATACTTACTTACAAGTTTGTTGTCTTAAAATGTCCCTGTGTTGTGTTGTCTTAAAACATTTCATGTGGAACCAAGATGTATTTAGACTGCATTTATGGGCTGTCGTTTTCTTATGTTTTTCACTACTCTTTCTCTATTAATCTTCATAAATTATTCATCAGGGAAAGCAGGGGTAATTGTGTGACTCGGAGTCTAGACCTGATGAACAATAGTAGTGATAGAGTAGTAGTAAAAAAGAAATTGATAATTTCTATATTGCAAAAGCTACTGTACTTTATAAATTCAAAATGATTTTAATAATTGAGTTAAACATGCTGTTTTTTTCTGATATTTTCCTATTAACTGAAATAACTGAAGAATACATGTGAAAATTACATAACAATAATTTGCTTCTGATATAGAATAAAACTTGGTTATTCAGTTGCTTCTTGGCTTTAAATTTCTGTTTCATTTAAAATTTCTTGTATAATTTGCTTCCCCACAGTTGATAAGGTAAGATTAGACAACTTTAAGAACTTCTGATCTACTGGGTCCTTCTATATTTGCATAAGATGACAAGAAATCCTGTCTTATAATCACTTATGCAAATTAAAGTAATTATATAGCATTTTATATAAGTAGATTAAAAAGTTATGATAGTACAGGGATTAATACTAATCTGTTGAGGATAAAAATTCAAAATATGAAAATCAGTTGTATTTCTATGCAGTAAGAACAAACTATCAAAAAAAGAAATAAAAACAATCCAGTTGCAATAGCATCAGGAAAACAAACCAACCAAAAAGCCTTAGGAATTACTTTAACCAATGAGGTGAAAGAAGCTGAAGCAAACACAAATAAATGGAAAGGCATGTTCATAACTGGAGGAATTAATACTGTTAAAATGTCCATACTACCCAAAAACATCTATAGATTCAATGCAATTCCTATCAAAATTCCAATGACATTTTTCACAGAAATATAAATGTGTGTATATGTTAATCCCAAACTCTTAATTTATCTCTCCCCTTCCCCCCCCCCCACTCCAGCTATCCCTTTTGGTAACCATAAGTTTGTTTTCTATGTCTGTGAGTCTATTTCTGGTTTGGAAACAAGTTCATTTATATTGTTTTTTTCAGATTCCATGTATAATCGATACCATATATTTGATTTTCTCTGTCCGATTTACTTCACTTAGTATGATATCTCTAGTTCCATCCACATTGCTGCAAATGACATTATTTTATTCTTTTCATGGCTGAGTAATATTCCATTGTATATATATACCAAATCTTCTTTATCCATTCATCTGTTGATGGACATTTATGTTACTTCCATGTCTTGGCTATTATAAATAGTGCTGCTCTGAAAATTGAGGTGAAAAAAAAAAAACATAAGAGGGGATGGAGGTGTTAGGTGTTAACTGATCTTGTAGTAATCATTTTGCAATATATACATTGCACATTTTAAACTTACATACGCTAATGTCAATATTATCTCAATAAAGCTGGAAAAAAGAAGAAAGGCAAAACAAAACAAAAAACCTTAGGAGAACCACCACTGGGTTGTTCCTTTGTTCTTGAGGTCCCTAGCCAATCTGCTTTCTTCTCTCCACTTTTCACAGTCTTCTCATGTTTGTTTTATACATCATATTCAGGGTTTTTAGTTTACTTAGTGGGAGGACTAAGGAAAAGCGTGTCTAGTCCATCTTCCCAGGAGAAGAACTCTACCCTCTTGTTTTATAACATGCTTTCAATGGAATATATTTTCATGCAAATGTATATCTCACAGTATGATTTAAAAAAAAACAGACCTGCTTATGTAAGACGAGGATACATTGATTAACACCCTTCTGAGTGTAATTTAAAAATATGTATAAAAGCCTTGAAAATATCATATAGTTAAGTTAGTGATGTCTGTCAGCCAGGTCTGAGCATCTCAATTCTGCTTTTTGACTTGATTAATCAATATCAGCCACCTTTGGAGGTGAAAAATATCGTGGGAAGGAAGATGAAAAAATAGTGAGTAGAAAGATGAAGCAAATTGTTTAAATTACAAAGCTGTGATTCAAAGTTCAGATCATCTGATTCTAAGCCAGGTCTTTTTAATTTAGATGGGATAAAAGAAACACATGAAGCAATGAACAATTTTAAAAAATTAAAGTATAGAATAAGAAGGTGGCAATCCACATGAAAAATATAATTTAGAATATTTGTAGAAAAATAGTTAACATGAATAAATGTATTTTGATTATTTTAAAGATTAATGCATGATTTCTTCAGCATCAGTCATTAATTAGAACTTCCAAAATATAGCAACTTATTACTATATAAATGGTTGGGAGTTAGTGATTTGGTAATAGTTTGTTTTCTTCATTACTGTCCAGTCCTCAGGATGAGGTCTCCCTATTTATAAAGGATATTTCTCATTTTGTCTTCCTCAAATACATCTTTTGATAAATATCTTTATTTAAACATATGCTTGTAGATGATGGTGGGAAGCATATCACTCCATCCCCCGGCCACATGAACAGTTAACAATGGTGCCAATCATAGTGTTACATTCCCTTCGACACAGCCCTTGTTCCAAGGATATGTTCATGATTGAAGCCAGCTAATCAGAATAGTTTCTTTGTGGTTACAGAGGAGTCATGTAACTTCAAAGAGGTGAGACTAAAGATGTCTAGGGCCAGATGTCCAATCTTTGGAGAAGTTGCTCAGAGAGAATTATGCTGACAGTTTTGAGAGTATGAAAGCAAAGGAGTGATAGCATTTGTGTCATTGTTTCTATTTATCTTGAAGGCCAGTTCCACCTGCTTCACAAATTCCCCATTTTCAATGTCTTAATTCAATTTATTTCTTTCATGTGCACACAAGGAGTCCTGATTGACTGCATACTCCTCAAATATCTCCGATAAGGGGAAAATATGTATACATGATGATATGTCATTCTTTCTGAACATTATTGTTTGGTATGTTTTAGTTTGTCAGGAATATCTAGATTTGAAAACTGGAAGAATGTTTCTGTCCTTCAAATGTTCTTCTCCCAATCAACCTCAGTAGGCTGATCTGCCTGCTTAAGGACCTCATGTATTAGAAGTGCTAAAATTTTATAACATGCTGTGACTATATATTTCCTATGATTATGGAATATATCTATTATGTGCTTCATGTCACTGATTGCCACTTTAAACAGATTTGTTAGAAAAGAATTTACATATTAATTCATATCAAATATTACTAATAATATTACTAATATATTACTAATATGACCTGAAGTCTTTATCGTCCCCATCAAAATGCCAAAATCTCTCTCTCTGCATCTCTGTCTCTGAATCTCTCTTGTTATTGTGGTGGCCATGGTCCTTGGAATTTAGACATTTGGTTTGAAGGAAATCTGAAAATATGTTACATCATAATGTTAAAATAAAAGATGACAGCTTAAGATGATCTCTCAGTGAAATTTGTTCTTTAAGAGCAGACTTAAAACCTAAATTAAGTACTATAGACTAAAGATGAGATTTTTTGACACCATTGTAAACTGGATGGGTGAGACATTTTTAGCTCTAGGAACTACAAAGAAAACTATTTGTCCCACCGCCCCAGGACAAAGCAAGTCTAAAGCTTTTGTATGCATCTCAGATAAGATTTAAACAGATTCCTGGAGTCTTAGAGTTAAAAAACAACAACAACAACAACAAAAACTCCAGAGGCTATATATCCTACATATTTACTATAACGATAAAAAATCTGACAAGCAGAGAGGATATTTAACAAAGCCATACAAGGATTCTGAGTTCTGGCTTGGGACTTTCCCCTTCTGTAGTACTGTTGTGTTTGGAGTAATATAAATAGACTTGGACTGGGATTGTATGGCAAAGGGCCATATTGTTTAGAGCACCTTCATGGGGACCTAGATCTTAATAACCTTCATTTATGTGTGTTTGTGAAATTACTATCCTTCTACGCTACACTCAGCAGTAGTATGTAGCTTAAGTTTAAATTGTTTATGATTGTATTGGCATTATCATTTGTTTACATTTTAAGATGAATAGTGACTTCATTTTTAATTTTCAGATATCCAAGTCAGCAATTCACATTTGAATATCTACCAATATGTATATTTTATTTGGCAAAACTGATACAACAGCCTTCTTACTTTCCAGATGATTTTGTTTATATTTTATTTTGAAGTCTAAATTTCTACTTAATCAATTTGTATAAATAACATTATTTGTACCAGTAAAAGCTCTCAAACAATACAAGGAAGTAAGTGCCACAAAGACAAAAGTCAATTGATTGTGAAGAGAAATCAGGAACAGTAATATTTTGAATGATAAATGCAGTTACTTGAATAACGTATGCGGTCCCTGAGCAGAAAATAAACTGATTAATTCATTTTAAATGCCACATAAAGATAGGTATATTTTTCTCATTTTAATATAATAATAATGTATTGAAAATATAAACCAGACATTCAGAGTCCAATTATAAATTAATTTTTATGTTGAAGTGAGTAAATAAGAGATCATAGAAAACAGTTCAAAAGAATTCTTTCATCTCAATTTGCTATTTACCAGCCCAGAAACTGTAAATGAAGAGGGAAAAATTACAAATAAAAGTGTGTGTACCTCCTGGGGAGATAGACTTTTTTGGTAGAACTCTTCTGTGAAACCATATCTTTTAGCTCAAAACTATGAGAAGAAATACATTGTATTTCAAGTTGTAAGTGTTTTAACAACAAAGATGAATTATATGATAATATACTGGGAATCAGAGGGTATTCAGTACAAGTTGTGCTATCACCCTTAAAAGTGTGCCCTAGGAGTGTGCAGATGTGTACAGTGTACCACAACACTGTTGTGTGAGTAGCACACTGGTGTAATCGTTGGTTTCACACCTGGAGAAGGATCAGAGTCCTTTGGATTTTCAGTTCCCTTGACCTTAATTGCTACTGGCACTCACCCACCCACCCCTCTAGCTACTGGATCAGGAGTTTGTAGAGGCCTCAACTAGGGGAAAGTGACCAAAGGGGAAACACGCATAGTGAATGCAGAGTCAAAATCAACCTTAAAAGAAAAAAGTAATCATAAGTAAATAGAACTTATACTAAATAAATTTTTTTTAATTGAACACTTCTGATAAATATTTTTTGACCACACAGTAAACTAGTCTTACTTGAAACCATCATGATGGATAGAATATCAGAGCAATAGAAAAAAGTGTGGTCCCTGATAACAGGAACTGCTAAATTAGGGGCTAATAAATCAAGAAATTTGAGGCATGTCATATCACTGAGCTCTCAAGTAAGATAAAAAAATACTTTTACTTTTAAAGCCATCTGGATTCAGGATTATTTTACATGTAGTTGAAACATATTTACAGGATCACAACTGTAATTATACCTTTGTATATTCTGATATTTCTGACTGAAACCTCTTTTGTTTTTGGATTGTAGTGGTTTTAATTTTTTGTTTCTTTTTGTTTTTTTTAAATATTTTAATTGAGATATAATTGATTTAAAATATTATATTAGTTTCAGGTGTACAATATAGTGATTTATAGTTATTATAAAATATTGGATATATTCCCTGTTCTGTACACTATATCCTTGTAGCTCATTTATTTTATAAGTAATAGTTTGCACCTCTTAATCCTCTACCCCTTTCTTACTCCTCCTTCTTTCCTCTCTCTACTGGTAACCACTAGTTTTTTCTCTATATCTGTGAATCTGTTTCTTTTTTGTTATATTCAATAGTTTATTTGCTTTTTTAGATTCCACACATAAGTTATAACATACAGTATTTGTCTTTCTCTGTCTAACTTATTTCACTAAGCATGATAACTTCCAGGTCCATCCATGTTGTTACAAATGGCAAAATTTCATTATTTTTCATGGTTGAGTAGTATTCTATGGTATGTATGCACACTACATCTTCTTTATCCATTTGTCTGTTGATGGACACAGATTGCTTCTACATCTTGGCTATTGTAAATAATGCTTCTCTGAACACTGGGGTGCATGTATCTTTTTGAATTAGTGTTTTCATTTTCTTCAGATATATACACGGCTGGAATTGCCGGATCATATGGTTGTTCTATTTTTAGTTTTTTTGAGGAATCACCATAATGTTTTCCAAAGTAGCTGTACCAATTTATATTTCCACTGACAATGTACAAGGTTTCCCTTTTCTCCAAATTCTTGCCAACATTTGTTTGTGGTTTTTTTGATGACAGACATTCTGACAGCTGTGAGGTGACATCTCACTGTGGTTTTGTTTGTTTGTTTGTTTTTGTGGTACGCAGGCCTCTCACTGTTGTGGCCTCTCCCATTGCGGAGCACAGGCTCCGGATGCGCAGGCTCAGTGGCCATGGCTCACGGGCCCAGCCGCTCTGCGGCATGTGGGATCTTCCCGGACCGGGGCACGAACCTGTGTCCCCTGCATCGGCAGGTGGACTCTCAACCACTGCGCCACCAGGGAAGCCCCTCACTGTGGTTTTGATTTGAGTTTCTCTGATGATTAACAGTGTTGAGCATCTTTTCTTGTGCCTCCTAACTATCTCTATGTCTTGTTTGGAAAAATGTTTATTCAGTTCTTCTGCCCATTATTTAAGTGGGTTGTTTAGTTTTTTGATATTAAGTTGATATTAAGTTGGTATTCTTTATATATATTAACCCCTTATCGGTCATATAATTTGCAAATATTTTCTCCCATTCAGTAGGTTAAGTTTTCATTCTGTTGATGGTTTCCTTTGTTGTGCAAAAGCTTTTAAGTTTAACTAGGTCCCATTTGTTTTTTGTGTTTTTTATTTTTTTGCTTTTGTTTTCTTTGCCTTAGGAAACAGATCCCCCCAAATATTGTTGCAATCTATATCAAAGAACGTTCTGCCTATGTTTTCTTCTAGGACTTTTATGGTTTCTGGTTTTACATTTAGGTCTTTAATCCATTCTGAGTTTATTTTTGTATATGGTGAGAGAAAATGTTCTAATTTCATTCTTTTACATGTAGTTGTCCAGTTTTCCGAGCACCACATAATGAAGAGACTGTCTTTGTTTTTCTATTGCTTCCTTTGTCATAGATTAATTGACCATAAATGCATGAGTTTATCTCTGAGCTCTCTATTCTTTTCCATTGCTCTATGTGTCTGTTTTTGTGCCAGTACCATACTGTTTTGATGACTGTAGCTTTGTAGTATAGTCTGAAATCAGGGCACATGATACTTCCAGCTCTGTTCTTCTTAAGATTGTTTTGGCTATTTGGGGTCTTTTGTGTTCTCATACTAATTTTAAAATTATTTGTTCTAGTTCTGTGAAAAATGCTGTTGGTATCGGGATGGGGATTGCCTTGGCTATTATGATTATTTTAACAATATTAATTCTTCCAATCCATGAACAAGGTATATCTTTCCATCTCTTTGTGTCCTCTAAAATTTCTTTTATCAGTATTCTATAGTTTTCCAAGTATAGGTATTTTACCTCCTTATGTAGGTTTATTCCTAGGTATTTTATTCTTTTTGATGTGATGGTAAATGGGATTATTTCCTTAATTTCTGTTTCTTATAGTTTTTTGTTAGTGCATGGAAATGCAACAGGTTTCTGTATATTAATTTTGTATCCTGCAACTCTACCAAGCTCTTGATAAGCTCTAGAAATTTTCTGGTGGCATCTTTAGGCTTTTCTATGTACAGTATAGTGTCATCTATAAACAATGACAGTTTTACTTCCTCCTTTCCAATTTGGGTTTCTTTTATTTCTTTTTCTTCTCTGATTGCTGCATCAAGGACTTCCAATAGTATACTGAGTAAAAGTGGCAGGAGTGGACATCCTTGTCTTGTTCCTGACCTTAGAGGAAATGCTTTCACCTTTTCACCTTTGAGTATGAGGTTAGCTGTGTGCTTTCATATACGGCTTTTATTATGCTGAGGTATGTTCCCTCTATGACCACTTTCTGGAGTTTTGTCATAAATGGATGTTGAAATTTATCAATAGCTTTTTCTGCACCTATGGAGATGATCATATGGTTTTTAATTCTTCAGTTTGTTAATGTGGTCTATCACATTGATTGATTTTTGGATATTGAACCATCCTTGCATCCCTTGGGTAAATATCACTTGATCATGCTGTGTAATTCTTTTAACTTATAGTTGGATTCAGTTTGCCAATGTTTTGTTGGGGATTTTTACATCTATGTTCATTAGTGATAGTGGCCAATAATTTCCTTTTTTGTGTGATATCTTTTTCTGGGTTTGATATCAGGATGATGCTGCCTCATAGAATGAGTTTAGAAATGTTCCTTCCTCTTCAGCGTTTTGGAATAGTTTGAGAAGGTTAGGCATTATCTCTTCTTTAAATGTTTGCTAGAATTCACCTGTGAAGCCATCTGGTCCTGGACTTTGTTTTTTGGGAGTTTTAAAATTACTGATTCAATTTCAGTGCTGGCTATTGGTCTGTTCATATTTTCTATTTATTCCTGGTACAGTCTTGGGAGTTTGTATACTTCTAGGAATTTGTCCATTACTTCTAGATTGTCCATTTTATTGGCATCTAGCTGTTGGTAGTATTCTCTTATGATTCTTTATATTTCTGTGGTGTCACTTGTAACTTCTCCTTTTTCATTTCTGATATTACTGATTTTGGACCTCTGTATTTCTTGATGAGTCTGGCTAAAGCTTTGTCAATTTTGTTTTTCTTTTCAAAGAGCCAACTCTTAGTTTCATTGATCTTTTCCATTTCTTGTAGGTCTCTATTTCATTTATTTCAGATCTGATTTTTATGATTTATTTTTTTCTACTAAGTTTGGATTTTGTTTGTTCCTCTTTTTCTAATTCCTCTAAGTGTAAGTTTAGGTTGTTTATTTGAGATTTTTCCTATTTCCTGAGGTAAGCTTGTATCTCTATAAACTTCCCTCTTAGAACTGCTGTTGCTGAATTCCATAGATTTTGTATCATCATGTCTTTATTGTCATTTGTTTCCAGGTATTTTTAAATTTCTTTTTTGATTTCTTCAGTGAGCCACTGGTTGTTTGGTAGCATATTGTTTAGCCTCCACATGTTTGTTTTTCTGCAGTTTTTTTTCCATTAGCTGATTTCTAGTCTCATAGTGTTGTGGTTCAAAAAAGGTACTTGATATGATTTCAGTTTTCTTAAATTTACTGAGGCTTGTTTTGTGGCCTAGCATGTGATCTGTTCTGGAGACTCTTCCATATGCACTTGAAAAGAATGTGTATTCTGCTGCCTTTGGATGGTATGTTCTTTATATATCTGCTAAGGCCATATGATATAATGTATCATTTAAGGCCAGTGTTCCCTTATTGATTCTTTGTCTGGATAATCTGTCCATTGATGTAAGTGGGGTACTAAAGTCTCCTGCTATTATTGTGTTTCTGTCAATTTTTTTCCTTTATGTCTGTTAATATTTTCTTTATGTATTTAGGTGGTCTTATTTTGTGTGCATATATATTTACAGTGCTACATCATCATGGATTAATCTCTTGATCATTGTGTAGTGTCCTTCTTTGTCTCTTATAGTAGTTATTTTTAAAAATTTATTTTGACTGATAAAGTATTGCTATTCCTGCTTTCTTTTGATTTCCATTTGTATGGGATACCTTTTTCCATCCCCTGCATTTCAGTCTGTGTGTGTCTTTGTACTTGAAGTGAGACTCTTGTAGGCAGCATGTTTACAGCTCTTGTTTTTTATCCATTCAGCCACTCTGTGTTTTTATGTCTTTTGATTGGAGCATTTAGTACATTTACATTTAAAGAATTATTGATAGGTATTTACTTATTGACATGTTTTCAGTTGTTTTAGGGTTGTTTTGTATATCTTTTTTCTTTCTTCTTTTGTTCTCTTCCCTTGTGATTTGATGAGTATCTTTAGTGTCATGTTTGGATTCCTTTCTGTCTTTTGTGTGTGTATCTAACATAGATTTTTGGTTTATGGTTACCATTAGGTTGGCTACTGCTTGCTTACTGCTGGCTGGAGTCTGGATCAGGAGATCCCAGGCTGGTACCCACCTACTGGTCAGTGAAACTAGGTCCTGTGGCTAGTGCCAGCCCACTGGCAGGTAGAGCTAGATCCTGAGCTCTTGCTGCAGGGCCCAGGGGTCCCAGAGCTAGTGTGAGACTGTTGGTGACATAGCTGGTTCCTGACATAGCTGTTTGTGAGGTCTGGTTCCTGACATAGCTGGTTGTGAGGTCCTGAAGCTTGTGTCAGCCTTCTGATGGGTAGGGCTGAGGCCCAGCTTGTCCCATGGCTGGTGGTAGCCTGCTGGTGAGTCAGCTGGGTCTGTAGGCTGCAAGGCTGCAGTTTTCCTGAGGCTGGTATCCTTCCACTGGTGGGTGAGTCTGGCCCTGAGGCTAGAGCAGGTTGGGAGGGGTTGGGGATTCTGGAGCTGGTGCTTGTCCACTGTTGGATGGACCTGGGTCCTGGGGGCTCTGGCTTTGTACCCCATATATAGTGCCTGTGCACCAGTTTTGGGGCCTGGGCCTAAACCCTCTGGTGGGTAGAGCCATGTCTAGGGGTTGCTGTGGGCTCAGCAGATCTTAAGGCAGCCTGTCTGCTGGTGGTTGGGGCTGTGTCTCCAGCCAGTTAGTTGCTTGGCCTGGGTAGTCCTAGTACTGATGCCAAGAAGCTGGTGGGCATGGGTGGGGCTGGGTCCTGAGGCTAATAAGCTAGAGGGTGGATTCCAAAATGGTGCTTGCCAGCATCAGTGTCCACATGCTAGAACGAGTTCCCCCAAATGGCTGCTGCCAGTTTCTATGTCTATGGAGGGTGAGCTCTAATTGCCCCCTGCCTCTTCAGTAGATTCTTCAAGATCAGCTGATAGGCATCACCCAGGTACCTTTCAAATTACTGCTTTTGCCCTCCATCCCAGAACCTGTGAGGTTTTGTGTGCACCTTTTAGAAGTGGAGTCCTATTTCCCATAGTCCTCTGGGTCTCCTGAAATTAAGCCCTGCTGGCCTTCAAAGCCAAATGCTCTAGGGGCTTGTATTTCTGGCACAGGACCCCTAGGCCTGTGTAGGGCTCAGATCCCTCACTGTTTGGGGAGAAACTCTGAAATTGTAATTATTCTACCATTTGTGGATAGACTGAGGGGTATGGATCTTGACTATAGCATGACTCAGTCTCTCCTACCCATCTCATGTGGTTTCTTCTTTGTATCTTCAATTGTAGAAGATCTTTTTTGGTATGTCTTTTTTGGTAGGTCTTGCTCTTTTTCATCTATAGGTGCTCTGCAAATCATTGTAATTTTGGTGTGCCCATGAGAGGAGGTGAGAATAAAAAACTCATGGTCTTCATTCTGCTGTTTTGGCCTAAATCTAACTGAAACATCTTTACTCCTTGGACTGCCAAACTGGGTTTTTCTATTTTTCCAAGATCCTGTGCAACTTATTCTTTAGATCTCCTACTTTCTTGAGCCCCTCAAACAGAAGCTTTTCTGTTACTAACACTCCAATGAAGTCCTCCATTTAGACCCCACCACAATGTATTGTAATTGCTCATATGTAAGCTCTGCCTCTGTAGCTTAGATTGTGAGACCCCACAGGGAAGTGATCCCACAGATCACTTTTTATTCATCATCATCACTTCAATTTTCAGCATAGTACTTGATTCAAGACATATACTTAATAACCAGTTGAATGAACATGTAGTACAGTTACAATTAGACTTGAAATCATCACCCAAATTTAATATACCAGCGTAGAGGTTGAGGTTTTGAAATTGGAACATGTCCAATATTTTATGTGAAATATAATAACGTGAGTGTGCATACCATTTTTGGCTAGGATCATGTTGGAAAAGACTTTATAAAAACTACAAAAGAGTCCATGAAGAAAATATGATTTCCTAACAGCTATATTTTTCACAATCTTCAAACAACAATGATCCTAAAGTTTATCAATATATGACTGACCTTGTCACTTCATTGCCATCCACAAGGAAGAGAAGTGCAGGTGAAAAGTAGCATTTAGACCTAACACATTTATCCAGTAACTTGCCAATTCAATTCAATTTACCAAATTTGTCTAACTCTCCCTATATACCATATTCCTTGTTAGGCATTGTACAATACAATGTTAAAAGAAAGTCATAGCATTTACTCTGAAATGGTTAACGAGTAAGCAAGTAATGAATAAATTAAAGCACAATAAGAGGTAGATTTAAGCAAGTCCTAAAATTAGGATTGGAGAAGGGATAAAACCAATAGTTATAAATTACTTGCTATATGTCAAATGGCATTTTACCTAAGGGAAATAAAGTAAAGAAGAACTCTTAGCTGATAGTATGAGGCTGGGAATGGTGGGTCAGAGAAAAGATAATATAGAGGAGACATCTGAGAAGGTAGATAAATGAATATGAACAGAATGAACAGAAGTATGAAAATAGTAAAATCTGTGATATGCTCAAAAACAGTAAATTATTTACTTGGAGCAAAATGTTCATATAAGGAAGAAGTGCCAGATAAAGCTAGACAGATACAAATCATACCAAGAAAGGTGATTATCCGGGAAGACCTTTAATTAACACTGTATGAAATGGGATCTACCACAAGTTTTTGAGGAGGATTAAGATTTAGAAAATGCACTCCAGAACTCCTACCAGAATAGAGTAGGGTAGGGAAGGAAAGGAGTAGTATCATAACACCTTTAAAGTCATAATTTAGGGAAGGTTTTAGCAGGAGCAACAGTAAATAAAAGGAAACAACAGATAACATGAATTCCTCTTGATTTTTTTCTGAAAGTATACATATGTTTCCATCCTTTACATAATAAAATGATGGATGATTATCTATTTTTTTTTGTTCTGGAGGGACAATGAAAATGGATATCCTGGCAGCTGTCTTTTCTACATTAAATGCACGTGTTGCGTGGTCTCTGGCAGTCATCCGAATATCATGTCAGGAAGAAATAAATTATATGTCAAAAATGAGTCTCAGGTTGTGCTATTGGAAATTGTCACATGGCCTTTCCCCTCACTATATAAGACTTGTTTTACCAATGGGATAATTTAAGAGCAACGCTGTACAAGAGCAATTTATTGAAAAAAGAGTGATTGCTTCATGATCCATGATACTATGCTCCACCTGGGACTAGCTAGCTCTTAAATGCAGAGCTGGCTAAGCATCGCTAGTACTCCCTGTTCCCTGTGCTTCTTGACTGTCTTCAGAAAGGAACTCAATATGAAATCAAAGGTCTTTCCAACATTCCCAATTTAGATAAACTGAAGATATATAGTTCAGTGTCAAAACTCCTTTGGCCTATTTTGTCCCAGAATTTTTATTACAATAACCATTCTACTACTTGGACCAATGATGTTAATGCAAGCAATAGATGGATTAGTAATATTTTAAGAACTTATTAACATTTTTAATATTTTTGGTTCCTAAAAATACTTCATAGTAAGAAGATTTTGTCTTAGCCCCATGAACTTCTCCTTCTGAATCTTTAAGTGCCTGAATTTTTTTCTTTATTTTGCCTCCAAATATTTAAATTGTCATAGTGCTTTCTGGCCACTACGATTCAGCTTCCTTTCTTGCCTCTCCTAGCCCTCTGGCTTGATATTTCTTTCCATGTAATTTTCTCCAGCTTCCCAGCCTCTATGACTAAGTGATTATTCTTATATTTTCTGTGAACGCAGTTAATTGTTAAGAGAAAATAAAACTGATTAATTAATATACAGTTAGGCATGCATCATACTTAAGCCTGAGAAGAATACTAGTTGCATCAAATTCAGTTCTGATAAAGTTTTAGAGCAAAGTAAGGAATTACAAAATGGTGGGGCTATATTAGAGCCACAAAACAGTAAATATGTGACTAAAAACACCTTCTAGATGACTGACAAGTCATTGAGCCTGTCAATCTGAGAAAACATAAAAAACAGTGTTGTACATGAGTGGTGCTTATGCTAAATCAATGTTTCTTAACCTCTTTTTTTTTTTTTTATCATCCTCTAAGGGAAAGGTTTAGATTTTAACCTAATCAACCCTAAGAAAATTTAATACCACAGATCTGATATGTGCTGTATGAATATCTGTGCTTATACATAAATGAGTCAGATTATTTTCATGCGTAAAACCAATTCTTGTCCCCATGGTGGTGATGTGTCCTCTAATCAGAATTCATGCTCTAATGTAACCTTAGGATATGATACGATGTGAAGTCATATCTCCAAATCTAGAGATGCGACAGAGTCAGAGAGCTGTGTTAAAGCATATATATATGGTCTGTGGGAGATGTAACAGTTATTCAGGTGAGAGAGGCAGATGGTACTGTAAGAACTATCAGGCCATGGCATTGAAATTATAAATTATAGGGAGACAATGTTAAAAAATCAACAAAATTAACACCAGTGTAAATCCTACTGGACTATAGGACACATAAGTAGTCTTCTATCAAAACATATCTGTAGAGTTTTTTTTTTTCTTTTAATAAAGGAAAACCCTATGGCATCTCTGGGTATACTAATCAAATTATTTCAGCAAGCGGAAAACAGTAATCTATGAAATTAAGTTCACACTCTATGAACAAGAAAATATTTGATTTATTACCTTGGACTTTATTGCACAGGGTATAAGTGGAGATCAGATCCTGTCAAAGTGTAATTTTAGTGTCCTGAATAAAGACAGAAATATTAACTGAGACAGAAGCTGGAAAGCCAACTTGGCCAGAATCCATTAGTATTCATCTGTTTTGCCTTTACCCTTTTATCAGTAGGGATTTGGTTTGGGAAATGCTTACACACTTAGCCAGAGCGCCTGCCAACATGTAGAGAACTACTCTCTTAAACTTAGAGTTTCACTGAGGAATAGGGAAAGTGATGTCACTTTCAGAAAAAAAAAAAAAAAAAGCAATACTGAGCTAAAAGAACATTGTGCAAGAAAACTCATAAGAATCATGCTTTTTAGTTAAGAGGAAATTCTCAAAATTTTAGAAGTCTGTTTTAATCATTTTATCTCTTCTAATTTGGTTTCATAATGTCACTGTGTCCTTATTAATGAAAAGTCATTGAACACCTAAACATTAGTTGTTTCCTCTTAAGAAGAAATTTAAGATGTTAGTTCAGAAGCTGCTTAGATTTTGCCATCAGGGAATTAAAATGTTTCAGTATATAATTAAAAGATGTATTATTTCATCAAGAAGAAAGCAAAAGCCTGTATGCACTCTTTATTTAATCAGAAGAGAAATAGACCAAATATAAATAATTCTGCATTTTTCTAACTATAAGAAAGAAAAGTTGTGAGCATTATATATGTAGTAAATAAATATATTAATTAATCTCCATTTATTTTGAGTATCTGAATAATGAGTCACATAAAAGAACATAACTAATTTATCAAAATCATTTTGAGGTTTTATTAATCGCATGTGTAATCATTGGTATATTTGTATTTTTTTCTGATAATTGTGGTATGTTCTTTAGTTCAATGTATATTTCTTTTTATAACTTATTAAAATTTGAAATAATGAATGGTCTGGAACACTCAGATAATGAATGACTACAGAAACATAAATATGAATATAAAGAAAGATAGGATTAAACATAATTAAAGGATGCAAATTCAGCTTTATGCTTTTTAGAAAAAAAATAGAAAAATCAGTACCTAAAAATAAAAAATATATAAAAATTATACACTAAAAGAGACCTTCAAGATGTCAGAGTAGTAAATGTGGAGATCACCTTCCCCACAAATACATCTACATGTGGAACAGCTCCTACAGAACACCTACTGAATGCCGGCAGAAGACCTCAGACTTCCCAAAAGGCAAGAAAATCCCAACATACCTGGGTAGGGAAAAAGAAAAAAAAAATAACAGACAAAAGAATAGGGATGGACCTGTGCCTCTGGGAGGGAGCTGTGAAGGAAGAAAAGTTTCCACACACTAGGAGGCCCCTTCATTGGCAGGGACGGTGCGGGGGAAGCTTTGGAGCCACAGAGGAGAGTGCAGCAACAGGGGTGCAAAGGGCAAAGTGGAGAGATTCCTGCACAGAGGATCAGTGCTGACCAGCACTCACCAGCCTGAGACACTTGTCTGCTCACCCACCAGGGCACGTGGGGGCTGGGAGCTGAGGCTTGGGCTTCGGATGTCAAACCCCAGGGAGAAGACTGGGATTGGTTGTGTGAAGACAGCCTGAAAGGAGCTAGTGTGCCACAGCTAGTTGGGAGGGAGTCTGGGGAAAAGTCTGGACTTGCCAGAGAGGCAAGAGACCATTGTTTGGGGGTGTGTGAGGAGAGGGGCTTCCTGCTCCATGTGCCCACAAACGGCAGAGCACTGCCTAAGTGAGCTCCAGAGATGGGTGTGAGATGTGGATATCATCTTGGACCCTAAAGGTGAGCACAGACTGCTACCGCTACCGCAGCTGAAACCAAGAATCCTGTGTGCAAGCACAGGTCACTACCCATACCTCCCTGGCAGCCTGTGCAGCATGCCACTGCCAGGGTTCCGTGATCCAGGGCCAACTCCCTGGGGGAACACACTGCGCACCTCAGGCTGTTGCAATGTCATGCCAGCCTCTGCCACCACAGGCTCACCCCACGTTCCAATCAACACTACTGTACATTTCCCTTTCCCTATCTTGAGTGAACAAGGGAGCCCTAATCAGCCACTGCTTTAACCACCTCCTCTCTGGGCAGGGAAAAGATGCCATCAGGCGGCCTACATGCAGAGGCAGGGCCAAAACCAAAGCTGAACCCCAGGAGCTGTGCAAACAAACAAGAGAAAGGGAAATTTCTCTATGCAGCCTCAGGTGATTAAATCCCTGCCATCACCTTGATAAACCCTGCATCTGTGGAATACCTGAATAGACAACGAATGTTCCCAAAATTGAAGTGGTGGATTTGAGAGCAAATGTAGATTTGGGGTTTGCTTTCTGTGTTTGATTTGTTTTTGGTTTCATGTTTATCTTAGTTTAGTTTTTAGTGCTTGTTTTCATTGGTGGGATTGTTTATTGGTTTCGTTGCTCTCTTCCTTTTTTTTCTCTTCTTGTGAGTGTGTGTGTATATGTTTCTTTGTGTGATTTTGTCTGTTTAGTTTTGCTTTTAGCATTTGTCTTGGGGTTCTGTCCGTTTTTTGTTTCTTGGTTTTTGTTTGCTTGCTTTTTTCTTTTTACGAGCGTGTTTGTTTCTTTGTGTGATTTTTGTCTGTTCAATTTTGCTTTTACCATTTGTTTGGGGGCTCTGTCTGTTGTTTTTTTCTGTTTTTCTTCCTTTTCTCCTGTGCCATGCAGCTGGCAAGGTCTTGGTGCTCCAGCCGGGTATTGGGCCTAGGCCTCCAAGGTTGGAGACCTGAGTCCAGTACATTGGACCAACAGAGACCTCCCAACCCCATGTAATATTAATCGGAGAGAGCTGTCCCAGAGATATCTATCTCAACACTAAGACCCAGCTCCACCCAAGGTCCAGTAATCTTCAATCATAGACGCCCCATGCCAAACATCTAGCAAGATACAAACACAACCCTACACGTTAGCTGAGAGGTTGCCTAAAATCATACTAAGTTCACAGACACCTCAAAACACACCACCAGTCACAGCCCTGTCCACCAGAGAGGCAACATCCAGCTCCACCTGCCAGAACACAGGCACCAGTCCCCCCCGCCACCAGGAAGCCTACAGAAGCCACTGAAAAAACCTCACACACTGGGGGAAGGCACCAAAAATAAGAGGAACTACAAACCAGCAGCCTGCAAAAAGGATAACACAAACAGTAATTTAAACAAAATGAGAAGACAGAGAATTATCCAGCAGATGAAGGAGCAAGGTAAAACCCACCATACCAAACAAATGAAGAGGAAATAGGCAGTCCACCTGAAAAGGAATTCAGAGTAATGATAGTAAAGATGATCCAAAATCTTGGAAATAGAATGGAGAAAATATAAGAAATGCTTAACAAGGAGCTAGTAGAACTAAAGAGCAAACAAACAATGATGGGCAACACAATAAATGAAATTAAAAATACTCTAGAAGGAATCAATAGCAGAGTAATGGAAGCAAAACAATGCAAAAGTGACCTGGAAGATAGAATATGGAAATAACTACCACAGATCAGAATAAAGAAAAAAGAATGAAAAGAACTGAGAACAGTCTCAGAGACCTCTGGGAAAATATTAAAAGTACCAACATTTGAATTATAGGGGTCCCAGAAGAAGAAGAGAAAAAGAGAGGGTCTGAGAAAATATTTGAATGGATTATAGTCAAAAACTTCCCTAAAATGGGAAAGGAAATACTCAATCAGTCCAGTAAGGGCAGAGAGTCCCATACAGGATAAATCCAAGGAGAAACATACCAAGACATATTAATCAAACTATCAAAAATACAAAGAAAAAATATTAAAAGCAGCAAGGGAAAAGCAACAAATAACATGCAAGGGAATCCCCATAAGGTTAACAGCTGATCTTTCAACAGAAACTCCGCAAGCCGGAAGAGAGTGGCAGGACCTATTTAAAGTGATGAAGGGAAAAACCTACAACCAAGATTACTCTACCCAGCAAGGATCTCATTCAGATGTGACGGAGAAATTAAAACCTTCCTAGACAAGCAAAAGTTAAGAGAATTCAGCGTACATATCCAGATTTACCACAACTGCTAAAGGAACTTCTCTAGGTGGGAAACACAAGAGAAAGAAAAGTCCTATAAAAACAAACACCCCCAAAATGAAAATAGTAATGGGAACATACATATTGACAATTACCTTAAAAGTAAATGGATTAAATGCTCCTACCAAAGACACAGACTACCTGAATGGATACAAAAACAAGACCCATATATATGCTGTCTACAGGAGACCCACTTCAGACCTAGGGAAACATACAGACTGAAAGTGAGGGGATGGAAAAAGGTATTACATGCAAGTTGAAATCAAAAGAAAGCTGGAGTAACAATTCTCATATCAGACAAAATAGACTATAAGATAAAGACTATTACAAGAGTTAAAGAAGGAGAGTACATAATGATCAAGGGATCAATCCAAGAAAAAGATATAACAATCATAAATATTTATGTACCAAACACAGGAGCACCTCAATACATAAGACAAATGCTAACAGCCACAAAAGGGGAAATCAACAGTAACACAATAATAGTAGGGGAATTTAACATTCCACTTTCACCAATGGACAGATCATCCAAATGAAAATAAATAAGGAAACACAAGCTTTAAATGACACATTAGATCAGATGGACTTATTCATATTTATAGGACATTCCATCTAAAAACAGCAGAATGCACTTTCTTTACAGGTGCACATGGAACATTCTCTAGGATAGATAATATCTTGGGTCACAAATCAAGCCTCAGTAAATTTAAGAAAATTGAAATCATATCAAGTATCTTTTCTGACCACAACACTATGAGACTAGATATCAATTACAGGAAATAATCTGTAAACAATAAAAACACATGGAGCCTAAACAATACGCTGCTAAATAACCAAGAGATCACTGAGGAAATTAAAGAGGGAATCAAAAACTACTTAGAAACAATTGCCAATGAAAACACGACGACTGAAAATCTATGGGATGCAGCTAAAGCAGTTCTAAGAGGGAAGTTTATAGCAATACAATCCTACCTCAAGAAGTAAGAAAAATCTCAAATAAACAACCTAACCTAACACCTAAAGCAATTAGAGAAAGAAGAACAAAAAATAACCCAAAGTTAGCAGACAGAAAGAAATCATAAAGATCAGATCAGAAATAAATGAAGAAGAAATGAAGGAAACAATAAAAAAGATCAATAATTCTAAAAGCTGTTTTTTTGAGAAGATAAACAAAACTGATAAACCATTAGCTAGACTCATCAAGAAAATAAGGGAGAAAACTCAAATCAACAGAATTAGAAATGAAAAAGGAGAAGTAACAACTGACACTGCAGAAATACAAAGGATCATGAGAGATTACTACAAGCAACTATACGCCAATAAAATGGACAAACTGGAAAAAATGGGCAAATTCTTAGAAAAGTACAGCCTTACAAACCTGAAGCAGGAAGAAATAGAAAATATGAACAGACCAATCATAAGCACTGAAATTGAAACTGTGATTAAACGTCTTCCAACAAACAAAAGCCAGGACCAGAAGGCTTCACAGGCCAATTCTATCAAACATTTAGAGAAGGGCTAACACCTATCCTTCTCAAACTCTTCCAAAATATAGCAGAGGAAGGAACACTACCAAACTCATTCTATGAGGCCACCATCACCTGATATCAAAACCAGGCAAAAATGTCACAAAAAAAGAAAACTACAGGCCAATATCACTGATGAAAATAGATGCAAAACTCCTCAATAAAATTCTATCAAACAGAATCCAACAGCTCATTAAAAGAATCATACACCTTCATCAAGTGGGGTTTATCCCAGGAATGCAGGGATTCTTCAATATATGCAAATCAATCCATGTGATACACCATATTAACACATTGAAGTATAAAAAGCCAATTGATAATCTCAATAGATGCAGAAAAAGCTTTTGAAAAACTTCAACACCAATTTATGATAAAAACTCTCCAGAAAGTGGGGATAGAAGGAACCTACCTCCACATAATAAAGGCCATATGTGACAAACCCACAGCCAGCATCATTCTCAATAGTGACAAATTGAAAACATTTCCTCTAAGATCAGGGAGACGACAGGGTACCCACTCTCACCACTATTATTCAACATAGTTTTGGAAGTCTTAGCCACAGCAATCAGAGAAGAAAAAGAAATAAAAGAATGCAAATTGGAAAAGAAAAAGTAAAGCTGTCACTCTTTCCAGATGACATGATACTATACATAGAGAATCCTAAAGATGCTATCAGAAAACTACGAGAGCTAATCAGTGAATTTGGTAAAGTAGCAGGATACAAAATTAATGCACAGAAATCTCTTACATTCCCATACACTAATGACAAAAAATCAGAAAGAGAAAGTAAGGAAACACTCCCAATTACCAATGCAACAGAAAGGATAAAATACCAAGGAATAAACCTACTTAAGGAGACAAAAGACCTGCAGAAAACTATAAAACACTGATGAAAGAAATTAAAGATGGTACAAACAGATGGAGAAATATACCATGTTCTTAGATTGGAAGGATTAACTTTGTGAAAATGACTCTACTACCCAAAGCAATGTATAGATTCAATGCAATCCGCATCAAACTACCAATGGCCTTTTTCACAGAACCAGAACAAAAAAAATTACACAATTTGTATGGAAACACAAAAGACCCCAAATAGCCAAAGCAATCTTGAGAAAGAAAAATTGAGCTGGATGAATCAAGCTCCCTGACTTCAGACTATACTACAAAGCTACAGTAATCAGGACAGAACGGTAGTGGCACAAGAACAGATATATAAATCAGTGGAACAGGATAGAAAGCCCAGAGATAAACCCACACACACATGGTCATCTTATCTTTGACAAAGGAGGCAAGAATATACAATGGAGAAAATTCAGCCCCTTCAATAAATGGTGATAAGACCACCAGACAGCTACATGTAAAAGAATGAAATTAGAACACTTCCTAGTACTGTACACAAAAATAAACTCAAAATGGATTAAAGACCTAAATGTAAGACCAGACACTATAAAACTCTTAGAGGAAAATATAGGCAGAACACTCTTCGACGTAAATCACAGCAATATCCTTTTTAACCAACCTCCTAGAGAAATGGAAATAAAAACAAAAATAAACAGATGAGACCTAATGAAACTTAAAAGCTTTTGCATAGCAAAGGAAACCGTAAACAAGATGAAAGACATCCCTCACAGTGGGAGAAAATATTTGCAAATGAAGCAACTGACAAAGGATTTATCTCCAAAATATACAAGCATGTCATTCAGCTCAATATGAAAAAAACAAAAAACCTGGTCCAAAAGTGGTCAGAAGACCTAAATAGACATTTCTCCAGAGAAAATATAGATTGCCAACAAATTCATGAAAGGATGCTCAACATCAGTAATCATTAGAGAAATGCAAATCAAAACTACAATAAGGTATCACCTCACACCGGTCAGAAGGGCCATCATCAAAAAATCTACAAACAATAAATGCTGGAGAGGGTGTGGAGAAAAGGGAAGCCTCTTGCACTGTTGGTGAAATGTAAATTGATACAGCCACTATGGAGAACAGTATGGCGGTTCCTTAAAAAACTAAAAATAGAACTGCCATATGACCCAGCAATCCCACTACTGGGCATATACCCTGAGAAAACCATATTTCTAAAGGAGACATGCACTGCAATGTTCACTGCAGCACTGTTTACAATAGCCAGGACATTGAAACAACCTGTGTCCATTGATCGATGAATGGATAAAGAAGGTGTGTCACACATATACAATGGAATATTACTCAGCCATAAAGAAACAGAATTGAGTTATTTGTAATGAGGTGGCTGGACCTAGAATCTGTCATACAGTGTGAAGTGAGTCAGAAAGAGAAAAACAAATACCGTATACTAACACATATGTATGGAATCTAAAAAAAAAATGGTTCTGATGAACCTAGGGATGGGACAGGATAAAGACACAGATGTAGAGAATGGACTTGAGGACACAGTGGGGCAGGGAAGGGTAAGCTGGGACAAAGTGAGAGAGTAGCACTGACATATGTACACTACCAAATGTAAAACAGATATCTATTGGGAAGCAGTCGCATAGCACAGGGAGATCAGCTTGGTGCTTTGTGACCACCTAGAGTGGTGGGATAGGGAGGGTGGGAGGGAGACGCAAGAGAGAAGGGATATGGGGATATATGTATACCTATAGCTGATTCACTTTGTTATACAGCAGAAACTAACAGAACATTGTAAAGCAATTATACTCCAATAAAGATATAAAAAATAAATAAATTAGGCACTAAATAATGTGTAGTACTTTATTTTAAAAGCTATAATTAACTTCAATTTCTTTACAGTCTAAAATATAATGTCTGATAAGTAACATTTTCAGAATTGATTATTGGGAATTGCATTTGTACATAATGTCATTAATCAAAAAAATTTTAAGAATTAATTAAATATGCAAACCATTTTATGACAGTAGTTGTGTTTCTTATATATTTATACATGTTTATTTATATATTCTAAATAAAAGAGTAAAGGATTGTCAGTGTAATAAATTTTATTTGCATCCAGAGAATTTAAGATACTATTAATGGCTGTTTAATCCTAGAGTCCCTTACCAATCTCCTAACTTTGAATGAAATATCATAATCATGATATCAATGATTCACCAACGTATTGAATCATACGTTCAGGTGACAAGACTGAAAAATATATGTACTAGATGGATCAAAAGATAGATAGGCAGAGTAAACAGATATTTAGATAGATGATAGAAAAATAGATAGATAGATGATAGATAATAGGTAGATACACATTTACAAAGAAAGCAAAAGTAATTAGTCAAGAAGGTAGAAAATCACTTTTCTCGAGATGTTTATTGTTATTCATTTGAAGAGTTTTAAGTATGTTTTCTTCTGTGGGAATGGCGATTTACTCAACATCAACCTCCTACATATTTTTGACTGTCCAACTCAATCATTCATTCCAGAATCTTCCCTCACTTTCTCCCCCTAAGACCATCACTCTAGTTTACTTCTTTTTATAAAGAAACAGCTGCTCATGCATTTTTATCAAGACATTTATTAAATGACTTTTCTGATTGTGGTATTAGGCTAAGTCAGTGACTTGCCCTAGGAGCAAAGAGGTCTATGTTCATGAAGAAAAGGCTTTTTGTTGTGAGGCTGATAGTCTAAGAGTCAGATGGAACAGAAGGTGAAAGGAAGCATAAATCCCTAGTTTTCTTCAGTGAGGATGAGGAACATTAAGGTTTTGAGAAAAATCCTTTTTGCCAAATTACTAGCTCCATAAATACCAAGTGTACTGGATCTATATTTGGTTATTTTAACTACATATGGATTACTTAAATTCAGTTACTTAAATTACTTAAATTCAATTACTTAAATTCAGGCAAACATACAAATTGTGAGTCTGTATTACAGGAAATCAAGTTTTAATACCATTTAAAATGTGACTTAGGCATGCAATTTGCTATGTAGAGACTTAATACTGAAATTAGAAAGAGTAATAGAATATACAAAATTTGATGAAAGCTATATGATACAAAATAAAATAGGTAATCTTTGCAGTAACAAAATATTTTACAAAATTACATGCATCATATCAAAATTATCAAGTAATTTACAAGTAAATGGAGCTCCAAAGTAAGAAATTCATTAAAAATTATCCGATCTCTAGCTTTAATATTCCATTTTTCTCCTTTTTGTCATTCTTTTTATACCCTGGCATTTAGTACAATTATACATAAAATGTGCACAGTAAGTTTTAGACCATCTGTTATTGGTATCTGTTTTGTTTCTCTTTCTTTTTTTTTTTTGAAATTATAACTGTCATGAATTCTGAAACGGAGTATTCTTTTGGCCTTCTGGTTAAGATCATTCATACATCTGCTCCCAGGAAAACTGAAGTGAATGTGGTATAGAATGAGCTCTGTGATCTACTATGGCTCATTTATTTCTAACTGTTATGAGTAGAGGTGTGTCTGAAATCTTGGTGACATAAAAATGTTCTAAAGATAGACCTTGATTTGAATGTGCAATATGAATAACACTCCTCTTTCCACTTGAGTGACCAGGAAAAATTGAATCTCTTCTTTTTTTCTTTTCACACTCTTAAATCATTGATACTTGTGGTGTTTTGCCCCTTCCTACATCTTCCATCAATTATAAATACTAGCAAAAATGTCCCCTTTACTTTTTCAAGACTAGGTACATTCTATGAAATATGTCACTTCTCCTGGGGATTTGTAAGGTCTCCCTGGTATTTCCCTTTTGTCTTAGCAAAAAGAGAATAGGCTTTAAAGGTCAAGGACTTGGATGTTAATATTGCTTTGTTCCTTACTAAGGACCCATAGAAATAAAGAAATAAACTAACAAAATTATGATAATTGTGATAAATAAATCCATCAGTTTTTGATAAGTAAGGCACATGTTTTTGCAAGCAACTTAATTTGGTATAGTGCTTCCTTGGTTTAGAAGTGAATAACATGTGACAAAATGGTTTGACTTTGTCAAGGTTCCAAACCACTATCACTATAGAACTGTTGCCATACACCAGAAATAAGTTGTAGTTTAATGGTGAAAGTGTAGGTGCACAGTACATTGACTCTTCTTTTTGTTTTATTTTTTTTTCATTTGTCAGACGTGCTCTGTGCCCTGGAGCACTGGGATTTGATTATGACTGTAGACTAAACCAGGATGTTAATTTACACTCCCATTGTTTAGCAGTAAAGTGCAGTTTCACAGCACAGTAAAGGGGATGACATATTAAATACAATATAGTTTCAGTTTTGAAATATACACGCTGCTTCTCATGCTGAAAGAAATCATGTCAACAGTTAAGGTTCCTCAAGGTGTTTTTCTACCAAACCTTCAACTTCTCCAATTTACTCAGATGTCACTTTGATAACCAAACCCCTCTCCAGCTCCAAAGATTTTCATATTTTCAAATATCAATGTTTTCATTACTCAATTTATAGAAAAATAAATGAGAATAGAAAAACTACATAGACAAAAAAAGAGTTGTTAGTCCTATAAAAATGCTTCAAAGGGATTCAAAACATTTTTTGTATAATGCAATTTACACATTTTAAACATTTTCAACTGTGAGTTCCTCTTTAAAGAAAATAATTCTAATATATACTGGTTCTAGGTGAGGGTTCTGAGACAACGTGAGAGTCTTGAGACTAATGAATGTCTATGGATTTTGATTTCATTATCTGTAATATCAAATTCAGTACCTGTGCTTGTGGTGGATAGTAATTGAGATTTAAAAGTGAATGCCTATGTTAAAAACAAAGGACTGTATCATGTTATTCATGACTCTGACATCCGTTCTCATGTTATCACTATATTGTTTTCAAATTTATTGCATATATGATTACAATTAAATGCGCATGATAGGTTTGTAATGTTCAAGTTTTGACACATGTATCTCCAATCAAGATATAGAATATTTTCTTCACCCCAGAATATTCTCGCATGCCCCTTTGCAGCCAACTTTTTCTTCACTCCAGGAAAGCTCTGATATGATCTCTGTCACTATAAATTAAGTTTTGCTGTCTCTAAAATTCTATATACATGGTGTGTTACAGTATCTGCATTTTGTTTCCAGCATAGGCGCTTCCTTCACTCAGCATAAACTTTTTGAGAGTCTTCCATGTAGTCTGTATTGGTAGTTTGTTGGTTTTTATTGCTAAATAATGTTCCAGTGTTTTATTTTTAAATTTTTCTATTGACTAATGATGCTGATACTCTTTTCATATGTGTTTTGGTCTTTTCTACATATTTTTGAGATACATGTTCTAGTTTTTGACCATTTTTATTGGATTATTTGTCCTTGTATTATTGAGTTATTAGAGTTCTTTATAAATATATTCTGGATACAAGTTCTTTGATAGATATTTTTATGCAAACAGTTTCTCCCAGCTGTTTGCCCTTTAATTTTTTTCAATTATATTTTGAAGAGTAAAATTCTTAATATACATGAAGTCCAATTTAATCACGATATTCCATAATATTACCTTTCAAATATGAGTGGTGTGTGTGTGTGTGTGTGTGTGTGTGTGTACTATGAGAGAAATAATTGCTTTCTTGTGAAGATACTCTATGTATTTTTTTAAAAAATTAGAATGTTAGATTTAGTATTTATATTTATGAACAGATGTTGGTATATGCTGTGAGGTAGGTAGGGATAGACATGTTATTTAACAGATTTTTAAAAATGGTTTACTGAAGATAAAATTATTTCTCCCATGAGTTACTTTTGTAGAAAATTAAATAATGTTTGTGTGTGTGTGTGTGTTTATTTTCTATTTCTGTACTCTCTATACTTTTCCATTGATTTATATGTTGTTTTCTTAAACCAATATCACACTTTCTTGATTAATAATAGTTTTGAAGTCAAGTAGTTTTTATTCTTTAAATTTCTTCTTTTAATTTCTCTTTCTCAATATCTCATTTTCTCTCTCTCTCTCTCTCTCTCTCTCTTTCTCCCTCCCTCCCTTCCTCTCTCTCTCCCTCTCTGGCTGTTCTAGATCCTTTGCATTACAATATAAATTTTAGAAAATCTCATCAATTGAGATTTTGGAAATGGATTTTGGTGACTCTAAATTTGAGGAGTATTTTAAAATATATTTTTCCCAATATTAAATGGCATATGTCCACATTCGTTTAAATCTTTATTCTTTCCCTCAGCTTATTTTGTAATTTTCTATGTAGAAGTCTTACAAATCCTTTCTTAAATGTAATTTCATGTATTTCATGATTTTGGTGCTATACTAAATGGTATTTTAAAATATTTTCCATATTTTGGTTATTACTTTATTTACATTATAACGTCTTGCTATAACCACTAATTAATTCTAATAGTTTTTTGGGGTAGATTCTTCATGATTTTTTAGGCAAAAGCTCAGCAAATAGAGACATTTTTTTCATTGCCCTCTCTTTTTCACCTTTATTTTTATTACATATTACATTGGCTAGGAATCTAGTACAAAATTGAATAAAATGATGAGATCAATCATCCCTGAATTGTGGCTATTTTAAAAGAGAAAGCAATTAGTCTTTGGTCGTTAACTATAATGTTAGCTGTAGGGTTTTAATAGATGCTCTTTATAAGGTTGAGAAAGGTTAACTCTGCTCTGAGTTTGTTGAAGGTTTTTATGATAAACATGTGGCATATTTATTCAAATATTTTTTCTACTCTTTCTATTGAGATAATTGTGTGCTTTTTTTTCTTTTTTCCTGTTAATATGGTGAACTCTGTTGATTGATTTTTTATTTTTTAAATAAATTTATTTATTTATTTTTGGCTGTGTTGGGTCTTCGTTTCTGTGTGAGGGCTTTCTCCAGTTGCGGCGAGCGGGGGCCACTCTTCATTGCGGTGCACGGGCCTCTCACTGTCGCAGCCTCTCTTTGCGGAGCACAGCCTCCAGATGCGCAGGCTTCAGTAGTTGTGGCTCATGGACCTAGTTGCTCTGCAGCATGTGGGATCCTCCCAGACCAGGGCTTGAACCCGTGTCCCCTGCACTGTCAGGCAGATTCTCAACCACTGCGCCACCAGGGAAGCCCCGATTTTTGATTGTTGAATGAACCTTTCATTCTTGGGGTAAATCTTGCTGGTCATGATAGATTATCCTTTTTATATAGTGCTGACTTCAGTTTACTAATATTTTGTTAAATGCATTTGCATATATGTTCTAGGAGGATATTTTTTTTTCCTTAAATATCTTTGCCAGATTATTGTATCAGTGTTATACTGGCCTCGTAAAGTAAATTGGGTAATGTTCCCTTACTGAAAGAGTTTATCTAAATTTTGTATGATTACTTCCTTATAATTTTCGTAGAATTCAATAGTGTGAGCATCTGGGCTTGATATTTTTCATACGTATTTCGATTTTAAATTCAAATAGTAATTTACTATTAATTGAATAGTAAATAGCTCTTCATATTTTTTCTGATGTAAGTTTTGATAAATTGTTTCCAAGTACTGTCTACGTTGTCAACTTTATTGGCATGAATTTTTCTTAATACTTCATTTTAATATTTAATTTCTAATTGACTTGCAGTCATATACAATTTTGTTCCTAATATTTGTAAGATATGTGTTCCCTCTATTTTCATTTCTAGACAATCTTATTATGGACTTAAAATTTTTATTAATTTGTCCTAAAAATGACTTTTGAATTTATTAATTTTCTGTATTATCTCTTTTAAATTTCTTTGATTTATGTTCTGACATTTATTATTTTTCCTACTTTCTCCAAAAGAAATATTATTTTTGATCTTCTTAATGTAATATGTCTTTTTCTCTGTATGATTTCCATATTTCCTCTTTATAATAGCATTCCAGCAGTTTGACTCTGATGTGCATAGGTTTGTTTTTTTTTTTCCTAAATTAAGATTTTTGAGCTTAGATCTGTAAGTCACTGTTTTTCATTGAATTTGGGAAAGTTTCTCTTATGGTGTCTTCAAAAAATATTTCTCCCATTCTCAATATTTTCTTCTTCTAAATATTTGACCATTTCTTATTTTTCCAGAGATGCCTCATGTTTTGTGCATTTTATTAAACTTTTCTTTCTTTTAAAAAATTTATTTATTTAATTTATTTATTTTTGGCTATGTTGGGTCTTTGTTGCTGTGCACAGACTTTCTCTAATTACGGCGAGCAAGGGCTACTCTTTGTTGTGGTGTGCAGGCTTCTCATTGCAGTGTCTTCTCCTGTTACAGAGCACAGGCTATAGGTGCATGGGCTTCAGTAGTTGTGGCATGTGGGCTCAGTAGTTGTGGTGCACAGTCTCTAGAGCGCAGGCTCAATAGTTGTAGCACACGGGCTTAGTTGTTCTGCAGCATGTGGGATCTTCCCGGACCACGTCTCAAACCCGTGTTCCCTGCATTGGCAGGTGGATTCTTAACCACCACACCACCAGGGAATCCCTAAACTGTTTTCTTTCTGTACCTTATATTAAATATTTTCTGTTGATTTCTCATCAAGTTTATGGACTATTCTGCTATTTTCAATTCTTTATTAAATCTAACCAGTGAATTTTTCCATTTAGTTATTGCAGCTTTCAATTCTAGATTTTACATTTGGTTTATTTTCTTATTTTTCTCTTTTCTCTACTTAGAATTCCTAAATGTTCACTCGTTATGATCATACTATTCTTTAATTATTTCAGCACATATTCCTTTAGTTCTTTGGATATAATAGCTACCTTAAAATATTTTTGCTAGAACCAACATGTGAACCATCTTGACATTGATTTGTTTCTACAGGCAATGTCTAACTTCCTGACTAGAAATCCTGTTTTCTTATTTCTTTGCCTATTTAGTAATTTTTGCATACTGGACATTGTTCATGATTTGTTATAGAGATTAGGAATATGTTTTTTCTTCTGAAAATATGTATTTTTGTTCTAGTAAGTAGTCTAATTAGTGGTTGATCATCTTGAATAATTTAGTAGGCTTTGTTTTACATTTTATTTTAGAGAAGATCCAAGATGTTACACAAGCCCCTCAACTTCCAAACTCTGTCTACTGTATGTTTTGTGGGTTTGTTTAAGATCTAGTGAATAAATCTAGAGAAAGACTTACTAAAGTGTTTTTATTTTTGGGTTTTTTGTTTGTTTGTTTGTTTTTTGTTTCTGTATGTGGGCCTCTCACTGTTGTGGCCTCTCCCATTGCGGAGCACAGGTTCCAGACACACAGGCTCAGCGGCCATGGCTCACAGGCCCAGCTGCTCCATGGCATGTGGGATCTTTCCGGACCGGGGCACGAACCCGTGGCCCCTGCATTGGCAGGCAGACTCTCAACCACTGCGCCACCAGGGAAGCCCCTAAAGTGTGTTTTTTTATTATAATATGAGACATTTCTAGTGTCTCAGCTGGATTCTCAAGGTGTTAATGACTTGTTAACTTTGTATGTACACTATGGATGGACCGGTATTCCACTATTTCCCACACTACTTGATTTCTAGTACTTCTCTTCACTTTTCAATTTTAGAGTAACCATTCTCTGTTTATCCATGTGTACCCTGCCTTGCATGTGCACAGTCCAGTCTTCAGCCAAGAACTCATGGCAAACCTCAACACAGAGCTTTGGAGACCCCCTCAATATAGCTCCTTCTCTAGAGCCAGGCATCACGAGTTCCAACAGATTCAGCTCCTCTTAACTCAGATCTCTGCTACCTCTACTTCAAAGTAGAGCCGTACTCTGACTGGGTGCTTACAACCTATGCCACAAACAGGAAATTGCACCCAGACTTACAACTAAGACCATTTGCAGCTTACTTAATTCAATTTCTATTTTCTCAGTTCTGCAGAATTTCTTTGCTTGTTTTATAATACCTGAGAACACTGCTATATATTTTTGTCCATTTGTGACTTTTTAAGGCAGGAGAACTAGCTTGGTGCCAGCTACTCTATCATAACTGGAAGCACAAGTCTTAAATTATTTTAAATCTCTTTGACTATAATGGCACCTCATTCCCAGTCTTCAATAGTATTATTTCAAAAGATAAAGCTTTCTTAAAATCCAAAATTTTCTATTAAACTACTGTGAATAGGCCAGTAAAAGAAAAGTTGAATTTTTCTCTTTGATGTATTTCCTATGGCCATGTGGAAAACAGATAAGAAGTAACTAAACTTTTGTGAGATTAGTTTTCTTATTTGTAGAATTGGGCTCAAAATTCTAACATATTTTCATTTTTAAATTCAAATTATGCCCACATAAACACATACACATACACTAAAAGATAGTATAGTACCTGACACATATTATGTATTTAATGAAAGCAATCTTCTATTTAGCAGCAGAATTCTAAATCAGGAATCCTTTGAGATTTGTTATATTCCTCAGAATAATGATTCCTAAAGCATTAATTTTATAACATTTACTATTTTCTATGTATTATAAATATTGCTACTTTATTTTCAAGCAATTTTATGATGTAAATTTGTTTGACACACTATAAAATTGATGGGATGGATGTTCAAAGTTTAAGAAATTTGTCCCAAATTTCATATCCAAAAAGCAATTTCATAATACCAAAATCAAGTTCCTTTGATTACTACTGCCTTTTCTACCCCTTCATCCAGATATAAAATTCCAATATAATAGGAGTAGAATTAGTAAATATTTCCTAACACAGTATAAATGGTTTACTGTTAGATGAAATTATAAATATAAAAGTCATTATGATTATAATGTGACCTTTCTCCTTACATCAGAGAGTAATAGAAAATACATCCTCCTCCACCTGGCATGGAGCAGTTGAAAGCATTTCAAATTATCTTTCTCTCTGAAGCTAAAATATCAACTGGTTACTCTTTAAGACAGTTAACCATGATCTTTTTATGAGAAAAAAAAGACTGTTTTCAATGACACAAGAATACATGAAAGCAACATCTAAAGGTTTCTGAATGAACATGGTAGTCATCTATTCTCCTGTAGTATCATTAATTCTGATTTATTTTAGCAACACTAGAGCCTAGACAGACATTGCCATTTTTATGTATATCTCTGAGGAGAAGTCCTTCCTCAAGTATGTAATTGCATGGGTTAGTAAACTGAGGAAATATATTTTGATTTTAAAAAGCAACCCCCAAATTTGTCTAAACATGCAGTAAAATACTTGGCATAGGAGTGTTCAACACTAACCTTCTAGACTATTATGACTTTATTATGTATTTTTTTTTTTTTTTTTTTGCAGTACGCGGGCCTCTCACTGTTGTGGCCTCTCCCATTGTGGAGCACAGGCTCCGAATGCGCAGGCTCAGCGGCCATGGCTCACGGGCCCAGCCGCTCCGTGGCATGTGGGATCCTCCTGGACTGGGGCAGGAACCCGTGTCCCCTGCACTGGCAGGCGGACTCTCAACCACTGTGCCACCAGGGAAGCCCCATGACTTTATTTTTATTCTGATTCAGTGTCTAAAGTTGTATACAAAACAGAATATAAAGTTTTTAAATTGCTTAACGTGTAAAACCAACAAAGGAGACTCATCAATTATTTGGGCATTATTAGAATTCTCATTAAAATGTAAGCAAACTGTTTGAAAATTCGTAAGATAATTAGATAAATTTGAACACACTGGATATAGGTTAGTTGATCTGCTTCAATATAAGTGGTTTGCTTCAATATAAGTGGTTTGGATAAGAGGTGGGTGGAGATAAAGATAAACCATGAGTTGTTAATTGTTGAATCTGGGCTGTAGATTCACTGCTGTTTTATTACAGTATTCTTTTTATATATTTGTTATTTTCAACAATAAAAAGATATCAAATTGTTATATAATAACTTTTATTCCTCTCTATTAGCTACTTTTGCTAAAACTCAGTAGATAAAGTTGTATTAGGGAATGAATATGAAGATTTAAATAAGATATAGCTAAGAATGGATAGAATAAGTAGTAATGTGAGGGTAACCATGGCTTAGCACAGATATAACAATAATATTCAAATAAGTAAGACCAAACAGAGGAAAGTAAAACAAAGAAAATAACGATTTAAAGAAGCTGGGTGAAAGGAGAAAAATAAAGTTCAAATAGCTGTAAACAAACATGTTAGTGCTTTGGAGTAGAACACAGAAGAATATTTTTTCTAAATTCCTGCTGAGACCATTTGGTTACATCTCAAAATCATGAAATCCAGACTGATGGGATCATTTCCCCATTGAGGCAGGTTGCAGGTGGCCTGCTCTTGATAGGCTCATATTTGGACAGAATAGGGGGTAAAAATAAAGTTTCTTGTTGGTGTGGGCTTTTATCCATTTTATGACAATCTCTTTACAGTGCATCTCTTTCTCTCAGTTAATCTGTGTACCATAATTCCATGTATCCTTGGCATTAATGTCTTCTAAAATATCTTCTCTACACTGAGTATTTATATTTTGATTATTTCTTGTTAATGTGCATTTTACTAAACATGACTTTGATTATCTTTACTGAATCTTATTTTCTTAAAATGCTTATTTTTAGCCACATAGGATGACTAGATATTATTAATTTGTCCCTGATAATATTCACATCTCATTCCATTTGCTATATTTGTATTTTTATATTATATAACTTTGTCCTTCAGAAAGTCAAATGTACTTGGTGATGCTTTTCTTTTCATGAATCACTGCCAAGTACCATGGATTTGAGTTGAATTGTTCAAGGGACTAAGTAATAATGCAGAAAATTATTCCTTATTGTGCCAGACAAATAGTGCTTTTATTAATCAATTTTTCAAAACATAATTAGAATTAAATAAAATATGGCATTTGTAGTTTTGTAATTAAATTTCCTTACTGAATTACACAATGAAAACATTTGCTGATGCTGATTTTTTTTTTAACATCTTTATTGGAGTATAATTGCTTTACTATGTTGTGTTACTTTCTCCTGTATAAAAAAGTGAATCAGCTATATGTATACATATATCCCCATATCCCCTCCCTCTTACATCCCCCTCCCACCCTCCCTATCCCACCCCTCTAGGTGGTCACAAAGCACCGAGCTGATCTCCCCTAGCTGATATCCTCTAGCGATGCAACTGCTTCCCACTGGCTATCTATTTTACATTTGGTAGTGTATATATGTAAATGCCACTCTCTCATTTCGTCCCAGCTTACACTTCCCACTCCCCCTGTACTCAAGTCCATTCTCTATGTCTGCGTCTTTATTCCTATCCTGCCCCTAGGTTCATGAGAACCATTTTTTTCTTTTTTTTTAGATTCCATATATATGTGTTAGCATACGGTATTTGTTTTTCTCTTTCTGACATACTTCACTGTGTATGACAGAATCTAGGTCCATCCACCTCACATACAAATTACTCAATTTCATTTCTTTTTATGACTATTATTCCATTGTATATATGTGACACATCTTTATCCATTCATCTGTTGGTGGACACTTAGATTTCTTCCATGTCCTGTCTATTGTAAATAGTGCTGCAATGAACATTGTGGTACATGACTTTTTTGAATTATGGTTTTCTCAGAGTCTATGCCCAGTAGTGGATTGCTGGGTCATATGGTAGTTCTATTTCTAGTTTTTTAAGGAACCTCCATACTGTTCTCCACAGTGGCTGTATCAGTTTACATTCCCACCAACAGTACAAGAGGGTTGCCTTTGCTCCACACCCTCTCTAGCATTTATTGTCTGTAGATTTTTTGATGATGGCCATTCTGACTGGTGTGAGGTGATACCTCATTGTAGTTTTGATTTGCATTTCTCTAATGATTAGTAATATTAACCATCCATTCATGAGTTTGGTGGCAATCTGTATATCTTCTTTGGAGAAATGTCTATTTAGATCTTCTGCCCGTTTTTGGATTAGGTTTTTTGTTTTCTTGATATTGAGCTGCATGAGCTGCTTGTAAATTTTGGAGATTAATCCTTTGTCAGTTGCTTCATTTGCAAATATTTTCTCCCATTCTGAGGGCTGTCTTTTCATCCAGTTTATGGTTTCCTTTCCTGTGCAAAAGTTTCATTAGGTCCCATTTGTTTATTTTTGTTTTTATTTCCATTTCTCTAGGAGGTGGGTTGAAAAGGATCTTGTGTGATTTATGTCATAGAGTGTTCTGCCTATGTTTTCCTCTGAGAGTTTTATAGTGTCTGGCCTTACATTTAGGTCTTTAATCCATTATGAGTTTATTTTTGTGTATGGTGCTAGGAAGTGTTCTAATTTCATTCTTTTATATGTAGCTGTCCAGTTTTCCAAGCACCAGTTATTGAAGAGGCTGTCTTTTCTCTACTGTATATTCTTGCCTCCTTTATCACAGATAAGGTGACCATATGTGCGTGGGTTTATCTCTGGGCTTTCTCTCCTGTTTATTGAGCTATATTTCTGTTTTTGTGCCAGTACCATACTGTCTTGATTACTGTAGCTTTGTAGTATAGTCTGAAGTCAGGGACCCTGATTCCTCCACCTCCATTTTTCTTTCTCAAGATTGCTTTGGCTATTCAGGGCCTTTTGTCTTTCCATACAAATTGTGAAATTTTTTGTTCTAGTTCTGTGAAAAATGCCATTAGTATTTTGACAGAGATTACATTGAATATGTAGATTGCTTTGAGTAGTAGAGTCATTTTCACAATATTCATTCTTCTAATCCAAGAACATGGTATATCTCTCCATCTGTTTGTATCATCTTTAATTTCTTTCAACACTTTCTTATAGTTTTCTGCATACAGGTCTTTTATCTCCTGAGGTAGGTTTATTCCTAGGTATTGTATTCTTTTTGTTGCAATGGTAAATGGGAGTGTTTCCTTAATTTCTCTTTCAGATTTTTCATTGTTAGTGTATAGGAATGCAAGAGATTTCTGTGCATTAATTTGTATCCTGCAACTTTACCAAATTCACTGATTAGCTCTAGTTGCTTTCTGGTGGCATATTTAGGATTCTCTATGTATGGTATCATGTCATCTTCAAATAGTGACAGCTTTACTTCTTCTTTTTCAAGTTGGATTCTTTTATTTCTTTTTCTTCTCTGATTTCTGTGGCTAAAACTTCCACAACTATGTTGAATAATAGTGGTGAGAATGGGCATCCTTGTCTTGCTCCTGATTTTAAAGGAAATGGTTTCAGTTTTTCACCATTGAGAACGATGTTGTCTGTGGGTTTGTCATATATGGCATTTATAATGTTGAGGTAAGTTCCCTCTATGCCTACTTTCTGGGCGTTTTTATCATAATTAGGTGTTGAATTTTGTCAAAAGATTTTTCTGCATCTATTGAGATTATCATATGGTTTTTATCCTTCCGTTTGTTAATATGGTGTATCACATTGTTTGATTTGCATATATTGAAGAATCCTTTCATTCCTGGGATAAACCCCACTTGTTCATGGTGTATGATCCTTTTAACGTGCTTTTGGATTCTGTTTGCTAGTATTTTGCTGAGGAATTTTGCATATATGTTCATCAGTGATATTGGTCTGTAGTTTTCTTTTCTTGTGACACCTTTGTCTAGTTTTGGTATCAGGGAGATGGTGGTTAGGTTCTTTATTTGAGATGCTTCTTGTTTCTTGAGGTAAGATTGTATTGCTATAAACTTCCCTCTTAGAACTGCTTTTGCTGCATCCCATAGGTTTTTGGTTGTCATGTTTTCATTGTCATTTGTTTATAGGTAGTTTTTGATTCCCTCTTTGATTTCATCAGTGTTCTATTGGTTATTTAATAGCCTACTGTTTAGCTTCTATTTGTTTGTATTTTTTACTGTCTTTTTTCCTGTAATTGATATCTCGTCTCATAGCATTGTAGTCGGAAAGGATACTTGATATGATTTTAATTTTCTTAAATTTACCAAGGCTTGATTTGTGACTCAAGACATGTTCTATCCTGCAAAATGTTCCATGAGCACTTGAGAAGAAAATGTATTGTTTTTTTTTTTTTTTGGATGGAATGTCCTATAAATATCAATTAAGTCCATCTTGTTTAATGTATCATTTAATGTTTGTGTTTCCTTATTTATTTTCATTTAGGTTGATTTGTCCATTAGTGAATGTGGGGTGTTAAAGTCCCCTACTATTGTTGTATTACTGTAGATTTCCCCTTTTATGGCTGTTAGCATTTGCCTTATGCACTGAGGTGCTCCTATGTTGGGTGCATAAATATTTACAATTGTTGTATCTTCTTCTTGGCTTGATCCCTTGATCATTATGTAGCATCCCCTCTTTGTCTCTTGTAATAGTCTTTATTTTAAAGTCTATTTTGTCTGATATGAGAATTGCTACTCCACCTTTTTTTGATTTCCATTTGCATGGAATATCTTCTTCCATCCACTCACTTTCAGTCTGTTTGTGTCCCTAGGTCTGAAGTGGTCTCTTGTAGACAGCATATATATGGGTCTTGTTTTTGTATCCCTTCAGCAAGCCTGTGTCTTTTGGTTGGAGCATTTAATCAATTCACACTTAAGGTAATTACTGATATGTATGTTCCTATGACCATTTTCTTAATTGTTTTAGTTGTCTTTGTAGGTCTTTTCCTTCTCTTTTGTTTCCTTCCTAGAGAAGTTCCTTTAGCATTTGTTGTAAAGCTGGTTTGGTGGTGCTGAATTATCTTAACTTTTGCTTGTTTGTAAAGGTTTTAATTTCTCCATCGAATGTGAGTGAGATCCTTGCTGGGCAGAGTAATCTTGGTTGTAGTTTTTTCCCTTTCATCACTTTAAATATGTCCTGCCTCTCCCTTCTGGCTTGCAGAGTTTCTGCTGAAAGATCAGCTGTTAACCTTATGGGGATTCCCCTGTATGTTATTTGTTGCTTTTCCTTGCTGCTTTTAATATTTTTTCTCTGTATTTAATTTTTGATAGTTTGATTAACGTGTCTTGGCATATTTCTCCTTGGATTTATCCTGTATGGGACTCTCTGTGCTTCCTGGACTTGATTGACTATTTCCTTTCCTATGTTAGGGATGTTTTCAACTATAATCTCTTCAAATATTTTCTCAAACCCTTTCTTTTTCTCTTCCTCTTCAGGGACCCCTATAATTCGAATGTAGGCGCATTTAGTGTTGTCTCAGAGGTGTCTGAGACTGTCCTCAATTCTTTTCATTCTTTTCTCTTTATTCTGGTCCTTGGTAGTTATTTCCACTATTTTATCTTCCAGGTCACTTATCCATTCTTCTGCATCAGTTATTCTGCTATTGATTCCTTCTTGAGAATTTTTAATTTCATTTATTTTGTTTTTCATCATTGTTTGTTTGCTCTTTAGTTCTTCTAGGTCCTTGTTATACATTTCTTGTATTTTCTGCATTCTATTTCCAAGATTTTGGATCATCTTTACTATCACTACTCTGAATTCTTTTTCAAGTAGACTACCTGTTTACTCTTCATTTCTTTGTTCTGGTGAGTTTTTCCCTTGCTCCTTCATCTGCTGTATATTTCTCTGTCTTCTTATTTTGCTTAACTTACTGTGTTCAGTGTCTCGTTTCCACAGGCTGCAGGTTTGTAGTTCCTGTTGTTTTGGGGATCTGCCCCCGTGGGTAAGTTTGGTTCAGTGACTTGTGTAGGCTTTCTGGTAAAGGGGACAGGTGCCTGTGTTCTGGTGGGTGGGGCTCTATGTTGTCTTTCTGGTGGGCAGCGCTGCGTCTGGTGGTGCGTTTTGGGGTGTTTGTGAACTTAGTATGATTTTAGACAATCTCTCTGCTAATCAGTGGGGTTGTGTTCCTGTCTTGCTAGTTGTTTGGCATGGGGCATCCAGCACTGGATCTTGCTGGCCTTTGGGTGGAGCTAGGTTTTTGCATTGTGACGGAGATCTCTGGGAGAGCTCTTGCTGATTGATATTACATGTGGCTGGGAGGTCCCTCGTGGTCCAATATCCTGAAGTTAGTTCTCCCACTTCAGAGGCTCAGGCCTGTCATCATGCTCGAGCAGCAAGACCTTGTCAGCCATGTGGCAAGTCAGCCACATGGCTCAGAAGAAAAGAGAGAAAAAAATATTTTTTAAGAGAAATAAAAATAAAAAAGTAATTTAAAAAAAGAAGAGAGCAACCAAACCAATATACAAATACACCAATGACAACAAGCACTAAAAACTATACTAAGATAAACATAAAAATCAGAAACAAGTCAGTCGCAGACAGCAATCCCCAAGTCTACATTTGCTCCCCAAATCCACTTCTTCAATTTTTGGTTGATTCATTGTCTATTCAAGTATTACACAGATGCAGGGTACATCAAGTTGATTGTGGAGATTTAATCTGCTGCTCCTGAGGCTGCTGGGAGAAATATCCCTTTCTCTCCTTTGTTCACACAGCTCCTGGGGCTCAGCTTTGGTTATGGCCCCTCCTCTGCATGTAAGTTGCCCTCAGGCTTCTGCTCCCTCCCAGACAGGATGGGGTTAAATTGGTGGCTGTTTAGGGACCTCTGGCTCATTCAGGCTAGGAGGAAGGAGGGGGAAGGTAGTTATAATTGGAATGTGAGGTGAGTCTGCAGCAGCAGAGGCCACCGTAACATTGTAACAGCCTGAGGTGCACCGTGTATTCTCCCAGGGACGTTGTCCCTGGATTGTGGTACTCTGGCAGTCGTGGGCTACACAGTCTCCTTGGTGGGTGGAGGGGTATGTGTGGATAGTGACCTGTGCTTGCACACAGTCTTCTTAGTAGCTGCAGCAGCAGCTTTAGCATTTAATGCCCATCTCTGGGGTCTAAGCTCATAGCTGCGGCTTGCGCCCATGTCTGGGGCTCATTTAGGCAGCGCTCTGCCTTCTGTGGGCAGACAGGGAAGGAGTCCCTCACATACCCCAAAACAATGGTCTCCTGCCTTTTAGGCAGGTCCAGAGTTTTCCCAGACTCCCTCCTGGCTAGCTGTGGCACACTAGCCCCCTTCAGGCTGTGTTCACGCAGCCAACCCCAGTACTGTCCCTGGGATCTGACCTCCAAAGCCCGAGCCTCAGCTCCCATCTCCCATCCACTGTGGCAGGTGAACAGACAAGCCTCTCACTCTGGTGAGTGCTGGTCAGCAGCAATCCTCTGTGCAGGAATCTCTCCACTTTGCCCTCTGCACCCCTGTTGCTGCACTCTCCTCCGTGGCTCTGAAGCTTTCCCCCTGTCCACCAACGCCAGCACCGCCACCCCCCCCACCCCATCTCCACCAGTGAAGGGGCTTCCTAGTGTGTGGAAACTTTTCTTCTTTCACAGCTCCTTCCCAGAGATGTGGGTCCCATCCCTGTGCTTTTGTCTCTGTTTTTTTTTTTTTTTTTTCCTTTGGCCCTACCCAGCTACGTGGGGATTTTCTTGCCTTTTGGGAAGTCTGAGGTCTTCTGCCAGCATTCAGTAGGTGTTCTGTAGGAGTTGTTCCACATGTAGATGTATTTTTGGTGTATTTGTGGGGAGGAAGATGATCTCCACATCTTACTCCTCTGCCATCTTGAAGGTCTCCTGCCGATACTGTTGACTATACTTTTTCTTTTCTGTAGCTTTTGTAAAAAACAAAGTCAGTAAAAAAGTACAATCTTTTTTTTAAGACTGGAGTTTCAGTTATTTTAATAGTATGTTCTTATATATAGTTTTAGCATGTACTTATAAGCTCTTGGTATTTTAAAACTATCTGTATTTAAAGTATTTAGTTTCAGATTTACCTCAAAACTGTTCATATTCATTTATTTTCTTAACTGAATATGGTGAACTTTAGTCTTCCTGAAATCTAACTGTTGGATCAGAGAGAATAAAGATGCCTCAATAACTAAGCAATGTTAGTTGTTAGAATTGGTTAGAACTATAATGTTAGAATTGGTATTGAACTAAAAAACTTGGAAAATGCAAGTGTATTTAATAGAGTCTATCCATTTCTCACTTTATTGACTTAAAATTTATGTCAGGCATAACAAACAATACGTGGCACAACAAAAATCTATTGGAACTAGGAAAGTATGAGCTCAAAATCTGACTCAGGAAATGTTTTCCTTGTCTTAATTTTCTAATTCGTGAGATTAATTTTGAGCAAGACCTTCAGGGATAGCCTGTGATTAAGAGATCAGGCATCGAAAAAAGTTCAGTGTCTGAATCTTATTTTTCCACTTATTAGTTTGTGACTTTGGATTATTTTCTTAACCTCTTTTAACATCAATGCATCTGTAACATACAAATAATTATAATGCATAACAGATACAAGTTTTTGATGAAAATCTATCAAAACAGTATCTAATACAATGTGAGCACATGATATTTTCAGGTAATTATTATCATATCACATATACTGATACTCTAAAGAACTTTAAGATATTCATTAAAATTCCATGTGTAGCTATATCTATACTTTTACAGACAGTATTTGCATAAGCTACCACCAAAATGATTTTGTAGCATCTATGGAACATTCACACACACACACACACACACACACACGTGTGTGCATGCGTGCACACACACACACACACACCATGGCAATTTTACTAGAAAAAATTTTAAAGAATTATATAATAACAAAGTTTTAAAAGCTATTCAACTCTATTTTGGTATTCTCACTTGTGAAGGTCTCCTCTGCTTCTCAGAGAGGAAAACTCTTGGAGAGGTGACAACACAGGAAAAATTATCCTTTCCATTGCACTTAAAATATAATTCTCTGAGAGGTGTAAAAACAATAAAAAATCTTAGAAGAATTTGGAGGGTTTTAATTTTTAATACCTCCTGGTGGTAAAAATAATATATTTTTATTAGTCAACAAGAGAAATATACATTGACTTTGGGGATGAAATATTCACAATGCACCTGTCTTCAAATTCTGAGAATAATTCCCCATTAGAATTTTAAGATGAAGAAAGCCTCAAAAACCCTCTGATACAATTAAAATATCAACATTAAATGTGAAGCTTTTAATAACTATATTATTTTAATTCCTTTTTCTTTTGTTCCAATTTTTACCCTTCTTATGTAAAGGTGGGGTTATCTTTGTGTATTATTGGGTATTTATTATTTGCCATTAGTGGAGGTAGGATAAAGCAAGTAATCAATCTTTCAACTTTTGGTGATGAACCAATGGAAAAAATAATTAGAAGTAGGAAGATATTTTCTGGAATGGGTCTAAGACCAGGAATATTGACATTTAGGTAAAATTTAGTATATATTCTTATGTTGTTTTAAATTAAATAAAATGAATCTGTGTTTATAAATCATCCCAGAAGGATATCCTATGTTTTATAAACTTACCCTTTGTTAGATGAAACAAAGGATTTAATTCAAAAAGGAAAAAAAAAAACTTGGAAATTTTAATCAGTCATAATGTATTGTTCAGCTTTCTCTTTGGAGGTTGTACAACTGTAAACAAGTAAATATGGATAGCTACATGATAGTTATTTATGATTTGGGGCTATCGTTAAGAATACTTCTGATATGAAAACTAATGGGAGCAACTCCTGATAGAGATGTTTGTGTTTTTGGTAATGGGGAAAAGAACTGGAGGCAAAATAGTCAAATATGAGTTTGTGTCTGTTTTTGTTGAGTGAGAGAAAAGGAGAAATAAAGGGAGATGACATCCATTAAGGAAACATTTGCTATGTGTCTACATGATAGGCAGTCAAGAAGAGTGGCGATAATGGCCAACTGTACTGAAATAACCTAAGCATTGAAAAAAGTATTTGGAATATAAGCTGGAAAACCAATACTACACATATGTATTTGTGAGTTTTATGTGTATAGTTTACATAAATAGTTCATGGTTACAAGTACTCTTTGTACAAGAACAGATAAAGAACATCCTGAGATTACTGCTTCAACAGATGATAAGTATACGAATAACCCTTGAGGAAATTTTTATCGAGATAAAAGTGAAGTTTTCTCTAATTACCTACTTTACAAGCACTTTGGTCAGAAACCTTCACACACTAGGATTTTTCAGAAAATTTAATTTTTCTTTGAAATAGAAAATTGTCATGATATAGTATACGTATATAACTGAACTTTAATCTTTCCCTCTGCTCCAAAACTTTATTAAAACATGTAAAAAGGAAATATGCAATTAAGATATAATCATCTTTATTTTTGCAGTATCCTGTTGAGAAACAGATAACAAATCATCATACATAGTCATTTCTCTCTCAGTACAAAATATCATCTATTACAAACTTTAGCAATTCACTCATTAGTCATAACAGCAGTGTTCTCATTTGAAGTGATCAATTACTAATGATTTTAAAATTCAGAAGTTCTGAACTTCCTCTAATTATTAAGAAAACGATTGCATCCTGATGAAACACAATGCACAAGTATAAACTTAGCATATCGTCCCAAAAGAATAATGTTTCTACAGTAACTTGCTATTTAAATATTAATGATAGCAGGAAAGATTTAAATATTGCCATACTGGTATTCCTAAGCATCTTTGCATAATCATTTACTGACATATACCTTAAATAAGCTTTAACTTAAGAATTTTGTATCAATAGAAGCATCAAGATTTCAAAGCAAAACACACATTTGTGTAAGATAGGCATTTTAATCACCTTAGCAAGAAAAGAAAAATAGAATTTACACATTTTTATTTCACATTTTGGGATTTTTTTTTAAATTAAAGCATATTACAATTGGAAAAAATCTTTGATTTTCATTACTTTCTTATATCAAACATCTGTAAAATAGCATGGTGATATTATTTAGAATAGGCTATAATTTGTTCTCTTTGTCATTATCAGAGTATCAAAGATAACATTATACAAACAAATGCTTAAGTGATACTGGTATAATTGAACACATTTTCATTTAGTAAACATTCTTTTTTAGGGGAGGCAATACATAGAAGACACTGAAGAAATACAGATGAAAGACATAACCCAAGCTCTCTAGAGCTATCAGCTAATCAATATTTGGAGTTCAGATATTTATTTTGATGCCATATAATGTTAAACCACGAAACTTTGGGGACCATTTCATTTCTCAGCCCAGGGTTACCTTTTCAATATTCTCTTTTGATTGTCTCCTTTTTTGCCTCATTCTAAATTCTTAGCCAATTTATTTGAAATCTTGGTTTCAACTACCATCTGTTTTAAGATGACTCTCTACTCTTCCAATTTTACTTTCTCTAAAATTAGGTAATAAACATGATGAATTAAGCACAGGGCCTGAGGCATAATTTGTTAGTTCCCTCTTCCTATTCCCTCTACCAAAGGTGTTTCTAACTCTCTGAACCTTCAGTTTTGTCTAATTCTTGCACTAAATATTTTATATTTTACCAATTTAAGATTATTCTGCATTTCAATACAATAGCCAATAACTAAAATGCCCACAGCCCCATCTTCTCCTCAAAGGAGAGTTTATGTAAACTTCTGTAAACTTGAACTTTTATACACATGCCCACTAACCAGGAGTGAAGCAAACTGTTCTCAATATCTCTGAGGATTATTCTCTAATAATAATGTTGCTATACTTTGAGGAAAAAGAAATTCTACATAGAGGGATTAATGCATACTTAGTAAAAAAAAACAGGTTAGTTTTCAGAGATTTGGTGTTGCTTCAACATGGCTTATTTAGAAACTTCTGGACACATCTTAATGTACCATTATAAAATGTCAAACTAGGAATTAACTTCAATGAACAGTTGTTAAACTTGTGTTGAACACTGATCTTTTCTAGTGATGTGCTAATGAACTTTTGGATTGTAGAAAATAATTTAAGTAAGTTTGGTTAAGGTCTGTCACATGAGGATTTTACAACTTTAACTTGAAGCATAAATAAAGTATCAGGCAAAGAAAGTAGACAATGGAGAAATATTCTTGATTTGTTCTTTGCAGATGCTGTGTTAATGCATTTCCACAAGAAATTATAGGTTGGATATCATCAAGGTTTCACAGATGAAAAAAAAAAGTGTCATAAAAAGTAAATAATTTCTCCAAGATCACGCAGCTAGTAAAATCATAATTTGAATGAAACCTCAGGTCTGCATGACTATAAGAAACCAGTGCTAAGAAAGCAGAGATAAAGATATAAACATTCTGTCTGCATTTTAGGTTTTATTATGGGAAATCTTTCATCAGAGCCACAATAAGCAACAGAATCTCCTGATCCTTATTCATGGAGATGACATAAGGAAAAGGTAGGGAGATCAAGCAAGTAAATATGCTGTTATAGTAAGAAGCCCCCCTGTTCCAAAGATGTGATTGATATGTTCACCTTATCAAAACAAATGAAATAACTAACTGTGACTTTTCATGGAGACCTTTTCTTCCCACTTGGCCAACTAGTTGTCAGAATTTACATTTGTTCTCAAGTTTTGAGAAAAGTATACAGGAAAGTGTTTCAATCAGGTGAGGAGGCTGCTTTCTTTCAGAATTAAGATGACTATAATATTAAATGCATCCTACACTTAAAACATAAATATCAAATGGAATGTTTTCTATTTGCATTTTTTATTAGGGAAATTTTTCAGGGCATTTCAACATTCTTATTTTAAGAGATTTTGTTTAAATGATACTGGGATTTTTTTTTTTTTTTTTTTTTTTTTTTTTTTTTTTTTGCGGTACGCGGGCCTCTCACTGCTGTGGCCTCTCCCGTTGTGGAGCACAGGCTCCGGACGCGCAGGCTCAGTGGCCATGGCTCACGGGCCCAGCCGCTCCGCGGCATGTGGGATCCTCCCGGATCGGGGCACGAACCCGTGTTCCCTGCATTGGCAGGCGGACTCTCAACCACTGCGCCACCACGGAAGCCCGATACTGGGATTTTTAATTAATTTTATTTTGCACAAAATTTGTTTCCAACCAAATTCCCGAAACTGTAATTTGCTTTTCTGTGTATGAGGCACTCAGTTACTTGGTGCATGATCTTACTGAAGCTAAGACAAACTTTGATTGCTACAATACCCAGTTAACATTATAGAAAATATATCCTTGGCCAGAGACAGTGCTTCTAATTCTGCTTTATGATTAGCTTCAAGAAGGACAAAATTAAAACAGCAGTTAAAGTTCCATCTACTATAGGAAATATAACTCAAAACACATGTTGCATTTATAGTACAGGAGTAGCAAAATAGTCACAAAGAGATGTTTATTTTAATGTTACACAAAATGGGATTTTTCAATAATTGACTCTCTAACAGTGAATCCAGAGCAAGAGTGAAAAGAATGTTTAAGGCTGTTCAATGAATTAGGTATATAATTCTATAAATCCAGAAGGGTAGGGCATAATCTTGTTTTTCACCTGTCAGCTTGAATATCAGAGAAAGCTTCAACTGGGCCATTCTTTCTTTCTAAAGTTTCAAAATATTTCTATGAGAAAGCTTTTATGATAATCAAAATATGAGATAGCCTTTTTCACATAAATAAGATTTCCAGTGCAACATATTTTCCTAATCAAATGGGCACTATTCCAAATACATCAGTACATTCTTGCAATCCTGCACTTTTAAATCAGATGTTCTTTTGGCTCCAATCTTCTCTTGTATATTCAAGTACTTTCAGTAGGAAGTATTATTTCCACAATTGCACTTCCATGGTATAATGGAGCTTGAGGAAATGTATATGGGAAAACTACTAGCCTTTCTAAACCCACAATTAATTGTTGTCAGATTTAAGTAGAGTATATGCAAAATTATCTAACCTGATACTCAGAAAGCAGTGGGCACATAATAAATAATAATATCTCTGCTTATTTATACCTAATATTAAACCCTTAGAAAATTATATTAATTGAAAAATTGTACATTTATATTTAATTTCAGAATATATGAAACAAAAGAACATTAACAAAATGATGTTGGAATCATGTTATCACAAAATATTTTATCAATAGTAAACTAAACAAATGAATGCATATGTCCATAATAGTTACTCTGTTTCACTATTTTAACAAGTTGAATAATCTATTTTTAAGTAATTTACTTTTTAGTGTCTAAGAAGTTGCCTAACATATTGGAAACTATTCTTCAGATTATTTATTGGGAAAGATTATAATCTTATTTTCTATTTTGCATACGCTTTATATTAAACTTAATAAAGCTCTAATTTGATGATCATTTTTTGATAAACTGAAAAAGTTAGAATGCTGTTTTCTAACTCTTAAAGGGAGAAGACTAGAACCTGGGAAATTAAAAATCAAGAAACAGTACATATTTGAAACTTACAAGAATCAATAAAAGTTTCATTTATACACAAAATAAGTTATGTTTTCCAAGACAAATAAAAGATTTAATAGGAAAGAATATTTGATGAAAATGCTTATATGGAAAGTTTAAGAAATAAGGCATTACTTCTCCAAAGATCACTAGATAGCTGTTTATAAATGACAAAATAATTATTTATCATGTCCCCTTCTTTTCCCCTTGGGTTAACTAATTTGGGAATATCTGATAAGTCATAATGCATTATTTACTACTATATATATTACATTTTAATATGACATATAAATCATTATTTATTTATAGGAATGCTTCACACACCTTTTGTAAGAATCCAAAAGAAGCTTAACTTCTTTTTAAATAATTAAACTGAGCAAATGGGTATATGGACACATTACAATGAATGGATATAACATACGTGAGTATCCAAGTAGTAGACCCAGATTCTGAGTATTTTTGCTGATCCTTCAGCTGTAATTATATCTCCTCATAACTTTCTAATATTATAGTACTTAAAACACTTAAAGTTATTAATGCAAAATTTCCAAATTCCATTTTGAAAGGTAAATTCCTTGAAGAGAGAGACATTTACTTCTTTATATTCTCTGTACCTGCTCAGTATTCTCCACTTAATAAATGTTGAATGAATGAGTGGATTGAATGAATAAATTAGAACTTGCTGACAGTGTTATATATTCCTACTTTGGAATGCCATAATGATTATTTTTTTTAAGAAAGGATAAAACCTCCAAGGCATTTTTATAGTTCTTTCTACTGAATTAGCATGGAATGTTCAGTGTTGCAAGTTTGATACCCTAACTATAGATAGCTATTCCATGAACTCCCTGCAAATCCACTTTTTTTTTTTTTTTGAGGAGATTATTTTAGAATAATCACCAACACAGGAAAATTTCCTAAGTCATTTCAAAAGTATTTCACATGACCATTTCTATATATCCTTGTAATCTCAAAAACTTCAATAGCTATTGTTTTATTTCTTAGAGCAACAAGTATCAAATATTTAGCATAGAGCACACATTTGATCCCCTAAAGATGACAAGTAGGGTAGGACATCTGTGTAATGGAAACACTTATAGGTTAGAATCGTGGAAACCTGTGTCTATGGAATAATTTTAGCATGTAAAAATCTCGGTCACACTCACTAGAATAGAAACTGGATTAAATTAAAAGAGTTGACATTTCACAGGATTGCAAAAATCACACATGTTGGTCCAAAAAAAATAAAAAGCTACAAAATTACTTTTTAGGGAAAAAATACAAAGAATCCCATGTGAGAGAAAGATCTGAGAATTTAATAAGCTCAGTATAAAGAAGCAGTGAGCAGTGGTTGTCCCCCAAATTACCTTAATTGCAGAAACATTGATGTAAGTATGGAACACAGGCATAATATATAATGTTTTATTATTGTATATGTGATATATTTAAGGTTTTTAAATAATTGGCATATTTTAGTTACTGAAAACAATATAACTTGATATTTTATTCTAATACCTTTTATATTTCCCTTTTCAGTGAAACAATCTTGTGGCTTTTATGATGTTGTTGCTTTTTATTCTCATTTTACAGAAACAAACTTCTTTGCATTAGTCAGCAACAATTAATTAAAAGCTATTAATTTTAATAGCTTTCTGTCTAGCTATTAAAATTGTTAAGTATACATGGTAAACTTATGAATATAATTTTGTATTTTTTCCAAGTACTTGTTTTACTATGGCCAAAAATTACCTTTCTTTCAATATTTTGTTGAATTTTTGAAATATAATTATTTGGGAATTATATTTGATTTAGCTTTTAGCTTTCAAATATAAGTATCATTCTAGAACGTATATAAATTCACTTACTAGAATGATTATAGATTTAGAAACCTCAGATAAGCATCTTCAAAACTTTTGAACTTATTACTTTGTATGTTTGAAAAACTGTAATCAGTAGACTAGATCATTGATGCTATATTATTTTGTACACTTAAAAATGAATGCACAATTCAAAAATTTAGCATGAATTTTGCATTCTTCTGAGGGCAAATAATTATTTTCTTCAGAACAATTAAAAATCTTGCTTAGTTTTTTATAGTTTGCAAAGGTAGTATGTTCTCTGTCTTAGTTTGGGCTGCTACAATGAAATACTATAGACTTGGTGGCTTAACAACACCAGAAATTTGTTCCTTATAGTTCTGGGTGCTGGACTTGCAAGATCAGGGTGCCAGCATGGTCAAGTTCTGGTGAGAGCCCTCTTCTGGGTTGCAGACTGCCAACTTCTCTTTGTATCCTCACAGGGTAGAAAGAAAGTGATCTGTTCTTTACCCTCTTCTTATAAGGGCATTAATCCCATTCATAAGGCCTCCACCCTTATGACCTAGTTAAATCCTATAGGCCCAATCTTCAAATACCATCATATTGGGGATGAGATTTTAAAGTATGAATTTTTCAGGGACATAAACATTCAATCCATAACATTTTCTTAGCACTAATCATATGTGAAGTTTTATATATATATATATATGTGGGGTGTGTGTGTGTGTGTGTGTGTGTGTGTGTGTGTGTGTGTGTGTATGTATGTCCTTAAGACTGTGATAAAACAAATAAAATAATATCAATATTAAAACTTGCTTGAAATGTCACAAATAGAATACTTACATTAAAAATTTCTAAAATATATTTCCATAGAGAACTAATCCTAAGCTCTCTGCATCAGGAAGCAGTTTAACAAGATGATTTTCTAATTTTGAGGAAGAAGTTGTTCTTTCCTAAACATTCCCTGTGATCCTTTCTAAGCTATACCGCTAGATTCTTCTCAGGCCAGTTGGAAGCAATGGCAACCTTGGCAAGGTTGTGACTGTTGGCATAATGCAGGTACCTGCTTCTGAAGAGTGCCCACACTGCTCAAGTCACAGCATGTGTAGTTCTGCCAGATTCACTGAATGGTTTTTTTTTGGGGGGGGGAATGGAGCTAAGAAGGAGGAAATAACAAAAAACCATCACCTCTATCATTCAGTTCAATGTATTTTTTTTAATACATTGAGAATTTGTCTTTAACCCATGTATTATTTAGAAGTATACCCTTTAGTTTCCAAATGTTCGGAAATTTTCCTTTTAAATTTATGTTACTGATTTTTAGTTGGATTGCACTGTGGTCAGAGACATGCTCTATATAATTACAATTCTTTTACTTTTTATAAGATTTGTTTTGTGGCCCAAGATATGCTGTATCTTGTTATCTGTCTATGACCACTTGAAAACTGTATATATTCTGCTGTTTCTTTGTGGAGTGTTCTATAAAAGTCAATTAGAACATGTTGATAGATGGTGTTGTTGAGTTCTCCTTGAATCTGTGGGTTTCTGTCTTTTGCCAATTGCGGGATTTTCAGCTATTATTTCAAGTATGTTTTCAACCTTGCCCATTTTCTCCTCTCCTTCTGGGCTTCAAATGGCATAAATATCACCTCTTTTAAAATAATATCCCATTCCTGAGGGTCTGTGCATTTTAATTTTTTTCAGTTTACTTTCAGGTAAGTAATTTCTATTGTTCTAACTTCAACGTTCATTGATTCTTCTGACCCTTCCATTTTAATGTTTATGTACTGAAAAAGTGACCCACTTGTTATCTTGATATATATTTAAGTGACAAATATCCAAATTCTAAAGTGCAAGGAGCCAAACCTGTAGTAGCTTATGTTGGTGATAGCCTCCTTACAATCACTGAGGAATATTGGGAAGGAAGCTGATTTGTCTCATAAAATATCTTCTGTTATTCTTCACACTTCCCATGCCTCACTTACCTTCCATAGGAAATATCCTCATTTCTTTAATAATGGTAGGAGTATTATATTATCAGGGCTAGAATGGAATATTAGTATTTCCAAGGTATGATGTTTTAGATCTTAATTCATTAAGAATATAATGGCACTAAACTTAGGCTTCACTTGACATAGGTTAACAAAGTAAGACAGATACATAAAGGTGTCATTAATGATATTTACCAAATAAATGTAACCATTATATTTTTGGAGCAAAAAATAGAAACACACACACACACACACACACACACACACACACACACACACACATATTTCAAGGAAGACTAAAGAAAACTTTCCCTACATAACAATTTTGTTTTAGAGCTAGAACAAAGATGAAATGTAACATTTACATTTGATGATCACCTATGCTAATTACCATAAATTTGGGAAATCAATATAGTTTTTTTAGTAGATCAAATATAGGAAATATACATATATTCGCCAGGGTTGTTTTTCTTTCTAAATTTTATTACAGTTATATTGTAATCAAAAAAAATTGATGCATCCTCTGAAGAAGTCCAACTTTAAATGATATAAACATTTGAGAAAATAGACTTCATGAATTTTTTCTTTGATTTACCTGGAATATATGATCAAAAGTACTTGAATTCAAACTTTCCAAATATCTCTTTTAATATTTGACACTTCAATTTACACTATTACACTATTTTTAAAACCTGAAATTTGTGAAGGATGCAAATATTAGATCTGTTCAATCTGTGTGTTTAAGCTCTTACCACAGAACTATGTATTTAAAAACAAATCTTACAAAAGAGCAAAATAGACAACAGGTGGGAAGCAGTTTTTGGAATTTAACATATTGATATTGCAAATGTTGTGCACTGTAGCTACCTGTAAATAGTAGAGCTGTTTCTGTAACATTTGCGTATTGACTTACCATTAATAGTCTGTGATGCTTTGCATTTCATAAAAATTCTTTTCAAGATGTTTTTAATCAGATGTTGGATTTCAGAAATTAAAATATTGTTTCAAGTTGATCATTTTAAAATATGCTATATAAATTGAACTCAGATGCCAATGAATAAAATTTGGTAGGAAGAGATCTTTTCATTCTATTCTACACAATTAAAAGAGAATTATCCTAGGGTTTATGGTCAGTTCCCCTCAGTCATTAGATTGTGCCATTTATAGGTTGTATTAAATTTCCAATCTGCAGATATATCGACTTTAGCAAACTGAGTCTAAACTTATTCTAAAAGGCAAAATCCTTGCCTTTGCTGTATTACCACCTCACACTATTCTACGAACTATTATCAGCTACTGTTAGAAATGATTGTTTTGTTTCTTTTCTCCCTCTTTTTAAAATCAACTTTCAAAAGTCATGGGATTCAGAAGCATTCTCCTGAAACATTATATACAGATAGTTGAAGCTCACCATGTAAGACTATTTAATGACAAAACTTCAATATTTGTGTACAGTTGCTATACTTCAAATAGTTGAAGACTAATAATACTGTAATGGGAAATAGTACAGATTCAACAAATTGAGGTGTGTGACACTATATTTATTAATTTTAATGAAATTAAAATTGTTCTGCTAATGATCAGGTCTAAAGTGGCAAAGTGAAGCAAGAACTTTTAAGATTTTTATGTGAATTGCTTAGATAAAAAAACACTCAAGAAAGAACTCTTAATACTTGCCTCACTGTCACTCTAACTGAAAACACTTTCTGCTTAATTATCCAGTAAACAAATCACATTAATGTAGAAAATAATTTTAATTTCCTATTTGTTTCTTTTATAAATATTTTCTCAAATTTTGAAATTAGTTTACTGTGAGTGTTTTTCATGCGTACAGGAAATTTAAGATGTCATTAAACATGCCAAAAAGATAATTCCTTAACAAGATACCAAAAGAAGCTCTTTAATGATGTTAGAAACACAAATTAAGTTTAGAAAGCTAATTCCAAAGGGTCAGAATTGCATAAATCACTAGAGATTATGGAACGGGATTTCTATAAGTATAAATCTATAACAGCATATGTTTAAAGTAGCTGATCTCAGAGCTATAAATGACCTTAATTACACAAAATGTTTTTCTTTTGATAAATTCAGTGAATCTATTCTTCCAATTTTTGCTTTAATAGAAACAACATTTTTCTTTGTAAAAAAGCATTTATGACTGTCTCAAGGCTATGGCCTTGGAACTGGCTGCTGGTATGGGAAGAGAAGGCAGGAGGAACGTTCTAAGGATAGTGGAAAGGGTCCAGCTCTGAGGTCTATGAGGTCTACTGGCAATCACATGCTCTCTATGACCTCCTTCAGCAGAGAACTTCATATATTTAAAGGATTGACCCATGAGAAAGAAGGAGCTCCTATTCTGGGAGCATGACTAGGACTGAGGGGAGGAAGACGTGGAAGCAGTTTTCTGCTGAAGAATCTCTGGAGAGAAGTGGTGAGAGTGACCATCATTGTCTTGCTAATGAACTAACCAGTAACACTGTAGGTTCAAAGTTTTCTGGAGTTCCCTGGTGAAAGCTGAAATTGGCCCCTGTATACAGAAGGCAAGGAGAGACCAAAGAAGGAGGCAGACCACAGCAGACTGCCATGTGGCTGACAGGGTCTTGGTGCTCTGGCCTGGTGTCAGGCCTGAGCCTCTGAGGTGGGAGAGCCAAGTTCAGGACACTGGATGACCAGAAACCTCTCAGCCCCACATAATATAAATCAGCAAGAGTTCTCCCAGAGATCTCCATCTCAATGCTAAGACCCAGCTCCAGTCAACAAACAGCAAGCTCCAGTGCTGGACACCCCATTGCCAATCAACTAGCAAGACAGGGACACAACCCCACCCACTAGCAGAGAGGCTGTCTAAAACCATAATAAGTTCACAGAAACCCCAAAACACACTGCTGGACGTGGTCCTGCCCACCAGAAAGAAAAGATCCGGCCACACAAACCAGAACAGAGGCACCAGTCCTCTCTACCAGGAAGCCTGCACAACCCACTGAACCAACTTTACCCACTGGGGACAGACACAAAAAACAATGGGAACAACGAACTTGCAACCTGCGAAAAGGAGATCCCAAGACAGAAACACACAGCAGATGAAGGAGCAAGGTAAAAACCCACCAGACCACACAAATGAAGAAGTAGGCAGTCTACCTGAAAAAGAATTCAGAATAATGATAGTAAAGATGATCTAAACTCTTGGAAATAGGGCTTCCCTGGTGGCACAGTGGTTGAGAGTCTGCCTGCCAGTGCAGGGGACACGGGTTCGTGCCGCGGTCCGGGAAGATCCCACATGCCATGGAGTGGCTGGGCCCGTAAGCCATGGCCGCTGGGCCTGTGCATCCGGAGCCTGTGCTCCGCAATGGGAGAGGCCACAACAGTGAGAGGCCCGCGTACCGCAAAAAGAAATAAAAATTTTAAAAAAAAAGTAAAATCTTGGAAATAGAATGGAGAAAATATAAGAAATGTTTAACAAGGACCTAGAAGAACTAAAGAGCAAACAAACAATGATGAACAAGAAAATAAATGAAATAAAAAATTCTCTAGAAGGAATCGATAGCAGAATAACTGAGGCAGAAGAACAGGTAAGTGACCTGGAAGATAAAATAGTGGAAATAACTACCGCAGAGCAGAATAAAGAAAAAAGAATCAAAAGAATTGAGGACAGTCTCAGAGACCTCTGGGACAATATTAAAGGCATGAACATTCGAATTATAGGGGTCCCAGAAGAAGAAGAGAAAAAGAAAGGGACTGAGAAAATATTTGAAGAGACTATAGTTGAAAACTTCCCTAACGTGGGAAAAGAAATAGTCAAGTCCAGGAAGCACCTAGAGTCCCATACAGGATAAATCCAAGGAGAAATACACCAAGACACATATTAATCAAACTATCAAAAAATAAATATAAAGACAAAATATTAAAAGCAACGAGGGAAAAGAAACAAATAACATACAAGGGAATCCCCATAAGGTTAACAGCTGATTTTTCAACAGAAACTCTGCAAGCCAGAAGGGAGAAGCAGGACATATTTAAAGTGATGAAAGGGAAGAACCTACCACCATGATTACTCTAACCAGCAAGGATCTCTTTCAGATTCAATGGAGAAATCAAAAGCTGTACAGATAAGCAAAAGTTAAGGGAATTCAGCACCACCACACCAGCTTTACAACAAATGCTAAAGAAACTTCTCTAGGCAGGAAAGACAAGAGAAGGAAAAGACCTACAGTAACAAACCCAAAACAATTAAGAAGATGGTCATAGGAACATACATATCGATAACTACCTTAAATGTAAATGAATTAAACGCTCCACCCAAAAGACATAGACTGGCTGAATGGATACAAAAACAAGACCCACATATATGCTGTCTACAAGAGACCCACTTCAGACCTAGGGACACATACAGACTGAAAGTGAGGGGATGGAAAAAGATATTCCATGCACATGGAAATCAAAAGAAAGCGGGAGAAGCAGTTCTCATATCAGACAAAATAGACTTTAAAATAAAGACTATTACAAGGCACGGAGAAGGAGAGTACATAATGATCAAGGGAGTGATCCAAGAAGAAGATAAAACAATTCTAAATATTTATGCACCCAACATAGGAGCACCTCAATAAATGAGGCAAAAGCTAACAGCCATAAAAGGGGAAATCTACAGTAACACAGTAGGGGACTTTAACACCCCACTTTCACCAATAGACAGATCATCCAAAATGGAAATAAATAAGGAAACCCAAGCTTTATATGACACAATAAACAAGATGGGCTTAATTGATATTTGTAGGACATTCCATCCATAAACAACAGAATACATTTTCTTCTCAAGTGCTCATGGAACATTCTCCAGGATACATCATATCTTGGGTCACAAATCAAGCCTTGGTAAATTTAAGAAAATTGAAACACTATGAGATTAGATATCAAAGGAAAAAAAATGTAAAAAAAACAAACACATGGAGGCTAAACAATACACTACTAAATAAGCAAGAGATCACTGAAGAAATCAAAGAGGAAATAAAAAGATACATAGAAACAAATGACAATGTAAACACAATGACTGAAAACCTATGGGATGGAGCAAAAGCAATTCTAAGATGAAAGTGTATAGCAATACAATCCTACCAGAAGAAACAAGGAAAAGCCCAAATAAACAACTTAACCTTACACCTAAAGCAGTTAGAGAAAGAACAAAAAAACCCCCCACAAAGTTAGCAGAAGGAAATAAATCATAAAAATCAGATCAGAAATAAATGAAAAAGAAATGAAGGACACAATAGCAAAGATCAATAAAACTAAAAGCTGGCTCTTTGAGAAGGTAAACAAAATTGATAAACCATTAGCCAGACTCATCAAGAAAACAAGGGAGAAGACTCAAATCAACAGAATTAGAAATGAAAAAGGAGAAGTAACAGTTGACACTGCAGAAATACAAAGGATCATGAGAGATTACTTCAAGCAACTATATTCCAATAAATGGACAGCTAGGAAGAAATGGACAAATTCTTAGAAAAGCACAACCTTCCAAGACTGAACCAGGAAGAAACAGATAATATATACAGACCAATCACAAGTACTGAAATTGAAACTGTGATTAAAAATCTTCCAACAAACAAAAGTCCAGGACCAGATGGCTTCACTGGTGAAATCTATCAAACATTTAGAGAAGAGCTAACACCTATCCTCAAACTCTTCCAAAATATAGCAGATAGAGGAACACTCCCAAATTCATTCTACAAGGCCATCATCACCTTGATACCAAAACCAGAAAAAGATGTCACAAAAAAAGAACACTACAGGCCAATATCACTGATGAATATAGAAGCAAAAATCCTCAACAAAATACTAGCAAACAAAATCCAACAGCACATTAAAAGGATCATACACCATCATCAAGTGGGGTTTAACCCAGGAATGCAAGGATTCTTCAATATACACAAATCAATGTGTTACACCTTATTGACAAACTGAAGGATGAAAACCGTATGATAAACTCAATAGATGCAGAAAAAGCTTTCAACACCCATTGAAAATTCAACACCCATTTTTTAAAAAAACCCTCCAGAAAGCAGACATAGAGGAACCTCAACCTAATAAAGGCCATATATGACAAACCCACAGCCAACATCGTTTTCAATAGTGTAGAACTGAAACCATTTCCACTAAGATTAGGAAGAAGACAAGGTTGCCCACTGTCACCACTATTATTCAACATAGTTTGAAATTTTTAACCACAGCAATCAGAGAAGGAAAAGCAATTAAAGGAATCCAAATTGGAAAAGAAGAAGTACAACAGTCACTGTTTGTAGATGCCATGATCCCATACACAGAGAATTCTGAAGATGCTACAAGAAAACTACTAGATCTAATCAATGAATTTGGTAAAGTAGCAGGATACAAAATTAATGCACAGAAATCTCTTGCATTCCTATACACTGACGACTAAAAATCTGAAAGAGAAACTAAGGAAACACTCCCATTTACCATTGCAACTAAAAAGAATACAATACCTAGGAATAAACCTACCTAAGGAGAAAAAAGACCTGTGTGCAGAAAACTATAAGAAACTGATGAAAGAAATCAAAGATGATATAAACAGATGGAGAGATATACCATGTTCTTAGATTGGAAGAATCAACATTGTGAAGATGACTCTACTACCCAAAGCAATCTACAGATTCAGTGGAATCCCTATCAAACTACCAATGTCATTTTTCACACAACTAGAACAAAAAATTACACAATTTGTGTGGAAACCCAAAAGACCACGAATAGCCAAACAATCTTGAGAAAGAAAAACAGAGCTGGAGTAATCAGGCTCCCTGACTTCAGACTATACTACAAAGCTACAGTAATCGGGCTTCCCTGGTGGCACAGTGGTTGAGAGTCCACATGCCAATGCAGGGGACACGGGTTCGTGCCCCGGTCCGGGAGGATCCCACATGCCGCGGATCGGCTGGCCCTGTGAGCCATGGCCGCTGAGCCTACATCTCCGGAGCCTGTGCTCCACAACGGGAGAGACCACAGCAGTGAGAGGCCCGCGTACAGCAAAAAAAAAAAAAAAGCTACAGTAATCAAGTCAATATGGTACTGGCACCAAAACAGAAATATAGGTCAATGGAACAGGTTAGAAATCCCATAGATAAACCCACACACATATGGTCACCTTACCTTTGATAAAGGAGTCAAGAATATACAATGGAGAAAAGACAGCCTCTTCAATAAGTGGTGCTGGGGAAAGTGGACAGCTCATGTAAAAGAATGAAATTAGAACACTCTGTAACACTGTATACAAAAATAAACTCAAATTGCTTAAAGATCTAATGCAAGGCTACACACTACAAAACTCTTAGAGGAAACATAGGCTGAACACTCTATAACATAAATCACAACAAGATCCTTTTTGACCCACCTCCTAGAAAAAACGGAAATAAAAGCAAAGATAAACAAATGGGACCCAATGATGCTCAAAAGCTTTTGCACAACAAAGGAAACCATAATCAGGATGAAAAGACAACCCTCAGAATGGGAGAAAATATTTGCAAATGAAGCAACTGGCAAAGGATTAATCACCAAAATATACAAGGCACTCATGCAGCTCAGCATCAAAAACACTAACAACCCAATCCAAAAATGGGCAGAAGACCTAAATAGACATTTCTCCAAAGAAGTTATACAGATTGTGAACAAACACATGAAAGGATGCTCAACATCACTAATCATTAGAGAAATGCAAATCAAAACTACAATTAGGTATCACCTCACACCAGTCACAATGGCCATCATCAAAAAGTCTACAAACAATACATGCTGGAGAGGGTGTGCAGTAAAGTGAACCCTCTTGCACTGTTGGTGGGAATGTAAATTAATACAGCCACTATGGAGAATAGTATGAAGGTTCCTTCAAAAACTAAACATAGAATTAGCATATGAGCCAGCAATCCCACTCCTGGCCATATACCCTGAGAAAACCATAATTCAAAAAGAGTCATGTACCACAATGTTCATTGCAGCACTATTTACAATAGCTAGGACATAGAAGCAACCTAAGTGTCCATCGACAGATGAATGGATAATGAAGATGTGGCACATATATACAATGGAATATTACTCAGCCATAAAAAGAAACGAAATTGAACTACTTGTAATGAGGTGGATAGACCTAGAGTCTGTCATACAGACTGAAGTAAGTTAGAAAGAGAAAAAAAAAATACCATATGCTAACACATATATAGGGAATCTTAAAAAAAAAAAAAAAGGTTCTGATGAACCTAGGGGCAGGACAGGAATAAAGACGCAGATGTAGAGAATGGACTTGAGGACACGAGTAGGGGGAAGGGTAAGCTGGGACAAAGTGAGAGAGTGGCATGGACATATATACACTACCAAACGTAAAATAGATAGCTAGTGGGAAGCCGCCGCATAGCACAGGGAGATCAGCTCAGTTCTTTGTGACCACCTAGAGGAGTGGGATATGGATGGTGAGAGGGAGGGGATATGGGGATATATGTATACACATAGCAGATTCACTTTCTTATGCAGCAGAAACTAACAGAACATTGTAAAGCAATTATACTCCAATAAATTTGTTAAAAAATATTTTTAAAAATGAAAAAGCGTTTTTGCATATCAGTTAATCATCTTTGCTAATATTGTCATTATCGGTCTCAAAAGTTATTTTTTATGCCAACAGAAAATTGCCATCAACAACGCCTTATATGAAAACTAATAAACATAAAATATATCCTCTTTCTCTCAACTGTACTGCTTTTGCTTACAGAAATTTTATTGTTTCAGCAAAGACCACTTTTTCTTTTGTTTTATAATTTATTTACTTTTTGTCCAAAGTGCAATTTTTACAAATCTTCACAGGCCGAATAACCCCCTAATATCTGTAATAAGAAAACAATATTTTGCCTCCCAATCTCACCCACTTGCATGAACCTCACTTCCTTAGTGTGGCTGAGTTCTAATTTTAGTATTTCACAGTGAGCTATTCAAAACTAATTATCTGTAGATTATTTTATTTCTTGCATTATTTTTGCAGAAGTTTTAACCAAGAAACCCTTGCTTGTGTCCTGCTGCTACAAGTCATTAGAAGTCAGATGCTTTTTAAATGTTATCAGTATTGGGACTTCCCTGGCCTTCCAGTTGTTAAGACTTTGCCTTCCCATACCATGGGTGTGTGTTCAATCCCTTGTCAGTGAGCTAAGATTCCCACATGGCTCGCGGCCAAAAAACCAAAACATAAAACAGAAGCCATATTGCAGCAAATTCAGTAAAAGACTTTAAGAATGGTCCACATCAAAAAAAATCTTAAAAAGGAAGGTTATCAGTATCTGAGAACATTAAACATTTTATACTTTTTTGATGCTCCATCTAACAATGCCTTAAGTTTCATATATTGTATTATATAATGTGTTCCATCTTTTAGAAAGGTATTAAAAATACTCTATGTGCCAAAAACTGACTATATCTGAAAAATACTGGCCCTCCTAAATATACCTAATAGTAGCAGAGAAAATGAGATTTTCATTGCAAACTAGTGCTTACATAAACAACCATATCCTTGAGGCAAACGTCTCATTTACCTACTTTGGTTTTGTAACTCATTTATTGAGATAACTTACATATGGTAATATTCACTCAATGTGTGGAACAAAATGGTTTTTACTATAATCACAGAGTTGTGCAACCATTACTATATCAATTTTAGATTATTTTCCTCACCCCTAAAATAAACTGCATATTCTTTAGCTATCATACTCAATTTCCCATTCCCCACAGTGCTGTATCAATTTGCCTATTCTGGACATTTCATATAAATAGAATTATATAATATATAGTTAGTTCACTTATTGTAATGTTTTCAAGGTCCATCTGTGTTGTAGCATGTATCAGTACTTCATTTATTTTATGACAGACTGTTATTACATGTGTGGATGTACCACATTTTATTTATGCATTCATCAGTTGATGGACATTTGATTGTATCTAACTCTTAACTTTTATGAATAATGGTTTTGTGAATATTCATATATGTTTTTGTGTGGACATATGTTTTCATTTTTCAGGGATTTATAGTTAGAAATGGAATTATTCAGTTAGAAAATAACTATTTTTAACATTTTGAGTTCCTGCCAGACTCTTTGGAAAAAAGTGTCTGAACCATTTTAGTATCACCTGCAGTGGATGACAGTTCTGATATTTCCACACCCTTGCCCACTCTTATTAATATCTGTACTTTTACAGTAGCCATCCTAGTCAGTGTGAAGTGGTATTTAATTATGGTTTGATCTGCATTTCCCTGATGGTTAATGATGTCTAGTATCTTCTCTTGTGCTTAGTGCCATTTGTACATTTCTTCTAGAGATGCCAACTTAGTTCCTTTGTCCATTTCTTAATTAGGTTATTTGTCTTTTTATTATTCAATTATGTGAATCCATTATATATGCTAGGTACAAGTCCATTATGAGCTATATGACTTGAAAATATTTTCTCCCATTTCATGTTTTTTTTTACATAACTGTAATGTCCTTTAAGTTACAAAAGTTTTTGATTGTGATGAAGTAATTTTTTTTGATTACTTGTGCTTTTGATGTAAGAACACATTGCCATATCCAAAGTCGCCCTTATGTTTCTTCTAACAATTTTGTAATTTTAGTTCTAATGTTTATGCTTTAATCGTTTTTGAGTTAATTTCTGTATATGTTGTGAGGTAGGCATCCAACTTCATTCTTTTACATGTGGCTACCCAGCTGTCCTGCCACCATTTGTTAGAGTAATTTCCCCCATCAATTATATTGGCATACTTTTTAGAATTCAGTTGACCATACAGAAGGGTTCAGAAGGGTTTTTCTGAATTCTCAGTTTTATTCCATTGATCTATATGTTTATCCTTATACCAGCCCCACACTGTTTTGATTACTGTTGCTTTGTGGTAAGTTTTGAAATCTGAACGTGTGTCACACAACTTTGTTTTCATCAAGGTTGTTTTTACTTTTCTAGTTTTGTTGAGTAAATCCATATGAGTTTTGGAATCAGCTTGTCAATTTCTTTAAAGAAACCAGCTGGGAAAATAATAGGGATTGCACTGAATTTGCTGATAAATTTAGGGATTTTTGTCATTTTAACAATTTCAGTATTATGTCTTCTAATTAATAAACATGTTGCAGATTTCTTTTAACTTAGGTCTCCTTTAATTTACATCAATGATATTTTATAGTTTTCAGAGTATAACTTTTACACTTCTTTTGTTGAGTTTAATTCTTATCGTTTTTGATGCTATTATAATTGGAATTATTTTATTAATATCATTTTTGTATTGCTCATTAAAAGTGACTAATTTTTGTATATTCTTCTTGGGTGTGCTTAATATGTGCTAAATGGTGTCACATATTTCTCTGAGCCTTGCTTTTTTTTTTTTTTTTTCATTTTTTCCTCTCTGTTCTTCAGATTCCATAATCTCTATTACACTGATCTTTCTTTAAGTTTGCTAATTCTTACTTCTGTTGATCCCATCTGGTGTTTCAACTCTCAGATTTCCATTTGGTTCATTTTTTTAAACATGGTTTCTTCTCTTTATTTATATTATCTGTTTGATGAAACATTGCCCTCATAGCTTCATTCACTTCTTTAACCATGGTTTCCTTTACTGTTTGAAAATATTTATAATGGCTACTTAGTTCTATTCATTCTTTTTTGTGTTAAATCTGACATCTGGTTGATCTCCCAGCCTCTTGCTATTGCCTGTTTTCTTCCCTCTCTATGGGTCATATTTTCCCAATTCATTGCATAATATTTTTTTCGAAAATTGGACATTTATTGTAGCAACTCTTGGTACCCCTCATATTGTAATTTTTGCTCGTTTATTTGTTTAGTGACTAGGTGGATTATTTTAGGAAGTCCATTTCCCCTGCAGTGCCAAGATCCTGACATTGTAACTCAGGGTGCTCCCTTGGCATGTGCACAGGCAGCTGGTATGGCAATGGTTTAATAGTGTTCTCTTTGTCTCTTTTTTCTGACCACATACAGCTCTACTGTAAAGCTCTACTAATTGTTTGCTTATTGCTATATTTCTGTCAACAATTTTCCAGAGCATAAATTGTCCCACAGACTGATTCAATTAAATTTGAAGTGCTTTGTAGGGTTAGTTTAGGAATTCAGTGTTTGAGGTTTGCTCTGCCCCCAGGAGAACTCTTCTTGGTTGTCTCTTTCTGGTTCTTCTGGTAAAATGTATCAGCCTATTCTTTAGCTTATATCTTTAATAAGCTGCCAGTCTTCTATTAATTGCTTTGTTATTTTTCAGAGCACCCTTAGGCATGAAGTTTACCATACTCTGTTTCAAAGAAAGTCCTTCAGGAAGAGCTTTGGAGCTCTCTGTTTTATAGACTACCTATACCCTGAAAAAAAATCTGTTAACCATGTCTCTAGAGGTGGGGCTGGGGACAGTGCACATCTCTCCCTGAATGACTTTCCCACCTTAGAAGCTGAGCACTAGGCTGGTGGTGGTAGCCTCTGATCTTCTTGGCGTGTATCCTCTAACATGGAAACTCTGCCCTATGAATAGGCCAGGGAGAAAGCAATCAGGACCCTAGCATTTTCAGTATCCTGTGAGGGCAATAGAGCATCTTACTCTCAACTTCTCAGCTGTACTTTGGAATTTAGCCTCTACACAAAGTAATAAGGCAGAGAATGGTAGGGTGGGGGGAGATAGGATGAGAATTGCTTATATCCATCCCCTCCCAGGGAAATACCATATTCCATGACTAGGAGTTTTAGGCATAAGGAACACTGTGTTCTTGGCTACACTTACCTGGAATAAAGTTTTTGTTATATTGGTCTTAGATGGGGAAAGGGGATCATGATTCAAGTGCCTCAGATTATCACTGTTCTTACCAAGTTTGAATAAGTGTTTCTTCACTTACTGTATGCTCTTAAAACCACTTCCATAGATTAAAAAAAAATTTTTTTTTTCCATTTTTAGCAGTTTCTCTGAGTATTTAGCTCCACAGAGCTCCTTACATTGCCATTTGAGCAGTGGAACTCACATGTACCTACATTTACATCAGTGATGATGATGATAATATTATATGATGTTATAATTATCAACAGTAGTAATTAATATTATCATTATATGCACAATGATCATCAAAACAGATGTTTAAAAAAAGAAAATATATTTTCCCCAGATAATTAAGCATCTGATAAAACATATTTAATTGTGTTTCCTCTATGGCTAAGGGTAAGCTGTGTGTTTTCAGTAAACTGGAACATTGCACTATTCCACCTTCCCTACATATATATGTGTGTTTGGGTTTTTCTTCCCCACAAATCTGGAGTTTCTTGAGGATATGATAGTGCTTATTAATATTCATATTATCTGACACATATAGCCCACTTGTAGGCATTTAATATGCTGGTTAGTTGATTCCTTGGTAAATGACAACTGTCTTGCTAGATATTTGGAAATATAACTAGATTTTGTTTTGTGTAACCACAGACTGTTGCATTTTGACAGAGTGTAAAATAATTTGGGTGGGAAGTCAAGAGTCTTCTTTGATTCATTGTGAGTTGGAGGCACAAAAATCCTACTACATACTTTAAAATCCCCTCATCTACTTTTCCTAAATCAAGGTTTATATAACTATCATGATAGTTGAATAATAACTGGAGCTGAACTGAAAATACCAATTTAAAAATTTTTATTTTTACAAGTTCCAGAGGAACACAGAGTTCCATGGACACCTTTGCAAGTGAAAGAGTTTCTTGGTAAAGAACTAGGTGGCTGAGGAAATAAGTTGCCCAATTATCAAAACCTTGGTAAGTTGATGTAATTTCTAGAAAATACCTATTGTGGACTAACACATTCTCAATATACTAGACTAGTTTTTAGAAAGGTGTTCTTCAATTGACAGCTTGTCTCTTGGAATCACCATTTAATAAAATAAGTAGAATTGCAAAAATGTGACTGGAAAACTGGTAATCTAGTGGATCTAATGAAAAATTGTTCCAGGCTGTGAGTTAAATTGATCCAAGAGAGGATTTTAGTAGAACACAGGAATCACCAGTGCAATTCTGCACATGGCAGGAGTTTAACAAATACTTATTTGAATGAATGTACTTGATCCAGGTTATAAATGCTTTTTAAAAAGCTCATTCTTCCTTTCTTTTTGTGAAAATCTGGGAATAATTGGTAGTTTGGTATTCTCAAAATATGTTAATTGTCCCAGAAAACATACAAGTTAGTCAAGGGTTAGTAAGTGAGAATCTCTATTTTAGTATAAAATGGGGACAAGCCCCATGTGGGAGATTTTAAGTAAAGCAATCTTCTATCAACATAAGTAATATTTTTTTCTCTTTTATATACATAAGAATAAGTCTAAGTGTTTAAGGGTGCTATTTAAACTATGGTGCAGTATTTTAATGCTTGAAGTTATTTATTAAATAATTTTTGTAATTATTTAGAATTATCACTCTCACTCAATTACATCCAAACATTGTGAGTTAAAATAACAAAAATTTCTGTCTTCTAGACATAAACTATATACTTCATAATATTGTATAAAAATCACTGATAAAATTATTTACAAATTGCATTTACTTTAATTTAAACTTACATATAAGTACAAGTCTTTCTTTTGCTCTGTGTGTGTGTGTGTGTGTGTGTGTGTATTCAAATGTACACCCTTATAAAGAACCACTATGAAACTGGAAAGAAAACAAGCAGAATAAAGAGCATATACACCTAAATGCCAGCTATAAAACATATACTTACAAAGTCATACATTAATTTCCAATTTACTGAACAATCATCCTTGCCTCTAAATTATCACAGAATTAAGTATACCTATATTAGAAAAGTTTATTTTCTTCAAAATAATTCTGAATATAAAAAATATATATGTACTATCAGGACTTTTATGCAAGCCCAGTGTTGTGCTCATTAGATAACTTCAGTTAAATAAAGAATCAAGTATTGATATCTTAAAAAAAAGATTCCTCCTCTTATATTCCTTTACTTGTTTTTTAAAGTGGAATTATAGAATTATAGCTTAACTTCTCCTACTGTGCTTGAATGAAAGGATAGACTAAATGGTCTGTATTCTTTGTATGTTGCCTTGAAAGGAAAATAAACATAAAGATAAGATGAAATTCTAATGTAGGGCACAGACAAGCAAATAAGAATGGTCCATCCATGTTGCTGCAAATGGCATTATTTCATTCATTTTTTATGGTCAAGTAATATTCCTTTGTGTGTGTGTGTGTGTGTGTATATATATATATATACCAGATCTTCCTTATTCATTCATCTGTTGATGGACACTCAGGTTGCTTCCATATCTTGGATACTGTAAATAGTGCTGCTATGAACATTGGGGTGCATGTATGTTTTCAAATTAGAGTTTTCATCTTTTCCAGATCTATGCCCAGGAGTGAGACTGCTGGATCATATAGTAACTCTACTTTTAGTTTTTTAAGGAAATTCCATACTGTTCTCCATAGTGGCTGCACCAGTTTACATTGCCACCAACAGTGTAGGAGGGTTTCCTTTTCTCCACACCTTATCTAGCATTTATTATTTGTAGACTTTTTGATGATGACCATTCTGACCCGTGTGAGGTGATACCTCATTGTATATTTGAGTTGTATTTATCTAATAATTAGCAATGTTGAGCATCTTTTCATGTGCCTGTTGGCCATCTGTATGTCTTCTTTAGAGAAATTTCTATTTAGGTCTTCTGCCCATTTTTGGATCTTTTTTTTTATATTGAGCTGTATAAGCTATTTATATAATTTGGAAATTAATCCTTTGTTGGTCACATAATTTACAAATATTTTTTCCCATTCTGTAGGTTGTCTTTTCATTTTGCTTATGGTTTCCTTTGCTGTGCAAAAGCTTTTAAGTTTAATTAGGTTCCATTTGTTTATTTTTTGCTTTTGTTTCTAGGAGACAGATCCAAAAAAATATTGCTGCAATTTATGTCAAAGAGTGTTCTGCCTGTGTTTTCCTTTAAGAGTTTTACAGTATCTGGTCTTACCATTTAGGTCTCTAATCCACTTTGAGTTTAATTTTGTAAATGATGTTAGAGAATGTCCTAATTTCATTCTTTTATATATAGGTGTCCAATTTTCCAGCACCACTTACTGAAGAGACTGTCCTTTCTCCATTGTATGTTCTTGCCTCCTTTGTAGTAGATTAATTGACCATAAGTCTGTGATTTTATTTTAGTCTCTCTATCCTGTTCCATTGATCTATATGTCTGTTTTTGTGCCAGGATTATGCTGTTTTGATTGCTGTAGCTTTGTAGTATAGTCTGAAGTCAGGGAGCGTGATCCCTCCAGCTCTATTCTTCTTTCTCAAGATCATTTTGGCTATTTGGGGTCTTTTGTGTTTCCATGCAAATTAAAAAAAAATTTGTTCTAGTTCTGTGAAAAATGCCATTGATAATCTGATAGGGATTGCACTGAATCTGTAGATTGCCTTGGGTATTATGGTCATTTTAACAATATTGATTCTTCCTATCCAAGAACATGATTTATCTTTCCAACTGTGTTGTCTTTAATTTCTTTCAACAGTGTCTTATAGTTTTTGGAGTACAGGTCTTTTGCCTCCTTAGGTAGTTTTATTCCTAGGTATTTTACTTTTTTGATGCAATGATAAATCGAGTTGTTTTATTAATTTCTCTTTCTGATATTTCGTTAAGAGGATAGAAAAGCAACAGATTTCTGTATGTTAATTTTGTATTCTGCAACATTACTGAACTCAGTGATGAGCTCTAGTAGTGTTCTGGTGGCATCTTTAGGATTTTCTATGTATAGTATCATGTCATCTGCAAACGGTGACAGTTTACTTCTTTCTTTCCAATTTGTATTCTTTTTATTTGTTTTTCTTCTCTGATTGCTGTGGCTAGAACTTCCAAAACTATGTTGAATAAAAGTGGTGAGAGTGGTATTAACTTGCTTTTTGCTGATGACAAGTACTGTTTAGCCTCTTTCATCTGCTAATTTATGATTTATTTTCATTTATGAAGTCTGTGTTCAAGTATGTTGTTAATTTGTGGTGAATTTTTGCTATCTTATTAATAAATTATAAAAGTTCCTTATATTTCTGAATGCAGCCTTTTGATTTTTTTTTGCATTTCTAAACATTTTATGTAAAAGGAATCATAAAACATATATTCTCTATGTCTGACTTCCTTAGCATAATGTTTTTGAGATTCAGCCATATCATATCACAAAACATATCATATATTTCATTGCTTTTAAATCTTAAATAATATTCAATTACTCCATATTTTTGTTTATCCATTCAACAATGGGGAGATACTTGGATTATTTCCAGTTTGGGACTGTTATGAATAATGATGCTCTGCACATTCACAAATGTGTGTTTTTATTTTTCTCAGATAGATTCCTAAGACTGCAAATGCTGAATTATATAATAAGTTTATGTTTAAATTTTAAGGAAATGACCAAATTCTTTCCAAATTGGCTGCACCATTTACATTCCCACTAGCTATATATGATACTAGTTTTCCACTTCCTTGCCAACACCCCTTATTTTCTGTATTTTGTCTGTATTAGATGCATATTCTAGTATATGTATGGTAATACTTTATTGTTACTTTAATTTGTGTTTCTCTAATGACTAATGAAATTTAACATCTTTTCATGTCTGCATCTTATTTGGTGAAATAGTTATTCAAATATATTCTCATTTTATATTTGTGTTATTACTGAGTTGTGTTTTTTGTAAACTTAGGAGAAGTCCTTTATAAAATATGTTATTTTCAAGTATTTTCTCCCAATCTGCAGCTTACTTTTTTTCTTTTTAATTAATGGAATCATTTGAAGCACACATTTTTAAAATTTTGATAAAATTCAAATTGTATGTTGTTTTGTTCTTTATGAAGTTTATTTTGATATTGTATCTAAAAACTCTTTGCCCAAATCCACCTCCTCATGATTTTCTCCTCTACTTTCTTCTAGAAATTTTATGATTTTAGCTTTTACAGTTAGCAATATGATTCATTTTGAGCTAACTTTTGTGTATACTGAGGAAAATGTCTAAGTTAATTGTTATGCTTGTGAATATCCATTTGTTCCATAATTATTTGTTGAAATACTATTCTTTCCCCATTTTGTCTTGGCACCTTTATAAAAAAAATCTATATTCGAAGACTCAATGCTCTTCCTTCTAGTGTACTGATATGTTTCTATTTTGTTTCAACACCCTACCATCTTGATTATTATAGCTTTATAGTTTGTTTTGATTTTGGCTAGTGTAAGTCCTCTAAGTCTGTATTTTTGTTTAAAAACCATTTTACTATTCTATATCTTTGCATCTCCATATATACTTTAGGATAAGTTTTTTTTCAATTTCTACAGAAAAAATAAAGCCTTTGGGATTAAATTTTGAATCAGCTGGGAGAGATTGACCATCTTGATAATATTGAGTCTTTCGCTCCATGACTGAAAAATCTCTATTTATTTATATCTTCTTTAATTTTTCTTAGCAATGCTTTCTAATTTCCATTATATAAGAATCACATTTCCATTGTTAAATATATCTTTGAGAATTGTATACTTTTTGATTCTATAGTAAATTAAGTTGCTTTAAAATTTTCATTTTCAGATCGTTTATTGTGAGTATATTGAAATATAACTTATTTTTTATATATTTCACTAGCATCCTGAAACCTTGCTATAGTCAATGGTTAGTTATATCAGTTTTATTATAGTTTACTGTACGTTTTCAACAATACAAGAATATGATCTGATAATAATAGTGTCTCTTTACTGTCTCTTTCTGATATGGATACTTTTAATTTCTTTCTGTTATCATATTGAATTTGTGGGCATAAAGTTGCTCATAGTATTCCTTTATTATCCCTTTAATTTCCATTGGTCTGTTGTGATGTCCCTTTTTTCATTTCTGATCTTATTAATTGTGTCATTTCTTATCATTTGTAATTAGCCTGGCTAGATATTTATCAATTTTAGTAGTCTTTTCTAAGAACCATCTTTTGGTTTTGTTGAATATCTCTATTTCCTTTTTTTCAATTTCATTGATTTCTGCACTAATTCTAATTTCTTTTATTATGCTTAGTTGGAATTTAATTTGCACTTTTTTTTCTAGCTTCCTAAGGTGGAAACTTAGATTATTGATTTTACATCTTTCTTTCTAATATATGCATTCATTGCTCTCAGTTTTCCTCTAAGTACTGCTTTTACTCCACCCCACCAATATTGATAAGTTGTGTTTATATTTTTATTTCCAAAACTCTTTTGTCTTGAGATTTTAGATTAGTTCCACTGTGATCTGAAAGCAGACATTGTACGATTTCTATACTTTTAAATTTATTTGTGTTTTATGGCCCAGAGTGTTGTCTATCTTAGTGAATTGTCCATGTGAGTTTGAAAAGAATGTGTATTCTGCTGGTTTTGCATGAAGTAGTCTACAGATGCCAATTGTTTCTGTTTGGTTGATTGTGTTTTGAGGTTAACTATGTCCTTACTGATTTTCTTTCTGCCTGATCTGTCCATTTCTGATACAGACATGTTTATGCCTCCATCTGTAATAGTGAATTCATCTCTTTCTTTTTGCAGTTCTATTAGTTTTTCCTTCAAGAAGTTTGATGCTCTGTTGTTAGGTACAAACACTTTAAGGATTGTTTTGTCTTCTTAGACAAAAACAAGAAAAATGGGAATTAAGTGGATTGAATATATTTTTTTAAATCTTATATTTACCTTTTGGTGGTGTTAATGATAGTAACTGAAATTTCACATGGAAGAGAATTTACTTAGCCAACACTGTGTATGGTAGGTAAAGTAAGTAAAACAATTCCCAAAGTGTGGTCTTCAGAATACTAGATTGAGAAATATTAATAGATACTTTATGGAAAAAGTGTTTTTGAAGGCAACCATGGTCAGGATGCACAAATATTTAACCCTTGTCACTCAATGCCTTCTTCCTCGAAACATACTGCATGCTAACATAGTAAAAGTTTCAAGAAGTCCTGCAGTAATAAAGAATATATGACTGTTAACTATATCTCAGAGAAGCTGGAAAAAGAAATAATATACAAGTCTGTTCAATAGTTCACCAAATTAGAACATGCGTATAGGTACTTCATTAGCAGAATTCTTACATCTCAAGAATTTCAGGTGTATGACTCAATATATTAATATACTAATGAACAAAAACATTTTAATTAGCTAATCACATGTAGATTATTATTCAATTCACCTGCTCTTAACTTTTTAAAATCTATATTTATTAATATTATCTTGAATGTTCACATAAGTTGCTAGAGCAGAGTAGATCATTGTTCTTTATTTACAGCAAACAATTAACTACTGGTTTCCTCTTCCCCAATTCTTACCCATGGGGTGATACAGTAGGAGCCAAATGTCATGCAATATATATGGAGTCTGTATTGCCAGTGAGGAACCCTGAATAAAATGAATATGGACACTTATTTACATGCTGTATCCCTCCCATCCAGAAAGAGTCTCCTTGGAAATATAATGGAAAACATACAGGCTTCTTACTCCATCTCCATGGAATACAAATAAATCTCTCCATGGCAAAGATAAATAAGTTCACTGTCTCCTGATTTACAACCCAGAGGATTTTTAAGGTCCTAGGTTTCAGCCTACCTTGAAATGTAAATACACAACTCAGGAGATAAATCTCTCTGGAGCTATCTAATTAGTCATAAATTACCTTTCAAGACACGTTTTTTGCCCAGACCTCAAGTTTCAGTAAAATTTGTTCAGCATGTCCAAACTGTGCATAAACAGAAACTATCCTCCCTACAGGGTCATATCCACAATGCAGTAATTAATGCAACTCTGATTAAAATAAGAATAATGCTTTTCTTTTAATATAAACACACATAAACAGTAATTTAGTCACTGTTAGTAACTCAGTATAATTTGTAGTGTTATTTCCTTAGTCTTTATAAATATAAGAGAATGTCATGGTAACAATAATTACGTATACTTAATATCAAAATGTAATGTTGTGGAAAATATTTGAAATTATGACTGACCTTCCCTGCTAAAAAATATCTTGGGGTAGATACTGGCCTTTACCAAATGTATGGAACTGTTTGAAGCCTACTTTTAGAGCTAAGAGGAAAGAAATCTTTAGTCTTAAAAGTTGGTCAAAGGATCTTTATAAAAATCAGTTAAACTTTGTTAAAAAACTACTTACAGCAGAATATATTTTCTCCCCTCATCTGCAATATTCTATGGCATAAGTTCATCTGATGAAAAAAAATCAAACAATTCCCACCTAATTATTTAAACAGTCAAATGTATATAATAATATGTGTATCAATTTATGTGATATGACATGAACCTTGAGGTTAGTTTCTATGAATATGTAGCTGTGCATTACACAGATGGATATCAGAAGTTGATCTAGAGTTTAAGCGCACCATTGAACCCCCCAGTTTATTATAACAATAAAGTCTCTTTTTATATACTAACTGCTAAGATGGGCATATCATTTACCTTTCCATATATTACATTGATACATGATCATGAAAATAACTAATATACAACATTCAGAATTTTACTAAGCTTCAATATCTCAGAATTATAAGGTCACTATTTATTTGAAAACAAGAATCATAGTTTATTCTTTTAGTATAGTTGTTAAATTTCAACTTTTACTCTGTGTATAATAAATTAATGTTTCAAAAAATTAAAGACACTTTCTAGGTGAATTTTATTCAGTTATTCATTCACTCGCAGATTTCTTTTTATGTGTACTATTAAACATCCAGAAAAAACATAATGATACAATGAGTAATGCAATACACACCCAAGTACTCACCTAACAGCAAGCACCATGAGTGTTCCTCCTTGATTCCATCCCCAGAGATACAATTATCTCATATTGGGTGTTTATCATTTCCATGTGTTTCTTTAAAATTTTTCTACAGACATAAGTATTGCAAAGCAATATATATTTTTGCCTATGTTAACTGTAAATACATGGAATTGTACTATATTTCCTGTGACTTGCCTTTTTTGCTAATACATTCCATGTAGGGATATGCCACAATTTATCTTTTCTATTGTCATTTTCATTGTCTTGCTTAAAAAAAATTAACAATATTGCTATAAAGATTCTTTTTCACGTCTCTTTATGTATGTTGTTTCTGCTGAATCTCACTTTGGGGCCTAGTTACCTTATATATTTGATTATCTTTGAATGTTTTCTGTCTAACCATTTAAAAAATGTATCTATGTGAATTCTTTGAAAACTGGGATAATGATCCCTCATCCTTCATCCTTTGCATAAGTTTCTTTAAGTGCCTGGGAACATGCCAGGTCTGGAATACTTTAAAGTAAATTATTCACTTAATGTTATTTGGAGCTCTCAGGTGAGATAAATCAGGGTTGAAATTTGCCCAAGAACACATCATTCTCCTTGCTTCAAACCAACTCAACTTTTATAACAACATCCTGAGTGAAGGGGCAGGGGAAGATTTACCTCCAAATCTCTCTACTCTGAAACTGTGTCCCTTGAAGGTACAACTATTATGAAAAGGGCCCCTGAGTAGAGTTTCCAGTTTGTACATAACTGGGGCTTTGTTTCTTTTGCATTCATTACAACAAACTATTAAAACCAAATCCCAAATGTGCCAGAATAGGAAACTGCCTGTAGGAAAAAAAGGAGGCTTTGAAACTGTGAATTCCTTTTTACCTAAATTCCCATCCTGTTTATTGTTTTAATTTTTTTAAGATTATTTTTAAAAGGCTTTGTCTAACTGTCCAGCAATATAACATCGTTCCAAATTACATAGTGTATTAAAGGTAGCATATCCAGTGTGATCATTCTAAATATAAAGATGATCATTTTGTATTAACTTAAAACATTTTCACATCTCTACTTTACAATGTATTAAGTCTAGATTCCTTGGTGACATACTTGGTGACAAATTTCTTTAGTGTTTTGCTGTTTAACCATTTTAATCAAAATTATTATCTTTATTATTATTCCCTCTCATTGTCTTGTTCATTTATGTGTACTACAATTATTGATATATATTTAATTTTTATCATCTATTTACTACTTTCTACTTATGGTACTTTTTATTTTCTTTAAAAATATAACAATACCTAATTTAAGTCAGTATATTTATGCTTTTCCAGAATATTGTGGCCTTAGGATATGCTTATTCCAATCACTGCCTTCCAACTTACATCTTATTTTGTGCCATAGTCTATATATGTGATCTTCCAAATTGGATACAGTTGTACATAATCAATGTTTATTTTGGTTCAACCAGATGCGTCTCATTTTCCTTGCTTATCATTCCTTCTTTCATCTGGAATCTTCATTTTGGGTTCATTGTCTCTTTTCCTGAAGCACATCCTTTGATGAGGGTGAATTTGTGGTAAAATCTTCCAGCTTTTGTTTATTTGAAAAATGCTATTTCATTTCATTTGTGAAAGAAATTTTAATTACATATAAAGTATTTGACATAATTGTACCTTAAAACAATACTAAGATATCATTCTGTTGTCTTCTGACATCCAAGGTTGACAATAAGAATCAACTGTTAGTTAAATTGTAATTTGACATATGTAGGCTTAATTTCTATCAGCCTGCTCTTTGTTGATTTTCAGTTTTAATGTATGTCTAAGTGTGGATTCCTTGTAGTATTCTCCTTGGAATTTTTTTTTTCAAATCTGAAATACACTCATTTTTCACTTCTTCTAAAATTTTCTTCTATCTGTCTATTATCTCCTTCTGAATCACCGAATAGAAAGATACTCTCCCTTTTCTTTCTTTTTCCATTGTACTTATCCTCCATTATTATAATTATCTGTTTATCTATCCTTGTCAATGAAAGATATTACACTTGAAGATTTTTTTTTTGTATCTCCAAGTACCTTTCATTGGAGGCCAAATATTCTAATCTGACTTTTAAAAATGTGCATAGCATGTCCAAAGATGTACAGGCTAAAGACATAGGCTCTGAAAATTACTCCTAAGTAGTATAGATTATCCTTTACATCTTCACTGTTTATTCATTTCTATATAATTTTATTTGGTTTATATTGACAACTTTTTATTTTCTTAACATATTTTTCTTGAGGAGCAGGTATAGGTTTCTTCCTAACTTTTATATCAGAATCAACTGAAAATAAATATCTGACATTTATTACAATGCCCCATTTACCAGGTCCATGAGAAAGAGAGGTCTTACTTCCAGAGCCCTCACCTATTCTTCTACCCAGACGTCTACATAAGAAAAGGAAGATGAGAGAAAGTCTAGCACAAAGTATTAAAATATGTTTATTAAATGAATGAATAAATAAATGGATATAATACACCAAATATGTGAAGAGCAAAACTTTATAGAGTTGCAGAAGATAGTGCTGTTCATATTTCAAGTAAGTCTCCTGGCTCTTCCAGTAGAGGTAGACATAAGTCCATTCTTGTATATGCACTCATACATACTCACACATATACATACAAATATACATACATGTAGATAGATCACATCTCCAATGCCATCTTTGTTTACCACAATTTTTACCCCCAATAAGTATACATAAAATAGAGTCAGTGTTCTAAGAAGTGAAATGATTTTTATACCATAACTTTGAAGGATAAGTTATGTGCATAGGATGGATAATGGAAAATATCTGAAGCGTTACTGTCTCTGGCCTGAAATATATTAAAGCAAAAGGAAATAGTAAAAGCTAAAAGGAGTTTTAAAAAATATTTGGCATAATATTACACTGCTAATTGATATTCAGATAAAGGTAGAGTTCTTCCATGGAGAATTTACTGTAGGTTTCCTTAACTTATGGCACAGAAATTAGAGCTGAACCTTAGCTAATAACTGGCATGGCAAAGAAACTATGAGTTATAGGCAAAAGCACAGTCCATGTATATTCATTTAAAATCTACAGCTAATAATTCAAACAGTCTGTTAAAAAATTACTGCCACCTTTGTACACTGAAGTTCCGAAAGTATTTTTGGTGGGAATATTGTGTAATATGAGAATTTCACTGTTTGCACCATAGACCATTGTAATCAGTGGTCTTGTTTTACTGGGTTTGGTATACCTTTTGAAACTAGGAAAAAAAACCCAAACTGTAACATTGGAAATGTATCATTTAATTATATAAATTTTGAAATGGAACACTGATATTATCATTACTGTCAAATAAGGTTTTAATAATATGGACTTACTTTAGGAGTTATGGGTTGAACAATATTTAGGTTATATATAAGATCATACTGTCAACTAAAACAATAAATGTATCATATGATTGATACTAATGAAAAATGACTTAATCAAAAATATGTTTTTCAAATATTGCTTATGACTTTTTAATAATGTATTTATTATTCACTTCTCACCTTAGACAGTTTAGTGTAATGAAGAAAATGTGCCTTTATTGAACAACATGCACATTTGCAGTGCTTTGGACTGTCATTCTCAACCTAAACAATTTTATGTCACTGTAATTTTAGCTGTAGAAGGATAATAATGCTCTTTAATGTGAACTGGAGTACAATGTATTGTTAAGAAAATTATTGAGACTGTAAAGTCTCACCTTTAACATTTGGTGTTTATGCAGGCTACCTCTTCATCAGTGGGATATAAACAGTCCACAGGACCCAAGAAGTGCTAACAAGCCAAGTATAATTTTCTTCTATTTACAACCTAAATATACCCCTTCTTGCTATCATCCTTTTTTGTACCACAAACTTCTACCAAACTCTTTTTTGACTTTCTCCCAAGATTGAGATAGCTAGATAATTCATTTGTTGGTCTTTGCTGTTTACTTCATTTGTGGATGGCTTTTCTCAGCATAATACCATTAAGCCAATGAAGATTCATCCTTGACTATGGGGCTTGCTTAGTCCAGTCTCAGCCAGCTGTCTGTTCCACTGGCGAATTATGTTCTGGGCTCGCCTCTTCCCAAGACTTAACACTGCAGCTTTCTTCTTACTATGTTATGTACTGCCCCCAGCGCCTCCCATAAAGTTGTTCATTTAACATATTTTATTTTTAACTATTAACTTCTTCAATAAAATTATTTCCTTTCTGAGCAATGTTACCAAAGAGGAAACATATTCTTTCCGGGTGCTATTTTTTTTTTTTTTTTTTTTTTTTTTTTTTTTTTGCGGTACACAGGCCTCTCACTGTTGTGGCCTCTCCCGCTGCGGAGCACAGGCTCCGGACGCGCAGGCTCAGCGGCCATGGCTCACGGGCCCAGCCGCTCCGCGGCATGTGGGATCTTCCCAAACCGGAACACGAACCCGTGTCCCCTGCATTGGCAGGCGTACTCTCAACCACTGCGCCACCAGGGAAGCCCCCGGGTGCTATATTTAATTTAGTTTTCTGGTCTTGGGCAATTCACTAATTTTCTTTTCCTTGAGTTTACTTACTTGTAAACTGATGGGTTTGGGTGAGAATCCTTCAGTAATGGCATTAATCAAGAGTAGAGGCAGTGTAAATGACTCTTCATTTGGTCAGTTAGGGCTCTGTAGTTAGAGCTTATATGATTCATATTTTTCTTTCAGAGTTTTCATTGATTAGGTATTGCTACAACTCTCAGACATATTTAAATTCATATTTAGATGTTTCTAAAACTTGCTTACCAACAAATTTAATTATTAAAGTGTATTAAAGATATAAAGCAACAGAAGCTCATGGAATACTGGGAACACATACATACACACATGCAGAAAGTGATTTTACCAATGAATCAACCCTGAAATAAATATTCAAAATAGATTTTATATATTTAACATGCAACACTTTTAGTAATATCACAACATTGCAGAAGCTATAAAAGAAGATGTATTACCTTCTAGCATGTCATTTTCAAAGGCAGATTATTATATAATAATATAAAACATTGTGATATGTTACCATGTGAAGTATCACAATAAGTATTAGATGAAATGTATCATTGTGATTGTTACTTTTTTCCCCCTAGAACCTATGAATGTGTTAATATATTAAGGAAAATGCATTATATTAAAGAATGTCATTAAACATGTCATTACACATAAAATAGAATCATCCAATAAATTTAAAATTGCTTGTCATATCAGTATTTAAAATATTTTATCTAATTAACATGTAAACTGGTACATTATCCAGAACACTGATCCAGTGGTTCCCTGTCAGATATCTAAATTCAAGTCAAGAAAATCTTCATCAGTTGTTAGCTTGCTTAGTCATTTAATCAAATTTCTCCAAATGTTTAGTTGTAATGTATTGAGGTGATTTTCTAATATAATTAGATGTTATACTGAACACTGAATATTAGTAATATATTTCATGATAAAATTATTGTCTTATTCTCAGAAAAATGTATTATTTTTAATACGTAGTTTGTTTTAATGCAACATAATTTTAACTCTTATTTTTATTCTCATATCTGTTGATTGCTTTTGGACCGAGTGTGTTTGCATGAGTATATGGGTGCCTACTTTTATTTTAGTGTGTTTCCTTTTCAGGCTTGATGGCAGAGTTAAGCCAACCTAATAGAAGTGACTGAGGAGTTCACATTGTCTCTCATGTTCAGACCTATAATGCCTTGAATTTATTTTTAAAATTTTATCCAAATTTTCTCATTGTTGTCTTAAGAGGAGTGGTCTGAAGCAAGCCAATCCACTACAGCCAGAAGCAAAAATCAACCTTTCAATTTAGTTTACTTCTACTTTTGGCATAGCACTGGCCTTTATTCCCCTCTCAATTTATTCCAATATATTTTATTAAGTGATATCTACTCCTTAAAACTGATTTTCTATTTTTCAGTCATAAATTAGCTTTGCTATAGTGTATTCCATAAATAAGAAAATGGATTCTAGTGTCAGAGGAGAATCAAGTTCAAATCCTAATTTGGCCACTTCCTGTTTGAATTATTTAACCAACCATAGTTTTCAAAATTGCTAATTACCTAATGGAGGTAATAACTGCATCAATCCTCTGACTTGTTGTGAATATTAAATAATTGAATGCATGCAAAGTTTTCTGGCACTTAGTAAATATTAAATATATTTTAGCTAGTATCATGCATATAAACTTTCTAATTTATTCTATGAAATATAGCTTACATGGATGATGTTTAACATGATGTTTTGCAATTGTATGCTATGAATAATAATTTAGAAATATGAAAACTTGTGACAGAACTTTAAGAAGTATGATCAGCCACTTCTCATTGTGTATCATGGTACTTATCAAATATACAGAGAATTGAGATCAGACACTGAGACATAATATGGAAATGTGATTAAGGCCATAAAACTGCTCATGAACAGAGGTATAGAAAACATATGTACATATAGTTTAATTAAAATTGACAATAGGAAACATTCTACAGGAAGCCTCTTATAATTCTTTACATGCATCCCATTCTGTTAGCACAAATAAGTCATTATTTTGGGCCTAACCAAATTGTCCTTTGCCTATATGCAGGGCAATAATGTGTGTGAATCATGGTGCAAGAGAGTTAAGAAAGTGTTCCTCTATAACTAATTTTACATAATATAAATATTGTAATTACTGATTTTTCTTGTTACCACCTATGCTTAATATTTTATTTACATTTTCATGTATACATCTATCTGTGTCAGTTTGTCATAGAAGAAGTCTATGTCAGACCAGTTATAAACAAAAAAATATATAAAACACAATTATTTGTACACTATTAAATTTAGGATTACCAAATTACTTCCATTAGTGTCTTAAAAGTTACATTGTAAATACTCAGTATTGAAAACCAAAAAATATAGATTTATATACACACATAGAGTATAAATCATACATAAGAATAATTTTCTGTTTGCAGTTATCAAAATCATTACATGTAAGTTATACATTACAAAGATTGAACACATAACTTTTAGAAAACACCTGTTTTCTATAGTAAGTTCTACAAATATGAGGTATATATGAATATATGAAAAATATAACATGATCATTATACAAATAAATCAAAATAAGTTGCTTTGAAAGGAACATTTTTTAAATGCAGTTTGTAAAAGCAATTACATTCTCTAGACTTAAAATAGTTTCACTCTTGTCTCACTGAACTTATGCTCTATGATGATGTTTAAGCTGCCATAAAATTCCTCTCCCTTAACTGTATACAAGTTACTTTTTTTCTTCTATGTAAATAATATCCTATTTTACTTTATTACATGTTTTAGTGTAAATAAGAAAACTAAAAATGCATAAAGTACAAAGTGTACAGCCTCATGAACTTTATAAAATTACTACCACAACCCACTCAAGTTAAGAGGTACATACAAACACTAGCAAATCAGAAGCTCACCCATACTCCTTCCCAAATTAATAGCCTTCCTTCTTTCCACTTTTACTTTTCTGATAATCACTTTCTTTTCCTTAACTAAACATTTAGTGCCAAAGGTATGTAGATTTTTTTAATATCAATCCATAGTTGGTTGAATCCGTGGATGCAGAACTCTTGGATATGGAACCCATGGATACAGAGGGCTGACTGTGTATCTACCTCTAAATGACATGATTTTTATATAGAAAATCCATTACACAAACAGACACACACATACACAAATTATGAGAGCTAATAAATTTAACAAAATTACGGAGTACAAGATCAACACACAAAAATCAGGCATACATCAGCAATGAACAATCCAAAAAGAAATTTAAGAAAACCAATTACACTTAAAATAGCATCCAAAAGAGTAAAATGCATAAGAATATAGGTAACAAAGGAAGTGAAAGTCTTGTACACCAACACCTAACAATGCTGAAATAAATTATAGAATACCTAAATAAATAGAATGACATTCCATATGCATGGACTGGAAGACTTGATATTGTTAATATGTCAGTACTCTCCAAAAATATCTACAGATTCAATTCAATCCCTATCAAAATCCCCATGGCTTTTCTTACAGAAATTGAAAGTACCATGAATTGCAAAGTAATCTTGAAAAAGAAAAAGTTGAAGGAATCACACTTCCCAATTTCAAAACTTACTACAAACTTACAGTAATCAAAACAGTGTGGTACTACTATTAGGATAAACATATATATCAATGGAATAGAATCAGTGTCCAGAAAAAATCTGTACATCTATAACCAACTGATTTTTTGACAAAGTTGTCAAGACTATTCCATGAGGAAAGAATAATCTCTTCAACAAGTGGTTCTGGGACAAACTATATACTCATATGGAGAAGAATGAAATTTGACCCCTATTTAAAACCTTATATAAAAATTAACTCCAAATGGATTAGTGAACTAAATGTAAGGGCTAAAACTATAAATCTTAGAAGAAAACATAGGGATAAATTATGACTTTGAATTTGGTAACAGATTCTTAAATATGATAACATGTTACTCATGTAGCAAGGGTAAGAACAAAAAAATAGAAAAATTGGACTTCATCGTAATTGAAGCCTTTTGTGTATTAAAGAGCATTATCAAAAAATTGTAAATGCAATCTACAGCATGGGTGAAAGTATTTGCAAATGATATATCTGATAAGGTTCTAGTATATGTATAAATAAAATTATAATTCAAGAAAAAGACAAATTAAAAATGAGCAACGGACATGAATAGACATTACTCTAAAGAAAATATGCAAATGCTCAATAAGCACATGTAATGATTCTCAACATAATTATTCATGTAAATCAAAGCCAGTTTTAAGATATAACCTCACATTCACTGGTTTGGCTATAAACAAAAACAAACAAACAAATATGGAGAATAGTAAGCATCAGCAAGGATGTGGATAAATAAGAACCATCATAAATTGCTAGTGGAAATGTAAAATGGTTTAGCCACTGTGGAAAACAGTTTGGCAGCTCCTCAGAAAGTTAAAAATAAGATTACCAGATGACCCAGAAATTGTACTCACACAGGTACTCAAATACTTATACATAAATATTCATAGCAGCACTATTCACAAAAGCCAAATGTGCATCAATAGATGAGTGAGTAAACAAATTTTGTGATATATCATATATATATATATATATATCATATATATATATTATTCAGCCATAAAGAGAATAATACCCATGATACATTTAACAAATTCACATAGGTAATAAGAACTTTATCATATTTACTTATAAAGTTTACTAACAATTATAATGGATGTAAAGTCAGAGCATATGAGACATGGGACCTCACACTCTCTTGCTTCCAGTTTTCTTCTTGTGTACCTTCAGTTTCTTCTCTAGTATCCAGTTCCAGTCTTCATGCCTTTCCATCTTCCCTTCTCACTATCCTATCTCCCTCCTCCATAGTCCACCTTCTAGCTTTCAACTCCCATGTCCTCTCTGCTCCAAGTGTTGTCCATATTTCTCAGACCATCTGAGTCAACATTTTCTGCCCATGCACACCCCCATTTTGAGGACAGGTACCAAGACTCTGCTATGTCATGATTCATCTTCTTCAAACCAGGAAAACACTTTCCTCTCAAGCCAGTAAAATGAGACGAAGAAAAGGAAAAACATCACAGACATCTTCAAACCTACAGTTAACCCTCAAATAACATGGTTTTTAACTGGGTGGGTCCACTTATACATGGATTTTTTTCAATAAATACTGCAGTACTACACGAGCTGAGTTTGGTAGAATTTGTGGATGCAGAACTACAGATACAGGGGGCACACTATGGGACTTTAGTATCCTTGGATTTTGGTATCCTTAGGGGGTCCTGGAACCAATCCCCCACAGTATCTGCAGGACAACTGTATAAAGAAATCCCATCCTATGCAAACTGTTAAATTGCCACAGACCTTATACCAACTAAATATAGTTTTTGTAAAGTAAATTAATCATTTTCGAAAATTAATCTTTCAGAAAAGTTGTGTTCAGTCAGCCTTTTCAGCCTGAGAAATATCAAATTTCCTGGAAGTAAGATATACTTAGGAAACATGTAGAAGAGAAACAGTGTTTGGCAAGCAGCACTATAGCTATTGATCATTGCCACTGAAAAGAATGATTTAAATTATTAGAGACACAAACACACAAAAATCCATGAGTTAAACTCTAAGTGATGAAGAGAAATTATTGAATTAACAGTACAATTGAAAACTAAATCCCAGAGCTGGCTCATTTAAAAACAGTAATAAACAACCATAAAATAAATTTAGCTGATCTCCTCAAAAAGATAAAAATAAGCAAATGACATAAAACTATATGTGAGAATAAGGTTATAACAATAAATAAAAAGTAAATAAAATAATTATATGAAATTGATGTCCTCCACTTTATGAAAATTATTTTAAAATCTTTGATGAAAATATTTTAACAAATATATAAATCATGAAATAGATACCAGAAAATAAAACAATTTACAAATCAAATTATATAAAGGGAACTATTAAGGTAATGAATTTACTTTTCCTCATTAAAACACCGGCACAGCTATTTTCACAGATGTATTCAATAATATATTTGTGTTAATAGTAATTCCAATGGTATTTAAATCCTTTCAGAAGATATAAAAGGAAAGATTCCACATTATTTTGACATAATCAGAATAAGTGATAAGAAATCTTTGCAAGGGCTTCCCTGGTGGCACAGTGGTTGAGAGTCCGCCTGCCGATGCAGGGGACACGGGTTCGTGCCCCGGTCCGGGAAGATCCCACATGCCGCAGAGCGGCTGGACCCGTGAGCCATGGCCGCTGAGCCTGCACGTCCGGAGCCTGTGCCGCAATGGGAGAGGCCACAACAGTGAGAGACCCGCATACAGCAAAAAAAAGAAAAAAAAAAAGAAATCTTTGCAAAAACAGCACAGAGAAAACTACAGATCATTTTAAAATTGATGCAAAAGATCTACAATAAAATTGTATCTAGCTATAAAGACTTAAAATATTTAAATCTGGGGAATTCCCTGGTGGTCCAGTGGTTAGGACTCTGTGCTTCCACTGAAGGGGGCAGGAGGAACTAAGATCCCTGCTTGCTGTGAGGCCAAAATAAATAAATAAATAAATAAAATATTTAAATCTGACAAAGTGAAGTTTGTCCCAAGAATGGAAAATTATCCAAAATTAGAAAATATTTTAATATAATTAATCGAAGTTATAAGTCGAAGAGGGAAAATATGATTGTCCACTTAGACTTAAAAAATTGTGAAATCCAATATCTATTTCTTAAAAAACTTTTTTTTATAAAAATAAAGCAGAAAATGAAAGATACTTTATTTACATAAGGAAAAAAGGGAAGAGTGGAAACCTATCAAATATGTATCCCCTAAACAAAATTTACTACTTTTTTCCTATTTTCCAACTCTTCAGTCTTAAGTATAAATATAAGGCTCAACGTAGTTTTACTGATACTAAAAATGTACAGTCGCTAATTATCAACAATAAATCTATTATTTTCATGTCCATTTTCTATCAGTATTTCCGTATTGGCATTGACTAAAATGACATGAAATTGGCATTCATTAAAACACCAATGACATTGATTGAAAAAGTCCATCTTCATATGTGACCCTGGAGAACTGAGAGGCAGAATGCCTAAAAAGCTGCGTTGTGACTATAACTCCATTTTATTATTTTAAACTATTAAGATATGAAACATGAATAAATGACCATTTTCTATTTGATTGATGATTTATCAAGCAATATAAATCATTAGTTTCATTCATTTGATACAATTTATTTAGCATCTGCAGAGCAATTCTGGCCTTACTGGAGTTTTTATTCTAATAGGAAAACATGAAGAGTACACGGAGTGTTATTTTTAGATGCGATGATCTGGGGAGGTGTTGTAGGAGGTGATAGGGAGGACATGACTGCAGGTTAACCCAAGGGTTGGACCCAGGTGGGACATCCCTGGTGGTCCAGTGGTTAAGATTCTGCCCCTCCAGTTCAGGGGACACTGGTTCCATCCGTAAGATCCCTCATGCAGTGCGGGGCTGCCACAATTTTTTTTTTTAATTAAAAAAAGAAGAGTTGGACCCAGTCAATTGGAGGCTCCTCACCCAATCCCCTGTCTTTTGAATGTACACCCTGCCCAGCATTCCCACACTAGGAGCCTTTTTAAGGATGTAGACTTAAGAAAGTAAGACGGTGGTGAGACCATCTGGACAGTATAAGTGACTGAACCCATTTAAGCCCTCTGTGTAAACTTTTAAGATTCTGACAGGAGGGTGCAGAGATCTACTCATCTTTCAGTCGCCCAAGACAAGTCTCCTCTGTAAGTTCCCTTGCTTATTAAACCTGTAGCCTACCAATCTCGAGTGGTCAGCCTTGTTCTTTGATTTCTCTTTGCCCTCCATGTATGGGGCCAGTTTGCAAAGCAACAGAAGGCTTCCTTAAAGAGGTAACATTTGAAAACAAACAAAGAGAATACATATTGAAGGAAAGAGCTGAGTGAAAAAAAAAAAACTGGGGAAAGAGGAAGGAACACGGCAGAATTGTTCTTGGAAGTTTTAACTAATAGCAAGAAAGCTAATGTAACTTGAGCACATATAGAGAGAATTATAAGTGTTAAAGTCTGATAGGTATCCAGGGGTCAATTAATGTAGGTCTCATTAGACCGTAGTTAAAGTTATTTGGATTTATTCCAAATGTGGTAGGTCCAAATGTATTGGAGGTGACCAAACATGTAAATAACATGTGATTTGTATTTAAAAAGTATCACTCTGGATGTAGGATAGACCCTTGACTTTGAGGGGCAAAATTAGGACCATGGGATACAGTTGGATTTTTTAGAATTCACAGTGAAAGAAAATAATGGCTGACATAGGGTGATGATGCATGTCATGCAAAGTAGTTGGATGTGGGTTTTATCTTGAAGCTAAGAAATTAAAAGCTGCGTTTAAAGAATTGTTGTGAGATGAGAAAAAGTCAAGTTTGAGTCTGAAGACAGCCTAATTAGCTAAATGAATGCTGATGCTATTTCCTGACATATGGGTAAGGAGGGAGAAAGACATTTCTGCAGAAAATGAAACTTTTGGTTTTGGACAAATTCACTTTGAGATGACTTAAGTGAAACATAAAGAAGGTAGCTTCGTAAATGATCCTAGGCTTCAGGGATATTATGTTCTGGTGATAGTACAGCAAAAATTAAGACCTATTGCAAGGAGATTTCTGAATGACATTTCTGCATTTTTGCTGTACAAAAGTAAGCCTATATTTTCTTTATAATTATAATAGTTTATAATTCACTGTCTCTAGAATTAATAGTTAAATTGGAACTAAAGCAGAAAGGTACACTTAACAATGCTTGCTAAAGTTATAGATTGTACTAAGTATGGATGATGATTCAGTTTGGGACATAGCTGAAGATACAAGGAATAAGGGATAAATGGGTTTTTGGTTTGTTTGCTTGTTTTTGTTTATGTTTTTCAGAGATCAGGAAAGAGTTATCACAGATGCCACTGAAAGAATAGAAAAAATAAAAAATTTTTAAACCACTTTTTTTAACTATGTAAAAGGTAAATCACTTTGAAAAATTGAAATGTCACTGGGACAAGAAAATAACTGTGATATAATAGGAATATTACTTATGTTAAATACACAAGGCTCCATTTCCTTCTCTTTCACATCCTTTTATCAAGTGATATATTAATTGATGTTTTATTCTTTTGGTTGTTATTGTTTTTAGCTGTCACATATAGTTACTACTATGTGCCAAGTCACTTAATCCTAATATCCATTTTACAGACAAATGTCTTAGGGCACTGAAAGATTAAGTGATTTGCCCAGAATCACACAATGAGTTAGTGGTGGAGCCAGGATTTAAACTGTGGTAGTCTAGCTCCACTTCATGCTCTGATTTATATATGGTACTGACTCTGTGTTTTTATGTGATTTGTATATGCATTTATTATAAAACATGGTGCATTGTTTTGCACTGGATCATGTTTCCACCACTAGACTGTGAGTTACTTAGTCCCTGGATTTATCCACCTATATAATCCTAGTCTCCAGCCAGGATCCAGTGCCAACACTGGCACTGAAATTATGAGAATTAGGTCATGCATATATAATGAGTGAATGAAATTTGAGAATTGTAGAATCTCAGAAATAAGAAAGGAAAAAAGATTTTCAGCTTGGGAAGCAAAGATTAAAATAAAACCATAACTTTTTTTTTTTAAATATGAATTTTACTCTCTATGTTGGCAAAGTAAAAGAATAGTAGCTAATTGAAAGTTTTCAGAAAATTTCAAGCCATCCTTTAAATAATTCGGTTTACAATGTTACCTTTAATAACACACCATATGCATAGCATTAATGAGCAGCTCAGCAACTTCAACTTGATATGGTCTCAAGTGTTAGGATACTTCTAGATTTTACTAAAAAAATTGTGCTAGGTGGAGCATCTGCTATGCTTCCAAATGGACTTACCCCTCCCTTTTCATTTCTCACTCAGGATTTTAAAAATGCTTCCTTAAAAATCTTTTTGAAAATAATCTGTCCACATATAGTTTCTTTTTTATTTAATTAAGAATTTAAAGCGTTAACCTCTGCCCATTTATCTCCATGTCCCCGTGTTATACTGTTGACAAAAATATATTTATTTCTATACTGTTCAGAGATATCTGAGAAATATCTTTATGTTTTACATGTGAATTTCCTTTGAATGAATGTGGGTTAAACCTTGTTGCAGAACTATAAGTATAGTTTCTCTCATTCCTTTAATTAGTTTTATGATTCCTTTGTAAGAGTGAAACATACTCTATTTAACCATTTCATAATGATAAGATTTCAGAATGTCCCCAATTTTTATTACAAATTATTTGGCAATAGATAATATCACATCCACATCTATTTCATCAATTGTATCCATATATGAATATACATTGATATGTATATCACCGATATCACTCTAGATATATCTCTATGTGCCTAAACTATTTCTATTGAACAGTTTTCTATAAGGGAGAATGCTAGGTAAGTGGCCAAATTTATTTTAATATTTAAATGTTACTCAAATTATTTATTAAAAGTGTTATAGATAATCATACTAGCACGAATAGCATTTGAGATTTCACCACTCTTCATGGATTCATAATTAATAAATGTTTTATTATTATTTTATTTTGTGGTGGTCTTATAATTGAGAAATGGTATTTTAATTTCAATTTGATTATTCAAAATTCTGTGTATTAGAACATTTAATATTATTTACTCATTTATATATTAGATGACTTTTTATAGTTATTGTTAGAAAACAAAATATTAAACTTTGGACATATGTGTTATAAACATTTTCTTTCAGTCTCTTTTAAAGTTTTGCTTGCTTATTTATGTTGTCATTCTATTTATACAAACAAATTTTTTAATTAAATTTGTTTTGGAAATTGGAAAATATAACAGACATGAAACAAAATAAGCACTAAAATTATTTTAAAGGAGGTAAAGATAATGCAACATAATACTATTACACACACACAAATGATACTTGAAGAATTAAAAAACGTTAATGAATGCTTAGAATTAATATTTATTCTTAATGTAGTTTTTTAAACATCTCTATTGGAGTATAATTGCTTTACAATGGTGTGTTAGTTTCTGCTGCATAACAAACTGAATCAGCTATATGTATACATATATCCCCATATCCCCTCCCTTTGGAACTCTTCCTACCCTCCCTACACCACCCCTCCAGGTGGTCACAAAGCACCGAGCTGATCACCTTGTGCTCTGCAGCTGCTTCCCACTATCCATCTATTTTACATTTTGTAGTGTATATATGTCACTGCTACTCTCTCACCTCGTCCCAGCTTACCATTCCCCCTCCCCATGTCCTCAAGTCCATTCTCTATGTCTGCATCTTTATTCCTGTCCTGCCCCTAGGTTCATCAGAGCCATTTTGTTTTTCTTTAAGATTCCATGTGTATGTGTGAGCATACGGTATTTGTTTTTCTCTTTCTTACTTCATGCTGTATGACAGACTCTAGGTCCATCCACCTCACTACAAATAACTCAATTTCATTTCTTTTTATGGCTGAGTAATATTCCATTGTATATATGTACCACATCTTCATTATCCATTCATCTGTTGATGGACACTTAGGGTTTTTCCATGTCTTGGCTATTGTAAATAGTGCTGCAATGAACATTGTGCTACCTGTATCTTTTTGAATTATGGTTTTCTCAGGGTATATGACCAGTAGTAGGATTGCTGGGTGATATGGTAGTCCTATTTTTAGTTTTTGAAGGAACCTCCATATTATTCTCCACAGTGGCTCTATCAGTTTACATTCCCACCAACAGTGCAAGAGGGTTGCCTTTTCTCCACACCCTCTCCAGCATTTATTGTCTGTAGATTTTTTGATGATGGCCATTCTGACTGGTGTGAGGTGATACCTCATTGTAGTTTTGATTTGCATTTCTCTAATTATTAGTGATGTTGAGCATCCTTTCATGTGTTTGTTGGCAAACTGTATACCTTCTTTGGAGAAATGTCTCTTTAGGTCTTCTGCCCATTTTTGGATTGGGTTGTTGGTTTTTTTGATATTGAGCTACATGAGCTGCTTATATATTTTGGAGATTAATCCTTTCTTAGTTGATTCATTTACAAAATTTTCTTCCATTCTGAGGGTTGTCTTTTTGTCTTGTTTATGGTTTCCTTTGTTGTGCAAAAGCTTTTAAGTTTCATTAGGTCACAATTGTTTTGGTTCTGACTTCCATTTCTCTAGGAGGTGGGTCAAAAAACATCTTGTTGTGATTTATGTCATAGAGTGTTCTGCCTATGTTTTCCTCTAAGAGTTTTGTAGTGTCTGGTCTCACATTTTGGTCTTTAACCCATTTTGAGTTTATTTTTGTATATGGTGTTAGGGAGTGCTCTAATTTCATTCTTTACATGTAGCTGTCCCGTTTTCTCAGACCACTTATTGAAGAGGATATCTTTTCTCCATTGTATATTCTTGGCTCCTTTATCAAAGGTAAAGTGACCATATGTGCATGGGTTTATCTCTAGGCTTTCTATCCTGTTCCATTGATCTATATTTCTGTTTTTCTGCCAGTATATTACTGTCTTGCTTACTGTAGCTTTGTAGTATAGTCTGAAGTCTGGAAGGCTGATCCCTCCAGCTCCGTTTTTCTTTCTCAAGATTGCTTTGGCTATTCAAGGTCTTTTGTGTTTCCATACAAATTGTGAAATTTTTTGTTCTAGTTCTGTGAAAAATGCCATTGGTAGTTTGATAAGGATTGCATTGAATCTGTAGATTGCTTTGGGTAGTAGAGTGGTTTTCACAATGTTGATTCTTCCAATCCAAGAACATGGTATATCTCTCCATCTATTTGTATCATCTTTAATTTCTTTCATCAGTGGCTTACAGTTTTTTGCACACAGGTCTTTTGTCCCCTTAGATAGGTTTATTCCTAGGTATTTTATTCTTTTTGTTGCGATGGTAAATGGGAGTGCTTCCTTAATTTTTCAGAATTTTCATACTTTAGTGTATAAGAATGCAAGAGATTTCTGTGTATTAATTCATATCCTGCTACTTCACCAAATTCATTGATTAGCTCTAGTAGTTTTCTGGTAGCATCTTTTGGATTCTCTACGTATAGTGCCATGTCATCTGCAAACAGTGACAGTTTTACTTCTTTTCTGATTTGGATTCCTTTTCTTCTCTGATTGCTACGCCTGTAGTTCCCAAAATTATGTTGAATAATAGTGGTGAGAGTGGGCAACCTTGTCTTTTTCCTGATCTTAGAGGAAATGGTTTCAGTTTTTCACCATTGAGAATGATGTTGGCTGTGGGTTTGTCACATATAGCCTTTATTATGTTGAGGTAGGTTCTCTCTATGTCTACTTTCTGGAGAGTTTTTATTGGGTGTTGAATTTTGTTGAAATCTGCATCTATTGCGGTGATCATATCGTTTTTATCCTTCAGTTTCTTAATATGGTGTATCACATTGATTGATTTGCGTATATTGAAGAATCCTTGCATTCCTTGGATAAACCCTACTTTATCATGCCGTATGATCCTTTAATGTGCTGTTGGATTCTCTTTGCTAGTATTTTGTTGAGGATTTGCATCTAGGTTCATCAGTGATATTGGCCTGGAGTTTTTTCTTTGTGACGTCTTTGCCTGCTTTTGGTATCAGGGTGATGGTGCCCTCATAGAATGAGTTTGAGAGTGTTCCTCCCTCTGCTATGTTTTGGAAGAGTTCGAGAAGGATAGGTGTTAGCTCTTCTCTAAATGTTTGATAGAATTCGCCTGTGAAGCCATCTGGTCCTGGGCTTTTGTTTGCTGGAAGGTTTTTAATCACAGTTTCAATTTCAGAGCTTGTGATTGATCTGTATATATTATCTGTTTCTTCCTGGTTCAGTCTCAGAAGGTTGTGCTTTTCTAAGAATTTGTCCATTTCTTCCTAGTTGTTCATTTTATTGGCATATAGTTTACTGTAGTAATCTCTCATGATCCTTTGTATTTCTACAGTGTCAGTTGTTACCTCTCCTTTTTCATTTCTAAGTCTATTGATTTGAGTCTTCTCCCTTTTTTTCTTGATGAGTCTGACTAGTGGCTTATCAATTTTGTTTATCTTCTCAAAGAACCAGCTTTTAGTTTTACTGATCTGTGCTATTGTGTCCTTCATTTCTTTCTCATTTATTTCTGATCTGATATTTATGATTATTTTCTTCTGCTAACATTGGGGGGTTTTTTGTTGTTCTTTCTCTAATTGCTTAAGGTGTAAGGTTAAGTTGTTTACTTGGGCTTTTTCTTGTTTCTTGTGGTAGGATTGAGTTGCTATAAACTTCCCTCTTAGAACTGCTTTTGCTGCATCCCATAGGTTTTTGGTTATCGTGTTTTCATTGTCATTTCTTTCTAGTTATTTTTTGATTTCCTCTTTGATTTCTTCAGTGATCTATTGGTTATTTAGTAGTGTACTGTTTAGCATCCATATGTTTGTATTTTTTACAGTTTTTTTTCCTGTAATTGCTATCTAGTTTCATAGCATGTGGTCAGAGAAGATACTTGATATGATTTCAATTTTCTTAAATTTACCAAGGCTTTGTGACCCAAGATATGATCTATCCTGGAGAATGTTCCATGAGCATTTGAGAAGAAAGTGTATTCTGTTGTTTTTGGATAGAATGTCCTATAAGTATCAATTAAGTCCATTTTGTTTAATGTATCATTTAAAGCTTGTGTTTCCTTATATTTTTTCAGTTTCGATGATCTGTCCTTTGGTGAAACTGGGATGTTAAAGTCCCTTACTATTATTGTGTTACTGTTGATTTCCCCTCTTATGGCTAGTAGCATTTGCCTTATGTATTGAGGTGTTCCTATGTTGGGTGCATAAATATTTAGAATTGTTATATCTTATTCTTGGATTGATCCCTTGATCATTATGTTGTGTCCTTCTTTGTCTCTTCTAATAATCTTTGTTTTAAAGTCTATTTTGTCTGATATGAGAATTCCTACTCCAGCTTTGTTTTGATTTCCATTTGCGTGGAATATCTCTTTCCATCCCCTTGCTTCCAGTCTTTATGTGTCCCTAGGTCTGAAGTGGGTCTTTTGTAGTCAGCATATATATGGGTCTTGTTTTTGTATCCGTTCAACCAGTCTATGTCATTTGGTTGGAGTATTTATTCCATTTACATTTAAGTTAATTATCAATATGTACATTCCTATTACCATTTTCTAATTGTTTTGTGTTTGTTTTTGTGGATCTTTTCCTTCTCCTGTGTTCCCTACCTAGAGAAGTTCCTTTAGTATTTGTTGTAAGGCTGATTGGTGGTGCTGAATTCTCTTAACTTTTGATTGTCTGTAAAGCTTTTAATTTCTCCATCAAATTTGAATGGGATCCTTGTTGGGTTGAGTAATCATTGTTGTAGGTTTTTCCCTTTCATCAATTTAAATATGTCCTGCCAGTCCCTTCTGGCTTACAGAGTTTCTGCTGAAAGATCAGCTGTTAACCTCATGGGGATTCCCCTGTATGTTACTTTTGCTTTTCCCTTGCTGCTTTTAATATTTTTTTCTATGTATTTAATTTTTGATAATTTGATTAATATGTGTCTGAGCATATTTCTCCTTGGATTTATTCTGTATGGGACTCTAGGCACTTCTGGACTTGATTGAATATTTCCTTTCCCATGTTAGGGACGTTTTCAACTATAATCTCTTCAAGTATTTTCTCAGTCCCTTTCTTTTTCTCTTCTTCTTCTGAGACCCCTATAATTCGAATGTTGGTGCATTTAATGTTGTCCCAGAAGTCTCTGAGACTGTCCTCAATTCTTTTGATTCTTTTTTCTTTATTCTGCTCTGCAGTAGTTATTTCCACTATTTTATCTTCCACGTCACATATCCGTTTTTCTGCCTCAGTTATTCTGGTATTGATTCCTTCTAGAGAGTTTTTAATTTCATTTATTGTGCTGTTCATCATTTTTTGTTTGCTCTTTAGTTCTTCTAGGTCCTTGCTAAACATTTCTTGTATTTTCTCCATTCTATTTCCAAGATTTTGGATCACCTTTACTATCATTACTCTGAATTCTTTTTCAGTTAGACTGCCTATTTCCTCTTCATTTGTTTGTTCTGGTTTGTTCTTACCTTGCTCCTTCATCTACTGCATATTTCTCTGTCTTCCTATTTTGCTTAACTTACTGTGTTTGGGGTCTCCTTTACCCAGGATGAAGGTTTGTAGTTCCCATTGTTTTGGGGGTCTGCCTTCAGTGGGTAAGGTGGTTCAGTGGCTTGTGTAGGCTTCCTGGTGGAGGGGACTGGTGCCTGTGTTCTGGTGGTTGGGGCTGGATCTTGTCTTTGTGGTGGGCAGGGCTGCATCTGGTGGTATGTTTTGGGGTGTCTTTGAATTTAGTATTATTTTAGGCAGCCACTCTGCTAGTGGGTGGGGTTGTGTTCATGTCTTTCTGGTTGTTTGGCATGGGGCGTCCAGCTCTGGAACTTACTGGCCATAGGTTGGAGCTGGGTCTTAGCCTTGAGACAGAGGTCTCTGGGAGAGCTCTTGCTGATTGATATTATGTGGTGCCGGGAGGTCTCTGGCACTTCCATATCCTGAATTCGGCTCTCCCATCTAAGAGGCTCAGGCCTGACACCCAGCTGCAGCACCAAGACACTGTCAGCCGCACGGCTCAGAAGAAAAGAGAGAAATAAAGAAAAAAATAAGAATAATAAAAAAATTAATTAATTAAAATAATTAAAATAAAAAATAATTAGAATAAAAATGTAATAAAAAAAGAAGAGAGCAACCAAACCAATAAACAAATCCACCAGTGATAACAAGTGCTAAATACTATATTAATATAAACATAAAAATCAGAAACAGGGTAGTCTCAGACAGCAATCCCCAAGTCTACAGTTGCTCCCAAAGTCCACCACCTCAATTTTGGCTTGATTCGTTGTCTATTCTAGTATTCCACAGATGCAATGTACCTCAAGTTGGCTGTGGGGATTTAATCTGCTGCTGCTGAGGCTGCATGGAGAAATTTCCCTTTCTCTTCTTTGTTTGCACAGCTCTGGGGGTTCAGATTTGGTTTTGGCCCCACCTCTATGTGTAGGTTGCCCTCAGAGACAGGATAGGGTTAAAGCATCAGCTGATTAGGGGACTCTGGCTCACTCATGCCGGTATGGGGGAGGGAAGGGTACGGTAGTTTTAATTGGAATGCGGAGTGAGCCTGTGGCAGCAGAGGCCAGTGAGTTGTTCTAACAGCCTGAGGCGTGCCAGTGCGTTCTCCCGGGGAAGTTGTCCCTGGATCACGGGACCCTGGCAGTGGTGGGCTGCACAGGCTCCCGGGGGCATGCGGAGGCGTGTGGATAGTGACCTGTGCTTGCACATGGGATTCTTGATGGCTGCATGTTAGTGTTTCATGCCTGTCTCTGGGGTCGGAGCTGAAAGCCATGGCTCATACCCATCTCTGGAGCTCGTTTAGGTGGTGTTCTGAATCCCCTCTCCACACGCACCCTGAAACAATGGTCTCTTGCCTGTTAGGCAGGTCCAGAGTTTTTCCCAGACCTCCTCCTGGCTAGCTATGATGCACTAGCCCCATTCAGGCTGTGTTCATGCAGCCAACCCCAGTCTTCTCCCTGGGATCTGACCTCTGAAGCCTGAGACTCAGCTCCCAGCCCTGACCCACCCTGGCAGGTGAGCAGACAAGCCTCTTAGGCTGGTGAGTGCTGGTCAGCAGCGGTCCTCTGTGTGGGAGTCTCTTTGCTTTGTCCTCTGCACCCCTGTTGCTGTGCTCTCCTCCATGGCTCCGAAGCTTTCCCCCCATACACCCCCCATCTCCGCCAGTGAAGGGGCTTCTAGTGTGTGGAAACTTTTCTTCCTTCACAGCTCCCTCCCAGAGGTGCAGGTCCCATCCCTATGCTTTTGTCTCTGTTTTTTTTTTTTTTTCTTTTGCCCTACCTAGCGACGTGGGGATTTTCTTGCCTTTTGGGACGTCTGAGGTCTTCTGCCAGCGTTCAGTAGGTGTTCTGTAGGAGTTGTTCCACATATAGATGTATTTTTGATGTATTTGTGGGGAGGAAGGTGATCTCCATGTCTTACTCCTCTGCCATCCTGAAGGTCTCCCTCTCTTAATGTATTTTATAATGCAATGTACCAGGGTGTGAATTTTAGTCCTGCAACTTACTAGGCAATAGACCTTAGGTAAATTATTTCACCTCTGAACTTTCTTTTCTTCATCTTCACGAAGGTGGTAATTATAGCCCCAATCTCAAGACCAAAGGAGACAGTAAATAACCAAAAATGTGAGCAGTGTTTATTCTATAAATGGAAGCATAGAGAGCTCAAACTCTCTGTTTAAGATTCATGACCAGGCAAAAAAAAATACAATGGAGTAAAAAAAAAATCCTGTTAACAAAATCAACATACATTTATACATGCATATATAAAATGAACTATCCATAAGAATTAATCAGTATAAAAATCTGTCCTAGGTCAGGAAGTAAAACATAAATAAATCAATAAATAAATATACTATGCTCCTTATCAGGAATACTGAATATTACTAAGAAACCAATTTTTAACAAATCGAATGAAATTTAAACCAAAATATTAATGAAAATTTTAAAAGGCTTAGAAATTTGCGAAATATTTATATTTCTTGTGAGAGAATAACTAAAAGAGTAGAACCCCAAAATAAAGTTTTGCAGTTGGAGAAACTGAATAGGTTCATAGGTTAGGTATGTTTGTTTTATATCTTACAACAATTTAAAAATAAACAAAGGAGATTATTATTATTCATTTGTCCCCAAAATGTCTTAGGAAATAGAGAAATACAACAATATTATAAAAATCAGTAGAATCAAAATAAATTGAAATGAATATTTTTAAAAAGAAAAATCAGCAGAAGAAATAACAAATAGTAACAGATCAAATATGGTAGAGAAAAGATAAATGTGAGCAAGAATCCTCAAGAGTAAGAAGCATAGAATTAAGCTTAAAAATGAGAGAACATATTTCTCCATGAATTTTAAATATGCTGCTAATCCATGTCCTATCATGTAATTATTATAATGCATATAAATAATTTGTTCTTACTTCTTTTGCCTCTCCCTAGTCTGCCTGGTCAATATTCTATTCTGAATTACTTGGGAGTATTCATCATATCAGTTGCATTTATCTCCATTTAATTTCACTGCATGCAAATCTGTATTCATAAGAGTGAAATGGGCAATAGTCAGAGGAGAAAAGCAATTGAGGAAAACAAAGGTATTCTGCTTGGAACAATTTGAAAAGGGCTCTGCCTTCAATGTTCACTTAGCTTAATTGAGAGCCCTGCTAGAGAATCAGAGTGATCTCTTTAGTGTAGAAAGGGCCTAATTTATAGTATATAGTCCTTGAAAATAAGATTTTTACTTGTTTTGTCAATAGATTTTCCTTTGATATTACAAAATATCTTAAATACATTAGGTAAAATTATGACTAGGATTTTCTTTTCAAATATTTAATTTCTAACCAAATTATTATTTCTATTAAGTTTTGAAAAATAATTCACAATACATGAAACTATATGTCTTTGGGGTTCAATAAAACCCAAGTCAGATCAGTGACATTTTACTGGCTCCCATAACTTGTATTTTCTTCTAGGAAAACTGGGATGCTGCCAATTTAAGTTTTTCAGTAAAAAGTCAGCAAAACAACAAATAAGAATTTGAGAGTTTGCTGTAAATATATTATCCTACTATGAATTGACTCACTTTGCCATTTGCTTTAAATTTTTTAAAAGATTACTTTATTAATAAAGTCAACAATATAGTGAACTAAACATTGCAAATAATAACCATGTACTTATTGATTTGAAAATTTATACGATGTCATTAACCTGATTCAGACTTAGGTTGTTTGGGCTAAGATAATATTCTAAATGAGTTTGGGCTAGATAATATTCTAATTCCTTACTACTCTAGCTCTCTATGATTCTTAAGGAAAATTAAGTGAGTAGGTGACATCTTCCTATCAGACATGTATTTTACTTGTCAAATAATATGTAATTATTTTAAAAAAATTATTTCAATCATTCCAACATTGTATTTCTGAAAAATTATAATGGTCTCTAATCTTGTAATGTTTTCTGTGAAGAAGAGACTCAAATAAATTTGAGAAATAGAGTTTAAATGCCTTTTATGTTTTATAGGCTTAGAGAAATTCTGAAATATAAAAAAGACAACTTAGTCAATTTACTATAGTCTAAATATTTTGGAAGGAGACATAACTCCTATGTCACAGACCCAATGTCCCTTGAGGCAAATGCTGTGACTTGCAGTTACACTCCCAGAACCAAATAGCTCGGATTTGTCTCAGTGATTGTGTTTACTTTTCAAGACATTTGATATTCTACTTTTCCCAATTTATAGTTTCTTACACATGCTTAAAAATATCAATGGTTATTTTTAAAATAATTCATAAGATTGAAGAAAAATGATATCTAAAATTGATAGCAGTGGCACAGATTAAAAAGAAATTTTGATTTTAGCCATAGTCCTATTCATTGATATAAATTCAGTTGAAAATCTGAAAATGTATAATATTTCAGATGAAGTATACTATTCACAAGCCTAATAATTTAGAATTAAGATCAATGTAGCACTATTTGGGGTTCAGTTAAAATATAAAAATTTTACAATCATTGAAAAATGTCACATTTCTAAATTGATCTTTGAAAACATATTGCTATACTCAAAATATCTGATTTTTTTGACCGTCTTTTCTAAGACATTTCCCCACATGCAATTAGTTACCTAAATAAACATTTTTCTCAAGTACAAACTAATCTCTTCATAAATGTTTCATTTCATTTGTACCAGATGGACAAATTATTTTTCTTCTTATTCCCAAGGCATAGCACAGCCTCTGGTACTGGGTAGGTACTAAATATTGTTAAGTTAATCAATGTTATTGATCAAAATTAGTTAAATTGATTTCTACAAATGCCTACTTACAGATTGCCAAGGAATGAGTAGATTCCACTACCTGACTCAATGTTTATAGCCGTATATAAGTATCTAAATTAAGCTCTCAGTCAAGGTTAGTCAGATTTCTTCTCCCTCCAGATAGTCTCATAGAAAATTAAAACCACCTGTACTAATACTGGTCAGCATTGTTGGTTTTCTTAAATAGTGAGGCAATGTGAATTACACATTTCTCATGTGTTTCAAACTTTCCAAAAGATAGTAGATAGTAAAAGAAAAATTTTTAATTAGAAATTCCTATAAAGCCTTAACAGCAACAACAAAAATACTTATTTGTCATATTATTGGAGAAAGTAGGGTAGAGTAGTTGGAATAAGAACATAAATGAATTTATTTTTCTCTATTAGTGTAGGTAAGACACAATAAATAAAACTATAATTTATCCATGGGATCAAAAAACTTTTGTTTCAAATAGTTTTTTTTTTTAATTGGAGTATAATTGCCTTACAATGTTGTGTTAGTTTCTGCTGTACAATGAAGTGAATCAGCTATATGTATACAGATATCCCCTCCCTCTGGGACCTCCCTCCCACCTACCCCCATCCACTTTACCTCAATGATGGGAAAAAAAAGTTTAATTTAAACAAATAGCAGCAAATGGGTTAGAATTCTCATTTGAAGTGCCACGTGCAATACTCAAAGGAACTTCACATTTGGCTGAAGATGCACACACTATCATTCAACCAGAGTGCTGTATAACTTCTGGCAGACAAAAAAGGCATTATTACTACTGTTATTATCATCATCATCACCATCGCCATCATCACCATTATTATGAAAAAGGGCACTTATCTTCCCCCTAGGAATTCTAACTTGGGTACAGTCCAGCTTGTATGAATTGTGCTGCACATGAAAAAAAAAAATGAATAAATGAAAGGATGAGAAAATAGCTCTGATGTTTTATTACCTTGGAATCTGGGACTATAAAGAGACCTGAATTATACAATGTAAAATGATGGGAGAATAAAATGGCACAATGTGCAGTAATTTACAATCAATTTAGTATGTGTCAAGTCATAAATCTGCTCTTCAAATAGATTTCTCACTATTGAAATGAGTGTTTAATTTTAATGTTTATGTTTGTTCCCTTATGCTGGTCCTTTAGGAGTTGTTTTAATAAAATTTCACAATACTCAAAGATATATTTGACCTGGTCAAATCAGCACTTTACATATGTGAAAAACGTCACAATTTGTCAATATATTCAGGATGAAATTTTCAAAAGCTGGCATCTAAAAGGTGTAAGTAAATTGCACATTTGAGTCCCCTTGTTGACACTTAGCTAAGCAAATACCCATTTTCATGCTTATGGGCCTACTGCAGTGAAATAATTGTGCATTTAGGTGCCAAATTTGGTGTCTGAGTTGAAAGAATGGCCTCTATTTTGGAGAATATTCACTGTTTTCTACAGTTGTCTTCAGCATTTCTCAAGGTTATTTGAAGAGTAGAAAGAAATCCTTGAACTAAGGTATTTATTTGATTACGCTAGATCGTTAGCTAGAATGCAGTATCTAGTGTCATGTGTATTACATGGACCGCTAGCATATGTGTTTTTACATAATTTATCTCCTCAGAACACAGTTAAGTTTCACATAGTTTCTAGACTGTTAATATTTTTCTTTGGCAACATTATTTCAGAAATGTTTGAAGCATTCTCAAGCAACGCACTGAACAGAGTGCATTCAATTAGATATTTATGGCAGGTAGAGAAGAATAATGAAAACTGAAATGTTTTACCTCCACTACAAAGAATACTTCCTCTAGTTGAATGATATATAAATTCAGTAAAGAAGTATTCTACCTGATACTGTGAGAAGATCCACTGGGACATTTTAAAGAGGGGAAAGCAAATGAAAGTATCTTTTGCTCCAGGAAAGGATTTAGTTGCCTGAAAAATACCATAGTGCTTAAAATATACATATTTTTTATTTTAAGTGAATAAAATGAATTTTTTTTTTTGAGCAAAGCATTTATGAGACTCTTCCCATAGAAATCAGCCAAGTCTGAGTCTAACTATTTGAAACCTGTATGGAAAACTTTGAGAAGACAAGGTAGAGGCCAAAAAACAAACAAAAAAAAACAATCACACTTTGGTTGGAAAAAAAAAAAAAGTGGCAATATGTTAGCCGACAGAAAAGAAGGGAAAGGGTGAGATAACTGTGTGTCTGTCTATTCATATTTATGTGAAGGGATATACAGCTGCTAAACATTTGCTAAACTGCTACTTTGTTTTTTTTTTTAAGTACTTCTGCTTTCAGTGTGAGATGAACATCTTATTCTTGATATATTCTTTGATATTTAAAGCATTTTCTCATGGGAAGTAATATATTTATAATTTGACTAATGTCCAATTTGTTAATTATTAAACAATTAACACTGATCTCATTAATCACATACTACCAAAAGTAATAAAAAAATCATGAATTTGACAAATTATATTTCCCCAAATCTTAAAAATGTTGATTTACTTAATCAAAAAATACTTCTGAATATTTGATGGCAATTTCAATACTATTAAATTACACATTTTAATGTTTTGAACACCTTAAATAGCAACACAATGATTGTAATTGCAATTAATATTTTTACATGCAGTACAGTTACAAAGGTACAAATGTTAGGGATGTAAAATTTCTTCAATATACTTAAAAATTTGTATTCTTATTTATATTATTATATTTCAAATTCTGATTTTTCTTTTTATTTTATTTCCTGCTTGTTTAAGAGAGTTACCATTAAGATTATATATCTGATGAAACTGGAAAGAAGGTCGAAAATCTGTAGCCAGGGCTAGAGAATTTTATAAACCTTTTACCAGTTCTAATCAAGTACTTTATGCCAAGGTAAGGACTTGTTACCAACCCTTTCAAGTAGGCCCCCCAAAAGGGTCCTTCTGCCAGGTATCCTCCTAACAACAGAACGAGACCGAGTTTGGTCAGAAGCAAAGGAAAGTTTTATTCTTCGATCAAAGAATGGAGAGGTGTCGGGCTTCCCTGGTGGCGCAGTGGTTGAGAGTCCGCCTGCCGATGCAGGGGACACGGGTTTGTCCCCGGGCCGGGAATATCCCACATGCCGCGGAGCGGCTGGGCCCGTGAGCCATGGCCGCTGAGCCTGCGCGTCCGGAGCCTGTGCTCCACAACGGGAAAGGCCACAACAGTGAGAAGCCCACGTACCGCAAAAAAAAAAAAAAAAAAAAAGAATGGAGAGGTGTGAGCTCAGTCTCTAGTGTACACACTCTCCTCTACAGGCCATGGTGAGGCTGTTTTACAAGATTTCGGTCAGTGGAGGGAGGGGCGGAGTACGTGCCTTTCAGCGCAGGCTGTTGCTCATGGCAACTCAGGCTGAAGTTGGCTCTGCGCAGTCTCTCCGCACACGGCACGCAGTCGCCATCTTGACTTGAGGTGTGCTGCGCGGCAGCGATTCTGCCAGCAGTCGGCCAATTTGGGGTGTCAGGCGCAGTGGTTCTGTACTGGGAACCCTAATCTGACATGTTAGGTGCGAGGCCTCTGTACATGGCCCCCTGTATGCAAGTGAAACTAGACTAAGGACAAAAGAAGATGTGAGACCTTATCACCTAGTTTCCATCTTATTTCCCCCCGCCACCCAGAGATCCCAATGGGCTTTGCTGGTGACAGACTCCTTGATATAGTTAGACATTGCGCATTGCTTGTGGAGATGTCAAGTTGTTTACCTTATACAGGAAGAGTGTGATTGCTGGATTGTATGGTAAGTCTATGTTTAACTTTGCAAGAAATTCCAAAGTGTCTTCTAAAGTGACCATATCATTTAACATTCCCACTAGTAATCAGTGAGAGGTCTTGTTGCTCTGCATCCCGTTTAGCACTTGGTATTGTTCTTTGTTTGGATTTTAGACATTCTATTAGGTGTGTAGTGGTATCACATTAATGTTTTAATTTGCATGTAACTAATAACATACTGAGCATCATTTCATGTCTTATTTGACGTCTGAATATCTTTTCTGGTGAGGTGTCTTCAGTTATGTTTTTATTCTGTGATCCTATTCTTCAGGATTTTTTTTTTCTTTTTTTTGGGCTGTAATTTCTTTATTGTGCATCCTTATATGAGTAACATGCAATTGATATTCATCCTTTGCAAGTGTGTCCTAAAAGGTTCAGGTTTGGTTAAATCTTAAAGGCCTTATTCAATCGTGAATGAAGAAACGACAACTTTTTTTTTCTTCTCAGGAGACATTTAAATCCACGCTTAATGTTCGCATTCTTCCTCCCACCTCCTAGGTTTAATTTCCTAGCAAATTCCTCAAATAAGATGGCACACACCTCCACAAGAACAAGAAACACTTTGTAGGCATAACACAACCTAAATTTTTATTTGTTCAAGAAAGATTTCTCCAGTGAAGGCACTGAAATCAGAAATACAACTGTTCTGTGTAGTCGACGTCACACCATCACCCAGAGTGAGCAAGTTCTTTGGAGTCTTTCTGAGATGACTCCTTTTCAATTCAGTCACTGTTTTAAAATTCCTAGCTAAATGGCTGTTTCCCAAGATCATAACAGGTGAGAAAGTGGGGATTAACCCAAGAATGCTTTTAAGTACACTTTAATTGCAAGGCAGAAAACTACTTGCATCTTTGAAATAATGTATTTTTTTCTTCAAATATCATTTTTAAAATTTAGGTTTCAAATACATGAGGATGATAGATTGTTCAGGCTTAAGGATTTATTTGCTTTAGAATAACCAGATCATTTCTGCAAAAAGAAAAAGAGAATATTTTCCCAATATTTTTAAAGGAAATTTAACCTCCAGGTGGTGGTGGATTTTTTGAATGAAATTTTGAGGTTTCAGTGATATGAGTAAAAGTGAAAATATTTTTCTGTATTTCTAAAAATGAAAATTGAGTATGTATTTTATAGATTCTCAAATTGATTTTTGATTATCTAAATTTCTTAGGGAAATATCCTGTTTGTTTTGTCACTTCCCATTCATTTTCCTGGACTAGCAGGATGAGTCATTAGTTTATCTTTTACTGGCTTTCTTAGTTTCTATTTTCCCAGAACAAGATAGTGAGACAGGAATTCAAGTGAAAGGAATTTATTTGACCATTGCAGGAAATGCAGGTAGAGGTCATAGGAAAGACAAAGCAGCCCATACAGGAATGCATTTTCAAGCTATGGTCCAATGGAACTTGATTCTGCCAGGAAATGAGGAATGGTGTTGCCCCAACTCTAAGAAAGAGTGTTATCCCACCTGAGGATCAGGGGAGCTAGGTATATTTGTGTGTGTGTGTGTGTGTGTGTGTATATATATATATATATATCAGTTCTGTATTGAGGGCTAATCCCAGGAACTGGTAATTTCCTCACACTTGGGCCTGTGGGTTTTGGAAGAGCACTTCTAAAGCTTCAAAAAAACAGAAAAGATCTAAGCCAGAGATACAGATCTAGGCAGTAGGAAATTATTAGGATTGCTTACAATTAGGTGGTAAGACTATGACATTAGACATGTTTCATTTAAAACTCAGACAAATGATATGGACCAAAGACTTTTTTGTACTGTCTTTGAGGACACTATATCCCAAACGTTGGTATGATAATATCCCCAGAACCAGCGCTGTATAAATTTATGTGCCCACGTCTCTGCTTATCTGTGAAATTCCCTTTGGTTTTTTATAGTTAGGAATTTTTCTTTCTTTCTTGGGAAGGCAGCCAAATTTCTTATTATTCTTCTTTTATTTTTATTTGGCTTTATTTCTAATTACTTCTAGAAGGGGAGTTTAAGAACTTTCTCATCTATACTTTTGCTGGAACAAGAAAGTCCCCATAGTGAATTAATTTTACTTACTGGAAGAACTCCTCACTGCAAATATATTATTTGATTGGTTAGTGATTTATATGCTTATAATTCTTCTCTCCTACTAGGTATAAATTCCATGAAGATAGAGACATTATCTGTCAATCACAGAGAGTTTAAATGAAAGAAGTTGAATCTGAACTCCAGCAGTCTGACTTCAGGGCCTGTATGCTTAAATGGTAAGTTACATTGCCTCATAATTTTTGCTTATAATTTCCTTTTAATAAAATAGTTTTCAGTGTTTATTATGGAAAGGACAGCATGGAAAGTTTTTGCATGTGTTAGTTCATTTAATACTTGCAATAAAATTAAGTAGGTGTATTATTGCCTCTGCTGTACAGATGAGGGAATTGATCATTTCAATTGAGTTAACAGGTAATTAGTATCAGAATTCAAACCTAGGGCTGCCCAAAACAAAAATCCTGTTATGTTCTTCATTCTCTTCTTCCTTCCTTTCTCTGGTCTTTCCTTCTTTCCTTCCATCTTTCTTCTTTCCTTACTTCTTACCCTCCTTCATTCCTTTCCTCTCCTTCCTTTTCCTTCCTTCTTTCTTTTTAAACATTTATTGTGATTTACTGAGCTCTCATCACTTCATATTCAAGACACTTGGGGTCAAATGATGAACAGAACCAGTATGGTTTATGTTCTATTGAAATGTACATCCTAGTGAGGGATAAAAACAACAAAAAAAAGTAATTAAACAAATGAGATATTACACAATTTGGTAAGTATTATGAAAGGACCTAAATGAATGACTAAAGCAGGGAATAACAGAGCCCTGGGATCCTCTTCTCTAAGTAAATGATATTAGCTGAAATGTAGAGAATGAGAAGGATCTAGCTCTACCAACAGTGTAGAGAAACAGTATTTCAGATATAAGAGCAGCATCTAAAAGCACCCTAATTTGAGAAAGAGTTTCTGTGACCTTACAGAAGACCATGATGTATGGAGGCTAGTAAGCAACAGTAAGTGAGTACAAGATAAATTAGAATCAGTTAAAATCTTGAAACTTTATTATCAAATAACTATTCTCAATCATTCCCACTACCACTTCTGGCCAAGTATAATTTGCTCAGAACTTAAAGATATGCTTAAATAACTACTATTATCAATTACTAGTAATTAACTTATTAATAATAAATTAATAATATTAATGTTATTAATTAACAGTAATTAATAATAATAGTAATTATTTAAACATATCTTTCAAAAGAGAGTTTGCTGTCCTTGCAAATTCTATTCCCTCTACCTATGTTTCTCTTACATTTTTTCCTCTTGAAAAAACACCTAAGGCCTGTTTTCTCTTTTAAAGATTTTCCCCATGTTTCTCCAAACAAATGTAATTACATCCTCTTCTAAATAGCTCTTATACTTTTATTGTGGTATTTACCACATTATAGTTCAAATAATCCATTTATAGCTGTGTGTCTGAGATCTTCTAAGGTAATGATCTTTTATTCACTGTTTACTGAATTTTATTTAAAATATCAGGTTTATTGTGTTTTAATTTACATAGAGTGAATGTCAACTTTACACAGAATGAATGTCAACTTTTCACTTCAAAAAATACATTTTGACAAAAAAAGCAGTCATGTTGCAACCACAGTCATGATGTAGAATACTTTCATAAGCCAAAAACGTTCTCTTAAGCCCTTTGCATTCAGACCCTCTGTTATTCCATTCCCTTGCAATTAGTGATTTGTTTTCTATTTCTATAGTTTTGCTTGTTCCAAATGTCATATAATTAGGATCATACATCATAGATATTTTGGTCTTGCTTCTTTTACATAGCATGATGCTTTTGGTTACAACGATTTGGTTGTATGTATCAGTAGCACATCTATTTATATTGCTGAGTAGTATTCCATAATATGAGTGAACTATAGTTTGTTTACATATTTACAAGTTCCAGGACATATAGGTTGTTTCAGGTCTGGAGTTTATAAATAAAGCTGCTACTGATGTTTTTGTGGACATACGTTTTCATTTACCTTTGGCAAATATCTAAGATATTTGAGACTCCTACGTCATTTAAGCAAGTTTAAATTTATAGGAAACTGCCAAACTATTTTCTAAAGTAGCTATACTATTTTTCATTTTCAGTATTAATGGAGGAGAGTTTATGTTGTTTCCCAATTGGTATCGTCAAATTGCCTTTATCTTTTTTTCTCCTTCCAGTCTTTCTATTAGTTGTGTCATGGTTTTAATTTCTCTAGTGACAAATGATGATGAGCATTTTTCATTTGCTTATTTGACATTCATATATCTTCTTTGATCAAGAATTTATGAAAGTCATCTGTTATTTGAAAATATTATTACTGAGTTTTGAGTTTTTATATGCACTGAATATAACTATTTTATCTGACAAATATTTTGAAAATTATTGAAAATACTTTTTCTTTGTGCCTTTCCTTTAGTTTTTTTTACAGTGACTTTGGAAAAGTAGAAGTTTCTATTTTGAAGTCTAGTTTATGAATATTTTAATTTTGCCTAACCCAAAGTCACAATGAATCTCTTCAGTGTTTTCTTGTGGAAGGTATATATTTGAGGTTTTACATTTTGGTCTATGATCAACTTTTAGTTTAGTTTTTTTTTTTTTTTTAAATGTAGCACAGTGTATATGTTTGAAGTTCACTTGACTGTATATGATATCAAATTATTCCATTACCATTAGCTGACTAAAATGTCCTTTTTTTCATGGAGTTTCTTGGCACATTTGTATCAAATCAGTTGACCATTTATGTAAGGGTCTATAAGTCCACAATTTACAATTCAAGTCTATTCATTCACCAATACTATACTGTGTTGATAACACTAGCTTTATTTTAGGTTGTGAATTCAGATAGTATTCGGTCTTCTGCCTTTGTTTTGTCTACTCTAGTTTATTTACTTTTCCACATAATATAATCACTTTTTGAATCTACTGTATTTTAAAAAAACTTGCTGGGAATGTATTGTTCCATAAAATGTTAAGGAAAAAACCCAAACTTTTTGGCCAGCCCAATAATTGGCTTATGATGAATCTATAAACTCTAATCTCTGTAACAGATCCTTGTATAATAGCATTCTGATGGGACTCTAACTTATAAAAGTAGTTAAGAGAGTAACATGGCTTTAGCCAACAGTGATAGTCATGGCCTGGAGCTGGGAGTGTAGCAAGTCTTATCTAAATCATATTACTGGACATGTAGGAGTAATGATCCCTTTCAGAAAAATTTAAATACTGATATTAGAGGAAAAGTGAATACATGCTGAGCAGAAAATAAAAGTAAAATAAATAAATAAATAAAATTCCGCAGTATAGATAAAGAAAATTTTATATCATATTTTTTTCAAAAGTAAATATTTCCCTTTGTACACATTACTTTTAATTTAGAATAATTAAAAGCCTATGAATGCAGAAGTGGGTAAGTGCAGTTTGGAGAGGAGACAATTATATTAGTCAATATCACAATATTATAAACTGTAAAAATCTTTATTTAAAAAAATCAGTTTTTTTCTTGTTTTAAGAAACAACCTGCAATGTTTTTCATACAGTCTAACATCATTACTGGTGATTTGTTTCTAAGTTAATAGGAATGCATTCTCTGGGTAGCTTCAAATTCATGTCATATACAAATGCTTTTAGCTCTTTCCTTTCTTGTCATCATGTTAATGTACCTTCATCATCCTGTGGCACTTTGTGCTTATTTAGTTTTCTTAAGTGGTCCTTAATTAACAAATGGCTTGATATCTCTTCTGTAAAGTGAGATTTAAACTATATTTTTAATGAATTTATGTTTGAAAATGGCACTTCACAGGGGAATATTATAAACCTATTATTATTCAATACAATGATTGATGAGTTTCTAAATAGAGTTTTGAATGTTACCAATGCATATTTTCATGATAAGAAAGGATAATACATAATAGGAAACTTTGAGAATCAGAATAATTGGAATAAAAGAACATGATGATGTAATGTGATATTGGAAGGAGATCATGTGTTACTCAAAAACAGAATTAAAATGTCTTCTGTAAGCAAATAAATATCAGCTGTATTCATGAGGAAGAGACTCATATAGTATGTAATTGTTATCTAGACTATCCTCTCCTTGCTTGAAGAAAAAGAATTAAGCCACTGTATAGACACTGTTATTTACAGGGAAAACATCTTTTTTGCCCTGTCAGAATCTGTTGTTGTAGATGGAACCATCTTTCATCACCCAAAAACAACAGGCTTCAAAAACAACTTAGTTCAATCTCCTGGTCCTTTGAACAGAGTGTTTCTCTGGAATTTCGATAATTGTAGCCATGAAACAGTTGATTCCTGGAATTTGGGGAGCAAAACATCTGGATGGTGGGGTGACTATCTTAATTTACCCTGAAAAATACAAATTTTCCTATTGTAGATATATTCAATTTTGTTTCTTTATGCCCTGATATTTCTTGTACTTCTGTCTTTAAAATCCTGATGTAGTTTTGCACCTTTGGTTGTAGGGCTAATAAAACAAGATTCCACATAGATTAATTAATTTATTTTATTAAATAGACTAGATAATTTACCATTGTAAAGACAGCCTGAGACTAAAACTACAAAGTAATATTTACATCTGTATTAGATACCACGTGGAGAATACCTTTATCATAAAATGTACTTTCACCCTTCATTCATTAGTCTCTTAAAATTCATTATAAAAAGTAGGTAATCAATTTAGAATAAATAAAAATTACAATATTTTACTCTAAATCTATATAATAGTTATAATTCCATATTGATTTTTTTTAGTATTCATCATGTTTTTCAAATAAATTTAATAAGATAGAGCCATAAATTTAATCAAACACAGTATCATGGATTACAATGTCAAATGGTAAAATTTTACTTCTGAAGTCTTACAGAAAAAGAAAAATCCACAAAAACATTAGGTTTGTCAGGTCTCAGATTAGATTTTAGCCTATTTACAAGCCATTAATTTAGCCTGTTAGTATTTTATAGATGCTGACAGAAGAAAAAGACTCCTGGTTCAGAGACAAAATATTCTTAATATTAACAGCACAGCATAAGTAACAGGTAAATCCCCATGGTTTTAATAGTTTGGTTGCCCCAGAGTACCATAGGGATGAAGCAGTATTGGTCCAAATGGCAGCTGAGGAATACTCACCTTTGAGGATCCACCACCTAAGAAGCAAGCTTCCTCTTTGTCCCAAACCCAGATATTACCTTATTCCTCAAGGTTATTCTCTGAAAATCCAGACCTGAGAAATATGCCAGGTAAAGAGTTGTCAGAACCTTACATTCTTAGGCACATTCAGCAAGATATGCAGGAGCACGAGAGATCCATGAAGGAGTGTCTCTCCTCAAAAGGTTTTACTATAAATATGAAATAGATTCCCTCCATGATATAGATAGATAGATAATACATATATATGATATATGTATATCTTACTCAGATTCATGAAATCAGTCACACATATTAAGTAAATAATTTTATTTTTCTTCCACATGGAAATGAATCCTACCAAATAGTCAACATGAAACTAATTTGTTATCATACCTTCACTCATTTATTGGGTTCATTCTGTGCTCCACAATGGTAATAACATAGATGAGATTTGTTCTCTCATTCAGGTAGTTGAGAGGAAGAACGTACTCCCAACGTTGGAAATGTTAACATTGCAAATTTTAACAGCTTAAATCAGTGTTGTCACTGATATCAATCTTGGGTTTTTTCTTCCTTTCCTTGGGAATAATCTTTTGGAATTGCTTTGAGTCAGATACACACACATACACATGCACATACACACAGTATTACTTGTTTTGGTCAGCACACATTGTTTTCAATTAGGCAACCTCTATATACTTGATTACCCACATTATTTACAATGTATGTCTTATAATCTCTCTAAAAGAAAAAAATGTTCCAAGAAAAATTAATTTATACCACTAATGAATTGTGTTTTTAACATAATTTAAAAGTTGAAATCCAAAGACATTTTGAGGAGGCTATATTAACCAAGAGTTTGGTCTTTAATGTATTCATAGGTGTGGTAATACACAGTAAAATGTACAGAATCTCCTATGCTTAAAATTTTTCATCCATATTATTGCAAACATAAAAATGATTTAAAGGGCTTCCCTGGTGGTGCAGGGGTTGGGAGTCCACCTGCCGATGCGGGGGACGCGGGTTTGTGCCCCGGTCCAGGAGGATCCCACATGCCACGGAGCGGCTGGGCCCATGGGCCGTGGCCGCTGGGCCTGTGCGTCCGGGTCCTGTGCTCCGCGACGGGAGAGGCCACAGCAGTGAGAGGCCCACGTACCGCAAAAAAAAAAAAAGATTTAAAAAATCAGTACGACTATTTTATGATGCAAATTAGGTAGTCAATTTGCAGATTATTTCAGAAGGCAAAATTTGACTGGAGATAGTCAAACCTCTGGTCATTTGTAACCCAAAGTTATGCCTTGACTGGTAAATTTTAGACTGGAACGACTTATGAAAAACACAGTTTATGTTCATATATTTTCAGATGAATAAACCAGAAGGTTAAAGTAGACTCTTTATGGTAAAGTAGTAAATTAGAAGCAAAACTAGAAAACAGTTCTTTCATTTTCCAATCTGGAGCTTTACCCAGGAATGAAATTTGGATAACTTGTGAAAATGTATCAAAATCTCAACTAAAAGAAACAGGAAAATACCGGTTTAATAAGATTAAGTTAATTAAAATAATATTACTAATAATATTGGCTAACGTTTATTGAGAACTTTCTATATGTGGAACACTAAATAGTTTATGTATAAAACCTCATTTAATCTGCACAAGAAATGTATGTGCTTATTATTATCACATTTTTCAAATGAGTAATGAGGAACCCAGAGGATTTAATTTTTCCATGATTAACAATGTGGAAACATAATTGTATGTAAGTAGTATAACTTTAGAGCAATATTCTCAACTATTAAAGTGTATATTTGAGGCACAACCTAAGACACATGCAAAATGTCAGAAAAATAGAATATGGGAAAGGGAATAAAATTAATTTTATATTTGTTATGCATGTTAGGTCTGATCTATTCTAACACAAGTGGGGAAGGCAGACAGAAATTGAGTGCTACGAATTGATGGGAAAGCTCCTACACACTGCAACTGTTCCTAAACCTGGTAGACCCAAAGGAGGAGGGGATGTGACTATGGAAAATTGTGAGTGTAGATCCAAAATAATTTGCCCAAAATACATAATCTATCTTTGGAAGTCTCAAAGAAATTATTAGGAGCCATGATGTGAAAGTAGGTGATCAGAGAAAAAAAAGGATAATATAATATGGTGATAATGATCCTAAACTAATTCATGTTTTGTTAAGTATCAAACCCTCGATGATTACGAGGGTCCCTTTGATTAATGTCAGCAAAAATCACTAAGTATTCCTTCCAGGGAAAAATATAGGTCATTTTCACCAGGCACATTAAACTAATTTTTCATCTCTAGATAAGCTCTGGTGCCTACTTTTCAATTTCCAACTATTCTTATTGATCATAGAGAAGAGGCATGATGAAATGTTACTGAGAAATGATGTATCATTTCTAATGACCAAGTCAAGCATTTCTTTAGACTTCCTCCCACTTTCACTGCCAGGCCCTCCCCCTTGGCCTCTATCAGTAACTCCCTTGTGTACATCACTTTGGGAAACACGACTCTAGTCATCTTAATCATATCATAGACATCGGATACTTCTAGTTTGGCATTACGCTGACTTAATGGTGCCGACCTGTGAAAACCACTTACTCTCCTACTTTTGGTTGTGTAAAAAGGTATAACAACTTAAGTTTTTGATTGTAATGATTAGTTAATGCCTTTAAAGCATTAAAGAAGTTCTAAAATGTACCGAATGATGGAGGGACAGAAATTTGTGGATGCAGCAGTTCAATTCTCTTCAGCACTTTAGGTAATAAAAACAATATTACAGATCTAATTCCTTTCTAGCATGTGGTGTTCCCAGGAAATAATGCTTTACTTACATGTAAACTATTAAGGGTAAGTCATGCATTTACACTTATGTCAATAGTTTTATCGGAAGAATCTTTAAACTGTATTTGCATTTTGGGTATAATGCGAATTTTAACTTTGCTCTAAACTTATATGGGGTAATCTTTGTAGAACACTGTTTAATGAAAAAGATAGTTAAATTAGAACAACTGCACACTGCTATGAGATTTTCTTTATTATTATTATTGAAGAAGAAATGGGTAGACTCTCAAATATTATTTCTTTAAATTTTATTTAACTAAACAACTCTTTCTTAATTCATATAGAAAATATTTTTAACTTAGAAGTCTTAGTTGAGTAGCAAGTAAATACTAGCAAATGGGGGTGCCAGTTTATTATACACTTGAACATTGCAGTACTTTACTTAAGGATTATTGTTTATTTACAAACATAACACTTTATGGAATATGGTAATCTTAGATTGTTGAGATAAAGTAGTTTTATATCTTACCCTAGAGTTATGGAAATTATGATGTATATTTTACTGCAGCTTAACCTACAATATGTGTCACTAAAAACTGCAGAATTTTTAAATGACATAGATTACTTTTTAAATGCCAGTTATTTTATGCTCTTACTGGTAGAAAACACAACATATCTTGACTATGTTGGGTTAATTTCTTATTTCACCACTTTCTCTCAGACCTATTTTTCCCTTAATTTTAGCTTTCTGAATTCCTCTGTTTTGCACAAAGTATACAGGCCACACATGACCTTAAAGTTATTCAGATGATATGCTAATTCTTAATAAAATATTTAATTTATTCCAGTATTTATGCCTTCTTCTTGGTTTATATAAAGTGTGATTCCATTAAATTTTTATACTTACACAGTTACCATATCTATACATTCTCCACATAGAATATTCATCACTGAAAATACATTCTACCAGTCTGTCAGGATTCATGTATGATTATGATCTCAGAATTAATTAACCATTTAATTAATTATATACTTGCTAAGATTCTTCATATTATGTTATAGAGAATTCATTTGTATTCACATTATCTCTTTTTTTATCATTAAATTTTGTGAAGATTTGGGCCACATATAGAAAAAGTGCTTTTAATGTTTTCTAAATATGACAAGTTATAAAGTAACAATACATTTCATTAAATAATTACTTCTGAATTTAATAAAAAGCATTAACTAAAAGCTGAAAAAAGTTAATTTAATTTCTCTATCGAGATAGTAAAAACATGATTGGTTGCCAGGGTAAGGATATAGGAAGGGGGGGAAGAATAGATGGAACACAGGGAAATTTTAGGGCAATAAAACTAGTCTGTACAATACTGTAATGGTTCATAAATTCCATTACACATCTGTCAAAATCCATAGGATGTATAACACAAAGAATGAACCCTAAACTGTGAGCCTTAGTTAATAATAATGTATTAATATTGGCTTTTTTTAAAAAATAAATTTATTTATTCTAGGCTGTGTTGGGTCTTCGTTGCTGCGCGCAGGCTTTCTCTAGTTGCCGCGAGCGGGGGTTACTCTTCATTGTGGCGAGCGAGCTTCTCGTTGTGGTGGCTTCTCTTATTGCGAAGCACGGGCCCTAGGCATGCTGGCCTCAGTAGTTGTGGTTTGCGGGCTCTAGAGCGCAGGCTCAGTAGTTGTGGTGCACGGGCTTAGTTGCTCCACGGCATGTGGGATCTTCCAGGACCAGGGCTTGAACCCGTGTCCCCTGCATTGGCAGGTGAATTCTTAACCACTGCACCACCAGGGAAGCCCTAATATTCACTTATCAATTGTAACAAATATATCACGTCAATGATGTTAACAATAGGAAAAACTGGGCAGGGTGGGGGTTGCTGAGATGATATATGGGAACTGTATTTTGTACTCAATTATTCTACTCAGTTAGTTTTAAACCTAAAACTACCCTAAAAAATAAAAGTCTTTTAATTTAGGGAAAAGCTAATTTAGAGTCAGCAAGAAACACTGGAAAAAGCAAGACTTTTGGCTTCATTCATATTTTAATTTTCTAACAATGTGGCCTTAGAATCATTTAAGTTACCTGTGCTTTAGTTTGATCATCTATAAATGAAATTAACAGTAACTACCTTAAACATTTATTTTGAGTGCTAAGCCAGATAATGTTCATAAAGCAACTAGCACGGTACTGACACTAAGCAGGTGACCCACAATTAACAGGTAGTATCAGATCTCATATAGCCACATGTTCATTCAACAAATATTTGGTGAGTGCTTTCTGCATACCAGGCACCACTTCCTGAAATCCCTGTCTTCATGGTAAGTATGGCTTTCGTGCTCAAGAGTCTTTCATAATCTCTCATTTCTAAATAGATAAAACCCTGTACTTAAAATACGTAGAGGAAGTTTTGTTTCTTACATTGAGATTTGACTGATAGACATAGAATGGAAGTTTAGGTAAATTCAGGCAGGAGAGCTGCTCTGCATTCAAGTCTGTAAATAAGTATGATATTTACATATCTGTAAATATGTGGATTTATATTTAATCCTATCAATATAGAAATTATAACGTGTTATTATCTCACAAAGCTATGGGGTTAATTTGTAAATGATAATGTAAATAAGATCATGACATTATTACCATAACTTTGTATGCGTTACATGGCTAATTTGTCAGTTGCTCTGCTAGAGAAATAATTATGACACCATTGTTAGAGGGCATACACATAACAATCTAGGGAGCTCTAGTATTCATTCAATAAGATACACATAAATATAGGTATTGCTTAAAATTCATCCAGTATTGAAAATACATCAATTTTCAGACATTTTAACTATGTGTCAAGCAAAAGCTGGGAGACAGTGTCAAAGATACTGATATGAAAAATCAAATTTAAGAAAGAATAATTTAACTTCTGCCTCTAATTTTTTTAAAATATTGTGCAAAAGAACTAAATCGATATCTACATACCATACAGAAGACTCATATGTAGTCCTAACTAATAGTTCAAGGTCAAACTTTGGATCTCCAGAGCTGGGACAGTGCAGTATTTAATGCCCTTTGTGTCAGTGACATCTAGAGTTATGTTTAGTAAGAATTAGAATATCAGCAGTAGGACTTGAGATGTGGGCATTAGCTCAGAGCTACTACTGTCTGGATTAGGGAAGTATATAATATAAAGTAAGTGGTTTGATAGAAGATTTTAAAAATAGTGACAAAAATTCCCATTTTTATGGATATATTCAGATATGTATACACAGTGTGTGTATGTGATATATTTGACACATACAGAGAGTTTAGAAAGATGGTCCGACCTGCACTCAAGAAACTTACAACAAAATTAGAGATATACTATTGAAGGTAAATCAGTATTAATTCAAAGTGTCTTGTTATTAATTTAAGATGTCAAGTGACCACTAAGAAAATAATAAAAATACCTATATAGAAAAGGAAATTGGGAGGAAATCAAATTCAATTAAAAAGTAAACAAAAAGATTAACATGTATATGTGGAATCTAGAAAAATGGTATAGATGATCTTATTTGCAAAGCAGAAATAGAGACATAGATGTAGAGAACAAATGTATGGATACCAAGGGGGAAAGGTGGGGGTGGAAGGAATTGGGAGATTGGGATTGACACATATAAACTATCGATACTATGTGTAAAACAGATAACTAGTGAGAACATACTGTATAGCACAGGGAACTCTAATTAATGCACTGTGGTGACCTGAATGGGAAGGAAGTCCAAAAGGGAGGGGATATATGTATATGTATGGCTGATTCATTTTTCTGTACAGTAGAAACTAACACAGCATTGTAAAGCAACTATACTCCAATAAAAATTAATTTAAAAAAATACAGCAATCCTAGCCACGCCAACAGGTCAGGTTCTGAAAGCCATTTGTAAGTTTTTAAAATTTCTTCTAATTTTTGGGGAATTCCCTGGTTTCCCAGTGGTTAGGACTTGGCACTTTCACTGCTGAGGGCCTGGGTTCAATCCCTGGTCTGGGAGCTAAGATCCCATATGCCATGTGGTGAGGCCAAAATAAATAAAATAAAATAAAATTTCTTCTAATTTTTTTTAAAAGAGACTGCCTAGTGATTTGAATATTGGAATTTTGTTGGTGCCTGTGAAGGTATTCATATCACTTGCAAATATGTCCAAAATCTGGGGCAGGTTTTCCTTATGTACTGTGGTATCTTAGAGGCTATGTCACCCCCTCATCAGGACTGACAAGATAAAACAGATCAAGAAGGAAATAATCTCTGTCACTGGATTAGAACTCATTGACCTTGTTTCTTAGTAGTATTTTGTGGAATCTCTTACCTGCTAGACCCGTTGAATTGCCAGTCTACCTATACTGTGTATCTGGTATCTGAGGACTATTGGGCACTATCAATGTGTGTATTATCTCCAGACTCCTCCTTTTAAATGGATAAAAGTTTTCACTCTTATTAGTTCAATTTGCTAATCAACCCACACATTGTGTTGTGAAAATTTGTAATATTTTTTTCCACTGACAATATCTAAGCAATAAATTTAAAATAATTGAAAAAAAAATTTTTTTAAGTAAACAAAAAGAAAATGAGGAAATTAAGGAACAAAAAGTATATAAGACAGGTAGAAAAAAATAACAAAATGACATAAATAGGAACTTTCATATTAGTAATTGCTTTAAAAAAAATGGGATAACCTTTATCAAAATGAAAAAGTTGGCTGAAAGGGGTTAAAAAAAATCTTGATCAAATTATTAGCTCTCTAAATGAAACTTACTTTATATGCAAAGGTAGAAATAGGTAGAAATTGAACAAATGAAAAAGTCCATGAAAATATTAACCCAAAGTGACCTCGGATGAATATACTAATATCAGACAAAATAGATTCTAAGTCAAATATAGTTACAAAAACCAAAAGGATATTATATATTGCTAAAAGAGCCAGTCCATAAAGAAGATGTAACAGTTCTAAACATGTACCCACTTAATAAAAGACCACCAAAGTATATGAAGCAGAAATTGACAGAATTGAAGGGAGAAATGGACCATTCTAAAATAATAATTGGAGACTGCAATGTCCCACTTTCAATAATGGACTGAACCAGTAGACTGAATAGCAGTAAGGAAACATGAGGACATGAAAACACTACCAACTAACTAGTCCTACCAAATATTTACATAACACTCTACCTAACAACAGGATACATATTCTTCTTAAGCATACATAGAACATTCTCCAGGATATGCCATATGTTATCTCTCTGTCTCACACACATGAATGGAATGAAACTCAAAATCTATAACAGTAGAAACACTTGAAAAGTTCACAAATATGTCAATATTAAACAATACACTTTTAAACAATAATGTGTCAAAGCATGAATAAAAAGAGAAATTAGAAAATCATGTAAAATGAATGAAAATTAAAGCATATGCCAAATCTTATGGAACATAGCAAAAGAAGTGTTTAGAGATAAATCCATAGCTGTAAATGCCAACATTCAAAAAAAAAGAATGATCTTAAATCAGCAACCTAACTTTATACCTTAAGAATCTATAAAAAGAAGGGTGAAATTAAAACCAAAGCCTATAGCAAAAAATGAAATAATCAAGGTAGATATAAATGAAATGGAGACTGGAGCAATAGAGACAATCAATGAAAGCAAAATTTGGTTCTCTGAAAAGGTCAACAAATTGATGTGCCTTTAGCTATATTGACTAAGAAAGAGTGAAGATTCAATTCCCTAAAATCAGAAATGAATTTATAGACATTACTACCAACTTACAGAAATTAAAAGGATTATAAGAGAATTCTATAAAGAATTGTACACCAACAAATTAGATATCTAGATGAAAAAGAAAAAAATATACAGAAAACACAAACTACCAGAAGTGACTCAAGAAGAAATAGAAAATGTAAACAGACCTATAACAAGTAAAACAATTGACTCGGTATTCAAAATTCCCAGCAAAGAAAATTCCAAATTCCAGGAATATATGGCTTCATTGGTCAGTGTTTTCAAACATTTAAAGAAGAATTTATACAAGTATTTCTCAAACATTTCCAATAAATGGAAGAGGCCAGCATTACCCTGATATCAAAGCCAAACAAAGACCACAAAAACAAAAATTAAAGACAAGTATCTTTATGAATATAGAAACAGAATTCCACAGTATAATACTAGAAAACTGAATTTAGAAGCATGTTAAAAGGATTGTACACCACAATCAAATGGCATTTATCCCAGGAATACAAGAATGATTCATTGTAAGACATATAATCAGTGTAATACATCACACCAATAGAATAAAAGATTAAACACACACACACAATTACTCCCATTGAAGCAAAAAAAGAAAAAAAAAGTTGACAAAAATCTAATACCTATTATGAGAAAAACGCACAGTACGTTAAGAATAGAACTTTCTCACCTTGATAACATCAAGGAAAAACTCACAGCTAAGTTAGTCTGATGAAAAACTGAAAGTTTTTCTTTTGTGGGTTGTATTATGCTCCTGAAAAAGACATGTTGAAATCAGAACCCCTTATACCTGGAATGTAATCTTACTTGGAAACAACATATTTGCAGATGTAATTAAGATGTAAGTAAGTAAGGATGAGGTTATAATGGAAGAGGGTGTGCTTGTTTCTTCTGATAATTGAAGTATAGTTGATTTACAATTTGTGCTACTTTCTGGTGTACAGCAAAGTGATTCAATTATGTATACATATATATTTTTCAGATAATACAATCTTTTTCAGATTCTTTTCCATTATAGTTTATTAAAAGATATTGAATATAGTTCACTGTGCTATACAGTAGATCCTTGTTGTTTATCTATTTTATATATAGTAGTTTGGATCTGCTAATCCCAAATTCCTAATTTACCCCTCCCCACCCTTTTTCCCTTTGGTAACCATAAGTTTGTTTTCTATATCTGTGAGTCTGTTTCTGTTTTGTAAATACGTTCATTTGTATCATTTTTTAGATTCCACATATAAGTGATATCATATGATATTTGTCTTTTTTCTGTCTGACTTACTTCACTTAGTATGATAATCTCTAGGTCCATCCATGTTGCTGCATATGGCATTATTTCATTCTTTTTTTGGCTGAGTAATATTCCGTTGTATATATATACTGCTTTTTCTTTATCCATCCATCGATGGACACTTAGGTTGTTTCCATGTCTTGGATACTGTAAATATTGCTGCTGTGAACATTAGGGTGCATGTATCTTTTCAAATTAGAGTTTTCTCTGGATATATGTCCAGGAGTGGGATTGCTGGGTCATATCGTAACTCTAATTTTAGTTTTTTAAAGAACCTCCATGTTGTTCTCCAAAGGGGCTGTACCAATTTACATTCCCGCCAACAATGTAGGAGGTTCCTTTTTCTCCACACCCTCTCCAGCATTTATTGTTTGTAGACTTTTTATGATAGCTATTCTGACTGGTGTGGGGTGATACCTCATTGTAGTTTTGATTTGCATTTCTCTAATAATTAGCGAGGTTGAGCATCTTTTCATGTGCCTGTTGGCCATCTGTATGTCTTCTTCGGAGTAGTGTCTATTTAGGTCTTCTGCTCATTTTTTGATTGTATTGTTTGTTTGTTTGTTTTGATATTGAGCTATGTGAGCTGTTTGTATATTTTGGAAATTAGTCCTTTGTTGGTTGCACTGTTTGCAAATATTTTCTCTCATTCTGTAGGTTGTCTTTTCATTTTGTTTATGGTTTCCTTTGCTGTATAAAAACCTTTGAGTTTAATTATGTCCCATTTATTTAATTTTGCTTTTATTTATTTTGCCTTGGGAGACTTACCTAAGAAAACATCACTACAATTTATGTCAAGAATGTTTTGTCTATGTTCTCTTCTAGGGGTTTTATGGTGTCATGTCTTATATTTAAGTCTTTGTAGCCATTTTTATTTTATTTTTGTGCATGGTGTGAGGGAGTGTTCTAACTTCATTGATTTGCATGCAGCTGTCCAGCTTTCCCAACACCACTTGCTGATGAGACTATCTTTTCTCCATTGCATATTCTTACCTCCTTTGTTGAAGATTAATTGGCAGTAGATGTGTGAATTTATTTTTGGGCTCTCTATTCTGTTCCATTGATTTATATGTCTGTTTCTGTGCCAATACCATGCTGTTTTGAGTACTGTCACTTTGTAGTATTGTCTGAAGTTTAGAGAGGTTATGCTTCTAGTTTTAGTCTTTGAGTAGGGTGTACTCTTAATCTAATAAGACTAGTAATCTTATAAGAAGAGTGGAAGAGACACAGATACACAGAGAGAAGAGAATGACATGTAAAGACACACACAATCAGAGGGAAGACAGCCATTCAGCAATAGAGGAAGAGATTGGAGTTATTTTGTTGCATCCAAGGAACATCAAGGATTGCCTTTAACCATCAGGAGGTAGAACAGAGAACATGGCCCTGCCATGATACCTTGATTTGGACTTCTAGCCTCTGGATATGTGTGAGACTACATTTCTGTTGTGTCAAGCCACTCAGTTTGTGGTGACTTGTTATAGCAGACCTAGGAAATGAAGACAACCCTTAAGATCAGGAAAAAGACAAAATTTCTCATTCTTATCAATTCTATTTAATATAGCACCAGAAGTTCTTACCAGAACAATTAGGCAAGAAAATAAGAAATAAAAGGCATCCTAACTGGAAAGAAAGAAGTAAAACTACATCTAATTTTATATGACATGATCCTAAAAATCCTAAAAAGTTCACAGAAAGAAAGCATTAGAACTAAAAAATGAATTCAGCAAATTTCTAGGTTTAATATCAATATGCAAAAATCAGTTGTATTTTTTTACACCAGCAATAAACAATCTGAAAAAGAAATAAAAGAAATGATTGCATTTGCAATAACAATAAAAAGAATAAAATACTTAGGAATTAGTTTAACCAAGGAGCCGTTAAGACTTATACACTGAAAACTACAATATGTTCCTGAAAGATACTTAAGAAAATCTAATAAATGAAAAGATGTCTCATGTTCAAGAATTGGAGAACTTAATATTTTAAGATAGAAATTTTGCCCAGATTGATCTACAGGTTTAATACAATCCCCATAAAAAAAAAAAAAAGATGGCTTTTGTTTCAGAATTTAAAAAGCTGACCCTCAAATTCATAAAATTTAAAATAGCCAAAAAATAACCTCTTGAAAACAAAAGTACAAAGTTAGAAGATTCACACATCCACATCCTGATTCCTAAAGTTACTACAAAGTGACATTACTCAAAACAGCATGGCTCTGGTATAAGGACAGACATATAAAACAAAGGAATAGAATCAAAAGAACGGAAATAAATTCATATGTCTGTGGTCATTTCATTTTCAGCAAATGGACAACACTATTTAATGGGAGAATAGACTCTTCAATAGATAGTACTGGAAAAACTTCACATCCACTTGCAAAAGAAATAAAGAGGGACCCTATCTCAGATCATGTATAAAATTAACTAAAAAAGAATCAATGACTTAAATATGAGATAAAACTTGAAGGTTTAGAAGAAAACATGGGGGTAAGTCTGTGTAACCTTGGATTCAGCAACAGTCTTAGATATGACACCGAAGCACAAACAACAAAAGAGAAAATAGCTAAACTGGACTTCATCAAAATTAAAAACATGCATAAACAGACACTGTCGAGAGAGGTGCAGAAAGAGAGAAACTATTTGAAGATCATATAGCTGATAAGGTCTAGTATCCAGACTACATGAAGAACCCATATAACTCAACAATAAAAAGACAATAAATGGGTACAGCGCTTATATAGAACTTTCTCCAAAGAAGATAAACAAATGGCCGACATGAAAATATGAAAAGATATTAAACATCATTTGACATTAGGGAAATGCATATCAAAACCACAATGAAATACCACTCCATACCCACTAGAATGGCTATAATTTAAAACAAAACAGGGCTTCCCTGGTGGCGCAGTGGTTGAGAGTCCGCCTGCCGATGCAGGGGACACGGGTTCGTGCCCTGGTCTGGGAAGATCCCACATGCCGTGGAGCGGCTGGGCCCGTGAGCCATGGCCACTGAGCCTGTGCGTCTGGAGCCTGTGCTCCACAATGGGAGAGGCCACAATAATGAGAGGCCTGCGTAACGCAAAAAATAAAATTAAAAAAAATAATAATAATAAATAAATAAAACAGAAACTAAGATATGTTGGTGGAAATGTGGAGTAATTAGAAACTTCATACATTGTTAATAATAATGTAAAATAGTGCAGCCACTCTAGAAAAGTTTGATTTCTCAATAAATGAGACATAGAATTACTGTACAACACAGCAATTTTTCTTCTAGTATATACTTTAAAGAATTGTAAGCTTTTGTTGATACATTTATACAACAATGTTCAAAGCTACACTATTCACAATAGCCAAAAGGTAGAAACAACACAAATATTAATCAACTGACCAATGGATAAACAAAATGTAGCATAGTATATAATGCAATATTATTCAGCAATAAAAAGGGGTGAAATACTCCTACTTCCTACAACGTGATGACCCCTGAAAACATTATGCTAAGTAAAAGAAAATAAACGTCAAAGGCCAAATATTGTATGCTTCCGTTTATATGAAATATGTATAAAAGGTAAATTGATAAAGACAGAAAGCATATTAGTAGTTATCAACGGGTAGTGGTAGGGAGGAGTAGTGAATAATTGCTTAATGGGGTTGAGGTTTCTATTTCGTGTGATGAAATGCTTTGGAAATAGGAACTATAGTAATTTCAGAGCACCCTTCCTGATAAAAAAATATGACAGAGTTTCTAAATTGTAATCATCCAGTTCTTCTTCTCTCAAAACTGCTACATTAGACTGCATGTTTTTTAATCTTACAGGCCATCTTATATTTAACAAACTTTCTATGAATAATTTGATTTTCTAGCACATTGTCACCGTAATTTTTTTAAATTTAGCTGGATGTTTAGTAACTCCATTTTTCATTCATCCTAGTTAATTGATTTCAACTATTCTAACTATAAATTCCTTTGTTAACCTTTGACACATGTAATTTCTTTTCTTAAATATAATCTGTGAATTATCATCATAATTCCTCAATATTGAATTATATCAAATATGATTATTGGGATAAACTATAAATTTTAAATATTGAAAAATCAGAGTCATCAGTTTTAAAACTGTCTTGTGAAAGAGTCATAATATTCTATTTCAAAGGCACATAGAGGGGTAAATGATAAAAAAGAGATATTTTGTTTTATGAAGTCTAAATATATTACTCATGTGGATAAAGATATAGACTCTTCAAGAAAACAGTCACAGATGGAAAGCAAAATAAATATTCTCTAATATTAACATACAGTCCTCTTTGCGTTTCTCTGAGAGCATATTCAGTTACCATATCAATTAATGTGTTTGCTGTCTTTGAAATATATTTAGATATATGGTACTATCAACCTGGGAGAGCATTCAGTGAACAGCTGAATCTACCTTCTCAAATTACTATATTATGAAAGTGTACAACATATTTTACTGTAATTTCTTTGAAGCAGTTTTTATTATTATGGTGTAGTCAAGAAATAACAATTAATCACCAATGTAGAGAATGATCTTAAACTAGTAAATAATGGTATGTCTCTCTTTCCTGAAGGAGTATGTGATTTATGTAACTAGGAAAGCAATTTTTTTTCATTACCACAAAAGCTGCATGATCTGTATTCACTTGTGGAGAGTAGAAAAGTTTTCCTATATTAATACTTTCTTGGTCTTCCATTCTTTTGAATAAAAGTTTAAATTTATTAAAGGTGTAAGAAAGTACAGGGGATTGATATTTTTCCACGCTGAGCTACTTGAAAAATAATATATAAATATATATTGTTTCTTCTACTCCTACATATAGTAGGTACTTGGTCATTTAAACTAGCATTTTAAGATTGCTCTCCAAGTAGATAATTGTTCCACCAACTGTTCTTTTAAATGTGCTCATAGGAATTGAAAGACTGAAGGTAACAAATTACACTTTTAAATAAGGTTTATACCTGATATACATTCAAATATATACATTCAGGAAAATCATGACTCCTTTAGATATTGGAAATGTAACCCAAATTAAGTTACATTAAAAAAAATCAATAAACTTTAAAAACTGATTTGTTTTCATTATATCATGGAAGAACAAAGGTTGATACCATTGTTTTCAAGCAAAACTGGATCCAGGGCTTAAAAGTGATTATCAGAACCATCTTTGTTGTCCCTTCTTCCAGCTCTTCTCTTTTGTTGTTCTCATTCTTTAACACTCCACAAATGTCCTGTAAGAAACAACCACCTGAGCAATGAACAGAAAACAGAGTCATGTTTTTTTGATATCATAATTTCAGAGTCCAGAAGTTTTCTCTCATTGATTTTAGCAGAAAATTTTTTGGAAGGAGTTGTCTGACATCTTTTGTTTTGTTGCCCCCAGGATACTGCTTTGTGGAGGTACTTAGGAGAAAACTGGTGGGCTGAGGTCTGTTACTTGAAGAAGGAGTAAGGGTAAAAATTTTGCAAAATATTATTCTGCATAAAAATTAATATTATAAGGATATATAAAAAAAGAATATATACACACATACAAAACCCACTTAGATTGATGAGTCCTATTGTCTTTTTTTTTCTCATATACAAGATGAGCTAGTATACATATACTAAAAGTCCCTAAGAGAATTGAGGAAAGGAAATGTGAATATGGGTCATAATTTACTATGCACTGAACTTGCATGTTCATTCCCTATGAAAAACTGAACAACTATTAGTGAGGCTCAAGAATTATTTTTTATATAAGTATTTCTTAGAATAGGACCAAAGAAACCGATGAGCATATTAGGGCATAAGAGCAGCCCTTTAATCCATTCTTTAAATTCATAGAACTTCGGATCTAGAAAAGAATATACAGATCATTTATCCCATATTACTTCATTTACAGATGAGAATGTTGGTTGTTAGATAGGTTAAATAATTGTCCAAAGTCACACAAGAGATGATAAGCAGTCACAACTAAAATCCTGTTAGTTTCTTTATTTAGGAAGCTGCCATCATGACTTGCAGAAATTATATGATTTACCCTAAGAAGGAAATAATGCCTTAAGGAACCAGGTACAGTCCTCATCTAATTGTGCACATTTCAGACATGAACAGGTATAGGCTGTTTCTCTGTCAACTGTTATCTCTCTATCACCACCAGTTAGAGCTCCAATCTTTTGCCCCAGAGATCTGCCAAAGGAAAAGTTGATTGTTAACAAGAAAAAAAATCCTCCAACTGGCCGAAAGACAGGATAAAATCCTCCAACTGGCCGAAAGACAGGATAAGGAAATCATATAAATATTGCCGGCATTAAAACCAAAGCCAGATCAAGAGCCAAATAACACTGATATGGTTGAAAGATGAGCAAAATGATATCTCTGTTTTATAAATAAAACTTTTATCCAACATCATACTTTTCAATAATCTCCCAGGTGACTAGCAAAATGGTAGCTATTTAATTGTCCTTGCTGCTATGCTAAGTGTTTGTTTCTCATTCTAACCCTAGTCATGTAAACATTTAGAAATTCTGAAGGAAGATGAAAGACAGTGTCTCATCTGATCTAGATAGATTAAAAACAAACAATGAAGCACAATTCTAATGGTTTTCCTTGCATATCCTACAGTATTTTTGTTAAATAATTGTTTTTAAAAGTAGTCATTCACCGCTTCCTATACTCTAAATAATGTCACTTTTGTCTTTACCTTAATGTAACCACTAATTAGGTATACATGTAGCATGAATAACTCATTATAGAGAAAAATATCAATTTTAAGTGAAAATTATACTCATGGATTAAAAGTAATATCAATATTAGCATTGATTGCATGCTTACTGAAACTGATGTTTTATATTAAATATCTCACAGGAATTATTTAATTATCACAATGTCTTTTAAAGATTACATAGTTATTAATAGGCAGAAGCAAGATTTGAATGATTGTTTAATTCAAGAACCCAAACTATTAGCCATTACACTATAACTTATACAAAGCAATAGGTTCTATAGGGAAAAATCATTAAAATTCTTAAGAAACAAAATAATAGAAAAAATTACAAAAATTAAAATGACAGATATATAACTAAGTACAGCATTCATGGCATATTCTACTTTGAGTAAGTACATAGATGAAAATGCTTTAATTCATATATATTAGAATAAAAATATGCATCAGTAAAATTATATCACATCAAATCTTTAGAATCAAAAGAACATGAGCAATAAGGTGTACATTTTAATATAGGTTTAGTGATTTATTTGAACAGGATTTATGATTATTAGAGACAATATTGTTGATCAAATTCATGATATAAAATGGATTACTATTTTCAGTCTTATTTTGATGAAAATCAATATGTAATATAAAGAAATTTTGGAATTTGAGATTAAGGAATTGTGTAATAATTTACTGCAAAGCCCCAAAATAATGAGTTTTCATGGATATGGTTTCAGAAAACAGTGATTCAAAATTAATTGAAAAGTCAGTGATTTAATGAGAGTAAAATATAGTTTGTAAATTCCTTCCATATTAAATTGATGTCATGTTAAAATCAAAATGAGATATTTGGTCATATTTCATGTAAAATTACATCCCTTTAAGAATACATTATATTAGACCTGTTACTCTTATATAAAATAAAACTTGATTCTCAGATACATACTACTTAAATTTGATTAAAAGAAAGTATGTAATTTAAAATTTTGTTTTTTACTTAGAGACTCTAAAAGAATATATTTGTAAATAAACTTTGAAATATTAAATTGTAATTTTTTATTTTGACAAAGCATCATTTGTTCCTCACCCCATGTCATTTCTATCAGTCACACACCAAAGTCTACCACTGTCAAGTTTTCTCTATATTTTCAGTTTAAGGCCTTTTATTACAAATATGTCATTTTAGTTGATTATATTTTTAATTAACATATATATACTTTTTATATAATTCCATGCCAAAGCATACACTTTGTATTTTTCTCATTACAGTGAAATATTATATATAAAAACACTATGGTCAAATCTTCTTTAGGTATAACATAGTCTGTGCTATTCCAAATAGAGTGATAATTGTGTTTGTTTTTATATATCATTATATATAGTTATGACTAACTTCCAATGCCATCAGGGAAGTTGATATTTTAAGATAGGAGCCATTTGGAACTTTGCATCCAAGCTTAATGACAAAATGTTCCTGGAAAATTTCCAAATTACATCTTTCCTCACAGAACACACCTTATGTGATTTTTAAGTTCAAAATTTCTGGCACTAATTTGTCTAACAAAAAGAAAACATATAGATTTAAAAAAACTATTATTGAAATGTTGCTTAGACTATATCCTGTATAATAGGGATCCAGTGTGAAAAAATAATAAATTTATGAAAGGATATTTGAATGCACAATAAAGAATACTTATTCCTGTGCTTTTATAACTAAGAATGGAACTCCAGATACATTAGAAAATGTCCAAGTAAAGCATCTAAAATACAGTAAGCATGCCAAATTAAAAACATATTGAGATGTTAACGACTAAGAATTCCAAGTATTCTGATCAAGGCATAGAAGTTGCATATATGATTATCACCATTAAAAGTATACAAGACTGGAAGAAAACATAAACAAAAACTGGAAGCTTTTTAATTAAAAGCTTGGCAGGACAATTTTAGTGAAATGAAAAGAATAAGACATTCAATACACCAGAACATCAAAGTTTCTAAGAGAAATAACCTAGAGAAAGTTCTCAGGCTCAATAGAAGAAACTGAAAACAATAATAAAATTATAAGATCCAAAGTTCAGACTACTTTCCACTTACTCATTCCTCTATCAACATTCTGACTCATGAGAGATTCAGTAACCAGAAAAAGTGAGTCATTCCATTTTGTCAGAATAGTCTGTATTACATTGAAACACAAAAAGTGACAGAAATGTCTTTGAAGTATACAGTGATGCACTCTAAATGAGGTTAAATAAATCTTGACATGCTAGATTATTAGAAATAGCAGTGCTAGAGGTGGCATTACATAAAAATTTTGCATTAGGTGCTTTTAAAAAAACCTTCAATTAATTTGACCAACCTAATCAATTTCCTTTATTTCTCAATAACAGGTTTCTAAAGTTCGAAAACAAATAGAATGCAAAAGACTTCAGAATTTGTTTTGAGGGGCATACTACTGGTTCTAAAATTGAGTAACTGTTATTTTCAATACTTGGCTGTCTCGTTCCAGCATTTCTCAGTCTATGCTCTCTTTAATATAATTTTATGTTTTAAACTATCTCATTCTTGGGACAGATTTCTGCATTTCTTTACAATTCCTTCTCATTCTTGTGATTGCAAACACTAAATCATTTCTACATTCTCATGTGACTTTTTAAACTTAGACACTGTAGGCGAGCTTTGGTTTCTCTTCCCCACCCCCCAATCTCCAAAATCCAGTCTGTTATAAAATCTCATAGTCCATCCATTCATTGCCCCTGAAACCAACATCCTTCCTTTGATTTCCACTCTCCTAGTTTAGGGTCTCATTGACATTTGCCTAAAGTCTAAAAGGCTGCCCAAATAGACTCCCAGGTTTCAGTTTCCTCCATTATATTCAAGAAATCTGATCCATCTTAATTAAATCAGCTCTGCTTATATTCCACCCTTCTAACCAAGATCCGTGTTTTCCTTTATATAATTATTAGAATGTATTTAGCATTCTCTGCAATCTAACCAAGATTAGCTAAATTTACCCCTTCCCGTATCCTGAAAACACAGTCTATATTTCAAACCTGCAATATTCCTACAGATAACTTTGTACTTTTCTATATCCATGCCCAAGTTGTTTTCCGCACATATATTTTTCATTATTTTGTGTGTGTGTGTGTGGGGGGTGTATCCTCTATTTCTTAATTAAATGTTATTTCAATCATGATGTCTTTCAAAACCTAATATCAGAATGAATCAACATAGGTCTGGCTTGTTCTTCTTTGAATTCTGATTTCCTTTTGGTTTGGTAAAGTAAGTACAGCATGTATTAAATAAAAGAATGTTTTGTGAATTGATATAAACATAAGTTAACATAAGCTATTTGGTACTCAAATCACCAACTCAGGATGGAATACAAATAATTTTCTATTAACTCTCATCAAAGTTTAAGTTTCATAGAGCAAACCATTATTAAGCTCAACTATTAACGATACTAACCTACACAGCCAATATTTTTAAGTAGCATTCTAACTTTTCTTTGTTAAAAAATGACATTAGCTTTAAAAAGTGAAGTTAATTAAAATGGAAAATGCATAATGATAAAAAGGCCTTATTTTTTAATAATTCTACCATTAATTAACCACAGTTTTTACTTTTAAAAAGATAATCTAGACATGTTTTATATCCATATAAACATGCACATTTAAAAGATAATTTAGCCTATGTTACTAATATTTTCTTTATGACACAATATAGCTATTTTAGTAGCTACTTTGAATTACTCTGAACGTGTTATCAACATTTTCTGAACCAAGACTCTCTGTTTGGACATTAAAGTGATTTTGGATTTTAAAAGCATTATTATAAATAAGGTAGCCATGGAAATTATAGTGCAAACTGAGATGCTTTTGAAAATAAAAATGGTGTGTATTCATATTCACTTTAATTATAAACAATATTATAATGAATAACATAACAAACATTTTTCAGGTAAACCACACCTATTTTTATTGTCACTTCCTAAAGTTTGAACTGCTATGTCAGAGTATAAATTTTTTTTTAAGTCTTCAAACTGCATGTACCTCCAAAGGAGTGTCAGTATGCTATATTCTGTTACCAGCAATAAAAGATAGTAAATGTTCCCTGTACTCTCAACAGGCTGGGGGTAGTTTTCTACAATGTTACAAGTTTAAAAAAGGAATTATGTCACAATGTAAACTTGATTTTCATTTCTTTGTATACTAGTCAGGGAGAACATCCTTTCACATATTATCTTGGCCATTTGTATTTCTTCTGTAAATTTTTAAAAGCCTAGGAAAGTCATGGTTTGTTTTTTATTTAATTTTTTGTTTTGTTTTTTATGGATGATTTCTGGCCACATGAGTGCTTGAAGACAATTGAGAACTACTATAAAGTAGTCACAAACTAATGTGATTTGAGATTTATCTTCAGCAGTACTTAAGGTTGGAAACATAAAAAATATAAAAATTCTTGAAAATATAACATTTAATAACTTACTGATAGGATGATAGGATAATTAAGGGTTATAAGATAAATATAGGGTAATGGGGAAATTTATTTTTTAATTTACTGTTATATAATTTTAATAAAAATAAATGCATTAACAAAAGTTTTTCTGTATACATATTATATATGGTCAGATTGATTCAGTATTTTATATGTCAGAATATGTGCTAATATAATTTTGAGTCAGGTTACAGTAGCTGCATTTGTAAAGAACATTGGTTGATTTACTTTATAATTTGTTATATTTTTTGTAAGAACGTGAGTCAGGAAGTCATCTGCCTTCTGATAAACAAGAACAGAACAGAAAATGTCAATTTTGTGAGCAAGAATGAGTACCAAGCTGTTCCCTAAAGGACAATTGAATTATTTTCAAAAATTATTTGTTGATAGTATGAAATGAATAGATTGTACTCTGACCAAAGAAGCATTTTAAGCTGGAAAAACTAAGCTGAGTTATTGGTAGGAATATCTGTGAGGATTCAGTCAAACTGAGAAACAAATTAATTATAACTTCTCATTATATCAGTGGCTAAACTCTAAAGTTTACTCTGTCTCTTGTATGATATGGATGTCAAAGTCAAAAGTGAATCAGCTAGTTGTAATTATAATTAGGTTTTTACATATTTACATTTTTTAGTATTTGACCTAAATATTATTTGGAGACTAACAGTCTATCTCAAACAGTCCTTTTCCTCTATAATTAGATTAATATTGAGATTCTGTAGTCAGATCGAGTTAAATAGTTACAACAAGTTTTTTTTTTTAACTCAGCTGAATTGCTGTTCAAATCATTGTGATGACTACTAATTGCCTGGGGACAGATATCTAAATAAATGTCAAATTAACCATATAATTATTCTAGCTGAATATGTAATGGAGAGAAACTGAATATATTTTAAATTGAACTATCTTAATTATGTATATTTGTGCCCCATGCCTTTGCAACAATGCAAAGAAAAGGCAAATATAAACATTCCTAAATTGTTTGTGGTCGAAGAACACTGTTCCAAAATATTCTGAGAGGTAATGGAAAAAAGTATTGTCATGGAATATCACATTTTGTTCAACATTGCATTTGCTATAAAATGTCTTGCTGTCATGGACAGTAAAACCAAACTTGATATTCAGAACTATAGCTTTATGAGAGGTAATCAATTAATTCAAATATGATTGAGTTCAATTAAACATGGTTGACACAATTGTGTTAAATACACACATCACTTCTGAGGACATATTACAGTGAGTCTGTTCTTAGTCCTCCTATGTCAAAATATTTTCACATATTCTGTAAATTCAGTAACTTAATAATTAAGTTGCTATTTGTTTTAATTGTTCTACCTGAAGCATTTAGAAAATATCAAATTTTCTCTTTCTGTGGATGTCTTCTTCATCTTTCTAGTGTAATCTGTAAATCTATATAAGTAATTTTTTCTTTTATCCTCGGTATATATTTCAGAATACAATAACCTTAATTATCTTTCTAACATTATTTAGTTATAATGAGAACAGTCAGCTGTCTTATGGATCATCTGTTGGTAACTCAGCTATTTAAGTATCATGTATGACATGTATGACATTGTATGACATCAAAATTTTAGATGGAATCTTAAATTTCTTGTAATACAATAAAGGATTAGGACATACTTAGAAAGTTTGATTCAGAAATGTATTTTGGATAAATTTTGATAAATATATATTGAGGTAAATGAAGATGATATAAATATAGAAACAAAATATTGTTTGGTATTTAAAATGTTGAGAAATGTGCATGTCATATGTATCTTCTGATCATGTGACGTTCATCCTCATTGGAATATTAGTTTCAAATTTCAAATAAGAAACCAAACCATCCAGAACAATAGTTAAATTTCAGTGTTATATTTTGCCCATGATCTTGTTCTCTAATAAATTAGGATATAATCATTCATCTATTATTTACCATACTGTGTTGACCAACTAATATGAGCCAGACTCTTTTTAAGTACTGAGGACACAGCCGTGTACAGAACAGAAACATCATACCTCTTCTCATAGCATTTTTTTGCAGAATGATGATGTCACAGTAAAAAAAAGTACACAGAGTAATGTCACAGCAAGAAAAAACAAAAACAAAACCCCTAAATTACATTAAAAGCTACAAAAGAATAGCAACAAAAAAGCTAGCTCTCAATTAGTTAGGGGTTCTCTGTTGATTAATGACCATTAATAACAAGAATGAGAAGAAATTGTGTGCAAGGCGTTTGCCTCATTGGTTTCAGGTATTTTTCTTATCCTTTCTTGGTTCCACTGTGTTTAACAAGTGGATGGCTGCAGGTTCTACCTGGGACCAGTGAGTGTGTCATACAGAGTGAAGTGAGTCAGAAAGAGAAAAACAAATACGGTATGCTAACACATATATATGGAATCTAAAAAAAAAAGGTCATGAAGAACCTAGGGGCAGGACGGGAATAAAGATGCAGACCTACTAGAGAATGGACTTGAGGACACTTGAGGACACTGGGACAAAGTGAGAGAGTGGCATGGACATATATACACTACCAAATGTAAAACCTATAGCTAGTGGGAAGCAGCCGCATAGCACAGGGAGATCAGCTCTGTGCTTTGTGACCACCTAGAGGGGTGGAATAGGGAGGGCGGGAGGAAGGGTGATGCAAGAGGGAAGAGATACGGGGATATATGTATATGTATAGCTGATTCACTTTGTTATAAAGCAAAAACTAACACACCATTATAAAGCAATTATACTCCAATAAAGATCTTAAAAATAAAAAAAGGCATTGGTTTGTAGGAGATTGGGAGATGGAAGAATGGAAAATCACAGGTATTCTCTTTGTCACTGGTATCTCCAGGAGTTGCTCTATGCTCTGTGTCTCTAGCTGCCAATGGAGAACACATTCCTACAGAGTTCCAGCTCTCTCTAAGCAGCTTCTCATATAGCTGGGGTACATCAGCCCCCAAAAGATCCAGGCTTCTTGGTCCAGTTTCCACATATTTCTCCCATTGTTCCTTTAGCCCATGATTAGTCACTGTCTCCTTGCCAGTATAGGAGTGTTCAAGCCATTCTCTGTCTTGTTAGCTATTCCATCCCACATTACCAATTTCTTATATTGATGTTCTTATTTTAAAATCCTATAGGGTTTTTTTCTGTTTTTCTGAATTAAACCTAAATTTATATTAGTTAAAATACTGATTCTTAGGAAAACCTGTAGAGTAAAAGTGATTCTTAATTTTGTTCAGTGTTAGAGTTTTAATATTTTGCTTCATTTTGTTTTAAAAGTGTAAGAATTCCTAATTTCTTTTGAAATGCCTTTGGTTATAGTAAAGGTTACTTGACTTGCTCCACATTAAAATAACCCTGTGTAAATGGGTGAGTGAAATTTTCATTAAATGGGATCTTGTGGTGGAAATCTCAAGAACTTCTTTCAGACAGAGACACTATATTATGTAACCATAAAATGATAATGAAAAACTTAAAACATGAGGACATATTATAACTTGAAATGCATGCCAGTTATAATTTTATAGGTTTTCTATGGTACAAATTCTGTCTAGACCCTCTTATTTATTGTTTACACTTTTGGCATCTAGTATATTTTTCTCTTTGTGACAAAACGAATAAAGGAAAAGATAAGTGAGGTAATAGATGAGTCCAAAATGAATTGTATGCTCTATATTTTTTGTCTGTTTTAAAGCTACAATTGGGAGATGCAGTTGGTATGAGTACTTTTTATTTTGTTCAGTTTTCCTAATGGCTTTATTTTTTTGTCTGTAGAACTAAACTTTCTTATTTTAGCATTAATATAGACTCTAACAATATATTTTCAGTAATTAGCTATAAGTTAAAATACTAAATCAATGAGAATACCAAAATATGGAAATAAACATTATATTCACCAAAGTGTGACAAGAAAGAAAGGGAGTTAATCAGGATGAAGGATGACTGTTTTCAATCAAGTAGCAAATAGGTGATTGTTTTCTCAGTAAAGGTATATCATTCAAAATTTATTGACCCATACATGATTGGTGGGAATGCAAATTAAGGGTACTTTGGCAACATCTAGTGACATTACACAGTTACATTTTTTTAAATTTAGTAGTCTTACTTCTAAAAGTCAATTCTAAAAACACCTTAAAATATGATAAGCTATTATTAATTTTAGAACTATTAGCAATAACAAAGATGGGAAGCAACCCAAAACGTTCACCAATAAGGGACTAGTCAACAAATGGTGGTGCATCCTCAAGAATGAGTGCTATAAAAAGAAATGAGAGATATCTTTTACATATTACTTTCTCAGTGGTTTTCAACTGGTAGTAATTTTGCCCATGCCCAAAAACATGTCTGAAAACATTTTTGTTTGTTACAACTTGGGGTTCCTACTGACTTTTAGTTGGTAGAGGCCAGGGATGTTGTTAATCATCTCACCATGTAGAGGACAGCCCTGCAAAACAAAGAATTATCCAGCACCAAATGTCAGTAGTGCCAAGGTTGAAAAATCCTTTATTATGGTATTAACACTGGGATAAAACTTTTAAGTAAAAACTATTGTGGGGGAGAATAATATAGTATTTTATCACATACATATATACACACTTTCAAAGTAAAAAAAAATTGACGAACAATTTATAAATTAAAAACATAAAAGCTTTGTTTGGAGGGAGGGCATAGGAAGGGGAAAATAGGCACAAAGCTAGAATTATCTGAATAGTACTTTATTTCATTTAGGTATAAAAGAGCAATCCCCTAAAAACTGAAATAAAAAATCAAGGTCAAATAGTTGTATGATATTTTAGATTTTGCTTATCAGAAATAATTTAGGAAGAGTATGTCTGATGGATTGGGAGAAAATAGAGAAACCATTGGATACCATTATCAAGGAGAGTGCATTATTTTGTTATAGTGTGTTATTGTTGTTTCTATAAAGATTAAATCCAAGTGAAGACATTATAGACACAGAGCTTGATGCTATAAAGTGCATTGGGAAATTTGACAGAGCTAAGATTCTGAGAAATATGGAGGGAATAGAATTAAGAAAGATAGTGACTTTGGGAAGGGAAGAGGAGGAAGTATGCTTCCCCCTCATGTTACAGTGGAGACAAAGAATAAAGACACAAAGGCATTTTGAGGTGGAAAGGCTGGGAATTGAGTAATCAACCGTGTGAGATGAACCCGATTTTTTAGATAATATATTGAAAATGAGGAAATGGGGATTGGATTGTGAATTTGAGGAATGTGAAATGTATGTGGATCCAGGGATATTTTATAAATCAGATTGAAAAAAAAGAAAAAGGAATTTTTAAGTTATGGAAGTTTTTGAAATAGATGATAAGGAAATCTGAATAGTATCACTATGTATTTCTGGCAGTCAGTGTAGAGTATCTACTTAAACTGTATAAAAAGAAAGCTGGAAGTAAGAAGACATTAAATTGTCTTATTTTCCACACTATTCCAATTATGTTTTTAATGTCAACCTCTCTCCGCTCCTTTCTATTTGTTTAGAAAACATTTTATCCAGTTTATATTTATATGAAACAGAAACCCAAGAGCATAAGTATATCAAATATATATTTATATATAGTATAATTATATAGCAATCATGAAAGATAATGTTTATTTCTAGGTGATGAAAATGAGCATATGTTATAGCATTTGTACAAGTGTTTCTCATAAATAGCAAAGTCACAAGAGTTCACAGTACTCCTCCGTTTTTTGAGTTCACCTTATTTGTTAAGGTGCAAGTTAATAATAACTGAGTGTTTGAAAAATTTCCCAGAAAGTTGTTTTTCCAAAGTAAGATGTTCAGTTTAAACTTTAAGTTGTTTTTTGTTGTCGTTGCTGTTTATCACAGCCTGATAATGATGATGCTTGCAAAAAAACACTGAATTAAAACTTGTAATTTTGCCACTAGATAACTAGATGGTATATTTTAAGGAAATTTGAATTAGGGAATGTGTGCAACAATAACTTTATTATCCAATAGTAATGATAACTTTATTCATTAAATTGTTTTATTTCTCCCCAAATTAGCATATTACTACTATGGAATATTTTTAACAAAGATTATTAAATCATCTTCTTATTGTTATATAGTAAAATAACTATTTTCAGATTTTTCATTAAATATTAAACCATACTATTTTGGTTTATAATTTATAGTATATTACCAGGTCTACCCTGGTATATAATTAATAAAAATATTATATGCTAAATACCTATAAAAGCATAAATTTCAGATTTACTAGTTCTTCAAATACTACAAGATATAATTAGATTAATAGTGAAAAATGATTTCCAACCTGATATTATACTTTTAATAATAAGCATTCTCCAGGATAAGTAATTTCAGATTATCATAATAAGAGTCCCTGACCATTTGACATTTATTAACTGAACTGTGTTGCTTAATGTTTTTTTTTTTTTTTTTTTTTGCTTAATGTTTTAAGTCTACTAAAATACTAAGGAAATTGGATAATCAATAATATCTGGGGATATGAAAAATGAAAAAGTTATATAACTGAGTAGTTGTGAAATTTATTAAATATATTACAAACTATAAAATATTAAATGAATTGGCTCAACTAAATTTTAAAGTGTTTTTCAAAATATCTTTATAGAGGTAGAACATTTCTATTCTTATTCAATACCTACTGTGCAGATGTGAGCCATTTGCATAGATACTTTTTACTGTAAAATTGTAGAAAATGCCTTGATATGCAGAAAAAATGATTTGGTAGCTAATATCTAGGAAAATATAAACTACAAGTTATAATACTAACTTGAAAGTATTAATTTTAAAAGAAAATATGGTGTTGGCATTAATCTTTAAAATGGACTTTTAAAAATTTGTTCCTCATTAATTTACATAACCCTGTGCGGATTTCAGCCAAGGTGTGGCCACATTTTTTCCAGTTCCACTCTTTTACAACTGACAAAATGAAATAAAAGTGCTGGGTATAACACAACAAATAAACATAGAGAGACTATGAAGGGTAGAAGTTAAAGAGGGACAGCCTGGAGACTGGGATTGGAGGAATGTCATGAGGGTGAATGTCACTGAATGGGGTTCTGCAGAAGCTTCCAATCCAGATTTTCCAACAGGTAGACACAAAAAGAGCTCCAAGAAAAGTCAGTTCCTCTTAACCATAAGACTGGGAAAAGGGTGTCCTAACAACAACAAACTCTTCTGTCAATACTCATCCTATTCCAATAAAACACCAATGAAAAAACCAACCCTCCTCTCCCAGTGGTTTCAGTGGGGCTGAGAGGGGAAGTGATCTTTCATCCCAATCAGATGGCTAATGAAGCAGGTGGCCTTGCAGCTATACCCCCATTCTGTGGTATCAGTGGAGCCAAGCACAATCTAATCTTCTGTCCTCTCCTGGCAGAAGCAGACAGCACTCCAATTCCCCTGTCAAGATAGTGTCAGTATTGCTGAAGACAGTTGTTCTTCCAACACTTCTTAGTGGAAGCAGGCAGTTCTTCAGATTCCCTTGCCAGGATAGTACCAGTGGGGTCCACTGGAGATCTCAGCCTCTGTGCCACCCATCCTCAACTTGGAAACAGTAAAACTTAATGATCCAGGATGAGGTAGGGCCAGGCACCACTGTACTTCACCAGTCCCCCACTGGTGTCAGGAGGCTCCAATGGGGAGCTGAGACTCCACATTCATTTGGCATCAAAAAAGAATGAAGTGGTGGGATGTGGGGCTAGTTGGACTGCAGTTATATCCCTGCCTTCCCCTCATGTCAAAGGGGCCCGGTGGGGAGCTGAGCTACTGCCCCAATCCTATAGCAATAAAGCATTGTGTACAGGTGGCAAATAAATACATGAAAGATGTTTATCATCTTTAGTTATTAAAGAAACACAAATTAAAACCACAATGTGATATCACTAAAAACCTATCATGATGGCTAAATATAAGAAATGCTGACAACAGCAAATGCTGACAAGGATGTGGAGAAACTGGATCACTCCTACATTGTTGCTGGGGAAATGCAAAATATTATAGTCACTCTGGAAAAGAGTATGACAGTATCTTACAAAACTAAAATGCACTTACCGTACAATCAAGTAATTGCACTCTGGGTCATTTACTCCAAAGAAATGAAAACTTATGTTCATACAAAATCCTGTACACAAATGTTCATAGAAGCTTTATTTGTAGTGGATAAAAGCTAAATGTTTAAATGTCCTTCAATTGATGAATGTATAAACAATCTGTCATACATCTCTACCATGAGAAACAATTCAGAAATAAAAACTATTGCTGCAAAAGATACTATTTGGATGGATCCAAAGAGAAATATCCTGAGTGAAAAAGAATCTCAGAAGTTTAGCTGTATGTGATTACATTCATATACCCTTCTTAAAATAACAAGACTGTAAAGATCGAGAACAGATTAGTGATTGCTAGGGATTAGGGAGGGAGGGCAGAAGTGATGTGGCTGTGACTGTGAAAGTACAGCGCAAACCATCGTTGTAGTGGAATTATTCTGTATGTTGACTGTGATGGTGGTCACACAAATATCCATGTGTTAAAACTACATAGAACTAAATACATACACAAACACACTCACACGTTTGCATGTAAAACTGATGAAAACTGAGTAAGGTGGATGGATTGTATCAACCTCATTTTCTTGGTTGTGATGTTTTACTACACTAATGCAAGATGTTACAGTGGGGGACACTGAGTAAGGGATATATGGAATCTCTCTTGCAATTGTATTTCTTATAAGAGCATGTGAATCTACAGTAAAACAAAAACAGAAACAAGAAAACTTGTGCTTGATTATACATTTAATTTTATTGATTTAAAATTAGATTTTTTATTCTTTAAACATGGTAGCCAGACTTTGCCAGCTTCTAAATAACTTTCTACTACTGTATTTTCCTCATTTGTAAAATGTGGCTAATAGTAATAAGATATATAGAGTAGTATCTCATAAATAAAAAACATACAAAAAAGTTAGCTATCATTGTTTTTTCTATATGTCAAGAGCTATAACGTGGCATTGGTTTTACAAAACTTTAATGCTTTATACTTTGCATTATTACCATTCAGAGTAATGCCTAATATATAATAGACATTGAGTGTGCTTGCATAAACAACAAATGTATGAATGAAAAACATGTTATTTCATTTTTTCTTTTTTGGGTCCTCTAGTATAAATCCTTAGAGCCTCTGATTTAACCCCTTTGGGTTATGACTTTCTGCTAAATTACAAAATATATTTTTATTATGTTGTTGAATACTATGCACTGGGTTCATTTTAGGCCAGTACTTAGAATTGTAGCAATATATACACATGTATATATACTGTACAGCTGTATCTTTAGTATCGATTTATGAATTAAATCCTGCTGTGTTTTTTCTCTCAGTATGTTGTGCTTGATATTCTTAAGATTGAACAATGACTTCTGAATTCTGTGTGGTTAAAGGACTTTTAAATTTACATATCAACTCATTTTGAGCATCTAATGAATATCAGGTGATTTAAAAAATGCACCAACAGGGGCTTCCCTGGTGGTGCAGTGGTTGAGAGTCTGCCTGCCGATGCAGGGGACACGGATTCGTGACCCCTTCCGGGAAGATCCCACATGCCACGGAGCGGCTAGGCCGATGAACCATGGCCGCTGAGCCTGCGCGTCCGGAGCCTGTGCTCCGCAACGGGAGAGGCCACAACAGTGAGAGGCCCGCGTACCACCAAAAAAAAAAAAAAAAAAAAAAAAAATGCACCAACTTTAGTTGTCCCCACATTGCTTTAAGATAAATACTGCTATTTCCACTTGACAACTGAGAAATGTGATGTAGAGAACAGTAAAATAATTAGTGCAATTTCCATACTAAAAAAAGAGGCTGGATTAAACGACTGGTGTGCTGGTAAATGTTTAACAACCAGCTGTCTGGGGTGAGTGAGATGTAGCAGGGAAAGATCCCTGATTTTACAGCATTTGCTGACTTCCCTGCTGCAGATATTCTCATGACAGATTTCAAGCTACCTCACTGAACACTGAGATGGGAAGAGATGTGAACAATGAGTTCTCACAAAATGATACAAGCCAGCTCTAGCACACCAATGAATCAGACCTGCTTCTTTATATCTTGCACCCTTAATTTTGATATGTACAGTTTTTTTTTTATTTTGCCTAAGTCAGTATCCTAAATTCTACATATCTGTTCCTAATAAGTCCAGTCTATCTATCTATCTATCTATCTATCTATCTATCTATCTATCTATCTATGTGTTTAGGTGCACATACATACATGTACTTATACATACACATATGTCTACTTTTGTGACTGCATAATAGGGAAAAAATCTCTAAATATATTTCTTTGGAATCAGAATACATACTTAGGGATTATGCCAAAATACCTTTAACATCATTCACTTCAGAACAGTGAGTGGTGTACTTAAAATGACCCATTAATTTCTTCATTACACTTTTCTTGAGTAATGTTTGCCAGTACGAGGTAATTCTTTGACAAGAACTGTGAAGAGTCTAATAAAAATATTTAGTAAATCAATAGTAATACTTTTAAGTTATTAGTTATTGCCACCCATTGGCAGTAATTTTCTGTTAATGTGATATTTAATTCAACTCATGGTTATTTTTAGAGTTGATTTTTTACCCTGAGAAAAATGCTTCCAAATATTTTGCTAACTTTTCAGCTGATTTTTTTGAAGAAAAAAGTCAATACAACCGTTTCTAGCTCTCCCCAAACTGTCTTGCTCTCTACAAATGTGTGGTTTAATTTTCTGTCTGTCTCTGAGGACTTCTTGTTTCCTGTGAAAAAATAGTGAGAAGTTTTTGTTTTTAAATTCTTTAGCACTAGAAAAATAAAAGCTGTTAACCAACTCTTATTAGCTGTTTAATCACAATGTTTTCCAAGTAATTCTTGGAGTCCAGATATTCCTGTGGTTCCGTGGAGTATGGAGAGACTTACCACATGATGCATTCTGCTTTATTTATTTTTAAATACACCTGAGCCCACTTGAAAATAAATTTGGGTTGCTGACATATAAGTGGTTTAGAGAGTCAAATGAAACTTTTCAGTTTTATTTTCCTTTTTATTTCATGCTTAATTTCCAACACGAGACTGATTAAATATATTTTTTTAATGAAGAAAACATCACTCTGAGGTTCCAAGAAAGCACCAATGAAACAAGAGCATCAACCTTTTCCATTAGTCAATCTTAGTGTAGTAATTTAATATTTACCCCTTTTAAATAGGTCTATAAAAGTTTGTTACTATTAAGGTGTCTTCTTTTAAAATGATTGCCAAGGGCTATATAAAAGACATAAAACCAATGGGACATTTATTTATACTGAACGTAATCTCAGCTAAATAATTAGTCCCTTGTTTCACACTCTGCAGACAAAATTTGCCTACTTATTTTATGACATTTAAAAAATTACAAAATATTGTAGGCATTTGTATGTAAGAATAAATTTTTTCTTGAGGAGGGCTTAGTATTTTTTCAACTAAGGAAACTTTTTTGGAGTAGGGACACTTCCATCCCCTTAACTCAACTGTGATTTGCTGTCAACATTGTATGGGATTCAGAGAAAGAAAGATAAAGTAAAAAGTAAATGTAGCAAAATTGGGGATCTAGGTGAAGAATTCTTAGGGCTCCGTTATACTATATTTGCAACTTTCCTAAGTATAATTTTTTCAAAGTACAGTTCCCTTCAAAATGGAACAGAAATGATATTACAACATGATTCTGCTGTTTGTGTGGCCCTAGCTCTAGCCTTTTGTGATGTGTTGGTAGTAGGTTCAGGTCAGGCATGAGAGGCATGGGCAAAAGAAGAGAGATGTGGACATAGCTAATCCATCAATTTATTGACACAATTCAGAGAAGTTTCTGGGTCAGACATATGAGTAATTTATCAGTTTAAAATGTGTGATAAATTGGGGAATTAATATGGAATTGACAAGAACTAATGAATCCAGGCAAACCTAGTTGTGAAATAGACCGGAGAGAACTAGGCTTCTCACAGAGCAAGCAGAAACCCCTGGAAGGACATCACAGGGCTCAGGAGCTCTGAATTCCAGTCATTACGCTACCCCTGTGCCCAGTTACAATTTTGTTACTTGGGGATATCTTTTGAGAATGTAAGAGCGATTAACTTCTCTAAACATCAATTTCACATCAGTTAAATAAGAATAGCAATACTTAATTAAATGAATTCTGGGAGGATTAAAATAAATAGGTATGCTCATGACCTACCAGAGTCTGTAGGCTCCTAGAAGAGTACTTGTTATATTGAGATAATCTCTAAAAGTCTCAGCATTGCATATGGGAAAACCACAGTGGGTCTTATGTTTCCAAATCCCTTAAATATAAGACACTTTCAAAGGATGTTTTATAGTTTAGCATCTGAACTATTGTTTTATGTTGTCTAAATTTTTATTTCTTGTTTTTATTTTTGGAAACATTCAGAAGCAAAATCGTGGAGTTTAAAAATAAGTCAATGTTTATGGAAGATTTAGGGGAAACCATCATGTCTTTAACCTTTAAATATCTATTTTCAATATGAGATGATAGACTAATGATCTGTCAGCATATGCTCAAGGACTTTCATTTTTATAATATTAGTTTTTAAAAATACTTTGCATATTCAAACTCAGATATTAATATATCTTGAATATATTAACTTTTCTCTTGGGCTTATCGTACTAAACTGTTGTCAAGTTGGAAAATAAAAAGTAACCACTTATAATAATCTATGCACTACAAAGGAAACAGTAGGATTTATTTTAATCAATACTTTATCATATCCTTAATTCATGTTTGCCCTTATAGATTATATTTTACTAAAAATAGTATGTTTACAAAATTTGTCTACTTTCTTTTCTCTCTATGGTCATTGTTATGAAGACTAGATTCATCACAGTTTTAGAGTCTTCTCCTCTAAACATTTCTCTGTATCAGGATAACTAGGAATAATATAAGACATTAGAAAAATAAAAATATAATAACAATACATTTTATGGTTTTATAATTGTACTTATTTTCTGATAGATTCATTGTAACTATAATTATTTAAAACAAGTCAACTTAAATCTGACTCTTCAGGCTCCTATGTGAGTATAATATTCATATCAAAGATATTGACAATTAACTCTCCCCACATGAGGACACTTAGGCATACTGATTTTATTATGTGACAACTATACCCAAATGTTTCCTTTTTTCAATAAAGACGAGGAATTATTACAGAAATAGATACAGCTCTGTCGTTAACACAGATTTCTGTGTATAATCACCACCTATTATCATGACGGTATTTTATGCAGTGAAAAATCTGTGCACAGAATAGACTTGGTTTACCTACTGTCTCAACTGGCAGAAAGGGACACCTACCTGAATAGAAGGGGTATTTGCTCAGAATGTTGTAGAGCTGAATAATTTTTCAAAGGTAGGCAAACAAAACAAAGTAGAGCAAAACTCATATTTCAATTGGTCATGTAATTTATCTTATTAAATATTTGCTGAACTTACTGGGCTAATTGAAATAAACTGATAAGGTAAGAAGTATTACTATCTCCTTTAACTTCACTTAAAATATGTAAGTTAAGGTTAGATTTGCTTAAGAAGGTTAAACTATGATAGTAGTCTTCACTGGGTAATAACATGGAGTGAAAATGTATTGTGTAGCAAAATTTATTTATCATCATTTTACCTGACTTTTATCTATACATTAAAAATACTTAGGTGATCCTATTCTGAAACTATTAACATTTTCTGAACACCAAAATAATTTTAAAATAACAATGATTCCTGAAGGCTTTATAAAAGTTTCATTGTTTACTACAAACCTGGAATAGATTTCAAGTAATGAAATAGGAAGAAAGAATGTAATTTTTTTAGAAAATTGTAGTTTATAACAATTCCCACAGAGTATATTCAGTGAAACTTTCAAGGCGTTTAAAGAGTATGACTAACTTAAATATTCTGAGGACTATCATATTATCAACGAATTTTAATTTTTTAATGGCTTCATTTTGTCAGCAATTCAATGTGTAAACACTGTGTTTTCTAGAGAAAAAGATATATTGAACTACTTAAGGATGTAGTATATTAAATGGAAATCAACATCAATGAAAAGAAATGACATATTTTGTCAGAAGTCAAAACTGAATGAGATGAAGAAGTGTAGAAGTCCAATTTGGGAAATGGAATAGAGAAACTTATAAAAAAATCTTTTAATGTATGATCTTTTTTTGATACAGATGGACCCTCCTTACAAGATTGATTCTGGACAATGTCACACATACACTAAGAGAGTATGAAGTGATTTGTTACCCATATAATGGGGTGTTCTATGGAGAGCTGGGCAGGATCCCAAGCAGATCTGAAAAATATCTTGAAAGAGTAGGGAAAAGATACTGGCTTGGGTTTTATTGTGCTTACTTTGTGCAACTGGGGTGAAGATTTCCACACTGGCTAGGGATGAGTGATTTGAACTTTATGTCAGTGGAACGTGGAGCTTTCTTATTGGTTTGCCCAGATCTGGGGCAAGAGGAGAAGCTGGAGGGGAGGTGCTTGAAATTTGTCAGAATATATCAAATATAGTCAAACTTTTTATTAAAATCTACTTTTGAAATTAGACTGATGACTGAAATGGAGCATGTTTAATTATATTGAATTCAAACTTGTTTAAGTAAGCCATTCTACTGCTCTATAAGACCTGTAGCCTGAGACTGGTAAAGGAGGTGGAAGTTGAGTCCAGCATTATGTAACTTGTAAAGTGAAATGAGTATCTTGATCACCATCAGTAGTGTTTGGAATGTCAAAGGGGATCAGAAATGTCCTATTGAGTTCTTTCAATGTATAGGGACGTGTGTGACCTTGATTTATATTTTGGATGTCTGTGAGACAAAAAGTTCCCAAAGTTCTTTACCTCAGAGTTGATAAGGAATTGTTGTCCTCTCAGTGGTTCACTTGGCTCCATTAGGTCTCTGATCAAAGATCACTTTCTCAGAGGGTTCATCCATGATAGCCCTATCCAGAAAAGCATTCCTTATGCTTGTTACTTTTAAATACCTCCTATTTTTTTCTCTCCCTCTTTATTGCACCTATCACTATCTAGTATTATATCATACATATTTTAAATTATTTGATTTCCCCAAACAGTAAACTCCATGAACCGAGAAATTTTATTTTGTCACTTTTATATTCTTGGCTTATAGACTCTGGAGATTAATGAATGCCATTTAATTAATAAATCTGTGAGGGCCTAATTCAATTTGAGCAATGAGAGAATTGAGTATTGCAGGGGGTTTCAGAGAAAGAAGACATGGGAAGTGATTCTCTCTTTCTGATTGGACATCAACAGGGAACTATATTAACCTAACTGCCATTGGCATCTATTTTATGAATAAAAGGGGAAAGAAACATCTTCCAATATAATGGGTACTAGTCAGGCAGGCAAATGAATAAAAAGAACCTTGTTCCATACGTCATCATTGAGCCTAAGGGTCAGTTCAAACACCTTCCCTTCAACATAAATGGGGTAATTATAACATATTTCTTTTTAGTAGCTGAAATCATCCTAATAGGAGATAGTAACACCTCAGTAACATATACAAAAAGAATGTTGTAAGAAGCAATAATTGATACAAATTATTTTACTAACTTGCATATTACAATATATATAATATATATTATAATATGCAAGTTAGCAATATATATTAATATATATATAATCATGTATTAAGAGCCTGTACAACAGAACAAAAAAATACAAGTATAGGAAAATGTACCATATTTATAACTTTAGAAATTTATATAAATTTTTCTATAAACTTATTCTGCTGCATAAGTGCTTATTCGTTTCATCATCAGGAGCATGTTTTATGATTGAGAAAAATGTATCATTTAAATACTATTTTTCTATAGTCAGTCATTATTATTATATCTAATATACTTTATAGAGGTTTATTGTATAGCTCCAGATTTCATCTATTTTTATTTTAAATAAGTGTACCTTTGGCTATATAAGTGGAATTTAAATTAATTAATGTAGATTATCTAAAACATCAGTCATGATAGATCTAAATTTTTTGATATAGTAGCTTATACAAATTCAAATTGTAGCCTATTTGTTGCACAGAGGGACTATAAATATACTGATGGAAGTAAGCTACCAATTTCTTCCTATCATAAGTTTTTTTTCAGATTTTTAGTTAAATATTTCAACCAAAAGAATCTAGGCATTTCTGTATGCTTAGGGGTATCCCTGTAGTGAAGGGGAAAAGTTGAATACATATATTTAGTGTTCATAGTTATTTTCTAGACCAAATTTTACTTATTTGTTTTATACTAAATTAACTAGATATTTTCCAATGGCCTCTACAAGAATATTTTGAAATTCTTTTTTATATCCTACTACTTTACCTACTGAGACTTTTTTCTTAATCATTCAGAAATGATTGTGGTCAGCATCTTCTAACTGTGTTTTTGGCATTTGATTAAAAAAGCAAACCTAATTAATATTAAACTGATTTATCTTAGGAGAAAGAGGAACATATAGTGAAATTAATATTCTACCTCTGATATTTTCAAAAAAATTATAATTGAAAACTTTCCTTCACATTTACTTGCATAGAAAAGTACTATTGTATATGTTAATAACATTTTTTTTGCATCTTTATTGGAGTATAATTTATTTACAATGGTGTGTTAGTTTCTGCTTTATAACAAAGTGAATCAGTTATACATATGTTCCCATATCTCTTCCCTCTTGCATCTCTCTCCCTCCCACCCTCCCTATCCCACCCATCTAGGTGGTCACAAAGCACTGAGCTGATCTCCCTTTGCTATGTGGCTGCTTCCCACTAGCTATCTGTTTTACGTTTGGTAGTGTATATATGTCCATGCCACTCTCTCACTTTGTCACAGCTTACCCTTCCCCTTCTCCATATCCTCAAGTCCATTCTCTAGTAGGTCTGTGTCTTTATTCCCGTCTTACCCCTAGGTTCTTCATGACATTTTTTTTTCTTAGATTCCATATATATGTGTTAGCATATGGTATTTGTCTTTCTCTGACTAGCTTCACTCTGTATGACAGACTCTAGGTCCATCCACCTCACTACAAATAACTCCATTTCATTTCTTTTTATGGCTGAGTAATATTCCATTGTATATATGTGCCACATCTTCTTTATCCATTCATCCGATGATGGACACTTAGGTTATTTCCATCTCCTGGTTATTGTAAATAGAGCTGGAATGAACATTTTGGTACATGACTCTATTTGAATTATGGTATTCTCAGGGTATATGCCCAGTAATGGGATTGCAGGGTCATATGGTAGTTCTATTTGTAGTTTTTTAAGGAACCTCCATACTGTTCTCCATAGTGGCTGTACCAATTCACATTCCCACCAGCAGTGCAAGGGTGTTCCCTTTTCTCCACACCTTCTCCAGCATTTATTGTTTCTAGATTTTTTGATGATGGCCATTCTGACCGGTGTGAGATGATATCTCATTGTAGATTTGATTTGCATTTCTCTAATGATTAATGAAGTTGAGCATTCTTTCATGTGTTTGTTGGCAATCTGTATATCTTCTTTGGAGAAATGTCCATTTAGGTCTTCTGCCCATTTTTGGATTGGGTTGTTTGTTTTTTTGTTATTGAGCTGCATGAGCTGCTTGTAAATTTTGGAGATTAATCTTTATCAGTTGCTTCATTTGCAAATATTTTCTCCCATTCTGAGGGTTGTCTTTTGGTCTTGTTTATGGTTTCCTTTGCTCTGCAAAAGCTTTTAAGTTTCATTAGGTCCAATTTGTTTATTTTTGTTTTTATTTCCATTTCTCTAGGAGGTGGGTCAAAAAGGATCTTGCTGTGATTTATGTCATAGAGTGTTCTGCCTACATTTTTCTGTAAGAGTTTGATAGTTTCTGGCCTTACATTTAGTTCTTTAATCTATTTTGAGCTTATTTTTGTGTATGGTGTTAGGGAATGATCTATTCTCATACTTTTACATGTACCTGTCCAGGTTTCCCAGCACCATTTATTGAAGAGGCTGTTCTTTCTCCATTGTACATTCCTGCCTCCTTTATCAAAGATAAGGTGACCATATGTGCGTGGGTTTATCTCTGGGCTTTCTATCCTGTTCCATTGATCTATCTTTCTGTTTTTGTGCCAGTACCATACTGTATTGATTACTGTAGCTTTGTAGTATAGTCTGAAGTCAGAGAGCCTGATTCCTCCAGCTCCATTTTTCGTTCTCAAGACTGCTTTGGCTATTCGGGGTCTTTTGTGTTTCCATACAAATTGTGAATTTTTTTGTTCTAGTTCTCTGAAAAATGCCAGTGGTAGTTTGATAGGGATTGCATTGAATCTGTAGATTGCTTTGGATAGTAGAGTCATTTTCACAATATTGATTCTTCCAATCCAAGAATCATCTTTAATTTCTTTCTTCAGTGTCTTATAATTTTCTGCATACAGGTCTTTTGTCTCCTTAGGTAGGTTTATTCCTAGATACTTTATTCTTTTTGTTGCAATGGTAAATGGGAGTGTTTTCTTGATTTCACTTTCACATTTTTCATCATTAGTATATAGGAATGCCAGTGATTTCTGTGCATTAATTTTGTATCCTGCTACTTTACCAAATTCATTGATTAGCTCTAGTAGTTTTCTAGTAGCTTCTGTAGAATTCTCTTTGTATAGTATCATGTCATCTGCAAACAGTGACAGCTTTACTTTTTCTTTTCCAATTTGGATTCCTTTTATTTCCTTTTCTTCTCTGATTGCTGTGGCTAAAACTTCCAAAACTATGTTGAATAAGAGTGGTGAGAGTGAGAAACTGTATTGTTCCTGATCTTAGTGGAAGTGCTTTCAGTTTTTCACCATTGAGGATGATATTGGCTGTGGGTTTGTCATATATGGCCTTTATTATGTTGAGGAAAGTTTCCTCTATGCCTACTTTCTGCAAGGTTTTTATCATGAATGGGTGTTTAATTTTGTCAAAATCTTTCTCTGCATCTATTGAGATGTTCATATGGTTTTTCTCCTTCAATTTGTTAATATGGTATGTCATGTTGATTGATTTGCATATATTGAAGAATCCTTGCATTCCTGGAATAAACCCCACTTGATCATGGTGTATGATCCTTTTAATGTGCTGTTGGATTCTGTTTGCTAGTATTTTGTTGAGGATTTTCGCATTTATGTTCATCAGTGATATTGGCCTGTCGTTTTCTTTCTTTGTGACATCCTTGTCTGGTTTTGGTATCAGGGTGATGGTGGCCTCGTAGAATGAGTTTGGGAGCGTTCCTCCCTCTGCTATATTTTGGAAGAGTTTGAGAAGGATCGGTGTTAGCTCTTCTCTAAATGTTTGATAGAATTCGCCTGTGAAGCCATCTGGTCCTGGGCTTCTGTTTGTTGCAAGATTTTTAATCACAGTTAAATGTCAGTGCTTGTGATTGTTCTGTTCATATTTTCTATTTCTTCCTGATTCACTCTTGGCAGGTTGTGCATTTCTAAGAATTTGTCCATTTCTTCCAGGTTGTCCATTTTATTGGCATAGAGTTGCTTGTAGTAACCTCTCATGATCTTTTGTATTTCTGCAGTGTCAGTCGTTACTTCTCCTTTTTCATTTCTAATTCTATTGATTTGAGCCTTCTCCCTTTTTTTCTTGATGAGTCTTGCTAATGGTTTATCAATTTTGTTTATCTTCTCAAAGAACCAGCGTTTTGTTTTATTGATCTTTGCTATCGTTTCCTTCATTTCTTTTTCATTTATTTCTGATCTGAACTTTATGATTTCTTTCCTTCTGCTAACTTTGGGGTTTTCTTGTTCTTCTTTCTCTATTTGCTTTAGGTGGAAGGTTAGGTTGTTTATTCGAAATGCTTCCTGTTTCTTAAGGTAGGATTGTATTGCTATGATTTTCCCTCTTAGAACTGCTTTTGCTGCATCCCATAGGTTTTGGGTCATTGTGTCTCCATTGTCATTTGTTTCTAGGTATTTTTTGATTTCCTCTTTGATTTCTTCAGTGATCACTTCGTTGTTAAGTAGTGTATTGTTTAGCCTCCATGTGTTTGTATTTTTTACAGATCTTTTCCTGTAATTGATATCTAGTCTCATGGTGTTGTGGTCGGAAAAGATACTTGATACAATTTCAATTTTTTTAAATTTACCAAGGCTTGATTTGTTACCCTAGATATGATCTATCCTAGAGAATGTTCCATGAGCACTTGAGAAAAATGTGTATTCTGTTGTTTTGGGATGGAATGTCCTATAAATATCAATTAAGTCCATCTTGTTTAATGTATCATTTAAAGCTTGTGTTTCCTTATTTATTTTCATTTTGAATGATCTGTCCATGGGTGAAAGTGGGGTGTTAAAGTCCCCTACTATGAATGTGTTACTGTCAATTTCCCCTTTTATGGCTGTTAGTATTTGCCTTATGTATTGAGGTGCTCCTATGTTGCATTAATAAACATTTACTATTGTTATATCTTCTTCTTGGATCGACCCCTTAATCATTATGTAGTGTCCTTCTTTGTCTCTTGTAATCATCTTTATTTTAAAGTCTGTTTTGTCTGATATGGGAATTGCTACTCCAGCTTTCTTTGGGTTTCCATTTGCATGGAATATCTTTTTCCATCCCCTTACTTTCAGTCTGTATGTGTCTCTAGGTCTGAAGTGGGTCTCTTGTAGACAGCATATATATGGGTCTTGTTTTTGTATCTTTTCAGCCGGTCTGTGTCTTTTGGTGGGAGCATTTAATCCATTTACATTTAAGGTAATTATCAATATCTATGTTACTATTCCCATTTTCTTAATTGTTTTGGGTTTTTTATTGTAGGTCTTTTCCTTCTTTTGTGTTTCTTGCCTAGAGTAGTTCCTTTAGCATTTGTTGTAAAGCTGGTTTGGTGATACTGAACTCTCTCAGCTTTTGCTTGTCTATAAAGATTTAAATTTCTCCATCAAATCTGAGTGAGATCCTTGCTGCTAGAGTAATCTTGGTTGTAGGTTCTTCTCCTTCATCACTTTAAATATGTCCTGCCAGTCCCTTCTGGCTTGCAGAGTTTCTGCTGAAAGATCAGCTGTTAACCTTAACCCCTTGTGTTATTTGTTCTTCCCTTGCTGCTTTTAATATGTTTTCTTTGTATTTAATTTTTGACAGTTTGAATAATATATGTCTTGGCGTGTTTCTCCTTGGATTTATCCTGTATGGGACTCTCTGTGCTTCCTGGACTTGATTAACTATTTCCTTTTCCATATTAGGGAAGTTTTCAACTATAATCTCTTCAAATATTTTCTCAGTCCCTTTCTTTTTCTCTTCTTCTGGAACCCCTATAATTCGAATGTTGGATGCATTTAATGTTTTCCCAGAGTTCTCTGAGACTGTCCTCAGTTCTTTTCATTCTTTTTTCTTAGTTTGCTCTGCAGTGGTTATTTCCACTATTTTATCTTCCAGGTTACTTATCCGTTCTTCTGCCTCAGTTATTCTGCTATTGATCCCATCTAGAGTATTTTTAATTTTATTTATTGTGTTGTTCATCGTTGCTTGTTTCATCTTTAGTTCTTCTAGGTCCTTGTTAAATGTTTCTTGCATTTTCTCTATTCTATTTACAAGATTTTGGATCATCTTTACTATCATTATTCTGAATTCTTTTTTAGGTAGACTGCCTATTTCCTCTTCATTTGTTAGGTCTGGTGGGTTTTTATCTTGCTCCTTCTTCTGCTGTGTGTTTTTCTGTCTTCTCATTTTGCTTATCTTACTGTGTTTGTGGTCTCCTTTTTGCAGGCTGCAGGTTTGTAGTTCCCGTTGTTTTTGGTGTCTGTCCGCAGTGGCTAAAATTGGTTCAGTGGGTTGTGTAGGCTTCCTGGTGGAGGGGACTAGTGCCTGTGTTCTGGTGGATGAGGCTGGATCTTGTCTTTCTGGTAGGGAGGTCCACGTCTGGTGGTATGTTTTGGGGTGTCTGTGGACTTACTATGATTTCAGGCAGCCTCTCTGCTAATGGGTGGTGTTGTGTTCCTGTCTTGCTAGTTGTTTGGCATAGGGTGTCCAGCACTGTAGCTTGCTAGTCGTTGAGTGAAGCTGGGTGGTGGTGTTGAGATGGAGATCTCTGGGAGATTTTCACCATTTGACATTATGTGGAGATTGGAGGTCTCTTGTGGACCAGTGTCCTGAAGTTGGCTCTCCCACCTCAGAGGCACAGCATTGACTCCTGGCTGGAGCACCAAGAGCCTTTCATCCACATGGCTCTGAATAAAAGGGAGAAAAAGTAGAAAGAAAGAGATAAAGGGAGAAAGGGAGAAAGAGAGAGAGAGAGAGAAAGAAAAAGAAAGAAAGAAGATAAAATAAAATAAAGTAAGATAAAATAAAGTTATTAAAATAAAAAATAAGTATTAAGAAAAAATTTTTTTGAAGAAAAAAAAAAGACGGATAGAACCCTAGGACAAATGGTGAAAGCAAAGCTATAGAGACAAAATCTCACACAGAAGCATACACATGCACACTCACAAAAAGAGGAAAAGGGGGAAAAAATAATAAATCTTGCTCTCAAAGTCCACCTCCTCAATTTGGGATGATTCGTTGTCTATTCATGTATTCCACAGATGCAGGGTACATCAAGTTGATTGTGGAGATTTAATCCGCTGCTTCTGAGGCAGCTGGGAGAGATTTCCCTTTCTCTTCTTTGTTCGCACAGCTCCAGGGGCTCAGCTTTGGATTTGGCCCTGTCTCTGCATGTAGGTCGCTGGAGGGCGTCTCTTCTTAGCTCAGACAGGACAGGGTTAAAGGAGCAGCTGACTTGGGGGCTCTGGCTCACTCAGGCCGCGGTAGGGAGGGGTACGGATGTGGGGCGAGCCTGAGGCAGTAGAAGCCGGCGTGACGTTGCACCAGCCTGCAGCGCACCGTGTGTTCTCCCGGGGAAGTTGTCCCTGATTCCCGGGACCCTGGCAGATGGCAGGCTGCACAGGCTCCCCGGAAGGGAGGTGTGGATAGTGACCTGTGCTCGCACACAGGCTTCTTGGTGGCGGCAACAGCAGCCTTAGCGTCTCATGGCCATCTCTGGGGTCCGCGCTGTTAGCCGCAGCTCGCGCCTGTCTCTGGAGCTCCTTTAAGCAGCGCTCTTAATCTCCTCTCCTCGCGCACCAGGAAACAAAGAGGGAAGAAAAGTCTCTTGCCTCTTAGGCAGGCCCAGACTTTCCCCCCGGACTCCCTCCCGGCTAGCCGTGGTGCACTAACCCCTTCAGCCTGTGTTCACGCCGCCAGTCCTCTCCCTGCGCTCAGACCAAAGCCTGAGCCTCAGCTCCCAGCCCCACCCTCCCCAGCGGGTGAGCAGACAATCCTCTTGGGCTGGTGAGTGCCGGTCGGCACCGATCCTCTGTGTGGGAATCTCTCCGCTTTGCCCTCCACACCCCTGTTGCTGCGATCTCCTCCGCGGCTCCGAAGCTTCCCCCCTCCACCACCCGCAGTCTCCACCCGCGAAGGGGCTTCCTAGTGTATGGAAACCTTTCCTCCTTCACAGCTCCCTCCCACTGGTGCAGGTCCCGTCCCTATTCTTTTGTCTCTGTTTATTCTTTTTTCTTTTGCCCTACCCAGATATGTGGGGAGTTTCTTGCCTTTTGGGACGTCTGAGGTCTTCTGCCAGCCTTTAGTAGGTGTTCTGTAGGAGTTGTTCCACGTGTAGATGTATTTCTGGTGTATCTGTGGGGAGGAAGGTGATCTCCGCGTCTTACTCTTTCGCCACCTTCCCCCTCTCCTGAAGCACAAGTACAATAGTGCTATAGTCTTTCTGATAGCTTTTCTATCTTCACCAAGTCTCTGGAAATTTTCCTGTGCTGCTCTGTGTCATAGGCAACTGCATTTCCAGAGCAACCTTGCCCTCTGGCTTCTGGGAAGATTTGGCCAGTGGAGAGGCACTATGGCGCAGGAGGGCTCCCCAGCTCCTACTCCCTGAATCCTCCTCCTCCTCCTCCTCCCCACCTCCTCTTTCTCTCTCCCTCAGTCTCTGCCGGGCGCTCGTGGTGCCAGCCGGGCCGGACCCGACCAGAGAGAGAACAGGGTCTAATAACATTTTTAAATGGTGTAAGATTTTTCAATCATTTTGAATTGAAAATTTTGAATCAATTTTGTTAGTTGAATTTAAAAATAAGAGGAAAAAAATAAGTGTAATATCTTATGTAAATTCTAACTTAAGTACTTATCTAAAAATTAGTTTTAATGTTTTATGTTCAAAATTAGATTATATTAAACTTTAAAGATTATTTTCACCTGTAACTACTTTTATTTCATATAAGGGATTGATGTTGCTAACAGAAATATATTGCAAGTATGTATTATATATTATTATACGTTATATATAATAATAATATGCAATATATTATATGTAAATGGTTTATTTTTAAATTAAAGGCCAATTTTCAATTCTCCAAAATATCTAGATCTAATATATATACATTTAGCCTCAAAATAAACTTAAAAAAATACTGAGTATAATAGGAAGTACAAAGAAACGTTTTTTTTCCTTTTATTTATATAAACCAGGATTTTTAGATCACTTAAATGTTAGCTTGATAGATATCAATGACTACTATATATTTATGATGGCTATTAATAATTATGGCACAGAATATACCATTATATTAATTTTCCAATGAAAGAACTGAGCAAAATTTTAAAAAAGATGTGTAGAAGATATATTCACAATTTTCTCATATTTTATGTTGTTTTCCAAAACAAAATTACAAGCACTGAATGTCAATTATGCTTAACATATATTCAACACTTGATATTTTTGTGGTTGTTGTTTTAGATATTCAGCATTTGGTTAAAAATGTATGTCTTTCAGGACCTCTACTAGGTCTAGGGAAAGCAAAAATGAATAATAAAATATTTGCTTTCAATTTTCTTAGTTAAGTAACAACAGACTATTGCATGTTATACAGATTTAGCTGTATCCTGCATACTTTCATAGTTAACATTTCATTATCATTTTTGCTAAAATATTTTAAAATTTCCCTTGAAATTTTTTGACACATTGTTTATGTAGAAATTAGTTATTGAGTTTCTAAACATTAGAGGATTTTCTAGATATCTTTGTGTGACTGATTTCTAATTTAATTCTATTATGGTCTCAGATTATGCATTATATAAATCATATTTAAAAAATGTTTTGAAGATTCTGTTGTAACTCAGAGTATGGCATCTTGATGAACGTTCCATGTGTTCTTGAGATGAATGTGTATTCTGCAGTTGTTGGGTAGAACATTCTATAAATACCAGTTAGGTCAAAGTTGTTAATAATGTTGTTCCCATCATCTATATCTTCACTGACTTTCTCCTTAATTTTTCTATCAATTACTGAGAGATGAGTGTTGAAGTCTCAAACCATCAGATTTTACCTCCTGTATTTTGAACCTCTGTTTTTTGGTGTATGCACATCAAGCCTTGCGTTTTTTGTTTTTTTGGGGTTTTTTTTGAAAAATGAACCCTTTAATATCATGTACTGTTCCTCTATATCCTTATATTAGTCCTTGTTCTGATGTCTGTGTTGTCTGAAATTAATATACCTAACCTAGCTTTGTTTCGGTTAGTGTATGTTTTATTCCATGTCATTTCTTTTCACATATTGAAGTATTTATAGTTAAACTGTTTCCTTATAGATAGCAGATCACGTCTTACCTTTTTATTCAGTCTATTATTGGCTTTTAATTTTTTAATGATGTGTTTAAAACATTCACAAAAATGATTATGGATATGTTTTGATTAAAATCTATTATCTCATTATATTTGTGTTGTTTCTGTTTTTCTTCTTTGTGCATTTTTTATAATTCCACTTATATTCTCCATTAACAATATATAATTACAAAATATAATTTAAATAATGTTGACTGACTACTCAAATAATATTGTATCACTTCATGTGTGATATAAGAAACTTAGATTATTTCCAGTTTATCTCTTTTGTAATCTGTGGCATTTTGTCAAAATTTTCTCATTTGCATATTCTATAAACACATAATATATTGTTAATTTTTTGCTTCTAGAAGAGTTACAATGAGAAAACATATTTATACTTTTTCTTAATTTAATTTCCAGTGCTCTTCATTTTCTTTGTATAGATTTACATTTCCTACTGTATTATATTCCTATTGTCTAAAAATTTTTCTTTAACATTCTTGAAATGTAGGAGTGCTGGAAAAGAATTCCTTCAGTCTTTAGATGTCCTTCACTAACAAAAGTATTATTGTTGAGTATAGAATGTTGAGTTGGCTTTTTTTTTCTTTCAGCACTTTAAAAATGTCACTTCATTGTCTTCTTACTTTCATGGTTTCTGATAAGAAGACTTCTGTAATTCATATCCTTGTTTTTTTCATATTAATGTGTCTTACTCTGCCAGCCTTCAGGATTTTTGCTTCTCTTTAGCATTCTGAAATTTGAACATGACATGCCTGGGTTATTTTTTATTTTTAAAATTTATTTATTGTTTATTTTAGTATTTATTCATTCTCCTGTTTCCTGAGCTCTTGAATTTGTGGTTTGGTTTCTGTTACTACTTTTAGAAAATTATTAGCTATTATATATTTAAAGTTTACTTTTCCATGAACCCAGAAAGTTCTCTTTCTAGATTTCCAATAACACATATGTTAGACCATTATGTATATTTTTACATATCTTGTATTTTCTTTTCCATATTTTTCACTCTTTTAGTGCTTTAGTTTCAGTGATTTTTCTTGATGTATATTATAGCTTAATGCTACTCTTTTCAGCTATATTGAGTTTACTGATAAGCACTTCAGAAGGCATCTTCATCTATGTTTACTGTACTTTTGTTCTTAGCACTTCATTGGAATCCTTCTTAGAGTTATTATCTATTTGCCGAAACTACCTATTGGATCTTGCAAGTTATCTACCATTTCAATCACAGTCTTTAACATTGCTATCTAAAATTCTGTGTCACAGAGGTCCACTTTTGTCCATATCTATGTCAGTTCTGATGATTCCTTTGTCTCTCCACACTGTGATTTGTGTTTCTTTTTTATATGTATTGTAAACATCTTGTTGAAAGCTAGACTTGCTTTATTGGACAGTAAATAAAGAAAATATGTTTATGCTTGGATGTCAGTATATCTTTCCTGAGGTCTTTAGTGTGAATTTGTGTTACTCTCTTAGGAATTGGAGTGTTGAAAATTTGCTTCCTATTTGAGTCTCCCTACTTATCTTAGAGATTCCCCTTTATGGTGTTCTCAAGGGAGAACTTCTTCTTGCAGCTCTCCCACCAGACACATGTTAGGCTGGTAGTGAGGGACAAAGGAGGGGGCATTCTTTGACATTCTTATTAAACCTCAATTTTATTTAAGTCACTAGAACTTAGTTCTGGAGAGTGTAACCTTCACAAGCTTTCCTGCCCCTCCTCCACAAGTAATGCTGGGACTAGCTCCTAATACAGCCCTTCCTGCAGTGTTAGAGCCTGTTCCCATCAACTAGCTGCAGGTTTTCACTAGTGAACTCAGGTTAAACATTTTGACTGCTCCTTTTCTTCTTCCTCAGCCTGCACCATATAGGAAGCTTTCTTGGGATTCTCTTTGAACTTCCCTGTGAGTGCCTCATGGGGAAGGGAGGAAGTCCCTCATGGAATTCATGGAGGAAAAGCCTATTTAGAGGTACAAACTCCCTTAAGTTTGTATACTTCACACTTTCATGCTAGCCCATACTCACTCAGTCTTTCGCAATTCTTTATAAAATCCCTAGCTGGATATTCTTACTGGCTTATATATTGTCCAGTTGTGTCTATCCTTTGGAAGTAAATGCTTAGATCCTGTTTTTTCTGTAGATGCCTGTATCTCTCCAGATTTCGGATTACTTGTTTTTCCTTTGATCTTGGTTGTCTGCTGGCTTGAGGAAAAGTTGTTAATTTGCAGGCTTTAAATTTTTTTCATATGTCTAACCTGGATGACTTGGCAAAAGACAAAGGAAAATTGTGTGTGTGTGTGGCTGCTGTTCTATGGGTTTTATTATATTCCTTTAAGTGAATGCTGCCCTCATTTCAATAAATTTAACTAAGTTAATGATAATGTTATTCTAATAGAAACATGTGATACTATATACAATCATCTGAATCAGTAAGCTATATATAGGCTTTTTAAACAATGTCACCATAAAAGTTCTTAATAATTCAATGAATTAAATTCAAATATATTTAAGCATATAACCTCACCAATTAATGTGACTTTAAAAAAATATATTGTTTTATATTTATTTCACTTTTAGTTATTCTTTTAAAAAATCAATAATCATTTAAAAATGAATTTGCTCCATTCATTTAAAATATTCATATTTTAAATCCAGTTAAATTCATTTACCTATTTACTTTAAAGTAATATTATTACTAGCAGATATAGGTTAATGATACATTAGCACATTTTATTTGTTGATTTCAATAAAGTAATATCTTTCATATATTTCAGCCAAATATCTAAAAACATTTATTTGTTTTTATACACACAATGCAGAGAATAACTGTACCTTTTAGATCCTGTGAATTCAAAGCTAAATTTGATTTTGTGGAAATGCAAAAGTTGGTAATGAAATTTGAACTTCCTGAGAGAAAGTTGATATATTATTATTACTAAATAAAATATTTTTTATCAAAATTGTATTACTTTCAAATTTTCAAACAAAAACATCTTTTTCTAATGACCATTTTTCTTTAAATTAAGCAAATCATATCCCCCTACCCTGTTTATCCCAATTCTCTTTTCTGTATCATTCATAGTTTTTGTTTCACCTCCCACTTCTCTCTTTATATGAAGTAAGAAACGGTTTTCCCATAGTGATTTTTAGTTTTTTTAATTAATTTATTCTTCAGCAGTGTTAGTATTATTCTTTTACAGTTATTTTTTCTGTCCTGCTATCTTATAGAAATACTAAGAGTGTTCTTTCATCATTTCTCTTCTCTAAGCATGTTTTTATTATTTTAATTTCTTGAAAGAGCTGCAATTTTAAAATCACCAAATCATCTTATTCTTTGTCTGACCTATAAGTATCTCATGCTGAGTTGCTCAAATTAAGAAACATCATGAATTTTTCCATCCCTTAAATCATTTATTTGTTTATTTTTGGTAACTATGTAAACTGTGAATCCCGATAATATGAGTTTCTCATAATACATGAAACCTTACTTGTGAGACTGGAAGAGGATAAAATGCTTTTCTTATATTGGTCAATTTGAAAAACTTTATGAGTGAGTGACTATTACCGGATCTCCATGACATAAGGGATAAATTGATGCCTTAATCATGATTTTACTATTATTATTTGCCATGTGTCATATACTGAGAAGGACACTGAGGTATCTGAGACATCCGCACTTAGGCTGGAATAATTTTATTTGATACACTATTTTCTAGAGATTCTAGACAGACGTTATTGAAACATGGCATATTTTATGAATGGTTACTTAGAGAATTATCCCAATGATTACATGAAAAGCATAGTTTTTAGATGTCAAAATAAACCAGTTTCACATAAAAATCTAATTAAAATTCTTTTACTTAGCTAAGGATAGAAGTGTCTATGAGAAACAGTTCCACTGGCAACATGGTTAATTTTACTCAATTTTCAGACACTGAAATAACACTTTTATAACACTGAGATAATTTCAGAGTGATTACAGTAATTTTTATTTGGCAACAAGTAGGTCACCATCATATGTAAATAAATGTCAATAAATCTCTATAAATAATAAATTCAACAGAATATTTCTTTATAGAATATTTATTTTATAACAATCTATATAAACTGTACTTAATTGGGGATGTGAACTAATATTGATTGAGCCCTTCAAGATGCAAGGCATTTTAAAAAAATGAATTTTTGTATGTGTTATTCAAACTGTTCAAAACTATCTTGCACATATATTATTATGTATATTTAAAGACAGTTCTATTACCTCCAAAAATATAAAGTCATTTACCCAAGCCACATAAGAAACAGGATTATGATTCACAGGTTTACTCGGGAATGAAGATCACTAAGCCAAGCTAACTTTCATCAATAACTCTCAATCTTGACTGAATATTTTTATCACAGGGGGAGGAGTTAAAATGCCCAAGTTTTGGCCCTGATAGTATGATTTATTTTGTATGGGATGGGATGTATTGGATATCTATGTTTTTTAATATCTCTGCTGGATGATTCTAAAGGAGAGCCACATTATATATTTAATGCTCTATGCTGTATTCACAAATACTGATTTTTAAATGCAAACAATTGAATTTTTACAAATTGAAAATCATGTGGATTTCTAATTTTATACACGTCAGAAGTTTGATTAGTACTTTGTATTCCTCACCTAAAATTAATAATTATCTCTGATATCAGAAACTTGATTCTAGAGTGCTGAGAAATCTCCCCAAGTTGACCATATCCTTTAGGGTTATCAGTTCATCTTTCTAATAAAATCTGAAGGTCACTAGTACTTACCTTCCTATATTTCTATTGACAAAGTATTTGCATAAGTACAGTAAATAAAAGTAAGTGAAAAAATAACAGCTTATTCATGCCTGTGTTTTTGCTTAGTAGATTTTGTTTAACAATTTTGTTAGATCTTTGGTTGCCTAACCAAAGATTTATATATGTATAGTTCTATTTCTGAAATCTCTATTTTATTCCATTGATCTATTTGATCTATTTGTCTAGCATTAGAAATGGTAAATTGGGTAAAAACATTTTATTACTTAAATCTCTTTAAAGTATAATTGATTTAAATGAAAACACAGCAATGTGTTTTGTGGTCTATACAAAAATATAATAAAAATGTCTGACATTTATCTTAATATCATAAAGTCTGGAGGATTGAAATGGAAGTATACTGTTTTAAGGTTCTTATGCTATTTGTGAAGCAGTGTAATATCATTTGAAGATATACTTTAATAAAGTTACATACGCTAAACGAAAAATGAACCCTAAAATAAAATGAGTTATATAGCTAATAACTTAAAAATGAGATTAAATATAATAAAAATACTCAAGTGTTGAAGGTAGAAAACTTTGAAAAAGAAAGAATGGCAGAGGCAGGTATGAAGCAAATGCCAAAATGATAAATATAACCCTAACCATATCATTAAATAATCTAAATAGTCCCATTTAAAAATCACATTTTCAGAATGAATATAAAGCAAGACTTAACTACATGCTGTGTGTAGATAGTATATGCATTTTAAGTATAAATTCATATACAGTTTAAAAGTAACAATTGACAAAGTAATAGCATGCTAACAATACTAAAAGAAGAGCTGGAATAGCTTTACTTATACCAGATAGTATAGATTTCAGAGCAAAGAATACTACCAGGGTTAAGAATGGTCATTTCATAACAATAATGGGCTCAATTTATCAGGAGAATGTAAGAATTTTTAAAGTTTATGAACATAATAAAAGAGCTCCAAAATAAATGAAGCAAATGCTGATATAACTGCAATGATAGATCTGCAAAGATAGACAAATCCATAAATATAGGCAGAATTTTTAACATCCATCTCTCAATAATTGATAGAGTAGAACAACGTTATTCACAAACTTGTCTTCATTTTTAGAACTGGCAAGAGCAGTAGAATACACATTCTTTTCAAGTGTGCTTTCAACATTATCCAACTTAGGACATATTTTAGGCCACATAACAAGCTTTAATAATTTTAAAGTATGTCTCTAACCCTAGTGGAATTAATTTGGAAATCAATAATAGAATTCTGGAAAATTCCCCAAATATTTAGATCTAAAACACTTGTGAATAACCCCTGGGTCAGATAATAAATCAAAAGAGAAATTAAAAAGTATTTTAACTATATCAAAAAATCATACTATATCAGAATTTGTGGGGTGCCATAAACATATATGCCATAAACATATTAGTTTATAGCAATGTCTCTGATTCTAATCCATCACCACAATTCTAATCTTCCATTCTTCTGTATCTTTTAACTTCTCTCTGTGACAGTTTGAAGCCTGGCTCCCACCATCCACCATGTATTTACTTATATGTTCAATCCCCGTATACAGATAAAGAATTGTTAGAATTGCTAACCATATCCCCTTGAGAAATGAATTTAACTTGAGTACACTATTTATAGTTCCTTTTTCTTTAGCCTTGCAATATGTAATCAAAACACCATTGTTGCAAAGTTGCTTTGGTCAGTTCCTACCTTACTTTAAGAGATGAAGATTAACATTACCAATGATGTCATTAAGATAGCAATTTCCCTTGCTATATGATATGAAAAGACAAGAAAGGCACTTTCCCTCTGAGTATTTTTTTTCTGAAAACTCATAACCTCAACTTAAACATGAGAAAAAAATAAACAAACCTAAATTAAAGCACACTGTACAGAATACCTGGCCAGTACTCCTCAAGACTATGAAGAGTATGAAAAGCAAGGAAAGACTGAGAAACAGTCACGGACAAGAGGATACTGGAGAGACATGACCCCTAAATGTTTAATATCGTGGATAGGATCCTGGAACAGAACGAGGACATAATGGAAAGCTGTGAAATCCAAATAGAGTCTGGAATTTAGTTAATAGTAATATAGCAATGTCGGTTACTCAGTTTTGATGAATGTACAACGGCAACGTAAGATGTTAAGGGGGAAACTGGGTGAGTGGTATACAGAAACATTCACTGTACTATCTTTGTACATTTTCTATAAGTCTAAAACTAGATTGTAAAAGATCTTAAATGATAAAGCCATGCAGATTGGCTTTCCTTTATCTTTACTCTTAAAGTTTTTGTTTGTTTGTTTGTTTCTTTGTCAGATGTGTTGCATGCATTTTTGGGGGGTCTGTTATGTTTTTATAGTGAGCTTATGATTTTTAAGTTATTTTTGCCAAGTCATATTCATTTTTATAATCTCATAGTCTCATTTTCAGCTTTCATAGCAAATTCTCAACTCACTTCTTGTGGCTTAAGTTTTTTCTTTCTGATTTCTGGGAAATGTCACATAAGGGTTTATGTAAAGCTTATATTTTCTTAGTAAGACAATGTAATAATTTTATTTGGGGAGACTGGTATTTTTTAAAGTCTAAATCTATCTATAATCTTTGACTCTCTCAAAGTTTATTTCTAATTAGGTTCCTAGCAGAGTAATTCCATTTGTCTCAAGCAAAATTTCAATAAAATTCTATCATACAAAGTATGTATCTATATATTTTGTGTCAGTTAAACTTATTATTTTGTAGACTGTAAGAGAAAGTACCCATATTTTTCCTAGACAGATATCACATTTCCAACACAGTCTTTTAGGGTTTTGCATGGCTGTGTTATTTCAGACAGTACTGACCTAGAGAAGGCTGACCTGCAACTTTTACCTGGTCTTTGAGACTTGTCATGTATTTATTTTTTCACTGTACAAATGAGAAAGACAATGATTCCATCAGTGCAGATTACCATTTGTAATGAAATGAGAGTTAGAGTTTTATCTTAATTAACAGGGCAATCGCAACAAAAATACTTTCTCTTTACTTCCTCTGTTTCTTGCTTTATTTGTGTGTACTGAAAGAATATGTCTACACGTTCTGGGTTTAAATAAGGTCCACCACTTGAAAATTTATCTAGATCACTTACAATTATCTATTAAGTTTCTGAGCTTAAAATCACTTCCTCAAGGAAAGCTTTCCCTAACCTCCACCTAAGGGTTTGTCTGTATATTGAACTTCCAGAGCATTGTGCATTTTTATTTTCTTGTAATTATCACATTTGTTATTGCTTGTTTAATGCCATACCCTGCTAAACTGTGACTTTTGTGAAGGGAGGTCATTTAATTGTGCTCTATTGCATTCAAAGCACCTAATAATACCAAATATTTGATAAATATTTATTATATAAATCAATACATTAATGCATGAACTTTCTTTTTAAACATATTAATCCTCAAAGCACAGGTTCTTAATGTAGAAATTACTTGAAAATGAGAGATGAAAGAAAGCAGTAGTTATTCCATTTATGTGAATATTTTCCATAGAAAAATGAGATATCTATTAGATTCTGAGTTTCTGTATCTAGGCTTCCTTTCAGAAAGCTTTTCTTGTTACTGTTTTCAATTTATATAGAAGATTAATCTATGAGGAACTGACTCATGTAATTAAAATACCTAAATAAAATGACTTAGACACCAAAAGGAAAATTTATTATTTTTAAACAAATATGCTGCAGACTGAATATTTCCTGCAAAATTCATATGTTGAAATCTAATGCCCAATGTGATGGTATTAGAAAGTGGGCATTTGGGAGGTGCTTAAGCCATGAGGGTGGAGACCTCATGAATGGGATTAGTGTTCTTATTAAAAAGACCCTATAGTGCTAGCTTACCCCTTCTGACATATGAGGTTACATGGAAAAGACAGCTATCTATGAACCACAAAACAGACCCTTACCAGAGCCCACTATACTGGATTTTTGTTTTAGCACATGTTAGACTCTAAAGTTACAGTAATAATATATTATTAAAGTTATATTAGGTCTTTATGAAGTATCTATAAATTATTTTTTAATATCATAAGAGAATACGAGACTGCATTCATTATTGGCCATATGAAAATTTTTTCTCTCATGTTTTCCTTACGTCAGAGAAACCAAAACATACATTGACTATTCATTTTCCTATAGGTTACAATTCTAATTGGTTCTCACATTTTATCTGTTCCATTATGACCATTAAGCGGAATAATTGTATTATCTTCTTTGTTACCCTTCTACAGAAAGCCCAACCAACTTTCACCTGTCCTATTAAATGGCTCCAAGAGTGACTCATCTCCCTTCAGCATTATCCCACTGTTACCAGTTTTCTACAGTGATCACAATAAACATTATAACATGTAAATCTGACAATATTATGCCTTAGAACGTTTTACAAAAGCTCCTCATTGACTTCTTACATACTGTGGACAGTTCTTAACTATTTGGTTCCTGATATGTTTATAATTTCCCTCTAACCTTTCATTATCTTGCCCTGCCCTGCCAAATTCTTATTCATAGCGGTACTGTTCCCTCTACCCTCTACTACTTTGCATAAATTACTCTGTTTATCTGAACCATTTCATTACATTCTCTTATTGAACAGTTGATTAACTGTTCTTTGTTCCCTCTCTGCTAAGCCCACCCTAGGTCTGGGTCTTCATCCATACACTCACATGACTGCCCTGTCTACACTCCTTCCACATGTTTGGATATATTTAATAGAATCTGTACTCTGAAATCACAGACTATTGCTTTCTTTGTCTTGATATATCCAATTCTATATTAAACAAATATTAGATACTCCATAAAATGCATTTAAAGAATGAATAGATGAACACTGAATAATAATAGAAATAATCTTGTTAGTGGTCTTTATGCTGTGTATGTATCAATAAAAACAAAATACATTTAAATTATATATATATATATATATATATATATATATATATAACTTCTCAGCACTGTGATTTTTTACCTCAGTTATTATATTACTGCAGATGGAGACTGGTCAGTGATTATGTCCACTTGATAAGGCTTTAACATATTTTATAGAGATTGCTTAAGAAACATATCTTGGCCTAGTTTGTTTTTCATCTATAAATTAGAATGAAAAAATTCAGTTGTATAATTTCAGCCTAGGAGATATTTATATTTGGATTTCAGGCTGATAAAATGCCATATAATCTGCCTGATTCCTCCCAAATAGGCATTATAGTTTACCAAATAAGTAGCATAGACATAAAGTTGATTTTAAAAAGTGAAATTAACAATTTCTCAAAATCATGCCAATTCTATTTACAGGTTATTTTTAGATTAGAGGATTTTTAGATGAACACATATTACCTATGTGTTACTCTGGTCAGACTGCCATAACAAAATACCACAGATTGGGTGGCTTAAATAACAGAATTATTTTTTCACAATTTTCGAGGCTGAGAAGTCCAAGATTAAGGGGACGGCCAGTTCAGTTCCTGATGAGGTATTTCTTCCTGGCTTATAGATGGCTACCTTCCAGCTGTGTCCTCACATGGTGGAAAGAAAGCTGTGATTATCTCTTTTTCTTCTTATAAGGACACCAGCCCTGTTAGGTTAGGGCCCCACTGTTATGGGGCCTTTAACCTTTATCACCTCATGTATCATATCTCCAAATATAGTCACGTTTGGAGTTAGGGCTTCTATATATGAATTGGGGGGGGCACAATTTAGTCCATAAAACTTTATATATTTGAAAATGTGTTTTTTGAAAAACATCAGGTTATCAGAATAATTTTTTTTACTCTATCATCTGCACATGTGAACTATCTAGTCTAAGCTGAGAATAGAGTCTGGCTCATTCTCTATGCTATGATCCATAAATGGGCATGGGAGTGAGTAGACTAACCCTTGGATATAAGATAAAAGTTCAGTTTCAAGGCATGTAGATCCTGGAAAGCAATGGGTGGTCAGAAGTATCCACCCAAGATCACAGGTAGAAGGCAAGAACTGGATTAAAGTAAACACTCAGCAAAATAAAAGAGAGAAGACAAGACTGAGGAGTGGAAATAGGAACAAGTACCTGGAAACATTCACCACAGCAACAGTATATGGGGGTGAGAGGCTTTCATGAATCTGGCAAGTCAGAAGAGTGAAGGGATAGAGCGAAACAGCATTGTGGTACAGAAATTACCAAGTCTCACTGCTAATTACAATTCTTCTGGGGAATTAAAAATATCTGGAGTGAATGTTGGGTCCAAAATACATGCATCAAAGTAACTACCACAAAAAAAGAAAAGAAGATTACAGTGCTGGTATTCCTGGGCATCAGGCAGATTTTGAGAACCTGTGTCTTAGGATACCTAGAAATTTATGTTTGATTGAGTAAATAAATAATTGAATAAATGTATATTAAGAAAAGGCAGTTTTTATTAATAGCTATTTTTATCTCATTTTTGCTTCTGACATGCATACCTTTAAAAACCATGCTCTTTAATCACAGTTTTGTAGCTAAAGGAAATTACATAACATTTTAAATACCATTATCAATACAATACAATAATTTAATGCAAAATTAAAACAATTAGCTATTTTTTCTTCTTACAAAGATAAAATATTTTGAGCAATTCCTCTGAATTTTAATTTAGTTAAATAGTTCTTAAATAATTAGCTTTAAATAATTTTTCATGTTTGAAAACTTCTATTTAAAGTCAATGGAGGAATTCCCTGGTGGTCCAGTGCTTAGGACTCCATGTTTCCACTGCAGGGGGCACGGGTTCAATCCCTGGTCAGGGAACTAAGATCCCTTGAGCAGCACAATGTGGCCAAAAAATAAAAATAAAAAATAAAGTCAATGGAAATATTCAAAATTGAAAGTAAGAATTAGTAACAAGCAACATGAATCCTTATAAACTATTCATAATCTCTGATATTAGGTTAAAAACTGTGATATGCCATGTTGAAGATTAATGTATAAAATAAATAGTAAATACATGAGTATGAATAATCTACATATATGACCGATCAAATACATAAAGTAGAATGATGAACACCACATGTTTAATCCTTAACTCATGTATATAGCAGGTGGTATACAATTCTGTCTAGGATGTGTGTGTGTGTGTATTTACAGCCACCCTCTTCCATTTATGATTTTATTCTGCTCTCAGGTGAGAAACAGTGGAGAATGGCAAAAACTTTATGTTTGCCCATTAATCCGCAGGAGAAATCTCTGAAGAATACTAAGGAATTTAAGGAAAATAAATTTGGGAGATGAGGAGAGAGTAATGAGAAAATCAAAGGAACAGGGAAAATTAAGTTGAGCAGCTGTTTTAGGAAATCTCTTTTTTTGTAGCAGTAAGCGTTTTTAGGATCTCTTATGTGTTTTAGGTATAATGTCCCCTTCACCAACCCCTTAAGAGACCATCTGAAAAGACATACTGTTTTTAAAGGGTTAAGGTGATCTATTTTATTCTTTTCATATGACTCAACGCAGCCTTTTTGTTTTCAGGTATTTAAATAAGTCAAGGACTTTGGAACCATTCTGCATGAAAGTAACATTTAACCATCCTTTGAAAATCATACATACCATTGTTCTGCTAAGAAAAAGCAGGTGCCGAGTGTTGTTAAAGATCCTTTTTAGAAGTGCCTTTCAGACACATTAGTTACATGTCAAAGACAAAACTTTACCTATTCAAAAAGTGAAATATCTTTACAAAGTCTTTCAAGTTCCAAAATTCTTAATATATAAAAGGCTGTAAGAATCATGTTATGAACAATATGTCAGTAACTCTAATTGCCTGAAAAATTAGGTCACTGACTTAGCTTAATTCTGTATTACTACCTAAAGCAGATATCTGAGTGTTCAAGCATGTAAACAGTCAGGAAGACATCAACCAGAGTAATTTCATGATTAGTAAACACAAAGGAGCTATCTTCTTTTGTGATATAGAGAATGCTGAGCTGCATAATCAGAAATTGGAGACTGGTAATGGAGGTCAGAAAGTTTTTCGGCCTTGAAGTGAGAATCAGAATCAATATCCACTCTTGGAGATAGAATATTTTGTTAGGAATAGGTTCAAGAAGCAAGAGGAACGGAACTTTAAAAAAACCTGAGATCACAAGAAAAGAAGGGGTATAGAAAATAGTCTTCAACAAGTGAGAAAATAGCCTAAAGGATAGTAATTAATTATACATGATAGGTTTGACCTATAAAAGAAAATTCATGACTATCATATTTACATTAATTTTGCTTAATATTATTAATATGAGGAAAATTCCATTTGATACTAATTTTAATACTAAAGCAAATATTGAAATTTCTAAATAATGTAATATTAGTTACTTCTTTAGCTCCTGAGGTTTTAGAATCAACACGTTGAAACATTTAATAGCTCCAATATTTGTATTCTATCATACCTGTGAAAAGCTGACAACTTCCTGTAGCCCTCTGCACGCTTTGAAATGTCAGATCACTATGCCTGGCTGTTCATCTTTTTTATTCTCTTTTTTTCTGGTAAATGCCAGCATTTCTCTTGAAACCTGCTAGGTGAGAGACAAACTGTCATACCTTTAAGGTTCTTTCTGGAATCACCTCCAAATTACTAGGTCCTCCAAGAGACACTTCCTGCCTTTGTCTAATGCAACCACCTAACACCCCGTACACATCTCTACCTGTTCCCTTACCACTTTGTATCTACCTCAAGGTTGTGCTTACTTATTTCAGGGTATTTGGAACATTTGGAGTCACTAAAACTCTTTCAATTCCCTTCCTGTGATTTGGGTTTTACAATTCAAAGGTAGAAACCAGAAAAATCTTTTTGCCAAACTACCCTACGTCTAATAAGTGCAGGTTTAGCCAATCAGACACATTAATGTGAAACTTTGACTCAGGAAAGAAAATGTGAGAAGAAAGCCTCAAGATGGGCCATCAATCTTCTGACCAGCACAGTCAGAAGAGAGATGCATATTTATTCTGGTGCAGCTTTGGAAGGGTTCTGGTGTCCTCTGCCAAGATGGATCACTTGTGCAGCCTGTGAGGGGTGCTTGGGTGCCATTCCAGAGAGCTTTAGGGTCTCTCTGGCCCTTGTGGAAGGATACTTAATATTCTTTAATAAAGTTATTTTCTGTGGTATTCTGATTTTGAAAATAAGAAATGTGATAGAAAATGTAGCAATGGTCATCAGTTGTTTTCTCCCTGATTGTGTCCTGAAAGAGCATTCTCTTTGTTAATTGATTCCAATTTTCCAGTAAAAATATTCATTCTGAAGACAAAACTTTATTATATGAAGGGTTGTGCAATGATCCTTGACCAGTCTCCGAAAAATGACCCGAGCTACTGCAGAAAAATTACATAGATTTATATTAACTTTCAAAATAAGGATGTTAGATAAGATACTTGTTCAGTTTTACATGGTGAATTCCTCTGTAGAAATAAAACTGTGAAGATAAAGATTGGTAAATGAAGATGCTTCTGACAGAAGTGTGAGTTCCAAAATTCTTACTATATTAAAGCTGTAAGAACTTGTTGAGAACAACATGCCAGTAACTCTAATTGCCTAAAAATTTAGGTAACTGACTTGGTTTAATTCTTGGCAGTCATTGTACATTGGCATTTTTCTATACATTTCCTCATAAAAAGAATTTTCTCAAATATTTTTGAAAGTATAGAGTATTCCTACATTTTAAAATTATAAGAATAATTGAATGGTAAATGGAGCTACTATAGATATATGTGAGTTTAACATTAAACTAATGTCTGGTTAATAAGATATAGCTTATTAAATATATTCATTGGAAACTAACAAATACCAGTAATATTTAGTAACCAAAATAAACATTTGCCATACTAAATGTTTGTACTACACATCACTGGAGTAATTCAATGTGAAAAGGAAATTTAATTCAGTATGTCTGAATAGCCAATTAAAAAAATGTATAATATGCTCTAATAGCTCATCTTATTTCACATACTAACTTTCATGTCATTACTTCTTATTAATATCCTACCCTCATTTATTCTTCCTTTCCAGATCTTGTTTTCATAATCTGTTTTTGTAAGTTTTTGGATAGTCCTATGAGGCTATTAGTTTAAGGCTTTTTTCTCTCTTTTTAGTTATTATTATAATATATATGGTAGTGTTTTCTGGATGACATAATAAGAATGTTTACCAATATCTACCAGCAATGATGCATGTAATCTTTATGTTCATAATAGCTTAATTTATAAATCACTTAATACATATAAAAAATCTATGCATTGATATGTATATTGAAACTCAAAATAGTATCAAGTAATTTGCATAGACACATGTCACTGAATCTTGACAACACACACAAAACAGCATCCTGCTATTGTCTCTTTAGTATAAACAAAATATGTTAGTAATTATAGTCTTACCATAAAGTATAATACAATATAATATAATACATATAATACCATAAAATATAATACATCCTGCAATAGATGAAACATTGCAAATAGAAAGAGTAAGGGATTTATAATAAGTGATTATTTTTGTAGTGGGTTTATTTCTTGATTGTGTAGCTTTATTTTTATGTCTTAACTTAGGTAAATATATTTCATATGCATAGTTTATATATCTTAATCCATTTCTGCAAAATTATGTATCTCACAGTATATAATTACTATAAGTCAACAACTTCTATCGAGAAATCATTGTATGCTTGAAGGGGAAACTTCTGATTAACTGAAGAACACATAATTCTTATTTTTCAGGAATATAAAATAATTTGATATTACCTATCACATAAAGTGAGCTAAGAAGCACGTCTTCTAAAACAGTGAATGGGTTTAATTAATCTAGTGAAGGCAATACATACATTTTAAAATTTAGTTTTTTTTAAAGATTAAATAAAATATTTAACCACACAGTCCTCTCTTTTGCTTCCCTTGTAAAGGTATAAATCTAAAAAAAAGACCAGAAAATCTAAATTTTGGTAAGGCTAGTTGAAGCTTTAGAGAGTATTTTAACAAAAGACATTTGCTTATCTGCTTTAGTCTACTACTACATAGTGGAAATTTATCTGGGGATTGTTTGATTTCAACCCTTCCACAAGGAATGCATTTTGTTGACAGCTGCTGTAGCCTTGAGAGCAATTTTCATTGTGCTGGGCCTACTGTTAACCCGTTCAGATGATCAATGGGAAAACAGCAGCACTAGTTAAACTATTACGTTAGTAGTGGGAACACAAAAACTAATGGCAATTGGAGGCTCAGAGTGTTTCCAATTTCAGATTGCAGATTAATTTCAGATTGTTATAATTTTTTATAACACTCTCTGGTATGATGAACTGAGAAGAGTGTAACATTGTTTCTGTGTTATTTTTGCCAACAATACATAACCTAAGTATAATCATGGGTAAATATCAGTCAAAAATAAAATTAGGGACATTCCACCAGTGCTCTGTAAAACTTGCAATGTCTCAAAAATAAAACAAAACAAACAAACAAAAATTGAAAATATGTAAAGAGTAGAGGACACTGGGGAGACATGACAGTGTTAGTATGATATGAAATCCTGGATTGGACTCTGGACCAGAAAAACAAACAAACAAAAATATTAGTAAGAAAACTGTCACAGTTATAATAAGATCTGTAGATTAATTATAATATTATATTGATGTTAATTTCCTAGTTTTAATAATTGTGCAGTGGTTATGTAAGGTGTTAACATTAGTGGAAGGTGGGTGAAAGAACCCTGTACTATTTTTAGTATTTTTACAGCTCTTCTGTAAGTCTACACTTATTTCAAAAAAAAGTTTTTTGTTGTTTTCAAATCCAGAAACTTTCTGGCTTTGAAGTTTCTCCTTCAATGTTTCAAACAGAGGTCTTCAGTTTTGGATTCTCTAACTTTTGGTCCTCCAACTCTACCAAGTCTTGGATCCTAAAACATATGTGAAACTTTTTTACCTTTAATACTTAATACTTAATACCCTTACAGAGGCTTCCGTGTTCCTGAATAACCAATGAATGATATGGTTTGGATATTAAAAATAGTTTCAAGGAAATACAGTATTTGTTTTTCTCTTTCTGACTTACTTCACTCTGTATCATAGACTCTAGGTACATCCACCTCATTACAAATAACTCAATTTTGTTCCTTTTTATGGCTGAATAATATTCCATTGTACATATGTACCACATCTTCTTTATCCATTCATCTGTCAATGGACACTTAGATTGCTTCCATGTCCTCGCAATGGTAAATAGTGCTGAAATGGACATTGTGGTACATGTATCTTTTTGAATTATGGTTATCTCAGGGTATATGCCCAGTAGTGTGATTGCTGGGTCATATGGTAGTTCTATTTGTAGTTTTTTAAGGAACCTCCATACTATTCTCCATAGTGGCTGTATCAATTTACATTCCCACCAACAGTGTAGGAGGGTTCACTTTTCTCCACACCCATTCCAGTATTTATTGTTTGTAGATTTTTTGGCTATTCTGACTGGTGTTAGGTGATACCATTCTGACTGGTGTCAGGTGATACTTTATTATGGTTTCGATTTGCATTTTTCTAATGATTAGTGATGTTGAGCATCTTTTCATGTGTTTGTTGGCAACCTGTATGTCTTCCTTGGAGAAATATCTATTTAGGTCTTCTGCCCATTTTTGGAGTGGGTTGTTTGTTTTTCTGATGTTGAGCTGCATGAGCTGCTTGTAAATTTTGGAAATTAATCTTTATCAGTTGCTTCATTTGCAAATATTTTCTCGCATTCTGAGGGTTGTCTTTTTGTCTTGTTTATGGTTTCCTTTGCTGTGCAAAAGCTTTTAAGTTTCATTAGGTCCCAATTGTTTATTTTTTATTTTATTTCCATTATTCTAGGAGTGTGTCAAAAAACATCTTGCTGTGATTTATGTCAAAGAGTGTTCTGCCTATGTTTTCCTCTAAGAGTTTTGTAGTGTCTTGCCTTACATTTAGGTCTTTAATCCATTTTGAGTTTATTTTTGTGTATGGTGCTAGGAATTGTTCTAATTTCATTCTTTTACATGAATCTGTCCAGTTTTCCCAGCACCACTTATTGAAGAGGCTGTCTTTTCTCCATTGTATATTCTTGCCTCCTTTGTCAAAGATAAGGTGACCATTATGTGTGTGGGTTTATCTCTGGGCTTTCTATCCTGTTCCATTGATCTATGTTTCTGTTTTTTGTGCCAGTACCATACTGTCTTGATTACTGTAGCTTATTAAATATGGGAATATTAAAGATAGGATTCTAGAATTGTTTCTCTGATTTAATTTGTATATGTGAAGTTATATTAATATTTTTTAAGGATTAAAGGGAATACAGTACTTATTCTTTGATTAGAACCCTAGAGAAACGGAAATGATATTAAAATAGGTAAAAATTGACAGATAATCACAGTTCTCCAATGAAATCAATGTACTCGATCATCTAATCACTAAGCTCTAATGCCTTGTAGTATGTGTTTGCTGCTGCTATAATTTAAAAATTATAATTATGTATTAATTTTAATTTAAAAACATGTTTACTGTAGAATGTAGCATATAACTGTTTCTTAAAAAGCTTTATTCTAAGTGACACATTAAAGTATTGTTCCTCTAGATATTATTGACAATGAAACTCATTTAAAATCTCATTAACTATAAATACAATTGTGAAAAAACCTTGGTAATTCTCTCTTTTAGTGAAAAGTAAATATCAATTTATGTAGCCAATGAGTGCTGGATCTGTAATTTCAACCCAGTAAAATTACATGTTACATGTAATGAATCCGCCAGCAAACACTATTCACTAAATGAATTAAAAAACAAACATATACAGGCTTTTGAAAGGTTATTATACATATATCTTTCTAATTCTGTGCTCTGTGATATCATATGAAACACACCACAGAAATCAGCAAACACTACCAATTAAGGATTTTAAGTTATTAAAATTATTTTGGGAAACGAGTCATTAAAAATTTATCAGCACTGGATTCACTGAGGGCCAATTTTGGATACTAGCCATCATAAACACCTTTTATTTTACAGGAGTACTCTTTAAAGTAAAAAAGGACTTATAAGTTTGCCAAGTTTATATTATGCATGAACATTATTAAAATATCATTTTTGGTAATTTGATACATTTGCTGATTGAAGTTTACATTGAGATGTGTTTGGCATTTGAAAATATGATATATGACTAGTATTTTAGTCTGTTAACCAATGAAATTTAATGGTAGCTGCTCATATATAATATGAAGAATTTTCACACTTTTCCTAAAGTCAGATTTTCTTTGTTTCCAAGCTGTTCAAGTCTAGTGTTCATATTGGATAAAAAATTCAAATTGGATGAATTTAATAAGGAACAATTATCTGAGGAAAAAAATTTCTAATTAGAATTTTGCAGTAACAGAAGTGTATAATTAAATATTTCTTTGCTTTTCTGTTTAGATTAAACTCCTGATTGTAATCAAATTAATGGATTAAAAATAATGGGAACATATTCCTAACAGCAATTTTCTTATTAATCTAGGAGTTTTTAATACTGTTTCCTGTTTGAAAACTGAAAAATAGCTTCCAAATATGAGTGGTTTCTGAAGAAAATATAGTTAAATAATTGCACACAGAGAATATATAATTTTCATGAATGATATATATTAATGATACAAAAAGTAGATATTTTAGCTTGATATTACCAGTGGGATCTTCTTCAAGACCCTTGTGTAAATTGATTGTATATTTGGTCTGAACAAAGGGTAACATTAGCTGTTTTCTCTGAGCAGGGTTATTAACATTTGTTCTGATTTTTTTTAATAAATTTAATTAATTAATTAATTTATCTATTTATTTGGCTGTGTTGGGTCTTCATTTCTGTGCGAGGGCTTTCTCTAGTTGCGGCGAGCGGGGGCCACTCTTCATCGTGGTGCGCGGGCCTCTCACTGTCGCGGCCTCTCTTGTTGCGGAGCACAGGCTCCAGATGCGCAGGCTCAGTAGTTGTGGCTCACGGGCCCAGTTGCTCCGCAGCATGTGGGATCTTCCCAGACCAGGGCTCAAACCCGTGTCCCCTGCATTGGCAGGCAGATTCTCAACCACTGCACCACCAGGGAAGCCGTTTGTTCTGATTTTAATGCTTTCCAGTCCATTTAACTCAGTAAAGAGTTTCTAAGCATAACATAGTGAATAAAAATCTAAATAGAACAAGAAAATCAAAATATTATTTAAGGTGGGTTTAATTTCCTTTAAGTTTATTCTTGCAATATATGTGTAAACTAAATAACACAGAACAAATTAAAAGAAAGAAGAAAAATAGATGTGACATCATTATGACGTAGCCTTTTAGAATACGGAAAAAATGAGAAGCTTAATACCATGTGACAAAAACGCCATAGTAACATAAATAGAAGAGAGATTTGTTCAGTGCCCACACTTCTCTTCAGCTCTTTACAAAGTTTGGCCTAATTAAGTATTGTAACAACCTGAATAATTAGTTTTCATTGTATGTATTTTAAAGCACAGGTACACAAATCATTTAAAAAGTCAGTTAATGTATCAACATCACATAGTTTGAATTAGTTCTTGAATTTTCATATATATTTTATATATATATATATTTATATATTATATATATATAGCAAGTCCTGTGGGGAATGTGTTGAATGCCTCTTTAGAATATTATGATGTGTATTACTGAATGTCACTGTCTTTAGTATTTAGCGTTTGCTAAACATGAAGCAACTGAAGAAACTTTGGACATTATGTTTTATATATTTTTCAGCTTTATTGAGGTATAATTGACAAATGAAACTAAGATAAAGTGTAGTGTACAACATAATGATTTGATATACATATCCATGTTGAAAAGATTCCCATTATTGAGTTAGTTAACAATCCATTGCCTCACATTTTAACTTTTTTTTTCTTTTTTGGGTGAGACCACTTAAGTTTTACACTCTTAGTAACTTTCCATTTTACAGTACAGTATTATCAACTATAGTCACCATATTACGTATTAGATCATCAGACCTTAATCATTTATAATTGAAAGTCTGTACTGTTTTACAAGTCTCTCCTTATTTCCCTTATCCTGCAGCCCTAGGCAAACAACATTTTACTCTGTTTCCATGAGCTCATTTTGTTTTTTTTTAACATTTCTTCATATAAATTATAACATGCAGTACTTGTCTTTATCTTATTTCACTTCCACAATGCCTTTCAGGTTCATCCATGTTTTCACAAATGGCAGGATTTCCATCTTTTTCAAGGTTGAATTAGATACATAGATACATAGACAGATAGGGGTATAAAACATTTTATTTATCCATTTATCCATCAGTGGTTACTTAGGTTGTTTCCGTACCTTGGCTATTGTGAATAATGCTGCAATGAACACGGGAGTACAAATATCTCTTCAAGATAGTGATTTTATTTCACTTGGATGTATACCCAGATATTGGATTTGTGGGTCACATGTAGTTCTATTTCTGATTTCTTGAGGAATCTCCATACTGTTTTCCATGGTCACTATACCAGTTTCCATTCTCAACAGTGTACAAGGGTCCCCTTTTTTCCACATATTGCTACCATTTATTATCTCTTATCTTTCTGATAATAGACATTCTTACATGTGTAAGATGAAAAATCATTGTGGTTTTTGATTTTCATTTCCCTGATGATTAATGATGTTATGTACTTTTTCATGTGTCTTTTTGTCATTTGTATGTCTTCTTTGGAAAAATGTCAAATCCAAAAAGATTCTTGCTAAGACCAATGTCAAGGAGCTAACCTCCTACACTTTCCTTTAGGAGTATTATGGTTTCAGGTCTTATGTTCAAATCTTCAGTGCATTCTGAGTTGATTTTTGTGTATGATATAATATAGGGATCAAGTTTCATTCTTTTGTATGTGGCTATCCTGTTTTCCCAACACCATTTATTAAAGAGACTATTCTTTTCCCTTTGTATATTCTTGGTTCCTCTGTCTTAAATTAATTAAATCTATTCTGTCCCCTTGATCTATGTGTCTGTTTTTATGTCTGTATCATAGGGTTATGATTACCATAGCTTTGTAATATAGTTTGAAATCAGTGAATGTGAGGCCTCCAGCTGTGTTCTTTTCCAAGATTGCTTTGGCTATTCGAGGTCTTTTGTGGTTCCATATGAATTTTAAGATTTTTCTATTTCTGCGAAAAATGCTATTGGAATTTCAATAGGGATTGCATTGAATCTGTAGATAGTTTGGGTAGTATGGACATTCTAACAATATTATCTTCCAATACATGAAAGTGGAATATCTATCCATTTGTTTGTATCTTCTTTAATTACTTTCTCCAGTGTCTTTAAATTTTCAAGTGTACAGGATTTTTAATTCCTTGGTTAAATTTATTCCTAAGTATTTTATTGCTTTTGATGCTATTATAAATGGGATTGTTAATTTTTCTTACCAATAGTCCATTGTTAGTATATAGACACACCACTGATTTTTATATATTGATTTTGTATCCTGCAAATTTACTGAATTCATTTATTATATCTATTTTTGGTGGAGTCTTTAGGGTTTTCAACATAAAATATTATGTCATCTGCAAACAGAGACAGTTTTGCTTCTTTCTCATTTTTATGTCTTTATTTCATTTTCTTTCCTGGTTGCTTTGCTTGGGAGTGTCAGTGCTGTGTTGAACAAAAGTGGTGAGAATGTACCTCCTTATCTTATTCCTGACCTTAAAGGAAAAGCTTTCACGTTTTTATCCTTGAGTTTGATGTTAACAGTGACTTGTTATATATGCCCTATATTTGCCCTTTATTGTGTTGAGGTACAGTCATTCTGTATACAGGTGGTTGAGAGTTTTATCATGAATGGGTGTTAAATTTTGTCTAATGCTTTGTCTGCACCTATTGAGATAATCATATGGTTTTTTATCCTTCATTTTATTAATGTGGTGTATCACTTTTATTGATTTGTCTATATTGAACCATCCTTGCATCCCAGGGATAAATCTCACTTGATCATGATGTATGATTCTCTTTTAAGTTTCTGTTAAATTTGGTTTGCTGGTATTTTGTCAAGGATTTTTACATCTATGTTTATGAGGGATATTGGCCTGTGATTATCTTTTTTTTCTAATGTCCTTGTCTGGCTTCAAAGAAATGAATTTGGAAATATTTCCTCTTCTTCAGTTTTTGGAAGAGTTTGAGGAGGATTGATATTAATTTTTTTTAACAAATTCTTTTTTTAAAATTAATTTATCTTATTTTTGGCTGTGTTGGGTCTTCGTTGCTGTGCACGGGCTTTCTCTAGTTGCGGCGCGTGGGGTCTACTATTCGTTGCATTGTGTGGACTTCTCATTGCGGTGGCTTCTCTTTGTTTTGGAACACAGGCTCTAGGCACGCGGGCTTCAGTAGTTGTGGCACACAGGCTTAGTTGCTCTGCAGCATGTGGGATCTTCCCAGACCATGGCTCAAACCTGTGTCCCCTGCGTTGGCAGGCAGATTCTTAACCACTGTGCCACCAGGGAAGCCCGGTATTAATTCTTCTTTAAACATTTCATTGTATTCCTTAGAGAAAGGTATTTAGTTCTGGCCTTTTTTTGTTGGGAGATGTTTGATTACTGATTCAGTCAACTTATTCATTATTGATCTGTTCAGATTTTCTTTATCTTCATGATTCAGTCTTGGTAAGTTGTATGTATCTAGGAATTTATCCATTTCTACTATATTATCTAAATTTTTGATATATGCTTTTTCATGGTAGTTCATTATATTCCTTAGTATTTCTGTGGTTTAAGTTGTGTTGTCTTCTGTTTCATTTCCCATTTTACATATTTGAGTCTTTTTTCTTGTAGGTCTAGCTAATGGTTTGTCAATTTTATCTTTTAAAAAATAGCTTTTAGTTTCACTGGTCTTTTCTATCATCTTTTTAGTTTTTATTTCATTTATTTCTGCTCTGATCTTTATTGCCTTCCTTCTACTAACTGTGGGCTTTGTTATTATTTTTCTAGTTCCTTGAGGTATAAAATTAGGTTATTGCAGATCTTTCTTTTTTCTTGATGTAGATGTTTATCACTATCAACTTCCCTCTTAGAACAGCTTTTGCTGCTTCTCATAATTTTGGTATGTGTGTTTCCATTTTTATTTATCTCAAGATATATATATATTTTTTTCGATTTCTTTGAAGAAGGACTGTTTATTCAGGAGCAGGTTGTTTAATCTCCACCTTTTTGTGAATTTCCCAGTTTTCTTCTTATAATTGATTTCTAGTTTCACACCATTGTCTTTTAAAAAGCTGATTTACATGATTTTGGTCTTCTTAAATTTACTGAGATGTGTTTTGTGGCCTAACATATGATTTATCCTGAGACTGTTCCATATGTACTTAAGAAGAATATGTATTATACTGCTATTGCATAGAATGTTCGTTCTATATATGTTAGGCTCATATGGTGTAAGATGTAGGTTGAGTCCACTATTTCTTCATTGATTTTCTGTCTGGATGATAATATCCATTGTTGAAAGTGAGGTATTGAAGTTCCCTGCTTTTACTATTTCTCCCTTTCTATCTATTACTTGCACTAATTTAGCACACCTTTCTTTATTAATATATCTAAATGGCACAGTTGCTCACTGTCTTAGGCTTAGGGGGAAAGCTGTAGGGACACCTGAGCAAGGCAGAGTGTCACTCTGGGAACATTATGTTTAGAATTGATTATGAAAGTTAGGGTAAGAGAACCTTAGTTATCTCAGAAATTAATTTTTCTTGATTCCTATGATGCAAAGGCAGACATCTTTGAATCTTCACTTGGACTGTTTAAATTTAACAATAAAGTTTGTACAATTAATGGAAATTCTTCCCATATTCTTGCCATCTTATAAATAATTTTGTTTCACATCTTTTATGGTTTTTTTCTGTCTTTCTTAGACTCTTTCCTAAATAGATGTGAGATATAAATAAGCTATTATTAGCTTGACAGTATTTTAAACCAAGAACCAGTCATTATTTAAAATATGTCATTCTTTAATATGATTTTAAAAGAAAATGAGCTTTGTAAAATATATGAGAGGGAAAGTGGTAGATCTTCTGTTTATTATATATAAGATAATATAGCTTTAAAAATTACTATTGATTAGGCTCCACTGGATTTCTCAAAATTATCTTTAAATTTTATTGTGCCACTATAGGAATACTTTGAGAGAATTTAAGAGAGCTCACTTAATTATAGTTCTACTTAATTTTAGGATATAACTGATTAATACAATGGGGAATAGTTTCATAAAATTCCATTTATATAATTTGATTAATGTGAAAGGGGCATCACTACTGTAAAATAGGTAGACATAATATTTCCCAATCTATATATGTGGAAGCTATAGTTAATAGTTGTTCAAAGTCTATAGGCTAATGAATGATTAAAGGAGGGTTTAGATATAGAGTTTCTCACCAAGACACTATTGACAAATTGGGTGGGTCTTTGACAAGGACTGACTTAATTCCACAGGATGTTCATTATTCATGGTTCTTCCCACTAAATTTCAGAAGTAACTCCCCCAGTTCTCATCATTATTCTATCAACTGTACATGGAAAATATACCTTTCTTTGGCTTGAGAATAGTTATATCCATGGCAGAGGATTCCTTCTGGTCCCTAAAAAGTATTTAGAATTTATAACTAGAAGTCCAGTAAGAAACAGTTTCTTCTTTTATGTATTAAATATGTAGACATTTTAAAAAAATGTGTTTGATGATTTGCATAGTGTCTTCTCTATGGAATCATGTGATGGGAATTTTTGGGGGGCATTATTATCAGGAAGTTATTCTCCACCAGAGTAATTTAAAAATCTTTTAGATTTTAGGAATTGTGTACATTATCAGCTATTCCTTTCACTAGATTTATAAGACTTAAATTCACCTATTCTTTACAAGTACATAGTTTAAAAAATACATTTTGCTTAACTTCAAATCTATCTTATTTTTTAGAGTCTTGCTGTCATAAGTTACCTCTGTGACATGTATGTATTACTTTCTTATACTGAAGTTTAGGTTGCTCTATTTTCTGATTCCATCTCAGCAACCTTATTTTATTTAAAGGTAGGGATATAAATACAGACGTCCTACACGTGTTTATAAAGAAAATAGATTATATAACAAAGAAAATGAGGCATATTACACATATTTTTCTATTTATATTTGCCAGGAAAATGGGATGGAGGAATATTTTAGTAAAACATTTTTACTATTTCAGTAAACTGCACTACCTTGTGGTAGAAGGCTTACTATTTTTCAGTGTTATTTTATTGCTATCTTTCATTCTAAGCTGAATAAAAACTATTCTGTAAATTAGCTTTCATTTATTAAAATATATTTCATCACATAGTACATTTAAGCACTACTTATTCTGACAGTAACATAGAGTTATGTGTATAAAATAAAACCACATCAATTAGATTGAATCTTTTGAATTGTGGTTGAACGATTTATTAATAAGTGTAATAAGTGTTTCTGGCATTCAAGTGTTTGTGTTTAAATAAACACATTTAATAAAATTCTAGCAGAGCTTAGAAGGTTTCTTGTACTTAAGAAAAGCACGTTTATTTTGAAAAGGCATTGTTTATTTCTAAAATCAAGTTATTCTCTTGGCAGTACAAGCAATGCTGTTTTTCTGTAAATTATAATTGATTCTTCTATATCATGGAAAATTATGGCTATGCTATATTGAAGCCAAAGAAATATGGCTTCAGAAACATTGTAGGAAGTTATAATGTGGTGATATGACAAATTAAAATAACTTATTTAGAGTGTTTAACCAAGTAGCCCTATGTCTTATCTTATTCCTACACATTTAGACAGCAAAGCTCACTTACTTTTAATGAATAAATATAAATTCTTCAGTGCATTTATTTCACTTTCCTGAACATGCATGACTTCAAAATACAATTCTAATAACTCTATCCCAACATATATCTACTTTTCTTTCTGGGCAACTTACATAATTAGCAATACTCTGTATCAATATACTTCAAGTGAAATTTTTGTTGTTATCTCCTTTACCTGTCTTAATTGTAAGCTAATTGCCTTCAGATAGCCCTATAGATTAATTTTGTAAATATTTATATAGTATAGGTTTATAGAATATGCCAGCTTTTATTACAGAGGTGGAAGGTTTTATACTTAGAAACAGTTTTAGTTTTACAAATCTAACAGAAAAAAGTAATAATCCATGGTTTTTTAGCTTCCAATTTTACTTGGTAGATATGGTATTATATACCACCATTCCTAACATGGTTTTCAAACACTGTTCATGTTTCTGTTTCCTTCTCTGCTGACTGTGCTATAACAGTAAGAGACATTTTCCATCTTCATTTTCTTTTCTCATCTGCCTCCCAAATCTATCCTTAAAGTATATTGTTTTTCTCTCTATTCTCCAAAGACTTTACTTTCTTCTTCATTTTACTATAGACTTTGCATTAATTGCTTATAATTTCTTCCTAATTTCCATTTACCCTTGAAATATGATTTTTACTCTCCACGCACATGCCAATCACCACAGAATATAAATGAATGCTCCCAAATATCATAACCATCTTCTAATCCTCTCTGACTACACTTTGATCCCACTGGTTCTAGCCTTTTATTTCTTTTTATTCTCATCAAAATTTTTTCCTATTACTTTTTCAGGTCATTCATTAGCATATAGTAATTATCTTTGTAGTGACTCAATGTATCTTTGCATCTAATTCTATTTCAAAACCCTTTTAACCATGCTTAAATTATATGTTACATAAATGCCTTATGGATTCAACAGGTCAAAGATCAAAAAGTTTTATATCAAGCTAAAACACAGTTCTTCATTTTTGACAAAGATTCTTTGACCTACCTTTAGCCAGACTACTGAACCTTCTCCTAGGCCCACTGTACACTTCCTTATGAAATCCAGTGTTAGCAAGAAACATGCTAATTCAGTTTAACCAGAATCCCCAAACCCTGAATACCTGATCATCCTCAACATCTGGTCCTCATCCTCCTCCATCCCCCAGGTCAGCAGTCCCCAAACTTTTTGGCACCAGGGACCAGTTTCGTGGAAGACAATTTTTTCATGGACCAGGGGTTGTGGGGGATGGTTTTGGGATGATTCAAGTGCATTTATTGTGCACCTTATTTATATTATTATTACATTGTAATATATAATGAAACAATTATATAACTCACCATAATGCAGAATCAGTGGGAGCCCTGAGCTTTTCACTTGCCACCCACTGATAGGGTTTTGATATGAGTCTGCAAGCAATTGATTTATTATGCTCTCTGTACAGTCAAACCTCTCTATTAATGATAATCTGTATTTGCAGCCACTCCCCAGCACTAGCATCACTCCCTCAACTCCACCTCAGATCATCAGGCATGAGATTCTCATAAGGAGTGCACAACCTAGATCCCTTGCATGTGCAGTTCACAGTAGGGTTCACGCTCCTATGAGAATCTAATGCCACTGCTGATCTGATAAGAGGCAGAGCTCAGGTGGTAATGTGAGCGATGGGGAGTGGCTGTAAATACAGATGAAGCTTTGCTTACTTGCCTGCCACTCACCTCCTGCTGTGTGGCACGGTTCCTAACTAATGGTAGTGGTCCGTGGCCTGGGGGTTGGGGTCCCCTGCCCCAGGTGATATCTGATTACCCTGGCCTGCCTTCAGTAAGAATCCTGTTAGGTTGGTTTAGCCAGAATCAACCTTACTCTTATGTTTCCTCTTAATAATTTTTCATCCACTGACCCTCACCCCTCCTTGGCTATAAATCCCCACAGGCACATGCTGTTTTTCGAGTTGAGCCCAATCTCCCCCACTGTAAAATCCCATTGCAATAGTCCCTTTAACTAGTACAATGGTCCTGAATTAAGTCTGCCTTATCATCTTTAACAACTGTCATTGAATATTTTTTTCTTTAATAATTCGGAATTCAGAGTCTATTTGAAAAATATGTAATATTTACTTTTACATACACATAGAACTTTATGAAGTCTATATAATTAAAAAATAATTTTTATGCTGTCACAATACAAGATTTCCTTATTTGAAGATGGTTCTGTGACGTTGTGACTTAACATTCTGAAATATATAAATTATATTATAAATGAAGATGCTTGGGTAATAGCACCTTGCTAGCTCTAATATCTGGCATCCAACTTTTAAAACTTAAGTGTCAGTTATTTATTGTGGGTGCTCCAGAAAGGGGTTCAGGAGTAGGAGGGTGATACAAAGGAAAACCAAAACCACTTTTTCCTTATTATCTTTTAAAATTATTATTAACAGGGGTGCCGCAGTGGTTGAGAGTCCACCTGCCGATGCAGGGGACATGGGTTCGTGCCCCGGTCTGGGAAGATCCCACATGCCGCGGAGTGGCTGGGCCCGTGAGCCATGGCCGCTGAGCCTGCGCATCCGGAGCCTGTGCTCCGCGACGGGAGAGGCCACAACTGTAAGAGGCCCGCGTACCACAAAAAAAAAAAAAAAAAAAATTATTATTAACTATCAATTGAGTCAAGAATAAGTCAAGTTTTATGGTAACACTGATAAGGACCAGGAAAGACCAGCATAGTTGCAGTACAATTTGGTTTTCTAGGTGTATTGTCCTAAGCATAGTTTGCAGAGGCATTTAATGACTAACATCTCTCCTGAAATGTGATCATGTTTGCTTCTTTATAAAAAGTTCTAACTTGGGAACTGTAAATAGATTATTCTTAGCTGGGTCGTGGCACATTAAATATTTGCTGATATTCAGAGTAAATTGATAATTACATTCCCTAGGAATCAGGTTTGATGATCACCCTCTCTTTTTTCAAAAGGAAATGTTTTTGTCTATAATTTAAAATAATAACTATTTGACTTTAGACTTAAAAATAATCATTCAAATCACAGGCCAATTTTTTCTAACTTGGAATGTGCATATTCTAGTTTGTTGTTTTTTTATAAGTTTTTTTTGACACTGTACATTGTAATATTATCTAATTTGTATTCAGTTTTTTATTAGTATTAGAATTTTTTGATATTATGGATTTTATTTTAAAATGCATTTAATACTTTTAAGCCGTATATTTATGTTTGTTTTGTTTTCCCTTCTAAGTTATTGATTATTCTCTAAAAATTTGTTCAAACCAAGAACACATTCTAGAAAGTTATCAGATCATGCCCTTTCTTTTCACTTGCCTCCTTAAAAATATTTTTTAGCTATTGGTAAAAATAGAAATCAATTTAAAGTCAACATTAAATTCCATAACAAGGGGAAAAACAGAGAAATTGGCACCCAAAAGCTGACAGTCAAATTATAAGTAGTTTTAAGAATCAGAAATATCACTCTAATTTCATGTTATTTATCATCTAGACACTTTTTTGGAGCACTGTCAAAATAAATAGATTTGTATTTTCTAAATAATTATCACTCAGTGCATAAAAACAGACTATTAAAAATCAATGCAACCTTTTCTTTCTAATTTTTTTCAACTTGGCCCATGCCTCTTTTCAATTCTTCAATTAGGTAGATACAATAACTCATAATTTGTTAGCCACAGTTTTCCCCAAGGCAGTCAATATCCCAAATAAGAGCAAATAAATAAATAAAAATCCCTTAATTTGAGAGTTTACTGCATTTTATAGGTACACTTCCTCACTTTATTCTCTCTCCTGGTTTAATAATATTTTCAAATCTGCCATATCTTTTTAACTTTTTTTTTGCCCTCCTTCAAATAGCATGTGAAAACAGGTTATATACACTGCCAGAGAACACAGATTAACATTTCTAATTTGCTTCTTTTATTATCATTTTAAAAGGGTACATGAAAACTGATTTTCAAAATCAAAATATTTCCATAGGCAGCTATGCCACCTTAGGCATCTGGGGAGTGTCAACTTTTTTATTTCCTTCAAGATACCTAGACACTTATTAGGATAAATGCTATATTAATCAGAGTAAAAATGTTTCTCTCTATAATAAGCCACAAGAAAATCACAGTGTATTCACACAAGAACAATTTAGTTCTTGTTCTTGCAAAATCCAGTGTAGATATTTCTTGTAGGCGAGATTTCTACAAGAACTGATTCAAACATACTGGCATCAATTGCTTCAATTACTTAATTTACTGGTGGTCAACAAACTGTCCACGAAAAGAGAGAGAAGAAAAATTTCATATGGGAGATTTTTGCAGACAGTTCAGAAAGTGTATTTTCTAACTTTTAAATATTCCTTTAGAGAGAGATGTAAGAATGACTAGGAAATGTAGTCTTAAACTTACGCTTTAGTAAGGCATGGAATTGTCTGGTGAAGCTATAGAATTGTCTCTGCTGCACTTATTCAAAATGTAAATAATGTATCTATGGATATGTATAGGCAATTCAATATGGAATAATTTGAATATAATATAATTTTGTATAAAAAGCAATAATAATATCTTTTTTTCATTTCTCATTCTTAGAAGCAAAATTTTATTTTTACTACTGAAACATCAGTTGTTGATATTACAATTTTGAATTAAACAACAGCAATATATAAAGTAGAAATTTATTTTTATATCTTTATTGCAGTATAATTGTCTTACAATGTTGTGTTAGTTTCTGCTGTACGACAAAGTGAATCAGCTATATGTACACATATATCCCCATATTCCCTCTCTCTTGAGCCTCCCTCCCACCTGCCCTATCCCACCCCTCTAGATTGTCACAAAGCATCAAGATGATCTCCCTGTGCTATGCAGCAGCTTCCCACTAGCCATCCATTTCACATTTGGTAGTGTATATATGTCAATGCTACTCTCTCACTTCATCCCAGCTTCCCATTCCCCACTGTGTCCTCAAGTCCTTTCTGTACATCTGCGTCTTTATTCCTGCCCTGCCACTATATGTGCATTAGCATATGGCTTTTGTTTTTCTCTTTCTGACTTCACTCTGTATGACAAACTCTAGGTCCATCCACCTCATTACAAATAACTCAGTTTTGTTCCTTTTTATGAGCAATATTCCATTGTATATATGTGTCACACTTCTTTATCTATTCATCTGTTGATGGACATTTAGGATGCTTCCATATCCTGACTATTGTAAATAGTGCTGCAATGATTATCGTGGTACATGTATCTTTTTGAATTATGGTTTTCTCAGGGTATATGCCCAGTAGTGGGATTGCTGGGTCATCTTGTAGTTCTATTTTTAGTTTTCTAAGGAACCTCCATACTGTGCTCCATAGTGGCTGTATCAATTTACATTCTTACCAATAGTGCAGCAGGGTTCCCTTTTCTCCACACCCATGCCATCATTTATTGTTTGTAGATTTTTTGATGATGACCATTCTGACCAGTGTGAGGTGATACCTCATTGTGGTTTTGATTAGCATTTCTCTAATGGTTAGTGATGTTGGGCATCTTTTCATGTGTTTGTTGGCAATCTGTATGTCTTCTTTGGAGAAAAGTCTATTTAGATCTTTCACCCAATTTTGGATTCGGTTGTTTGGTTTATTTTTTTTTTTGATATTGACCTGCATGAGCTGCTTGTATATTTTGGAGATTAATCCTTTGTCAGCTACTTCATTTGCAAATTTTTTCTCCCATTCTGAGGGTCATCTTTTCATCTTGTTTATGGTTTCCTTTGCTGTGCAAAAGCTTTTAAGTTTCATTAGGTCCTATTTATTTTTTTATTTTATTTCCATTATTCTAGGAGTGTGTCAAAAAACATCTTGCTGTTATTTATGTCAAAGAGTGTTCTGCCTATGTTTTCCTCTAAGAGTTTTATAGTGTCTGGCCTTACATTTAGGTCTTTAACCCATTTTGAGTTTATTTTTGTGTACGGTGCTAGGAATTGTTCTAATTTCATTCTTTTACATTTAGCTATCCAGTTTTCTCAGCACCACTTATTGAAGAGGATGTCTTTTCTCCATTGTATATTCTTGCCTCCTTTGTCAAAGATAAGGTGACCATATGTGCGTAGGTTTATCTCTGGGCTTTCTATCCTGTTCCATTGATCTATATTTCTGTTTTTGTGCCAGTAACTTATTGTCTTGATGACTCTAGCTTTGTAGTATAGTCTGAAGTCAGGGAACCTGATTCCTCCAGCTCCTTTTTTCTTTCTCAAGATTGTTTGGCTATTCAGGGTCTTTTGTGTTTCCATACAAATTGTGAAATTTTTTGTTCTAGTTCTGTGAAAAAATGCCATTGGTAATTTGATAGGGATTGCATAGAATCTGTAGATTGCTTTGGGCAGTATAGTCATTTCCACAATGTTGATTCTTCAAATCCAAGAACTTGGTATATCTTTCCATCTGTTTGTATCCTCTTTGACTTCTTTCATCATTGTCTTATAGTTTTCTGCTACAGGTCTTTTGCCTCCTTAGGTAGGTTTATTCCTAGGTATTTTATTCTTTTTGTTGCCATGGTAAATGGGAATGTTTCCTTAATTTCAGTTTCTGATGTTTTATTGTTAATGGATAGGAATGCAAGAGATTTCTGTGCATTAATTTTGTATCCTGCTACTTTACCAAGTTCATTGATTAGCTCTAATAGTTTTCTGGTGGTGTCATTAGGATATTCTATGTATAGTATCATGTCATCTGCAAACAGTGACAGTTTTACTTCTTCTTTTCTGATTTGGATTCCTTTTATTTCTTTTTCTTCTCTGATTGCGATGGCTAAAACTTCCAAAACTATGTTGAATAGTAGTGGTGAGAGTGGGCATCTCTGTCTTATTCATGATTTTAGAGGAAATGCTTTCATTTTTCACCATTGAAGATGATGTTGGCTGTGGGTTTGTCATATATGTGTTTTATTATGTTGAAGTAGGTTCTCTCTGTGCTCACTTTCTGGAGAGTTTTATCATAAAATGGGTGTTGAATTTTGTCAAAAGCTTTTTCTGCATCTATTGAGATTATCAGATGGTTTTTATCCTTCAATTTGTTAAGATGGTGTATCACAATGATTGATTTGCATGTATTGAAGAATTCTTGCATTCCCAGGATAAACCCCACTTGATTGTGGTGTATGATCCTTTTAGTGTACTGTTGGGTGGGGTTTGCTAGTATTTTGTTGAGGATTTTTGCATCTATGTTCATCAGTGATATTGGCCTGCAGTTTTCTTTTTTTGTGACATCTTTGTCTAGTTTTGGTATCAGGGTGATGGGGGCCTTGTAGAATGTGTTTGGGAGTGTTCCTTAATCTGTTATATTTTGGCAGAGTTTGAGAAGGATAGATGTTATCTCTTCCCTTAATATTTGATAGAGTTTGCCTGTGAAGCCATCTGGCCCTGAGCTTTCGTTTGTTGGAGGATTTTAAATCACAGTTTCAATTCCAGTGCTGTTGATTGGTCTGTTCATGTTTTCTGTTTCTCCCTGGTTCAGTCTTGGAAGGTTGTACTTTTCTAAGAATTTGTCCATTTCTTCCAGGTTTTCCATTTTATCGGCATATAGTTGCTTGTAGTAGTCTCTCTTGATCCTTTGTATTTCTGCTGTGGCAGTTGTTACTTCTCCTTTTTCTTTTCTAATTCTGTTGATTTGAGTCTTCTCCCTTTTTTCCTGATGAGTCTGGCTAATGGCTTATCAATTTTGTTTACCTTCTCAAAGAACCAACTTTTACTTTTATTGATCTTTGCTATCATTTCCTTCATTTCTTTTTCATTTATTTCTCATCTGATCTTTATGATTTCTTTCCTTCTGCTAACTTTGGGTTTTTTTCTTGTTGTTCTTTTTCCTCTAATTGCTTTAGGTGTAAGGTTAGGTTGCTTATTTAAAATTTTTCTCGTTTCTTGAGGTAGGATTGTATTGCTATAAACTTCCCTCTTAGAACTAACTGCTTTTCCTGCATCCCATAGGTTTTGTGTTGTTGTGTTTTCATTGTCATTTGCTTCTGGTTTAGGTATTTTTTGATTTCCTCTTTGATTTTTTCAGTGATCTCTTCGTTATTTAGTAGTGTAGTGTTTAGCCTCCATGTATTTGTATTTTTTACAGATTTTTTTTCCTGTAATTGATATCTAGTCTCATAGGGTTGTGGGTGGAAATGATACTTGATACGATTTCAATTTTCTTAAATTTACCAAGGCTTGATTTGTGACCCAAGATATGATGTATCCTCGAGACTGTTCCATGAGAACTCGAGAGAAAAGTGTATTCTGTTGTTTTTGGATGGAATGTCCTATAAATATCAATTATATCCATCTTGTTTAATGGGTCATTTAAAGCTTGTGTTTCCTTGTTTATTTTCATTTTGGTTGATTTGGATCAAATCAAACAAATTTCGTGAAAGTGGGGTGTTAAAGTCCCCTACTATGGTTGTTTTACTGTTGATTTCCCCTTTTATGGCTGTTAGCCTTTGCCTTATGTATTGAGGTGCTCCTATGTTGGGTGCATAGATCTTTACAACTGTTAGATCTCCTTCTTGGATTGATCCCTTCATCAGTATGTAGTGTCCTTCCTTGTCTCTTATAATAGTCTTTATTTTGAAGTCTATTTTGTCTGTTATGAGTATTGCTACACCAGCTTTATTTGATTCCCATTTGCATGAAATAGCTTTTTCCATCCCCTCACTTCTAGTCTCTTTGTGTCCATAAGTCTGAAGTGGGTCTCTTGTAGGCAGCATATATATGGGTCTTGTTTTTCTACCCATTCAGCCAGACTGTGTCTTTTGGTTGGGGTATTTAATCCATTTACATTTAAGGTAATTATTGATACGTAGTTTCCTATTGCCATTTTCTTAATTGTTTTGGGTTTGGTTTTGTAAGTCTTTTCCTTCTCTTGTGTTTCTTACCTAGAGAAGTTCCTTTAGCATTTGTTGTAAAGCTGGTTTGGTCGTGCTGATTTCTCTTAACTTTTGCTTATCTGTAAAGCTTTTGATTTCTCCATGAAATCTGAATGAGATCCTTGGTGGTTAGAGTAATCTTGATTGTAGGTTTTTCCCTTTCATCACTTTAAATATATCTTGCCACTCACTTCTGGCCTGTAGTTTCTGCTGAAAGATCAGCTGTTAACCTTGTGGGGATTCCCTTGTATGTTATTTGTTGCTTTTCCCTCGCTGCTTTTAATACTTTTTCTTTGTACTTAATTTTTGATAGTTTGATTAATATGTGTCTTGGCATGTTTCTCCTTGGATTTATCCTGTATGGAACTCTCTGCACTGCCTGGATTTGATTGACTATTTCCTTTCCCATATTAAGGAAGTTTCAACTATAATCTCTTCAAATATTTTCTCAGTCCCTTTTTATTTGTCTTCTTCTTCTGGGACCCCTATAATTCATATGTTCGTGTGTTTAATGTTGTCCCAGAGGTCTCTGAAGCTGTCCTCAATTCTTTTCATTCTTTATTCTGCTCTGTGGTAGTTATTTCCACTATTTTATCTGCCATGTCACTTATCCGTTCTTCTACCTCAGTTACTCTGCTCTTGATTCCTTCTACAGAATTTTTAACTTCATTTATTGTGTTGTTCATCATTGTTTTTTTGCTGTTTAGTTCTTTAATTCCTTGATAAATGTTTCTTGTATTTTCTCCATTCTATTTCCAAGATTTTGGATCATCTTTACTATCATTACTCTGAATTCTTTTTCAGGTAGACTGCCTATTTCCTCTTCATTTACTTGGTCTGGTGGGTTCTTACTTTGCTCCTTCATCTGCTGCATATTTCTCTGTCTTCTCATTTTGCTTAACTTACTGTGTTTGGTGTCTGCTTTTTGCAGGCTGCAGGTTAGTAGTTCCCGTTTTTTTTGGTGTCTTCCCCCAGTGGGTAAGGTTGGTTCAGTGGGTTGTATAGGCTTCCTGGTGGAGGGGCTGGCACGTGTGTTATGGTGGGTGAGGCTGGATCTTGTCTTTGTGGTGGGCAGGACAATGTCCGTGGTGTGTTTTGTGGTGTCTGTGAGCTTAGTAAGACTTTAGGTAGTCAGTGTGCTGATCAGTGGGTTTGTGTTCCTATCTTGTTTGTTGTTCGGTGTGAGACGTCCAGCACTGGGAGCTGCTGGCCATTGGGTGGAGCTGGATCTTGGGTCAAATAGAGGCCTCCATAAGAGCTCTTGGCAGTTAATCTTCCCTAGGTCTTGGAATTCTCTAGTGGTCCAGCATCCTGGACTCGGTGCTTCATCCCAGAGCCTCAGGCCTGACTTCTTATTTAGGGACCATGACCCTGCAAGTTGCTCATCCTAGCAAAAAAAGGTGATTAAAAAAAAAAAGACTAACAAAACCCCAGACAAATGGTGAAAAGTAAAACACTTGATGTGGCCATTCTTTTAAATTTTAGACGTTGTCATAGGTGAGTTTCACAATGTGTTTTCACAATGTGGTTTTAAGGTGTAAATCTGTAATTATCATAATGGTGACATCTTTTTAGTGCTTAACTTCCTTGCATACATCTGATTTAGTGAAGTATCCATTTAGAGTTTTACCTACCTTTACAAAATGTTTTTCTTATTGTTGAGTTCTGGGAGTTCTTTATATGTTCTGAATACAAGTCCTGCATCAGAAATGTGAATTGCAAATATTTTATTACAGTCTCTGGCTTGTCTTTTCATTCACTTAACTGTGTCTTACAAAAAGTAGATATTTTTAGTTTGGATAAATTGGATTTATAATTTTTTCCTCTTTGATACCATTTTTTAAGTTTATATCTAAGACATCTTTTCCTAACCAAAGTCAAAAGTAACTTTTCTCATGTAACATTCTAAAAGTTTTATATTTTTAAATTTTATATGTAACTCAGTGAACATTTTAAGTTATTTTTGTATATAATGTGAGTTATTGATTGAATATAATTTTTGCATATAGATATTAAATTGTTCCAGCACCATTTATTGAAGAGAATATCTTTCTTCACTAAATTGAACTTACACCTTTGTTGAAAAACAATTGGCTCTATATGTCTTCTTTTTCTGGACTCTCTTCTGTTCAATTGACATATTCATCTATCTTGAGTCATAGATTATTTTGATTGATGTAGCTTTACAATGAATCTGGAAGTCAGAATATGCAAGTCTTCCAAATCTATTCATCTTTTTTGAATGTTGTTTTGGCTAGTCTAAGTCCTTTGAATTTTCATATGAATTTTAGCATTAATTTTTCAATTTCTAAAAGAATTAGTTGAAACATGATGAATTTACAAGTCAATTTGGGGAGAGTTGATATCAGAATTCTTTTTGGTTTTCTAACCTAGGAATACAGAAAAAGTAGCCATTTATTTAGATATTATTTAATTCCTGTCAGCAATGATTTGTAATTTTCAGGACAGAGGTTTTTCACATAATTTATCAGATTTATTCCTAAGTACTTCACAATTTTTATTCTATTATAAAGGATGACATTGATGGTATTAAAATATTTTTACTTTCCAATTAATAGTTTTTAATATAATGAAATACAGTTGATTTGAGTATATTGATCTTGCACTTTGAAACCCTGCTAAACTCATTCATAAGTTCTAGTAGATTTTTGTAAATTCCATTAGCTTTTCTATGTAAAAGAACTTGTCATCTGTCAATAAAGACCATTTTAACTTATATATATATATAAATTATTATATTGATTAGACCTCCAAGACAATGTTTAATAAAAATATTGAAATTAGACATCCTTGTCTTCTTTCTGTTCTTTGAGAGAAGAATTCAGTCTTTTACCATTAAGTATGATGTCAGTGTAAGGTTTTTGTTTTTAATAGGCTTTATTTTTATAGCAGTTTTAGGTTCACAAAAATTGAGCAGAAAGTATAGTGTTTTCCCATATGCCTTCTGACCCCACATATGCATAGCCTCCCCCATGCTCAGTATCCTACACCGGACTGATACATTTCTTACATTTGATGAACCTGTATTGACAAATCATCATTACCAGGGTCCATAGTTTACATCAGGGTTCACTTTTGGTGTTGTGCCTTCTACGTGTTTGGACAAATGTGTGACATGTCTCTAGCATTATAGTATGATATAGAGTAGTTTCATTGCCTGAGGAATCTTCTGTGCTCCACTTATTTACCCCTGTCTCATTACTAACCCCTGGAAACCACTATCTTTTTACTGTTTCCATAGTTTTCCCTTTTCCAGAATGTCATATAGTTGAATCATACAGGATGTAGCCTTTTCAGATTGGCTTCTTTCACTTAGTAAAATGCATTTAATGTTCCTCTAAGTCTTTTCAGAGTTTGATAGTGCATTTCTTGTTAGTGCTGAATAATATTCCATTGTCTGGATGTAACACAGTTGATTTATCCGTTCACCTACTAAAGGATACCTTGGTTGCTTCCAAGTTTTAGTAATTGTAAGCAAAGCTGCTATAAACATACATGTGCAGATTTTGTTGTGGACATAAGTTTTCAACTTTTTTATGTAAATACCAAGGAACACAATTGCTGGAGCATACAGTAAGGGTATGTTTAGTCTTATAAGAAACTACCAAATTCTTCCAGAGTGGCCATACCATTTTGCATTCCCATCAGCAATGAACAAGAGCTCCTGTTACTCAAAATCCTCACCAGCATTCAGCATAGTAAGTGTTCCAGATTTGGGACATTCTAATAGATATGTAGTAATATCTCCTTGTTGTTTTAACTTGCATTTCCCTGATTACATATAATGTGGAGCATCATTTAAGCCATCTTAAATAAGATAGCTTATTTGCCATCTGTATATTTTTGATGAAGTGTCTCCTAAGGTCTTTGGTCCAATTTTAATTGGGTTGTTTGCTTTCATAGTGTTGGGTTGTAAAAGTTCTTTGCATATTTTCAATAACAGTCCTTTATCAGATATGTCTTTGGGAAATATTTTCTCCCAACTGTGGCTTGTCTTCTCATTCTCTTAACATCATCTTTCACAGAACAGAAATTTTTAATTTTAATTAAGTCTAGTTTATTTCATGAATTGTGCCTTTAGTGTTGTATCTAAAATGTCACTGCCAAATCCAAGGTCATCTGGATTTTCTCCTATGTTACCTTCTAGCAGCTTTATAGTTTGTGTTTTGCATTTAGGTCTGTGATCCATTTTGAGTTAATTTTGGTGAAGAGTATAAGGTCTGTGTCTAGATTCATTTTTTACACGTGGAAGTCAAATTGTTTCAATACCATTTGTTGAAAAACGGGAAGTTTTTCATAGATGCTCTGTATTAACTTAGAGAAATTCACTTCTATCCTAAGTTTGCTAATAGCTTTTATCAGGAATGGAATATCAATTTTGTAAAATGCCTTAAAAAAACTGAAATGATAAGGTTTTACAAATCTACTGTGTTAATATTGTGAATTACATTAAGTGATTTTAAATGAACTATTTCAGAATTTTTAAAAAATACACAGAAGTTGCAAAGACAGTATGGAGAGTTCTGTCATACCATTTACCAGTTCCCCCTAATGTTAACGTCTTATATAACAATGGTAAATTTGTGAAAATGAAAACATTTACTTTGGTACATTACAATTACCTAAGCTACAAATTTTATTCAGATTTCTCTTGTTTTTTCACTGTTTCAAGATAATGCAGATATCACATAGAATTTAGCATTAACTGATTTTTTAAATGTTATACCAAGATTGTATTCCTGGGATTAATTCCGTTGGCTATGATAACAGTATCAATGTAATATTTTGTTGGATTCTGTTTACTAAAAGTTTGTTATGAATTTTTACATTTATGTACATGAAAGATACTCATTCTTTAGTGTTCTTCCCTTGAAATTTATTTTTTGGGTTTCTATATCAGAGGAAACTATTTCCTCTGCTTTAATTTTCTAGAATATTTTAAGCATAATTCATAGTATTTTTTCCTTAAAGATTTAATATGTGTGATGAATTGGGAGATTGGGATTGACATATATACATAATATGTATAAAATGGATAACTAATAAGAACCTGCTGTATAAAAAAATAAATAAAATAAAATTTAAAAAACTTAAAAAAATAAATGCAGGATAATTAAAAAAATGATTTAATATAATTTCCCAGTAAATATATCTATATATCAGTAGTGTGTCTTTTTCTACCTAATCACTATGATTAGAGGTTTATCAATTTTATTTATCTAAAAAAAAAGCTTCTTTTTTTTAATTTATTCTATTGTTTTCCACTCTGATCTTTATTATTTCCTTTCTCCTGTTTATTTTGGGTTTGTTTGGCTTAGAAGTGTGCTATTTTGGTGATTTCCTCTTATATTTAATTTTTCAACAGTCCCAAAGTAAAATGGAGTAATCTACAGTGATTTATGCCTTCATTGAGGAGCCCTAAAGTAGTCTATTCTGTGTACTAACAAAGCTTAAAATAAAATCATAGAGGATCAAACTAATCTGTAAGTGAACTGCATACCAAAACAAAGCCCAGTACTCTTAAAAATGCTACAAATTTCAGTAATCACAATATAAAATTCACAATTTCAGACATCCAATAAAAAAATGAGAAGGCAGGCAAAAAATCAGAAACATATGACCCGTAACTAGGAAAAACATATTCAGTAGAAGTAGAACTAGAGATGGCAAAGACAAATGAATTAGGAAAACATTTTAATACAGCTATTGTGTCTATTACAAATATGTTCAGAGATGAAAGGGAAAGGGCAAACATAATAAAAAGAAAAATGGAATGTATAAAATCTCTAAATGGATCATCTAGAGATAAAACAAAATATCTGAAATGAAAATACAGTTGGTGGAATTAACATGCTGGGCACTAGGAAAAAACAGTGAATGTGAAGCTAAGGAAATAGAAACTATGCAAAATGAAAGCAGAGAAAGAGAGAATAATTGAAATTGAACAGAGCATTACTAACAAGTGGGAAATATCAAAATGTCTAAAAAATAAGCAGTTGGGGTTCCAGAAGGAGTCAAGACAGAAAAGAAAAAAGATTGATGAAATCATTCCCTTGGATTTTCCAAAGTATGAGAAAGTTATAAACCACAGATCCAATAAGCTCAGCTAAACTCAAGAAGAATCAACAGAGAAGCACAAGGCATGTCTTAATTGATTTACTGCAAACTATTAATAAAGAGAAAATATTAAAAGTTACCAATTAAAAAGGAACTTATATAGATAGATACAAAATATGAATATTCTCAATGAAACTACAATCTGGAAGGCAATGAAACAGCATCTTTAAAGCACCAAAGGGGAACAAGCAAGGAAACAAAATGTGGATAATTTGAAATTTTATACCCTGAAATAATATTTTTCAAAACTTAAGGGAAAATACTTTTCAGACAAACCAAACATGAAAGTATTCATCGCCAGAAGAACTGCACTGCAGGAAATGGCAAAGGAAGTTCTTTAGGCAAAATTCAAAGTTAAACAAATGGAAATATGGCTGTAGATGAAAAAAAAAAATGGATAAGGCCAGAAATAGTAAATTCTATTAGTAAATATAACATAATTTCTTATTTTGTATCTCCTTAAATATTTAACTATTCAAAGTAAAAATAACAGTGCAACTATGCACTCTTGAATGTATAAGATTTGTAGAAGGAGGATGGAACTATAGTAAAATTACTAAACTATTTGGAGAATTAGTATAATATTATTTAAAGGTAGAGTATAATAAATTTAACTTGTATGTTGTAAAATCTAGACTAAGGGTCAACAAACTATGACCTGGGGGCCAAGTCTGGCCCACCCCTATTTGCTAGGAATGTTGTTTATTTTTAAAGAAATATTAAAGAAAAAAAGGTAGATGAAGGAGAAATAGGAAAAGGATAAAAAGTAAAAAGTAGTGAAAGGTAGAGGTGAAAGAGGAGGACGAGGAAGATAAAAGGAGGTGATTATATGTGACCCTTTAGTGTCTGGCGAATCTTTTTTCTAAAAAGTCAGATAAAAATACTTTAAAATTTGTAGACCACATATGATATAAGGATACAAATATTAGGATATGTAAGTAACATATTTTTCTGGCCCCTGCTCTAGAGCATAATCAAAGAAGTAAAAAAGATAAAGTCAATAAAACAATAGTGGAGATAAAATGGAGTCATAAAATGACTTTTATAATAACAATTGTGGCTTCCATTAATAGCCCTACTATTATCTTTCATGCTGGAGTTATATGTTTTAATAATGAAACTAAAATATATCCTAATGGATAATAGAAAAGAAATGCATTTAACATATCAGACTTTTATGAAAGTAAAATACTTGATTGTTGGTAAAATATAAATTGGCTACATTGTTTAGAGGTATTCATGAGTCAAATACAATTAAACATAAGTAAACTTCTTTATTACCTAAATATAATCAACCTCTAAATTTTAAAACATCATTAGAAATACAAAAGGAAATTAAATTTCAGCAAGTAATAATTACTAATGCTTACTCAATTTTTATTATGTGCCACTGTACAAAACACTGTAAATAATTTATTTATAGTCACTCATTTATTGTTTATAGCCTTATAAGAATGGTGCTATTATTATCACCATTTTAATGATAAGAAAACTGAGGCATAGAAAGCGCATCTTGATATTAGCAGTATGTTTGATAAAGTGTTTTTCAGCTTCTTTTTAAATTATTTCTGCACAGCACAGAATTTGTTCAGCAAATTTGATCAATAGAAAGAGCACATATATAATTAAAAGCCAAAGTTATTAGCTTGTTCACACTGATTTGATTAAATTAAAATGCTCAAACTATGTGTAGCCCATGGTAAATATATAGTAATTTTTCTATTAATAGACTGTTCAGTACTGTAGCATCTGGCAAGGTTTGGCTACTACTTCAGACAGGATGGTGAGTAAAAGCCTCTGATGGGTGGTATTTTAGATGTGAGCAATCCTCAACAAGTCATTACACAAGCATTTATTAAATCCTTCCTGTGTGTCACTGTTTTAGGCTACAGAGATACGGCCCCAAAAACAAGGGAGATGAGGCCCCTGCCTCTGAGGAGCTAGAATGACAGAGACAGAGCCAGAGGAAACAAGTAAGTTAATTTTATACATTAAGTGCTGTAAACAAAATAACACGTTTTTGTTTTTTTGTTTTTTTTTAAAAAGCAAGTGGTATGGGTGAGAAGTCACTGTTTTTAAGTGGCCTGGATATCTTTTAAAGGTTTGATACTTAATCTGAGACCTGAATGTGCTGATCTGTAAACAAAGTGCTCAAGGAAAAGGATGACCAGGGACAAAGGCTCAGAACCAGGGACAAAGCCAAGGAGAAGGCCTAACTCTTCAAATAACCAACTGTGTAAATTTGAGCAAATTCATTGACTTCTCTGTACTGAGTCTTCCTTCTCTATAGTAAGTTTGTCTAGATGTCCACAGACTATTATTCTAGCATCAACAGTCTTTATGTTTCTTAATCCTTTTACATTTGTTAAGACTTTGTTAAATTAACATTTGTTAAGTGGTACACAGGGTGCTGGATGGTAAGCACAAACAACAATAGACCACAAGAGAAATTGAAACAGAGAAGTTTATTACTCACAGGTCCTGGAGAAAGTACAAGGCATACCTCAAGGGACCACATGGGGAAGTCAGTGCAGAGAGCAGAGAGAGAGTGATAGGGCCTGGGCCATGTCCTTCTATTAGGGTCTGTGAGTGGAGTGCTTTGGGGTTCCTGGGCTAAGACCAGATTAGTAAATTCAAACTAAATGACCAGGATTTTGGTAAGTTCCATGGGGTCTTATCTAAGTGTTATCACAAGGGGAAGGCACTGGGAGGCAGGGGAACCTGTTGAGCACAAGGGCTGTTAGACATCAGAAACTTAAATTTGCTTGTGACTCTGTGGGCTGTTATCTAGGGTATGCACTTTTGTGAGGACGCTAGCATCAGTTTAAAGTTCCTGCAGCCCTCTGGGTCAAACAAAATGACTGCTCAGGCAGCAAGATCGTGGAGTAGCTTACCTACACTCTCAACAACATTATATTTGATGTAACTAGTTTTGCAATTCTACCCTGTATTTATAAGCAGATAATCGTTAAAATAAATCTGAGTGCTCCATTTGGAGGGAAACATAACAAAACAAATTCAGCTTCTACTTTAGGTGTTAAGTCTCCTCTTTCTTCCTTACTCTTTATCCTATTTATGAGACTATTATATTGGCACATTAGCAAATTTCTGTGATATAAGTTCATATATTTTATGGTAAATTTTAAACAAACTTTCTTTGTATACTTTGAAATATTATTTATAGATAAGATACATGATTATAGGGTTATATTTTTTATTTTTATTTAGAGTGTTATTCCACTTTATCATGTTTACATCTGCCCTGTTACTCTGGTTATGTATTACATATCCCCCCAAAAATGAGTAATTTATAAAATTATAGTTTCCTAATAGCCAATTTTAAGGCATTATTTTTACTATAACATGTTTTAGGGCAAGTGCTCTAAATTCTGTCATTTAAAACTGGGAATTAATAAAGAAAATTTCTTTATCTCCAGAGGTATTGATAAACAAAACTTTCATCAAGAACAACATTGACGGAATAGATTATACCTCTATCTCTATCTCTACATCTACATCTACCTCTATATCTATCTTTAAACTATATTTATTTGTATGTTATTAATTCATTCATACCTTTACTAAGCTAAGTACATTTACTACTTTTTGTGAGGTAATTAGAGATGAAAACTGTGATTTACTTGAAACAAAAGGGATTGTGATCATTGTAAACCTATCTAGCAAGAAACATTTGAAGATGATAATTCCCTCAACAGAAATCTACCTCATACCTATAGTGTGACATACATTATTTAAGGCACTGGAGTAATATTCCAGGAATTGCAGGCTGCAATCATATATGCAAACAATCTCAGATATAATCCATAAATTTAATGACTCATCAAATGTTTTTCTCTTCAAGCAAAAAAGATAGATGATGAAATCTGGTCATGGTTAACTTCCTCAAAGTCACATATTGAAATCCTACATTGGTATTCTTATAAAATAAGAATCCTGGTTTGGATAAACTCTGTCTAATTCAGACTAGGCAAGTTTTGTGGTGTGACATTCCGTGACTCCCAAATTCTAAAACAAAACTCATGAAGTGCTTATAACAATCATGAAAGTAGTTAACTGGAATTAGGAAGATGCCAATGTAGCAGAGGTGGCAAAAAAATAATTATCCAGCCTGTCCTGTTAGAATCAAATAATCAAATTAAATAGGCAATTTCACATGTTATTTCATTCAATTAAAATAATTCTCACAATAACTCTGAACCACTAAATTGGTTAGAATTCTTTTGTCTCAAGGAATAGAAATCTACTCAGGCTAACTTAATTTTTAAAAAGGAAATTAACAAATAGTTATAACTTTAAAAAAGAGAGAGGAGGGAAAAGGAAAAAGTAAATAACCATTTCTAATGAAGGTCAGGAATTTTCAGTCCTAGAAATTTCCATCAGGAACATATGGATTGCATATTGGGGATTGCATGGACTTTAGCCTTACCTCAACTTGACATTGCACTCAGGATTTAATTTATGAGGAGTTAAAGGTTGATTGCTTTGATTGGATCACCTGCCCACCACCCTCCCATAGCAGATAATAGTAAGTAAGAGGTGAGTGAGTTTCTGTGAACAGAATCTTCCCCAGAACCACATAGAATGAAGCGTGAAAATTCCCTTTAGGAAATACAGAGTGATTTTACCAAACAAAGGGGAAAAGGATGCCATATGGAAAAAGAAGAAAATATTCACAACATGTGTAAGTCTAATTGGTTTCACAGAGATGGAGATACATTAATTTTGGCCAAGGCAAAAGAGCTTGTAAACAGGAATTTTCCAAATTTCACTCTCTTTTCCTTCTCACAATACTTGTATGGCAAAGTTTAGGCCATAGTTCACAATTTAACATTTTACTGAATAATGAGCTTTGGATAGATGTCTGAAACTTGGGAAATTACATATTCATGCCCATGTGATTACAAAGATGAATATAGATACATAGAAATTAGAAAAACAAATATTTTATAGAAAACTTTTATAATTAAATGGGTGTGCTTCTGATTCTTCTGTATTCTTCTTGGGATACCCAATTTCAAAGTGAAAGTCTCTACTATAATTTTAGTCTCAATGGTCAGCCAAAAATTTTAAAAATAACCTGAAAAATGAAAATTTATTTTATCAAAGCTTCAGTTTTAAATACAAGGCATAAATTTAAAATTATGGCCTAAAACCGATGTTCAACATGTGCCACAGATACAGAGATCATTTTCATCATTATTAATCATGTTCACTGGCAGATATAATAGGTATTGTAAGGAAAATGTCAGAAGCTGTAAATCTTAAAGCACATTGAAGAGGGCAAGGTAAAAATTTAAGTTGTAATGTGAAGTAACATGTTTTCTTGCTGTTTTTATTTCTATGAAAAATTGAAAAGTTTTATTAGCACAGCTTTATATCAAGATTATTAAAGTGCATTCCCAATTGCCCCAGAATATAATATTTCACCATTTTAATGTTGGAGGAAACAAAACCTTTATATATTCCATATATATATATATATATAAAACACATACTTTAATTGGGAAAACTTTTGTTCATGGAAATATTTTTCATCATTTCCATTAAAAAATAAAATAATTGAAATGACAAAGTATAATTGGTAAAAATAAAATTCATGGTATTATGTAACCATATTTAAATACTTCGTAGGTATATAGGACAATACAGATCTAAAAAGATCTATTATCAGTAAATGAAATTGGCTTTTTTATCGTAATGGGAAAGACATTAGATTACTTTTACATAAAACATGCATCTGTCAGGCATTATGCTGTATGCTTTGCATTCATTTCTTTTTAATAAGAGAACATTATGACTGTGAAGTTTAAGAAATTTCTCATAGACAAAATCCAAAATCCATAAGGAAAACTTAGCGATGTTTCTGGACAAAGAGATAGCTGTTTGGCTACTGGAACATTTTTTGAAGTTCATCTCAAGGTAGTATTGTGAAGAAAACCATCTTAGAGCTCTTACAATGTAAAGCGGTAAGTGGTAGCAGATTACACAGAAGAACAGTCTAATGTAGAGGTTCAGCTAAGACCTTTCAGGAGCGATGAATTTGAGAATTATTTAATATAAGCAGGAATTGGTCAAATGAAGTATGATAAAGTGTATACACATCTGGAAGAAGAAATCACACATGTCAAGGTCCAGAAGGAGCAAATCACATACATAGCTAGAATGTCTGTGTAGATTATGGTGCCCATGAAAGGGAATGGAGATATATGTTTCTGTAGGGGAGATATATTTGAGGAAAAGCTGAAGTTTAGATATATTGATCAGATGTAGCTATGAGATTTCCAAGTAGAAAAGCCCAATGGAAAATTGAATACAATTATTTGGAGCTCAGTGAGAATTCTAGACTTATTTGTATAAGTTTTATAACCATTAAAAAAAAAAACACCTGTTGAAAATCTGTGTAGTGTACTAAGAACTGGAATATCTATATTAAATCAGATCATTCTCTGACCCCATAGATGTTAGTCTCTTGGGTAGTACAAAAATAGATTTAGAGGAAATCTGTGAGAAAGTATATAATTTGCAAAAGACAATAGCTAAAGGATTAGCCCTTGAGAATATTTAAGGCATTATCAGAACAATATGCATACATAAATAAGACTTTAAAATATAGCCAATAAGGAAACACAAAAATCCAAAGAATAAATTAACACGGCAAATTAGAAAAGTGAGACTGTTAAGAAAACAGAGAGACCAGTTCTAATACTACAAAAAGTTTATCAGTTAATTCTTCATTTTCTTGGGCTGAAGGAAGGTCATCGATGATGTTAGGGTTATTTCAAGGTGCATGTAATTACCTAAGAAGTTAATAGTATGTGGGAGTTACAGATTATGAGTGGAAACATAAATGTATTGATAGGTAAGTAGATAGAGGAATATATTATTCAATTATTGTATTTATTTATTATTTATTTATATTTTTTGCGGTACGCCGCCTCTCACTGTTGTGGCTTCTCCCGCTGCGGAGCACAGGCTCCGGACGCGCAGGCTCAGCGGCCATGGCTCACGGGCCCAGCCGCTCCGCGGCATGTGGGATCCTCCTGGACCAGGGCATGAACCCGTGTCTCCTGCATCGGCAGGCAGACTCTCAACCACTGCGCCACCAGGGAAGCCCAATTGTATTTATTTTTAATTTGAGAGGGATGCCAAGCAAATAAAGAGAGAGAAAAAAAGTAGAAGTGAACCCCAGGATAACCATGATTAACAATGTAGGATTATTTAAATGGAAACCGTTGGCAGAAGACATGGAACTAAATAAAGGAATGTCTTGTCAGAAGGCCTCAATTTTCATAGTGAAGAAAGACACAAAGAAAGTTCTGAAAGTGATAGATGAAGATACATTAAAAGTTAAATTAGATATTAAGATAGTCACTGAGAAAATGAGGAAGAAAATGACTAGAGTCTTCTGGAAAGACTGTTGGGTATACAAAAGTCACATGAAGATTTAACTGTGTTTGAAGACCAGGATGAGTGTTACTTATGTGGTATATAGCCTTTGTTGTTGTTTTGTTGCCATCATCTTTGAGGTTATTTTAGACTATTTTAATATGTTTGAATGATTTGAATTATTCTAGAGTTCTTGTTTGATAGGGGTTGTGAGGAATGAAAAAAAGTAGAGGTTTGAAGATTAATAGCTAAAAGGTTTCATCATGGAATCTTGGATACATTGAGATGCAGGTAGAATAATAAGCTGGTTGCTCATACTAGATCTTAAGGTTCTAATATTTGAAAAATAAGAAATTGAGAAAGAAGGAAAAAGGAGATTGTAACCAGGAAACAGAGCATACAATATTAAATTTCAGAATGTGTGTGGTTTCAGGTTATGCCAGCTTATGACAAAGTCTGGTGTGTAACACTGGATGAGAGTTACAAAAGGAAATAGAAGCAAATTCTTCTTCATCTGTAAATTTACATATTATTTCATGAAGTTATGAAAATGACTGAATAATAATAAAATCCAAAAAGTTAAGCATAGTGGCTAGCATGCAGTATATATGTAATAAATATTAACTTTTTTATATCTATAATTATTTTTAAGGTCTCTGTTACCATCTATTTAGTAATTGTTAGCTTTGATGAGTGTCTACCTTTTCAAAGGTAGCTTCAAGTAAATACAGCAAGGTTAGAGGTAATCTGTAATACAAGACTGTTCACTCAGTCTTCTGGAAAGGAGAAGATGATAAAAGAGAAATATGCCTCTATAAAACTTTTTCCCAGACGAAGATAAGGGCAAGGTTGTACCTGAGTCATCAGGAAAGCTACTATTCTTCTGAAAAGTCACCGAGTCATAGAAAAAAATCATGTGGTCAAAGGAAAGAATAAATGCATCACATATAGTCTGTTATTAATGCTAAAAGCAAATACTATATCTTCCAAATATTTATTTAGCATCTTGTGCACATCAATATCTAAGTGCCTAGTAGGTGCTCATACATATACATCATAGATAGATAGATAGATAGATAGATAGATAGATAGAGGGAAATGACTGGCTGATAGAATAAATGGCAAGAAAAATCAAACAACACATAAATAAAAATCAGAGAGGGACTTCCCTGGTAGTCCAGTGGTTAAGACTCCATGCTCCCAATGCAGGGGGAGTTCGATCCCTGGTCGGGGAACTATATCCTGCGTGCACAACTAAGAGATCCCGCATGCAGCAACCAAGATCCTGCATGCTGCAACTAAGACCCAGCCAAATAGATAAAAATAAATAAATATTAAAACAAACAAACAGAGATATTTATTCCACTGACTTTAAGTTAGCAGAATACCTATAGCCTCTTTTGGTTTTATGCTGGAAAAATAGCATTTTGTTTTATACCTTGAAAAATACAGTGGTTTTTTTCTTTGCTATGCAAGGTAATAAGGTTAATATTAATTAATATAGCAAACTAAATTCAAGTAAACATATTCAGTTTTTATAATCCTGGCATATATACTATATATACTCTTATACATATAAAAACACATTTTTGCTCTCTTCCATGACTTTTTAAACTTACTACTTATTTCTTAATTTTGAGCAAAGAAGATGGTGTTTCTCATCATCCTAAATATGAATAATAAATTTTCAATCTATATGAAGCAAAGATGATGAATGTGAACATAACTAGTACAGCAAAGCTATATCCATCATTTTAGTTTGGAGCTTGTTATAATAAAATCTTAGTTATTACTAGTAAACAGAATCAATGGATTATTACAATTTTTTTATGTAAAGTGTATGTTTTCTTTCTTCAAAAGGCTTTTGGGTGTCGTGCTTTTACTACTTAACACTTTGTATAATTTATTGTATGATTACCCAAAAATTATAATGACTGCCAGTATAACTGAGAGTTTTTAATGAAAAATCATCATGAGATATACATACTTGGAAAAAGCAATTTATGCCATATGATAATTTCTTTGACACAGGAACATCTCAATAAATGAACACAGCCACTAGTAAAATAAATTCATACTAAATCCTGAAATGCAAACACACAGAGACACAGACACATACAGGATATTTTTCTTAAGTAAAATGGATTGATAAGTGGCTTAAATATCTCTACCTTTACATATTCAGTGTCTCTCCAAAAATCCTTTCCTAATTGATTGGCTTCAGCACTTATTTTTCTTTTAAGTGTGATCCATGTGTTATAGTTTAGTGATGAATTAAATATTCACATAATGTGGAAACATACAAATGATTATTTGCCATCCTACATTTTGGACCCTTATTCCATGACCTATTTTTAAACAGCTTTATTAAGTTATGACACATTCACCATAAAATGTACCATTTAATGTGTTCAATTCAATGTTTTTTTAATATATTCACAAAGTTGTGCAACCAACCCTGCAATCTAAATCTAGACTTAATCACCCAAAAAGGAACCCTGTGCCCATTGACCATAACTCTCCACATATTGCCCTGCCAGCCAGCCATATACAACCACTAATCTACTTTCTGTCTCAGTAGATTTGCCTATTTTCACTTCTATATAGGAAGTCTTGCAACATGTAATCTTTTGTGACTGGCTTCTTTCACTTTGTATAATGTTTTCAAGGTTCATCCATGCTGAGCATATGTTAATACTTCATTTTATTTATTGTCAAATAATATTCAATTATATAGTTATATCATATTTATTTATCCACTTAAAAGTTGATGGACATTTGGATCATTTCTACGTTCTATTATGAATAATGCTGCTATGTTCAAGTTTTTGAGTGAGCATATATTTTTATTTCTCTTGAGTATTACATAAGAGTGAAATTATTAGGTCATGTGATAACTCTATATTTACCATTTTGAAGAACTGCCAGATTATTTCTGAACTATTTTTCATTTGCACCAGGAGTGTATGAGGGTTCCAATATCTTCACATTCTTGCCAACATTTTTAATTGTCTGACTTTTGATATCACATGCTCGTATGTGTGAAGCAGTAGATGGTTGTGATTTGGCATTGCATTTTCCTAGTGATTATTGATGTTACACATATTCTCATGTGCTTGCTGACTATTTGTATATTTTCTTTGGAGAAAAATCTGTAGAGATCATTTGCCCATTTTTGAATCAGATTAGTTGTCATTTTATTTTTGAGTTGTAAGAGATCTTTATGTATTCTGTATACAAGTCCGTTATCAGCTGTGTAATTTACAAACACATTCTCCCTTTCTGTGGATTGTCTTTTCACTTGATGGTATTGTTTACTGCACAAACATTTCTAACTTTGGTAAATTCAATTCATCTAATGTTTTCTTTCATCATTTATGCTTTCAGTGTCATATCTAAGAAGTGATTGTCTAACCAGGTTCAAAAATATTTCCTCTGTTTTCTTCTAAGAGTTTTATAGTTTTAGCTTTTACATGTAAGCCTATGATTTATTTTAGGATAATTTTTACATATAGTGTGATTAGATGCGTAAATTCATTCTTTTGCATTTAGATGGCAGTTGTCCAAATCCCAATTGTTCCATTGAATTGTTTTGGCACATGGCACTGTGATTATGCCAGTATCACGCTGTCTATTAAACTTACTTTGTAGAAAGCCTTTAAATCAGAAAGTATGCGTCCTCCAATTTTTTTCTTCTCTTTCAATATTTTAATATTGTTTTGGCTATTCTGGTTCCCTTTTGTGTGTTTATGAATTTTAGGATCAGCTTGTCAGTTTCATCAAGAAACCAACTGTGATTCTTATAGAGAGGGATTGCATTAAATCTGAAGATCAATGTGAGGATTATTGCCAGTTTAACAACGTCTTGTGATCCATGAACATAGGTTGTATTTCCTTTATTTTAGGCCTCTTTACATTTATTTAACAATATTTTGAAGTTTTCAGGGTATACATTCTACAGAATTTTTGTTAAATTTATTATAAGAATTTTGCTAATTCTTATAATTATCAAACACCAGAGCACCAATTATATGAATGAGCCATCTGCACCTGGGCATTTCTTTGTGGGGAGCTTTTAACTACTAATTCAATTTCTTTAGTGATCTATTCAAATTTTTAAATTTCTTCTTGATTCAATTTTGATAGTTTGTATCTTTCTAAGCATTGGTCTATTTCATATAAGTGATCTATTTTGGCGGCATACAATTGTTCATGTGTGGTATGTTTTATTATGTCATTGGAAAATACATATTTAGTTATTTCTTTCTAATTTACTTTATCCCTCCCACCCCCCTTTTTCCCTAATTTCCTTCATCAGAACCTCTAGAACATGTTGAATATAAGTGACAAAATTGGACTTCCTTGTTTTCTTCCTGAATTTAGTGGGGAGGGATTGCATCTTTCACAATTAATTATGATGTCAATTGTGGGGTTTTTTGTAGACACCCTTGATCAGGTTGAAGGTATTTCTTTTTCTTTTCATTCTTAGTTTGTCGAGGTGTTCTTTTTTGTTTTGTTTTGTTTTGTTTTGTTTTCTAACTATGGAAAGGGTATTGAATTTTATCAAATTCTATTTCTACCTCTATTGAGATAATAAGTTATGCACTTTATTCTAGTAATATGATGCATTACATTTATTGATTTGATATATTAAACTATTCTTATACTCCTGAGAGAAATCTCATTAAGTTATGATACATAATATTTTACATAATTTGCTTGTTTCACTTTGCTAGTTATCTTCCTAAGTGTTTTTGCACTTATATTCATAAAGGATAGCAGTATGCAGTTTAATTTCCTAGTGATAACTTTATCTGGCTTTCATATCAGTGTAATGAAAATATTGGGGAATTAAGATAGATAATATTTTATTGAAATTATAAAATATCTGAACATAAAAAACAGATAATATTATAACAGACACATATTACTCATGATCATATTTTAATAAATATCTTTTTTTGGCCTATTTGCTACACATTGATCTCTCTCTAAAGAATTATGTATTACAACTATTACCTCACTGTTGCCTCCCCAAATTATCTACCACTTCAAATATTAAAATTATATTTGCCATGAATGGTTATATTGTTTCCTACTTGTGAGCATACCTATGTATTATATATTAAAATGATCTATCTTTATATGGGCCAAACTTTTAAAAAACTGCTTATTTTCTCTCTTCATTATATTGATCAAATTTTTAAATTATTTTTCATTCTTTAATAGATTAGAATATTTACATTGTACTCTATTCTTTTAGTGAATAATTTTATGTTTTTCACATGTATACTTGTTTTAACAGTCTTAATTGAATCAGTACTGCTACAGACTTCCTAAACAATACAAGAGTATTAGGCCATTTAAAATTGAATCACTCTTGGGAATTCCTTGGCAGTCCAGTGGTTAGGACTCAGTGCTTTCACTGCTGTTGCCTGGTTTCTATCCCTGGTTGGCCAACTAAGATCCTGCAAGCCAAGTGGTGTGGCCAAAAAAAAAAAAAAAATGGATTACTCTTTACTTCATTGCATGTTGTTTTATATGATCAGTATTTCAGCTTTGTTTATTTTATCCTGCTATATTATTTGTTGAGTTAATTTCAAGGAAAGTATTTTTTTATTTTTACAAGTTTTATTTGCTTCTTTAAAAACATTACTCTTATTTTTCTAAGGGGACTTATTTTTACTTGTTTCTAAATGAACAAATTTGTATTTCTTTACATTGTAATACTATTTTCTCAGGTCCTTTTTGATCTATTCTGCTGATTGTTGTAATTGTCTTTTTTGTATTTTAATTATGGCATTATAGTCTGCATGGGTTCTTTCTCTGTAAGAAAACCTTGAGGTTTGACTGTGAAGCTGCCTTTCCATACCAGTTTTGCATTAGTTTCTGCTAGACACTTGAAATATACTCTAGGCCTTTGACCAATTTTTAATGCAATTTCAAAACTCGAGATTTCCCTGAATACTTGAGTAGTATAAATTTGAATCCCAAATTTGCATGAGTTTTAAACCTACAGCTTCAGATTCTTAGGGGAGATATTTTTCCTTTCTTTTGGACTCATACATAATCAAACACATTTCCCTATCATCTCCCTTGCCTGCTAGGTGTCTTTAAAACACTACTCCACTATGACTCTGAGAATCCCAAATTTTTGCAGAAATGGTAGTTTCAATCCCCTAAGACCTTGCCTCCTATGTCTGTGTGGGAGGGTGGAGTGTGGGGGGTAATAACACTTTTGCCACTAGATTACATCCCTAGGAGACAGCAACCACTCATGATTTTACCCCTCTGAGATTCTTTTTTTTTTTTGCAATTTCATCTTTTTTTGAGCATTTGGGACATATATCTTTCTTAGCCACTCAGCCATGCAAATAATTTTTGTTCTCTTTTATGCAGAATTTCAGGTTTTTTAAGTGAAAAATATTAAAAAAAATTAACTCCAAACCTTCTTTAAAAAGAATAATTGTACTTATTTATTCATACCTCTTTATTTGCTGGAAAAATTTAAGTGTAAGTTTCAGGCAGTCACGTGTTGTGGAGCAGGTGTGTGCCCAACGGGCTCAGGAGGTGGAGCTGTTGGGCAAGCTCTGAGAGGCAGAAGATGGCAGAATTCATAAGGTGGTTTTGTGAGCTATGTGGGTGGTGGCACAGGCTCTAACTGGAGATTGGAGCTAATTATTACACTGTCCTTTCCAATAAAATATCATTTTAATAAATTTTATTTAGCTATTATTATTTTACCTATATATTGCATCCCTTTAATCTGTTTGTGATACATGAAAGCTGGAGAATGACAAAAGTTAGAATAAACAGTTAATAAATATAGCATTGTTAATTTAATAAAAGTGAAAAAATGGATTAAACTCAGGGCTCTTCATGCTGAGGATTTCTAAGACAAAGTAAATATTTTAGTGAACTCAGAGCTTTATTAAAAATAGGAATCTAATTTTTAGAGCCACACATGGCTATATGTAAAGAGAATATAGAGAAAAATTACCTGTTTGAACTGTACTAGGATCCATGTCTTATAAAATCAGTCCTCTTTTAGAAGATAGAAACTCTGAACCTCAGGTGGGGATGATGAGGGTTGTTTATATTTGATCCTCTCTTGCTCTTTCAAACTGAGAATATCAGCACTGCATTAAACAGGAATTCCTTCAGTATTTTAGGCTGTAGAAAAATAGTTCTGAGCAATAACCCTATGCTTATTATTTATTTAGTAGGTAGACTGGTAAAGCAAATACCTGATTTCCTTATACCATTTTACATAAAAACTTCATCAGAGGATATGTATATATTTTTAGATAAATTTAAATTAATTCTAGTGAACTATTTGATGTCTGTCATTAATAGATTTAAGATTATTACAATAAAATGGCTGATTCACACTGTTCTCTAAGAAAAGTTAATCAATTGCAATATCGGTAATATTAATTTTTTGACTCCTCACACTTTTAAATAACTTTACTGGCATGATATGTTGTTACAAATGTTAGTAAAGGGAGGAGGAATAAAAACTCTACTGAAGTCCAGTTAGGTAATATGTTCTAGTTGTCTGAGTAGCCTATAACCTTACTATATAGACATTGTTTTTGGCATGGAGATTTCAAATCCAGAAAATTGTAAAATAGCATTCTGCTAAATGTTACACAGTGTCAGTATTTGTAGAACCCTAAAAAACTAAAATATTAGAATACATTTTATTTTATGACATTTGAAATACTAATGGCATCATTCAGAATTTTTTGTCAGATTAAATACATACACCATGCAAGAGTTAGCTTATTGTTATCCTTTTTATATATTTTCAAATGAAGAGCTATTTGAAATTGCAATAAAAAATAAAAGAAATAATCTGATGACCAAAATTTATCAGTCAGCTAATTTTTCAAGTGAAATAAGGGGAAGTAAGAATACAGAATAATAACTAAAATGACTATAGTCAATAAAATAGCAAGGCAAAATGATGTGTTTAATTACACATTTATTTGATTAATATCTTAAACATATGAAATGCTGATTCAGACATTATAGGTAAAGTGAAACAAAAGTTTTCCAATAAAGCTATGTGTCATTTGAAATTATGTACTAAACTACAAAATAATAGGGATTTAAATATTAGCATTCCTCAGATTACAACATAAACACACTCTTATTCATATCAAAAATTATATAGGAAAATGATTGCAGGAAATATCAGCCTGACAGAAAAATTTTTTCTGATTAAGAACAAGTTATTCAATTAAATAATCTTCTATGATATACTAGAGATTTCTAATACTTAAACTGTATGTAATATTAATAATATAATTATTCCTCTCTTATTTAAGCATTATATTATTAGAAAAAGTTTTATTTCGTGTCAATGGAATGCATTGTGAAGAAATATACTTTTGAATGTTCACTTTTATTTAGGAAGCATCAAAATGTTAATCTTCAAAGTATAAATAAAATATACGTAGGAACTCATGTTCATTATACTAAGGTATAATCCTCAAAATTATAAGAAACAATGCACACACACACTTTCCATGACAAGTTGTTCAGGAAAGTAAGGGATATAAACTTAGAAACAAAAAATTATACCTAACAATATAGAAATAATTAAAATTAGCATAGAGTACTACTTCTACTCAACATTAAAATATTATGTATATATAAAGATATAGATAAAACCTTGGTAAATATGAATTACCAAATAAAAATTAAATGACCAATACCCATGGATCATCTAAGTTAATTTTTTTCTTTCTACTTGAATGGGAAAATTTGGAAATTGCTTCCTTTGAATAAAATAACACAAACATGTGGAGGAATTATTTAAACAAATAGTAATCTAACTGGTTTCTGTTAATATAATGATAGCATTTACTTATCTTAATTTGAATGATAAGAATTTTTACTCTTGAATTTAGTTATTGTTGCCATAACAATGTACCACAAACTGGTGCCTTAAAAAACAGAAATTAATTCTCTCACAATTTTGGAGCCTTGAAGTCTGAAATCAGGGTGTTGGGAGAATTGGTTCCTTCATAGGAACTATGAAGGAAAGATATGTTCCAGGTCTATCTTCTTGGCTTTGTAGATGGCCACTTTCTTCACATCATCTTCCTTCTATGTGTACCTCTCTGTGTCCAAATTTCCCCCTTTTCTGTGAAGACACCAGTCACATTGGTCATTGGCCCACCCTAATGATCCCATTTTAACTTTATCATCTCTGCAAAGACCCTATTTGCAAATAAGGTCACATTCTGAAATGTTAAAGGTTAGGACTCCAACATATCTTTTTGATTGGGAAACGATTCAACCCAAATACCTATAATTTTAGTTATTTTCTTTGATGAGGGTGTGAAACTATATTATACTGAAAAATAGAGGACATATGCTTGGATATTTATCTTTGAAATAGTTTTAATATTTTGTACCTAGTGCATAATGGCATTTACCTAGATTTACTTTTTCCTATGCTTTTCCATCATTTATTTTTTTAAGAGGAGGTGGGTGAGGTAGGATGAAATATTCTTTCCAATAGTGGCTGAAAATTAGCTGTAATATTATTAGTTTATACTTTAAATTTTGTGAATATGGAATTACATATAGAATATATTGGAGTCAGAATGGGTTGTTTTACAGTCCCGTAATTACACATTATTGCTATGCAAAGTTTCTTCACTTTTGCTTTGAATTTACTCTTGTACTCTGGTTGTTATAGGACCTGGCACTGACATGAAGCATTCACAGATTTATATGAAAAGCATTGAACTCAGTGGGTAAATATAATTCCAATGATTATTATTGGAATCATTTACCTATTTTTTTATTTGGTTTGTTATGTTCTGATAAAGATTATTTTAAAGATTTGATTATATCAAACAAAATAAGATATATTTAATATACCCAAGATCTGTTAATGAAAAGAAAGACAAGATAGAAAATAATCCAGAAAACTCAGCATTAGAAAGCATTATTTTTTCACTATTTTTACCTAAAATATTTGGCTGTAAAAAACAATGATTAGAACAAAGCAGCTGGTTTGGTTTTGTTTGATTTTTGATTTTACACATGAGAATTGAAAGAAATAAACTTCTAGGGGCTTTCTGTGCCAGGAATTTAGATATTTACAATATTTCTCTTTAATAGGCCCCAGATTCCCTGAACAGAAGGCACTTCCTTTTCCTGGGATAAGGAAGGACACAGCAACCAGAAAATGCAGATACTATTAACTGTATCTTGAGAGCTTTTAAATGCAGCTTGTTGAGGATTCTAAAAGCCAAGCCTAAAGACCAAAAAAAATTAAAAAGCAATTTGTAACTTAAGAAAAATGGACAATCATACACAAGTCAAAATATTAGAGCACTAACATTCAGTCTAAGCGAAAAAACATATTTTGATTCATGGAAAAGAAAATTAGGCTAAAAATTTGGTCACAATCAAGGCCAATATATTTTTTTAACTTAGCTTGAATGATGTTTAGAAATTCTTTGCCCAAAACATATTTAACTATATTGTTAATTAGGTCTTCCTGCCCAGTAATATTTATATAGAATTGGTCCCAAATCCCAGGTCATGCTCTGTAAAGATTGGTGCCTTATATAAGACTACAAAACATCCCCAAGAGCCCTAGGATCTCATGCTTACCTATTACTTTAATTTGCTACTTTAATGAATTAATTTGTTTTGAATCATTCTACTTCCTTCTATATATTGTTTTTTTTCACTCTGCTATCCTGAATTTGTAAAATATCTCTTAATTTCCTCATTAATACATCCCTCCTCAGACCCACACACCCTCACACTAAATTAAGAAAATACATCGAAGTACATCGTATGTGTTGGGGAAGAGGTGGGGGAATGCAAGATAATTAAAAAAAAATAGGCACAACTTTTCTTAAATTCCTTTAGATCCTTTTGCCATACTGCCCTCTTATATTCATTCTTATCTCTTCCACCCTCCCCCAAGTTCCTGTAAATTTCCTTTCAATAATATTGTTTCTACATCTAGTGTTATCAATCTTTTGATTCCCCATATTATTTTGGTCCTAGCCATCAGCCTACAAAGATTGTCAGTATAATTTCTTACGCAAAGATTTTTGTTTCTAATAGGATTTCTATTCCAAAATATTAAAATGCAATATATCCCTCCCAGAACACAAGGACATGACTATATAATTTCTAAATTGTGATCTGGCTACAATATTTAAAATCCCATAAAGCATGAATTAGGTAGATGTTGAAAGACAATGGAGAAAGAAGCTCCAAAAATTAGTCCTTCCAACAAAACATCTATTGGGTTGGTAAGAACTGTCAAAATAAGTTCTGAACTCCTGTTGAACTCTAGATACTAGCCAAATTTTGCAGGTTTGAGGGAGCGCTTGATAAAGAAAATGGTACATTTTGGTAAATTTTGTTGTTTTGCGTAGCAGTTACTATCCCACTTCTCAAGACCAGCAGTAGACAGTGATAGGACAGTGGGCTGTGTTTCTGGTGTGTCTTGCTAGTAGCAGTATAGGCAATAAGATCTTTGATCTCCAAAAACTGGGTTTGTTGCTTTGATCTACCTGGTAGTTCACTGAGGAACTGGCAAAGGGGTAGGCCATTGTTTCAATCCCTGGATCTCAAGTGGGTTCTGAGGCAGAATCTGTTGAAATAATTTAAAGAGAAAGAACACGTTTATTATTTTACTTTCTTATTGGATCCAAGAATTCAAGGAAATTTCTGTGAGGTCACTCACTGACTGCAGAGAGAATTCAGTGACTACACCTAACAAAGAATATAGACTTTGCAAAAATAATCTTGTTAACTCTTGAAACAGACAACTGAATCCCCAAACAAGTAACAGAAATTTTCCTGGAAAGGGGTGAGAATCTGATTTCCAGAATTATCACATTATGATATTCAATATATCCAGTTCTCAATTAAAAATTACAAAGTATACATAGAAAGAGGAAAGTATAGTCCATTCAAAGGAAAAAAGAAATCAACAGAAATGTCCTTGAAAAAGACCTTATGGCAGATATATTAGACAAATACTGTAAAATGACTATTTTAAGGATGCTCAAAGAACTAAGAGAAAACATGGAGAAAGTGGAAAAAAGTATGGACAAGATAAAAATATGAATAAAGATGTAGATAACCTAAAAAGAAGACAAAAAGAAACCTTGAGCTAAAAAAGTACAATAACAAACAAAAATGTCACTGCAAGGATTCAAAGGCAGATTTGAGCAGGTGGAAGAAAGAATCAGTAAAATTGAAAATAGGACAATGGGAATGACCAAGTTTAAACAGTAGAAAGAAAAAAGATTGAAGGAAAGTGAACATAGCCTAAGGAATTATGGAACATTATTAAGTGGATAAAAATATGTATTATGGGAATCCCAGAAGGAGAAGAGAAAAAGATTAGAGAGAATATTCAAAGAAACTAATGACTGAACAAGTTTCTAAATTTGATGAAATGCATAAGTGTAAACATCCAATAAACTTAATAACTCCAAGTAATATGTACTTGAAGGTACCTATAGTCAGACATCCTATAATCAAATTTTAAAGTCAAAAAGAAAATTTTGAAAGCAGCAATAGGGGAGTGACATGTCATATACAATGGTTTCTCAATGTGATTACTAGCACATTTCTCATCAGAAACTTTGGGAGACCAGAAGGCAGTGAGCCTATATATTTAAAGTACTAAAAGAAAAAAACATCTGAATTAACCGATAATCCTATATTCTACAAAACTGACCATCAAAAGCAAGGGAGAATTTAAGACATTCCCAGGTAAACAAAAGCTGAAGTTCAATAACACTAGACCTGCCCTGCAAGAAATGCTAAAAGGAGTTTTGCAGGGTGAAATGAAAGGACACTAGACAATAATTTAAAGCTGTATGAAGAAATAAAATTAGCAGTAAAGGTAAATACATGGGCAGTTATAAAAGCTAGTATTATTGTAAGTTTCGCTTATAACTTCATATTTTGTTTACAACATAATTTAAGAAATGAATCAATTTAAAGAATTATTAGTTTATCTTTTGGGGCACACAATATATATAAAGATGTAATTTTATTATATCAACAATGGGAAAAGGTGTGAATTGAGCTGTAAAGGAGCAGAATTTTGTGTTATTGAGATTAAGCTGCTATAAATTCAAGTTAAAACTTTAGGGCATTAAATGTAATCCCCATGGAAACAACAAAAAATAGTGATGGAATATACACAAAGGACAATGGAAAGGAATTCAAACATTTCACTGTTTTAAAAAATCAATTAAATTTAAAAGAAGACAGTAATGGAGAAAATAAGGGACAAAAAAGCTGTAAGACATATAGAAAACAAATAGCACAATGAAAGAAATAAGTCCTTTTTTATTAGTGATTACTTTAAACGTAAATAGATTAAACTTTCCAAAGTCAGACATTAGCAGACTGACTTTAAAAACCATGATCGAAATTCCATGCTATTTACAAGGCACTTGGTTCCATTGAAACAAGTAGATTGAAAGTGAAAAGATGGGAGAGGATAGTCTACACAAATAATAACAAAAGAGCAGAGGTGCCTGTACTAATGTCAGACAAAATAGACCTTAAATAAATAAAGGTTTCATGAAACAAAGAAAGAGATTATGTAAAGATTAATAAAAGATTCAATTCAATACAGCAAGAAGATATAAAAATTGAACTGTACAACTTAAGGAACTAGAAACAGAACAAACTAAAACCAAAGCTAACAGAAAGAAGAAAACAATAAAGATAGAGCAGAGATAAATTAAATAGAGGATATGCAAACAATAGAGAAAATCAATGAAACCTGAAGTTGGTTCTTTGAAAAGATCAACAAAATTGACAAACAAAGTTTTGATGGACTAAGATAAAAAGAGAGAAGACTCAAAATACTAAAATCAGATCTAAGAGTGAGGGCATTACTATCACTTCAACAGAAAAAGAAAAATGATTAAAAGAGAGTACTAAAACAATTATACAACAACAAATTGCGTAAGCTACATGAAATGGACAAAATTTCTAGAAACATTCCAAGACTAAAGCATGATGAAATAGAAAATCTGAATAGGCCTAATGAGCAAGGAAATTGAATCAATATTCAAAAAACTGACAACAAACAAAAGGTATAGAAGTGATGACTTCACTGATGAATTCTACCACACATTTAATGAAGAACATCAATGCTTCTCAAACTTTTCCAAAAAAAGAGTTGGAAATACTTCTTAACTCATTATTTGAGGCCAACATTACCTTGACTGATACCAAAGCTAGAAAGACACACTCTAAGAAACCAAACTATAGGCCATTATCCTTTCTGAACATGGATGCAAGAATCCTCAAGAAAATAATTGGGAACCAAATTCAGCAACATATTACATGTATTATACAACATGAACAAGTGGGTTTTTTTCTGGGAATGCAAGGATGATTCAATATATGAATATTCATCAAAGTAATATGCCACATTAACAAAATGAAGGAGGAAAAATCTCTTGATTAATTCAGGAAAGGCATTTGACTAAATTCAACTTTCAAGATAAAAACACTCAACAGATGAATAGAAGGAAAATACCTTAACATAATAAAATCCATATATGAAAATCCATAGCAAGCATCATACTCAATGGTGAAAGATTGAAAGCTTTACCTCTAAGATCAGGAGTAAGACACTGATACCCACTTTCACCACTTCTGTTCAGCATTGTACTGGAAGTTCTAGTCAGAGAAGTTAGGCAGGAAAGAAAAATAAAAAGCATCCAAGTTGGAAAAGAAGAAGTAAATTTCTCTCTGTTCACATGAGATATGATCTTCTATGTAGAAAACCCTAATGTTTCCACACACAGAAAACTGTTAGAAGTAATAAATGAATTCAGCAAAGTAACCAGATACAAAGTGAATACACAAAAATTAGTTGCTTTTTTTTTTTTTTTTTTTTTTTTTTGCTGTACGTGGGCCTCTCACTGTGCAGAGCACAGGCTCCAGACGTGCAGGCTCAGCGGCCATGGCTCACGGTCCCAGCCACTCTGTGGCATGTGGGATCTTCCCAGACCGAGGCATGAACCCACGTCCCCTGCATTGGCAGGCGGACTCTCAACCACTGTGCCACCAGGGAAGCCCCTAGTTGCATTTTTATACAGTAACAAGGAACAATCAAAACAGGAAATTATTAAAACTATTTGATCTACAATAACATTAAAAAAGAATAAAATACTTAGCAATTAATTAAGGGTAAACAAAAAAACAAATAGAAAAAACTTGTACAATGAAAACTATGACACATCTGAAAGCAATTAAAGACATAAATGAATGCACAAATATTTATGGGATGGAAAACTTTATATTGTTCAGATGTCAATACTACCCAAAGTGATCCACTGAATTCAACGTAATCCCTATGAAAATCCCAATTACAGTTTTACAGAAATAGAAAAACCCATCCTAAAATTCATATGGTATCTCAAGGGATCTCAAGTAATCAAAACAATTTTGAACAGGAAACACAAAGCTGGAAGACTCAACTTCCTGATTTTAAAACTTAGTATAAGGAGATAGAGTAATCAAAACAGTATTGCCCGACATAAATAAAGACATATAGACCAGTGAGATAGAATAGAGAGACTAGACCTAAACACTAGCATCTAAGGATAAATGGTTTTCAACTGAGTGACAAAGCCATTTAATGGGGAAACTACAATCTTTTGAACATACAATACTGAGAAAACTGGACGTCTACATGCAAAAAAAATGAAGTTGGACCCTTACCAAACACCATATTCAAAAATTAGCTCAAAATGGATTGAAAACCTATATTTAAGAGTTAAAAGTATAACTCTTAGAAGAAAACATAGAGCAAAAGCTTCACAATCTTGGATTTGGCAGTCCAACTTTGAGCATCAAAAGACATTATCAACAGAATAAAAAAGCAACACATTGAATGACAGAAAAATATTTATAAATCATATATATGATAAGGTATTAATATCCAGATTAAATAGAGAACTCCTAAAACTCAACAACAACAAAAACAAACAACCTAAATAAAAAATGAGCAAAGTACTTGAGTAGATATCTCTCCAAAGAAGATATACAAATGGCCAATAAGTATATGAAAAGATGCTCAACATCACTAATTTTTACGAAAACACAAATCAAAACTACAATGAAATATCACCTCATATGCATTAGAATGGCTATTATAAAAATAAATAAATAACAAAGGATGAGGATATGAAGAAACTGGAAGCCTATTTAACCATTGGTAGAAATGTAAGTTGGCACAGGCACTGTGGGAAACACTATGGTCACTCTTAATAGACTTAAAAATAGAGTTACCATATGATCTAGCAATTCTACTTCTGGGTGTAAACCCAAAAGAAATGAAAGCATAGTCTCAAATAGATATTTGTGCAGCCATGCTCATAGCAGCATTATTCACAATAGCTAAAATGTGGAAGCAACCAAAGCGTCCACTGATGGATGAATGGATAAGCAAAATGTGGTATATACATACAATAAAATATTATCCAACTTTGAAAAGGAAGGAAATTCTTAATACTACAACACAGGTGAACTTTGAGGATATTATGCTTAGACAATCTTACACACACACAGAAAAAATAGTCAAAAATCATAGGGACAGAAAGTAAAATGGTGGTTGTTGGGGGTGGGAGGGAGAGGAGAATGGAGAGTTATTGTTTAATGGGTATAGAATTGCAGTTTTACAAGAGGAAAAGTGTTCTAGAGATGGATGGTGGTTATGAAAACAATTCCATTTACAATAAACTTCATACAAAAAATACAATACCTAGGAATAAATTTAATCAAGGAGATGAAAGACATGCTCACTGAAAAGTACAAAATATTGTTAAAAGAAATTATAGAAGACTCTGCTTGAATGGAAAGATATCCCATGTTAATGGATTGGAAGACTTAATATTGTTAAAATGACAATACTCCCCAAAGTGATTTACAGATTTAATACAATCACTATTAAAATTCCAATAGCCTTTTTTGCAGAACTGGAAAGTTGATCCTCAAATTGCTATGGGTTCTGAGGTCCTCAAGCATCTAAAACAATATTGAAAATGAGAAACAAAGTTGAAAGATTCACACCTCCTGATTTCAAAACTTAATCTAAGCAACATGGTTAATCCAAACAATATGGTACTGGCATACAGATAGACATATAGACCAACGGCATAAAATTTAGATGCAGAAATAACCCCAAATATCTATGGCAGATTGATTTTAACATTGGTCCAAGACCATTCAATGGGGGGAAAATGGTCTCTTCAATAAGTGGTGCTGGTACAACTAGATAACCACATTGTATTAATCACCTTCTATTCGCTCCATTTAAGATGGAGGGATCCCCACCCTAGAGTTTTGGGTATGAGTGAACATATCTTGAACTGACGCTGGGCATACGACACTGACAGCAGTTCATTAATCACACAGAGCACTTCTGTGGGGGGAAGGACACTGCATCCCATGCAAGGTCACACTGGAGTTACACTTAGGAACAGAGAGAACAATGAAGCGAGACAGGCTTTGCATTATCAAGAAGGTGGGGTTGTCCCTGATGCCTTCAGCAGGATGTAATGGTTTGTTTGAAAAATTCTGTGGGCTAGCAAGAAACTGAAACCCACTGCTCAGGGATAAAAAGGAAGTTCGCCTGGTCCAAGTGATAAGGAGCGTTGCTTGGATACGGGACCTTATCTGTTGGAGCAGAGTAGGGAGTGGAACTTGCAGTTAGGCCATTCAAAGCCCTCCCTATTTTATCAGATATCAAGTCAGTACATAATATTATGCCATAATAATAGGCCTTTTGCCACAATATGCAAAAGAATGAAGTTGGACCTCTAATTCACTACATATACAGGAATTAAGACAAAATGGGGAATTCCCTGGTAGTCCACTGGTTAGGACTCAGTGGTTTCACTGCCATGGCTCGGGTTCAATCCCTGGTCAGGGAACTAAGATCCTGCTAAACCTCACGGTGTGGCCAAAACCTCCCCCACCCCCCCACACACACAAAATGGATCAATGCTCTAAATATAAAAGCTATTGTTATAAAACAATAGAAGAAACCATAACAGTAAATCCTCATGACATCAGATTTGTCAAGAGATTTTTAGATTAGATAGCAAAAGTATGAGCAACATAAGGAAAAAAGAAATATCTGAACTTCCATATTCATTGCAGCATTATTCACAATAGCCAGGATGTAAAGGCAGCCTAAATATCCATCCACAGATGAATGGAGAGAATATGGTATATACATATAATGGGATGTTACTTAGCCTTAAAAAGGAAGGAGATCCTGCCATATACAGAAACATGGATGAATGTGGGGGACATCGTACTAGTGATGCAAGCCAGATACAGAAGGACAGATGCTACACAACTTCACTTGTATGAGGTATCTAAAATAGCCAAACTCAAGGAAGCAGAGAGTAGAGGGGTGGTTTCCAGGAGCCGGGGTGGGGGTGAGAATAGGGAGTTGTTTTTGAACAGGTATAGAGTTTCAGTTATGCAAGATGAATAAGTTTCTAGAGATCGTCTGTAAAACATAGTGCTTGTATTTAACAATACTGTATTGTGTGTTTAAAATTTTAAGAGATTGGATATAAAGTAAACTTACCACAATAAAACTTTTAAAAAGATAAATTTGATTTCATAAAAATTTAAACACAGTTTTGTACATCAAACGAAATTATCAAATAAGTGAAAAGACAACCTACAAAATGGGAAAAATATTTGAAAATCATATATCTAATAAGGGTTAATATCCAGAATGTATCAAGAGCTCTTACAACTCGACAACAAAAAGACAAGCAACATTATTTTTAAATGGGCCAAATATTTGAATAGAAATTTCTCCAAAGACAGTTTAAAAATGCCCAGTCAGCACTTCAAAAGATATTTAACATCATTAATAATTAACAAAGTGCATTTCAAAACCACAGTGAGATACCACTTAACACCCACTAGAATGACTATACTGAAAAGGATGGAAATAAGTGTTGGTGTGGATGTGGAGAAATAAGAACACTTATTCATTGCTAATGGGAATGTAAAAAGATACAGCCACTGAATCAGAAAACAGTTTGGCAGTTCTTGGAGTTAAAAATAGCATTACTATATAATCTGGCAATTCTACTCCTAGGTATATACCAAGAGAAATGAAAACATAAATCCACATAGAAACTTGTACGGGAATGCTTATAGCAGCACTAATCATAATACCAAAAGGTTGAAACAAATGTCTATCAGGAGAATGCAAAAACAAATTTTCGTGTATACGTACAGTGGAATATTATTCAACCATAAAACAGAATGAAGTACTGACATATGTTACCACTTGGATGAACCTTTTAAACATGCTAAGTGAAATAAGCCAGACACAGAAGGTCACATGTTGTACAATCCCCTTTAAACAAAATATCCAAAATAGGCAAATCCATAGAGTCAGGAGGCAGATTAGTGGTTATCAGGATGTGGGGGAAGAGGAACATAAAATGACTTTTTAATGGGTATGGAGTTGATTATTTAATGGATATTTTTCTGTAGTGATGAAAAATTGTTGAAACTAGAGAGAGAGAGTGGTTATACACTATTGAAAATGAACTAAATGCCATTGAATCATATACTTTAAAGTGGTTATTTGTGTGTTATGTGCATTTTACCTTCATTAAACACACACACATTCACACACACATACACACACAAAGTCACTCACACACATACAAATGTGAATTAGACTCTCAATTCTTCAATTTGAAGTTTTAGCCATTTTCATCCTCCAGGAAAAAAGTGTTGAAAAATAAGCTTGCCTTTCTAAAATTATGAATTGAAAGTGTAAGTTAAATCTGGTTTTTATTTTGGGATTTATAAAAGAAAAATATAGATCCAACACTAATGTGACTATGATATATGCTTATATTTCCTGAAATTTTTCAACTAAAAGTTTACTGTATTGCTGATGGAAATTGAGGTATATGTAATGAGTGATACCTTTATTTAAAATTCCTAGGATTAGTTAGTAAGCTATTTTCTAACTTCCACATCCAGTTTCTCAAAATATTCATGCTTTCTTTGGATACAGAGAGCCAAATAATTTCTTTGTATCTTTCTATTTTTCTATTATCAATAATTCAAGTAGACATAGCCTTAAAAACAATTTGCCATGTTCTCTGACTTATACACACCTATTTGAAGGTTAATATAAGTGATCTATTTAATGCTATTTGTTGAAATATTATCTTTATATACTATGTCAGGCTTCTTCTCAGGAATAGTATGGCACTTCAAGGAGTTACCTGCTCTATGTGAGATGAGCATGAAACTATTGCTCTGTCTTCTCTGTCTTGTTAGCCTATAGGGAGCTAAAGAATAAACAGCAGATTCATCCTGTCATAAGTTTTTGAGTACTACTTGCCTTTATTTGGAACAATATGACAAACTTGAAATGTACTAAACATTTTATGACAGATACTGACTGAAATCACTGATTTTTTTCCTGAAGAAAAGGGAAATAGTGTAAGGAGAAATAATTTACAATGATTAGCTGAAATGCATTGGAGGAGAGAACATTAACCATGATCTTGATTTTCTTTCCAAAGGATTTCCCACACTTAAGTAACTTTCCCTCAAGATTCTTTAAGGAAAGTCTAGTATTTGTGACATAACACAAGTCAGGGCAAGGGTCACACGTAACAGGATGCTTGAAGAACTACCAATGGACTGGGGAATATAGATTTTAATATCAACAGGTTCAAGTTGCTGACAGATTGGATATACTTGCTAAGACATCTGATCCCATAGGAAAAGTGCATTTCAGGATCTGATAGCTGATCTGACTGTTACAGTATACTGGGAAAAGGAAAAGAAAAATGTGTTAGGTCTGAATGAACTTGTAGTTTTCTGATTAAATTTTGTGATTCTGCCAGATTTTAATTATTCAAAAATGTATTATAAACTAAGATGAGAATTAAAACAGTTATTTTTCATGAAACTTGAGTATATTTTATTTGTGAAGATACTGCCATAGAAATGAGATGTATTAGTTGAGATTTTGTCCTATGAAAGAATAATTTTGTGCAGACCCTTAAAATACTTGTGTGTGTGTGTGTGTGTGTGTGTGTATATATATATATATATATATATATATATATATATATATATAAAATAAAAGTGTATATTTCCATGATTATGTCCAATAATAGTGTCAGAGTCACCATTACAAGGAAAAGATATTGACAAAATATGTTAATAATTTTTCTCTTATGTAGTAAAACTTAAATTAGATAATGTCATGTCTCTTAGTAGATTTTCCAGTATATGCCTGAAGATATTTCTAATAGCAAGAAAAACTTCATCTAGAGGCAGCAAAGATGAGAGCTGTCTGTCACTGGAAATTAGTACAAAGACAAGGTTTCAAGTGAGGGTATTGATTAACGTACAAGAGGAAGGAAGCTACTTTTAGAAGATGTGACAGGATATTTAGAGATCTCTTTGAGTCTTTATGTTCAAGACCTAAATGTTTTTCTCTCCTTTCTCTGGAACTTAAAAAAAATCCAAATATAAAGCATACAATAATAACAAATCAATATATTTTCATAAATTCAAATGACAAAGTATTAAACATTTATATTCAAGTGTTATAGTTTCTCCTTGTCCCTTTATAACAAGATATAGATATATATGTGTGTATATACACACATACATATATACATATGTATAAACACATACGTATATATACACATACACATAAAAATTTAAACATATGGTAAATTTTAATTAGAATGAATAAAAACAGTCTTAAAGCTAAAATATAAACTCTAATTTTCTCAAGATTTTTGATCAAATTGCTTTGTTAAGATACTATTTAAAACAATATGTTTCAATGACTAAGAGTAAAAAAAAACTTTGGGCACTGTTGGTATATGGTACAGCACATAGAAAACTATATTATAAAATCAATAATTTTAGCAATCTCCATGATTCAAAGAGACTGTTGTCTGGACTGTACTGTTGTGCTTCTTACAGACAGAAAATTAGAATAAAACTTAAGGTCTGGGTTTAACTTTACTGATTCTGGTTACACATCTTACATAATCAAGGTCATCATTTTCATTTAACTTGCTGAAATTTCTTAAGGACAAATATTACCTTACCTTCCACATAGAAATATTCCCCATTTCAAAAATCTGCTTGTCCCTTTAACCGTGCTTCAATTGTTTTGGTCCCTCTATACTTGAACCTAGATACAGAATAGGAAACTGTAGTATGGAAATGGGAATACATGGATAGTTAATATAGACAGCTGTGTCTTAATTCTTCCTTTAGCTGTCACAAACAATTTTGGGAAAAAATTAGAAAAAGATTTTAACCAATTTGGATATTTGCGCACTGTTCTCAAAATTTCTTTTGGGAACCTGCCAAATCAGAGCCACAATAAACATCTACCTCTGTAGCTATCAACTATTCCAATAGTTTCTCATGTTATTTAAAAAAATATAAGATATAATTACAAAGACCATTTTCAATTTCAAAATAGTGAGGACAAAAACAAACTATTTTCTTTCTTAAACTATGGCCAGATTTGTAACACTACCTTGGAGCTATATATAAACCCCTCATTCTAGACATAACAAAAGACTTTTCAAAGAGTTCTTAAAAAATAAAATGTGTTTTTATTTGTATGTTCTTTGTCCCTTGATCATCCCTATTTACTTTGATGTTACATCCCTATTTACTTTGTTTTTTATATCTTTCCTAAAAATATTTTACATGGTAAGAGAGAGGAATTTAAATAACTTTATTGAGTAAAATATAAAGGCCAATATATTTAATTTATATATTTATGCATAATATAATTTCACTAAAATTTATAAATAAATCTAGGGAAAACCTAATTATAAAATCAGGAGTTTGGTTTTATATCTTAGATAATAAAAATAAATGTTCATAGAGGAATTAACTTATGTATTTCTCCATTTTTTACCCTACTGTCTCTCTGCTTCCTAAATATCAACCAGAAATAACAACAAATCAATATATTAAAACAGCCTATTGCTGATGCTGAATTCTGAAAATAAGTTTCTTAGCACTTTCTTCCATGTTTCCCAGTATACTAATCTACTTATCTAATGATTTCTTTAAAATTTTTCTGGACTTTTAGTGACATCTGATCTGCTTTTATTATCTTCAGTTCCCTTGTCACTATGGAGGGAAGAGGGGGAAAAACGAATTCCAGGATTGAATCTACCATGATTAATAACAGGCATGCCTTGGAGATATTGTGGGTTGAGTTTCAGACCACTGCAATAAAGCAAATATTGCAATAAAGCAAGTCACGCAAACTTTTTGGTTTTCCAGTGCTTAGAAAAGTTATGTTTACACTATACTGTAGTCTATTAAATGTGCAATAGCATTATGTCAGAAAAGAGTGTACATACTTTTTAATTAAAAAAATACTTTATGGCTAAAAAATGCTAACCATAATCTGAGCCTTCAACAAATCATAATCATTTTGCAATAGTAACATCAAAGATCACTGATCTCACATCATCATAACAAATATAACAATAATGAAAAAGTTTGAAATATTACAAGAATTACCAAAATGAGACACAGAGACATGAAGTGAGTAAATGCTTTTGGAAAAAATGACACCAATAGACTGGCTCAAAGCAGAGTTGCCACAAACTTTCAATTTACAAAAACTGCAACATCTGCAAAGTGCAATAAAGCCACGTGCCATAAAATGAGGTTTGCCTGTAACTCTTCTTAACTACTGTCTAAATTTCTAATAACAGGTCATAAGCAGGTTTCATATGTTTTGTAGTACATGCCCATAGTTAGTTATTAAATGAACATTCAACATTAGAGTCGACATAAGCATGTGTAGTTTATTTTACTTTTATTTTTATATATAATGTGTTCTTTTTTATTTTAAAGGCAAAATAAGTTCAATTCTCTATTTTATATAAATTTAAGAACTCCAAAGGGTTACATAAAAAGAAACCAGGAATGATCTAAAATGTAGTGAATTTTTTAATTGGAAATCCATAAAAATTATTTGAACATTTGTCTAGAAGTTAAAGATCATTTTTACAATTATAATTTTAGGCAAAGAACATTTTTTGTAGTGTTTGTTCATTATATTCTCCTCAAGATTACTTCCATTCCTTCTCAATTGCCTTAAAGAAAAGATCCTTCAATAATAAAAGATCATCTGCATTTCTAGGCTATATTTTCACTCACTTAGTGATTATGCCTCTAGTTCATCAAGGAAAAGAATGCACAAGACATCTTCCTAACCCTAGAGATACATATACTCATTTTTTTTTAATTAATTTATTTTTGGCTGTGTTGGGTCTTCGTTTCTGTGTGAGGGCTTTCTCTTGTTGCGGCGAGCAGGGGCCACTCTTCATTGCGGTGCGCGGGCCTCTCACTGTCGCGGCCTCTTGTTGCGGAGCACAGGCTCCAGACGCGCAGGCTCAGTAGTTGTGGCTCACGCGGCATGTGGGATCTTCCCAGACCAGGGCTCGAACCCGTGTCCCCTGCATTGGCAGGCAGATTCTCAACCACTGCACCACCAGGGAAGCCCCATATACTCATTTTTATGTTGGTAATTATTAAATTTATATGTTAATCGTTTGTTTCAGAAATGACTTTGGGATACACTATGTATAGATTATAAAATTAAAAGAAATGTAGATTTCTAAAAATATTCATATACAAAAAATTAAGCAAAATAAAATTATTATGTTTAAAATATCTGGCAATTCAAAAGAGCATCTTATTTTCTGAAATTGATCATGGGTAATTCTTGAGATGTTGATTCCACCATCCTCTTTTAAAGGCCCTGTTTTATTTAAATATTAGGAAAAAATTAGCACAAATAGAATGTGACCTGTAGATGCTGGCAGTACCTGCAAGGGACAAATTCATATGTTACTAGGCTCATTTCTTAACAGCAGATCCTTTTCTAAATGGTAAGACTTAAGAGCTATAGGAATTTACAAGACTCAAAAGAGTGCCACAAATGTCCATGTGGCATTGAAACATTATTTAGTTTGAGTAACAAATTATTTACTGAATTTCTAACATGTGAGAAGAATCCAGGGAAAATGGAATTCTTTGACCTGGGAAGCTTCACTGAGGATTGCTTGATGTTTAATATGTCTCCTCAGCAAGCTCAGACATAAGCCTCAGAGTTTATTTGTGAAAAAGCATTAATACCATTGCAGTTTTACTCTGTGGAGAATAATTTAAGGAACTAAAATGTTAATCCAGCTATTTGGGAATTTTTTTTTTAGTTTTTGAGTTTATTAAGACAAAAAATGAAAAAAAAAGCATGTAACCTTATATTTTATACCAGTAGAAAATATAACATAAAGATTGAGAAATATGTCTTGGTCTACATACTAACTGAATAGTGCAATGCACTGAATCTGCCTTCTGTCCCATTACTAAGATTCATTGGTTGCTTTCCTAAGACAAAGGCTATTTTAAAAAATATTTTTCTATTTATGCATGTCTTGGTTATAGATGCTAAATAATACTTACGGGAAATTTTTCATTCATCTCAATGTTAATAATATTGAATGTATTGAACCTCTGGTCATACATTTTAATAATAATGATTAAGCATACATATGATGATATTATTTATTAATAACAGAATTGATGAAATTTAAATATAGGATCAATAGAAGAGTAAGGCAAATAAAGACCAATGAACCACAAAAGCATGTGGAGTTGGGTGAGGATACTTATTCCACATATGTTGCTTAGCAGTAACTCCTTCCTGAGGCTGATGCTGATTCTGGGAAGCAATTAATGCTGACGTGACTGGAAAATATACATGAGAAGTCAATGAATCATGTCTAGAAAGAATGCCCCACTTTTAAAGATGCTTGGTAGGATACATAATTTACTCTAAACCTGGAGCAATATCAAAATAATCATTAATTCCATAAACAGAAGTTTCCAAGTACTTACAAGAAGCTTCAAAAATGATTTTAAATGCACAACAAAGCTGTGTCATTCTTCACAAAATGATAATAAAGTTATAATAAAGTTATAACTTTCCATCCATCTATGACAAAGTAGTTTTATTTTAATATGAAGATAATATATTTCAAAATACAATCATGAGTGAAATGTGAGCTTAAATTACATTTCAGCAATAGTACCATGTTTCATTTAAATTAGTAATTCAGGAATATTTCATAAATTTAATTAATATTGTATACAGTAGTACCTCAGTTATGTAAACATAAGATTAAAAACTATAAAATTGAGCTTTCCTTTTTTATAAGACAGGAAAATGATTGATCATAACATGGTGCAAAAGGAATTTATAGATTCTTCAGTTCAGTGTAACAGTGCCCAAAGCCAATAACTGAAGCAGTATATTCTGAGAAGCATGAACTTCCTAGAGTGAATTAGACATTGGTATTGCTCAAACAATGCTATTATGAATAAATACTAAATAACAAACAGAGCTAAATTATAATAGCCAGGTCATGAAAGCAACCTAAATGCCCAATGAGAGACAAATGGTTAAAGATGTGTTACATATATACAATGGGATATTCCTCAGCCATAAAGAGGAACAAAATTGGTTCATTTATAGAGATGTGGATGGACCTAGAGACGGTCATATGGAGTGAAGTAAGTCAGAAAGAGAAAAACAAATATTGTATATTAATGCATATATGTGAAATCTAGAAAAATGATACAGAGGAACCAGTTTGCAGGCACAAATTGAGACACAGATGTACAGAACAAAGGTATGGACACCAAGGAGGGAAAGCAGAGGGGGGTGCTGGTGGGATGAATTGGGAGATTGAGATTGACACATATACACTAATATGTATAAAATAGTTAACTAATAAGAACCTGCTGTATAAAATAATAAAAAAACAGAAATAGACCCACAGACATAAAAAACAAATACATAGTTACCAAAGGGGAAAGAGGGGAGGGATAAATTAGGAGGTTGGGATTAACATAGACACACTACTGTGTATAAAATAGAAAACCAATAAGGACCTAATGCATAGCATGGGGAACTATAATCAATATTTTGTAGTAATAAGGTAAAGAATTGAAAAAAATATGTCTTTATATATGTGTGTATAACTGAATCACAGTGCTTGTACACCTGAAACTAACACAACATTGTAAGTCAACTATACTTCAATAAAAGAAGAATACATTTAATCCTCAACAAAATACTAGCACAGAATTTAAGAGCACATTAAAAGGATACATACATCATGTTCAACTGGAATTTATTCCAGCCATACAAGTATGGATCAAAATTTACAAAAGAATAGATGTAATACATCACATTGACAGAATGAAGAAGAAAATTCATATGATCGTCTTAATAGATGCAGAAAATGCATTTGACAAAATTCAACATTCTTTCATGATAAAAACTCTTAACAAACTGGGTAGAGAGAGAATGTACCTCAGCATAATAAAGGCTGTTTATGACAAGCCCACAGCTAACATCATACTCAAGGTGAAAAGCTGAAACTTTTACCCTAAGATCAGAAACAAGACAAGCATGCCCACTTTAGCCACTTTTATTGAACATTGTACTGGAAGCCCTAAACAGAGCTATTAGGCAAGACAAAGAAATAAATTACATCCACATCAGAGCAGAAGTAAAACTGTCTCTAATTGCAGATTATATGGACTGTCTCTAATTGCAGATTATATTATATGGACAGATTATATAGAAAACCCTAAAGACTGCTCCAAAAACTGTTAGAACTAAGAAATGAATTTACTAAGGTGGCAAGATACAAAATCAGCATACAAAAAACAGTTGCATTTTATACACTAAAAATGAACTATCTGTAAGAGAAAATAAGAAAGGAATCTTACGTACAATAGCATCAAAAAGAATAAAATACTTAAGAATAATTTAACCAAGGAGGTGAAATATCTGTACACTGAAAACTGTAAGACATTAATGAAATAAATTGAAGAAGACACAAATAAATAGAATGATATACTGTGCTCATGGAATGGAATCATTAATATTATTAAATGTTTATTCTACCCAAAGCAATCTACAGATTCAGTGCAACCCCTATCAAAATTCCAATGACATTTTCAGAGAAATAGTAACCTTAAAATTTGTAGGGAACCACAAATGACCCTAAACAGCCAAAGAAATCATGAGAAAGGAAAACAAACCTGGAGGCATCACATGTCCTGTTTTCAAAGTATCTTACAAAGCTATAGTAATCAACACCCTATGGCTCTGACCTGAAAACAAACAGGTAAACCAATGAAATAGAATTAAGAGCCCAGAAATAAACCCCTGTGTATACAGCCAACTAATGTTTGACATGTTGCCAAGAACACACAATGAGGAAAGGATAGTCTCTTCAATAAATAATGTTGGAAATATCAATAGTCACATGCAAAAGAATGAAGATGGACTCCTATCTTGCATCACTCACAAAAATTAACTCAAAATGGATTAAACACTTAAACTTAAGGTTTGAAACTCTAAAACTCCTACAAGAAAACATTAGAAAAATATTAACATTGGTCTTAGTATTTTTTGGATATGACACTCAGAGCACAGCAACAAAATCTAAACAAACAAGTGTGACCACATCAAACTAAAAAAACTTCTCAGCAAACAAAACAATGAACAAACTGAAAAGGTGACTTATGGAATGGGAGAAGATATTTGCAAACCATATATTCCATAAGAAGTTAATATCTAAAATATGTAAGAAACTCAAAGAACCCAAGAAGAAAAATAATAGTAATAATCCAATTAAAAATTGCAGAGGACCTGAGTACACATTTTTCCAAAGAAGGCATACAGATGGCCCGCAGATACTTAAAAAGATGTTCAACATCACTAATAATCAGTGAAATGCAAATCAACACCACAATGAGATATCTCTTCACACCTGTTTGTATTGCTGTCATAAAAATGACAAACAATAATAAATGTTGACAAGGATGTGGAGGAAAGGGAACCTTATACACTATAATGGGAACCTAAATTGATACAGCCATTATGGAAAACACTAGGGAAGCTTCTCAAAAAATTAAAAATAGAACTATGATATGATCCAGCAATCCTACTCCTGGGTATATAACTGAAGGAAATGAAATAAATATCTCAAAGAGATATCTGCATTTCCCATGTTTATTGCAGCATTATTCACAAAAGCCAAGACATGGAAACATGTGTCCATCAGCAGATGAATGCATACAGAAAATGTGGCAGGCATATATACATACATACATATATATATATATATATATATATATATATATATATAGTAGGGACTATATATATATATAACATACATATATATCCCACATAAATACAATAATTATTAATCAGCAATAAAATAGTAGGAATTATCACCATTTGTAACAACATGGATGAACATCGAAGACATTATGCTAAATGAAATAGACAGATGGAGTATCATGTCACTTTATGGAATCTGAAAAAAAAAGCCAATGTCAAAAAACCCCCAGAGAATATAAAGGTGGTGCCAGGAGCACTTTCTTTTGTTTCCTTATCAATTAGCAGCAAATCTAATCAGTTTATATGATAGTTTAAAAAGATTCTCATTCTCAGTCCCACTGAGGTTATTGTGTACTGTATATGCTTAGAGACTGCTACCTCCACTTTGGTTAATTGTCAGGTTTATAGTCTTGGACAACCTCCCTAATTTAACTGCATTAATTCTATCCTTTGTAAATTAAAGATGATAATAGTATCTACCTTATAGGGGTGTTATTAGTATTAAGTATGTTGATAATTGTAAAGTGATTAGAAACAGACTGGCCTATGGTAAGATTTAATAATGTTGTTAAGTAGGGAAATAAAACATAAGGACCAATGTCAATGTTAAAAAAAAAAGAACTAAATCTTAGTGAATGAAGTCAATCCTACATATACTTTATGTATGTTGTTTCTTATGATAATGTTTACCATTATAATTAACCCATAGATATATTTGAGAATTATTTTATACATAGCTTTGTGAAAAAATAACATCAATTCATAAGAAGGAACTTATGAAGTTGTAGTTTTACTTCAGTTAGATTATATCATTTGATAAACTGACAGTTAAATAATTTTATAATATAAAATATATTCTATCCTAAAATTATAAGAATAGTAAATGATCCTATAGATATACTAAGAAATATAAAATAGGTAATGTAACATTACAAAATCACACAAATACCTGTAGTATTTAATATGTAGACAACAAAATACAGGAATTTATGTTAACTGCCTTATTTCAGGGACTCTAAGATGGCAGTGATTGTAAAATGCCAAACTGCTAGATGTTACATATTGTAATATTTAAAATTTTAAAGATTAAAACAAAACAAAGACAACAAAATGACACTGTGAATCTTAGGTTTTTTGTGTAAGTCCTACCGTTAATCAACAAATGAATCAGGATTTAATCTCAGATCTTTTGGCTTCCAAAGATGGTAATAATTCTATTATATTAGATAACTTAGAAAAGCTTAATTCAGGCAGCCTTAATATTGGAAATATAAAACCATATTTATCTCTGATATAGTGACAGCATTAACTGAAAGAAAAGAAATTAAACATACTTTTATTAAATTTGTACAATATATAGGATATTATGGGAAGAAAGTAAGATGAATAAGATCTAATCTTGGAAGTGGTGAAGGATGGAGAGTGGAAAGAAGAGGGGCCAGCAGGCACTTACAGATAAATGGAGTTAAAAGGAGAAGGCAGCAATTACTATACTTGGGGTTTATTGAATAGAAATAAATCTGAGGTATGAAACGCTTAGAGTGGGAGTAAACCATGTTATCAGGAGGTTAAGACTCACAGAAATTAGTTTTAGGCTCTTTAAAGTCACTTCATGCCAGTTGCTTAGCTTTCTTAACCTCAATATTTTCCCAGCATAACTCAGAGTTTTTGTGGTGAACGTGTGAATTGCATGTTCAGTATTAAATGAATATATATTATTGTTAATGATTCCTAAAAGAAGATTGTGTAGGCTTATGTGAAGTCCTTAACCTAAGTTCAATAAGGACATTGATTGATGAAAGAGTAATGAAGACAATATCCCCCATTAAATGAAGAACACGTCCTAGCCATAAGTATGTAAACAGATAACAGCGAAAAGGGAAGTGGAATAGAGAAAGTGTTTGAAACAAACTTTCCTTCCTTAAACATATCTTTTCTCTGGTCACTAAAAAGACTTAGAAGTGCTGATAGCCCATTAGTAATGAATAGCCTGAGTACCCAGATTGTGGTCTCTAAATACCATTTCCCACTAAAATGAACAAAGTAAAGGGTGATTCCAAATCTGGGACAGGAAATATGAAAGATGAGGCATGAAGTTATCAAAAGATGCCAGTATCATGTAAAAAGATACAGGAGCCAAGTTAAAGGAAACTTCACTGTTCTAAGATGGAAAAAGGGGTATTATAAAGAATAATCACTGCAATGGATTGAAATATCTAAAATGCATTAACGTCCATGACTTTATTAAAACTTCATTGGTTACCTTTAGATTGCTAGAACATTAGACGATTTTTCTTCAAATTGTAAAAAAAAAAAATTGAGAATTTATCCAGCCTTTCTTTTATGTATTATATTTCAGGGAATCCAAATAATGAACAAATCAGAGCTAATAAGTGTAGGACATGATTTAATTAGATTATCACACTTTTAAGTCTCTTATGAAGTAATGTATAATAGGCAAAGATCATCAATAGAAGTCAAAAATATTAGGTAAATTCTGGTGGAGAACTTTATGAATCATGCTGATCCTGGAATCCAGTGATGAATCTTGACAAAAGGTGAAGCAATCTGACAATATTTTTTTGTAATAAAATAAGAAATATGCAGCCACATTTATGAGGTAATCATGGCCAAAATAAAAGCATCCTAATGAAACATCTAACACCAATTGCCAGTTTAAGGATATAAGAGGGTTAGAGGAACGTGTTAAATGAATTTAGGAATCAATAAAACCCTGAAAGTGAGAATATCTGTAAGACAAATGTCTTACTTTGGATTCTTCAGAAACTGGTCCTTGGACAATGATTATAATGCAGGGACCATGAATGGGGAGTGGCAAGTTGGAGCAGGCAAGGGAATACAACCATAAAGCCTGCATTGTAAACTAGCTACCACTGGGGGGAACCAAAGCCTAATCTCATCATGCTGGAAACTGCTAAGAAAAAGTGTACACAATACCATTCAGAGGCATTCCATCCAAGGGCCTAGGGAGATGGGGTGTTTCTGCATCAATAGCCCTCATTTTTTGGTTATAATTTTATTTCAAGGGCATTAATTCTAATTTTTCATCCAGGATTAGAGTGGTTTTCTGTAGTTTTAAGGGAAGCCCCCAGGCCAAAATATCAGATACTGGCTACGTTAAAAGGTAAAGGGCACTGACTTCACTAGTTTCTACCAGAGGTGACTCAATATATTCAATAAATATATGGCATGGGAGTTAGAGGAGGAAATGATTATAGATTCAAAGAAACTTCATAGATTACTGAGAACTACTATACATATTTATTATATTGATTTTGGTGATGGTTTTAGGGATGTATATATATGTCAAATCTCATAAAAGTGTACAGTTTTAAATATGTGCAGCTTTTGGCATGTCAGTTATACCTCAGACAAATGGTTTTAAACAACAGTGGAAAAAGAGAACAACGTAAGAAATCATACCAGCCAAATATTTTTTTAAAAGATTTATTTGGATCTTAATTAGAACAGGGCAACTTAAAACATATATGTGATCATTTTAAAAACATACGCACAACAGACTGAATTTAGATGATATTAAGGAATTACAATTAATTTTGCTGTGTACGATGTTTGTTCTGTAATTAAATTAAAATATCATCTGTTAGATATGATGTCTGGGGTTTATTTTTATTTTATTTATTTATTTTTTAATAAATTTATTTTATTTATTTATTTTTGGCTGTGTTGGGTCTTCATCGCTGCATGGGAGCTTTCTCTTCGTTGCAGTGTGAAGGCTTCTCAATGCGGTGGCTTCTCTTGCTGCAGAGCACGGGCTCTAGGCACGTGGGCTTCAGTAGTTGTGGTATGCAGGCTCAGTAGTTGTGGCACACGGGCTTAGTTGCTCTGTGGCATGTGGGATCTTCCCAGACCAGGGCTCGAACCCATGTCCCCTGCACTGGCAGGCGGAATCTTATCCACTGCGCCACCAGGGAAGCCCGTAGGATTTATTTTTAAATACATTTGTGAAGAGAAAAAAAGTTTGGGTGGGCATCAGAGAAAGCAAGAGTAGTCCATGGTGGTTTACTTTGCTGTTTCCGCCTTTCTCCTATTCCCTCTAATTCGGTTTGAAGTGTTCCATAATAAAACATTAAAGATAGCAATCTTAAAACCAAAACAAAGGAAAAAAAAAAGACTTTGTGATTTTTGCAAGTAGATAAATAAAAAATCTATTTAATTACTATTACTGTCAACATAGCACAGCTTTTGTTTTAACTTTTTTTTTTTTAAAAGAAGATGTTGGGGGTAGGAGTTTATTAATTAATTTATTTATTTTTGCTGTGTTGGGTCTTCATTTCTGTGCTAGGGCTTTCTCTAGTTGTGGCAAGCGGGGGCCACTCTTCATCGTGGTGCGCGGGCCTCTCACTATCACGGCCTCTCTTGTTGCGGAGCACAGGCTCCAGACGTGCAGGCTCAGTAGTTGTGGCTCACGGGCCTAGTTGCTCCGCGGCATGTGGGATCCTCCCAGACCAGGGCTCGAACCCGTGTCCCCTGCATTAGCAGGCAGATTCTCAACCACTGAGCCACCAGGGAAGCCCTGTTTTGACTTTTATAAATGTCTGGGTTTTAAAAACTCTACCATGTACCATGATCTACCCCATAGTGGTGTTTTGTCATACAAACCAAAATTTTCACCCGTCTATATAAAAATAAAATATGACAGTAATTTTACTACTTCCTTTGTTCTGTGTAAAACATAGAATTTGTTTTACTATGTGCCTTCATTTTAGAACATCTTCTCTATTTATTCATATAATAAACATAATTCTTGATTATAGTAATTTGAAGATCATATTCACTGAGTCCAGTTTCTGGTTTAACTGGACGTATAATAGGGCAGAACTCTGAAAGTAAAAATAGAATGGCACATATTTTTATATTTCCTAAAGTTAAAGAGAAAAAAATGGGATGAGGAAAAATATAACTTGAAAAATTCGGTTAATTTAATATGCAGTCACTTCAACATAGTGTGTTGAAAATCCAATCAGACATTGGCATTTTCTGTAACAAATGTACTTTTAACACAACCTAATAAGTAGAGAGGAAGACAGTCTGCTAAAAGAATAATTTCATTTTTTTACTCAAGATAACTGCTACATCATAATGATGAAAGATTTTTTGTATGTGTAAGACAAAGCTGAGCTATAATGAGGTTATTGGTTTTTTCTAGACCAGCAAATAAGTGAACTATAAGTAATGGGTTCCAATTTAGAGTTCTTTTTTTTTATGCTGAAAATAAGGACTTTGCAAGACTCTGATATATCTTTGAGTGCCTCTGCATGCTCTTCAGTCATTAGAAATGAATTTACAGGGGTTGAGGGGGAAGGGAGACTGAAGTTCTATTTATATTCTATAATGTAGTAACATTGTCAAGAAACCCTGAGGCTAAACTTTCTAAGGAAAAAAAATGTAAATAATAAATATTCTACAATGAATAAACTAGAAAAGAAACTAATCTCAAAAGAACCTAACTGACACTAAACCAAGTAAAGCAACTTCCTTAAAGAAAGACTTTTGTAGGACATTTAAATAAAGCAATGAGACAAAATGAAAGCACAGTAAAAACACATTTGATAATCAAAAGAAATACGGATTGAATGAGTTACCAGCTAGTTGTTCTATGGGATGGGAAATATTAACTTGTGCCGACTGTATCCTGTTTGGCCATTTGAGATCTTTAGGTATATATTTCCAATGCCTGGAATTCATTTCTGTTGTCTTTAGTGCAGATGATATTTATACTCTCTAAATCAATTGCCTAATATAGTCTTATAGATTTAAAAATTTCATGTTTCAGAAGAGATTTGAAAGTGAGATTGGTTTTGACACTGTGTTATGAAAGACCGTTTTTAGAGATATTAGAGTGTTAACTATTCATATTCATATTAGAATTTGTCTGTGTTCTAACAAAAATTGATTTGAGGTAAAGGAATGTAAGGAAATACTGTGGGAGGTTTTCCATACGTGACATACTGCTTTATTTCTAGTATTAACATAGTTACTTGCAAACTGAAACTGAATGTTCTTCTGACATTTCTAACATCTGTTAGGAGATAGTAGTGGTTATGGACTGGGGAAACAAATATTTATGGAATAATATCCAAATTTCTGAGAAGCATTAATATGTGCATACAGGAAAATGCTTAACTGAAATTTTCAGTAATTTTTAATAATAAAATATCAAGGTGGAATTTTTTTCTATTTTCAACTATGTATTTTCCTGAAAATCCAAGAGACCAAATGAGATTAAACTCAGCTTCGTACCTATTATTTAATTTATCTGCATGCTAGTCAATGAAAATTGGAAAAAAAATCATGTTAAACAAAGCATGTTTCATCAAAAACTGTCAATGATGGAAAATGCCCATTACTTTTCTCTGTAGGTATGTGCTTATTTTATGATTACAGTTGCTTTTATTTCTATGAGTAAATTCATATTATTTTAAACTTTCCTATGTGTCTTTATCCACTGCAAGTATGAATTCTATATTTTATGAATGATATAGTCATCTTTTTCAATAGAAATATCTCTGCAAAAATTAAAATGTGTTCAGTAATAACTTATTGAATACTTACTATGTTTTAGGTATTATACCAGGTGCCAGTAATAAAAATATTTAATAGAGTTAGTTGTGTAAACAATACAATGTAATATAGCCTGTGAAAATATACATTAACAGAAATATAAAAATGACGAGGTCCTGTTAAACACACAGGGATTAAATGATGGAGGGAGGAGAAGAAATATTGCAGAATTCCAGAGAGGAGCAACATTTACAGTATGGAATTTGGCAGTATGTGCAAGGCAAATCAGGTGTGAGACATGACTGGCTCATAGAGAATTCAGAGTGATTTCTAACCTACTGTCTAAGGGGAGTGGTAAAGTTAAAGCAAACATGATAATCTTTCTCAGTAGAGGGAGCTACAGGAGCACTGTAGGAGGAAGAGGCTTGATATCAGCAAGACATGTGAGAACAACTGGCAGAGCCCAAACCATGGGTCCAGAATATGGTCCTTTGTGACTTTCCAGCTTCAGTCTGATGATGACCTTTCCGCAGCCCTCTCCACAAGGAAATCAGAATCCTCATGGGCTGTGCCATCTGAAGGTATCCTGGCCCCACCAATTTCCTGGAATCCACTGCATGCCCGCACCAACAGTTGCTGATCCCCTTCTCCCCCAGCTTCGCCCTGGAGGTGGCCGGTTGCTTGCCAGGTACTCAGATCAGCTCCTTTCCTGCCAAACCAGCTGCTATCCAGTGAGCTGATCTGGTGTGATCTGAACCCCTTCCAAGTTTATCCTTCCTTAGATACTTTTCCTCAGCCCTGGGGTACCATACAGAGTTTCCTGATATCTAATAGTTGCTCTTTTACCATAGTTAATTATACTTTTATAAAATATCCCGTTTAGCCTTCTGTGTAGTTTTTTGTAGTCTTTTTCTCCTGATTAGACTCAGACTGACACATCGTTTTAATTTATTCTTCTCATTCACAAAGTGTGGAAATTCACATGCTTCTCAAAGACAATTTATGAATGACCTCCTGTGTTCATAAGCAAGGCAAGTCATGGAAAATGCATTGAAATATTTTAAAATACCATTATTTACTTGATGTTATGGATGATTTTAATACTGTACAGAATGAATGTGTATTTTCAGGAAATTAGCATCCTAATTAAAATATTGCAGATGGGTTCCCAAAATAGAAGTTTATGTCTAATTTATGGAGTTCTTTGAATAACCATTCGACATCAGGAGTTTGTAAATTTAAAATTTCTTTTAATTTGATGCTATGATCCTATATTTAAAATTGGTAGCTGCCTGCAGTCACACCTGACAAGAAAAATGAGGAAAATTGCATAAAAGAAAAACCATAAAAAATAGGTACATTGTCTTGAGACTTTGTCAAAAGAAACCTTAGTTAGCATTTCATTTTTTCTCTTAGTTCATAAATAAATGTGATAAATCAAAAACAAATTTCTAAGATTTGGCCTATAATGTACTTAATATATTAAAAAATGAGTGTGGAATGTTTGAGGTCATGTGTATTATTCAGATTACATTGGAAATACTAAAAATTCAAGCCCCAAATGCATTAACTCAGAAAAATCGGATTTATAGATACATGAGCTGGGAAATTCCTAAACAATATTATAAGGCTATGAATTATATTTGAGGCCTACAAGGTTTAGCTCTATTTGCAATTAATTTAACTAATGATATGCCTTAGTAGTCCAATATGTTAGAAAACTGATAAATATGACCCCTATGTAAGACAGTCACTTGCCGTTTCTTCATTTTGAAAACTTAGATCTGGGCTGAGGAGGGGTTTTTGGTTTTGATGTTGTCATTATATTTTTATTTATTTACTGAGGAGCATACTTTATTATTTTTACTCTTTTAAATTTCCATGTGAGGGAAATTAATTTAACCAGGCTTGTGAGAAAAATATAGTTTGCCAATTTTGTGGCACCAAGGTAACTAACACTGTGGATTTACTTTACTTCGGTGATACCTAAGTGATCATTATAGATTATATAGATATAGTCCTGGGCTTTCTCTTTTAGTTCATTCCTTTGTTTGTTCTGGCTCAGCCTAAAAAAGCTAGTGTCCAAGCTCTGGTTTGGAACAAATAACCCAGTCTTCCAGACACTCTAAAATTCTAACTCTTCATCACTGTACACACATTAAATCATTGTTCTACTGATAAAATGATAGTTTGATAAATCAGTATTGGTGGGGAAACATTAACAAGGCCTCAAGCATGTCTACTTCAATTGTCCCACTTGTCTGAAATACAAGTGAACAAGAAAGCCTGTTCACACTGCTCCTGGACATTTTAAACTAATGGACCATTTGAAGTCTGGCAAATGGATTTTATACAACTTCCTTCATCTAATGGATATAAATAGGTTTTAGACATGGTCTGTATGTTTTCATATTGGACAGAAGACTTCCCTTGCAGGAAGCCTACTGCCTCTTCTCTGGCTAAAGTCCTTTTGGGAAAGATTATCCCTGCCTGGGGAACTCCTCTTAAACTTCCTATTATTGAGGAACCCATTTTACTGGTCAGGTACTTTGACTTTAGGTAAAAAGTACCTGAGAGTTCTCCCTCCTACCCCTCCTTCTTTCTCAGATGTGACCTTATTAGGTGCACTTCCCCTCTGATGTGAGACACTACAGCTAGGAAAGGTCCCTTCTGGCTTGGAAGGGCAAAGAGCTGCTGATACTAGAAAACCTGATTCTTGCTCAGAGATGCTTTCAGAGAAGATCTTGATCAAAATGTGGAAATGTAAAAGGTTAATAAACAGAAACCTCAAATAATCACACTTTGCAACCTGGAAATTTCATCTATTGGAAAAGACACCTCAGAAGAACTCTCTTCAAATCTTGGTGGAGAGACCCTTATTGGGTACTGCTAACCACCTCTTGTGCCACCAGACTCCAAGGAATAGACTTTTGGATTCATGTGACACACCTAAGTACCAAACACTGACTGGACCCGCACATCATCTGGTAACCTGAAAGTAAAGATTTCCCAAAACTGAAGCAGCTGATGAGACAGCTTTCCCAAGATGTCTGGACCATGCCTGTTGGAAGTTTGCCAAACCTCTGATGATAACGTAATGCTTCAGATGATCTCTAATTTACTGCATCATTGACCCTTACATTTAATTCCTTCCTATATACATGTCATTGGCCATATCACTTTGATTTGCCCACTGCTTGACTCTGGGCTTGGTTATGTAATTTGCTTTGACCAATTGGATATTAGTAGACATGATGCAAGGTTGAAATGTACCTACATGATTGGATTTTCCTTCTTTTTCTAGTACTTCTATCAACACTATAAAAATATGCCCAGTCTTGTCTGGTGGAGTATAGTAAGAGACATGTGAAGTATAACAGAGTCACTCTAGTCATCCCAGGCGTGGGCAGCATAGATAAGCTAATAAACTAGTTGATTCCCTAGACAAATAAATGACCCCAGACAAGAATAACACATAATCAACTGACCAAAGACAGTTGGTGAGAAGATTGTAACTGGGTATTGCATATTTTTATTTTATTTTTTATAGAGTTATTTAATTTTTTAGAATATGTTTCTATGGAATATTAATAGAAGTAAGTTCACTTTAAAAATTGAGATGTTGGGGCTTCCCTGGTGGCGCAGTGGTTGAGAGTCCACCTGCCAATGCAGGGGACACAGGTTCGTGCCCCGGTCCGGGAAGATCCCACATGCCGCAGAGCAGCTAGGCCTGTGAGCCATGGCCGCTGAGCCTGCGCGTCCGGAGCCTGTGCTCCGCAACGGGAGAGGCCACAACAGTGAGAGGCCGCGTACCGCCAAAAAAAAAAAAAAAAAATTGAGATGTTGGTTGTATTTTTTGTTTTATTAAGATTTTTACCAATCTGCATCTATTCTGATTGATACTCTTAAAAAAATTTTTAATAGATTTAAAATAAAAAGCAATTACCTTTTGAGCTTTCTTCATTTCTATTTAATATTAACACTTCCATATAAAATAGAATTGCACTTGATGATAGCAGCAGCTGCTTACTGATAAGTTTTGAATCCTGAGATATTTTGAAGGCTAAACCCCACTGGGAACTTTGTCAGTGTTAATACCTATTAATAATTGCTGACAAATTATCAACAGTCCAGGAGCAAGTTTTCTGTTGATGATTTGTGAAAAACAAACATATGGTAACTTTGACATTATCTTAATTTCCTTGCAGGAGATATTTTATTTTGATATGAAAAAAAGACTAAGTCAATTTCAAAAAAAGTTTATGTGATGTTGGTAGAGTATAAAGAGTTTCTCTCAATGTGTTTCTGCTGTTTCAATATGATTTTCTGAAATGGAGAAAGTGCATCTGGAAAAGCACTGGATAAACACCAGTATGACAATAAGGTAAAAAAATTCCATTAGCAAAACAGGTTTTTAGGAACTTCAAAATGGCATTTTCAAGTGTGTTTTCATTTACAGCATTCTCATCTTCAGTTTTCTTTTGAAAAATAGAAATGCCTAGTGTAGCAATGTGAGTGACCAGGTGGAAGACACAAAAGAGATTACATATGAAAGGTTTTTTCCTACTTTTATTTTTCTCAAAAAGATGTTAGCTATAACACAGTACAGCCATGATAGTAAATCATTTTAAAAACAATTTTTTTCTTTGGAATGGAAATTCCCCATAAAATCACAGAGTAGGCTTCTGTGTAGATACAGGGCATCTGACTTTTCTTAGGAAGAGTGAGCATAACTCATAGATTTCATTCTCTTAAGAAAATTGCATATTAGGGCAATTTTTGAATGGTGAAATAAAAGCTGAATTCTACCTTCACTTAGGATATGAAAAGTTGCTATTGACTGTCATTCTATCCCTAACAAAGAAAACGAAGTCTCCTCTCAAAAATATATACAAAGATAGAGACTTAAATCCTATAGTATCAATAAGAAACCTAACAACAGAAAGTAGACTTAAAGATAAATTTAGGAAAACAGGAGGAATAGTTCATATTGATGAGGGTCAATTAATCAGATAGCACAATAATCATAAATGTGTATGCCCTAATGGCAGAATTTTAAAATTCATGAAGAGAACAGAGAATTGATGGAAGAAAGAGACAAATCAATGATTATAATTGAAGACGTAAACACCTCTCTTTCTTTCAGTAATGATTAGAACAAATAGAAAAAAACTATAAAGAAGATTTGAGCACCATCAATCTGCTTCATCTGATTAATATTTATAGAACACTCCACCCAACAGCTGAAGAGTACACATATGTTTGAAATATATGGAACATTAGCTATACATTGAAGAATAAAGCTAGTCTCAATATATATCAAAAGATTGGAATCAAAGAGCATATTTTCGGACCACAATATAATAAGAAATCAGTAAAAAATAAGACATATAGATTTTTTTAAAGTTAGGAAATTAAACAAAATAATTATAAATAGCCTATGGACTAAAGAATAAATTACAAGAAAAATTAGAAAATATTATGACTTTAACAATAATAAAAACACAGCCTACCAAAACCTGTGAAATGCAGCTAGAGCAGTTTTTTGAGTGAAATTAGCAGCTTACATTATTAAAAAAAAGAAAAGCCTAAAATTAATTTTTTAAACTTCCAAATTTAGAGGAGTAAAATAAACCCAAAATAAGTAGAAGTAAAGCAATAATAACAGAAATTATTGAAATATAAAATTAAAAATAGAGAAAAATTATAACATCAAAATCAATTCTTTAAAACAATAAGATTGATGAAGCTTTAGCAAGACTGATCATGAACAAAAATAAACAACAAATTACTAACATTAGTAAGTAATTTTTAAAAATCAATACAGATCATACAAAGAATAAAGAACATTTGTGGGGTAATATGAATGACTAATAATTCAACAAAATAGATAAAATAGAAAATTTTCTTGAAAAAATACTTGTTAAAGCTGATACTAAAAGAAACAAGAGTAAAGGTCTAAATAGCCTCATGTTTACTGTATATATGAATATGGAATTTTAAAATATTCTGACCACAAAGAAAATTCCAGACCCATATGGATTCACTGGTAAAGTCCATTGATAATTTCAGGAAAAATAATACCAGAATCACACAAATCTTTCAAAACATAGAAGATGGAATAATTCTAACATGTTTTATTATGCCTACATAAGCTTGATACTAAAAGCTAAGGCATTTAAAAGCAAAAATGATTAAAAAATTATAGACCAATATTACTCATGAACGTAGGCACAAATATCTTAACAAGACATAGTCAAATTCAATCCAGCAATATATTAAAAAGGTAATACATCATGGCCACTCAGGTGTGGACTACCTAGGAAATAAGGTTGTTTAAAAATCAAAACCGTGGTAATTCACCACATTAACAGAATAAAAGAGAAAAACCATATGATTAACTCATTAGTTGTAGAAAAAGATTATCTAAAAAAATCCAGCATCCATTCCTGATTGGATAAAAAATGAACTGAAAATTAATAATACAAGGAAGCTTTCTTAACATGATATTGGGCATCTATGATAAACCTATAAAAACTTTTTAAACAAGGTAGGATTCAGTTCTCTCCACTTCTATGCATGATTGTACTAAAGGTGCTAGCCTGTGCAATAAGGGAGAAAATAAGTTAAAAAATGCAGATAGAGAAGATGTAAAACTCCAGTACTCCTTATTTACAACACATATTATGTATAAGAAAACCGAATGGAAGTAACAAGAAAAAAAATTATCAGAATTAAAAAACAAATCGTGCAAGTTTGCAAGATACAAGGTTATTATACAAAAAAATTGAATTTCTAGCAATAAATCAATAAAAATGAAAGTAAGAAAAATAGCAAGAATCAATGTAAATTACCTAATATTAAATATAAGAATAAATGTTTAAGAAGTTTTCACCAAAATTACAAAACACTGCTGAGGGAAATTAAAGAAGAGATAAAATAATTGGAGATACATACCATGATCATTGAAGCAGAAAGACTCAGTATTGTTAGGGTATCTTTTCTCCCCAAGGTCATTTTTTTGAAGAAATTGTTATGTTGATTCTAGAACATACATGGAAATACAACAGATATAGATTAGCCAAAAGAACCTTGAAAAAGAAAAATAGCTTTGCAGAATTTTACTACCTGACTTTGAGACTAAAGTATGATTATAATAATCAGTATTAGTGGAAGGATGGAAAGAGAAATTAGGGGGACAAAAGAGTGAGTCCAAAAAGTGATGTGTGCATTTATGAATAATAGAATGTTGACCAAATCAATTCAAAGGGGAAGGAATATATTTTCAACAAATGGTTCTGGAACAACTGGATATATATGTCAGCAATTTTAAGCACCCTATATCACTTTTATATCAACCCTTATATCACAAAAATCAGTTAAGATTAATCATAGACTTAAACATAAATACCATTGCCATAAAGCTCCTAGAAGAACAAAGAGAATCTTCATGCCTTACATTAAGATGAATTTATTGGAAAGAATACAAGAAAACAATAATTATTAAAGATAATATAATGATTTCATAAAGAATAAACATTTCTTCTCATCAAAAGAGAAAATCAGTGGAGCGGGAAAACACTTTAAGAGCATATGTCAGACAATTGACTAATATATAAAATATGTAAAGGACTTCTATACATCAACAGTAAAAAGAAAACAAGCCAATTAAAATTAGCAAAAGACTTGAAAAAATGTGTTAAAAAGGAATAAATATATACTTTTTGTATACATGGCATATTTTTATATATGTGGCAAAAGAACATGTGAAAAGGCGCAACAGCAATATCAGTCCACCTATATAGTAACCCTTCTCAAAAGGAGCCAAAAAATAAACACTAAAACCTATTCTTCTTTCTCACCCTAAATATAAGACACTGTGCCCATTAATCCAATTACAAACATAAGCCTAGGGTCAAAGTAATCCATTGATGTTCCACTAATGGGAGTGGGGACGGTTGAGGCACAGAGCAGGGTGGATATGAATGGAGTTTGGATCTGAGGGGAGAAAGGGAGGGCAACTAGCACAACTCCCTGATAACATCTTTTGTTCCAAAAAGAAAAATAGAACAAATATATTGAAGGCAGTAGAAGAAAGGAGGGCAGCGAGATAGATAATAACTGCCTCCAAATATAATGTCCTGTCTTTTTTTTTTTTATCTTCCTGAAAGTGTTTAAGTGAAAATATTTCTTCCACATCTTTTAGTACAGTATCCCTGTCAAGGATTTTGAAAAGTTTGAAATTTTTACCCTATATTCAATCTAACTAGTTAGCCTGCCAGAGTTTCATGGATGATGGCCAAAGACCTAAGACTACTGGGTCAGAAATAAAGGAGATTTTGTTACTCACAGCAATAGCAATAGCCAGAAAATCTGCAATTGTGCTTGTTCCCTAAACCCCAGTTTTCACAAGGTATCACAAACACAGTAGAGTGTGTTATAAGAGAGGAACCCTGATGTTAGGAAATCTTAATCTTTTACAACAAGCTATAAGCCTGCAGGACCTTTGCCCTAAAGGGGGACATTATCTTTACTAAACTGGACAGTAAACAAGCTTGCCCTTGCTTCAGAGGTAAACGTTGTATCTTCCAAGGCTTTTTGATATGCAGGCAGCATTGAAAAAAGTCATTCAGAACGAAGACAGTCAGTACCTCTAGTTGCAGGGTGGACAGACACTTGAGAGACCCACCTTTTTTTCTAGAACTCCATCTCTAACCAGCCGCAAACAAACAAGCAAACAAAAATCTTCTCGAATTAAAAAAAAAAAAAGCACAGCATTTGTGACATCTCTGTACCTATATGAGAGTACAAACATTCCTTAAGTTTTTTAATCAAGACTCTTTCTAAGGAGGGACTTCCCTGGTTGCACGGTGGTTAAGACTCTGCGGTCCCAATGCAGGGGACCCGAGTTCCATCCCTGGTCAGGGAACTAGATCCCACATGCATGCAACAACTAAGAGTTTGCATGCTTCAACTAAGGAGGCTGCCTGCCACAACTAAAACCAAGCACAACCAAATAAATAAATATATTTTTTAAACAAGACTCATTCTGAGGATAATTGGCAAATACATTGGTATTGAAAACAAAGGACTTTAGTTGACCAGTTTTAAATCTAGTCTTAATGCACATTGTTTTTCTGCATATTTTAAAGTTTTGTGGTGAGATATATGAAACAATCTAAGTAGTCTCTCCATCCATTTTCCCTTTATAGTAATGTCACAGGCAGGGTTATTATGTCACATCCCAGGGATATTGACAGGTTACAACAGATGTGGCTCAACATTTTTCTTTATTTAAAATGTTGATAATGACCACTGCTGCATTGGAGGAGTGTAATGTTTTCATAAAATTAACTACTAAAAAATGCAAAATTTGTCATCTTCTTTCAAGGTGACCACTCATTATGTTCCTCTGAGGCTGCAAGGAAAGCTAGATATAAACTTCAGCTGTGACTAGCAAAGAGCACAGAATTCTTTGACATCTGTGCCAGCTGTTCCTCCATTTGAATTACATCTAGCTTCTGAGCTGTTGAAAAATCTTATCTTTAAATAAAAGGATGTTTTGATGCTTGACTATTTTATAAACTAAAATATGCTGCTTCTCTTTCTATATATTGAGGTAACAAATAATATTAATTGACTCTAATAACAAGCAGTGTTTTTATTTATTTTTTTTAACATCTTTATTGGAGTATAATTGCTTTACAATGGTATGTTAGTTTCAGCTTCACAACAAAATGAATCAGTTATATATATACATATATTCCCATATCTCTTCCCGCTTGCGTCTCCCTCCCTCCCACCCTCCCTATCCCACCCCTCCAGGCGGTCACAAAGCACCGAGCTGATCTCCCTGTGCTATGCGGCTGCTTCCCACTAGCTATCTACCTTACGTTTGGTAGTGTATATATGTCCATGCCTCTTTATCGCTTTGTCACCGTTTACCCTTCCCCCTCCCCATAGCCTCAAGTCCATTCTCTAGTAAGTCTGTGTCTTTATTCCTGTTTCACCCCTAGGTTTTTCATGACATTTTTTTTTTAAATTCCATATATATGTGTTAGCATACGGTATTTGTCTCTCTCTTTCTGACTTACTTCACTCTGTATGACAGACTCAAGGTCTATCCACCTCATTACAAATAGCTCAATTTCGTCTCTTTTTATGGCTGAGTAATATTCCATTGTATATATGTGCCACATCTTCTTTATCCATTCATCCGATGATGGACACTTAGGTTAAATTTTGGAGATCAATCCTTTGTCAGTTGCTTCATTTGCAAATATTTTCTCCCATTCTGAGGGTTGTCTTTTGGTCTTCTTTATGGTTTCCTTTGCTGCGCAAAAGCTTTTAAGTTTCATTAGGTCCCATTTGTTTACTCTTCTTTTTATTTCCATTTCTCTAGGAGGTGGGTCAAAAAGGACCTTGCTGTGATTTATGTCATAGAACAAAAACAGAAAGATAGATCAATGGAACAGGATAGAAAGCCCAGAGATAAACCCACGCACATATGGTCACCTTATCTTTGACAAAGGAGGCAGAAATGTACAGTGGAGAAAGGACAGCCTATTCAATAAGTGGTGCTGGGAAAACTGGACAGCTACATGTAAAAGTATGAAATTAGATCACTCCCTAACACCGTACACAAAAATAAGCTCAAAATGGATTAAAGACCTAAATGTAAGGCCAGAAACTATCAAACTCTTAGAGGAAAACATAAGCAGTGTTTTTAGAACAATAAAATCTTGTAAAGTAGACCTCATTAAGTTAGTGCCTATTATTGCATGCTGGGCAGGCAGCTTCATAAATTCAAATGTGTTATCTCTAAGCATACAATATTCTCTCATACTTTGGAGTAGTTGTGTTTTCAGAATGCCTGCCACTATTTGGCATTTGCTATGATTTCCTTGCAGGTGTTGCAGTGCAGCTCAAGCCTTTAGCTTAGATAGATAGAAAATAATTAATTTTTGTATAAGAATTTAATTGCATATTATATCAGGAAAAATTTGCTTTTTTAAATTTTTGCTTATTTTTTATTTCTAATATTTCAATATCAATGCCTGATTAGAATCCTTGTATTGTTGAAGAGTATAAACATATTTCTGAATTAAGGAATCTTTTTGTCCATGCACTCTCAGTAAGAATATCTATCGTGATTTGGGAAAGATAATATCCTGATTATGTGTACAATTAATTGGGAAGATAGGCATTGAAATACACATAGAATGCATGCTTAGTGGGTCTAGCCTGGACACTGAAGGATGTTCATGCTATACCAGATATCTGAAAATAGAAAGCTTTTCAATGCTACGAGGCAAGGGCATACAATGGTTTGAAGAAGGATAGATAATGTCAAACTCAGGTCAGTCAGCTCTAAATGTTATTTTTCAAATAAATGTCATAGCAATTCCATTAAAATAGAAGGTAGATACTGTGTAAGAGGAAAAACAGTACTATCCATACAATACTAAGTTTGATGTAAGGAAAGTGATAAAAAAATTACTTCAAGGGGTGGGAAATATAGAAATAAGCTTTAAAAAGTCTCAAATTTGAAGAAAGTATTGTTGAAGAATGTATTGTTGAGTTATGCATGAGTTCCAAAGCTATGGGATCTTGGGACTTTTTAAATCAAGAAAGGAAAATAATCATTGTTATTTCTTTATTCTACCCTTTACCTTGTACTGCATAACTTTTCATCCAACTGCAAATTTCACCCTCAGCACCAGTAGTATCTATACTGCACAGTGAGAGAATGCCTCATTGATTTTCATAACTATATTTAGCCAAGTAACATATGCCATATACATTTTCTTTACATTCTTTTCTACATCCCTCTTTTCCCCCTGTCATTATTTGCTGTGGTGTCCTTCCATGTGATTCAGTCAAGGTTCCAAAGTGCTCCTGGATTGTGTGGAATCTTTAAGGTGCTAAGATTGCCCTGAGTTTCATTCATAACTATATAGAATGCCTCCCTTTTCCCCCAGCCACTTGTGTTTGGCCCTTTTACATGGGCACCGAAAGAGTAAAATTGTCCTAAAACTATAGTACTACAGAGAACTTTTAATGGAAACAGTAGTTTCCATTGTGCTCTCATGTCTACACCTCACTCTTTCTCTTGCATTCACACTTTCATTCTTTCTTTTTTAAATTACCAGTTGTGTGATAACTGAGCAGGAGTCCAGAGCAAGGAAGCTTACCCAGGCTGCCTTAGTCTTTTCTAATCCTATACTTCCCCTTTTTTTCCCATGAAAATCTTATTGCTTGCTTTCATTTTCCAATTTATTGAAACTTCCCTTAATAAATTGCTTTTCTCAGGATTGTATTTCACTTCTGCTATACACTGTGGTAATCTTCATATTTGGAAGGTTATGATGAATCTAATAATCCTTTAATGTACCCTCACTCTGTTTATCACTGTATAGACTATTTTGGAAATGTAAGAGAAGCACTATGTCCCTGTTAACAAGCAGCTTATAATGAGGATTGGGAAAGAAATGGGAAACAGAACTAATAAATGATATAGAATTCAAGGTCTGTATTATATAGAACAATTAGTGAATTACTATACATGACTTGAAAAGTGTTCATTATAAACAGTAATTTCAATATATTGCAAATATTGTACATGAGATAGAAATTTAAAATCATTTTATAAACTATTAGAAATAAAAATATAAAGGTTGAAAATATCAAGGTTGTTTTTGCAGAGGAAATAACATTTAAGGAAATAGCATTCTAATCTAGTGTGTAGACAAAACATACTTTCTATTTAGAGAGAGGGAAATTAAGCATAAAAGAATATGGAAATATGTTATAATTGTGGAATGAATTCAGTAAGAATCTCTAGAATTGGTTAAAAGAAAAGCTCTGATTTCTTGTTAATCAATCTAGGAAATAAAAAGACCCAGGATAGCCTTCCTTCTTTAGAAGGTCAAGAACAACAGTATATGCCAGTCATTTTGAGGAAACAGGCAAAATTTACCATGGTTGCGTCTGAAAAACTTAATGGGTGGTTACAGCAGCTAATGCTTTCTACAAGTGGCCTTTTATGAAATAAGAGTTTTAATATGACATGACAAGACTCCAACATGATACTAACTCATATTAACTGGATCAGTCTAATTATGATGTAAAAACAAATTTGGTACAGTCCTGTACCACCATCTTAGAGATCTGAATTTACAATGTTTTAATTGTAAATTACACATGGTGGGAATTGTTCTTACTTTGAGTGGAAATAGAGTATCCCAGATTTAATATCATATTAGTTATTTTCTATTAGTTATTTTATATATGACATACAATCAATGTACTGGAATAAAGAGAGGTTTGTTTTTTAAAAGTTAATTTTAAAATGTGCCCTCTTATTCAAATGGTTTACTCTCTTTGAAATATATTTCAAATGGTGAAATTGCTCTTCATATGAAAGTAAAATGATGAAAGCAAGTTCTACACAGAGAGTATAATTCTTATTTATACGTTTTAAAGATATGCTACCAGTAGTCCTGTGATTACAACTCATAATATCTAAGGATTATGTAATCATAAATATAGATATTCATACATATTATAGCTCTTTTATGGTCACATTTAAAAATTATTACTTTAAAATTTTAAGTGATTGGTATTAGGGCAAAGGTAAGTTAGTGATTTTATTTTTATAAAATTCTCAGTTAAAATAATTTGGTATATGTTAAAGTACTAATAGTTTATAAACGATAATGACATATAGTGGGGATTGTTAACTGTCCTGTGCAGTGTAGAATGTTTAGCAGCATCCTTGGCCTCTATCTACTAATGCCAGTACAACCTCCAGTTTGATAGCCAAAAATGTCCTTAGATATTGTCAGATGTCTTCTGGTGTGCAAAAAGGCCCCCAGCTGAAGGCTACTGATAAAAGATCATCTCAAAGTATATCTACTATTTGGGACAAAATTCTCAGTGACTTTATCTGTTGAAGATTTTATTATCCAAAAAAGACACAACAGCATCATCCATGTTTATGGTTTTATTTCAGTGTGACTGACATTCTTATCCTTGAGATGTAGAGTCTACGTTACATCTTCTTGTATATGGGTAGATGGGTAGACTTGTGACTACAGTAGAAGTGACACTATGACTTCCAAAGCTCTATTATAGAAGTCAATACGTCTTCCTTCAGGGTTCTCCTAAAATGCCACCATGCCCTGAGGAAGTTCAGGAAACCAGTAGAGATACTCACGTGGAGAGGAACCAAGGCCCTCATTCTACAGTCCTGAGCTTCCCCCAGCCCTACTTGCCAGCCATATGATTACATCATCATGAAAGTAGACCTTGAAGCCCCCAGTCAAAGACAGCAGATGATGCCATCTGTACCAGGCATGAGCCTTCCCTGCCATACCTTACCTGAACTGCAGATTTGTGAACAAAATAACTAATTTTTGTTATTTTAAGCTGCTAAACTTTGGGATGGATTTTTATGCAGCAGTAGCCAGATCATTACACCAGTACACTAAAAAAAACATTAAAAGGAGAGGAGCAGTGGAGGAGTATTTCTAGAATCTTCAGTTTCACTTCCTTCCCTTCCTTCCTTCTTTCCTTCTTTCCTTTCTTCATCCCTCCCATCCCTCCTCCCTCCCTTCTTTGCTTTCTAAATAGCTTTACATGTGTTTACCCATGCATTGTCAAATACTGATTACATTAATTTGCATATTTAACAATATTTACTAGCTTGACAATATAGATGACATGCTTGTTTTGCGTAACTGTAATGGAGCTGTTCATTCAAGCTGGAATGTATTTTCCTTAATGAAATACTCTGTGCATCACATCCTATCATCCTCCACTCTCCATTCAAAACCCAGGACAAGCAAAGCCCTCACTGGAATCACCAAGTATAGCAGATTATTCCACCTTTTGTACTTCTAAGACACAAATGTCATATCATACACTGCATGCTTACTGTCCTTCCCCCCTTGTACATATGCACACAACTTAGAGCAGGGACTATATTGTATTCTGTCTCCACATTCCAATTACTGTACAGTGACAGTTCTTTAATAAATGCTGAATAAATGACCCTGTGAGATGCCAAGTTGAACATTTGAAAACTATTCATAAAAAATTATGTGTTGGTATGAATGGGAATGAGTAAAATAATTACTTAATGTAACTCAATGTCATATAATTGGAAAGGTTATGATTACCAAGGAGTTTGGATAATAAGATGAATGCATGACTAAATAGGCAAGACCTGAGTATGAGACTGCACATAGTTAAACCAGTAAGAAGTTTTGCACTTCAAGATAATTATTCATGGGATAAATAACCAGAGTAAATATAAAATTACATCTAAGTTTTAAATAAAATCATGTTTCTGCAATAAACCACATATTACCAATTAACAAATACTACATTCAAAATATCATGAAAAATTTAGAGACATAGATAGGAGTTTAGAGAATTCTAGAGGTAGATACAGCCAGGTGCTAAGACAAATAATATGAATAAAAAATCTAGAGAAACAAGATTTTGAAGAAATGTTTACTTAAAAAAAAAGTGGTATATTTCAAAGCATTGATTTATCACCAATGGTATATAGCTTGAGTCTAAAAATATAAGAATAACTTTTTCCCTGGGAACTGTATGAAAAGATACAAAAATCTAGTCTTTTATTGAATAACAAAAAAATGTACAATTATGTTTATCTCAGGACTTGTTCCTGAAATCTTGTATTATTCAAGAATCTATAATTTTTCTTGCTTGCTTCTTATTTAATTTTTATTTGATAATGGAATACTTAAAATTTTTAGAAACCCTGTCTCGAAATGAAACTGTTAATAAAACAACTAGTTAAAAAGCAACAAAAATATTAACTAAGCAGCCACCATATGGTCTTTTATAAAGACCATAACTGGTCTTTATAAAAATGGTAAATTAGATTTTTATGTTAATGTATGATGTTATATTGAGATGATTTAAGTGGTCTCATACAATATATAACTTACAGATTAAGACAAAAATATAATTTGTAAATAGTACCTCATTAAATTTAACAAGTTTAATTATACGTTTTAAAAATAATATATATAAATATTTTTTATGTTATATATTACAGAGTTGAACAATGCTAAATTATTTTCCCCTTATCATAATGCCCATTAACCAAATTTAATTGGCTGGATGATTTTAAGCATATGTCTTTAAAAGACCCTTTCTCAGATCTTTCCCCCTCAAAATTAGCACTTCTTACACGTTTGTGCTATTGCAATCCTTTTGTCTGATAAACTGTATCCTCTTCAAGAGACCTCATGCTCGGTATAGTACTAAATATGTATCTTATTGATTTTCAAAGGATCACAGGTGGGAAGCCATTCATAAGTAAGCTGAAAGATACTACTACTACTCGATATTTTACAGTATTTTTCAGATTCACAATAATGTGTAGATTTTAAATAATTATTATTTATGATAATCATGGGCATGCTATTTTCTCTTTGTAGATAGATAAATCATCTCAGATTCTAAATTAATAAATCATTTAAAATGAGTAACCTAAAATGCATCTTTGTTTATCACTACTTCCTTATAACATATTTCAGGTACACTTACTTTAATAGGAAAGCAATTACACACCTGATTTCTACAAGAGTAAAGAAATCGAGTATCAGAATCTTTGATATCAACTTAACTATATTATTGTAATAATACCAAATTTTTCCAGTTAATAATAAATAACATGTAATAAAGAAAAAATCATGTTCTAATTTTGATGTTCTGTTAGTTCCTTTAGAGGTCAGAAAATACCTTACCCACCACTCCATAATTCGACATAGTTTGACATATGTTTACAAGAAGCAGAATTTTTTCTTGGTTTATGAAGGAACCAGAAAATAACTAATTGTGCATAGTATTATTTATTAAATATGTTGCACCCATCCCTGTATGTGCATTTTACATTACAATAAATATCATTTTTCTTCAGCAAAAGTAATAAAAAGTGTTTGTAATCCTCTTTAAAATGTCTTCCCCAGCTTTCTATTTAATGTTATATGAAACAGGATGTCTGTACGTTGAAGGCTCTTCAAATGAGATACTGAAATTATGACTGGATATTAACACTGCCAATCTATTCTGCCCCAGAAATTGACTAAAAGAAACAGATCTCCTCCATGCTTTGAGGTAGATTGCCTATTATGGAAAAAACAAACCAGACAGCCATCCATAAAGATAGAGAGGAACTCATATCTGAAAAATCATATGAAAAACCTCATAAGGTTTGAATATTGTATAATACTATTTTCCATAGAGAATAATGAGAAAACAATTTCCTCTTCTTTGACTGGTCTCTAAGTCTCTTGGTGTCTTGAAATTTTGCCTCTGAAAAAATATCTTTGAAAGGAAATTCATCCCTGACATTCAAAAACACTTAAAACGTTTGCTCACGAAAGAAATCCCAGGTTATATACAACCTACACAACAGGGAAAGCTCAAAAATTAAATGGAGAGAGGACCCAGCTTTCTTCAGCTTGTAGATTATATAATCTTCTGCTGATTCTTTTTTTTTTAAACATCTTTATTGGAGTATACTTGCTTGACAATGGTGTGTTAGTTTCTGCTTTATAACAAAGTGAATCAGCTATATATATACATATATCCCTATATCTCCTCCCTCTTGTGTCTCTCTCCCACCCTCCCTATCCCACCCCTCTAGGTGGTCACAAAGCACCGAACTGATCTCCCTGTGCTATGCGGCTGCTTCCCACTAGTTATTTTACATTTGGTAGTGTATATATGTGCATGCCACTCTTTCACTTCGTCCCAGCTTACCCTTCCCTTTTCAATGTCCTCAAGTCCATTCTCTACATCTGCATCTTTATTCCTGTCCTGCCCCTAGGTTTTTCAGAGCCTTTTTTTTTTTTTTTAGATTCCATATATATGTGTTAGCATACGGTATTAGTTTTTCTCTTTCTGACTTACTTCACTCTGTATGACAGACTCTAGGTCCATCCAACTTACTACAAATAACTCAATTTCATTTCTTTTTATGGCTGAGTAATATTTCATTGTATATATGTGCCACATCTTCTTAATCCATTCATCTGTTGATGGACACTTAGGTTGCTTCTATGTCCTGGCTATTGTAAATAGAGCTGCAATGAACATTGTGGTACATGACTCTTTTTGAATTATGGTGTTCTCAGGGTATATGCCCAGTAGTGGGATTGCTGGGTCATATAGTAGTTCTTTTTTTGTTTTTTAAGGAACCTCCATACTGTTCTCCATAGTGGCTGTATCAATTTACATTCCCACCAACAGTGCAAGAGGGTTCCTTTTTCTCTATACCCTCTCCAGCATTTATTGTTTGTAGATTATTTGATGCTGGCCATTCTGACTGGTATGAGGTGGTACTTCATTGTAGTTTTGATCTGCTGATTCTTTAGGTACTAAATATTCTGTTATACTTCTCTGAACACATCGTTTCAGCTGTGTCATAATGAGTAAGATTAAGGGCTGGCCACTTTAACTGCCAGTATAAAGGAGTCTTAGAATAAAATAGTTTTTAAACCCTAGGTATTTTCATTCATGTTATCAGGGTGCAGGGATACAAGTCAGTAGGTCTTGAGAAGCAGAAATTTTCCCACTGAATATCAACACTTCTCCTGTGTGTTGCCATTATACATCCTAATATCTTGGTATAAATATTTAAAAAGGAGTATTTACAAAAATAATTAATGTATTTTAGACACACACATGAGAGACACTAATTTAGCTCTCAAATTTCATATTCCTTGGCTCTGAAGGTATTCTATCTCAATATATGTATATATTTACATGAACTTCTATGAAAATATATGTAAACCAACTTAATTTTCGGTTTTATGCCTCTTTTGTTTGTTTCCCTTGTTTCTATAACTAATTGTATTTTCTGTTATTCTTCATTATGCCTCTTTGGGGAAAAATAAACACCTTAATTTATATTGAACTTATCAAGGAAAACTAGATTTCAATAAAAGGTTATTTTTCTATATATATATATGTATGTGTTTAGGGGGAGAAGATGTGTGCACTGTGTGTGTGTGTGTGTGTGTGTGTGTGTGTGTGTTTGTACACATACTGGGATGATTCTAGAGCTTCTACTTTCCAACTACAAGGAAATACTCAGGTGATTCATTTAGAGTAGGACAGCATTTCCTGAAAGTTGTTCTCTAGAATACTAGTTCCACAGGATATCAATATATTTTGCTGGTAAAAGAGAGAATTATTGATCAAAGAACAGTGTGAAAGATTGTTTTTTTTAAAATATACAAGTTTCTTTATTGCAATACTTATCAGAGGTGTCCGTTGAATTATGATTCTGAATGGGATGTAATAAGACATATCTAAAATTAAAAAAAAGAAACAAAACATTTCCTAAGCTTTTTTGACCATGGAGTATGTTTCCACAGATCATCTCTTAGGGTCAATCTACTACAGAATGCACTTTGAAAAATGAGGAATTTGAGCATCAGAGAGGTTAATCATCTTATAATTCATAATACCTGACTCTAACTCAGAATTCTGAGTTGGCTTATATGGTCCATCAGCCAGATCAGTGTGACTTAGCCAAAATTTGAGAACATCAGGAAATAGTTTGCAAGTGTGACTTAGCCAAAATTTGAGAACATCAGGAAATAGTTTGCAAGAAGATTAAGGAGAGAATTCTTTAAAGTCCTAGAAGAAAAACAATAAAATGTAAATTTACAAAATTACACCCATGTAAATATTCTACAAAATGAAGAAGAAATAATTTCTCAAAACAGCTAAAATAGGGAAGACTTTGCTAGCAGACCTACTCTAAAATAAATATTAAAAGAGGATCTTTAGTTAGAAGGAATATGATATAAGGCACAAACTTAAATCTACCAAAAAAAAAAAAAGAAGATGAATTTTGGATACAGAATAAATAAAAGTAAAATAAATTTCTTAAATTTCCTTCTTTTTTAATTTCTCTGAAAAACTGTTTGAATCAAAAAGAGTAACAATTATTTTGTCTTTAGAGCCTATTTAAGGCTAAAAACATACGATCATATATTAAACCATTTTAAAAAATGAATTAGGTTTTACTAGGTGATTAGAGAAAATTACATAAAGTACTTTTGAATAAATAGGGCAAGATGCAGAAACATGTAGTTACTTGTCTCTAGGAATTTTTAATAACCAGTTTGTGAGTTAAATGAAACAATAGCTATAATTAATTTGCTCTATGTAGTTGCAAGGTATTATATCTGACCTCTGGGAGTTAAGGAGAAAAAATAAAGTTAAAAATGTTTACAGTTGTTTTAGTAAATTAGCTACCATTACACTTCAGAAAGGGTGTATAAGTATATATCATTTTACATAAATGCCTATAAGTGATCATATCAATTTTAGGGTGGTCTTTACTCCCTTATTTCCTTGCTTCTACCCAATCTTTCTATTCATATCACTTTTTCCTCACTAATTAACTATACTTTCAACATAATTTATACTTTCTGATAGTTTTCTCCATCCCTATATAATCATAGATAGAGACATAAGCTCATACAAATAATAATAACAAATACTCTATGCAAATTGCACCACATCCTGTTAGAAGTGTTTTAAAAATATTACCTCACTTAATATTTAGAATAACTCTATCAGTTAGGCAGTTACTATCATTTCTATTTTCCAGATGGGGAAACTGAGATAGTAAAGGTGAATCAGCTTGCCCACAGCACACAGCTGGTAACCTGTATATTTGGAATTCAAATTTACATCGTCAATATCGAGCATCCATGTTCTTAACTGCCATGGTATCTTGTCTTGCACTAGCTCCTAACCAGAGGAAACAAAGTATTCAGTCTTCTGCCATGATACATTCACAGATACGATATCATTCAAAATCATACGATATTACTTCTCATATGATAATGTGGAAGAAATAATAGAGAAATCCTTTAATTAAATTGTACATTATGTTAGGTTAATTAAATGCACCTTAAGACAGAAAGGAGGTATTATTTTGGTAGAAGAAGGGGAAATCGCTAATGAGCTAAATAAAATATTTATGAAGTTTTTATTAAACTGTCATTTAATTGTCTTCATGACTTGAATAATTTTGTCTCTGGTAAATTACACTCTAAATTGTTATTTTTAGTAGCTCTTAAATTAGACGTTCTAATTAATGAAATTTGGCAACCAGCAAGAATAAATAAACACATGTATCTCCATATATTTCAACTGTGTTGATGAGTTTCTGAGATATAAATTCAACTCTACATTTTGAGTAAATAACACAGTGACTTTACTCTTAATCCAAAAGTGTCTACACAGACATATCACATATGTGGAATGGGGTCAAGAGACATTATGGGAATGTTAAGAGAATTGAATGATTTTAAATTAGATTTTTTTAAGCAACTATGCCACAGACTCTTAGATTTGAAGTGGTCATTAAGCAACATTCTAATGCACCTAGATTTTTATACTGGGCTGGCCAAAGAGTTCATTTGTTTTTTTCCGTAAGATGGCTTTAGTAGTGCTTAGCTGTCTTTAACTTCATTCGAAACAAGTTTATTAAATGGTATTGTGACAGCTGTAATATCAGCATTCATTAATAAAAAAACTTATCAAAATTGGTGAACTTTTGTATAGCCATTTTAATATTGAAGATGGAAGGAAAAAAGCAAGATTTTTGGCATATTATGCTTTATTATTTCAAGAAAGGTAAAAATGCGACTGAACTGCAAAAAAGATTTGTGCAGTGTATGGAGAAGGTGCTGTGACTGATCGAACATGTCAAAAGTGGTTTGCGAAGTTTCGTGCTGGAGATTTCTCGCTGGACGATGCTCCATGGTTGGGTAGACCAGTTGAAGTTGAAAGTGATCAAATCGAGACATTAATTGAGAACAATCAACGTTATACCACACGGGAGATAGCCGACATACCCAAAATATCCAAATCAAGCATTGAATATCACTTGCACCAGCTTGGTTATGTGAATCGTTTTGATGTTTGGGTTCTACATAAGTTAAGTGAAAAAAACCTTCTTGACTTCATTTCCATATGTGATTCTCTACTGAAATGTAATGAAAACGTTCCATTTTTAAAACGAATTGTGACAGGCGATGAAAAGTGGATACTGTACAATAATGTGGAACAGAAGGGATCATGGGGCAAGCGAAATGAACCACCACCAACCACACCAAAGGCCAGTCTTCATCCAAAGAAGATGATGTGTATATGGTGGGCTTGAAAGGGAGTCCTCTATTATGAGCTCCTTCCAGAAAACCAAACAATTAATTCCAGCAAGTACTGCTCCCAATAAGACCAACTGAAAGCAGTGCTTGATGAAAAGTGGCCAGAATTAGTATACTAGCAGAAAACACATAATCTTCCATCAGGGTAACGCGAGACCACATGTTTCTTTGATGACCAGGCAAAAACTATTACAGCTTGGCTGGCAAATTCTGTTTCATCCGCCATATTCACCAGACATTGCACCTTCGGATTTCCATTTATTTTGGTCTTTACAAAAGTGTCTAAATGGAAAAAATTTCCATTCCCTGGAAGATGGTAAAAGGCACCTGGAAGAGTTCTTTGCTCAAAAAGATAAAAAGGTTTGGGAAGATGTCATTATGAATTTGCCTGAAAAATGGCAGAAGGTAGTGGAACAAAAGGGTGAATATATTGTTCAATAAAGTTCTTGGTAAAAAAAAAAAAGTTCTTGGTGAAAATGAAAAATGTGTCTGTAATTTTTACTTAAAAACCAAAGACACTTTTTGGCCAACCCAATATTTGCAAATTATTGTGATTTTATTTGAAAATCTAAAGAAGTTCTGGGAAGCCAATTTATTTCTTTGTAATCTCACTTAAAACTTGTAATTTAAATCCAATCTCATATTCATGAGACATTTTTCTTAAAAACAACTTCCAATATTAAGTTGGAAGATTTTAAATAAATACAAAATGTAAAATAAAGATTTTAAATAAAAACAAAATATATTAAAATGCAAAATGTTATAAATGTTAACTAGCAGGATTAATTTATTTCTTAAATTTTGGCTTGAATTATGGTTCTATTACAAGCAGTCTTTTTGTCTTAGTCAAGAACATTTTAGATTTAAGAAATAGAAATTGATCTCTCTCTCTCTCTCTCTCTCTCTCACACACACACACACACACACACACACACACACACACACACACAAGCAAAGTGCAGGGGGAATTAGAGATACATTGCCACCTCATAGAAAGTAAAGGCAAATGGATTGAAATGCCATAGGGCCACCTGAGATGCTACAGGTAGGAAGCCACTGGAACCTGTCATCAAATTTGTCAGGACTTCTCTGTGAAGTGTCTTATCTCATCTACATTCTGTCAACAAACTGGATTTCTCTTCTCCATAATCTCATCAGGAAATGTCTATTCCAATAAAATTCACGATTGTACTTTCAAGTTTAATACTGTTAGAGATTGACTACATTCTCAATCAGCAAACCAAATTCTCAGATGAGAACATCTGCCTGGTCAAGTTGATTCACTTATACACTCATATTTCAGCTCTTACCAGAGCTGCCTTATTCACATGGTAATAATTTAACTACAGAGCCCCCACCTTATCGGGAATGGTGGCAGAAAACACACATGGGTTTTTTACTAATTATTAAACATATTTAAAATAGTTTTTTCATTGTTTTGCTATACTCAGTGAGATATATAAGGAGAAACAAATAAATCAAAAATGAATTTAAATCAGTTTTTAGAATAAGTAGAGGAAGAGCAATTATTTGATAGAGAGAAATTTTAAAATTTCAGTGGAAGTTCTTTGCAGAAGTTGGAAAAAATTTGAAATTTGAATACTACTTACAAATGAACAAGGCAAATTTGTAACAGTCGTTGATGTCCAACTAACTTCAATGTACATGTAAATTGCTCAAGTATTTCTTGTGAAATCCGGTGTGAATGTAAGAGTCTTAATCCATTATTTGGACAAATCTATTACTTTTTATTGGTTTAAACAAATAATATATTATTCCAAATTAAAAATAATAACTATGATATTTATTCTTGCTATATCTAAACCTTTCAATTATACCCACTTCAATATTAGTTAAGTACTATTGTAAATTGTTACCAGATCATCTAATTTCTTTAATCCTCTTAAATTATAGTCTGTATTAATTTATATATGATGCAATTATAGTGGTTCTCTTATTTGGCTATGTAATAGAATCATTGCTGAGCTTTAATAAATCTTAGTGGCTGGTTCATACACCCAGACTTTTTCTTTAATTGATCTTGCATGTTGCCTGACAGAGTTTAGTCAACACTCCTTAGGTGATTCTAATATGCAGCCAAGTATGAGAAATAACTTCAGTATGGGTATTGCCACTGAGCAATCCCCATATTTAAGCATTTAAAGCATATTTTAAATGCTTACACTTAAAATATAAACTTTTAGGATTTAAACTTTTTAAAGCTATTACTCTAAATTTCCTACTAATTAATATTCTTAACATATGAAACAGAATCATTTTAACTTACACACCATAAAATTCATTCTTTCAGAGTGTACAATTTAGTGGTTTTTAGTGTATTCACAAAGTTGGGCAACCGTCACCTCTGTGTAATTTCAGAATAGTTTCATCACCCCAAAAAGAAACCCCATACCTATTAGCAGGCACTTTGCATTCCTCTATCCTCTAGTAAATACCAATCCACTTTCTGTTTCAGTGGGTTTGCCTACTGTGGACAGTTCATATAAATTAAATCATACAATACATAGCTTCTTGTTATTAGGTTGTTTCATTTAGGTTGATGTTTTAAGATTAATCCATTTTTAAAACATCTGGACTTGCTATTTTTTATTGTTAAATAATACTTTATTATATAGAATACCACATTTTATCCATCCATTAATTGGTTGATGGGCATTTTGGTTATTTACACTTAGGCTGTTATGAATAATGTTATTATGAATATTAGTGTACAGATTTTTGTGTGGACCTATGTTTTTATTTATCTTAGGTATGTAACTAGAATTATAATTGCTCAGTAACATGGTATTTCTATGTCCAATTTTTTTGAAGAAGCCCCAAGCTGTTTCCCACAGCAGCTAAACCATTTTATATTTCCAACAGCAATGTATGAAGGATCCATTCTCTCCACTTCATCTCTAACACTTTGTATTATCTATCTTTCTAATTTTATCCATTCTAGTAGTATCTCATTATAGTTTTGCTTTGCACTTACTAATTACTGATGACATTGAACATTATTTTATGTGCTGATTGGTTATTTCTGTGTATTCTTTGGCGAAATGTCTATTCACATCCTTGCCCATTTTTAAAATTGGGTTATTTCTCTTTATTTTTGAATTGAAAGAGTTCTTTATATAATCTTTTTTTTTTTTTTTTTTTTTTTTTTTTTTGCGGTACACGGGCCTCTCACTGTTGTGGCCTCTCCCGTTGTGGAGCACAGGCTCCGGACGCGCAGGCTCAGCGGCCATGGCTCACGGGCCCCCAGCAGCTCCACGGCATGTGGGATCCTCCCAGACCAGGGCACGAACCCGTGTCCCCTGCATCGGCAGGCGGACTCTCAACCACTGCGCCATCAGGGAAGCCCTCTTTATATAATCTTGATAAAATTCTTATCAGATGTAGGATTTCAAATATTTTGTCTTGATCCATAAGTGATCTTTTCTTTATGATGTCTTTCAATCACAAACGTTTTTTTAATTTTGATGAAGTCTAATTTATTTACATAGTTTGTGTCATTTGTGCTTTTTGTAATACACCTAAGAAATCAGTGCCCAATTTAAGTAATGAAGATTTACCTCTGGCTTCCCTGGTGGCACAGTGGTTAAGAATCCACCTGCCAGATACACATATTCTTTATTCATTCATCCATTAATTGACACTTAGGTTGTTTCCATGTCCTGGCAATTATAAATAGTGCTGCAATAAACATAGAGATGAAGATGTCTCTTTGGTATAGTGATTTCATTTACTTTGAATATATAACCATAAGTGGAATTTCTGGATCATATGGTAGTTCGATTTTTAATATTTTGAGGAAACTCTTACTGTTTTCCAGAGTATTTATACCAGTTTATATTCCCACCAACAGTGTGCAAATGTACAGGGTTTCTTTTCTCCTAATCTTCACCAGCATTTATTATTTCTTATGTTTTGATGTTAAACATCCTAGCAAGCATGAAGTGATATCTCATTGTGGTTTGATTTTCATTTCCCTAATGATTAGTGATGTTGAGCACCTTTTTACATATTTGTTGGCCATCTACATATCTTCTTTGGAAAAATATCCATTCAGGTTCCTTGCCCATTTTTTAATTTGATTTCTTTTTTTTTTTTTTTTGCTATTGAGTTCTGAGTTCCTTATATATTTTGGATATCAATCACTTATCAGATATATGTGAGTATTTTTGGCTCCCTTTATAAAATATTAGTTGACCATAAATGCATGGGTTTAGTTCTGGTCTCTCAATTCTGTTCCATTCATATATGTGTCTGTTTTTATGCCAGTACCCTAGGGTTTTGATTATGGTGTCTTTGTAGTATACTTTGAAATCAAGAATTGTAATGCCTCCAGCTTTGTTCTTCTTTCTAGGGAATGCATTGGCTATTCAGGGTCTTTTCTGGTTCCCTGTGAATTTTAGGATTGCTTTTTCTATATCTGTAAAAGATGCCATTGGAGTTTTGATAGGGATTGCACTGGCTCTGTAGATTATTTTAGGTAGTATAGACATTTTAACAATATTACTTCTTCCTATCCAAGAATATGGGATCTTTTTCCATTTGTTTGCATCTTCAGTTTCTTCCTTCAGTGTCTTACACTTTTCCATTAAATTTATCCCTAGGTATTCTGTTCTTTTTGATTATATTGTAAATGAAATTGTTTTCTTAATCTTGCTTTCAGATATTTCATTGTTAAGGTAGAGACATGCAACTGAATTTTTTATGTTGATTTGTATCCTGAAAATTTACTGAATTTCTTTATTAGTCCAAACAGCTTTTGTTGTTATTAGGACTTTCTAAATATAAAATTGTGTCAATTGCAAATAGTGACAGCTTTACTTTTTTCCTTTCCAATTTGGATGCCATTTAAAAATTTACTTAGCCTAATTCTTCTGGCTGGGACTTCTAATACTATGGTGAATAAAAGTGATGAGAGTGGACATCCTAGTCTTGTTCCTGATCTTAGAGGAAAAACTTGAAACTTCTCATCATTGAGTATGATGGAAGTTCTGGGCTTGTCATATATGACTTTTATTATGTTGAAGTATGTTTTTTCTATGCCCAATTTATTATGAGGGTTTTTATCATGAATAGATGTTGAATTTTGTCAAATGTTTTTTCTTCGTCCATTGAGATAATCATGTGCTTTTTATATTCATTTCTATTATTGTGATGTATTACATTCATTGATTTTCATGTGTTGAACCATCCTGCATCACAAAGATGACTCCCACTTGATCATTGTATATGATCCTTTTAATATGCTGTTGAATTCATTTTTATAATAATTTGTTGAGAATATTTGCATCTTTATTCCTCAGAGATACTTTTTTGTAGTGTCCTTATATGGCTTTGGTATCAGAGTAATGCTGGTTTCATAAAATGTATTTGATATTATTCCCTCCTATTCAATTTTCTGCAAGAGTTTGAGAATGATTGGTATTAATTCATCTTTAAATGTTTGGTAGCATTCACCAGTGAAACTATATGGTCCTGGACTTCTCTTTCTTGGAAAGTTTTTGATTACTGATTCAACCTTCTTATTTGTTATTTTTCCATTCAGATTTTCAATTTTTTTCAAGATTCATTCTTGACAGGTTGTATGTTTCTGGAAACTTATCTATTTATTCTAGGTTATCCAGTATGTTGATGTATAATTGATGATAGTTGTTTCTTTCATATAATCTTGATTTCTTCTGTGTTTCTGGCAGCTCAGTTAGATTTCCAACTTAGCTTTTCTGTCTTCCTACATTTATGTCTTTCAATGAAGTTCTACTCTTCCCTTCTCTGATTTCTTTATGTTCATTTAGCTCGTTTGAAATGCTTTAATTATCTAATTTTATTTCATTTGTGTGACTACCACTGATTTTCACTCCTCAAAATATTACAGTGTTACTTTTCCTTGAACACTGACCAAAAACTTGATGATAACTTTAAATATTCCAGTATAGTTACTGCTTCCTTTTTTGTTTTTGTTTGGTTTTTTGTTTTACTTTATGTGAGAACAGAATTTTATCTAATCTTAAAATATCTGTGCTCAAATTTACTGATTGTACTGGTGGTTGGTACATATTTTCACCATTTTTTCTTCCAGTTTTATTCAGATATAATTGACATATAACACTGTATAAGTTTATGATGTACAGCATAATGATTTGACTTACACACATCATGAAATGATTACCACAATAGATTTGATGAACATCCATTATCTCATTGAAGAAATGGAAAAATTTCCTTGTGATTAGAACTCTTAGAATCATCACTATTTTTTAAAATATACCTCCCTTTGTAAGGTGGAGCTTAGTTCACTACACTTTGAATATAGACTAGACTAAGTAAGCCACTTCCAAATAATAGCATATCAAAAGAGAAAAATGGCAAGTTTGAAGTGGAGAAACCTGACAGACACTTAGCTAAGTGATCAAGTTAACATCACCAGCGATGTCATGTCAATAATATATGCACACTACCTCTGTAGTATTTCTTTCCCAAACTCTATGACTTCAATATAATCATGAAAAAAAAAAAATCAGACAAGCCAAAAATTGAGGAACATTCTACAAAATACATGACACAAATACCTGACCTTCAGAAGTATTAGAGCCATAAAAAACAAATAAAAACTGAGAAACTATCACAGATTGGAGGAGACTAAGGAAACATGATGATGAACTACAAGGTGATATCTTGGTTTGAATCCTGAAACAATAAAGATATTATTGAAAAACTGGTGAAATATTTTTAAAAAGTCTGTATTTAGTATAGCATACCAATGTTAATTGCTTAGTTTTGATGAATATAACATGCTTATGTTGATAATAATACCAAAGAAAGCTAGATGAAAAGTAAAGTGGAGCACTCTACACTATCTTCGTAACATTTTGGTAAATCTAAAATTATTTAAATATAAAATAACAAACAAAAGAAAATAATACCATATCCACAAGTGGATACTCTCAGAATTGTAGAGATTAAAATTTTACTGAAATATCTTATCAGTAAAAGAAGTTTAATTTAATACATTATATATATATATATAAAAAAATATTTATGGCAGAATTTGAAAATTGGTTATAAAAATTATATGGAATAATAAATCCCAAGGCTTTGTTGAAAAAAGAATAGATATACATGTGTGTGTATTTTGTACATATATTAATTCAATGTTATACATATTTTACAATAATATATAACTATTACATAATTAATAATTATATATAATAATGATATATATACAATAACATACATAATTAAGACACTAAAGTATTGTTCCAGGAAGGGTTAATTTTATGTTATTTGTCCCCTGCTGACTAATACAATTTTAGCTTGTGCAATTGTGCTCTCTATTTCTTACTTTTCTGGCACACTGATCTTAGAATTGGCCAGTGTCTTTCCCATCAGTCCTGTTTGATGTTCCTTCAATAATCCCCACTTCACCTTGTTAAGTCCAACCCACTTTTCTAGTCTAAAATAAAAACAATTTCTTAGGTCTTTTACTGGCTGGATAAGGACCGATAATCAATGTTATAAAAATACCTTTCCTCTGTAATACTTACTAAAATGGCAATTTTGTACTTATCTATATGAGTATCTTCTAAAGATATAACTTCTGATATTAGTTTACTAGGACTGCCAAAACAATACCACAAATAAAATGGCTTAAACCACAGAAATGTATTTTTTCACAGTTCTGGAGGCTAGCCAAGATCAAGATGTTGCCATGTTTGATTTCACCTGAGGCTCATCTCCTTGGCTTACAGCCAGTTGACTTCTCCCTTTGTCCTCACACTGCCTTTCCTCAGTGCACGCATTCCTGATATCTCTGTCTCTTCCTATAAGTACATCAGTTATATTTGATTAAGGCCCCACCTTGATGGATTCATTTTAACTTAGTCACTTTAAAGACTTTATCTCCAAATATGATTACATTCTTAGATATTGGGGGTTGGGACTTCAACATATGAATGCTGGGTGGGACACATTTCAGCCCATGACATTCCCCATTTGATGGGCTTCAAGAAGATGTGGCACATGCCTGTCTTGTCCATACCTTTATGTAGATTTTGATTGAATGAATGAAATATGTATAAATGAACATTACCTCATATATGGAAGTAAGTTGTGACTGATTTTATTTACAATATAGTCTAAATTAAGATGACTGCCTCAACTTATAAGCAATTGAACATCTTAAATCAGGTAGAAATACATTCTCAAACTAAGGCAATGATAGTTATTTTGAAGCTAAGTATAATGCTAATGTCACTAAGGTGACAATTCTGTCATTTCTCATTTTCTCTATTTCTCTATTAAAGTAATGTCATCAAAGCAAAAAAGAATTTTCAGTGTCATTAGATTATGCCAACCCATATGTTCTTTTTTGTTTTTTCTAACATCTTTATTGGAGTTTAATTGCTTTACATCGTTGTGTTAGTTTCTGCTGTATAACAAAGTGAATCAGCTATACATATACATATATCCCCATATCACGTCCTTCTTGCATCTCCTTCCCAACCTCCCTATCCCACCCCTCTAGGGGTCACAAAGCATGGAGCTGATCTCCCTGTGCTATGTAGCTGCTTAGTTATCTATTTTACATTTGGTAGTGCATATATGTCAGTGCCATTCTCTCACTTCGTCCCAGCTTACACTTCCCCCTCCCCGTATCCTCAAGTCCATTCTCTATGTCTGCATCTTTATTCCTGTCCTGCCTTTAGGTTCTTCAGGACCATTTTTGTTTTTAATTCCATATATATGTGTTAGCGTACGGTATTTGTTTTTCTCTTTCTGACTTACTTCACTCTGTATGACAGACTCTAGGCCCATCCACCTCACTACAAATAACTCAATCTCGTTTCTTTTTATGGCTGAGTAATATTCCATTGTATATACGTGCCACATCTTCTTTATCCATTTACCTGTCAATGGACACTTAGGTTTCTTCCATGTCCTGGCTTTTGTAAATAGTGCTGCAATGAAATAGTACATAACTCTTTTTGAATTATGGTTTTCTCAAGGTATATGCCCAGTAGTGGGATTGCTGAGTCATATAGTAGTTCTAGTTTTTGGCTTTTAAGGAACTTCTATACTGTTCTCCATAGTGGCTGTATCAATTTACTTTCCCACCAACAGTGTAAGAGGGTTCCCTTTTACCCAAACCCTCTCCAGCATTTATTGCTTGTAGACTTCTTGAAGATGGCCATTATGACTGGTGTGAGGTGATACCTCATTGTAGTTTTGATTTGCATTTCTCTAATGATTAGTGATGTTGAGCATCCTTTCATGTGTTTGTTGCCAATCTGTATATCTTCTTTGGAGAAATGTCTATTTAGGTCTTCTGCCCATTTTTGGATCGGGTTGTTTGTTTTTTTGTTATTGAGCTGTATGAACTGCTTATATACTTTGAAGATTAAACCTTTCACAGTTGCTTCATTTGCAAATATTTCCTCCCTTTCTGAGTGTTGTCTTTTCATCTTGTTTATGGTTTCCTTTGTTATGCAAAAGCTTTTAAGTTTCATTAGGTCCCATTTGTTTATTTTTGTTTTTATTTCCATTTCTCTAGGAGGTGGGTCAAAAAGGATCTTGTTGTGATTTATGTCATAGAGTGTTCTGCCTATGTTTTCCTCTGAGAGTTTTATAGTGTCTGGCCTTACATTTAGGTCTTTAATCCATTTTGAGTTTATTTTTGTGTATGGTGTTAGGGATGTCCTAATTTTTTTCTTTTACATGTAACTATCCAGTTGTCCCAGCAACACTGATTGAAGAGGCTGTCTTTTCTCCACTGTGTGTTCTTGCCTGCTTTATCAAAGATAAGTGCATGGGTATATCTCGGGGCTTTCTATCCTGTTCCATTGAGCTATATTTCTGTTTTTGTGCCAGTACCATACTGTCTTGATTACTGTAGCTTTGTAGTATAGTCTGAAATCAGGAAGCCTGATTCTTCCAGCTCCATTTTTCCCTCTCAAGATTGCTTTAGCGCCTGAGGGTCTTTTGTGTTTCCATACAAATTGTGAAATTTTTTGTTCGAGTTCTGTGAAAAATGCCATTGGTATTTGATAGGGATTGCATTGAAACTGTAGATTGCTTTGGGTAGTAGAGTCATTTCCACAGTGTTCATTCTTCCAGCCGAAGAACACAGTATACATCTCCATCTCTTTGTATTGTCTTTAATTTCTTTCATCAGTGTTTTATAGTTTTCTGCATACAGGTCTTTTGTCTCCTTATATAGGTTTATCCCTAGGTATTTTATTCTTTTTGTTGCAATGGTAAATGGGAGTGTTTCCTTAACTTCTCTTTGAGATTTTTCATCATTAGTATATAGGAATGCAATCGATTTCTGTGCATTAATTTTGTATCCTACTACTGTACCAAATTCATTGATTAGCTCTAGTAGTTTTCTGGTAGCATCTTTAGGATTCTCTATGTATAGTATCATGATATTTGCAAAGAGTGACAGTTTTACTTCTGCTTTTTCAATTTGGATTCCTTTATTTCTTTTCTTCTCTGATTGCTATGGTTAAAACTTCCAAAACTATGTTGAATAATAGTGGTGAGAGTGGACAACCTTGTCTTGTTCCTGATCTTAGTGGAAATGGTTTCAGTTTTTTACCATTGAGAACAATGTTGGCTGTGGGTTTGTCATATATGGCCTTTATTATGTTGAGGAAAGTTCTCTCTCTGCCTACTTTCTGGAGAGTTTTTATCATATGTGGGTGTTTAATTTTGTCGAAAGGTTTTTCTGCATATTTTGAGATTATCATATAGTTTTATCCTTCAATTTGTTAATATCATGTATCACATTGATTGATTTGCATATATTGAAGAATCCTTGCATTCCTGGAATAAAGTCCACTTGATTATGACATTTGATCCTATTAATGTGATGTAGGATTCTGTTTACTAGTACTTTGTTGAGAATTTTTGCATCTACATTCATCAGTGATATTGGCCTATAGTGTTCTTTTTTTGTGACATCTTTATCTGGTTTTGGTATCAGGGTGATGGTGGCCTTGTAGAATGAGTTTGGGAGTGTTCCTTCCTCTTGCTATATTTTAGAAGAGTTTGATAAGGATGGGTGTTAGCTCTTCTCTAAATGTTTGATAGATTTCGTCTGTGAAGCCATCTGGTCCTGAGCTTTTGTTTGTTGGAAGATTTTTAATCACAGTTTCAATTTCATTGCTTGCGATTGGTCTGTTCATATTTTCTTTTTCTTCTTGGTTCAGTCTTGGAAGGTTGTGCTTTTCTAAGAATTTTTCCATTTCTTCCAGGATGTCCATTTCGTTGGCATATAGTTGCTTGTAGTTAATCTCTCATGATCCTTTGTATTTCTGAAGTGTCAGTTGTTACTTCTCTCCTTTTTCATTTCTAATTCTGTTGATTTGCATCTTTTCTGTATTTTTCTTGATGAGTCTGGTGAATGTTTATCAATTTTTTGTATCTTCTCAAAGAAACAGCTTTTACTTTTATTGATCTTTGCTGTCATTTCCCTCATTTCTTTTTCATATGTTTCTGATCTGATCTTTATGATTTCTTTCTTTCTGCTAACTTGGGTTTTTTTTGTTCTTGTTTCCCTAATTGCTTTAGGTGTAAGATTAGGTTGTTTCTTTGAGATTTATCTAGTGTCTTGAGGCAGAATTGTATTGCTGTAAACTTCCCCCTTAGAACTGCTTTTGCTGCATCCCATAGGTTTCGGGTTGTGTTTACATTGTCATTTGTTTCTAGGTATTTTTTGATTTCCTCTTTGATTTCTTCAGTGATCTATTGGTTATTTAGTAGCACAATATTTAGCCTCAATGTGTTTGTAGTTTTTACATTTTTTTCCTGTAATTGATATCTAGTTTCATAGTGTTGTGGTCAGAAAAGATACTTGATATGATTTCAGTTTTCTTAAATTTACCAAGGCTTGATTTGTGACCCAAGATATGATCTCTCCCGGAGAATATTCCATGAGCACTTGAGAAGAAAGTGTATTCTGTTGTTTTTGGATGGAATGTCCTATAAATGTCAATTAAATCTATCTTGTTTAATAGGTCATTTAAATCTATCTTGTTTAATAGGTCATTTGTCCATTGGTGAAAATGGGGTGTTAAAGTCCCCTACTATAATTGTGTTACTGTCAATTTCCACTCTTATGACTGTTAACATTTGCCTCATGTACTGAGGTGCTCCTATCTTGGGTGCATAAATATTTACAATTGTTATATCTTCTTGGATTGATCCCTTGATCATTATGTAGCATCCTGCTTTGTCTCTTGTAATAGTCTTTATTTTAAAGTCTATTTTGTCTGATATGAGAATTGCTACTCCAGCTTTCTTTTGATTTCCATTTGCATGGAATATATTTTTCCATACCCTTACTTTCAGTCTGTATGTGTCCCTATGTCTGAAATGGGTCTCTTGTAGACAGCATATATATGGGTCTTGTTTTGTATCCATTCAGCCAGTCTATGTCTTTTGGTTGGAGCATTTAATCCATTTACATTTAAGGTAATTATTGATATGTATGTTCCTATTACCATTTTCTTAATTGTTTTGGGTTTGTTATTGTAGGTCTTTTCCTTCTCTTGTGTTTCCTGCCTAGGGAAGTTCCTTTAGCATTTGCTGTAAAGCTGGTTAGGTGGTTCTGAATTCTCTTAGCTTTTGTTTGTCTGTAAAGGTTTTAATTTCTCCATGAAATCTGAATGAGATCCTTGCTGGGTAGAGTAATATTTGTTGTAGGTTTTTCCCTTTCAACACTTTAAATATATCCTGCCACTCCCTTCTAGCTTGCAGAATTTCTGCTGAAAGAGCAGCTTTTAACCTTATGGGGATTCCCTTGTATGTTATTTGTTGATTTTCCCTTGCTGCTTTTAATATTTTTTCTTTTTATTTAGTTTTTTATAGTTTGATTAATATGTGTCTAGGCATGTTTCTCCTTGGGTTTATCCTGTTTAGGACTCTCTGTGCTTCCTGGTGTTTATTGACTATTTCCTTTCCCATATTAAGGAAATTTTCAACTATAATTTCTTCAAATATTTTCTCAGTCCTTTTTTTTCTTCTTCTTCTTTTGGAACCCTTATAATTTGAATGTCAGTGCATTAATGTTGTCCCAGAGGTCTCTGAGAATGTCCTCCAGTCTTTTCATTCTTTTTTCTGCTCTGTGGTAATTATTTCCACTATTTTATCTTGCAGGGCATTTATCCATTCTTCCGCCTTGGTTATTCTGCTATTGATTCCTTCTAGAGAATTTTTAATTTTGGTTATTGTGTTGTTCTTCATTGTTCGTTTGGTCTTTAGTTCTTGTAGGTCCTTATTAAACGTTTCATGTATTTTACCCATTCTATTTCCAAGATTTTGGATCATCTTTGCTGTCATTACTCTGCGTTCTTTTCAGGTAGACTGCCTATTTCCTCTGCATTTGTTTGGCCCGGTGGGTTTTTACCTTGCTCATTCATCTGCTGTGTATTTCTCTGTTTTCTCATTTTGCTTATCTTACTGTGTTTGGGGTCTCCTTTTCGCAGGCTGCAGTTTCGTAGTTCCTGTTGTTTTTGGAGTTTGCCCCCAGTGGGTAAGGTTTGTCAGTGTGTTGTGTCGGTTTCCTGGTTGAGGTTACTGGTGCCTGTTCTGGCGGATGAGTTCTGGCAGATGAGTCTGTATCTTGTTTTTCTGGTGGGCAGGACCACGTCAGTGGTGTGCTTAGGGGTGTCTGTGAATATTATGATTTTAGGCAGCCTCTCTCTTAATGGGTGTGGTTGTGTTCCTGTCTTGCTAGTTGTTTGGCGTGGGGTGTCCAGCACTGGATCTTGCTTGTCATTGAGTGGAGCTGGGTCTTAGCATTGAGATGGAGATCTCTGGGAGACCTCTTGATGATTGATATTACGTGAGTCCGGTAGGTCTCTGGTGGTCCAGTGTCCTGAACTCAGCTCTCCTACCTCAGTGCCTCAGGCCTGGCAGCCAGCCAGAGCACCAAGACCCTGTCAACCACATGGCTGCTAGTGTTGGAGGGTATCTTGCAGAGGTGGGGCATGGCTGTGGCTCACCACAGGGACAAGGACACTGGCAGCAGAAGTTCTGGGAAGTACTCCTTGGCATGAACCCTCCTGGAGTCTGCCACTAGTCCCACCAAAGAGCGTGTGGCCTTCAGTACTGGGTCCAACCCATATGTTCTTGAACTAGGTGTCTGAAGCTCGTTCCTTAAGAGACTTTAGTTTATGCTTTTCTTGAGTTGTCTCCTTGTTAATAGGCAATCATTTTCCTGTCTGTATTTTTTTAACAGTCCTTATCTAAAAATTGGCTTTTTAAAAGTTTTATTTGTGTCTTGTTTTAAAAAACATAGAAAATTAATATATAATTTGATTTTAATAACATACTGTCACAGAATTAAAACAATCCGAAAGGAACATAAAGTCAAGGAATATACAAATTACATGAAATGTTCATCTGTGCATGCATTTTCAGTAAAATTTTATTAAAGTAATATTTACACAGAAAATTGTTTGTGTTAAGTTCATAGATCAATTCCTTTTTATTAAGTAAAATCACTAATGTAATCAGCATCCAAATGAGAAATATGACGAGCTTTCTCTATTGCCTTTCTCAAGTTGGTAACCTCCTTCCAATCTAATACCTATCATGACTTTTACCTCCACAGGCTTTTTTTAGAGGTTTCAAATTTTATGCAAATTGAATTATACTTTATATACTCTTTTAAGTCTAGCTTCATTTGCAAACATTCATTCAGGAGTATGCTTACAAATCCATCCATATTGTTGCACATAGCAATAGTTTATATAGTAAATATATTTTAATTTACCCATCCTATTGTCAATGAATATTTGGGGTGTTTCTATTGTTTATTTTTCCTTATTTTACATAGATGCTATTGGAATTCTTGTACATGTGTTTGGTATAAATATATACTTATGTTGGTCCTACACTTATTAGTAGAATTTCTGGGTCGTGATATATACATATTTTCACTATTAGCAAATTCTGCCAAAGTGGCAATACAGTTTCCATTTTGCTCTTTCTTGGGATATTCACCCTTAAAACCCACCACCATACTTTGAGAAAGTTAAGAAACAACTCTAGTTGATATCTCACTTTACAGTGCACATCAACCACCCAACATGTGAGTGAGAAAATCCTTAGATGAATCCAATTCCTGACCTTCATGACACCCTGATTCATGCCAAGCGAAGAAGAGAAGAGCAGTCGCCACTGACCTGCCCAAATTGCAGATTTGCAAGCAAATATATACATTGCCATTGTTTTGATCCACTAAATTTTGGAGGGGATTGTTATGCAGCAATCAATAATTGGAAAGGGGGAAATTTCATTGACTAGCTTGTAGATGATGATAATGAAATAGTGAAAAATACATCGTCTACATTTGAGACATGTCTAGATAGTCATATATTTGGTATATTTACATGAATATCTATCTATTTTAGACTTTATTCTGATGTGACACAATGTCACACAATTAATTTCTCAAAGTATATTTGTCAATCATTTTTATCAGCAAAATGATCAGGACTATAAAATTTATTTTTACCTTATAACTTAAAGAAGAGAAAATAGAATGAACATTTATATATTTATATTTTTAAATATTTTAAAAGCAGGAATTAATGCCACTAAGTATTTCTATATGAAAACTAGCAATTGCCTTAGTCATATATTTCATTTATTTATTTGTAAAAGTGTTCTCCCCTTTCTGAACATGAACTGAACTTTTTATTTGTAAAAATAATTATCTTAATTGCAATCTTTTCAATTATTGGTTGAATAATTATATGATTGAATAGCTTCAGGGTATCCTAATAAAGTGCTATGAAAAAATTTCAAAATATATTACAGAATATACTTGTTATGAGTTTTGTATGATATTTATCTGAAATTTTAGCCAAAAACTCTGTCTCTGTCTCTCTCTCAAACAGGCATAAAGCCAAAAAGAAAAAAATTTCTATTTTAAAAGAAGGTTATAATCTAGATTTTTAAACAAAGCTTTGATGCAATATAATTCAAGCAATAAAATATGCCCATTTTAAAAGTGAGTTGACAAATGTATATGCTTATGTAACCAGCACTACAACCAAGATATAGAATGCATTCATAATAACGAAAATGTCCTTAGTGACCTTTTTCTTCATCTGCTGTCTACACACGGCAGATGATGTGTGTAGACGTCTATACACATCTACCTAGATCTAAGCAAGCACTGCTCTGCTATCACTACAGATTAGATTTGTTTTACCTAGAGATACTTATAAATGGAATCATACAGCATGAACTCTTGTATGTTTGGTTTTTTGCTCTTTATAAACTTGTTGAGATTCAGTCGTGATCTTTTTTAGAGTCATATATTTAGGAGTGTAATTAGTCATTTATAAAAGACATGTCATGGGCTTCCCTGGGGGCGTGGAGGTTGAGAGTCTGCCTGCCGATGCGGGGGACACTGGTTTGTGCCCCGGTCTGGGGGGATCCCACGTGCCGCGGAACGGCTGGGCCCGTGAGCCATGGCCACCGAGCCTGCACGTCCGGAGCCTGTGCTCCACAACGGGAGAGGCAACGGCAGTGAGAGACCCACGTACTGCAAAAAAAACAAAAACCAAAAAAACATGTCAAGCTTTGCAAGAAACTGCCATACTGGTTTTCCAGAGTGGTTTTAACCCTATTCATTCTCACTGGGAACATTCCTCCTGCTCCATGTCTTTGCCAACACTTGGTAGTGTCAGTGTTTTTAATATCAGCCATTATATTATTAGTGGGTGTACAGTGGTATCTCTTCGTGGTTTCAGTTAACTTTTGCCTAATGACTAACATTGTTGAGTATGTTTTCTTGTCCTTATCAGTCAACTGTGTATCTTATTCCATGAAGTATCTGTTCAGATATTTTGTGCATTTTTATTGGGTTATTTTTCATTATTGAGTTCTAAGAGTTTTATGCAATTTAGATACTAGTAATTTGTCAGATACATGTATTATTGTACTGTGGATATTTTCATCCACTCTATAGCTTCATTTAAAAAATTTTTTAACTTTATAATTTTTCAGATCAGAATGTTTTAGTATTTGCAAACTCCAATTTTACATTTCTTCTTTTAAGGTTTGGACTTTGTTTTATGGTTTTCTGTTATTATTTTGCCTACTTCATGGTTATGAAGATTTATTCCTATGTTTTCTTCTACAAAGTTAATAGTTTTAGTTTTTACCATTTATGTTTCATTTTGAGTTTTTTTTGGCATATCTGGGGATTTCAGCACTATTTGTTGAAAATACTAACTTTTTGCCTTTAAATTGCCTGGGCCCTTTTGTAAAAAATCAGTTCACTTTATAGGTCTATTTGAGACTCTACTCTGTTCAATCAATTTATATTTCTATCCTTAATCCAGCAAACAGTATTGATTACTATAGCACAATAATATATTTTTAAGTCAGGAGTTTTTGACTAATGTTTTTGCATTCCTACATAAATTTAGTATTCATTTATCATTAGATAGACCCTAATGTGATTTTGTCTGGGATTGTATTGAATCTATACTTCAATTCAGGGAGAATTTTCATCTTAAAAATATGGATTTTTGATAAATTTATTTAAATCTTTATTAATTTCTCTCAGCAATGTTTTATAATTTTCAAGTTTGAATCTTGCACAAGTTTGTTAAATTCTTCTGAATTTGATTTTTAATGGTATTATGAGACACCTTTAAAATCTCTATTTCTGATTGTTTATTGCTAATATATAGAAATGTAACTGATATTTTATATTTAACTTGTGTTCGGTGACCTTTTTTACTGATTAACTCACTGACTAAACTTTCTAATTAATTCTGGTGGGTTTTATTTTGTAGTTTCCTTAGAAGTTTCTATATACACATTTCTGCCTCTTGGCATGTCTAGAAACTTTTTTTTTTTTTTTTCCTGGCTGCATTGGATCTTCGTTGCTGCTTGCAGGCTTTCTCTAGTTGCAGCGAGCAGAGGCTACTTTTCATTGCGGTGCGCGGGCTTCTCATTATGGTGGCTACTCTTGTTGCAGAACATGGGCTCTAGGCATGCGGGCTTCAGTAGTTGTGGCTCACAGACTCTAGAGTGCAGGCTCAGTAGTTGTGGCACATGGGCTTAGTTGCTCTGCAACATGTGGTATCCTCCTGGACCAGGGATTGAATCTGTGTCCCCTGCATTGACAGGCGGATTCTTAACCACTGTGCCACCAGGGAAGTCCCTAGAAACTTTTCTTTATTACCAAACACTGAAAATATTATAATTTTAAATGTTCAAATTTTATGTTTTCCATTATATAAGGAGATCTGAAGTTTTAATTTTAAGGCAGTTACATTATTTGCAGATCATTTTTATTCCTTTGAGACCTGTTTTTAAACTTTGTTAACACAGGACTAAAACAGATGTTACTCCATGTATATTTCAGGCTTATACTGAAATGTACCTTCTTGAGGTTTGTTTTTAAATATCCCATTTGCTGCCCAAGGATTCTCCATCCTGGCTGGTCAGAACTTGAACGTCTCTCCAACCTGTGTGAGATCTGGGAATGGTTCAGTTTACAGCTTTCCATAGTGTTTGTTTGTGTGTGTATGTGTGTGTGTGTGTGTAGGTGTGAAATTTCACCTTATGCTTGTGCAGTTCAATATAAAGCAAAGATCCTCTGCGTATCTCTGAGGCTTTTTTCTATGTATTTCCTTGCTAGGACTCTGCCTTATAACTTCCAGCTACTTTAGCCTCCCCAAATGTCAATTATCTGTTTAAACTCAGTGAGATTATCAGGCTCTTTTTGAATACATGCTCCTTGTCCTTGAATTTCTGAAATTGCCTTCAGGCATAAAGCCAGGGCAATCAGAGGGCTTGTTTCCTTTGTTTCCATCTCTCAGAGATAACAATCTGTTGCTTCCTCTTGTCCAAAGTCTAGTAATATTTTCAAATATAAACTACAATATTTGATGTGACATTTAATCATAATACCTAAGCACTTTTTTGCTCATTTCTATACCTTGTGTCCTGAAGATTGTTACCTTTTTATAAAAAATTACATCTGGAACCAGACTTTGCCATTAACAATGATCAAAATTTTTCTGGCAATAGTTGATCACAGTAATTGTCATGTTATCTTAGAATTTTGTTTTTAATAACTCAAGTAGCTTTTCTTCCAAAAACACGATAGACCATTTTCGTGAGATACTAGGCTATTATTATATTTCTTTAATGTGCTCATATTCTTTTAAGAGCATCATATTAAATATGAATGAATTATATTATTTATAGTGGGGGATTGATAGTTAACTAATGACATTCTGTAATAGCTATATTAAAAATCAGAAGTATTAAAACAAATGAAGGGCTTATTAAAAAACTAAAAATAGAACTACCATATGAACCAGAAATCCCACTACTGGGTAAATACCCAGAGAAAACCATAATTCAGAAAGACATATGCACCCCAATGTTCATTGCAGCACTATTTACAATAGCCAGGACATGGAAGCAACCTAAATGTCCATCAACAGAGGAATGGATAAAGAAGATGTGGTACATATACACAATAGAATATTACTCAGCCATAAAGAGGAATGAAATTTGGTCATTTGTAGAGACGTGGATGGACCTAGAGACAGTCATACAGAGTGAAGTAAGTCAGAAAGAGAAAAAGAGAAAAACAAATATATTAACACATATATATGGAATCTGGAAAATGGTATAGATGAACATATTTGCAAAGCAGAGACACAGATGTAGAGAATAAACGTATGGATACCAAGGGGGAAAGGAGGGGTGGGATGAATTGGGAGATTGGGATTGACATATACACACTATTGATACTATGTATAAAATAGATAACTAATGAGAACCTACTGTATAGCTCAGGGAACTCCACTCAGTGCTCTGTGGTGACCTAAATGGGAAGGAAATCTAAAAAAGTGGGGATATATGTATATGTAAGGCTGATTCACTTTGCTGTACAGTAGAAACTAACACAACATTGTAAAGCAACTATACTCCAAAATTAAAAATTAATTTCAATTAAAAATTCATTGAAAAATAAAACATCATATTAAGTAATAAATTTCATTACCTGAGCTTAGAAAATGTTGGTAGAAAAAAAAAAAGAATTACAAAACACATGAAACAGTTTACATAAAATACTTACACCAAAGAAATGCTTAAAACTGCGTTAGAATTAATCCAGAGTAAAACTTGCCAGTCCTGTTAACCACTCTTTGGATTTCAGGATCCCATGGCACTCTTTGAAATAGCATAGGTATTAACCTTGCAGTTCTGGCCTTACTCCAAATCTATTAATTAAATCCTCCCTACCTTATATTCCCCACATATTTACAATTAGGAAAATTATTCTTCATTTCTCTTTGATATTGCTATTGGGAAATGTTCTGGCACAAATCTCCTGTATCTGTTCTCCCTTGGAATTTAACTTCAGCACAGCTTGAAATTTGGGATGAATGACATCTTTATATTTAAGTTGTTCTGCCCTCTAATAAACTGTGGCAATAAGCACCACTGGACTTTTCATAAAACATGCTGTTCAGATAAAATATGGCATATTGCTTATACATATATATAATTAAGAAATGTTATATAATTTAATTAATATTAAATTTCTTAATCATAAAACATCATAAGAGAAGGAAAGTAATGGCAACTTCCAGGATATTTTAACGTATAGGGAGGAATTTCCTGGCAAGAAAGCAGAAGTTATACTAATCAAAACAGATAGGGGGCTTCCCTGGTGGCGTGGTGGTTGAGAGTCCACCTGCCAATGCAGGGGACATGGGTTAGTGCCCCGGTCCGGGAAGATCCCACATGCCGCGGAGCGGCTGGGCCCATGAGCCATGGCCGCTGAGCCTGCGCGTCCGGAGCCTGTGCTCCGCAACGGGAGAGGCCACAACAGTGAGAGGCCCGCGTACCGCAAAAAAAAAAAAAAAAAAAAAAAACAGAGATAGGAATTGCCAAATTTTTCCTTTTTTTCACTTGCAAACCTCTACGGCCGGCTATGTGAGGGGAAGAACAGATGGGATGAATTATATATTTAAACAGCCTTTGACATCATATCAAACACCTTGGCTTTTGCTCTGTAAATGGAGCTTGACTATTTTTCTACTTATTGCAGTCACAGCATTCTTTCCATTTTATTTAAATGTTATGGACTGGACAAGTAATAAAATATATATTAAATATATTAAGTTGTGTATTACAATGCAAAGTGATATCAAACAGAATATTAAACATTCTATTTTAAATTAATGAACAACAAACAATTCATTTTTTACTCTCTGAAAAATGTTACCTATTGTACTAGTTGAAAATTATTATCCTTTTTAATCTCTTAATATTAAGAATATTTCTAAGTCAATATTTATTTCAGGAATGTATTAACTGTTTGAGAAGTGAACATGGTATAGAGGCTGTTGCCAGAAATAATCTTCTTGGATTTCTGACAGGCCTAAGTGATTTGCAAATGAAGTCATATATGTAAAGACAGAACTTAAGATGGATTAATTAATTCATTTATTAATCCAACAAATATTATTTGAGTACCTATCATGTGATAGATTTGGATCTAGGAATAAAACAGTCTTTAATCTTAAGAGGCTTAACATTTTACTGGGTGAGAAGACAGTAAACACCCAAATAAATAAATATATAGTGTCAAATAGCATAAGAGCTGTGAAGAACAGAATAATAAAGAGATAGTTGAGAAAAGAGTAGTATTTAAAGTGATTAGAGATATTATATTTGAGAAGGTGCTATTTGAACAGAAACATGAAAAAAGTGGAAGAGTGAGCAATGTGGAACATATGGAGAATATTTTTTCAAACGATGAAACAATAAGTGCAAAATACGTGAGAGAAGGATGCTTGCTGTGTTGGAGGACCTGTGGGGAGACTGCCATTCCTGCATTAAAGTGAGTAAAGAAGAAATGCTTGGGAGGTAAAAGTAATGGCCCTATAGGCCATTTTAAAGACGTTGACTTTTATCTGAGTGTGTTCAGCATAGAGTACAGGGGCAAGGTAGACAAGGAGTTTAGGAGGCTGTTGCAGTAATTCAGGTTTGAAACGATGGTAATTTGGACCAGAGTGTTAAGTGATAGTAATAATACATAGTGGTTAGATCCTGGAGGTAATTTGAAGGTAAAAGCTATAAGTGATCTGATGAATTGTGTGTATACAAGAGAAAGAAAAGAAGGAATGAGTACTCTGAGGATTTTGTCCTTTCCGACTAAAGGTATAAAATTATAATTTAATGAAATGGGTAAAAGAGGGCATAGTCTGTTGAACAGACCTGCCCCCCAATTCATGTCCACCCAGAAGCTCAAACTGTGAACTTATTTGGAAAAAAGGTCTTTTCAAATTCTTAAGATAAGGACTGAAATGAGATAATACTAGATGATGGTGAGTCCTAAATCCAATGACAATGTCCTTATAAGAGACAAAGTACAGAGACACACAGAGAAGCAGGAAATGTAAAGATGGAGGCAGAGATTAGAGTGATGCATCTATAAGCCAAAGGACATAAAAGATCACTGGCAACCAATGAAACTTAGGGGAGAGACATGGAGTGGGTTTACCCTTGGAGCCTCTGAAAAGAACTAATCCTGCCAACACCTTGATTTCAGACTTCTAGCTTCCAGAACTGTGAGAGAATAAATTTCTGTTATTTTTAGCCACCAAGTTTGTGATAACTTGTTATGGTAGTCTTAGGAAATAAATCTACATGGGGAAAATAAATGAGGAGTTCGTGAAAAATTAGTAGTATGATTTTGTGCATACAAATTTGAGATGCTTATTATACATCTAAGGAGAGTTGTCAATTGGCAAAGTTGGTCATAAGAGTCTGGAGTTCAGAGGTGAAGTTAGGCCAAATATAAGTATTTGTGAATCATTAGGGAACAGTTGATTGCTAAAGTTGTCAGTGAATAAAACCACCTGTGGCATGAGTGTAATTGTGAAGAAAATGTAGAAATACTGAGATGTTGGGTATTCCAAAATTTGGAATTTAAAGAACGGAGGAACCAGAAAAGGAGAGTGAAGAGGAAGAGAAGCCAAGTGAAAGAATCTGAAGCAGCTCCTTTGTCAAATGTTAATAAGTCAAGTACGATGAATGACAGGAATTGGGTATTGAATTTAGCAATGTGGAGATCACTGTTGACCTTTTCAACATTTATTTTAACAGAGTAGGGGCAGGCAAGGCCTTAACTGTTTTTGGTGCCAAAGGAAATGAACAACAGTGAACTAAAGTTCAAGTTTTGAAGTTTGGCAAGTTTGAGAGTTGGCTGGAAATAGGAACAGACAAATGGGACTGAAGCTTGAGGTAGATGCAGGTCCAAATACTTAAGGATTAAATTTCCTAGGTCACATTAATAAAACTAAATATTTTCTCTATTAAAAATGTTTAAGCCATGTTAGTATGCACAGTGAACTATAGATTTCTTGGGAAATTTACATGTTGACATAATTGCAAAGAGAAAAATCGGTCTCTCAACAGATTTGGCTATGAATAAATAACAGTATAACCATGTATTATAGTATTTTGTCCATTTGTGTTAATAAAAAAATGTAAAATAAAATGGAAAGTAAAAATGGAAAATATGAGGAGAAAATATTAAAATGTCTTTCTTTCTGGCTGTAAACAATGTAAAAGCTCAATCTCCAGAATTTGATGTAGAACGTTACAATAGGTAATTACTAGAATGCCAATTATGGAATTTCCAATGCTATCCAGAGATCAAACAAATGTTAATATTTTTAATATAATAGTCTTCACATTATTTTATAGAAATACTTTGAAATATTTAATATTTTCTTCATTTATCTATTCTATGATTAAAACTAAAGATTTATATCATTTAACTTTGATGTTAATACTCAGATTCTAAACTCACAAAAGTAAATCAAGTCCTTTTACCTAATTTAAAAAATGAAAATATATCAAATATTATATTTTGGGGGGCTTCCCTGGTGGCGCAGTGGTTGAGAGTCCGCCTGCCTATGCAGGGGACGCGGGTTCGTGCCCTGGTCCGGGAAGATCCCACATGCCATGGAGTGGCTGGGCCGTGAGCCATGGCTGCTGAGCCTGCGCGTCTGGAGCCTCTGCTCCGTAACAGGAGAGGCCAAAACAGTGAGAGGCACGTGTACCGCAAAAAAATATATATATATATATTTTTGGGCTTAAACCTACCTAGAAAGACAGACAATATCATTGTCATGCTCTACTTTAAGACTAATCATATTTGATTAATTTATTATGCTTCTAACTCCTATTTATATTTTCTATTATTCTTTCATATTTTATTTTCTTTTATTTATATTCAAATTACACAAAACCGTGCTTTTGCGAAATTAAGTTACAAATTTCCTAAGAAGATGATTTTATTAAACTATCTATTATGTAAAGGCTATAATGTAGTATTTTAATCATACAGTGTCAGGCCTCTCTGGTGGCGCAGGGGTTGAGAGTCCACCTGCCAATGCAGGGGACATGGGTTCAATCCCTGGTCCAGGAAGATACCACATGCCGCGGAGCAACTAAGCCTGTTTGCCACAACTACTGAGCCTGTGCTCTGGAGCCTGTGAGCCACAACTCCTGAGCGCGTGTGCTGCAACTACTGAAGCCCCTGTGCCTGGAGCCCATGCTCCACAACAAGAGAAGCCACTGCAATGAGAAGCCCACGCACTACAACAAAGAGTAGCCCCGGCTCACCGGAACTAGAGAAAACCTGTGCACAGAAATGAAGACCCAACACAGCCAAAAATAAATAAATAAAATAAATAAATTTATTTTTTAAAAATCATACAGTGTGTAAAATTCTCATAGAGTTATGATATTTAAATAACATTATTTTTTTAATATCATCTCTCATAATTCTGCCTGGAATTCAGAGGATCTGATCTTCTTTCCATTCTTCTGACAAGCTGATATCTATGGAAAATTCCAATGTTCTTGAGGATTCTGTGCATTAATTTACCTTCTAGCCAAAGTCTTTACTTGCAACAGAGTTTTCTTTTTTTCTTTTCTTTAAAAAGAAATATCTAAACTAAATTGTAATTATGATTCTATAATTAATTGTACCTGACTTCTATGACTTCTAACATAAAATATATTTCCTAAAAAAATGCATTAAAACCGGCTAATAAATATTCTGGAGGAATCTGTTACATGCCTTAATAGTCTTAGCAAGAATGAGTAGAATGAGCTATCTGTAATACTGGCACCTTATCTAAATCTTTACCTTTTGCACATAAATGCAAACACTTATATGATTTTTATTGTTGAATTTTCATAAAGTATTTTTCAGTGAAATTCCATTAAGCCAATTTACTTTTGATAAGTATTACAACATGCAATTAAATACTTTCTGTTTATTAAAATTGTCATGACATATTGACAGTGTGTTTTCATCTAGATCAAATTATTTGGAATAAAATGTTCAGCGATTTTACTCATCTTTTATCATTTGGCCATAGAAAATGTTATTAACTATTTTCTGCAACTGCCAATTTAGTATTTGTTACTATCATTTCTACCATGTCAAAATTCTGCATGCTACAGAGTGAAGTAAGTCAGAAAGAGAAAAACAAATACCGTATGCTAACACATATATATGGAATCTAGGAAAAAATAATAAAAATGGTCATGAAGAACCTAGGGACAAGATGGGAATAAAAACACAGATCTACTTGAGAATGGACTTGAGGATATGGGCAGGGGGAAGGGTAAGCTGTGACAAAGTGAGAGAGTGGCATGGACATATATACACTACCAAACATAAAATAGATAGCTAGTGGGAAGCAGCCACATAGCACAGGGAGATCAGCTTGGTGCTTTGTGACCACCTAGAGGGGTAGTAGAGAGAGGGTGGAAGGGAGGGAGACGCAAGAGGGAAGAGATATGGGAACGTATGTATATGTATAACAGATTCACTTTGTTATAAAGCAGAAACTAACACACCATTGTAAGGCAATTATACTCCAATAAAGATGTTAAAAAAAACAAGTATGGTGGACCATGACATATCAAATCCATATATCATTAGTAAAACCTATAAAAGTTATAGCAATTTTAAATTAATTTCCTTGACTCACTGTAAACTTTTATTATGTATAAGTAATGGGCTAATTCGTAAACATTCTGTGCCTCTGTTTTCTCATTTGTAAAATGAGGATAATAATTGTACCTATCTCCTGGGGTAGTTCTTAGGATTGAATGAAATAAATATATGTAAAACTCAAAAAAAAAATTCTGCATGCTAAAACTTTTAGCTTTAAATTCATCTAAAATATTTCTCTTTTTGTAAAGTTCATACAATGTTGCTTTTTATTGTATTCATTCATTCATTATTTGGTTTTATTCTGCATTATTTCTGAAAGTGTAATTTTCTTCAGTTCAATTTATTTCACTTTTTAATATTAGGAGAAATATTTTTACATTTTGTTCTTTTATTTATGAAAAATTACTCTGCATAAATTTAGCCAATATCAATTGTATTTTATGCTGATTTTGTGATAAGTACATTAGAAATGAAAAACGGGTAGATTAGCTTCTTGGAAAATGCATAAGAAAATCATAGTATATCTTCTGAGATATTTTCAGAATTACATTATTATTTAAGAGCACATTAGTGTATTGCTAACCAATTGTTTCAAATCTTTAGTATCATTTTATGTACCATGTACTTCTGTGCTTGTTTTGACAGATCAGAGAACAGAGTAGAACAAACAATGAAGTAAAAATTGGTGGATAAAAATGGAGAGTTAACAGGGAAAATGTGTTTATGTCATTTTGCTGTTTGTAAAATAAACTTTGTTCAAGTCTATAAAATTATAATGTATAAGAATTTGAAGCATTGATGTAACATGTACCAATGTTTTCCATCTTATTTGAATCTGTAATTGTAGAACACTATTATTATAATAAGAGGGATAATTACATTATGAAAAAATAACTTTCTTCATTTTTAATTAAAAATTTTTAAATTAAATTCATTTTTTACTTTTTTAGGAGAAGGAATTATTGGGTGGGCCAAAAGTTTCCCTTGTTTTTTTTCCATAAGATGGCTTGAGTGGCACTTAATTGTCTTTAACTTCATTCGAAACAATTTTGTTAGATTGTATGTGACAGCTGTCATATAGCATGCATTTAAAGAAAGACTTATCAAAATTGGTGAATCTTTATGTAGCCATTTTAATATTGAAGATGGAAGGAAAAAAGCAACATTTTGGCATATTATGCTTTATTATTTCAAGAAAGGTAAAAATGCAACTGAGACGCAAAAAAAGATTTGTGCAGTGTATGGAGAAGGTGCTGTGACTGATCAAACATGTCAAAAGTGGTTTGCAAAGTTTTGTGCTGGAGATTTCTCACTGGACGATGCTCCATGGTTGGGTAGACCAGTTGAAGTTGATAGCGATCAAATCGAATCAGTAATTGAGAACAATCAATGTTATACCACGCAGAGGATAGCCAACATACTCGAAATATCCAAATCAAGCTTTGAAAATCATTTGCACCAGCTTGGTTATGTGAGTCGCTTTGATGTTTGGGTTCCAAGTAAGTTAAGCAAAAAAACCCTTCTTGACTGTATTTCTGCATCTGATTCTTTACTAAAATGTAATGAAAATGTTCTGTCCTTAAAACAAATTGTGGGCTCCAGGATCATGACGAGTTGCAGGGGGAATAAGGGAGAATGGGGGCATTGGCTACTTTTTCTAGACTCTAGGGAATGCAACTGGACCTGGATCTAAAGCAGGCTTTCCATATTGATGAGGCCAGGAGGACAGTGCCTGGCTGGAGGACTGAGTGCAGCACAGAAGGCTGGCCATCCTGTGTCTTTGGACTGGAGAATTTAACCCATTTACATGTAAGTCATGTGGCTAACAGGGTCTTGTTGCTCTGGCTGGGTGTCAGGCCTGAGTCTTTGAGATGGGAGAGCCAAGTTCAGGACATTGGACCACCAGAAACCTCCCAGACCCACGTAATATCTATCGGAGAGAGATCTCCCAGAGATCTCCATCTCAATGCTAAGACCTAGCTCCACTCAACAACCAGCAAGCTCCAGTGCTGGACACCCCATGCCAAACAACTAGAAGACAGGAACACAACCCCACCCATTAGCAGAGAGGCTGCCTAAAATCATAATAAGTTCACAGACACCCAAAACACACCACTGGACATGGTCCTGCCCACCAGAAAGAAAAGAGCCAGCCTCATCCATCAGAACACACCAGTCCCCTCCACCAGGAAGCCTACACAACCCACTGAACCAACCTTACCCACTGGGGGCAGACACAAAAAAAACAGGAACTACAAACCTGCAGCCTGAAAAAAGGAGAACCCAAACACAGTAAGTTAAGCAAAATGAGAAGACAGAAAAATATACAGCAGATGAAAGAGCAAGTCCAAACAAATTATGAGGAAATAGGCAGTCTACCTGAAAAAGAATTCAAAATAATTGATAGTAAAAATAATCCAAAATCTTGGAAATAGAATGGGGGAAATACAAGAAACGTTTAAAAAGACCTAGAAGAACTAAAGAGCAAACAAACAATGGTGAACAACACAATAAATGAAATTAAGAATTCTCTAGAAGGAATCAGTAGCAGAATAACTGAGGAAGAAGAATGGTTAAGTGACTTTCAAGATAAAATAGTGGAAATAACTACCACAGAGCAGAATAAAGAAAAAAGAATGAAAAGAATTGAGAACAGTTTCAGAGACCTCTGGGACAACATTAGATGCAACAACATTCAAATTATAGGGGTCCCAGAAGAAGAAGAGAAAAAAAAGTGTCTGAGAAAGTATTTGAAGGATTATAGTTGAAAATTTACCTAATATGGGGAAGGAAACAGTCAATAAAAACCAGAAAAAGCAGAGAGTCCCATACAGTATAAATACAAGGAGAAACATACCAAGACACATGTTAATCAAATGATCAAAAATTAAAAACAAAAAATATTAAAAGCAGCAAGGGAAAATCAACAAATAACAAACAAGGGAATCCCCATAAGGTTAACAGCTGATCTTTCAGCAGAAACTTTGCAAGCCAGATGGGAGTGGAAGGACATATTTAAAGTAATGAAAAGGAAAAACCTACAACCAAGATTATACTACCCAGCAAGGATCTCATTCAGATTCGATGGAGAAATTAAAACCTTTACAGACAAGCAAAAGCTAAGAAAATTCAGCACCACTGAACCAGCTTCACAACAAATTGTAAAGGAACTTCTCTAAGCAGGAAACACAAGAGAAGGAAAAGACCTACAATAACAAACCTAAAACAATTAAGAAAATGGTAATAGGAATATTGCCTATTACAAAGTCTTAATTTAAGGTACCTAATTACCTTAAATGTAAGTGGATTAAATGCCCCAACCAGAAGACATAGACTGGCTGAATGGATACAAAACCAAGACCTGTGTATATGCTGTCTACAAGAGACTCACTTCAGACCTAGGGACACATACAGACTGAAAGTAAGGGTGTGGAAAAAGATATTCCATGCAAATGGAAATCAAAAGATAGCTGGAGTAGCAATTCTCATATCAGACAAAATAGACTTTAAAATAAAGACTATTGCAAGAGACAAAGAAGGCCACTACATAATGATCAAGGGACCAACCCAAGAAGAAGATATAACAATTGTAAATATTTATGCATCCAACATAGGAGCGCTGCAATACATAAGGCAATAAAAGGGGAAATCAATAGTAACACAATCATAGTAGGGGACGTTAACACCCCACATTCACCAGTGGACAGATGAACAATGATGAAAATAAATAAGGAAACACAATGACACATTAAATGACACATTAAACAAGATGGACTTAATTGATACTTATAGGAAGTTTCATCCCAAAACAACAGAATACACTTTCTTCTCAGGTGCTCATGGAACATTCTCTAGAATAGATCATATCTTGGGTCACAAATCAAGCCTTGGTAAATTTAAGAAAATTGAAATTGTATCATGTATCTTTTCCAGCCACAACACTATGAGACTAGATATCAGTTACAGGGGAAAAATTTACAAAATACAAACACGTGGAGGCTTAACAATATGCTACTAAATAACTAAGAGATCACTGAAGAAATCAAAGAGGAAATCAGAAAATACTTAGAAAAAAATGACAATGAAAACACAATGACCAAACACCAATGGGATGCAGCAAAAGCAGTTCTAAGAGGGAAGTTTATATCAATACAATCCTACCTCAAGAAACAAGAAAAATCTCAAATAAACAACCTAACCTTACACCTAAAGCAATTAGAGAAAGAAAATAAAAACCCCGAAGTTAGTAGAAGGAAAGAAATCATAAAGATCAGATGAGAAATAAATGAAAAAGAAATGAAGTAAATGACAGCAAAGATCAATAAAACTAAAAGCTGGTTCTTTGAAAAGATAAACAAATTGATAAAACATTAGCCAGACTCACCAAGAAAAAAGGGAAAAGACTCAAATCAACAGAATTAGACGTGAAAAAGGAGAAGTAACATCTGACACTGCAGAAATACAAAGGATCATGAGATATATGGTACCAACAAACAATATGTAAAACAAAATGTTTAATTCTATTCCAGGCATAAGGCAATTAAAAGACTCCCATTCACAGACTTTCAAGCATTTGAATTATATGGGTAAACTTTTTAAATCCCTAAAATTATTCAAAGTATAAAACACTCAAATGGAAATTACAGTCTTCTCTGAAATATTCAATAAAAGGTATTAATAAATATCTAGAGAGATTCAGAGAGGAAAGTTTTGCATTCAGTAATTTCTGTTGATTTAAGCTGGAGTTCTTGCAAAAGATTTTACGCTTTACAAAGCTTTAGAAGGTTTGATAGAATGTATTTTACTCATATCATTTGTTGAAAATATAAGTGATATAATTCACTAAGAAACAGATACAATTAGAAATAGGGAAGACAACACAAAATCCTGGTGAAGGGCCTGACATATACTATTAGGTAAATCAAAGTTGGTCCAACACACCTTTCTTTTAATCCTATTTCAATTATTTCATGATTTAAGGAAGTTACTTAACCTCTTTACCTCTATTTCCTCTGTGGTTTCATAATAATCATTATTATTGTGAGAATTAAGCAAGTTTTCTTTTGAAGTAAAAATCTTTGGTCTATGACTAGGCAAGTAGTACATACCATTAGGATAATCAAAATGGTGGTGATGATAACAATGTTGACACATCTACCTAATGGAATATTTCATATTTTTATTGATTTTATATAAAAGTGAAGTGTTCTTATGATATGACAGTTTATGAAAAGGAGAAGATAATCACATATGCAGTAAGATTCCAATTAATGGAAAAGAGTAAAAAAAACATAAATACACAAAGCTGGAAAAAGTTACAATGTCATGTTTATAATGGTTGTTCTTGAATAGAAGGAGTGAGACTTTTTCCCCCTAATTGTCTGATAATAAACAAAATTTTAAAATAAACTTGTATTATTTTAAAATAAGGAAAATAAATATTACTTTAAAGTATGGAAAATACCCAGACAGGATGTCTACCTAAATTAATCCTCCTTATCTTTATATCTGTACATCTTCCCCCCTTCCTTCTCTGTAATATCCGTGTCAAGGTCCATTTATCACCTTTTTGTACTAACAAAACACCATCATGAAAATGAATAAAGGAACTAATTGTTTTACCTTCTTTAATTATCTTGCAATTTTTCATTCTAGATTTTTTCATATAGTTTTTATGTAGGAGTATCCATATACTTTTTATTTTTACATGACTTGCACATTTATTTGTTTACTTGTAATCTACTTATTCTTCCTACAAAACAATGAGATATTTTACAGATAATTGAAATCATAACCTGTCCTTAACCCAAAAAGAGAGAAAGCGAGAGAGCAAATAACTAAGGAAAATATTAATTTGGCTTAGAAGTGAAGATCGTGGAAAGGAATTGAACAAAGCAAACAAATTTAAAAACAATTTCTATACAAAAGACATGTATTATACTCGTGTTTCTTTCTCTGTGTTGACCTTATAGTACTTCTCTTCCTGAAAAGCCCTGCCCTCTTCCATACATCAATCTAAATTCTACACTTTTTATTGGGACCTTAATTTCTTCCTCCCTATGAGTAGTTCCTGAAATTATCAGTCCCTGTGATCTACCTTTTCTGAATGCTTATAGATCTTGAAACAATACCAATCAGTCTACCACCTGACTTCCTGTTACCTTGTATTATAGCTTAGTTTCTTATCTTGATTTTAAGTTCTATTTTTTTTTTAAGTAGATGTTGGGGGTAGGAGTTTATTAATTAATTTATTTATTTTTGCTGTGTTGAGTCTTCGTTTCTGTGCTAGGGCTTTCTCTAGTTGTGGCAAGCGGGGGCCACTCTTCATCGCGGTGAGCGGGTCTCTCACTATCGCGGCCTCTCTTGTTGCGGAGCATAGGCTCCAGACGCGCAGGCTCAGTAGTTGTGGCTCACGGGCCTAGTTGCTCCGTGGCATGTGGGATCCTCCCAGACCAGGGCTCGAACCCATGTCCCCTGCATTAGCAGACAGATTCTCAACCACTGTGCCATGAGGGAAGCCCTTAAGTTATTTCTTGAGTGTCTACTGTTAAATTATTAATGCTTGCAAGTGTCAGATTTGCAACAGGTGCTTAAAAATTCTCTTAAAAATTCTCTGATTCCAGAATAACAAAACAAGTTGAATGAAAGACCACTTTCAATCAACAAAGATTTTGGTGAACAGAAAAACAATCAATTTACTGAATTATAAATTATATTTTTGAGTCAAAATCAAATCCTGAGTATTAAACTTAGGTAAGACTTTAAGAAAATAAAATATTGTCTTTGGCTATATCTGACTGTTCCTCTTCTACTTATTCCATCAGCTATTCAGAATCCCACTGAAGGCTACCTTTTCCTGAAATGTCTCCCTATTAAGCTGTCACTACCCTTTCCTTTTAAACCATCAAATTCTCAATTCCCTCACTAGAGATTAGTTTAGTTTCAAAGGAGAAAATAAATGAATTGTTTAAATGAGTTCAGATAATCGGAGTGGTTTTTGGGTTTATTCATTCTGGTTGTGCATTTGCCTCAGAAGTGATTATGTGCAGTGGTGTTACAATCACAATACAGCCATCTCAACTGCATGCATTTTCTCAGTGTGTTATGCTTTGTCTTCACCCAGGGTTTTTCCACTTTCAGTTCTTAATGTCTGGAATACTCTTCCCCTTCTTTCTTCTCATAAGTGTTTTTGATCAAATGAATACATCTTGGTCTATGTCCTTATATATATAAAGATGGATTTATATCTGATGAGGTTTAAGGTCTCTTTTAATTCTAAATTCTGTAATACAATAGCTACATTGTGGTGACTGTTGCTGTACTCCAGGAACTCTGCTAAGTACTTATTATACAAGGCAGGTGTTACTTACATTTGTGAGATGAGGAACCTGAAATTCAGAAAAGTAAATGGTAATTTCAAACCATCTGTAGATTGAGAGGTATATTTTCACTAGATTACATTGAATTATTTTATCTTTCACTCCATTCAAATGTTTCGTTCAATCCAGTACACACTGTGTTTCTTCAGTTTGATTCTGTGTGTGTGTGTGTGTGTGTGTGTGTGTCAAAATAAATTAAAGCCAGTTGGACTATAGCTAGTTCTGCTTTTCTGAAGGGTGGCATATATATTTAAGTGTAAAACTAAATCTCCATAATGCTCCCTCTGCTGATACTAGAATGGAAAAAAATAACTGAAATTTTAAAGTCATTGTCAGTCGCTGCTAATTTCTTCTTTTATAGTATGGAAGTCTGTTATGACTGTATATTATGTGCATATATTTTTTTGAATAGCTGTAACAATCAAATTAGGATTTCATAATGCACATATAGAACCCAGGATGTGGAATAGAAATGGAATTAATTTCCTCTGCATAATAATAAAAGATAATAATGCAAACAATTGAATCACCAGGGAGCCTGAGGTTAGAAAGGAGAATGAGCCGAGTCTTAAGCAAGTAATGACACAAAACAACATCACTGGAAGTTGGAACTTGTTATCAGACCCAGGAAAAAGCCCATGTAAACATGTTATGTTGATTTTTAAAAATGGTTTAAAGCCAATTTTGTGAAACTAAACTAAAAAATATTTTGTGTTACATTTATAATTCACTTTTTAGAATCACTTGATAAAACAACTTTAATCTCGATTTATTTATATTTAAGGTTTACATTAGCTAATTATAAATAAATCTAAATCTCAAACCTTTTTAATAAGTAAGGATTAATGACATTCTACAATGTTTCCAGAAGGCTTTCCTATTAAAGAAAGACTATAAAGATACCAACTATTACATGTATGCTCTAAATCAACTAGACTTCAGAATATACTAAAAAGCTACAGTAATCAAAACAGTATGTTACTGGCACAAAAACAGAAATATTGATCAATGGATCAGGATAGAATGTCCAGAGATAAACCCACACACCTATGGTCACCTAATCTATGACAAAGTAGGCAAGAATATACAATGGAGAAAAGACAGTCTCTTCAATAAGTGGTACTGGGAAAACTGGACAGCTACATGTAAAAGAATGAAATTAGAACATCCTCTACCATGATACATAAAAATAAACTCAAAATGGATTAAAGACCTAAGCGTAAGACCGGACACTATTAAACTCTTAGAGGAAAACATAGAACACTCTCTGACAAATTGCAGCAAGCTCTTTTTTGTTTCACTTCCTAAATGGAAATAAAAACAAAAATAAACAAATGGGACCTAATGAAACTTAAAATCTTTTGCATAGCAAAGGAAACTGTGAACAAAACAAAAAGACAACCCACAGAATGGTAGAAAATATTTGCAAATGAAGTGACCGACAAGGGATTAATCTCCAAAATATACAAACAGCTCATGCAGCTCAATATCAAAAAAACAAACAACCCAATCAAAAAATGGATGGAAGATCTAAATGGGCATTGCTCCAAAGACATACAGTTGGCCAGGAGACAGATGAGAAGATGCTCAACTTCACTAATTATTAGAGAAATGCAAATCAAAACTACAATGAGGTATCACCTCACACCAGTCAGAATGGCCACCATCAAAAAATCGACAAACAGCTTCCCTGGTGGCGCAGTGGTTGAGAGTCCACCTGCCGATGCAGGGGACAGGGGTTCATGCCCCAGTCCGGGAAGATCCCACATGCCATGGAGTGGATGGGCCCGTGAGCCATGGCCACTGAGCCTGCGCGTCCGGAGCCTGTGCTCCGCAACGGGAGAGGCCACAACAGTGAAAGGCCCGCGTACGGCAAAAAAAAAAAAAAAAAATCTACAAACAATAAATGCTGGAGAGGGTGTGGAGAAAATAGAACCCTCTTACACTGTTGGTGGGAATGTAAATTGGTATAGCCACTATGGAGAACAGTATGGAGGTTCCTTAAAAAACTAAAAATAGAGCTACCATATGACCCAGCAATCCCACTACTGGGCATATACCCTGAGAAAACCATAATTCAAAAAGAGTCATGTACCACAATGTTCATTGCAGCACTATTTACAATAGTCAGGACATGGAAGAAACCTAAATGTATACTGATGGAGGAATGGATAAAGAAAAGTGGGATATATATATATATATATATATATATATATATATATATATATATATACAATGGAATATTACTCAGCCATAAAAAAGAATGAAATAATGCCATTTGCCTGCATGGATGGACCTAGAGATTGTCATACTGAGTGAAGTAACTCAGAAAGAGAAAGACAAATGTCATATGATACTGCTTATGGAATCTCAAAAGTGGTACAAATGAACCTATTTACAAAACAGATATAGAGTCACAGGTGTAGAAAGCAAACTTATGGTTACCAAGGCAGGGGGAGGGATAAATCGGGGGATTGGGATTGACATATACATACTACTATATATAAAATAGATAACTAATAAGAGCCTACTGTATACTCAATACTCCGTAATGACCTATATGGGAATAGAGTCTAAAAAACAGTGAATATATGTATATGTATAATGGATTCATTTTGCTGTAGAGCAGAAACTAGCGCAACATTGTAAATCAACTATACTCCAATAAAAATTAATTTAAAAAATAAATCAACTCGCATCATTTGTTTTAAAATCATGAAAAGTTAGCACTGCATATATTTTAAATTAATTTTAAAACATTTACACACGTCAGTTTATTCTGTGTGTGTTGTACCTGACAAGTGGTCTCTGTTATAAAATTATGGACTGCAGATTACACATCATTCCTTCTGGCCCTCAAAATATATTAATTTGTAGAAAAAAAGACATTTGAGTAAGTCAGTAGGATATACTGCACGACCTGTGAGCAATTATTTGAAGAGATTCCAGATACTGGAGTGTTTGGAGTGTTTGAATGTTGAAATTATACAGCATGTATTTATTCCGTAGTATCTACTGTTAAATATAAGAACAGTTTCATTGTATGGAAACGTGGAGACATTAAAAGAGGTTTATGTCTATAGAATACCCAGATACATTGAGTTAATATTCTCAATCTTCTGTTATTTGAACAAGTTGTTCTAAAAGCAAATTTGAGAGTAAGACAAGAGTAAGAACTATAAACTTATTGTAATATCAGGTTATTAGGAATTGGCATAATGGCCTTGTAAACAGCACTATATTGAATTTTGTGCATAATGGCCTTGTAAGCAGCACCATATTGAATTCTGTTCATAAAGAAAAACAGAAAAATCCAAACACAGTGAGAAAGAAGGTAAATATGTCTTAGACGTGGGGTGGACTAAGGGACTTATATATAAAATATATAACTAATAAGAACCTACTGTATAGCACAGGGAACTCTACATTTTATTTACAGAATTTATTGAAGAAAATGCTATTTTTTAGTTAAAAATGTGGATGAAATCTTCTCAAATTTAAGTATTTATGCAATAACTTACTCCCACATATTTTTTTGTTCTGTTGTTTTTTGTTTGCTTTTGTTTTTGCTTTTCTTTAAATAGATCTTTATTGAAGTATAATTGCTTCACAATACTGTGTTAGTTTCTGTTGTATTTTTAATTTTTAAGAATAAAACTCAGTCTTTGCATTTGAGAAAATAGGTAAGTTTATGTTTTTGTTTGTAATACAAGTTAATTAATCCTAATTACTTTCGTGAATGAAGATACCCAAGTATAAAGCGGAAAAGTTTGTTTATAAATCTTAGACCTTCTGCATAAAACTGTTTTCCCTTTTTGTGAGTGACATGCCTATAACTCTTACTACCAAAAGACTAATGTTTAGTGTCACTCAGACTTGAGAGCTGATGGAAGGCGTTTCTGAGGTGACATGAAATCATGGCAATATTTCCCACACTACTTGTTATATCCACAGTTAAAAAGACTTTATATGGGACTATCTGAAAATAGTTTAAAGATTTGAAGAATCAGATTTAGAGTAAGCTCTGATGTTGAATTCATATATGTCTGAAATAAAATAGGTCATATCTCTGGAATCAAATTTATAAATAAAAATTTTAAATGGCACACACATGTTGAACATTCACATAAGTAATTCAGAATTGATTGCTACAGTAAAGATGAAATTTACGTAGACTCTGTATTTATTGTATTGTTTTCCCCCAGTACTGAGTATCAATTCTTCATATGCATTAAAAAAGGAAAATCAATCCAAAGTTTATTTTTAAATTACGCTTGAAATCAGAATATAGTAATGATCAGGACTTTTTTGGTAAAACGTTCTCTCTCCAGGGTTATTTTCTTGAAGTCAGGCTCCTCTCATCATCATTCTATCTCCAGGGCTCACACAATGCCTGATACATATGGCATACTTTCAAAGATGAGTAAGACACTGTTTTCAAAATGAAGGAGCTCATGGTCTAGCAGGCGAAATATATATATAAGGAAAGAATTTTAATTAAATTAAAATTTAATCTTTACCCAGGTAAAGCTGGGTAAAGATCTAAACAGAGTACAGGGGTAGGATAAAAGATGTAACCATATATTCCTCAATTTTTTAAACTAATTATCTCAGAACATAGGTCAAAGTGATGGTTTTGTCCTCTGTGCTTCTATGGAGCTTTTCATGTGCATTTCAAGAGATGGTTAATTGAATGATGATAAATATAATGCATTCAGATTATACATTTGGATTCAGAGATAATAGAGAGGGAAGGTTGGTTACTCTATGTTTTAAAATAGGAAGAAAGCAAAAAAGCCATTCTTCCTAGAATCACTACCTTTTAAATCATGTAATATTATTGTCCTGAATTTCAAGACAATTCTATATTGGCTGGACATAATGGTAGGGGTGTTTGGTAGTCCCTCTTTCACCTATGAAGGCATTTAGAAGTTTTGTGTTCTTCTCTAATATTTAGAAAGACAAATCTATGAAGATTTTTCCTGGAGTAGGAATAAACTAAACAGGTCAGCTACAGTCTCACCCAGAACTTTCCTATAATCCAAAGCCCCCAACAACTTTCACAAATAGTTACATAAGTGCACATCTTTTCAGCAAGACATTTTAGAGTAATAGAAGAATGGACAGCTGAACTGAAGAAACCCCCTCAAAGTTCCTGACAATTTATTCCTTTCAATTCAATTCTCTATTAGTCCTAGTAAGTATTATGTCTCTTTCAGAGAAAGGTATCTAACTTTTAATACATTTGAAAACAGTCTGCCTTTGAGAAGGGATGTATACATATATATATACAGAGAGATAGATAGTGATCAAGACATAGACTTTAGAGATTCCAAGAGCTTAAGAATAAGACTGACACTTTCAGTTATTAACTACAACAACAACTTTGTTATTTTCTTTTTTTGGCAGTACGCAGGCTTCTCACTGTTGTGGCCTCTCCCGTTGCGGAGCACAGGCTCCGGACGCGCAGGCTCAGCGGCCATGGCTCATGGGCCCAGCCGCTCCGCGGCATGTGGGATCTTCCCGGACCGGGGCACGAACCCGTGTCCCCTGCATCGGCAGGCGGACTCTCAACCACTGCGCCACCAGGTAAGCCCAACTTTGTTATTTTCTAAAGTCAGGGTATTGGTGGTAGTACACAGTTTGCTTTCTACAAACAAAAAGAAAATTTTTTTTAATTGTTTTAAAATGCTATTATGTGCATAAACACATTTAAATATATTTATATGTAAAAGTTTAAGCACAATATGTGTTTATTTATGGAATGTATTTTCATTTTACAAATAGATTATTCAAGTAGTAAAAGCCCTTTCAGTATGCTTTTTCTGAATAGTGAATTACCCAGTTCACTTAAAATATCCTTTAAAAATATATACATGGGGCTTCCCTGGTGGCCCAGTGGTTGAGAGTCCGCCTGCCGATGCAGGGGACACGGGTTCGTGCCCCGGTCCGGGAAGATCCCACATGCCGCGGAGCGGCTAGGCCCGTGAGCCATGGCCGCTGAGCCTGCGCGTCCGGAGCCTGTGCTCCACAACGGGAGAGGCCACAACAGTGAGAGGCCCGCATACCGTGCAAAAAAACAAACAAAAAAAAAACAAGTGTGTATGTGTGTGTGAGTGTGTGCGTTTCTGGTGTAAATAAATTGGATGATTTCAGCTACTGATAAGTGCTAAGATGAAATTAAAATTATGTAATATAGTAGACAATTATAGGTGGTAGTTTATATTAGATTGGGTGTTCAAGGATGGTATCTCTTATGAGGTGGCATTTGAACTGGTGTTCGGCACTTGCCTAGTTTCGTGTTGCTCCTCATTCCTCCCTCCTCAGATACAGCCATTTGGTTATTTTTTCTATGATTCAGCTACCATATTCATAGTCCTACCTGGAGAAAAGAACGAGCTGTTTTCTATGCGTCACTCAGGTAGACAGATATGATAAGTAAAAATAAGTAAAGTGATAAGTAAATATGTTATCTCAACAAGTTCCTGTAAATGTTCCCTTTGGCCATCAGTGTCTATCACCTACCTGTGTGCCTCTGGAATTATGACTTTTTAAAAAAATCTTCAGTCCATGTCCATGAACATTTTAGGTTCCAATTTCTTCTTAAGCATGATTTCCTCCAATTGCCATCTTTCATGGAATAACCATAGTTTTTCATTCAAGTAGGGATGTATTATATATTATATTTATATAATATATAAGGTAATAATCTAATATATATTTAAAATATGTATCACTCCTAAATTTTTAGAACTTTAAAATGGAAGGGGGAGATAGCCATATGTGTTCAGTGTGCCTTCTCTATTTCATTTGTTCTTTGTTTAAATCTGCATTTTAATCCTTTAAAATAACCTTATTTTAATATGTTTTCTGGTCAAAAGAAGACCTCTGTAAAGAATAGACTCAATAATAAGCCTAATTTTATTTTCAAGTGTATTATCAGCTTTATTCAGAATTTTTGTGTCTTTAATAACCATAATAGACTTTTCACTGTACTCATGATGTGTTTCTTTTCTTTTATAATATCACAGAACCAACAATTGTCCTTCTTGAATTTCGTAAATTGTTTCTTCCCCGCAAGTGTTATTATATTGGCCTTCACTTTGTTAGTCATACCTTTTTTCTTCTTATAATGGACGCTGAATTCTAATTACCTTATTCAAGGTGAAACCTAGCCTCCTTAATGTGGCAAGATCTAAAGACAGAAATATTGTACTTTCCAGTCCATCATTCTAGACAGTGATGAAAACATAAAACCCTGAATTTAAGATTAATCCTGTAGGACACCAGTTGTTATATCCCCTGCCTCCAGACTGACCCCTGTTTATTGCTTTCTGATTACAATTTAGTCAGTTGCCTGCTGACATAATGGCTACATAATCTAAACTATATTTTACAAGTACATCGATAAGGATATTAAGCTCAATATACTATGCACTAAAGACTCAAAAACCTCACTAATGCTACATTAATGCTAGTACATCACAGTGGTATTTATGAATACACCAAATCCCTTGGAGTTATACTTGGCAGTAACTCAAGGTATAATAATAAGGAAGTCACCAACCATCTGTCAGTACAGCTGGGTGAGGATAACAAGTTCACAACAATGAGAAAACAAATTTAAAGTGATGGGTGATCATTGGTGACATTTCAAGAAAGGGTTTGGTTATAACGTACCATTTTAAAAAATCTAAACAGTTGCTCTGCAATACCCCAAAATATTCATTTTTCTCTGTTGCCATTTAACGGTCTCAATGAGTGATCCCAGAATATTACTATTGCAGCCAAATGTTTTTGCTGTGCTTACCTTTCCAAGGGCAAAAAAGCAATCTTGACATTTAATAGGTATCCTAGTTGTCTCACAAGAATTGATAAGAATTTCCTCATGTGTGTACATAGAGTAGTACTTGATAAACCAGCGTAAAACTATTTCCCTGGTTATCAATTTCCTGATAAAATGAGTTGATACTGATTAAAATGACAAGGAAAGAGTCTAGAAATAAGCTGTCAATTTTCCCACATGTTCACCAGTAGATCTTCCATACCTCTATACCACTCAATAAAGTTAAATATGTTGCAACCTTTTATTTTTCATATGCTAAAATTATCATAATCCCTAATTGTATTAGAGCACATTGCAAGAAACAGAAAATATTAGTAGAAAAATACATAATGAGAAGAATTTGTTTCTTACAAATCATCAGAACTACAGGAATTGAAGTTATTGCTGAGTATTAATTTCAAGAACAAAATCATGGCTGCCAGTGAAAGGTCAAGAATATGCTTCTGCTCTCTCTACTTCACCACAAATATCTCTCACACAGCTGGTACCACCAACCAGAGCTTGACTACTTGATGCCTTGGAAGTGCTCATGTATTATGTCTTAGGTACATAGCTTCATGAAAGAAACTTAAACTCACAAAAAAATGCTTTTTCTTATTTACAAGAATAATTAATATTCTGAGTTGCCAATAAGTACTTGATAAATATTTTGTGACAAGTTTGAGTTGATAAATATTCATGAAGTATGATGTCATATAAATTTATTATAGATGATAATGTTCTGAGCTTATTTTAGAATACTTGTGATAAAGCATATATTTTAAGTATATGTTGGGGAAGAAAATAAAATCTATTAAATGTATTTTGGTATTTTATTTATTTGTTTGCTACATATTTTCTGTAGAGTGTGTTTATGAGAGGAGCACATATTCATTTCTGTGAAAGGGCATCTTTTTAAAAATCTCCTTTTGGTTTTAATTGTAGTTTTTGTCTTAAACAGTCATTAAATTAAAATTTATTAAAAACATCTTTTTCAAAAAAAATGAACAGAGCCTCAGGGACTTCTGGGACTGTAAAAACAAACAAAACCCATCTCTTTCATACTAATGAAATTCCTTGATATATGCTGAGAACACATTGAAGGTAGCATCTTTCCAACCACAGGAGACTGAAAGCTAAGGGACAGATTAACTTATTGCAGGAAGCTAGAACTGAAGACAATGGTAAGACTTAGAGTTGAAGTATGATTTCAGCATCTTCTGTTCTCTGTGCAGCTAACTTTGTGAACCAGAGAACAAAGTAGAGCTCAGGCAATGAGTGAGTCACTTCAGTTACAGAGATGGAGCATCATGAGGCCAAAGGGGATAGGGGGTCTACACATGGAAAGATAAGCGTGACAGTCAGAATCCCATGTGTTTCTGCTTTTTAGTTTCTAAATCAGTTGGAAGGATTTGGAGGTGTGGGGAAAATGAGTCAGCAATCCAGTCGCTGAGGGTTAAATAGAATGAAGTTTTTGTTTGTTTGCTTGTTTAAACTGAATTTTAAGGATAAAATCTTTTGGAATATTTCAAAACTTTAGAAAATATCATGTGTAAACTTCCCCTTAAATTGTTAGAATTGAGTCTGTCCAGGTGTTATTAAAGTTTTCTGACCTTAAAGTATTTGTGTTTGAAATAAGTCTTCTATTTAGGAGGTCATAAGCCTATGGGCATTGCTATTTGGAAATAAGTTGACTTTGTTATGTTGAAAAGTTTTTGTAAATATTACTAATTCCCACAGATAAATACATTCACTTCTCTCAACCCCAACCAACCTCACATACACACTCCTCCAACTCTCCCCCTATATTTTATATACATTTACTCTTATCTGCAGGTCCAGAATCATTAATGGAACTGAGTCCACAAGGCTGGGCAAGACTGCCAGAATGGTCGATTTTTCCACAGACTCAAAAATCATAAGAGTAAAAAAATCTTAGAGATAACCTAGATGAGTTCCTTAATTTTAAACATGGAGAAACTGAGATTTGCTTATATTACTCCTTAATTTTTTCATGATACATATTTTGATGTGGGTAACTTTTTGAGGCCACTTGTCAATATTCTTTAAATGAGCATTATAGATACAAAATGTGAACAAAGAACAGTGACTTGGTGACATATTACTTACATTAACTATTGCACATGGATCACATTTTCCTGATTCTTTGTATACCTTGTAATCTATTTTCTGTTTGACATCCTGAGTGATACATTTGAGGGAGTCTAGATTATGTTTCCTTCCTTTAAAGGATATTAAATTTTGTAATGGCAGGCATTTAAAATAACAAGATCATCTTGTTTTTCCCAGAGTTGGTTTAGTGCTTTGTCAGGGATGCTTTATTTCTATCTCCTGAGTGCTAGGGAATGGTTCGTACTCTAGAGTTTGGTCTTTAATATTTGAGCTTTCTGGATTCTCAATGAGAAACCCTAAAGGGCTGAGCAGCATTTCTACTCTGGATTGGGAGAAACTCTGCCATATCCCAGTACAGCAAAATCTTGATACTTTTGATAATCTCTCTAACCCCTATGTTAAGTATTCTCTGCTAGGCCTTTGGGGCCTTGCTCTTGGCATGCACAGATAGTCACTGCCAAGGGCTCAAGGAGAACTCATAGGAAAACTTCTGGACATGCCTCCCAATGATGTTCTCTCTTTTCTTACATGGTCTGTCACACATATTCTAACTACTTCAGCAATATTGCACATTATCTCTGCCTCTTCAGCTCAGCAAGACCACATCTGACTACTTGAGTTTGACCTTCCTAAGCCATGGTGTGAAAAATGCTCCCAGGCAGATTGCCAGAGTGAAAGGGGTACTGAGCTCATTTGTTGCCTTTTGTTCAGCTATTACAGTCCTGTTCTGTTGTCCAGTGACTTCATATCAGATATGTTTCCTCATTAATGGAAGTCCATAATATTTATATGAGAGTTTATTTAGAAGTGAATCTAGCATTGACAAAATCTGTGCAGTGATAGAGTAGTTCCTAAATATAATTGTTTCAAATATGCTTCTATTTGAAATTACAAAGAATTAACAAATTCTTTTGACAATTGTCTTCTTTATTCTTCCTTTATCTTTATGATAAGAAGCAGACTTGAATAATTTCATAATTTATACTACCTTTCCATTCTCTACCACATTCACTTATAGTTTTATCATTATGTCCTAACATTATTAGAAAACCCAAATGCATGATCCTGTTGTGGATAAATCAGACATGAAATCACTTGTTCTATGGAATGAACAATGGAATTGAGTACTATTTTTATTTTTCTGTAAATGACACTTAATATTATTTTCATATTTTTGAGATATAAGTATGTCATATACTCACAAACAAAAGTATTTTATTTAGATGAAGATATATTAAAAAGCTCACAATAAGACATTACAAATTTTCCCTTGGTTCTAGCAAGGGGAACTGTTCATACAATATTTCTAGCAAAATACCCACAGCTCACAAACCCTAATAAGAACGTCTCCAAATTTCTGAAGATATCTCATTAGTCCTCAGGAACAAATCCATTTCCACAGTATCCCTGCTACACCTCCATGTGCCACAATTACTCTATGTGGCTCCGTCTGGCTTAGTTGTCCTAGCCTGCTACATTCACCACTACTTTGCCCATATGTTAGGTGCTAATGCTGTTAAACCTGGTACAAATTCAAATAATAACACATATTCTTCTTGGATTGCTCCCCCCTTAGATAAGTATGATATTCCTCACTAATCAAGCCTATTACTTCTAGATCCCTTTCCAACAGGATGGGTTCTCACTCAAGAAAATATCAGTATCTTTTCTTCCAGCACAAACACAACTCAACCTCTCTTAGTTCCTTCTTCATGTTTACTGGGCATGTCAGGGGAGAATTATGTCAAAACTTCATTCCTATGTACAGATTGGGTTCACTCCCAGTACAAATAGACTATACAAATATAGACTTCTAAGGCCAATAAAATCATTTTTTTGAACCACTTTGTTGAACTTTGCAGAGAAGTGAGTGAAAACTAAGGCTCAAACGAAGTTTCTGCTACACTAATAATAAAACCCTTTTAAATTACCATTTATAAAATGAATCTGATAAGTTTACATTTATTGGGACTAATAAAAGAAATCAACAGAGCAATATATCATGATATTGAGGAGGATTTGGAGGTGTGGGAAAAATGAGATAAACCAAAATTCAATGCTTGATATAAACCAAAATTCAGTGCTTGGCTTGAGATAAACCAAAATTGACTTGAGATAAATCAAAACTTAATGCTTGGCTTTTTCATCTACTACAGTGTATCCTTTGGCAAATTATTTTCATTTCTAAATCTGTAATATTGTGATGTAATAAGAAATACATATTTTAGCCTTTATCTCTGGCTCCTGGCCAGAATTCCTAAAACCTTTGCAATTTTCTAAGCAATAAAGGTGCTAGGAGCATCTTTATTCTAATATTTGGTCTTTGACATGAGTTCTTGACACAGAGCTTCTTAATACCTTGGAATTTCCTGACAGGAACATATTCTGTTCTGACAAGGTGACTCTTGGTGGGCTCCTGGGTAGCATCAGGATGGGAACTGGCTGCCAGAAGGACCAAGAAATCCATGATTAGAAGTTTGGAACTTTTAGCCCCACTACTCATCCTCCCTGGGGAGGGGAGAGGGGCTGAAGATTGAGTTAATAATCAGTCATGCCTATACGTTGAAACCTCCATAAAAATCCCTAATCTATGAAGTTCAGAGAGCTTCCAGGTTGGTGAACACACCCACATGCTGGGAGAGTGGTGTACCCTAACTCCATGGAGACAGAATTCCTGTGTTTGGAACCCTTCCAGACCTTACCCTATGTATCTCTTTATTTGGCTGTTTATCTGTGTCTTTTATCATATCCTTTATTATGTAATGAACTTGTAAATGTAAGTAAGTGCTTCCCTGAATTATGTGAGCCATTCTAGCAAGTTATTGAACTTGAGGAGGGGATTATGGGAACTCAATTTATAGCAGTTGGTCAGAAGTATAGGTGACATCCTGAAACTTGCTATTGGCATCTGAAGTGGAGGCAGTCTTGTAGGACCAAGCCCTTAACCTGTGGGACCTGAGGCTAACTCCAAGTAGGTAGTGTCAGACTGAACTGAATTGTAGGACAGCCAGCTGAGGTAACAGAATTGAACAATATGAGAAAAAAAACCCTACACATCAAGTTACAAAAATGTTCTATGTAGAAAATAAAAAACAAAAGAGTTGTTTTCCTTACAAAGACTTAATTCCTCATCTGTAAAATAATAGCTTATAAAATTAATGTAAGCGATATACAAAATAATATCTTTAAGCATTTTGTGCATATCTAGAATGGAGTAGTGACTCTATCTATGTACGGGAGTTGGTGGTAATAGTGATGTTAGTATAGTAGAAATAATAATAATAATAGCAATAATAGCAGTGATAGATGTATTTTCTAGATCACAAGTATACAAGGAATGTCTATAATTCAGTATTAAGCATTAAAAAATTAAAGGTGTTCCTCTATACCTATGTATGCATTCTGTAAACTCTTATACTAACTAGAATAGGATTATGAGAAAATACAGATATGGGCAATCCATTCAAAGAAAAGGCAGTTTTGTACCTAAAGCTCTATCAAAAACACAGTTAAGGGTCTTCCCTGGTGGCGCAGCAGTTGAGAGTCCGCCTGCCGATGCAGGGGACACAGGTTCGTGCCTCGGTCCGGGAGGATCCCACATGCCGCGGAGAGGCTGGGCACGTGAGCCATGGCCGCTGAGCCTGCGCGTCCGGAGCCTGTGCTCCGCAGCGGGAGAGGCCACAGCAGTGGGAGGCCCGCACATAGAAAAAAAAAAAAAAGTTAAAACGTTTTAAATTATTTTAAAAATCTACAGTAAACATGGGACTCCATCTTTAAATTATAAAAAGGTGAAGGTAGCTTGATAGGAGAGAGTGTAAGGGAGGACTGAGGCTACTAAGTAGTGGAAATAAAAGCAAGATTCTCAGCACTGGCTAGCCTATAGGAAGAACAGGCAAAGTGTGGTGTTACGCGGAGCATTCTAGTTAGTACCTTGCTGACTCCCATTCTGCTACTTTGCATTTAGCGGCTAATGCTTGGTGGTCCACAACGCTAAATGTTAAGAGTGCTATGTATAAACTAGCAAAAATCAAGTAACATATTGATTTCATTTCCCCATTTATAAATCACCAATGAACTAAAGTTGCATTGTAGCACAACAAATTATATTTGGTACTTTAAAGTCAGATAAGGCAATACATATACTGGCTTATAGTGAGTCCAGAACAGTTAGTGAGGTGTGTGCCTGCTTAGAAATCTACTAATAACATAAATAGTTTTGTGTTTTTCTTGCTGCACAGAGAAAAGGGTTTGCTAGGCCTAAAACTTAGTACCTTTATTATACAGGGACCTTAAGAAATATTTCCTGGCCTCTGGTACATAATTCACATGCCCTTGAAAAATAAATAATAAATAACATACAGAATTAATTTTGACTTAAACATATGTCACAAAAATTTGGATTTAATGGATAAACAATAATGTTGAAAATTCTTCTTGATCTTGAATAATGTCTCTTTCCTAATCTTAGGACGTCACCAGTGATAGATTGTTGCCCACAATACAATAGTATGAAGTTTTCTTGTTTTATTACTGAATGTCAAATATTTTTAGTAAGGTAAATTTTTTTTTCATATACAGGGAAAACCAATTTGTAAGAGAATTATGAAGTGCTTCATTAGGTAATTTAATTTATTATTTGGCAAAAAGCATTTATGTTCTGAAACTCTTAAGGCACTTCCTCAGAAACCCAGGATTCTAAGAAACAGAATATGAACATTAATCTTTTATTTCATAATTATGTTTCATCATTAATTACACAATATAAAAATGGAATAGTAGTGATCATATTATATCATTTGGATTATTTTATAAATTAGAAGAACAATAAAATAGAAACGGACATATTATATTTATTTATGTTCTTTCTACTCCAGTAAAGTATTTGAGGTGGCTGAACATTCAGGAATAAAACAGAGAACAAGCTGACAAAATGAAGGGAAAGCATAAAAGTGATACATAAGTAAACTACTTCTCTCTGATGTCCTTTACAGCCAAAACAGAATAAAAAAGAGAGAGAAACATAATGGCCTCTATACCTCTCATTAAGTAACAAAAATAGTAACACATCTTTGTAAGATATTAATATTTTCCTGTCATATTAATTGGAACTCTTGGACACAAACATAAAATAGTCACATATTAGATGATTTAAGGTAAAATACGTATGTATAACAAGGCACAATGGGAACTTAGAGAATCAAAGGACAGGCAAGGAAGGATCTGGGCCTCTGGAACACAGGCATAAGTGGCAAGCTCTTCGAAATACTACAGGAAGTTTTCTCTTTGCCTTCTCTCTCTGCTTTACTGTTTATCTGTTATCTTTTTTCAAGACAAAAGATGAGGGAAATGGTAGGAATAATAATATAATACTATAATAGTAAAACAATATAAACTGAAAGTGCATTAAGATAGTGTATTAGCTTTCCATTGCTTCATAAATAATTATCACAAACTCAATGACTTAAAACAACACAGACTTATTATTTTACATTTCTGTAGGGCAGAACTCCTACACCGGGCTCAACAGGCGAAAAATAGAGTGTTGGTCAGCTGCATTCCTTTCTGGAGGATTCATTTGCAGAATTTGCTTCTTTATGGTCCTATGATAGAAATGGCTACATCCTTGCTGGCTACCAGCTGAAGGCTATTCTTAGCTTCTAGAGGCCACCCTCATTCCTTGGCTCCTGTTTCCCTTCATCCTTCCAAAAGGCCAGCAAGGGCAGTTTGAGTCCTTTTTATTCTTTCACTTTCTCCTTCTTTCTTCTCTTTTCTCTGACCAAGCCTTCTGCTTGCCTCTTCCATTTTTAATGTGTTCTGTCATCTGGATAATCCAGGATATTTTAAGGTCCATAATCTCAATTACATCTGTACCTTTTGCCATAAGTTAACATATTCACAGGTTCCAGAAACTAGGGTGTGGATATCTTTGGGAAAGTATTATTCTACCTACCAGAAAGAGATAAATCTTTCTATTCTTTAGGAATTAACTCATTAAAGATAGACATTTACTTTTAAAAAGTAAATGCAAAGCTGTAATCAAAAGTATGAGAAGATAAAGCCATGCACATATGGTCACCTTATTTTTGATAAAGGAGGCAAGAATATACAGTGGAGAAAAGACAGCCTCTTCAATAAGTGGTGCTGGGAAAACTGGACAGCTACATGTAACAGAATGAAATTAGAACACTCCCTAACACCATACACAAAAATAAACTCAAAATGGATTAAAGACCTAACTGTAAGGCCAGATACTATAAAACTCTTAGAGGAAAACATAAGCAGAACACTCTATGACATACATCACAGCAAGATCCTTTTTGACCCACCTCCTAGAGAAATGGAAATAAAAACAAAAATAAACAAATGGGACCTAATGAAACTTAAAAGCTTTTGCACAGCAAAGGAAACCATAAACAAGACAAAAAGACAACCCTAAGAAAGGGAGAAAATATTTTCAAATGAAGTAACTGACAAAGGATTAATCTCCAACATTTACAAGCAGCTCATGCTGCTCAATATCAAAAAAGCAAACAACGCAATCCAAAAATGGGCAGAAGACCTAAATAGACACTTCTACAAAGAAGATATACAGATTGCCAAGAAACACATGAAAGCGTGCTCAACATCACTAATCATTAGAGAAATGCAAATCAAAACTACAATGAGGTATCACCTCACACCAGTCACAATGGCCATCATCAAAAAATCTACAAACAATAAATGCTGAAGAGGGTGTGGAGAAAAGGAAACCCTCTTGCACTATTGGTGGGAATGTAAATTGATACAGCCACTATGGAGAAGAGTATGGAGGTTCCTTAAAAAACTAAAAATAGAACTACCATATGACCCAGGAATCCTACTCCTGGGCATATACCCTGAGAAAACCATAATTCAAAAAGGGTCACGTACCACAATGTTCATTGCAGCTCTATTTGCAATAGGCAGGACATGGAAGCAACTTAAGTGTCCATTGACAGATGGATGGATAAAGAAGATGTGGTACATATATACAATAGAATATTACTCAGCCATAGAAAGAAATGAAATTGAGTTATTTGTAGTCAGGTGGATGGACCTAGAGTCAGTCATACAGAGTGAAGTAAGTCAGAAAGAGAAAAGCAAATACCGTGTGCTAACACATATACATAGGATCTAAAAAAATAATTCTGAAGAACATAGGGACAGGACAGGAATAAAGACACAGACATAGAGAATGGACTTGAGGACATTGTGGGAGGGGGGAGGGTACGCTGGGGCGAAGTGAGAGAGTAGCATTGACATATATACACTACCAAATGTAAAATAGATAGCTAATGGGAAGCAGCTACATAGCACAGGGCGATCAGCTCTGTGCTTTAGGATGACCTAGAGGGGTGGAATAGGCAGGGTGGGAGGGAGGCGCAAGAGGGAGGGGATATGGGGATATATGTGTATATATGTGTGTATATATGTGTGTGTGTATATATATATATATATATATATATATATATATATATAGCTGATTAACTTTGTTGTGCAGCAGAAGCTAACACAACATTGTAAAGCAATTATACTCCAAAAAAGATGTTAAAAAAAAAAGACCTTATGTGAATTATAGGTGTTTAATTTTCCACTCTCCAGTGAGCAAATGTTTAAATATAGTAAAGAGAAATGACAAGCCATTTCTCTTTTATGTTTTAGCCAAGAGCTTTGGCCTGCATTTTAAGTTCAGCATGGTTCATATATTTCTTATTGACTGTTATTTGTTGTAAGACAGAGGAACTTCATCTGCATTGTTCACTTTTGAATCATGACTTACAGTTTTGTAGAAAAATAATTGTAAAACATCATAAAATAATATCCATAAAAATGATGTGTTGGAGAAAAAATATTTTTGATAATTTAAGAAAATATTCTTTTCAGGCAGAATCACATATATGCAAACTATTAACATCGCTTTACAAGCAAATATTAACTTTTATTAAAATTTCAATAAGCTTCAATAAATAAATAAAAAGTGAGGAAACCATTTAAAAATCTGTGGGTTTTTCTCACCTTTGATTTAAAAGTGCTATGTAAATAAATCACAATATGTAACCTTGGAAATTGGCTTTTTTTTTCCCACTCAGTATCTTTCTCTGAAGATTCATCCAGGTTTCTGCATTTACCAATTATCCACTCCTATCTGCAGCTGAGTAGAATTTTACGATACAGATGTACCACAATTTGTTTAACCATTCACCCAAGGACATCAGGGCTGGTTCCAGTTTTGTTCTATTATGGAAACATTTGTATATACATTTATGTGTGTATATGTTTTCATGTCTGGTTTAAATAAGTGAGTACAATTGCTGAGTTGTATACTAGTTGTGTGCTTTTGTTTTTAACAAACTTCCAAAATGTTTCCTAGAGAAGCTATAACACTTTATATTCCCACAACAATGTACGAGTGATCCAGTTTTTCCACATCACCAACATTTAGTGCTGTCCCTCTTTTTTCTTTTAGCTTTTCTGATAGTTGTGTAGTGATCTTTCATTGTGGTTTTAATTTGCAGTTTCTAATGGCTGATGATGTGGAACATCTGTTCATGTGTTTATTTGCCATCTACATATTCTCTTTAGTGAAATGTCTCTTCATATTATTTGGCCATTTTCTAATAGGATATTTTTCTGTTATGAGAGTTTTTTACATATTCTAAATAATAGTCCTTTATCAGATATCTGGTTTGCAAATATTTTTGCCCACTCTATAGATTGTCTTTATATCCTCTTAAATCTTTCACAGAGCAAAAGTTTTGAAGTTGATGAAATCAATTTATTAATTTTTCCTTTTATGTATTGTGCTTTTGGTGTCAAGTCTAAAAAAGTTTTGCTTAATCCTAGATACCAGTGACATTATTTTTTCTATAAATTTCATAGTTTTATTTACATGTTAGTCTGTGATCCATTTTAGGTTTTTGTATAAGGTGTGAGAATTAGGTCACGGTTTACACCTTGCCTATAAAATGGATGTCATATGTATGTCAAATTGCTATAACACCATTTGTTGAAAAGGCTATCTTTCCTCCATTTAACTTCTTGTGCACCTGTGTCAAAAAATAATTCTGCATCTTTTGTCTCCTTTGTATTTTCTATTTCTGTTCCATTGATTTATGTCTATCCCTCTGCCAATACCACACTGTCCAGATTACTCTAGCTATACAAGTCATGAAATGGCTTTTTCAAAGTTGTTTCACCTATTCTAATTCCTTTATCTTTCCATACAAATTTTAGAATAATTTTGTCTGTATGCATAAAACTTCTTGCTAGGATATAGATAGAAATTGTGTTAAAATCTATATATCAATCTGGGGAGACTTGACGTCTATACAGTGCTGAGTCTTCTAATCCATGAGACAGTTTATTTCTTCATTTATTTAGAAATTATTTGATTTCATCAGCATTTTGTAGTTTTAGCATACAAGCCCTGACGTGTTTTATTAGATTGGAACTTAAATGTTTCATTTATTTTGAGCAATTATAAATAGTATTGTATTTCTAATTTTGCTGTCTGTGTCCATTGCTATTATAGAAATACAATTGATTTTTGTATGTTTATCTTGTCTACTCTGACCTTCCTGAACTCACTTATTAGGTCTAGGAACCTTGGGTTTTTTGTAGACTCCTTGTTCCTACCTGGACAATTATAGCATCTGCAAGTAGGGATATTTTTATTTCTTGCTTTACAATCTCTATGGTTTTTATTTTCATTTTTGCCGATTGCGCACTAGAATTTCTAGCACTGTGTTGAACAAGAGTGGCAAGAGCAGACATACTTGACTTGTTCATGATCTTGGGAAGAAGGCCTTCAGTCTTTCACCTCTAAGTATTATGGTGAGCTGTAGGTTTTTTGTAGATGCCTTTATCAACTTGAGGCAGTTCTCCTCTATTCCTATTTTACTGAGAGATTTTATCATCAATAGATGTTGGATTTTGTTAAATGCTTTTTTGACATTGATTGTCATCATCATGTGATTTTTCTTATTTTTCCCATTAACATGTTAGGTTACATTGTTTGGTTTTCAAATATTGAACTAGACTTACATACCTGGAACAAACTCCACTGGTTATGCTTTATAAATCTTTGTATGTATTGCTGAATTCTATTTTCTAATATTTTAAGAATTTTTTGCCTCTATGTTTATGCGAAGTATTAATCTGTATTTATCTTTTTTGAATATTTTTGTGGTCTAGTTTTCATATCAGGGTAAAACTACTTTTATGACCTAAAATGCAAAAAAAATCCCTATATTCTAGAAGGGATTTTATAGAATTAGCATTAATTCTTTTTTAAACCTTTGGAAAAATTCTCTAGTCAAACTATTTGCCTTTATCTTTTTATTTGGGGAATTTAAAAATACAAATTAAATTTGCTTAATTGTTGTAGGGTTATTCAAACTACTTTATGTTGGGTGGGTTTGGGTATGTTGTGTTTTTGAGGAATTGGTCCATTTCAACCAATTCCTCAAAATAAGTTGTGAAATTTATGTTGTTTGTAGGGCTTCTTTAACATCCTTTTGATATCTGCAAGATCTATGGTATCAGTAGTTTGTGTCTTGTCTCCTTTTTTCTTTCAATCTTGCAGAGGTTTGTCAATTTTATTGATTAAAAGAAAACAGCTCTTATTTCATTAATTTTTCTCCATTAGTTTTCTGTTTTTAATTTTATTGATTTATACTGCTATTTTGATTATTTTTTTTCTGCTTTTTTGTGTCTTTTTTTTTTTTCCTATACTCTTCAGGTAGAAACTTTGATAATTCACTTGAGTCATTTCCTATTTTAGTGCTATAAATTTCCCTCTCAGCACTGTTTACTGTGTCCCACAAATTTCTGCATGTTATATTTTCATTTTTATTCAGTTCAGTGTTCTTTCTGATTTGCCTTGAAACTTCCTCAGTGACTCATTGTTATTTAGAATGTGTTATTGAAAAGTGTTAGGAAATTTTCCTGTTATCTTTCTATTATAGTGTTCTAGTTTGAGTCTACACTTTTATTATTTCAATTATTTAAATTAGTTGACATTTGTTTTAGCTCAGGATGTGGTCTATCTTGGTATATGTTCTGTGCACTTGAAAAGAATGCATATTCTGCTGTTTTAAGGTGGAGGGTTATTTAAATGTTGATTGAATGTGTTTTTCAGTTCTTCTATATATTTGTTGAATTTAGGTCTAATTGTTTTACCAGGTGTTGAGAGAGGGGCATTGATGTCTCCAAGTTAATTGTAGATTTGCCTAATTCTTTTCTGTTAGTAATTACCTCACATAGTTTGCAGTTCTGTTGCTTTGTGCATTGCCTTCTTGGAGTATTGATTCATTATTATGTAGTCTCCCCTTTTCTGATAATTTTCTTTGCTCTGAAGTCCACTTTGTCATACATTAATATGTCACACCTGCTCTCTTTGTTTGCATGGTATAGCTTTTTCCATCTCTTTACTTACTACTGATCTATATCATTATATTTGAAGTGAGTTTCTTGTAGATAATGTAGAGTTGGGTCATATTTTTAATCCACTCTGCCCATCTGTCTTTTAATTGCTATATTCAGATTATTTACATTTAACTTAATTAGGGCTAAATCTGCTATTTTTATTTCCCGTTTTTTCTTTTTCTTTTCTGCCTTTCTGTGGGTTATTTGAGATTTTTTAGGGTTCCATTTTTATCTGCCTGTAGTATTGTTGAGTATATCTCTATGTATAGATTTTTGTAGTTGTTCTAATTACTACTAGGTATGTATGTATTATGTATCTATCTATCTATCTATATAGATGCCTACTTTTTTCTATTCTTCCAAGTCTCCAGTGAAACAAATGTCATTGTCTATCTTCCAATTCACTGGTTCTTTCTTCTGTTTCCTCGATTCTGCTCTGGAGCCTATCCATTTATTTTTCCGCAGTAATTATATTCTTCACGTTTAAAATTTGCAGTTGGTTCTTTTTTATTTCTTCTATTTCTTTTTTTTTTTCATTTTTTTAAGCATGTTTATTATTTCTCATTGAAGAACTTCCATCACTGCAGAATTTCCATAATGGATGGTTTCAAAACTTTGCCAAATATTCTAAATATCCTTTATCTCAGTGTTGGTGTCTGATGATTATCTTTTTCATTCAGTTTGAGTTCTACCTGGGTCTTGGTATGATGAGTAACTTGAGTGAAACCTTGATATTTTGAATATTGTAAGACTCTGGATTTTACTTAAATCTTCTGTTTTTGCTGGCTTTCTCTCACATGGCTGCAGCAGGGGATGTGCAGTCATCACCTTCTTACTGCCAGATGGGATTAAAAATCTAGATTTCCCACTTGGCCTTAGTTGATACCTAAGGTTGGAAGGTGGCCTACTTGTTACTGCTGTGTTGGGGTGAGAGTTTGAGAACTGAAACTGCCCAGTAGGCCTTCAGTAAAATGTATTTGTTTGTGAGGGGTAAAAGTGACTTATTACTGCTCCCCACATGGTTTTCACTTCACAGAGGGGAGTGACCTTTTTTCCCTAGATAGTAGTGGAAGTTATATGACTTACCACTAGGACTCTGAGAAGATAAAATAAATATATTTTTCCCTATTCCTTCCACTAAGTATAAATGAAAACCCTGGAAATTGTATATAAAACAAACCTAAGAAAACTATGAAAGGTGGCATGTGGGGATGACAAGGAGGTTAATGCCCTCAGTTTTCTTTTGCTTCATATTTGCCAAACTTGGAGTTAAAAAAGCAACCTGAAACACCAACAGGTATAGAAAAAAATACCATGACAAAACTCTGCTCTCTCTAGCCAAAGTACAAGAAAAGAAGTGGCCTAGCAATGCAGAAAACTTTTAGACATTTCTACTCTACCCCAGAAAAAACACCACACACACACACACAAATGGGCTCCACCCATGCCAGTAAATGCCAACAGGAGAGCCTAGACTTCCATTCTCAAAAATTGTAAGGAGGGCCTTCCAATCACCTCCACATTTCCATGCCCTTAATCCTCCACTCCAGATCCTTCTGTCGTGTCAGTGAAGATCATCTCCATCCAGAAGCAATGGAAGATCCCTCCCCATCCAAACAGGAAAATAATTTTATTTTAAAAAATATTCAAACATCTTAATTAATAGCATATGTAATTAGTGAACTTAAAACATGACAATAATTCCCAGTTTCTTGGGAAATAAATTATAAAAATAAATAATAGATAGCTATCTGAGAAAAGAAAATATAGCAGCCCTTCAGGAAAAATAAATCAATTAATCTCTCTCTAAATGAATATTTTATTATGTGTTTTGTGAAATATAATTATAATAGTACCATCACTCTGCAAAAAAATGGATTGGACATTATGTAAATTAATATAGGAGAATCAAATACATTTAGCAAAGGTAATATCTTGATCGGAAATACCTGGCCTTTATCTGTTGTATTTCCAACTTGATATTTCTAAGAAGGAAGAGAAAAGTGTTGGGAAAGCCAGATTTTAAAATGGTCTGCACATTTCTCTATGATCTCATACTTATTGTATGCAGATGTGTTAGCTATCTATCATTCTAAGATCTGCACACATTTAAATCATGGCAGTGTTAGTTTTACTACTGTGAATTCAAAAATATCCATTTGAATGCTTCTTATGTCTGTAGGACACATTCTTAGCAAGAAAAGAGGGTATTTTAAAATTAAATGACATATTCGTGGGCCAGCATAATGATTTTTTCCAAATATAATAAAGTCTCTTTGGAATGTCTGTACAAACAGACTGAAATTACTTGAACTATGGGTATCACAAATATTCATATATTCTTATTTACAGAAAAACGCTTAATAATCCATATAAAACATGTGAAAATATTTGTAACATGAGAATTCTTCTTTGTTATATAAATTAATTAAAAATATTAGTTTTCAATGTTATTGACAGTTATTGAATTCATTAATAATATATAAAATGAAATCCCATAGAATTGAGATCTGCTTCTTTAATATTTACATTATTTTTCTAGTTTATACAACTTGTCAGTTTTGAAAAATCATGGCCTTTCCATGTAATCACTTTCCAGCATCTAATAGGCAAGGGGAGCAAAAAACAAAAGTGCTAAATAAAATAATTTTTAATAGAGCACAGTTTCCCATTTTTGAACTTTAAGAAATTAAGACATAAAAAACATAATTTAAAGTATCTGAAAGGTAACATTTTCTCTTCAAGGAACCCAGATTAATTTAAGCCTGAAGTAATTTATTTTTCTAAGCTATAGAACTAGCTTAAAAATCTTAAACAAAGACTTTTATTTTCCAGACATTTAACTAGATGTGCACATGTTGACAAGGGATTTTCCAAACAACATATTATTGTTGTATTCTTACACAAGTTTTTAAAGAAGGAGTGTTCAGAGGAATACATTCATATGCAAAAACCTATATTTTTTCAGAGCAAAAATATCATTTTGATATGAATCAACCGTAATGGAAACATAAGAGCCTCTATGAATGGGCAGATTCTGTGCAATAAATGTCCAGTGTATAAGCATAATCTTGAGGAAATAAATAAATGTAATTTGGGACGCCACTGACCTATTGGCCAACGATAGAACAGAGACTGGGCATTGATTTACAAATATTTTTAAGGTAATTATGCATTAGCTAATTTGTTGCTGCTGTCATAAATATAAGAAAATATAATGGCAATAAATTTTTTAAGGATCACACTGTACAGGAAAGCCAAGAAACTTCTAAATCCTTTAATCATTGAGATGATACAGAAGGCTAAAGAAGTACATTAGTTCAAGAAAGTGATGCATATTTTCATAACTAATAATTCTCATAATTACCTACTAAAGAAAGCTAATAAAAGCTTACCAAAATTAGCTATAAATGGCACATACACAGAGATACACACACAAACACACGCACATACAATAAATACTTAAGGTTTTTAACTCATTTTTCCCCAAAAATATCTTTTTGTAATTTGAAATTCATTAAAAAAAGGATGCACCTGGCCTATCTCTATTTATGTAGTGCATCTTTTTAAATGGTTTCTTACCATATATACCAGTGTTTGACTACAAATAGGTGTGTACTGATTCACATGTATCTGAAGTGATTCTTTCATTGGAAAATGTTTTGAAAATAACCAAAAGTTGAATTCTTTAAGTAATATATGAACAGGAAGTTGTACACTAATTTTCATTGTCAATTTACTTATTTATTCATTTTTATTTAATAGGTAAATACTGATATTGTACTATAATGTGCCCAGTACTGTTCAAATGCTCTACAAATGTTAGTTCACTTCATCTTCACAACAACCCTGTGAGGTATCATAATTATCCCCATTTTAAAGATGAAGAAATTGAGATACAGAGGAGCTTAGTAAATTATCCAAGGTCACACAGCTAATATGTGAACCAGGATCTAACCTAGGCAGTCTGTCTCCAGGGCCCATGATTTATAATAAAAATCCTGTCCTGCCTGAAGGTGACAATTATCATGGATTTTTATGTTTAACATGAATAATATGACTATGTATTTAATTAATTTTATTTAATATGACTAAATACAAATACAGCAAACCCATTATTTGTGGATGGCTGTCCTAAAGAAAACTGTCTTTTTTGTTTTTGTGTGATTATTTTACTATTATCAATCTTTCCCAATGGACCACAAGCACCATGAGGGATGGACTATATTCATCTGTACCTATGATTGTATATTTAGTATATAGTGCAGTATGTGTTGGCTGAATGAATAAACAAGATAATCATTCAATAAATGAAGAAGATAATATTGTATATAATGTATGCCACACATAATACGTTTGGGATTGGATTAATTCTTCTGTATTTTCATATAGCGATTCTTAGGGTAAAACAGTTCTAAAATGTTCTAACAGAAGTATAACTTTAGATGCCAAACTAGTTTCTTGAAGGTGGTGATAAGTTTGGAATGAATGATTTAATCATCTTTATAAAGGACTATATGCCCACATGTGCAAATTTTTGTTAGAAGAAAAGGGGAAGAAAGTAATTGCATTTGGTTATGGAGGTAGAGTGAGCAGTATCTAAAGAAAGAACATTACAAACAAAACCTGTTCACTTTAGATGTAATTAACCTTCTTGTGCCATTTGCATTATTAATGTGATGGAATTATTATACTGTCCTAATGTATCTGAATTCCTATTCATGTTTTCTCCACTAAATAAATAAAAGTGGTTGAGTAGGATGACATTTGCTTTAACTGTTCATTATGGAATTTTTTCTAAAGCTGTGGTAGTCTGTTAAATACAAACTATTAAATGGATGGTATTTTATGAGAGGTTTTGAACCTAATTATACCAAATGTCATCATTTTATTTATTAAAGGGATTTGCAAAATTACTTAGGAAAAAAGATGAATACCTGGATTCTTATGATATTTAAATTATTCTATTAGTTTAAAATAATTTTATAAGGTAAGTTCTATTGATGATACACTTAATTTATATTTATAATCAATTTGAGTTATTTATGGATAATTTGGAATCCTATGGGATATATTCCCATATACAATTTTTTAATTATCTTCTTGAAGTAGATGGTTATGGTAAATAATATAAGTTAAATTAGAATGAAGATATTGCTATTCATTTTCAATTGAGTGTGATACACCTAAAGTTAGACATTTAACAAAACATTTTTCTTAAAATAAACTGAATGTTGAAACACATTTCAACCACTTTTTAAAAATGTGTTCTGTGTTAAATGTTCATTTATTGTTCCATTTTGGGAAATAATTTGGTTTGACTTCCATGGTAGTATCTAAAAGATTTGTATCAGAACTGATGTACATATACGTTCCTATATAGAAAATTATAGATACAGTATTTCCAGAGTTACAAAATCATTATCTGTCTATCTATCTATCTATCTATACCTCTTCAATTAAAAAATGTTACCATCTATTTGTATTATCTCCTCTGGTTTCAGACATGAGTACCATAAATCCAAATGTTTTTCAAATTAGAATTTTAAACACAATTTTTGCAATATAGTTGTATACTTTACTAAAAATATATTGAATCTAGAGCATATGGACTAGACGACAAATTAAAAGTAATGTCACAGTGAAGTAGAGAATCATATCTCTGAAGTATATTTTCGAATATTACCAAGAATTAAAAGAGTTAATTGTAAACAAAAAATATGGGCATTAATCCTGTATCCACATCACATTAAAGAAATCCATAAATACTGTAAAGAAGGGTTGCCTTTAAGTCTTCTGAGATGGTTCCTAACTAACTCTTTGAGTTCCTTTTTCCCCACTGAAAACAGCAAACTTAGATCCTAACATCTGTCTGAAATTGTCAAATCAAATAAAATACAGTGTGTGCTCTAACAAAGGCAGAAGCATACATTTTATAGTGATATTAATGATACAGAACTTTTTTAAAATGAAGAAATTTACTCTATTTTATAAAAAATTTTCTACACATGGCTATTTACATACATATAGAAAACATTACATGTCTAATGTGAATAGGGTTATGTTTTGAGTCTTACAGGGTTTAAGGGAATATCTATTTTAAGAATCTTTATATCACTAAAGTTGTGTTTCTTGAAAAAGACATTAGCCCAACTAAAGTAACCATGTACTTGAATGCAACGTTTATATTATAGAGACGTATTCAGCTGTCTAACCAGTTCTTGCTTTTAATTTGGCTTCTTAAACCTTCAATAAAGGAAGGCACAAGCTGTGTTTGAAAAGGCAATGCTTACACCCCATTCATGTCTCTTTTACCAAGGCTGGCCTCTACATGCTATTGACCAATATAAATGAGATATTTCTTGCACTTAGACAACATTTTATGGACATTTTGTTCTTATTCAAGCTTCCAACTGGTGATTTCATCTCTCATCCTTATGTAGAGCTTACTCTTTGTATATAATTACAGACCATACCTTCCATTTTTTGTAAACACAGGACGTAATGGACCTTTCCCCAATTATTCTTTCTGACCTTGGATGTCATTAATTGAAAGCATAGGTTATAAATATTGTTTTTGTAACTTAGGAAAATACCTCTCCACAAAATTTGGAACTGAATTAATCAAAGAGAAAATCATAGCTTGAGTTTATTTTAGATAATCTGTAAATAGTAAAACCATGAATAATGAGGATCAACTGTGCTTCAATGCTGTTCATTTGTTGTTATTGTAAATATTTTTGTTTTGGGAAGTCATAAGAGTGAAACAGGTATTGACTCATTTTTCACGTTAATCAATAAAAAATTGCTTCCCTTCAAATTGATATATTGAGTCTCTTGTAATATTAGTATCAGTGTATTGCATTTCACGGTATCTGAATTTAACTTCTAAGTTTTAAGGATATAAGTCATGGCCAATACAACAAAGATACATGTTAATAATCACAAATCATTAAATAGTACATATGTTCACATCCCTATTTTCAAGCTAGTCTTGGAGAATGTCTAAACCATGACTTTTTCTTTTGTAAAATTGTACGTTTATTCATGTTGAGCTTTCTACAATTTGAAAAGTGTTAATTAATGTTTATATTTTACTTGAATTTCAAGATTAGTTATTGGTTTGTTTAAAACAAAACAAAACAAAGTAATACAGCTGTCTGATTGCTATAAGCCTATAAGGAGGACATCAGGGTCAACATGTAAGTACAGGGGCATAATCTGTTAATTTATGATCCTTAAGGGACATCAGCCAGTTGAAGTGTTTTAGCTGTAAAATTCCTAGTAATTACTGTAACTATGGGTAAGGGAATGATATGAAGTCTAGCTTTATTACAGCTCTTTCATGGCACTGGAGCAGGATGTCATATGAATCCTGAAAATATTACATTCCAGGACTCTTAAATACATTTGGTTTTACATGATGATGAAACTTTGACTCATTCAATTGTGATGAATCTCATATGTATAAAAACAATTACATACATAAACTAAGATTTAAAACAAACTATGAAGACTGCTCACCTTTTTCGCATTTGGTGGTGGTGGTAAGTATAAGAATGGTTTCAAATAATAAACTAAACTTTAATTATTTTAAGTCTTTATAATGATTTTCTAATAAAGTTAATATCATTTTCATTTATTTTCCATGATTATGTGAGCCAATTGAGCATGGTTACAAAATTTTATATACACTTGCATATTCAATGTTGTTAATTCTTATATGTCATTATTTGACTTATAGATGCTTGATAAATAATATTCTGTGAACCGTGGCAAGTATAAAAAAAAAAACTATAATTCTTTGTGAAAATCACATTTTTATTGAGGGAAAGTCACACTTTGCATGGGCCTATGTAGTACTAATAGCTACATTTAGTTATGATAAAATACATTAAAATAGATGTTTTATATTTATAGTGCAAAAAATGTTCTATAGCCTACTTACAACATGTTCTGCAAAATGAAGTTATATATTAGATTTTGAAAATTGGATGATCTGATGTGGACTTGTTAAAAAGAGGAATCTTAGAATGCATATCCCTTAAATTTTTCTCAGAAAAATAATGCAGTATTTATATAATACATTAAAAGTTAACCAAGAAATAAAAGCAGATCTGCTACTTGCACAAAACATTTAATCTTTATCATTATTAATTAACTCTCAATTTCCAAATGTGTTAATGAACTTCTCAAGTTACCTAGTATGTACTTCAAAAGAAATGTGTATTCATTATTTGGTCGTGATCATGATCATGATCAAGCTTACTGAAGTTATTACTCTATAATACCTTAATGACATTAAAAATTAAGGATCAGAACAATACTTATTCACACTTTGACACATTGCCAAAGTGGTTAATTTACACCCAGGGAGTAATTTACAAATAGTGAGCCTCTAGATGGTTACATATTAAGCTCCCTCAGGTGAATGCTTTCATGCCTGGTGTTAGTCAGCAACACTTTTAAAGACATGACACCTGCTCTATAACAGTTTGCAAAACTAAGGGCAAACACACGCTAATTTATATAATCAATGTTATAATGAACCACAAATAAATTAGAAGATCTGGCAATATCAAATTAGGAAATAAAGACATCATAGAATAGCAATTACATTTTATATATCATTTTAGTGTTCTATATATACATATATTATATACACATATATTTATATATGTATACATCTGAATATACTATAAAATCTTTTTTTAAAGAAGTGATTATACTGTTCATTCCAAGCTAAGAAAATTGAACAAAGGAGGAGTTGTGAGATCTGCACAAGAGCACTTTCTGGGCCTCTGGAGATATATTTTTCTTCCAGATTTCATGTGTATTTGACAAAATCATGAACTTCAAGCCTGCAATGTAATGAGATTATCCAAATCTCCTACCAAATGGCCATCATTCCCATAGGCCCCTCAAAACAGCTACCAAAACACATACAGTGGGATATTCCCCAAATTTAATCTTCTGATATATATGCAATTACCCAGTAGTGTATCTATTTACATTTTACATACATCTCTCCAATTCAGAAAGTCATTTTATTCTTCTTTTCCTTTCCTCTCCTCACATTCAATTGATCCCAAAATGTAACTTCACTCCATGTTACTTATAAGAATTTAAAAAATTATCTTTGTTTTTTAACAAAAACCTTTATCATGTGGCTCTTGCAAAACTGTACAGATCATCACTGTGCCATTTCCCATTCCTGCATGATAGACTCCTTGTGATCTTACCTTTGCCATTTTTCTTACTTTTGCACATTACTGTTCGCTCTCTTTGGACCAGCTAATTGTCATTTCCATCTGCCAAATTCGTGTTTTCCTTTAAAACATTACTTAAATACTTTCCATTCTGCAAAGCCCTCCTTGACACCTTCAAGCTCAATTTATTGCACATTCTCTAGGCTCTCTTAGTACTTAGTATATTACTTAATAGGGATATATTATTCTAAATATCAATTATTTTCCTGCATATTTACCTTTTCTTATTATCTTGAGTGTTCCTTGAAGCAAGTTAACTGTCTTGTTTATTTTTAAGATACCCAAATCCTACAGGACTTCCCTGGCAGTCCAGTGGTTAAGACTCTGCACTTCCAATGAAAGGAGCACGGGTTTGATCCCTGGTCAGGGAAGTAAGACCCCATATGCCGCGCGGCCCAAAAAAAAAATTAAAAAATACCCAAATCTTTGCATTTTTATAGTTTTTTTTAACATCTTTATTGGAGTATAATTGCTTTACAATGGTGTGTTAGTTTCTGCTTTATAACAAAGTGAATCAGCTATACATAAACATATATCCCCATATCTCCTCCCTCTTGCGTCTCCCTCCCACCCTTCCTATCCCACACCTCTAGGTGGTCACAAAGCACCGAGCTGTGCTATGTGGCTGCTTCCCACTAGCTATTTTACATTTGGTAGTGTATATATGTCCATGCCACTCTCTGGTTTTTATTAAATATGTGTTTGAATTAGGGATATTTTGAATCAAAAGTAAAGGACTCAACCTTGTTTTAAAAATGGACAAATTGAGGGACTTGTCTGGTGGTCCAGTTGTAAAGAATCTGCTTCCCAGTGCAGCGGACACGGGTTTGATCTCTGGTGGGGAACTAAGCCCACAGGTCTCAACAAGAGAGCCCATGTGCTGCAAAAAACAAAAGAAAAAAAATGGACAAATTGAATAGGATAGTTCAGTTTGTTACAAGTCGCAGCCCAACTTTTCACTGTCTAGGATTTTATTATGGCAGCACAATACTACAAGATATTGGTCTGGGTAGGCTGCACTATGGTTACAGATATACCATACAGACCCCCAAATTGCAGTGATTTAGCACCACAGAAGATTAGTTCTCACTCAGATAAAGTTAGATGTGGGTCTGCTGAGATTCTTCTCTGTGACTCAGGGTTGAGGCTTCCTCCATTTTGATGCTATCAACTCAGTGTTTGACTTCCCAGATCTCAATGACAAGGTTATTATCCAATTTTATAGATAGCCTTTGACCATTCATTAGTAAGTAGGCAGTTTAGCTTCAGTTCAGATGTTTAAACACTATGTTATACTGCCAACCAAGATAATACATATTAAAAGATTTATATTTCCTGGCACATGGCAGGCTCTTCCCATTTTATCTACCAGACTGAAAGCCCTTTTAATATAGTTGTTTTTATTATTAGTCTTTTTCTTTTCAGTACTTAGCATAAGAACTGGCAAATAGTAGGCAGTCAATAAAATTAGTTTGACGACACTGTCATGGAAGAGCTATGGGATGCTAAATAAATGGGATAGGTCTAGTTTTTTTTTTTTTCCTTTTTATGCTTAGATTTCCTGACCTACTAAAATACACATTAAAACTATTACTTTATAGTGAAATCAGTTGAGCATTACATATTTCATTGCAAATAATTTTAATATATTTTAAACATAGTGAATTATCTTGGTTTTAAACTCTTCTCCATTTTGTGATTGATAAAGTAGTCTCATATTTGAAGTCTGAAATTTTAACTGGGGGAAAAAAATAAAACATGTCTAGAGTCTGCAACTGAGGATTCAAGGAGCATTGTAATTAGAAAAACACTTTTAGAAGGCTGAAAATTAAATTCACATGCACAAACGCACACATGCACACACACACAATGCTTAAGTGTAACTTAAAATGGCTTAGTTCTGCCCAAATTAATGGTCTCAGAAATGCCAACCAATTCAGCTTACATTGCAGACCAGAACTGTCTGGGCACTATATTTAATAATGTAAACTTCTAATTATATAAACCCTGCAGAGATTGTGTAACATTGAAGAAAAGGCAATATTTCCAATTAGATTTTTTGTTGTTACTTTTGTCTCTTTATAATCATATTCTTTTCCATTATGGTTTATCACAGGTATTGAATATAGTTCCCTGTGCTATACAGTAGGACATTGTTTATCAATCCTATATATAATAGTTTACATCTGCTAATCCCACAGTCCCAGTCCTTCCCTCCTCCACACCCCGCCCCCCTTGGCAACCACACATCTGTTCTCTATATCTGTGAGTCTGTTTTTGTTTCTTAGATATATTCATTTGTGTCATATTTTAGATTCCACATATAAGTGATATCATATGGTATTTCTCTTTCTCTTTCTGACTTATTTCATTTAGTATGATAATGTCTAGTTGCATCCATGTTGCTAAAATTTTTCATTATTTTTAATGGCTGAGTAATGTTCATTGTGTGTGTGTGTATATATATATATATATATATATACACACACACATTTATACATATATATGTATATATATTATATCTTCTTTATCCATTTTTCTGTCGATGGACACTTAGGTTGTTTTCGTATCTTGGCTATTGTAAATAGTGCTGCTATGAACATAAGGGTGCATGTATATTTTCAAACTATAGTTTTGTCTGGGTATATGCCCAGGAATGGGATTGCTGGATCATATGGTAGTTCTAGTTTTAGTTTTTTAAGGAGCCTCTATACCAGGGGTCCCCAACCCCTGGGCCACGGACCGGTATCTGTCCACGGCCTATTAGGAACTGAGCCGCACAGCAGGAGGTAAGCCACAAGCGAGTGACGGAAACTTCATCTATCGCTCCCCATCATTCCCCATCATTCACATTACCACCTGAACCATACCCCCGCATCCGTGGAAAAATTGTCTTCCATGAAACTGGTGCCAAAAATGTTGGGGAACGCTGCTCTATACTCTTTTCCATATTGGCTGAACCAATTTACATTCCCACCAACAGCGTAAGAGGGTTACCTTTTCTCCACACCCTCTCCAGTATTTATTATTTGTAGACTTTTTAATAATGGACATTCTGACTAGTGTGAGGGGTACCTAGTTGGTTGTTTTGATTTGCACTTCTCTAATAATTAGCAATGATGAGCATCTTTTAATGTGCCTATGGGTCATCAATATGTCTTCTTTGGAAAAATGTCTGTTTAGGTCTTCTGCTCATTTTTTGATTGGGTTATTTGTTTTTTTGATATTGACCTGTATGAGCTGTTTGTATATTTTGGAAATTAATCCCTTTTTGGTCACATCATTTGCAAATATTTTCTCCCAGTCCATAGGTTGTCTTTGCATTTTGTTTATGGTTTCCTTTGCTGTGCAAAAACTTATGTTTGATTAAGTCCCATTTGTTTATTTTTTGCTTTTATTTCTATCGCCTTGGGAGACTGACCTAAGAAAACATTGGTATGATTTATGTCAGAGAATGTTTTGCCTATGTTCTCTTCTAGGAATTTTATGGTATCTTGTCTTTATTTAAGTCTTTAAGCCATTTTGAGTTTATTTTTGCGTATGGTTTGAGTGTGTGTTCTAGCTTCATTGATTTACATGTGGCTGCCCAACTTTCCCAACACCACTTGCTGAAGAGACTGTCTTTGCCCCATTATATATTCTTGCCTCCTTTGTTGAAGATTAATTGTCCAAGGGTGTGTGGGTTTATTTTTGGACTCTCTATTCCATTCCATTGATCCATGTGTCTGTTTTTGTGCCAGTACCATGCTGTTTTGATAGATGTAGCTTTATAGTATTGTCCTAAGTCTGGGAGGATTATGCCTCCTGCTTTTTTTTTCCCTCAGATTGCTTTGGATATTCTGGGTCTTCTATGGTTCCATTTAAAATTTAGGATGATTTGTTTTAGTTCTGTGGAAAATGTCATGGGTATTTTGATAGGTATTGCATTAAATCTGTAGGTTGCTTTGGGTAGTATAGCCATTTTAGCAATATTAATTTTTCCAATCCAAGAACATGAGATATCTTTCCATTTCTTTGAATCATCTGCAATTCCCTTTATTAATGTTTTGTAGTTCTCAGCATATAAGTCTTTCACCTACTTGGTGAGGTTTATTCCTAAGTATTTTTAATGAGATTTTAAAAGGAATTGGTTGTTTACATTCCCATTCTAATATTTCATTGTTAGTGTCAAGAAATGCAACCAATTTCTGTATGTTAATCTTGTATCCTTCTACCTTGCTGAATTCGTTTATCAGTTCTAATAGTTTTGTGTGAAGTCTTTAGGGTTTTCTATATATAGTATCATGTTATCTGTGTATAATGACAATTTTACCTCTTCCCTACCAATTTGAATACATTGTATTTCTTTTCCTTGTCTGATTGCTGTGGCTAAGACTTCCAAAACTATGCTTGTCTGATTGCTGTGGCTAAGACTTCCAAAACTATGCTGGGCATCTTTGTCTTGTTCCAGATTTTAGTGGAAAAGTTTTCAGCTCTTTACTGTTGAGTATTGTACTTGCTGTGGGTTTGCCATAAATAGCTTTATTATGTTGAGATATGTTCCCTCTCTACCCACTTTCATAAGGATATGAAATACCCACTACTCTATTGGAGAAACCTTCCCAATAGAGTACAACAGAATGAGAATCTGAAATCACTTCCAATATCTCCTACTAGATATTGCCTGTTATATCAAGTAGTTAAGTGGTAAAACTTTTAACTGACAACTAGTTTAACTGTGGATGACTTCTGATTTTGTTTTTAATCCTGTAGTTTGTGTTTAAACAATTCAAAAGTATGTTCCTGATTTTGAGATACTAAATGGTGTTGCACACTTGTCACTTTATTGAATTTGTACAGGAGTCCCATGGAGTTTATAAAGTGTACCCTTGTATAGCTTCAGCTGCTAGAATTAAAATTGATCTGTTATCAAAAAAATATATGCTTTTACAGCTTACCTTGTGTATATGTAAATATAAGTATTTAATTCTCACTGTTCACTTTTAACTGACAAATTTTAAAAAAGTGAGGGCTTACCTGGTTGCGCAGTGGTTGAGAGTCCGCCGATGCAGGGGACACGGGTTCATGCCCTGGTCCAGGAAGATCCCACATGCCACAGAGCGGCTAGGTCCATGAGCCATGGCCGCTGTGCCTGCGCGTCCGGAGCCTGTGCTCTGCAATGGGAGAGGCCACAACAGTGAGAGGCCCGTGTACCTCAAAAAAAAAAAAAAGTGAAAACTACAGAAACTGTTGTAGAACCTTACATGCTATTCTTCTCCTGGTTGTACCCACCTTTGGCCAGTCACATAGCTACTCAAATTATTAGAGCCTTAATTGAAGATATTTGTTTGTCTTCTATAGCTGACAAAAATGACCGTATCTTCATGCCACGAGCCTACATGAATAAGAAGATGTACAATTCTTTGAGACACTGTCAAGAATTTGCATATACACTCAAAACAGAAAGAAGAAAAGATACTGAAATAGAAATTTACATTGGATTCTATTTAAAAGTTTTCTTTCCATTTTAAACATGAAATTTCAGGGCTGTATAATAAAGTAATTTTTTATAATTTACTTAAGTCGTGACTAACTATAGGTTGCCAGATATGCAGTTTCCTATGTAGAAAAAAATTGAGAAAGAGATAAAAGACTTTTATTGTAGGGAAAGGAAATTTACAGAATTATAGGCAAAATATTATTACTCAATTCAAAGTTGAAATAAAGACAATCTTTGAAATTGATTGTCATTGCAAACAGTAAGAAAATACAACCCATACTTTTGAAATCATTCTTAAATTCTGATTTCATATGAATATATATGAAAGTAATAAACATATATGTGAACTTTTCAGTAGTAATGAACTTGATTTGCCCTATGTAAAGTTTATCTGCAGATACATAGATCAGTGAGTTAATATATAAAAGTCTAGATTTAGAATTTTTAATAGAACTTTGGGATCTTTATTTCCTTTTCAGTATATTTATTATATAAGCTTTCTGTGCATAATTGAAAACTAAATTATTTTATGGTGAAACTTGACATCTAAGAATCTGGCTCCTAGATTGGAAGAACATTAAAATGTTCACTAGTACAAAAGAAAAAAAATCAGTTTTTCTTTGGTATTTCACCATGAGGCTGTTTTTGGCATTTTGGTTTGGTTTGGTTTGGTTTGGTTTTTTAATCCACTGAAAACTTGACTTTTTGCAGAATGTGGCTCAAATAAGATTTTGTAGACCAAGGCTTCCTTGCCAAAAAAGAATTAATATCCTAGTCTGGTTTTAGAATCAAAGTAAAGGAGTCATATCTTTGACCTCATACTGTGGAAGAGTATTTAATTTTGTCTTACACCTGTTTGAGAGATGTAATAATAACAATGACACCAAGGGGATCCACTCAACCATTAAAAGACCAATGAACACAGCAACGAGAAAGATAATAAAGACAGTTTCATGTATAAAGAAGAATTTATTGGTTTTCTAAGTTGGGATCTGGGCCAGAAATGAAAACACTAAAGACTAGCTAGGGGCAGCAACTGTGATTTAATATATTCCTGGCAGAACACACATAAGAGAATACTCAGATGCAATTACAGGAGATGTCACCTCTTATGAATTATAGTTTGCAGAATCCATTTGTAAAGCACTACTGAGAATTTCTTTTTCTCATAAAAATAATGTTTCTGTTTGACACTGTCATAAGGAACAAGTAAACATTAAGTAAAGATTAGGAATCATAAAAAATTAACCTTTGATGGCAAGACAATTTTTGAAATTTCAAACTTTGCTCACGTTATTTATGTTTTCATCTGGAGAAGAATGGAGGAATGATTGTGGAAAAGAAATAATTTTTTTCTGAGAAATTAGTAACAGCATTTCCATCAAAGATGTGGGCAGTTTATTCAACAGCATATTTGATATATTTCAAATTCATTATAAACTATTTAGCTAATCTATTAATTAATTAACTAGTTAGACTGAAGTCTGAGTCTATACATGCAGAGCAAGGGAGGAATGTAGGTAATTTAAATGTGTGTTCTTTGGTTAAAACTTAAGTACTTTCACCTGACTAACCAGATTATTGACTTTACACTATTTCTATATTGAACAGTTGGGCTGTTTTTTTTTTAAGGAGGAAATCTAGTCAAGAAATTAGGGACACAATGGTGATCAAAAACATATTCAAATCCTGGAAAAGCATAAAGTTATAGAGAAATTTCAGTCCAATATGCAAATTTGTGAAGGGATTTCTTGGAAGCAAAAAATTGAATGAATAGTAAATAGTAAAAATATAAGAATATTGTGTTTATAACTCATGTTTTTGGTTACTCAAATTATACAAAGTTAAGCAAAATGATATAATGTTATGAGAAACTAACCTCTTTCACATACTTTGATAGACGGGTAGAAATATTTTAATAAATTTCCCAGCAAAATATATGTAATCCCAACTAAGTAGATAATAATTAAATTTAGTTTATCAAAATGATAATGAAACTCTTTCTGAAATGCAACTAATTCTCAGCAGTTTCCTGAGTATTTAACACTAAGGGATTTATTGTAAATGATATTTATTATTAATTATATTAATATATGCCTTAGCTCAGGCTGCCATAAAAAAAAAGTACCATAGATTAGATGGCTTAAACAACAGAAATTTGTTTCTCTCAGTTCTGGAAAGTATACATCTGAGATCAGGGTGCCTGCATGGAAGGTTTTTGGTGAGAGTTCTTTTGGCTTGCACATGGCAGAGAGAGAGAGAGAGAGAGCAAGCTCTCTGGTATCTCCTATAAGGACACTAGTCCCACCATAAGGACTCCACTGTCATGATCTCATATAACCTTAATTACCTCCCAAAGGCTCCATCTCCAAGTACCATCACCTTGTGGGTCAGTGGGGCGTAGGGCTTTAATATATGAATTTTGGTTAAACACAATTATTCAGTCCATAACAGTAGAAATGCACCCGTTTAAGCAAATAGAATATTGAAAAAAGAGTCATTTACCTAATCTGTTCTTTGTCCACTTGCTAATAAGAGTCATTGAAATAACCCACTAGTTCATAGACAGAACTTTGTACTATAGTTGATCTGCAATGGAGAGGTCAGGGAGAGGCAAGTGCAAGGATAAGTGCGATTTTTCTCAAAGGAAGAAATGACATTTGGTTGGCTCCAATATAAAAATATGTATTTTTAAGCAGAAAACTGACTTCATAAAACAACATATTAGACATTTGCTATTCATTATAAAAATAATTTCCCAGTATTAAAAACATACTTTCCTTAGTATAAAATAGAAGTATACTCTTACTGGTATTGATAACATTTTATTTAAATAAAATAATCTCATCAGCAAATCCCATGAGTACACACCTTATAACAGGATTAAACCATAATTGTGAAAGAGATAATGCCAGTTTTGTTTTGAGCAGAAAAAATTATAAACCTGTTACATAATTAGTATTTTATTAACGGTAATTCAGATTTTTGTCTAATCATTAGAAAGGCATTTGCTTTAAACATTTACATAACAAATGCTTCAACTTTAGACCAGTACTGTCCATTAGAAAAGTAATGAAACCTCATATATAATTTTAAATTCTCTAAATATCATATTTTTAAAAGGCAATGAAGAAGGTGAAATTTTAATAATACATTTTTTTTTTTTTTTTTTTTTGTGGTACGGAGGCCTCTCACTGTTGTGGCCTCTACCGTTGTGGAGCACAGGCTCCGGACACGCAGGCTCAGCGGCCATGGCTCACTGGCCCAACCGCTCCGCGGCATGTGGGATCTTCCCGGACCGGGACACGAACTCGTGTCCCCTGCATCGGCAGGCGGGCTCTCAACCACTGCACCACCAGGGAAGCCCAATAATACATTTTATCTAAACCAATATTTCTAAAATATTATTTCATCATTAAATCAAAGATTATGGAGATTTTTTTCATACTGTCTTCAAAATACAGTGTTTGTTTTACATTTATAGCATTTCATCAGACTAGCCACATTTCAAATGCTTAATAGCCACATTTGACTACTGGCTACTGTATTAAATAATACTGCTCTAGACTTTCCATTTAAAGGAGATTACATAGATAGATGATAGATGACAGATAGATAATAGATAGATAGATATATTCACATAGATTACAGACTGGAGTGAAAATAGTCAAATCTCAACTAAATACAGCATTTTCCTCAGATTTAATAATATAAAATAAAAGTCACAAAATTGAACTTACATGGAAAATGTGGAGAAAACAAGTTCTGAAAAGAAAAATCATAGGATACTATGGTCATATATTGTTTTGTGTGACTACCCACCAAGCTGTACAAATAGATTCTAAAATTAGTACCAGATGCTGTTACCCCATTGTAAGGAGTGAGTTCATCCAAGAACCTTACTTGGCAGGTTTTGGGAGTTGAGCCTTCAGAGAGAATTTCGTTGCATTACACTAAACACACTGATATGGATGCCTCTAAAGGTAGAACATACTCAAAATCCATTAGGCAGAGCAAAACATTAGGAAATTATGTTAATTATGGAAAAACCTAGTGGGATTTGTCAGAAGATTGGGCAAAGAGTGGGTAAATTGAATGTTTATCTGTTCCAGTCATGAAAGAAAGTTATATTGTGCCTAGTTGCATAATTCCTGTCTAATGTTGAAAATACTTTATGGTAAATATGACTGAGATGTTAAGTAGTGATATAGAAAGGAATGCAATGCTTTAGATATTTTTGCTTTGAGCTTTCTCCTTTATAGTTTGCAAAAGCTATATGTCTCTAAACATACTGTTTTTTATTATTCAGCATATTTGTCATATTTCTTTCTTTTATGTTTGTAAATTCTTTGCAATCAATATAGATAATTCTTGTACTTGCTTTCTAGCTCATAACTGATTGCTGCCTGTTTTAGATTAGCCCCAAATACAGAGGCCATATGCCATGTAATCCTATTGACTGACTATTGGTGATTAACTCAGAGGTGGGTGGTTATCTTAGCAAATGGGCCATATGTAAAATTTTAAAAATACATATTTAATATTTACCAGTAGCACAAACAGAAATGAAATGTCACTGGATCTGAACTTCATTTCTGCAGATTTTGGAGAGAAGGTCCATGAATTTCTACTACTGAGTTCCTTTGGAGGGAACTGGTTTCATCACATCCTTAGCTATGATAATTCAGCTATTTCTTATAATATGCCTGATACCTCAGAGCCTACCAATAATTTGCTTCATTAATTTAACTACCCAGAATACATTTCTGTTATCTGCACTTACAATAAGTTTATCTAACTCATAAATTAAGACCAGTTGTATTAGCCAGGCTTCCACTGTTGTATCAAGCCAGATGCTTCAGGATGGTGAGGGAACATCAGGATTATTAGAAAATAGAACAAAAACTACAAGAAACGAATGAATTTAGAATTAGCTATTGGGTCTATGTGGGCAAAAAACAATGTGCTTCCCCTCCCAGTTACAAGATGGGACTCTTTTTATCAGTAAGGATACAGCAAATCACCTTGAAGCATGCACAATGAGGGGCTAACTAAAAAGAGAAAAATGGTATGGATGAACTTATTTGCAAAGCAGAAATACAGTCACAATGTAGAAAACAAACTCATGGTTACAACAGGGGCAAAGGGAGGGGTGGGATGAATTGGGAGATTGGGATTGACATATATACACTACTATATATAAAATAGATAACTGATGAGAACCTACTGTACAGCACAGGGAACTCTACTCAGTGCTCTGTGGTGACCTAAATGGGAAGGAAATCTAAAAAAGAGTGGATATATGTATATGTATAACTGATTCACTTTGCTGTACAGCAGAAACTAACCCAACATTGTAAAGAAACTATACTCCAATAAAACTTAATTAAAAAATAAGAAGACAGCAGCTTTTGGAGGTAGAGTGCTATGGACTGAATTGTTCCTTCCACAAATTTATATGTTGAGGTTTTAACCCCCAATGTGACTATATTTGGAGACAGGTTTTTTAGGAAGATTAGGGCAGGATCCTAATCTGATAGGATTTATGAGTTTATAAGAAGAGGAAGAGAGAGATTGCTCCCTCTCTCCATGCACAGGCACCAGAGAAAGGTCAAATGAACACACAGTAAGAAGGCAGTCATTTACAAGCCAGAAAGAGAGCTCCCACCACAAACCAAATCATGCTGGTACCTTGATCTCAGGCTTGCAGTTCCAGAAACTGTGAGAATTTTTTTTTTTCATTTAAGCCATTTTATGACATTTCGTTATGGCAGCCCAAGTAGACTAAGACATGAAGTAGGATCAAAAGGCTCTGATACAAAGAAAGTGTAGACTTCTGACTGAGCAAAGCTGTGTTAATGTGAGAAATGAATAATAGAAGACAGATAAAGACTTTACTTCATTACAGGTGACCACTGAGGACTAAAAATATGCCCCAACAAAGAAAGATAGTGTAATATCTTATCATAGCATATTTTTAGTTCCACTGATAATCAGACTTACTGTGTACTTCTTTTGGTCTTTTCACGGTAAGGTAAATGACTCTTAATATGTAAATCCCAAGAAGTATGCTAAGTGACGTTAACTTTCCATAGACTTCATTGCAGAATTTTTTGGTACTGGCTGGTCTCCAGCTCCTAGGCAAAGACTGAATAAGTGTGCTAACCAGTAGTCTGTAAAAGTTTATTTGCCTTACTGCTTTCTAAAATTCTTTTTCACAGAATATCATTTCCATAACCAGAAGATACTATATTGAGAGACCATAAATAAGCAAGGGTCATTTTGATTCTGGACCAAAAACAAGTACTCTGGGCTAATCCCATGACAGATTAAATATAACTAGAGGAATTTTAAATATAGCAATTCTCACAATGAGTGATAAAAGCTACTTGCTGAATTTTAACAGCAGAGAATAGGAAAGAAAAAAAAACCCACAGTGATGTAGAATGGGGGTAGATTAGGAAGATTTATAGTGGATATTCTTTGGTAAGAACCAGAAATATGTAATATTTAGAAATATAGACATAGTTTAATATCAGTATAACAATATAGCTAACTAAATAGTATGTTGTCAAAATATTTAATTGCTGTATAACAATCCTTGTTTGATAACATTTCCACTCTTATTCATAAAATAATTCTCAGTTGTCCTTCTATTACAACCCTTTTCTTACCCTACTTACATTTTCAAAGTGCATCTAACTCACGTTTCAAAAAATTCTAAGCTAGATTATATGCCAAGAGTTAGAAGCTGTCACTATCAATAAAGATAGAATATTGCTTAAGTCAATGTCCATTTTTATGATGATAGAAAATAAAATATGCGGAAGTGGTAGAATTAATGGGCCATTGAAAATTATTTACAAAGGAAATAAATCCACTAAGAGATGTTAAATACATAATTTTAAAGAACACCTGAAATGTGGAAGTTTGGAGACAGATATAAAGAAAAATAATCAAGACTCTGAATTAAGTCCACAATAAGTTAAGAACCTAAAGGAATGGATGTATAATTAATAAATTGCTGTATATGTACCCACAATTTATTTTTATACTAGATTTATTTTATTTCATAAAAATATTATTTCTACTATTGTAAGATACTTCAATTCTTTAACAGAGTTGTATGTCTCTTCTGAAATTTATTTTATTCCTATGTGAATATGAATTTTAACTTTTAGAATTTTCTGGTAATCAAATACATTAAAATATTTTCAAGGGTTTTATTGCTTTAAATGGTTATTTGGGATTGAGAATAAAACTTGAGTAAGTATACTGTTTATTCTTTATTCCTAAAATTTACAGTGGTGGTTGGTGGTGGGGATTCATTGTCTAAGAGTCTGATGGTGGGCCAATCATCTAGAGTTATAAAAACCTGAATCTACAACTGATAACTTGTCTAAATCTCTTTTCCTCTTTTAGTTAGGGAAAATTTATGAATTTCAGTTTTGCCAGCCCTATCTGAGAAGGAAATAATAATAGAAGTAAAAGAACATTGAGTCAGAAAATGAATAACATGTAGATGATTTTTTTAAAAAAGGAAAGCATAAGACAGGCAGATGTAGAAGCAAACACAATGGACAGGAATGTCCATGGTACATTCTAGATGGCAGTGAGCAAACTGCCCAGACCAGCACAAAGGGCACATAAAGTTGAACTGTAGAAGGTCTTGAAATACTAGGCAAACAACATTCATTTTTATCCTATGAGCACTGGCAAATTATTAAAAATTGGGGCACAGAGCTAAGGAAATAAAAGATTTAAGTTTAATTTTTTTTAATTACAACTATTATCTCAGGGACTAATTTTTCCTACATTGCTGTTCTCCAATTTCTCTGCCAACATTTGTATGGACTGGAACAAGGAGAAATGGACGGAGTAGAGACTAATTAAAAAGTCATTGCCCCAGTCCTGGTTGAGGAATTTGAAAAGCAAAACAACAGGGATTGGTATGGATAATTTGGATAGGAGGAAATCTCTCCAGAATGGGACTTGGATTTTATTTAGATGTAATACCTCAGTGACCACTTTGGATTGAAAGGCTTTACCTAAAAATGCAACAAGATTTTTATGCAAAGTAATTGGTATGGAAGAGATCAATGCCACTGAAGACCATGAGTGAGGAGTCTCCTATGGCAAGAATAGTCAGAGGTTAGAACCACCGTGGTAAAGTCTACAATTTAGCCATACACTATTTGTTCTGTTGTTTTACACTGTAATACCTCTCTGTATTCTCAAAATAACTAGCACACATTTTGGAACAGTGCAATCCTCAAGGAGATGTTCAACAGTGTGAAATCATATTTAAAAGGGTTGGGAAGAGGGGCACAATATAAAATATCCAGGATTAAAAACTCTATAGAGGCAAGAAATCTTAATCTGAGATGATTTGGACATATATAGATCCTCAGGAATCCTTAAAGAACCTGAAAGATGGGTGTGGGTTCAAAAAGCTTTAAATATGAACTGACCCCAGTACTTCAGAGAGCACTACAAACATTCTGACACTTGACCTTGGGGTTTAAGTGGTATCTTAGTCCTAGATGGCAGAAAATGGATAATAAAAATAATAATAAACTGAATAATACGAAATGCTTGTGGAAAGTCAAGGACAAATGGCCTAACAACATTCTACAGGAGTTAAAATGAAGGAAAGAGATAGATATCCTATAAACCTGAAGTTTAAGTAAAGAAATGTGCTTAAGGGGGACAGTATAGGAAACCCAATACTCTGAGATGGGAGGGCAGGATGGTAATAAGAGTATGGAGACATCTAATGCATTTTATAATGAATACAAATAATAGTATTGTAGTATAATTGCAGTATGTAGTATATTGTAACATGTATGTAATGTGATTTTATGTAATGTGGTAAATATTGCTATATCACAATCATATTATGATGTATGAATGTATCAAAGTAACTCACTGTACAACTTAAACTTATACAATGTAACATGTCAAATTTATTCAATTAAAAAAAAAAACAGGGGGCTTCTCTGGTGGCGCAGTGGTTGGGAGTCCGCCTGCCGATGCAAGGGACGCGGGTTCGTGCCCCGGGTCCGGGAGGATCCCATATGCCGCGGAGCGGCTGGGCCCGTGAGCCATAGCTGCTGAGCCTACGCGTCCGGAGCCTGTGCTCTGTAACGGGAGAGGCCACAGCAGTGAGAGGCCCGCGTACAGCAAAAACAAAAAAAATACTTCTAAATAATGAATACAAATAACCTTAATTCCCATGAGCAATGTCATATAAAATGTATATTTTACATTCCTTATTAAAATATGACCTATTAAAATTAACTTAGGTTCTATTAATAGTTTAAGCCTTTTTTCCTAAAATGCCAAAAACCTTTTTCCTACAGTGTATTTAGCAGTGTAAATATTTTAATATTTGAATAGCACAGTATTTTATTTTTTTATTTTAATTTTTTCAACATCTTTATTGGAGTATAATTGCTTTACAATGGTGTGTTAGCTTCTGCTGTATAACAAAGTGAATCAGCTATACATATACATATATCCCCATATCCCCTCCCTCTTGTGTCTCCCTCCTACCCTCCCTATCCTACCCCTCTAGGTGATCACAAAGCACCGAGCTAATCTCCCTGTAGCACAGTATTTTAAATTGCTGAAATATATGTTACTTAAAATTCAGTATATGTTACTTAAAATTCACAAATCATGCAAATGTTCCTTACAAAGGGAGGGCTTTCCTTCCTTCTGTAGAGAACAAAATGGAAAAAGATGGAGAAAAGATCTTAGAACTAACTAAACTATAAATATAGTAGTAGTACTACTCCTACTAATAAAAATAATAACAGAAAAGTGACTTTTTGACTGCTTACTGTTTTCTGGTGCTCTCTATTTTCAAGTTTATATAACAAAATAACTGTAGGTTGTAGGCCCTATTTTATCATATTGGTAAGGAAATTAAATCTTAAAAGATTAAAAAATGTGTTGAACTCATATCTCAGTGAGTCCAGCATTCTAACTTTGAACTTCAATACCACCTTGTTTTAAATAATATTTATTTATGTAGAGCTTTTTGGTTTGCAAATCACTTGCAATAAATTGCTTGAACATCACAACATAATCTTGAGCATATACAAGAAGTATAATTATTTTTGTTTTACAAATGAGAAGCTTTAGTCCCAAAGAAATATTACACATCCTCTTTTTTGCAAAAATGCATGCCTTGTAAGTGGTACAGCCACTAATGTAAAACCCTATATACTGACTGTTTTGTTAGAATAATATTTTCAAAAGCATTTTTAAAATATAATAATCCACGATTTAGATTCCTAGGCTTCATATATTTTTTGTAGGGGTTCCTATGAACAGTTGAAATCAAATATTTATCTTAATATTTTTTGTAGAGTTTAGAATATGTAAAACTGAAGTGGGGTATGAAAAAAGAAACTTAAAGTTGAGACTTTTTAGCATAACCGTCAATCTCAGCGCCTGATGCCCTATTGGTAAATGCATTTACTTAATTTTTTGAACATCTCTGATGTTGCTATATTTATGCTGTCATGTAAATGACAATCACGTTCATTTCATATTTTAAGATAATTTTGTTGATTTTAATCAGCTTTATTGAGGTAGAATTTTATACATTATAAGTAACTAATTTTAAATGTGCAACTTGATAAGTTTTGAAAACTGTATACAGTCATGTAACCACCACCATTATCATTATATAGAGTGCTTTTTACCATAAAATATTCCTTCCGACTCTTTGCAATCAAAATATTTCCCCGACCCTTCCTTGACTACCAGCCTCTGAACACCACTGATCTGTTTTATGTCCCTTTAGTTTTGCCTTTATTAAAATAACATGTAAATGAAATCAAAGATTACATACTGTTTTGTGTTTGGTGTCTTTGACTTAGCACATGCTTTTGAGATTCATCTATTTTGCATGTTATCAGTCCATTTCTCTTTATTGCTTCATAATGGTCCATTATATCCATTATATGGCTATACCAAAATAATGTTAACCTATTCACCAAATGATGAACATGCACGTGTTTCTGATCTTTAGGTTTAACATAAAAAGTCTATAAACATCAGCCTATAATTTTTTTATGAACATACATTTTCATTTCCCTTAATAGATACCTAAAAATGGGTTTGCTAGGACATATGTTAAATGATTATTTAACCTTATTATAAACTGCAAACCTCTTTTCCAAAGGGGATTTTACATTCCCACCAGAAATATACATATATATATATATATATATATACACATTTATATGTGTGTGTGTGTGTATATATATATATATATAAAATATATATATACCAGTTGCTTCCAGTCCTTACCAATATTATTTATTGTCAGCCTTTTAAATTTTAGCTTTTCTAGATGTTGCATAGCCATACTTCTGTGGTTTTAATTTGCCTCATTTTATATACTTTGTAGCCAACCATTCATCTTCTTCAGTGAAGTGTTTATTCAAATTCTTTGTCCATATTTTTTGGAAGGAGGAGTCAAGTTGTTTTCTTTTTATTGAATTGTGAGTTCTTTTTGTTTGTACGAGTTCTTTATGTATTCTGAATAAAACCCATTATCTGATATATGTTTTGCAAATATTTTCCTCACAGCAAGTGGCTTGACAGTTTATTTCAACAATAGTGTTTTTAGAAGAATATTGTTTTATGAAGTGCAATTTACCATTTTGGATGGGTTATTTTTTTTTCTGTTTTGTCAGTGAAAGTTTGGCTTGCATAATTTATTAATAGTATTCTTTTTCCTCTGAACATAATATTAGTTTTCCTTTACTGCTTTTAAGAATTTCTCTTCAACTGACTGGTTTACAGCAATTTGATTGCGATGAACCTTGGGCTTTTTTATTTTTTTACCATTTTTCTTCTGCTTGTGGTTCATTTAGTTTCAAAAAGTTGTGGCTCTAGTTTTCAGCAAATATGGATAGTTTGGACTATTATTTCTTCAAATACTGTTTTTCCTCTTTCTTACCTATTTCTGGAACACCATTTACATATATTTAAAGTTACGTGATATTTTCCCAAAGGCCATTGATACTCTGTTATTTTTAAACTTGTTTTCCCTCTGTGCTTTATTTTGATAAGTTTCTTTTTCTCTATCTTCAAATATGCCAATCTTGTTTTCTGCACTGTCTAATCTGCTTTTTTTTTATATTGGATATTTATCTCTGAATATCTCATTTGTGTCCTTCTATACCTTCCTTTTCTTCCTTTAGCCTACTTATGTTCTCCTCTACTTTATTGAGCATGTGGAACATATTTATAATAGCTATTTTAACATCCTTGTATGGTATTTCCATCATTTCTGTCATTCCTAGGTATGTTTCTATTGACTAATTTTTCTCCTGGCTGTGGGCCATACTTCCTGTTTTGTTGCATGCCAGGTAATTTTGCTTTGGATTACATATATTGTGAATTTTACTTTTTTGGGTGCTGTATTTTGTATTCCTTGCACAGTACTGAATTATATTTCTTTCTTGCAGTTAGGTTACCTTGAATAAGTATAAGAATAAGAAGACATTTCCATCCTTGAAATCTTAGGATTCTACCCAGTGACATATGTATTAGAAGGTATTTCCACTCTTGCTGGATACATGAACATTCTCCAGCCCTACTTGAGATCCTAGAATTGTTCTTTTCGTTCCTTTTGAGAGTCTTTCTCTAAACTGGGTTATGTTCCTTTCACACATGTACAAATCAGTAGTGATGAGACTTACTGCATATTTCTGGAGACCTCTCTCTAGGCAGCTTCCTTCTCTTTGGTACCCTGTCTGACAAATAGCTCTTTTGACTTTTCTTACTGTTTGACTAAGACTTCTTAACCCATAAAGTCCTTTAAACTCTGTTTGGGTTCCCCTCCCTGCACTGTACCTTAGAAAAGACCTTCTAGTCAATAAGCTATTGCGATTTTAGGGCTCATCTCATTTGTTTTCTTGTTTTCAGGAACTATAGTTTTGAACTACTTTTGTCTAGTACTAATAGTTATTGTCTTATGTGTTATACATAGTTTTCTAGTTTTTTAAGACAGAAGGAAAATCTAGTTGTGTGCTAAACCTTGGCCATAAGTGGAAGTTTCCATAATTTGATTTTAAGTAAGTTTGAGTAAAAGATGAGCCACTGATGTCTAGGAATTCCTCAGTAGGACTTCTGGAGCCATGTCATAGTAATGCTATCAACTGATTGGTAAGTGACCCAAGTAATAGAATTCCATATTAAAATGTTTAGCAATGTTTGCAATACTTAAATACCCAATGATGATATTTTTTAGACTATGCTAGTCCTTATGAAATTATTTGTAAATTTGTTGTTACTTTCAAAAATGTTAAGACCTCAAATCTGATCAAATGTTTTAGTATATTATTCATTTATAAACTTAAAAAAATCCAGCATAGCCATGATGAAAATAGTCTATTAGTGATGAAACTTTGAGTGGTATGTGGCTTTAAGCTAAAACTTATCCAGAGGTTTAATTGCATCACCATGGGCCTCAGCTATCCCTCCTCTCATTTTTTTGTTTCCTTTATTTTAACTTCATTCTCAGGCAAACTATCCCATTAAGTGACAGAAAAATTTTTGAATACCCCAGGTTATCAAGGCTCTGGAAAAGCAGAGCCTCACTTTCTTGATGGTTCTAGGGAAAATTTCAAGACTTCCTCTCATTGGACCATCGAATACCTAGTCACTGTAGACAGTGTAACAAGCTGCTCTTATTTTTTAGGTCTGGTCTGGCCTTATGCATAGAGCTAAGAGTTGGGTAAGCCCTATGAAAACCATATGAAATGAGTGAGAAAATAGTCAATTCAATTAAAAAAATAGAATTCTGTTTGCATAAGTGGAATTGATGCTGGGCAGACAAAAATGCATCAGATATTTACTAAGCATACTGATAAGTATTATCAATTAATTTTCAGTAGATTTCATTCCATGTAAAATATTAAATATATCAATTTACACTATACCCCATGTTAAATGTAAATAGTTTCTTCAACAACATGGATAATCTTCAGTGATGTTGTATCATTTACCCAGAGGATAAAATACCAGCAGTGCTGAATTTCATGTAAGGTTATTCACAGCCTGGCCTCGGCTACTTTTCTGTCTTTGTCCACTGTCGCTTTCACAAATCTGCACTTCTTAAACATATTTTCACCTTATTCTGCAATCAAATTTTATTCATCTCTAAGGTTTCAGAAACTTCTCACTAGCCTGGAACTTTCTTTAAGATATAAGCATCATCTTAATAAGAAGAGTCTAGTAAATAGGTGACTGATATGATAGGAATCCTTACATTTCTATTTCTATTTGAATTTATTCAGAGTCTTTGTCTATGCCTATAACAAGTGTGTAAAAGAAAATATGTTTTTATTTGATTTAAGAAACTAATCTAGCTGAGTTCAGTAATAGATGATTGTACCTAATATATAGTGGAATCATGGAAAGAAAAGACAGGAAGGGAAAAATCAATCAGAAGAGCATTTGAAGCAGCAGAAATTGTAGGTTTAAAGGCATGGAGGTGTTAGTGATTCTGACAATAAATACTTTAGAATGTTTAGTGTTTGGAAACTTTAAGGAGATGAGACTAAGGAACAAAAAGACTAGAACTTGAGAGCACTTTAGTTCATGCAAAATTCAGTGTTTATTCTGTAGATGTGAATGTTATTGAAATTTACTTATTTTATAAACACTATATTAAAAAAACACTCAATTATAAGGAACTATAAATACTATAACACCTCCCTAAGAGAATGAAATAACATTATAAATAAAAATGAAGCAACTTCTAGAAGAAGATATCCTTTCCAAAATATAGATCTTAATTAACACCTTACGAAGCAGTCTCTACACATGAAAATTGAGGGAATATATCCAACATTAGCTATAAACACATTACATTTTTATAATTATAGCTAGTTTTCTTTCAAGCCCAGCAATTAACTCAAATGAAATTCAAGCATACTTGACTTTTGTGAATTATATGCTACAATAATTCTAGATACACCCTAGATGAAAGGTCAAGTATGTGCTGATTGTATTTTGGAAAACCAGTCAAATGTATGATTGAAAGGTTACCGAACTAAGAAAATGATGAAATATCTAATAATTTAACCAATGATTTGCCTACATTTACATTATTAGATGAATTCTAGCACATAATTTAGAAGCACATTGAGATCATGGGATTTAATAAACCAAAATAATCTAGTATCAGATTTTTTTAATATAAAAGTGAGACTCAGATTATACCTAAAAGGCTTGGGAAAATCACATGGAATTAAATATAAAGGTCTAAAATAGGACAAACATAAGAATAGCTGAAAATAGAATGTTTTACTCACACTGGTGAATTGAAGAAATAATGTTCATTAGGAGATAAATTTTACTTCTCTAAGTGTCCTCTTGTTTTCTGATGTTTCAGAAACTAATTTTATGATTTAAAGATGAATACTAAATTACTATTATTTGCACATATCTTTTGTTAACTGCTTATAGCACTTAGCATAGTGCCCAACATATTCTAGGATGTCATTAAATTTTTATCTTGATATAGTTTTATATTTTTTAAAAATGTTTGTAGTTGGGTATCATCACGATGATATCTACATTTGCTTAAAAAATAGGAATACACACATCTAACTGACCTAAAAATTATTCAATCCACTAAGTATACTTGGTGCACACTTAAATGCATTAACTTCTCAGAATAATTTCACAAATTCGTCTACACTTCACCAATGACTCCTAATTCCCAAGGCTCTGAAGTTTGATCTAATCCGGGGTCCTCATTTCAAAGATAAAGATATGAGTCTGATAACAGTTGATGAAACGGTTGTGTGGTATTAATCTGAACTAATACCAAGATCTTTTCACTTCTGATTCTTGCCCTTTCTCTTACACCATTACACTGTGATACTGTACTACATTTGACATATATTTTAGAAGCATAATATTTACTAAACTTGATGACTAAGATTGAAGGTCCGAGTTTGGATTGTATCAACCAAAGATAATATTCATCAGTTTGAGCATTAGTATTGGGACACCTGTGAGACAAAGTTGCTAAGTTATTATAGAATCCAAGTAAAATGGCATTTATTCTGTCATCCATTAATTTATTAACAAATATTTATTAAGTACTTACTGTGTGTTAGATATTGTTCTAGGGACTGTGAATACAGCTGTTAATAAAATCCCTGCCCTCATTGAGATAGACAGGATAAGACAGACATTAAATACATAATAGTTTATTAGATGGTAATAAGTGCTATAGAAAAAATTAGAGCCGAAAAATGGGACAGGCAACATCAGAATGGTATTCATACAATTTTAATTAAGGAGGTCAGTAAAAGTCTCACTAAAATGTTCATATTTAAATAAAGGCTTGAATTAGGTAAGTAAGCCATGTGGTTATCTGGGGAGAGAGTATTCTAAAGAGAATATCAAGAGCACATGCCTTGAAGTAGGAATGATTTTGTAAGAAACAAGAAGGGTAACTTGATTGTATAAACCAAGTGAGGGAAGAAGATGTAGGAGATGGGGCAGAGAGGTAAGATGGAGCCAGGCTCTTCAGGGCTTCTACACCAGATTTTTGACTCTGACTTTTCTGTTAACAGGACAGGAATGCATTGGAGGGTTTTGTGCAGAGAGTTGATATGGTCTGATGGACATTTCAATAGTATCATCCTATGTGTGCTATGCTGAAAATAGATTTTAGGGGGTAAGTGTCAAAAGAGGAAAACAGTTAAGAGGTTATGCTATAATCCTTCCTATCCAACTGCACAGTGAAGGATGATAGTCCTACAGATATCCAGGGAAATTGATAAGATGTGTTTGGATTGTGGATTCAGAGTTCTGTAAATATTTTTATCATATGCTACTTTCTGTAACTAAAAGAACTTGCATATTTAAAAACAATAGCTTCTGAAAATATAATATGTCACATTGCTTACAGATTACATCAATGTAGGCAGATCTTAAAGATTTTTCAATGTAAATGCATGCTTATATTCAGATTGTAAATTAATTGCAAAATAAAATGTCTTGTATCACTGATTTATGTATCCATAGATACCACATGAATATATTTTTAAATTAGCAACTTAGTAATTCAAATACATTTTTCTTAATTACTCAGAATTATTTTCTATCTATTATTTTTGGTTTAGTACACAGAGTGAACACTTCATTTAGAGTGAAAATGCAGCAAACTCCTTAGTATACATTTTATTCCAAGTATAAACTGATATAAAATGAAAACTGTTAACTGAAAAATGACTTTTTATGACAAATAAAAATCATTTTGTTTAATACAATGATATTCTGAAACACTGAGTATACGAGGCACACCAAACATAAACATGGATTTTTCTGTCCCATTCATAACTCCAAAACAGAATTTAGAAACTTCATCTGCTTGAGTGGAGGGGTTGTTCCTATACTACTGTGACAGCTATTGATATTTAGTAAAAGACCAGGCCTTCAGATCAATGCATTTTTTTTCTAGGTCCTCTATTTAACAGTAGTCTAGACTTGCATCCTCGGTAACAGAAAAAAAACAAATCAAAAAAACAAAAACACATTCTCATCCCAGTTTGCATTTATAATTTTTAAAAATATTATTATATCCAGTTGATGATTCTGTCTCTGAATGTTTCTTGCCAGGCTGAATCTTAAAACTGACACCTGGCTCAGGATGGTGTTTTAAGCATGTCCAAAGATATTCAGAAGCAGCATGTTACAGCTTAAAAGTTTAGCATAGTCCTTGCCATGGGGGATTTTAATTCACCTGGATTCTAGGGAGAATAAAAGAGATTACTTGAAGAATCAGGTCTATCAGATACTGGCTTATGTCATCATAGGGCTAAAATTATGGTTAGAAGAGTAGAAGACTCAGGATTACCCCTATTGGGGCCTGTGGCCAATCAGAGTGGCCAAAGGATCCAATGGTCTGATAGGCAGTAAAGAATAATGGTCTTAAACATATTTATGGGAGAGGCTTGTTAACTAATGGAATAAAAAAAAAAGACAGGAATGAGAATGACTGATACAATACCACTGCAACGTATGTCTGTACAAATTGGTGGTGTTAGGTAAGTAATTTATCCTCTCAAAAGTGGCAGGTTTATCATGGAATGTCTTTATTCATTGCTTCATATGTACTAAAATATATCAATACATACCTAAAGTCATAGGCGATTTATTAGTAAAAGTTTGGTTATTGTATTTATCTTAAGTGCTGAAATATTACCCTATAGATTGCATTCATCTGGTCACTTTCCTGTCATCTCCCTATATCTATTAATAATTGTGTTCTTTCTATGACATTACATAAGTATTTTATTTTCTTGCCTTAACGAACCATCTCTTTATCCTGCTAATCTACTTATTATTTAATGAAAGTAAAATAAAAATTCGAAAGTTAATGTGTATCCAGCTTCTTATAAGAAGCTGGTTCTAGTTAGTTATTAGAAAGATTTCAAAGAAATCTGAAATCTCTGAAAGACTTTAGAGAAAGTGAGCATTTATATTGATGTCAATTACAGAATCATTTCAAATAAAATTAATAAAGAAACAAGTATTCTGCATCTGCTCATTTTAACACAAGTTTGTTTTAAGAGGAAATAATAGTTGTTTAAATGAGTACACTGAAAACAGGGGTCAGTGGAGAACAAAAAACGATTCATTTTTAGAACAAGGTTCTAACACTAGGGAATGTTCCAAGAAGCATTTCATTTTCAAATGAATACCTTCCTCTTGGAGCCAAAGGTCAGCGAGCTAGCATTAGTTAAAGAGGTCTCAGCTGAACCAAAGTTAAATAACAGACAAAAGTCACCCACAGCAGTGTCTCTCTAATCCATAGATGTGTCTCCAAGGGTGGCAGGCCAAAGCAGAAAACAGAGATTTGTTAAAGGTGCTACCAAGTGCTGTGATCAGCAAGCATCTTGGGCTGAGAGCTAAGGCTTAGAAGCTTTTTTGTTCTCCACACGGAAGAAAAAAGTTCTATTTATGTACAGCTGCGTATTGAGTAAATGTATATATTTGGAATTGATTAATCTTTTATAGCACAACATAGCCAATTATAGTACTACTAGAATCCAGACATTCCAGAGTAAACACAAGAAATTTTATAAAAATGGTATAGTCATGATATAATAGTCAACCTAATGCACAGGTGAAATTTAAAAAGTGAAAGTCTTTCAGTGAAAAGATTTTGCATCCTGTTGAAAACATCAGTACCACAACCCGGTTTCATACTCTCAGAGAAATAAATATTGATTTCCCTGCTTCATCCCTTACCAATGCCCGGCAACTGCTTTCATTGCTCTGAATATTTTATTGTTTTACAATTGACAGATTCTGTTAGCATTGGATTTTTATTGTTTCATTGTTCTTCTCAAAAAGGCATTTGTGTTATTTTTTTGTGATATAGACAAGACAGAAAAAGGGATGAAATTAACATAGCTCTCCTTATCCCATAACTCCCTTGTCAATATGGTGTACCTAATTTTGGCCTTACTATCACTGAATTTACAAAATTTTTTTGAAAACGATGCTGCTTTCCTATTACATTCTTTTTAGCAAATCAGACTACAAAATTATGCACATTTATGCAACGATTAATTGGAACCAGAAGCTGCTCAGAATACTTCATGTGAATGAAGTTTAAACATCCCATTCTTTACTTGATTACTGACAGTTGTTATCTGGTGCTTTGTGTAGGCAGGTGTTGTGACTATATTTAATGTTAAATATCTTTGGACTAATTAACCAGTGCAGTCCAATATGTGCATGGACACTGACTTGATCTACTACGTTTTATTTTATTGAAAACCTTGTATGCAAATCTGACTGAATAATTCAGAATAAATATTAAAACAATATTGATCTAATTCACCAGACTTCAGTTTGTTTGCATGCCAAATGGAAGAGTTTGGGAATTCATCCAATTGGAAAATGACCCAAGGAAATTATCTAAACACACACACACACAAATCAGTATCTTGTTATGAAAGTATTTTTTAAAATATACAGATTAAACAATTCTAAAGCAGAGACATGAAACTATTCATGAAAAAATATATTTATGTTATTGTTTATCTTACCCTTCTCTCAATAAAACTACTTGAAGAATACTCAAAAAAATACCCCCAGTAAAAATGTGTTTGCAGAGACTCCATTTAGATATTTCAGTAGTTAATAATTCATGGATGATTTCTAAGACTTTATACTGGATTCCACTCAAGAAAAAAAATAATGCAATATCAAGGTTTTATTAATTTGCTTTACAAATTCTTGAGAAAGTTACAAAATTTGGTTATAAATTTGATTGGGACTTTTTCCTAAACATGTACCAGTTTATCAGTTTTTAGAATGTACAATTAATATACAAGTTAACTAGTTTAAGAATCACATAATCAGATTATTCTGTACCTTCAAAGTCCTCATAGAGCCCAGAATATAGTTAGTGATAATTTTGACTGAACAGAACAATGATGGCCATAGAAAATAAACAGGTAGTGACTGGGAGAGTAGAAAATGTTGATTTTCTGCATCAGTTGACCTGTGTGGAAAGAACAATATGGGAGAGAAGGAAAAAAAAAACTTATTCTACATTTTTTTCTTGTGTAGATATATATGCATATATACAGAAGTTTTTCCAGGAGACCAAAATCTCAAAATAATTGCTGTGCTAATCCAGAGCGTGAACACTGCTTATGAATATTTTTATAATTATTATGCTATTTCAATAAAAGTATTACCAAATATGTACTCTAGGAAATCTCTAAATGATAACTAAGTTATTTATTAAATATTATACAACACTGGAAATAATAATTTATTTGTAAATATAAACTATGCACTAGCATTTTTGTCTTTTTCTTAACATAAATATACTCCTACTGTGAATTCATCTACAAGGCCAAAAAAAGTGATCAACGATGCTTCTAATTACTTATTAATTTTGACAGCAACATTTTCTTTTAATCAAGGGTTATTCATCAAATTATATTAATGATTGGATTTTCTAATCTATAGACTTTCAAATGTTCTTACAGTAAAATATACTCTGTGATTCAGATTTAAATAACCAATCTATGCAAAAGACACAAAGTATCAAACAATATATCAAAAATTAAATACCAGCTAAAAGGAAAGGGAGATACAGAGATAGATACAGTAATATATTTCTTTTACAATCTGAGTTATCTAAAAACTCTATGGTACACTACAACATCAGTCCTATGACTTCTTTTAACTGGTGCTAAATTTTGTTTTTTTATTATTTATGTGGACATACAAATTCAACATTTCCCACCTATTCACATGTATTAGGTGTTTGGAAAGTAGTTAAATAATTGCATTATTTTATCCAACTTTGATATAAATAAATATTGATATTTTAATATTTATAGATTCAAGTTAAGAAATTTAAAGTTATGTTCTCATGGCATTGATAAACCTAACTAGTAAACCTATAAAGTATGCATCTGTTGCTTGAATTTACTTACTCATTAAGCTTTTTAAGGGGTCTAAGAGTTTGGAATGGTGTTAAGTAAACATTACTGTATTTTAAAAGTCATCTCATCACTGTATAAGAGAAGTCTTTTTTAAGTCACACTCTTAAATGTGTGCAAACTACGTAGAATATTCTTTTTTATATTTGCATTTTACTTGTTTCATGAATATTTAGATTTTTGTTTTTTTATTTACTCTCTAAAGTATAACTTTTCAATATGTCTTTGTAAACACGGGATTTAGATTATAATTAGTAAATTATTTTATTAAATCACCTACACAAAAAAATTAAAACACTAAATGAAAAGCAAACTTGAAAGAATAGCAGCAGAATTTTTTATAGTCGTTGTTCAGAAAATAAACACACATATGGAAAAATAATTGTACTCCCCAAAACAAAAGTTTCACTTTTTGGAGCTATCACAACTCAAACTCAAATCTCAATCCAAGCAAGAAGTTTCTAGGATATTTTGAAATATCTAATCATTGGTTTTCAGTGAGATATGCAAACATTAGCTACCTTTTGCTTACCAGGCCATGAAAGCACATATCGTTTTTTTTAAATTTTACTAATATATTTTATTCAACCCACCATATCTCAAATATTATTATTTCAACATGTAATTAATGAAAAAAAATCATTGAAAATTTTACATTCTTTATCATACCAAGTCTTTGAAATGAAATGTGTCCTTTATTCCCAACTTGGTATAGCCACATTTCATGCGCTCAATGACCACATATGGCTAATGGCTACTATACGGCACAGTGAAGGTATAGAGTTTATAGAAAGAAAGCAAGAAAGAAAGGGAGGAAGGAAGGAAGGAAGAAAGGGATGGAAGGAAGGAAGGAAGGAAGGAAGAAAGGGAGGGAGTGGGGGAGGAGAAAGAAGTTGGGTATGATTCCTTCAAAGCAGTAACAATATTTTTTCAGTGGTGAAAAGTAAGCATTAATTGTAACTAAAGACTCAAGGAAAAAAAGGAACTATGTAACTTTGGTTTATTACCAGTGTTTTGAGTGTTTCCCATAGAATATGAAGAAAGCACACATCATAATAACAGCACTTTAATTTTTGCCCATGCTTGACTTAATTGTTGCTTTTATTTCATGTCTGTTTTCTTTCTTGTATATCATTATAAATAAACATACTGAAGATACCAGCAATGGTATATCATATAATAGGCAAGTGGAACACAGTGAATTATGTAAAAATAAAAGCAAATAGATTTCTCTCCCTCTGGAGAAAATAGCATGAGTGTTGCAAAACAGGAAAAGAATACTAATTAGATATAAAATGAGCTGTTAGTAGAAAGCTTTGAAGACAATTATGGGAAGAATTTATTTAATTTGTGAAGAGATTTATTGCCACTAAAGAGTTTGGAATTGAAAAGTTATCCATTCAATATTACATTATAATAGAAATCCTCACTTTTTCCCCCATGAAGAGTATATTATGGGAGGAATAGGAGGATTAATGAGAAGTAATTTTAGAAGCATAACGCTTGAATGATACCTGTGGCTATTGGAATTGAGAGAAAAAGTAGGATGATACAAGTACTGTCTGCAACTACCAAATCATTTTCTTCATTTATTCCAGTGTGGGAATAGGATAGGCATAGAATAGATATTTCCATTCCAAAAGGAAATTTCCATTTCATGGACCTGGGCCCATAATGGCAGTGGCAGTCCTGCCAAATTCTAAGCTACCTTCTAGGTCATTCTTCCCTTTATTTGAAGGTTAATTCATGTTTGCAGCCAGATAGCTCTATTGGACGTTCCTATAGAATCCCTTTCTTCATTTATTTCCCTTCAGGCCAAGTTGACAGTGTTTCTACTTCTATAAAATTACCAAAAACCTTGTTGGCCTTCCATGTAAATCACAGGCATCCAAACCATGGGACAACAGGATTTTCCAAAGACCTCTCCTGGATAATCCCATCTTTATTCCTGGCTTTTGCTGAGGTGATTGATTGGGTCCATGAGCCACACCTGTAATCTCTTTAGCAAATGAGCCAGGCCATCCACACATTTTTGCAGTATGGATGGGCTGTAAATTTTCCAAATATTCAAGTTCTAGGTCTTTTTGTTTTTAATGGTTTGTTGTTGTTTTGTTTTGTTTTGTTTCTGCTTAGCAATTTCTTCTTCAGTTTATGTCTCACCTCTCACATTTTACTATAACCAACAGGACTCAACTTCCTGGTTCCAAAATCAACGTTAGCTTGCTTCTCCCTGTGGCTTCACATTATCTTCCGTCTGTGCATGTTTGTATCCAAATCCCTCATCTTATAAAGACAATAGTCATATAAAGTAAAATATGTATTAGTGAGAGTTAGAATTCTCCAGAGAAAAAAGAAATAAGAGCAATAAAATGTATGTGTATATAATTGTGAATTAATACAATGTATAGTTAAAATAACTGCTTCGTCAACAGGTAGTATTTTACTTGTTTTAAGAGTATGGAAGAAAAGAATGTGGAAAATAATATTACTTTTGGTAATAGTATTGCTAGTAATTGTCCTGGAAATTTTATATAGACAATCTCATTTATTTCTTATAATCAATCTGAAAATTAAATAGTTTTTTTCTTATTTTGAAGGTGAAGAAACTGAAGTTCCACAAATATATTTTTCCCAATACCAAATAAGGTGATCAGAGATTTTTTATAAATTGATGTTGCCATTTGTTATTGTTACAAATAACTCACAACTTTGGTAAACTTTAGCAAAAGGTATAAGAAAGAAATAATTCATAGAATAAAAGGAAAGGTGAGAAATTTCTCCACTGAAGATGGGAGCCTAACATACACAGAGTCAGGTGGCCAGAATTAAATTTGTCTCCTAAAGACTCTACCTTTGAGATAAAAAAGCTCTAAACATTTCCATTCTTTCTGTCACTCCAGATTTAAATTCCTAAGTGATAGGGATTGAGTCATCTTGTATTCATCATATATTCAACCATTGGCTAGGGGATGACAGAGGACTTTGAATAGCAATCCCACCAAAACTGAATTAATCGGAGAAGTCTGGCAAACTAGAACTTAACTGAAATGCTGTTATCAAATGAAGGAGAAGAGGCATGGGTATTAGGCAGACAAAACCCATTGATATTTGTCAGAGCTAGTAGGCGTGAAGATAAAACTCTAACCCAAGTTTGGATGAAAAGTCCATTAGATTGTCTTTGAGTTTTTCTCATAGGCAACAACTATTAACAGCTTCCTTTCCAATTGAGAATCAAGAATTTTGTCTACTGTTTGCCAAAGCTCCACTGTTTTCCACAATGAATTTTTTTTAATTGAGGTATAGTTGACATATAACATTCTCTTAGCTTCAGGTGTATAACATAAAGGTTCAGTAGTTGTATATATTACAAAACGATCACCACAAGTCTAGTTAACATCCATCACCGTGGATAGTTACATATTTTTTCTTGTGATGAGAAAGTTTAAGATCTACCCTTTTAGCAATTTTCAAACATGCAATAGAGTATTATTATCTATAGTCACCATGCTGTACAATACATCACTATGACATTTATTTTATAACTGGAAATTTGTACCTTTTAGTCCCCTTCACCCATTTAGGCCACATCCCCACCCCCACCTCTGGCAACCACCAATCTGTTCTTTGTATCTATGAGCTTTTGTGTGTGTGTGTGTGTGTTTGTCTTGGTTTTGTTTTAGATTTCACATATGTATAAGTTCATAATGGTGTCTGTCTTTTCCCATCTGTCCACAATGAAGATTTGGCATCAAAATATATCTGAAACTTCTTGACAGTAAGAATTTTAGTCTCTGCAGTAAATGAGATACCAATAGTCATGCATATATTTTGATAAGAAAACTAATAGGGTAGTAAATCACTGTGAGAAGAAATTTTCTTTCTAAGAACCCTCTTGATGAGAACATTAACCTTAGTATGTCGTTAGGAAAGAATTCTGATGAAATCCATAATCAATTGGTATAATATTTCATTTGAAAAAGAGTCCTCAAGATGTCATTGAAAACGAATAACACTTACAATTGTAATTTAATCACCCTATTTTCAATGTTATTCTATCTCCATAACTTCTTCTTTAGGAATCTTCTTATAACTCATAAATAGAGATCTACCTTGACCTTACCCTGTCAGTATATCTCATGAATAGAGGTTATAAGATAATGTCATTTCCATTCCAAATTTCCAGAGCCAATATTATTCTTTCAACATTATGCCATCCATAATTTCTGTAAACTAGTTTAGCTTGATATTTATAATACCATTCACTTGTTGCCATTTATTATATTTTATAATAATTTTCAAGAAATGCAGCATGACTGAGAGGGAGACAGGATTAAAAAAACAAACATTTTCTATACCACTTTGATTCATTGTTTCTAGTGATATTACAAATTATTATACTAGTTTGTAATATAAGGCATTCTTCCTTCTTTCCAAAGAGTGTTTCTAAAACCATAACTTGATATGTTTATATAATTGCTATTATATTCACAGTAAATCAAGAACAGCATGAATAGATATAATGGTCTTACTGTTATGGGTTGAATTGTGTCCCCTTAAAAAAGATATGTTGGAGTCCTAGTACAAAGTACCTCGACTTATTGAATGTGACCTATTTGAAATTAGGATCACTGAAGGTGTGATTAGTTAAGATGAGTTCACACTGGAGTAGGGAGGGTAGGCACCAATCCAATATGACTGGCGTTTTTAGAAGAAGGTGGCCATTTAAATACACAGAGACACACAGGGAGAACACCGTGTGATTATGAAGACAGAAATTGGAATTATGTGGCTATAAGCCAAGGAATATCAAAAATTGCTGAAAAATCACCAGAAGTGAGAAAGAGGTATGGAAAGATTCCTCAACAGGTTTCATGTGGAACATGGCCCTGGTAACACGTTGATTTCAGACTTCTAACCTCCAAAACTGTGGACAATAAATTTCTCTTTTTTAAGCTACCCAGTTTGTGGTACTTTGTTATAGCAGTCCTAGGAAACTAATACCTATTGTAGAGTGCATCAGAGATATTGGGCCTGAAACTCAAATGGACATGACTCTTTTTTTAAACGTGTATCTTGAAAGACAATGCCTAACATGACTTTTTAGATTCTTAACCATTAACACTAAAAACTGTAGGAGCTGGATACAATCTTTGTACAATGGCAATGCCTATCAAAAAGCACAGGACATGTTTGAAATAAACGTGGCATTATATATAACTTTGCAGAAAGCCTTTCAATTTTTTGTTTTATGATATATTTACAGCTTCTTAACATGACATAAAGTTATTCAACTTTTGGCTCTTTTGGTATTCTCACTTCTTAATATTTTCCTGACTCTTTTTTGGTAAGTTCATCAAGTTCCCTTTCACTTCTGGCCTTTAAACATTTTATTCTCTGTGAAATAGTCTTTCCTCTTTCTTCACTTGGCTAATACCTGCTAAGAAAAAAAAAATGTATTGAATGACACTTGCTAAAGATGGTAAGGCAGAGAGGTCAGTGGATGGAAAATTACTAAGAGAAAACAGGGTAGTCATGTATAGAGAGTTGGGGGTTCTGGTTAAAATGATTTAGCAGGGGTCTGGTTAAAGTGGATTTTACAAGAAGGTGCACAGATGGGCCTAGGAGAAGGTTTAGGAACCAGACTAATGTTTGGTCAAGCAAGGAACTGTTGTTATACCTATGCATAAAACGAGTCTCTGTTTAATTTCTTTTTCCTCAGGGAGGACTTTCTTAACCCTAACCAGACTAGATTAAGTTCTCTTATTATATACTCTTGTTACATATCTCTCTTGTAACTCTGTTCATCACACTAATAATATTCACCACTCTTTTCACAGCATAGTGTTCCCCTGAGAACACTTTTATTGGTCTTACTCATAGCTGAAAGTCCAATACAAAATTCTGGGCACATACTTATGTACTCGTTATATATTTGTCAGTTTAATGAAAACTGTGGCTCTAGAAGAAGAGTTTCTTTGAATATTTTAGGTGAATGAAAATCCTTAAACAACTTTTAATAAAAAAGAGAGCATATGCACCAAAACATCAGTTCTGGCACAGCAGTGTTATTAATTACATATTTCTATCTATTAACACAATAGTTCACATAGAGAAGTAAAATTCATAATTAGTTTACACTTATATAAATAATATAAGTAATAATTACATACATTTTATATCTACATTATTTAAATTACAAAAAGTATCAGGATCAGAAATTGAGGATAATTATAAGCTTTTTCCTTTATTAATTTATATATCAACATTATTTAACATATGCCACAACATACCCAGTATTAACACGCTTGCAAAATGGACTTTTGGAGGCATGAAAAAAATTTAATGATAAGACTGTAGACACGCTTCTGATTCTGACAGTTTGCATGCATATAGTTGTGCAATAAACTGCTAAAGGTTCATTTTACAAAGATTACCCTAATTACTGTTACAAGTATTTTTAGATATTGCCTATACTATATAATTCCATAGAATATCTTGAAATTATTATTTTAGTTTGGGATCCAGTATTTGTTTGGGAGCTAATATTTATTCTGTTTTCTTTACATACACATTTTATATGGGCTAAAATATTCATTAATTTATTTTAAAGAGTATTATCTTACTGATTTTATAATGCTCAAAGCTGAACCCAGATAATTAACTAAATCTTGGCATACTATATAATTCTCAAAACGTAATTCATCTTAGGGAAACAAACAATCTCCAAACATGAAATAGAAGTACAAATTAAAAAATCAACAAACCTCTCTGTTTTTCTTTTCTTAGAAAAAAAAATAGTAAAAGAACCTGCTGTTATCTTTCCTTAGGGGTTCATACAAACTGTAGAACAAAATCTAAAAATTAAATCTCAAAAATGTTTGAATTTATTTGATGACTTAATAATGAAAAGAACTAATAAGAACCTGCTGTATAGCACAGGGAACTCTACTCAGTACTCTGTAATGGCCTATATGGGAAAAGAATCTTAAAAAAAGGAGTGGATATATGTATATGTATAACTGATTCACTTTGCTGTACACCTGAAACTAACACAACATTGTAAGTCAACTATACTCCAATAAAATTGTTTTTTAAAAAAAGAACATTTACTTATATATTGCCATCTTATTATAGCATTCCCATAATATATTTAAAGCAACAATTTGCTATTCAAGATACAGTTAGGTTTAACTTTTATGACTACCTGATCATGAATGTCCAACATTCTGATCACCATTAGTTGCTTACTCTGTTACTCTGAACCTTCTTATCAGACAAGGAAGTATGCTCCACTCAAAGCCAATGGTAAATATTTAAGTTGGTTCTGCACATGCATAAAACACAGTTATGGAAAATATCTTTAAGTATTTTTTAATTAAAAAGAGCCATATGCATGAAAACATCAATTCTGTTTTCAATAAAGTATAAAAAAGCCTCAGTTTACTTAATTGCTTTAGTATCTGAGAACGAGAAGGAACATAGTAAAATGGTAAACAGGGGAACACACTACATGTAGAGAATAATACTACACTAGGAATTGGGAAAACTTTCTTTCAGTTCTAACATTTGTCTAAAGTTATTTATAAATGTCTAAATAATGAGATTCCATCAATTTTAAAGGATCTCAAAATATTGTGTGCATTAACAGAAGCTCTTCCCCAAATTAAGAGCAATAAAAGTCAAACCTAATATCTTTCCAATGTATCAAAAGTTTTTTCACTCATTTTACAAATTTGTTTTAGCTGGTTATTTTATTGAAAACATAGGGAACATATATTCTAAGCAGTGAATTTCAGAAGAAAGAATCACAGACTTTCAATATTAAATGAAACCATCAGAACAGCTAATATAAAACAACAAACATTTCTGACATTTTCCTCTCTTTTCATGAATAAAATGGGCATAAAAGTCTTGTGAACTAAAACCTAACAATGATAATTTTCAACACAATGATATCAAATCTGCAGGTCCATAGACTATTCTTTTCTTTTTTTTAATTTTATTTAATTTTTTACACAGCAGGTTGTTATTAGTTATCTATTTTATACATATTAGTGTACATTTGTCAATCCCAATCTCCCAAATCATCCCACCACCACAACTCTCCCCAGGTTACCCCCTTGGTGTTCATATGTTTGTTCTCTACATCTGTGTCTCTATTGCTGCCTTGCAAACTGGTTCATCTGTATCATTTTTCTAGATTCCACATATATGCGTTAGTAACCAATATTTGTTTTTCTCTTTCTAACTAACTTCACTCTGTATGACTGTCTCTAAGTCCATCCATGCCTCTGCAGATGACCCAATTTCGTTCCTTTTAATGGCTGAGTAATATTCCATTGTGTATATGTATCACATCTTCTTTATCCATTCGTCTGTCAATGGGCATTTAGGTTGCTTCCATGACCTGGCTATTGTATGTAGTGCTGCAATGAACATTGGGGTTGATGTCTTTTTTTTTTAAATAGATCTTTATTGGAGTATAATTGCTTCACAATACTGTGTTAGTTTCTGTTGTACAACAAAGTGAATCAGCCATATGCATACATATATCCCCATATCCCCTCCCTCTTAAGCCTCCCTCCCACCCACCCTATCCCACCCATCTAGGTCGTTGCAAAGCAGGAATCTGATCTCCCTGTACTATGCAGCTGCTTCCACCTCACTATCTATTTTACATTTGGTAGTGTATATATATCAATGCTACTCTCTCACTTCGTGCTAGCTTACCCTACCCCCACCCCGTGTCCTCAAGTCCATTCTCTACATCTGCTTCTTTATTCCTGTCCTTACCCTCAGAACCATTCTGAACCTTTTTTTTTAGATTCCATATATGTGTGTTAGCATACGGTATTTGTTTTTCTTTTTCTGACTTACTTCACTCTGTATGACAGACTCTAGGTCCATTCACCTTACTACAAATGACTCAATTTCGTTTCTTTTTATGGCTGAGTAATACTGCATTGTATATATGTGCCACAACTTCTTTATTCATTTTTGAATTATGGTTTTCTCTTGGGATATGCCCAGTAGTGGGATTGCTGGGTCATATGGTAATTCTATTTTTAGTATTTTAAGGACCCTCCATACTGTTCTCCATAGTGGCTATATCAATTTACATTCCCACAAATAGTGCAAGAGGGTTCTTTTTTCTCCACGCCCTCTTCAGCATTTGTTGTTTGTAGATTTTCTGATGATTCCCGTTCTAACCAGTGTAAGGTGATACCTCATTGTAGTTTTCATTCTTGTCCATCTGTATGTCTTCTTTGGAGAAATGTCTATTTAGGTCTTCTGCCCATTTTCTGATTGGGTTGTTTTCTTAATATTGAGCTACATCAGCTGTTTATATATTTTGGAGATTAATCCTTTGCCTGCTGATTCATTTGCAAATATTTTCTCCCATTCTGAGGGTTGCCTTTTCATCTTGTTTATAGTTTTCTTTGCTGTGCAAAAGCTTTTAAGTTTCATTAGGTCCCATTTGTTTATTTTTATTTCCATTTCTCTAGGAGGTGGGTCAAAAAAGATCTTGCTGTGATTTATGTCAAAGAGTGTTCTTCCTCTATTTTCCTCTAAGTTTTACAATGTCTGGTCTTACCTTTAGGTCTTTAATCCATTTTGAGTTTATTTTTGTGTATGGTGTTAGGGAGTGTTCTAATTCCATTCTTTTGCATATAGCCATCCAGTTTTCCCAGCACCACTTATTGAAGAGACTGTCTTTCTCCATTGTATATTCTTGTCTCCTTTGTCATAGATTAGTTGACCATAGGTGCGTGGGTTTATCTTTGGGCTTTCTATCCTGTTCCATTGATCTATTTTTCCATTTTTGTGCCAGTACCATATTGTTTTGATTACTGTAGCTTTGTAGTATAGTCTGAAGTCAGGGAGTCTGATTCCTCGAGCTCTGTTTTTTTTCCCTCGAGTGCTTTTGCTATTCGGGATCTTTTGTGTTTCCATACAAATTTTAAGATTTTTTGTTCTAGTTCTGTAAAATATGCCATTGGTAATTTGATAGGGATTGCACTGAATCTGTAGATTGCTTTGGATATTATAGTCATCTTCACAATATTGATTCTTCCAATCCAAGAACATCTCTCCATCTGTTTGTGTCATCTTTGATTTCTTTCATCAGTGTCTTTTCTGAGTATAGGTATTTTACCTCCTTAGGTAGGTTTATTCCTAGGTATTTTATTCTTTTTGTTGCAATGGTGAATGGGATTGTTTCCTTAATTTCTCTTTCTGATCTTTTGTGGTTAGTGTATAGGCATGCAAGTGATTTCTGAGCATTAATTTTGTATCCTGCAACTTTACTACATTCATTGATTAGCTCTAGTAGTTTTCTGGTGGCATCTTTAGGATTCTCTACGTATAGTATCATGTCATCTGCAAACAGTGACAGTTTTACTTCTTCTTTTCCAATTTGTATTCTTTTCTTTTTCTTCTCTATTGACATGACTAGTACTTCCAAAACTATGTTGAATAATATTGGCAAGAGTGGACACCCTTGTCTTCTTTCTGATCTTAGAGGAAATGCTTTCAGTTTTTCACCATTGAGAATGATGTTTGCTGTGGGTTTGTCATATATGGTCTTTGTTATGTTGAGGTAGGTTCCCTCTATGCCCACTTTCTGGAGAGTTTTTATCATAAAGTGGTGTTGAATTTTGTGAAAAGCTTTTTCTGCATCTATTGAGATGATCATATGTATTTTATTCTTCAATTTGTTAATATGGTGTATCACATTGATTGATTTGGTATATTGAAAGATTCTTGCATCCCTGGGATAAATCTCACTTGATCATGGTGTATGATCTTTTTAATGTGTTGTTAGATTCTGTTTGCTAGTATTTTGTTGAGGACATTTGCATCTATATTCATCAGTGATATTGGTCTGTAATTTTCTTTTTTTGTAGTATCTTTTTCTGTTTTTGGTGGCCTCGTAGAATGAGTTTGGGAGTGTTCCTTCGTCTGCAATTTTTGGGAAGAGTTTGAGAAAAATGGGTGTTAGCTCTTTTCTAAATGTTTGATAGAATTCACCTGTGCAGCCATCTCGTCCTGGACTTTTGTTTGTTGGGAGATTTTTAATCACAGTTTCAATTTCATTATTTGTGATTGGTCTGTTCATATTTTCTATTTCTTCTTGGTTCAGTCTTGGAAGGTTATACCTTTCTAAGAATTTGTAAGTGTAATCTACTGTTTTTGGATGGAATGTCCTACAAATATCAATTAAAACTATCTGGTCTGTTTTGTCATTTAAAGCTTGTGTTTCCTTATTAATTTTCTGTCTGGATGATCTGTCCATTGGTGTAAGTGAGGTGCTAACATCCCCCACTATTGTGTTACTGTAAATTTCCTCTTTTATAGCTGTTAGTAGTTGCCTTATGTATTGAGGTGTTCCTATGTTGGATGTATATATATTTATAATTGTTATATCTTCTTCTTGGATTGATCCCTTGATCATTATATAGTGTCCTTCCTTGTCTCTTGTAACATTCCTTATTTTAAAGTCTATTTTATCTGATATGAGTATTGCTACTCCAGCTCTCTTCTGATTTCCATTTGCATGGAATATCTTTCTCCATACCTTCACTTTCAGTCTGTATGTGTCCCTAGGTCTGAAGTGGGTCTCTTGTAGACAGCATATATATGGGTCTTGTTTTTGTATCCATTCACCTAGACTGTGTCTTTTCGTTGGAGCACTTAATCCATTCGCATTCAAGGTGATTATCGATATGTATGTTCCTATTACCATTTTCTTATTTGTTTTGGGTTTGTTTTTGTCCTTTTCTTTTCTTGTGTTTCCCATTTAGAGAAGTTCCTTTTGCATTTGTTGTAGAGCTGGTTTGGTGGTGCTGATTTCGCTTAGCTTTTGCTTGTCTGTAAAGCTTTTGATTTCTCTGTCGAATCTGAATGAGTTACTTGCTGGGTAGAGTACTCTTAGTTGTAGGTTCTTCCCTTTCATCACTTTAAATATATCATGCCACTCCCTTCTGGCTTGTAGAGTTTCTGCTGAGAAATCAGCTGTTAACCTTATCGGTGTTCCCTTGTTATTTGTCGTTTTCCCCTTGTTGCTTTTAGTACTTTTTCTTTGTCTTTAATTTTTGTCAGTTTGATTACTATGTGTCTCAGAGAGTTTCCCCTTGGGTTTATCCTGCCTGGGACTCTCTGCACTTCCTGGACTTGGGTGGCTATTTCCTTTCCCATGTTAAGGAAGTTTTTGATTATAATCTCTTCAAATATTTTCTCGGGTCCTTTCTCTCTTCTCCTTCTGGGACCCCTATAATGTGAATGCTGGTGTGCTTAATGTTGTCCCAGAGGTCTCTTAGGCTGTCTTCATTTCTTTTCATTCTTTTTTCTTTATTCTCTTCCACAACAGTGAATTCCACCATTATATCTTCCAAGTCACTTTTCCGTTCTTCTGCCTCAGTTATTCTGCTATTGATTTCTTCTAGTATATTTTTCATTTCAGTTATTGTATTGTTCATCTCTGTTTGTTTGTTCTTTAATTCTCGTAGCTGTTTGTTCTTTAATTCTTCTAGGTCTTTGTTAAACATTTCTTGCATCTTCTCAATCTTTGCCTACTTTCTTTTTCTGAGGTCCTGGATCATCTTCACTCTCATTTTTCTGAATTCTCTTTTCTGGATGGTTGCCTCTCTCCACTTCATTTAGTTGTTTTTCTGAGGTTTTACCCTGTTCCTTCATCTAATACATTGTCCTTTGCCTTTTCATTTTGTCTATCTTTCTGTGATTGTGGTTTTCTTTCCACAGGCTGCAGAATTGTAGTTCTTCTTGCTTTTGCTCTCTGCCCTCTGGTGGATGAGGCTATCTAATAGACTTGTGCAAGCTTCTTAATGGGAGGGAGTGCTGGTGGGCAGAGCTCAGTAAAACTTTAATCTGCTTGTCTGCTAATAGGTGGGGCTGAGTCCCCTCTCTTTTTGTTGTTTGACCTGAAGCAACCCAGCACTGGAGGCTACAGGCTCTTTGGTGGGACCTATCTCAGTACTCCAGGAGGGCTTACACCAAGGAGTACTTCCCAGAGCTTCTGCTCCCAGTGTCCTTGTCCCTGCCACAGCTGCCCCTTGCCTCTGCAGGAGACCCTCCCATACTAGTAGGTAAGTCTGGTTCAGTCTACTATGGGGTCAATGCTTCTTCCCCCTGGGTCCTGATGTGCACACTACTTTGTGTGTACCCTCCAAACGTAGAGTCTCTGTTTCCCCCAGTCCTGTCAGAGTCCTAAAATCAAATCCCACTACCTTTCAAAGTCTGATTCCCTGGGCATTCCTCCTCCCATTGCCAGACCCCAGGTTGGGAAGCCTGACATGGGGCTCAGAACCTTCACTCCAGTGGGTGGACTCCTGTGGTATAATTGTTCTCCAGTTTGTGAGTCACCCACCCAGTGATTATGGGATTTGATTTTATTGTGATTGGGCTTCTACCATCTCACTGGGACTTCTCCTTTGTCTTTGGAGGTGGTGTGTCTTTTTTGGTGAGTTCCAGTGCCTTCCTGTTGATGATTATTCAGCAGTTAGTTGTGATCCTGGTGCTCTTGCAAGAGGGAGTCAACTATTCAACTATTCTTTTCCTCTGCATCTCCTGCGCCTGTCAGTACCATAAAAATAACTCCTATATTTTCTACAAAGCTTAGCATAAATATAATAAGGCAGAGTAGATTATTTTTTCTTACTGGAAATGAAACCCATGATTCTTCTCCAACATGCTAAAGTATGCTGGTTTATGATAAGCATGTTCTTTAAAAAGAGAAAATGAATCATTTTTATGGGAGTTGCCCTCATGTTTATTTCAGATGGCAAAATGCTGAAAAGAACCCCATGTGCATAATACAGTGTGGTTACATGGCTGAAATTGAGGAAAACTTCCCTTTGCTTGACAGCAAATCACTATAATATGCATTACTGTAGGATTCTCTCTATTGTATTCCAGTATCAGGAGATTTGTGTAGTCAGTGTGGTGTATTAATGAACTAAACTCTCACATTGAGATCAGAGTTCAAATTATTTGCACACTGTACATTTTATGTATGAAATAAGTGGATAATTGTTCTGAGCTATTAAATTGCCTCTTTATCCTCAGTCCTCTTCAGGGGATGCCTAGTTCTTCAGACTGAAGTGTTTATACACATTAAGGTATAATTGAACTTTAACACTTTGAAATTTTCAGCCACATTTAAGTATTTGGAAACTTATACTAATGATATCTAGAGAAATGAGGCTTGAAAATTTAGAAAAAAATATGTTTTAAAGGGGATTCTTATGGCTATAAAATGGTTCTGGAAAATAACATTTAGATAACATTCACATGAATACATGGGTGAGAAATAAGTAGCCTTCTTTTAAAAGTTCTTTTAATTTAAATTTGCTGACAAATGGTTTGGAAATGTTTGAAAATTTGCTTAACACAAGTGACTCAAAAAATTTTTTTGCTGATCATAAAATATAATATTTCTTTCACTGAGATAAAATTTTATTTGTATAAATATTCTTGAAACTAACAAAAATATTACTTCAGTTTGTTATTATTAACACTTTTAACAAGGGAAATTCCTGTCTATACTTTAATATAAAAAAATACTTATACAGAGTGTGGATGAAATGAAGACAAAGACAAATTGTAGATGAATTTCTTAAAAATAATAATCCTACTGTTCTACTTAGATATGCGGAATAAAGGAGATTCATAGTATTCAAAGGCTATTTTATAAACCCTAGAACTCTATGAAAGTTAATTTACCAGATTCTGTATACCTACATTATCGCAGCTACAATCTATGGTACTTGATTGGCAGAGGAAAATGGATTATAAGAGATACAATGAAAAAGAAAGAAAGTATTCACTTTCATGAAGTGGATTACAGTTAATTTTTTTCATACTCAAATATATAAATTAAATTTAACAAGTAAAAACTTACACCTACTATGTACATAGTACTATATAAAAGATAAAAAACGAATGTCAAAGAAAATCTGAAAAATCTTCTAAGCAATTCACAATAAATTTGAAAATGAAAGATAAAAATAGCAATTCAAGATAATGAATGATTAAGGTTAAGTAAATGTAATGAGTGCTATATGTTTTCAAAAGAGGCAAATCAGTTGAGGAAAGTCTTGTTAGAAGAGATGGTACAGACTTGATCGTGAAGACTATAGAACATTTGGGTAAAAGTAAAGTAAAAAAAATAAAAATTACTTGAGTTTAGTGAACATTGAGATAGCTTGATAGGATAAATTTTCCTTAAGAGTTCAGATGAAATAAAGAAGATATAATAAATTAGCATCCATGGTAGGCTAAGAGCTCCCCAAAGATGTCTACACCCTAATCTCTGAAAACTGTAAATATACTACCTTATATGTATGGCAAAAGAAATACCAATGGTGTGATTAAAAGCATTTAGATGAGGAGATTATCCTGGATTACCCAGGTGAGCCAAATGTAATCACAGGGTCCTTACAGAAGGAAGGCAGGAGGGTCAGAATCAGAAAATGCAACATGAGGACAGGAGCAGAATCAGTGAAAGAGATGTGATTATAGCACTGAAGATGGAGGAAGGGGCCAAGAACCAAGGGATGCAGTTGGCCTCTAGAAACTGGAGAAGGCAAAAAGTGGATTCTTCTTTGAGAGCCTTCAGAATAAAACAGCCCTGGTGACCCTTTGACTTTAAGTCCAATAAGACAGATTTCAGACTTCTGGCCTCCAGAACTGTAAGGCAATAAATGTGTTGTTGTAAGCCACTGAGTTTGTGGTAATTTGTTACTACAGTAGGAAACTCATATAAGATCATTCACTTTCACTCAGCCCTGACTCCTAGATATTTTCCATTAATGTGAAGTGAGCGTTTTGAGAAAAAAACAGAGTAGTGGAAAGCACCTACATCTGATGGAATGTACTAATAATGAAGAAGAGTCACACTAAAATTAATTACTTAACTAACTCAAAATAAATTATAATTAATTAAAATGTGGTGGTCTATCGATAGATGAATGGATACAGAAGATATGGCACATATATACAATGGAATATTACTCAGCCATAAAAAGAAATGAAATTGAGTTATTTGTAGTGAGGTGGATGGACCTAGAGTCTGTCATACAGAGTGAAGTAAGTCAGAAAGAGAAAAACAAATACCGTATGCTAACACATAAATATTGAATCTAAAAAAAAAAAAAGGTTCTGAAGAACCTAGGGACAAGACAGGAATAAATACATAGAGAATGGACTTGAGGACACAGGGAGGGGGAAGGGTAAGCTGGGACGAAGTGAGAGAGTGGCATGGACATTATACACTACCAAATGTGGAATAGATAGCTAGTGGGAAGCAACTGCATAGCACAGGGAGATCAGTGGTGCTTTGTGACCACCTAGAGGGGTGGGATAGGGAGGGTGGGAGGGAGCCACAAGAGAGAGGAGATATGGGGATATATGTATATGTATAGCTGATTCACTTTCTTATAAAGTAGAAACTAAGACAACAATGTAAAGAAATTATACTCCAATAAAGATGTTAAAAAATGTGGTGGTCTATTAGTATTTCCCATTTTGTAATCTGTGTCCACTTTTTACTCTTTGACATCTCTCATCTCTATACACACATACACATTTTCACTTTATTATTATCTTAATATATGTATTTCTTCATTATATTAATGGTTCTATAACTTTTCTTTGTACATAAAGATACTGTGTTAATGTAGGTTTTATATTTTACTCCATTGGTAATATAACTTAGAATACTGAATAATAAGTGAATAAGCCAAATAACCAGATTAGAACAAATCTGGTTAGATCATTATAGACCTTCACAGATAAAAGTAAGTCAAAGATTTATATAGAAAATGTAATGAGGATCAGATATTTTGTAAGAAAGCGACTTTGGAACCCAGAGAAAATGTCTTTCACCTATGAAGAAATATGTGTGCTATTTATTTATAACAGTCTCACATAAATCCTAAAACTTCTTTTGTAAAATGAGTCATATTCATACCAGTTCATCATTTATCTATATATCTGTATTTTTAATCTATCTGATTTTACTCTTGGTGATTCCTTCCTACCCAGAAAATCTTCCTCAATTAAATATAGTCTCTGAACCTGAGATTTGTTAAAGAAAAAGTTAAATTCTTGTGTCTATAATTTCCAAATAAATGAAACTCATTTTAAAGACAGTGGTCTTGAAAACCAAGTCTTCAAATGCAAGAGCCAGACTTTGTGAGAGAAATGAGTTTTTAAATTCCAAAGTTTGAGTCTGAAAATCTCCCATCACAAATGTTATACCATAAAAAAAAACACATGCATGATGATACAATATCCAGCTTTTACTAAGCCTCAAAGGATAGTCACTAGTATCAGCATTATTCTTCAAAACTGTCTTAGAATCTGTCACTATACCATTTAGAAATTTTTAATTGAAAGTGTCACAAAACCCACTCCAAACAGCCATAAACAATTTAACAAATTATTGGTGCACATATATGAAAAGTCTGGAAAAATGTGGGTTTTCATCAAGGATTCATTTAATCACTTTATCTCCTCATACAGAATGTATGCTTCATCTTAGGGCTAACTCTCTTTCTTGTTAGAGGTTGGTTGCCTGCACCTTTCAAGAGCTCAGGTGCTTGTTTTTATTTAGCCATGTTTAAAGTATAATTTTTTTGTAGATTCTCAAAAGGGAGAAACTTCATTTCTAGAAGCCAATGTCTCCTCAAGTAGGATTAGGAGTGTGTATGATGAATTAATGTGATCGATAAGAATGTATGATCTGCTGTTTAGCTTGAATCAAACTGGGGCCATATAGAGCTGGAATTGGGGACCACTTTCATCTTAAACACCTGGGCTGCAGTTGGAAGTATACATTGGTATGGTGAAGGCAACTACTACCAGCCTGAGAAAGCTAAGTATTCAGGAATTTTGCCAGCTAGTTGAAATCAGCCACATTGGGAGCATTTACAACATGTAAGTCAGCAAACACTATAAATCAAAGCCCTTTTAATTATTTTTTTTAATTCCAGGAGACCCAGTTTACCAACACATTGCTAATTGTGTACCACCAACATATGAATTATAAACATGTTATAGTACAATTGTTCACTGGAAATCTACTTCATAATTTAAAAAATCAATAAATTCAACAATATTGATAATCTCAAAATAAATGTAATAAATGAAAGAAATCTGACTTTCCCTCTGCAAAAACAATATGTAGACACTCCACAATTCCATTTTTATAAAATGCTAGAAAATACCAAAGTTAGGTTGTGTATTAGAAAGCAGATCAATCTGCTTTCTTGTCTTGGGTTGTTGCAGGACCAAGGAGTGACAGAATTACAAGGAATCTTTTGGGAAGTGATGCATAAGTTAAACATCTTGATTGTGGTGATGGTTTCATGGGTATTTACATATTCAGACTTATCAAATTATACATTTAAATAAGGCTATTTTATTATACAGTGATTAATGTTCAATAAAGCTGTTTAAAAAAAACCAGCAAAAACACTTAAACAGCAAAAAAGCTAACAAGAAAACGGCATCATTAAGAAAAAGAAAAGCCAAGGTACAGACGAAGACAATAATTACAAATCATATATCTGATAAAAGACTTGTATCCCAAATATAAAAGGAATAAACCAACTCAATAATAGGACAAACAGCCCAATTTTTAAACGGTCAAATATTTTAATGCCCATTTCACTGAAGAATTATATAAGAGGCTAATATGTACATGAAAAGATTGTCAACATCATTAGTTACCAGGAGAATTCAAAGTGAAGCCACAATGAGCTAACATCACAAACCCACTAGACTGTCTGTAATAAAAAAGACTGGTTGCATTAGTTTGTGAGGGCTGCCATACCAAAGTACCACAAACTGGGTAGTTAAGCAAAAGAAATTTATTGTCTAACAGTTCTGGAGGCTAGAAATCTGAAATCACTGTTTCAACAGGGTTGGTTTCCTTTGATTGGCTGTGAGGAAAGTTTCTGTTCTCAGTACCTCTCCTTGGCTTTCAGATCTCTGCCTTCATTTTCACTTGGTATTCTCTTTGTATATGGCTGTTTCTGTGTCCAAATTTCCCTTTTTATAAAGATATCAGTAATATTGGGTTAAGACTCATTCCATAACCTCACTTTAAACTTGATTATCCCTGTAAAGACCCTCGAAATTTACTCACGTGTTGAGGCACTTGGGGTTAGAGAACTCCAACAGTCTTTTTTGGGGGGGACACAATTCATCCCATAACAACACTAATATCAAATACTGGCATAGAGGTGAACAATCTGGATCATTCATGTAATTTTGGTTGGAATGTAAATTGTACAGCCACTTGGGAAACTACTTTGTCAATAAATTAAAAAGTTAAACAATCTTCCCTTACTATCCAGCAATTTCATTCCTAGGAATCTATCTAAGATAGATTGGAAACACAAAGAAATTGTAGAGGAATATTTATAGTAGAATTATTCAAATTATACATAGATTTTCATAGCAGCAAAAACTGGATACTGGATATTATTCAAATGTCCAACCAAAATGCAATATATCCATACAGTGGAATACTATTCACAATAAAAATGAACACAAAAAAATGGAGGGACTTCAAAAAAATATGATACATGAAATCAGTCATACACAAAACATATAATTCCATTTATTTTGAATATCAAAAAAACCTAATTTTATAGAAACAGAAAGCAAATCAGTAGTTAGCTGGGGCTAGGATAGGAGTGGAAATTGATTTCTAATAGACACAAGGGAACCCTAAAGAGTGATGGAAATGTTTAAAACTGAATTGTGGTGATGGTTTCAGAACTCTATAAGTTTACTAAAAATCAGTGAACTATACACTTAAAATGAGTGAATTTTATGCTATTTAAATTATAGCTTCATAAAACAGCCAAAAAGAAGTTTATCTTAGTACTCCAAACAAACAACAAAAGTTGCTTGCAGAAGGATATCAAAAGGAGAGATATTCAGAAGTGGATAGATTTAAAATATATTTTGGAGATAAATGTAGATTTCTGAAAGCTAGAGATTGGATGGTGATGAAACATGTGACGCATAGGTATCTGACTTTAGAAAATGGGTGTGTGGTGTTCCTTTTTCAGAGATAGGAAATAAATATGAAGAAACATTTCTGGGGAAAGAAAATCAAGAGTGCAGCAGTATAAATTCTAACTTTGATGAGATAATTGTGAGACATCCAAGTGAAGACAAGTTAGCAGCTTGAGCTCAATAGTGATGTCATGGCTGGAAATATAAATTTGTTATACATCAGCATTTAGGTGCTGTTCAAAGCATGGAAAAAATTTACTTAAACAAAATAACAACAGAAGAAATATACATCTGGAAAAGAACAAGGAGGAATTCCAGGTAGAGAAGTAGGAAATGACAAGAGTCTGAGATGAACATCTACTCAAATATCAAGTGTAGAAGTACAGAGAGTAAGAGATAGAGTTAGATACAGAGACTTGATAGAGTTAGAGATGGAGGTAGAGATAGAATACAGTAAGTGATAGAGATAAAAATAAAAATGAGCAAGAGCAAGATTTATCACAGGAATTATGGGGGGGTCACTATGTGGGAGCAAAGTGTTCATGCTGATAATTAGTGATAAATATTTTTAGAAAAGTAATTTTCCAGTGGCAGACCTTGAATGCCACAGTAAGTAATTTGAGCTTTTTCCTCTGCACAATTGAATTATTTAATGTTTCTGAGTAGGGAAATTGCATGCTGAGAATGGTGGTTTAAGAAAAAAAATTCAATAGAACGATTTAGGGGATTGGACCTTTAAAAAAGTCTGTATATGTATTCACTAAGGTCAAATAACTCAGGAAGATAATTCCAATAGTGTTGATCATTTCATGCAAAATTCACTTAATATAATCTTTTTCTTCAAACTTGGAAGGATACAAGCAACATTCTCCTTGGATATGACAGAGTAATAAAGTATAGTTCTGCTATAAGAAAAATGCATTTTACTTGTGGAAAATGTAAATATAAATTTTAACAAAGTTACACTACCACGGAATCTTTACCACATCATATAGCTACCAAGTGGATGTATAGCCAATACTTGAAACCCAATGGTAGGACAAGGATTTTATCTATTTATGTCTCTTTGTTTCTATTAATTTCCTCACAAACATAAAGATCAAGTTAAGTGGATCAGTGGTTTTAAAACTTTGTTCAACAACCTTTCTCAAAATACGGAATTCAAATATATCAGACATTTGAAAGCAGTGATACTTTGAATAAGATACAAGCCTAGCAGTCATTCCCTAACATATGCCACAAGAATCCTTAGATTCTACTAATCATAGATTGAAAGTCATTTTGACTAGATCATCACAAAGTTAATTTGAAGTTCCAATATTATGTTTTTAATGATTATCTTCCTTTCACAATTATCTGTCATTCTGAAGCAGACAGATACCAATCCTCTCCCTGACTTCTGGTTAATGTAAACAGACCACTACTTGCAATGGCAATAGAAAGCTAAGAAACAATGTCTTTGCCAAAGAAAAAACTCTTTGATATTCCACTGAATGTTGTAGATATTACTAGGTAACATAAGCAAAAGAAGGGAGCTAGTATGAAGAGGCTTAAGAAATGGCTCCTACGGAGCCACAAACAGCTAACATCTATAGTGAAGCAGAGTGTGTCTAGACAAAAAGACCTGTGTCTTTTTAAACTATCCCAGCTCTTGATATGACCTTCTGTCTTATGTTCCAGGAGCATCTTCTTGTGCACATATGCAGTACTTTATCTACAGGATATATATAGGAGCAGAATTATAGAAAATTGAGTATGTGCATCTTCAGTTTTACTGGATAATTCTATATCTTCAAGATTAATTGATTCAATTTATTTCTCATTAGCAGAATATAATTGTTCATCTTTCTCTATATATCTTCCAGCCTTTATATAATTGTCAAAGTATATATTTTTCCAGTTTATTGGTGAAATATGATATCTCATGGTTGTTTTTTCTAGTTTTTCAACTCTGATTACTAATAAAACTGAGAATATTTAAATATATTTATTGGTTATTCAAGCTTATTTTCTATGATTTGCTTGTTCATAGGTTTAACACATTCTATTAGACACTTTGTTTAATTTCTTATTTTTTTAACATATTTATTAGAGTATAATTGCTTTACAATGGTGTGTTAATTTCTGCTTTATAACAAAGTTAATCAGCTATACATATATCCCCATACCTTAATTTCTTATTTTTTTCAGAGTTTTATTTCATTATTGATATCAATTTTACCTAGGGTTTTGTGCTTTAATTATTTTCTCAAAATCTGTGACTGGTGTTTTGATTTTATTCACTCTACAGATATTTTTAGTTTCATCATAATCACATTTTTCAGTAATGTTCTTAATGATTTCATCTTTCTGCTTTTGTTTTAAATTCCTTTCATACTCTGAAGTCGTAAACATAGGATTTATATTTTCTTCTGAAAATTTTCAAGGATTGTCTTTTATGTATATATTATATCTAATACATAAAAAGTTTTATTTTGTAATCTAGTTTGAATCAAATATAGTTTTAATTTTTCTTCAGAGGGGAAAAATGTTCTAGCTAGATTAATTTAATAATCTCTTCCCCCAATAATTTCTCTCTCTCTCAGAGTCGTTTCTTAATATTTGTGCATGTATACTGTCTCTTTCCTGTCCCATCTCTACTAACCTATCCATGAGCCAATATTAAGCTATCCTAATTATACTTTATTATATTTTTGTTGATTCTGAATTAGAAAATATTTGTACACTTTTTCTCTCCAATTATGTTATTAGTTCAAGGAAAGCAAACACTGTATCACTATTTTAAAATATTTGTAATTAACAAAATGAGAGAATGTTAAAGAATGGAAAGATGATGGGAGGGAAAAATGAGGGAAGAAAGGAGAAGAAAGAAAGAGAAATAGAGAAAAGAAAGAAGGGAGGGAGGGAAATAGTAAGGAATGGAGAGTATTTTGTTTTTTTTCTTGTTTCAATATTTTTCTAAATAAGTAAGTATGTTTCCAGAAAATTGATTGTAAAAATCACAGAGAATCACCAAAAAAATCAAAAGCCAAGAAAAATAACAAGGGTGTATTTTATCCCATAAGTAATTATCTATAAATAAAGTTAAAATATTATTTACTCTGGAGCACACTTAGTATATTTAGTATAGTTATAAGATTGATATAAGAATTCGATTTGCTTAGGAAGCAAACTGACCTGTCTCTACCACTTTCTAACTGTGCAAAATGAGCAATGTATCTATACGCCTCAATTTCCTCTCCTATTAAATAGAGTAATATTTGCCTTATAGGATGGTTAAAAAGATTAAATAAGAAATGAATGCAAAGTACTTTCCAGTGTCTAGCATACCTTATGAAATAAATGTTTTAGTAATTACAAAAACAATTACTTAGAATTGTCAGGAAAAGGATCTCCACTGGTTAATTTTGAAATATATATGAGTTTGAATAGTACATATTAGCCAACCATTTGGGGGGCATGAATTTAAAATGAAAATGGTGATATTTAATAAGTACTCTTTTTTTAACCAGTTAAAAATGAATGCAGCCAAATAAAATTCATTTTTGTAGTGTATATGTGTTCTGGTAGAGTAAGAAATGAAAAGATAAGTTTCACTAGATAAACAAATCTATAAATCTATACTTATAATAATAATAATGTAATATTGAATTATAACCAGTGCATAAATTTTCTATGAGTCCATACTTATATAAATAAATGATTGAATGAACTAGTGAGGTGGGAGGGGAATAGACAAATATCTTGTGCAGAAAGATTCCAAATAATTTATGTAAATACTCCTATCTCAAGGAGTGGATCACAATTTTGTGTATATATATAGGCTGTGCATAGTGACTTCCTACCAGATATTTAAATATGAAAAAGAAGGAAAAGAGTAATTTTACCTGGCAAACACAATCTTATCCAGGTGATCAAGGATAATACCAACACTGATAAGCCATGCTGATAGTATGTATCATTGGTATGATGTGATGAGAATGGCACTTTATCCTCAAGCCCATAACTCCAGTCTAATCATGAGAAAAATATCACACTATCCAAATTAAATGTTAGTCTACAAAATAACTGACTATTACTCCTCAAAACTGTCATGGTCTTCAGAAACTAGGAAAGTCTGAGAAACTGGTATAGTGGAGCCTAAGTAGACGTGACAACTAAAAGTAATGTAGTATCCTGGATGGGATCCTGGTACAGAAAAAGGATATTAGGTAAAAGCTAATGACTTTACTTAATAATAACAAGCTAATATCAGTTTATTTGTTCTGACAAACATACCATACTAATGTAAAATGTTAATAATAGGGGAAACTGAATGTGGTGTGTACCCAAAATACCCAAAGATGCACTGTCTTTGCAGCTTTTCTGAAACTCTAAAACTATTCTAAAATAAAGTTTATTTTTAAAAATCTCGGTGGACAAAAGAAGAGTTAAATGGCTATGAACATGAATTATTTTCTTATATTGCACCAAAATGTAATTAACTGTATTTATCAAACACAGCTAGAAGTGTGAAATCATTGTAAAGAAAGGCCTGTCAAATTAAACACTAGATGAAGGAAAGCAAATGTATTCCTGTTTTTCAATTGAGGGAAAATGGAATATTCAATGAGAAAGAAATTGGCAGTCAAGTAAATACATTATCTCAAAGTATAAATAAAGGTTGATCTTTACTGGGAATTATGGGTCAGTTTGTGAATATCAAGTCAACAGAGAGAAAAAAGAAATTAAAATAGAATATTGGAGCAGGTTAAATTGTAGTATTTCAACATAATTAAGTTTTATAATGATCAACCATGGACCATAAAATAAATATGTTACTAAATATGCTCAAACCGCAGTATACAACTAATTCACTTGTGATAACTGACTGAAGCAGATTTTTTTCTAATTGAATATTAAAATTTTTTTCTAAAGTGTATCGTTTTAAGTTTCACTAACCTCTATAGTTTGGAAAATTATTTTTGTTTTGGGTGAGATATAAAGAAACATTAAAGTACCAGTTTAGTTTAAGCAATAAACATATCTATTACTGAAAAAGTCTCAAAGAGAGAACTTAAAAATCCTTAAAAATCTTAAAAAACCTTAACAATCTGTTATAAGGTGTCTTCTGTTTACTGTAGAGGCATTTTTAGATAAATTTGAGCGAACAAATCAATTCAAAGCATCTTATGTTGTGTAACATTTACTGGAAAGTCCTATTATTTCTCTATATAATAATGATTCCCCTACAATTTAAAATATGTGTAAAGTAACAGTAAAGTTGACATCAACAGCAAAGTGAGATTAATTGATATTGAGTGCAAAATGATTACTGAAGTCTTCAAAGTGCACAGATATGGAAGACTTTACTATTATAATCTTCTGCCTTTCTAATAAGCCACAAATGCACCAGACAGAATAAGCAAAAATCAATTGAATAATTCAAAATGAGTCAAATATTCTAACCACAGTTCTTATGGTTACATTAATGGATTTTTTTAAAAATGGCAAAAACGCAAACTTAAAGCATTAATCCAAAAGGATCTGAGGTCATTTCCAAGTCAATGTGATAAATGATTTCAGGTTCATCAGTACTTAAATTTGCAAATTGGGAGTGTTGTGCTGCAAAACAAGAAATGCTAATGCTGGTCATGTTTCATCTGCAGTTTCCAGTCTTCATTTAGTGCATATCTGTTTTGTTCCTACCCTTTATTAAATAGTTCGGTGACTGCTCATCATCCATAGATTTATTTTTCAACTGTGGTTCAGAGACCTCTGTTGGTTCATGAAACTATTCTCAGAGTTGCAAGAATTATCAAACTTATTTCTATTTTGTCTTTGCATTTGAAGAAATATTACACATACTTCCACACAGACATACTTTATAATTAAGCACTGTCATATGATTCATTTGCCTAAATTCACATTCGTGTTTAAAATTAGGGCTTCCCTCATGGCGCAGTGGTTGAGAGTCTGCCTGCTGATGCAGGGGACACGGGTTCATGCCCCGGTCTGGGAAGATCCCACATGCCGCAGAGCAGCTGGGCCTGTGAGCCATGGCCGCTGAGCCTGTGTGTCTGGCAAAAAAATAAAAGAAACAATCATATTGGCATCAAGTAGCATTTTTGTAACTGGCAAGGATGTTAAAAAATGAACATATATGAATTTAAATACATGAATGCCATATGTATATAATGTTATTACATTTAGACTGAATAAAAATTGGTTTGAATTACATATGAATAAGGAAAAATGATAGTACAATTTTGGCATAATAAAAGAATGCAAAAATGTAGGCATTCCAAAAGCAAAATACTTGCATATTCTGTTGGATATTCATATTTTGCAAACATATGTCATAGACACAGTCTTTCTAATTTTGTAAGAGTTCATTAGTTCAGTAGCAAAGTCTCAATGAAAAATTATCTAAAAATGTCTTTTTTAGTATATACCCCTTAGGGATTGCCCATTAAAACGATGGCTTAGTTGATAACAGCAATTTTGTCAGTGATAACTATAATGTCACTAATAAGAAACTAAATTGATAGTAATAAATACATACATTTCTACTTTAAATTCAACATCTGTAATTTAGTTTCCATAAATCAGCATCAACTGTTATAATAAATCTATGTAGCTAAATTCTATTTTATTTGAAGCTTTCTTTGCCTTTAATTTATATGTTTTGTTTATAGTTATAGAAGGACTATCAGTGTAAAATTTTTAAATAAAAATTTAGGTGAGTGTATATTTATTTAAAATTGTAATACAGTATTATGGCAACATTAGAAGGCTGTGAAAAATACCATTTCACTCACTCAGTGATTAAAAATGAAATAACCTCAGTCTCTTTTGAGATGTTTGCTTGTTACTGGTAGTATTACCTTCTTTCATGGTTGGTGCAATGATCTTGAAAAGGAAACCAATGAATCCTATTTCCACTCTGCATTCAACAGCTTTTTCCTGGAGTCATCAAGTGCCTCATTTTCCATCTATAATTATTTTTCTTTTAAAAAAGTTTCATTTTTGATTATAATTAAATGATGAAAATAATTGTTATACTTTGTTTCTACTTTGCTGGGGCCCAATAAGTAGGTTCTATTGACAAATGACTTCTTTGTTAGTCATATATGAAAAAAAATTATTATTTAGTTTGAAATCTAAGCTTCTGCTTCTGTCCATAATGGAATAACTAGAATCTACCTACACTTTTTCTTCTGCAAGCCACTAGAAAAAATGACAAACTATATGACAAGTGTTTTTAAGCATTTTATAATAGGTAGTACATATACATGGTAAATGAGAGAAGGAAAAGAAGACCCCTGAGGTGACCCCAACTTTCTGTCTAGAGGCAATTTCATTAACTAAGTTGATACATAGAAAACACAGGTGGTCTCATTCAGTTGAGGGAACAGAGATTGGAGCTAAAGGACCTTGATACACCTAGGATTTAAGGGATGAGAGCACTGGAGACAATGGATTCCAGAAAAGATCTCAAAAATTATTGCTGGAGTCCACTTGAGTATTAGGCTGACTACTAAACCAGTCATAAGGTAGAATTCTATATTTTGGGAAAGAATAACCAAATACCTATAAGTGGAACAAGTTCTAGAGATCCCAGTAAGAAGCGTTCACTAGAAAATGTTTGAATTCTGACCAATCAGAGGGGAGAATCTAGGACATTTAGTAAGAACTCAAAAATCATATACCTTAATAGAAGGGATAAATCGGTCTTTGAATGAAACCATCATTAAATCTACCCTGTAGAAGCTTAAAAAACAAATCTTAAAAGGATCAAGCTGGGCTTCCCTGGTGGCGCAGTGGTTGAGAGTCTGCCTGCCGATGCAGGGGACATGGGTTCGTGCCCCGGTCCGGGAAGATCCCACAGGCCGTGGAGCGGCTAGGCCCGTGAGCCATGGCTGCTGAGCCTGCGCATCCGGAGCCTGGGCTCCGCAACGTGAGAGGCCGCAACAGTGAGAGGCCCGCGTATAGCAAAAAAAAGAAAAAAGAAATAAAGGATCAAGCTAATCCATACATGCATAATATATACTGCCTGCCAGAACAAAGCCCACTATTCTTTAAAGGACAACAGTGGAATCCATCACACAGCACTGTAAAATATATAACATCCAGCCTGCAATAAGTGGCCAACACGGCAGGGTAGAAAGAGCTCACCTTCTCCCACAGGCACATCAAAATTATAACTATTTACAGAGTAACTACTGATGAGAATAACCTGAAAACTAGCAGAAGAGATCTTCAACTAAATATATAAAGAAGGAACACGATTAGAAGGGGTGGAGGGGCAGAGACACAGTATAGTCAAGACTCATACCCCCAGGTAAGTGATCTGCAAATGGGAGGATAATCACAGAGCTTCTCCCCTTATAGCCCAAAGCCCACTGATATTATTCAAACTAGCTAATCCTAAACTGTTCATCCTGCCTCTTTTACCTTTCCCTCAGAAACCCCAGTAAAGACTCTAGCCTAAAACTATTACTTGCTCCTGCTTCTGCTTCCTGGCCAAAACCTGGTGTTCTTCCTATGGCCCTGTGTGGGGACACATGCGTCTTGTTTGTAGGAGAAATGTAAATAACATTAAACTTGTCTTTCAATGACACTGACCTCTCTAAGTCACATTTATAAATTAAGACTTGGGCCCAGAACAAAGTAAAATATATAAATAATCTAATGGGAACGTAGTATGCTGAGTGGGGACCCCAACATATATCCATATCCTAATGTCCCGAACCTGCAAATATTACCTTATCTGCCAAGAAGGCATGATTAATTTAAGAATCTTGAGAGGAGAAGCTTACCCTGGATGATGATGATGATGATGATGATTATAAATAAAATCACACATATCCTTTAAGAGGGAGACAGAGTGAATTCCAACACACAGAGGAGAAGGAAATGTGAAAAAGATGGAGCAGAGAGAGATTCAGCCACAAGCCAAAAAATGGCCATAAGAAGCTGGAAGAGGCAAAGAATGAATTCTCCCCTAAAGCTCTCATATGGAACATAGCCCTGCCTAAATCTTGATTTCAGACTTTTGGCTCACAAAACTACGAGATAACAAATTTCTATGGTTTTAAGCCACACAATTTGTGGCAATTTGTTATAGCAACCCTAATACCGTTTACGGTACTGAGAAGAATTTCAAAGAGCATGGTAGAAAAAGCCTAGATTGCCTTAAAGTGACTGTAGAAACATGGACATTGAAAGTGATTCTAAAGATAGCTCAAAAGGAAATGCAAAACACATTGGAAAACAGAGGAAAGGTGACCCTTGTTTTATAGTAGCAGAGAACATGGCTGAATTATGTTCTACTAGCTGGAAAGCAGAACTTTAAGTAATGAATTTGGATATTTAACTGAGGAGATTGAGGTCCAAAAAAAGTGTTGAAGGTTTGTGTTTGTTTTGTTTTTTTATTTTTCTTGCTCATGTGAAGTGTGAGAGAACAAGATAAATTGAGAAATAAACTGTTAAGCAAAAAAGGAGTCAGAACTTGATGATTTGGTAAATTCTCAGCCTATCCAGATTGCAAAAGATGCTAAAATTAGGACATTCAATATTAGGGAAGTATGCACTGGAGAGAAGCCCAAGCGTGTAACTGAACAACTTTTGCTAATAATGTTAGGCATGTGACCCATGGATCAATCCACCTGTCTCGGCAGAAAGTAGCAATAGAGATGCAATTATCCAGGAAAGGTACGTGGAGGAACCTCTTGTGTAATGGTTTGAATCACAGTAACATGCAGGCTACCTACAGGTTTTTGATAATTGTATACTAACAAAAACACTGGACTGAAAGCAACAGAGGCAGAGCGACATTAAATAAGGTTGTCAGACTCCCTAAATTCATCAGAGAGGAAGTAGGCTGATAAAACTACTCAGATGCAAATATGTACTACCCTTTAAAAAAAAATAAAGAAAAAAATTATTCTGAGAACAGAGGCTTGGGCCGAGAAGGCAAAGCTGTAGAGACCAAGACCTATGTATGACATTACAGGCACAGAGGGCAGAGCTGTGAGCCTCAAAGAATTATTATCAGGTCTTGAAATCTAATAGAATTTGCCTTGCTGGATTTTGAACTTGCTTGGGAACAGAAACGCCTTTATTTTTTCCACTTTTCTCCCTTTTGGAATGAAAATTATCTCATTATATTATATATATTATATTATATTATATTATATTATATTATATTATATTATATTATATTATCTCATCCCGATCAAACCATAGTACTAGGGAAGCAGTTAACTTGTTTTCTAGTTTCACAGGTACACAGGTATAGAAAAATTTTGAATCAGGATCATTGTAAGACTTTCACACACACCTAATTTAAATGATGAGATTTGAGATTTTTGAGCCAATGATATTTAGATGAGGTTTTAGACTTGAGCAGATGGTGCAATGGATAGAGACTTTGAGGTATGTTGGTGTAAAGTGAATATATTTTGAAGTAGACCACACATGAATTTTTGGAGGCCAGAAATCAGACTGCAGTAGACTAAGAAATGCCCTCTCGTGCAAAGATATATTCACTTCCTCTTTCCAGAATTTGTGAGTTTCATCTAATATGGCCAAACAGTGATAGTTTCCTCATATGGGAAAATATGCAATTAAGTTCAAGGAGGAATTTATCCAGGATTATCTGGGTAGGCCCTTAATTCAGTCACATTTATGCATCCTTATAAGAAGTTTGTTTCACACACATGAGGACCAAGGCAAAGATTGGAATGAAGCATCTATAAGCCAAGAAATTCCAGGCGGTTACCAGAAGCTGAAAGAGGCAAGGAACGGAACACAGAACCTCTGGTGGAAGTGCAGTTCTGCTGACACAATGATTTTAGACTTCTGGCCTTCAGAAATGTGAAAGAATACATTTCTGTGATTTTAATCCAATCAATTTGTGATAATTTGTTCTAGCACCCACAGTAAACTAATGCATGCAACTTCTGGAGATGAAAAATAAAGTACATGGAATAAAAATTTTACTAGAAGAGATTAAAAACTATTGGACAGAATAGAATTTAACATTTGTAAACTTGAAAACATAGAAATAGAATCTATTCAATCTAAAGCACCAAGAGGAAAAGAATCTGAAAAAAATGAACACATCCAGGGACCTGTGAGACATCTAGAAGTACAACATACTTATAATCCCTGAAGCCCTTTCCACTTCTTTATGCACACAAATTTCAAGCAATAACAAACAACTTGCTCTGCAATGCAGCTTTTTTATTAATCACTATCATCAATCACTCAAAATACCCCCAAATAACTGTAAAATCCTAGGGAATAAAAATTACATTTCTCACTCACACCCATCTTTAAGGCAGATTCTCTAATCTCTACTTTTAACAAGCCAGTTACCTCTAAATACATCGTACCTAGAAAGTTTGGAATTGTTGATATATGGAGCAGTAACCTTTGAGGACTTCTGTGACTTTGCCACAATATCTTAGGAATAGTACCTGCCTGTGTTCTTAGGTTGAACTGGAGATATATCTATTTGAATTTGAATCACAATTGTGAATGATCAAAGCAAGATCATGGATTATTCTGCAGAGAAGTAACACAGTTCATCACTGAACAAACAAACAAAATAATGGTCTGCATCTGCAATGGTTTATTACCTTGTGGCGAGATAAAATAAGTTTTCTATATCTTCACAGTTCCAAGGATAAATAATAAAATTGACAGAGTATACACTTAGAATATTCTGACTGTAGCAATCCAATTTATCCAGAAGCAGAATAAAAGCACAATAAAAAGGTAAAAGGCTTTATAATTTTATGTGTGAGGAAAATAAAATGTCTTGGGTTTTCTGAAGGAAATCTCTGAAACTCATGGGAATGTAGGATTAATCAAAAGATTGATTGATCTTGAAATCAAACAAAAACTGTGGTAAAAAAGAAACATGAAAAAGGGTAAAGATACCCAGATTCAGCCACCAGTAATTGTTTATGTAGAGCTAGAGAAGGAAAGTCTTCAACTTTTTAAGTACAATGTAGTTTCAACACCTCAGGTAATCCTAGTTGAAAAGACTAGGATAAAGGAATTGCAATCCCAAATCAGCACTGATCAAAATTTAGTGTGGGGCTTCCCTGGTGGCGCAATGGTTGAGAGTCCTCCTGCCGATGCAGGGGACACGGGTTCGTGCCTCGGTCCGGGAAGATCCCGCATGCCGCGGAGCGGCTGGGGCCGTGAGCCATGGCCACTGAGCCTGCGCGTCCGGAGCCTGTGCTCTGCAACGGGAAAGGCCACAACAGTGAGAGGCCTGCGTACGGCAAAAAAAAAAAAAAAAAAAAAAAATTAGTGTGCATTTGAATTACCTCGTATCTTGTTAAAGTGTTAATTTTGATTCAGAGCCTGATATTCTATATTTTCAATAAGCTCTCAGAAGATGGGGTGCTGCTGGTTCCCAGATAACCCTCTTAGTAGCAAAATACCAGAGGGTATACAGGAAAATAATCAAAGAATAGAATGTAAACAAATACTACTCAAGGTCTCTAGATGTCAAAAGGGAGAAATATGGTTTTAAGAATGACTATCCAAGTGAGGATGTATTAAACTTTAGGTGAACCCTGAAGCAGAGGCTTTGGATTCATTCAGCAAGATAAGTACCAACTCTGTGAATTTTCTGTTTTAAATATAATGTATTAATAGAAATCTGAGGTACAGTAAGGTCCACAGATCAGAACACTATTGCCATTGAAAGTTTATTATTCACAGTTTCCAAAAAGAGAGGCCACACAGGGAAGCCCTAAGTTGAGTCAGGAGGCAGAGGGAAAGGGGAGAACTGTGGATAAAACCTTTATTGTGGTTTCTACAAGAAGAACAGCAGGTAGAGAGGTTTAGGATTGGCTAATCTAAATAGTTTCAGCAGGCTGTGGGGTTCAGGGGCTGTCTCTAATTGTCTGGTAGTTGGCCTTGAGGAAATTATGGCAGGAAAATAGGAATATAAGATGTTGTCAGAGAGGAAGACATGGTTAGTTCTAAATTTGGGAATGATGGGAAAGGCATTTTTTTGTAGGTGATTCCTAAAATATATTGAGGAATAAATAGGATTTTCCCAGGCTCACAGATGACAGATTTTGTCTGATGCAAAGAGATCAATCAGGCAAAAGCAAAACAGTTTGTTTGGGGGCATACTGGAGACCCTTGAAGTAATGAGGTGTGGTTAGAGAATTTGTGACCAGAGAGGAATTAATGGACACAGTTGAACATGATCTTACAGTCTCCTTCCAAAGTAGAACTTGTATCCTCAGAAAAACAAGTAGGAAGAAATACACATCATACTCCTTCTTTCTAACTTTACAATCTCTCTTTCCAATCCAACTTGACTGGTTATTTTTCCAAATTATAATATGATCTAGTGGAGAATTGCTTGTTTGGGCCAACCAGTAACAGTAGAGTTTAAACTACTGGACTGTTGTTCTACATTGATGTAATTTTGCCATGTGTCCGTCAAATGTTTGTCTAATAAAGTGATTGAACCATTCTCTTGTGAACTAGGAAGAATGAGTGCAATTATCTTACAGTCAATTCTGCCCTCTAGATTTACACTGACATGGTTACATGTGGAAAACATTGTACATGAACCCAGATAATTGAGCAGAGAAACGTTCCAAAGTTACTGCATGACTGAAAAGGAGCAAGGAAACATATATATAACAAAATCTCCATCAAGGAGAAAAAAGTAAGGAAATAATATTTAAATTATTGTGGACTTGTTCACTACTAATCACTTTACTGACACCATTTTGTTCTCCTAACAAATCTGTAAGTAGGCTTCATTTCTGAGTCTAAAATAAGGACACTTCATAAGGATCACCTGAATGCTTGCAGACATGCACATTATATCAGAGAACTCGTCCCAAGAAATTCTGATCCTGTAGGCCTGTTGTGGGACACAGAGAAGAAACTGAATTTTAATACATATCACAGATTATACTAATACAGGTGATCTTGGCCCATATTTTGAGAGGCACTGGATTAATTCACTTATCAGTATAATATAGTAAGTAGTAGACTTTCATCTGAGTCCAATATTCATTCTTTTTCTCCTCATCATTGTTCCAGACAAGAAATTTTTCTCAACATATTCCAATGATAGCTTTACTATTTTTTTTTTTTACAATTCAGAAATGATTTATGAAACATGTTTCCTTATACAAAGGGAGACATGACAGAAGCTGGGATGGGGTCAATTGTTCTTTGTACCAAACAAGAACATTTATGAAGGCTACTCTCCAGATCTGAAACATCTAATTACCCTTACTTTAATGGCTTTCCTCCTTCTTATAGATCTTGAGAATTAAGTTATCTATTTTTCTAAAGATATAGTAAAGCATGAGATATAGGAAAGCAGTCTTACTCCATGTCAAAGATGTTATAATCAATTTGATATAGAATATTTTACTGATAGATTTGAAAGTCAGATTTATGAAAATATTTGGTTGTTTCTACTGCTGTTTCTTAATCATTTCACATAAGATTTAAGTTTTTCTTAAAAATTAAAGTGGAATTTACAGATACTTGTAAAGTTTAACTTCACTAAAACTCTATAGTGAGTAAAATTTCAATTTAGTAAGACATCATTAATAATGATATATTTGTCAAATGAATAAAGTCATAAAAGCTAGTAACTTACTATTTTTTGCTCTGTTAATAGTATGATTTTTTACCTAGGCCAAATTTATTTAATTTCACGAAATTTTTCTTTCTTTATCTATAAATTCCTTTAAATATAAATTTACTATTTCCTTGAGGTAGAGAAATAATAATAAAAATGCTTCTTTGGAGAGGATATTGAACAACAATAATTTTCTGTTGATTTCTTCTGCTTCTTGCTCTATGACGGAGGGAAGATTTAAAATGATCTAGCTGTGAGGAAGAACTTGGGTAAGCACTGTGAGCAAGAATATGTTTCATCAATTTCATAGTGATAGATTGAATGTTAAGCTTTTTGGCTCCTATGTGTGAAACCCATAAGAATCAAGAAAGCATTACTTACTTTCTCATGGTAAAATATCTTTAATTGATCAAATCAAATATATATGCCAGAGAAGACTTGACAAGTAAAATATCCCTTTTTTTTTTTTTTTTTGGTTTTGTTTTTTGTCTAACTATCATGAAGTTGGATTGTTAAATTGATATTCTTATTAGTGGATATTTTAAAATTTATCACAGACAAATTTTTTTTTAATCTTCAAATAATATACATTCTAGTTTCATAATTTAGATAAATTTAAATTATTTCATCCATAAGGATAGATTTGAAAATCATTTAAATACATAAAATTACTTCTTTGGAGGTTTTCTCCATTTTGCTTTATTGTAAAACTATAATAAACTATTTTAGTCCCCCGCGAAGTCCCATTAAGTAGATAACTAAAATTTTGGAGGATATCTTATATCATATCCAATCTTTTTCTTTTGGTGGAAGTAAAACACCCATGTATTATGACTTAAAATAGAAAGAATATATTAAAACGCCTTTGCTTTTACTAAAAATAATAGGTCATTATGGTTTAGAAAGATGCAAATAATTATGTTACTTGAAATAATTAACAAATAGACTATATTATAGGTTCAGAGTTGTTAAAAAATAAAAAAAATAAACAACACTGGAACATTTACAAAGTTAGTTGAGCTAAATTTTTGATCCTTGTCTTTGACCATTGGATTCTGCTTATAGGAACTTATCATATGGAATAATCCAAAGACTAGGAAAATCCATCATTCCTTTAAGTCAACCAGATTCAATAATATAGAAACAACTAGTTAGAAATATAGAAATGCATCTGGAATAGTTATTAGTAACTTTCATTGTAATGCATGTGTCTATATGGAAAAATATTTAAGCAATAGTATTTTTTTTAGAAAGCAAGATACATATGTATGTGTAACTAATGATTATAAGTATAAAGAAAATATGCATATACATGAGGAAAAATTAGAAAAAAAATTAAGCAAAAAAGAAAGAAAGTGGTCTTTTAGGGAAGGAGGATTCAAGGTGATTTCTCAATATGTTTTCATACTTTTATTATATGTTTTTTATTTTCATATTTTAGAGTGAGATATTCCAATTGTTTTTCAATTAAAAAACACTTGCATTTTTAAAATAGTTAAGTAGACAATACATTAAAAAATATACATGGTGAGAATATATTCACTCTTTTATTCTCATATTTATTCTTTTCCCCCAGTAAAAAATAAACTGCATTTTCTTTCCTTGTAAGGTTAGTCACTGAAAATATGAATGGCCAGTCAATACACCCTTCCCCTACAGAAGAACACAAGATTGACTCATTCACCTCAATAGAAACTGCAAACATAGATAAATAAATAAAAGGGTACATCTTGAGCTCCATTACCAGATATGACTGAAGTATGGGAGAAATTGAAGATCTTTTTGATTGAGTTTTGAGCAAAGTACAGTCACAATGTGGGAGAATGCAACAGAAAAGAGAAATCAGCTGCAGAGAACACCCAGTCATTCACACTCCCCATTATTCAACCAACATAAATTCTCAGAACACTGACTGTTTAGTAAGATTGGGAGGTGAAATAAGGGACTAAATCAATATCTATTGAGTTTTTATTGAGTTCCTATTTGACCGAATAACACTCTTGGTTTTCCTAGCAGTCTTAACAATCCAATATGCAGCCTTTGTCAATTTATTTCTTCTTATAATCTTTTATTTAACAGATATTAAATGAACAGCAGCCATGTGAGAGTCACTGTCCTGGGTAACAGGTATATCATACTGCATAAGTTAGATCTGGTATTGGTTTGTCCACAAAGTGTTTACATTTTAATTAGAGAAGAAAGGCAATGAATCAGTAAGTAAATAAATAAATACAATATGGATGTTGACTTGTATGATGCAGGAAAGAAGTAAGATGAAAAAAGAGAAACTGAAGTGGAGTGATCAGTCAAGACTCTGAGAAGACAGTATTGGAGAGAAGACTTGAAACATTCTCCTACAATTATAGATAAATCTTAATCTAGTTAAACCACCTGCACTTATGCAAGCATTTAAAACCACACATGTATTAGAAATACAAATAATGTGTATTTTATTTACAGATTACCTATAATAATGTCCAGATCGGAAAGGAAGCTCACTTACCATTTTTACGGTAAAACTTCGGTTAGGAGCTAGACCAAAGAAAAGTAGAAATGCCTCTTTTTATCTATAGATACTCAATTCCTGAAGAAATGATGAACAAGTCAATAATGTGAACATAGATTGACATTTCAAAATCAGATACAACCAGCCAGAGTCTGGTATTGCATACCTTGTCAATTTTATCACTTCTTAGTTGATGGTTTCCTGGGCCCTAACCATGTTTATGCTAGTAGGCCTTGTAATAATAGTAAAAGTCAACTAATCTTCTCTATTTCTTGAGTCAGGTCCTGAATCTCAGACTGCTGAGCCCCTTGTGACAAATATTGAGTGTCCTGGAGATTATACTTGACTCTAGGCAGAGGACTTGTACCTAAGTATCACCAAAAGACTCCCCAACACTCCCTCCTCCCATACACACACACCAGAAACCTGTTGTATATGACTGGCTAATGGAAGAAGGAAGACAACCTCATGGTCTGTGAATTTTCAGCATGATAAACAAGGTGGCACTTCTTTTCCCCCCACTCAAATCCAAGTGAGTGAGACTCTAAGTATCTGTAACAATCTGGACGACTTCACATTTCATTCTCTGGCTGGACAGTTTCTAGAAAGCAAATCTGTTGATCTGCTGTGTGCTTCCCTGAGCAAAGAAAAGAGAATTGAAGAGAGGTGGTGAGAATAGAGATAAGGTGGTACATGAACAGTCTGAACTCCCACCGTTTAGAGTAACAAGGATAAGTTAGTTACCCAAGGATTAAAAGTGAACCAAATGGAAGATAACTACACTTGAGTACTCTTGCCACTCTTCACCTAGAGAAATACCTGCCAAAAGGGGCTTTCAGTAGCAAGAGGCTACGGGGATAATACTGAAAGGGTACTACTAAGTGAAAGAGGTAGGACTTGTACTGTATTTCTCATATTAAGACATAGTACAATGATAGCCCTTTGAAGACTCTGTAGGAGACACACCCATGAGACAGCTGACATTTTGATGGTACAGTGAAACAGGGCTGGGTGGCTAGATGATGGCCAGATCAGCAGCAACAATTGATAAACTATTGATTAATAGTACCAATTAAACTAGAAACATCTGTTCTCATTCCACTCCCACCCCACACTAACCAGAGACTCTGAATTGGCAGTCCTCCTTCCCATCTTTTGACAGCAGGGCAGACAAAAACCCTACCACACCCCATTTCATTTCATTTCAGGGTTTTTAAGTCCCAAGGCACTGTAAAGATGGACAAGAGGAGGAGTGGAGATTGAATATGACAGTGATTCTTTAAGTAAGACCACTTTTTTGTGTCAAATGATTCAAGCGTATATATTATAGGTTTCTTATTTTTAGGAAACATTCTGAATATTTCATGAAATGCTCCTCAACTGGTGTCTAATTTTCCATATAAATCATTACAAAAGTCTAAACAGTTCTAATTTCAGTCTCTTGATATCCATAACAAAATGCATTGGGAAGTCCTGAATGCCAGAATTATTATAATGCTGTACTGTATAATGAAGATAATTTTATTTTATTCTAAAGCATAGTAGTAAAAAAGGGAATTCAAATAATGCAGGTGAGAAACCTTTATTGTTTTTATTTTTCCTCCCTGGAATCTTCTTTTTTATAAGGTTTTTTTTTAATTAAAGTTTTGGAGGATTAGCTTTGGGAATCACAGTCATTGGATGTGGAATTGAATGTCACATTCCAACTTTTTCTGGCTGAGATTTTCTCACTCCTTATACCTGTTTAGTTACGTTTCCAAAGTCTTCCCATGCTTCAGGATTTGACTCAAAAGCCACCTCCTGCGTAAATCTCCCTCTCTTCCATTGCTTTAGCAGAATTATTCATTCTGATTCTGAACATCTGTAACTCTTTACATTTTCCTTGAAATTATTAAATTAATAATATCAGTGATAATAAGATTTATCACTTTGTGAATGCCTACTGTGACCTTGGAAAATGTATTTGATTTCTCTAAGTCTTAATTTTCTCATTTGTAAAAGGGCACAATAATATTACGTACCTCAAAAGTTGTTTGCACAAATTATGATACTGTAGTTGAAGCACTAAGCAATGAGCCAAAAAATAAGAATAATAAGCACTAAATGCTTCTTGTTAGCTGTCATTATTATGCGATGGTATGTATTACTATTGAATGCCTGCCTTCACCTTCACTAAATAACTTGAGATTGCAATATATTTTCTGTTCTTGTGAACTCATTTTAGATATGCTTTTTCCTTGTATCCTTTCTTGAACTCACTGGTAGGTCAGCTAGAAATATCTAATAACTTTCTCAGCTCTCTCAAACTCTTCTGATTTGATGTTTCTGGTTTTTAGGAAACAGGATAAATTTTAAAAAGCTAAAATAAGTATAATTAGGTGCTGAGTGGGGGACTAAGGTGTTCTCCTACTAATAAAGTATGTAAGAATAAGAGTAAATTTAGCATTCAGTATACTAGGAATGAAGTCCCCTTACCCTGTATTATGAAAAGAATGTGTGTTTTATTAACCTTGAAGGCTACTTGAAAGTATTATAAGAAATAATGTCTCTGAAGTTTATAATTCCCTACCTAGAACGTGTTATTTATTCAAACCACATCATTATTTCTAGCTGCATTAACTGATAAAAAAAGGTAGTCTCTGGGGCTTCCCTGGTAGCGCAGTGGTTGAGAGTCCGCCTGCTGATGCAGGGGACACGGGTTCGTGCCCCGGTCCGGGAGGATGCCACATGCCGCGGAGCGGCTGGGCCCGTGGACCATGGCCGCTGGGCCTGCGCGTCCGGAGCCTGTGCTCCGCAATGGGAGAGTCCACAACAGTGAGAGGCCCGCGTACCGCCAAAAAAAAAAAAGAAAAAAAGAAAAATCAAAGCTTTCAAAACTAACCATGTTTATTATCATTCCTAATATGGTGGCAGTAAAATGATATTGTCATTCAACAGATAATTGCCATCTGAGACCATCTGCAGGTGTGAATCTATTAATGTAAAACTTAGGCATAATAAGTTATTGTTATTCCAAAGGAAAGTTAGAGGTTAAATTATTCTCTAACCATCATTTATTATCTTTGATAATAAACCTGTTAGTCATTAAGCTAAGTCATATTAGCTTAATAATAAACTAACTTGTAACTTACAAAGATATTATTATTTATGAGAATAATACATACTTGCAACATTTATGTATTTTATTTTCCTGATAAATAAACCCAAGTTGAGGACTATACAAATTAGGATATAAACATCAAAATATAAAACATAAAAATGAATAAAAATTTTAGTAATATATTCTAATAGATTGATTTAACTGCTCATAACTACATTTCTTTCCCTATCACATGATTAGGAACAAAAAAGATAAATTATTTATGTGTACTTATTATGTCAGTTATTGCTAATGTGTAAAATTCTGATAGCATTCTAGGGAACATAAATTTTCTTAAAGGAGGAAACTCACAGGAGGGCTGAAATCTGTATCTTACGAAAGCTTTGTCTGCCCCAAAAGACATATGAGTGAGTGGAAACTTGTTCTAATTTACTAAACCTATGGCTATGATCTTATATTTTCCAAATTCAGTTTCTTGCTGCAAAACTGCACATGGCTTCCTCCATAAAGTTTTTTTGTTTAATACCTGACTTTCCTACCATTTTTGAAGCTGAATAATAATAGGTGATAGGCATTTTTTTTTAATAGATGAGGAAATTGAGGCTTAGAGAGGTAAGCAACTTGAATGGGCCACACAGCCCACAACTGACTAAGGCAGGATTTTAAACTTTTTATTTACAATATTCTTACTGTTGTAAAATAAATAAAACAACATCATAATAAAAATTGCAAATATTCTATGAAAATTTAGGATCAAGATATTTACTTTTTCTTTTTTTTTTTTGCGGTACGCAGGCCTCTCACTGCTGTGACCTACTCCTGTTGCGGAGCACAGGCTCCGGATGTGCAGGCCCAGCGGCCATGGGCCACGGGCCCAGCCGCTCTGCGGCACATGGGATCCTCCCGGACCAGGGCACGAACCCGCGTCCCCTGCATTGGCAGGCGGACTCTCAACCATTGTGCCACCAGGGAAGCCCAAGATATTTACTTTTTAAAGTTAATTTTTCTAGAACTCGGATCATGCTGTGAAGGGGTAAAGAGTCATTGAAACAACAAAATTCTAAAGCTGGACATCCATCCTACAAATGTTAATTTTTGTCATAATCTTGGCTACAAGGGCACAGATTGGTGCAGACAAGGCCTATTGGCATTTTTATTCTTGAACCTATATTTTGTTCAAGATACAAATATTTTAAATTCTTCAGTGAATACTTCATAAGATTAGTAATATTATATTAAAGGAGGATACTGTATGCAGTTGAGAAATACAAGAGCATTATACAAAGCCTGACTTTGTATGTATAATGAAGATAAAAGATCAGAGAAACTTTTGTGATAGAGAAAGTCTAGACTTGAGAAGTGTGAGCAGCATAGCTGGAGATCAGGACGCCTACAGTGTAAGCATGCTATAGGTGTGAACGGGAAAAAAACTGCCTCATGAGAAGATACTGTGGAAATAGACACTAGACTGGGTCTTATTTCTCTGGGCAAAGCTAAAAATAATGGGTGGGGTCTTGATCCACTTTACCTATATGTCCACCACTTCCTCACAAAAGACCCCAGAAACAAAACTAAGAAGTCATAAACTGGTTTTAACTTCAAGGACCTTGGAAGAAGAAAACACCCTCTTTGGATGATTATACTTGAAGCCCAGTTTTCAAAATGTTATCTTAGGTGAAGCTTCAAAAAATATGAATTAATAATGAAAATAATTCTTAAATTTACAAGGGAAAACAAATTGCAGAAACAAAACTATGAAAACTGAAATATTGAAATATATAGATATAGAATATGATTTTTTAAATTTAAAAAAGGCATAATGAAGGAACAAGCATACAGAGATGAGGTGCTGAGATCCTCTTTGAAGAAAGGATTCACTGCCCAGCAGTGGGGAATGACATCAGCAGACAGCCTAGAGCTGGGGTCTGGTCAGCTGCAGAGAGGCCCTTCCCCTGAAGTTGCATTCTTCCACAGTTAACCTGCAGCTGCAGACTAAGCAAGGTCGGAGTGTAAAGCCTCAGCACTGCAGCTCCATGTGGATTACTCTGTCAGGCAGCACTTGCTCCAAAGTTCCCCAGGAAGGTTGGCTGAATCTTTGACAAACCTACAGCAGTTTCATTTCTTCCTCTGCCCATTTCTGCTTCCTTCCCCTTTCTTTCACAGATGATGATACTTACTTAACATCTAAAATACTTAAAGTCTATCTCAGTAGTATTCACTTCTTGAAGACCCAACCTGGAACAGGAATCAAACAATTTTTTTAATGAAAAAGAAACTATATATGCATATATTTGAAATTACAAATTTAAAAAATGGGTCAAGCTGCAGATTAGACAGATCAAATAGGAAACACTAAATAAGATTTTGGAAACAAATTCAAACTATTCTCTAATCACAAATTGTAAATGGACTAAACTCTCCAACTAAAAGACAAAAATTACCAGACTGAATTAAAAAGAAATTATTGGTAAATTCTGGGCCATATCGGTTAATAAGAATCATATTTAAAAATGATAAGGATACAGAAAGAGGAAAGGTAAAGGGAAGAGAATTTTGAGGTATTGGCTGTATCTACCAAACAAGAAAACAACAAAAACTTGTTACTACAACTACTACACTGAAGCAGCTCAGCTGCTACACTTGCAACTTTTTTGAAGAAGGTATTATCCTGCCTCCCTCATGCATTTCCATAAAATCATTAGTGACCAAACTATTAACAAAAATGATTCTTATTTGAGAACATGAGCAGCCATTACATTACATTCTAAATAGTACTTTTAGACACATCTCTTAAAAAAAAAGCAAGAGATCTAAATTCTCTTGGTGGGAGTAGATGAGCTCTCTCTGAGTATTCCTAACATCGTTCTCAGCACTGGACCAACTACCGTTGTGGTATCTCTTTGCTTTCCTCTATGCTTCATGTGTACTGCATATTTAATGAAATGTTAGAAATAATGTACATGCGTCTAGATGATTCAAGTAATAAAGAACAGTGAAAAAAAGTAAAAACCACTCTCAATTATTGTTAAAATAGGAAGGCAAAACTTAACGCTGAAAATTGAAAATGCTCAATCCTCCCAGATTTTATAAACATTACAGTTGTTCACCAATAATAGCAACAACAAAACATAATATTTTAAGAGAATTTATTATTATCTTTTTTTCCAAGTCAATTATATACATGATAATTTATGCTTGGCAGCAGGGGTAGGCTATGAGAAATATCAGTAAGTAGATTTTATTAGAAGTGGGTAGTGGTTTTCAGTTCAGAGTATTGAGCCTACTGAACAGAAAAAAAGTTGGTTATTTTTATTTATTTTTTTGAGTTTTTGAAAACTTTCATAAACATGGTCTGATGTAGAAACCAGGAATATTTTGTTTGATTAAACTCCTTGGCTTCTAATTTTCAATATAATCCTGCTCTTTGTTTCTCTAAAAAAGTCATTTGATATATTGGTGTACAGTTTCTAATGTCAGAGGTACATTGTGCCTTGCCAAAAGCAAGCTCAGTAGAGCAGTAAAATGTAATTAAGGTTGAACCCTAAATGTATAAAACTGCTAAAAGAAAATATTATTTTGGTTATGATGACCTTTTCCTTTTATTGGTAAAGTTTAAATTGAAGGGAAGAAAAAGAAAAATAATAACCAAAGCCAATATTATACTCAGACCAAATATAAACATTTTTCAATTCTCTGTGCAATATATAACATAATTATTAGGTGAGAATTGCTGTAGAGAAGCATCCTCTTCATAAATAAATATTAATCTTTGTTTAACAACAACAGCAAAAAGCATAAAAATTCAATATTTTAAGCAGAAAGTAAGTATGAATATACAGAGAAATATATTTTTACAGTGCAGAATACTGGGGTATTTTGTGTCTGTCTGATGCTTTATGGATCAAACTACATAGTAATTATTTCAGAAGTATCTTAAATGATTAATTTATTCACTCATTTAACAAATATTTAACAAATATTTTTCAATCACTTACATGGTGTCATGAATTTTCTATACTGGGCACTGAGACTATGGTGGTGAAGAAAACACACTGACTTCTTTCCCTTGTGAAATTTCCATTTAATGGAGATAGAACTTAATCGAGTTAATAAATTGTTTAAATAATATTTCCAGTCCGTGATAAGCTGCTATTCATTCCCACTCCCCTTAACAGAAAAAAATCCTCAAAATAGTTAAATATATTCCTTTCCTCCTCTTCATCAAATTCAATTTTTTTTTCAACCCGTGTCAGACAGGCTTTTACCCCTGCTTCCATTGAAATTGTTTAAATTTCACTCAGCACCTTTCATGAAACTATGTCTGCAAAACCTGCAAAGATTTTTCTAAGAGCTAGCTTTGTGTGTGTGATGGTTGCCTAAATTATAGGTTAGTTATGAGTTATAGGTTATAAGTTATATAGGTTATCTATTATACAAAATTAATTCCTGCTCTCCTCCAATTTTTTTTGTTGTTGTTATTTTTTCTTTAGCTACATATATAAATTGTCTATAGGGAAATATATTAGTGTTGCATGGAGAGAGGGAATTACCAGCAGGAAAATGAGAAGTGGACAATGTCAGAGATGGGAGAAGCATGAAGGAGTGTGAACATCAGGATTGACTTCCAGGTGAACTATTGGGGAATGGATCTGAGAAAGCACTCAGTGGATATCAGGTGCTCTTAATTGAGGGTGGCTGCAAGGAGGTATAGGTGACTAATGCTTGAGTTATATATTATTTAAATGGGCTTATCTATGCTAAAGTCTAAAAATATTTTAACAATTCTTCTCTAGAAGTCTCTTGCATAAAGTACTCACTTGTGTAACCTCAACTCCTTTAGTGGAAACTAACAACACTTTCTTTTGCTCACATAGCACTTTTTTTATACCCTGATCATAGTGTCCACCAATTGACAATACATATTTTAATCTTCTGTTCGTGTTTCTAAATTCTACACCAATTTGCAAGATTCATAGAGCAAGACAATTTTCGCTTAGAGTTAAATTTCTTAGTAAAAATATCTTCATATGTCTATAAAGATAAACATAAGCTTAACCAAGGTCAAACGTTTCATTTTTGAATCCCAAGAGCTAATATACCACCTAGCACATAGTATTCACTAAATTCATGCTGAACAAAACAAAAGGCATCAACAGTTAATCACTAATGAAAATAAAATAATGAGATCATAGTCATTAATTTATAGTATCTGTAGTTAGAATCTCAGAAATCTTTAGCCCATAAGAATTTTAAACATTTGGTTACTGATACTAAGTTGTGCATTAGGCATCTAACAATGTTTTATCATCTCTTTTACAGCAGTTGATTTTATTTGAATCTTTTGTTTAGAAGTAGTTTACGTCATCAGAGAGCAGGTACATCAATACAATGGAACATTATCTGTCTGTAATAAGGAATGAGGGAGATATTTATACGATAATATGGAATAATCTCAAGAATATGTTTGTATGTGTAGAAAGCAAATTACAGAACATATGTGTAATATTTTACCATTTTTAAGAACAGTAGTAGCACTATGAATGTATATGTTTATAGAAATATATGTGAGTGTTTATTTTACTTATGAAAAAACACTGGAGGGAAATAAACAAAAATGATTTTAAAAAATGTTTAGTTATCAGAGGAGAGGGAACAGGGCAGAAGGGAAAGGATGGAAGCTTAACATCTCCAAATGCATTCTGATACATATTTTGCCTTTGCAATCTTATAGTTAATATTCAAAATGTAAAATTAAAATTAAAAACCCAATCCCAAAACACTGAGAATAAAGTAAAATGAATGAATATCATTGTACATCAAATTACTGACATAATTGAGAGAATACTTTTTCAAATGACTTTAGATATTGTTTTAACTATATATCCTAATAAAATACGTTCTAAATACAAACACTACTGCAAGACAACTTAATTTATTAATCTAACCATTAAAGTTATATTAGTGTTAATATTTTGAAATGTTTTAACTAGGAAAAATATAAATAACAATGCTAATACTGGTAGGGACTAACTTTCAGTAAGAAATGAAAAGGTAAAAATATGAAATTAAAAGTTTTAAAAAATAGTTTACTGCTAAATTTGATTTATGAATATCACATATGACCTTTTTTTAGTTGTTTAATTCTCAAAAATATAAATTAAATATTAATTATATATTATTAATTAATTAAATAGAATAATTGAACTCTCCTAAGTGGCAAACAGTGTGTTAGGCCCTGGGAATATAAAAATGTCTCTAACTTGGTTCCCATTGTTGGAAAAAGTGTAATCTAAAAGTTCCCATTGGGTCTAGAGATAGAGATTTAGAAGCCTTTATCATAGAAGTCATAATTAAGCACGTTCCAGTTATGATTTTTTGTTTGTTTTGTTTTGCTTTGGCATTCCAATGAATATCTGAATAAATGATTGTTTCAATAATTACTCAAAATATTAAAACTATTTTCCACATTTGCCTTGTAATGCCACTTTATACAATTATTCACTTTATAAGTTACCCTTTGATTATTTATTTATTTATTTATTTATTTATTTTGCGGTATGCGGGCCTCTCACTGTTGTGGCCTCTCCCGTTGCGGAGCACAGTCTCCGGAAGCACAGGCTCAGCGGCCATGGCTCACGGGCCCAGCCGCTCCGCGGCATGTGGGATCTTCCTGGACCAGGGCACGAACCCGTGTCCCCTGCATCGGCAGGCGGACTCTCAACCACTGCGCCACCAGGTAGCCCGATAATTTATTTTTTTATTCAATAGTCAAAGGATACTATTGAATAAAAATAATAAAAAATGCATGACGCGCTACTATTTTAATGATTATGATTTCATCATTCGCATCAGTTAAATATACAGATACAAGATGAGCTCATAGTTTTCTGGAACAGACTTCACAAACTTCTTATCAAACAGAATAAAAAGAAACGACATAAAAGCCTACCGTGGTAATGAGTGATCAAACTCATCCTTGCAGTTTACAGAATGCAGTTCATTGTACTTATAGATATGGAAATCTGTCTGCCATTTAAGTAACTAGTCAAACTGACAATTATTTTCTTCAGAATCTGCATTGAGACCAAAATATACCCAGCATTGCATCAGCATTAAAATAGTTGCTGAAATTAGACCTCTGAGTGATAGTTTATAATGGACAGAGCTAGATTGCAGTGGAAGGTGAAAACCATAAAATTTATTGTGATCAGTTTGTAAATACTGAAGTGATCTCAGAGAAATTATAATGGATAAAAAGGAATCAAATATTATTTTCATGTGTATTTAAGTTTCTTTAAAAATTTTAAATGAAACTATTGAAAATATAGGCAAATCTATGTACATTAATTGCCAATGATAATCAACTGACAACAATTTTAAAATATTCTCTACCTCTCTTTCAAACTATTCTGTAATTTTTAAAAGCCATTAAATTTGTACCAAGAATTTTGTACTATGTAATATAATACTTTTAAAATACAATTGAAAGAAATTAAATTTAGAAACACAAAAGGAAAATAAAATCTATTGTTGACATAATGAGTGCAAATTCTCACAGAAGTATAAAATTTTCTGTTATCAATTTAGTAAGAGGGAAGAGAAAATTTCATCCACTGAGGGATTATGTTTTAAAAGTTATACATTTTAAGTCACTGAAACTGTTAGCAATATTTATGACCAACTACATAGTGAGTTTTCCTGCCATAAAGTACACTGCATTTGAATTATATATGTTCTCCAGGGTAGTATTTTTTTTTAATTCACCCTGTGAATTTTTTACCCAATTCTGCAGTATACATACTCAAATCAAACCTATTACTGCAAGATAATTAAGATTTTCATAAGTTGTTTAAGAGAATTGTATATGTTCATAAATCCTAGTTTACAAAATTTTACTTCCCATATTGACCTCTTTAGAGCAAAGATTGAAAATTTTTTCTGTTAAGGACCAGATAGCAAATATTTTAGGCTTTGTGGACCATGTGGTTTCTGTCACAATATTTATACTGGAGAAGCACTACCTAAAACAAAATGTACACAGTTAAATACAACCAATAATTTCTACTAAGCAAAGAAATAAATCACATAAACTAATAAGAATGTTCTTTTTGTAAGTAATATGATATGTAATCAATTTGCTAAACTAATTCTGTTGTCAGTATAATTTTTATTGAAAATGTGTTCCATTCTAATCACAACATTTAAAATTTTTCCAACCCAGAATATATATATGCATATATATGTGTATATATATGTATATATATATACACACACATATTCCACAGCATTGTGCACTTTTACTAGATTCAAAAAACAGAATAGAGAGCTTAAAATCAGACAGAACCATATTTGTGTATACAGAACCTTGTGTGTGTGTGTGTTGTGTGTGTTTGTGTGTATATATGCGTGTTAAAAATTCTGTTGGGACCATATCATAATACTAGTGACATTTACTTTTTTTTTTTTGGATAGCCCATATACCTGCTTTAAATTTCCAATTTATTTGGCCAAATACATAGTATCTGGTGGACACATGGTGGCTCCACAGGGCAAGAGCAGCTGTAGCATATCTGAACACTACTTCATCTTGCCTCTTGATTCTCTGGCTGGAATCAAAGCTGCCAATGACATCTTCCTCAAAGAAAGAGTTCTGCTAAGGTTGAGAAAAACAGTAGTCTCGCCATAATAGAAATCCTTATCCTTAATGTTTTGTCACCGCCAAAAAAAGCTAATGCTGTCATTGATACACTTATTCCTAAGGAAGTATGTATAAACGTTGGGGTCTCCTGGTTCTCAACTGAAATTCATAGCCATAAGACACGTGCATCTGTGAGGAAATTCTTTTTTTTTTCTTTTTTTTACGATACGTGGGCCTCTCACTGTTGTGGCCTCTCCCGTTGCAGAGCACAGGCTCCAGACGCTCAGGCTCAGCGGCCATGGCTCACGGGCCCAGCCGCTCCGCGGCATGTGGGATCTTCCTGGACCGGGGCACGAACCCGTGTCCCCTGCATCGGCAGGCGGACGCTCAACCACTGCGTCACCAGGGAAGCCCAGGAAATTCTTTTGATACCCTTCTCTCAGTAAACAATCTGTTTCTAGTTTTCTAGTGACCAGGAAAGCCTGTCACTTATACTAATTTAAAACAATTTTTATAGCTGCAAAGAAAAAAATAAAATTTTGAAGGCAAAAATGCATAAAAACCAAGTGGTTTAAAGAGAGTCTGAGAAGGGAAAACCAAAAGGCAAGAGATGATAATATAATATTTACTGAACAAGTATTTATTGATACCTAAAGGGAAATGCATGAAGGAAATTAGAAGATGAACTACAGAAGTAGTCTATCACCCTCTATCTAATTCCACTATTTTATTTCTATTTCTCTTCAGTCAAGAGTTCCCATTTGTGGTCTCAGATTTGTTCTAATCTCTCAGCCAATTCTGACAAAAGTATGAAGTGTTTAGGGTCTCCTAGGACCTAATCCAATATGTCTTTGTATTAAGTAAACCCTTTGGGAAGAGAGCTTCCAGTAAGTAAGTCTCAGGTTATGCACAATTTATCATCAAGAAGTCCATTGTTCTGGTATTGAGTTTCTGTGTCCAAAATCTTTATCTTTCCAAATTGTGAACCCATATGCTTATCTAAACTTTACTTTTGTATACATTCTAGATATATGATCAACTAACTTGTCTAATAATATACCTGATTCTTGAAAGTGTTAGTTCCATATGTAATGGCTAGTGTCTACCCTCTGAACCACAAAACAATACCTTGTTCTGCCTTTTTTGATCAGCTATCTCATATGCCCACCTGGACTTAACCTATTGGATTTCTTTAAGCAAACCACTGCCTTATTACCTTAGACCCCAGTGCTGACTCTCTTTGAGCTACCCTAGGCACTCTGTCATGTTTCTAATACTGACCTATAATGGCTTCAATCCTGTAATGTAGGAGCAAATCCTGGCTTAGGAGTCAGGCCAATGTCTGCTTTAACCCTTGCTTCACTACTCCCATGACAAGTTTACCAACATATTCTTAGATTGAACAGAGAAAGGCAAAACCTGTAATGGTGTTCTGTGGTGAGTCAAATTTATATTTTTAATCTGTTACTTACGGAGTTAAGAATAATTTGACTAAAATAAATCCAATTTAAGCATATGAAAAAGGAACTACAGGAAGAAAATTGGTGGTGACCAAAGAATTAAAAAGAGAGCTGTAGAAATAAAGGAGAAAGAGGGTTATAGGTGCTTAGGTAAATATGCAAATGACTATATTCACACTATAGTAAAAGGTCAGTGACACAACAGTATTTATGAGGATTGAGTCAAGAGCAATCATACCAAGAGGCAAATGGAAGAGAGATGCCTCAGATGAGATGGGCCTTCATGGGAATTTCACAGAAGATAATATTTTCATGATCTAGGTCCATAATGTGTTTTGGGAAGGTAAAGATACAAATAGTCAAGTTTGTCTATAGCAAACAGATGAAAGGAATGCCTAGAATGTAGATTGGACCTTATGGAGGAGGAACATAAATACTAAACTGAAAATGTTCTTTTCAGTTTGCTAATTAATGAGGAACCAATGTTGCTTTTTATTCTGAAAGGTGATCTCATCAGACTATATTTTAGGCCACTATAAGTGTAATGGTTTGGGATAGGAGAAATTGGTGACTAGGCAACCAGTAAGAAAGTTACTGAAATAATTTAAGCAAGAACTAATGTCAAACTTGGGTGCTGTCACTGGAATTTTTAAGGTGCAAAGATAACCCAAGGTCTGACTGAAACTGCCTGAGTAAAAAAGGAAAGAGAAAAAAAAATCAAAGATGATTCTAAGCTGGATAAATAGGGGAATTGTGCTATAAATAGGAAATCGTGATGGATGAGTTCTTTCTCTTAGGGAAATTGATCAGTTTTGGAAAGCCTAGATAGAGTATCATTGGCAATTCACTTAAGGAAATTGGGAAGTATGGCATAGCTGGGACTACAAAGTTCATGTATAGTATTCTGAAATTCTGATATTGCAAAAAACCAAAGATGGGAGGAAGGGTGTAGAGGAACCACCATTTATGAATGGCTGATATTCTAATTAAATTTCACCACAAACCACCTCCCTCCCAAATTATTATTTGGGACTATAGAAGAAATATAAGAAGGAAAAGAAAAAAAATAATAAAAATCAAGCAAACAGGTCAAAAGGAATTTTGCTGCAAAGGGTTTTGAAATCCAAATATATAACATAATTATTTTAAATTTGATTGTTAAATATGTAATGAAAGTGATCATTATATATTTATATATATAATGATGTATATATGATATATTTATATAACTCCTATATTTCCTATAGTACCTAATTTTGAGTCTTTATAATAAATAAGTACATCATAAGAAACCAATATATTAATAAAGTGCAATTACATGTACATTCATGAATAAATGCAGATGATGATGACAAATCAGCTTGCAATGGTGTAATAAAAAAATAATTATTTCTAAAGTAACAACAGTATTTGCAAATCTGTTAATGACTTTTCTAATACATCATAAAATTTGAAGTTACTAATATAATAAAGCCCATAATATCCAAAGCAATTAATACACGTATTAATTAACTACTGATGCAATAAAATTCTAAGGAAGAGACATAATTAAATTAAATGACATGCTATTTTATTAAAAGATTTAAAAAATAAATACAAACTATACGAATAGCTTTATCAGATTAAACAAATACTTTCTCACCTTCAACTCAAGATTAAATCATAGTCATTTCCATTTAGCAATTTTAAGGTCTTGTTTTCAAAGCAGCTTCAATTATTATTTTATATCTTCAGCACCTGGAACACTAATAGCACATCATAGACAGTACTCAACAAATTCTTTTGGAAAAAATGAATGAATAAATGACTATATAAATCAATTAACTGATTTCTCAATAATAAAAGTTATTTTCTACTATATATTTACAATCTGTAAGAATGTGTACTGAATAAAAGCTACTTAATTATTGTATTAATTCTCATGTGATTCTATGAGACAAGGATCTCTCAAATAAGGAAACAAAGTTAGGAATGATTATGGAATTTTAAGGTCTTCCAGGTAGCATAGAAAGGAGGTGCTATGGGAACCCTGTCCATTTCTTCCCCAAACCATTGATTTTAAAGTGCCATCTTGTACCACATTTTCCTTTCTTTGTCAAAGTCTTTCCTCCCTATTTATCATTCATTTATTTTTTGAAGAATCATCCTTACAGATATTGCTTTAAAGTTTTGGTCTAATGTAACAGTTTCTACTCATGTTTTTATTTTTGCCATTCCTCATCAGAGGACTCTGATCAGCTAACTTTAGGTGGCTCGTTGTCATTCAAGAGAGTAAGACTGGGCTTCCCTGGTGGCGCAGTGGTTGAGAGTCCGCCTGCTGATGCAGGGTACACGGATTCGTGCCCCGGTCCGGGAAGATCCCACATGCCGCGGAGCGGCTGGGCCCGTGAGCCATGGCCGCTGGGTCTGTGCGTTCAGAGCCTGTGCTCCGCAGCGGGAGTAGGCCGCAGCGGTGGGAGGCCCGCGTACCGCAAAAAGAGAGTAAGACTGCAAGTCAATGAAGTTTTCTGTGCGTGATCTTCTCCACTGGTAAATTTGAAATATACTTGTTCAGCCTATGTTGCTGTTGCTCCAAGGATTCATAATAGTAAATACTATAATTCATCAATGTGAAAAATACCCTGAAAGACTAAATGTTTTTCCAAAGAATCCAACATGTTAATTTGAGTTTCACTACTTATAACTTAAGCTTACATATTATGATTTTATATATATATATATATATATATATATATACATACACACACATATTTCAGTTAATGGATTTTAACTTCCTTCTAGTTTTGTAAATATGCTTACCTATTCTTTTGTACTTTTTCATATTCCTTCTAGAATATGATTAGGTTTGCAAAGCTTACAGATTCTCACTATGGCTTTCCATTTAAAATCTCCAACATGTTTATCCTTGATTCTTATACTTGTTGGTTAGAAAGTGACTAATATTATCTTTTGAATGACCTAATGAATACAAACATGCTGATAAGTTTTGTCAGTCTCTGGCAACCCTGCCATGACTGATAAGAAATAAATCATAGCCTACATCAGTGTGAGAGCAAAGCTCCATTGTAGAAGAAAACTCATTCTGGTGTGTATATTGAGTTTCTGAATACAGAACTAAATTATATCAGCAAAAAGTTTCAGAGTAGCAGTGTATTTAGATTGGTCTATGAGAGAAGGTATCTACCACCTAATAAAATTCTTAATAAGTCTTATAAAGATAAAGAAATTTAAAGAAAAGGGAAACAGTTTTTTTTATTTGTGCTGAAACTGTATGTGGCTGAGACAAATTGCAGTGTATTAGAAAGGGCTGGGCATATCAACTCTTCAAGTTTTTTCAGTGAATGTTAACTCCTCAGTAGTCTGTCATGTTAGTTAAATGGGGAAAAGCATATGAAACACCTAAAAATATGTCTGTAGCCTCTTATCCTCAAACTGTAAGCATATACTTTTGTCTCAGGCTTCAAGGAAAATCCTTTCTCTCTGCATCACAGAGGAGTAATTATCATTATAAGTCCCATTCTAAATTTTTTACCCCCAAAACAACAAGGTCTCTTTGGACTAAGTCTCTATCATTCCACATTTCTTCATTAAGTGACTTTACCATCAAAGTCTTTTTTGTAACACTTTTGGTAATACCATGGAATCCCCAGCACCCACAATCACCACAACCATTTCATTCTAAAAAACATTGTCTCAGTGACTACCCCAAAGCAATGAAGTTTACTAAAAGCTTAGTTTTCATTTCAGCTAAAAGGACTCTGTGTGTGTGTGTGTGTGTGTGTGTGTGTGTGTGTGTGTGTGTGTGTGTGTGTATGCATGTTTGGATTCCTGTATGTTCTTTTTATTTTTTATTGGGGTATAGTTGCTGTACAATGTGGTGTTAGTTTCTGCTGTACAATGAAGTGAATCAGCTATATGTATACATATATCCCCTCCCTCTTGGACCTCCTTCTCACCCCCGTCATCCCACCCATATAGGTTACCACAGAGCCCCAAGCTGAGCTCCCTGCGCTATACAGCAAGTTCCCACTAGCTGTCTCTCTTACATATGACAGTGCACATATGTCAATCCCTATCTCCCAATTCATCCTGGCCCCTCCCCTCCATGTCCACACATCCATTGTCTACATCTGTGTCTCTATTCCTGCCCTTCAAATAGGTTCATCTGTTCCATTTTTCTAGATTCCACATGTATGCATTAATATACGATACTAGTTTTTCTTTCTGACTTTACTCTGTATGACAGACTCTAGGTCCATCCACGTCTCTACAAATGACCCAGTTTCATTCCTTTTTATAGCTGAGTAATATTCCATTGTATATATGTACCACATCTTCTTTATCCATTCATCTGTCAATGGACATTTAGGTTGCTTCCATTTCCTGGCTATTGTAAATAGTGCTGCAATGAACATTGAGGTGCATGTGTCTTTTTGAATTATGGTTTTCTCAGAGCATATGCCCAGGAGTGGGATTGCTGGGTTATATGGTAGTTCTATTTTTAGTTTTTTAAGGAACCTCTGTACTGTTCTCCATAGTGGATGTATTGATTTACATTCCCACCAACAGTGCAAGAGGGTTCCCTTTTCTCCAAACCCTCTCCAGCATTTATTGTTTGTAGACTTTTTGATGACCATTCTGACTGATGTGAGGTGATACCTCATTGTACTTTTGGTCTGCATTTCCCTAATAATTAGTAATGATGAGCATCTTTTCTTTACTCACACAGCTAAAACAGAAAATCTCTCAAATACAGTATTATGAAGGCTTTAAAGTAACTAACTATAAGTGACTTTGCCCTGTTGGCATGGCTTCCTGTCATCTAGGGGTAACATAAATATAAAGCAAAGATGTTAGTCTCAAGATATTTTTGGTTTTACTTGATGTCAGCTTTTCCCAAGGGAGCCTACTAAAGAGCAAAACAAATTACCTTAAGGGACCTTGCTCACTCATAAATAACCTTGCAGTTGACCTTCTCACTTTCCACCAAAAGAGGTTCAGACACTTCAAGTGCTTAGTGAAATATATAGGTTTAACAGTTCCTCTATGTAACTTGTGTGTGTGTTTCTTTTTTTCCAATTTGCTTATTTGACAAGTTAATTTCCAAGAGAAGACTTAATTAGACCAAATTAGACTTCTGTTGCTACAGAAGAATCTCTTAAAACCAGCCTTTTTCTCCAATGCCTTGTGCCTGAGATTTAGGGGGTCTGTCATAAAAGGCAGGACTTTCTTACTAGAATACACAGACTAGGTGATTGGGTCAGAGTAACAGTTATCAGCCTTGTAGAAACTAAAAAGTGAAAGCAAAATCCCATTAAATGTTAGCAAAACTATGATTTATAGAAAGAGATGAAATAAATAAGATATAATCTTAAACAAAGACAATATTGAAAGTACTAATTTAACTATAATTATTTCAAAATAAAGTCACTTTTAAAAGTACTAAATAGAATGACTACTTCCATTATTTCCATGGTAAATATTTTTCATTTTATTCAATTTACTATTTAGTTCTCTTATCTTGCTTTTTTCCTCATGGAGTCTGAAATATATCCATAGCAATCATTAACTAACTGTCATTTAATAATTGCTGAACTTGCAGCTTTGGTTGCTATGTCCCAGCATTTTCCTTGCTCATTTGATCTGAAAATAAACATGAATTAGTATGATGAAAATATAGCTAATTGTTTTCTTCCTCACACTAGTGTTTCTCAGTTTGTCTCATCTTTCATATAACTTAGATATCTTCCTTTATGGTGGATAGTAAACTCTCTTAGCATAATGTCTCTGGAAATGTCTGCATGCCAGAAAATCCAGAGGGTAAAAAATAGGAAAAAGTTTAAAAAAAAAAAGTCCAGAAAGGCTAAAAGAAGCACAAAGGAAGTGGTTTTTGAATTTGGTTAGTAATGCAATCAGATTTAATCTTTAGGTAGATGATTCTATCAGCCAAGCATAGAAAGAATTAAAATCACTTTAAATGGGTAAAGAGTACTAGCCTTTTTTCTCCCATCAAAGGTGTCCTAGATGAGTTTTCCAATTAGTGTAATACAAGAAAAATTATTACTCTATAGAAATGAAGATGTTAATGTAACCTACTAAATTGCAAAATGTTTTGAAAAGTGTTTACAAAGATCAGAGTTGCAAGCCTTGCAAGTCTAAATTTGAAAAGTATATTAGTTGAATGCTTGAAAGTCATTTACACAAAGAATATTTATTTGAACTTAACTGTGCCCAGTGAAACCAAGCACAGCAGTGAAAAGTAAAGGTTGAATTAATGTCTGCAACTTGAACAAGAAAATGAGCAGTAACTCAGCAGCATGTATTTCTTTTCTCATGTGAATATTCATTTCACACTGTCTGCTACCCTGTAGCGCATTATCTCACTTTTAGAACAGATGATTTTTATTGCAGGGTATGTTCCTAATTCCCCTGGAATACTGAGATATTGGATACGTTTTTTAACATTCATTTTAATAAATTTTATACATATGTATATTTTGATTGCCTAAATTTCAATCACTATCAAGAGATTATTAAAGAGAAATAAAAGGAAGCAGTAGAGTTTGTGTATCAATTATCTATTACCATAATAATACTATATAATGAGTTACTCTAAAATCAATGGCTTGAAGCAATAAGTATTTATGTAGCACCCAGGATAGTAGGTCAATCATTTAGACTAGACTCAGGGGTGCAGTTGTTTTAATCTCAAATGGGCTCTCTCACACACCCTAATATTTGGGCGTGTGTTGGCTGCCTGTTGTCTGGTTGTCGGCTAGATTGTCCAGGGTGACTAGGCATCCTCCAACAGGCCAGCCTGACCATGTTCTCATGTTGAAGCACAGGAGCATGTGCAAATAAGTGAAAACACAAAGCCTATGAGACCCAGTCTCAGAATGAGACACTGGCCACTTCTGATACATTCTAGTAACCAATGAAACTTACAAGGCCAACACAGATCCAGGGGAAGGAGAAACAGACTCCATATCTTTAGTGAGATATGGTGCAAGTCTTATGGCAAAGGGTAGAGATTTACTGCAATCCATTAGATATATACATAATATATTCTATGAAAATATTGCAGTAAAATCAATTTTCTTGGTGAAATATTTTATGACATTTAATACTTTCATGAGTTAAGGCACTTTAATTTAGATTAAAATTGTTCCGCTGTATGTGAGTCTTAGAATTACAGATGAAGGGAAACCTTTTTTTATGAAAATTGTTATTATTCATTTTAAGGTCATTTAATGGACATTTATTAAACACTTATCATGTGCACATTGTGCTATGTGTTGGGGGAAAAATGATGACCAAACAGTCAAAGTAGTTCCTACCTGTGATGGTTAATTTTTACACTACCCTCATAGATTTTGCAATATAGTGAATCCAATAGCATCATTCAAAATCCTCAAAACATGGGTTAAGATTTTTACAAAATTAAAAATAAGAAGCTAGTTGATTGTGGTGATCATTAATCCATTGTTAGAATTAGGAATACATTTAGAATGGGAAAGCAGGGTACTCAAGTTGATCATACCATTGGGGAAAAGAGCAGCAGATAGATGTCACAAAGAATATTTAAAATTTGTATATGTAAAAGATGTGATTCCTTAATATGAATATCAAGCGTAATTTGCTGACGTAATTAAACTTGAAAATCTGTTAAATTATATAATATTCTCCCACACTACTTGTCAACCTATATCAATTTGTATCCTGAAGAATCCATTATAGAGTAAGTTACAATTTACAAATCACTTTCACACATTTCTTTTATGACTTGTAAAACAAATCTTTAGATAGGCAAAACAGTAATCATTAGACATATTTTTATAGATAAACTTAATTTAGAGCAGTTATCTAATCTGTTCTTGTTCCTCAACTGGTGCATGTTGGAATTAGGACATTAAATCCATTGCACCTGATAGCTAGTCTAATGTTCTGTCTTTATAAAGTCTGGATTAAGTTATCTTCTAAAAAAATGGGATTCCTATTTATATATGATTGCCCACTACCATGCCACTGTGATAATTCATGAGAAGTCTTTTCATTAATAACAGGTAGCCTATGTTTTCTCTGGCATACATTTGAATTAGAAGGGTATATTTATGGCTCAAGTCCCAGCTGAAAAATTAAAAGTGACCTAATTTTCCTCAAAACTGTATGGAATTTAGGAAATACCCAGTGATTTGCAAGAGGTAGTTCAAATAATTATTACTTCTGAAAATCATACAGTTCTTTGAGATATCAATCTCTCATTACTATGTCCCCATGTGTACTGTGAAGCATCTCTAAAAACCATTCTTGTTGAATACTAAAGTGAGGTCCTAGACTGTAGTGCAGATACAGAATTCATAAAGGAAACAGTTTTCTGACTCTGGCACCCCTCAGCTAGGTCAATGAAATAAAAATATAAAAGATGGATCAATGTGTAGAGGTCGGAGGACCCCAGAAGGAAAGCTTCTTTGAAGGAAGCTGTGCTTCCCATGTCCAACCAAGGCAGAGAGTATAGAGGCATCTGCCACTTACCATTGGAGGTAAGACAGCCTGCAACTGGACCACCTGAAGAGCCTGATGTGTGTTATTTGCATTTGGAGAACCATCAAGATCTGAGAATGTTAAAGTAGCCAATGGTCGGTCAAAAAGAGAAAGAGTAGGACTCTATATTTTAAAAGTTATCTAGACTTATACCATCCTAGAAGGCAAGGAATGTGATTTGTGTGCCAGTGAAAGTTGGGAGTCATTTTAAAAACTGTTCTATAATACAGACTGGAAGGAAAATAAGAGTCTAATACTGTGGGGCAGGTAGAGTCCAAAATACGTTTTACTTTGTTGCATTCCATATATCATGTTTTCCGACATACTAGTTATTTATGCCAATTCCAATCATAGTATGGTTTCCTTTGTTTCTTGCTTTTTAAAAAGTCAACATGATATAGCAATTTTTTTTCTACTGCCAGATTTTTATGTTTAGTATTTCAAATGGCTGCATAATAATACAAGTGATTGCGTTCCTGTGTCTGGAAGTATAGGTTGGCTTCTATTGTTTTGGTTTTGGTTCTTTTTATTTATTAGGTTTTTTTGGCCACTATATATATAATCCTGAAACTAACATGTTTGTTCATATTCCCTTCCTTTGACTAGTTCGTTCCCAAACTTCATGCCATATGTTTTTAATAAGTGCCAGTTTATATGACCTAATATTTTAAAACATGTACTTTGCTTATGTACGATAAGTATGGGCTTGCAAAGATTATCTTTACTCCTTAAATAAATGTAATGTGAATGCTTCATGGTATCGCCAGATTTCTTAGCAACTTCTTATTGAATCTAACTATGATTATTTTTCCATTAATGGTTTATGTTAAGACAAAATCGTTGCTCTACCGTTTGGTATGACATGTAGCCAGACACACCAAATCATAGACTCAGTTTACTATAACGCTCCCAACTTTTTTTTTCCTTCTGTAAAAGTGTTCTTCTTCCCCTGTTATGGGGCCACTTGCACGTGGTTCACCATGGTTGCAGAACCCAAACTGCAATTCTCTGCTGATACCAAATAGCCCTTCTTTGTTGGAGAACTATCTGGCAATCTCTATGTTTTAAGTTAACATTTCAGATAATGCCATGCTGACTTGAAAAAATGTAGAAAGACTATTAATTCAAATAATCTATGTATGTTGTATAAACAGAAGAAATTGTATCATACTTTCCTTTTTGACCCCATTTTAATTTCATTTTTATCTTCAATGCTAATATCTATAATTTATAGAAAATTCATATATATGCATATACTTATACATACATTCTATCATTTATATGTATTAATATACATTATGTTATGTTGAGAGCATGCAATTTCTGATATTAAAATTCCTTTTTATCTAACTTTTTGTCACACCACAACTGGATTTCTCTTCCCAAAAGAGAATAGGCTTGGAGAGGATAAAGAAAAAAATCTACTAAAGTGTATATCGGAATTCTTACTATCAACACCATTTTTTATACAAATACATTCTTATTTACCAACAATTAACAAGTCAAAACCTAAGAAAGATGAACTACTCCCTATGTATTTTTGTTTTTGTGATGCTGTATAACAGATGGAATTTTATGTCGTGTTACATTAATATACTGTTAAATTTTAATTTCAATTAATAATCTTTACACTTTTATGCACACAGGGGATATTTTAGTCATTCATTTCCCTTCTAATTAGCTTTTACTGCTGAATTCATTCTGAATCAGGAAGTCATTAGATTCTCAAACATTCACTGCTGAATTTACTTATGTTCTAATAAAATTAATTAGTCCTTTAAACAAAACATTATGCTACTTTTATTTTGACCAATCTAGTGGTAAATTGAAGATATAGACCAATATATGTTAAATAGATAGATAGATAAACAATATTCCTTTTAAAAATATCTCAGTTATATTGTCTAACAGTGATTATTTAGAATGTTACATAAAATTCATTGGAAACTCATTTGCTATTTCTCATTAGTCCTAAAATTCCCTGAAAAGAATAATGCTTTTTCATACCTTTGAGACTTTGCTCTCCAGTGGGAAATTATTTCTTTTTTTTTCTTTCTTTAGCAAACTCTTAACAACTCCTCAAAACCCAATTCTAATATTCTTTAGATGTGAAATATTGAAATCAAAATAAAACTCTTACATTAGAGATTTGATACTATAAATCTCTTAAGATTCTAAAATTCATTTGTAGGAAGTGAAATATAGATAGAATAAATAAAAATCAAGTTAGTTTCAAAAGCAAATATATAGGGCTTCCCTGCTGGCGCAGTGGTTGAGAGTCTGCCTGCCGATGCGGGGGACACGGGTTCGTGCCCCGGTCTGGTAGGATCCCACATGCCACGGAGCGGCTATGCCCATGGGCCATGGCCACTGAGCCTGTGCGTCCGGAGCCTGTGCTCCGCAGCATGAGAGGCCACAGTGGTGAGAGGCCCGCGTACTGCAAAAAAAAAAAAAAAAAAAGCAAATATATAGAACAGTTCAAATAAAATAAAGTAATATTCTTTTCAAATAACCACTCCAACTATGGTGATAAAATTTTCCTATACAGGGTCTTTGGAAAAAAATACATTTTTTTCCAAAAAGCAGGTCCATAGTTGAGAATAAATAGAAATATTGAGAAAAAATGGTTAATGTATTTTTTTAATAAATAAATTTATTTTTTTATTTTTGGCTGTGTTGGGTCTTCGTTGCTCTGCGCGGGCTTTCTCTAGTTGGGGCAAGCAGGGGCTACTCTTCGTTGCGTGCGCAGGCTTCTCATTGTAGTGGCTTCTCTTGTTGAGGAGTATGGGCTCTAGGTGAGCAGGCTTCAGTAGTTGTGGCTTGCGGGCTCTAGAGCGCAGGTTCTAGAGCGCTGGCTCAGACGTTATGGCGCACAAGCTTAGTTGCTCCGTGGCATGTGGGATCTTCCCAGCCCAGGGCTCAAACCCATGTCCCCTGCATTGGCAGGCAGATTCTTAACCACTGGGCACCACCAGGGAAGCCCAATGTTTTTACTTTTTCTTTGTTTTTCCAATATTTAATTTCTTGGCCTGGCGTCTTGAAAGTTGAACTTCGTGGTCCCAGAATCTTCACTTGAAAATACTCCAAATGATTCTAATCCTGTCACATTTAGAAACAAGTTTCTCCAGACACTTTTTAATGAACAAGTAATGAAAACATATGTTCATTAATAGGTAATCAGCCTATAAATGAATTTCCAAAAAGTGCTTCAATACAATTTGGATTACTTAAGAGATTTCATTATCTTAATTTTTCTAAACATTGTTCCAATTTGCTACATATTTCCCTTTCCTTTTTAATTCTTTAAATATTCATTGAACATTTAGAATTCAAGGTTCTTAATACACAAAAATGAAACACAATTGTCTCTGGAATTTCATATTTTAGAGGAAGTGTGTAAAAGGCAAAGAATCAAAATAATATTTAAAATGATTTGTGATGAGTGAAATCATTAATTCAATATTATTCAACAATTAGTTTTTGAGTTTCTTCTAAGTTGTCTCTCTACTCAGCAACAGGTGCAGATACCAGATTCTGAGACAGTAGCAAGGCTCCTATCCCTAGCAAACTGCAGCAATGTGGTAATTTCAATGCCATGAGGTAAGCATAAAGTACCATTATAAGTGAAAACAAAAGGCAAGGAAATCAAACTTAGAAGAGACCCGAGGTCCTAAATCCTGGCATCACACTGAATAACTCAGGGAATTTTCAGTAACTTCAATGTCCAGGTAGCCTCCCAAACCAACTAAATCAGAATCTCTTCTTTTAAGATCCAGACATCAGTATTTTTTAAAATTCCAGGTTATTCCAATGTTCAGCAAAATATGAAAGCTACTGCATAAGGATGGCATTCTGGAAGACAGCATATTTTGTCTGATTTATCTATGGATGAGTAGTTAGCCAAAGAAAGGGAAAAAAATGAAGATGGGTGACAGAGTGGATCAGGATGTTTTCAAGAGGGAGGAAAAATATTGCATGGCTTATGGATTTAAAGATATCAGTAAAGTTGAATCCAACAGAGATGAGTCTGTTGTGGAGTGTAGGTAAAAGAAAATACAGGATCTAGTAAAATGCATTTAAGTGTTTGAATTTGTCCCTAAGATGGAGGTTCTTAAATGTTTGTGCGTTTAAGAATCACTTGAGAAGTTTTGTAAAAATTCATACCCCTGGATTGCCATCCCCAGAGAGTGATTCTTTAGGTCTGGAATGGGAACCAGGTGTATTGTTTTTAAATAAATATTCATAAATTAGTTTGATTTATGTAGTATAGTAACAAATTTCCAGAAAGAAGGAGAAGGACATAATTCAGATTTGCTATTTAGAAAGATCCTTATGAGAAAAGAAGGGGTTTGAGAAACTCAGCACTAGACTCTGGGACCCCAATGTTTCCCTAGAGCTTGTTGCAAGAGAGAAGGCAAAAGGTGACTGAAACTTGGATATGACTGGTGGCAATGGAGACGGATCATATTTCACTTTTAGTTATTACATTTTTTAAAAGTCTCTATTTTGCTTCTAATGAGAATTGACCTATTTTGTCCTTTCTTTTTTTTTCTTTAATCAAAGCAATTTAAGTACTAAAAAAATTTCTTTGGTGTCATTTATTACTTGTTTTTTTTTTTTTTTCTTTATTGCAAAGGAGATAGTAAGTCCTTTAGTTTTCTTTTAAGGTCAACTCTTAATTTTCCAGGGAACAATGGCCTTGTCAATTGATTACTAGGCCCTATGCTGCCTGTATATTAGTAGTCCTTAGAATTTCTGAAATTGGCTAGACAGCTAAGGAATGTGATATGAACTGCACGTTAACAAAGCTTGATTTGCTCTCCCTATAACTTTACTTATGCTGTATAGAGATATAATACTAAATGATATTTATTAATTTTTTGTTTTAATTAGAATCAAAATGTTTTATTTTCACATACAATTCATTCTAAGAAGTAATCTTTAATTAGGTTTTAATTTTATTCTCTGTCTACCCCAGCTTCCACTTAGTTCTTTATCAAGCATTTACTGTTCTTAAAATTAGCGCTTAAGGGCTTCCCTGGTGGCGCAGTGGTTGAGAGTCCGCCTGCCGATGCAGGGGACACGGGTTCGTGCCCCGGTCCGGGAGGATCCCACATGCCGCGGAGCGGCTGGGCCCGTGAGCCATGGCCGCTGAGCCTGCGTGTCCGGAGCCTGTGCTCCGCAACGGGAGAGGCCACAACGGTGAGAGGCCCGCGTACCGCAAAAAAAAAAAAAAAAAATTAGCACTTAAATGTACAGCACATGATGTGAGCACTTTTTCTTGGTAAAGCTTAAATGATGATAAATAAATTATTAAATACTTCCTTTGTATAAGGTAATTTTCATGTGTCTGATCCTACATATCATGCGATTTTAATATGGAGGAAGGATAAAACTATTAATTAAATGAAACTTTTAGCTTAGCTGTTTATATTCTAACTGCAATTCTTTTTTTCTAACACCATAGATAATTACCTATTTCTCCATGTCTAATTTAACTTTTTTTATTACTTTTTCTTTTAAGATTTTGTGCTAGCAGCAATTTATTTTGACATTGATTCTCCCAGTGCCGTCCACAAATTCTTGTACTACACTGACATACTTATCTTTGTGATTTCCCCATATCTAATCCTCTTAGAAAAAATTCACACCTTATTCAAATCAACTACCAGGTTACTTTTTATATTTTATTTTCATGGTATAGTTTATTTCTTTGCCCTTATTATTGCATCTTAGAAACTGCCAGCTTCCAATTTTGCTATAGACTTTCTGTCAGTGTGTTCTTTGCAACCAGTTGTCTGAGCTTGCTGATGCATACATTTTTAAAGTCTCTTTTCTTGGTTCTTTCATTCCCTTCCAATTCATGATCATTATCTACTAAATTGCCTTCCACTATTACATTTTCAGCATATGAAATATAGGTATTGAAAAACGTTGCTAGGATTTGGTCATCTATTTTGATATTTAGTGTCTTTAGAAAAGTTTTAAAAGCTAAAAGTATTTTTCCTTTTGATACTTTGACAATTTATTTTAAAACTAAGTAATCCGTGTTTCAAAATATGTTCAAGTAGTTTACAGGTGGTCCATTTACTTGGCAGAATGTCTCTTTGGATGCCTGAATTTGTTGAAATATCACCTTATTTGGAATGTTTTAGGAAAACTGCCCAACTTAGATTAATATTTTAGTATATTTTTAAAAACTGGTGTTAATTTTTACCAGTTTACTTTGGTTTGCTTTGTTTCACTTCACTTTTATTCTTTTTTTCTGAAAGGAATCTTACTGTGCTTATCAATCAGTTGTATCACTTTTTAGTATTTAAATCCAATGGTTATTCACTATCATTTTTATAATTTACAGGATAACACTGCTTTGACAAAATTGATGTTGATCCAGCTATTTGTAGTGACAAATTAACAAGTAACACCAGGTATTCATTTATAATATTTTGAAAAGTGAAACCAATTTTTACTAAAGTTTAGCTTTCAGACCTAAAAAATCTTTGAAAAATCACCTGCTAATAAACAAACAAACAAAAATGTTCAGTAAGAACCTCATATTTTTTCTCCTACCTAAAACAGATCTGTACATCAGCATACATTTATCCTATCAGTAACCTTATTTTGACCTTGTTTTTTCAATAGGTGTTTCAACTCTAGATGACACATTCTTTTTTTTTTTTGGCTGTGTTTGGTCTTCATCGCTGCCTGTGGGCTTTCTCTAGTTGCAGTGAGCAGGGGTCACTCCTCATTGCGGTGCACGGGCCCCTCATTGGGTGGCCTTTCGTGCTGCAGAGCACAGGCTCTAGGCACGCGGGCTTCAGCAGCTGTAGCACGCAGGTTCAGCAGCTGTGGCACGTGGGCTCAGTAGTTGCGGCACGCAGGCTCAGTTGCTCCTCGCACACCAGGGATCAAACCCCTGTTCCCTGCATTGGCAGGCAGACTCCTCACCACTGCACCACCAGGGAAGTCCCTAGATGACACAATCTTTTAATCACATATAAACATTTTTAAACTTCTCACATATCAGACTGTAAAATATTCACAATATCAAGTAATACATATTATACAAACTATGTGCACCAATCACAATGCAATCAACAAACATATAACTTAAACCTCCATAATTTTGGGAAATAAACTTTTAATAACTTATATGTCAAAAAAACAGCCTAGAACTAAATAACAATGAAAATTCATAGGACAGATAATTCCTGTAACAGACAAATCCAATCTCTACAATTCTTCCCAAGAAAAAAAAGAGGGACCATTATTATGCAACTCATTTTGTAATGCTGGTTCCAAACCTGACAAGGACAATAAGAAAAAAGAAAATTATGTAACAATGTTGCTTATGAACACAGGTAAAAATGTCCAAAACTAAACAGTAAATCAAATTTAACCCTATGTACAATAATAACAGTAAAATAATTATACATCATGACAATTCCCACCGTAACAGTCTTCTCCACCTCTCACAACACAAAATATGTTACCTGATGGGAAGAAAAAAATGCTTTTGAAATGTAGAGGGTTTTTTTGTTGTCATTGTTACATTTTTCAATATAGCATCTGCTCATCATTTCAGAGGATTTTAAAGCTCAAAAAATTCACTATTTCACTAAGGACAGAGTCTCAGAGCCAGAGACACACATTCAGAAAAACAAATGTGATCAGGTTAGCTCTCTCTATTGCTGTTTAAATCTTGATCATACATTGGAAGCAATAATGTTACAGGGTCAACTGAATTGTTTCTTGTTTCCAGTTGCTTGTATTTGAGGCATCTGTCACAGTGTGATCTAAGGATTGACTAAAGCCTATTTGGGGAAAGTCTATGGTTGTGTTTTTTACTTGCAAAGCATGTTTCTTTGGAACCTTTGTTGTAAGAGAGTAAAGCATAGAGTGTGGTTTTCTGAGAGCACTAGAAACACAATGAACATGTGCTTTCAAGAATCTGCTGAATTTGCTATCTAGATAAAATGAGATATTGCCTAACAATTAAGGTAGATTAAGCAGTTGTTTCTTACTGTACTGTGCTAATGCTGCTTCAAAATGGTAAATTGTTGGTGGGAGATCAGAATGAGAAGGAAACAATATCATTTCACATTTCTATAGCAGTTCATTTTATGATTATCAAAAGAAGCAAGTGTTTTTACAGCTGGTAGTGACTAGAAATAAAATATGACAATCTAAGGAAGCTACTTAAACTGAATTTATTGAAAAAGTAATAGAATTAAACATGCCAGTTGACTATTTTTTTAAAAGTCAGACTCACTGAAAGCTTATGTGAAACTACTTGCAAGAGTTAATTGACACCAATGGGCATGTCACCTTTCCCTTTGAAACTGAAAAATGTAAAAGAATAAGCTGAAAAATACACAGTACTCTTTAATATCTTAGAGACTAATGAGTACTCTGAAAACATTAAAAAGCTGACCTACAGAATTCACATATGGTAATTTAAGATTCAATATTGAAGAGCATCGAAAAGAAAAGGAATAACATGGGTTCAATTGGAACAGGTACTTTGTTACTATTTCATTCAGCTAGATATGCTTTTTCATGTTATATGAAGGGCTTAAAAGAATTTCTGAGCTATATATATAGTCTAGAAATTAAAGAAAGAAGAAAGCTTTGGAAAAAACAAATGAGTTTTGCCATCATTGGCCTACCTCAAATGATTCCTGTCTTAGGCCTGTGCAATTTGTTTTCCTTTTCTTTTAGAGATACTTTTGAATTATCAAGAAAGAGAAAGATCACTATTTCCTTTTAAATATCTGAACACAATAAACAAATGTCCATGTTTAAACATATGTAATATTTCACTGAAAAACTTTTTTCCAGTTTTATTGAGGAATAATTGACATATATCACTGTATAAGTTTAAGGTATAGAGCATGATGGTTTTATTTACATATACTGTGAAATGATTACAACAATGGGTTTAGTTAACATCCATCATCTCATACAGATACAGTAAAAAGAAGATTTCCATACAGCAGTGTTACCTATAGTCATCATTGTGTATTACATATTACATCCCTAGTACCTCTTTATCTTATAACTGGAAGTGTGTACCCTTTGACCGCTTTTCCACAGTTCTCCCTTCCACCACCCATTATTGAAATATTTTTATTTTTTCTTGAATATAGAAATGAAAATTTATTCTACATAATAAATATCTCACGTTCATTTCTTTACACGGTATGGGTAATCAATAAGTACTGAGTAAGGACAGGAGAAACCCCATTCATTAAATGCGTCCTGGTACATTTTGGAAATATATTTTAGAACTTGCGAAGAATTCAAAAGTTTTGGTTTTGGTTTACTTTTACTACCTTTCTTTTACTAAAGTTTTTAAATGATACTATTTTAGTTTATCATATTATACTGTGCTACACACTGTCATTCTTTGAAGGAATTTCAGTGGTGGTGATGCATTCCCTTCACTAAGGGATATAATGAAGCATGTAGAAGATGGAAAATAATTTTTCTTTACATTGTAGGGTAACTCAGGGACAGAACTCAATATAAATTCTCAAAATTCTGACTCTTGATTCTATGCTAGACTGAATTCCTCCACAGTAAGCTGTTCCCATGGTTTCCACTGCCCTGATCCCACTCCCAGGAGATGACCTGCTCCCTGGAAAAGATCAGGGCCTGCTGATACAAACTCCCACACCTCAGCATGTCCCTACATTTTCGCCCATGCTCTCTTCTTCACATCCCTGAGCAATAACTACTTTCCCTTACCCGTGCTGTCCCCTCTTCCTGGTCCTCCCTCATTTCTGTGTGCTTCATCTTTCTTTCTCTCAGTCTTTTACATCATTCTCTCCCTTTCCAAGGAATTCTTCCCTCTGCCTTCAAACATACACAGGTCACCTATTCCATTGCTAAAAGCACCTTTCTTTGACACGGCTGCCTCCTCAGACTAAACTCTGTATGTCTTTGCCTTCCAACAAACTCCCTGTCTCCCCCTCCCAACACCCCTTTTCTTCTATGGCCCAAAAGAGAAAAACAAAACAAAACTGAAAACTAGACTGAGAACTAGTCTTCGGTTTTAGACTGAAAACTAATATTTTCTATGCCTGTCTTGGTTCTTTCATTGTATTTACTTGACATTTGTCAAGTACTTTCTAGTCTAGTCTTTTAGTCTTTTCATTCTTTTCATAAGTAAGGAAATTGAAATTCAAGTTAAGTCTAATTAATTGAATTGACCAGACTGAATCTGTAATCATTAATTTTCATAAATTTATTCACAATATCAGTAAAAACTCCCTAGCTTTCTGACTTAACCTATTTCAAACTATTACAACCACAATCATTAATTAACTTAGAATTTATGGTATAGCAGAGATTTTTAGGTAGATTTTGTTGTTATTATAGTGGTTGTTTCAACATCTGTATAACTTTTTAGAATTTAAAAGTACTTTTGAAAGTAGTTTTCATTTTGTCTTATTTCAACTTAGTAGAGTAACATGACTGGTATCAATAAGATATGCCTGTAGACAGATACAGAAAATCAAGAATTGGAGGGGTGATTTAATTATGTTTCTCCAGAGGTAAAATATGTAGTCTCTTGTTTATCAGGGAAGTACAATGAATCTAAGGGTTTTTTTTAAGGATGTTTAGCACATATTAGAGCATGGAGTACTGTAAATACTCACTCTATCATCAAATATACACACAAACCAAAGGGCCAGATGTTGTTTGATTGGGAGCTGGTTTTATTAGAACTATTAGATAGTGCTGGCCTATGAAGTATGAAAGTTGAAAAGTAGAAGTAAGGAGATTGCTGATGATTATTACTTGGCAAAGAAAAGAGAAAGTTGGAAGACTTCAAAGGGGAGCTACTTCTGCACTCATTTAAAATAATTTTTATTATTATATTTTCTTAAGTCAAGTATTAATTCTTACACTGATGACAGTAGAATAAACCATAGTTTATCTGTATATGAAAATTAAATCATTAAAGCAAAAAAAGCAAATTTAATAAGTGCTCTGTGTTTATCGCTAGCCACACCCCCAGATCATCCAATTTAGATGAAAAGGGTAGATATGAATTAAATTTGGCACATGACAAAGACAGAAACATATATTATTTTTAGCTCAAAAGAATCAGTCTTTACAAAATGTAAGGCATAGCTGTAACCATTGGATTAAAATATTTTATTCAGTTATTTCCATGTAATATATGACCAAAAATTTATTATTTTTCTGTGTTTCCAGGTTATATGTATAATTCTGCTGATCAGGGATAGACATCACTGATCTTATCTTACTTGATCTTATCTCCTCATGCTAGTGGTTTGGCTAGGGCTGTCTGGTCTAAGGAAAATGTTACCTCAGACAACTTTGTTTCCTCCACATGCCTCTCACATCTTTACATCAGGGTTGCTTAGGCATGTTCTCATGATGACGTTAGGTTCTCCAGGAGAAGAAGCAGAAATACAGGGACACTTTTTTAAGTCTCTAGTGCCATCAGGTTTACTCCTTTTCCATTGTCTAAGACAAAACACAAAACTTCACTAAAATCAAAGGATAGAGAAGCCTATTCTCCCCTTTTGATAAGCCACATTACAAAAGTCCTTGACAGAGGAAGGGTTAAGAATTGTGGCCCATGTTATTTTTTGATGTACCAAATAAATGTTATAAGCTTCTATAGTTAGCTGTTGAAAATCTATGGAATCTCAGGTAAATGTTATAGAAGCGGCTCCAATGATGCATAGGAGAGGAGAAGAATACCAGGTTCCAACAGGCTGAAAGAGAGAGCAGATTAACAGACTCTGAAGGTTATAGTCTTGGTAGATTAGAATTTTAGAAGATTCTTGAAGTTAAATTATGTGACCAAAGACAGGAGGAAAAAAGACCTTGGTTTTCACTCTGATGACAATGTTTCATGTAAGAATGATCAGTTGGAAGTTATAAGTTAAAAATATTATCTAACTTAGTATTTTTAAGAGATGAGCACTGAGATACAGGAAAGACAGCCAACCTTAAGATGTCCCCTATGATGGCTGTACCTTAACTTTCCATAGTTCAGTGTTTGGTCTCATGTTTTACAAGTTTCAGAATTTGCACTTGCATTTTTTTCTCATGTTAGATTAGAGCCAGAAAAACAGTTCAAATGAATCATTTTTCTATCCATGTGAATGATTTATAAAAAACAGAATGTCAAACATTGAAACTACTTCCCTTCTTCTTCTTCTTCTCCTTCTTCTTCTCCTTCTCCTTCTTCTCCTCCTTCTTCATCATTTCTGTTTACAGTATAAAGAAAATTTATGTATATTTTAATTTAAATACATATATCCTTACCCATTAAATATTGACTTCAGAGAATGTAACTTCCTGTAGTCTCCCTTGCTAATACCCAATCTGTATTGCATGGTAAATATTTTGGTAGCATGATTTTGGAGGAAAAAAAGGGAGAGTAAAGTGTGCCTGGACTTTACTAACCCACATTTCAAATTGTTGGGGAGACCAGCAAGAAAGGATAAAATGGAAAAATAAAATATTATGGAACCCCAGAGAGTCCTTATGGAAATTTAAGAAAGTTGGCTGCATTTTACTGGTCATTCTTAGGGTGAATAATGGTAACAAGAAGAACCATGTGTGATGTTTTGTGTGTGTCTTTAAAAGTAGATTAGGTCTCACTGAGGAGCATTAGACTTTGTCCACTGATAGAAACCTCCTGCCCAGACCTTTCATAGCAAAGGATAATAAAAATTCAAATAAAAAGAATTTTATTTTCTAGCTCTTTCCCTATGTTCTACTCTACATCTACCTGTATATCTAGAATTCAACACCTTTAGAGCCCTCAGAATGAATCCATTCACAGAACAACTTGATTGAGCAGTGCAGACTTTACCACAGATTGTTCTGGGAGGAAGAGGGGAAAGTTTGCATCAAGCCTTTTGTAGCAAAGTGATTTTAAAAATGCACCTTAGATGTTTCGGCCTCTAAATTTCTTTTTTATCCCACACCATGCTGGTGGGTTTTCTTTCGGACATTTTGCTCACAGAGCTCCACATAGATTCTTCCCAATCAATCTAGACCCAAAAAAGAAAAAAAAAATTCTCACAACGTTAACATATAATTTAATTTTTGGCTCTTCTACATCTCCAAACTTCATTATCATATTTTGGTTTATCGGGATGGTCAGATAAACAACGGATCTCTTGGTTATTAAAACCCATATTATTGAATTCCCTTAGAACAAGGGTCAGTAAACTATGGCCCTGAGGGCCAAATCTGGCCCTCCTCTTGTTTTTGTAAGTAAAGTTTTATTGGAATGCAGTCAGAGTTATTCATTTAAAGCTTGTTTATGGGTGCTTTAATGCTACAATGACAGAGTTCAATAGTTGCAACAGAGATCTTATGGATCACAAAGATGAAAATATTTTCTCTCTTGCCCTTTACAGAAAGGGTATACCAATTCCCACCTTAGAAGATTGAAATTGCAAGTAACAATTATTGGTTGTTTTTAGGCAACATTTATACACTCTGTGTTCCTATCCTCATTGGACAATGAAAACACACACACACACACACACACACACACACACACACACACACACACACACACACACCTCTCTCTCTGGTTCTAAGAAGACCTGATTAGGGATACTGAGGGAGAAGAGTCCTTTCTATATTGCATAACTTAGATGTCAAACAGAGCCACAACCCTAACTTTGAATATTACTTTGTCTTAAATAATAATAAGAAATGCATTTAGTTTTTTTCAAAAATGAGGTCTTATAATAGAGTTTTAAATTTTAGCACTATAAAGCACAATTCTAAGTATGAATATATTAAAGTTTGGTTTATAAAGAGTTAAATTTTTCATCTTTCTATTTTTAAGAGATTGTGGATGACAAATGGCAGAACTGTAGTCAAGATTAACATGTTAGACTAAAGTAACTTATCAGATACCAGAAAGGGATCTTTATTTCTATTTTAAGTGATTGTTACATTTATAATTTCTATGTGAGTGAGCATTCATTTATCAGAAGACATTTAGCTTATTTAATTCAACACTTGGTTCTGTATTTTTAGGACAGCTGGAAAGAATTTTCTTCTTTTTTTTTTTTCCTGCGGTACACGGGCCTCTCACCGCTGTGGCCTCTCCCGTTGCGGAGCACAGGCTCCGGACACGCAGGCTCAGCGGCCATGGCTCACGGGCCCAGCCGCTCCGCGGCATGTGGGATCCTCCCGCACCCGGTACAAACCCATGTCCCCTGCATCGGCAGGTGGACTCTCAACCACTGAGCCACCAGGGAAGCCCCAGAAGATATACTTTTATTATTTAGACATTATTAAAGAGTATGATCGAAGTGAGAAGATCCTAATGGACAACTGTGGTAAAAATTTAGCGCTTAGATCATGCAAAATACATTATATTATTTCTATTATGTGATAGTGCCTGAAAAATATAAAGATGCTTCTAACTCAAAGAAAGTTTGAAATTAAGAATAAGATCAACAGATAAACTTTGATTTAGGGAATGTATTTCTGGAACAAGTGGATATATGCAGTGGGAAAGAGAATAAAGATCAAAAGTACATTTGAATTCACAAAATTGCAAACTAGAGTTAAGGTTAAAATAAAACAAAGCTTATAAAGATGATGTAATTAGCCATACAGAAAGCATATATAGCTATACATGAAGCAACAAAATCAGAATAAACTTAAAAGGACTGTAATATTTAAAAAGCTGTAAGCATTATTTTAAATAAGCAATAAAAATTTAATTTTTAACTAACTTGTAATTGTACTTGTATTATTACATAGTTTAAAGTATGTTTTTATATGGATAGAAACATTCATAAAGGATTGCAGAAATCGTCATAAAAAATACATGAGGGATATAGGAAATAAACCAATTTATTTAGTAGGCGATGAAGAAAAATGATGAGCCATGATAGATCACTTTTGGATTTCCACCAGATTAAAAACACTTAGGGTATTCACCATGTATATTTATAAAGGAGTGTTTGGTATATATATTATTTGTGTTGTGTGTGTGCATTCTTAGAGAGAGAGAGTATAAAAATGGCACACCTGCTTTTAGCTGCCTTGGCCTAAGAAAGCCACCTCTCACTACCATTCACATTCAGATGGAAAACATTAATTTTATGGCCTCCCTAAATGCTAATTGAAGGACTGAGATATATAATACATTAGCATGTTTTGCATGAATTGGAGAATATTTTTGAACAGTACAATCTCTATTACAGGTCTAATTCTCAGGGGCTGACTCATGACATCCAAACTCATGAGAGACATCTAAAGTAGGATGCTAATTAGTTGGCACTGAAAATATCTTGCCACATGTACCAGATAAAGTGTCCCCATAATCACAATTTGAATGGATAATGAGACCATGTTATTTTAGCCTGGTAAATCCTGATGACCTTATCTCACAGTAGAGATAAAACTGCCTCTAATGCCTAAATATTTATGTTCTTGGACAAGGACTTCAGTGACTGATGAAGACCACTTTTGAGGGATAGGTTTTTTCCCTTAATATATTTGGACGCTCAGTCACGTAGCAAAAACATCTGGCTGGCCTGATAGCTATTCTACATCTTAATATTTTTCTCCTTTAATCCATTACATATTGATTACAAAAACAAACTTTCATATTTTTATTATTTTCAGCTTTGGGGGGGTAAGTAGTTTACTTGATGACCATCAAAAAAAGTTAATCCAAATAGTTATTGTTTGAAAATTCTGTTATATTCCTTCCTTCAGATAAATATTTTCAGAACTATTATATTTTTCAGTAATTTTATATGATTTAGTTATTTTCAGTTCCTCATATATTATTTATAGCAACTATAAAAAACACTAACAGGAAAAATAACAAAAATAAAACCCTGGTATTCTCACTCTCTAAACTGAACTTCAATAACTCTAGTTTTCAATAAATGATTGACAATGGCATCTTCTTCAATTTCCTTTTAGATAGTGTCATCAAGAACATCTTCATCTCCAGCATGATTCATTTAAAACCTCAATATATTAGAGTTCACTTCAGATATAAATTTTAGTGCCAATAAAATATACTAAGACTATATCTATTTCACAGAAAAGGCAAATATTACATTTCCTATTTCAACTTAGAAGAACTAAAAAGGAAAATGAAATAGATTTTAAAGGATTGATGATATAGGAGAATACATCAAATACTTTCTAGTCTATTGATTTTAATAATTCACAGTTTTCCCTAAGCTCTCATTCAATGAACGTAACATCACTTTCAGAATGAAAAACATTTTTCCACCTATTCATATTTACTACTAATACTTTTAAATTAATCAGCTGTATAGGAAAGACCATAGAGTGTTCTCACTCTGTTTCTCTCTACATATAAATATATGCTATATATTTATATGTATATTATGTATAGTATATATTAAGCAGATTTCAGAATTAGTTTAGTTCATCTAGTTTCTATATACAAAGTTGCTAAGAAAAGGCACTTTCGTATTAAAGTAATATTATTTATTCTAGTTTCTGTTCTTAATAATTTGATGCTTTTAAGGTCATATGAATTCACATTTAGTATCTGTAAGTACAAAAAGCTGATAATCTCAAATGATGTTCTGCACACATCAAAAATGTATTACCTAATCTAAAATGATTGACAATGAACAATAAAATATTTTATGTTTAATGAGCTAAATACTATTTCCTAAGTAGAAATGTATCATATGATTGTCTGTTAATCTACTTCAATTCCACTTTTCCAATGAAGAAATCTATTCTTCAGCTCTTTGAGAAGCATCTACCTACCATGCGTTTATAAATTAAATTTATTTTCTATTAATTGCTTGAAGGTGCTTAGCTTAAAGCTTTAAATTTTTTATGTGTGTAAATTATATGTTATCACCAAATTTTCCTAAGGGAAAATAAGTTAATAAGCAATGACATGTCTATAGCATTCATTAAAAATGCATTTTATATATTAAACTGAAATATATAACACAGCAAAATTTTAAAATAGATATTTAGCATGAAAAAATGAAATAAATCCCTACATATTAAAGTAGCATGAAATTATCTGTCAAAATTTCAATAGAACTTAAATGGAGAACTATTTTCCCAAGTCAATGTGTGGCCAGCAGTTATGTTTAAAATATGCAAATATTATTTGAAACCTATGTGACCATAATGAACATTTTAATTTTTGTGCTAATTTCTGTCATCTCAGTCAAGAGTATTTAACATGGGAAAAAAGGAGCAAAAATATTAACTGTAATTAGTATCTTTTCTTTAGGAATTTTTCTCTTTCACAAAGTAAAAAGTATATTCAAATGGTTCTAAAGCAACTTTAGCAATTGTGCTGTAGTGGCCTCTCCCGTTGCGAAGCACAGACTCCGGACACGCAGGCTCAGCGGCCATGGCTCACGGGCCCAGCCGCTCCGCGGCATGTGGGATCTTCCTGGACTGGGGCACGACCCCATGTCCCCTGCATCGGCAGGTGGACTCTCAACCACTGCGCCACCAGGGAAGCCCCTGTGCTGCATTCTTGATTTCAGAATACTTTTAGGAACTGCTAATCTAACAGATCATTGCAAAATATTTTCCAGTCATTAGCTTGGTTTGTGCTACTTCAAAATCGTGTAAAATATACATCTTCCATGATTGGTACAAAGTTTTATGTCCTTATTTTTAAATGAGAAACTTATTTCTATTGCATTGCCTGTTAGGATATTAAAAGAAAAAGAGGTGGTGTTTATCCTTTTTTACAGGTGGCTCCCAGTTATCGATAAGTTGTAAATGCATGACTCTTCCCTGAAACCCGTTTGGCCAGTTTAGAGTTTTAATACATTGAATACTGAGCAAAGTTCAAATTAGTTTAATTCAAGTTTCTATTTAGCTTTAAATCACATTTTGAAAATTACAAGCACCTTGCTTATAGAATATTTAACAACTGTCTCCTGATCTTCACTTCCTACAGTATAATTATGACTATACTTTCCCCTCCACCTCCTTCTTACTGAAACTTTCTCATTTAAAATTCAGTAAGCTGTTGTTTTTATAACAGTTTCTCTTCCCTCTCTCAGAAGAAATTAATACTTCTTTTTTCATGTATAATTCTATAAATTCTATTTTATTCTATCTTCAATAATGGAGTCTCAGTTTGTAACTAAGGAGTGCCACATGTTCTAACATCTTAGGTGACATGTCAATGAAGAAGGAAAAGAAAAATATAAGACAGAATGTAATTATAGTTCTGTCAGCCTTGGGCAGATAAAACTAAGAAAATAATCATAAGATGAGAAATATATAACTACATTACTCAGCTGTGCATATTTACAGGCAAGGAAGATAATGTTGACTTTCATCTCAGTTTCTCACTTTAAGGAAGGAAACTAAAAATCTAAAATAAAAGTGTTTTGGAATATTGATGTTCTACATTGATTCTATATAAACTGTTTTCCTTCTTATTTAAGGATTTCACCATCTACACAAAAGTAATAGAAAAGAGATATTTGAAGGACAATGGGACTCATTATTTTAAAAGTACATCATGAGATAGGACTTCAGGAATGGTAGAGTGAAGAGCTCTATAAATTTACTCCTCCATAGAAGCAACAAAACACTGGCAAATTTTTTCAAAGTCAGCTTTTGTAGACTCTGTAAAATTAACCTGACTTGAAAAAATTGAGGCAATTGTTTATTCAGTAAAAACTGTGGAACCTCCAAAAGAACAATAGGATTTGTCACATTGTAACTTGATGTATTGTACTCCCATTCCTCTCTCCTCAGCTCCGTGGTACTCTTGTAAAAACCAATAGACGTGCAACCATGGTGGATGTAAAAAAATAGCAGCCTTCTAACTTCTAGATGGAGCAGATAGGATTGGGAGTTCCTCAAAGTGTCCCATCTGCAGATCATTCTGACTCTTTGGCATGTGTTGTAGCTTTCATGAAGAGCTTCATGTGCAGACTGTTGCTATAATTTAACCTCACTCTGAGCTCACTCTCCTCAGGCCATTTGCAAAGAGTGAATTTTCAAAGCGGTAAGAAAAAGTTTAGTCATCTTGTACAAAGTTTCTTCAGTAAGATCAACAGCTGAATTTGCAGCAGAGATCATAGAAGACAGAAGGCAACCAGATGACATATACAAAGAGTTTAAAGAAATAGAATATCAACCAAATATTCTGTATCCAGAAAAAATGTCCTTCAAAATGGAGACTTTAAGACATTCCCAGATTAAAAAACAAAGCAACCAATGAAAAAAATAGTGTCTCTAGCCAACTTAGTAACTTAGTCTACAGGAAATATTATAAGGAATTATATAGGCTGAAATGAAAACATTACAAGTGGCAACCTGAATCCATATGAAGAAATTAAGTGATTGACAAAATAAGTCCATAGGTTAAATAAAATATAAAAACAGTATATTTTATAGTTGTAACTCTTTTCTTCTAATCTGATTTAAAGGATAATTGCAGAAAGAAGTGACTATAAAACTGTGTTGATGCACTTATAATTCACAAATATTTAATTTGTATGAAAATAACAGTACAAAGGAATGGTGGAGCAACAAAACAATATTAGAATACAATTTCTGTATATTATTAAAATTAGGTTAATATTAATATTAACTAGATTGTTTTAAAAGAAGATGCTGGTTGTAATTCCCAGGACAGCAACTAAGAAAATAACTAGGAAAATAATAAGAGAATGAAAAGGGTATGTTAGAAAAAATATGTTTAACACAATGAAGCAGTAATGAAGAAATAGAGAAACAAAGACATGTTATTATGAAAACAAATAGTAACATGGCAGATATAAAATCCTACCAAATCAGTAATTTTATTAAATGAAAGTGAATTAAATGTCCCACTTTCAGTATCAGATAGAACAACTATGCAAAAGATAACCAAAAATATAGAGGACTTGAAGAATACTATAAGCCAAACAAGTTCAGCAATTTTGCAGGATACATGATTGACATACAAAAATTAATTGTACAATTTATAGCAATGAACAATTTGAAAATGAAATTAGAAAACAATTTCATTTATAATAGCATCAAAAGAATAAAATATTTAACAAATGAAGTTCAAGAGTTCTACACTTAAAACTACAAAAAATATTGAATAAATTAACAAAGATCCAAATAAATGGAAATACATCTCATTTCATGGATTGGAAGACTTACTATTGTTCAGATGGCAACACTCACCAAATTGATCTATAGATTCAACACAAATAAAATTCCAGCTGGTTTCTTTGTAGGATTGGCAAGCAGATCCCAAAAGTCATATTGAAATACAAGGGACCCAGAAGAGTCAAAACAATATTGAAACTTTAAAACAAAGTTTTACAAATCTTCAATAATCATGACAGTGAGATACTGATATAAAGATATATACAGGGACTTCCTTGGCAGTCCAGTGGCTAAAACTTCACCTTTCTAATGTAGGGGGTGCATGTTCGATCCCTGGTTGGGGAGTTAAGATCCCACATGCCTAGTAGCCAAAAGAAAAAAAAAAACATAAAACAGAAACAATATTGTGACAAAGTCAATAAAGACTTTGAAAGAATGGTCCACATCAAAAAACAAATCTTTAAAAAATAATAAAAAAAATAAAGATACACACATAGTTTAAAAGAATGGAATTGAGAGTCCTGAAATAAAATGTTAAATTTATGGTGAGTTGATTTTTGATAAGAGTGCCAAGATAATTATATGAGTGAAAACTCCTGGAAATATATCCAAAGAAAATGAAAGCACTAATTAGAAAATATTTCTGCACCTCCAGTTTTACAGCATTATTTACAACAGCCAAGAAATAAGTGTCCACAGATGGATGAATAGATAAAGAAGTTGTGGTATACATACATACAACGGAATACTAAATTCAGCCATAAAAAATCCTCCCATTTATGACAACATGGATGAATCTTGAAGGCATTATGCTAAGTAAAATCAGTGAAACAGAGAAAGACAAAAACTATATGATCTCACTCTTATGTGGACTCCAAAACAATGAAAACAACACCCAACTCATAGAAAAAGAGATCAGATTTGTGATTAATGGAGGTGAGTCTGGAGTGAGGGGGAGGAAGAAATGGAGGAAGTGGTCAAAAGGTGTAAACTTCCAGTTAAAAGATAAATAAGTACTAAGGATGTAATGTACAACATGATGACTATAGGTAATATTGCTATATGATATATAGGAGAGTTAAGAGAGTAGATCCTAAGAATTCTCATCACAAGAAGATTTTTCAACTTTCTTTTATCATATCTATATGGATATTAACTAAGCATATTGTGGTAAACTTTTCACAATATATGTAAATCAAACCATCATGCTGTGTACCTTAAGCTTATATGGTGATGTATATCAGTTATTTCTCGGTAATACTGGGAAAAAATGGGTAAAAGAGTAGTATTTTCCACAAATGGATTGGGCACAACTGCATTATCCACATGCAAAAAAAATGAATTTGGACCTCTACCTCAAAACGTACACAAAAATGAAGTGTAAATTAATTGTAGACCTAATTTAAGAGATAATATACAAAACTCTTAGAGAAAACTTAGAGATAAATCTTAGTGACTTTGAAGTAAACAATAATTTATTAGATATGATATTAAAAGCATAGTTGACAAAAGAGAGAAGAGATAAATCAGACTACATTAAATTAGAGATTTTTCTACAAATGGTATCGTCAAGAAAGAAAAAAGACCTCACACTGGTTAGAATGGGCATCACCAGAAAATCTACAAACAACAAATGTTAGAGAAGGTGTGGAGAAAAGGGGACCCTCTTGCATTGTTGGTGGGAATGTAAATTGATACAGGCACTATGGAGAACAGTATGGAGGTTCCTTAAAAAAACTAAAAATAGAATTACCATATGACCCAGCAATCCCACTACTGGGCATACACCCAGAGAAAACCGTAATTCAAAAAGACACATGCACACCAACGTTCATTGCAGCGCTGTTTACAATAGCCAGGTCATAGAAGCAACCTAAATGCCTGCTGACAGATGAATGGATAAAGAAGATGTGATACATATACACAATGGAATATTACTCAGCCATAAAAAGGAACAAAATTGGGTCATTTGTAGAGACGTGGATGGACCTAGAGACTGTCATACAGAGTGAAGTAAGTCAGAAAGAGAAAAACAAATATTGTATATTAACGCATATATGTGGAATCTAGAAAAATGGTAAAGATAAACCAGTTTGCAAGGCAGAAACAGAGACACAGATGTAGAGAATAAACGTATGGACACCAATGGGGGAAAGCAGAGCAGAGAGTGTGGTGATGGGATGAATTGGGAGATTGGGATTGACATATATACACTAACATGTATAAAATAGGTAACTAATAAGAACCTTCTGTATAAAAAATAAACAAACAAATAAATAAAGAAAAAAGACAATCTACAAAGTGGGAGTAAATATTTACAATTCATATATCTGATACGGAACTTGTATCTACAATGTATAAAGAACTCTTAAAGCAATAATAAAATAAGACAAAAAACCCAATTTAAAAATGAGCAAATGAATTGAAAAGACATTTCACTGAAGAAGATATACAAATGGCCAATAATCACATGTAAATATGTTCAACATTATTAGTCATTAGGGAATGAGAAATCAACACCACTGTGTAATATTACTTGGCTCCCACTAGTATGCCTAACGTGTTTAAAAGACAGTAACAAGTGTTGTCCAGGATATAGAGGAATGTGAATCTTCACTCCTTGTCAGTAAGTATGTAACGGTGCAATCTCTTTGGAAAACTGGAAATTCCTCAAAATGTTAAACACAGAGTTACCTTATGACCCAACAATCCCACGTGTAGGTATGTACCCAAGATAAACTTATACAGAAATGTTCCCGATAACATTACTCATAGTAGCCAAAAAGTGGAAACAGCTGATAAATGGATTAACATTAGCTGATAAATGGATAAACAAAAATGTTGTGTATCAACACATGGAATACTTGCCTTCATCTGTCAAGGTTAACCCTGAGTTAAACATACGTTAAACAATGTAGAAACAACAGAAAAGCATTCCTCACAAAAAACAATAGTTTTGAACAAGCTGTATACAGTAGGCAATAGAAGAAAGCAGCTTTATTTTTTCTACCATTTTTCCCTTTAAACCCTTTTTCTTGACTTGTTCTTCCCCAAGATCCTACTTTCTTTCCACATGAAATTTCATATGTATTATGTAACTTTTTAAGTCCCTTTCATATTAAAATATATTGCAGACATTCTAATTATTATACCATACCAACTATATAGTAAAGCTTATTTCCCTCTTAGGCTTAAAAAGTTCACAAAGTATGGGATGGTGAGGTGGCAGGAAATGACCATGGTCTGCTGTATGCTTCCTTTGTCTATCTGCTTGATTTGTGTCAAACTGGGGTCCTCCAGGATGAGTGAGAAAGGTAGGAGAGGTATAATGCAGAATGATATGGCAACATTTTCATTCTCCTTATATCATACTTGTCCTTTCAACATCTTCTCACTCCCTGATCTCCTTATAGAAATGGGCAAGAGGAAAATGGAAAAAAGAAACTACTCTTTCTTCCATTCTTCCTCTCTCTCTCTCTCTCTCTCTCTCTCTCTCTGTCTGTCTCTCTAATCTTTGGAATTTTCTGCGTAGTAGAATATAGCTTTATTATTTTGTCTTTATTATACTTTATTTCCATTTTGGAGACTGATAAAGTTAAAATGGAAATAGTCTAGCTTTAACATCCTGAATAAAAATTTTCTACAACAAAAGAGATACACACACACATCTCTAAACACAGATTTACAACTCTCTCTGTAATTCAGCATGACAAGGTAGATCTATCAGCATGATCACCACCAGTTTAAAAAATGGCCTAAGATTCTGGTGGGGGGGAACCCACAAATGTAGAATCAATGTTGATTTATTTAGAATGGTGTTGACTGTTCCATGAGGCAAAGACAACATGAGGACTCAGCAATGGTTGTTTTAAATATGATGTTGGAACCAGATGAAGTAACTACCCATTAATAAAGTAAAGCTACCAGAGAGAAAAGAATGGCATTGCAATCAATAAAAATGCTTAATTTAAAAAAAACCCAGGGCTTCCCTGGTGGCGCAGTGGTTGAGAGTCCGCCTGCCGATGCAGGGGACACGGGTTCGTGCCCCGGTCCGGGAAGATCCCACATGCCGCGGAGCGGCTGGGCCAATGAGCCATGGCCGCTGAGCCTGCGCGTCCAGAGCCTGTGCTCCGCAACGGGAGAGGCCACAACAGTGAGAGGCCCGCGTACCGCAAAAAAAAAAAAAAAAAAAAAAAAAAAAACCCAAACAAGCAGGGTGGTAAAACTTCAGGAGTATTTAAGAGTGTAGACATTCATTCTCTTTACTATATCCTTCCCCCTCTTTGCCCTTCAACTAACATAAAAGTAGCAGTTTTTTCTAGGCTTTAATTTGGTATATATCAATAAATATACGTGACTAGCAACAACATCATAAGGCTAGAATAATCCCTGTTTTCTTTTTTAAATCTGAAAATCTATTGCCTGACATGAACAATAGCAACAGAGGAAAATCAATTGGCCTGTGAACCTGTACCCCCAGGATCGGCATTATGAATGCTGTGTAGTGTGTGTCATTTCAAGTGAAGCCTGTCTGATTAGATGATTCATGACCCCCATTTACAAATTAGAAGACAGTGCCTGGAATATGTGAAAGGTTATTCTTGGTCTCTAATTTGTGGCTGTGCGAAGTGAAAGTCATTGTTTTGTTTTTCCTCCAAGCAAAAGAGGTTATTAGAGAAAGTACAATTATTACAATGCCTGTAATTAGGATATAAGCAATACACAATTCTAGAATGATTCACAATGCATTAGCTTTGTTTAATTCTGATTATGTAGGAAGAAATTTTAAGTAGAACCCAACAACTTGGAAAACTGACAGTATGAAGGAGTTAGGAGCCAATTAGCTTTTAGCTCACTGTGCCAAGGAGATGATTCATACAGAAAAAAAAAAAAAGTTTCCTTTAGTTACATATAGGAAGGCCAATGCAAATATTTAAGTGAAATATATCATTTTAGAAAATGTTGGCATTCAGTTATTTGACCATCGATGGTAATTTGACTCCAATCAAATTATCATGTTTGGCAGTGTTCATTTCTTTTAAAAATACTTTTTATAACTTATATGCTCATGACAAAAGCCAAGTTTTTATCTACATATGCCAAAATATGTATTAAGTATATATAATAAGCATTTGTTCTCTATACAATAAATTAAAAATTACATATATATATAAAATTATATTTAGGCATAATGAAACTTCAAAACTAAATATATATAAACGCTATTTTTATTTTCCAAGGTTCCAAATAGAAAAGTAAAGAAAGAAATGTTGAAGACAAAATTGAATCTCAATATGAAAGATAGAATTGAATGTAGAGATCTAAAACTCTTTGAATGAAAACCATTAAAACATGGTGTTTTAGTTTAGTCTCAAGGGCCAATAAATCACAGTGGATTAAAGAGAGTTTAGTTTTGGAGTGAAACCTTCCTGAGTTTGAATTCATTCCCCATACGCTGTATAACAATGGGAAAATTAACCTGAGTTTCAATTTATTCATCAACTAAATGAATATTAGAATTCTAATGTCATAAAGTTATTGTGAGGAAAAGACAATATACTTTGTCAATCCATACCAAAACTCAAGGCACCTAATAAATACGAAGCACTGCATAAATGTTTATTGCCATTATTATAGAGTTTTATTTTGCTTTGTTTTCTAACTATGGTCAAATCCAGCAAGCATATAGTGATGAACTAAATGCTTACTTGGGTCAAAATTTTGTACTGTGCTAGGCATATATTGAATGTTTTAGAATTTTATTAAACTAGTAAAGCACATTTAAAGGACACATTTCAAATGTGAAAGTCATATATTCATTTATTCACCAAGAATTTTTTGAACATCTCTCATATACTAGGCATAGCGTGAGGTACTGAAGATAAAATAGTCATAAAATATAGTCCTTACCTTAATAGAGTTTATAATCTGGGATAGCAGAGAGATATTAATCAAACAATTATAAAAATGATATAAATTTTCTGGTGTAATAAATGTACAGAAAAGTACATGATACTATATCAGGGAGGTCAGAAAGTTTTCTGGGAATATTATAGTTAAAATACTATTTTAGATACTTATGATTAAAATAATTAGTGCTCAACATATGGCAAAGCAGTAAAATAAGGAATATGGCAAAAAATTTTTTTCCTAATAACATCTGAGGATATTTTGGTTTAATTTGGAAAGCAAAATAAATCCAACTATAATTTTAAGTATATATTAATACATGCAAACAATGTTGTAGGAAATAACACCTACATAAGGCTTTTAGAGGACAAAAGTTTAATTCAATTTTCTTTCTCTTTCTAACCGGTTTTCCTGTGAAGAACTTTTAACATGTTCACTTTCATAACAACATAATTATTTTCAAATTGAAGTATTGCTTGGGTGCTCTGAGAAATAAACTTGAATGATTATGTCTTATCCAGATTTTTTGAAAAGAACACTTTAGAATGTAATTTCATTTAAGGGAAGTGAGGTAATTATAAAACTAACTTATGTGAAAAATGGACCTGTGTAATTATTTGCCTTCCCAATACATAAATTTGTAGCACTATACTTGACTAAAATGAGATAAATCATAAAATCATATAGCATGCTGAGTGGCTACATTGTATTGGTAAGCAGGGATGTACTATGTTAAGTATTTCTGTCCAGTGAAGATAAGCAAGCACTTTTTCTATCTCTGAAGGCCAACTATTCTCCTTCTCTACAGAGAGAGAGCTTGGATTTTGAATTTAAGACCTAAAGGAATATGATGCATTATCTACTTTCTAAGTTTCCTTCATATGGAGACTTTAAAAATTGATAATGCTTCTTAACTTTATGAATAACATTATTGCATTTATATCAGGAAATTGGCCCCGATAAATGCTTTCATTCCTCATGAATATATGCAACAAAAATATATTAAAAGATACTTGTAAAGGTGGGATAAGAACATAGGTATAATTCTTCTAGCTCCTCAAAATCCAGGCTACCTAAAATAAGTGTTTTATGTGATTCACTTGTATATAGGCTGACAGATGTGCTGTACTTTGTCACTTGGGATTAAAAATCTTTGGTCAAAATGATGGAAGTGAAGTGTGACTGCAAACAGTCCTTTCCCTCTTGCCCAAGTCTTACCAGCAACTCTGTGGCAGCCTCTCTACTGTACCTCAGTCAGTAAGTAGCTGGTGAACACACACAAAAAATGAGCTAAATGGAAAAATGATCTCCTTTTTTTCCCTTTATGAAAACATCTTGTGGAGTGTTGGTGAAGATAAAGGATAAAATGCTTTCTTAGTAAACTGAAAGCACAAGGATTATTACCCCAGCAGGACTTATACATCTGGAAGCTCCTCAAACTTCATTAAAATAATGAACTCTAATTCTGGAATTTTAAGCATAAATGGTATGAGAAATCAAAATTGAATTTTAAAGAGAATATGTCTTCCCAATATTTTTCTGCTTTGCTTTGGATCTGAAGGAGCTAGTACATGATGCCTCTAGTCTACATCTGAGTGTGGAATCTAGTATGAGATAGATATAGGAATCCGGCAGATGGAAACGTGTCACCTTTTGTACTGTTACACTCCATTCTGGAGTGTTAGCCAAGTAGACTTGGGACAGGCTGCCACAAAAATAATTTGAAATTCCAGGGTAAATATAGCAGGAGACTTGCCACAAAATTGCCCAAGGGAGGGGCTTCCCTGGTGGCGCAGTGGTTGAGAGTCCACCTGCCGATGCAGGGGACACGGGTTCGTGCCTCGGTCTGGGAAGATCCCACATGCCACAGAGCGACTGGGCCCGTGAGCCATGGCCGCTGAGCCTGCGCGTCCAGAGCCTATGCTCCGCAACAACGAGACACCCGTGTACCGCAAAAAAAAAAAAAAAAAAAAAAAAAAAAAATTGCCCAAGTGAAGAAAACAGAAAGAAAGGAAATCTCTATGCCTTAATTAGATGCCATCAAGCTATAAATACAAATCACTTCTTGTCCACCAATTGAGTAATTCAGTAAACCTCTTATATGGAGAGGAGTAAGAATACTTAGCAAGGAATTGGCAAGGAATACTTAGGTCAAATCCATCCTCAAGGAAATCTACCTGATCCACACTTGTCTCCTTTTGTTATAGTTCTGAACTGTTACTTCCATATGCACTCTGGCCTTTTTTTATGTGTAAAGTTGTTTTTTTAATAAACATTTTATTTGTGGGTAATTTGGATTTACAGAAGAGTTGAGATGAGTTCCTGAATATCCTGCAGCCAGATTTCTCTAATTTAACAGCCCTCAGAATGACACATTTGTCAAAACTAACAAATTAACATTAAACCATACTATTAACTAAACAAGGACTTTATGCAGCTTTCACTGTTTTTCATTAATATCCTTGTTGTTGTTGTTCTAGGATCTAATACTGTTTTGAAATGTAGATTTGTGTATTATTTGGATATAGTGAGACCAACATATCAATAGATAATTGCCATTGAAAAGATAGTTTTACTCACAGTTCCCAAGAGGAGGGGGCATGCCACCCCATCTAGGACTACGTGGGGAACATCAGGATTGGTCAGGAAGCAGATGGAACCAGGGGAAAATTTGGACAAGTGGCCTTATTTGGGTTTTTACAGGAAGGAATGGGAGAGGTAGTGTAAACAGGCTAAGTAAGTTTAAGATTAGATAGTTTGAATAATTTCAGTGGGCTCTGGGGTGTAGGGGATGTCAGGTTGTCTGGTTTTTGGCACTGGGGTGATTAGGGCAAAGAAGAGCAGACTGAGTGTGATAGCCTGTGAGAGCTTGACAAAGTTGGTAGTTGGGGTATGTGCTTCCCATTGGTTGGAAAGGCATGCTCCTGGGTGAGCTGTTTGTGACCTCTAGGAATTAGCTAACACTGAGTCACTCTAGTGTAAGCAAGGCCCCAAGGTGTCAAAATATCAGAATAAAAAGATATGGTTATATGCACATAGATACTTAATTTCATTTAGCCCTTTGGTTATTTTTGGTTTTGCTTTGCAATATTGTTTATTTATTTATTTTTTATTTGTATAACATGTCTTTTGTTTTTTTGGGCATGCTGTGCAGCTTGTGGGATCTTAGTTCCCTGACTAGGGATTGTATCCGCACCCTCGGCAGTGAAAGCGCAGAGTCCTAACCACTGGACCACCAGGGAATTCCCCTAACATCTCTTTTTAATTGAAATTTAGTTGACTTACAATGTCATGTTAGTTGTTTCAGGTGTACAGCACAGCAATTCAGTTTTTTTATATAAAAAATACCATTTTTCTTTTTCAGATTCTTTTCCACTATAGGTTATTACAAAATATTGAGTATAGTTCCCTGTGCTATGCAGTAGGTCCTTGTTGGTTACCTATTTTATATATAGTAGTACATATTTGTTAATCCCTTCCTCCTAATTTATCCCTTCCCCCTGCCCCCTTCCCCTTTGGTAACCATAAGTTTGTTTTCTAAGACTGTGGCTCTATATCTGTTTTGTAAATAAGTTCATTTGTATCTTTTTTTTTCAGATTCCATATATAAGTGATATTATATGATATTTGTATTTCCCTGTCTGGCTTACTGCATTTAGTATGATAATCTCTATGTCCATCCATGTTGCTGCAAATGGCATTATTTCATTCTTTCTTATGGCTGAGTAATATTCCATTGTATATATGTACCACATCTTCTTTATCCATTTATCTGTCAATGGACGTTTAGGTTGCTTCTCCGTCTTGGCTATTGTTAATTGTGCTGCAATGAACTTTGGGGTGAATGTATCTTTTCGAATTATAGTTTTCTCCAGATATATGCCCAGGAGTAGGGCCACAAGATCATATGGTAGCTCTATTTTTAGTTTTTTAAAGAACCTCCAAACTATTCTCCATAGAGGCTGTACCAATTTACAGTCCCACCAACAGTGGAAGAGAGTTCCTTTTTCTCCATATTATTTGTAAACTTTTTGATGATGAGCATTCTGACTGGAGTGAGGTGATACCTCATTGTAGTTTTGACTTGCATCTCTCTAATAATTAATGATGTTGAGCATTTTTTCATGTGCCTGTTGACCTACTGTAAGACTTCTTTGGACAAATATCTATTTAGATCTTCTGCCCATTTTTTGACTGGGTTTTTTGTTTGGTTTTTTCTTTTGATATTGACTTGTATGAGCTGTTTGTATATTTTGGAAATTAATCCCTTGTTGGTCACATCATTTGCAAATATTTTCTCCCAGTCCATAGGTGGTCTTTTCATTTTGTTTACGGCCTTCTTTGCTGTGCAAAAGCTTTTAAGTTTAATTAGGTCCCATTTGCTTATTTTTGCTTTTATTTCCATTACTTTAGGAGACAGATCCAAAAAGATATTGCTGTGATTTATGTCAAAGAGTATTCTGCCTATGTTTTCCTCTAGGAGTTTTACAAGTATCCGGTCTTACATTTAGGTCTTTAATCCATTTTGAGTTTATTTTGTTCTAATTTCATTCTTTTACATGTAGATATCCACTTTTCTCAGCACCACTTATTGAAGAGACTGTCTTTTCTCCATTGTATATTTTTGCTTCCTTTGTTGTAGATTGACCATAAGTGCATGCGTGGGTTTATTTCTGGGCTTTCTGTCCTGTTCCATTTGTCTATATGTCTATTTTTGTGCCAGTATCATTCTGTTTTGATTATTGTAGCTTTGTATTAGAGTCTGAAGTCAGGGAGCGTGATTCCTCCAGCTCTGTTCTTCTTTCTCAAGATAGCTTTGGCTATTCAGGGTCTTTGTATTTCCACACAAATTTAAAAACATTTTTTCTAGTTCCGTGACATACGTGATTGGTAATTTGATAGCGATTGCATTGAATCTGTAGATTGCCTTGGGTAGTATAATCACAGCCCTCTGGCTGTTTTGCACATGGCAGTTAGAGTGATATGCAACACGGTCTAAAAGGCACTCTTTGACTTACAATCTGTGCTCTGCCTTCTTCATGAGACTTATCTTGCACTTTTTCCTACATTTTTCCTCCTTTTTTTTCCTGGACTTCAGTCACACTGGCCATTTTTTACCCTCATGAAAATACTTGTCTTCTTCCTCACTTGAAGTCTTTGTAAACAAAATGATTTCTGCTTCTGTGCACGTTTTCTCTCTCACTCTCCACACACACACACACACACACACACACACACATGCATGCATGCATAAACAACAAGCTAAGATCTACACTCTCTCAACTACCAGCTGAAATGTTGATTCTGCAAAGAAATCTGCCCAAACCCACTGATAAAGCCACTGCCCCCATATTTGTGTATGTTAGCACCCTGAACTTATCTTTCATTGAACTTACTATAACTCTAGTTAAATAATGCAATTTGTAATTATTAGTTTAAGGGATGGCTCCTCCAGTATATTATATACTGTGTGACATCAGGGGCTAAATGTCTCATTTCTCTTTTGTCCTGGTACAATATACTGTGCTGTACAAAACACAGAGCTGTGCAAAAATAGTATGCAATATACAATGCATAACAACTTTTCTAAAGGTGAGTAAAGTTATATCTGCATTAACATTATTCCTGCAGGCTCCCTTTTTAATGAAAGTTTTGTTATATAATTTGTTGATGTATAAATCAAATACTATTAGAATTTTGCCATATTTGCTTAAGTTATCTTTGTATGTGTTTCTATAATTAACTTATTTACTTAGATTGTTAGTTATCTTTCTGGATCAATTTTAATCAAGAAAAAGTCCGTGTCTTAGATTGGGTTTTCCCAGAAATAGACCAGAAGATGATTCAAGCTCAAATAATTTGTTAGGAAGGGGAAAGAAACACAGAAAGAGAGAAAATAAGTGATAGGGAAGGCAGCCAATAAAGGGTGCATTACCAAGCCAGAGACTCCTTGACTTGCTGACACCTGATCTCTCCAGGGAAACTCCTGATTCAGAGTACAACACACCTCGCCTACAAATCATCCAAAAGGGTGAGAGAGTATTTATGTCAAACCCTAATCAATTATTGTTTGAGGATTTCTCAAATCATTAATTCCCTGATGCTCATGCCTTACTCACATGAAAGGCAGCAAAGTATGTCCTGGTGGCAAGAAAAACTCTTATGACTCTAATAAGGTGTTCACACATGCAGTCACACTGACACATAAGAAAGTAGTAAAGGCAAGAGGGTAGGGTTATGCACTGACCACTGTTATATTTCCCGACCATTTTTTTTTCTAGTTCTCTTGGCTTTTTGAAGGGAATAGGCTAGTTTTATTAAAATAAAATATGCCACAGTATGAATTTGTCTAATTATTGCCTCATGGTGTCATCTAACTTGTTTTTCCACATTCTGATATTTCCTGTAAATTAAAAATTAGTTATAAAGGCTTGCAACAGGTTCAAATTGAAATTTTCACAAGGATGTTCCATAGAGGCTGATGTAGTTCTTCATACTGCATTATAGCATGTTATACAGAATGTCAAATGTTCACCTTTTTATGATGTGATCTTTAATCACCCAGTTATAGTTGTAACCTCTAGATATTACCATTGTAAAGGTCAATTTTGTCCCCTTCACAACTAGCAAGTAAACTAATGATGATATTCTGATACCCTTCAATTAGCTAGTCATCAGCACCTTTTCAAATTCTTGTTTTAGCATCCAAGGTTGATTCTATACTGAATCAATTATTTTGGAGGAATGACAAGGGTGATTTTATTTATTTAATATATTTTTTTTTTGCGGTACGTGGGCCTCTCACTGCTGTGGCCTCTCCCGTTGCGGAGCACAGGCTCCGGACACGCAGGCTCAGCGGCCATGGCTCACGGGCCCAGCCGCTCCGCGGCATGTGGGATCTTCCCGGACCGGGGCACAAACCCGTGTCCCCTGCATCGGCAGGCGGACTCTCAACCACTGCGCCACCAGGGAAGCCCATACAAGGGAGATTTTAAACTATTGTTTCTTTTATGATTATTACCTGAAAATTTCCTGTTTAAAAGAGGAGGAAAAAGGAGAAGGAGGTAGTGGAGGATGAGGAAGGTGAGAAGGAAAAGGCAATGGAGAAGGCAAAGGGAAAAAAAGGGCTCTTTTTCATCAAGTGGGAATAAGTTATAGCTTCTTCTAACAAAGCAGGCTAAATACTTGCAAACATATTTTTCTTTTTAATTACCAAATTTTACTGTAAGAATTTGTTGTAATGGTGATCTCCAGTGGCAGCAAATTACTTTTTCTCTCACAAAAAAATTCATAGATTTTTATTTACTTAATATTTTACATTCAGTTATAATCAGTGTTATACTTAGTGCACATATTATCATATTGTCCCAAATTTCATCGGGAAATTTACCCTTCTTTGAGGGTTGTAATGCCTTGAGGAAGAATAATACCTTTTGTTTGGATCATAGTAAGTTATGCAATGTTAAGAATTTGTTTGTGAATATATGTCTTTAATATATTGGAGATATTTGCAAAAATCTTCATTTTATATCTTTGTGACTTCCAAATGCATTTCCCCACAATAAGCTTTTTAAAGGATACATTTTCTTTGGTATCCTTAAAAGTGATGACATCATTTTTTTAAAGCTAGAAGGAATGATTAAAATGTACTGACTTTAAAGACCCATACTCTGAGTGTAAATTCCTTTTTTCACCTCACAGATTCATTCTGCAAGTTTCTTTTTATCCTAGTCTTTTGGAACCCTAAGAACAATTCTTAATTTTATGTACTAAGTCAGCATTAATCTTGTATTTTATAACTTTGCAGTTGGAGTATGTAACATACACTTAAGTATCTAAGGTGTGCTCTGTAAATGACTTATTTTTTAAAAAGTAATTTATATACATATGATCTCTTCCAGGAAACAGAAAGGGTTTTCCCTCGAGGGCTGTAGAAGCAGAAAAGATGGCAGCATACAATTTTCACAAATGAACTTGTAATAAGAATACACTGCCAAATCACAACGATTTATATGCAATTGTAAAATATAAATACTTAATGTGGTTTTTAAGGCACTGACTTGTATTGAATTAGTCACCTCCGTAAGTCATGGGTGTTGATTTTTTTAAAACATTATTGATTTGTTAAAGAGAAAGGTATCTTGGGTCCATAATTTTTCTCATTATGAAACACTAAGTAGCTAGAGGTTTTTAAAATAGTGGTTCAGCTAAGAGAATCTATTTTTGAAAGATTAGCTTTGAACTTCTCTTTTAGTGCATCTGTTTACATTCTCTATGATCATTTGCAATATAATTGAAAATATGCCTTTTATTTAGCCAGCCTTTATTAAATTGATTCTTGTATGTTGATGAGGGTTGGCAAAGCTTCATCTCTCAGGACACTAAAAATAATGTGGCCTTATTAATGATACCATAAAACATTTTTTGTAGCTTCAGGTAGAGAGAATTTAGCAAAGCATACTTCCCTGCTGATGTTGCATTATACCCCATTGTAGTGTAAGGTTATCATTTTATTTTCTCATTCACCATTGATCCTTGTTTTCACTCTCTCTTTTCTACCTCCACTTCATCAACTATAATATTATTAAGAACATTACAATCATCATAGGGAAAATGTGAATAATTATAAGTAACAGTATAGGAAATCTGCATTTATCACTGGTAGTGTGGATCTGGTTAATGATTGTCTGTCTTATGATTCATCGTATTTAAGATTCTGTACCAGATAGTATGTTATGTGTTGAACTGATCCCTTTCACACCACGACAAAAAATTATATGTTGAAGTTTTAACTCCCAGTACCTCAGAATGTGAGCTTACTTGGAAATAGGGTTGACGCTGATGTAATTAGTTAAGATGAGGTCATTCTGGAGTAGGATGGGCCCCACTCCCATATGACTGGTGTCTTTGTAAAAGGGGGAACTTTGGAGACAGCCATATATACAGGGAGAATGCCATCTGCAAGCCAAGACCTGCAATAGATCTTTCCCTCATAGAACTCAGAAGGAGCCAAATCTTCCCACACCTTGAGTTTGGACTTTTAACCTCCAGAACTGTGAGGCAAGAGGTTTCAGTCATTTAAGCCACCTATTTTGTGGCTTTTTTGTGGCTTTTTACGGCAGACCTAGCAAACTAGCACACGTGATTACTGCAGTTTTACAAGTGTGGCTGAGGTGATAAGTCAGCATGCTATAGAAGTATACAAATAATGAATATGTTATCTTCTATTCAGCCTAGTGGAGAACATAATACACTTGTTTGCAACATGGTGACTCCAATTTAGATTGACACTTGCTAGTATGACATATCTATTTTTATTTTATTATAGACTATAGCTATAGATGTCTTCACATCATTGAGTCTAATTGTACTTTGAAGTGTCTGAAGCAAATTTGATGACATTTTCCCAGGGCAAGAGAAAGTGTGTGTATTGTGTTCAGGAAACTCTCTCTATGGTGCTCAGAAGCATTATCTGCAGATAAAAGATAGAACTGCCAACTCGATGGATCATCTCAGAAAAGCTTTCTTTTCACTCTTCCCATCGCTGTCCAAACAGCTTGAAAGTTAGTGGATATTTATCTTCTTTACATGATCAGCCAATGTAATTAAATGGAAGTAATGACAGTTCCATTGTATTAGGTAGAATGTTAAATCAATATTACACTGTCACTTCACTTGATTCTTAAGCTGACAAAAAAACTTAGTTTTATGAAACCAGTTTTGGGGATTTTCTTTTACTTGAATTCTAGAATGCAGATTTATACCCCAATTATTTAAACTTCACTTTATTAATACACTGACAAAAGATGTTGGATGTATGCCAGTTTCACATTTTAAAACAAATTTACAGATAATATAACATTACTACTCAAATTCAAAACAGTTATTTAAAGTTATGAATTTTTATATTTCTACCAATGGAATACGCATAAGTTAAAACTGTTACATTTATAAAACTTTAGACTCTAATTATTTTAAAACAAATAAATTATACATGTGTTTGCTAATTCTTAATTTGAAACAAAAAATATTTCTAGCCTTCTGTTAATCCAGTTTCAAAATTATACAATGTCTCTTTCAATTATTAAAACCTTTTTGCTCTCTAATTTTTTCTCAGAATATTGTTCTCAGTAGTCCAAGACATAGGCATCAAAATGTCACCTCAGGCCTCCTCCTTTCTCAGCATATAGAAAACAATAGGTATAAAGAAACGATCTTCCTTTTTGTCCACGTTAATGATTTATAAGCTTTCCTTTTTTTTTTCTATCAGGAAAGATGACAGATTTCTATTTATTAAGTGCTATGTAATATTTCTATTCATTAAAATCAAAATAAGTAATATTTCTATTTACTTTGTTTCCTGACAGTGGAATTTTATATATCCTTGCTCTTTGCCTTCCTTTCCTCAGGCTTCTGGGTGTTTTTGAGCAGATGAGTGGTAAAATTAAAGGCATGTTTATCAATGTCATGTTTCAGAGTTTGGTCAGGAAAACATATATGTACAAGATATTTTAACAAAGATGATTTAATATAAAGAATTGACTTGGTAGGCATGAGCAAATTTAGAAAGAAAAGAAAGAAAAGCAAAGGAAAGGAGAAGAAAAGAAAGAAAAAGAAAAGGAAAACTGTGGCAGCATACAAATAGCGTAGGAAGCAACTAAATCCCTAGGACTAGGACAGGTGTCAAACTATGGTCTATGGGCCAAATCCAGTGTGCCACCTAATTTTTTTTTTAAAGAAGATGTTGGGAGTAGAAGTTTATTAATTAATTTATTTATTTTTTTGTTGTGTTGGATCTTCGTTTCTGTGTGAGGGCTTTCTCTAGTTGTGGCAAGCGGGGGCCACTCTTCATCACGGTGCACGGGCCTCTCACTATCGCGGCCTCTCTTTTTGCGGAGCACAGGCTCCAGACGCGCAGGCTCATTGTTGTGGCTCACGGGCCTAGTTGCTCCGCGGCATGTGGGATCCTCCCAGACCAGGGCTCGAACCCGTATCCCCTGCATCAGCAGGCAGATTCTCAACCACTGCGCTACCAGGGAAGCCCAAGTGTGCCACCTAATTTTTAAGGCAAACTAAGAATGGTTTTTATATTTTAAATTTTTCTGTAAGTACCTACGTACTATCACCAATGTTACCTCTTAGCCTTCAAAACTCAAAATATATAAAAAGTTTGTTGACCCCTGAACTAGAGGAGCAAAGGGAAGAGGTCTTGTGATAAAGTCCAAGGAGCTGGGTCTCTCATACCTCTGCTAAAATCTCTGAGGATTTTGCCTTCAGGCTGGTTCTGAGAATGCCAAAAGAAGTAGAAGACTAGAAACAACTGTGTCTGCCAGGCTGAAGGGGCAACACTGAGAGGGATAGTATACAATTAGGAGTGGTAGGTCTTACTCCCTTCCTTCTGCCTCAGTAGCCCTCTATTCCTCCCTATGGTGGTTTGCAGAGCCCTAGCCCCAGCTTCATAATGCTTGGAGCTTTGACTATATGGCACTGAAAGACTACTGCTTATTAGCCAAGGTGGTGTACTAGATAGCTCTGAAATGTCTGACAAGAGATGTTTTTGATTTAGATGACATAACTTTCAAGACAGAGAGGCACAATAAAGTACTCCTAAAGAAAACACTCAAAAACACCTGAATCTATCTATGCTTTACTTGCTCTCTGCTTTCATTCCAGGCCATGTGTTTATTCTCATATACAAATATTGGCACCTTATAGGTTACTCAGATTCTCTGTGGTCTCTTTCTTTTATTCAGAGTAAGAATCTATTGTTTCCACATAGCCTCTTTGCACAGGTGCAATGTTAGAATGGTAACAAACTTAAGTCAATGCTAACCGCCCCTGTGTGAGAAAGAAATAATCTCCATTTTCTTCTCCCCCAAATCATTCATGCAGGTCAATCAAATTAAGCATTGATCATTACCTTAACCCAGGGTTTTACTTTTAGAGGTGTAGTGCAGAAATATAAATTAATAGAACCAACCACTAATTTCTCTCCACCCACCCCCTGTCATGAATTAACATAGATTCATGGTCTTGTTCTCTATATTTCACTGGATGGATAGGGTATATAAGGGATAAAATCATAATAAATATTTTTGGATTATTATTTGACTACTGCATCCATATTTCCAGGGAAAATCAAAAAGTCAAGCTGAATCTTAGAGCACTATCTCAATTAGCAGAATGTTTGAATTTTAAGGAGAAGATTGTGACCACAACTCAATCATATTATGTTTGCTTCTAACTCCTCTTGTCTGAAGTAGAGACCTACTTCTCCATGAGTGGTTCTGTAAGAACAAAGATTTGTTTTGCATTTGATAATTTGCTTCAATCTTACTATGTACAGTGACCTCTGAACTGAACTGATTATCCTTTGTAAATTTTTATACAATATGAAGATTATACACATTGTAGTAAGGTAAATTTCTTGGTAAATGAGCAAAAACAGACATAATGTTAATGAGTTAAAATTTGAAAGTTAGGTGTTTGGAAAATCTAACACAAAAAAGTCAATAGACATGTACTAGTCTTCTAGGCTGCCATAACAAAATACCACAGACTGAGTGGCTTAAGAAACAGAGATTTATTTTCTCACAATTCTGGAGATTGGAAGTTTAAGATCAAGGTGCCAGGTGGGCTGGTGTCTGGTGAGAGCTGACAAAGATTCTTTCATTGACCAAACCCTACTCAGGTTCCTCTGAACTCTTTCAACCAAGCCCAATCTTTGGACTTCCATGTTTATCTCTGTGTTCAGTTTTAGCAAGAATCCTACTAAGTCAGTTTAACCAGATGCCCACCCCTACCCCATATCTGATCACCTTCAATATCCAGTCGGGTTCCCTATCCTTGATTATACCCCAGGAGATGTCTGATCACCCTGGCCTGCCTTCAACAAGAATCCTGTTAGGTCAGTCAAGCCAAAATCTCCTTTATTCTTGATGTTTCTCTTAGTAATTTTTCATCTCTGACCCCCACCACTTTGTGCATGCTATATTTGGAGTTGACTTCAAAATTCCATTGCAGCGGTCCCTACATCTATGCCATTAGTGCCTCCTTGAATAAAGTCTGCCTTGCCAATTTGAACAAGTGTCATGAACAGTTTTTTCTTTAACAGGGTTCTCCCCTTGGGTTGCAAATGTCCACCTTCCCTGTGTGCTCATATGACCTCTTTGTGTGTGTGTAGGGAGAGTGAGAAAGTGAGCAGTCTGGTGTCTGTTCTCATAAGGACAGTAATCCCATTGGATCAGAGACCCACCTTTGTAACCTCATTTAACATCATTTACCTCTTTAGAGGACCCATCGCCAAATACAGCCACACTGGAGGTTAGGATTTCAATGAATTTTGGGGGGACACAAACATTCAGTCTATATGGATAGCTGTGGAGACTTATATAGTGAGTCTAGTATACAGTCACGTGTCTGAACTTTATTAAAATTAAAGCATCTCTTCTTTCTCAGCTTAGACTTCTTCTTATAAAGAAGTCTGAAACAGGAAGAGAAATTGTAATCACTTTTATTCTGGTCAATAAATGTTGCTTTTCTTCTACATCCAACTTCATTCTTGGTATTTCAGCCTTATTTTCTTATTTCTCCAGGGCTGGAGTGAGGAGGAACTGGGAGAAAAAGTAAGAGTCAGGAAATGTTTTATTTAATTGACAGTGATATCAAACTGTGTTGTTTTCTTACAGTCAAGGGAGATATTTACAGCTAAATTTCCTTTTGGTTGAATTTGTGGACTTTTCAGAGACTATCACTATAGATCATTGCTCTGTAGATTCCCTAACATGTCTCTCCCTCTCCTGGCTGCTTAGCACTCTGTTCTCAATGTCTGGTTTACGATAGTAGACCTCACAGAGATGTTCTTTCTTGGAGTTTCACCAGATAACTGTCTTGGAAAAATCCCTTTAAGACAGTTCTCTTTGTTGCCTATTTCTAAAGGGAATATACCCTGATATCCTTTGTCCAGCTAAACTCTGCATGTGAAGATTGTCTCCTGCACAGCCATCTCAGTCAATTAGATGGTCATTCAGCATCTTCTTAGGCTTTCGGACGTTTCTAGGTCTGTCTACAGAATCAGCCATTGTATTCTTCTTCTCTCCAGATATTAAGGGAAATAGGTCAAACTCTCTGAATGGTCACCTGAAACTCCTTTTATTGGGTTGCAGAAGAGGTGGGAGCATCATTCTCTATTACAGCTGCTGTGAAAGGGGTCACACACTGTACTAATAATTCCCTCCAAAGAACTTCTCTGCCTATTTGACTGTTCCACTTTTCCACATTCAAAGATGAGAGCCTAAAGGTTGCAGAACTAACATTTGAACACCCTTTTGCTCATCCTTTCGCAAGTGGTCTGGAAACACACAAACCTCAAGGTCCTGTTCTCTTGGGACATCCAGAATTAAGTCAGTAATAATCCCATTTGGTGTCCTAGTGCAATATATAAAGGATTATAAGCAAAGTGGCAAAATATCACAGATAATGCAGAGAAAGTTCTTTAAATCATTTAGAGTGCTTTCTTAAATTAGCTCATTATTAATTTCCTGCCAGGAAACCATTGCCCTAAACAATGTATATAATTTTGAAATAAGTCACTATCAAGTGTTTTATACTGACAGCTGAATGAATGGAAGACTTTTTTTCTCATTTCAGGGCATAGAGAATTATGTTAAGCATTTATTTTGAAATAAAATGCACTGTGTAATTAATTGCATATGAAACACATCATTCATTGCAGAATTAGTTTATACTTTCAGAAGTTTTCTTGGGCTGCAATTGATCATACATATTTCATACTATTTTAGATTTGTACACTTTTGCATTTGGTATAACTTAGTTCCAACTGTGTTGTAAAATGAATACCAAATACTCTCTGGAGGCAAACTGAGGGAAAAGTGCTTTATCTGGTAAACTGAAATGTTAAGTCATTAATCATGTTCTTCCTCATCATTTTCTTTTTAAAGACAAATGGTTTGCATTCAAGTAAGGCTTATAAGTCGTAGCCATATTTAAAGTGGGAAAGCTGGACATATTTAATATTTGTTTAAATTCTCTCAGTCTTCATTCTATCCTCCTTCTATCTTGACTTCATGTATTCTAGAGGCTATAAAGTTAGAAAAAACAAACAAAATAACTTTCCCAAACTCCTTTGAAGCTAAGGTGCTACATGTAGATGCACTTACATGAAACTTACAGGCAGAAGAGAGAAATGTAATCAAATCAACCAGTGTGGGGAGTTTGTGTCTTTTGGTTCTTCATCTTCTGAAAGAGCCATGGTGGATATTCTTGAACTTGGGTCTTTATTATCATAGGCAACTACTGTCTGGTGCTGCAGCACAGGAGTTATAACAATGCCACCTAGTATTTCTTCTGGCTATTTCTTGTGGTGTATAATCTAAGTCTTGTTCTCTGGTATATATCTTTAAATAAATACTTGTCATCTTAAACTAGCTAGGATGGATTTTCCTTTCTGCAGCTAAGACCTCATGCAACAATTAAGACATTAGAGTCCATAGGCAATGTGAATGAGGAATTGGTTTTCTAACCTGAATGGGTTTAGAGGCAGTGAAGTCCTGATTAGAATTAGAAGAGGAAACATTGTGTCACAATTCTTGTTTAAAATTGTTTTTGAAGTCACCTGGAAAGATGGATGGAGAGAAGGCAAATCTTCTGAAGAGAAAATAGATACTATCATAGGACAGTTTAGAGGTCATAAGAAACTCAAGACTATGGAGTGGCCAATTCCTTCTAACTGGGAAAGATAGTGAAATGAGAGTCTTAAGATTTTAAATTATAAGTTCAAATCTTTGTCAGAGAATCAAAAAGCTCCTATGACTCCTTTAAATGTACCTTATATCTCGTAGTTGCAGATCTGATTTAATAAAAATTTAGGTTTAAAATTCTCATCCTTGCCAAGCAAAGGTAAAACTTAGGTTTAAAAATGTGGGAAACTTGGGAGAGTTGGGGTAACTCCAGGTAATAAAAACTCTCAAATCTCACTGAGACTTCCTGCCAGCAAAAGCAGTAAATTTTTCCGCCTCTTGAAATACGGAGGCTGCATTTACCTTTAATAAAATTACACCAGAAATATTTCCATGCAAAGTAATGTACTTTCTCCTGATACCTCTCCCCTTTCACTCTTCATAGACTGCAGATCAATACCTAGAATCAGTTTCCTTTATGCTTTAGGGTATCACAAACTTGAACGATAAAGATTATACAATAAGATAAATAAGTACTAGGGATGTAATGCACAACATGATAATTATAATCAACACTGCTACATGTTATACATGCAAGTTGCTAAGAGGAAATCTTGAGTTCTCATCACAAGGAAAACTGTTTTTTCTCTATTTCTTTAATGTTTATTTGAGATGATGGATGTTTACTAAACTTATTGTGATAATTATCTGATGATGTATGTAAGTAGAATCATTATGACGTACATCTTAAACGCATACAGTACTGTATGTTAATTATGTCTCAAAAAAACTGGAAGAAAAAGATTATACAATAGAAGTGTCCAAATATTTTGTTAACTTATAACAGTAAGAATTTAAGAATGTGTATGAGAACGTATACTTATTGTGATAGATACGTAAGGGGAGATGCTTTTATACTGGCTAAACATATTGATTCGGGTGAACTGAGTAGAGATTTGTTTCAATCAATATACTAACTCAAACAGCCATAAATGGCTATAAGTGTAGTTTGTTTTTGATTAGTGACCTATAACCTGGATTCAGTGATGTCTATTTAAATGAAGTTGAGATGCCAGAAATTCCTTGGCTTCATAATAAATTATCAAAATAACTATGGGAATAGTATAAATAATATTAAGATTCCTCATAACCTGTTTACCTACTATTCAAATGCATAAAAGAAGAAGACATAGAACATAGTTGCTTAACCCAAGGCATTTGGAAAACAATTTTGAAGACAGATTCAGCATATTTGAAAAGTGCTATGGTGTTTTTCTCTGTAGTCTGGCAATGAAGGTAGAATATGTTGCCTTTGAGATGGGATTTTTTATTTTATTGGTGCTGTTGGCATCCTGCAGTGCCAAAGCCAGGTAACAACGTGTCAACTACAAAGAGCAGTTGTCTTTAAAGTCAGGTTAGGCCTAAGAATGGTGTGACCAGCAGGGATGTTTTTGCAGGGACTAAACGAAATTATAGCTTTTAACAATCCAAAATGTTGGTTAGACCATTTACTCCTATTTTAATCTATATAACAGAAAAGGAAACTGTAGATCTGGTGAATAAAGGCCTGGTGTGAGCCGCAATGAGAGTTTTGGTCCCTCACTAAATTCTAATATTTGAATCTTATACAATAACCACGACTCCACCAGCATCACATCGTATTGTACAAGAAGTCCCTGTGTGATGAAATGGAGCCCATGAAGGCACTTAGAACAAGGCTCAAAATTTCGTCAAAAATATGATTACTAGGAAAAAATTTATCAGATCCATTTAACTGTTCTCTGTTTTTCTGTTTCCCGTTAAATTAGCTGTTGCCACTGATGCTGCTTGACATTTCTTGTAGATGGCACTTATGCTGTGGAATTATTTACTTTTATATTTTTCCTCTGATGGCTATAAAATGTTTCAAATTAATTGCTGCATCCACCGAGATGATCATAAGCTTTCATCGTTTAATCTGTTAATATGATTACCTTTCTTATTTCCTAATGTTAACCCTTCCATTCTGAAAGTATACCTCAGTTGATTACATTGCAATTTAAAGATGTTGGTGGATTTTAAAATTTATGAGTGCATATTCATTAGATCAGCCTAAAATTACATCTTGGTTGTCATTGGTTAGGTTTGATTTCAAGATTACACCAACATTTTAAATGGCTAGAAGAATTCCTTTTTAAATATATTTTTTCTTAAGGATAGTTTATATAAGATAGATAGATATAGATATAGGTAGCACTATAGACATATAGAGATAAAAACTGTTCTGGAAAGTTGAGAAGAGTTGAACACTAAAACTAAAGGGCCTTGTGTGTGTGTGTTATTTTCTACTTTTGCAAATTTTTACAAGTTATTTTAGTTCTAATTATGTATTCTATTTCTTTTCAGACCAGTTTGATAGGCTGTATTTTTCTAGAAAATTATTCAAGTTTTCTATTTTATTGCCATATTTTTTTATTTTAAAATTTAAATGTTTTATATATCTGCAGTCATTACCAATTTTTTATATTTTGCATTCTCATAATTCTTTATACTTTTTTCTCTGTCAATCTTAATAGAAGTTTATTATTGTTGATTCTCTTTACAATATCTTTGTTTTGTGTTTCTTTTTAGAATTTTTGTACTTGTCTTTATTATTTCTTTAATTTCCTTTCTTTCAGTTTGACCTGTAGTTATTTTTCCAACTTTTAAAGTTGTATCCTCAGACCATCACTCCAGGTGTTTTAATGAGATAAAGTTTAATTTGAGTGTGAGTGCTATTTTACCAAATTAATTTCAGTTTTCTTTTAATCTCTGTTCTCATAAGTTTTTCCCTTACATTCTTAAAAGTTCAGCAATGGATTTAATTGATGTTTGATTTAATAGATATAGAATTTTAGGTCATTAGTAGTGAATGCAATAGATTTTTTTAGTCCATCCGGCTTACATATTGCCAGGGATGTCAGTCTCAATTTATAATTTAACCCTTTTCAATTATGCTTCTACCATTACAACTCAGCCAACATGCTCATGTGTAACGGGCATGTTATTTCCTTAATAGAACCCTAAAACACTCTATTTTCATGTCTTAGAACACTTACTCCATTGGTTCCCATGACACCACAATTTTTGTTTTTGTTGTATGGAACTATCCTCTCCTTTTTCAGCCTCCCTGCTGCCTCTTCTGTCTATATTTATGTGTAACTGCTCTTCAGTAGCTGATCTGAGGCCTTTGTCCACCTCTTGCTGTGCATATTTTTAATTTAGGTTACCTATTCAAATGGCTCAAAATATATCTGTTAATGATTCCTAAATTTGTTCCTTTTGACAGTTCTTACCTTCTGAATTGCAGACTCTTCAAGCTGATGCCTCCCTTGACGTTATCCTTTGGATGCCTACAGTATCACTGCCTGTTCCAGGTGACTTAATATTTTTCTTATTTTCCCTTACTAACCCTTGTATCCATTCTTTATTCTTGAAGTTTAGCAAATTTGCCAAAGTATATATGGTTTTTTTACTTATGTTTCTTTTTTTTTCCCTCAAAATCCCTGCCTCTGGTCCACATATTCTGGTATTGAGTCAGTCATCTCAGAAAAAATTCCTTCATTTATTAAGCAATTGGCTTTAAAGCTGCATGTAAATTTCTGTAACTTTACTCAAAGGTGTTTAAGTAACATGTGGTTAATTGCTTTGTAGGAAAAACCCAAATTATTTGCTCTGATAGTTTCAGGGCAGGGATTTATGCCCGTTTTCAGAGTACATGGGCTACTATGGTAGAACTACGGGAATGTTCAGTCACAGTTTTCTGTTGGTGGAGACTTCCAGAATACTATGAGAGGGATAATCCTCATTCCAAAGTACAATGCTATATATGGAGAAAATATCATTAGTCTGCAGTACCGGAATATTAAAAATTGTATTCTATTCATTTTAAAGCTGAATTGGTTCCTAAGATTAGACTTTCAATCAAATTTGCACAATATAATCACAGAACTTTTACAAAAGTGTCATTTGAACTAATCCGTTAGCCCCATCCAAATTAGCCCAGTTGTTTATAAGGTACTAAATGCACTACAAAGCCTAACGTGTTTGTTATGCTCCATTATCATAGCACCTGTTAAACAGCCCACAGCAGCTGTACTTTTAACAGATTACAGACCATTAGGCAAGTTATACAATACCTTCCTTTTATAACCTAATTTACTTTCTTTTGCATGAGACTCTCTGGATCATAAAATGAGAACTTTTTCATAGCCTTTCACTGATTGAGATGAGGAGAGTGATTTTTAAATTATTAGGGTGCTCAGATAAAACTTGCAAATGCTATGGTAAAATGCAGTAGTAAAATATTTCATTAACTTTTAATCCAATTTAAGATTTTTTTTTCCCTTTGGGACTAGATAGCTTTAGATTCATCATGATCTTTTTGGAACAATTTTTGAAGAAAAGTTAAGAGTAAAACTATAGAGTAAGGAAACACAAAGCCCTTTATTAAAAGATTTTTTTCAGAGTCCAGACAGTTGCCAAATGGAAGAAACATCTGGCATCTATTTTATTCCTTCATTAATTTTTTAAGCATCTGCAGGTTGTCTAAATCATCAAAACCCTCCTGTGTATGCAGGCACATACATAGGAAATTACCTTTAGAGTAATAAAGAATATAAAATAGATGAGGCAATTTATTCACTTATTCAAGATTCAATAGGAGTCCAGAAGCTTTGGGCATTCTGCTAGGTACTGGCAATTAAAACAGTGAGAAAATCTAACTTACCTAACTTGGTCCTTGCTCCCATGGAGCTTACAGTTGTCTGGGGAAGGCAGGCTTTAATCAAATGTACCAGAACAACAAAAAATAAACAAAAGCAGCAATGCTACACACACATATATGTATGTGTATATATCTTTTATTATGTATATACATTATCTGTGAAGTAGAAATACTCATGTGTGTACACACACACACCCACAGACACACACACACACACACACCAAGAAACAAGAGCATCACAGTGTGCTGTGGCTTACCATAACCCTCAGGAAGTAATATTTTCATCAAAAGCTAGTGTTAAGTAGGTGATATTGGAGAAGGGCGTGTGGAGGAGGGAGGAAATATTAGATTATTCTGGGGAAGAGAACCACACACAGTTGCAGAAATTCTGTGGTAAGGATTGCATGGGAAACACTTGGAACTTTGAAAGAATGCTGGTATGGCTGGAATACAGAACCAAGGGGGAAGATTGCAATGGCTTCGTCTGCAGAGTTTCACAGGGACCAACTTACTTAGCACTTTGTAGCCAATGTTGTTTTTCGGTCTTTATCCTAGATTCAGGGGGGAAAACAGCATGTGTTTTTAAGCAAGGAATTTGTCTTCAAAACTTCTATGGTTGCTGTATAGAGAATGGAAGTAGAAAAGGGAAAGCAGTGTGTAATAAATATATCCAGTCATAGAACTAGGTCAAAGAAGATCTCATTCTGCTACAAATTTCAAATAAATGAATTAAATCCTAATTCATCCTTCCTGGAATTTTCAGACTATTTTTAAGGTACATTCATGTAACCCTTACACGTAACCCTTCTTTAAAAAGAAACAACAAAGACCCATTGGAAATGGCACTGTAGGAGTGAACAAGAATTTAAATTATCAGAGAACATTTACAACATACTATACCATTTAGAGTATTAGAGGTGTTGGTAATTGACAGCTGTGTTCCTTGACTGGGTTTGTAACTAAAAGAGAGATTAGCAAAGGAGACTGGCAGAAGGTGATCAAGATATCACCTTTGTTAATGGTAAAGCCATAGGGATGGTAATGGCTTAGCTTTGGCCAAATGGCTTCGGAAAACTGCACTCAAAAGTGAATAACCATAATTACTGTGCTAAAGGCAAAGCTGGATATCACCAAGGGAGATAGGAGGTGGGTTGGACTTGTAAAAGTTAAACTAGTGAAGTAGCAACAACATACGCTCTCTGCAGACAGTCATATACCAAAACAGAAGAAGAAATAGGAAGGGGTTCAACCATGTTTGCTTAGTGTTTCTCTTTCAGACTCACCCATAAGATGAGATATGCCTCTTTCCTTGGAGTGAATTGGTGGAGAGAGGATTGCTACTTTAATGGAGCATTCTCCACATTTAAAAACATAAGTAGAAATTTAAGGTTCTATTTAATATTTTGTCTTTTTTTGACCCATTACTCTTAACTATTAACTGGGGTCTGGCTCTTTCTCTCTGTAAAGGAGCTCAGTAGTTTCTTAAGGAAGTCTTTGCCCACTTTCCTAAGGTCAGTTCCTAATAACAATAAACCCTCCTTTGGGTATGGTAGTAGGCATGAACAGTATAACTTTTGCACTCAGAAGCTAAGAAGTTGTTCTAAAGAATAATTCAATAAACTTCAAAGAGATTTCAACATAAATATGAAATATTATTCACATTCTATTTTTGCCCAAATCATACCCAATCCAGTTGTCTAGTATAGCTCATCAAAAGTTCTAGAATGACACTGAAAGGCAACATAAAAATTTCAATAAAAAGTGCCAGTAATATGAAGATAAACAAAATCTATTTCTTTATAAAATTTTCTGGGGAAAATTAAAACTGAAAAGATCAAATCCCTTTAAAGTCCAAAGATGAAAGAAATTATGCTGAAAATAAAATTATTTTCTTATTTGTTTTATTTATGGGTTCCTTTGCTATGCAAAAACTTTTAAGTTTAATTAGGTCCCATTTGTTTATTTTTGTTCTTATTTCCATTACTCTAGGAGACATCTAAAAAGATATTGCTGCAATTTATGTCAAAGAGTGTTCTGCCTATGTTTTCCTCTAGGAGTTTTATAGTATCTGGTCTTACATTTAGATCTTTAATCCATTTTGAGTTTATTTTTGTGTATGGTGTTAGAGAATATTCTAATTTCATTTTCTACGTGTAATTGTCCAGTTTTTCCAGCACCACTTATTGAAGAGTGTCTTTTCTGCATTGTATATTCTTGGCTCCTTGTCATAGATTAATTGACCATAGTTGTGTGAGTTTATTTCTGGGCTTTCTATCGTGTTCCATTGATCTATATGTCTATTTTTGTGCCAGTACCATATTGTTTTGATGGCTGTAGCTTCATAGTATAATCTGAAGTCAGGGAACCCATTCCTCCAGCTCCATTTTTCTTTCTCAAGATTGCTTTGGTTATTTGAGGTCTTCTGTGTTTCCATACAAATTTTAAATTTTTGTTCTAGTTCTGTGAAAAATGCCATTGATAGGGATTGCACTGAATCTGTAGACTGCCTTGTGTAGTATATCATTTTGACAATATTGATTCTTTCGATTCAAGACGTGGTATATCTTTCCATCTGTTTGTGTCATCTTTGATTTCTTTCATCAGCATCTTATGCTTTTCGGGGTACAGGTCTTTTGCCTCCTTAGGTAGATTTATTCCTAGGCATTTTATTTTTTTTGCTGCCATGGTAAATGGAATTATTTCCTTATTTTTTCTTTCTGATCTTTCATTGTTAGTGCATAGAAATGCAAAAAAATATAAAATCCAAATAAATGAAACAGTTTTTAATTGCTTATTATGTTAAGTTTTGTCAAGAATACTATCTGGATGGAATTGGGTATGCCTTAACTAATATGACCTAGGCTCAATGATAAACAAAAACACAATAAATGAGGAGAATGCTTGAAATGACACAATCACAGAGGGTTAAAATTTTTATGAATGATCAATGAGATGTAGATAAATAAACAGGTAAGTAGTCATCATGGAAATGCATATTAAAACAAATTTTTATGATCCCCGCTCTTAAAAATCTCAAAGAATTAGAAGAACAAATATAATTTTTAGAAGATTAGTCCCCTCAGCAACTAATTTTATTTTCTAAGTGTTATTCTTTAGCTTACAATCCACTTAACTCCAGGCAAATTTATTTTTCCAAAACAGTATTTAACATTGTCAAACACCATACCAAAGATCCAGTGGTACCTGAATAATGAAGGTTAGACAATGCCAATCTACCAGTCTCAACACAATGCCAGATAACCAACCTCTGTCCAGATGCTTCTGTTGATGTTTCTAAGCCTTAAGACTAAGAACTTACTAGAGATCAATATTTCTGCCATGCACTAAGTCATTGATTTTTTAAGAATTGTCCTAGAGAATTTCCATAGAATATACAAATAAAATTAAATTAAACAAATTATGAAACAATAATAGCAATGAAAATAAGAGGTTAACTTATGCTTGCTAAGGAATTGTTTACTAGTTTTAAAATAACTCATGTTATAGAGGTAAATCAAGTAGTTTTATTACAATTTTCAAAATAAAGCTGTGCTACTTGTCTTGGAAAATATTTATCCACCCTGCCTCCACCTTCTGTAGATAGAGAGTAAATAAGTATTATGATCAAGAAAACCCAAGTGTTAACTGATTTGGAAGTGAATGAAATTTAATAGCATAAATAGCACTTTTTTATTTTTCTGTGTTGATAGTAAGTACCCTCCATATGATGTGATGAGAATAACATTTTACCTCTTTTGTCCTCCTCTCAAAACCCATAACCACTGTCTAATCATGACAACAACTTCAGACTAAATAAAATGTGAAATACTAGATGAGATCCTGGGACAGAAAAAGTTCATTCGGTAAAAACTAAAAAATATCCAAATAAAGTATGTACTTTGGTTAATAATAACATCAATATTGGTTTATTAGTTGGTACATATGCATCAAATGAATTTAAAATATTAGTAATAGGGAAAACTGCACATGGTGGGTAGATGGGAACTCTCTGTACTATCTCTGCAAATTTTCTGTAAATCTAAAACTATTCTAATATAAACATTTATATAAAAATCTTATAGTAATTTGAATTGTTTGCTTCTATTCTAAGTATATGCTCAAAGGAACCTAGATATACTTCGCCAAATGGAATTCTTTTGTAAGAGTAATCCTAGAAGTAGCATAGTAAACTTATGCTTATAATTGCCACTTTGTTCTATTTGCCCCTTTGAAGCAGTTCATTTGGCTCCTTGAGTTATAATTAGATCTATTAGTCATTTTTGGTTCTTACAGTTTTTTAATAGCTGTTTTTCTTACACATGCTGTTAAAGACAATATAAAACTAGACTATTAAAATATTAAAGCAATTATCCTTTGTTTATTATTGCTGTAGTTAGAATACTTTGGGGTAACTTGTCCTCCTTGGCAGTCATTCCAATACTCAAAACATAGAACTCTACTAGCTTCACAAGCACCAAAATCTAATTAAGAAAAAAGCAACATTATGAGCTTGATTTTTCTTCATGTGATGGAGAAAAAGTACTAACAAACAAAAGGCATTTTCAAAAGTTTGGAGCAAACGTCCCCTCCGAAACTCCATATGCACCTAAAGATATATCTCATATGTATGTCTGTCCACTGTTCTCTAAATAAACATTATCCATTATTTTATGGGTAACTTTTTAAACAGCTTTATTGAGGTTTAGTAATATTAATAGTGTTTCTTGTACTGTCAAGGCTAAAGACAGTGATGATGCAACTGTAAATTAAAGAAAGAAACTTTCAACATAAAATTCTAGCCTAGCGAAATGAACACATTCTCAGTTAAAGAAAAAAAAGAAAAATCTTCACCAGCAGTTCTGAACTATAAAAAATGTTGACAAATTTCTGTGGATTAAAATAAAATGATAGCGGTTGCAAACTTGTATTAACACAGAAAATGAAGAATGTTAGAAAAGTTAAACATATATTAAAGAATATTTCAGTTGGCATGGAATTGTATGTTGAGTTTCTTTCTTTAATTTAAAGATGTCTCTTCATTGGTTTCTGCCTTGACAAGACAAGAAGTATACTACTAGGGTTAAGAATGCTTTATCTAGGGAGTGCAAAATTGGTTCAACATTGAAAAATTAGTTGATGTAATTAACCATTTTTTAAAGAGATGGAAAAATAATCTTTTTTTATAAATGCAGAAAAACTCAGCAACTATTCAAGATAAATAATCTCAGCAAAGTAGTAATAGAAGACAACTTCCTCAATCTGATTAATGACACAAGCAAAGAAACAAAAGTTTTTTGAAAAAACCCTCGTTTTAAATACCATACTTAAAGGAGCAAGATTAAAAACTTCCCCATGCTGAAAAAACATATCAGAAAGAAATAAGAATGCCCACTTTCCCTACTTCATTTCAACATTTTATTGGAGTGTAAGAGAAAAAAAAAAGCCATTAATTTAGGAAAGAAAGCAAGAAAATTATCTGTATTTTCAGAGGATATGAGCCATTACTTAGAAAATCCTAAAGAAGCTACAAGAAAACTACTAGAAATAATAAATGCATTTTAAAACATTGTGGGGTTAAGGTCAATACACAAAACCCAATCATATTTCTAGATACTTAAAACATTTGTAAATTAAATTAATCAGACCAGTTATTAGATAAGGGTGTAATTAATGTACATGATTAACATAATTAACAACACTGTATGTTATATAGGAAAATTGTTAAGAGAATAAATCCTAAGATTTCTCATCACAAGGAAAGAATATTTTTTTCTTTTTCTTTTATTTTGTATCTGTATGAGATGATGGATATTCACTAAATTTATTGTGGTAATCATTTCATGATGTATGTCAATCAAATCATTATGCTATGCACCTTAAATTTATACAGTGCTGTACATCAATTATATCTCAATAGAACTGGAAGAAAAAAATAAAACCATTATAATAGAATCCAAATTATCAAATACACAGGAATAAATTAAAGGATGTGTACACAAGTTGAAATTTGTGAGACTAGAAATATAGAACAATAGAAAAGATTCCAGTCCAGAAATAGACCCATACATATATGGTCAATTGAATTCTTTACTCAAGTGCCAATATAATTCAGTGGAGAAAAGATAGTCTCCTCAGAATTTTATAAATATTTCCTTATTTATGTGGAAAATCAAAATGAACCTTAAACTTTGCTTTAGACACAAAAAATAACAACATAGATAATAAGCATTAAAATAAACCTATGAAAAAAGTAAGAAAAGATGGAAGAAAATCTTCATGTTACCATACATAAAGCTTTCTTAGGTAGAAAACAGAACACAAAACATTTTGAAAAATTGATAAATTACTCTTTAAGTAAAAAAAGTGTTGCTCTTCTAAAGACACTATTGGGATTTTGAAAAGGCAAGCTATAGGCTAAGGGAATATATTAATAAAATATATAAAGAACTCCTGTAACTCAGCAAAAAGAATTAGCAACATATTTTGAACATACATCTGCCCACGTTTGCCTCACTTGGGTACCAGCAACAGAAATTGGAACACTACAGGTTACCTTCTGGATTATCTAACGCTAGTAATTAAAGGCATTGGCATAGAAGTAACATACCTCACTTTTGCTTACAACTCATTGTCCAGAGTTGTCATGTGGACACACCAAACCACCAGGGAGCTACGCCATTCCTCCATGTGGCTGGAATGGGAAAATAATGGCTGAACAGTAAACACATTACTCAGCAAGTCAAACTGAGTGTTTATTTTTTTTATCCTTAATTTGCATTTTTGATTTTTCTTTGCATACAATATTTATTTTGTTCTGAATACAAATGATTTTTTTTAACATCTGTATTGGAGTATAATTGCTTTACAATGGTGTGTTAGTTTCTGTTAGTTTCACTTATAACAAAGTGAATCAGCTATACATACATAAACATATATCCCCATATCTCCTCCCTCTTGCGTCTCCCTCCCAACCTCCGTATCTGACCTCTCTAGGTGGACAGAAAGCACCAAGCTGATTTCCCTGTGCTGTGTGGCTGCTTCCCACTAGCTATCTATTTTACATTTGGTAGTGCATATATGTCCATGCCACTCTCTCATTTCGTCCCAGCTTACCCTTTCCCCATCCCACGTCCTTAACTCCATTCTCTATGTCGGCATCTTTATTCCTGTGCTGCCCCTAGTTTCTTCAGAACTTTTTTTTTTTTTTTTTAGATTCCATATATATGTGTTAGTATACAGTATTTGTTTTTCTCTTTCTGACTTACTTCAGCCTGGATGACAGACTATAAGTCCATCCACCTCATTACAAATAACTCAATTTCGTTTCTTTTTATGGCTGAGTAATATTCCATTGTATATATGTGCCACACCTTCTTTACCCATTCATCTGTCAATGGACACATAGGTTGCTTCCATGTCCCGGGTATTGTAAATAGAGCTGTAATGAACATTGTGGTACATGACTCTTTTTGAATCATGGTTTTCTCAGGGTATATGCCCAGCAGTGGGATTACTGGGTCGTATGGTAGTTCTATGTTTAGTTTTTTAAGGAACCTCCATACTGTTCTCCATAGTAGCTGTATCAATTTACATTCCCATCAACAGTGCAAAAGGATATCCTTTTCTCCACACCCACTCCAGCATTTATTGTTTGTAGGTTTTTTTATGATGGCCATTCTGACTGGTGTGAAGTGATACCTCACTGTAGTGATTGTTTTTTTTTTTGTGGTATGCGGGCTGCTCACTGCTGCGGCCTCTTCCGCTGTGGAGCACAGCCTCCAGACACACAAGCCCAGCGGCCACGGTTCACAGGCCCAGCCGATCCACGGCATGTGGGATCATCCTGGACCGGGACATAAACCCGTGTCCACTGCATCAACAGGCGGACCCTCAACCACTGTGCCACCAGGGACAACCCTCACTGTAGTTTTGATTTGTATTTCTGTAATGATTAGTGTTGTTGAGCATCCTTTCATGTGTTTGTTGTCAATCTGTATATCTTCTCTGGAGAAATGTCTATTTAGGTCCTCTGTCCATTTTAGGATTGGATTGTTAGTTTTTTTGATATTGAGCTGCATGAGCCACTTGTAAATTTTGGAGATTAATCCTTTGTCAGTTGCTTCGTTTGCAAATATTTTCTCCCATTCTGAGGGTTGTCTTTTTGTCTTGTTTATGGCTTCCTTTGCTGTGCAAAAGCTTTTAAGTTTCCTTAGGTCCCACTTGTTTGTTTTGTTTTTATTTCCATATCTCTAGGAGGTGGGTCAAAAAGGACCTTGCTGTGATGTATGTCATAGAGTGTTCTGCCTATGTTTTCCTCTAAGAGTTTTATAGTGTCTGGCCTTACATTTAGGTCCTTAATGCATTTTGAGTTTATTTTTGTGTATGGTATTAGGGAGTGTTCTAATTTCATTCTTTTACATGAAGCTGTCCAGTTTTCCCAGCACCACTATTGAAGAGGCTGTCTTTTCTCCATTTTATACTCTTGCCTCCTTTATCAAAAATAAGGTGACCATATGTGTGTGGGTTTATCTCTGGGCTTTCTATCTTGTTCCATTGATCTATATTTCTGGTTTTGTTCCAGTACCATACTGTCTTGATTACTGTAGCTTTGTAGTATAGTCTGAAGTCAGGGAGCCTGATTCCTTCAGCTCCGTTTTTCGTTCTCAAGATTGCTTTGGCTCTTCAGGGTCTTTTGTATATCCATACAAATTGTGAAATTTTTTGTTCTAGTTCTGTGAAAAATGCCATTGGTAGTTTGATAGGGATTGCATTGAATCTGTAGATTGCTTTGTGTAGTATAGTCATTTTCACAATGCTGATTCTTCCAATTCAGGAACATGGTATATCTTCCCATCTGTTTGTATCACCCTTAATTTCTTTCATCAGTGTCTTATAGTTTTCTGCATACAAGTCTTTTGTCTCCTTAGGTAGGTTTTCTCCTAGGTATTTTATTCTTTTTCTTGCAATGGTAAATGGGAGTGCTTCCTCAATTCCTCTTTCAGATTTTTCATCATTAGTGTATAGGAGTGCAAGAGATTTCTGTGCATTCATTTCATATCCTGCTACTTTACCAAATTCGTTGATTAGCTATAGTAGTTTTCTGGTAGCATCTTTGGGATTCTCTTTTTATAGTATCATGTCATCTGCAAACAGTGACAGTTTTACTTCTTCTTTTCTGATTTGTATTCCTTTCATTTCTTTTTCTTCTCTGATTGCTGTGGCTAAAACTTCCAAAACTATGTTGAATAATAGTGGTGAGCATGGATAACCTAGTCTCATTCCTGATCTTAGTGAAAATGGTTTCAGTTTTTCACCATTGAGAACGATGTTAGCTGTGAGTTTGTCATATATGACCTTATGTTGAGGTAAGTTCCATCTATGCCTACTTTCTGGAGAGCTTTTATCATAAATGGGTGTTGAATTTTGTCAAAAGCTTTTTCTGCATCTATTGAGATGATCATATGGTTTTTCTCCTTCAATTTGTTTATAGGGTGTATCACATGATAGATTTGCGTATATTGAAGAATCCTTGCATTCCTGGGATAAACCCCACTTGATCATGGTGTATGATCCTTTTAATGTGCTGTTGGATTCTGTTTGCTAGTATTGTGTTGAGGATTTTTGCATCTAGGTTCATCAGTGATATTGGTCTGTACTTTTCTTTTTTTGTGACATCTTTCTCTGATTTTGGTATCAAGGTAATGGTGGCCTGGTGGAATGAGTTTGGTAGTGTTCCTTCCTCTGCTATATTTTGGAAGAGTTTGAGAAGGATAGGTGTTAGCTCTTCTCTAAATATTTGATAGAATTCGCCTGTGAAGCCATCTGGTCCTGGGCTTTTGTTTGTTGGAAGATTTTTAATCACAGTTTCAATTTCAGTGCTTATGATTGATCTGTTTATATTTTCTATTTCTTCCTGGTTCAGTCTCAGGAGGTTGTGCTTTTCTAAGAATTTGTCCATTTCTTCCAGGTTGTCTATTTTATTAACATACAGTTGCTTGTAGTATTCTCTCATGATCCTTTGTATTTCTGCAATGTCAGTTGTTACTTCCCCTTTTTCATTTCTAATTCTGTTGATTTGAGTCTTCTCCCTTTTTGTTTTGATGAGTCTGGCTAGTGGTTTATCAATTTTGTTTATCTTCTCAAAGAACCACCTTTTAGTTTTACTGATCTTAGCTATTGATTCCTTCATTTTTTTTTCATTTATTTCTGATCTGATCTTTATGATTTCTTTCCTTCTGCTAACTTTGGGTTTTTTTGTTTTTCTTCTTCTTCTTCCTCTAATTGCTTTAGGTGTAAGGTTAGGTTGCTTATTTGAGATGTTTCTTGTTTCTTGAGGTAGGATTGCATCTACTAAGTTATATAGCTTGATGAATTTTTAAAATCCATTCTAGGATTTATTCTTTTTTTTTTTTTTTAGGATTTATTCTTATAATATGTTCTTACTTGGAACGTTTTGGAAGGTGCCCTGTGTTATACATCTTCACTAGGTTCTACAAACTGAGATTTATGGACATGATCGATGTCATCAGATTTATAGTATAGGCAGTATACTCTGCCAAAGTTCAGGGCTAGCTGTTTCAACTCAGGAAGCTAAACAGGCAAAATACATTTAAAGACATCGCCAGAAGTCAGTCTCACACACATTTCTATATCTGAACAGAATTGAATGACCTTCCAATCTCTGCCCTGCTCCCTGTGGCCCCTGCACTGCAGTCTCACCTGTTCTCCTTTAACTGAATCACTGTTGGTTTTTACCAAGGCAAGTCTCTGCACTTGCTAATTGCTCTCTTTGGGACATATTTACCCACTTTCACTGACTGAGAAGCTTATTCTCCTAGGCTCAGTTTCAACATCACTTCTCACATCCTGATTTTCCTACTCCTCAGTTAAATGTATCTGTTCCTTCCTTCATGTTGTTAGAACCTTCATATATAACTAGTACATGGTACATCTCTCATTATATTAAAACTGTATCTCTACCAATATCCTTGCTCATTTTTATATGAACTGCCCTAAACCTTTCAGCTTTACAAGATTCATGTGTTTTATCTGTAGGTCACCCACATCAAGCATGGTGTTTATTTAGTAATTATTTGTTCAATCAATAAATTAAGAAATGACTGCCAAGCAGAATGAAGATACATCAGTTTAAAAGTATTTTTTATTTTAAGAAAAATCATGTCACAAAATATGCAATGTAATATTAAAAAATAATTTCATAACCAAATGATATAATAATAAGATATATTTAAAAACTAAGCTATTAGTGAAAAGAACTCCAGATTATTTAAAACTGTTAATTTACAAGGCTTCAGCTACACTGATGTGAGGAATGGATTAAACTTCAAAACTTATAGGTATCCTAACTGTATTAATAAATAATTTTATAGATCATTTGGGGTAAGTATATAATGAGATAACTGATCAAATTAAATTCCTAAAGCATGTTTTCAGAATTCAGATTTATTAGCAATCCCTACCTAATTCAGAACCACATCTCAATCATGTTGTTTTCATAACCTGTTTCACACTTTCACTTTGGACAAGGTTAAACTTTTTCTTACATGGAGTGAGTAACACTTAGGACTTCCATAAGATTAAATACAAGAGGAATTTTCCCATTTCAGAGGAGGAAGTGCAAATAAAGAAGTTGAGGAAAGGGGCTTCCCTGGTGGTGCAGTGGTTGAGAGTCCGCCTGCCGATGCAGGGGACACGGGTTCGTGCCCCGGTCCGGGAAGATCCCACATGCTGCGGAGCAGCTGGGCGCGTGAGCCATGGCCTCTGAGCCTGCGCGTCCTGAGCCTGTGCTCCGCAATGGGAGAGGCCGCAGCAGTGAGAGGCCCGCGTACCGCAAAAAAAAGAAGTTGAGAAAAAATAGGATAACAATCTAAAAGGAACAAAAAGCAAGGTCATTTTGCTAGAAATTCAGAATGATTCTGATATCTCTGTCTTCCTATAGGTGAGAGTGGACAAGTTCTTCTATATCTAACATTCAGGTCAATTCAGGTTTTTTCTGAAGAGTTTGGAAAATCATCTGGGCTGAGGCAGGAAAGAAGCAAACTGAAGGTCAGAAGTGTGATAAGAACGATGGGAAGTGTTTCACGCTATACACATTTGTGGAGCTTGAGGACCTAAGAGACTTTAAAAGTGTTAGCAAGTGGTACAATTACTATTCAGGAAGTTCTGTCAAATACATGTGAATTCCCTTGGCTCAAACAAGGATATTGAGACTAAGTCCTTTCAAGCCCCTTGCAAACACATTCTGAAATGCTTCAAAGAACAACCTTTGAAAAAGTAGTTTGTAGACAGAAAAATGTAGTATCTTCTGTACATAAATTATCTTCTAGATGGTTGCTTATCCTGTAGACAAGCTCTCATTATTGGGGCACAGGATTTTGTATGATATAAAAAGATATAACACTGTTTATATTGAACGTCACTATTGTAATTATTAATATGTTCTGATAGACGTTTTGGGCAACATAATTAAAGATTTAAAATTTAAAATGTCCTCCTCCTCACAGATGGTAAGCTTTGCTACTAAAAATTAATTTTCTGCCTAAATGCTGAAATTCAGAGTTATACTTCTCTTTTGGGGAAAAGAGGAACATGAAAATTAGCACTTAACTTTTTGCTACATTTCATTTTTAAGGTACTGTTTTTTACCTTTATTATGCCAGAAGAAATTATGAAAGATTGCTTTAAAAGTCTACTCTTGGGGCTTCCCTGGTGGCTCAGTGGTTGAGAGTCCGCCTGCCGATGCAGGGGACATGGGTTCGTGCCCCGGTCCGGGAAGATCCCACATGCTGCGGAGCGGCTGGGCGCGTGAGCCATGGCCTCTGAGCCTGCCCGTCCGGAGCCTGTACTCCACAATGGGAGAGGCCACAACAGTGAGAGGCCCGCGTACAGCAGAAAAAAAAAAAGTCTACTCTTAAAATTTAATAATATCATATGATTTTTCTTTGACTTTATCTGTCAAAGACTCTCTTTATAAGTTAATGATTAATCTTGCCCAGGTGCTGACTATCTAAATTTTTTCATCTTTAACACTCTATGTTTAAATAATTATTTAGTATCCCATTGTGCTTTTCAACCAATTTTACATCCCCAAATTAATAAAAGTTAATAAAGCTGTCTGTAATACTTTCTTTACTATAGGCAGCAATTTTATATTTCAGTCAATGAAGTTTCAAGTTAGTTAAAAATAAATTAATTAATAAAAGTAAACCTCTACCAAACAGTTTAGCAAATAAGGTGAACAGAGTTCCTCAATAGTTCACAAGTGCATCCTTAGCCTTACTAACTAAACTCAGGAGACCTGACCTTGGCCCCCAAATGTATAGTGTCTGTTGACATTTTTGTTTCATTCTGAATACATCTTTGGAAACCTCCTGTCTTTTTAACTTCAAGATACAAGCAAAAATTTCGACACACAAGTCCAGTGGCTAAAATTCAGCTTAGTGTCCTGGCCCATGTGTTCCTCTCACCCCCAAGTTGTATCTTTAGCTCTCATACCTTCTCCCTGCTTTGCCATAAATTAAGCACATCTGCTGGAGTGAATTAATGAAATGTGATAGGATTGTAATTTTTCCACCAATCTGAAATTAAAATCTAGGGAAAAGTACTAGGAGAAAGCTTAATTCCATGAATGTGGATACTCACATAAATTTTCTTAATAATCAAGAACTTTAAAAATAAAAATTTATAGTCAGAGAAAATGATTTTCACGTTTTTAGGTCTCTCTTTGTATCCTCCCACCAATCCTGTGAAGCTGGGATTCCTCATCAGTTCCTAGCACCAAAAGATGAGGGAAGAGTGAACTTGTGTAGGGTGTTCTTTAAATTTTCTATTCTTCATAAAGTGCTTAGCATATTTTCTGCCACAAACTTAAGTACTGAAAAAAATTAGTTATTAAAATTATTTTAAGCTTTTTGTGGAGGTGAAAAGTATGCTTTCTTCATGTTTAATAAAAATTACTGAACATCTCTAGCTGTTTACATGGCACAGAGAAGTTAAGGAATGGTAGGACAGCTTACTATAAAATTGGAAAGTGTTAAGTAGTTACAATACATGCAACCAAAGAATGGATGCAAAGCTTACTTTGTTTCTACTTGTTTTATTTAAGGTAAGGACACTATCAGGAAAACTATCATTCTCATCTAGTTCCTTTTCCACCTCTTCAACTGTACTTTTAAACATTGCTGAAAGCTCTGATCAGGGTGTGCATGACCAGGTATTTGACAGATGCTTGCCTTTTCCAAGGTGAATCGCTTTTATTAAAACATATTGTGAATGGCATTTTACCCTTAAAGCATGGCATTTTGAGGTCAGACTAGTACTTCTGCTGCTAAAAATAATATTAGAAAATGACTCTTACCAAATAATAAGCACCTGCCATTTTACATATAGAAAGCGGAAGTGAAATACTTCTCATGCCAGAGATTCAATTCTCTTTTTTTATGTTTTATGATCAAAACCACTAAGCAGCTTACATGTCCAATAAATGGAATAATACTTCATTGTCATGCTTCAGATTGCAAACCTTGTATAACTCGAGCTCAAACCATCCCAAGCAGTTGCTGAACACATCATTAGTTTCCCTTCCCTAAAGGGACATTGGAGATATTTTCATAATGATGTGCAGGCATATTTTGAAAGAAGATTATTATTTAATAAAGATAAAAAATCATCAGTTTAGGCCAAACAAAAGAAACACAAATACAACATAAGGAAGAATGATAAGTGAAAAATAGAAGATGCTATGCCAGTGATTGAGCATGAAAATATCATTCTTTTATAAAATTAATTTGATATCAAATAAATAATAATCATTCATTTTAGGAAGATTTGTCCATATAACAGAAATATATCTCTGCATATAAAAAGAAAGAATAATAACTTTTCTATAAAATTACTGTAATTCCCATATTCATGTACACACATACCTTTATTTTCATATATATCTCATTCTTTGTGTTTGGGGGAATTGAATGGTGAAAGGGAATTGAAAGGGAAAGGAAGAAAAAAATAATGGGAAATGATAATATAGATTTTTGCTTTAATTACTCAGAATTCATCCATTAACAAGAGAAAAAATCAAACTCAGAGGCCACAAGTACTAGCCAAAACCTTGATAATAGACATATATTTTACTGGTCACATACAAGCATTAATTACAGAACATTCATTGAGCATCCATTACATATAGACCTTGTCCTTGTCCCTGACAACTTAAATGAGTAAATCATAGTTCTTGATATCAAATGTTAATGGTTGGGCTTCCCTGGTGGTGCAGTGGTTAAATAACCGCCTGCCAATGCAGGGGACATGGGTTCGAGCCCTGGTCCAGGAAGATCCCACATGCCATGGAGCAACTAAGCCCGGGCACCACAGCTACTAAACCTGCGTTCTAGAGCCCACGAGCCACAACTACTGAGCCTGCGTGCCACAGTTACTGAAGTCCGTGCCCCTAGAGCCCGTGCTCCGCAACAAGAAGCCACCACAATGAGAAGCCCGTGCACTGCAGTGAAGAGTAGCCCCTGCTCGCCGCAACTGGAGAAAACCCACGCGCAGAAACGAAGACCAACAAAGCCAAAGATAAATAAAATAAATAAATAAATTTATTAAAAAAATGTTAATGGTCTAATAGGAAAGATAGACTTGCAGCCAGATAAATGTATTAAAATAAGTTAGAATCAGAATATAAAAGTGCACGTGGATTAACAACTGGAAAATGGAGGGAGATTCTTTATTCCCTCACAACATGGAGGAAGGGAGGAGTCCTCATTCAGTATTGGTCTATTGTGGAGGTAATGGGTGATTTGGGATTTTAAAGAAGACTATAAATATTTGATAGACAGAGAATCTGACAAGGTCATCTAGACCAGAAAGCCTGTCCAGAGGAAGAGAGGTGCAACTTATTACACCTTCGCTGCAACACAATGTGTAAAGGAACAAGAGTTTAGGAGATGAATCTAAAGTGAGCCAGAACATAAAAGGCCCTTGCACAGAATGCAAGGCATCCTGAGCTTTAGTCCTTGGCAGTATGGAGTCTTTAATCTGAAAAGCAGCATGGTATAAAAAGTTGAAAGAGCAGTTTGGTAGATACTGCAACTATAAGAGGAAGGAGTTTGTAGGGATATATTGATAAGTGTAGGACTTAGTAAATATTATCTACTGAATGCTATTCTTATATTTGAAAAAACTCCAAGTCAGGAATCTGAAAATTGGATTTCCATTTAGAACTCACAAAACTTACTTGCGGCCAAAACCAAAGTGAGCTCTAATTTCCAGTCTTTCCAACAAACCATTTTTATTGTCTTTTTGCATCAGAGCAACATTTAACCATATGTTGCCAACTAATTTCTCTCTCAAGAGAAAGGCATAACTGTTAATATACAAATTAGTTGCACTTTTAATAGGAGATTATCAGTATTCAAAAATAATAGTTGGTTTGAAATTTAAATATCATATAATTGGTTAACATAAACATTTGGTTTTATTTTCTTTCTGCCTTAGGATAACTTTAGATGCTCTCTTTTACTTCATTTTTTGAATTCATCTCATTTATCTTTTATTTCATAAAAATGTATAATTCTTATCTTTCTGTATGATTTTCTTTAAAGGCATTAAAAGTTTTTGCAATATTTACATACATAAATCAAAAGATAATAATTGTCTAAATTGTGTCTATCATCATTCTGGGCATGGGATAACCAAGAAGCAAGTTTTCAAATGCCCTGGAGAGGGGAGGAAATGTATTCTTTGCTTTATAAAAAAAGGATAAATATACCTGAAAAAACTAGGGATTAAGTTAGTGTCACATTACCTAGTTCTGAGGATGAATGTGACCTTGGGATCCTACTCCATACGTAATAGACAGCTTCTGACGATTTAAATTTGTTATCAGAGATGAATCTTAACTGCTAACTTTTTAAAAGATCTTTAACATTTTTAGAATTAAACTAAAAACCTCTCGCTTCTCCTTGGCTTATATAAGTACTATGTTTACCTTGAGTCTCCTTTCAATATGAATTATTCCAATTATTATTGATGCTATCCTTTTCTCCACTGTTGTGCACAGGCCTCCTGAATTATTGACCTAGTGGTCTTTCTAGTCTGGGACAATATCATTTCAATGATTTCAGGGATGTTGCATTTTCTACTTTACTGGAGCTGTTTTCTGAATTACCCCTATCTGACCAATAAATGGTGCAGCATTCCTTCCTTTGGAGCCAGTCACTGATAAGAAGTGAAGAATCCACCTAAATCACTAATATCAGAAGTAAATGATTTGCATGGAAGACAAAGGAAAGAGTGAGCAAGATAATTTTGTGCCTTCTCTTCATATAACAAGATCTAGAGAGATGGGAAGTGAATCAGGGTTGAAGATAAGCAGAACATTTTCAGAAGTCATTTGGAGTCTTTGATCATTAAATGCTCATAATGAATGCAGAAGAAAGAAAAAAGTTTTCCCTATGAAGTTTGTGGATACTGGTGAATATGAAAGATAGGAATTCTGCTTCCCAACTCTAGTTTTAGTGTAAGCAATTAGCAAATGCCATCCATGCCACTAGGCTCAGAAGAATAGTTCAAGTGGCAGTATGGTCCCTCTTTGTGTGAAGATTACTTCCTGCCATTACTACAGCACACACACGGCAGGGCAGATTTTTCCCAGATATTATATGGCCTCAATTTGGGGGATGTGTCCAGTGGTGGTGGGCAGGCTTGCCAGGTTCTGTAATATGAAAGCTTGATCCTCTACTTAGAGATTAGAGAAAAATTTTAAGACATTATTTGTTACCAACAGGGAACTAAAAGAAAGGGAGAGCTGAATCTCGCGGTTTCAACATTTAAGGAAATGAATGACTGAATATGTGCCCAAAGCAGCCATGATCTCAGACAGGGTGAGCCCAAAAAAGATGTTGTCTGTATAAATGATTGAATGACATAGATATGTAGTCATTCTTCCTCATATTTCTATTTCCAGAGAATTTAAAGTGTGATAGGTAGTGAAAAAGTTTAAGGACAGTAATTTAACCTGCACTTTGGCTAGCATAATTTATTGTGAATTTGACAAAAAAAAATTACTACTTTGAACATAATATATCTATAAAAAGAATTTAAAAATTGCCTGCTAAAATGTAAAAGAACATTGTTTCACATTTGAAACACGTTTTTTGGGGGGGATTTTTTTTGTTTTTTTTTAAAGAAGATGTTGGGGGTAAGAGTTTATTAATTTATTTATTTTTGCTGTGTTGGGTCTTCGTTTCTGTGCTAGGGCTTTCTCTAGTTGTGGCAAGTGGGGGCCACTGTTCATCGCGGTGCGCGGGCCACTCACTATCACGGCCTCTCCCGTTGCGGAGCACAGGCTCCAGACGCGCAGGCTCAGTACTTGTGGCCCACGGGCCCAGCCGCTCCGTGGCATGCGGGATCCTCCCGGACCAGGGCTCAAACCCGTGTCCCCTGCATTAGCAGGCAGATTCTCAACCCCTACACCACCAGGGAAGCCCCTGAAACACATGTTTATAAAAAGTAAATCTCATTATTTAATTTTGCAAAGCATGAATTATAGGATCCACACTATGAATGGTCAGTTAGCTCACTAAACATTATATGCGGTTAAAACTGGTAGTAGAGCAAAGACAAGTCTTGTAGAAAAAAATATTTTAGTCATTTCAAGATCACAGATGTCAAATTTTTGGCTTCCTGGTGAAAAATTATTAGCTTTTCAATTATACAAAAATTAAAGAAGTATTTTAATAAAACATTAAATTTTAATGAAAGACAAATTTGATTTAAAAGTTAAAGTTCAGAAATTCAGAATTTGTGAATTTGTGAAAATCTAAACATGTATCAAAATGGGTTTTATTCTTGTATAAGTCTAATAAAAAGTGTTTATTAAAAAAAAATTCTTCAATATATAAAAAATTATGAGGCATGATTATCCACTTTAGAAATTGACATTTTATCAAATATTTTTTCAAGCATTCATAAAATTTTATTGTATAATTTACACTTTGATTAAAATGATACCCAAAGCTCCAACTATATCTGTGTGTATATATAAAAATCTAGAAACAATAAGCGCTGGAGAGGGTGTGGAGAAAAGGGAACACTCTTGCACTGTTGGTGGGAATGTAAATTGATACAGCCACTATGGAGAACAGTATGGAGGTTCCTTAAAAATTCACTGGCCATTTTTAACATAGGAAAGACTTTGCTTACTTTGGGAAAACTTCCATTCTCCTCAGCTAAAATATTTACTTATTTAAGTTGTTTTTAAGAGACTGACTCTTGTTGTTTTATTATCTCTTGGTAATCTTGAATAGCTCTAATTTATTCAAGGTTATCTATTTAAAAGCCCCATGCTCTTTATTAACAACAATAATTAAAATGCCCAAACGTCAAAATACAACAGCCACAGTAAGTGAATAATACCAATTATACTGATAACATACAGATATGTATCATTTATTTCTCAGGATTGATATGACCACAGAAGTGCAAAATCATTAATCCCTTCATTTTATACCTGTTGTATACTATTTAAACTATATTAAATTAAAAATTTAATTTTCCTCAAACTAGCGATCATTAATGTGCTCAATTGTCACATGTGGTTAGTAGCTATTGTATTGATCAGTGCAGATATGGAATATTTTCATTATCTCAGAAAGTTTTGTTAGCTCCTGCTGCTAGTCATTAACAGCTACAATGAACGTATAAAAGGAAATTCAAATAATTTAATGAGAAACCAGAGTTTAAAAATGCCTTATTACTGGTATTTATTTCCCATAAAAACTTTAAAGTATTCATAAAATTATATCCATGCTTAATTATGAGAATATGAAATATACACAGTTCTCTGTATAAATAAGTATTACAAAGTAGTTTTCTTTTTTTATAATAAAGTTGAAGATATGTCAGTAAACTTGGCTTCATTTCCTTTTTGATAATCATGGAAGTAGATAATTAAATGATGTTTATTAAAACTCCCTCTGACACTGAATATTTCAAAATAATGTGCTTCCCATCATTGGATATCAAAGAAGAAGAAGAAGAAAATGAATAGTTGAAAGACCATTCAAATTAATTTATCCTATTAAAATGCCTATCCATGGATATCAGTTTTTATTACATTCTGAAGCCTACAGGATTACAATGATATTAGAGTTCAAAGTAGTTCAAAGTAAATGAGAATGGATACTTAGGATAATCAGGAAGAACCATTGCTAAAAAGAAATGCTCTGCAATGCTGTTTCCTTTCATTTTTTAACTGACACATAAAAAGTAAAATGATATATCAAACCAGAACTGTTATTATTTCTTTCTAGGGCTGTAATAATTGTACATTAGATTTAGTTACAGAAAACATTTAGAATATTTTATTAATGAGTGTTATTATAAAGTATATTTCATTAATGAGTGTTATTATAAAGTAGTATAAATTTATTTTTTGTGATCTATCAGATTTTTAAATTAATAGTTTATTTAATGAGCAGTTTTAGATTTACAGAAAAGTTGAACAGAAAGCAAAGGGGGTTACCATATCCCCTTCACTCTTCCACACCAGTTTTCATTATTATTTACATCTTGCATTAATGTGGTACATATGTTATAATTGATAAGCCAATATTGATACATTATTACTCGCTAAAGTCAACAGTATACATTAAGGCTCCCTTCATGCTGTGCATTCTATGGGTTTTGACAATGTGGAATGACATGTATCGACCATTACAGTATTACACAGAATATTTTTACTGACCTAAAAATCCCCTGTGCTCTACCTACTCATCCCTCCGTCTTTCCCCCTATTCCCCTGGCAACCACTGATATTTTTTGCTCTCTCTATAGTTTTTCCTTTTCCAGACTGTTATACAGTCAGCATTACACAGTATGTAGCCTTTCAGACTGGCTTCTTTCACTCTGCAATATTTATTTAAGTGCCTCCATGACTTTATGTAGCTGCATAGCTCATTTTTTTTTAATATTTCACTTAATTTTTTAAATTTGTTTTTGGAAGTCTATCAGAATTTTTATTAATTATGTTTTGAAATAATTGAAGACGTAAAAGTACTATAGGAAGTTCTCATACACTCTTCACTGAGCCTCCCCAGTGTTAATTCTAACCAGAGTACAATTATCAAAACTACAAAATTATCATGGGTATGATACTATTTTTTGAGTTACACATTTGATTCCAATTTCATCAGTTTTCCCATTAATGTCCCTTCTTCGTTCAGATAGATAATCCTCTTGGATCTGGCATACAACATGGTGTTCAATCAAGAAAGGGAACTAGAGAATTCTGCTGTAGTACTAAGAAAAACATTAATCCATCTTATTCTACAGAACATGCACCCAAACTTTTGGTAACTGAGTTACAAAGAATATATGTACTGATTTTTTTTTTTTTTTTTTTTTTTACTGTTTTGGGCTTATTTGACTCTAATCTTAGACTATTAGTAGTTGATAATTGCAATTCTTTTCTTCAGATAACTTAAAGTTTCTGAAAAAAATTAAGTCCAAATTTTAAAAATTTGAATTACGTCTTTTGGGAATTTGCCACTGCTGTTCCTCATCTTACCCTTCTTTTCATTTTCATCAACACACTTTACTCCCACTACAGTGACATTCTCATTGTTTTCTAATTAAACAGACAACTTTAAGCTTTTGTTTTAATTGGCTTTGATTTTATTCTCCAGTTTTCTCCCATTTAATTACTAGGTGTTCTAACAACTTGAGCTATGACAGGGGCCTCTGTCAGATAGAAGAAGGGGATTGGATTCTATTTACCTTAAACACAGAAGTGTTCGGGTTAGCATCTAATGACAGCAAAAAAGTTAATTGTCACTCTCCCTATGAAAAGAGGAGCTAAGAAGTAAGCAAACCAAATTGTCAAGAAGCCTTGGAAATTGTGAACTCAAAATATTTTATCAGAATGGGTGAGATAGGACAGGGCCTGAGTTTGCTGGGAGCAAATTTTGTTTGATAGAGTACAGAAACTGTAAGAAGTAGGTGTGCATTTATATATATATATATATATATATATATATATATATATATTTTAAAAAGCAACTGTTAACAAATGTTGAGCACCAACATTTTGTCCACTTTGTTTTCTTTAATTATGTGAAAAAAATTTTTTTTGAAAATTTCAAAAACATTGAAAACCAAAGAAGTGCTCATCCTTTGTAGATGTGATTTTCATTAGAGTGGTGATAAGAAGGGTGACATTTTCACAACTGCATCCACCATCCTAGGAGAGCCCATCAACAATTCAAGATGAAGGCATGTTGTTTGAAAAAAAGAGATTTATATGAATGCCTCAAACTCATTAAAGACAGTAATCACATTCATCTGATTTTAAAGTTTTCAAGTAACATTTAATAAGGATAAGTAGTTTTTACATTAATTTAACAGTGTTGAGAAATGCTTTATCTTCTGTCTAAAACCATTTTTTCCCCAACTCGTGCTCACAACAGTAAATTACATCAGTTGCCTAGTTGCTCAAACTAGTAATATAGTGGTCATTCTTGATTTCCTCTCTTCCCCTCTGCTATTCCTCTACTGACATACATTAAATCTTCAACTTCAGCTAGTAGAAACTCTATATATCTCAGTTCTGTTCTCCTATCTTTATTGGCACTGCTACCTACCCCCAGTCCAAACCATTACTCTTCTTCACATGGACTAGTGGAATAACCCCCTCTCTTTCAGTCTTGCTTGTGACTCCCTTCTAAATTGAATCTTACAGTAGTGATCTGTGTCCTGTTAAAAATATAAATTGGTCAAATTACTCCCTTGATTAGATATATTGCAGAGTCCTGATTAAATGGAATAAAATACTGATTCCCTTCAATGACCTACTGTGAGTATCTATAGGCCCCACACCCATCACTACTGTTCACACTAAAGCTTCACTGCTTCTGATCATTTCTTGAACACATCAAATTTTTTCTCAGCTTTGCCAAGAAGTATATTTTTTAAAAAGGCTCTCAATGCGAATGTATCCTGTTCAGAGAAACAAAACCCAAAGTAAAAACCTGTATCTCATAGTACACATAGCATTCTTTATCTCAATGATATATCCCACACAATAAAATTCAGCAATCTTTCACAATAAGACAATAATAAAACATATCTTATTTTACTTTAAACCATTTCCCAAGGTGCATTATTATTAAAGAATAATCCAAGGAATTATTAAAGAATTTATCCAAAGAATTTTAAAGAGGTAAAATCTTGAAAAAAACCAATTTATTTTATACTATCAGCGACTCAATGATATTTTAGTCTGTCAATGAAATAAAATTGTCTAATTTATTCTGCTATAAATTTCAGTTCTGAGTTTGAACAAAAAATAAACATATTCAATACTAGCCAAAGTTCATAGAAAATAATAAATTGTCTTTTTCTATCTTTATTCATATCATATATTTTCTAGAATAGTTTTAAATTTTCTGCAGAGATTGTAAACAGTTATGGACAAACTTCTGGGATTGGTTTAATTATAACAAAATATATTTGTTTAAGGGTACTGTTTTTTAAACTATTCATGAAAATAAATATTTTTCTTTTAAAAAAAGTATATTTACCTTATAATAGTACTGACAAACATTGTCCAAATGCAGTAAGTTATTGGATTTACATGCTTTTTAAATTGTTTAACTCCTTATAAATAACATACATACTAAAAGATTATCCAGAATTTGTCCTGGATAGGATATATTATTTTCTGTTTGAAATATATATTATGCATATGAACATATTTTAATTATTATTTTTGTTATTATTAGTTGTCAATACAGTAATTGAATATAATTAAATTTATTGAATAGGTTTGATATAAAAAAAAAAGACTAACAACCATAGGTGAGAAGCCATGTTTTTGACGTTGACGTAGTTAATATAAATATCAGCACAGGTTGGGTGGAGAAAAGACACAACTAGATCGGTCTATTTAGTTATATAATAAAAGGATTTAAAAAATCGGTTTTGCACATTTGTGTTGGCATTTGAGTTAAAGAAATTGGATTTAAGATGACAATTCATAATTCCTCAGCAGATCAAGCAAAACTAGAAGAGGGAGCAGAATTCTATTTAAACAAATGGACTTTGGAGTCAAGTAGGTGGAGTTTGGAATCCTGGTTTGCATCTTATATTTGCTGTATGACCTTAGGAAAAGCATGTATCATCTCTAAGCTTTGGTTTGGTCTTCTGAAAAATGAAGAAAACAGATCTACCTTAATGGATGGTTTGAGAGATTAATGAAGTAAATCCATGTAAACTGACTCATATATTTAGTGAAATATATTCTAAACTCTCAGTAAATGCTAGATATTGCATTGTCGTGAATAAATCAATATCATCATGCCATGTAGTGAATCTTCCTAAGTTAGATATGATATTATGTCCCACAGAACAAAGGATGTGTGACAAAACTGGTTTTATCAGTGGGACAATTTTCTAAGTCTTGAAAATGTTGTAAATTGTTCAACCTATTAAAGATTTGAAAGATTCTTTTATCCCAGGTTATTCCCACTGAAAGGAATACACATGAACACATAAATTAGAATAAGAAATAACATAAAAACACAGAAACAGGTATCTGTGACAAAATATATCACCTTATTTGCACTTTCCTTCCTACTATGGATACCTAATTTAGAAGAAAATAACAGCCATAATACAATTGTGAAGAAAGTAAGATGCTAATGGCAAAGGAGGATGGAAAAGCAGTGTGAAGACTAAGGATGAGGGAGTAGCAACAAGAAAGCAAGTTTTATTGTGTAAAATTAATAAACTACAAAATGTGAAGATACTATCTTACTGCTAATCATCAAAAAGAGTACTATATACTAAATCAAAATACCAGGTAATTTTTTGGTAGTATCTAATTATTACTAAAGCCTGAAATGATTTCAAATGGGGAGAGAAATATAGAATAACCTAAATAGGCTAAATGAATGATGGTTTAAAATAACATGATAAATTGATTCCACAAATATTTATACGGGGTGAAAAAAGTAACTGAAGAAAATTAAATTGTAAAATATTTGTTAAACATTAAGCAGAAAGAAAGAGAATTCAAAATTTTATGTTTAGTGTTCATATAAAACTTTTGTGTTTTACTGATTTTTGAGAGAATCTATGTGAAATAATGTTATTAGAAAACATTTTTAATTGCCTTTATGTCTCCATTACTATGGTTAAATAAATACAATTTAGGAAGAAAAGACAGAAAAAAATTTGTAAATCAAATGTCAAACTGTGTATTTTTTTCCCTTTCTAACTTTCAAGAAATATTTTAAGTATTTGTTTAAAACAGAGAGACCAATACAAGCTAGATATGAGTTTATTAACCACTATTACACTCTATCCTCTCTATTATGAAAGAGACTTTAATCTTGAATGATTCTGAACTTTATAAATTCAGACTATATAGCTTAATGACAAACATGTGAATTCTAGATCCAGACTTCTGTGTTTAAATCCTGGCTACCACTTACTGAGAGATCTTGGGCAAGTTGATTAATTTATATAAAAAGTGAGTCTGTTAATGGAAACTACCTTATAGTCTTATTAGTAGAATAAACGAGTTAGTACATGTAAAGCATTTAGTATCTTGAGCATAAAGAGTGAGAGAGGTATTAGCCAATTACTTTGTTTTTTATTATGTCAGTGACATAATATAATATTAAAAAGTACACCATTTCTGCAGAAATATGGCTTTCCAAGGGAGTATTAATATAAGAATGTAGAAATAATAATTTAAGTGAATGCATTTAGAGACAATGGCATTCATACTCACAGAGACTCAGTGTTTTTGTTTTGCTACTTAAAGACCTTAAGTTGAAGTGATTTAAAATTGCTTTTTGTTTGGAAGGATGTCCCAGTCTCCACGTGCATATAGATAATAATCTCAGTGGACTAAAGGAACATATTTTGCTTAAGAGCTTTCAAACTGAGTTACTTTCAAATCCCTACTAAACATCTCATTGAAGCTTAGGGAACAAGCACACCTGCCAAAAATCTCTGAAATTGTAAATGCCTCAAAAACTAATATTAGATTGTTTGAGTGTTGTTATTTTCATTCTTCTAACAGTTGTGAAATAGAAAGGTGATAATGTTCCTAATATCCATGATCAGTTTCAGTTTATCTTACATTACAAAGGGATTACTCAGCATAGGGTGAAAAATAATTACCTGGAGAGATGCATTGCATTAAACATTGAATGAAATACCTCTGACTATTTTTTTTTAATGTTTGAATTCTTAGCATAATAACTACTACCAATAGGTTATGACATTTATGCAATAAAAAGATAAAAATCCTATCTTGCATGAGTGTACTCTAGAAATATTTTGAAAGTTGAAACTCTAATTCTTAGAGCAATTATTGTATAGATGAGCCACACTTTACAGAGAGGCTCCAGAAAAAAAAAGAAAAAAAAAAAATATATATATATATATTTTTTAACCAAGATGACCTTAACATATCCCTCACCTTGATTAAATTTTAGACACCTTTTTTTCCAAACTCTAGGTCCCTGACCTCGCTTTTCTTAGAGCATTTACTTTAGAAAAAGTTCAATTGTAAATTCTTTATCTGCCCTCTTTGAAATGTAAATCTTCTCTCAGGTTCTTTCCCACTTTTCAACCCAGGTATGTTTTCGTCAAGGACCTGGGAGCCATCTCTTTGAAATGTAAACATCAAGAAAGACAGTGTTCATCCACCTCACTACAAATAACTCAATTTTGTTTCTTTTTATGGCTGAGTAATATTCCAGAGTCTGTCATACAGAGTGAAGTAATTCAGAAAGAGTAAAACAAATACTGTATGCTAACACATACATATGGAATCTAAAACAAACAAAAGGTTCTAACGAACCTAGGGGCAGGACAGGAATAAAGATGCAGACATAGAGAATGGACTTGAGGACACGGGGAGGGGGAAGGGTAAGCTGGGACGAAGTGAGAGAGTGGCATGGACATATATACACTACCAAATGTAAAATAGATAGCTAGTGGGAAGCAGCCGCATAGCACAGGGAGGTCAGCTCAGTGCTCTGTGACCACCTAGAGGGGTGGGATAGGGAGGGTGGGAGGGAGACGCAAGAGGGGGGGGATATGGGGATATATATATATGTATAGCTGATTCACTTTGTTATAAAGCTGATTCACTTTGCTAACACAACATTGTGAAGCAATTATACTCCAATAAAGATGTTAAAAAGAAAGAAAGTGTCTTACCTCCCAGTCTCTATTGGAGGCTAGAAGGTAGCAACCATTAGCAAACACAGGTGGCCTGATTATATGGACTCCTCCCTAATGTCCTCCAATAATTTTCTACCAGGTCACCCCAACATGTAAAAACTCTTTTTCTTTTTTTTTAGTAGTTTATTCTGTCTCCCCTTTTGCACTAGTCTTCAATACAGTCTCCCTTGTCTGTTTAATTTGTCTGGCACAATTTCTCTTTGATTGTTTATTTGGATATTTGTTTAAAGTAACATTTCATTCATATATGAAGAGTCAGATCTTAAATTAATGAACTGAAAGGATGTATCTTCATTTGTTTCACCAAATTTTTGATGCATGTTTTTTCGTTGGTAAAATTGATAAAAGATACCACCCAGGTCAGATTCATAAAAGGGACACAGCTTACAATATTCTCTTTGCACAAAATTTCTTTCATGATTCAAATGAAAAATTGTGTGCTTTGTAACACATCTTCAAACAATCTTATACAGAATAATTTAATGCTTATTTGGAAAGTAGCCCTAGTTGGAAAAGCTCTAAAGTATGATGACTACATGTCCCATACTAGTTAGACTTCCAACAACTTTCTATAATTTTCAAGTAAGAATATTTGTTTTATTACTATGAGAGTAAAGAGACCACATGCACATACAAAAAAGTAGAATTCCACACTTATTTCATTGTCGTAAATTGACTTCCTATGTGTTACCTATCATTAGACAGGGGAGAAAACATGCATGCAGTTTTATTTTAGCGAGAGTCCATTCAGAAATTCAGTCTGTCAAAAATGATAGATGTTTGAGAGAGATGGAAAACTAAAGAGCAATTAAGGATAATTGACACCTAATTGTCTTCGAAAGGCATCTTTTCTGAAGAGTTAAGGAGCACAATACCTTGAAATTCTTACTTTGCAAAAAGCCAACACCTACACAGGAAGTATGAAACACTTGGCTAAATTTCTAAATTTTGCTAATTATGTCAAATAATTGCAAGAGGGAAAGGTCAGTTGTATTTGCGTGAATAGAACCTGTAGTAGAGAGTAGCCAAAACAGCCTGGAGAAGTTTATACAACAATCTGGGGCAAGAAAGCCAACATATTCATCTTAAGTCCCTTATATTGACTTGTTCCACTCTAGATTTATGCCCTACTTAGCATAATCTCTCATATACATTTCACAGATACTGTTGCCTGTATATAAAGGAACAATTCTCTTTCCTGTTAGTCTCATAGATAGACATTAAATTAAGAAAACTAATGGGAAATTAAGCTTTGATAAGCATTAGTGAGATGGAATAATATCATCAATTAGTTTTAACAGTTGAGTAAAGCAGGCAGTCATCATAATTTATGGGCTCCACAAACCCTCAGGGACCAAACACAGCTTCCCCCACAGGACTACTGGCTCGCTGTTCTCGCCCATTTCTTTCTTTTTTTTTTTTAACATCTTTATTGGAATATAATTGCTTTACAATGGCGTGTTCATTTCTGCTTTATAACAAAGTGAATCAGCTATACATATACATATGTTCCCATATCTCTTCCCTCTTGCGTCTCCCTCCCTCCCTATCCCACCCCTCTAGGTGGTCACAAAGCACCAAGCTGATCTCCCTGTGCTATGCAGCTGCTTCCCACTAGCTATCTATTTTACATTTAGTAGTGTATATATATCCATGCCACTCTCTCACTTTGTCCCAGCTTACCCTTCCCCCTCCCTGTGTCCTCAGGTCCATTCTCTACATCTGTGTCTTTATTGCTGTCCTGCCCCTAAGCTCTTCAGAACCTTTTTGTTTTTTAGATTCCACATATATGTGTTAGCATACAGTATTTGTTTTTCTTTTTCTGACTTACTTCACTCTGTATGACAGAGTCTAGGTCCCTCCACCTCACTGCAAATAACTCAATTTCGTTTCATTTTATGGCTGAGTAATATTCCATTGTATATACCTGCCACATCTTCTTTATCCATTCATCTGTCAGTGGACACTTAGGTTGCTTCCATGTCCTGGCTATTGTAAATAGTGCTGCAATGAACATTGTGGTACATGACTCTTTTTGAATTATGGTTTTCTCAGGGTATATGCCCAGTAGTGGGATTGCTGGGTCATATGGTAGCTCTATTTTTAGTTTTTTAAGGAACCTCCATACTGTTCTCCATAGTAGCTGTATCAATTTACATTCCCACCAACAGTGCAAGAGGGTTCCCTTTTCTCCACACCCTCTCCAGCATTTATTGTGTGTAGATTTTTTGATGACGGCCATTCTGACTGGTGAGAGGTGATACCTCATTGTAGTTTTGATTTGCATTTCTCTAATGATTAATGATGTTGAGCATTCTTTCATGTGTTTGTTGGCAATCTGTATATCCTCTCTGGAGAAATGTCTATTTAGTTCTTCTGCCCATTTTTGGATTGGGTTGTTTGTTTTTTTGATATTGAGCTGCATGAGCTGCTTGTAAATTTTGGAGATTAATCCTTTGTCAGTTGCTTCATTTGCAAATATTTTTTCCCATTCTTAGGGTTGTCTTTTTGTCTTGTTTATGGTTTCCTTTGCCGTGTAAATGCATTTGAGTTTCATTAGGTCCCACTTGTTTATCTTTGTTTTTATTTCCATTTCTCTAGGAGGGGGGTCAAAAAGGATCTTGTTGTGATTTATGTCATAGAGTGTTCTGCCTATGTTTTCTTCTAAGAGTAATATAGTGCCTGGCCTTACATTTAGGTCTTTAATCCATTTTGAGTTTATTTATTTGCATGGTGTTAGAGAGTGTTCTAATTTCATTCTTTTACATGAAGCTGTCCAGTTTTCCCAGTACCACTTATTGAAGAGACTGTCTTTTCTCCATTGTATATTCTGACTAATATACCCATCACTAGAAAAAAGCTCCAAGTTAGGGGACAAATGAAAGTCATTATTTAGTAAACAGTAGTGTCAAAATCACATTTGTTGCTTGGTTGGAACGCAAATAGAAATCTCTTTTAAGAGTGTTGATTAATTAATCAGGTAAAATTGTGATTGTCTCAGAAGAAATAGAAGCAATGTTTGAGTATATATGTTAAGATTATGCCATAATGGGGGTAGGGAGAGCAGAGATGGACCCTTTGAGAACATGGTTACAACAGTCCTTAGCGTTGATACACTTTTTTTTTTTAACATCTTTATTGCAGTATAATTGCTTTACAGTGTTGTATTAGTTTCTGCTGTATAACAAAGTGAATCAGCTATATGCATATGTTTATCCTCATATCCCCTCCCTCTTGCGTCTCCCTCCCACCCCTCTAGGTGGTCGCAAAGCACCGAGCTGATCTCCCTGTGCCATGCAGCTCCTTCCCACTAGCTATCTGTTTTACATTTGGTAGTGTGTATATGTCCATGCCACTCTCTTACTTCGTCCCAGCTTACCCTTCCCCCTCCCCGTGTCCTCACTTTTGAAAATGTCAGCCAGATAAAGAAATCTGGGGGAAAATCTTTTAACATGTGGAGAAAAAAAGAAACATTAGGGTTAAGAGGAAGTGACTAACAAAGCAAGCTCAAATGCAGAATAGGAACAATATCTCTGCTCATTCTATATTTAACCCAGGCCTATTTATCTTCCTTTGATGTTCAATCATAGCGAATTCTCCTCTCCTCATTCATGTTGGTTTTCCTTCTTTTTTCTAATTTACAAAAGAGCTGCAGGGAGATAGCACTTAAACAGAACGATTCCTGTTTCAGAGAATTAAAATTAATTAAGATAGAAACTGCTTAAATTTCTCTAAGGATATTGAGCCAATGACATTTGCTTCAACAAATTTGTACAAAATTCAATTTTAAACTTCATGTAAACTCATAACTGTAAATATGGTTAATATAGTACCAGCAGGATAAGTCAGATATGCTCACTAATTCACAAATCCCTACTTCTTATTTTTCATATATTTTTCTCTCACTCCTACACACGTTATTTTTTTCTCAACTTACATTTTAAGGTGATAAAAATGGAAAGATAATAACAATGTCATCTATTATGGCAAATGTCTGAAACCAATACTCTGGACCAGTGAGTGAAAGACTGCTAATAGGACTGTGAAGGATTAAATAATACAGTTCTAAGTTGGCAAATCTTCAGGAAAATCAAAGAAATAAAAAGCTCTAGTAGGGAATTAAAAACCCCTCTTTTCCTACAATACACATCATCTGGGCTTCCCTGGTGGCGCAGCGGTTGAGAGTTCGCCTGCCGATGCAGGGGACACAGGTTCCTGCCCCGGTCCGGGAAGATCCCACATGCCACGCAGCGGCTGGGTCCGTGAGCCATGGCTGCTGAGCCTGCGCGTCCGGAGCCTGTGCTCCACAACGAGAGAGTCCACAACAGTGAGAGGCCCGCGTACCGCAAAAAAAAAAAAAAAAAAAAAAATATGCATCATCAGATTTTTCTCCAACAACGTTCAGTAATAGACAAAATGGTAAGTTTTGAAAAAGTTGTAGAAGGAGAATTAGCACAACTTAGAGCAGACGGTCAACTAAACCAATCTGTCCTTTATGAAAAATCTTCAGCAGCTCTTTTATCTAATTACTGAACAACTGACAGATATCATCACAAAACTTTTAGTTGTAACTACTGTAGCAAAGGGCACTCAGTGGTCAGAACTGGCTTACTTCAATGAGGGATTTAAGTGACAGTAAAAGAAAAAAGTGAGTTTAATATTAAAGTTTGATGTCTATGACAGAATATGAAAAATATGCTTGTTTTCATGGGTTGAAAGAACAAATGAAGGAAATGATTAAGAGACTTTTGCTATATATCTACATCTAGATATAGACATAGATATATCTATTGAGATCTAGATCTATGCAAAGAGAGAGAATTTCTCAGTCATTTCTATATGTATGGAGAGAGATGTGTTAGCACACATATGTCATGGGGGATGGAGGAAAATGTCTAATGATAGGTAACACATTCTGAGTGTGGCAGTTTTTCAGCAAAATCTCTTCAAAGGCCCTCGTGCAAACTTGCTATTATCAAAGTGTTGAACACGAAATATGTTTTAATACTCATAATATCAAAATCAACATTTTATAATATTTCAAAGAGAAGGCGAAGGTGTTTTTTGATTCTCCTTAAGGGGATGGAGACTCACGTTTACGTGGCATGGAGATGTCTGTCACCATGCCTACTGCCACCCTCACAGTCCCTTTCCACAGGAATCTGCTCTTAGTCTATAGCCCCCACCTGAGAAAGTATCTCTAAGACATATGTCCTTGCCCTTTGCTACAAGTGATTAAATCAAGGTTATGTAGCCTACCTTTGGGTAACCAAGCCGTTCTGTGTAATGGTTAATGGTGATGCTTAGTGTAGAAGGACATTTTCAATTAGTGACTTAGAGTCTTTCAGTCAATCATACATTGTTAGGACTTAGAAGATATTTGCAGAAAACCATGTCATTTTGTTAATAGTAGTAAAAAGAGCTGAAATAATTTACAGAAATTGGCCATGTATTACCATAGTTCATAAGATACCTAAACATACAAATAACTAAGAACTATAAATCGCCAGAAACCTGGGGGCAGGAACACATCTACTGAACAGAACAGTTGTTTTTATTCTAATCACTTCGTAAAGCTTTTAAAAAAATGATGTCTAATTCCCACCTTCAGAGTTTTGTGAGTTCATTGACATGGATTGTGACTTGGTCATCATGGTCTTAACAATATCCTAAAGTAATTCTAATGCCCAGGCAAGGCCGAAAACACCTGGAATAGAGAATTGTGATTGTCTGGTTGCAGCAAGAGAAGTATAAGTACTGATAGAAAGTGATATTTGGAGTTGCATTGGATTTTTCCATCTCCAGTTTCTCTGAGGTCTACTTGGGATTTGGGAGATACTCACACTTCTTATTGGTACTTTTATGTCCTCTTTGGAAGCATTGGATCGTGTGAGAGAATCATAATAAATTTGTTTTTCATGTATATAAGACAGAGACTCATTTAAATATCTAATATATATTATGCTATGCATTCTACATGAATTTGCTTGTTTCATTAAAAAAATGAGGTACCAACAATTTGTATCCTTGTTTTAAAGAACAGGAAGCAGCCAAGGAGAGGTAAAATACTTTTCCCAAATTCACACGGATAATAAACAAATGGTGAAATCAGGATTCAAATCCATGTACTCTGGCTTAAAATTTTATATAATTCTGAACTGTATTGATTTTCAGAGCAAGTTATTTAAATTAATAGAAAGATTGCTTTAAAATCTAAAAACTGCTCACTTCAAAATAAGCATCTTTTATAGAATGGCAGAAAAAAATTTTAATTGATTCCATTTGATACACACACGTTGAGTGCTTAGTACTCAACAGCCATTGAAATAGGCACTGGGCGATACATGGAGCATGAGAACTCAATGTGTCCATATTCAAAGAAACTCAGGAACTTGGTCAGTTAAATTTAAACTAAGTTGAAAATATATGACTACTATTGTTTGTCCTGGCTCTCTTGAACAAATACTTTTCATACATTATTATAGGAATGTTATGTATTGAAATGTTAAATAGTACAACACTTCAAAGCAGGTACTAGTAATCCTTTATGTAAAAATGAGAAAAGAGGATTTTATAGATAGAATAACTTACCCATTTGTGTGAAGATAATAAAGATTCCTAGATTTAAATGCATCTCTTACTCTCAAGCCTTTACTCTTTCCACGGTCTCCCATTAACTCATTGCTACTGAGACCAAAAGAAAAACACAAATCAATCAATAAATCAATAAAATAAAATGGTGATAAATTATTAATGTTTATACTTAACATACATCAGATGCTGTATTAGGTTTATATTGCTGTTATAGCAAATGTCCAAAAACATAGTGCTTAAAACAACTTAAATTCATTACCTTACAGTTCTAGAGCTCAGAAGTCCAAAATGGGTCTTATGGGGCTAAAGTCAAAGTGTTAGAAATGCTCCGTGCCTTCCAGAGGCTCTAGAAGGGAATATGTTCCTTGCCTTTTCCAGGTTCTAGGGGCTTCATACACTGTGCCACTCATGGAAGCATTACTGTGGCCTGTTTCCCTTGTCACAACTTCTTTGACACCGACATTTATATCCCCCTCTTAGAGGAAACTTTTAAATTATATTTGGCCCACTTTGATAATCCAGGATAATCTTTTTCACATAATCATATATGCCAAGTACTTTTGTCAAGTAAGATAACATATTCACAGGTTTTGGATATTAGGTTGTAGACATCTTTGTGGGGCCTTTATTCTGTCTACCACGTGGTGTGAACATTATTTCCTTTAGTGCTCACAACTTAATACAGTGGGTGTTGTATAGAGCTGAAGTTTAGAGTACAAGTGATTTTCCCAGTTCCCAGTAGAGCAGAATCAAATACAAAGATAATAATTAGAGGGGCTTCCCTGGTGGCGCAGTGGTTGGGGGTCTGCCTGCCAATGCAGGGAACACGGATTCGTGTCCCGGTCCGGGAAGATCCCACATGCCGCGGAGCGGCTGGGCCTGTAAGACATGGCCGCTGAGCCTGCGCGCCCGGAGCCTGTGCTCCGCGGCGGGAGAGGCCGCAGCGGTGAGAGGCCCGCGTACCGCAAAAAAAAAAAAAAAAAAAAAAAAAAGATAATAATTAGATTTCTGTATAACTCCCTTTTGCTGCCTCTGCCATTTTATGTTGCGTCCACAAGAGGTGCTAAAGTTTGCCGTGTTCTTATAAAAGACAGTTAGATAATGAATCATTACTATTATATTCACTGAGCTTCTACTACTAAAAGAAATCTAATATTATCCTACAAAATTTGTGATTTGAAATGCATAATGGAACTCTATTATTCTCTCATTCAAAAATACTATAATCCCTGCAAAATTTAGAGGGGAATATTCTGGATAAGAAAATATTCCTTAGTGTAACTTTTCATCAGAAGCAGCACCTGAGACAAAGGGTTGCATGCAGTATTTCATTTTAGGAAGTGATCCTAAGGAACAATAGTGAGAAACTTGGAAACATGAAACAAGAGAGGTTGAAAAGGCAATGTAAATGTATGCTGTTGGACTGCTCACTTATGTGGGCAACTATACCTAAATCCTGTTGGCTACCCTTGGGCAAACTTGCAGAATGCACTGCAGACTTGTGCCCTTGAAACAACAAAGGGTGGATATATCTACACATGCTCTTTCTTCCCACTGATGGAAGGCTGTTTTAGGTTTTGTTAAACTTTGCAGTTTCAGGTTTGTGCCTTAATCAAAATGACTGAGCTGATTCCTCTAGGAGTCCCATGTTCCCAGAGATGCCCTGGGGGAGAAAGCAAGAGAAGCATAGTTCAGCCCAGGTTAAGTGCTTACAGCTTACACCTAAGCTTACACCATAGCGACCAGTAAAAATTGAAGTTAAGTGAAGGCAAAGAGCATGTGTGACAAAGGACTAGATATGTCCACTACAGAATGTAAATTTTCTTTTAGGATACAATAATCTTTTTTCCTTCTCCCCACAGTTTAAAGAAAATGACCAAAGTTTACATATAATGTAATAAATCTGACCAAAGTTTACAAATAATGTGATAAATCTGATTAATTCTTTTGAAAGTTTTATTTCTGCATGAATATATGCACAAAAAATATATGAATTGAATTCTACTCTTTCATTTGAGTTTCAAAAGTTCACTAGACATGCTCTGTTTTTGTTTGTTGATTGATTGTATTTTTACCAGATGTATCAACCAGTGGAAATTTGAGGTTTTCTTTAGATACAAGAATGCGAAGATAGTGCTGAATTGTGTGTCTGCAAATATTAAGAGAATCTCTTTTTTCATCAACTGTCATTCATGTTTATCTCTTTATGGGTAGAATGGATTTAGACCTATTTACAGTTTTCATGAAATAGAATTCATGTAGCTAAAATTGTAAATGTGCCAGAGTTTCTTTGGTGTCATATCCTTCCAAGGGAGAACGACAAAATAAAATACAGTCCCTTAGACTGAGACATTCCTCAATTTCCCAGTTTCCAGCCTGTACTGCGGTTTTTGGTTGCTTCTCGCTTAGTGTTTCTTCAGGTATCAAAGCCTAAAATTTGTCCTTCTTCTGACTACTCAGTATTTACTTAGCAAACTCTGCTTCTCTCTTCCTTGCAGATCCTAATCGAGCTAAAAACTCAGCAATGTATTCACACTGCAAGATGCACAGTCCTTTACATAAACCTTGTCAGTGTTGACTGAGGTAGTTCACAGATACTATTTGTGACCCATTGTGGTGTATTTGTTTTCTGAAAGAGTCTCCTGTCCCTACTCCTTCTTACCTGCTAATGGTTTTCATTCTGATCATAATATTTGACCTATTCCTTCCCATTCAGACCAATGTTGATTTCTTTATTTTATGTGTATAGCAAACACAAAAGTAAGATTTATAACTTCCTGCTTGCGAGTAAAGATAAGCTCCAGCTGCAAGCTCAGCGCACTATCAATATCCTCCAGGACTTTCTGTTTCTTTTCTTGTTTATCTGTTAACTCAATAGTCATCATAGAACCAGCTTTGTGCCTCAACAGTGCAGCAAAGACAGAAAATCAGAGGCTGCTTTTCTGTTGATGTGACAGAATATGCATCAACAGTCTCACTCACTGGTGACTGTATCTGATTTCTTTGTTTTTCTCAATTGTATAGATTTTGGCTCAAACAGCACTTTCAGTTTCTGTCCGTATGACCATAGGCATGTTGCTGTAAGACTTTTTTCCTTAAATGTATAAAATTATTACCTATGTATAGAATTCTGATGAGAAGTAAATGAGTTAAGGCATGGAATATTTTTTAAAGAGTTGTGCAAATATTAAGTGCAATATAAGTGTCAGTAATTATTATATGGAACTTGAAGGCTACCTTTTAAATGTGCCCTCCTCCCAAATACCCACTTTTTCAATGATCACTCTGAGCACATAATGAAAATCCAATCCGCTTTCAAAATCTATAAAGAAAGAAGGAGTAGTACCTGTGAATCATAGCATTGGGGAAAGGGGTAAAACTTATACACAGCATCCAAAAATAGAGGCATCGGGGGAATGGTTATCCCTGTCATTTTCCTCTGAGTTACCTCCCCAAAGTCTTTTTTTTTTTTTTTGTGGTATGTGGGCCTCTCACTGTTGTGGCCTCTTCCATTTGCGGAGCACAGGCTCCGGACGCGCAGGCTCAGCGGCCATGGCTCACGGGCCCAGCCGCTCTGCGGCACGTGGGATCTTCCCAGACCGGGGCACGAACCCGTGTCCCCTGCATCGGCAGGCGGACTCTCAACACTGCGCCACCAGGGAAGCCCCCCAAAGTCTTTTTTAATGGATCATCAAGCTCATTGTTATGGTTCACAGTCAGTTAGCTGGGAAAAAGGTTGAAGATGTAAGCCATATTTAGAATTTATGAAAGGGAGGGAGGAAGAGAAGGAGGGAGAGGAGAGAGACAGATAGAGAAACAGAGAGAGATGGAGACAGAGATACAGAGGGAGAAACTGTCACCTTTTGCCTTGCTTTAATTTATATTTTCTTCTAATTTATATTTTCATCTAATTGTTTAAGCTTGCTGAATTTTAGCAACATGGAGGCAAATGTTTCTTCTAATTTCTCCTTTCTTGCTTCATATTATCAGATCTTGAATGCTTTTAAACTTTCTAACTCCAATAATTTCACTTTTTTCCACTAGTAAATCAATGCTAACTCTCCTTGAAATACTTAAATTCTTGAGAGACTATTATGAATAAATAAAATAATAAAATTTCCAGTAGAATTTTGCATTTTAGACAAGGGGTTCCTTTATCCCTTATTGAAGTAAATGATTTTGCAAAATAGACATTCTAAGCTCAAGAGCAGCTCAGAGGCAGTAAGAGGAAGTTTGGAATAGAAGCCTTTTACTGCATAACTACCAGATTTGGTCTCATGATTGATTGCTAGTTCAGACTAACCTCAACTCTATTGGAAGATATTCTTTTTTGTTTCATAAACCCGCAAAGAGGCGGTATATACTCATCTAAGCATTATCTAACTTTCCTGTTCAGATTGAGATATGCTAGGATGAAGAAATCATCCTGCTAGCATGAAAGAGAGAAGATGGCATTCTTATTCAATCAAAATGTGTCACACTTTTCCTGCTTCTACCCTTTTTGCTTCTGTACTTCATCTAAATAATATTGATGGCTATGATATTTTATAGTAAAATATTAAGAAAATATTTTTAAAATTTAATATTTAGACAGACATTCATAAATTTGAAATTATACTGGAAATACATTTTTTTTTTTTTTTGGCCCTCACTGTAAGCTTGCTTAATTTTAGCATCATGGAAAGTTTTATGTCTCTTATGCTTATTTTGGTTCAGAAGGCTGTAAGTGTGACCCTTGCCACCAGAGAGCACTCTGTACTGGCAAAGCCACGTTGTAATGCCCACACACTTTACTCAACTCCTCCCACATAGTTTAATTATTACTTATTGCAATTAAGTTATTTCAGAAAATTCTCTGTATCTTTTATGCATGGAAATTACTTCCTTTACATTTGATTAATTTTTTCTCTTTTTCAAACATAACTTATTGTTATATAATTATTACTGACAAAATATATTTCTAAATAAAATGCAATTTGATAAATTTTAAATTTATTAATAGATTATTAAGTTTGGATAAACTAAAGTTCATGGTGGAATTTCATAAAGTATTACTATTTTGTTTCTTAAACAAAAATGCTGTGTCTAAATTTAAATAATAATTTAACATAACACATTTTAATATGAGAATGGTAGACTTCAATTTTAACCATGAACAATGTAGTTAGCAAAATATTTCAATGGGAAATATATATGTTGTTATATATAATGTTGCTATATACAATATATATGTTGTTGTTATATACAATATATATGTTGTATGAACACAAATATTTCAATACTTTCTCATTTTCAAATTATCGATATAATTTATTTTCAAATATTCTAAAAGATGCAGAAAGGAAATATAGACATATATATACACACATATATGGTGTATGAAGACATATATATACACACATATATGGTGTATGAAATATATATCAAATCTTATCATATATCATAGAGATGTAAAAGCTGCTAGACCTGTACTAGTAGTTAGTGTTCTACTAGAGAAACATAAGCAGCAGAAACAGAATCTCCCTCTCTCCCTCTTTCTCTGTCTCTCTCTTTCTCCCTCTCTCTCTCTCTATATATAATGCGCCATATATAATCATATATGCATATCATATATGTATATGTATATATATGATATATCACACATAATTGTATGGTCAGGCCACTCCAGGTGGCTGTTCTCTTGCTCTCTGTACATCCCCTGCTCGACCTGTGCCTACTTCACCTACACCCTTACTCACATGACTGACCTTCCTACGTACTTGCCCCAGGCCCCAGCTAGCGATTTTTCTTATCAAAGGGCCAGTGAGGGGTATGCCCATCTGCTAGTTTCCCTGGTAATGAGCCAATCTGAGCTTAATCCCCCCTATAACAGCATTCTCCCTGTCCACCCCCATCCCCTCTCCCCCAAGCAAAGACTGCTGCCACGTTCTGCCCAAACATGGTGGGGGGTCTGCTCTAGGACCTTGCTTCAGACATGTAAGATCCCTCATCCATTAAACCACTGATGTCTCTGTTGCTGACTCCAGGCTCTTTCTTCAATCTTGAAGCTGGGAAAGTACAGGCCTTGTAGGCCTGCGTGGTGCAGCCCAACAATAATATGCATCAATGATGACATATATATGACACATGATTTCTATATGGAGAGAGAGAGCCAGAGACAGAGAGGGACTCATTGTGAGGAACTGGCTTACAGGATGTGGGGCTGGCTAAGCAAGTTTGAAATTCATGGGGTAAGCTATCAAGGATAGGTTGAAAACTCGCTGGTAGGAACTGATGCAGGCTACAGGCAGAATTTCTTTTTTGGGAATCAGGTCTTTCAACTGATTGAATCGAGCCCACACAGATTATCTAGGATAACATCTTTTACTTAAAGTCAAGTGATTACTGATGTTAATCACATCTACAAAATACATCACAGCAACATCTAGATTAGTGTTTGATTAAAGAATTGGGACTATAGCTTAGCCAAGCTGACATGTAAGACTATCACTATCACTGACCATTAAGTATTATGTTTTAATAGATTTCATTTTATTGATATATATTTCCTATCATTATGAAACAATTGCATTATATTTGCAATGTCATTAGATTCAGAAAACAATTACAGTAGTCAAACATACAATTTAAGTCACTACTTAGGCAGTATCATAAGAATCATCCAGAAGTTTATTTATATTTCTCAGTCTAAATATCTTAAAGGCATGACAAATATCCTAATGAGGTAATGATGTTGGTCAAACTGCTCAGCAACTTACTGCAAAATATTCACACATATTAAAACAAAAAGACTTGAAATTGCATTAAATGTACATAAGCCCAAATGAGAACCAAAATTCTTTCATGAAATGTTACAATAGTCTTTTTTAATTGAAGTATAGTTAATTTACAATGTTGTGTTAGCTTTGGGTGTACAGCAAAGTGACTCAGATATATATATATATATATTCTTTTTCAGATATTTTCCATTACAAGTTATAGGTTATTACAAGACATTGAATATAGTTCCCTGTGCTATACAGTAGTTCCTTGTTGTTTATCTATTTTATACATAGTAGTGTGTATATGTTAATCCCAAACGCCTGATTTACTTCCCCCCCCACCCTCACTATTTCTGTGAATCTACTTCTATTTTGTAAATAAGTTCATTTATATCATTTTTTTAGATTCCATATATAAGTGATATATGATATTTGTCTTTCTGTCAGACTTACTTTACATAATATGATAATCTCCAGGTCCACCCATATTGCTGCAAATAGCATTATTTTATTCTTTTTCATGGTTGAGTAATATTCCATCGTGTATATATACCATGTCTTCTTTATCCACTCATCTGTTAATGGACACTTAGGTTGCATCCATGTCTTGGCTATTTACAAAATAGTGCTGCTATGAACATTGGGATGCATGTATCTTTTTGAATAGAGTTTTTTCCCAGATATATGCCCAGGAGTGGGATTGCAAGATCATATAGTAACTCTATTTTTAGCTTTTTAAAGAACCTCCATACTGTTCTCCATAGTGGCTACACCAATTTACACTGTTGCACCTACCAACAGTGTAGGCAGTTTTCTCCACGCCCTCTCCAGCATTTATTATTATTATTATTTTTTTTTTTTTTTTACGGTACGTGGGCCTCTCACTGTTGTGGCTTCTCCCGCTGCGGAGCACAGGCTCCGGACACGCAGGCTCAGCGGCCATGGCTCACGGACCCAGCCGCTCCGTGGCATGTGGGATCCTCCTGGACCGGGGCACAAACCCGTGTCCCCTGCATAGGCAGGCGGACTCTCAACCACTGCGCCACCAGGGAAGCCCCAGCATTTATTATTTATAGACTTTAATGATGGCCATTCTGACTGGTGTGAGGTGATATCTCGCTGTAGTTTTGATTTGAATTTCTCTAATAATTAGCAATATTGAGCATCTTTTCATGTGTCTATTGGCCATCTGTATGTCTTTGGAGAAATTTCTATTTAGAAATTAGAACATTCTCTAACACCATATACAAAATTAAACTCAAAATAGGTTAAAGACCTAAATGTAAGACCTGATACTATAAAACTCCTAGAGGAAAACATAGGCAGAATACTCTTTGACATAAATCGCAGCAGTAATTTTTTGGACCCATCTCCTAGAGCAATGCAAAAAAAACAAAGGACCTAATTAAACTTAAAAGCTTTTGAACAGCAAAGGAAACCATAAACAAAAACAAAAAGACAACTACAAACTGGGAGAAAACATTTGCAAATGATGCTACTGACAAAGGATTAATTTCCAAAATATACAAACAGCTCATACAGCTCAATATCAAAAAAGCAAACAACCCAATCCAAAAATGGGCAGAAGACCTAAATAAGCATTTTTCCAAAGATGCAATGTTACAACAGTATTAAAATGAGCTCAGTACATTTTTTAAAAGGATATACAACCAATAGCCAAAACACAAGTACCTCACAAATTGGTAATACTAGGTTTAAGACCAAGAAGTAAAGGAGGACAAAGGTAAGGTTTTAAGCCACACTACCGGTATAATAATTGAAGACATTCAATTACAGATTAACACTAATGAAGAAGATTGTTAAATCAAAATATTCATGACGGAGTAATAAATCTGTAGATATGGGTGACTTTGCTCAGTCAAGAGCACAGATTAGATTATCTGAAGAAAGATGCTTAGAAAAAATTTATTCTGTGCAGAAATGCCAAAACAAACTATGAAGGATGCATGAGTCAAATACCTAAATAAATCCTTGGAAACACATAAACCTTATGGCAACACTTCATAAATGTGTGTAGTGATGGATCCTAACTCGAATCCTAATCTTTTTGCTAACCCTTTCTAGAGTACTACTAAGAGAGGAAAATGTAAAGGATATGTCAAGAGTTTGTTCTAAAAATAATAACATTGAAGTTACACTTTTTCTTAATTCACAGAGAAGTTCTTGCATGCAAATACTTGTCAATTGGTCTAAATTCTGACTTTCAGTGATATTATCTATGTGGAAAACCTAATAGCATTCTGATCACTACGGCCCTATTTGTTTGAGGCTTCATAGGTATAAATTGAACCAGAGGGGGGACCCTTTGGTCCTTTTATGACTCTGTATGTTGGTTGCAGAAACAAAATTTTGTTAAATGATTATGAACTAAAAGAAAATTATTCAATACACTTTTACATCTAATTCAGTAACTTATAGCTCAGTATTGTTCTGTATATTTGAGCTCTAAGAAACATTTTTTACTTATTTAATTCAGTGACATATATTACGTCCTTTGGGCATTTCTGTATCACTGCTACCTTCTACTTCTCTTTTCATATGTCTTTCCCTCGTCGGTACTCGGTACTCTCATTTATTCTTTAGAGTTCCTTTCTTAGGTCAAAGGCTGATTTTAGCTTCATCGGGCTATCTCCTACTCTAAAATATCTCTGATTTCCCTCTTTGTATCATACATGATATAAGGCTCATTCTCTTAGGATTTTCTAAAAAATTAATTCACACCAAATGAATGGTTGATAATGACACAAAATGTTGTTCCCAGGAGGAAGAATTTACTAGTTAATCAAGGACTTCTGGAGTGAGTATGATGAAGTCAAAGCATGGAATGGCAAGGATAGGACTGAACCCCTGGGGCCAGTTGGGTCACTCTACCTCTGCATGAGGACTACACTGAGTCAGAGAAGACTCCAGTATCCAGAGGTTGAACACTGAGCTGTCTCATCTTGAAAAATGGAGCAGAATACTGGGACTGAAAAATATCAAGGCATTTAGATTCAGGAAGATTTCAGCAAATGAAGTAGATAGAGGTCTAATAATGAGTGAAATAAGTAGCATAGACTGGATATAATTGGAATTTTCCTCTCATTAGTTATTATTTCTACTTTCCTTCTCTTTCGAGTACTTATACAAATACCTCTTTTTAATCTGAGATACATATTCTTAAATTGAATGTCAACAGAGGAAGTGTTAAGAGGTACATGTGTCAGCATGAAAATTTTCATAGCACCTCATGCCCTGAGCTATTTGGGGGTACTAAGTACACGCAGTTCTAGTAGAGAATAACTTGCATACAATTTGTGCTCTGAGTTCTTATTACATTTCAGTTCTAAGCTAGGAGTTGTATTTAAGAGGCACTTTGTAAAAGAGAAGTTTTATGTTATTATTTTCCCAGGAGTTTAACATTTCATTTATTTTCGTTTTCTTATTGATTAATATCTGAAAAATAAAATTTATGTACAGTAGCTTACAGATGGTTGTGTTTTTCTCTTCTAGAGTACTACAGATCAAGTTCATGTTAACTGTAAATTTCCTGGGAAAAAGAATATGGTATCTCCTTTAAAAAACTTCATGTTATATATGCTTGGCAAAGAAGACTCAAATATTATTTAAAATAATGAGAGCACCAGATTCTTCTTTTTTAAATTGTGCTCTGATAAAGCTAGAATATGCATAGAGATGTTTACTTTATTGGAAAAATGTAGCTGTTGTGAAAGATTGATGTCCACAGGAAACAATTTTACAAGGAAGGAAATAGTGCTCATCATTGGATTAACAGTCAGTAAATTAATCAATCTGAAAAAATGTACATCCTCTATTGAAATTATTAATGTGTGTTGAAATGCATGTGGGAAGATAAGCTTCAGTAAGCCCACATAATAACTTATTTGACATGAAAAATATTTTTGTTTAAAAAAAAGCTGCATATAGAAAGAATGATGACTTTTTTTCACTCTGAATGAATTTATCTTACCCAAAACTTATCCCTTAAAATATATGGATATAGTATATATATATATATATATATATGCATATTTCGTATTTACATTTTTTTCTAGCATATTTTGTGACAACAGAAAATATCAGTGGCTTTTAGGCCTGTGGAGCCAAGGTAAGATAACATGTATAGGGCATGATTAGAGGTGACCTTCTTTAGAATTGGGGCTAAAGAAGTAGTTAAATTGCTTGACAGAATATCCAGGGTTGATAAGTACATGTATCTTCCTCCATTTCAGAATACAAGACACAAATAAGAATCTTTCAACCATTCTTTTCTACCAAGTAAATTGGTTTTGTTTGTTTTCTTGTACTTTGATTGTTTCATCCATTTCCTTGTTAAGGTTTGTTTCCTTTTGCATTTCAGCTATTTATAGTTAGAAGTTTGTTATTTTTCATTAGGGTAATTCAATACCACATATGTATTGGTATGAAATATAAGGAAGCTGGTTATATGACAAACAATCTAGGCCTATTTTGATAACAATTAAAAAAACAGAAATCTCTTTTAACATGAACTTTACTGATAGATTAGTTTTGAGATCTCAATCTGTGTGATGGCTCCCTAGAATTTTAAGTAGGATTGTGTATACATGGAGTAATAGGTAGAGAATCATATAATTTGTCTTTTAAACAGGGACACTTTCAGTAATGAAAAGGGCACACAAAATAATTATCAGGTGTCAGTTGATCTATAAAAGGCATAAACTTAGACTTGGCTTTGGAAGAATCAGGAATAGTGATAGGACACTATGCAGTAAGATTTACAGAATTCTTCCAGATTCCCTCATATAAACAAATATCTTTTCTTACATCATACTTCCTTAAAGACTTTGAATAAACATAAGTATAGCTATTCCAAATGGCTGAAAAATAAAGGTGGAATTATTTTATTTAGGAAGTCAAACTGTGATGAATAAACATCATTAGATGTTTATGTGAGTGGTCTAGGCTACATTCATTAACATATATTCTTAGATTAATGTATCAAATTGGAGAAAGGACACTTTTGAAAGCACAAGAAGTCTTGTCTCAAGAAGTGTGAAATATAGGATGGTTCCAGGGCACAGGAGTACAAATTGTCCCCAAGTGTTTGTGGAGGCTAGTCTCACCGCCCAGACTACTGGGTTGGCTCTAGGATTTGTGATTTCTTCAAAGGGAATGCATAACTTGGGCAAAGAGACAGACATCACAAAAAGACGGCACAAATATCCATCTATTATCTCACAAGCTGATTTCATGTGTATTGCAGGCTTTCTTTAGAAATAAAAGATGTTAAGAGTTTCAGAGTTGTAAAGGGTAGTAGAGATAACTTACTTAAAATTGCTAATTTTGCAGATAAAGTTACTGAGACTTATAGGAAGTGAGAGATTTGGCCAAGGTTAAACAATTTTAAGGAATTTTACTATTGTCTTCTCAAATGAAAAATGTAGATAAAAAGAAATTTTAAAAAGTATTTACCATTCGCTTTTGAGATAATAAGAGTATAATAGAAGTGAGAACAAATATGAGTAAGAAAGAGTATTCCTAAAGGATTTGTATAGTTTAACGAAAATTTACAGATTTAGAAGAATAAGATACCCATTGATTACTTGTCATTTGAATTGTGAGGACAAGAATTAACTACTTTTATTATTTTTAACATTTGGATATTCAGCAGTAACAGAGTTAAGTACCTAAAGTATTCTTAGAAATTTAGTAGAGTTTTTTACAGCTTTGACCTTTCACTATTTCACATTAGGATTGGTTGGCAATTCTTTCTATCCCCACAGGTTACTGAGGCTATAAAAAGAGAAGGAAATTGAATAACTAGAAAATTAAATGCATTATATGAAAAGGCCAAAGAAGAAGTCTATGGCTTCATAACTCATGGAAAATATAAGATATCAAAATATCTGGATGACAAGATATGTACTATGTGGGAAGGTAGGGTATGTTTTTGATCCTTGCTAATAACAGTAGATTTGCTAAACTCTTAGAATTCAACCTTGAAATAGTGTTTTACATTCCAATAATCTAGGATTAGAAACAAAGATGAATGCTATTCAGGAGATTGCTGATAATACTCCTATCCATTTGGATGCCGAGTAGACAGCTCTGATGAATGCTGCCCTGTAAAGATTGTTCAGTACCAGTGACAGAAACTAACTTTAGGTAACATGAAGCAGGAGGGACTGTATTGGGGCATATATTAACTGATTTCTTCTGATTAAAGGCAGTAATTTTTGTTCCTACTTTCTCATATATAAAATCAAAAAAAAAAACCCTACTATATTAATCATCTGCCCCGTCATCAACATCTCTGGCTCACTCTATATCAGTGTGAAAGGACAGCATGAAGGACTTAAAATCTTTAGCTTATATGGAAGCATTTCGCTAACTTCTTAGTAGGTGACTTGACTTTAACATATTCACGTGGCTAAGGTATTTGAGTCATAGTTGTAAAAAAAGTTTACATAACAGTATAAAACAAAATATAAGAAATATAAATATGATATTTAACTGATAAAATTGATAAAGCTTTATGTGTAAGAAAATTTGTACATTCTTTATATGTCAAGAACAACAGGAAACTACTAACCAAATAGTTCAAAACAGACCTTCTCTCTTAGATCACATATTCTGGCAGGGCAAAGAATTATTACACAGTAATTATACAACTAGATATGTAAGTATAAATGTATCTGTAAATATTCTCTAAAGAAAAACGATAAGTTGCTAATAGGGAAAAATATAAAACATGAATTCATGCAACAGTTATTCAGTGAAATCCATATATTGACAACCTACTTTTGAGTGTCAGCAATTAAAAAATTGGAGTGTCATTTAACATCAACGGTAAGGCAATAGAAATTACAAATATTAACAAATATACAAAATGTTATAAATTTGTAAATGTATATGTATTCCATATCTATATCTATATCCATATCTATATCTATACATAGATATAGAAACATCTATGAAAAACAGATATAGTACATTTATTTCACTAAAGATAATCAATAACACCAAATATATGCTAAAGGATGTTGGCCTTATCATCTTAAAGACGTTTAGGTTAAATAGTAAATTTAATAGATCTTATACAATGAATTATATATGTCATCTATATTTGTTAATTGTATGATTGCATTAAATATTGACATAATTATAATATAAGCTGGCCCAGAAAAGAATGTTATATAATCTAAGATATATTATGAACAAGAAAAGTAATATGAAGTTATTTCTAAAACATAAGGAAACAGCATATGATGTTTTTATAAATTCTGCTTTTACAAGATGAATAGTAAACTTAGCTGTTTGGGAATGCTTATTTATATCATGAGGAAAGTAAAACAGACAACTGTGAGAAATGGAATATATTACAAGTTAATGCTTATGTTATGATCCAGCAAAATCAAGAAGAAAATTGATTAAGGAAAAAAGAGAAGAAAAAGCAGAGCAATCACACTCCCACACACACATACACACATAATGTATCATGTACAGTACAAGGGCTGGATACAAAGATGCATAAAATATGGACCTGTCCTTTCACTCACTAGACAAATAACTTTTAAATGTAAATGTACTGCTTTGTAATATGATTCTTGAAATATAGCTTCAAATGTAGTTTTAAAACCGTGTTTTTAGTTTGCTTATTTGATATGTTTGGTGTATATATACACATACACACATACACATAAACACACACTTAAGATTCCCTCACTAAATTGAAATTTCTCACTCATAAATAAGTGTACTGTTAACTTTTCAAAGTCAGGGATTGTCTTTTGTCTCTGAATGCTATCACCTAAACACAGTAATACAACACATGTCACACAGAAGGAAATCAATTGTACTTTGGGGATTAATTGATTTATTAATTAATATATTTATAAATAATAAATTAATGACAGAAAATCTAAATTCTAAACAAATTTTGTTTGCCTTTGATTAAACTGCTTTAACTCTGTTTATAATTTTTCCTCAAACCTCACTGTTGAGCATTACAAGGCCGAGAACTCTGATTCTTCATCTCGGAGACACACATTCTTAAAAAATTTTTAAACTTAAAAATTAATTTCAGTTTTAAAAGCCTCAAATATGACTCAATCATTTTAATTTAGAAAAAAATCAAAGCAATGTCTGCTTCCCTCATTTTACATATTTGAATTAAGTTGCATCTAAATAAGTTTTCACATTCTAATAGAATATCTTCCATTTGTAGATTTCAAATGCAAAATATAGAAGACTTCACATCTAGAAAATAGGCCTTTGGGATCTAAACTCATTATCATCAAAGTGTTAACTTCTAATTGTATTACTTTTAATAATGTATCTTCTACATAGATATTACTCAATGCCTGCAATTCCGGAAGTAGGAAAATTAGAGGTTATAATGCAGGGAAGATTTATGCAAAGAAGATTCTGAGTTGTCACGATTAAAAATTTTCCACCCATTATGTGAATCCTATTGATCATTGCAGGAAGCAGAAAAGTGTGCTGTTCATTGATTTTCTTTGGCTACTGAATGCATTAGTCCTGACACATTTGATGGGTAGGCAAGTTTTCAAAGGAAGCTCAGTTAAGCTAATCTTAGTTCAGAGGAATATTCACAATGGAATAAGAAACTTTGTAATTGCAAGAGCAAATAGAAGAGTCAGAGGACTATATTATGAGCTGTATCAGCATAAAAATTAGACATGAGCCTTCCCAAGAGACCACAGTAAAACACATCAAGGCTTTGATGCTGTTTTCACAAATGTAGCAATTACTGGATAAATTGGGTTTTAGCTTTTCACCCTTCAGCCAAGATAGTGAATGCAAAGCAATGAGTTGTTCTGTCTTCTTGGCTAAGGGAGAGTATCAGAATTCCATCAAGTTCATAAAGATACAAATGAAGACATTAGATAATTGTATCCCACAAGTGAGACTAACAGTAATGCTACAGCCTATAAATTCAATATTTTTCTAATGATTTTTTCTTTAAAGTCCATATTCATCCATAAGTTGTATTATAGACTACTAAAGTAGAAAGAACAATAGCAAATCCAAATTGTAAAGACTATTCTACCCTGGGAATTAAATTCCATTAAAAAATAAAGCTGGAAAGTATGATCTTGTATTTCTGTTGGAAGCTGTTTACTGACTTATTAATACAATGTCAGAGTACAATGTTACCTCTCAGTAGTATAGGATGGTGTCAAAATGCTATGTATATTTTTCCAGTACATTAAGTACCAGGGCATTGTGTATGTTTTAGGTGAAGATTAATTAAATTAGCATAAACCAAATGGTCTTTTATGCCCACAAACAAACATTGTATATTTGGCAATCACCTTTCTCATTTTTCCAGGCCATTTAACATACAAGCATACAATTCAAATTGGTAAGAATAAATGAAGACATATAGAATATTAATATCATATTCCAACTTAATGAAATCCAAAAAGAAAACCCCCATCCCCTGGGCACACTAACGTGCCTTTCAATGTCTTTGGAAATATGTCCTTCAATACAGAAAAAACTACTGTAAATTATCAATCATATGTGGGATATTTGAATTTTAATAAATATTTTGCTTTTTGATATATTATCAAAATGTTACAAAAATTAAGTATTTTAAAATATTACAACAACTATGTGTTGGTTTGCAAACTGGCACAAAGGGCGGTGAGAGACAAAAGAAAGAAACAGGCCACTCCAGATTGGTAGGTGGCAAGTGTAATAAGCAAGGGAAGTTACATATTAAGCTTGTCTCGGATGACCCCAAGTTGAGTAGATCTCTGTTCATGCCCACCAGAATCTTAAAATTTTATATAGAGGCTTTACTGGGTTCAGTTACATATACCATCCAGGTGGTCTGAACAACACATTGCTCTCTGAAAGCTTCATCCTTGAAAATGGTTCTCACTGTGGAAATGGTGAGCACAGCACATGTGACAAGGACAGGGGACAGTGTGAGAAGCCCAGGTCCAACTCAAGGGTAAACCGGCAGTGGTTCTCTGCGTGACCTCCTCCAACATTCCACTGGCCTTTACAGGCTCTTACAATCTTCCTTCCCCTCCCCCCACTCCCATCTTGTCTTCCTGTCTTCTGAAATGTGCCCCTAGCCATCAGCAAGGGGTTTCATTAGCATGGCGGTGGCTCTTTGGCCGCTATCTAGTTGCACTGGAGGCAGATACAACAGCAACAATATAGGCACATGCAAGAAAAAACACAGATTAATATGATGCCCAAAATAAGTAACTTTTTTCACCAAAAATCCCATGATCCAAACTATTCTTTATTAAGTCCCCTAAGCTGGGGATCAGATCACTTGGGTTGTTCACTTATGCCCTCATGTGATGATATATTAGCAGACTCATCAGCTATGAACATACATCCTGTTTGGATCATGGCACAGGTGCCTCCTTGCAGGGCAGTAATAATGACCAAGACTATTCTATTTTGGAGGACGGTTTTTCTCATTAAAGATATTTTAGTGTTCAGTAAAGACAGGCTTTGTTGGCTATCATTTAAGTCTTGTTGGGTGAATTTAGTAAGGGCTATAATGTCCTCCAGGCCAACAGAGGGAAAAAAGATGGCAGCCAAATGATCGTACCACTGGAAAATAGAATGTGCCAATCTGGCCTTGCGGAGAGGGAAGTTGGCAGCTTTAGTAACTTAACTTGGTTGTGGATATTATACCTGTTGTTGGTTGGGGTGGGGGATGCAGTACTGTCGGGCATGAGGAGATGGACTAGGGGTGAGGTAGGCCAGACTAGGACCTCCATATTCTCCCCTTTTTCAACTGCATGTGTATAGTGTGTTTCGGCAGGTCCAGCTTGCAGCAGAACAAAGGGATCCCAGTGGAAATTGAGTAGTTCCCCTTCACCCAGGGGTGTGAAATAACTCACCATTCCCACTGGGACATCCCATTGCAAATTCCAGTAGACAATGCCTTTCCCAAGCATGATGGGACTTGGTATTCTCAGCAGCATAGCACTTTGATTGAAGGTAGAGTTGGGGCAATGGCTTTCCACAACTTCCATACTTTTACAATATTGGATGTCTTGCAGGGATCCCCAGTCTGGCGTATGCCTTACAGTTCAAATGTTAAAGCCTGAGATAGTATATACTTTATTCCCCTTGGCCGAGGTGGTTTTACTTGTTAGCAGTTTAATCTGCTGCTTTACTATTCCATTTTTTCTTTCTATCAACCCTGTTGCTTGCCAGTTCTAGGGGAGCTGGAACTTCTAATGTCATGTTCTTTTGCCCAGGCTTACATATCATGACCTTTGATATATAACCCCGATCACTGTCTATTCAATGAGGGTATCTCTACATGGTACTCAGCTTCTCTAATCTTCTAATGGTGGCAGCCTGGCTTGCACAGTAACAGGGAAAAGCTTGGGTTAGGCCAGATATAATGTCCGTAGGTATACATATTTGGAACTCCTCATTCAGAGGGAGGGGACCAATCTCATCAATTTGTCAGTCCCTCACCAGTTGGGAAGTCTGATAGGTAGTCTCAGACTCCTTTGGTTTTGGGTATGGTTTAGAACTCACAGGACATGTTATTACTGCATTAACCAAGTCACTGTATTTCAAGGGCAATTCAGCGACCTTGGCTATAGACCATCCTTCATGGATGTTCTGGTAGCTGCTCTTTCTGTGCACCCAATCTGCTGTACCTATTAAAGCGTTGGTTGCTAGGGTTTGTACTCAATCAGTTTTCTGATTGCCAGTGGGTGTCAGCACCTTATGAGCCAGGACATGGAAAATAGTGAGGACTGCATCAGGCTCTTACAGGTGAACCCAAATATCTTTCCACATTTCTTGATCCCACGAGGGCTTATCATCCACCCCTAGGATTCTCATTGTCTAAGACACAAGGTTAATTCCTTTAGAGCAGCCCAACTGTCTTGCAAAGAGTTAATGGCCAGGGTTCATGAGTGACCACCAGCCAAACCACCCTGAGTTTAGCCCACTTGCTGCTGTGGTTCATTCCTGTGTCCATCCAGATAGTGTCGGTGTTGGGCTGAATGGCAATTTCAGTCCATGTGGGCAGGTTGCTCTGACTAGACCCACCTGTATACCAGGCATCAGCGAGAATTTCCTTACTGACTATCTACGGGCCACAGGGACCACTACAGGAATAGGGCCTGGGACATTTGGAGGATGTATGTAATCTACAAGGGCCAGTTGAACCCATACTTCTGGAGGACAGGGTGTTCCTCTGCTGCAAATAGGCAAGTCACTTAGTCATATGGGAGCTGGAGCCATGGAAGGATGTATCAGTGGAACATATTCTCAACCTATCCCTAGATAGGAAGGGAAGTGTTTACCATGGTGTGCAGTTCCTTCATCAGATGCTCTACCTGAAGGAGCATTGTGTACCCTGCCAGGAGCTGTTGTTCTGTGGGGATATATCAGGTGTCTGCCCCTTCCAAAGTCTCTCCTTCTGTTGTCTCTGCTGCAATGCCCAATCCATTCCTTCCGAAGTCACAATTACATTTAACTTAAATGGTGGCCTTTCCTGGGAGATGCCCAGAGCTTTAATCTTCTTCACTAGAATTTTTGCCTTCACAAAGGAGGCTTGCTGCCCCAGTCTCACACATACCCTTTATTTACCAGAAGGTATAAGGGAGAGAGAGACACTGTGCCAGGTGAGGAATAGAAGTCCTTCAAAACCCCCAAATCCCTACAAAGGTTTGTACCTCTTTCACATTCTTAAGGGTTAGATAGGCTTGCATCTTATCAATCACAACTTCTGGAACAACGCAAGCCTTACCCGAACAAACAATTCCAAAACTTTATGGTGGTACAGAGTGTCCTGCAGCAGAGGCAAGTCTTCACATATTAACACTATACCAGTGTAATGGGCCCGTTTTACTGATGTGGGGAAGGAGAACACGGACAGATCTCGGGCTACCATCCCATAACATATTGTGGGGCTGTACAGGTAGCCTTGGAGAAACAGTCAAAAGGTCTATTGATGCCCCTCCCACATGAAAGCAAATTGACCATGTGACTCACAGAGTCTAGAGGTATACTGAAAAAAGCATTTGCTAAGTCCAGTACAGAATGGTACATTCCTAAGACTCTGGCCAAGGTACCTAAGATGGTGATAATATTGGGCACAACTGTGTGGTTGGGACACTACTATTTTTTAATTTTCAGTCCTCCACCATGAGCCGTTTGGCTTTTTTTACTGGCCATACTGGGCTGTAGAAAGCATTATGGGCAGACTGTACAATATCCACCAGGTGCAGTTCTTGGATAGTTTCTCTTATTTCTTTATACCCCCAGGTAATTTATATCATTTGGCAGTAACCACTCTTTAGTGTTTCCCCTCAGCACTGATCTGATTATTCTAACTTGGAGGCGAAATTCACCAAAAGAGGTTTGCAGAGTTTGACCTTGTAGGATTTCAATGTCTAATATGTACTCTAGTATTGGAGAGATAAAAACCTCATATTCTCATGGGAGAGAACAACAATTTGCAGTGCCAAAGGGACCGTAACAGGTTGCCCTCCATAACCATCAATGGTACTGAGAGGGGCAGAAACCTCCTGAGGGTGACCGTGTATTAGAGTACATTCAGCTCCAGTGTTAACCTGAGCAGTTACCTGTTGTTTATTTCTGTAGGAACAGTGAATAGTGAGTGAGCTTAATATGAAGCCTCTGAATGCCTCTAACAGTCCTCACTTAGAGGAAATCTTGACCTTCACCCTATACTCTAGGCATGGGAGGCACCCACCCTGAATAGGACTTTATCACTGAGTCCTCTTCTAGAGCAGGTGGGGTCATCAAGCACAGTAGAGGCAGGTGAATTAGGTCTGAACTGTTGTCCAGATTTTAAGATTTTATAGGCTGTCAAACAGAGCATCAAGTTACCAGTCTATCCTTTTTTGTGGGATCCTGGCAGCAATGAGGTCAAACCACATTAGCTTCTGGCTTACTTTTACTGGACCCTTTACAGTTGATTGGGACAGCATTTTTTCTTCTGGAGTTCCCTGTCTGTTTCTGGTTTTTCCCACAGACTGTATTTATTCCCGGGCTTTGTCAGTTTCTCCTAGGTCAGCAATGGATTGCGCAACACCATAAATGCCTTGTCTCTTGACTGGGCACAGTATAGATATCAATGCCCCATACCAGGTGCTGGGGGTGAACTGGAGTATCTAGGCTTTCTTTCCTGCAGTGAATGTGGTTCAGTGAAGGCCTTCGGACACAGGGGTATAAATGGCCTGTCTCATTCCCAACTCCCTAAGGATTTGTTGTACCTCATCTATAGATTTCCAGGGTCCCACATACCCAGGGAGATCCCCCTTATTTGTCCAAGGCTCCTTGAAGGCTACAGTAACCCAGTCTATAGCGGAGTGAATACCTTGAACCCTCTGAATACCAGGCAGACACTGCTGGAGGGCACGATGTGGTGATGTTGTTCATTTTTTCTTCCTCCTGCCCAGTCAGAAAAATGCCATCACTCCCCGCTTCCACACTCTATCCCATATTGGCACTATCCACGCCTGGACACTTTCCTTGGACTTTGCTGGAACTTGGCAGCTATATCAGTAAGCTCATTGGGAGTGTATTCTCTCATCAGGAATGTTTCCTGACTCGGAGGCTGCCCCACTGGCTGAGGTCGCTGTTACTATACTTTTGCTTTCCTGTGTATTAGGTGTCTGATGTCAAGGGGCGTTTCATCTGTGTCACTGTCAATCACCACAACGTTCTCCTCTTTCTCCTTCTCACTTTCCCAGGGATTTCACCTTTTACTATCCTAATCAGGCTTTGTCACAAGCACTCAAATGTTAATCCAGGGCAGCTTGTGTCCTCCTATCTTTGCAAAACATCATGCTGAGGCCTCCAATGTATCATTCAGCTCTCCTACCTGGTCTGCCAGCCCCAAATCTAGCAGAGCAGTGGACACCCACACATCCTTCTCTAACCTCAGTTCTTCTTCCAATTTTCTAACTGAAGCTTCAGCCTCTAGTTGGGCATCAGTGACCAGTTGACCTGCCCAGAGTAGAGACCAGCCCACTGCAGCAGCCATTCATTTCCCTTCTTTGTCCCAGTGAACTACACACAATTCCTCAAACAAACACATTAGGCCAGCTGGCATTCTGGGGGTGTCCCCATGCACAAGCATTTAACATAGAGATTACCCCTCCCTACCTAGAGCTGTATGGCTAACTTGGAATTTCCCCTGTGGATACCTCTTTTTCAAGGCTCATTGCTTTAGTCTCCTGGCTGGCTAGCCAACTCTTGGTTCACAAACTGGCCCCTGTACATGGAGGGAAAGAAAAGACTGAAAAAGAGGCAAACTACTTCATATTGGCAGGTAGCAGGTTTATAAGCAAAGGAATTTACAGAGGAGGCTTGTCTTGGGTGGCCATAGGGTGAGCAGATCTCTGCACCCACCAGTCAGAATCTTAAAAACTTTATATAGAGGCCTTAAGGGGGTTCAGTCACATACCATCCAGATGGTCTTAGCAAGACCTTGCTCTCTCAAGGCCGCATCCTCAAAAACGGCTCCCACTATGAGAAGGGTGGGCAGAATGTACGTTCCAAGGACAGGGGAGGGGGTAAGAAACATCTTAATATCTGGGTCCAGCTCATGGGTCAGGTGGCAGTCATGTCTCTTGATGACCTCTAACATTGTATTATCTCATTACTATTACTTACAGCATGGCTTTTGGGGGCATGACATCTGTGCAGGGCAAGACCAGGTCAAGAAAGAAACTCAACACACATTTCTTAGGCTTTGCATTTGGGGAAAGGGAAGCTCATGGAATTTCATTTATTTGCTTGCTTTTTCCGAGCAAATGAATTACAAGATCGGGATTTGAATCTAGAACTTCACATTATATAAGTCTAATGTTCTTTGTCCCTGCTCCAAATGTTTCTGGTTATTCTTTTTTTTTTAAATTAAAACTCCAAGAAACAGCTCAAAGAGTGATGTGCTATAATGAAGAAAATGGCCCTTGATTATGGAACCCAATTAGCTTTAAAAGGTATATTATTTTACCTCTTTGGATCAATTTTACTTCCCTTCTTATAACACTCTACCTGCCTCTGAAAAAATATCTCCTATAACATTTTATTTTTCTCCATGACCCTTATATATATTTTTTTAAAGGGACAGGCTCCATTTTCCTATGGAGTGTTTCAAAATACACAATTTAAAATTCAGACAGAAATGGTGACATTATATAAATACAACTGCTATAAGGAAAACTAACAAGTTTGAATAATAGAAGTTCCTCTGGGGAGTATATGTTTTGTAAGTGAAAGATCATATAATGCTATACTGAACATGACCAAAAACTTACCAAGAAGCCAATATTATACTCGACAACTACATGCAGAATATTTAGGTAAAGAAAGTTATAGTACAACTTCACAGTGTTTTCCAGTCTGGAAATTGGAGAGACATGGAGATAATGTGGAGCCTTATTTAGGGGATGAAGACCAAAGTGGACATGGAGATGTTGAATTTAGAGAAGACATTAAACCAGAGGGTTTGATAGTTTTCTCTAAATATTTAAGAGACTATCTCATAAAAATAGCTTTAATCATGATTTGGCATGTTTCCAAGGTATAGATATTGAAACGAAGGGTAAAAAGTTACAGAGATAGACTTTGGTTCTAAAAAGAATGAACATTTTATTTTAAGAGTTAGAGATTCACAAAGAGGGAATGATCTGACCCATTAATATTGGAGGCACCAAAATATTAAGCCTCAAAGAATCTTTCCTGATAAGGTGGCATTGTTTTCTTAGGCTTATCATAAGAATACAATGACTTGAAACAGTGTTGAAGATCTCTTAATATTGTCTATTTAATACAGAAAAAACTAAATGAGCTCTAAAAGTGGAGGGTTTGTTGAAATTTCAACCTACTCTTTGTATTTCCATCTGAAGTTCCTGTATATTCTTAGATGATTCTGACAAAAAAATAATTAAAAAAAATCTAAAACTGCCATTGACATGTCAACTTAAAATGACACCGTTAGTAGAATTTATGTCTTTATCAGCACTCCAACACCCTTCTTTCCTCTCCTTCCTGTAGGTGCCAAAAATCATTACAAGGCAATTATGGTGCTAAGTACTAAAACAGAATGGTAGAAATGAGATAAAATGTAAATGAAGAAAGATGACTCAAACAGTAAGGTATAATCTAAATGACCTACTGACAGGCTTGTAAAAACATATATCAAGAGCTCCATAACCCTGCTGCTTTGAACTTTTTCATTTTAAAATTTATTTTGTTTTCTTAAACATTGCCAGCACCCCAAAGACAAATTCCTAGAAACAATATGCTATGGCTACAGATTTTTGCCTCTGTAGAATATGAACAAATTCAATGAGTGGCCATTGAAGATATAAACTGTGGTCTTTCTTTTTAGCTGTACAGAAACAAAAATTTTAAATTATTTTTCTGTATTTTAATATGTGAGGTATTTCACTCTCCAGCAAACCAAAAAGTCAGTCTATCTATGGATTTTGCCAGCACAACTCTAAGCAGCAAGATGTGACAGGTAATAACCACTGTTTTTTAAATCATGTGAAAATAGTAAGTAAATATAGTAAGAATATAGTAAATAAGTTACTATATGCCTATTACAGAAGCCATCTTCATTTATATTAATGATCTGTTATATCTGAAATCTGTGTATATTAGAATGGATAAGGTTAAAGCTTTAGCAATAAATTAGTAAAATAATATAATCTGGGGTTAAAACAAAGGATGGAATGAAGGTCCTAACTGTGTTGCTCATTCACAAGCATTACCTGTCATTTCACTGCTTACCATACAAAATGAAATGATACATATATATATTTAATAAAGAACTTAGTGAAGACATATGTTAAAATTAAGTATTGGTGTTTCCTTTCAAGTCAGATATAATTCACCCCCATCATATAGCAGACCAGTGAATTGTAGAATTCCTCTAGCAGGAATATGAGGAATAGCATAATTTCTGAAAGATAAAATTCTGAAATATTTACACATCTCACATCACAGTGATCTGGAATCTAAATAGAAGAGTTAAGGAGTAATTATACTTTCTATACATGTCCCCAAGCAATAATATACATGAAAACAATTATAATTTCATTTTCCTACAACCAGAAATAATACCTATCAATTGGAATATCAACCTATGCACAATGAAAGTGATTCTCTGAACTTGAGTTCAGAATACCTTATCCAGTGTTCCTTGAATACAAGAAAGTGTACCAAAAAGGCTCCAAAGTATATGTGAAATAAACTTATTATATATTATTAAGTATATAAATTAAATATATATTACTTTTCAAAAAATATATTTCAATTAACTATTTTTTTTCAAATTTTGATATTAAAGAGTGTTTTAGTCCAAAGGAGTATAGATGGAGTATTTGTATATATAGGCAAGAAATGAACTAATATGATGCATTTCTTGGACAAATGGACCCAAATAAGGAAGAGATTTTGCTTAGTTCAGAGTGTTTAAGTTTTGTTGTATTAAAATAGATAGATAGATAGATAGATAGATAGATAGATAGTACATAGATAGATGGATATAAAATATATTTTAGACACATTAAGGGAGGTAAAGCAAGCAAAGTACAGAAAAGTACTCTAGATTTCCTTGTTCAGAAAACTATATATGTATATATTTATACTCACATAAAAATTTTGCACTAATACAAAGAGACTATTATATGTTACAATGAAGATCTGTAGAGTAGGTATGAGAAAGAAGAGATTTAATTTTATTTCCTCCTGTGTTTGAATTATGTTGTGGCTATGCATCATTTTTATTATGGCAAATGAAGAATCATAATAGTTGCTAAGTTATGCTTTCTAGGATAATTCCTCATTAATATAAATTAAATGAAATTTATTTTGTCATAATTGTAGACAATTTTTTTATCATTTTGGCCTATAGTAAAATGAAACAAAACGAAGACAAGAAACTCTGATTATTAATTAACATTTTTATTTGTTTATTATCCTGGATCATAACAAGATGTAATAGGTGTAATATATCTTTTTCAATGAAGTGTCTCACCAGTATATATTTGCAGACAACAGAGCTGGCTATTTTCTGGAATCTGACATAAATTTGGTTTTGTTCCAATCAAAAAGTCTTGTTTTAAAGTATATTACAAAGGTTGTCATTGTTGTTTCTGTTCTTATATTACAAGCAAAAGAAACCACATATACTTAAAGATACTTAAGTGAGAACATTTGATATATACTTCAGAAATGGTCTAGTTTGTTGTTAACTTGGAACAGAAAATAAACAATGATTTTATGATTTGGATAAATGATATCAATTACTTCAAAATACCTGACATTTCTTCTAAAATTTAAAGTTGCTTATAAATTAATCAGTAGAAATGGCACTTCCTTTTTACCTGCTGGCAAAATTGTAGAAGAATTCCAAAATTGTGAATATATTTTTAAAACTGAAAATGTTAAATTATGCTGTAAGCACACATTTTTAGCTTGCTTCTAAATTTCATGAAATATTCCTGTGAAGTCCTTATAATTGTAAACTTTCATTTTGATGATTTCATTCTGGATCAGTATTTTTACTTCCTGGCAAAGAAAAAAAATCTGTTTGCTTTCTGACTCTTTGTAATATTTCTGCTAAGTGTAGTGAGGAAAAAAAATTTTTAATTTAAATTCTTTTTAATTTCATTACTGAATACCCTTTAGGGAAAACATTTTTTCTGTCAAGATAATTAATAATCTTAAAGGGTCTTTTCAATATGCATTTGCCTGCAAGAAAATATATAACACAGAGACTTGGGAAAACAGAAATCATATATTTCTAAATGTGATATGATCCATGTACCTACTGGGAATGTGACAACGTTAATATCCAATATTAAGCATAAAAGCTACATATTCTTTTTGCAAAGTCAGTTGCTGAGATAATAACCTATTAATATCAAAAATAAATAAAACATTTTGCCTCTATTTGCTTACCTGGTTTTTTCTAATTTGTTTTCAGAATTGTAGCAAGATACTTCCTGACACAAAGATTTTACTTCGTGAGCCCCTTCTCTTATATCTTCTCTCACACCTACATTTACAAAATGTATATTGACTATCCTCTGTAATTAATTACTTTTTACCTCTGTTGGAAAACATAGTGTTTGTGGAACGGGAGCCAAACATTGCTAAATAAAATGCATATTGTGGAAAGTGCAAGCACTAAGCATATATTATCATTTTTATTTACAGCCAATAGCACAAGGTGGGTGGCAGTATTTTTTCAATTTTATTTTTTGTTTTGTTATGTTTTTTGACTCAAGTGGAGGAATGTCTTTGCTGACTGGGGGTTGGGTATTAATTGTGAACGTTTTATTTTTAGCTGATTAAAATAGTCACAGATGTCAAAGGGTAGTTGAATGGGTGATGGCTGATGAGATGGGGAAGAGAATGGCCAAGCAAGACCTTGATACAAAGACATCTGAGAAAACATGGAAGCAATTTAATCATAAAACATGATTTAATGTTAGGTAGAAAGCAACATTTTAATGAAAATATAAGGCTAATATTAGAATAAAACTGAGTTGTCATGTGTAAAACTTTCTCTATAGCTATTGTATTTGAATAAATTTGTTGAGAATTAGTGTGACATGATAGAGGAAAAAAACACTAAAATGTTAATATAACTGAATTTGAATCTTGATTTTGCCACTTAGGAAGTAGTAATTGAATTTATCTGAACTCTACATAATCTGCTATTCCTCTTCACACATTAAATGTGTATACTAAACATTCTTCAGGTATGTTCTAATAATTAAATGAGAATAAAAATATAACGTTCAAATAGGTGAGTTGGTCCATAGAAAGTGCTCCCTATCATTATTGTTCTTAATAATTTATATTTTAATAAAATTAAAATATAAATTACTAGCATAATTACTTTGTTATAGAAGGGAACTCTCCTTCAATATGTAAACACTGTGTCTATGGATAACCTTTAAGTTCTAGCCATACAGTCATGACTAAAAGGTGGATGTAGGAAAAAAAATAACATGACCTTTATTGCTGTACTTGTAAAATTAAAGTTCTCTGAAGCCAAACTTTATAGTCCATTAATTTCATGTCTTTCCAAAGACAATTGCAGAATGCCTGCAAGTTCAATGGCCAACTACATACTTAAATGCAATGCCTTTTGTACTTAATAAGAATTCAGAAATATTCTAACCAGTGACTTAAACAATGGGCACTGTTATATTGCTTTGGTTAAAGTGGCTCAGAAATTATTGCCACTAAATGAAATTTTTTGTTTGTTTCTGTTTATAATACTATTCAAGAATGTAGATTGCTACAATGCCATTGGGAAGCAGTAGAAATATTTTTATATTTTGTTATCATTCCTTGCTTCATTAAATTCTGTAACTTGCCTGAGAATTGCATGGCATTGATGGTAATGCTGCAGCAGATCCTAAAGTTGGAGCTGTGGTTGGAAGCTCTCAGCTAACTATACTTCTCACGGCTGAAAGTCAAATGAGGGCGATCTGAGCAGTACAGTTTTACTGCTGCCACAGGATTATCCCACATAGCGAATTATGACAGAGTATAGTGGTTAACTGTTGGATTTCTCACTTCTTCAACTAACTAGTAATCCTTGCACCTTAAGGCAGGAGTAAATAAAACCACCTCTTTGAGCATTACACTGCATTAACATACACTAATTAAATTTTATAATGATATTTGAAAAACCAAAAGTTATTAATTTATATCCCCTATACTCCATTAATGAATATTAACTCCCTTTTTGGAAAAGGTTTTACCACATCCCAACCTGATAACACCAGCATCAAAGTTTATCGACCAGTTGACAAAAATTTGTAGAATAAGTTAGTATCTAAAAGACTATGTTTAAAAAACTTGTTTAAATTATATTCAAAATAGGCTATTCTATGTGAAAGATACATACTGTTTATCAGAACATTTTATTGTTAATATTTATATTCCTCAGTGCAAAGAAGTTATTTGATACTTAGGAAAAAATTAGTGAATGTTTGCTGAAATAGGAACTGACTTATTAACTGATTTCTTGTAAGTCAATATCTAAAGTCATTAATTTTTAGGTTATTCCAGAACTAAAGAACATGTATAAGTTAAAGCAGTTTTCAAATAGAATGTAGAATCACTGGAATACACATTATGTGGTTCAAAATTTTATTAAAATGTATGACAAGTTATATTCTAAATTATCTGTCCACCTCATTATTTGTTCTATCTCCTCTTATGGTTATTTTTATTCTAAGCCTCTATTAGTGCCTTACATATGGCAATTAATGTTTGTTGAATACGTCAGTGCTGATGGGTAGAGTAAAACACAAGAATGCAAAGAGAAGACAAGCTCTTTCTCTTTGGACAAAGGGATTACTGGGACTTTTTCCTTATCTGAATGACACATGTTTTTCACTCTCTATATTTGCAAGACAGTTGAATATTCAGAGTTAAAATATGACTTTGGAGAAAATATCAGGACAAAAACCAAAATGAAATGGTATGAATTTTATAATTTTTAAGAATAAAAGAGAAAGTTTGCTCAAGAAGAGTATGACCTCCACTATTACTTAAAAAAAATTCATAGAAAATAAAACTTCCAATAATTAAGAAAAAGGTGAATTCCCAATACTTAATACAATATTTTGAGACTCCTTATATACTATTTTGTTGTCCTCTGGCTTAAGGGCACTTTTCATTGGTGACTTGAATATGTAACATATTTCTTGCATTAAGGATCTTACAATCTGAGGAGTAGATTTTATTATTTTATCTATTTATTATCTTCTGTAGTGGCAAAATCCTAGGCCCTAGGTTTATGCATCAGGTGTATGCTCTAACAGAAACTCTATGGCATGGAAACATTTCCCTCTGTCTAAAAGTTCCCTGCAGGTAATTGCAGCAGCAGAAGCAACCACCCTGGTTTACATTGACTTTCAATGATATTTCCGGCAGGCATGCAAGACTCTAAATGCAGTTTCTCTCATCTAAGAATATGAAAGTTACAGACATTTGTGTACTGATCTTTTTCTGCCACTGGGAAGATATTACTGACCTGTAACTAACAATCTTTCATAACGTTCTCCCATTGAGGACATCTAGACTCAGAGTGAAAATACACCATGGGACTTCCTTGATACACAATTTTCATTTTAAAGATGCCAAAATTGGAGCATATTGAGATGTTAAGTGTATCGGATAAAATTACATATAGAATCAATATTACAAATTAAAATTGAGTTCCAAAAGAATTAAAAATCAAACACAGCAATAAAATACATATAGCTACAATGAAACTTGTAGCTCATACATTTGAGCAGTTTCAAGTTCTTTATCTGTTTCCTATTGCTGCTATAATTACCATAAACATGGTGACTTAAACAATACAAATGCATTCTCTTACACTTTGGAGTTCAGAAATCCTAAAGCAGTTTCACTGGCTAATGGCAAAGCTGTTTCCTTGTGGAAGCTCTGAGGGGAGAATTCTTTTATTTGCCTTTTCTGGCTTGTAGAGCTGCATTGCTTACATTCTTTGGCCTTCCATTTCCTCAGTCTTCAAAGTCACATCTTCAAATCTCTCTCTGCTTCTGTTTTCACATCTCCTTCTATCTCTGTGGACAATTGCTTCCCTCTTATAAGGATTCCTATGTTTCAGACCCACGCATATAATTCAGGATAGTGTCCTCATCTCAAAATCCTTAATTCATTAACAACCAAAATTATTTTTTGCCATATAAGGTAACATTCATAGCTTGTGTGGATTAGGACATAGACATCTTGGGTGAAGTGAAGGTCATTATTCAGCCTACCATAAGGTCTAAATATTGGAATTAAAGTGTTAATACTCAGTAAAATTATACTTATTTGGATTGTATAATGGAACATTATGATTGAAATTCTTTCTACTCAATAATATTTGAATTTCACTCATCTTGACTTTTACTTATTAGTTGTTTATTTTAATAATACCATTAATTATTATGAATAATATTAGTATTTCATTATACTGCATAAATTCAAGCCTTATTTTAAAAAAGTGTTTGAGACATTAAGTACTTACATTTAGATGACAGAGCAAAATTTTCTTTCTTAACCTGAAATCATGATATTAGAGGAAACAAATAACTATGTTAACTGTCATTGAACTAAACAAATCAATGTAAAAATTCTAAATGCATCAGTTATGAAAAAATGCATAAAATACAAGTGAACATGCCCCCTGATTTAGAAGAGTGTGTCACAAGTGATTTAGTAATTCCTTCATTTGAAGTCAGTCAAAGCCTGGTTATCAGAGAAACTAATATTTCAGAAAATCTGAGAAAAAAATTGATAAATATCAGTAAGCCTTGAAAAAATAAAACCAACTAGTAATACATAACGTTGGTATTGGATACAGAAGAATTGCATTTAAATCTTGGTTTTGTTGGTTAGTTTTGTTGAAGACTGACCTTATTAATGGACAGCTTTCCTAATAAGCAATTATTAAATTCTCTCAGATGTTAACATATGTTTCAGGAGTATGGCAGTATATTTACATGTCAGAAGTTTTATTTAATTCTATGATATTTCTAAATTGATTTGTTTAAATAAATTCAGCAAATGGAAAAAAAAAAAGATGTCCAAAAGTCAATTATTATTAAACATTCAAACAGTAAAATATGTGGAAAGAAGCCCGTAAATGTTAACTCTTCTAAGTTACATCTGGTGGGACAACTCGGGATAAAGGCTAGTAGGCTGGTCATCTAGGTTTATGAAGGGAACTGCTCTCCTCTGAAACAGGCAATACTTGCTTTATCCCACACGTTTGGAAGGTTGATTTTATTGTTTCTCTTGTTTACTAGTCATACAGCACTGTCTACTTTGAAGCTTGATATTCATAGATTGAACGTTGGATCCTATATATGAAAAAAAGTGTAAGGACTTACAATTTTATGTTCCATCAGAAAGAACCAACTAATTCCTCTGCTAAGCTGATGGAGTAAAGGAATGATGATCTTAACTGAATCATGGACTGAATTTTATCAAAAATCATTGCAGTTTTACTAAAACTGAATCTATCTTTGGTTCATTCCCACTTCTAGGGCAGACGCCAGTCTGGTGGATCTTCTCAGACCAGAGAGTCTGAGAATTTTCACTATATTTTTCTTTCTTGTTTATTAGTATTATTATTATTATAGAAGTACAGTTGACATACAGTATACAGTTTTGCCTAACTCTCTGTGTCTGTGTTTGTTTTAATGTATTAAGTATATAAGCTATGTCTCCCACTATTGAAAGAGAAGCCTTGTGTAGGAAGTGTATTGTGGGGCCCAGTGGCACAATGTCCCCTATGCACCAGAGCCATATGCCCCAGAGGTATCCCTTGTGTGGGCTGAGTGTGTCCCCCTGTTGTGGTTGGGCCATGACTGCTGCTGGCATGCTGGTGGGCAGAGCTGGCCCCCAGACCAGTTGCCTATCAGGCCCAGCTGCTACTGCTATGGGTGCACTCGTGCATAAGACTGATCCCCGGCCCATCCATCTTCAAGGCCTGGTTGCAACTGCTGTGGGTGTGCTGGTGGACAAGCCTGGCCCCCAGTCTGACTGTCTTCGAGGCCTGCTTGAGACTGCTGCAAGTGTGCTGAGAGATGGGGCTGACCCCCAGCCTGCTTGACTGAGGGGTCTGGCCCTGACTGCTGGCGGCTTGCTCACATGCAGGGCTGTCCTTCAGTGCAGCTGGCCATGAAACCCAGCTACGACTCTTGTGGGCACACTGGTATGCAGTGCTGGCCTCCCAGAGAGGGAGGTCGTATGAAGGGGTGTTGGGGCTGGCCAGGGTTGTCCACTGGTTGGGTTGGGGCGGGAGCCGCTTTGGAGGGTTGATGGTGCTGGGCTGGGCTCTCTGCCAGATAGGGAGGGATATGAACTGCTTTTGAAGGGTGCCAGTACTGACCAGGACTGTCCACCAAGGGGGGCAGTGCAGGAGTTGCTTTTGATCCCTGGACTGGCAGGAAGGGGAGGATGGGTCTTCAAGGGAGCACCAGAACTAGGTACATGGTGTTAGCTAGGTTGACGGAGAGTGACAGAAATGGTGCCCACTACTGTTGAGACAGCTAGATGAGAGTTAAAAAGCAAAAAAATGGCACCCACCAGCACTTCTGTCTCTGTCAAAAGTTCCACCAGATCCTTGTTCCTCCAGCATATGCCCTAAATTAGTCAATGAATCTCTCTCTTGTGCAACTCAAGTGCTTTTCGAGCTGCTGCTTTTGGGCTGGGACACAGAGCAAGTGAGTTTGTATGTGAGCCCTTCAAGATAGAAGTCTAGTTTTCCCAGAGTCCTCTGGCTTTCCCAGTCATATACCCCACTGGTTCTCAAAGTCAGACATTAAGGGGACTTGTCTTCTCAACTCAGGTCCCCTGGGCTGGGGGGTCCAACATGGGGCTCAGACCTCTTGCTCCTCAGGGTAGACCTCTGTGGTTGAGAAATCCCTTCCGCTTGTGGGTCACTGCTCTGGGGGTTTGACTTCTGAGTAGGCTGCATATCTGTTTCTTCTACCCATCTCAATGTGGCCTTTCTTTATATCCTTAGTTGTAGAAAATCTCTTCTGCCTGACTTCAGGTCATTCTCAGAGATAGTTGTTCTACATGCAGTATAATTGATATGTCTGTGGGAGGGGGTGAACTCAGGATCTCCCTACTCCACAATCTTGATCTGGAACTCTTTCTTTATGTTTCTCAAAGGTTTTTGGCATAGTTTTTTAGCTCACACCTTCATACAATTCCATATTTTGGCAAACATTTTGTAGTGAACACTTAGCTATGTGTCTGAAAACCTCATATCTCCAATTTTTTTTTCACTCAAGCTGAAGCATCCATGAAAAGTTCTGATGATTTATTTTCCCCAAGTAGAGGTATTCTGATAGAGGCCAAGCAGAGATGTTCAGGCTCTAGCTCTCCCCAGGTCACATGTTTCCTCAGAGTCATTGTATCAGTTACCACACTTTTTTTCTGCAAGTGGAGAAGATCAAACAACAGTAAACTAAACAATAGAGTATATATATTTATTTTAACACAAAAAAGTGGCTCCTGAATCAGTTAATTTATTGATCCAACAATATAACATCATCAAGGACCCACATTTCTTTATTATTCTACTCTTCTCTGCTCAAAATATCAACTGTTTTCTCACACCATTATAGTTACTTCAAGTATTATTCCCTTATATAGTTGTGTCCAAAGGCAAAAAGGAGTGAGAAAAATTTTTCAGCCTGCCAGCCGACCTCCCCTTATTTCATCTTAGTATGAAGATTATATAATGTATCAGTTAGCCTTTGCTGTGATTTTTTTTAAATTTCCCAAAATTTATTTGCTCACAAATAAGTGGAATGGCAACTTGGGCTGGACTAAACCTGCATGATTCGTGTCTAACTCACTTTGTTGTAAGCAGAGCTTGCATCTCTAGTCAGCTGGTAGTTTATAGTCATATGCATATATGTGGTGATTGCCTGGTTCTCAGAAGGGTTGATGAAAGTCACTGGGCCACTTATCTCCAGCAGGTTATTATGGGATTTCACATAAAGGTGATCACTGGGTTGTTTCAAAAATAGCAAAAAAAGAAAAAAATGGCAAGGCCCAGCACACAGGTATGTTTCATGTGTCTGCTTGCCTCATGAATACTAATATACCATTTTCCTCAGCAAATTCCATAGCCAAGCCCAGATTCAAGAGATTCAGAGGTAGACACTTGAGGGAAGGTGCTGCAAAGTCAAATTACAAGAAAAGGTGTGCATACTGGGATGTAGCCATTTTTACAATCTACCATATTTAGCAAGTCTATGCCTAAACCAATTATGTCAAAGGTAATTAAATTACCATTATCGGCTTAGAAAAATATAAGGGTCTTTCTAATACTTGAACAGAGTTGGCATTATTTTACCAAAGAAAAAAGACTGGGAACTAGCAAAAGATTTGAGTTGGCAAAAGTGTCTACTCTACTCATCCTTCCCTGAACATGCAAGGGGTATGTGACCCAAGAAATCACTTAGAAACTCTTATTCAGAAATTTAGTCTTAGGCATGGAAACAAGCACTATAGTTGGATGTGAAAATTTTCTACGCTAACTTCTAAAAATATTGTCAATTCTTTCCTGCTACCTTGAGTCCACCTCTTCCTATTATACCAACGTCAGTTGCTTTCCCTAAGGAATCTTTCTGAGACATTTCTTAATCGAAATACTTTATCTTTATTTTTATCAGTAGCTATTAAATCTTAGAGCTCACACTCTTTTAATTGAACGTTTATCAAAAATCTGGAATATTTACAAATTCTCTTCTTCGAGGAGCACATAGACATGTATTTTACAGATAATATTCTAATTATTGGAAGTTTATGAAAGTTCCCTTGGTGTTAACAAGAAATAAATATATAAAAGGGCATGTATAGACTGCTGATGTTAATCTGTTAAATAACAAGAATCAAGATCAATTTAATTTTGTGCGCCAAGGTCGATAAGACAAAGCAAAATGTACTTTTTCTTTTTACCTATTTTACATAATATTCAAAACAGTGACTGGGGTTTCAGCTAAAATCATTACTATTGAAGCTGTATGCTCCTTAAAGCTGCACTGGCTTATTTATGAAAGACATCATGGTTTCAAAAATACTACTTCAGAAGACTATTTCAACCCTATTTACAGGACTACTACTCTGACTAGATAATTAAAATTTATACAATAATTAAAATGATCAGATTGGTTTTATTCTCTGATAGATTGTAATGAAGCTTTATGGTAGCTATAATTAACCTCTACTGATATTAATTATGCACAATCAGGGATCTTGAAATTGCTGAACATGCAGTTCTCTTAAACATGCATCAGGCAGCATGGCTTCAAGACCATACACAGCAGGATGTGCAGCCATAGTATATGAGGTGAGAAAAGAAATAGATAATTGCTAGAAGTGACATTAAGAGGTCATTCATTTCTTGTTTATTGTAATCTATTTCATTTGTTCCCCTGTTAGCTATATGAAAGTCATATGTGTTGTCACACAGTTTTCTCCAAACCAGTACTGGCTCTCAGTCGCTCAAGCTACCCTGACAACCTGTAAAAGGTGGATGACATTAGTCAGTTTTCTCTCTATCAGGCACACTTCTGTCCTCTCCAAGGTTAGTCAAAGCGATCCAGCAAGATTCTGCTCTGAATGAGAACATAATGGGGGCTAGACCTTTATGCAGTCATAATGTTTAAAATATCATAGCATATGTACATCTGTCTCATATCTCTTTCATTAGTCTCTTTGTTACATCTATTCCTAGAGTGCTTTCTTTTTGTGGTTCCAGTAATGTTCCTGAGTTTGTGTTCAGTCACATCAAGGACAGAACCGCAATAGGAGGTGTGGATGCATAATTCAACCTAGAACTTGCTTAAAGTATAACAGCACTATTATTTTAGGATTCACATAAGAGCCACAGTTACCCACTTACTTTTGAATATGAACACTAAAGTGTTTTGCTTGTATTCCTTCCCTATCCTCCTTCCTCACTACCTCTTATACTTATTTCACTCAACTCATTTAGCCACCACAGATGGGCTACAATCCACCACCTTCAGGAGTGGCACTAAGACCAGGAAACGTCAATAGGAAGTATGAGTATACAAACTTCACTGTGAAAAATTCAATTCAATTCAAAGTACCTTCAACCTTAACCATAACCCATCTAAAGGAAATTTAAAACTTCATCTTTTTTCAAAACTAGCAACAGGGCCTTAATTAGTTAACCAAATATTGGAGAATTTCCTAGTTATGAGTCAAGAATTCACATTTACTTCCTTAATTGATTCTTCCAGTAGCCTCTGTTGTATTCTTTCTATATTTCAGGGCCTGCAATTTTTTTCTTTCCTCAGACAGTTCTTGATACCAACCGTTAAGCCTGAAACTACGCAGAATCTTAGGAGCTACCCTATTAATATGACAGCCTGCTGCAGTATTATATGCACATATATGCATACACACATATATACATATACATGGATGCACCCATATATGAATATATACACATTCTTGTATATGGATACATATATATATATGTATGTATGAGATACGTGTATATATGTGTGTGTATATATATACACACAGAGTGTGTGAGTGTGTGTATCTCTATATATATTTATCTATATCCATATATATTAACAGGAACACCATACTCTGGATCAAAGAACAGACTTTATATTTATTCACAGAGCAATCTTCGCCGCATTGGTTTCCCTTGCCCAAATTCTCCACAGGGCAATGTACTGAGAGCAGAATGTCCCCTGTGCATGTAGGGTTGCATCAGAAGAGAGGGATCCTGGATTTATGAAACCTGGAGCTTCTATAGGCAGTTGGGACATCTGACAATTCTCCCTCTGGGAATAGAGGGAGGGAGACCTTTGCTCTGGAATATAAATAAATCCCCTGGGGCTGAGAGGTGGGAAGAAGTTCTCTAGCTCTTTTTCACTAGCCTGAAATGTAAACAATTGACTCAGGATTCATCATCCTTAAAAAGTAAGCAAATGGATCAGCGTAGAAGATACTTTGCATTCCTTTTAAACCCAGTACCAGTGTTCTTTGCTCTGAAAGCTCTGACCTTGCAGAAACAAACAGGTACTCATGGAGCATTTTTTCCCCAACATAAACATGGGGTGCTTCCACTGATATTTAGTAATATGGAATCTAAACTTCAAGACACCACTCCCTTATTCCAAACTATTTCCCTTAAATTAACAACATTCTCTTCCCTCCTATTATCCTGGGTACCTAGCATAATTTTTTCAATAATCTTAAATGATTCAGAAAAGATAACAGTCAACATCTCACAATAATTCAACATTGGAGACTACAAATATGAGGACATAACTAAATTAACAGCTCAATAATTTGTGGTGCCATAGGCCCCTTAGTTTAACCTTGCCTGATCTCAGTTTCTGTTTTTACCCACTGGTTTTTATTACTTAGGAATATAATTTTTGCATTACACAATACACAAAAGTTCTTATATGGAGATCCTTAAGTGTTTGTCTAAGTGTTTAAACCATATTCTGTCATTAAGGGAGACCATCAAAATTTTTTGAGCAAGGACTTCCCTGGTGGCGCAGTGGTTGAGAGTCTGCCTGCCGATGCAGGGGACACGCGTTCGTGCCCCGGTCCGGGAGGATCCCACATGCCGCGGAGCGGCTGGGCCCTTGAGCCATAGCCGCTGAGCCTGCGCATCCGGAGCCTGTGCTCCGCAGCGGGAGAGGCCACAACAGTGAGAGGCCCGCGTACCGCAAAAAAAAAAAAAATTTGAGCAAGAGTGTGTCCACAGTGATAATTTATGCTGATTATTTCAGTAGCAATTGGTTCGAAATATTAATGTAGAGAAACAGGAGACTGGGAAAATACAGTAGAGATTATTGCAATAATCCAGGTATGAGATGATACATTTATGAGCCAGAGTAGCAATGAAGGTAATAAAAAGGAGGTATTTAAAGCAGGAGACAGTTGAAGGGAAGAGTTGATGCCTGAGTTTGGAAGTGTGGGTATAACGAAAAATTGAAATCACCAATACTTAAGTGGTGGGAAAATTTTTTTTAAAACCTTTAAGTATAATTAAGGTCAAAGAGAATGTTAGATTAGGTGGGAATAGAAAACTCATTAGGAAATGTTATGTCTGAATTGATAGACGAGTCAAGGAGAAAGGTACAATACACTATAGAGTGTCACTACCAGAACACTGGGCTGCATTGATCATGGGTATGGCAAATGCAATTAGGTTTATATTCTTTCCATTAGAACAGCTAGTTTATCCCTGGTCTTATTCATTTAATGATGCTATTTTTCTGGTGGTAACTTAGTCTCATAGACAAGTATGACAAGCTTTTCTTATGAAGTCATGCATTTCTAGCTGTGTCATTATTTTTAGGAACGTTAACTGTTATAGGTGGCATCAAAACTTCACAGCCACTTGTCTTCTGCAATCTTTGTAATATGTTTTGAGTGTGTGTTCCAGAGTATATCTTTTTGTCTTAAAAACTAAATTCCACACAGCTCAACCTCATATCATTAGGGATATTATATACGGGCACTTGCTACCTCTGTGAATTAGTTGTATATTCAAGTTAAGTGAATCAATATAATTGCAATTTTAATCATGTCTCTTTTCCTGTGCAATTTTAATGCATTTAATGGATGAATAGAAAATGTGCTTCCAATATTAATTAATGACCAATTGTTCCTCTTAAGTGTTATTCCCCAAAATGCTTTCAGGAATCATTTGCTGTTCCTCTTTTCTGTAACACGTGGGTCATAATATGTAAACACAGACTCCTACAGTATTTACCTCCTTTAGGTGCCATTTCATGTGAATTATAGGCATTGAAACTTTAAAAAAAAATTAAGTTATCTAAGATTATACAGCTAATATTTTGTTATAATAATTCAAAAACAAAAATATCCAGAACCTTGAACTAATCTAATTTTATAATTTATTTTATAAAAAATAAAACAATTATACTCATGTTATTGCATAAGCCTGTCATTAGAACTCTCTTGCTACATTACAACTTAAGGTATGATACATACTGCATGTCATATCAGAAGCTGATAGCCGTGCTCAGGAAGCCAAGCCCTTAATTTCTTGTCTAGTGGCTGTATTTTGTTGAACAGACAAATGTAACAGAGATGAACACATACTAGTAAGTAGTAAGTTTAATTTTTCATATAAGGTAATATACAAATGGCTAAGCAGATAAAATCAACAAGCTGTCATATTTTTCAAGCTATAGACCACATAGACCAGGTAAAATGCCTATGACAAATGATTTAGCCTGGGAATGCACATATTCTGCCATAGAAGAAAGGAGTGAACACAAGAACTTCATGTGTCTGGATAAAATCATTAATATAGTTCTTTTAATGGTACGCTTTTTGTGATTTTTATTGTAGGTTTAAATATGCACTAGGAAAAATAAAAGGCTCTTAGAATAATACGCATTTTACTATGGCTAGTGTTGAGATACAACAATAATCCTCCCTGGCTCAGATTTAGAGAGACACTGATTTAAAGGAAGAGCATTTTAATGAGCAGTAGTCTGGATGTTGGAAATTTGCAAACAATAGAAACTGGATCATAATAATGAATAAATTCATAGTAGAATTAGTGCAAAATCAAATCCTATCAATTTATATCTTTGAGACAGAAAAGTAGTTTAATCAAGTTAAAGTGTATTTTTTAAGAATTTTTTACCCTATGTTTCAATTGTGTGCCCTTTTCTTTACAAATAATAAACTGAATGAGCTCAGAGAGAATTAAATACCAATATATTTGTAGGAATACCTACTACTTTTGAAATGCTTTATTTGTAGAAATGACTTTAGGGGACAAATATGAAAAATGCTGTGGAAGCAACCTTATGAGACGTCATTTGTTTTTCTGTAATCTGCCTTATTGTTTACCTTGTTAAGAAACTTGTTGAGCAGTTCTGCTGGATCTTCTGGCACATGACAGAAGCATCATCAGTCATTGCACAGGCTTTGGTCTGCAAACTCTTTTAGGAGATTCAGGAGGGATATGGATTTAAATTTTAAACTGGTTTCTGTCAGTGTGACAAATGAACACCAGAAAATTGTAAGACAATGGTAGAATGTTGAAATGCATGCCAAAAGTAATGGGCCAATCTTCAAGTAGAATCAACAAAAACAGCCTTAAAATGTCTCCAGGTTACACCATTACTATCCTTCTATGCCTGAGGCATGAGGACAGCATATAATTATTGAAGTTTCCAACCCTGTATTATATTCAGAGGTAATATAATTGATTACTCAGAGTAAATAAACCCATGGAAGTCTTTTTTAATCTTATTAATAATGCACTGATTCTTAGCATTTTCTTTTGAAGAGTCAAAATAAGAAAGAATAACTGATCAAAGTCTTAAAATAATGACATATAAAATTTTCTCCCAACTTATTTTTCCCGAATTCATTTTGTTGGCAAATTGAATGTTGCTTTATTCTTTTACGAGTTATATACAATGGTGATATTCCAAAGTGTGTTATCTTATGCAGATTTTTAAAACATGTTTCTGCCATAAAGAACTAGAAAAGACTACTATATTTTGATGAAGTGCATTTTAATAGATCTAAGGACGTGTAATAAAAATAATTGAAGCAGTGACTGGTCTGTTATCAGATGGAGCACAGTGAGGCCTGCCTCAGGATTTGGATTCCACACTTTAGAAGTCTACACTAGAAAAATGCTGGGCTTCAATCACTTCCAGTTTCCTGTAGTTTTTATTTGTTCCCCTGTAAAGTTGCTTAGCTGTTATCTAGTAATGGAATCAACTGGAAAGTAATTCAATGTTGATATTTTAAGACAAGTACCTTTAAGATGCTGCTGGAAGCGTCCATTTAAAAATATTAAAATTAATATTTTAATTTTATAACATGAGCATAATATCTATTTTATTTTATATATAATAAGTGATGAATTATATCAGATAGGGAAAAATACATGTTTGATTTTATTAACTCCTTTTAGTCATTAAGTTAATGAATACAGTAAACAAAAGTAAGTGTTCAAATTATGATAGCACAATTTAATATTTGGCTGAAAATACAGGATTGTTTATTTTTTATCTGTTACACAAAAATGTATTTCTTATCTGAATTCTTTCTAAGCTAGAAAATATACTTAATCAAAGAATATACTAAATTATTTGTCATCAAATATTTGAATGATATTAAATGCTATTTTATTGATATTGTACAGTATAATGAGCTTTAAGTTGCTCCAGAATTTATCATTATGTTTATGTTATTGATATTCTTGAACATGCCAAAATGAAAACTACTGTAATCAACAATAACGTAGGCCAGTGAACTAATTTTTACTGTCACATCTGTAGTCAGTTCAATTCTTTATGACCCACAGGTCAACCTGATCCTTTGGGTAGTCTGATGGAATATCAGACTACCCCATCATAATCATAATCATTATAGTAGCTATAGTAGCTATAGAATATATTTATGTATTGCTAAAATAGCATAAGGGCTACAAAATATATCACTGGTCAATTTCATAGAAGAATATGGATAATGGTGAATAGCCAGGATGAACTTTATTTGAAAACATGCACATACTACAGAAATCTGTGTTAGCAGAGCTATGTGTTGATACACTGAAGTAATTACATTTGAAATATGTTGCTTACTTTTTCTTTAGAGTATGTAAACGTATGTAAATGTGAAATATAAACACATGAAAAAATAAGGGGAAAAGGTTTGGGCAATGAACAAAGTCAAATATTAAGGACACTGGAATACAATAATATAACACAGGCCTAAAAATTGTCACCAGAAATATAGGCTCAAGTAAGACAAATAAATAAAGGTAATCAAGTGAAATGAAATATACTTTAGTTTTCCTTCAATAACGAGGTTCTGAGCAGATTTATAGCACTTACTCTACAAGCTTGTTTAGCAAGTATTCATTAAAATGAAACATAATGATTATAGTTGTTGTAATTTTATAGAGTTGCTCTTCTTTCTAAATACTGTGGACTTGACTTTTTTTGAAAAGTCAGGACTTAAAGGCAAAATTTCTCTAGACATCAAATATTTAAGGCAAAATTATCCTTGGAACTCTTTAGTCTAAAAATCAATGTATAAATCACCTAATGCCAAATTATCCCTCAAACTTTCTTAGAAAGTCACCAGTTGAAGATCTACATACTTTTTCTCATACACTTGGCTGTAACTCACCAAAGTTTTCTCCTAACATTGGAAGAGATAACTCTTTTCTTTTGTTTTGCAACAGATGAAGTAGTTGACTTACATTGGGGGGCTCTATATTGAATACAAATTTTCCTTCAATACTAGAATCACATTCAGCATTAGGACATACCTATCCAATTCTGGGCCAAGGAGTTCTGAGCCGAAGGGAACAAGCACATCTAATTTCAAGCTCCCTTTTGGGTATAAACTCAGTGAGTGGATTGAGCATAAGAATTGTTCTAAGTCCCTGTATATACAGTCAAGAATACTATATACCATTCATTGAAAGTACATATTATGTGCTCTCACAACATAATTCTTACAGTATTTTGTCCTTGCTTAGGTTTCCTTGATTTCTCAAAAAAAAGGGTTAGGAAAATTATTTTACTCTTTTCACCCTTACAAAAATATAGATGTGTATTTCTTGCCTAAATTGACCCTAATGATTACTTTGAATGAGATCAAGAGAGAGTGCTTGTTTCTGTATCTTATATTCTAATTAATCATGACATAATAAATAAAGTGTTGAAAAAATAAGGAAGTTTTTCAAGGGGATTATAGTTTTAGTTAAGTGAATAGAGATGTGTAAAAATAATTTTATTTTTGTTTGGGACAATGCAGTTTATTTTCAAGATGTCAGATGGATTTGTATGGATTTATTTGAAATATTTCCTAGGCTATATCACTGGTTATGATTCCTTCTGTTTTCTACTAGAGTCATTTACAATAGAATTTTCTATTTGCTTTGCACTTATGAGTATTAAAAAAATTCATCTTTTACAAACCTGGGCTATTTTATATCTTCTTTCATGAAAAATAAGACATATGTAACAGATATACATGTAAAATTCCATCACGTTTCAATTAAAGACTACAGAAAAATTGATGAATAGTAGGGAGACACATGGGAGGTTTGAAACATTTTAAATGCTGATATCAATTTTTCTCTGGCATTTCACAGAGTGTGATCCTGATAATATTCTTTCTTGACAAGGGCGTTGGCTTGCGAACCGTGACTCTTCCGCCTTGCTTCTCCTGGTAAGCCTCCAGCAATGCTGCTGTGGAGGGATTTTTGTGTGGTGTTGAAGAGGGAGGGCTTTGCAATGGGGATAAGGGTGAAAACTACTTTGGATAGAGGGGTCAACATAAACTGAGACCTGGTGGATGAGAAGAAGGTAAATATGAGAAGAACTGGGGAGAAAGCATTCTGGTCTGAGGAACCAGGGCAAGAGAAGGGTTAGGCTCTGTGAAGAACATAAAAACCAAAGTGACTAGAAAATAGCAACTAAGAGGGCAACAAAAAGAGACCAGTTGAAAATATATGCAGGGTTTTGAAAGTTCTAGTCTACTAGGAGTAGTAGTTTGGGTTTCATTTTAAAGACTAATTCCCTGAAGACTGTCCTCATTTATAAATTGAGGATAAAGCTATTACATATTTCATAAGGTTGTTCTATTAGTAGCTAATAGTTACATAATACAATGTGCCAGACACTGTTTAAAAGTGTTTAATATTCAAGACTCCTTTTGATATGGATATTATCATCATCCCCACTTTAAAGATGAAAATATTGAGGCAGAGAAAATGCACTTTGGACATGCATGCACTTCTTAAATGTCAGAACCAGGATTTAAACTGAGGCCGTCCACCTTCAGCAGCTGAGCTCTTAAATGTAATAGACTGTTATCAGAACTAAATGAGATTATATATATGATGAAGGAACTTCACCACTCTGATACTTTTTGTCTAGGCTGCTCTAAAATCAAGAGTCCTCCTTCCAAGTCTTAAACATTTTGAATCCTGTATAATAATCTTTTACAAACTTGTTTCAAATGGTGTATGCCCTTGTTTCACTTTCTCAGCCTCTATAATTTCTAACACCTCAGAGTTGAACCCATGGTTACCTTCCCCCAATCTCAACATCCAACCCCTCTTCTCGCTCATTCCAATATAAAGTAAAACAAAACAAATAACAGAAATGTATAAATAACCTCAATTTCCTAGCTGTTGGTACTAAAATTCTGCCCTCCCTACCTACAATAGAGTATTTCATTTCATGTTCTAAGAGTGTTTAATTTCTATGACTGGATTTTCTGACCAGTCTGATTTATCACCCAACACAATTTGCTTACAGAAAGTGTTATCATTAGAGTTTATAGAAAGTTAAAGACATGTATCAAGTGACTTTGACAATGAAGTAGTAAGTTCATCACAAGTTAGGAAATGTAAAGATGCTTACATCTCCTTTAAATATTTGAAGGAATTATTTGTAGTGTTAAGCATTCATTTAAAAGAGACAAACAAACTTGAACCGTACTCTTCGAATCATTATAAAAATGCAATTGTTTAAAATGTTTTTCCTTTATATCTTTTTCTATGAAACAATCTCCTAGGCAAAGGAGAGGATGGGATTTTTTTTTTCTTGTTTCAGTTTTGTCCCTCTTAAGCTGTTTATTCCATTGTTTTTTAAGTGCCCAGGGGCACTTAGTAGAGTTGGGGCAGGAACTGCCGGGTTGAAGCTTGTCGCTGCACCATGAGTTCGGTCAGTTATACTGTGTCCAGCCCCACCCTCTTTCCCTGTGCTCATACTGTGACCCCATATGCCCAGGCTCCAGTTTGCTGCATCTTGGGTGTGTGCCCATTTGGGACATATTTATCCTAAAAAATTGCTTACCTAAAATTGAAAAAAGAAAACTTAACCTTGTTCAATAAACTATTCAAAGCTACTTGTCTATAATGATGACAACAATAATAGTATCAATAATAACAGTAATAATAAGTACCAATAGTAGTATTAAAAGTAGACGGAACAGAAGCAAGAGGCACAGACATAACACTCATAGTAGAAAAAACCTTCTTAATTTGAACAACTTCACCATGAGTTATTGCAAGCTCTTGGCAATCAGTGCTATTCTATTGCAGTAGAACTATCTTAAACATTTATAAACAAGCCCTGTCTTAGCATTAAGAAATATTGAGCACTAAAATAGGTTGCCTAACATCTATTGAAAGACAAGCAACCAAGAAATAAGTAAATTATTTTATAAGAAAAGCACACACAAAAGAAAATGGACAGAAAGTCTTCTTATTGTCTCTACTAATCTTTCAACTCTTTTTACTTAACCCTTTGAATGTATTGTACTGCACTCCAAAAATACATATTACTTAATCATTATAGTAATTATAACAATCAAAATTTGCTCTCTAAGATTATGACCTTCACTTCTCTTCTGTGTAACAAAATATTGTAATCACTGAATAATAATAATGCTTTAGAAATGGGAACTTCTTTTCAGTTTAAGGATATATTACTAGATAATTTCAATTTTATTTCCGTTGCATAGCCAATGTTTCTCCTTGCAATATTTGTAAGATATTTTTTAAATGTAAATAATCACAACAAAGTAGAATGGCAGTGTTTTTTTTAATTTTAGATTTTGTAGAGAAATCAAATAATTCAGGGATACAAATAAAATAAGGGATCTGTGTGAAAAGTTATATATGTATATATATATATAGCTATATATATGTATATATCATGCACAAAATTTGTTCAGTATCTACTAAACAGAATTCACAGTAGTTTATAGAATTTAAAAAATTCATAAGACCTATTAATGGAGCATGGGATCCTGAATAATTCAGATTTGACTTAACAGAATTTCTGTTTAGGCATGCTTATACATCTTATACTGTAAAAAACTTTTAAGACTACAATCAATTATCTTATTCAGTATTTCCCACTTTCATAAAATATGTTTAGCATTTATATACCTTGTTAAATATAGATTTATAATAATAATTAATTAAGGACTTATTGCACACATTTTTAAAACTTTAAAGTTCCTTGATGAAGCAAGTGCATTTTGATTCCTGTTATAGGCATTTTATACCATGATATTGACTTTGGTTGTGAGCCGTTCTCCTGGTAGAATTGATTTATGATACACTCCATTGCTATCCAGACAGTTTCCTCTGAAGTGACAAAGAAGTTCTGCTTCCATACCCATCTAATCAATGGAAAGCTAAGCAAGACCAGACAAAACAAAACCCTTTATACAAGGTGACTGGATACTAAATGTCATGTTGTGTATGTTATGTGAGAAAATAAATAGTAGACAATATATACTTTGTTAATTGACATTGTTTTGTACCTCCCAAAAGATCAATTTATACCTGGTACACAGACTATAAAAACTGTTGTTGCATTAAATTGTTTGTTAAAAAAAAGTAAACATCCATACATTTTATGTGAAAGTTAATACCTCAATTTATAATCTTTGTGCCTTTTTATTTGTGAGAATATAGATATTCAAACATTCAAGGAGCAAACAGTAATTGACTAAATGAGAGAAAACAAGTATTCAGGTAGGAAGATGACTTTCATAACATTATTTTGCCAAATTTAAGAAAACCATGAAATGTTCTTGAGGCTCCTTGTTTGATGGAAAATTGCTGATCCTTATTTAATCCTTGCAGATTAAATAAATCTATTATTTTTGAATCTATTATTTTACTTTACCTTCAAATTACATTTATATACACATGACTGCATTTGTTCTGAAGTATAATAAAAATTATAATGCATAGAACAGAATGCCAGAAGTATATTATATATTATCTTTATAGTCTTAAACACGAAATATTGTAGTGCATTGATGTTAGAACATAAAACCTATGGGGTGGGGACAAATAGATGACAAGGAGTGAAGGAAAGGTAGGGTGAGGACAGATTTTAATGGGTTTTGTATGCCATGATGACCCCTAAGGAAGACTGAATTAATTAAAAAGAAAATAAGTGATATATTTGTATTTTTAGAAATATGTTTGAGGGCAATGTGGAGAGGGAAGGGACTGGAAACAGGGTAGACACAGAGGAGACTATTCTTGTGGTGCAGAGAGTATTAGGAAAGTTTCTGGGATGGGCTGTGATATAGAGAATGAAGACGAAAACGCATATTTGTGGGGAATTTTGAATAGAATTTCTAAAACTTGATTACTGAGAGAACATAGATGGTAAAGTAGAAGAATGAGCTAAGAGTGTTTCTAAGACTTCTAGCTCAAGTATTTAAGTAGATTGAAATGCCATTGATTAGGATATGGACTGAAAGAGGAAGACCATCTGACAGATGGATAAAAGATTAAGATGTATTTAATCATAGATTTCTTGACTTCTGAATGAATGAAGGTTATCTCTGTAGAAATATCAAATAACCCTTCACCATGTCACCATTCCCATAGAGTATAAAATGATATCATTATGGCAGATTAATTACATTAGAACACTTCTATTATGGCAACAATCATTTTCATAGAGACAGACTTATGTTTTGGGTATAGAATTGCCATTTTTGCATATAGCTCTTTTGCCAGAACTATTACTCATAGATTTATAGAATACTGTATTCATCACCATGGTATGCCACATAAAACTGATTACCAGAAGAGTTATGGCAGAGGAAGTGTAGCAGTATACACCCTGCATGGAATTCACTGTTTTTTTCGTGTGTTCCATCAGTCAGAAACACTTGGCTTGGAGGAACAGCATAATGACCTTCAGAAGGCTCAGTTATGTAACAGGTGATTTATATGAACCTATTGCATTGGGATCTCAGCCTATTGAATGAGACATTTGCCTAAAATCAGCAGTCAATATATGATGCAGTCTCCCTCATAGTCCGAAATATAAATCCTGAAACCAACAGCAGAGATAGGAGTGGCTTCTCTCATTATTATTCCTAATAATGTATTTGAAGAATGTTTGTCTCTGGTTCTATGATCTTGAACTTGTGCTTGTAGGTCATTGTGCCCAAGGGAAGTCTGCTTCCATCAGGGAACTCAAAAATGGTTCCAGTGAATTGGAAACTGAAAGATGCCCTTATAATTTGACATTCATCATTTAGGTTAAATAACAAATTATCAGGGAACCTACAATGTTGGTTGATCCTGATTACTAGGGAAAATTTTGTTGTTGATACCTAGCAGGGGACAAGAAGACTATTTGGAAATAAGAAGGATTCTTCCTAGATCTATCTTTCGTAATAATTGTGGTCAATGAGAAACTGTTGTTTCTACTAAAAAATGGTCATCAATAACTCAAGTTCTGCAGGGATAACACTTTGAGTTATTTCACCTGGCCAAGAACCCAATATATCTGTGATATATAAAAGGGTAAGAGATGAATGATATGATTAGTGTCTATATTTAGACACATAAAGGTGTCTATTTTTACTAACTTATACTTTATGACCAGCTAGGAAGCCCAGGACTACAGCAGCTATATATTTTATATTATGTATTTTTTCTCCCTGTTTCTCCCCAACAAATTGATAGTGCCCACGATGATACCTTTACTAGCAGATGGTTGTACTTTGTGTGTACTCTAAAATGAAGACACAAACTTTTACCTGAAGGAAGGACAAAAATGAAAAGCTGAGAGAGCAAAGTGGTGCACTTTGCCTGATCTTCCATTTGTGGCTCTGAGTCCATTCTCCATCATTCTTATCCTACTTCTGCCCTGGGAAGCTGAGCATCTTGGCTTTTGGCTCATATAAGTAATACACAGTGCTGGCAGGAAATCAAGGGGAGGAATTATATTGATGTAAATATATTTATTTTATTTATTTATGTTTTTGTCCCAGGGAGATATTTCATCTGTGTGGGTCCCTCACATGGATGCCATTACTTCTTTCAATACAACTTTCTCTATTCACATCTCTTTCCAGATTATGCTAGCCACTTCCTCCCTATACCCTTTCTTGACTGGGATATTTAGAATTCCTCTGCTATCGGATGAATAAAAGCTCTTCCACTGTAACTTATTGTGGATTCCTGCACCCTTCCTTGTACTTTGAACCATCCTCATACCTGGTAAATATTCTCACTGTAAAGAATACACAATGAAATTTCCTAGTATGAGTGTGCCATATATTTCCTTTTAGGACCATGAAGCTGATATATGTGAGAGCCAAGACAGGTCACAAAGGAAACCATGAATGTGCTACAGGGAAGATTTGAAACTTTTGAGGTGATCAGTGCAAGCAAATCTCATAAATCTTCAACATATTTCTTGAGAAGCAACTGCTGTGAGCAAGAATGACTGACCAAAGCAGAATTGCTGGTAGAGGCAGGGAAAGTTGCTTTGAAGTAATCTGTGATCTCAAAGGCTGCAGATCTCATAGATCACTGATGAGATACAACTCATAAAAATGAGTAGAAGTTGGGTCCAGGAAAAGCTCAAGAAAATGCAAAGAGCCTTCTTTTTTTTAAGTCCTTTGTTAAAACAACAATAAAAAATAAGAAAGTTTTTGCAAGACATATATAGATTTTTAAAAATTGCCTAATATTGCTAGAGAATAAAAAAGTTAATGAAGCTAGTGTAGCTTTGAAAGAGCAACATAAAGAATGCACACACACACACACAAAGACTCATAAAGCAAACAGACAACAATATATGATTATAGAGAAAAGAATGATTTGTAAAGGAACTGGTAAAATTTATAAAACAATTTTTAAAGTCTAAATAACTTCAGTAAAGATAAACAATAGTTTGGGTATCTATTTAAAAATACTAAAAGTCAAGTTGGCCTCAAACTTCTCAAGAGCAGTATTTCTTGTCAGAAAGCAGTTGAACGACAGTGGCAAGATACTTAAGGAAAGGTCATGGGAGCCAAGAGTATTACATCTAGACAAATTTTCCTTCAAGTAAAAGGACAAAGACAAATCTTTGAGTTTAGAAGACAATCACTTTTGTTTAGAAGTACAGAGATTCACATTATTAACCTGTAAGTGGTCACAGTACAACTTCAAATGATTTTATACCCATCCTCATTTAGTGGAAGAAGCTGACCACAGTATCTTTCCATCTTCACTTTCCCAGTCTTTGTGCCGTTGCTGCCATACATTTCACTTCTACATAGGTTATAAACCCTAAAATGAATTGTTGTTTTTCATTGTTGTTATTTTCAATTCACTTTTGAAGTGTTGAAAAATAAGAAAAAGTACTTTGTATTTAATCATTCATTTACCATTTTCAGCACTCCTCATTTACTATTATAGACCCAAACTTCTCTTGAGTATCATTTCCTTCTCCCTGAAGGACTTCCTTTAACATTTTTGTAGTCTGCTGACCATAGATTCTCTCCAATTTTTATGTTGAAAAAAGTCTTTTTTTTTTTGCTTTTTGTAAAGAAGATATTTTCTCTTGGTATAGAATCCTGATTTACTGTCTGGTGTTTTCTGTGAATTAATACAATTTTTTTTATTCCTTCAGTATTTAAAGATATATGCCTATTCAATGAATAACTAAGTTAATAAACTATGTGGTATGTTTATACTATGGAATAACTAAACTTTCAATTGGAGTGTTTTGCCCTTGGTGTTATAACACCTGCAGTGTTGTGTTGAGGAACAGAGACAATAAGCATAATAACAAAAAAGTAAAGGCTATAAGGACAAGCAGTGATACATGTTTTACAAAAAGAGAAAAGATGAGTAAGGTGATAAAGTGGTAATGGGGATTTGTTATTTTGCATAGAATGTTCAGGAAATGTTTCTCTAAATCTCTAAGTGTCTGAGTGTAAAAGAGTAAGCTAGAGAATACTAGACAGCAAAAAACATCGACATGAGCTGGAGTAGTGAACACTCGGGTTATTCCAGTTGATTTTCAGAAGTCTGCTCTACTTATACCTATAAATTGTAAAATAAAAAATGTGGATTTAATCCATAGAGCACAGAGGTAAAGGGAATGTATCAACCATTTAGTGTTTGTTTGTCTTTTAGGTTGACAAAGCACAATTTTAACCCATGAAATATTGTGTTTTTATGATCTATCTTAATTATATTTTAATCGTACAGAGTGTGAAAAGTCACTAATTTAGCGGTTACTTTTTATTACAAGGTATTGATTAATCATATTCTCTTATTAAAAATTATCACAACTTGTTCCTCTTTAACATCTTTAATTAAAAAAAACATTTCCTTTCTGCATAGTTTTTCTATAACCACCATGAGGAAAATAAATTATATTTTAATTTAATAAATTTTTGTCAGCAAGCATGTTATGTTGATGATGGACCTGCTATATGATTAGACCTTGGATGTGATTAGATTCATACTGGAACTCAGTAAGAGTCAACTGAATCATACTCCAAAATTGCTAGCTTGCTAAACTCTCATTTCATTCCATATTTGGAAAATGGAAAGGAGAATACTTCCTCCCCAGAGTAAGCCTTTCTAAATAATTTTTTAAATTGCTATTATTCATTTGCCAAGGAAAAATAATAAATGTGGTCAAATTATGCAGAAACTTTTATAACTATGATAATTTTTTAGAATTTCGGAGTAGACTAAAAAGCTACCACTCATATGCCACCTTTAAGAAAAACTAAACCACATAGTTCTCTGGAAACTAAATGTTCACTCAAATTAAACAATCAAGCACACACACATATACAGATATAAAATATATGTGCCTAAATATGTATGCATAAATTTATATATTGTATAATGTGTATGTGTTTATATGGGTTTATAAATACAGTTGATCCTTAACGTAGGTTTGAACTGTGTGGGTCCACTTATATGGGGATTTTTTTCAATAATTATAGAGTAAGTCCTCCATATCCAGGGATGTGAAACTCATGGATACTCAGGGCTGACTGTACTATGCCATTTCATATAAGGGACTTGAGTATCTGTGGATTTTAGTATACTTGGGAAGTGGGGGGTCCTGGAACCAATCCCCTGAGGTACTGAGGGATGAATGTACATGCATATGTATATATGTATATATGTGTGTGTGTATATTTTTTCACCTATCAATCTATGACATCTTTCTGCTATGCAGATACAGAAATTACAGAATGTCAACTATAGCAAATTCTTGAATTAGAGTGGATCCAGAATCACTTCCCACAAAATCAGTAGACTGGAAAGGGATTAACTTAAAATATACTTCTTGAGAACAAGGCAAAAACATGTATAGAATTCTTTAAATCTAGGTATGCCATACTTGTCAATGAACCAGATTCTCCTACATGACTTCTGAAAAGAAAGAAAAGATTATAACTCAGGTATTCTTTATGTTACAGTCAGCTGTATTAGTTTTCTGTTGCTATGTAATGAATTTATTATCCCATAGTTTCCATGGAATGAGAGTCTAGATATAGGATAGTTGGGTCCTTTGCTCAGCATCCCAGTTGAGGTGTTGCTTGGGCCTATCATCTCACCTGAGGCAAAGTAACATGCTGGTTTTGACAAAGTAATTGCCTTCAGTTTCTCTGAGTAGACAGAACACAAACAATTAATGTATGAATATTATGTGAGGGAGTCTGTAACTAGCCCCAGGATGGGAAGCATATGGATTTTAATAATTTTAAGAATTTGTTTGATTATGTAATTTTGATTGTTATATAAAAAGTTTAAAAGATACAGTAGCTTTTTGTTTTGTTTTGTTTTGTTTTTTTGCTGTACGTGGGCCTCTCACTGTGTGGCCTCTCCTGTTTGCGGAGCACAGGCTCTGGACACGCAGGCTCAGTGGCCATGGCTCACAGGCCTAGCCGCTCCGCGGCATGTGGGATCTTCCCAGACCAGGGCACGAACCTGTGTCCCCTGCATCGGCAGGTGGACTCTCAACCACTGCGTCACCAGGGAAGCCCCAGTAGCTTTTTTTTTTTTACTAGATATTATTTTCTGCAGATAATTTGATTTTTTTTTCCTCCCAAGTATCAAGGGACAATTAGTAAGAAAGTAGGTTCTATCTTGATATTTGGTTCCCAAGATATCTTATTTTAACGAACTATGTTATGATGCATCCTTATTAAAAAAAAGTAATTAAACAATATCAAAAACAGAAAAGCTCAAGAAAAACATTTTAGAATGTGAGCAATATGAAAAAATAGCCCAGATAATTAAACTGTAAATATAAGTTGCCAAGCTTATGTCTGATGTATATTTGTAAACAATGAAAATCTTCACCTCATTTAAGTTATGTTTAGAGCATAAATATAGGAAATTATATAAAATAATATTCACATGTTTATAAACTATTTATTTTACAAAAAAAGCTGTAATAAGCTAAAAAATCATATGTAGCATAAAAAGTAATTTCTTGTCCATTTTTATGTTTCCTAGAGTCATAACAAATGTACATCAAATGATTATATTTAAATTTGCTATATTTAAAACTTAACTGTGATTTTAAAATGCTCAGTATTATTTATCTTTATGTTAATGTGTGTATATCTTTAATACTATTAAATTGTATTTATTTCAGTTTGAAAAAAATATAGCCAGATTTCTTATGTGAAATCTAAAACGCAGCATATTTGTTAGTTCTATTATCATTTTCTTAATATCTTAATTAATATCTTATTAGATGCTTAATATCTTATTAAATGCTCTCTTCATTATATTGCATTCTTCCTAAATATTTATTGCAATGTTTTTAGTCACTGATATTTCATATTAAACATTCAGATTGATTAATTCAGTGGTAAAATAATACTAAATTTGCTTATCCACATGATTTTATTTTTATCATTTCAAGGTATTTTATTTTCTTCTCTCTTATCTTCTCTCAGAGAACAAGGGGAAGAGCTATCTATGGAATACTCTGGTTTTCTATGAAACGCCTGTTCTTGAAAAATAATTTATTTAAGCCTGTTTAAGCTATAATGCAGGACTTTTTGACAGCTCTAGGTTAATGTAACCTTGGAGGGTTTGGGCAGAACAAGAGTTCAACTAGGAAGAAACATTGTTTCCTCCCATAATTTTTCCACTACAAGACCGACCTAGCTAATTAAATTTACTTCATCTCTAATGAGACCATTCTGCTAACTCCCTCTCCTCAGCCAGCAATTTCTTTCTAGTATTAATCTGAAAACTGCATGTTTTTCCTTCCATTAAAGCTATCGTGATACAGTATTGCTTGCAAAACCAAGAATTTATAATCATAAATGTTTTCCTTCTAGAAACTAGGAATAGGCAGTACTAATGAATTTACAAAATTAAGATAAATAATTTTCCAGTCTGATTTAGGTAAACATTTAAGAAAAGTAGAATGTATTGATATGTTTTAAGCACAAAATAAATAAAAAGCATAATTAATATAAAATATATACCCTTATATACATATATAATTTTTTCTCTCTTTGGATTTTAATATTTTATTTTGAAATTATTTTCTATGGTTAAATGACACAAAGAACAATAAAAAGGAGCTGATTCACAACTCAAGATACTAGTACATGACAGAAAAAATTTCAGTGCCCCTCAAAATATTAGAACATAGTAGGCAATCAAAATAATGTGTTTTTAATAAAGGAAAGAAGGTGAAAGCACTTTTGAAACTGGATCCTCAATGGGAATTCCAGGCATTCCCCTTTTTCCTGCAAATTGGGACATTGACCACAGATCCAGAGATCTCAAGTAGGGACAAATAGTCTAAGCCAATCATATTTCCATTTTCTTTGACACTGAGTGGTTCAGAGTCTAGCTGAAAAGTTAGTTTCCTTTGATAAGGAAACATTTACTATTTAAAAACAAAGCAACAGGGAGCTAAATTAACTCTGTTTTTCTCTCTTTTACTTGAAATGAGTAATAAGTATTGACGTCCCTCTTGCTTTCAGCTGTCATGATATAACCACATGAGGAATCAGTGATAGGATGGGGTCAACACAGAAGATGGCTGAATAGAGACAAAGAAAGAGTTTGGTCTTTGACAGCACTGTTGATCTCTTGGACCAACACTGAATTTCTTTTTCTGGCAGACAAAAGAATTCTATTTGAAAGGAAAGCAAGTATAATAATATTGGAAGAAGAAGAAAAAATTAGGACAATTTTTAAACCAAATATAAGCTTTTTTTTTTTTTTGCGGTACGCGGGCCTCTCACTGTTGTGGCCTCTCCCGTTGCGGAGCACAGGCTCCGGACGCGCAGGATCAGCGGCAATGGCTCACGGGCCCAGCCGCTCCACGGCATGTGGGATCTTCCCGGACCGGGGCACGAACCCACGTCCCCTGAATCAGCAGGCGGACTCTCAACCACTGCACCACCAGAGAAGCCCAAGCATATTTTTTAAACATATTTATTGGAGGATAATTTCTTTACAATGGTGTGTTAGGTTCTGCTTTATAACAAACTGAATCAGCTATTCATATACATATATCCCCATATCTCATCCCTCTTGCGTCTCCCTCCCACTCTCCCTATCCCACCCCTCTAGATGGACACAAAGCACTGAGCTGATCTCCCTGTGCTACGTGTCTGCTTCCCGCTAGCTAGCTATTTTACATTTGGTAGTATATATAAGTCCATGCCACTCTCTCACTTCGTCCCAGCTTACCCTTCCCCCTCCCTGTGTCCTCAAGTCCATTCTCTATGTCTGTGTCTTTATTTCTGTCCTGCCCCTAGGTCTTTCATAACTTTTTTTTTTTTAGATTCCATATATATGTGTTAGCATATGGTATTTCTTTTTCTCTTTCTGACTTACTTCACTCTGTATCATAGACTCTAGGTACATCCACCTCAATGCAAATTACTCAACTTCATTTCTTTTTATGGCTAAGTAATATTCCATTGTATATACATGCCACATCTTCTTTATCCATTCATCTGTCAATGGACACTCAGGTTTTTTCCATGTCCTGGCTATTGTAAATAGAGCTGCAACGAACATTATGGTACATGACTCTTTTTGAATTATGGTTTTCTCAGGGTATATGCCCAGTAGCGGGATGACTGAGTTCTATTTTTAATTTTTAAGGAACCTCCATACTGTTCTCCATAGTGGCTGTATCAATTTACATTCCCACCAACAGTGCAAGAGGGTTCCCTTTTCTCCACACCCTCTCCAGGATTTATTGTTTGTAGATTTTTTGATGATGGCCATTCTGACTGGTGTGAGGTGATACCTCATTGTAATTTTGATTTGCATTTCTCTAATGATTAGTGATGTTGAGCATTCTTTCATGTGTTTCTTGGCAATCGGTATATCTTCTTGGGAGAAATGTCTGTTTAGGTCTTCTGCCCCTTTTGGGATTGGGTTATTTGTTTTTTTGATAATGAGCTGCATGAGCTGCTTGTAAATTTTGGAGATTAATCCTTTGTCAGTTGCTTTGTTTGCAAATATTTTCTCCCATTCTGAGGGCTGTCTTTTGGTCTTGTTTTTGGTTTCCTTTGCTGTGCAAAAGCTTTTAAGTTTCATTAGGTCCCATTTGTTTATTTTTGTTTTTATTTCCATTTCTCTAGGAGGTGAGTCAAAACCCAAGCCTATAAAAAAATAAATGGTTTACTTCAATAAAAAAGAGAATAAATGCTAAACGTCATTAAATAAATTTTTGAATAAAGAAGTGGAGCAGAATAAAGGGTGTTCAAGGAGAGAAACATTTTTGCTTTGCTTATTGGGTTAAAGAATCATTTATTATTTTAAAATCAGTCTTCCTTAGGCTAAAAATATGTAGATTTTTAGAAATGTATTGAAGCTATTTTAATGATTTATTTTGCTAAATTTCTTAATAACAATAATAATTACCACTGCTTAGGCAAATGTTCAATTTTGATGATGATAAAAATAGGGATGATGGTGGTAAGAAATTATTACTAAAAATCAATGTGTTTATCAACTTTGTAACTAATTTTGTTGGGTAGTATGAATTTCAAGAAATAGTCCCTGACCACAGTTGTGGGAAAAAAAGAGTAGGCTCACCAAAGATTAAGTAAGCAAAGTTTTATACATAGAAAGACATTATATATTGACATTACAAAATGATGAAGTTCATATAATGTGACATAGGATAGAATTTAATGGTAAGCTAATTATGGTGCTTAGGCAATAATTAGAAACTACAAGGAAGGGATTAATTTTTGTTAAATGTTCACAGAAGGTATTTAGGCTGGATCTAACTTTATGTTAACCATATTAAAAATTTGTTTTTATGAACACTAATTTGGTAAACTATAGCACATAAAATGTTTCATGTCAATTAAGTTTGAGAAATATTGCATATTTCACTCTACTGTATTATTACAGGTTTTATTAACTATCAACATATTAAAAACTATACAATTTATAAAAAAAAAAATACCAAACATTTTTTCTTTTTAAAGAGTAAATCTTAATTATTTTTTGAATAACCAATTCATTCAAAAAGTACAAAAACTTATAAATAAAATAATTATTTTTTCAGGTTTCCACAACCCTCAGATTTTGTTTATATTCCAGAAAATCATTATCTTTTCATCTGTCTCTCACCACCCATCATTTAAATCTCAACTAAAAGGAAAGAAAAAACAAAAAAGCACCGATGCTGAGGTAATACATAAGGTGGAATTATCTGACAAGGATTTTAAAGAAACTATCATAAAAATTCTCCAACTGGCAATTATGATTACTTGTGGGACAAATGAAAAAATAGGAGCTCAACAAATAAAAACTGTAAAGAAGAATAAACAATGTAGAATTGAAATACAATAACTGAAATAAAATACTCATTGCGTGGGCTCAGTAGTAGAATGGAGATGATGGAGGAAAGAATCATTAAAATTGGAGATAGATCAGTAGAAATTATCCAGATTGAACGGCAAAGAGAAAATAGATTTTTAAAAAATAAACCTGTATGGAGGGGATGTTAATAATGGGGGAGACTATCATGTGTGAGGGCAGCAAGTGTATGGGATATCACTATAATTTCATCTCAATTTTGCTGTAAATTCGAAACTGCTTTTTAAGAAAAGTTTTATTGGAGTATAGTTGATTTACAATGTTGTGTTAGTTTCAGCTGTACAACAAAGTGAATCAGTTATACATATACATATATCTGCTCTTTTTTAGATTGTTTTCCCATATAGGTCATTACAGAGTATTGAGTCGAGTTCACTGTGCTATACAGTAGGTCCTTATAAGTTTTCTATTTTATATATAGTAGTGTGTATATGTCAATCACTATCTCCCAATTTATCCCTCCTCCCCTGAAAGTGCTTTTAAAAAATAAAGTTTTAAAATTCTTTTTGATTAAATTTTTAAATTAATTAAAAATATCTATGGAACCTGTGGTTCAATAAATAAAGATCTAATATTCATATTATTGGATTCAAACAAGGACGGAGTAAGAGTGCAGCGCTGAAAACTTAACAGAAAAGAATGGTTGAATCTTTCCTACTTCAGTGAAAGATTTAAACCTCTGGATTCAAGAAGTTAATCTAACCACAGAGGGCAAATCCAGAGAAACCCGTTTTAAGTTATCATAATTAAATGTCTGATACCAGAGACAAAGGGAGAAAAGAAAGTCCTGAAAGTTGACATAAACAGTGTATTACATTTAGGGGAAACAATGATTTGAATAACAGTGAATTTCTCACTAATCCATGCAGGCCAGTTAGAAGTGGCACAATATTTTTAAAGTGCTGAAAGAAAAAAAAATTGCCACCCCAAAATTGCATATCTATTGAAAATATTCTTAACGGTTAAAGGTAATAAAAGACATTACTTGATTAATGAAAACTAAGATAATTTGTTACCAGAAAATGAGGGGCTGACGAAAATGGCAGAAGAATAAGATGTGGAGATCAACTTCCTCCCCACATATACATCAGAAATACATCTACATGTGGAACAACTCCTACAGAACACCTACTGAACGCTGGCAGAAGACCTCAGACCTCCCAAAAGGCAAGAAACCCCCCCCCCCCCACGTACCTGGGTAGGGCAAAAGAAAAAAAAATAAACAGAGACAAAAGAATAGGGGCGGGACCTGCACCAGTGGGAGGGAGCTGTGAAGGAGAAAAGGTTTCCACACACTAGGAAGCCCCTTCGCAGGCGGAGACTGCGGGTGGTGGAGGAGGGAAGCTTCGGAGCCACGGAGGAGAGCACAGCCACAGGGGTGCAGAGGTCAAAGCGGAGAGATTCCCGCACAGAGGATCAGGGCCGACCGGCACTCACCAACCCAAGAGGCTTGTCTGCTCACCCGCGGGGTGGGCAGGGCTGGGAGTTGAGGCTCGGGCTTTGGTCGAGCGCCGGGAGAGGACTGGAGTTGGCGGCGTGAACACAGCCTGGAGGGGGTTAGTGCACCACGGCTAGCCGGGAGGGAGTCCGGGAAAAAGTCTGGACCTGCTGAAGAGGCAAGAAACTTTTTCTTCCCTCTTTGTTTCCTGGTGCACGAGGAGAGGGGATTCAGAGCGCTGCTTAAAGGAGCTCCAGGGACGGGCGTGAGCCGCGGCTAAAAGTGCAGACCCCAGAGACGGGCATGAGACGCTAAGGCTGCTGCTGCCGCCACCAAGAAGCCTGTGTGCGAGCACAGGTCATTATCCACACCTCCCCTCCCGGGAGCCTGTGCAGCCCGCCACTGCCAGGGTCCCAGGATCCAGGGACAACTTCCCCAGGAGAACGCATGGCGCCTCAGGCTGGTGCAATGTCACGCCAGCCTCTGCCGCCGCAGTCTCACCCTGCATCCGTACCCCTCCCTCCCCCCGGCCTGAGTGAGCCAGAGCCCCCTAATCAGCTGCTCCTTTAACCCCGTCCTGTCTGAGCGAAGAACAGATGCCCTCAGGTGACCTACCTGCAGAGGCGGGACCAAATCCAAAGCTGAACCCCGGGAGCTGTGCAAACAAAGAAGTGAAAGGGAAATCTCTGCCAGCAGCCTCAGGAGCAGCAGATTAAATCTCCACAATCAACTTAATGTACCCTGCATCGGTGGAATACCTGAATAGACAACGAATCATCCCAAATTGAGGAGGTGGACATTGGGAGCAAGATAGATTATTTTTTCCCCTTTTCCTCTTTTTGTGAGTGTGTATGCTTCTGTGTGAGATTTTGTCTGTATAGCTTTGCTTTCACCATTTGTCCTAGGGTTCGTCCATCCATTTTGTTTGTTTTGTTTTTTTACTTAAAAAAATTGTTTTTCTTAATAATTATTTTTTATTTTAATAACTTTATTTTATTGTATCTTACTTTATTTTATTTTATCCTCTTTCTTTGTTTCTTTATACTTTTTCTCCCTTTTATTCTGAGCCGTGTGAATGAAAGGCTCTTGGTGCTCCAGCCAGGAGTCAGTGCTGTGCCTCTGAGGTGGGAGAGCCAACTTTAGGACATGGGTCCACAAGAGACCTCCCAGCTCCACGTAATATCAAACGGTGAAAATCTCCCAGAGATCGCCAGCTTCACTCAATGACCAGCAAAGCTACAGTGCTGGACACCCTATGTCAAACAACTACCAAGACACGAACACAACCCCACAATTAGCAGAGAGGCTGCCTAAAATCATAATAAGGCCACAGACACCCCAAAACACACCACCAGACGTGGACCTGCCCACCAGAAAGACAAGATCCAGCCTTAACCAACAGAACACAGGCACTAGTCCCCTCCACCAGAAAGCCTACACAACCCACTGAACCAACTTTAGCCACTGAGGACAGACACCAAAACCAACGGGAACTACGAACCTGCAGCCTGCAAAAAGGAGATCCCAAACACAGTAAGATAAGCAAAATGAGAAGATAGAAAAACACACAGCAGATGTAGGAGCAAGGTAAAAACCCACCAGACCTAAGAAATGAAGAGGAAATAGACAGTCTACTGAAAAAGAATCCAGAATAATGATAGTAAAGATGATCCAAAATCTTGGAAATAGAATAAAGAAAATTCAAGAAACATTTAACAAGGACTTAGAAGAACTACAGAGGAAACAAGCAACTATGAACAACACAATAAATGAAATTAAAAATACTCTAGAAGGGATCAATAGCAGAATAACTGAGGCAGAAGAACGGATAAGTGACCTGGAAGATAAAATAGTGGAAATAACTACTGCAGACCAGAATAAAGAAAAAAGAATGAAAAGAACTGAGGACAGCCTCTGAGACCTCTGGGACAACATTAAATGCACCAACATTCGAATTATAGGGGTCCCAGAAGAAGAAGAGAAAAAGAAAGGGACTGAGAAAATATTTGAAGAGATGATAGTTGAAAACTTCCCTAATATGGGAAAGGAAATAGTTAATCAACTCCGGGAAGCACAGAGAGTCCCATACAGGATAAAACCAAGGAGAAACACGCCAAGACACATATTAATCAAACTATCAAAAATTAAATACAAAGAAAAAATATTGAAAGCAGCAAGGGAAAAACAACAAATAACATGCAAGGGAATCCCCATAAGGTTAACAGCTGATCTTTCAGCAGAAACTCTGCAAGCCAGAAGAGAGTGGCAGGACATATTTAAAGTGATGAAGGAGAAAAACCTACAACCAAGATTACTCTACCTAGCAAGGATCTCATTCAGTTTATTTTTTTGGGTTTTTTTTTGTGTTATGTGGGCCTCTCACTGCTGTGGCCTCTCCTGTTGCAGAGCACAGGCTCGGACGTGCAGGCTCAGCAGCCATGGCTCATGGGCCCAGCCACTCCATGGCACATGGGATCCTCCCGGACTGGGGCACGAACCTGGGTCCCCTGCATTGGCAGGCAGACTCTCAACCACTGCGCCACCAGGGAAGCCCAATCTCATCCAGATTTGATGGAGAAATTAAAACCTTTACAGACAATCAAAAGCTGAGAGAGTTCAGCACCACCAAACCAGCTTTACAAAAAATGCTAAAGGAACTTCTCTAGGCAAGAAACACCAGACAAGGAAAAGACCTACAATAACAAACCCAAAACAATTAAGAAAATGGGAATAGGAACATACATATCGATAATTACCTTAAATGTAAATGAATTCAATGCTCCCAGCAAAAGACATAGACTGGCTGAATGGATACAAAAACAAGACCCATATATATGCTGTCTACAGGAGACCCACTTCAGACCTAGGGACACATACAGAAAGTGAGGGGATGGAAAAAGATATTCCATGGAAATAGAAATCAAAAGGAAGCTGGAGTAGCAATTCTCATATCAGACAAAATAGACTTTAAAATAAAGACTATTAGAAGAGACAAAGAAGGACACTACAAAATCATCAAGGGATCGATCCAAGAAGAAGATATAACAATTGTAAATATTTATGCACCCAACATCGGAACACCTCAATACATAAGGCAAATACTAACAGCCATAAAAGAGGAAATCAACAGTAACACATTCATAGTAGGGGAGTTTAACACCCCACTTTCACCAATGGACAGATCATCCAAAATGAAAATAAATAAGGAAACACAAGCTTTAAATGATACATAAAACAAGATGGACTTAATTCATATTTATAGGACATTCCATCCAAAAACAACAGAATACACTTTCTTCTCAAGTGCTCATGGAACATTCTCCAGGATAGATCATATCTTGGGTCACAAATCAAGCCTTGGTAAATTTAAGGAAATTGAAATTGTATCAAGGATCTTTTCTGACCACAACGCTATGAGACTAGATATCAATTACAGGAAAAGATCTGTAAAAAAATACAAACACATAGAGGCTAAACAATACACTACTTAATAACGAAGAGACCACTGAAAAAATCAAAGAGGAAATCAAAAAATACCTAGAAACAAATGACAATGGAGACATGACGACCCAAAACCTATGGGTTGAAGCAAAAGCAATTCTAAGAGGGATGTTTATAGCAATACAATCCTACCTTAAGAAGCAGGAAACATCTCAAATAAACAATCTAACCTTGCACCTAAAGCAATTAGAGAAAGAGGAACAAAAAAACCCAAAGTTAGCAAAAGGAAAGAAATGATAAAGATCAGAGCAGAAATAAATGAAAAAGAAATGAAGGAAACAATAGCAAAGATCAATAAAACTAAAAGCTGGTTCTTTGATAAGGTAAACAATATTGATAAACCATTAGCCAGACTCATCAAGAAAAAAAGGGAGAAGACTCAAATCAATAGAATTAGAAATGAAAAAGGAGAAGTATCAACTGACATGGCAGAAATAAAAAGATCAAGAGAGATTACTACAAGCAACTCTATGCCAATAAAATGGACAACCTGGAAGAAATGGACACATTCTTAGAAATGCACAAGCTGCCAGAACTGAACCGGGAAGAAATAGAAAATGTGAACAGACCAATCACAAGCTCTGAAATTGAAACTGTGATTAAAAATCTTCCAACAAACAAAAGCCCAGGACCAGATGGCTTCATAGGCAAATTCTATCAAACATTTAGAGAAGAGCTAACACCTATCCTTCTCAAACTCTTCCAAAATATAGCAGAGGGAGGAACTCTCCCAAACTCATTCTACGAGGCCACTGTAACCCTGATACAAAAACCAGACAAAGATGTCACAAAGGAAGAAAACTACAGGCCAATATCACTGATGAACATAGATGCAAAAATCCTCAACAAAATACTAGAAAACAGAATCCAATAGCACATCAAAAGGATAATACACCATGATCAAGTGGGGTTTATTCCAGGAATGCAGGAATCTTCAATATATGCAAATCAATCAATGTGATACACCATATTAACAAATTGAAGGAGAAAAACCATATGATCATCTCAATAGATGCAGAGAAAGCTTTTGACAAAATTCAACACCGATTTATGAAAAAAACCCTGCAGAAAGTAGGCATACAGGGAACTTTCCTCAACATAATAAAGACCATATATGACAAACCCACGGCGAACATCGTCCTCAATGGTGAAAAACTGAAACCATTTCCACTAAGACCAGGAACAAGACAAGGTTGCCCACTCTCACCACTATTATTCAACATAGTTTTGGAAGTTTCAGCCACAGCAATCAGAGAAGAAAAAGAAATCAAAGGAATTTAAATCAGAAAAGAAGAAGTAAAGCTGTCACTCTTTGCAGATCACATGATACTATACATAGAGAATCCTAAAGATGCTCCCAGAAAACTACTAGAGCTAATCAATGAATTTGGTAAAGTAGCAAGATACAAAATTAATGCACAGAAATCTCTGGCATTCTGATACACAAATGATGAAAGATCTGAAAGTGAAATTAAGAAAACACTCCCATTTACCATTGCAACAAAAAGAATAACATACCTAGGAGAAAACCTACCTAAGGAGACAAAAGACCTGTATGCAGAAAATTATAAGACACTGATGAAAGAAATTAAAGATGATACAAATAGATGGAGAGATATACCATGTTCTTGGATTAGAAGAATAAATATTGTGAAAATGACTCTTCTACCCAAAGCAATCTACAGATTCAATGCAATCCCTCTCAAACTACCACTGGCATTTTTCACAGAACTAGAGCAAAAACTTTCACAATTTGTATGGAAACACAAAAGACCCCGAATAGCCAAAGCAATCTTGAGAATGAAACACGGAGCTGGAGGAATCAGGCTCCCTGACTTCAGAATATACTACAAAGCTGCAGTAATCAAGACAGTATGGTACTGGCACAAAAACCAAAATATAGATCAATAGAACAGGATAGAAAGCCCAGAGATAAACCCACACACGTATGGTCATCTTATCTTTGATAAAAGAGGCAAGAATATACAGTGGAGAATAGACAGCCTCTTCAGTAAGTGGTGCTGGGAAAACTGGACAGGTACGTGTAAAATTATGAGATTATAACACTCCTTAACACCATACAAAAAATAAGCTCAAAATGGATTAAAGACCTAAATGTAAGGCCAGAAACTATCAAACTCTTAGAGGAAAACATAGGCAGGACACTCTATGATATAAATCACAGCAGGATCCTTTTTGACCCACCTCCTAGAGAAATGGAAATAAAAACAAAAATAAACAAATGGGACCTAATGAAACTTCAAAGCTTTTGCACAGCAAAGGAAACCATAAACCAGACCAAAAGACAACCCTCAGAATGGGAGAAAATATTTGCAAATGAAGCAACTGACAAAGGATTAATGTCCAAAATTTACAAGCAGCTCATGCAGCTCAATAACAAAAAACCAAACAACCCAATCCAAAAATGGGCAGAAGACCTAAATAAACATTTCTGCAAAGAAGATATACAGTTTGCCAACAAACAAATGAAAGAATGCTCAACATCATTAATCATTAGAGAAATGCAAATCATAACTACAATGAGATATCATCTCACACCAGTCAGAATGGCCATCATCAAAAACGTAGAAACAGGGCTTCCCTGGTGGCACAGTTGTTGAGGGTCCACCTGCCGATGTAGGGGATGTGGGTTCGTGCCCTGGTCTGGAAGGATCCCACATGCCATGGAGCGGCTGGGCCCGTGGGCCATGGCCACTGAGCCTGTGCGTCCAGAGCCTGTGCTCCACAGCGAGAGAGTCCACAGCAGTGAGAGGCCTGCATACTGCAAAAAAAAAAAAAAAAAAAAATAGAAACAATAAATGCTGGAGAGGGTGTGGAGAATAGGGAACACTCTTGCACTGCTGGTGGGAATGTAAATTGATATAGGCACTATGGAGAACAGTATGGAGGTTCCTTAAAAATCTACAAATAGAACTACCATACAACCCAGCAATCCCACTACTGGGCATATACCCTGAGAAAACCATAACTCAAAAAGAGTCATGTACCAAAATATTCATTGCAGCTCTATTTACAATAGCCAGGATATGGAAGCAACCTATGTGTCCATCATTGGATGAATGGATAAAGAAGATGTGGCACATATATACAATGGAATATTACTCAGCCATAAAAAGAAACGAAATTGAGTTATTTGTAGTGAGGTAGATGGACCTAGAGTCTGTCATACAGAGTGAAGTATGGCAGAAAGAGAAAAACAAATACCATATACTAACTCATATATATGGAATTTAAGAAAAAAAAAAAAAGGTCATGAAAAACCTAGGGATAAGACGGGAATAAAGACACAGACCTACTAGAGAATGGACTTGAGGATATGGGTAGGGGGAAGGGTAAGCTGTGACAAAGTGAGAGAGTGGCATGGACATATATACACTACCAAACGTAGAATAGATAGCTAGTGGGAAGCAGCCGCATAGCACAGCGAGATCAGGTCGGTGCTTTGTGACCACCTAGAGGGGTGAGAAAGGGAGGGTGGGAGGGAGGGAGACACAAGAGGGGAGAGATATGGGAACATATGTATATGTATAACTGATTCACTTTGTTATAAAGCAGAAACTAACACACCATTGTAAAACAATTATACTCCATTAAAGATGTTAAAAAAAAAAACAAAGAGGAAATGAAAGCATAATGTTACTTAGAATATGAATGGAGAAAGAGCAGCAAACAGGGTGAATAGATGGGTAAAGTAATAGACTAGTCTTCTCTTCTTTCATATTATATGTGATGGTTAGAAGTAAAATTTATTATATTACATCATATGGTGTCTCAGTATATGTAGAGAAAATATTTATGACAATCATATAAAACAAGAGTAAAGGAACCTAAGTGTTGATGAGTTTTGTATATTTCACTTGAAGTAGTAAAATATCAGTATTAGTCAATTTTTGTAAGTTGTATATGTATATTGAATATATTCATTATCCTGATTTTAGTGGTTATTTGTTGGGCATATATATAGAGTCAAAATGTATCAAATTATACAATTTAACTATTTATAGTTTATAGTATGTAAACTATAATTTAATACAAATTTAACTCTGGGGAAAAGGTTTTAAAAAGCTAAAATATTTAAGCCCTTGGACTTAAGTGGTCCAATTTTATACTTCTAGTATTCATGTTTTGTTTAAATTAAAATACGGTCAGCACTAGAGTATTAAATACTTATAAAAATGACACTTTATATGTGTTAAATTCTGTAGTAATATACAGAGCCTATTGGAGTAATATATTAATATATGTGTGTACAGAAACCTGAAAATATACATAGTAAAATGTAAAGACTGAGAGTGAGCTCTTCCATCTGAGAGGCTTCGAAGTTCTGCTGTGTGATTCTATGTGAATTTTGAAAGGGGTATTCCAATAAGATTTCTACATTTGAATCTCATTATTTACTACATATGATTATGTACATTGATATATATGTTGCTTTACACTTCTCTTTTTATGAAAAATAGAATTCTGTTACTTACTCTTTTAGAGTTTTTGAGTCTCTTCTGGGAGAGTGTTTAGTGAGGTGAAATGTAAATGGCATTAGATGGTTTCAACTAGGAAAATAGTAAATTAGATCTTCTCTATATAAATCTGTATCATATTCTAAGGGGCAAACTGAGTTGCTAACACTGGTAAATTGTACCCTATAAACTTTAACTTTATTTTTCCATGTTTACCTTTGCTAGGATTTGAGTTTTTAAAAGTGCATAATTATCTTTGATAATTTCTTCTCTCTCTCTCTTTCTCATTTTCAGTTTGAGTTATTCTTTCTGACTTATTAAGATTTAAAAATCTCCATTGGTAAATTAACTGTAGTTTGAAGACTGTAAAGATACAGTGAAGACTAGCGTTATCAAGCATCCCTATAATTTTTGGATTAAGAGGAAGGATGTACAGGTTATTTTGTGTACTTGCTCAATGTTATTTTAACATTATACAAATAAGGCTTTTATCAGTTAATACATTTTTGTGTCATTAGATTATTTGTAGCTTCTTTAAAATACAGTTATAATCACCTTCAAAATTATGGATAGTCTCAGGGAATCTTCCAAATTCCTATCTTTGATTTCATTCTGAAATGAGATTATTATTGCTTTTGGAAAGTTTTAGCAAAGAGTAACTAGGTCATAATGCTCTAGGTTGTTTAGAATGTTCTTTTAGGCATATTGGTGTAGCTCCATTTTCCCGCATTAAGAGATAAATAGCTTCTCATTGAATGTATATTTCTGAATTCCCATCACTGTGCCTCAACATTTATATTTCCTGATAAGTATCTGCAAAGTTGTATTGTGTTTCCTTATACCTTTATATAACAGTGCTATAAGTTGTAGAATAGAATATAAAGGGCTGTCCTTTATAAAGTCTTATTGGAAATATATGGATTTTATTTGTACCTTAATTTTCAAGCATTAAATCTCAATAGATAGTTGGTAACCTTAATTAATTTAAAATATTTTGAAGCTTGCTTTAAATACTAGTTTATTTAGCTTGGAAGTTTATAAGGTATGCTTTGTAAGTTTGTGTATCTTAAGTTCTTATACCTATAACTTTGATAATAAGAATTAAAAACATTACAAATGCTGTAGATTATATTAGGAATTTTTAAATTCAACTTTTTAAATAAAGAAAAAGAAATGTAGGCTAGACTTGTTGCAAAATGTTTTTGTTCATACATTTATCGTTTGCTAATTGACCATAGCATTTTTGGTGTGCAAATATATAAAGGAACTTTACTTTTCAGTAAAATTTTAACTTTTTCAGTAAAAATTTAGCTTTATTATTTTAAACAAAGACGTTGTTTATTACCATAAGTTTTCTTTTGGAACCTTAACAAATAAAACTTTATAAGTATATGGTCTTATTTTATATATCATATGATAACTAACCAGATACCCATTAATGATATCTAGTCTAATATTTTAGGAGAGCATTACTTTTTAATTTCACTCGGTGGTAATCTATAATACATGTATAATATCAAACAGGATACTATAACAATGTAAGCAATTCAATCTTGCCGAAAATTGGTTATTTTTTAAAATAGTGAAAATTAAATATTAAATATTAAATAATATTAAATATTATAAAATTGGTAGAGATTACATAAAATACCTAAGGAAAGAATGCTTATATTTCAAATACACAAAAATTTATAATTTACTTTTATAAGCAAGTGGACTTATTATATTTATTTATATTTTTTATTCTTTTTTTGCGGTACGCGGGTCTCTCACTGTTGTGGCTTCTCCTGTTGCGGAGCACAGGCTCCAGACGTGCAGGCTCAGCGGCCATGGCTCATGGGCCCAGACGCTCTGCGGCATGTGGGATCTTCCTGGACCGGGGCACGAACCCGTGTCCCCTGCATCGGCAGGCGGACTCTCAACCACTGCGCCATGGCTGCTGAGCCTGCGTGGCCGGAGCCTGTGCTCCGCAACGGGAGAGGCCACAACAGTGAGAGGCCTGCGTACCGCAAAAAAAAAAAAAAAAAAAAAAAAAAAAAAAAAAGTCTCATACAAAATTACCCAATGTTACTTTAACATATATATATAAGACTTCCCGGGATATCAATTGCCATTTGCTAAGTGAGAATTCAGATCCCAGCTGATATCCTTGCTACTCTATCAAAATAGCAGCTGATATATTTAATGATATGAAATCAGAGTCTGAAGGAAATCTTAAGATTTGTCATCTATATTTCCTATATGGCTAGACCATGGAAACTAATTTAATATTTGCACGAACAGTTAAGGCTTATCCAGCTATATTTTTTAAAAGAATAGTCATTATATAATCCTTTTTCTTTCTGACTGGGACACATAAAAGCAAACTCTGTTTTCTTACTTCCACAGAATAATTTCTGGAATTTTACTTCTGCCAAAAAATTTTATTTATTCTATTCAAATATATCTTTGATTATTCTATTTTTTTGTCTTTCCAACTATTCAGCAGTTTAGTCTTCACCCCTGCATATATGCTATGTACACCAATCCTGAAATACAAAACAAAATAAAACAAAGACTTCCTAGAAGCATTTCCCTGTTTCCATTCTCTTTCCTTCCATTCCATCATCAATTACATTTCCTATTCTAACTAGGCAGCATCATACTTTAAGCTTGCATACTTATTTTTGTGTTTAGTGAAGCCAGGTTTTCCTTTCATTCACAATCACACTATGGATTGAATCTTAAATTGTATAGATGCTGAAGAATTCCAAATTAGCAAATAACTAAATCACATGATTACAAATACATAACCCATTATTTAACAGACATAACTCATCATTTAACATAGTAAACATAACTCATTCTTTTGGTGATATTAGTTATCAACACTTGATCATTAATGATAGTAGCAACTATAGTCATATGTAATGATCACTTATAAAATGTTATATATTTGAATTTTATTTGCTCTTGGAAATTTCTGATTCTACTGCCTAATGTGATGGGACTTGGCAAAACAGAGTAGGGTAAATGGATAGGAATGTCAGGTAAAACAGGAATATGGTCTGTTATGAATAGAAAATGATTCAAAAAAAAAAAGGCATCTGACGTTCCCAGAAGGATCAAGAAATCAGAATTTTATGATGACTCGAGGAGAAAAAGAGGTACAAAACATACAAATGATAGTAAAGTCCAGGGGAAATACCAAATTTAATACAAAAGTGTAGTACAGATTTATAAATAAGATATGGTGAGAAATTGATGAGTACTGCAGTTTATGTGATAAAAGTTCCCAGTGGTTCTATTGGCCCATCCTCCCACAGGTGTCAAATATTCAGTAAAAATCTGAAAAAGACTTTCCAAAGCCAGTGCCTCACAGATCCCCCTTTTTATGAATTCAATGGATTCAGTTGTGTTCCTTTATATTAGTATGTTTTTATCATGGACTTTTTTCAGGATGAACTTCCTGAATTACTTTTGACATTTTGAGATTATTTTGATACTTAAGCACATAAAACTTAAAAAATATATATATGCTTCACAAGTCTTGCATGTCATCTTTTAAAACAAACAGATCCTTTTTACTGATTCTCATCCAAACTATGTCTACTGAAAAAAGAGCCTACAGCAGACATTTCAATTTGTACTATATCTTTTATAAAATGAGCAAACAAACAACAACAAAAATAAATAAATAAAAATAATACCTCACAGGGCAAAGCCCATTCAGAGAGACTAATTTGCAATTCTAATACCACTCATCTCACTACACAGGGATTTAAGGTTAAGCTGATTAATTTACTCTCCCCTCTCCTTACTGGTCAACATTTACAAGATCATGTCTTTATGTATTACTTGCTTTTAAGATTTCCTTTCCTCTTGCATTAAACTTACTTTTTCATGTCTTCCTAATTAGTACAGAGAGAATAAAACAATCACTTTACTTTATGTTTTATGTACAGTAAAACATACATATTAACTCAGATAAAAGAATAAGACTTATATAATGTGTTTTGCTTTTTTTATATTACTACATCACAATTGCACAGTACGGAAAACAGAGCTAGGATAGACTTAGATAGCATATAAGCTCTTGTTGTCTACGTTGTGGTGAACTAATGTTTAAAGTGTCCAATAGATGGTTGTCTCTTTTTCCTTAAAAAATTAATTAAAGAGACATTTGAGTCGTGAGTTTGGGCTGCTTAGTCATCCTAAAGATTGGGGTTTATCTTTCATGAACATAAATAATATGACAAAATTACAAAGAATAGTAAGACAGCTCATTTAACTGAGACTATGTATCAAAGTACTTTGAAAATGCTACTTTTTAATCCCATACACACATGGATTTCATGATGTTGATTTACAAAAATTTGTGGTACATTTTGTAATGTATGATGATACATTGTTCTTAACCTTGGCCAAGATACATGACAGATGAGGAAAAATATAGTGAAAAATAAATACATAAAACCAGGCATACCATTAAGAAAGACCTTTACCATCAGAAGCAATAGACTTCAAAATGGAAGTTCTGCATCAGTGTATGAAAGCAGGGTTCATATTTCCTTCCTGACTTATCCTTCTAACCTTACACTATAAAATTAGATTCATATAAAATCAGAGCTTTAAAACTTCCCATTTTCCACTGTTCATCTTTTCTCATTTTTGGTCTTTGCATCTAAAATGATCTGTGAAAGAATAAAGTCATACTTCGGCTGCTGTTGTGTTTAATCTATCAGCATTCAGACGTTTCTCCAATGACATTATTCACAGAGTCAAGAAAAAAGTGTAACTTCAAAGTATTAAATCTGGTCTCTTTCTTTTTAAATATGATAACATTTTCAAAGGTGAAAAGGGTTTTCCTTGAAACTAGCAACTGATTTCATGCTGTAAGTTTCTCATTTTATTTGAATTTGATATTAAATAGAAGAGCACACAACCATGTCACAAATGACTGCCCTACTTTGTTAAAGTCAGACATATTAGACACCAAGAGACCTGTGCAATCGTTATTGATCAGAAGATGACAGTGTGTCATAACATTTATTGAGTGCCTGTATTACTGAACATTATTGCCTAATATACTGTACATAAATTTTCAATATGAATAAAATTATAGTATATGAAAAAAGACAGGTCTTGGACATGGAAAATTTAATATTTGATTCATGGAAGTTTCTAGTCAAATGGTTTTAGGCAAACTAGTCATATATCTCTTTCAGTTTTCTGACTTTTAAAATGAGGATATTAATCTACTTCATAGTAGTCCATGGGCATTCAAAGACATAGTTATTGTATGATAAGTTTTATAAACCATAAGATATTAAACAACTATAAATCAGGTGTAGAGATCCTATGATAAGATGGAAAATTTTAGATTTTCAGAAAGCATGGCTATTTTTCAAGGTAAAGAAAAATCTTGTCAGGTATCTTTTTTACCTGAAATCATCTTTCTAGTAGAATCATGAATATCAGGGCACTATTTGCCCCTTCCCCAGCTTATTCATAGACCAGAGGTCCCATTCTGGAAAGTGCAAGCCAAGAAAACTACAGGCTACACCTGCCACTCTACCCCCAGTGCCCAGTCATAGAGCAAGAGTGTCACTCCAGGAAAGCAGTAGCCAACCTCCAGCTCCAGTGCAGTGACACAAGGGTACTGACCAGGGAGAAAGCAGGCTATAATGGTACAAACTATTCAGCTCTACCTGAAGGGACTTACTTGATTTAAAACAGAGAATGGGGAACTTCAGGCTTAGGGTGTATCAATGCAAATAATTAATAAACAATCTATAATAGGAACAGAAAGAATTTTACCTGAGAACTGTAGCCCCAGAGACAGAGATTAGAGAAGCCCTTGAATTATGTTCTGCCTGGCTGCAAAATGGGAGAGGCTTATATAGGCAAAACCCACAAAGTCACAAAAGTTGTTTGTCAAGAATTAGGGTTGGAGCTGGCAAGAAATAAGGGTGCTTGTTAAGCAAGATTTGGTTGGGGTGTGATGTGGTTGCGTAGTTACAAGGGAATACCTTGAAACCCTAAGGTTGCAGCTGGCAGCTGCTAGCAGACGTTGTTTGAAAATGGCTGGTGGTGCCTTGAGTTTTATACAGTTCAGAAAATTCAAGTTCTCAGTGATGTGGGAATGTATCTGAATCCATATCCACAATGGTTACCCAGCTCCATTTTTAATGCCTGAACCACAGTTTTATATCTTGTCAGAACAAAGAACAAACATCAAACATGGGAGGGGTACCTTCCTTCAAGATTTCAAAGGAGACAAATTAGCACACACATAGCAAGTCAGCATGACCTTGGTGTCTGGGACAGGGACCTCATCTTTGAAGGAGTACTAGCATTGGCATCATAGGAAAGGGAGGCATTTATATCTATATTCAAAGTGGACAGTCGAAATCTGGTAAATGCATTCTTTTTTAAAAAAGTTAAGGCAGATGTACAATGTATGTTTGACAGAGTTTTCTAGTTAGCATAAAATTCAAGCCAAATCACGTATAAGACAGAATGACTTCCCTATACCTCTGTATGTAAAAATTTCTTCTAGCAGGTGTTGTCTAAAGCAATGGAGATCTTGGTGGAGAGCAATTAGTCAGAGGCTGGTAGCTCCATGATATAAGCAAAATGGCAGAGCAGCCAGAAGTTTAATAGAGAGAACCAGAGAAAGAGATAGCCAAGAAGAGCCTTCCTGGGATCACAGTCAATCCTGGGGATCTGGAAGGCTGTGCAAATGTTATAAGCTGAACCCCTTTAGGAACAGTCAGAAAAGGATGTGGGGGCAGAATTGAAAGCACAAAAACCCACCAACAATGACGAGAAGCCTCATTGGTACAACGGCTTAAAACAATCTCTGATCAAACACTGTCTGAACAATAAGCCACTCTGAACCAGGGGCAACTCCTAGGAAGGCAGGCTTAAAAATAATATCATACATGGCCCTGGCAGTTTGGAAGATTGTTTAAGTGACCAAGGCTAGACCCTTTCAGATATTAAGAGAGAACGTCCAAGCTGAGTGTCCCTGGATGATGATAGGACCAAAAAATAATAAACTGCCTGAATTGTGATAACAGCATAAAAGACGATAAAAAGGGAGGGGAATCTGATCAGGGACATCAGAGACTGCACACTGATGTGACGGAAATTGTGATGGAAATTGACTTCACAGAATTAATTCAATCAAGTCAGTCAAGAAATAAACAAATGACAAAGCAAACAACAAAAACAACCACAACTCTTGAGTGGGATCAATCAGGGTCCAGAGTTACCATATGACACATCAATTCAACTCCTAAGTATATACTCCCTAATATGAAAAGATACATCAACCCAAAACTTGTACACAAATAGATCAGAGAAGTATCATTCATGTTAGCTAAAAAATGGAAACAAATGCCTATCCATCAATAAACTGATAAATAAAATGTGGTGTATCCATACAATGAAATATTATTCAGCAATGAAAAGACATGAAGTAGTAAAACATGCTATGACATGGATGCAGCTTGAAGGTAACCCTATGTTCAAGTTATCTTTTTCTTAAAATTGAAGTATAGTTGACTTATAATATTATGTTAGTTTCAGGTGTACAACATAGTGATCCAACAATCAAATACATTAAGAAATGACCACCACCATAAGCCTAGTGACCATCTATCACCATACAAAATTATTACAGCGTTATTGACTATATTCCTTATGTTATATATTACAACCCAGTGACATTTGTTTTATAAATGGAAGTTTGTATTTCTTAATCCCCTTCACTTATTTCAACTAACCCCCCGCCACCCAATCCTTTTCTCTCTGGCAACAGCCAGTTTGCTCACTGTATCTATGTCTGCTTCTGTTTGGTTTTGTTTGTTTGATTTTTAGATTCCACGTATAAGTAAGAAGATTACACAGTATTTGTCTTTCTCTGTCTGACTTATTTTACTTAGCATAATGTCCTCTAGGTCCATCCATGTTGTTGCAGATGGCACAATGTCATTCATTTTTATGGCTGAGTAATATTTCACTGTTTATATGTACCACATAAGGAACTGCCAAACTGTGGTGTGGAATTTTATTCAGTGGGAGCAAAATGTTCAAAATTAGATTGTGGTGACCATTTCAGAGCTCTGCAAACATACTGAAAATCACTATTTGTACACTTTAAATGGGTGAATTGTATGACATAAGAATTATACCTCAGCGATACAATTTTCAAGAAATTTGAGCATGTAGTAACGTTAATGCTAAAAGCTGACAGGAGTGAACACTGAATATCAGATCAGTGGAATTAGCATCGAAATATCTATATAAGTAAAGCTGGAATAGACATATATTGCAGCTTCTCTCAGTTCATGTCTCATTCCTTAAAACAACTTTTCCAGCTAAAACTCATACCAAAGAAATGCCATTGAGTTATTTCAACTTGGTGCCTCTGTCCCTAGATGCCATTGATTGATTAGATCAGGGATTGATAATCTATGGAGAGTTCATTGATGGAAAAACAGGCAGAGTAGTTTTCTTGAAAATTTCAACTGATTTCCAATAATTTCTGATTAAGTATAGGACCTTAAATTGTAAGTTCATGTTGAATTGGAGCTAGAAAAGCCATTTTTTAAGACAAGTTCAAACTGACTATTATGCAAAGAAAACAGTTTGCCAAAAAGAAGCACAAGTATAGAGTAGATGTGAAGACATAAGCAGAGATGATAAGCCAGTGGTTGGGGGGTGGGGGACAGAGAGGATGACAGAAAGAGAAAGAATAAATGAATCACCGCTTAGGTTACTGGTGACTTCCTACTTCCAACTTCTACTCACTTTGTCCCAAATCTGCTTTTTTTCATGAGAGGCCCCACATGCTTTCATTAAAATGACACAGTGTTGGGAAGTGCTGGTTCTTACCAGCAAAGGAATTCTGTAAGTAAACCAAAATTGATGGTAGAAATTTAGTTTAATGTAAAAGACTGTCAGCAAAATGAAGATCTGACTGTGGAGGTGCTCTGGGCTGGAGATAGTGCATAGTCTACGATGGAAAGTAAACAGTCTCTGACAAGTTGTGCAATAAATGTATTTAAGCCTAGGGAGGTTTGGGAACCCATGCCTGTAACGATGAGAGACTTGGTAACCAAAAGAAAAAATTAAAATATTTTAGTATTCTTAAACAATTACGGAAAGTAAAAGATAAATTCAGTTACAAGGTATGCCAGCAGTAAATATAAACTGAAGAGTGATTATATAATTTGTTTATGGAAGTCTTTTCTGCAGTATTGATTGCTCTGTGAGGGGGGAATAAAGCTAGACAATAACATCTCATCAAGATATTCTAATCTACAACCATAGATATTGAAACTTGCATTACACACAAGAGCATGTGTGATGCTAGTGAAAAATTTGGTCCTTAATGATTTCTAAATGATGAAAGCTTCAACGATTTAAAGAATGCTTATTGTAACTAAAAACAGAGATGATATTTTTCCAGAGTTAGGTTTTGAAAATGCGTGTTGTCAGCAAAGTGGATTCAGTCTAGAAATACAAGCGTAGAGTCATATTCTTAGAATTTCCTAAAGGGTAGATATAATTGTTTTGAATTAAGAATATGTTATTTCAATGACAATGTTTACTTTCTGAATATTGATTTATCAAAAGGGCTAGTGACATGTAACACGGTGTTAAATAGAGCTTTAGCCTTGATTTCAATCTTCACAAAATATCCATTCATTGAGTGTTTTGGCAATTAATCCTTTAACATTTTACATAAAGGTAAAGGCAAACTTATCTTCGAAATCTCTAACAGATTATAGTCCTTAGTCATTCTTAATGAGAGTAGAATCTATAGCCTGTGAATTAGTTTTTACAAGGGTTTTTCTCCTTGTGCCATGACATCAGAAAGACCTGGAGAAAGGCTTTATGAAATAATAACAAAACATTATTTAAGGAATGGAAAGTATGAGCTTTGAATCGGAATTTACAGAATCTGTGCAATGTCAAAGAAATTTTCAAGAGAATAGAAGATGAAATTAAACAAGCACTTCTGTAACATAAAAATTCCACGTGAGATGCTATCATTAGGCAGATTACCAGATTTTTTTTACTTTTCTCTGCATATGAAATTAAAAAATTAACATTTACTGGGTTAATGTCTTATGCAATAAACTATAAAATAAGAATTTGTGGTAACAGCAGAAGCTACATTAAATTTGTTTGCGATGCTGTATACTATGTGGGCTCTGGAGACGTGTGAACTTTGGTCTCTCCAGAATTCTTTGTGAAAAAAGAGCAGTGTTAAGATTGAAACACTAACACTGAATGCACAGGCTTCTTTTTTTTTTTTTTTTAGCACATTTTGTCTAGTGTGATGACAGTTTTTAATCAGCTTCAAAAGCTATACAGCTTTTTAACATATGAGAACATTTTACAGTTAAATTAGTAATTCAGAATTCAAAGTAAATTTTGGCTGAAACATTGTGTCTACTTAATTAATTTGTATATATATATATATATGCACACATTTTTTAAGTCTCATGTTTTATCCAGTAAGTCAGTTATTCTGTTTTTAAATCTCATGTTTTATCCAGTAAATCAGTTATTCTAAACTGGTATTTGGATTAAGTGGTTCATGAATGCTTTGAAATTATATACAAAATTATGTATGCATATGTATATGTGTCTTTAATTGTTATGCAGGTCTTTTACATTCCCAAATAGTCCTAATTCAAGAAAGTTGGAGAACCAGTACTTTAAATGTTGCTAAAAAATGTAAGATAAAATGAACTTGAGAAAATACTTTTCAAACTTTATCAAGGTTGTAAAAAAAATAAAGTTCCCTGTGTACTTTCTGTCTAAATGCCACATGTTCCAAATATTAAATCTATGAATACAATTTATCATTGACGTTTTGACATTGGTATACTGATGATGGCCTTTAAAAATATTTTGCTTTACTAAATTCATCCTGTTAGAAAAATGCTTAGTCAAATTATAATGTCCTTGTGCACTGAGAAGAGATAGCCATAAATCATCTCGAGTAAAGCAAACATTTCTCAGCGACAATTTCATTTTAATTAATAATGAAGAAGTTAATTCTTCTCAGAGGAAAACATGATAACTTTGTCTCTGGAGCCCATAAAAAGCTTTTTATGAAGGTCCTTTTGAAAGAAATCCATCCATTTGTTCATCCATCCATTGACCCTCTGAACATTTATTCTACTTGTGTATATCATGCTCAAGTCTCTATATTTATTTATTTAAAAATAATGTTGAGGGGCTTCCCTGGTGGCGCAGTGGTTGAGAGTCCGCCTGCCGATGCAGGGGACACGAGTTCGTGCCCCAGTCCCGGAGGATCCCACATGCAGCAGAGCGGCTGGGCCCGTGAGCCATGGCCGCTGAGCCTGCGCGTCCGGAGCCTGTGCTCTGCGATGGGGGAGGCCACTGCAGTGAGAGTCCTGCGTACTGCAAAAAAAAATAAAAAATAAAAAAAATAATAATAATATTGAGCTTATATGTTGTGGCAGCATTGGGGATTTAATGGTAAGAAAACTATACCATACTTATCCACTTGAAACTTATATTCTAGTGAAAACCATAAATATTTATTCAATAGTTACACAAGTATATGATTACGAATTGTCATAAGATCTCTGAGGAAAATACAGGATGCTGTAGGACTGTGTAAGAAGAGAACTTTACCTATTTTAGAGGCAGATTTTATAACAGATTTATCAAATAAAGGAGAATCCATTGGCAAAATTTACCCAAGAGAGTTACATGATCAAAAATTCAATGCTACAGAACTCAGTTTCTTTTTGTGTCCCTTCTCTGCTTTCTGCAGCCTTGTTTCACACTTGGTTGTTCTGAACAATAACAGTAAGATTCATTTTTAATGAACTGGCTTAGGACACATGTAATTTCTGAACTTGGTGTTGAAGACAAGGAGTTTTCTAAGAAGACTCTCAGGACTCTTGTCTGTCAATAATATTCAGTACATGATGTCAACTTTCACTTAAAAAAGGCAAAATATAAAAATAAAGTCCAGGGGCTTCCCTGGTGGTTCAGTGGTTGGGAGTCCGCCTGCCGATGCAGGGGACACGGGTTCGTGCCCCGAACCGGGAAGATCCCACATGCCGCGGAGCGGCTGGGCCTGTGAGCCATGGCTGCTGAGCCTGTGCTCCGCAGCGGGAGAGGCCACAGCAGTGAGAGGCCCGCGTACCGCAAAAAAAATAAATAAATAAAAAATAAAGTCCAAAAAGGAAAATCAGCAAGTATAAAGGAATAGAGAATAAGATGGTCATACATGCAGGTTTTGAAATTTTGAGTATAGGGAGCTAATGATACCCTTGAGTGGAGATTCTGAGTAGGCAGCTGCCTATAGATGTGTGAAATTCAATGGAACAGAATCAGTAAGAGATATTTGGTGTTCATAAACCTTCACATGAAACTATGAAATGTGGGCATTATGAAATCATCTGAGCAAAAATTGGAGCATGGTAGGCACCCAAGACTGAGTCTTAAATCCAATATATAAAAGCCGACAGAGGTGGTAGTCAAGATATTAAAGATATTGACAACAGAGGTACTAAAACTTTGACTATACACTGTGCACAGGGTAAAGGGGGAGGAAAGAAAGGCAGGGGTCATGACTATGCAAACTTAGAGAGATGAAACAATTGAAATTCCAGTTTAGATTGAAGAATGCTCATGGTGAAAGTAGTTAGAGGATAGTTAAGAGGCTATAGTCAGAAGGCTATGTCTTTGATATCAAAATATATGCATATGACTTTTAGTATGTAAATGCACATACACAGAGGGGTGACTGTCAAAATATTTAACAGCTGGTGCCACATCAGGGTAGAACAGGGTCTTCAAGGCCACCTGCTGTGTAGACATCTATACTTTATTTGTTGGGTTGAAGTGTTACCTTAAGGGTAGGGGCCAAAACAACTCCTTACTAATAGATGTGAAAATATTTAAATATGTCAATAGCTAATCCATAAGATTTTAGCAACATGCAAAATTGTATCTGCATACACGTATAAAATTTCTATAAAATTAGAACTATTTTGATTATGATCACTGTTTAAAAAACCACTTTTGAAAACAGCTATTTGATTCTTACCTGATACTGCTGAATGTGTTAATAATACCTACAATGCCATAACAAAATATTTTGCAAAAATCTACTATTATTCCAGACTTGTTTGTGGTCCTTATTATATAATCAATAAATATTCAGGTCTTTAAGCATGGTCATGTTTTACTGCTTTCATCATTTTCATTTAGCAACCTCCAAATCATTTTTTTACAGATACTAGTGATTTTGACACTATGTTTTGGTTATAACCTTTTGCAGTTAAAATGTGTCCATTATTCCAGTAAATTCAATATCCACAAAAACGTTTTTTCATTACAGTAATTTGATTCCTTAATTCCAATTAACTTTTCTTCTATTCAACTTCAGCCATTCATATATCTACATGTATCCTTGAAATATTATCTCAGACACTATTCAACCTCTAAAGTATTAACGAATTCTTATGCTTTTTTGACAAAAGTATCTTTTTAGTCCTTTCATTTAATTTCTTCCATTAAACCCTTCCTTGTACCTTTATTTGTCTCCTTATTTCTATCTGTCTCATCCTGGTTTTCTGTTCTTAATTACCCTAGACTTCTCCTTTCATACTTTGTCTTTTTATTAGCCTCATACCTTTCCCATCCCCCATCCTATGTCCTCTGCCTCACCTGCTCTGTAAAACCTCAACCTTAAATCATACAAAGAGTATGTCTTTCCCACTCTTATCCTTTTGAGTTCTTCATGAAAACAAACACACTTGAAGATATTCATGTAATGAAAAGGTTTAGAGTCATTAATAGACTCTAAACCCTCCATGATCTTTGCCTTTCTTTGAAATATTTTCTTCAATTTTTTGACCACTAAAATATTTTAAAGTCTATTTTTTTCTTTTATGTATTTATTTCAATTTTTTAATTTTTATTTATTTATTTATATTTTTTGGCTGTGTTGGGTCTTCATTGTTGCGTGTGGGCTTTTTCTAGTTTCCGTGAGCAGGGGCTACTCTTCGTTGCAGTGTGCGGGCTTCTCATTGCAGCGGCTTCTCTTGTTGCAGAGCACGGGCTCTAGGCGCGCAGGCTTCAGTAGTTGTGGCACGTGGGCTCAGTAGTTGTTTGCTCGCGGTCTTAGTTGCTCTGTGGTATGTGGGATCTTCCTGGACCAGGGATCAAACCCATGTCCCCTGCACTGGCAGGAGGATTCTTAACCACTGCGTTACCAGGGATCAAACCCGTGTCCCCTGCACTGGCTGGAGGATTCTTAACCACTACGCTGCCAGGGAAGTCCCGGCACATTTTTTTTTTTTTTTTTTTTTGCGGTACACGGGCCTCTCACTGTTGTGGCCTCTCCCGTTACGGAGCACAGGCTCCGGACGCCAGGCTCAGCTGCCATGGCTCACGGGCCCAGCCGCTCCGCGGCATGTGGGATCTTCCCGGACCGGGGCACAAACCCGTGTCCCCTGCATCGGCAGGCGGACTCTCAACCACTGCACCACCAGGGAAGCCCCCGGCACATTCTTGATAATATCATTTGATTCCCTATATCCAACTATGCCTTGGATTTTCCAACTACATACTGTTTAGCCAGTTTGGATTGGATTTATGCCACCTGACATTCAGATACTACTAACTAGGAATCTCTCCTCCACTTTTTTTTTTTTTCACGGAACATGCAACATTCCAGGAACAATTTTAAGGAAAACATTCATAAGAAAGGATATCTTTTGACCTGGAATATATTTGTAGGTTGAATAATCTGTAAAGTGTTCTAAAACATGCTAGATTATCTAGGATATGTTACCAAAGTTTTCCCCATCCTAATTAGCTGATAGAAAACTGTGAAATGTTAGTTTCAATTTTGCAAAACAGCTTCCAACAGTTTCTGATTGTGTAATATTTCTTTTCAAGTGTTTCAGATCACTGTTAGATTAATCTCAATTCTATGTTGCAAACATCAATGTTTTGGCAACTCTTTTATGTCACACATTGCTTTTCTATACATTCTGCCAAACACTCTACATTACCTTTCAAGTTTGGAGACTCTGTTAATTAAGTTTAACAAAATTATTTCATCACCACCAGCCATTTGGGAAAACTGTAAAGATAGGCAAAAGACTACAACAAATTGTTGGAAAAAGTGGATGGCAAAAAAAACAATACAAAATTTAATTGCTTACCATGTTCTGATCTATTGACAGGAGGAATTCTTGTTAAATTATAAATGAGGTAATATTTGAAACTATATATATATATATATATATACAATAAAATATATTTTCTGATGAATTATAAAAACAACAAAAGTATTTGAATGACAGTTAATCTATATATACACCCTATACATGTTTTTGTACAATGCTTATTTTTTCTAGGAATAAAGAACCAAGATGGATTTCTTCCAAATTGAATTTTGAGGTCCCTAGATTTGGTTCACAGTATAGATGGACTGATCTTGTTTGGCCATGTTGATCATCTTTGAAAAGCATCTCCCAGGTGACTCTAAAACAGTGAAACCATTAGAAACATCTCCTCTAGAGCTGTCTGGTATTGATTTTTCTGCTTCAGCTGAGACATGAATCAATAACACTTCTTTGACAATCATCACTACTAAAGTGGGGTCACACTGTATTCCAGCACTTCCTAGTATAAATCAGAGATATCATTGTAAAAAGCTATCTCTTAACTCATCACAAGTTTTTTTTTTAACATTAATAAGAAGTACTAATATGTATGTATGACACAGCATATTCCTTTGAAGTGTAGTTTTACTCAATCAAGGACTTCTGTTGAAGGTCTTCTAAATTCTTTCAGACTTACTGCTACCTTGAAAAAAAGAAAAAGTAACAGCTACAGAATAATCAGTATGTAGAAATTAAGAGCAATCAAGGTGTATTTATACCTTAAATATATACCTTAAATTTCATGGAAACATGCACATGTATGTATTCCTCATGTCATAAGCAAGAATAACCATAATAACATGATAATATTAATAATTTAGAGATATGGAGAGTGATGATTAAAGATAATGGCTGGACTCAAGGGAAAATAACTGATCATAAAAGTTGTTGGAAGCCAATTCAATCGAGCCATTGAAAATTTTGCCTAAAATTTCAATTCTTATCATATCCCTTGATAAGTTGCTTAGTGCATTTTATTCCACACTATACCTCAGTTCTGATATAAATACAATAATTGTACCTTCACTGGGAGTATTAAAAATTATTCTATAAGGATGTGCACTTAGTTGAAAAGCCTCAAATTTGTGTTTTATTAATTTGTTGTTGTAATAGATAAAGGCTTGATTTTATAAAATTAAATTTTTGCATATGGAAAATTATTTGTGCTTTCTCAGGTTAGAGCACAGGAAGCTTAAGTTTCTCTACTATTGATTAAATTAATGTGCAATATATTTTTACTAGAGTAAATAACATTGACTCAGTACTCTAATTTATAAGTGAATTCTAAATGTTTGACTTTTTGTTATTATAAGCTGTATTTAATACTCTAAGGAATATAAGAATTCACACAAACACATACAAAGAAACACATATTTAGGATAGTGTTTGTATCTACTGTATTATATGTATTATAGGTATATTGCCTTGGATTTTCTGTTTGAGAGAACTCAAAAATTCTTAGTGAAATAACAAGAAGCAAACACATGTGCATTTATATAAACATAGTGATTTTCTAAGTTATCTGTATTAATTGGTTAAATCACCTTCCCCCCCTCCACATGTAAACTTTTACATATGCCTTTTTGAGATGACAGTTTTTGCCATTCCTCTGCAAGTATCTGTTATAAATGTGTATTATGTACATTAAAACAACTTTAATGGGTAAATCTGGGGAATATTAGGATTCATATTTTCATATATATTTATTACCTGTGTTAGATACATATATAGTAAAATAGGAATGCTAATAATATTTATATTTATATATACACACTACATAAACACACACATATATTCCAAATAGGAATAGGAGCATTTGCACTATCAATTACTATTTTTTGTGTGTGTTTTATAATTGTGATTATTTTTATGTGCAATATATTCAGTTTTATTATCAACAAATTTTTTTGTTAAAGTGCTAAGATGTATTTTAAATATTGTTTCAATGTTTATGCTGTGTTTTACATCTTTACCTTTCATATGTATACACATATATTTTATGTGTACTTTATAATGTGTTAAATTACTCACAAAAATCATTTTTGTGTTTCTATTTTAAATATTTTCTCATTCTACTCTCTACTAATAAGTGTAGATGTTATATAAGACTGGTAATAAGTATTCAATAAGACTGTTTAATTTAAGTGGAAAGAATATTAGATGCATGCACATATACATACAAAATAATATAAATACATTTGGAAAACATATAATTTATTCTATTTTATATAATTTATTTATTTATAATTTTTTTCTAATTTATTCTATTCCTAAATTTATTTATAATATAATTTATTCTATTTATAATAGAATTTATTATAATTTATTCTATTTATTCTATTCCTAAAACCTCACCATATATAATTTATTCTATTCCTAAAACCTCACCAGATCTCAAAATGGTCATTATAGTACTGCAGCAAGCTATGTCCTATTTGTCTAATATAATTTAAATAAGAAAGCACACAATGAATAATTTTTAAAAAATAAGTCATATAACAGAAACATTATCCATTAAGGTGTTCTCCATGAAGCAGAAAAGGTGCTATTATTTTCCTTATTGTCCCTCTTTATTAGTTTAGCCTAAAAATAGCCATTGACTTGTTTTTCATTATGTGCAATGTCAAAGTGAACTGCCGATTTTGCAGGTGAAATGAATAGCTGCTTTGTTCAAAAATACTCCAGCAGTCAGCTATGCATTCTGCCAAACCAGCATGCTGACCACCTACTTGGCTTGAGTCAGATGGCTATTTGGAAAGCTTTTAGTAGTTATCTCTTTATGTGATGTAACTGCCCACTTTTCAGCGTGACTCATTTATCATTTTATGCCAAAGAATTGGATTATCTTGTATTTTTTCTTGTTATCTTTCTGGAAAGTCTGACATGAATTTAATGTCAGTGTATTTCTTACTAGAAAAGAACATATGCGATATTTTGAAAACTGGCTGAACTTGACAGCATGTGAATTGACACTCAGAATATGTAATTTTCTAACATTGCCTTGTGGGACATACGTGTGTTTACTTATAGCATGTGGAAACTTAACGCTTTCTATATAACGCCCCCTAAGATTGCTTTTAAGATTCTTCAAAGTAAAATATAGAAAAATTAGGTCCATCTGGAGCTATTGGATATGGAAAAAACTTGGTAAGCACGGTTACTGTAAGCACTACAGAGGCATGTCCTTTGCAATGTTAAATAAACCCCAGTAATTAGTAGTAATATTACATGGAAATTTGGAAACTGAAAGTCCAGTGATTAACTCTAAAGAAAATGTAGTTAGAGCAAAAATAAAGTTATACTCTGGAAAGCCATGCAGTGAGGAGGAGAGATACCATGATAATTAACCTACTCATAAATAGATAGCATCTCCCACTCCATCCACTTTGCACCCATCCTGTTTTTCCCCCTGCCATTCTACTACTCTCTCCTAGCAACATCTTTCTCTCTTTTAAATTTCTCTGTGTTAACTTAATTAGCAAAGAAGAGACCTAGCATCTAACTCAAGGTGTGATTGACTATTTCCTTGCCAGCACCTGGTGTAAGGATCTCACTGACAAGGGTGATACAGAGGAGGAGAGAAATGACTAGTAGATGTGAAGAAAATACATCTGCTTATGTCAGTAAAACTTGAGTCAAGAAATCTTCTCCAAGAGATCTGGAGGACAGAAATCAAAAAAGAATCAGTCTCAAAATCTATGTAAGGCAGGACACCGTGTCCAGAAGTTCAGGCAGTTCTTTTATCCATATGCAGATTAAAGGGTACTTTGAAGTCAACATTAAGCTCATACCTTGATATTTGTTTATTTTAAGAATTGAATTCACTGTGGTCTTAATTGTCCTTTCTACAACTCTTATTTTGAAAGACAAAGACATGACATCTTATGTTGAAGCCAGTAATGTATGTTATTGGATAAGAAAGTGAATTGGATGGAAAGAAAGGCCCTGCCTGCTTGGCTTCTAACCTTAGCTTTCCTTCCTACTAACCATATGGCTTGGACAAATAATTTAGACTGAGTTTTAATTTATCTTTTGCTAACTTAAAGATTATAATGCCTAACTCACAGGGTTAACATGATGGTTAATAAGACAATGTATATAAAGTACTTAACATACTACCTGGCTCATAATGAAATACTCAGCGAGTAATATCTATTTAAAGATTTAATAATAAAACTTTATCAATTTAATTAATGTTAATATTAATATCAGTATGAAATCTTTTTCTCTTAGTTTTCTAAGTTAAAGTTTTTTTTGTCAACTTATTCAGAATATTTTTGACCAACATGAGTATGCAATAAAGTTTAGCAAAAAGAAAAGTTCTACAAACGCAGAATTGTGGTCTAGCCCAAGATTTAACATACAAGAATAAAAATCCCTATTTTAATAATTTGGGAAATCTTGAATAGGGCAAGTCTATACATTCTTTATAAATTTGAGTTAGTGAATATGGGGGAAGTAATTAAAGAACATATGTTGTAAATATTATATATGGATTTGTAGTCTAAATTCAGTACTTGGAACTTATCGTAGGAAGGTGTGTGATCTAGTGAACAACTAGAGCTTTATCAGTGATATCAGAGAAATGATAGTGAATTGTAAGAAAATGAAAATAAATGCTATAGATACCCTCAAGTGTCAGGTGGTTTTATACTTGTCAAATAGAATTTTGCAATGCACAGAATGTCCAATTTGAGTCAAAATAAAGTTTTTTAAGTCACCTCTGTAACACTTATTAAACTGTACTTTACAACATCATGTAACAGCTAAGATTATGATCATAAACAATAAGAAAAGAGTGAGATTCCAAAAGGAATGGTATAAATGAGTAGGAGAATGGAGTTGTGTACAGTAGCCAATCAGGTTTCTCTGGTTATCTATTCTATTCATATTGTCTGTCCACATACCTTTTGAGAAAATTTTGAGCTATAGAGGAAATCATATCCAGGTTCTATATCCTTGGAACTGCAGCTTCTGGATGTATCTATGAAGCACACACATGCATGCACATGCACCCCCACACACATATTACACATTTATACACACAAACATCATTAAAATAAAATCAAGACTGGGACCCACTGTACCCTCTGTTATACAAACCTTCAGGTGAAATTATAAAAGAGAAGCAGATTTTATACATTCAAGTGGACTGCATTTTTGTATTGTCTGTCTGCTTATTTCTGCTCACCAACTTTGCTTCTTTGCAGTGTCATAAGTTAATGTAGAACTCCAAGGTCTTCCCTAATCTGTATATTAGTTTTAATACAATTGAGACATTTTCCAGAATGACCAAGGAATACCTCTTTTGTATAAGTTCTTTTATTACTCTATATTGTTCTTGCACACTTGTCAAGAAACAAGCTTAGAACAGAGTGCATTTTCCAACATGTTAGTAGGTGGTTAGGGAACATAAAATCCCCATGAAGCCATTCCTATAATCATGGCATTAGCAAACTAGCTTCTAGAAGCCATTAAACTCATATCATAAATCTGGCATAGAAAATCTATATGGGAATTGATGTGACACAGAGAATAAATTATGTATCACAGAACTGCTGAATGGCAAAGAAAGAATGCTCACTCAGATGTACATGGTATAGAGGAGAAATATACATTTTTATGTTAGCTGTGTATCCTCAATACTAAGTAACTGAAATTGTCACAGAATATGAAAGATTGTGTAATGTTATGGTTTAATCAATTCAAGGGAAGCATTAGGATTCATAATTGTAGAAATATCTACTTTTTTGTTTGGGAAAAAAATGTATGGTAATTTTATAAATATATATTATTGGAAATATACAAAGTATACTAATATTTGTATATAACTAATTAAAGTGATTACCATTGAAGTATTAGAAATAAAACTTGGCTTATAGTTATGATTAGCTCAGATCAGTTCAGCTAGTGAGTTTTAGTTAGAAAAACATGCATCTTTAATTGCAGATGTGAATACACATATTTGGATTAACATTAAAATTGCAATTAATAGTCTCATAATGAGAATGATGCTGATTATTCTTTTTTAAAGTTTCAGAAGATATATATTTTAGATGTATTCACTTACTATAAAAATTTCCTAAATTAAAGTACACATTTTATATAAAATTCTTATGGGAATTAGAGATCCTGATGAAGGAATTAGCCTGGTGGATATGCCAATCACTTCTAGACTGCCTAGAGACCTGCAAAATTAATCACAATTATTAAATATATTTTAACTGTGTATTCTTTGATGAACATGCCAGAAGACCATTTAAAGAGGTTTCATTCTGAAAGATAGGAAAGTTTGCCTACAAGATACTATTTGAGCAGAGTCAGAAATGTCCAAGCTTTCACAAGTAGTAGAACTTTTCTATTTTTTTTTTTGAATTTTAATTGGAGTATAGTTAATTTACAATGTCGTGTTAGTTTGGGGAATACAGCAAAGTGAATCAGTTACACATATACATATATCCACTCTTTTAGATTCTTTTCCCATGTAGGTCATTATAGAGTATCAAGTCTAGTTCCCTGTGCTATATAGTAGGTCCTTATTCATTATCTATTTTATATATAGTAGTGTGTATATGTCAATCCCAATCTCCCAAATTATCCCTCCCTGCCCCCTTACCCTTTGGTAGCCATAAGTTTGTTTTCTACATCTGTAACTCTATGTCTGTTTTGTAGATAAGTTCATTTGTACCCTTTTTTTAGATTCCACATATAAGTGATATCATATGATATTTTTCTTTCTCTGTCTGACTTCACTCAGTATGACCATCTCTAGGTCCATCCATGTCATTGCAAGTGACATTATTTTGTTCTTCTTTATGGCTGAGTAATATTCCATTGTACTGATATATAGGTACCACATCTTTATTCATTCCTCTGTTGATGGACATTTAGGTTAATTCCTTGTCCTGGCTATTGTAAATAGTGCTACAATGAACATTAGGGTGCATGTATCTTTTTGAATTATGGTTTTCTCTGGGAAAGAAGACACACAGATGGCTAAAAAGCACATGAAAAGATGCTCAACATCACTAATTATTAGAGAAATGCAAATCAAAACTACAATGAGGTATCAACTCATACTGGTCAGAATGGCCATCATCAAAAAATCTACAGAAAATAAATGCTGGAGAGGGTGTGGAGAAAAGGGAACCCTCCTACACTGCTGGTGGGAATGTAAATTGGTACAGCTACTATGGATAACAGTATGGAGGTTCCTTAAAAAACTAAAAATAGAGCTACCATATGATTCAGCAATCCTACTCCTGGGCATATATCCAGAGAATTTTTCTATTAATGAATTGATATATCCTTACAGAGAGGAAAGAGAAAATCATTTGCTAGTCATTTTAAGTGAATTAATTCAGATTCTTAAGGTGCTGATGAGAAAGATAATACATTCCTTTGATTATTAGAGCCTAAAGAATAAGAAAAGTGTTATTTAAGGGATATTCAGATAACACATAATAGACAAACTTTATCTAGTTAAATTGAGCTGGTCTTTACTATTGGGGAGAATAAAGAGGAGAATTAAAAAATTCCTGTTCTGGAAGCGGGGGAGTTTAGTAAAATAAGTAATTGATTAAATGCTTAAATTAGAGTTAGGATCAAACAATCACTATGTATAAATTTGAGTTTCAAATATGATATGACACTGTGACACATTTTTCTTTGTGTAATAAATTACATATTTTAAATTTTAAAGTCTTTGTTTTTAAGTTAAAAATTCAAGTAAAAATGTAGCCCAGCTACATTCTCTTCATTTTACTGTAGAGCTGCAAGAGCATCTTCCCTCCATAAGCTCTACTTTTCAAATTCAGGTGAAAGTAGGTAATGCAAGTGCTTATGTAATTCTCTGTCTATACAATGAACTTTATAGCACAGAACCCGGTACATCCCATAAATTTTATCTAGGGGCACCTATTTTTATGTCATTTTATTACGTCATTATATTACTTCTTCTACTGGAGATATGTAATATAAAGGGTGTAAAGCTAGAAGCATAAAAGGATAAGAGAAGTATCTTTAAAGGAAATAAAATTTAAAAGCAAGAATCTGATATATGTAAATAAGAACAAAAGGGAAAATGTTTAGATACAATGCCACTGGGATAGAATGGAGCTTTGATGGGGATTTTAGGGATCCCATGTACATGCTGGCCAATGGCCCTAGCAGTAGAGATCATTTTAGCTCCTTAGCATTGTAGCACTTAAGAATCTTTTCTCTCTTGCCCAGAAAACATTTAACTCCCCCCCACCCAGCAAATGCTTATTAATGTAAATTGACCATTACTGAAGTACCTGGGTCTCAGAAATGTTTTGCAGCTAAATTTGTGTGATGAGTTGTACTCAAATGTTCTAAAAGTAAACAGATTTTCTTGATCATAAGCTGTTTAAAACACCATAGTGAATATCAGTTAATCATACACAAATAATTTTTTTTCTAAGACCAAGAAATAGCATTGGTTATGGACCTTAAGGACATAATGAGAAGTGAAATAAGTCAGCCAGAGAAAAACAAATACTGTATGATCTCACATATTTGTGTACTATAAAGAAAAACAAACATAAAACAAACTCATAGATACAGAGAATAGATTATATATATGTACACATACATGTCAAACATATATACACATATGTATGTATTTAATTTTGATTTTTATGTCATTTGTTTTTAACTTACAAAATTAAATGTTTTTATAATTTAAAATTAAGACATGTTCAAGAAAAGATGATTTTTTAAGTTAGTTTTCCTCAAACTTGGAATTGAGATGTAACATTGAGGATCTGCAATTTACCTTTTAAATATGATTCAAAAATTACTCTGGGTTACTAAACATTTATGAAATGGAAAAGCAGAACAATGTTGGAGGAGCCGGGATTTCAGAGACAAGAAGAACTCAACTAAAGTCACGATTTGCCACTTAATGTCAGGGTAGATACTAATTTCAGTTTCCTCAACTATTAGATGGAAATGGTAATACATAATGACTTATAAAAGGGAATTGGCAGGCTATACATTTTTTGTGGTCTTTCTTCAATGTCCATTCCTTTATCATTAGAGAAATGACAAAATGTATATCCAGGAGAAGCTGAAAAGTCGTGGGAGGAGTCAGTAACGTTTCCTTCTCTGTTCTAGTTCTCAGTCCCTCATCAGTTTTGTCCACCTCTGCTTCTCAGGCTGATTGAATTGTTTGTAAGCTTAGGGCAGAATGCTCTCAATCTCATGGTCTATACTTGCTTGCTCAGACTTCAGGATCCAGGAAGATATCCAGCACTGACAACCTTTGTTATTTAAAATTGCTATGATCAAATGCCTTCAAGTGTCTGTGAATTCTTTCTATTCTGTACTATTCCATTGAAATAGAAGTATGATTTTATGTGTCTCTAGAAGAGAAAACACATCTCTCCAGTTTGACTCTTTCTCTCCCAATGTTTTCCCTTTATGATTGTTTAATCCTTCACAGTTACTACTTTCTCTTTAATAGAATTATCTGCTGAGGGAGATAGAATTGGAAAATCTATAGTTTTCTGCATAGGTCACAAAGGTAAGGGAAAGGAGCGACTCCATGTTTCCAAATAAATGCTTTCCCTATGTCACTTCAAAGGGAAATTTTATATATATAGACATACATGTATACATATGTGTACACATATGTATGTATACATGTATTTTTGGTAATAAATATTTTATAAAAGCCTACACATCAAGACTGTTGTAATGAATTTAAACATGAAATGGGGCAAGGTTCAAGTATCTTTATTTTACATTTTCATTATGATTATTTGAAAAAATTACCCCGAAGTGTGTTGCTAAATGTGCCTTTAAATAGAGTGTGAGTGCATTTTTGCTGAAGCATTTGTGCTTTGGTTAATTTTCATAAGCCTCACAAGTGTGAGAGGGACAGGCTGGAAAGCTCTGGTGGCAGGTGCTTTGCCACCTGCCTCACTGTAATATATGGCTAGCAATAAAGCTAATGCTTTCCTCACTCACTGATCACCATTCACAGAATGACTGAAACTTTGGATGTGGTACAATGTTTAAGAGGATGGCATTTCAGATTCATGAATGCTTAATCTGAGAATCTAACAGTTTTTGAAACTACCATTTCTCAGTTCCTATATATCAGAAAAGAGAAACATTTCTCAGTGGGCAATAGCAATCATTTAAATATATTGTGTTAAAATAATATCTCTGTATCTTATATGCTGTTATTACACACACACATACACACATGTCCATGCACACATGGTAAAATTTGCCAGACGGTATTCCTAAGGCTTGTGATACATCAATGAATAAGATGAAAAAAAATCACATAGTGACTTTTTATTTAGAAGAGCTGTCATTAAATAATCCTCATTTTATATTTGAGAACACTGTCATAAGGCCAATAAGGAACCAGAGCCAGATCAGATGGTAAATGGCAGAGCTGTCATTCAGACACAGTTATATTTGACTCTAGAACCTGACAATTAACTGCTTATATCACAAACTATAGATTTACATGAATCAAACTAATCATGAGTTATTTAACCTTTCCTTACTTAAGGTTCCTCATTCATAAATTGAGGAGGAAAGTATACTGCAGAATTATTTTGAAAGTTTCAAATTATATGCAAATTATCTGGCACAATAGAGTGCCCAGTGAATTTTAGCCATTATTTTTTCTCTTTGGATTCTAAGCAATCATCATAGACGGCAAATAGATTTCATCTTGAGTGCTAACCTGCATCAATAGGAGTTGCTGGGATTACCAGCTGAACCTTCTGTACAGGCAAGAGTGTGCAGATAAAGTATTGATGCTTTCTATGATCAAAGATAAGGGAAGATATATTTCATTCCTCTGATAAATGCTAAGATCCACGAATGTAAATTCAATTACTTATTTTGCCTTGAATTTCCCGTTACTTGCTTTGGGACCCTGAGAAAATTAATGACTTCTCTGAGCCCCCTTTTCTTTCATATGTAAAGGGGAATGAAAATAGTACCAATATCATAAGGTTGTTATGAAGTATAAATGAGATTACAGTCATAAAATTACAGCTTGAACCCTCATATTTTATTTCATTATCTCTCCAACTGAGGTAAAAATGTAGCAAACTAAAAGCACAACCCGGATAGCACAAAGAGAAGAGCAAAAGAGACCATAGCAAAGTTTTGGAAATTGGAAGGGCAAAGAGTGAGTTCTAACTGATTCAAAATCATGGGTATTGAATCTATGGGCCATACAGTTAAAAGTCAAGGGAAAAACAACATCAGCATTTACTCAATGGATTCCCCCAGAAAACTTAGATATTTTCATACAGCTCTGCTTGTGGATGTGAATTACAACTAAAAAATAAGGGAGATACATAAAATATTTTATTCACTAGCAAGGTTTTGATCTGTTTTATTCAATGCAACATCAGAAAAGGGAAGTACTAGAGGTAAAATCAGAGATTGTCAGACCTGGGAACCCTGAGGTTAATGGGTGGCAGAAGAAATGTATGGAAAATAAGGAGACTAAGTGAATATACACATTATAAATGTTAAGACTTTTAATATTCTTCCCTGTGAAGCTCCCGGATCCTCAGTCAGAAATGTAGTCTTCTAAAAGGAGAATGAATGGTTCTTTTCTAGTGCATCTGATATTGGGGTTTCCCCAATAAAAAAACCCCAGTGAGCCTATTCTCAGTGAAGTGCACAGATAACTAACTTAATGAGAGTTTTCAATGAGATTCTTAGTAATACACCATGAAACATGATCAGGAAGCCAAGGATCCCCAGATTTTGATGAAAGATTTTATCATAAAAAATAGAGAAAGACTGTGATAGGCAGGAAAGATTTTTGCAGGAACAAAAAATTAGAACTATCATTAATATCCTCAGAAAGAAAAATGATGCAGATGAAATCAAACTTATAATTACAAAAGTGAATTATTCCAAGAACAAAATTCATTTTGGATATTTAAAAAGACCATGGTAAAATCTATACCAAACAACAGGAAAATTTGGATAATGTTTAGAATTTGAGGAAATATTCTGCAAAATAGAGTGATAAGAAAATGAATGCAACACAAAAGTTAAAAGAAATAAAATTAAAAGACTAGTCCAGCTGAACTAATATCTGAAGAAAATCACTTTCTTTAAAAACAAAAAACAAAACAGAGAACCTGAAGGCAAGAAATTAGCAAAGAAATAATTCAAGAAAATTTTCCAGATCCAAAAAATGGAATATTCAGATTAAAAGAGTTCATACAACACCAAACGTTTTAAAATTGACTGACTGTCTTCGGTACCTGAGTGTATTGCCACATTTTAAAAATCTATGCAAAGTTTTCAGTCATATTAGTGACAATTTTATGGAAAAGTGAGAAGAAATAAATTTTTATTTGCAAGGAAAGTAATGTTTTACATGGATGACTTATAAGGAGCATATACAAAGTCATAGTAATATAACTACAGGACATTAATGTAAACAAAAATGACGATAATTATATCAGGAATTTACAAGGATGGAGAGTTTTCTCTGTATAATAGAGGTAGAAGATAAACAGAGATACATTTTTATATCCTAGTGTTGATTTCAAGTCTAAAGCTAAACACTGAAAAAGTAAGCAGTATAAGCACAAGCATATAATTCTTAAAAATGAAGTTAAATACATATATGCAGCTAAGGAGTTAAAATTTCTTGCCCTGGGGAAGAGGAAATATAGGCAGGATTGGGGGACCCAGCATAACTATCTGAAACTTGGAATTATTTGCACATATGCTTTTACTCTTTTTTTTTTTTTTTTTTTTTTAGATTACATAGATATGTGTTAGCATATGGTATTTGTTTTTCTCTTTCTGACTTTCTTCACTCTGTATGACAAACTCTAGGTCCATCCACCTCACTACAATTAACTCAATTTCGTTTCTTTTTATGGCTGAGTAATATCCCATTACATATATATGCCATATCTTTATCCATTCATCTGTCAATGGACACTTAGGCTTCTTCCATGTCCTGGCTATTGTAACTAGAGCTGGAAAGAACATTGTGGTACATGATTCTTTTTTTTTTTTTTTTTTTTTTTGCGGTACGCGGGCCTCTCACTGCTGTGGCCTCTCCCATTGTGGAGCACAGGCTCCGGACGCGCAGGCCCAGCGGCCAAGGCTCATGGGCCCAGCTGCTCCACGGCACATGGGATCTTCCCAGACCGGGGCATGAACCCACGTCCCCTGCCTCGGCAGGTGTACTCTCAACCACTGCGCCACCAGGGAAGCACCATGACTCTTTTTGAATTATAGTTTTCTCAGGATACATGCACAGTAGTGGGATTGCTAGGTCGCATGGTAGTTCTATTTTTAGTTTTTTAAAGAACGTCCATACTGTTCTCCATAGTGACTATATCAATTTACATTCCCACCAACAGTGCAAGAGACTTCTCTTTTCTCCACACCCTCTCCAGCATTTATTGTTTGTAGATTTTTTGATGATAGCCATTCTGATTGGTGTGAGGTGATACCTCATATAGTTTTGATTTGCATTTCTCTAATGATTAGTGATGTTGAGCATCCTTTTATGTGTTTGTTGGCAACCTGTATATCTTCTTTGGAGAAATGACTATTTAGGTCTGCTCATTTTTGGATTGGGTTTTTTGTTTTTTTTACATTGAGCTGCATGAGCTGCTTTAATATTTTGGAGATTAATCCTTTGTCAGTTGGTTTGTTTGCAAATACTTTCTCCCATCCTGAGGATTGTCTTTTCATCTTGTTTATGGTTTCTTTTGCTTTACGAAACTTTTAAGTTTCATTAGATCACATTTGTTTATTTTTGTTTTTCTTTCCATTTCTCTAGGAGGTGGGTCAAAAAGGATCTTGCTGTGATTTATGTCATAGAGTGTTCTGCCTATGTTTTCCTCTAAGAGTTTTATAGTGTATGGCCTTACATTTACCTCTTTAATGCATTTTGAGTTTATTTTTGTGTATGGTGTTAGGGAGTATTCTAATTTCATTCTTTTACATGTAGCTGTCCAGTTTTCCCAACACCACTTATTGAAGAGGCTGTCTTTTCTCCATTTTATACTCTGACCTCCTTTATCAAAGATAAGGTGACCATATGTGTGTGGATTTATCTCTGGGCTTTTTATCCTGTTCCATTGATCTATGCTCCTGTTTTTGTGCCGATATCATACTGTCTTGATTACTGTAGCTTTGTAGTATAGTCTGAAGTCAGGGAGCCTGATTCCTAAGCTGTTTTTCTTTCTCAAGATTGCTTTGGGTATTCAGTGTCTTTTGTGCTTCCATACAAATTGTGAAATTTTTTGTTCTAGTTCTGTGAAAAATGCCATTGGTAGTTTGCTAGGGATTGCATTGAATCTGTAGATTGCTTTGTGTAGTATAGTCATTTTCACAGTGTTGATTCTTCCAATCCAAGCACATATATCTCTCCATCTGTTTGGATAACCTTTAATTTCTTTCATCAATGTCTTATAGTTTTTGCATACAGGTCTTTTGTCTCCTTAGGTAGGTTTATTTCTAAGTATTTTATTCTTTTTGCTGCAATGGTAAATGGAAGTGTTTCCTTAATTTCTCTTTCAGATTTTTCATCATTAGTGTATAGGAATGCAAGAGATTTCTGTGCATTAATTTTGTATCCTTCAACTTTACCAAATTCATTGATTAGCTCTAGTAGTTTTCTGGTAACGTCTTTAGGATTCTCTATGTATAGTATCATGTCATCTGCAAACAGTGACAGTTTTACTTCTTCTTTTCCAATTTGTATTCCTTTTATTTCTTTTTCTTCTCTGATTGCTATGGCTAAAACTTCCAAAACTATGTTGAATAATAGTGGTGAGAGTGGGCAACCTTGTCTTGTTCCTGATCTTAGTGGAAATGCTTTCAGTTTTTCACCACATGAAATGATGTTGGCTGTGGGTTGGTCACATATGACCTTTATTATGTTGAGGTATGTTCCCTCTATGCCTACTTTCTGGAGGGTTTTTATCATAACTGGGTGTAAATATTGTCAAAAGCTTTTTCTGCAACTATTGAGATGATCATATGGTTTTTCTCCTTCAATTTGTTAATTTGGTGTATCACATTGATTAATTACCATATATTGAAGATTCCTGCATTCCTGGAATAAACCCCACTTGATCATGGTGTATGATCCTTTTAATGTGCTGTTGGATTCTGTTTGCTAGTATTTTATTGAGGATTTTTGCATCTATGTTCATCAGTGATATTGGCCTGTAGTTTTCTTTCTTTGTGACATCTTTGTCTGGTTTTGGTATCAGGGAGATGGTGGCCTCCTAGAATGAGTTTGGGACTGTTCCTCCTTCTGATATATTTTGGAAGAGTTTGAGAAGGATAGGTGTTAGCTCTTCTCTAAATGTTTGATAGAATTCACCTGTGAAGCCATCTGGTCCTGGACTTTATTTGTTGGGAGGTTTTTTAATCACATTCTCAATTTTCAGTGCTTGTGATTGTTTTGTTTATACTTTCTATTTCTTCCTGGTTCAGTCTCAGAAGGTTGTGTTTTTCTAAGAATTTGTCCATTTCTTCCAGGTTGTCTATTGTATTGGCATATAGTTGCTTGTAGTAATCTCTCATGATCCTTTGTATTTCTGCCATGTCAGTTGATACTTCTTCTTTTTCATTTCTAATTCAATTGATTAGAGTCTTCTCCCTTCCTTTTTTTTTTTGTTGAGTCTGACTAATGGTTTATCAATTTTGTTTATGTTCTCAAAAAACCAGGTTTTAGTTTTACTGATCTTTGCTATTGTTTCCTTCATTTCTTTTTCATTTATTTCTGATCTGATCTTATGATTTCTTTCCTTGTGCTAAAATTGGGGGTTATTTGTTCTTCTTTCTATAATTGCTTTAGGTGTAAGGTTAAGTTGTTTTTTGAGATGTTTCTTTTTTCTTGAGTTACGATTGTACTGCTATAAACTTCCTTGTTAGAAATGCTTTTACTGCATCCCATAGGTTTTAGATCATCGTGTTTTCATTGTCATTTGTTTCTAGGTATTTTTTGATTTCCTCTTCGATTTCTTCAGTGACCTCTTGGCTATTTAGTAGTGTATTGTTTAGCCTCCAGGTGTTTGTATTTTTTACAGACTTTTTTCCTGTAATTGATATCTAGTCTTAAGGCATTATAGTTGGAAAAGATACTTGATATGATTTCAATTTTCTTAAATTTACCAAGGCTTGATTTGTGACCCAAGGTATGATCTACCCTGGAGAATGTTCCATGAGCACTTGAGAAGAAAGTGTTTTCTGTTGTTTTTGGATGGAATGTCCTATAAATATCAATTAAGTCCATCTTGTTTAATGTTTCATTGAAAGCTTGTGTTTCCTTATCTATTTTCATCTTGGATAATCTTTCCATTGGTGAAAGTGGGGTGTTAAAATCCCTACTATGATTGTATTACTGTCAATTTCCCCTTTTATGGCTGTTAGCATTTGCCTTATGTATTGAGGTGCTCCTATGTTGGGTGCATAAATATTTACAAATGTTATATCTTCTTCTTGGATTGATCCTTTGATCATTATGTCATGTCCTTCTTCATCTCTTGTAATAGTCTTTATTTTAAAGTCTATTTTGTCTGCTATGAGAATTGCTCCTCCAGCTTTCTTTTGATATCCATTTGCATGGAATATCTTTTTCCATCCCCTCACTTTCAGTCTGTATGTGTCCCTAGGACTGAAGTGGGTCTCTTGTAGACAGCATGTATACGGGTCTTGTTTTTGTATCCACTCAGCCAGTCTATGCTTTTTGTTGGAGCATTTAATCCATTTACATTTAAGATAAATACCGATATGTATGTTCCTATTACCATTTTCTTAATTGTTTTGGGTTTGTTATTGTAGGTCTTTTCCTTCTCTTGTGTTTCCTGCTTAGAGAAGTTCCTTTAACATTTTTTGTAAAGCTGGTTTGGTGGTGCTGAATTCTCTTAGCTTTTGCTTGTCTGTAAATGTTTTCATTTCTCCATCAAATTGGAATGAGATCCTTGACAGGTAGAGAAATCTTGGTTGTAGGTTTTTCCCTTTCCTCACTTTAAATATGTCCTGCCACTCCCTTCTGGCTTGCAGAGTTTCTGCTAAAAGATCAGCTATTAACCTTATGGGGATTCCCTTGTATATTATTTGTTGTTTTTCCCTTGCTGCTTTTAATATTTTTCTTTGTATTTAATTTTTGATAGTTTGATTAATATGTGTCTTGGCGTGTTTCTCCTTAGATTTATCCTGTATGGGACTCTCTGCGCTTCCTGCATTTGGTTAACTATTTCATTTCCTATATTAGGGAGGTTTTAAACTATAATCTATTCAAGCATTTTCTTAGTCCCTTTCTTTTCCTCTTCTTCTTCTGGGACCTCTATAATTCGAATGTTGGTGCATTTAATGTTGTCCCAGAGATCTCTGAGACTGTCCTCAATTCTTTTCATTCTTTTTTCTTTATTCTGCTCTGCAGTAGTTATTTCCACTATTTTATCTTCCAGGTCACTTATCCATTCTTCTGCTTCAGTTATTCTGCTATTGATTCCTTCTAGAAAATTTTTAATTTCATTTATTGTTTGGTCATTATTGTTTGCTTGCTCTTTAGTTCTAGGTCCTTCTTAAACTTTTCTTGTATTTTCTCCATTCTATTTCTAAGAATTTGGATCATCTTAACTATCATTACTCTGAATTCTTTTTCAGGTAGACCACCTATTTACTCTTCATTTGTTTGGTCTGGTGGGTTTTTACCTTCCTCCTTCATCTGCTGTGTATTTCTCTGTCTTCCATTTTGCTTAACTTACTGTGTTTGGCATCTCCTTTTCGCAGACTGCAAGTTCATAGTTCCCGTTGTTTTTGGCGTCTACCCCAGTGGCTGAGGTTGGTTCAGTGGGTTGTGTAGACTTCTTGATGGAGGGGAGTAGTGCCTGTGTTCTGGTGGATGAGGCTAGATCTTGTCTTTCTTTGGGGCAGGACAACAGCTGGTGGTGTGTTTTGGGGTGTCTGTGACCTTATTATGATTTTAGGCAGCCTCTCTGCTAATGGGTGGGTTTTTTTCCTGTCTTGCTAGTTGTTTGGCACTGTGTCCAGTATTGTAGCTTACTGGTCGTTGAGTGGAGCTGGGTCTTAGCGTTAAGATGGAGATCTCTGGGAGAACTTTTGCTGTTTGATATTATGTGGAGCCAGGAAGTCTCTGGTGGACCAATGTCCTGAACTTGGCTCTCCCACCTCAGAGGCTCAGGCCTGACACCTGGCTGGAGCACCAAGACCCTGTCAGCCATGCAGTCAGAAGAAAAGGGAGAAAAAAAGAAAGAAAGATAAAAAAACAATAAAATTATTAAAATAAAAAATAATTATTAATAATAAAGAAATTAAAAAGTAATAAAAATAAATTAAAAAGAGAGAAAGAAAGAAGAGAGCAACCAAACCAAAGAACACATCCACCAATGATAACAAACCCTAAAAACTATACTGAAAACAACAACAACAAAAATCGGACATGCAGAACCCCAGGACAAATGGTAAAACAAAGCTATAAAGACAAAATCACACAAAGAAGCATACATATACACACTCACAAAAAGAGAAAAAGGAATATATATATATATTATTGCTCCCAAAGTCCACCTCCTCAATTTGGGATGATTCGTTGTCTATTCAGGTATTCCACTGATGCAGGGTACATCAAGTTGATTGGGGAGATTTAATCCGCTTCTGCTGAGGCTGCTGGTAGAGATTTCCCTTTCTCTTTGTTCGCACAGCTCCCGGGGTTCAGCTTTGGATTTGACCCCGCTTCTGCATGTAGACCACCTGAGGGCGTCTGTTCTTCCCTCAGACAGGACGGGGTTAAAGGAGCTGCTTTGGGGGCTCTGGCTCACTCAGGCCGGGGGGAGGGAGGGGTACGGAATGTGGGGAGAGCCTGCGGCGGCAGAGGCCAACATGACATTGCAACAGACTGAGGCATGCCATGTGTTCTCCCGGGGAAGTTGCCCCTGGATCCCGGGACCCTGGCAGTGGCGGGCTGCACAGGCTCCCCAGAAGAGGGGTGTGGATAGTGACCTGTGCTCGCACACAGGCTTCTTGGTGGCAGCAGCAGCAGCCTTAGCGTCACATGCCCGTCTCTGGGGTCCACGCTGATAGCCATGGCTCGCGCCTGTCTCTGGAGCTTGTTTAGGTGGTGCTCTGAACCCCTCTTCTCGTGCAACCCCAAAACAATGGTCTCTTGCCTCTTAAGCAATTGCGGACTTTTTCCTGGCTAGCTGTGGCACACTAGCCCCCTTCAGGCTGTGTTCACGCAGCCATCCCCAGTCTTCTCCCCAGGATCCGACCTCCAAAGCCCGAGCCTCAGCTCCCAGCCCCAGCCTGCCCCAGCAGGTGAGCAGACAAGCCTCTCGGGCTGGTGAGTGCTGGTCGACACCGATCCTCTGTGGGAATCTCTGCACCCCTGTTGCCGTGCTCTCCTCCGTGGCTCTGAAGTTTCCCCCCTCCGCCACCCGCAGTCTCCGCCTGCAAAGGGGCTTCCTAGTGTGTGGAAACCTTTCCTCCTTCACAGCTCCCTCCCACTGATGCAGACCCCGTCCCTATTCTTTTGTTTCTGATTTTTCTTTTTCTTTTGCCCTACCCAGGTACGTGGGGGGTTTCTTGCCTTTGGGGAGGTCTGAGGTCTTCTGCCTGCATTTAGCAGGCATTCAGTAAGTTGTTCCACATGTAGATGTATTTCTGATGTATTTGTGGGGAGGAAGGTGATCTCCACGTCTTACTCTTCTGTCATCTTGAATGTCTCCCCCACATATGCTTTTAATCAAAGTACAACATATAAAATGAAGTAACAAATGGCTTTCAATAATATCTCACAAATATAATCTCCGATTTATCAGATGTTATTATTATTATTGTTATCATTATCCTCACCATGGGCCAATATTCTAAAATAAATATGACATCAGAATAGAAACATATGAGAAGAGAAATACTGGACACAAATATAGGGAACACATAACTAAACAGGGGTGGAGGGCAAATTTCCTAGAGGAAGTCATGTTTTAGTTGAAAACTGAATGATAGGTAAAAAGTTCTTCAAATAAGGGTTGAGAAGGTAAGATAAGGCTATATTATTTACAGAAACTGGAAAGAGTATGACCCCCTTGAGAATTTTTTTTAAAATAGTATGGCTAGATCATAAAATATAAAATGAGGAAATAGAAGAAACAATAGGGGAGAGGAAGACAGAAGCCAGGTGTTACATACAGAACATCATAAACCATTTCCATCAGGAGCTGGGAAGTCATTGTAGCAAGATATATGAGGATAGTGACTTTTTTTACAAATACACTAAGAAAGTCTAATGTGGTATGAAAAATAAATTAGAGGAAAATATTGAAACCAATTAGAACATTTTTTTCTGAAAATCTATGGAGAGATGATTGTAGTCCAGCTGGCATAGCAGCAGTGGGAATGGAGATAAAGCGACCACTTCAAGAAAGAGGTTTCAAGAGTATCTTATTTGACATGAGAGGGCTTCAAGGATGTGAGAAAGAGAGGGAAGGAGGGTTTCAGAGTTTCTGGCATCAACATCTATGTGATATTATTCACAGAATGGGAAATGCCATGAAAAGAGCATATATGGGCTGTGGGAGAAGGGAGGGGAAAATTAAATTTTGATTTAATTGTGCTATGCTTGCAATGTGTCCAGGTAACCCAAATAAAAATTAAATTTCTCCAACTAAAACTCCCGAAAACTTTCACCACCCATATTCTAAAAATACAGTCCCTAAATCTATACTAACTTATCATAAACATGCAAGCCTTTATCTTCTTGGCGTAGTGCAAAAGGCAGTCATCTCATGAGACACTGTTGTTTTTACATCTCAATGTTTTTTCAAGTGATAAACCAAAACTGTGAGTTTTTATCTGGCACTGAGCTAACAGTGTGAGTCTCAGGAGAGAAAAACTATAGGTGCTTATGACAGGAAGAGACATGAAATGAATTTACTGACAGAACATAATATTATAAGAAATCATGTTACAAGTCATGATTTTTTTAATTTATTTTTTGATATTTTCCCCTGATACTCCCACCCATATGGTGAGGCCCTTACCACTAGCATACAAATGTACAAATATCAATATGACTTTGTAATCTAAAAAATCTTCATTTTCAAAACAATGGCATCATCTGTTTAAGTAAAATTCAGCTATATAAATAAGTAATCCATGTCCTTTTGAAATTCTTAAAATTAGGCAGGGAGGACTAGCTTAGTAAGTTCATAAACTGTGTGTTTATGATCTGATTTCTTGATTAATGTTGAGAAAAACATATTTTAATAATATATATTGAGTGCTTATTTTGTGTCTGGCAGCAAAGAACTAAAACTTTACAAAACTGATTGATTTAATCATATCAACAATCACATGATTTATCATAGGTGAAAAAATTGAAACAAAAATAAATTACATACCTCCTTATCTAACCAACGATGATCAATAAGTGATACAGTCAAAAGCTGAACGTAGATAGTTTGACTCAGGATCCCAGCTCTTAGGCCCTACACTCTACAGCCTCTTTAAGAAAGATATATGAGCAACTTTTATAACAGCTCTAAGAACTGAAAATGTAAGTAAAATAAACTTTTATGCAATAATGAGAGTAGGTTATATGAGAAAAAGGAATGACTTGAATATTTCTTCATGCTGGCAAATTATTACAACATGGGTTATAGCAATATGTCATGTAATTATCAAAATTTTCTTTCACCTTGTATCCCCACTGGCTTTCTTTGTTTTGAAGTGTTTGTATTGTAAACTATAAGACCTGAAGCAGCTGAAATGATTCAGGCCACAGAGAATAATGTTTTTATTTTAGTCTTTAAAAGGTCACTAAAGCTGAACAGTGCTAAATTACATTGCTGAAATCACAGTGTCTGTCAACACAATGAACTTTCACAGCTGGTTTTCTCAATCGGAGTTAGATTTCCATTTTGGAACTCATATTAAGGTGCTGGTAAGGGGTAAATTGGGCTTCTATTTTGATTGAAAATTTTGGAACATAGAAGGAGTACTTTGTTTTTTAAGTATACTTTCAAAAAATTGTTTTAAAAATTATTGTTATCTCCAAAAAAATTTACTGATCAAAAACAATATAATGAGTTTCAGATAGTAAAAGCATTACTGTTTATTTTTCTCATAAGTTCTAATAAAAATAGAAAATAATGAAGAAGTTTAAATCTCAATTTAGCAAACCAATAAATAAATACAAATCACTTGATGGATTCTTATTTGTTTCTTCCTGTAGGGGGAGAAAATATCTCCTGTGTTTTTCCCAGTTTCTGATTATCTTCTACCTAATCCAATACAAAGAGAACAGCTTCCCTGTGGTGAAAGAAATTGAGGCCAGTCCTTATAATTATACAATGGAAGCTACAGGTATTTGGGAAGAGTGATTTGTTGTCAATAGAAGAATGCCATAAGGATTTTACATTCCTCTGTATTGGGACAACACATTGGCTTCCTTTGCTACTTAAAGTTTAAAGACTTCAATTCAATACCACATTTTTTGTTTTCCTTTGTTTTGTTTTAATTCTATTTCATTAGGGTTGAATGAGAAGATTAGGAAATCCAAAAACGTATTTAGAACTATACCTTTCTGCAGTGCTTCAGGTCACAAACAGAAATCTACCAGAAACGTCTCAGGACTAGATGACAGGAATTTGAGGTGTAACAAATGATATTACTTAAAACGTATCCAATACTCTATATGTGTTATCTATTGCCAGATCTTAACATTTTCACCAATAGATTTCCTGTTGGCTAAAGCATTGTCTTTGAAAAGAAAAAAATATATGAGAATATTAATATCACTCAAGTCAAGTACATCTTGATGGTATTATGGAAAGAAAAGGCTGAAATGATGGTGAGGACAGACTCAGCTTGGATGGCACAGACCCTGGGTGATGCACAGACATATACATGGTAAGGTGGAGGTTGAGTTAGTTGGGCATTCATCTTTTTGCGGTTGGCCTGAGATCTATTTATTTTAGAGACTATAATTTCTTTATTAACACTGACTCATTGTTTTGATAATCATAATAAATTGCCATGGAGATAAGTATTAGTTTCAGAATTGGCCAAGAAAGCCATGTATTTATATATTGTTTTTTGGAAGGAGACCCTTTGTCTGGCCAGACAAATTGAGTATTGGAGAGTGATGCTTTGATTGGTTGGTTATTTCAGTTTCAAAAAGGCTATAAATTAAGCTTTAAAATTTGTACGTACATCTCCCAATAGATGTTTACCTGACAGTGATAGGAAATTAGTTCATTTGGACATAATGTCTAACCCTATTGTTTTAAGGATCAGTAAGGAAGTCAAATTTAAAATGAAACCACCAATTTGAAAATAAGGAATCAAATTTCTTTATTTTTTTAGCAAATTTATAGAGGCTCGTTATAATTGTTCTCTTCTTGATACTTTTCTATCAGTATAGTTGGAAAATAATGGTACTGACATTAAGATTTGAGAAGATTAAATGAATCAATTCTTGATAAGTAATTAGAACTCTTTCTGGCATATAGAAAATGCTTAATAAATGTCAGTTATTATTTTTATATTTTTCTATATGTAAAAGATTTAAGTTAAGTATCACAGCTCATGGTGAAAAGTACAAAGAAAAAAACTTTGGAACTATATTCAAGATCAAAGCTTAATATTATGGGAACACCCTTGTAAAGATTATGCATTCATTCATGTATAAAATTCATTTATTCATTTATCAAAGGGAATTTACTTAGGGACAGTAAAAATCAAAAGTGAGGGGAGTTTCCTGATGGTCTAGTGGTTAGGATTTGGAGCTTTCACTGCCTGTGGCCCAGGATCTATCCCTGGTTAGGGAACTGAGATCCCACAAGTCTCACGGCACAACCAAAAATGAAAAAGTAAAATAAAATTAAAAAACAAAAAGTGATTTATGATTGGGAGAATAAGTTTTTTCTTTCCAATTAAGACAAATGTTATATTAATTTAAACTACTTTTATTTAAGTATTAACTAAGATTCTTTAGTTGAAAACCCCTAGAGAAAAACAGTGATGGAAAATTTTCTTTTGAAAATGAAATAGTGCTGAAAATTACTGTTCCAGAAACTGGTAAATTTGAAAATAAAGTTGTATTTCACTAGAAAATAAACATTAGGTAGAAAAAAGCCTTTGTATAGTATTTTCACCTACAGGTAGTCCTCACATTAATATTTAACTAAGACTGTTGAGTAGCTTCTTCAGTCAATGAAAGATACGGACTTATAGTAACATATTCACCATATTTATTTTGGTTTTTCTCTCACCATTTAGAAATTGTGGACCATATTAAATATGTAACTTCAAGTCTTTATTTGCTATGGAAACTGCAGATCTGTCCTTATTTAGCGTTCTTGAAATAAACATTTTGGCAAGGGGCTAGTGTCTGCACAACAACCTCATATATTTAACAACAAATGATTCTTTTTTTAAATTTACTCTTGTATCCAGGGAAATATAGCCAGTCACCAAAGAACATTGAATATTTGAGGCTTGTTGGATCTTATTTTAGTGGTATGAGAATATTACTCATTTGAAAATAAGAAAACTCAAACCATAACACAGTCAATAAAGAAAAATGGAATAGCAGGAGATTGTTATGGGAATCAAGATACAAAACAATACAACATTTTATGAAACAGAACAAGAGATAGTAAGCAGAGAGATAAGAAAGACTGTGTCTTCCAGATGCCTGTCCTACTCAAGATAAATATTCAAGAATGTACATTGAGTTGGATGGTTGCTTAACAAAAACAGAAAAGTGAAAGAAGAATCAAAACTGAAGCAGGCTATTAAAAGTGTACAGGTTCATAACTGGGAACATATAGGCTGATTTGTTATGAGAAAATGTTCTTCCCTTTTTCTCTGTAGTTTCTCTTACCTCCTGCCAGGACAGTCATTATTGCCTAGCATTTTCTCTGCATGTTGGTGGCTGCATACTTGTGTGTTCATGTTAGTCCCCAGTCTTCCACATGATGTTAGCCCACTATATGACTCTAAATCCCAGCAAATCTTGTGACAGTGTTAGCTTTTCATTTTAAAAGCTAAAAGGATAGCTCACTTCACTCCTTGACATGAACAGTTGTTAGCATTTAACACATTTTTTTCCTTAGTACTTCAAGGCAAGAAAGATCATGGCTTGTTTTTTTTATGTTTAGAGCTGACAATCATAAGTATAAGGAACATCTGAGAGAAAAAAAAACAAAAACGATCCTGAGGCTTTTTTACAGTGTCAAAAATGCGTTGATATCTCTGTAGTTTCTAGTCACGAGAGCTATCAGATATATCTTTTTGTACTGTTTGTAGTGTATAGGTTTGTAGTGTATAGCTCAACAGTAGTTAAGAAAATGCAATGCATTTTCAAGTGGTCATTAAAGTCCATCCATTTCCAGGAGGATAAAAACATTCTAGAAAAGTATTAGATAACACTTGCATATTTCTATGTTCCTCAAGGTAACAGTAGATTTTAAACTAAAGAAATGGAGTTTAGTCAAAGTAGAAAAGCGAAAGAGAATCCTTAAGCATTTTCTTGAATAAAAGTCGAGAGAAAATAAATAGTAGCATCTTTTCCAGAATTGTTTTGTAAAAATACTTTTTTTTGACTTTAAAATACACGTGACTTTTTGTGCAGTATGTACGAAAAGCTAACTATAATAAAATGTAAGACTCTGTCAAACATAAATATGTTAAAATTGTAGTTGCATACTTTATATTGTAATTAATATATGCAATCAAATTTATAACTTATTTTCTTGAAAATATTAATCTGTGATTATTGCCACTAGATTATTTACTGACATATGTGAAAGACCTAATACTTTAAATAATAAATACATTTACTTTATTCATGAATGCCAAGTATTACTCCAGTCACTTGAAAGCATACATATACCATAAGACCTGATATAAATATATACACATACATTTATATACATATATATAACAAACAGCATCAATTATCAACATTTAAAAGCTAAAACTCTTAAGAAGATGAAGTTAGAACCCTATATAGATAAAGAGTATTATTCCAAAATTTAAAAAAATTTTAAAAAATCCGTATATATACCATTTTTGGTAGTACAAATTATTTAACATTTTAGATTATGTATATCTTTTATGATTTAAATTAAATTAATAGGTAAACAAAAGTAACTAAACTGTCACATTACATTTTTTCATGTTTAAGTTAAGATTGTATTTTATGTGAAAATACAGATTTGTGACATAAAATGTAAAACTCTGGAGCTGTTCCAGAGCCACAGAAGGATATTTATTATTTTTAGAGATATCTATTTTTTTTCTTGAACATTAAAATACTTTCCAGCTAGATCTAAATTGTGGAGTCATTCTTCTAGACAAAATAGAATAGAATAAAGCCTTTCTAATTTCAGAAGGGTGCATGCCCGCGTGCATGTATGTGTGTTTTGGACAGGAGTTAGGGGATGTACAATGGGCTTAGGGAATTATCCACAGAGACAGAGTAATTTCAGAGACACAAAGCAGAATGCTGCAGAGTTACACACAGAAGGAGAAAAGCCATTTCTGGTTAATCAGTAAGGAGGAGCAATAGTAATTTTCAGAATATGTTTGAGAAAACAATTTTCATTAGCAATGCATTAGATAAAGATACTTCTATAAAGTGGGTCTTGATCAATGGAGGATTTTCTGTGGTGAATGGTAAGAATAGTGGTAAAGAGGAAAAGACCATGCTGGCACATATAATGCATACAAAGAGTGTAGCTCTCATAGAAGAAGCTCATCAGACACAAGATTGCAAGAATGAAAAACTAGTGCAAATAAATAGAGAAGGATCCATGAAAAGAAATTCCAATACAGGGAAGTATTGGAAATTATTACCAATATAGCTATCTTTTAGAACTTGCTATACTCATGTCTGTAATTGAATATCATTTCTATTCCACTGTATTGTTTAGTAATCTTTATGTAATTATTTTTATTTCCATTGTAAAGTACTTCCTTACATTAGGAATACCTCTCCTCACAAACAGTATTACAGGTATATGCACCTTATTCACTAAGGTCCAGGTATGTGTCTCAGAATGGACTTTGTATTCTGCTCTTGCCTCCCTCCAGTTATGTTTCTTGCCCAAAATATCACATAAATCGATACTGTCAAGGTTCGTGGCTCCTATGACAACTTAGTGTCCTGATTTTACTTCTCCCTCGCCCATCTTTCTTAGGACTACTGTGAAAGTCTTACACGTATTTTCCTCTATTGTCCCTCCTGTAATCCATTCTCCATACTGCAGCCAGGAGTGTACTCTTTAAAACATACAATATAATGTATTGATACATTTAGAATAAAATTCAAGCTCCTTACTCTGAAAGCAAAATTATAGCATTTGTTTTCCAGTACTCACATTTCACTTACTTATCAATACATCGTTCCTACCCTCTAAAAAGAAGTCAATTTATTTGGAAATAGGGCTTATAAACATTATCAGGGCATAATAAGTTGTATGACTCCAATCTGATCTCCACCACTGTGGAAGATTCAATCACTTAATTAAGACTTCTGCTGTCTGTAATATGTCAATAATGTAGTAATATCTTGGTAAGTTGTAAAGAACAAATTTGTAAATCTGAAAAATGTAAAGTTCAATGTATCAAAACTATACATTTATATATGTAAAGATTATAAATGTAAAGATCAAATATTTAAACTATTTTGAGATTAAATGTGTTTTATGATGTTAGTATCCTAAGGATTATACCGTCCTGATTGGAAGTAAAACCAAAATTGTGTCAACAGAATCTTTTAAAATATTCTGGTCTTATAACTAGGTTATAAACAAATCTTACTGCTAGGTTGGTGGCGTATGTATTGAGTCCCTAATACAGTGTTTTTTCAAAAATTTTTTTGCAAGGAAATAATATCTAAATCTTTCAAAATTTGAGAATTTCGGATTACAGATTTTGAATTTTTTTTTTTTTTTTTTTTTTGCGGTATGCGGGCCTCTCACTGTTGTGGCCTCTCCCGTTGCAGAGCACAGGCTCCGGACGCGCAGGCTCAGTGGCCATGGCTCACGCGCACAGCCCTTCCGCGGCATGTGGGATCTTCCCGGACCGGGGCACGAACCCGTGTCCCCTGCATTGGCAGGTGGACTCTCAACCACTGCGCCACCAGGGAAGCCCCAGATTTTTATTTTAATTCATTTAGCACAACAATATTTTGCCGTATGACTTGAAGAATTTTTCCTCAAATACCACTCACCAAATGTGGTTCACATAGGCAGTTAACACCTAGATGTGGCCCCAGCCTGCTAAGAAGTCATTAGAAACAGGCTATAAGAACTGGCTCCAGGTGGTCAAAGCAAAGAGAAGTAGAAATGTAAAGTACACGTAACTTCCTTTTTTATATACTTACTAGGACCAATGAATGCTGAGTTAAGTCTTTGTGATAAAAATAAAAAAATGAAAATCACACTTAATGCTTATAACAACCCCATGAAATAGGTGATAATGTGATCGTTGAAAAAAAAAAATGGAGCATTGATATTACTGGACCAAGGGTCAGGTACTAAATAAGAAGCCATATCAGAATTCAATTCCAAGTCTGTTTGATTCTATTTAATAACCTTTACATAGTCTTGTCCGATACCTTATACCGAATGAGTCATGCCAAAATCCAAATGGAGAGTTTAAATGGAAGTAGATTGCCACATTCTCTTTTGAAAACCATGAGGAGGAGCAAGAAAAGCCAAGTTTTAACAGAGCTATAGGAAGGTTTGCAATTGTTTGGTCATGTCTTGAGGACTGCCATTCACTTTTGTGTAAAAGGCTTTTTATTTTCAGGAGTCCTGTCATAAACTGAGGATATCAATATGGAGATTTATGTCAAAATTTGTCAAGTATGATCCCAGCAGAGATTAGTTTATTATCTGATGTTTAAGAGCAAGACCTCAGAAATAAGGGAGTGGTGAGAGCTAATGGGTTAGCAGTTGTGGGATCTGGGAGTTAAGGGGTAGGTACGTGGAGGGGAGCAAAAGCATGATGAGAAAAAAAAAAATTTTTCTAGGACATGTATATAAAGTTATAAAAAAGTTATTTTCACAAGCCCAATTTATTTTCTAAAACATAAAATGCTACTCTACTTACCACAGCTGTTAGTACACCAAAATTTTTAATGTTTCTCATCCATATTTACTAATGTTTCAGTTTTTGTTTGTTGTGGGTTTTTTTGTTTTGTTTTGTTTTATTTGTTTGTAGTTTGGTTATCAGAAATATACTTGTATCTACATTTAGCTTTCATGACACAATCTCATTTAAAAAATCAATTTTGTCAAAATTAAGTTGACCTATACTTATACACTTACTGTGCACTGTGTTAGATTCTTTGAAAATTGTATTCACATTTTTCTTAGCATGGTTTACTATAAACATAACAGAGTTCCAAATCCAATGCCAAATCAAAAAACATAAAATGTGTTCTCTTTATATTATCTGTAAATTCATGAATCAATGAGAGCATATAGTTTATATGAAAATCACTATATTGAGAGCCAGCAACACTTCCAGAGTTACAGGAATAAGTATTTTACTCCTGTAAAGAGATCTGGGCAGCACAACACAGCTTTCAGTTTAGCCCACTCATTACACTGACTGGACGTACAACTTCATGCAAGTTTTGGAAGCATCTTTTCCAAGATTCTGGAGGATCTTTTTTCCTGAGGGTAACATAGAAGAAGGAAGTGCAGTGAGCCCTTTCCACTGAAACTGATCTTTCTCTCTTTTTCCACCTTGGTTGTAATGTTTAAGCACCATCATTTCTCTTTCCTCTAAAGAGGAAAGGTTTAAAGGTTTTGTCGTCCCCCTTGCTGTGTGCTCCCAGCACTGTCATAGCATCTGGTACATTTAGTTCTTGGCTACAGAGAAGCACCTCCACTGGACTTCTTAGGAATGAGAATGCCTCCAGCAGTGCAGTCCTTACACCTTTAGGAAATGGTATATTCTCTGGGATCTCTAGTAAAACATAAATTTCTGCTGGATTTTCTGCCTCATTTAGTATATTCACTCCAGCGTGCCCAATTTTTGAAGCTTTTAATCCTCTCTTTCATGGCACTCTGTCCTATCTGCCTCATTCAGTATAAATTTTCACTTCTGCATGCTTCTTCCTAGAAACATGTTTACACAATGTATTGGGGTCTTTGCCAGATAGTCGATTTTTTAATTGATGCCAGGAAACTTCTCCCAAATCAATATACTCTCCCTTGTCCAAGGTTTTTTTCCACCCCTCCCTGACTCATCTTCCTCACAATTTAGTCCCACAAGTATTCTGGTGACTCGTATATGCCAGTGCACATTGACTAGCTTTGCAGTTGCTTTGGGGTGTAGTCCCTGTTCTCTCTTCCAGGCTCAGCATGTTCCCTGCCAGTTTATTTGCTAAAAGAATGAATGAATAAACAAACATTTGTAACTAATATATTTTGGGGCAAAACATATACTTTCTAGCCAGGATAAAATACACATTAAAAAATTCTCAGTGCAGCCTGTGTGTGTGTGTGTGTGTGTGTGTGTGTGTGTGTGTGTGTGTGTGTGTGTCTCCTTTTCCTAATTTTCCGGAATTCTGTATAATAGCCTTCATTTTAAAAGCCCATACTTTTAAATAGAGGTTGTAGTTGCATAGTCTAATCTGGCATTCAGACCTGCTTTGCACATTACACATCAGGCTTAAAAGTGAGTTTGAGTTTCAGTTTGCTAAAATTAAAGGTATTGAGACATCACAAACACATCTGCATGTTATCTTCTTACAAAGTAGGTGATCTGGTAACACAATGGCCACCTTTCTCCATGGCAACCATCGCTGGAGCAAAGTTGTTGCCCTTTCTTTTGTAGCAACATTACCCCCAGCCGGCTTCATTCATTCATTTTACTTGCCTAGTCGCTATAAATTTTGAGTTTGTGGCTATGGCTTAATCACAAAATTCACTTTCATTACATTTTATCATTATAATCAAGAATTCCAATCACTTTCATTGATCTAAAAGCATTTCCTTCTTTATATTATTTACTTTAGTAATTTGTTTAGAAACTTTCTAATTTCATTTTGTCCTTTCATTAAAGTGTTAATCAAAACTGTGTGTATATGGTCTTGTATTTTCTAGTAACTGCTCTCATAATATTTAATTCTTTATATGAAAATGTGATCCACTGTTTTTCCTTGAACTAGGATATTTTAAAGGTAGGCTTTCAGGAGATAGATGTGGGTAGGGAGATAGGCAGCAAAGTCTTAGAATCATCTTCTCTGCATACTTAATATAATAGTGTTAATCATGGACATAATTCTAAAAAAATACAATCATCCAAGATTGAGAAATACTGGCAATTCTCTCCACTAGGAGAATCATTTTTGTCATAGAATACATACAATTTTGTACATGTAAACATACAAGTAAATTTTTTGAATCTATTTTTTTTGGAATAAACATACTTCAATGTATTTCAGAGAACCAATTTTGGAAAGTAAGTACATTACTAGTCCCCTGAAGTAATATTTACAACTTCCAAATTTGGAAGCAAAAGGTACAAAAATATATTTATAAATAATACACATAGAGTATAGTAACCTCATAATTAGTAACATGAGTGTTTTGCTCTACTTAAAAATTTGAATATAATTATAGTTTTGTGAAAATAAATGCTTTTTGCTTTGTTCAGACAAGGAAAAGGAAGTGTGTTGGGGTGTCCAAACCACCCCTGGGTTCAGTGACTTGCTAGAAGGACTCGCAGGACTTAGTATATTGTTATATTCATGACCATGGTTTACTACAGAGAAGAATACACAGCAAAATCAACAAAAGAATGTACGCAGGGTGAAGTCTGGAGGAAACCAGGAGCAAACTTCCAAGGGTCCTCTCCCCGTGGAGTCACACAAGACGTACTTGATTTCTTCCAGCATAGAATTGTGACAACATGTGTGAAATGTCTACCAGGGAAGCTAATTAAAGACTCAGGACCCAAGGATTTTACTGGGGGCTGGTCATTTGGCACCATCTGCCCAGCACATACCAAGATTCCAAATTCCCAGAAGGAAAGCAGGTGTTCAGCATAAAGCGTATTGTTTGCAGAAACAGTTTAGGCACTATGAGATCCTCTTAGCACTTAGGAAATGGTGGGAACTCTCCCAAAATTCAAGTTCCCAGGCATCAGTCAACGGACCTTGCAAGCAGTCCTTTCTAAGAATTGTAGTCTTGGATCTGCTACATGAACTATTTTCTGTACAGGAATCTTTTAGAATTGACATCTATAATCGATTTAATTGTTTAATGTGTGACGTTATCTGTGATGGCAATCTGACATCTATTTCGCTTAAAATCTTTACTATAAGCTACAGTGTGATTGTAGGTATCAACTGAGAAGTAAAGATAGGAAAAGCATATTTCTACTGTATTTAAATAATTGGTTAATGTTGATTGCTTGCCATCTGACCTCTGATTTAGAGAAGTCAATTTTTTTTTCAATTCTTACTTTTAAATTGCTTAACATGAACAGTCTCCCTGTGGCATGAACATTGCGTTTCCAATCTCATGTGCTATAGAAGTCTGCACAGCACTTGAAGGATCTTTCCTATCTGATGGTGCTCAACAGCGCAGGTGTACGCTAGAGACACTACATCTCTCATTGTGAGAGAGCCTCTTCATTTTCTCATACAGTTGAAATCTCTTTTTCATCACTCATGTGCATATCTCTGAAGTAAAGAAACATTTCTCCTTTTCTGGAGATGAATAAAGCATTACTACTATATGCATCAGTAATAGCAGCTTAACATTTATAATAATTACACAGAAATCAATACCTCTGCTGCTCAGGCTACAGCTATGCTCTCAACAGAGTAGACAGAAGAGATTTATTGAAAAGATGATAACGATCAGGAGAGTCAATGAAAATGACACGACTGCCTTGGTTTGACTGAGGGGGATATGATCACTGTGGTGGTATTATTATCATAATCATTATTCATTTTAGGCCATCTACTTTGGCAGAGTATATTGTACAGCATGTGAATGTATGTGAGTGTAAGTATAGTAAATCTCAATGGGATTCTTAAATTTTTATCACTCCTTTCCAAGTGCTGTTTTAATTGTTCTTTCTTATATGTTTCTCATGTATTTTAATGTAAACATTTAAAATAAACAGTTGAAAGCTAGGTGTATAACTTTTGAGTAATATAAGTACACTCCTCTTTCATAACTACTTATGCACAACTCTCTAAAGCAAATTATAGTCATCTCTCTTCAATTTTTAAAATATTATTCTAAATGCTTATTTAGTGTCTTGGCCTCTGGTTGGTGAATCCTTTTTTTTTTTTTCTTATCGAATCAGGATATAGTTTGTTCAAGTATGATAATTATCCAGGAAAGACGATGATTAAAACACAATCACATTGAAATAATCCAGCTTATTTGATACAGATGTATAGTCTGAAAAACTTTATGTCAATTGAAGACTTTTAGAACATAGAGAATAATAAATTATGAAGTCTGTACAAGAATCTGTCTAGAAGAAAAAGTAAATTAAAATAGTGAAAACTACTGTTTGAAAGTGTTATCTTTTGTGTAACATGAAAACCATGCATAGTGAGGATATTTTAGTCTCTTTAATTATATTTAAAAATTAGCAGATTAATTTGGATTAAATTTAAGAAAATCTTCCCTTTAGCAGGCATTCAATCAAGTGGAAATCTAACTCCTACATAATCAAACACATTTTAATCTTAATGAGTAACTAAAAAATGCTGAACCACATCACAGAAAAATGCTACTCAGGTCATAGGAGTGTCCTTATTCTTGGTCAGTTATTGAATTTGTAAAGGCTTTGATGCTTCAATTTCTTCACACACACACAAAAGGATTAATTGAAGTAAAGCAATTAAACTTCATTAAAGCCTTTTAGTTTTGGTCAATGTTATAACTTCTAACATTTTTATCAGTCTTTGGAGTATTCAAAAATGGCCTTTACGAACATTTTCTCGTTTGATCATCACCACTGTAAGGGCGACTAAAAAGATGTTACTATGCATATTTTAGAGAAAAGAAAACTAAAGTTTTGAAAAGCCAGCAGAAGTTTTTATAGGTTAGGAATCACATTCACTGTTAGTAGGCAAGTAAGTAGAAACACTAAGAAAGAAGTTTGGGTCTTAGAATCTTGTAGATCAGAGTTATTTCCTTGAAATGTTGGTAGTGTATGTGTGTCCATGTGTACAACAAATTCAACTAATAGAAATAGAGACTGTGTAGACCAGGATTTTTTGTTTTTCAAAATTCTATCCTGATTCTTTATACCTTCTAATTAAAGTTACTTATGTTCACTAAACTTTCAAGTTTCTTGATAAAATATTGCTCCTATTTTATATAACCTATAAGCCATATATGTTTCACTATTTAGCTGAAGAATTTGGGTGACAACGTAATTTAATGTTTAAAGCACAGTGTTAATCTGCTAGGGCTGCCATAACAGAATACCACAGACTGGGTGGCTTAAGGAACAAATATGTATTTCTTATAGTTACGGAGGCTGGAAGTCGAACATAAATGTATCTGCAGGTTTGGTTTCTCCTGAGGCCTTTCTCCTAGGCTATGGGACAGTGACCTTCTTGCTGCATATTCACAAGGCCTTTCCTCTGTGTGTGTACATCCCTGCTATCTCTTCCTCTTCCTATAAGGACACCAGTCAGATTGTATTAAGGCCCCACCCTTAAGACCTCATTCAACTTTAATTACCTCTTTAAAGGCCATATCTCCTAGTATAGTGACATTATAAGCTACGGGGAATTAGTACTTCAATATATGAATTATTTTGGGGGAGTGGGAACAATTCAGTCCATAAGAGGTGCCTAATCTGAAAAATGGTTTCATACCTGGCACTTACATTCCCAAATTTAAAAAGATTAAACATAGGTCATGATTTGATTTTTTTCTAGGAAAAAATAGTTATATTAAGTAAAAAAGGACAATAAACTTACAGTGATGTGTTATATTAGTGTTTACAAAGTTATTTTATAAGGTTGATTAATAAGTATTTTGAATCATTATTTCTCATTTCAGTAAACATTAGTTCATATAATCATATTAGTGAACCACATCTTAGAGTTAGCTACTAATGATTATTTTGCAGTTTCCCTGGACAATCATTTTTTAAATTCTTTGGGCAATACCCTAACTTCCCTCCACCCTTTCCCTATGTATTTTGCTGACTAGCCAATAGTCCTAAATGGGCACCAATCTACTTTCTTTGCACTTTGTTCTCTCTGAGCACTTCATATGAGCATGATCTCAATTTCCTCCTTGTAATCTCCATAAAATTTGTCCCTGTCCTTTGGTTCTCATGCAACAAAAAATAAAATTTGTCCCTTTACAAAGGTTCTGTGTTCCATTGTCTTTCAACTTTTCAGGAAGATTGTAGAAATTTATTCTACTCTGGCCTATATCTTCAAAATCTAATTCTTGATTACCCATTCTTATTAATACTGTAATGTGTTCAGTCTTTCCTATATTAAAAATTAACAAGAACAACAACAAAGTAACCAACAAAGCCAAATAATTCTGAAGTGTTATTATCTTTGTGCAGTACTCAAAGTGCACAACTCTATACAGAGCTCTGTCTCAAAAGGGCATGTGATAGAGCCACTCCGGTGTCAGGGACTCTTGAGAAATTTCTAATGCAGTTTGGACCCATGCCAAATTTCTGATGCAATGATAACATTTCATAATCTCCAAGCTCTGGGGTTCCAGAACCCCAGAGGGTTTGATGGCAGAGAAAGGAAATGGTTTAGATCCTCAATGCTTTGTGAAATTCACAAGATGGACTATACCCCAAGTCCCCAGATTCCTGTACTAAATAGTTTTGATATTTGGGGATGTCATATTCCTAACAATAAGACTTTACCCCAGGTTGGGTACAGGATGGAGAATGGATGTCACTATGAGCTCCCTTCTTCTCTACTATTTAATTTAAGCCCTTCTCCATCACCCTAAATTCTCCTCCTTCTCTGTGTAATGTCATCATCAACTACATCCAGGACTCACTTCAGAAAGCAAAACATTCCATGCTACTCTATATTCCTAGTTGAATTTTTTAAACATATAGTCCAAAAGTATACTCAAGTTTTCCACATGCTCTTGAATAAAATTCTAGGTACTCTGGAATACCTGTTTACCAGTTCCTCACCAGACACTATTTTAATTCAAAACCCATGAATCATCTAATGGTACTTTTTTTGGGGGGGATGGATTTTTATATTTTTCTTTTTCTTTCTTTTTTAACATCTTTATTGGGGTATAATTGCTTTACAATGGTGTGTTAGTTTCTGCTTTATAACAAAGTGAATCAGTTATACATATAAATATGTTCCCATATCTCTTCCCTCTTGCGTCTCCCTCCCTCCCCATCTAATCGTACTTTTATAACCTGAGCATATAAATGTCTACCTATGAGTCATAATAACAAAGGATGTTCTATCCATGCTAGTAAACAAAATTAGCTCACTTTAATCCAGAGTTGCAAGAGAGGAAACTGACTTTTCCTTTATTTTCTCATTAGTAATATGCTGAGCATCAATACTTGTTCAGGCTTCAGTGCATGACCATTCAACCTTTAGACACTGTTGAAAGCAGAACTTTTAAAAATGCTCAATTCAATGGATGTTTTCTTTCAAGTTATTCTTAAAGGTGTTATCCTGAAGAGTAACTTTCCCTCTTAGGTAGAGAGCAAACTCTATATGAGAAAGCATCAAAGGATAGTCAATTACGTTACTCAGTTTTACTTATATATAACAAATATTTCCAGGGGACAGACAGGTAACCTTTATTTGTCCTCATAGATGGGGCTGTTAGTTTGAATAATGTACCTCTTCTCATTTTATTTCTTCTTTTCATGATGCTATAAGGCAGCCTATTTGCTTTCTCATGAAGCCTTGCTTGAATATGATAAAAATGCAAATATTTGTGAGGTTAGAGCTATTGATGGCTTGCCCTTTATCATTTCAAAGAATACTTTTTAGTCAGTAAGACTAAATGATAATTATATTTTCAAAACATCATATTAGTTGTAAGGTTTTTGTTGTGTCCTGATTTGTTTTCTGCAATGGTATTTTGATATTTAGTATAGTGGTTGAGGGCATAGACTCCTAAACAAGACTAGACCCGAGTACAAGTAAGTTAATACAAGTAAGGTGCTTAGAATAGTTTTGGGCACATTATAAGCACTAGGCAAGAATTAATCAATTGTTAGTATTGTTCTAGACAGAGAACAATAAAATTTGAAGTCATTATATATTTGCATGTATGTTTGAATATAGATACATGCCATGGGATGCAAAGTCATTAACTAAAGTTTTCTTAGTATTTTCTTCATTTACTACCCAGTAGTTTTATATGACTGCTTATTAGCTTATAGATTACATAAAATTTTATTAATATTATGATTTTTATATTAGATAAAGAAAAGAGGGTGAAGATGTATTTTTTTTAAATGTGAGGAAACAAACCATTCTACTATTTCTGTAAATTGCTGTTTCATCCATTTACACATCACTCAGGTAAAGGTAAAACTGAACATTCTCAGCAGCACTCCACTATAAAGTGGCAATAGCATTTACCTACCAACTGGGCCTGACAGGTCAAGAAGGCCCCAGTAGGGCTTCCCTGGTGGCGCATTGGTTGGGAGTCCGCCTGTCGATGCAGGGGGTGCGGGTTCGTGCCCCGGTCCGGGAAGATCCCACATGCCGCGGAGCGGCTGGGCCCATGAGCCATGGCCGCTGAGCCTGCGCATCCAGAGCCTGTGCTCCACAGCGGGAGAGGCCACAACAGTGAGAGGCCCGCGTACCGCAAAAAAAAAAAAAAAAAAAAAAGCCCCAGTCAATTGCAATATAGGTGGCTAAGTTTTCCATGGTACCTGCTCCTACTGTTTTACCACATTATTCCAAACAGTTCCTTTATTGAACTTTCCTCAGTTACCCAAATTTGAACGTGTTATCCATGTTCTGCCAGAACGCTGATCAGAATGGTGACTTTTTTTTCCACAATAGACCTAGGAAACGCCCTCTTGTGGTTCTGGGATTAGGTTGCTCACATATTTGAAGATTATTAAAATAACCTCCCTTGCTAGAGAAAAAGGGGCATAGGAAGTTTGTGGCCTCTGGTGGTATCACAATTACACAAATTATCAAGATTGCTGGGATGAGAAGTATTGCAGGTGGAGGGAGAGACAAGGGAACAATTAGATATCTGATTTAACAAAATAACAACAGAGTGCTAAATGCAAAGGAAAATTTCTTTCCCACCAACTCTTCCTTCCCCTCCCTTATCCAGACTGATCTCCTACTCCAGAAGTTTGTGTATGTGTGTGTGTGTATGTATATATATACATTATATATATATATAATGTATATATATACATACACACACACACACACACACCAAATTAACAAATAATTTTGTTTTGTGCTTGTTGAAAATGTAAACAAAATATCAATGAAAGTCTGTATTCTTTCCCACTTCCTTTCTCACTCAACTTAGCATCTAAAAAGAAGAGTTCATTTCAGATTAAAAAAACCAAAAAATAATTCATTTAGACAAAATAACAGCAGCATTCGCCTGAATTATATTATGAAATAGAGGAAAACATTAATGAGGTTTTGTTCTAACTATATCTTCTTTTACGTGATTTGTATTTCATGAACCTCATAAATGCATATAAATCACAAGGGAACATTACAAGAGCTTTTCTTTTGAATTGTAATCAGAATTACTAAGTAAAGACCACATAGTTATATTCAATATTCATTGAATTATGAAGTAAGTCTGTCTCTAAAATCTTAGAGGCACATGAAAAGATGTTCAACATTATTAACCTTTAGGGGAATGCAAATTAAAACCACAATGAGTTATTACTACATTTCTATTAGAGTGACTAAGTTTAAAAAAAATAATGAAAATGCCAAATGCTGGCAAGAATGAAGAGAAACTGTACCTCATGCACATCGCTTGTGGGATGTAAAATGGCACAAGCACTATGGAAAATAGTTTGGCAGTTTCTTATAAAATTAAACATGTACTTATCATATAACCTAGAAATCATATTCTTGGGCATTTATCCCAGAAAAATGGAACTTATGTTTGCACAAAAACTTGAACACTAAGGTTCTTAGCAGCTTTATTTTGAATAGCTCAAAACTGGAAACATCCCTAATTTCCTTCAACAGACAGATAGTTAAGCAAATGCTGGCACATCCATATGATGAAATGTTACTCAGTAATAAAAAGGAACCAATTAATGATGCACATAACAACTTGAATGTACTTCAAGGACATTATACTTAGGAAGAAAAAGCATCCAATCTCAAAGGCTTATATATTGTACCATTTCATTTACATAATACCCTTGAAATGATAAAATTATAGAAATGGAAGACAGATTAGAAATTGCCAAAGGATAAGAACAGTGGTGGGGCAGGTGAAGACAACTGGAAATGGGTAGCACAGGGAGTTTTTCTGTGATGATGGAACAATTCTGTATTTTGACTGTTGGTGGTCACATGCATATGTACATGGGATCAAATTAGATAGAGCTATGTACACACACAGACACACACACAAACGAGTGCATGTAAACACTGACAAAAACTAGATAAGGTCTGTAGTCTATAAATGGAATTGTATCAATGTCAATTTTCTGGTTTTGATGTTGATCTACAGCTATAAGGCATCACCATCGAAGGGCGCTGGATGAAGTGTTCATCAGACTCTCTATATATACTCTTTTTGCAACTTCCAGTGAGTCTATAAAACTCTTAAAATAAATGGTTAAAAACTCTAATGAAAAATAAAACACTTAAGAGATATACCTCTGATAAACAGAATAAATCCCCCCTTCCAAAATATTGGCACCCTAGTCCTCAGAAGCTGTGAAGAAAGTACCCAGCAAGTGTATCTTGGGAGAGGTGACTGAAGTTACAAACCTTATGATAAGGAGATTATCCTGGAATATCTGGGTGGGTCTGATCTAATCATATAAGTCCTTAAAAGTGGAGAACTTTCCTAGGCTGTAGTCAGAGAGTTGTGAAGTCAGAGATGCTTTGCTGCTGGCTTTGAAGATAAAGGAAGAAGGCCATGATCCAAAGGATAGAGACAACCTCTAGAAACTGAAAAACAAAGAAACAGGTTTCTCTGAGAGCTTCCGGAAAGAAAGCGCACAGCTTGATTTTAGCCTGATAAGCCCCCTGTCAGACTTCTAACCTACAGAACTGTAAGATAATAAACGTGGGTCATTTTAAGCCAAATTTCTAGTAATTGTTACAGCAGAAATATTAAAAATAACTATATTTTATTAGAAAACCAGTAGCCTGTATAATTTTATTGGAAAATGAATATCACAATGAGGTGCATTATGTGAACTTTGGATCCTGACTCAAAACATAATAAAAAGACATTTTGGAGCTAATTGGGGAAAATTGGATATGACAAATATTTCATATAATATTAAGGAGTTGTTATTAATTTTGCTGGTTATGATAATGGTATTTTGGTACATTTTTAAAAGGGACTCATCTCTTAGAGCACATTTATAAGTGAATTTGTTTATCTGGATTTTATTTTAAACACTCTGGGTAAAAACTATGGTGGGGCTGGGGATAGATGGCACAAGATTGGAAGAGTGTTGATAACTACTGAATCTTGGGAATGGATACATGGGGGATTATTATATTATTCTTGTATTTGAAGATATATTTAAGAAAAATTTTAAAGCTTGTTAATTTATATGAACAAATCATTGATAGTTGTAACTTAATATAATGTCATATGAACACATACATTGCTTTTTATTAAAGATATCTAAGAGAATATATTATACCTTTTAAAAAGTTCTAAGCCTTGGCACATATTGGAAATTTTGGCTTTAGTGAAACTTTCAAGTGCTTGAACAAACCAGTCAGTAGCTGATTGAGATCTTAGCTGTTTTTTGATTGGCATTTGTCCTGTCACTACTAAAATAATGCAAATCATTTTAATGTATTGAAACTGTGTTTTAAAATTGGCCATGAGTGTTCTGACGGTGAGGTTTCATAAAAATTAGAAGATAATTTTAGAGGTGGGATGGACATTTCATTAGGATATCATCTTCTTGATAACCTATCAATATAATATGATTTTCTTTTAATGTCTAGCCTCCTTTAGACTTCACACTCCTCAATCCTTTCATTTAAGTCTCAGTGCATTAGTTGGGATTTGGTTGCTGATAACAGAAATCACTTTAACTATTTCAAAAAGAAATATTTAATGAAGGAAAATAAATGCTTACAATGAGGTTGTAAGAGATGGAAGAGTAGCCTCTAATCTGGACCTCCAAGAAATAAAACCAACACAACACTACAGAATTTGTCCACGTGGGGATCTCCTACTTCTGCCAATATTAGGAAGCTGGCAAATCAGCAAGAAACTGCAGGGATTGTTGACTGAAGGAATATATTTTTTTACCTTTGATCCAGAGATTTGAAAGTTGCCACTACTGCACCTGTTGGCTCTAAAAACATGCTATTTCTGATAGGTTTTCACTTCCAAATCATGAATGGCTCACACTTGCATCTCAAAACCTAAGTAGTGAATGGTTATCAGACATTGTTATAGAAAATCCCATTTTCCATGAATGGGATTTCTAGTAGAAGGATAGAAACAGTAAAATGATGATTTTTATCTTACTTCATATATCAAATCTGTCAGAATATTGATAAATAATAGTTATTTCTGTACAAGTCACAAGAATTACAAGACTACAATTGATATTTATAATTTTATTTTTACATTTTTTCCATGTTTCCTTTGCCCTCAACCAGTACTTCATTGGTTATGGTTATTTACTAGTGTATTGACTAAAACATCATTCATGAGAAACCTTCCATAATTCTGCCCCTTTGGGATTCCCACGATATTATATCAACTTTTATCACCGCAAATGTCAATTGTAGTAGACAGTCTCAAAAATGTTTCCCAAAGACTCCCCTTCCATTATTTACTACACCCTTGTGTAATCTCCTCCCCTTGAGTGTTGGCTGGACTTAGTGAATCATTACTAACAAATAGAACATATAAAAAATTATGACATGCCATATCCAAGTTTAGGTTACAAGAAGGCTGTGACTTTCATCTCTCTCTCTCTCTCTCTCTCTCTCTCTCTCTCTCTCTCTCCCACCCTCCCCCTTCACTTTCCAGGAGAATTCAGCTGCCACTTTGGAAGTAGTGTTATGGAGAGGACCACATGGTAAGGACATGATATCTCCAGTCAACAACACAGTCAACAGCATCCAGTGAGCACCTGAGGTCAGCCAATAACCGACCATATGACGGGATTTGGAAGTGAAGTGCCTAGTGAAACTGAGATAACTACACCTTTAGTTGGGAACTTGATTGCAGCCTTGATGAAAGACTCGGAGCCAGAAGATTTCTTTAAGTCATGTCTGGATGCCTGACATAAAATTGTGAGTTTTTTACTTCAGGTTTAATTCCAATAGAGTGATGGTAACTTGACAGAGTAAATTTGGTGCCTCCAATCATTCTCAGAGTTTATTTTTAAGTTCTGTTAATATATTTGGTGTCAAGACATTAGCCAATGGGACCATCTGATTCTCTAATCATTATTTAAATACGTATTAGTATCTCTCATTCGGTCTCTCACACATAAAAATACATTTACATATATGTGTGTATAAATGTTGATATCATATATATGTGGTTCTTTCTTGCAAACAGAGTCCTAGATATAGAATATTGGTCATCATGTTTCTTCATGTCAGAATATCCCTTGAAGGTTTTCCATGTCAACAGGCATAAATCCAACACACCCACTTTAGCAGCTGCACATTATTCACTTGTACATGTGGATCACAATTTAGTAATTGATCCCCTATACATGGATACCGAAGTTGTTTACAGTTCCTTGCTATGTCTGCTAGAAGCAAAGTATTATACACATTTATATTTGCATATATAATATATATATGACATATATATTTGAAAAATTGTGCAAAAAGTTTTTTTCAGATAAATTCTAGTATTAGCACTGCTAGGCAAAGATATGCACCTATAGAACTTTTTTTCTAAATTTTTTAAAAATTTATTTATTTTATTTATTTATTTTTGGCTGTGTTGGGTCTTCATTGCTGTGCATGGGCTTTCTCTAGTTGTGGTGAGCGGTGGCTACTCTTCGTTGAGGTGCGCAGGCTTCTCATTGTGGTGGCTTCTCTTGTTGTGGAGCACCGGCTCTAGGTGCACGTGGTTCAGTAGTTGTAGCACGCAGGTTCAGTAGTTGTGGCTTGTGGGCTCTAGAGTGCAGGCTCAATAGTTGTGGTGCACTGGCTTTGTTGCTCCACTGCATGTGGGATCTTCCCAGACCAGGGCTCAAACCTGTGTTCCCTGCATTAGCAGGCGGATTCTTAACCACTGAGCCTCCAGGGAAGCCCTGCACCTATAGAACTTTGATAGATACTGTCAAACCATTTTCAAACAGAGGAGTATCAATGAACACTTCTCCCAAGGAAATCTAGTGCCTTTGATCATCTTTAATTGGATTATCTGTCTTATCATTTAGTAGAAAGATTTCTTTATATAGTCAATTTATAAGTCCCTTATGAAATACATGATTTGCTAGTATTTTCCTTATATCATGGGTTGTCTTTTCACTTTCTTGATATTGTCCATTGAAAGATATATACCTTAAATTTTGATTAAGTCAACTTATCTATTTTCTTATTACTCATGTTTTTGATGTCATATCTAATAATCGATTGAGAAATCCAATATCGTGCAGATGCATTCTTATATTTTCTCCTACAAAATTTAGTTTTAGCTTTTACATTTAGGTTTTTGATTCATTTTCAGTTAATTTTTTTGTATGGTGTGAGATAAGAATCTAATTTTATTCTCTGACATGTGGCCTACGTAATTATCCCACCATCATTTCTTGAGAAGACTATTTTTTCTTGTTGAATGCTCTTAACACCTTTGTCAAAAATCAGTTGACAATAGATATATGGGCTTATTTCTGGACTCTCAATTCTATTTTATTGATCCGTATGTCTACTTCCCTCTGTTTCTCAGACCTATTCTCTGGCTTTTGCTGACAGTCTCAGAAGAATTTAACATAATCTTCATAAATGCCCTAATGTTCTGGAAAACAAAGTAAGTAATTCTCCTTTTTTTCCTGCATAATCCTTTAAAATAATAAGAACATACTATATTCTATAGTGAGTGTGTGTTTGTATGACAGTGGGCACTGAGGAGGTAGGCAACTGAATGCCATTTCAAAAATAACACCCTGCTACTTTATCTATAAATCTTTATTTGGTGATTAGGTATTCTTTTCTCAAATGACAAAAGAAGAAAGCAAAGTTACTACTGTTTATCTTGACAAATATTTTCAGCTTTTTTAGAAAATGAAAGAAAGCTTCTTTCAAGTGTTGACTGCTTTCACTGAATATGCAGCAAAGTTTAGACAACAGCTGTGGCACACTAGCACTTTCATGTGAACTTCTTGGCTATGTAATAGGCAGTTTCTATGGACAATCTGGCCCACCTGCATCTCTTGCAAGTTTCTCAGCCATACGGTGGCTGCTGCTCCTGCAGTCTAGCTCTGTTTTGCACACATGGCAAGTTTCTTTGCCATACGTATGCTTGCTCATGTGGTGGCCACACCCTCTCCAGCAATGTCTGTCTCAGCCTGGGAAGCAGTGTGTTATTTTACATTCTAGGTTTCTCTCATGTTTACCCTTATGCATCCCATAAGTTAAAGCTACTTCTCTCATTTGCTATTTCTTTATTTTTTTAGAAGCTCCCTTCTCCCCTTTTAGTAGTTAGTCACCTTTTACTAGTCAAAAACTCTATATTTTTCCTATTTGAATCACTGACATGGCTTTTATCTCTTGACTAGAACCTGACTGATACCTCCACTGAAGTAAGTTGTAGCTTGCACCAAATTTGCTGAACACTTCTGCTTTTACCAAAAACTAGGAAGTGCACATTTTAATACTTAAAAGGTAATAATAATTATATAATAATAATAATGAATTATAAGGGACATAAAATATCCTACAGAATTAAGTACTGATATCAAATTTTGTTTCTAGCTCTTCTATTAAACAAATCTGTGTTACATTTAGATGCCGGATATTTATTTGTGGTTTTTTTCTTTGTTGGTCAAAACGAAGAAACATGCTGACTTATTTGTTTCTCTATTTATGATGATTTGCCTTTCCTCCATTTTAGCTAGTGAATACTTAGTAAAGTAAATGAAGAAACACACAAAATTTTGATTCAAGATTCATTATATAATTTCCAATGTAAGCACAAGATATTTGTTTGCAGGCTTAACCAAAACAAATTGGCTTAATAAAAGTTATACATTTACTAGGCATTCTAATTAACATTGAAATCAGGACAGGGTAAACTATTCTTTATCTTTTCTACACAAATATTTCTATTTTGAGGTTTTACAGAATTTAGCACCTTTTTCGGATAGCAAAATGGTAACTTTGTGCAATGGAGGAATTGACTTTCTTTTGGAAGCATCTTAGTGCTGGGATATTCTATATGAGCATAAAGTTTTCCATGCCAATATCCTTCTGTTGAGTTTTATATAATTAGTATATGTTTTGCTTGTGAGCAGTGTTCATGTTTCTTTAATGATATTTATGTACTGCTTTGCAATGAGTATATATATATATATATATATATATACTCATTGCAAAGCAGTACATAAATTAGATTATGTACTATATATATAATATATATATATATACACATACATACATACACAATGTTTGTGATTGGCCCACTTAAATAGATTCTGTTTCAAAAAAAAAAAACTTTGACACAGACCATAGTCTGATTAACATATTCTGAGAATAATACATGGATTTGGTTCTGTGTTATATTGACTTTTGTTTTCTATGGCTTCTCAGAATATTTTCAAGTCATGTAAACACTAGACAATCAAAATATTCCTGAGAGAATAGATTCCAGACTGACTCCTGGGTCTTTAGAGAAATCTAAATTGTTCTTTCAGGAGCCTTTGGAATTCATCTGTAAAGCATATTATCTCATCGAAGAGCCCCACTTTTCCCCCACCCCCATACAGCTGCAAACTTAAGATGATGACCAAAGTTCTGTACAAAATATTAAGAATGCTCCTGGAAACTCAAAACTCCTAGACTCTGAAAATCTAGAAATCTTTACCATTAATTTTACACAATATGGCACACTCTAAATAAATCCCTGGAACATTTAATAATACAACTCATACCTTCTAGCAACAAATATAAAAACGAAATAACATTTATCAAGAATAAAAAATATTGGGCTTCCCTGGTGGCACAGTGGTTAAGAATCCACCTGCCAATGCAGGGGACACGGGTTCGAGCCCTGGTTTAGGAAGATCCCACATGCCGTGGAGCAACTAAGCCTGTGTGTTGCAACTACTGAGCCTGCGCTCTAGAGCCCACGAGCCACAACTACTGAAGCCCACGCACCTAGAGCCTGTGTTCTGCAACAAGAGAAGCCACTGCAATGAGGAGCCCGCGCGCTGCAACAAAGAATAGTGCCCGCTCGCCGCAACTAGAGAAAAGCCTGCATGCAGCAATGAAGACCCAACACAGCAAAAAAATAAATAAATAAAAATAAAAAAAGAATAAAAAATATTGTGTGACTTAAAAGGAATGTTAGAGGCTTACATTGAAATCCAAGGTATATCCTGTTCTCACTCGTGTACTGTAGTGAGAATTATATGAATATATCCCCGTTCTTCCTTTGATAATGTAGAATGAAATAATGCTCCTCCCCTCAAATAAAGTCTTTGAAAAACTGGTTATTCTTCCTGTAGGATTAAACTTTTAGAAATATTGTATGCCAAATATAAGGTGATGGCCTAGGTTGCAATCTATGGATAATCTATACTAACAATATAATTATACTATTATTTTTTTACCATATTTTCTCCTTTGTGTTGTAAATTAATCATGAAATGTTTATCAATTATACAGTCAAAATGAAAAAGGGGAAAAGAAAACTCTCAAGAGCATTTTTAATGAGAATGATTTGATTAAATAAGAAGTACTATAAAGAAGGTAATGAATCAAACCTAAATAGCAAAATGGAACAACTCTTCTGGGATTCATATAGAAGTATTTATAGATGTGCTTTGTACATTTTGTAATATAGAAGAGTAAATTAAAATAGCATTTCAATAGATTTGTAACAAGAACATGGTGCAATAAAAGCAAAGTGTGTGTGTGTTTGTTTAATATGAATTCACAGTTAACTGTTTTTTAACCTGTTTTTTAACACTTGCTTAGTAACACATTTCACTTCATAATAAAATAAAATCATCAAAATGAATTTAACCTATTAATTCCCCCATGCCCCCCCACACAGTTTCCCTAATAGTAACATCTTTCATTAGTGTGTTTCATTTGTTGAAATCATGAGACAATATTGATACACTGTATTAACTAAAGTCCATAGTTTACATTAGTGTTTACACTATGTGTTTTACATTCTGTGGGTTTTCGCAAATGTAAAATGACACATATGTCATACAGAATAGTTTCACTGCCTGGGCTAAATCTATTTATCTCTCCTTCCCTCCCCTCAAGCCCCTGACAACCACTGATCTTTTTGCCTTTTCCAGAGTATTACATAGTTGTAATCATACATTATGTAGCCTTTTCAGACTAACTTCTTCCACTGAACAATACATATCTGAGGTTGTTCCATGTCTTTTCATGGCTTGATAGTTCATTATTTTATTGCTGAATAATATCCAACTGTGCATATGTATCATAGTTTGTTTATCCACACACCTATCTTGTTTGTTTCCAAGTTCCAGCAATTATGAATAAAGCTGTGATGAACACTTTTATGCAGCTTTTGTATGGACCTAAGTTTTCAATTAATTTGGGTAAATATCAAGAAGCACAATTGTTAGATTGTATGGTAAGAATATCTTTACTTGTGTAACAAACTGCCAAAATGTCTTCCAAAGTGGTTTCTCCATTTTACATTCCTACCAGCAATTAATCAGAGATCCTCCTGCTTCACATCCTCACTGACATCTTGACAATACTGTCTTCCTATCTATGTACATGGGATATCTCCATTTATTTGGTCTTCTTTGATTTCTTTCATCAGAGTTTTATAGTTTTCTTCATATAGATCTTTACATGTTTTGTAACATTTATACCTAAGCGTTTTATTTTTTCGTGCTAATTTAAATGATATTGAGTTTTTAGTTTCAAATTCCAGTGTTCATTGATGGTATATAAAAAAAGCAATTGACTTTTGTATATAAACTTTTTGTCCTGATACAATCAGTTGTTAGTTCCAGGAGATATTTTGTTGTTGTTGTTGAATTTTTGTAATTTCCTATGAAGACAATCATGACATCTGTAAACAAAGACAATTTCACTCCTTCTTTCCCTATCTAATACTTTTATTTCCTTTTCTTGTCTTGTTGCATTAGCTAGAACTTCCCGTAGAATGTTGAATAGGAGTGGTGATGGCAGACATCCTTGTTTTGTTCCTTATCTTAGCAAAAAATCCATCTAGTTCCTTGCCATTAAGTATAAGATTGATGTAGGTATTTTTGTAGATGTTCTTTATCAAGTTGAGGAAGTTCCCCTCTATTTCTAGTTTGTTGAGAGTTTTTATCATGAGTAGGTGTGGATTTTTGTCAAGTATTTTTCTACATTTATTGATAAGAGCATATGATTTTTAAAAATATTTGGCCTGTTGGTGTGATGGATTACATTAGCTAATTTTCCAATGTTGAACCAACCACATATCTAGAGTAAATCTTACGTCATTGTGGTGTATAATGCTTTTTATACATTGTTGGTTTTATTTGCTAATATTTTGTAAAGGAATTTTGTACTCTAGTTGGTGATACATCTGCCTTGTCACCATGACTCAACCTGTTCCTCAGTCTTCTCTCCATTGTGTTAACTCATTTCAGTTTGGGTACACAACTAGAGTTATATATTGCTTTAGCTATCAACAAGTCCTCACTAATTTTATTAGTGGCAATTAAAGGAATCTGTTTGGTATTGAAAAGATCAATACCTCCTTCCAGAGGACAAATATTCCAGAAGTTTGAACTTATGGGCATTTGCATTTTATGAGAGAATTTCACTGAATTTTAAAAGAGTACAGTAACCAGGGGAAACATTCATAGTTCTAAATGGCTTATTATTTACAACTTATAAATAACTGAATAACAATGCTCTGAGACTAGATATCAATTACAGGAAAAAATCTGTAAAAAATACAAACACCTGGAGGCTAAACAATACATTACTTAATAACCAAGAGATCACTGAAGAAATCAAAGAGGAAATCAAAAAATACCTAGAAACAAATGACAGTGAAAACACGACGACCCAAAACCTATGGGATTCAGCAAAAGCAGTTCTAAGAGGGAAGTTTATAGCAATACAATCCTATCTTAAGAAACAAGAAACATCTCAAATAAACAACCTAACCTGTTGGAAGATTTTTAATCACACACAAAATAAATAAATAAATAAATAACTGAATAAACATACAGACTGGAGGGTGTTTAAAGAAATAAATCTACCTTATAATTACATTTTAGTATCTTAATGAATATTTAATTCATTATGAAAATTGATATTATTTAATCTCCTTTATTATGTTTCTTGTCATGGGAGTGAAAAGAGTGGAAGTCAACAAATTATTTCTTCAAATGCTTTGAATAATTTGGCATCAGTAGAAGTACCAAATCAAACAGGCATAGCAAAGCTTTAAATATTTAGACAGTTCCACACAATTATTTGAAATGAAATGACACATTTCTATGCTTGAAACTTAAGGCAAATTCTTACATAATTACAGAAGATACTATACCTTCTTCCATCAACTTAAATTATTTTCTTTAATGATGAAATGTAATTGTAGCCCTTCAGATACTCACATATAATAAAATTAGATAACTGACATTATTAACTAGAAATTCCTATTAAGACACTCTGAAATAGATCTTTGATAAAATAATTGAAAGTCACAATAGTGTTGAGAAACAACACAAACTTAAAATGACTTCTTATGTGTAATTTAAATATAAGATTTTAATTTTATAATTTTAATATATAAAATTACAAAATATATAGTGTTTTCTACATTATTATTTTAAAATAATGTTATAAACCTTGCTTATTTAAAAATTTTATGTTAGCCAGGGGACTCAGTGATCTGGCCATGCTATATAAAATAGAGTATTTACAGAATATTTTATCAAAGTTTTTGTTTGATTTCAGTATAAATCAATGAGAAGAAAGGCAACATACAGTATAGTTTGGGTGAGGTTAAGAGTGGAGATGGAGAGTATGACATGCAGTTTTTACCAATGAAACTTCTAGCAGTAGGGCTTTTGATCAATGTATGTACCAAAGGTGCAAATTTATTTTCCAGAAGACAGATCTCAACAGAGATGTACTTTGTTAGACTAATAATATTAAAAATACTGCCCTCCTGTAGCAATTGAGATATTTCACATTTAAAAAATATTTTTTGGCTTCTTGTAAAATACCTGTAAACAATAGACAGTAGCTGAGTAACAGCTGTCATAATTAGAAAAGCACTCAGGTCTTCTGTACACCACAGTTCCCATTCAAATCTCTCTTCTTATTGATATTTTTTCCTGGAACTGAAGCTATTTTAGTTTTGACTCCTAATTTAACATCTTCAAACCTTGATTCCTTTTTTTGAAAAATTGGGATTATAATAAAAAAAACTTTTTGCACAGGTCGTTTTGAAGATAAAGTGAGGTGAAGATTTTGCTGTAAGCTATTGCCCTTTATGTAAACTCTAAACAGTTTTTCTAAACTACCATTATCCCAAGGAGAAAGGTAATAGCCAGATGGCAATGTGGCGTAGGCACAGCCTATATATATATATATATATATATATATTTCATCTCTAAAATGATTCATCATGATTCTTGTTCTCCTGGAAAAAAAATCGCATTCTATAAAATTACATTCAAAGTTATGTGAAAAATGGGATTGGAGCAGATACCAAAATATATGCCACAGCGTTGCAATAGAACATAAACAATAATTGGTACCTGAGTAAATAACATCTTGGACCACCTAAGCAGATAGTTCAGAGTGGCTTAAAGTGCTACAACAGATATTAAAGATGCAAAGATTCAAAGAAAAGAAACCAGTACAGTGGTTCAGTAGCACTTTAAATAAAGCAGTGTTGGTTAATGTTGAGGCAATGCTGGGCTTGGAGATTTGAGGAAGTGAGAGTGTTAAGGTAGAAAGAAGAGGTGGTAAAACCTGTCAAAACCTAACAGCTATACAAAGCTGGGGTGCACCTATCTGGTTAGGCAGTCCCCGAAACCATTTACATTTTTTAGGTAAAAGCTAAAAGAGCTCCTGTTTCAGAGTAGCCGTTATGCTGCAGATATTTTCCTTTCTGTCTAAAGAATGTAATTCTCTTTCTATTATTTCATTTCCTCTTGGATTAAAAAAAAAAAACGTAATGAGCCAAAACCATGTTTACATTACATGGATACCATTGTCCTAATTGTATAATTTTTATGATCTAATCCAGATTGTAGACATGCACGTTTGTTGTGGCTGAACAGACTGATCACACACACACACACATGTACACACACACACACCCTAGTGTGATGCGGGAGGTGCTGTGATGTTGGGGACTGTAACATCCCTCCTCCTTCCCGCAGTGTTAGATCTTTGTATATGGAACTATGTTTCTTAGAATCCCCTTCCTTGTACATTTCTGGGTTAATGTTGGTCAAAAATTGAAACGTCGTATGATATTTTTTGGAGGTGGAAGTGAAGTAGCAGCCATTATACTCTGTAAATTATCTCTGCTTAGATAGGGTGAGATACCATGGCCAAGGTGTGGTCAGATTCCAGCTTGCCTTTGCTGCTGGCAATTCTATGTCCAACTCTCTTTCCTAATTGCTAGTTTTGCTGTACAGAGGAGACTCCATGTTCATCATCAGATGCTTCATTGTGAACTCACAGAGGTGGTACTATCTCTGGAGACCATTAACCTTCCAGAGACTTCTACACCAGTTTCTTTTTTATAGTCCTCTTCCTGCATTTGGATACGCCTAACTTCTAGATTTCTTTGTAAGCTCCAACTCACTTATCTCCTCCAGGAAGTCAGTGCCCCTCATTTTAGATATTAACTACACTAGCACCTCACAAAGTTGTTTAAGGTCTCATTCCTATAACAAATCTCTCAGTCCACAAAATTCACAGTGGTTTCTCTTCTGAATGCACCTTGCCTGAAACAGAATGTTCCAAAGATGGCCACAGAATATCTCTCATTCCATGTGATCTTTGCCGTGTGACCTTGCCTATCTCCCTCCTCTTAGACATTGAGGCTGGATGGATCTTTTCATTGTATAACCTTTAGCTGGCACAGCAGCCTTCTGCTTTCTGTTTTAGGAAGCAAGTTCCTATGGAAGAATTGGAGCCATAATAAAGCTAGCATGCTGTGAGAAACCCAAGCTACACTGAGACCCCCTGGAAGATGACGTGCCACGTGGAAAGAAAAAGAAGCCAATGAGAGTCCAGGCACCAGACATGTGAGGGAAGATGTCATCTTGGAAGTGGATCCTAGCCATCCCAACCCCAGCCATCCCATTTATGTCAGAGGTGAACCACTCAGACAAGCATTTCTCAAAACATAGACTCAAAATTGTGAGCAAAATAAAATAGTTGTTTTAGGAAACTTAGTTTTGAGATACTTTGAAATGCATCAGTAGGTAAAACCAGAACCTCTCCTCACCCCCAGGGGACATCCTTGATGCACCAAATGGCTTTGTTACAAAGGTCTCTGTGCTCATATCATGAATCAGAAATATTAAAAATTGTTTTAAATATTATGACTACCAAACTATAATAAGAGAGTTATCTATAATCTTAGTTGTACAATTTACCTGAGCATTACCTAGCCTCATATTTATGTGGGACTTTATTTCTCACATTGACTGACTACTGAGGTTGAAGTTTCTGACCCTAAGTACTTGGCTTTCTTCAAGATTAATGTCGTTCATTTATAGGTTTGCCTTTTGTAACAGCAACCTATAAATCACCATGCTTCTAAGTACAAGGAATTATTATAATCCTTTAAGAGTAAGAGTTTATACCATTGTTCAAAAACTACTCTGACGGTATATATTTGATATATTGAGACTGTTCTTGCCAAAAAGTCACAACAAAAGGTGAAGTGTTCATGATAAAACGATTTATCACTCCAAATATGTATAGGAAACTATAACTTTAAAAAGTATTCCTAGAGTGAATTGTAGGTTTATATTTTATTAACTATGCTTCGGTCTATGCTGGTGATATCCCTCCAAGATTTACCTTTTTAACTAACCAAAACGTATTTTGATAAGTGGTGTTCCTGCCAAAAATGCATGAATTGAATTTATTTATGAGGAAACAAGAAAACTCAAATTGAGAAATATACTACACAATGACTGTCCTATGTACTTCTAAAATATCAAGGTCAAAAAAGGAAAAGGAGCTGAGACAGTGTTCCAGATTAAAAGAAACTAAATGTAGTTTGAAATTTGGTAGCATCTTATGAACTATAGAGATAGGCGGTTTGTGCGGATGACTAAGGATCTATCTATCTATCTGTCTATTTATCTATTTATCTACCCATCCATCCATCCATCTACACATAGGTATATTTTTTTATTGAGACAATTTACATACAATAGAGTACATAATCTTAAGTGCACAGCTAGATAATTTTTTTACGTGTTTGTATTTATGTACTGAGAATTCATATTAAGATATAGAGTATTTCCTGCACTGCTTAAGATTTTCTCTTTCTTCTTTTAGTCACTTTCACCCTAAAGGTACCCAATCACCACAGAGTAGTCTTGCCTCAAAATAAGATCATATTAAAACAGTATGGCTGTGGCCAACTTTAGGGCAAGAAACATTTGCTGAAATATAGAGGATTTAGGCTGGCAAAGAAACCACTCACTGAGAAGCTGGAGGGGAACTAGCTAGGATATTGCCTTTTGGAGTACCAGTGATACTCACTACAGCTTTTGTATCATGAGTGTCTCCAGCACAGATGTTACCTGTCAGTGACCCAGCTCTTGCAAGAAAAAAGTAACAACAATAAAAAGTGCCAGAATCAGAAAGAGTTGTTTTCATCTTGCAATGTCCTTTCATCACCTCTACCAACAAGGCCTAATGGTGTGCCAGCTGAAGAAGAAATATTTATAGAATTCATCTCAAACCTTATAAATCAGGGCAAAAAACATAGATTGGAACTAAAAGTTAAAAAAATTTATAAACGCACATGCCATGCATATTAAGCTTCCAGCAAGTTTTCCCAGGCTTTACCGTATAATGGACCAATGATCGCAGAGAATGAAAAGAGAGGGTAAGCCCCAATGTTCAGGCACTTTTTTAAGCCACTGCTGAACACATGTTGTTATCATATGGGCCCACGCACTTTCCATGGCCAGCCTAGAGTCACTGTGTTACAAGACTACGCAACAGCATGAACAAATTAAAGCCATTACTGCTACTGCAACTACATCATTCTGCAGTAAGTGACCATTTGCATTGTTTCCAGTTTTATTCATCATGAATAAAACTGCTACAAACATTCTTATATATGTTTTTGGTAGACATAAGCAGTCATTTCTCTTACATATATACCTAGGAGTGGAATTGGTAGATCATTGGGTAAACATACATTTAGCTTTAATAGAAAATGTCTAAAATATTTCCAAGTAATTGTAATAATTTTAGCCTCCCACCAGATTAATGAGGGTTCCAGCTCTTTCACATTGTCACCAAAGTTGTATTGTCAGTTGTTTTAATTTTACTTGTTCTAGTGGGAGTGTAGTTTTTTGTCATTATGGTGTGAATGTGCATTTCCATGATGACAAAGGTACTGGGTACCTTTTCATTTGGTTATTTGGATTTACTCTTTTTGAAGTACTTGCCAAGTCTTTTAATCACTTTTTAATATTTGGTCATCTTATATGTTTCTTTTTGATTTCTAGGAATTCATTATGTTTTTCAGGTACTAGTCTTTTATTATATATACATGCATTATAGATTTATTCCTCCCATCTAGTCTATCTTTTAACTCTCTTATATGTATCTTTTGATAAACAGAAGTTCTTATTTATAATGAGGTCCTATTTTGTACGTTTTTATTTTATGGTTAGTGCTTTTCATGTGTTTCTTGTCTATTCTAGCTTCATGAGGATAATCTCATTTTCTTTTATTTTAGAATTTTCTTGCTCATTTTTCACTATTCTATAATCCATCCTTTTTATACAGTGTACAGCACAAAATATGGGACAAGATTATTTTCTAAAGATATCCAATTAACAGCATCATTTATTGAACAGACAATGCTGTATCCTAGCATACTTTCAAGGGCAGCTCCCTTGGAGTGAAGGAGTCCTTTTTTAATTCTCCTTGCTCTGCATCAGGTAGAGGCAGTGGTAGCTATGCATGTTCTTTTATCTTGCTACTCTGCAAGAAGCATTACCAGTTGCAGGAAGTACATGACAGCCAGGTATGTGTAAGGCCCTGACTGTTTGGCCAGAACACCAGAAAAGGACATCCTTAGGAATCTGAGAATGGAGAGAGAACATCAGAAGGGATAGAGATGAATAAAGGCAACCGTTAAATCACCACATCATTTTTTGGCTCATCTTCAAGCTACATATGCATGAAGTTGTCAGGAATCAGTACATCAAAGATTTTGAGAACTGAATAATGGTGTGTAGCATTGCCTAGGTCCCAGAGTGAATTTCATGCCCACAGAATCCAGATTGGAACTTGAAATCTAAACCCTACCAGGTGGACTTCCTTCTAAAACCTAACAAAACTAAACTATATTAACATTTCCTGGAAGATTTTACAGCTCTCTGAGTTTCATAATATAGTATTCAAAATGCCCTTGATTCAATCCAAGATTACCTGACATACATGGAACAAGGAAAATCTAAACAACTCTCAATGAAAAAGTAAATCAACAAACACCAACACCAAGATGATGCAAATGTTTGAATTATCAGAAAAAGTTTGTAAAACAGCTATAATCACCATGGTTTTAGAGGTAAGGGCACACCTTCTTGAAAAAAATCAATTCATAATAGGTGTTCTAAGACAAGAGGTCATAAAGAAGAATCAAATGAAAATTCTAAAACTGGAAAACACAATAACAGAAATAAAAAATAACTGGAATGGAAGAAGGGCTCACTATAAGAATAGAGATAATAGAGGAAAAAGTTAGTAAACTTAAAGATTGATCATAGAAACTTCCCATTCTGAATACCAGATAAAAAATAAATTAAAAATATAAAGGGAACAGAACCTCAGTGACCTATGGGATGACATCAAAATGTCAATATTCATGCCTTATAAGGAGAGGAAAAGGTGAGTGGTGCAGGAAAAATATTTGAAGAAATAATGGCTGACGACTTCCCAAATTTAATGAGATATAAATAGAGAGATCCAAGAAGTTCACTGAACCCCAAACAGATAAATTAACCTGCTTTCAGACACATAATAATCAAATTGCTGAAAATCAAAAGAAGAGAAAAGGGCTTGAAAGCAACCAAAGAAAAACATCACATTATATAGAAAATAATTATTTAAATGAATGTAAATATCTCATCAGGAATGATAAGAAGCCAGAAGAAAGTGGAGAACAAAATTTAAAGGCTTAAAGAAAAGAACTGTCAACCCACAATCATTTGTTCAGCAAAAATATCTTTCAGGAATAAAGGAGAAAAAGTCATTCTTGGATGAAGGAAAACCAAGAAAATTTGATTTAAAAAGAATGTTAACAGAAGTTCTTCAAGTGAAAAAAGTGATAGTAGAAGGGATATTGGAACATCAGGAATAAAGGAAGAGCTATTTAAGCAATACCTTTTAAAATTTATAATTGCGGGGCTTCCCTGGTGGCGCAGGGGTTGAGAGTTCGCCTGCCAAGGCAGGGGACATGGGTTCATGCCCCGATCTGGGAAGATCCCACATGCTGCAGAGCGGCTGGGCCCGTGAGCCATGGCCGCTGAGCCTGTGCGTCCAGAGCCTGTGCTCCGCAATGGGAGAGGCCACAACAGTGAGGGGCCCGCGTACCAAAAAAAAAAAAGAAATTTATAATTGCATATATGTTTTGCAATAAAAATATTATTATGTTTGTACAATTTTTTAAAATACCTAAAAATAATTTATGTTGACATGACTACCTAGGCACAGAAGGTAGGGAAAAAACTAGCAATTCAAAAACAACAAAAAAGACTTTCCAAAATAGTAAAATATGAAATAGAGGACAGAACTGAAAATGTACAGGAAAATAGAGATTCAAAATAGTGATCAAATGGGAAACAAACAGGGTTTTAGTACACTGTGGTTCATATTATGCTAAAAGGTTTCATTCTTTTAACTTCATTAAGAAAAAATATTGTTTATGAGAAGACTTTGCAAACTAAACTTCTTTTAAAGCAAAAATTACTATTGTTATTTGTATGCTTTTAAATTCAATTCTCTCCATTTTTTTATGTTTTTGCTTTTCAGTGGAAACTGTGAATGGGGAATAAAATTAGTCTATCACTATATTTCAAATTCACTTGCATTATGGTAACAAAATAGCACAATAGTCACTGAAACTCTATTTATAGCATTTCCTTATATGAGAGGAAAAAATACAGATTTGATATAGCATTAGTGCATTAAAAATGAATAAATTCTCTTTTTATTCAGAGCTGTGTTTGCTTTTTTAAAAGACAAAACAATACTTTATTTAAAAACTAGGATGTGTATTCCACTTGATTAGCAGGTAAATTGCAATATTTCTTGCTTTAAAATTTAACTGGAATGTTTAGAATGAGGACTGAGAATAAATATTTAAAGATTTGCTCTCACTTATCAAGTTGGGCTCATAATGCCAATGCTCAGAATTCCATTCATTTTCTCATTTTCTTTTTAATTCTACAATTAGGGCATGATGCCTACAAGTAAGTAATAGGTACTTAGTAAAAGTCTCATGTTTTGAATAGCCTGACTCCCCATAGGCATGTTTAATTAAACCAAAGAAGAAATCATAGTTTCCTATTTAGTTTTGTTGCTTTTCATTAAAGTAAATAATTTTATTAAAACTGTTGGAAACAAAAATTAAATGCTATACACTAAATCATCTATAAAAATCATAAGATTATAGATACAATTAATATATCTATTATTAGTGTGATATCAATCAGTTTATTCACGTTTTGGATGACATTTGGGCTAGTTTTCACCTTTATGAGTGGCAGATCATATTATATAATTCTTTCTAGATAATTATAGAAGTTGTAAATGGTGTCAATCTACCAAATGACTTAGTAACTGCCATGTTAGACCTTGTTAGTGTCAATGGTTAATAAGTGGAAGCACTTCCCTATTTTCTGGCCACTTGGTTATAACCAAGAACAAAAATCAATGCTAATACTAGCACCTGTAACCCTGCATATCTGAAGCAATTAATACTTTTGAAACATTTTCTGCCACTATCTTCCATGATTTTACCTAGTCTGGAGAGCAACATTGCTATCAAAATTATCTTAAATTTTAATATTTTGACCTTATATCTATCTGAGACCTACAAAATATACACAAGCTTTAGCTAAAATATAAAACAATAGAAAAATTAAAATCTAATAGGAATTTTTCACACTAGTCTGCCAAAATGTGTTTTTCATGAACATATTATTTATATACTTAGAAAAGGAAGAAATTATTTACGGTTTCTTGATTTTGTGTATTTGTATAAGAATCCTGTTGTTTCTTGTTGAATCTGTTCTCCTTCTCTCACCTTCATGTCAAGCAGCAAAAGAAATGACAAAAGCAATTATAAGGTGAATGAAACTTAAATCTACATAGGCCTATTCATGAATGTTTTCTTCTAACTACCAAGTGTCTTTTTTACTGAGTAACAAGTTAGTATTTTGACCTAATTACTCATGGTAGTAGTGGTTATCATCAGCCTATTTTTAATATTTAAAAACATTACACAAAAATTGTGCTTTATTACTAATGTGGCAAACAGGTAAAATAATTATATTTTCAACATTTCTTTTTCCTTTAAGAAAGTTTCTAGTAGCCTTCCATTTCACATCCAAATATGATTATATATCAGTATGCTTGTATTGAATTTTCCATTTGTAATTGAAAACACCAAGTTTTAAACAAAGAAAATAAAATTGGACAACAAAGATCTAAGTTTTTGTCCTCATATATAATAATAAATTTCTGTGCCTGTGCTATATTCAGAGTTTTTATTTAAAGATAACTGCATAGACTCTGTGCTCTTCATATGGCTCCTCCTCTCCTCCAACATAAATATGCAATAGCATTACAAGCATGATTTGATAGAAAATATCCTTATTAGGTATGGAGCATAAGAAAATCGTGGGATTTTAGATTTTTCAGAGAAATGTAGAGAACATCTTGTCCCATAATCCTTAACTTTTTTGGCTAATATATTATTTTATGAATCTGAAGAACGTTTGGACCCACTGTATAGAGCAATGCAAACATGGATGTTCTTTCAGCTGGTATTAATTAACTAACTATGTACTAGGGACTCTACTAGGCACTGGCGAGCAAACAAACATAGACTTTCCTAGTGGAATGTATAATCTTGTGAGAAAGAAATGTATTTATCAGATAATCACACACATATAATTTAACAAACAATAAGTACTCTCAACTAAACGTTATAAGAGGCTTCAACATCTGTTAAATCCATCCAGTTCAATCTTAATAGATGTGATGTAAACTCTCAGTAGTTTTATGAAAATCAGGCAGATGTGGTGCTAAGGACCATGTCCCCCCAAAATTCTTGTGTTGAAGCCTCAGTCCTCAATGTGAATTATTTGTAGGAGAGACCTTGGGAGGTAGTTAGGTCATGAGGATGGAACACGCATGAATAGGATTAGTGCCTTTATAAGAGACATGAGAGAGATTATATTTTACTCTCCACCATGTGAGGATATAATGAAAAGACAACTGTCTGGAAACCAGGAATAGGGCTACTCACCTGACACTGAGTCTGCTGGCACCTTGAATTTGGACTTCCCAGCCTCCAGAACTGTGAGAAATAAATGTTTAAGCCACCCAGTCTTTGGTATTTAGCTATAGCAGCCTGGGAAGACTGAGATAGGTGGCTAAGAAGTTAATCAAGGAAAGAAGTTGTAGAGCTTTTCAGACGAAAGAAAGAAAATTTGCAGAAGTACTAAGGTAATGGGAAGCATGTAAATGGCAAGAAACGAAAGAAGTTCAGTGTGATGCAGATGCTGGCCTCAAAGAGAAAATGGCATGAAGAGAAGTTGAAAAACTGTGGGGGTTACTGCTATAAAATGCATATCCTTAAGAACCATTTTAAGTATTTTCAGCTAATTCTAATTACAATGGGAAACTAATTAATTTTTTTGTTTAGAGATGTAAAATGATCAATTTAATGTTAAAATACTACTGTGGCAAGAACAGTTTTGAAAGGTCAAGAGAACATATTTGCACAAAAGTTTTTATATTCCTTTCCACATAAACTCTGTTACAAACTCATAGCATTTTATAGATCTCATTTACAGTTAAGGAAACTAAAGAAAGAGCAATGAATAAGGGCAAGCCTGGTTCTTGCTGAGGCTGAGTAGGCAAGTGCAGGTTAAATTAAGAAAAGCTTTGTATGTCAAGTTAAGGAGTTGGGCTTTATTCAGAAAGGAAAATGGAAGGATAGAAACTGGTGAGGATAAAACTGGTGAGTCAGATTCACTAAACTTATTCAGTATTTTCATTTGGTGCCTACTATGTAACAGACACTATGTTAGATTAGTGGACATATTTATGACTAAGATAGGTAAGAACTGAAAAAATAACCAGAATGCATTAGAGAAAGATCACTCTGTCATCATCATGAAGAATGAATTATATTTCAATCCTCCAGATGAAGAATGTTGAGGGCCAGAATTAAACAGAGGACAAAAGATATTTAAAATTTATTAAGGATATAAAACTACTATTTCCTATTTGATTGATGCTCGCACTAAAAACAAATAAAATTTCTGGATAAAAACATTTAAAGTGAAATATATATATAATTATAATATGAACATATATGTGGGATAGGAATATATATGAGATATTATACATATATGTGTGTGTGTGTGTGTGTGTGTGTGTGTAAGTAAGGAATCTAAGAGTCCAAAAAGTATAAAAGAGGGAAGCTAAAGAGATAAGCAGATTGTTGATTTCAAAACATTTGACAAGCATATCGAACTTAGGCACATTATAACCTTGTTTTTTGAAAATCAAGGTAAATGAAGGAAAAAGCTCAGGAAAGGCAGAAGACCACCTAAAGGTGGAGACTTAATAGGAGACTTTCTACTTAGATATAGAACCACCAAATCTATGAAATTTAACATAGCATACAAAGATAAATGATATATAAATCCATCCCTTGCCACTCCCACAGTTCATGGAGAATTGTAAAATTAGAAAGAAAAAGCCTCCCCAGATATCTTGCAAACAGAGCTAACCTCACACAGGTTTGCAGTATGGAATGATTCCATTTCATGGTGTGAAAAACTCAAGGCAGATGTGTAGTTAAAATGACTCCTTCCTAGCAGTGGACACAGGCATGTGAGAGAGATACATGCAAATCTTCTCCAAAAGAAGCCTCAAAGCATTCTCACTGGTAAATTTTAGGAAATACAGGCTTATAGCAAATTACCAGAAAATGACAAATAAAGAAGATCCCATATGCAATACAGAGCAGAACCTGCAAAGTCTTCAAATATTGGAATTATTGCACATGGAATATAAAATAAGTATATGTAATAAAAATTTTAAGAAGATGCATTGATAATGTAAGAAAAAATCAAAAGACAATAAAAAGGACTAAGCTAATTTTAAGAAGAAACAGCTACAAATACAAAATATAATAAATTAAAAATACATATTAGACTAATAAATACAAATATCAGGATAATGGCTACTTCTGAGGGGGAAAAGAATGTGATTAGGTAGGGAGAGACAATAGATATATTTTTTAAGACTCAGGAGACAGTAGTGTTTATAGATTTTCAAATATATATAAAACATTATTTTGTATTGGTATTTAATGAAAACAGTTTAACAAGTTAACAAGTTTTTAGGGATACCGATGGAATTTGGTGGCAATTGGAGGGAAAGAGATGACGTAGAATGACTCCTAGGTTTCCAGCTCAGCCAATATGGTAAATTGGGTTGTTATTTAGGAAAATAGCAAAGATGGGAGAGGGAGTGACTTTGAAGGAAATGTTTTTAAAACAGTGCATTTGAAGTGTCTGTGAAGTATAAAGGTGAAGATATAGAGAGAGTACTTAGAAATATTGGTTGAAAATTCAGTAAAGATGCAGATGAAAGTCAAGAAAGTTAGAGATATACTGACTGAGATGCAAATCTAGGAAATATAGAAAGGGAAAAGAACCAATATTTGTGAGTCACTCAGAGTCCTGACAATCTTATATTGTCCCAATCCCATGAACCACAATTTTGAAGAGGGTTTTATGTTATAAGTATGGGCAGGGTCATAGAATCAATGAGGGATGTGGTGGCACCAGGAGAATCACAACAGTGTGAAGCTCTTAGCGGCACTAGGGGTTGAAAGGCTGAGGGTTACTGGAGGGCAGGCAGTACCAAGGCCATGGAAATGGAGGTGTGCCTGACTGACCTTGTAGTGAGGAGAGGGAGGGGTCCTGCATGTGAGCCTGGGTGATGCAGGCTCAGTGGTCAGTTCAGCCCCAGCAGGCAAATGCAGGGCAGAGGACAGTGAAAAGGTTTATAGTGAGGGGCAAACTGACACCTACACACGTTGAGAATAGAAGCCCTTGGGACTTTAACACTTAAAACTGTCAAAGGATTAAGGAATGGAAACCACTTACTACTGAGGTAGGAGAAATACCAAAATAATCTTTCTTTGGCAGTAAGTAGAAGGTAATCTTTAAGCAGAAGAGTTGGGACTTGTGCCAAATGCTGAAAAGGAGTTAAATAAGATGACAATTGCCTAGATGAAATGAAATGGATGGGGCTTGGGAAATATTGGAAGCAATATAATACTGGAAGGAGTTCAAAGTCGAGAGTATGAACCAGGCAGGAATTAAAGTGGAGAGTTTAGGATACATTCTAGAGGTTTTTCTTGGTTATAAACTGTAAGATTTGGTAACAATTTTGATATACAATAAGGAAAAGGTGACAAGGAGTGGAAGATATCTCCTAGGATTTTAGTTCAGAAGTATAACAAAATAAGAAACATTGAAAGAGGATCATGTTTATGAAGGGAAATATAATTTTCTTCATTTTTCATTTATAAATACACATCACACTTACCGAATACGCAAACTGGCTTTGCAAGCAAGCAGAGGAAACTCAGATCTAGAATACAATAGAGGTTCGACTACGCCAATAATAGAGAGTAGGAAAGTATTATTATATTGGACTATATTTGGAAAATGTAGCACTTATTAGCAATTAGCTGGATCTACCGTAAAACACTGAGAAAAAGAAAAGCAACCTCTGTTATCCAGGTGCTTGCCAGCAATGTAACCTAGACCTTGCTGCTACAAGGTGGCCTGGCACTCATGGCATGGTACTCTCCTGATGAACATAAATACTTTCACAGAGCATCAACCTTAGACAAGGCCAATCTGTGGCCATGATGGATTAACACAAAATCCAGACCACTACATAATCATGTCTGAACACAGACCAAATAGGATCATTGTCCGAACCACAGAAATGACCAAACATCCTCTATCCTACTAGTAAGAATGCTGCTTTTTTCTCAATTACAGCTTTAGCTCAGAGCTAGTCTTCACTTTAGATAAGATCTATTAAGATACCCAATCATAGAGTTACCCCTGCCTCCAGTGCAAAGTCTGGCTTCTTTAAACTTTTCCCAACTCACCTAACAGAAGCCCAAATCTTACAAGTTATTTCTAACACCTTCTTAATGAAAGGTCCACAGATCCTGGAGGTATGCATTCTCTTTGTTTCAAAGAGTATTAAATCCAACTTGTTTAATTGGTACCACTTGTGGTCTTTGGCCGGAGAGAACTGACAAAACTTTGATACCCTCCATGTCTCCCAATCCCCACTCCTACCTCACCCCCCAACACACATACAGTAAGAAAAAACAAAAATACAGTGTGGGGAATGGAGGCATGGGGAAAACTTTCTAATAGAATTTTGGTTTTATCAGTTGAAAATGAAATTGACAAGTTTGGATCTTTCTAAAACTCCTTCATGCAATTTTATTTATTTGTTTGTTTGTCTGTTTTTAGGTGATTTTTTTTGGGGGGTGTGGCTAAGGCTTCAGATATTATCCAAATTCATAATACTGTAAGGTCTTTAATCCTCATGCTTTCTGGATCACTGCTAGATGTGCGTTCATGTCTGGAAATGTGATGACCTACGTTATTACAATCAAGTTATCTTTCTAAATCATTATAAGCTCTTTCAATCTGCACTCAATGGTCTAAATACCTTTGTAATCAGTGAAATCCAAGAAGAAAATCTGATTGGGCTATCTGACCAGATAACAGAAATATTATTCATTCTCTCTCTCTCTCTCTCTCTCTCTCTCTCTCAACTTCTTCTCTGATCCCCAGGTTGCCTCTATTTGTAGGCAGTTCCCAAAGTGTGGCAGCCTAACATTTCCACCTGAGAACGATGATCCTCAGCAGCTCTTGCTCTCTTTCACGTCTGGCTGGTTAGGGGAAGTGTTATGTGGATTGATTTGCACTGATACTTGGCCAGTCCCTTGTTTCCCATTTGCCCACTGACAGGTTTTATGAAGGACACTTAGTGCATAGTTGCCACCTCATATATGAGTTCATCTGTAACGTTGTACCATGCACCTTTTCCAGTTTGAACTTGTTTACTGCAGTTTCCTTCTCTGCCAGGAAAGGTGAAGGTTATTTTATGGCTGTGCAGATGATTGCCTCACACTTGGTACCATCTATATGGTCCCTTGGTACCTCATATAGCTTCTTAAATTATACTTTCCAGTGGTTTTGGATGTCTTCCTGTGCTTGTTAGCAGTTTGCCATCTGCTGTCCTGATGCCACTGCAGTCTTTGGGTAAAGTTCAATGTTTACCAATTCCTTTGTAGTGTTTCTAGCTATCTCTTGTCTCCAATATTTTTTACTACATTGATTGTTATTTTTTTATCTCTCATACTTGGGTTTTAATTTTTCTCAAGCATTTTCTGGCAACTCACAGGAAAAAAAATCATTTTGCTAAATGCGTCATGCTAACATATGTAGCCAATGTTCTAACTGGTGATGTTCAAATGTATTGCAAATACTTACTGAAATGAAAGTAACAGCCAATTTATATCCACATGTTTTCAATGTTCATCAGTCTTAAAATTTTATATAATCAGCTCATAAGTAAGCTCTGTGCGTCTAAGTTTTCAAGGTTTAAGACCTTTTTAAAAATGCTTTATTTTTCAAATCTTGAATTCATCCTAGGGTGTGTTGACCACTTTACTTTTCTGTTGTTGTTCTTTTTATTTAGAATGATTTTCAACGGGCATATAATATCAATATTCTGTACATATTAAAGTGTTTAATCATTAAATTACTGTTAAAGGAACATAAATATCTACAAATCTTTGAAAGCAATTATCACTTTATTTACAGTTCTTTCTCTCAAACTATCACTACTGACAGCTCCCTGGAACATATTTAGACACGCCTGCCACTTTCATCAAAAACAAACAAAAATAATCTATTGCTTCAAAATTGAACAAAAAAATTTTCTGCTCCTGACAAGATGAATTTATGTGCTACCCTTCCCCACACTGGAGTTACACAAAATAAATGCCTTCGTGGTTTTTACTACCATCACCTTTATGCATTCTTCTCTTCCACCAGCAGAAACTAGTTGTAATGGTGAAAATTCACAGTCATAAATAAAAGTGATGTGGTGACACGTTACCAAGTATTGTAGAAGTATTTCTCAGAACCCAAGGGAAATTTTCTAAAATGCTCTAAAACTTGCAAGTGATGACAAAACCATCTGGAGTAAAATAATTATATATTCACTATAAAGTAATTTTTTTGTTGCTAAAGATAATCACTGATTTATGAGAACCATTCAATCAACTTCACATTCTCTATTTTTCCAAAATGAGGATTTCCTACCCATCTTGTTTATTACTTACTAGACTTTTCTGTCTTGCTTAAATGTGTAAGAAAAATAGGGAGTCAGAAATGATATACCTGAGTCATTTGGAGGTACCATAGTTTGTGTTAGTTCAGTTATCCTTTTCAAGGAATACAAAACAAAACTAAAAATAAGTTAGCACTGAACCAAAAGCTGATAAATCAGTATCTCTTCTCTCTGTTTCCACACACCTCCAGTTTCAGTTATAGTTGACTAGAAGTTTGGATAATATAAAAATATGTTACGTTTTTGTTTTTGTTTTGTCTTCTAATTGACACAGTTAGTATAAGCATCTTTAAATAAGAGAGCTAGAGCTTAGTATCATCATTAGAAAAGTTAAAGTGTAACAGGATCAGTACTCTTTAGGTGTCCAGAACTCTAAGACTGCTGGTACTAAAACATCCCAATAAACTCATAAATGCCACAATCTCATTCCTCTGAGAATCAAGTAAACTTCCTTTAAGGCCTCATTTTTTTCCCCACTGCTCCCTTCACCCCAGAACAGTCATATACTTTTGTGAAATTTATAGGGGTTATAGTATAGAAGTAGCAGTTCAAGTAGAACTAAACCAAACAGTTGCCGTCCAAAGAGTTCATTATTATAGCTTAATATCCAAATAATACTAAGAATATGGCAATATCATTACATGTACACTAGAAACATGGACATACTATAGACTCTTGAATTTTAGTTAAGGACAGAAATAGCCCTTGTGAATTCAAATTTTAAGTGAAGCAAACTTTCAATTTATATTAAAACAGACAACTCTTTAGTGATTTAGCCAAATAAAAAGTAGTTTGGTGTGTCTATCTGATAAAGATAATTAAAAGTAGTAAAACTACTAGCTAGTAGAGACATTTTATTGGTTGTTTTTAATGCGGTCTATTCATGCTAGATCATGTGCATTTGAAAAGGCTTCAGGTCTAAGGGTTGGTACAGAGCATATGGCAAACTATACCCTTTGATTAGTTCCCTAATAGTTAGGGGCAAACCAAATAGCATTTTTTATTAAGTGATGTTTCTCATTCACTTTTCTTTCATAGGCAATTTCTTTTGCTAACTCTTACTTATCTAAAGTATATATTTGTCTTATAATGTTGAATCATTTCAAAAGCAAAATGCAAATGCCCGTACTCCTAGATAGAAACTTGAAAGTTATTGGACATGCTTTTATCTCCATCACTCTTAGCCTTTAACTCCCTCCCCCCCCCCTTTTTTTTGATATCTCCCAAATTGTTTCCAAAGACTAACTCTACTTTATTTCCATACCCATCCTCTGTCTAAGATCTCATCACTTTTTCCCTCCCTGAAATTTTGTGATCACATTGCCTCCTGGACTCCTCTAAACTACAGATTCGGTTATGGCATACTTTAATACTTCCATGACTGAAAAATAATACATAAATGAATAAAAATCTTTAAGCTGTGAGATCTTTCACTGCCTATTCCTTATCAATATCTTTCGCTCCTTCTCTCTCCACATTCCCATATCCATCCTGTGATTTTGTATACTTATGTTATACATAACAGTATGCCCAGGTGTCCCTCAGCTGCATCTGTAGATTTACATAATGTACCTCTTATCTTGGTTTTCTCTTTCCTTTTTCTTTGCTACTTGTCTTATCTCTTATTTGTTTAGATATTCCTTGTGGCCTAAAGATGTAATTTTTTAGCAAATATCTAAACAACTCAATATATTCTTGACACTGAGGCTTATTTTTCAGCTTTACTATTTTCACAGCTGGGAATATTGCTCTACAGAAATATTTATCAGTAAAGTAAACCTTTTCTCTCTGATGTTTCATCTTAAAGGTAAAATCATACTGCTGTTGCCATTAAGCTCTTCAGCTCATGTATAAACATTCTGTTAACTCCAAAGAGCATATTTAAAGTATGTTAGTTCATAGTTGTGGAATGGTTGCACATTTTCAGTATTTCTACAGATTAAGTTCCACATTGAATCATTTAATGCACTACGGAAAACATTAAACTGTTTAATTCATTATTGGAACACTTTCATTACAGTAATAACCGTTTAACACCCTGCAGTGGCAATTCTGGATGGAAAATTAAGTATATATTTGCATTAGCTTAGGTTATTTATGTGTTAGATGATACAATCTTGGCATACCAGATATGTTCTTCAGAGAGAGGGATGCATTTTCAAGTAATTAGTTTAAATGCATCAGATCAATACAGGATATTGTTAGGTTAATTTCCTATTTTTATGTTGAATTGATTGAAGTTTCTTCAGAACATTTTTCCCATGGAATTTTAGTGTAAACTATATTGGAATGAACCATGAAAATAATGCAAGAAGCCAATAAAAATTTCCCGCCCATTCTAATTTTGCAAGATCTAACCTGCAAGAAAAAAAATCCTGAAGATGTGATAATCAATTAAAAGTAGCTATGCCAATAAAACCAGAAATGAAACAGAGTCATTTAAATTTTTTCTGTCATGAATTAAAAGAAAAGAAGAAAGTCTTTGTGTGTGTGTTTTTTTAACTTATACATTTCATTTAATGCCTTAGGGTTTCAAAAATTAATTTAAATTGAAATCTATATATCATCCATCTCTATATATCTATGTCTACATATAATCTACATATACTAAATACTCAAATCTATGTCTAAATCTTCTGATTTTTGAAATTATGGTGCTTAACACATATTATAAAGCTTATTTTTTATTACATGGCAAGACTAAAGCTTAGTTGTGATGGGAATTTAAGATATGCTTTATTTGTAAACAGGTTAAACCCTGAGAGGTATATCTGCTCATATCCCTCTAACATAGACTTGCTATCTGATTGGCTATAGAAATTGATCAAAACGCTTTTTTAAAAACACATTCCTTTGCTCATTGCTGATCTTACACCAATTGGACATATTATGTATTTGTATTTAATTGATTTGAATTTCCTGGGAGGAAACTCTTTGTTCTTGAGCTGTGAGTCAATATACCTGTATTCTTTAACTGAATGGCTCCCTATGGGGAGAATAGAATCAAAAGAATCAACATAATCTTTACACAGTTATACTCTCACCCATATTCTAACAATGGATTCACAGGTTAGGCTATGGAATGGTACAGAATAATTCCTTAATATTCTGTTTGTGATTATCTAAACGTGAGAGAGGAAGAGAAGAAGATTAAGTCTGTTTATGAACTGCAAGTGTCATGACAAGCAAAAAATAACTTCATCTTAGATACAGCAGTCCTAATTTTTTGGCTGGTGTAATAAGTGTCATCTCCCTTATTAAGATCAAGCAGTTAAGCAAACGATATGTTGTCTCCACTGCTAATGGATGAGTTGTTATGCTAACTAGGCCAGGGAGGGGGCTTTCCTGGTGGCACAGTGGTTGAGAGTCCACCTGCCGATGCAGGGGACACGGGTTCGTGCCCCCGTCCGGGAAGATCCCACATGCCACGGAGCGGCTGGACCCGTGAGCCATGGCTGCTGAGCCTGCGCGTCTGGAGCCTGTGCTCCGCAATGGGAGAGGCCACAGCAGTGAGAGGCCCACGTATCGCAAAAAAAATATAATAATAATTAAATAAAAATAAATAAATAGGCCAGGGAGTGGCCAGTGAAGTGCATTCCCTGCTTCTAATGCCAGGAGCTGAGGTCACAAAAGACTGAAACTTGTCTTCATAAGGAACGTCTGTGAAGATCAGTCTGTTTTTCAGAGGCTACATTAAGATACCATTTTAACTGTTTAGCTTCCTTGGGACAAGAACTTCTGATTATGATCTAGAGCTATGCTGTCAAGTAGGGTAGTGATTATACGTGTCTATTTATATTTAAACAAAGTCTTAAAATTCTGTTTCTCAGGCTCACCAGTACATTTCACATGCTAACTAGCCATGTGTGACTAATGACAGAATGGTTAATAGAACATTTCCATTATTGCAAAAACTGGTAGTGAATAGCCTTCTCTAGGAATACACTAACATCTCATCCACTTACATAGAGAGATTATCACAGGGACTTGAAGTGTAACCAATAATAATGACCCTGCAACTACTACTGTGTGCCTAAGGATAAAATAAGATAATTTTAAAAAATTATGTGCCTAAAATTGTTTACTTTTTTATAATATTCTATCTTACCTTTATTTATTTTAATTTAACTTTATTGGAGTATAATTGCTTTACAGTGTTGTGTTAGTTTCTGCTGTATAACAAAGTGAATCAGCTATATGTATACATATATCTCTGTATCACCTCGTTCTTACATCTCCCTCCCACCCTCCTTAACCCACTCCTTTAGGTGGTCACAAAGCACGGAGCTGATCTCCCTGTGCTATGCGGCTGCTTCCTACTAGCTATCTATTTTACATTTGGTAGTGTACATATGTCCATGCCACTCTCTCACTTTGTCACAGCTTACCCTTCCCCCTCCCCATGTCCTCAAGTTCATTCTCTATCCGTCTGCATCTTTATTCCTGTCCTGCCCCTAGGTTCTTCAGAACTTTTTTTTTTTTAGATTCCATATATATGTGTTAGCATACGGTATTTGTTTTTCTCTTTCTGACTTACTTCACTCTGTATGACAGACTCTAGGTCCATCCACCTCACCACAAATAACTCAATTTCGTTTCTTTTTATGGCTGAGTAATATTCCATTGTATATATGTGCCACATCTTCTTTACCCATTCATCTGTCGATGGACACTTAGGTTGCTTCCATGTCCTGGCTACTGTAAATAGTGCTGCAATGAACATTGTGGTGCATGACTCTTTTTGAATTATGGTTTTCTCAGGGTATATCCCCAGTAGTGGGATTGCTGGGTCATATGGTAGTTCTATTTGTAGTTTTTTAAGAAACCTCCATACTGTTCTCCATAGTGGCTGTATCAATTTACATTCCCACCAACAGTGCAAGAGGGTTCCCTTTTCTCCAAACCCTCTCCAGCATTATTGTTTGTAGAATTTTTGATGATGGCCGTTCTGACTGGTGTGAGGTGATACCTCACTGTAGTTTTGATTTGCATTTCTCTTATGATTAGTGAAGTTGAGCATCCTTTCATGTGTTTGTTGGCAATCTGTATATCTTCTTTGGAGAAAGATCGATTTAACTCTTCTGCCCATTTTTGGATTGGGTTGTTTGTTTTTTTGATATTGAGCTGCATAAGCTGCCTGTAAATTTTGGAGATTAATCCTTTCTCAGCTGCTTCATTTGCAAATGTTCTTCTCCCATTCTATGGGTTGTCTTTTTGTCATGTTTATGGTTTCCTGTGCTGTGCAAAAGCTTTTAAGATTCATTAGGTCCCATTTGTTTATTTTTGCTTTTATTTCCATTTCTCTAGGAGGTGGATCAAAAAAGATCTTGTTGTGATTTATGTCAAAGAGTGTTCTTCCTATGTTTTCCTCTAAGAGTTTTAGAGTGTCTGCCCTTACATTTAGGTTGTTAATCCATTTTGAGTTTATTTTTGTGTATGATGTTAGGGAGTGTTCTAATTTCATTCTGTTACATGTAGCTGTCCAGTTTTCCCAGCACCACTTATTGAAGAGGCTATCTTTTCTCTATTGTATATTCTTGCCTCCTTTATTAAAATAAGATGGCCATATATGTATGGGTTTATCTCTGGGCTTTCTATCCTGTTCCATTGATCTATATTTCTGTCTTTGTGTCAGAACCATAATGTCTTAATTACTGTACCTTTGTAGTACAGTCTGCAGTCCAGGGGACTGATTCCTGCAGTTCCATTTTTCTTTCTCAAGATTGCTTTGGCTATTTGGGGTCTTTTGTGTTTCCATACAAATTGTGAAAGTTTTTGTTCTACTTCTGTGAAAAATGCCATTGGTAGTTTGATAGAGATTGCATTGAATTTGTAGATTGCTTTGGGTAGCATAGTCATTTTCACAGTGTTGATTCTTCCCATCCAAGCACATGGTATATCTCTCCATCTGTTTAGATCATCTTTAATTTCTTTCATCAGTGTCTTACAGTTTTTGCATACAGGTATTTTGTTTCCTAAGTTTATTTCTAGGTATTTTATTTTTTTTGTTGCAATGGTAAATGGGAGTGTTTCCTTAATTACTCTTTCAGATTTTTCATCATTAGCGTATAGCAATGCAAAAGATTTCTGTGCATTAATATTGTATCCTGCTCCTTTACCAAATTCAGTGATTAGCTCTAGGAGTTTTCTGGTAGTATGTTTAGGATTCTCTATGTATAGTATCATGTCATCTGCAAACAGTGACAGCTTTATTTCTTCTTTTCAGATTTGGATTCCTTTGATTTCTTTTTCTTCTCTGATTGCTGTGGTTATAACTTCCAAAACTATGTTGAATAATTTTGGTGAGAGTAAGGATCCTTGTCTAGTTCCTGATTTTAGAAAAAATGGTTTCAGTTTTTCACCACTGAGAACAATGTTGGCTGTCATATATGGCCTTTATTATGTTGAGGTAAGTTCCCTCTATGCCTACATTCTGGAGAGTTTTTATAATTAATGGGTGTTGAATTTTGTCAAAAGCTTTTTCTGCATCTATTTTTTTTTTAACATCTTTATTGAGGTATAATTGCTTTACAATGGTGTGTTAGTTTCTGCTTTATAACAAAGTGAATCAGTCATACATAAACATATGTTCCCATATGTCTTCCCTGTTGCGTCTCCCTCCCTCCCACCCTCCCTATCCCACCCCTCCAGGCTGTCACAAAGCACCGAGCCAATATCCCTGTGCCATGTGGCTGCTTCCCACTAGCTATCTACCTTACTACGTTTGTTAGTGTGTATATGCCCATGACTCTCTCTCGCCCTGTCACAGCTCACCCTTCCCCCTCCCCATAACCTCAAGTCCGTTCTCTAGGAGGTCTGCGTCTTTATTCCTGCTTTACCCCTAGGTTCTTCATGACATTTTTTTTCTTAAATTCCATATATATGTGTTAGCATACGGTATTTGTCTTTTTCTTTCTGACTTACTTCACTCTGTATGACAGACTCTAGGTCTATCCACCTCATTACAAATAGCTCAATTTCGTTTCTTTTTATGGCTGAGTAATATTCCATTGTATATATGTGCCACATCTTCTTTATCCATTCATCCGATGACGGGCACTTAGGTTGTTTCCATCTCCGGGCTATTGTAAATAGAGCTGCAATGAACATTTTGGTACATGACTCTTTTTGAATTTTGGTTTTCTCAGGGTATATGCCCAGTAGTGGGATTGCTGGGTCATATGGTAGTTCTATTTGTAGTTTTTTAAGGAACCTCCATACTGTTCTCCATAGTGGCTGAACCAATTCACATTCCCACCAGCAGTGCAAGAGTGTTCCCTTTTCTCCACACCCTCTCCAGCATTTATTGTTTCTAGATTTTTTGATGATGGCCATTCTGACTGGTGTGAGATGATATCTCATTGTAGTTTTGATTTGCATTTCTCTAATGATTAATGATGTTGAGCATTCTTTCATGTGTTTGTTGGCAGTCTGTATGTCTTCTTTGGAGAAATGTCTATTTAGGTCTTCTGCCCATTTTTGGATTGGGTTGTTTGTTTTCTTGTTATTGAGCTGCATGAGCTGCTTGTAAATTTTGGAGATTAATCCTTTGTCGGTTGCTTCATTTGCAAATATTTTCTCCCATTCTGAGGGTTGTCTTTTGGTCCTGTTTATGGTTTCCTTTGCGGTGCAAAAGCTTTGAAGTTTCATTAGGTCCCATTTGTTTATTTTTGTTTTTATTTCCATTACTCTAAGAGGTGGGTCAGAAAGGATCTTGCTGTGATTTATGTCATAGAGTGTTCTGCCTATGTTTTCCTCTAAGAGTTTGATAGTTTCTGGCCTTACATTTAGGTCTTTAATCCATTTTGAGCTTATTTTTGTGTATGGTGTTAGGGAGTGATCTAATCTCATACTTTTACATGTACCTGTCCAGTTTTCCCAGCACCACTTATTGAAGAGGCTGTCCTTTCTCCATTGTACATTACTGCCACCTTTATCAAAGATAAGGTGTCCATATGTGCATGGGTTTATCTCTGGGCTTTCTATCCTGTTCCATTGATCTATCTTTCTGTTTTTGTGCCAGTACCATACCGTCTTGATAACTGTAGCTTTGTAGTATAGTCTGAAGTCAGGGAGCCTGATTCCTCCAGTTCCTTCTTTCGTTCTCAAGATTGCTTTGGCTATTCGGGGTCTTTTGTGTTTCCATACAAATTGTGAAATTTTTTGTTCTAGTTCTGTCAAAAATGCCAGTGGTAGTTTGATAGGGATTGCATTGAATCTATAGATTGCTTTGGGTAGTAGAGTCATTTTCACAATGTTGATTCTTCCAATCCAAGAACATGATATATCTCTCCATCTATTTGTATCATCTTTAATTTCTTTCATCAGTGTCTTATAATTTTCTGCATACAGGTCTTTTGTCTCCTTAGGTAGGTTTATTCCTAGATATTTTATTCTTTTTGTTGCAATGGTAAATGGGAGTGTTTTCTTGATTTCACTTTCAGATTTTTCATCATTAGTATATAGGAATGCCAGAGATTTCTGTGCATTAATTTTGTATCCTGCCACTTTACCAAATTCATTGATTAGCTCTAGTAGTTTTCTGGTAGCATCTTTAGGGTTCTCTATGTATAGGATCATGTCATCTGCAAACAGTGACAGCTTTACTTCTTCTTTTCCGATTTGGATTCCTTTTATTTCCTTTTCTTCTCTGATTGCTATGGCTAAAACTTCCAAAACAATGTTGAATAATAGTGGTGAGAGTGGGCAACCTTGTCTTGTTCCTGATCTTAGTGGAAATGCTTTCAGTTTTTCACCATTGAGGATGATGTTTGCTGTGGGCTTGTCATATATGGCCTTTATTATGTTGAGGAAAGTTCCCTCTATGCCTACTTTCTGCAGGGTTTTTATCATAAATGGGTGTTGAATTTTGTCAAAAGCTTTCTCTGCATCTATTGAGATGATCATATGGTTTTTCTCCTTCAGTTTGTTAATATGTTTTATCACATTGATTGATTTGCATATATTGAAGAATCCTTGCATTCCTGGGATAAACCCCACTTGATCCTGGTGTATGATCCTTTTAATGTACTGTTGGATTCTGTTTGCTAGTATTTTGTTGAGGATTTTTGCATCTATGTTCATCAGTGATATTGGCCTGTAGTTTTGTTCTTCTGTGACATCTTTGTCTGGTTTTGGTATCAGGGTGATGGTGGCCTTGTCAAATGAGTTTGGGAATGTTTCTCCCTCTGCTGTCTTTTAGAAGAGTTCGAGAAGGATAGGTCTTAGCTCTTCTCTAAATGATTGATAGAATTCGCCTGTGATGCCATCTGGTGCTATGCTTTTTTTTGTTGGAAGATTTTTAACCACAGTTTCAATTTCAGTGCTTGTGTTTGGTCTGTTTAAATTTTCTATTATTTCCTGGTGAACCAGGAAGGGTTGTGCTTTTCTAAGAATTTGTCCATTTCTTCCAGGTTGTCCATTTTATTGGCATACAGTTGCTTGTAGTAATCTCTCATAATCCTTTGTATTTCTGCAGTGTCAGTTGTTACTTCTCCTTTTTCATTTCTAATTCTGTTGATTGAGTCTTCTCCCTATTTTTCTGATGGGTCTGGCTAATGGTTTATCAATTTTGTTTATCTTCTCAAAGAACAAACTTTTAGTTTTATTGATCTTTGCTCTTCTTTCCTTCATTTCTTTTTTACTTATTTCTGATCTGATCTTGTGATTTCTTTCCTTGTGCTAACTTTGGGGGTTTTTTGTTCTTCTTTCTCTAACTGCATTAGGTGTAAGGTTAGGTTGTTTATTTGAGATTTTTCTTTTTTCTTGAAGATTTTTCTTGTTTCTTGTTTCTTGAGGTAGGATTGTATTGCTATAAACTTCCCTCTTAGAACTGCTTTTGCTACATCCCATAGGTTTGGGGTCATTGTGTTTTCATTGTCATTTGTTCCTAGGTATTTTTTGATTTCCTCTTTGATTCCTTCAGTGATGTCTTGGTTATTTAGTAGCGTACTGTTTAGCTTCCATATGTTTGTATTTTTTACAGATTTTTTTCCTGTAATTGATATCTAGTCTCATAGCATTGTGGTTGGAAAAGATACTTGATATGATTTCAATTTTCTTAAATTTACTGAGGCTTGATTTGTGGTCTAAGATGTGATCTATCCTGGAGAATATTCCATGAGCTTTTGAGAAAAAAGTGGATTCTGTTGCTTTTGGATGGAATGTCCTATAAATATCAATTAAGTCCATCTTTTTTAATGTGTCATTTAAAGCTTGTGTTTCCTTATTTATTTTCATTTTGGATGATTTGTTTGTTGGTGAAAGTAGGGTGTTAAAATCCCCTATTATTATTGTGTTACTGTCAATTTCCCCTTTTATGGTTGTTAGCACTTCCCGTATGGATTGAGGTGCTCCTATTTTGGGTGCATAAATATTTACAATTGTTATATCTTCTTCTTGGATTGATCCCTTGTTCATTATTTGGTGTCCTTCCTTGTTTCTTATAACATTATTTATGTTATAGTCTATTTTATCTGATATGAGCATTGCTACTCCAGCTGCCTTTTCCTTTCCATTTGCATGGAATATCTTTTTCCATCCCCTCACTTTCAGTCTGTATGTGTCCCTAGCTCTGTAGTGGGTCTCTTGTAGACAGCATATATGCAGGTCTTGTTTTTGTATCTATTCAGCCAGTCTGTGTCTTTCGGTTGGAGCATTTAATCCATTTATGTTTATGATAATTAACAATATGTATGTTCCTATTACCATTTTCTTTATTGTTTTGGTTTGTTATTGTAGGTCTTTTCCTTCTCTTGTGTTTCCTGCCTAGAGAATTTCCTTTAGCATTTGTTGTAAAGCTGGTTTGGTGGTGCTGAAATCTCTTAGCGTTTGCTTGTCTGTAAAGTTTTTAATTTCTCTGTCGAATCCAAATGAGATCTTTGCTGGGTAGAGTAATCTTGGTTGTAGGTTTTTCCCTTTCATCACTTTAAATATGTCCTGCCAGTCCCTTCTGGCTTGCAGAGTTTCTGCTGAAAGATCAGCTGTTAACCTTATGTATATTATTTGTTGTTTTTCCATTGCTGATTTTAATATTTTTTCTTTGAATTTAATTTTTGATAGTTTGATTAATATGTGTCTTGGCATGTTTCACCTTGGATTTATCCTGTATGGGACTCTCTGCACTTCCTGGAATTGATTGACTATTTCCTTTCCCATTTGGGGAAGTTTTCAACTATAATCACTTCAAATATTTTCTCAGACCCTTTCTTTTTCTCTTCTTCTTCTGGGACCCCTATGATGCAAATGTTGGTGTGTTTAATGTTGTCCCAGAGATCTCTGAGACAGTCCTCAATTCTTTTCATTCTTCTTTCTTTATTCTGTTCTGCAGTAGTTATTTCCACTATTTTATCATCCAGGTCACTTATCCGTTCTTCTGCCTCAGGTATTGTGCTATTGATTCTTTCTAGAGAATTTTTAATTTCATTTATTTTGTTGTCCATCTTTTCCTGTTTGCTCTTTAGTTCTTCTAGGTCCTTGTTAACCATTTATTGTATTTTCTCCATTCTATTTCCAAGATTTTGGATCATCTTTACTATCATTACTCTGAATTCTTTTTCTGGTTAGACTGCCTATTTCCTCTTCATTTGTTTGGTCTGGTGTGTTTTTACCTTGCTCCTTCATCTGCTGCATATTTCTCTGTCTTCTCATTTTGTTTAGTTTACTGTGTTTGGGGTTTCCTTTCGCAGGCTGCAGGTTCATAGTTCCTGTTGTTTTTAATGTTTGCCCCTAGCATGTAATGTTGTTTCAGTGGGTTGTGTAGGCTTCCTGGTGGAGGGCGTTTGTGCCTTTTTTCTGGTGGGTGGGGCTAAATATTGTCTTTCTGGTGGGCAGGGCCGTGTCTGGTGGTGTGTTTTGGGGTGTCTGTGAACTTAGTATGATTTTAGGCAGCCTCTCTGCTATTGGGTGGGGTTGTGTTCCTGTCATGTAGTTGTTTGGCATGGGGCATCCAGCACTGGAGCTTGCTGGCTGTTGGGTGGAGCTGGGTCTTAGCATTGAGATGGACATCTCTGGGAGAGCTCTAGCCAATTGATATTATATAGGGCCGAGAGGTCTTTGGTGTTTCAGTGTCCTGAACTCAGCTCTCTCACCTCAGAGTCTCGGGCCTGACACCAGGCCAGAGCACCAAAACCCTGTCACCCACACAGCTTAGAAGAAAAGGGAGAAAAAAAACTAAACTAAATAAATAAATAAATAAGTATTTAAAAAGTAAAATTATTAAAATAAAAAAATATAAAATAAAAAGATTAAAAAAATAATAAAAAAGAGAGCAACCAAACCAATAAACAAATCCACCAATGGTAACAAGCGCTAGAAACTATACTAAGATAAACATAAAAATCAGAAACAAGTCAGTCACAGCCAGCAAACTCCAAGTCTACAGTTGTTCCCAAAGTCCACCGCCTCAATTTGGGGATGATTTGTTGTCTATTCAGGTATTCCACAGATTCAGGGTACCTCAAGTTGATTGTGGGTGTTTAATCTGCTGCTCCTGAGGTTGCACGGAGAAATTTCCCTTTCTCTTCTTTGTTTGCATAACTCCTGGGGTTCAGCTTTGGTTTTGGCCCCACCTCTGCGTGTAGGTCATCCTCAGGGGTCTGTTACCTGTCCAGACAGGAGAGGGTTAAAGCAGCAGCTGATTAGAGGGCTCTTGCTCACTCATGCTTGGGGGGAGGGAGTTGTACAGTAGTTATAATTGGAATGTGGGGTGAGCCTGTGGCAGCAGAGATCAACATGATGTTGCAACAGCCTGAGCCACGCCGTGTGTTCTCCTGGGGAAGTTGTCTCTGGATCACAGGACCCTGGCAGTGGCGGGCTGCACAAGCTCCAGGGAGGGAGGTGTGGATAGTGACCTGTGCTGTACACAAAATTCTTGGTAGCTACAGCAGTAGCTTTAGTGTTTCATGCCTGTCTCTGGGCTCTGAGCTGATAGCCATGGCTCGCACCCCTCTCTGGAGCTCTTTTAGGCAGTGCTCTGAATCCCCTCTCCTTGTGCACCCTGAAACAATGGTCTCTTGCCTCTTAGGCAGGTCCAGACTTTTTCCCGGACTCCCTCCTGGCTAGCTGTGACACACTAACCTCCTTCAGGCTGTGTTCACGCCGCCAACCCCAGTCCTCTCCCTGGGATCCGACCTCCGAAGCCCCAGCCTCAGCTCCCAGCCCCGCCTGTCCCGGTGGGTGAGCAGACAAGCCTCTCAGGATTATGAGTGCTGGTTGGCACCAATCTTCTGTGCAGGAATCTCTCCGCTTTGCCCTCCGCACCCCTGTTGCTGTGCTCTCCTCTGTGGCTCCAAAGCTTCCCCCCTGCCCACCCCCTGTCTTCGCCATTGAAGGGGCTTTCTAGTGTGCGGAAATTTTTCCTCCTTCACAGCTCCCTCCCAGAGATGTAGGTCCCATCCCTATTCTTTTGTCTCTGTTCTTTCTTTTTTCTTTTGCCCTACGCAGGTACGTGGGAATTTTCTTGCATTTTGGGAAGTCTGAGGGCTTCTGTCAGTGTTCAGTAGGAGTTGTTCCACATGTAGATGTATTTTTGATGTATTTGTGGGGAGGAAGTTGATTTCCACATCCTACTCTTCTGACATCTTGAAGGTCCCCCAATTGTTCATTTTTAATGGCAATTTTAAATTTCCAAAGTTTAAAAAAAAAAAACAAAAAACATGTTCACTGTGAGAAAGAAACAGGCAAAAAGAAAATCAAACTGAAATAACCAATTGAGGAAAGTAAAAGTAAAAGATTTTGTGTCCCCTTTCTTATTTCCACTCCTTGTTTGGAAGTTTTGCTAAATGTTTGGCATCAGTCATTTCAGACCTCCATTTACCTATCTAGCTACTATCTATGCATGCACATATTAAAAATAATTGAAAGTGAAATAAAGTGTGCATTTTCTCCCATGGAGATCTGTTTCAGAAGCCAAATTTTTTTTGGAAGATATCTATTCTTAGAAAAAGAAGTTAGATAAATATCAGATTTATGTTACCATTTAAAAATAGTTTTATACATATACCTCAAATCCTAGTAACTGAGTGCCCCCATAACTGAACATTACTTTGATCTGAAATGATTCCATAAGAAAGTAGCAAACATCTCTTTGCTCAGAATATGCAAATGTTTGGATCAAATTTCAGATTTTCAACTTAATATACATCAATTAAAGCAAACGCATTTTCAATAATGTAAGAAAAACATTTTATCATGATCTATTATCAGAAAATATGGCTATTGCTACCATATCCTTAAATTTTAAACAAGGCCAGGGATGGGATAGTTAATTGCACTTCAGGCTGAGAACTGCTAAGTGTTCCTCAGAGTTTGTCCTCAGGGTATATTTGGCATCATGCTTTTGCCATTCAATAACCACAGCTGGGGACATTATAAACAAAAGCAACCATAGGTGGGGGAAGGACTAAAATAATCTATTTTAAGCTTTGAGGTTCTTATATTCTCCATCAATATAATTTTTTGATCTCCTGTTTCATATGTTGAGAGAGCTATAGATTACACAGGCAGCTACTCAAATACCTATATATCAGGCTATTCATATAGTAAAGAAATTACATCTTCATATCTCTTCTTATACTCCAAAATTCAGTCTCTCAGAAATATAACTTAAGTCTAATTAAATTGGAAATTTGAAATCCCCAACGAATCAAGAATCTTCCCAACCAAGCTGCAGGTTTTATGAGTTTCAAAAATGAACATATTTTGAAGTAGAATGGGTAATATGTGTTATTTTTTCGTTTTGGCCAATGGCCTGAATATATGCAGTTCCCATTACCCATGCATGACTCATAGAGGAGGAAGTAAATTTAATGGAATTGATGCCTTTTTAATGGTGTGTGGATCCCATAGGATTTTCCTATTGTGTAAGCCGTTGGGTGAATGAGTGATTAGATGGTAATTTGGGGGTAACACTGTGCTGCTGAATACAGGACTGTTGACAATAATTATAAATAGAGAAAAATCTAAATCCTTGTTAAAAAAAAGTTAAAGAGATGATAAAAAACACTGTTATAACAGTGTGAGAAAAGAAGCACTATTACACTTTTGATGGGAATTTCAATGGGTACAATTTTTTTGGACTAAGTGGGTAGTACAAAAAAGGGCAAAAAAAAAATAGCATTACTCTTTGACCTGGAAATCTCTCTTCCAGGAATATATTTTAAGATACATTAATACAAGTATAAAGAGAAATTATTGAAGTTTTTTCTGCCATAGCAAGATCTTAGAAATAGCCTGACATCTACCACGTGCACAACTGGTAGAAAATTAAATCTTAGCTTTATAAAGAGGTTCTTAAATAGGGGCATCACATCAAAATCAACCAATGTGAGACACATTGAAACATATTATATAACCATGCCATATATGTGTATTAAATGTTTATAATTGCCTAATTTTATGAGACCACCCAAATACATTACTTTACAAAGAAAAAGAAAGGTAAAGAACAACATTTCTCTTATAAACAACAGGGGCATATGCACTGAATTGTATACTTTTATTTTTATTCTGTAAATTTACTCTAGAAACTGTTAACTTCCTAGTTAACTATAGGAATTGAGAGTATGAGTTGGTGTGTAGGAAAAATAATACTTCCATTGTTTGATTTTTTTATCATATGTCTTTATTATTTTTCAATAAGGTTATTTATTTTATTATGAAAACAGAATTCCAGCAGTCAGATTTTTCAATCATGTCCTGGGATTTTACTGACTCTGCAGACTACACAAAGTCTTTATCTCACAACGTACTGTGACCTGAGGATGCTGATAATCCTCTAATCCTAAATCCCTCACTCTTCCTCCCTGGCTCAGCATAATGACAGTTCCTACTGAGGACCAGTACTTAGGAGTCAGGAGGTCAATAAACATCTTCTTGTAAAGGCCATGGTTCCTGAAAAACTGAGGCCAAGTTTTACACATTGATATTTTACTATAGGTTCACATTAGGATCACCAGTAGAACATTTTAAAGATAGATGTTCATTGGCCTCATCTCTGGAAACTTTGATTTAGGATGCCTGGGGGAAGCCCAGTCATCGGTATATTGAAGACCCATTTCTGATTCTAACCTACAGTCCCAATTCTTATAAGGAGTAAAATATAATTTCAGCATTCTATGGACTATTTGTGTACACATTAACTCTTAAAATTGTCATTCCATCTCCTTTTAAACACAGAAAGAGGGAGAGAGGGAAGTGTTTAAAGTGATACTGAGGCATGGTAGTTCTTAAAGACAGGCATTTCTTATTTCTTTCTGTGTGCTGCTCTTCTGGCTCTGCTCTGGAGCCTACTGCTTTTTGAAAGGAAATACCTGTTTTTCTCCTTGTTAGTTAGTCATCTCAGTCAAGCTGTGTACCCAATATCTACATCTGGATTGGTAGCATGCTAAATTTGTATCAGAATCTCAGTTAACTCCATAATAATATTCCTACAAATACTTTTAGTATAAGAACAATGAAGAGAAGGAATCATTAATTCAGTTTCTGTAATTTTCAAGCTGTGCTTCAGAAACAGTGCAACTTTTGAGAGTTTTAGTCAGCCAGCATCATAAATGTATGTGAGATAAGGTGTGCTTTTGGCTGTGCTTTGGCCAATATCAGGAAACAAGACGAGATAACAATAGGAGAAAGATAGGGTATGAGATGTGGCATATCTCTCAATTCTGTTAAGGAACACCACAGATAAGGACAAGAATGGCAGATCTTAAGTAAGGTCAGCTACAGGCTCTTATTGCCAAAGAATATTCCCAGTTGGGCAGCAGATCCTCATTGTGATAATACTTTTGGTGTACTCCTTCCTTTGTATTGGGTAAGGAACATCCTAGATTTCAGAGGTCTTCCTCCTTAGTGAAAGAATAAAGGCAACTTTTCTGCATGCAATCAGGGGGGTATGAAAAGAAAAATCTCTTTGAAAAGCCAGTGAGTCTATTAACAAACTAAATAATTACAGAAAGGGGAAACACTTCATAGGGAATCCTATCAAGCATTACTGAAACCTCTTGGTACAATTACATTTCATTATGAAATTTTTCCCTCCTTGAAATATAGCCCTCTAGACTTATCCTGTGGAATTTTGATTATTTCTGGATGAATAATATGCAATAAAATTTATTTTATTAGAAGGAACTGGGTATGGTAATGTCCAAAGGCATAGAACATTAAAGGATATATCTACTTTAGTCTTTGATTTAAAATATGTATTTGGGCTTCCCTGGTGGCGCAGTGGTTGGGAGTCCGCCTGCCGATGCAAGAGACACGGGTTCGTGCCCCGGTCCGGGAAGATCCCACATGCCGCGGAGCGGCTGGGCGCATGAGCCATGGCCGCTGAGCCTGCGCATCCGGAGCCTGTGCTCCTCAACGGGAGAGACCACAACAGTGGCCTATAAATAAATAAATAAATAATAATAATAATAATAAAATAAAATATATATATGATGATAGTGTATCATATTTTTGTAGTTATCAATATGTATAATGTCACCATTAATATTTCTTTTAATTCTCAAAAATATTTTATGAACTAGTAAGCATTCTTATTACCTCCATTTTACAGATGAGTGCAGCTCAAATAATCAACTAACTTGTTCAAATCCAAATGGCATACACATTTTTCCCTACCTCTAAATTCAGGGCTCTTCAGGCAAAGCACATCAGACTCTCATTTTCAATAATGAATAAGGAGTATTTGATTTTCTGGGTTTCTATGAATAGTAGGTAATTTTTATTGCTTGTCAAAGCTTTCTGGCCTTGCTACTTCATTCAATCAATGTTTAATAATGTGACCTCCTTGAGGTATACTATTAGAAAATAAAATTAATTAGTTGAAGCCCAGTGGTGCAGATAACCTCACTACTGAAACAACTGGTTCTCCCTCAGGACACGGACTCTATACAGGGCTAATTTTGAAGCACAGATTTCTTTTATTCTTGTGGGAAAATAATTTATATTCTTGTCATAGACAACTGCACAAGAAACTTATTTTTAAATATGCTCTTTAAAGGTTAAATTGATGTTAAGCTGGTTTTCTAAACTAATACACCAGATGAGTCTTCAAGGTTGAGGACAGCTGTCTGTTCTTTTGTATCACACTCTCGACAGTGTTATCTCTAAGACATCCTGGCAAGAAACAGGAAATCGGTTTCAGCCAAATTTCTACATTTCAGAGGCTTGCTGATGAGATCAGAAAAAGAGTATCTTGACAAGAAAGTGTGGGTGGGTGATCAAGCCCATGTATACAGTGCATCACAAACTCACACTTATTCTAGAGAACAACTATTTTTATGTCTAGTGTTTATGTTTTAGATAAATACCAAATATTTTGAAAGCTAGAATGGAAACAAGTTTACTAAACAGTGAGTTGTGATTTGAAAATTCAGCAATCACATTCAAAACTTTCCTAAGCTCAACTGGTCTTTAAAACTACAAAGGCCGCAAAAAACACACATATGTTTTAAATTTAAGGATTTAAGCATTTTGTGCAGTTCAAACATATGTTTCACAGTACTTTGCAAGTCCTAAAATGTCTTAGTTCAATAAAGAGCTCTTAACCAATGATACTTATGATACATAGACAAAAATGTGTCTTGCATAGTTAATGTCCCATTCAAATTTGATCTAAATACTGATAATTTAAATTATGCTATATATTATCATTGGTGTGTATACACTGAAGGAATATTAGTTTGTTTTTGCAGTTCAAACTTTGATAAATACAATGTTCCCAATGGCATTGCAAACCTATAAAACATTATGAGATATATTTATCCATTATGCTTTTTTAAAAGCCAACCCCTACCCCTGACAAAATTTGTTTTCTTTATGACCATTTATTGTTTTGGCACGTATTATTTCCTCTTCAGCAGGGATTTATTTATTTTTTAATTATAGCACAATATTCATTAATTGATTTTTTAAAATCTTTGACTTAATCCATCTTTGTGTTTCCATCCTTGTGATAATCCATCTTTGTGTTTCCATCCTTGTGAACATTGAGAGAAATGACTGAAGGGGAAAGCTTTAGAGACTTCAATATTTTCTAAATTATATTTCATATACTCCCTAGCCTATGGTTAAGAGTAAATAAACATTTTGAGATGCCTCATTAAAATTAATACATGTGCTGACATTTGTCACCTTTATTTTGATTTACTGCCTCCTTTTCTTAAGATATTCTTTTCTCATCTGACATATTGTAATCCCGTTCATTTTCTCACAAAGATGTCTGTGCTTTACGAGAATACTACCTGTGTCCAATGTGTTCCAAAATTACTTTGTACTTCCCTTATTATATTGGAAAGTCTATCAATACTTTGCCTATTTCGTCACCAGATATAGTCAGCTTTGGATGGAGACCCTAGAGTTGCTTTATCCATGTACTATTTTTCCTTTTTTTTTTCCATTCAGACTATCCTGGGGATTATGCACGCTATCCTGCCTGCTTGTGTCAAAGTTATAATCAGGTAGGCAGCAGGATTTGTACAATACCTTGAGAGAGGGACCTATAGATGTAAAGTTAGATTTTTCAAATTCTTTAAAGAAGAACATCTAGAGATATAGCCTATAAAAACCAAAAACAAAAAAGAAAACAAACAAGCAAACAAAAAAACTATAAGGTCTGGAAGGAAAGGATTAAGAAAAGTAGACTATAACACATTATCTCTAGTTATGGGGGAGAGGGTGTCTATGAAAGAATGAAGGCAGGTGATCCAATCACATTTTCTTCTAAACATGTTAATGACCGATCTGGCAAGCAAAGGAAATTTCATATGGAATTCTTCAATAGAATGCACTTAGTTGCCTAGAATATTTTTTATTGAGATATAATTGATATATAGCATTAGTAATGCTTCTATATATGTATATATTATGAAATAATCACCACAGTAAATCTAGTTAACATTCATCACTACACATAGTTACAATTTTTTTTATTGTGATGAGAACTTTTAATATCAACTCTCTTAACTTTCAAATATTCAATATAGTAAACTATAGTGATTATACTGTACATTATATCCCTACAGTTAATTATTTTATAACTGAAAATTTGTACCTTTTGACCACCTTCACCCATTTCAACCACCCTCCAATCCCAGCCTCTGGCAGCCACCAATCTGTTGCTGAGAATGTCTTATGGGAAAAAAAATGAAAACCCCAGGATTTATAGATTTATGGTACCTGGTTCCTCAGAAAATGTCATATAAGCTATGAAATAAGCTGAATGTAAAACAGAGATGTTTCATGATGAGGTGGTTCTCTTGCATACAAGTGAAGTGAATTGCATATGTGACTTGAGATCTTAGGTATCAGTTTTCTATTGCTGCTCTAAAAATTTACCACCACTGAGAGGCCGAGTGAAGCAAAGATTTTAATCTTACATTCCTTTGGTCAAAATCTGATATAGGTCTCACTGGGTTAAAATCAAGATGTCAGCAGGGCTGCATTCCTTTCTGAAAGTTCTAGGAGAGAATCTGTTTCATTGCCTAGTCCAGCTTCTGGCAGCTACCCATGTTAGCTCATAGTCCCCTTTCTCCATATTCTCTCTCACTTCTGTATCCTCCTTCTTCCACTTTTAAAGACCTTTTCTTCCTACATCCTCTTCTTTCTAACCTATTCCACCTGTCACAGGACTGTCATTAAAAAGTAATATCTTTTTTCCCCAGTTTTCTTGAGATATAATTGACATACAGCACTGCATAAGTTAAAAAAATTTCTGTGATGGTACTCCATGGGCATAAGCTGTAATATATTCTTCCACCATTGTAGCTCCAGCCAAAGTGAGAAGCCATAAAGAAAAATTAAATCCTAAGATAACCAGAAATATCAATTTAGCCAATCATTTTACATCATTTACTATGGAAGATATTAAGTAGCAAATTGTCAAATTAAATTTTCACTTTGTTTCTTACTACTTTTTGGTATAGGTGCTAATAAGCTGCAAAAAGGATAAATGGCAGACATATATAGAAAGAAGGCAAAATGAAATAATTCACAGGTGTGATTATTAGCCTCTAAATAACTGATAAGTGAATTAAATGGCTAAAACTTCAATCAAGGGGATAGTGAATGACATTTGAAGATAAATGACCTTTCTTTTCATGTACTAATCTTTAATAACATATTTTTTTCTTATGAATCATCAAATGAATCTAAGATTTTCCCCCAAAGCCCATTATACACACAATCACGCCACATCACATATGTATGCACATATGCACACACACGTCTACACATATGGACACAGGGATCAGTAGTTTTTCTGACTTATGAGTGTCCCTAATAAAATCATGTACAAGAGCACGATGAGTATTCCCTCTATGGAGTGATAAATTTATGAGCATCATCCCCTTAGGTGTTAAGCTGTGACTCTTAAAAATTAACTCTTTATCCTAGCTAGAATAATGAATAAAATATGGCTCTTTTAAGCCTAGAGAATGGGTTCAAGCATTATTCTCTTTTAATTAAGTAATAAGGTCATAGCTTATGAGATCTTTTCACTGAGTTCCATAAAATATTACAACAATTGCTCTGCCTCTGCTTAACAGCTTATTCTTCCTGGGAGACCTATGAGAATAACAAGGAGTAGAGATCAATTAAAACATAATCTCAGAAACTACATTTGTGCTAGTATTTTAAAAGCATGAGAACAGGACTGGCCCAAGAAAAGATGGTGAGTAAGAGTTTTTTCTTCATCACCATTTTGTCTTACTTTCTGCATGCTTTCTGTACTACAGCAGTTTAAATATGTATCTTATAAAGTGTAAATATATACACGTGTGTGTAAAACTATTTTGCACATTTTATTTATAGACTGTATTTTTTTTTTTTTTTTTTTTTTTTGCGGTACACGGGCCTCTCACTGTTGTGGCCTCTCCCGTTGCGGAGCATAGGCTCCAGACGCACAGGCTCAGTGGCCATGGCTCACGGGCCTAGCCACTCCGCGGCATGTGGGATCCTCCCGGACCGGGGCACGAACCCGTGTCCCCTGCATCGGCAGGCGGACTCTCAACCACTGCGCCACCAGGGAAGCCCTATAGGTTGTACTTTTAAGAAGATCTATATACCACTTTTACCTGAGTGAACCATCCTTTTTACAAAGTCCCATAACTCTATGCCCATAACTACTATACCATTCAGTCTATTACTCTGTAAATGTATACTTCTACACATCTCTCCAGCAATGCACTGTGTGTTTCATGAGAGCAGGAAACGTTTTATGTAGCTCATCTCCAAATTCTAATATGGTACTTATTATATAATAAGTAAATAGTATATGCTATTTCTAAAAAAGAAATAGACAACTATAATTATATAAAAAGCCATCATATATATAAAACAAAATGGAGTACATCAAATACAAAGTAAGTTACTTTTCTGATCTTTTTTATGAAGTATAATAAAGTAAAATCAGTCTAGTCATTAATGAGTATTTTATTCTACAATTATTACTTATAAATTTTTATTATAAAGATAAAGTATGCTTTTCATTGTTTATTCACAATATCTTCAAATGAAATCCAATGTTATCTAAAATTCATGAAAAATCTAATTTTCCATTTCTAACATACCAGTATAGTCGGCTTTTTTAAAAAATTGTGGTAAGAACACTTAGCTTAAGATTTATCCTCTTAACAAATTTTCAAGAGCACAATACAGTGTCATTATGTATAAGCATAATATTGTACAGAAGATATCTACAATTTATTTGTTCTCATATGAAGTATCTAAAATAGTCAAACTCATACAAACAGAGAATAGAATTTTATACTATGTAATACTTCGCACAGATAGCTTCAAAACCTTGGATGACATTTGGTCCCTCTTCCTTGTAAATGTCCATTACATCACTGATTCTCCCTGAAATACACATGCAGTCCCCTAGATTTGCCCTTTATAATGGCTTTCTCAATATTCTCTTCATAACAGTCCATCATAACCATTATGAAGCAAAAAAAAGGGGAACTAGATATACATTTACTACACTACATATATCCATTTTTATCTACCACTTTACACTAAGTCCATGTTACTTTATGCTTTCTAACTAGACTCTTAACCCAATGTCTCTTGAACACTGCTTACAAATTCTTTAATTATTATCATCTCTCTATAAAAAGTATGTTAATGAATAGGCATCACAATAAAATAAAGTTCAAATTACCATGTAGGTTTTAAGGCCTCCATACTCTCACCTCCACTACTTCTCAGCTCTGTTCCCCATTTATCCATAATAATAGCCCTTTCCAACACTTCCTGTGAAAGCACTACTTCCTCCTTTATGACTATGTAAATAATAGCCATTCTTTAAGGCCTTTCTCCATTAAAGATTTTCCTGGAAGCCCCACACATTTATGGCATTTAATGCCAGTCTCCACTATATGGAATTTTTACATGCTTCTTTGTATTAGATTGTTTATTTTTTTTTTTAACTACCATGGTTTCCAATCCAGATTGTGAGACCTTCAAAAATGAAAATAATATTGCATATTTCCTTATATTCTCAAGAAGAGAGCACATGTATATCTGAGTACACACACATTGCTCATCTAGTAAACCACTGGTGAGGATTTAATTTAGAATTTGCATACTATTTGCGTGCATTTACCGTGACTATTATATAACTAAAGTAAGCCCACAAAGAACAGAGGTAGACTTTGAAGCCAGATAAACTTAGATTCAAATCATACTATTAATATATATTTATCTGACTTTGGAATAATAAGATCCCTGAGGGTTTTTTTTCCATCTTAAAATGGAGATAATTAATATCAACTTTTTCAAGTCATTGTGAAGTTGAAAGTAAGCAGTAAAACTAGATCACCTACAAGAGTTTCTGTACACTCCCTTGCGTGGTTGAAACAACTGCCAGAAAAGTATTGTTATAGTTACATCTTGACATATTTACAAGATAGAAATGAAGGGCTTTTTAATATAACAGTATCAAAATTTACATTAAGCAATAACTTAAGGTTTTACATTCAGTGACTGATAGCTAATATGAAAAAGAAATCCTATGAAATGATTATAGTTATTTAATGTGGTGGCTTTCATTGCTGCAAAAGATTAGACTTTATTATACAGGAAAGCTAAAATCCTAATTGCTCTGTAGCACTTGAGAAGCTAGTCTAAAAATAGATTAACCCAGAATGACTAAAAGCCACCCTTGTGTAGAATTTATCTCACTCGAACTTATATCTACTCTATGTATGTGGCTTCTCAACTATCACACACATTGTGCAAAAAGCAATAACTTGCATTGACATTATCTACACCATGTAGGTCTTTATTCAATTACTTCCCACCTCAAGCAATTTTTTTCTACACTGCATCGATTTGGTTGTTTTTTAACCTTTCCTCATTTCTTCCCTTCAGTCGTCTTTAATTCCAGATGGCACATCAAGATGTCTTTACTGATTGCTTTGTAATAAAATCTCTCACAGCCAAAGAGCATAGACCTTTGCGTTTAAAGGAGAAAAATCCAGCAATAAACCAGGATGCCAGAGGAACAATTCTTTAAATATACTCAAAACACTAGTGTTGGCAATTTTTTGGTAATCTGTACCTTACACGAAGATACTTTAATGCTGATGTGGATGAATTTTGGATCACATTTCAGTTCTGAGGGGCAGGTCCATGGGAGAAGATAAAAAATTTAGAAATCAGCAGACCTTGATTGGAAACCTGATTCTGTCATTCACTAGTTTTGTGATTTTGAACAGCCTGCTTAATCTTTTAACCCTCAGACTGTGCATCTATTAAAAAGTGAGATGTAATTACAATAGCTTTGTGTGGAATTTAAAAGACTGTGCATGATACCACTGCATTGTCTGGGAATAATTCTCAAAAGACAGATTGAAATAACTTTCTCAGAAATCAAAATTATAGGATTTGTTTTATTAAATTTGACTGAGATTATATATATATATATATATATATATATATATATATACACATATATATATATGTTTAGACTTATGAACACATTTTTTCACCAACTTATTTATAATTTTGATATTTTCAATAAAATATAAGTAAGACTCATGGAGTAAATTTATGGCTTATAAGAAAATGTATCTTGGTGAAAAATATGCCAACTTAAAACAAAAGACTTGAAGTAACAAAAACAGGTATTTTTGTAGTGTATATAGGGTTTAAGTCAGTTTATTCTCAAACATCTTTAGCTCAGAGTTACTGTAATTAGTGGCACCACACAAGGAATTTGTACTAGCCCATCACCCACATTTGACAAACGGTGATGGTTCGTAGCTAGAATAAGCACAGTTGCTTTATAGTTGTCGTACAGGAGTTTAATGGTTGGTTTATCTTCCTTTATTGGAAATCCATTGTAATCTATATATAATGGATATAAAGTGCATCCAGGAAATGTCTTCCAATTATAAGCGCTAAGAAGCTGTACCCTAAGGATTTAAATATATTACAGTGCAAAGTAAGCTGCAGTTTAATCATTCAATGGGATAGGAAGCTTCCAGAAACAATATCTCACAAGACATCAATGCTGAGGTAAGAAAGCAGACTGTGGTAAATACATATATGACTCTCAATGCTTGATTCTCAATATATGTAAAACTAAGGACACAATGAATTTATGTAAAATTCTGTCGTGTCTGTTATCACTTTTACCAAGTGTAAATTCCACATAGAACTGGATGAAATATACAAATACAGATATTTCACTGAGAGTGCAGATGTAGAAAAGGCAACATTAAAATAATGCAACACCAATATATATGCACTGATATTATTTATAAAGGTAAACATAGTGGAAAAGACAATAATATATTTTGTTGTAATTGTAGGCACTATAATCATCAGATAGTCTCCCAATTATCTAGTTAAATATCCATAGTTATTATCTTAAAGGAGTTATGTTACATTGTAATTGGAAAGATCCATATAGTTATTTAGACATTAGCTATGTCTTATCTATACATGTTCTTAATTTCTATTTTTTGATCCAACTGTGAATTTGGATTCTTCAAGTAACTGGAAAGATTTTAGCTCTATCAATTGAGTAGATAGCCTATTCTATTATTCCTCATCCATGCTGTCACCTGGTAGCACATTTGAGTGCATCTCTTAATGTTCCTTCCAATCAACTTCAGTGAAGTTTGTACTGCAGAGAAATCCATGTATTGAAAACAGTGGCACAGGTGAATGTTATGTACTAGGGAAAATATTTTAGAAAAAAAAAAATCCACATCTGGTGAATTGATGATTTGTAAAGAGAAATTTTTCAAGCAGATCAGAATTCATAAAATTATTTAAAGTTAAACACAGTTATTGATTCTTTGAAGGATTAGGAGGTAGAGACTAATTTTAAAGCTACTTTGGGATTAGCAGTCTTTTTTTATGAGCACACACATCACAAAAATTGTCTTGACTATAGACTTTTCCCAAATGCTGGGTTACCTAACAACTGACATCTTTAGATTTCTTACTTAAGAATGATGATGAAAATGTCATTAACTGCTTTTGCTCTTTAATGGCTCCCCTTTGCCAAACTTTCTTAAAATGATCTATGATGTTGCATGACCAGCCTAACTTCTAACCCTCCAGCCTCTCTGTGTCTGATACTTTAGACTCAAATTATGAAACTCTGTTCCTTGTACACAAACCTGCTTTGTGCCTCCAAGATTTTATTCATTCAAGTGCTTATTTTTGTACACTCCACTTGTTCACTTTGTTGTACCATGGACACAAAATAAAACCTGGTTCAGATGTTATCGTTTCTATTGCAAGATTCCTTCCTTTCTCCTCTCTAGTCCCTGAAAACATAAGTATACCTGCAATTGTGATACTGTTCTTACTTTACACATTGACATTTTAAGATTATGCCCTGGTATCCTCTAGGCCATGGAGTCCTTAAAGTACAGAGTATGCTTATTTATCTTTGTCTCACATAGTACCTGACATCTGGAAGGTGCTCATTTATTTTTTGTTAAACTTTTGAAAGGAATGTATCTTTATTTATATTAGCTTACCTTTTTTCTTCAATGAGATTTTTCTCCTCAATTTTGTGGTCATTTTTAATTTTCTTTATCACTTGCTCTACTTATCTTAATATTATTTTATCATTTAATCTTCTTTTCTCACAATAACATTTAGAAATAATACTTTAGACAATGACTTCATAATAATAGCAGTAAAGATGAATCCTGAAAAATAAACAGCTACTAAAAATTTGAAGAAAATTTTTATTTAAAAATATTTTGGTCATATGCATGATATTAACACAGCATTATAAAATATATTCTTTAAATATATATTTTAGTTATCAATCTACTTCTATTAACTATATTAGTTTATATGTGTATAATTTTAATATATTTCAAAATGCTTTATTTCCCTAAACAGAGGAAGCATTTCCTCTATGCTAGTGTTTTTTCAACAATAAAAGCACATAGGTATAAGGGCAAATTTTAGCTAATCTCACATAATAGCTGTCTTCAATTATAAACTTATGAATCCAGATTTGAGATTTTGCTATTGGGCATATATTACTTGTATGATGTCTTGGGGATATTTGTGAAGAATAATGTAGCTCTAAGAACTATAAAATCATTTAGAATGAATCATAGGCATAGAAAATTAAGGAGGTTGCTTTTGAAGAGGAATCTGTGTTATGCAATGTGTCAATACTAAAGATAGACTCCTGGAAAAGCAGTTTTATTGAGTTGGAGTCTGGAAGAGAATATGATAGAGCCTGTGTGGAGAACTGAGGCAGACTACAATCAGGCAGAGAAGAAAAATACACTGCAGATAAACACTGAAGCAAAATATAGATGAATACCCATAGTCATCAACTCTGGGAAAAGGCAGCAGCAGACCTATCATGCTGTCGTACGGTCATCTCAAATGCATGGGCTCCTTTGGAGCCCATGAATCATTCAGTCTGTGAGGAAAAATGCTGCTTCTAAAGCAGCAATTGGTCGTGGTCTTGCAGCAGTGGCTATGGTAGCTGATTACAGACTACATGTGTACACTGGGTGGAAGAAGCCTCAGGTAACAAATCAGTCCTATCAGCACACATAAACAGGATGGCAGCACTGACAGCTCTTGTCCTTACACCTACGTATAAAGGATAGCATTGTGTGAAATATAAAAAACGTACTTCTGAAATTCCTAAATGAGGTAATATTAAGTTTGCATACCTATCACACAATCTCCCTATAAGTTTTTTTTCATATTTCTATATTTCAAGACAAAATTTCTAAGAATTTTATATTTTAGAGGATCGCAAAAGTTTTGAGGTAGTTTTTACTAGTAAACTTCCACAAAATTCAACTGTATCACAAACTACGTTTTCCCCTAAAGAATTCTGGCTCATTTTTATACACAAGGTGATGTGTGCACATAAAATGACATTGACCGTTTCCCTATATACGAGCTCATCAAGGGAAGGGAGTTTGTATTAGGGACTCTGAACTCCAGAGGCTGTAATCACATAGTCTACAAATAGTATTTCTGTTATCAATTTTAAGCTATGAAAGCAATTGTGCATGGAAAGGCAATGAGATTTATGGAAAAATAATTGTTTCTCTTATGTATTTTAAAGTTGGACTTATATTTAGGATATGGTCACAATGTGTTTTGGAAAACTCAGGAAGTGTACAAAATGTTTACGAGAAAGTGATTATTTAGATTTAGTATATAGTCAACACTTTAAAATGCAAATACATTAAACTATTTGCAATTATATTTGTGTGTAATTATCCATAATTAATATAGCTACTTGTTTACAGACTTAAATACTTGACAGAGAGTTTGAAGCAGAAAACTGAAATTTTAACAGTCTCTGTCAATCGAGAAATGAAGTCATATCTTTTGAGTTATGCACTTTCACTGTAAAATGTGACTCAATTTACAAAAATTTATTTATATCTGCAATTTTTATGTGTTTCATGCAAAAAGTGCTATCACTTCTCTGTATCAAGCAAAGGAGAAAAGGTACCCTAAACATTTAATAAAAGTATATTCAATACAAATATATTGAGTGTCTATGAAATACAAGGTATCTGATGGCCACGGTAGTAAATTCAGACACACATAAAAAGTACATAGTTAAAAAAAAAAGTACATAGTTAATACTTTTATAGAAGCTTGCTTTCTAGCAGGACAAGTAAAACATTTTGCCCAAATTATTGTAATGTAAGACAAAGTAGAGAAGTTCTATTAAGATGAATCAAAGAAAGGGTTATAAAATTAAAGTGTTGGAAGACACTTTATTATCAAAAGAGATAACTCTTTTGGTAGAATTGAAGGAACTATGATAAATTAGGAAGCAAAACTTTAATCTTTATTATGGGAAAAAGGTGTTCCTGTCTTCAAAACAGTTTAATTCCAGAAGACAGTGACAACTTTGGTGAAATACAGTCACTCAAGTATTGTTAAGCACAGGTTCATAGGAAAGGAATTTGGTGACAAACCTGGGGATAGCCAAGCTATATTTTTGATCATTGGTAATGGAGAACTATTGTTTTTGTTTGTTTGCTTGTTTGGTTTGGTTTGGTTTGGTTTTTTATAAGTGGAATTTATTATTCAGTTCTAGGCTTTGGAAAAAATGTCTTTGCATTGTAATTTGAAGATGAAAAATCTGGAAACATCAAGTACAGTCAGAATTTCATTACAGCTATCCAGGTAATAAAGTAAATAGAAAGTGACAGACATTAGTTGGTGGAAGGAAACTATAGAACTTGTTAATGAAGGGATGAGGAGGAAGAAGTATTCAAGTATGACTTGATATTTCACCGTGAATATTAAATGATTTAGGGGGAAGAGAAAGAGGATAGAATTCCAGAGCAAATGTAAATACAGATCTTGGTCATTTAAATGGTTGGAAGGACAGGATCAGACTCAGACAGATATAGATTTGTGTCATCTACATGGAAAAAAGAGCCAGGAAGGTTTAGTTTTGCCACTTGTGAAGTCAAAATGGGTGCCTGGGGAGAATGAATAATTTCAGCAGTTTTGACTCCCTTTATTAGTATTTTCCTCTTGAAACATTTTCTTCATATAGCTTATGGGAACACATTTACCTCCAGAAATCTTTTGTACCTCTCTGCAGCTACTTCAGAGCATCCTTGATTGCTTCCTCCTTGTAAGAAATTCCAAGGTACACATTACCAAAGAATTCCCTTTGTCCAACAGAAGAAAAGCTGCCTGGAAAATGTTTAGAAGATGCCCTGCCTCCACACCCCAAACCTGTGAGTTTTTGAAACTCTACTTTTTAAAACAGTGCTGACAATAGCATGGCCTCTTTGGCTTTTCTCCTGCCACTCGTTTCACCCTTAGTTTCATCTGAGCAGACCTGGTCTGGTTCCAATCCATCACAGATGGCCAGGTCCTAAGCTCCAGTCACAGTGACCCTTCAGTTGTTCCTTTTGTCCGAGACTTGGTAGAGATCCTATTGTTGATGACAAAGACCCTGTTTGGGTTTCTTATCAATTGAATAATAAATTTTCTCTATTAAATGACTTTCATTAAAAATAGGTTGAGTGGTTTCTGAAATTTTCCCAAAATATGTAAAACTATTTTCATCAAGGGCTATGCCACCTGTCATGAGTAAAAAACAGTTGATACTTACAGGGAACCAACATAAATTTGATGGACTGTTTAGAATTGAAGAAGCGTGAACACTTGATATCCAATCTGCTTATTTTACAAATGATGAAACTGAGATAATGAGAGTTCTGTTTGCAATTATAGGATAGATCTATGCCATCTGTCAGAAAGAGAATTTTTCTTCATTTAAGGTGCATTGATTGACTTAGTAGTAGAATCCAAAAATTTAGGAGGACATTTCTCAAAAGGCAGCTACATTTCTAGAGGTTGGGGTAGGGATGCAACAAATATTGGTAAAAAGAAATTGTTCACTAAAAAGTGTCATTTTTGTGCAGTGGTGTGTTAAGAAAAATTAAGGTCTCAATTTTAATATTTCCAGAATATAATTAAACAAACAAACAAAAAGGATAAAAGGGTTACTTAAGCAGCCACAACCTTGAATATACTGCAGAAATGTATAATTGATGGCTATATATAGTTTCAATATCTGGAGATTTCATTGGATCTCATTAAATTTATGTTATAGAATAACTTGGTTGGAAGTGAAGACCAGCGGGTACTATTACAGTCATTATTCCCCACAAAATTACATCCTATGTATAATGGCAGCTTATTCAGAGGGAGTGTATTGACTCTATAACCAAAAGTTCCATTAAAAACATTATGAGAGGTTGTAATTTTGTATTCGGAGATTCTTTAATAGTGATTATTGACCCATGTGAATGTAGTCATTATAAACTATAAAGATGTCTTTATCATTATAGTTATGGGTTCTTAAAAGGAAGAAAATACTGGACAAGGAATCAGAGGAACTGGTATTGACTATAGATACAAAAATTAGCCGAGATAAGCAGCCTGAGTAATGCACTTAACTCCTCTGACCACCACCATCTTATCTATGAATTGGGGCTGACATCTATTCTGATAACCTCATGGAGCTGCTACAAATATAAGTAAAGACAATTTGCTATATTATATATAGAATTGTACATGGAGATTGTATGTAGTTGTATGTATATTATATATTAGTTATATAAATTATATAGATATTTTGGAGATCCCATTATTAGCATTATTATTTTTTAACAGTCACCATTGTATTTACTGAATAGTTTTGGCATTATTATTGGCATTATTATTAGTTTTGGTAAGCATAAGGTTGAAGTAGAAACTTTATTTAGCTACTAATTATAAATTTCTATGCTGTATTTCAGCCTTCTCTATGGAAGAACTTTGACTTATGTTGAATATTTTTCCTTTATTTCCTTTATTAACACAAGTAAACAAATAGAATTATGAAAAGACAGGCAATAAAAAGGATGAGTGAATATCAAAATGAATTATTTTCAAAATAGTAAATCAGTGAGAGATTTATGAGTAGTTGACTGGATTACACTCACATACTCACTGGTTTTATCCGAATCTGCTGTTGCATGATTTGAGGAGTCACAGCTTGTGAAGCATAGACCTAGTATCTCAGTGTTAAGTGATTTTGGTTGCACATTCCTTAATGTGGTATTGAGGGAAAGTGAGGTATATGAATTCATACTTTTTTAAAATTAATTAATTAATTTATGTTTGGCTGCATTGGTTCTTCGTTGCTGCACGCGGGCTTTCTCTAGTTGCGGCGAGAGGGGGCTACTCTTCATTGCGGTGCATTGGCTTCTCATTGCGGTGGCTTCTCTTGTAGTGGAGCACGGACTCTAGGCGCACAGGACTTCAGTATTTCTGACACATGGGCTCAGTAGTTGTAGCACACAGAATTAGTTGCTCTGCAGCATGTGGGATCTTCCCAGACTAGAGCTCAAACCCATATCCCCTGCATTGGCAAGCAGATTCTTAACCACTGCGCCACCAGGGAAGTCTCCTGAATCCATATGTTTTAAGCTAGTTACACACAATTATTATTACTCATTTTATATTAGTTTTATACTGAGACCTTAAACATCTCTTATATTCTCCTTAACCTCTTTTATACTTTTCTCATTGATTTAAACACGATAAAATTTAAATAAGGTGTCATGAAGAATTATAGGGCACCCAATTCCTTTTCATATCTGAGCTGAAGATGAAGTTGACATTTCAAGGTAATTGTGTAAGGAACATATTGGAGAAAATTGTTCCTCTTTCTATGCAATGAAACTACAGTGTGGAAATTTAGTGGATATTCAGAAAAACGTCAGATCATCATATGGTCTCACATTATATCCTCTGACAGTATGGCTTTATGAGACTATAGATTGGGAAGGGGTTCAAAGTGATGACCAATATAAAGCCCCAAATTAGAACATCTGCCCTACTTGTGTACTTTTGCTCTGAGAATATACAAACGGCTTGCCAACTTTCTTCTCCAAAAATAAGAAGGAAGGAAGGAAGGAAGGAAAGAAGGAAGGAAGGAAGGAAGGAAGGAAGGAAGGAAGGAAGGAAGGAAGGAAGGGAGGGAGGGAGAAGGAAGGTCGATTAACAGAAAAAAATCATTTGTTTAGCTACATAATTGACGATATATATATATATCTATATATCATTTTCAATGGACTCTGGTATTCCCCAAAAGAAAGAAAAGGAGGTTCTGTTTTCAAGTAGATAATGAGATTAAGTAACTGGCCTGACCTTGGTGTCCTGATATAGATTCAGAAGTCCCTAAGATACAACTCCAAAATAATTTATGTCCTGGGAAACTAAATAACATGTGATCCCATGAATTTAGCATAGCAAACCAAAACAAAGTTTTAAGTTTTAGTACGTTACTCTTTCAAAACTTTGGATATTAATTGTTTGCCAACTTTGAAAACAGAGTTGAAATTTAAGCCATTTCCTTTTCCTTTTATAAATTTGAAATTACTAATCATCTATCCTTTAGCCTTAAAAAATAACATTTCATTTTTATATTTTTTGTGAAAACTATTGATAAATAATAGATCCTGAAAACCTAAGAATTATGTTGCATTTAAGACTATTCCATTTCTTGGGTATAACAAATAGTTTGAAAATACAACAAAGACTTGTTGGTTATAACTTCAGGTATAATAACAGTGAATCCAAAAAAACATAGAATATAACAGTTTTAGTTTGCATTTTGTTTGGACTCTTTTAAATAACAAAAGCAATTTTAAGTGATATTGGTAATTTTTTAAAAAGTTAATATCTAACCAGCTCCTCCAGAAACAATGGAGATATTGGATATTATCTGTTTACCAAATTAATCTTATTAATTTATTATTTCTTCTTTTTAAAATTTGTTCATGTAACAAATACATATTAAGTTCTTACATGCTTACTCAGGCCACACGTTGTTCTTGGTAGTGGGAATGCAACTTGAATAAAGGACAAACATCCCTGTCCTCATGGATAACAGGTCTTCTCATCAGAAAGCAGGCAGTAGGGAATGGCACTCTGAAGAAAAACAAAGTAGAGGGAAAGAGAGTGTTGGGAGTGCTTTCTTAGTGTTTAGGTGGAGAATTTTGAGGAGATGACAATATAAAGACTTATCAAAACAAACTATGGCAGACAATTTTCATTATCATTGCTAACGGAAGTAACAAACTGGTACCACCAACAACAGTCATCCAAACCTATTGAGGCAATCATTGTAAGGAATTGATAGCTGTACTTGCTCTAATTTTGAGCACCTAATCTTATCTGTGCATATGGAAGCAATTTGATTAAAATCTAAGTGTCATGGATTATGATTTCTTGTTTATAAAATCTGGAATTTTCCCTTGAAATATTTATTTTGACCACCATTGTGATAGTAAAATACAGAATCTTCCTAAAAAGAACTTCCTTCATTTTACTCATCCTTTTAAAAATATATATTATATGTAATATATACAATATCATTTAAATAACATATGATATTATAGTTTCATGACATTTTGACTAAATCAAAATCACTTATTCCTTATGATAAATTGAAATCATGAACAGCTGTATCATCGATTTCCCAGTCAAAACCTTAAGGTACTTTCAACTTTCCATATCCCAAAATAAATGTGATAGATTAATTTTGTTAATTATTCCTTTCTAAATTTCTGGTTCCCAGGTGTACTTCTTTACCTTCCTTCAAACTTCATGAGAAAACTGGTGGAGGAAATGTAGCTATTAGATAGGGGGCAACTTGGATAAATATAAAAAAAAAATCCTCACTTATCTGGACACCTAGTTTCTGTACTAAGATAGTTGTGTCATTTTGGGGGAAAATGTAATCATTTTGGTCCATAGTTTCTTTATTTTTTGAAATGAGGAGAAGGTATTAGATCAGAAATTTTACAAATATTTTTCTAAAATTAAATTGAACAAATTGTATTATTTCTTGATATTATCTCAGTAAAAGGAATAAGGCATATACAATCAAATTTTAAAATATGTTATAATAAATACATTAGTAGGCAATAAACACAGTCAAAATAGAAATATAAATATTTAAGAATTATATAATAAAAGAACCTGTTTTACTGTATTTGATCACGTGCAAGATATGTATTTTAATGAGTAAACACTTTTGAAATATGTTGAATTACAGACTAGATAACTAAGTAAAAGTACAGATATAAAATTCCCACATAAAGACAATTATTGTAGGCATGATTTTCATTTCTGAAAAACAAATATAGAACATTTTTATACCTTTAAAATTTTCTCTAGGATAATATTTTGAGACAATGAATCATTATCAGAGTAACATAAACAGCGTTTATATTGATTAAACCATTTTACAGTCTTAGCAGAGCTAATAATTTTAATGTCAAATGAATAAAGCATAGCAGTTTCCAGTGAGGAAATGGCCTTAACTGCTATTGCAATATGGAGAAGCAATTACTAGACATCCACCATCACAGTGACCAAATTGTTTTTGTTGATAAAACTGATGATCCAATGGACTGTTTACCACAGTATGACTGCATTAAATGCTGTATGTTGATCAATTTATACATAGGCTGTCATTTTTAAATTAGAAAAATAATGATTAAAATACCAATGAAAATCCTTGTTTTTCCCTGTAAGTTTAAATGTTAATGTTAGTCTAAAATTGGGTAGTCATAAACCTTAATTAATGCATTGTCATATTTATGTTTTACGTATTGTATTTTGTATAAAAATCAATTCTATATTATTCTGCTTTTTAAAGCTATTTCTTAGAATCCATGTAAGATTACTGAACTATCGTTTTCAGCATGCTTTTAAGTATACTAAACTGCAAATAATTAATAGTAATCAATTTTTTGCTAGAAATGTAATTTATTACTTATCATATTTAAGTAAAAAAAAGTTAAGTGAAACATAACAAAAATCATGGAATTTCCAAGATTGCATATGCATATGCATGTGTCCCAGGAGCAATAAAGATAACTATGGACCCCAGACACCTGATCCAAAATGTCTCTGATGGCGTATATTGCCTCAGAAGTACATAAAGCTACTTTATGTCTTCTTTTATGAGTCATATGCAATTACATTGAATTTAAATATTTTGTATTGATAATATATTCCATTAAAATGGGTTCAAATAACCTCATTAACTTAAATGTCAGTTTGGTTATGATGACTTTTAGAACATTTATAGTTTACAATCTGTATGTTGATTATAAAATAAAACAGAAAAAATGGTCTTCCTTATTATGTATCTATTGCTATTTATAGGTAATACAGTTGTCTGCAGAAGCTTAGAGCTATAAAAGTAGGTTATTTTTTAATGCCACTTTTTCCTTTGAATTTGAATGTTTTGAGAAGGAAACTAATTGGCCAAAAGGATTGAGTATTGTACAAATGTTTGACAGTTTCCAGTCATGCTCCAGAATATGGAGAATTTCTACTTTTAAGCAGCCTAAACTGTTTGTCATTAATGCACAAAATTTTTCATTTAGTTTATTAGTTTAACACTTATTCTTTACCTATTCAAAGGCTAGTACTATTCTAGCATCTAAGAGGGATATGAGAGACCCAATGAAAGGTCTCAGTTTACTCATTTATAAATGAACATTATATCACTCCTAGAGTATTTCCTGTAGTGACATGTCAAAAATACAGTTTCTTATGACATTCCAGTATTGAACTATCTTAGCATATTTTTTCCTGGAGGAAAATGTCCAACATATTGTGGCGTTTTAAGATTGTGGCCCTCCAGGAGTTCCTGCCTCTCATGCTAGGCCAAATTCACCCTTAGTAATTTGTTTAAATTACCTCTTAATGTTCCTACCAGTTTATGGCTTCAGCAGCTTTTGTTCTTTCTAAGAAAATCTCAATTGCAGTATCTCTCTAAGATGAGCTTGTCTCTAGGTGATCTTGATGAACTTGTCTCCAGATTTCATGGTGATCATTTACCCTGCAACTTGGTTCTCTGATGGGTCCAAGAAAAATCATTGATTTTCAGTTTCTCCAGATTTTTTCTTTTTGTAAGATCAGGTATGAGGAATTTGGAGCCCTTATATGTCTGAGTTGAAACTGGAAATCCCACCTATTGTATATTTTTATATTTAGCATGTTATACTGAATTAATATGCTTATGGATCTACACCTCCAACAAGGTTACAGGCCCCTCAAGGATACCATGTATTTATCTTTGTATATATAATACAAAAGCTTAGAATAGAAGCAGACGTATATTTTGTACTCTAATTCTGTTTGATGGGAAGTGCTAAACACTGACTTTAAGATATATGGCATTGGATTTGACTGAATGTTTTCAGCAATGAAATAACGCTGGTGGAAATTGTGTTTAACAAAGATCATTCTGAAGTGTGGATATATGTATATGTATAACTGATTCAATTTGCTGTACACCAGAAACTAACACAACATTGTAAATCAACTATACTCCAATAAAAAAAAATTATTAAAAGGGGAAAAAAACCCAAAGATCATTCTGGCCATAATACCTACCACACCTTTAATAAAAGGAGCACTATTGTAGTAATCGAGAGGTGATTGGTGCCTGTACAAAAATAGACACATTGGAAATGCAGAAGAAATGATTGGTTCAAGAGTTACACTTAAAGGTTAAAAAAAATGACAATAATGTACTTATTTAATTAATGAATATTTATTGCACATAGTCTATATCAGGATTTTAGAACTTCTAAAGAGATACATGAGATTATACATTAGTTATCAACAAACTGATCAAAGAACCAAAGTTGAATAAAGAGAATTGGAAGGACCTCAGTAAAGACTGGGGTGAATGGAAAAGTATCTGTATGTTATAGATGTGTTGCTGTTTTTGATATTTTGTATCACTTGATATAAAGGGAAAATAGTTTCAGGTTGTTAAAGATGTACACACCATGATATGCCTTATTCATTCTTTGTCAGTTTACCAAATCCATTTACCAGTGTTCCACAAACATTTATTGAGCATCTAATATGTAGAAGACTCTGTACTATCTGAAGGGATTTAAGAAGAAGGAGGTGTTGAAAGAGAAGAAGTAAGAGGAGGAACACACAAGGAAAGGAGATGGGAAGAGAAAGAAAAAAATAGGCTCAGGGCCTGCCATAAAAATCTCGTATCCCAATCCATAAGAACACACTTTAAAATAATTATAAAACAGATTAAATGCTCCTGGCTTTACTTTAGACTGTCACAGAAGATGTTTTGAGGAGTTGATGTTTAAAGCAAGTCTCAAAGGTTGAGTGGAATGAACACAGAATCATCCAAGCTAGGTGAATTGAATGAAGGGTCTCAAAGGCTAGACGTTCTTTCAAATGCAGAGAATTATACATCATTTGAAGTAGCTGAAATGTAGACATCCAAGTTGCTTATGGAGGAAATTGAGGCTGGAACCCTGAGCATGAACTGGATTATGGAAAGCATCTTGTGTCACAATAAGAATCTTGGATTTACTTCTTAGGCAAGAAAAGAAAAACATTGTAATGTTTTAAAAAGGGAAGTGACATGATCAAGTTTGAGTTTTAGATGGATCATTTTGATAATTGTATGGTGATATATTGAAGGAAACAAGGCTGATGGTAGGGAAAATAAAAACACACTTGTTATTAGTTGTCCAAGTGAGAGGTAACAGGGGCCAGAAACATCTGTTTCTTGAAAATTTCTTTAATTCTCTCCATTCATTCTCATGCAATATGTAACTTCTAGTACATTTATTATTATGTTAGTTCCATTTCAAGAATTCTGAAACAACTGAGTTAGTACTTATTAATTTTGCATAACTTGACATTGTTCCTTCAAAAAATACTATATTAAAACAACATGAAAGTATGTGTTTTCTTTGTTTTTCCATATATCTTTGTTTACTAATTTATTGGAGAACACCCTAAGCACTGTATCACTTTAAATTCAATTATTTTTAATGGTTCTTGCATGTTTCCATAAGTATCTTTTACAATTTAGCATTAATGGACATTCAAAATCCTTTCAGCAAGTGGCATCAAAGTGCCATTTTGATGTTAAAAGTATATAGTATGTTGAATATTATAATTTATTTTACCAAGAACATCAACATTATATGCATAAAGTAAAAATGGTTGCCTTATATTTAGAGATTGATACATAACTCATATTTTATCTGAAACCTATAGGTGTAAACAATATCTTGAATGGTGTTGATCAGTACAACCATAAATAAGATGTGCTTATACATTTTCTGAGAGCAGATTGTTCTGAATAAAATGTGATTAATATTTAGTTTCTGCTTGAAAAGTTATACTGTATTATGTTAATTTATCTTATAAAAATATACTGAAATAGTGAAAATAATAAAAGAATTTTATTTCTTTTTTTTCCCCAAAGTTGAAAACAAGTAGCACAGACAAGATACTTAGCACATTTACTCTCTGTCCCTCCATATATATAAGTAATGCATAAATTTGTATATTTTAATCTGTATGACAAGTTTGTGAGAAAGATGCAATCTTGCATATAATGAACTGGTCTTTTGATATTTGGATTTTCTTGTTTTATTTTATTATATTGTATATGCTTTTTAGAAGGAAAAGGATAGCCTCATACACATTCATTACAAAGTTAAGTCTTTTAATACCTATCATCAAAGACTTGGACACTAGTTAGTGTGAAGAGACTTCAATATGCTTCCTCTTTGATCTCTAAATCCTTCACTGACTTATATTAACTTTTCTCTCCACTTCTATTCCACATTAAATAGTGTTTCATTATTCAACAATAAGTCTTTTGAATGTCGCTGTAAATCAGATACACATGCTTTTGATAGTGCCATCATTAATAGGGATATTACTCACTGACATCTATGAACTTATACAGTGCCCCAGAATATCATTATAGCAGCCATGCAAATCATTATGTACTCAAGGCTTGAGGGAAATAAATCTGAGTCTTAAGAAAATTAGTCAGCAATTTGAAGTCCTTCAATGGTTTCAGACAGCATTCATAATGAAATCCGGACTCTTTACAGAAGGCCTCTCATGATTTCAACACTGTCTAACTTCGTTTCTTTCACTTTCCTTCCCTTTTGTCTAGTCTTAAATCAAATTCCCTAATAATCTTGGAAATCCGTGCTTTGCACAGTTCTTCCCTCTGCCTAGAATGTCTCTCCCAACTTTTATTCCATTTGGATAATTTTTGCTCTCCTTTCGAAAGTCCACACAGAAGTAAATTCATTGCAAGATAATAATAATAGGGCTTATGTAAATAATCGCACAGCACTAGGGATATGACAAGGAATAAAAATACTCTCTGTCCTCAAGTGGCTATTCACTGGTAAATCTTTTGACTCTTCAGTCTGTGACAGATGTCCTTCTTCTGTTCCTTCAGAATAATCTCTGCATATTTCTATGACAGCACTTAAGTCCTTAATTATAATATTCATCTATTTTTAAGAATCTCCATTAATTTCTGAGGTGCATTACTGTAGAGAGAGTATCTCTCTTTCTCATATCCCAGAATCTAGCACAGGCACTGGCAAGCAGTAGGTCAACTCCAAATATTTATCAAAAAGATTAATGCACAAATTGAATGAATGGAGAGTCACAATAAGTAACTGGCATCTAAAGGAGATGAATATATATACGAGAATTGTTTAAAACTGACCTTATTTACATGCAAACATTTTTATATTTAACCTTTTTAGATGTATTTATAATTTCTTACCAACGTAAGTGTAGTGCTTTCACTATAATGTAACCATGTTTTCATGTCATTATCATTTGTGATGATAGTTTCTGTATTTGAACAGTGAAGTCCTTAAGGTCATTGGAGTTAGTAGGTTATTTATATTTCCATTTATAATTCCAGAATGTCTTTATTTCTTCTGAGATATTGATTTGAGATTTTTAGAAAACAATCCTTGCTATTTCCACAATTACAGTATGAATGTGGCACTTGCTAAACATGCTGATGAGCACCTAAAAATTTTCTATGAACTCAAATATATATATTTTCAAGGTGGAAATTTTGCTGACTGAGAAAGCACAAAGGAAAGTACTAAATAAAGTCTTGAAAGGAACTCCCGTTAACACATGGAAAAGGCTCTACTGTCTAGAGAGATTGTTTTTGATTTCTATATTCTCCCATGCTATCTGACATGCGATGTTCTAGAATGACACTTTATCATAAGATAGTTGCTAGCCACATGTAGCTATTTAGATTAAAATTAATTAAAAGCAATCAAAATTTAAAAGTCAGCTCTTCAGTTGCACAAATCACATTCCAAGTACTCAATAGCCACCATGTTTTGAAAACATGTCATGTGTATTATATAGTATATTTTTTATGTATCCATATGGTTATTTAATTTTCAGGTTTGATTTTCCAATAAGTGATGTAAAAATGAGGATGCATCCTTCTAAAATACAATTTTATTATTTCAATAACATGGACATATTAAAATATGTATGACATTATATCATTCAAGTTCCTCAGAGCTGCTGGGTTATGTAGTAAAGGCAAACATTGATCTGGTTTTCAGATGATTGAGAGACAGAAGTTTTGAGAAGCTTATTCATGCACTTCTGTTTATTCATTTAAGAAATACTTATTAATGTGGTAAGCTTTTGTTGCTGTTTGTTTTGGAGTCAGTAATGAAATAATCGACATTCTCTCCTTGTGAGATTTCAATCATCTGAGACACAATCTCCTCCTCTTTCATTGTCTTCATGAAAATTTGACATGCAAATGAAAGCCCAGAAAAAATAATTACTTTCCTCCTAATCTAAGGACTTTTTAAAGCTTAAGTTTGTTCAATTTAAGGTATGATATTAGAAAGAATGTGAAACATAAATATTCTTTACACGCTTTGTATTTGGTAAGCAAAAATCCACCCCTACACAATTAATATGGTAGTGTGAATACATTATGATGAAATATTCTCCTTTAGTCTCTTACATCATTCCTTTATATTTGGAGGAGAAATGAAATGAAAGAAAGAGGGAGTAATTCTCATCTCTGAGTCTCAGCCTCACCCTCTGTGCTAGCTCCACATAATGTCTGTGACTATTATTTAGTTAACATTTTTCTTTAAAGTGACTCTTTTAAAAAAAGCTTATATATAATGAAACCTTATGTCTCTACCACACGTGGAAAACTAGTATCATTTCTAATTTTGGATCAAAACAAATCTGTATATAAAAAAGAAAGAGGGAATAAGATGAAGAAAGGAGGAAGAAAGAGAAATGAAGGAAAGAATGAAAAAAGGAAAGAAAGAAAGAAAGAAGGGAGAGAAGGGAGAGGGAGGAGGCAAGGTGGAGGGTTGCAGAGAGAAATGGAGAAAGTGTTTCTGAGAGTGATAAACTGCCTTCATCTGAATTTGAACCATTTTGCTGGTGATCACGATAAATTCACAAGTCCTTCCTAAATACACACTTTAAACTACTTGACAATATATGACAGATTGGATCCTCCCACTTGCTACATAGGTATCTGCAGTGAGAGAAGTGATGCCACTAGTTCAAACTGTACTTATACAAACCGAAGAAAGGTGGCAGCTTGGCGTAAAGTCAGACAGCGTTAATGATAGTGAAGCTGGTGGGCTGACAAATGTGGGCGATCTTTAAGCAGCTCTTTGAAAGGTTGGCTGCTGAAATGGTAGGCAAAGTGATTCACTTGCTAAAAAGGAAAATAAAGTATAATTATTGATACTAAATTATAATTAAGAAAACAGCCTTTAGAAAATAGATTCTGTCTTAATTTGCAAATCCCTAGCTTTCAGAAGCAAAATAAACTCCAAAGTAAATTTTTATTTTATGGGTTTAGCATTGTCACACTAGGATAATTAGATCCAGTTTTTTTCTCTGTTCTATAAATTATATGATCTTTACTTTGACCTTTAGCTGACTTTGCTACTCAAAATACTACATAGAAAACAATAAGAAAAAATAGCTTGGTGTTTTACATAAAGTGATGAATATTTTATTGTCTGTTTAAACTAGTACACGGTAATTTTTACAGTGCTTCACTAACATATATTTTAAAGTAATCGGATGGTTCTACCCAGATGAAATTGGTTATACAAGCATACCAATACAGAACACTGCTGCTAACTGTGCTCCAATCATCCCTAAGTGGGTTAGTTGGGTTTATTCAGTTATGAATCATATGTTATTGCTTCATTTTTATAATATAGGGGAAACATATTCACAAATATTCAAACCATGCAAACTAAGAGAAATTCATGTGAAATGTAAAAGAGGGAAAAGCAGGATGGTACCTCATAAATTAGCCCACTTAACATTTGGAAGTAATTGTTCATATATTCAAAGGTGTTGTTTCCTAAATTTTAGCTTTTGAGTGGTACCTTCTACTAAAAGGTGGTCAGCATTAATTGTGAAATAACAGTGACAACTCATTAATAAGAAAACTATATCTTTAAGGAAATGCCTTTTTTTGTGTCACTCTGCCTCACATGAAAATTAGCAAGCATAATTTTCCACTTTATGACTATCATGAATGACAATCATTTTGCCTAACAAATTTTATTTTGCCACTGCCAACTAAGCCCTGTGTTACTAATCCTGTTAAAACTGTCAATTATATTAAAAGGGAGACAGAGATAGGAATAGAAGATACAGCACTGTATCCCTTACTATTTCTAAACTTTGAATTGATAAGTTATTTCCAGTTATCCTCAGTGTAGCAAAATTTGTCAGAAGGACTTGATAGGACAGTGATTTAAATAGCTTTTGAAGCATATTTTCTCTACAAATAGGAATATCCACTTTGGGAATTCCAAGAAGCTCTTTAGTGACTAGAGCTGAGAAATAAATTAGCATGATTAATATTTTTCAGAAAGGTCTAATGCTGAATACCAGTAGGTTGGTTAACTTCCAACTTGATTTGAGCAAGAAATTCTAAAATACACAAATACCAAATCTTCAAGTTCATATCCTGGTGGGAATATATTTTTACCAGGTTTTGCAAATTCTTAAGGGAACTGATGTTCCGTATGCTAAAGAGCAGAAAACTTGAACTTCAGAATTCTTTCTGGATGATTCAATAGAATGTATTACCTATTCCATTTCATTCTAATCCTTACATTCAGTGTCATTTGATTTTCAACAAGGATTCTAAGACAATTTAGTGGAGAAATGATGCCTGATTTAATAAATGGTGCCTGGACAAGTAGATATCCACATGCAAAATAATGCTGTGGCATCTATTCCTCACACCATACATAAAAATTAACTCAGAATTGACTATTGATCTAAATGAAAATATAAAACTCTTAGAAGAAAACTTAGATGTAAATCTCATGACCTTGGCTGAGGCAATGTTTTTATAGATATGACATCCAAAACCCAATAAATTGTGTTCCATCAAAATTAAAAAGCTGTGTTTCAAAGGATAAATATGAAGACATTGAAACAACTTATAAGATTATTGGAGGAAATATTTGCAAATTACATATCTGATAAGAGATTTGTATCTAGAATACATAAAGAATTCTTGCAACGCAATAATAAAAGGACAAATAGCTAAATTGAAAGTGATCAGAGGATTCGAATGTACATATTTCCAAAGAAGGTATAAAAATGTCAAACAAGCACATGAAAAGATACTCAATATTTTTAGATATTTGAGAAATGCAAATCAAAATAACAATGAGATATAACTTCTTACCTACTAAGATAGCTATCATCAAAAAGAGAGACAATAACAAGTGAGGAGATTGGAATCCTACTACATTTATTTGGAAATGTAAAATGGCATACCTGCATTGGAAAACAGTTTGGCAATTCCTCAAAAAGTTGAACATAGAGTTACAAGGTGACAGCAGTTTGACTCCTAGGTATTTATCTAATAGAAATAAAAATATACATCCACACAAAAACTTGTGTAAGAATGTTCATAACAGCATTATTCATAATAGCCAACCAGTGGTAACCTACAAAAATATCCATCAACTGATGAATAATAAAGGAAATGTAGTATATTCACACAATGGAATATTATTATGTGATAAAAAGTGACAAAGTACTGATAGTTGCTACAACATGAATGAACCTTGATAACATTATGTTAAATAAAAGAATCCAGCCCAATAGAACACACATTGTATGATTCCAAATATACTGTATACCCAGAATAGGAAAATCTTTATGTAAAGGAAGTAAAATAGTGATTATCTAGGGTGGAAGGAGGGAATAATAGAAAGTGATTGCTAATGGGTACAGAATTTTTGGGAGGTTACCAATTAAAATATTTTAAAATTGGAGTTGTGTGATGGTTGCACAACTATGTGATATATTTGAAAATACTAAACAGTTAATTTTAAATGGGTGGATTTTTTTAGGAACCATTTAAATAATAAGAAAGAGTAAAATGAAAACAAAAATTTTATACATATATTTTCTCATCCTCACAGCCATGGAGGAAATGGAGAAAAATATTTATTACAGTAACACACTGTACTATACAAATCCATTCAAAATTATATCATTTATGGTTTTTAAAGATTATAAAGAAGATTCACTATAACAAGAATCTTTAAAATGTTCGTGAGAAGTATACATAATATTTACTTTGCCAAAAAACAATATTTTAATATGCTGATTTTATTTCACTGACTCTGAATGTGTAAATTGAAGTGCATTTTCTCTAAAGAACTTCTTGATTAAATAAGCCTTAATTGTTTCTTTTTGTTGCAAATCTGATATTTTCTTTATTAACAACAATGAATATGAATCTAAATTGTCCATGCTCTTGAATGTTTAATTTTCTTTCTCCAATGAATATATAAAGAAAGAAAAATGTATATTATTACTTGTATTCACATATATTTAATTGTAATTGATCTTAGTAACTACAGGAAGTAACTGACACACGAATAAGATAGTCAAACATACACATACAAAGTGAGAGAAATAAAGATATTCCATTATATTATCCTTCCTATTTTAATATCCCTTAAAATGTTGTTTCTGAAGTTACCTATTATAAATAAAATATAATATTCTAATTAATAGATAAGACTTGGTGGATTAAAAATTTGAAATATAATTTTCCTTTTATCTGCTTGGTACAGGCTTGACAAATGATGAACAGTGCTCAACCATCCTAATTAACTGTCTCTTACTATCCATATGGAAAAGAATTTCTCAAGTTGCTTTTCTCGGTTAAATAAAGAAAATGTTGGGAATACTAAGAACAGTATATTGATTCATCATTATTTATTCCAGATTATGGATAATTTCCCCTTTCAGTTTCTTTTCATGGTAGAGTATGGATTTCATTAATATTGAATTTCAATGAAAGTAAAAATTTGGGTTTTATACCATCCTTTTCAATTGGGAAAATTTTATTGCCTAATCTATTCTCTCTGTCCCTACCTTCCCCCATCTCTCTCATGAAGGTAAATTTAAAAATATTTTTTCTTTCACCCAACATCTTTATTTTGCCTCTTATATCACTTGCCCATAAAATTTTTGCAAAGTTTCAAAATGTCTGATTTTTCTATTCAAGGTTTAGTTTCTATTCAAGGTTTAGTTCATGACTTCCATTTCTCTCATCAGCAGCAAATACATTTTTATTTTCATGATTGATAGTCCTCAGGGAGGGCTATATCTTCTGAAGGGTGAATCTGTCAGCTCAGATTTCTACTTGATGATTTCCCAGCAGGCTGACAAATTTACCCATTTTGTCTTTTTACTCTTTTCATTTCTCAGCTTTTTGTTTCAAGTTCCTGTCTTACTGGTCATTAACAACATTAGTAACATATGCTACTGAATGGGAAAGCAGAAGACAAAGAATTTGTATTCTTCTTTTACTTTCTGCCAATGACTGACATGTTTGATGGTAGAGATGCTTATAGTTTTATTTTACTATTATTTGCAATCTGCTGTGACATGATATTCTGCTGTGAAATCTATTCAAGACAGTAACACATTCTTGCTACAGTTAAACATACATAAATTAATATTGGAATAAATATTTATAAAGATTTTGTTATACTTAAGTATATCTTAATCTGCACAATGTCCATTTTGTTAAATGAAATAACAACCACACCTGTGAACTCTTAATGAACTGGAATATGGAAAGTTGATTCTCCTTTTTTGTGATGTATTTACACTTTTATGATATTTTCAACAATTATTTAATGAGTTCCTACTATGTTCAGTAAAACAAAAAAGATCCATGCCCACATATAACTTTCATTAGTTGAGAGTGATTAAAAAATAAAGAAGCAAAATGTGTAGGATATTATTATAATAATAATCAGAATGATAATATGTCATACATCTAAGCATGAAAGAGTACATTATTTAAAACCGCAACAATATAAAATGAATTTGTGTATAAACAAGTGTGGAATGTATCTGTGAGTGTGAGAGGGATAGGGGAGAAGGGTGGGGGTGAAGAGGTTTGTTGGGGAAAGGGATTTCAGAGGCAGTCATCGTTTATTGAGCTCCTATTCATACATGAAAGATTTCCGGGCAAACAAAGCAGCCCAACTTTTTAGAGAAAATGAATAATATTGATTCTTTTTTTAAAAATGTATATTTTAGTGGTGTTTCTAAGTACAAAAAAAAATTGAATAGAATTTGAAACTCTGTAAAAATCCTCCTTTTATACTCATGTAATAGTGTCTAAATATGTGCCATAATTGCATTGTTCTCATAATTCTCATGACTTTACTTTTCACATGTCAGTCATCTCCTGGGATTTTCTTCAATTTTCCTCTTTTAAAATGTTATCTTACCATATTGCCTTGTTGACTGTGACCTTGTTATCAACTCCACTGCCACAAGAAAAGATACGATTTAACCTCCAAGTGAAATGCAGGTTAATTCCCAAGCTCTTTCAAACGTGTTCTCTTCTAGGCCTGCTAAAAATATAAAATTATTTATTTCTAGTTCATAAAGTTAATAGTGAACTTACTTCCAGACCTTTGAAACTTTTCTTGAGAATTGTCCCCCTAAAATATTTAGAATATTTTACACCTCATAGAAATCATAATAAATTTAGGTAAGTTCATAATATTTGTTTAACTAAAAGTAATTGTTTGGAGAGCTTTAAATGCACTCAAAGTAAAGGAATAGTACATTCTGTGTTTTTTAAAATTAAATCCCTGCTCATTTTGAGTCCAACTTGGAAATATTAATTCAAGATGAATAATAGGCTCTGATATGATGATAGTTCAAGCTGTAGGCAAAATAGAAAGTAGGTGACATTTATTTCTCTTTTGGTACTCTACTTCTCCGTGAGACATTTCCCCTATTAAAACTTACTAAATTTGTTCTGTATCACCTAACTCTGTAAGACATCAAATAGCTAACTTATACATGAACCATGATAATATATGAATGAAATAAGTCTAGAGATCTGCTTCCCAAACTGCATTAATTGTTTATTTTAAAATACTATATTTTCCTTATTATGAAAGTGATATGTGTTCATTATAAAATATTTAGAAAGCAAAGAAAAACTATAAGAAAAATTTAAATGATTTATCATTCAACCAGCTGTCATAACCTCAGTTGGAGTTTCCAAATGAATAATTTTCATACACCTATGTAGGAACATTTTATTCGGAATACCTGCATAGCACTGAATATACTCCTATATAACATTGTATTGGCATGTTTCCATTTAATATTATCTAATATTATTTTTTTTAGTACTTGGTAACATTAAATTACATGGATCTTAAAAACTTTATATAATTAGTAACATTAGATTGTTTTATTCTAATGTGAAAATAAATATGCCATATAATTAATAACACTGATGTTTGTTCTAATTATTTCTCCTCACAAATTTCTCAGAGATGAGTGCACTATATATTGACAGTATATGTTGATTTCATCCAAGAAATAGAATTGCAAAACTGAATAATCTCTGGTTTTTATTTTTTATATAAAATTCTACAGTTTGTTCAGATACTTCTATATTAGAATGAGCCATAAATGACACTAAATAATACACTTCATTTTAATCTTTGACAATCTGGAGACAAAATTATTTCTTTGCTTTTCTAATATTAAAATCAAACATTTTTATTACTTTATTTTTATTGCTTATTTTCTTTTGTGAATTGCCTATGCATCTAGTTTGCCCATATTTCACTTAGGTGTCATTTATTTATTGATCTTGAAAATTCTTTTATTTCATATATTAATATCATACATATTTTAAATTTATTCCCAATTTAATGTCTCAGTTTACATATGTATCAAGCATAACATAATTGCTTTTGAAAAATTATGTATCAAAATAGTCATGAGCATGACTACAAAACAATCAAGTTGTATCAAACCAAAAAAAAATCCTCTTACTTAATGACATGATTATAGCTATGAATATACCTAAAAATCACTATCTTTATCTATCTAGTTATAATCTATTTTTCTATGTTTCTTGTTTCAATTATCTAAGATATTTATCTTGAAAAGAATGTTTGGAAGACATGACCAGGTAAAGCCATATAGGTTAGAAGACAAAAAGCTCTGAAGTGTTCATAACAGTGATAATTCTTATTCACAGTACCTCCCCAGAACATTTATAAAAATATTGAATTACTAAGAATTAATATATATTTAGAAATAAGTCATCATCACTTTTGCTATTTGTTTTAATGAAATGATTTTCAGTTATCGGGAAGATGAATTCATATGATATATCTCATTGCTTGTTAACCTTCACTGGAATAATCAATATTAAAAAACTAAAGAAAATTGTTTTCTTTTATATCATTTCTGAAATAATGGAATAAACTTCTTACAAATAAAACATGAGTTTGAAAATATAGTTTCTAATGTTTTTAATGCTAATCGTCACTCTACATTGGATATTTAGGTTAATTACAAACTTCATTTTATTTTTATTTTGCTTTTTAGACTTTAATAATCATAACAACAACAAAGAAATAGATCTATACTGAATTTTTGTAGCTCTCTGGCTCATTATAACACTTATGTCACCTACTAACTAGAGGTGAAGTTAATTTGACATTTGTGCCCTCATATGTATTCTTACAGTTTTTGTATGTACCCTATATCATTAATTCATTCAATAAATATTTCATGAGTATTTTAAAATATCCATTATTTCGTGCACTTCTGGGAACAATAGAGAACAAGAGTGAAGTCTTGTACTCATGGAATGTATGGTTCAAAACTGGTAGTAATTAGATAATCATGTTAACAAATTTATAGTTGTCAGCTGACATAAGTGCTCTGAAGAAAACACACAGAATCTACGTGAGCTCATAAGAAAGCAGCATTATCTAGACTGTGCACTGGCTTTGTGTGAGACACAGATGATGCTGTTCTCTCAATGCTAAGCTCCTCATACTCAAGTGTTACATTATATTTATCTTTGTATTTCCAATGACAAGCACTGTAACTAGGCATATATTGAGTAATCAAAACATTCAATCAACTGACTTTCTGTAACAATAAAATTTTAAATGACTTTATGTAGTTGGCACTATAAGAAGACTGCTATTATTAAAATTAATTAATAATCCAAAATAAGCTATCAAAAGAAAATATTTAGTTCATTGTTGGTAAAATATCTTTTATTTTATAAAGAGACTGTTAAAAATGAGATAACATACTCTGTCTCCAAAATGTCAAGAAAATATTTTTCTCACCTAACAAGCATAAAACATATGATTTTTGAAGCATGACCAGAAAAAAAATTGTATTTAGCATTTTTCTGCCCAAACTTAAGTAGCAAACTTCATTGCACTAACGAGAACACTAATCTCTACATATGAAGATTAGTTAGAGCTGAAATTTCTTCTGTGCTAATCTCATGTTATTCCTGTAAACAGTTATGGGATAGATTAATGAATGAGGATCACTGGTTACCATGTAAAATATGATAAATAATAGTGCTTCACCCCACTCCATTTCAGTATACAATCTTGGGTCAATGTTTTCCCGTCTGTAAAGGCTAACAAAATAGAAGATAGTCAGAGAAAGGCAACTGTATTGTTGTGGATTGATTTGTTTCTTTTATTTTGTTTGAATAGATAAGTGGTAGAAACTGATTACTATAGATTGGATAACTAGGAGTTTACTGTGATAGGCTGGCTTCCTTTACATCATTTTGCTATTACCCTCAGTCACTTATGGAAATATAGCCACAGTCAGGGAAGTTAGGAATCACTTAGCTTTAATGGAAAGGATACTCCCTTTGGGGAAAGGAGTTGAGAGGAGTGGGAGGGAGTAGGAAGGATCTAGGGGAAAAAGATTTCCTTTATGCTGTTAGATGAATGAATATCACCTGCAGGCCTCAGGCCTGGAATCCAAAGCTAATGGACTAAAAATGGGAGTAATTCGTTCAAATGTTAATAAATCCAGAAGATTGCAGACATATTCAGGGGTGCATTTGTGGTATTGCATATTGGCCTTTTGCGTCATTTAAAAATATATGTTAGTTGTTGAAAGATGTGCTATTCATAAACTTTTAAGATGTTTACAATTGTTCAATATCTCATCAACATCTTTAATAGCCATGCAAGTATATTTTCTTACAAGATATATTTCAATATTAGTCACAGTTTAATTTCTGTGGTTTCCTATTTCAAGTGCTGCTAATAGGATGTTAATCCACATTGCATAAATTGTGTTCAGTAAAATCACTGTCTATTTTTTTAAAACTTAATTGAAAAGGAAACACTCAAATAGAACAAAAAGCAATCATAAATTCAAGCAATAGTTAATTTTTATACTGATTGTTGAGCCAGTGTGGTAATTGTGATGATTGATTTTGAGTTACTTTCTTGATTTTGGGAAATATTAGTAACGTGAAATATATGACTTGTATTTATGAAAAAATTCCAAACTTCAGTTGCCATTTACATGTTTCTGTGTCTGTAAAGATAGGTTTTGTTAGATCTTTAAAATAAAAGGAATTTTTATTTAGACATGTTTATGTTAACTGTTCGATAAGATTCCATAATTAAGCTCTACAGGAGGTACTTTTTCAGAGTTTTTTGCTGTATAAATTTATGAAAAATATTTATGAAGTCCTAAAATTGCTGGTGACTCTTGGATGGTTGCATATTATCTATGGGAGCCAAATGAAATCAGCAGAAGTTTTGTCTGCTTAAAGTGCAGAGGAAGTTAAACTTCAGACTTGGATTGAATAGATGGGCCATTCAGTTTAAGTGTAAACAATAACATTAGGTTATATAAGGTTAAGAAACATACATGGAAACAGTAACAATGTTTACCTGTCTTTCTTCTTTTGATGAGATTTTCTTTCAGAAAAGGTTGAAAGAATACTTTCTAGTTCCTTTCATATTTGATACTGTCACATAGAGATAATCTTGCTGGAACAATGTTATTCTACACTGTTTTCTTGTATCCAAAGCAAATACTAGTTCCCAGTCCTTTGCATTTTTTCAAATAGGACTGTTAGAGTTCTCAATTATGAACTGTATTTATTCTGCTATAGTTAGAAGGTTTGGCAAATGTCTTCTAATGAAACTTTGTAATATACCTTATTAGGTTTCTACCTAAAAATTAAAAAAAAGTTGGAGATCTGGAAGAATAAGTCAAAGAAATGCTTTATAAACATTTTACCTTAATTTTCTAATACGGGAAATGTATCAGACTTATCACACGGATGTCCTTTTTAAAATATATAAGGATGGGGGTTGAATATCATTTTAATAAAACTAATTTCTCTTTAACAGAAATTCCCTCTTCATGTTAATTGCTCCCACTAAAATCAGCTGTGAAAAAATTAACAGTGCATGATACAATTCGTTTTCTTACTAGAATATACTGACTTTCCATATTTTACATCAATTTGTACTATTGAAATAAAATAAAATTTGCATTTATTTTACCCGTGAATACTTTAGGATTCTTGGTGGGGAATCTACCCAGACAAATTTCTCTGGGATGTCCACAGGGACATCCACCACAGGAATATCTCCTACCCTAAGAGTCTGATTTCCATGAGGAGGACCACTTCTCAAGTACTCAACTGATTGGACCAGGGTTGGAGCCCTCCTTGCCTCCCCAACTTGAGCTGAGTCAATCAAACTTTCTCTCCCAGGAACTTAGAGCTCTGAGACTGGAGTTCGCTCTTCATCTGTGACTGAGCCTATTGCTTGTTACCTTGATGCTGGTGATACAGCCTGCCTTCAGGAAAGAAGAACTGGCTTATTCCTAACATTAATGGGACCAGGAACAAGCCTATTACTTTTTTGTTTTGTTTTTTTTTTTTTCCTGGTTCTGCTTTTATTGGATTGATATAAACTTTTGACCATTTTCTTGAGTTATTACAAATTTCATTCTGACAGATTTTGCTTCATTCTTCAGTGATTTTATGGAGGGTCAGATCTTTGGATTTATCTACTCTGCCATTTTCACTAATGTCATACTATCTGCTTTTGTAGTTTAAAACTATATTATTAGTTGCACATGAATTGAGAACTGAAATATTTTCCTGTCTAATTGACATTTTTATCATTTTAGAATGTATATCCTCATCTCTAGTAGGACTTCATAAATTAAAGTCTGGTTACTCTATGATATATTCATCAGAGTTTTCTTTGGCTCATGTTTGCAGAGTATAGCCTTTTCCATCCTTTTACCACCAAACTGTCTTTATATTTAATATGTGAATTATGTATGCATCATATTATTTGTAGTATATCTTACTCAATTTACAAAAAATGCATTGGGCTTCCCTGGTGGCACAGTGGTTGAGAGTGCCTGCCGATGCAGGGGACACAGTCCGGGAAGATACCACATGCCGCAGAGCGGCTGGGCCCGTGAGCCCTGGCCGCTGAGCCTGCGCGTCCGGAGCCTGTGCTCCGCAACGGGAGAGGCCACAACAGTGAGAGGCCCGCATACCGCAAAAATAAATAAATAAATAAATGCATTGAAGAGAAATTTAAGATCTGCATGAATAGTAGGATCTATTATATAAGTGGATTGGAAGACCCAAAATTGTAACGTTATTGTGACTTTCCAAACTGATTTTTATGTTAAATGCTATTTCATTAAAAATCTGAGCATGAGAAGAGGAAGGAGTTTAACAAAATTATTTTTAAAATTTAGTGTTTTTCTTTGGTTCTTAGGAATTTTGCTATGTACGTGGCAAAATTTGTGTTTATCTGTGTTTATCCTGCTTGGGGTTCACAGAACTTGCATCTCTGGATTTATGCCCTTCATTATCTTTATTTTTGTTTTTATTTTTTTGGGCCGCATGTCTTGTGGGATCTCAGTTCCCCGACCAGGGATCAAACCGGGCCCTCGGCAGAGAAAGGGTGGAGTCCTAACCACTGAACCTCTAGGGAATTCCCTATACCCTTCATTATCTTTAGAAAATCTTGTCCTGGATGACTTCAAGTGTTTTGCTGCCAAATTCACACTCTTCTCAACTTCTAGTACTCCAATAATGCGCATGTTATGCCTTTTCACTGGTTCCCATGTATCTGTTAGAGTATTATGTTATATGTTATCATTTTTTTCACTATGATTCAGAACACATATTTTTCACCGAATTGTTTTTGAGCTCACACATCTTCTCTTCTCCTGTTAGTCTATTATTAAAACTCAATACTTGCCTTTACTAATGAAACTTTTTGTTTCTGACATTTCCATTTTATTTCATATTCTATTTTCCATTTAATATACAATCTTTGTGACTGAGCATTTTGTATGATTCCATTTTCTCTCCATTTTTAGTATATGATTTATCTTAATTTTTCCACTTTTTTAGAAGAGGTTGCCCTAGAGTTTGCAATATACTTTATGACCAACTCAGGTTGACTTTCAGGTAATACTATGCCATTCCACAAGCTAGTGCAAGTACCATATAATAACAAATTATGGCTATTCCTCCCACTCATCCTTTGTATCATCGCTATCGTTTATTTTATTTATTCGTAACTATAGAGATGTAATCATCAATACATTATTACTATTATTTTAAACAAACTGCTATCTGTTAGAATATTTAAGAACAGGAAAAATTAAAGTTTTTATTTTACCTTCATTTATTACTCTTCCTATGCTCTTCCTTTCTCGTGTATATCCATATATAAATTACTCTATGTCTCACTCTATGTCTCAGCAATGATCCTATAGATAAATTTACAGAAGTTAAAAGCTGAAATATTTGACTCTACGGTGTATATGCATTATTTGTTTATAATTTAATATTCAAAATATTGAGAAATGATTCACTTTTTCTACTACTCAGTTATGAACACAATTCTATAATGTATTTGTTTTTTAATACAACATATGCCCAACTGTGTCAGAAAAGGTTTAGGCAAGATTCTGGTTGGTTTACTTTCAGTGTCTGTGATATTAGTATGATGGATTTTTTTTTTTTTTACTCTGTTGTTAGGTTGAAATAGTCTCTGCTACTTACTGACAATCTCTGCATCTTTAAATAATTTTAATACCTCTTTAAGCCTGTTTTGTACTCCACAAAATGGTGATAATATTACCTATCTTACTTGGTTTTGTTAGTATTTACCTAGATATACTGCATACTGTATTTAGCACACTGTTTAATGTACTTACTATACTGCTTTGCAAATATTAAACACTTAATACATGACAAATTTATGAACAGTACGGTAATTACATTCATTGTTAATTGTAGACAAGTTTTAGAATCATTTTCATATCATACCTTAGAGAAAAAATTAAACATGACATCTAAATAGAGTTGATCATTCAGTTTTACTAACTTAAAATAAGGGGTACCACTCATTTTTTATAAAAAGATGGATAAAATTACTCTGAAATTGTCTGCATCTGAGAACATCAGGGGTTTTAATACCATAACTTGTGTTTTATGCCAGCTTGGATTACCATAACTAAGCAGTAACAAATATATAAATCCTTTATTATATTGTTTGCTTCTTCTTTTTATTCTCTTTACTTTTTTATACAATGCCAGATTGAATGAGCTATTTCTGTCTAATTGACAAATGTAACAGTTTATTGGGCTAAGTGCTTAGAGGATTGCATGAGAGGTTTAAACTTCAGTGTTGACACTCAAGATCCTGTTGCTGCTGTAGGCTATTCGCCTCTTTTCAATAGCAAGTTCACTCCAAGTGTCACCTGCTTTCTTGGATGTGCAAACTTTGTGGCAGAAAAGGGGTTTGGAATCCTCACAGCTGGTCAATAGGGACAACATATTTCAGTATTCTCACGTAACACTCACACATGATTTTTTGTTTTTTTCTATCCAGCTGACTTACATCTTCATTTTAACATCTTGTTACACCTGCCTCTGCCAATATTTGTCCCTTGGATGATTGGCCCCCCTCTCTATGTTTCAGCCATTCCCAAGCAGGGCACATACACAATATAATTTCAGCAATGAATTTGAACAAAATTTATATGTTACTTGTTCTTATATTGGCTTACAAGGTTTTCTTGTTTTTACTCATCTCTCTGTTGTCTTTTAACTTTCTGCCATACAATTTTTTTCTAAGCAAATATGTGTGTAATCTGTCTACAAAATACACTTTCTCACTTGTCAAATTATTACCCCTTGTTTTTTATTTATGTTATAAATATTTCCCAGATGTGATTTTCATTTTTGAACGTGTTTTTTAAATTAATGGCATTATGATTAATAAAAAAAAAACCCAAACATTTAGGAAATGCACTAAACTAGACAGCTTAGAGATCAAAGAAGTATGATTTTTAGCTGGCCCTTTCCTCATTTTTACATATGACGGAACTAGTACCTTTAGTCCTCAGGCTTCATTAACTGTCTGACGTACAATGCAAGCATCAACCGATGCAAAGTTAAATAACAGCTTCAGCCTCATCTGCTTATGAAGATTGGGATACGTCTTGGTGGCTGAAGACCCCATATTTCGTAGGTCAAGTGTAAACTATATGGCAGATCCTTAGTCTTTGGTTTCCAATAACCTCCCTCTTTAACGCTTTTGCTATATTACTCAGGTTATCACCTGATATTTCTACTTCATTTTTCTGTTCCTTAGCATGATAATTCCTCTTTAAAACTGCAACTTCCTATGAACCTCAGCACTAGTGGGAAGAAAAGTAAATCTCTCTTCCTCTTTGACAGTAGTTTAGGATTTTCTTCACTCTTGAGTGGTTTTAATTTTCCTGAGAGAGCCTCCTAGAGTTGTGGGGAAGAGCAAGTTTGGGCTGCAGGCTCAGGATGTGACATGAGAAGACAGTGGAAATAAAGGCTATAAGCTAGGAAATGTTTCAAGAAATTCCCAACCTGGAAACTGACTCAGACTGTTTGACACACAGAGGGAGGCTGGGTACAGCCAAGGCTGCAAGACCCACCCTAGTGGCACGTTTACTAAGTCTCAGCTTCCCAGTGCTTTCCACATGTGAACTTTTTCACTCCTTACAATTACAATAGATACTATTGTTCTCCCTGTTTTACAGTGAGTAAACCAAGTCACAGAGGGGTTAAGTAACTTATTTAAGGTTATGCAACTAACAAGTCATCAAGGTAGAATGTGAACCCTGGCAGTTGTCTGCTTCACAGTACATGCTGTTAACTACCTTTTAAGTCGATATATTGGGAGTAGTGGCAAAAATCAGATGCTATAGCAAGAGACAGTAGAAGGAGAAAACTGTGTGTGGCACAGCAGTGCTCAGACTGAAAAGTTACTTTAGATGATAATTCTGATGGTTAAGACACAGAGGGCTGCATCACAAACCTTTGAAAAGGCGGGCGGGCTGACAATACAATTTATCATCCAAATTTAGGCACTTTTAAGGATAAAAAGAGGGCTATTAATAATTATGCTGAGATTGCAGGCTTAATTCAGGACCATCCTAGGCAATCTGAACATATAATCACTAAATGTATAATGTATAAATGTCTTCCACAATATTTCAGGTGGTCAGAATAGGGCCAACGTAGAAAATTGCTATGTTGATCTAGCCAGTGGTAATGAGCCAAGAAATCACTGTTTTGTACCAATTTTTATGTAAACATTTTGTGCCATAGGTGGGTTACCTACTACATCTATTACAGGTTCTCAGACAATAATATTACACTTTCCAGAATATCTCTTCCAAAATTTCACTTTAACGCTGCTCCCTTGATTTCTATGTCAGGATATGACAAGAAATAACCATATGAAATTTCTTATTGAGCCTGTTTAAAGATGAGTTTGTGACAAGTGTATATTATATCACCCAGTATCCTTTCTAAAAATGTCACACCTGAAATATTACATTTAGAAATCGATATTAGAAAAATTATTTCCTCTAAAATGTAGATAGGTTTACTTTTCTCATGAATATTATTTAACTCTTTGTTTTAATTTGTCCTGTAAAATATGCTGACCCTTCTAATCTTCATAGTTGTATTCTCATGTACTTGGTCTTCACTTTCTGTGTATACTTATATTTCTTTTTGTCTGGATTTTCTACTTCTATTTTATATTTTTTAAATATAAGTGCTTTTTTGCTCACAGCTTTAGCTCTTTCCTGAAGTGAGATTAAATAAAGTATCATAAGTGCCTTTTCAGTTGTAGCAAACCAGTAGAATCTGGATACACCTTTCATAATTATCATTCTGGAGACAACTGTTGATAATGTTCTTATTTTTTTATTTCTTTTCAGGGAATTATCTGAAATAATACCCACTGATTATATCATTAGTGTTTCTGTATGGCTAATTTACCTATACTCTGTCCTCTAAATCAAAGTAAGGGCAGCCTTGCTCAGAAATGCTTCAGTTCTTGCCACTAGCTCCCCTAAGTGGGGAAGGGTGGCATAACACTGATCAGAAAATCAGATGTCAAATCATCTGTAACACAAAAGTCAGCAAGAGTCATCCCTACCCAAGAGATCTCTTTTTATACCTCTGTATAAATGTTAGTAACCTCCACTATAGATGCAATCTATATGAAAACATGCTGGACACAGGAGAGAATAAGTCTTAGTGTATTTAATGTAAAGATTCATAGTTTGTGTCAGAAAAGGAATTTTGTGAAGGTTGAAATTTGGAAGAGCATAGACCTGTGTCTGAGGGAATGCATTATATATTAAACAGAAGTGAACAAAGAATTGTCAACTGCACCTCATTCCAGAACACCCACAACTTGAGAAGAGCCTGCTCCAGTGTGTCCCTGCCCAACATGCTGAATGATTTCAGACACAGAAATTTAGTTGTTGAAGGTCACCAACATTTATACCATGCTAAGACATGAATATAAAGAGCATGACTTCAAACATAATTACACAGAAAAGGATTGGAGGGCAGAGAAGAGATTAAGCCACTCCTCAAACACTGACGAAAACTTTGCGTGTGTGTGTGTAGAGGGGGGAGCTTAATTGATCTATTATTTGAAGGAACATAGATATAAAAAGACAAGCATGGATCTCATAAATAATTTTGCAACCACTGGAAAAAGAAAAGTGGCCCTGAAGATCCAGAGAAAAAGCACAAATTAAAAAAAAATGCTGGGCTTCCGTGGTGGCGCAGTGGTTGAGAGTCCGCCTGCCGATGCAGGGGAGGCAGGTTCTGTGCCCCGGTCCAGGACGATCCCACATGCCGCGGAGCGGCTGGGCCCGTGAGCCATGGCCGCTGAGCCTGCGCGTTCAGAGCCTGTGCTCCGCAACGGGAGAGGTCACAACAGTGAGAGGCCCGCGTACCAAAAAAAAAATGCTTTCTGTGGCAAACATAAAAATATTACCATACCAATATTTTCTTTAAAGATCCTGAGGATCAGGATAAGTGAATAAACTTAAAGAGAAGTAAAATGAGAAATATCGGGTCCAAAACAAGTAGATTTAAAATATAGATAAAAGGAATGTAGGTGGTAGTTTATTCAGAATAAATGGAGAAGTAACAACAATCAAGGACATAATAGAATATTATTATCTTCTAACATGCTTTAAAGATATTTTTATCAAGATATTTAAACTAATTGAAACTTACAGTAATGATCATACTCATCTTAATTGAAAAGCCAATTCTCATTGCAAAATGAACTATTCCTATCAGATTTATGGTAAGAAAATATTTGTCTTCAATTTCAATAAACATGCTGATATGTGTCCCTGAGACACTCATCTTTTTCTTTTTTAATTCTAACTCTAATATTAGATAGATTAGGTGAAGACGGATAGATAGTAAGATAGGTAGTAAGATAGGTAGGCACATGCATAGCAAATAAACAGTGTACTGACTCCTGTTAAGTAAAAGTTAGAAATATAAGAACATTTGTGTCATTGGATATATGTCTTCATATAGTTCAGTAGACTCCACTCCAGTTCTTTCTTAGTACATGTAGACTTAACCAGATATATTAGAGCTCACAAACAAGTCCAGTTTGATACAATTCAAACTATATATGATGTGGGAGCATTGAGGAAATTTTCTAATAAATCAATTTGTAGAGTACTTCATTTTGAAATTTTTAGTTTCTTTCTTAGTAAGTACCAACCTTTAAGATTATTCCCTAAAAAGGTGTAAACGCTTGACATAACAACACTTTTAGGTACCCTTCTCAACACAGTAACCAAGAGCTACGTGTATTACATATTGTTCTAAAAATATTATAGTAAATAATAACAGTAAAAATAGTTATTGAACTCTTATGGTGTCAGTCAATCTTCTAAGTATTTTATATGAACTTATTACTTTAATTCTTATAGCTATCTTATGAATTAAATACTTATTATCACTCTGTATATGAGAAACCTGAGGTACAGGAGTTAAATAAATACCTTGCCTAAGGTCACATAGCTGGCAACAAAGCTAGGATCCAAACACAGGGATTCTGTCTCATATGCCTGTGCATATTGCTAGTAATAAACAAACAAACAAACAAACAAAAACAACAAAACAAAAACCACACTTCAGACAGTAATTACCAAATTCAAGCAATTTCTGGGGCAAATAGAATAATCTGTGAATAATATGGGCATACCATATTTAAGAAAAAATTATACATTTTGACATAACTAGTTTGTTACATCTCCTCCTTAACACATGAAAAAGGAAATATATATATTGGTTTGCCATGTTAAGGCAATTTTTCTTGTTAACATGAGCACGATTATTCTGTTTTGTCAATGCCAAGAGTGTTTTTGCTTTTTGAGACATTTTTATCTAGGAAAGAGGAATTCTTCAAGGGAGCTCTGATTTCCTATTTTACAGTAGTTATTGTTTCCTCAGACATCCTGTGCTCCCTCACAGTCAACATCTGAGTATAGTGCAGTGTTTTTCTCTTTTTAGTTATACATTTAATCTTTGGTCTCTTGAAATAACTCATATGCCTATTAAAAAATGGTAAGAGAGACTTTTAAAATGATCCTATGCACTTTAATAACATTACTCTAAACCTTTCCAAGACCTTATGATGTTCAACTTTTTAATTGAAACTGCATGAGAATTTAAAAGGGGATTTAAAGATATTAAAATTGTTGCCACATTTTAATTTTGTTTATTTTCTATTTTCTCATGTTAATTTTACAATCCAGTGTAAAACAATTTTTTGTTGTTGATTACTAGTAACTGAAAATTTTATCAAATCATACTGAATCACAGAAATGTTCTAGCCAAGCTGAAATCACTTGTGATTATTTGGACTAATCTATGTGTTCACTGATGTATGTAAAACATTTGTAAGGAAATAATAAATGCTGTGAGTTTGTGATTATTACTGTGTCAAGGGGCAGTGCATAAATTAGTAAAATTCTGCCCTGAAGAAAAATAATCTAGCTAGAAAAATACATAGTTAAATGTAAAATGATAACCACAGTCTCATTAACAACACAGTTTCTTAGAAAACGTTTTACCAAGAAAAAGTCATTTAAAGTTTAAAAATTATTTTGCATTAATGAAATTCGGAAAGATAAATTAATAAAATGGATCTTGGATTTTATTAACTAAACAACAGTACTATACAATTAATTGTTCTCATTGAGAATACTTTTGCAGGCATGTATTTTTGGCACTTCCTGGTAAATTTCAAAGAGAAGTATGGAGAAAACATTTTAGGTTAGTAAATTCCATGATTATCTGTTTTTTTCAAACATTGCCTTCTATTCTTGATGAACCTGTGACTAATGGTGTTCTCTTCCATGTAGGAAGAGAATGGCAGAGCACAAATGATGTAATTTAACAGCACTTATATACTAAATAAACATTTAAAAAGTGTAACAGATTACTGAAATAAAGAGGGCCATTTTCATACCTGCAATGTCCCCACCTTTAATAGAACTTCATTTTTCTTCCAGTTGTGGACTTGAAATCATAAGTATTTTTAATGAAAATAACTTTACAATCCTGTTTCATTTGTTTTAAGTCAGTTTGTGAAATACTTTTATTGTTTCATCTAAAAACAGCAGGTTCATGATATACTATCATCACAGGACAGGAGAAATTTTTCTTTGCTCGTCCAAGTTGTATTGTACTGTGCTCCATTATCATGGTAAATAATTCCAGTATTTGAAATTTAGACTTTGCTTTAAGAAGGACAGTTATTTCAAGTTATCAGTACAGCCACAGTTTAAATAGTAGGAAATATAAAAAATTAATTAAATGCCATTATCCTAATATAAAGCTTAGGTTTTTGTATTTTGTTTTTTTTTTGCGATACGCGGGCCTCTCACTGTTGTGGCCTCTCCCATTGCGGAGCTCAGGCTCCGGATGCACAGGCTCGGGACGCACAGGCTCAGCGGCCATGGCTCACAGGCCTAGCCGCTCCGCAGCATGTGGGATCCTCCCGGACCGGGGCACGAACCCGTGTCCCCTGCATTGGCAGGCGGACTCTCAACCACTGCGCCACCAGGGAAGCCCTAAATTTATAATTTAAGTACAATTTTGATTGTAGTACTAAACCAAGGGCAACTTATATTTAAAATTATGCAATTCAAAAATGTAGGAAGAAGGTAATTGATGTGAGCCAATGTAATAATAGTCAAAGGGAGCTGTATCTGGTATATTTGTGGAAAACAGTCTATCTTTCAAATACTCAAAAGTAAAGTATGTGTACTGCACAATTTATGGCAAGTCCTTATATTTTTGGTTGCTCCAATCATCATTCTTTGTGTGAAAGTTTGATTAAAGACAAGTAATTGATAGATGGAAGTTTATTATGCCACCCCAGCTAACTTATAGTTATCTTTTAAAAAGTGTGGTTATTTCTGGTATGGACCAAATGGTATATAGTGCTCAGTAAAACTATAAACCACAGAAATAACACAAAAGACAAGCAAAGGAGGACTCTGAAAGGTGATAAGGCAGGGCACTCCAGGACTGGAAGAACAATGGTGCCAGAATGTCTTCACATTCCTTGCACAACAGAGAAAGAAACCCTGACTTGGCATTTACTGTCCCCCAACCTCCTACCTAGAACAGAAAGCAGCACAGGTAGGATCATTGCTCCTATGATTCAACCAGGAGTCCCTCTGACAACACTAGGAGAATCAGAATATATATATAGACACACACTGGAGCTACCGTAATCAAGACAGTGTGCTCTTGGTGGAAAGATGAACTCATACATCAGTGGAACAGGATGGAGAACTCTAAAATAGACCCACACAAATATATCCAACTAAATTTTGGCACACAGGTACTAAAACAATTCGGTGGAAGAAGGTAAATCTTTTCAACAAATGGTGTTGGAGCAACTGAACGTCTGTAGGCAAAAATATGTACCTCAATGTAAATCTCAGACCTCATACAAAAATTACATATTTTTTACACCTGGACTTAGATGTAAAATGTTAAACTATAAGTTTTTTATGAGAATAATAAGAGAGGACTTCCCTGGTGATGCAGTGGTTAAGAATCCACCTACCAATGCAGGGGACATGGGTTCGATCCCTGGTCTGGGAAGATCCCACATGCTGCAGAGCAACTAAGCCCGTGCGCCACAACTACTGATAATGCGGCCACAAGTACTGAAGCCCACGTACTCTGGGGCCCACAGGCTGCAACTACTGAGCCCGCATGCTGCAACCACTGAAGCCTGTGAGCCTAGAGCCTGTGCTCCGCAACAAGAGAAGCCACCGCAATGAGAAGCCCGTGCACCGCGACAAAGCGTAGCCCCTGCTCACCCCAACTAGAGAAAGCCTCCACACAGCAACAGACCCAACACAGCCAAAAAAAAAAAAAAAAAAAAAGAATAATTGGAGAATATATTTGAGATATAGGGATAGGCAAATAAGTCTTACATACTCCTGTATTATTCAGAATATTATTCAACCTTGAGAAAGAAGGAAACCCTGCCATTTGTGACAATATGGGTGAAACTTGAAGATATCATGTTAAGTGCAATAAGTCAAAGATAGATAAATACTGAATGATATCATTTATATTTAGAATCTTAAAAAAAGTCAAACTCAAGAAACAGAGAGTAGAGAAGTGGTTGCCAGAAGCTGGGGGAAGGTGGGGTGAATAGAAAGGCATGCATTTCTTGACCACTTATAGGCTTCAGAGTTAGTGACTGAAATAAAAATGTCTCTAGATATTTCAAGAAGAAAGGACTTAATACAAGAAATTAGGTCATGAAAAATTCTAGGGGAGGGTGAGAGGAGCAGAAGTTGAAGAAACTGTTGGAATATTGGTTTTGACATCAATTACCATTGCCACAAGCCAGCGGCCAGGATGTTGCTGCTGCTGGTGGTGCGTTGGACACGACCACGACTTCCTCCCATCATGAAGGTAGTGATTAGGCATTGGAGTCTGGAGTCGAGCCACCGAATACTTTCAGTCTGTCAGAATCTGTCACCAATCAACACAGCAGGAATATGGCCACTGTCTCACTTCTGCCTTCTAAATCTATTATGGATTTATGTCCTTCTCCAAACCTTAATCTCATTTAGGACTCAAAAAGCAGTCTTCTGAGAAATACATTTTGAGCCTGATAGCACCTGCAATTCATGGGTAATATACAAGGTGTGAAGAATGCCACCTTATTTAATGTCTTGCCTTAACCTAGTCTCTCTTATACCATTATTTTGTATAGTATATATTTATATCATATTTTTTCTTTGTCCATTATAAGTTGTTACATTAGCTATCAATCTTCTCCACTAATATGCCGCATGAAAACAAAGATCTTTTTCACTTGATCATTACTTTATTATCAGAAACCAAAACAGACATATGATAGTTGCTCAGTATATATTAAATAAGTACATGATTTTTTTATTAATAACCCCAAATTCCCTTGTCACTTCACATTCAAGCATCAAGGAAGCTTGCTAATAGATTAGTAACAAGAATCTATTTTCCCCAGTATCGCTACATTCTGCCCTCCAATTTAGCTCCTTTTCTTCTTAATCAGGAAATGTTAGTAAGATTTTGCTGACTCCCAAGAAGTCTGCTATTTTGTGAACCATGAGAGTAGTTTGGTTTTCTTTCAATCCAAACTTGCCAGTGCTATAATCAGGACATGTCTGTCAAAGTTTCTGGGTTGTGTGCACCAACATTGCTAGTTCAGAGCATCTCCGCATGTTCTGTCCACATTTCAGGTTTTTATGACTTATAAGAGTAGGGCCATATTAACCTCTTAAGGGCATCTCTTTTTTTCCCAGAGCATAATTCATTATGCGCTCAGTACCAAAAAATGTTCTCACGTGTAGAAAGTAAATAAATATCGGTCAATGAATGAATGAACCAATCAATATATGGGAGAATCCTACTTCCTTGGTTAGGTGGCTAATCTTTCCAAGAAGCGTACTCCTCTGTTGAAAACCTTAAAGACGTTTGTCTACAGAAAAGTAAAATAAAAGTTTTAAATTTTTAAAGATTTTCCTTTCTGCTCATTACCTATGTGATATTTATAAGGGATTATTTATGGTGAGTGATTGCTTGCTTGACTTACTTAAAAATGAAACAAAACAGAAAATGAAATGAATTGTATAGGGTATTTACAATGAAATACAAATTAATTTTAAATATTATTTTGTAGACTAATATTCTTTAATAAAATTAATGATTAAAATCTATGTTTTAGGCTATATTTAATTATTATGAAATCACTGTTCACCCAAGCCCAATGTATAATGTGAAGTAAAATGGAAAAAAGTTTGCTTTACTCACTTTATCTCAGTTAAAAACCTAGAAGTCAGGGGTGGCAGATGGCAGTGCAAGGCGTTTGTGAGGTTTGGTTGCCACTGAGACTGGCTGGGCAATGTCAAAGGCAGAGAGAACCACACTTGCCAGATTTCAGCTTAGCATTGCCTCACATATCAATTGTCTTTCTTTTTTCCTGGAATAAAAGACACAATGTGGTCTTTTAATAATAACCTGAAAAAGTAAATTAAAGTTATATATAATTCTTCTAATGCTTCTTGACTTAGTTACAACTTACCTATCATTGTTGAGACTTGAGAAGAAAATCATTCTTGCTAGTCCAGATGATGTTTTATGTTTTTATCTTCCAAAATAAAATAATAAGCTACCTTCTTATAATTACATTCAAAATGGCTTATTCTGTGGGTTAAGAGATTTCCACTGTAAAATTGGTGGCCTCACAGTACAAACAGATAAATTAGAGTGTAGTAAAGTGCCAGCCTCAGACATATATTCAGAGTTTGTGATTATTTTAATGGAAGGAGTTTCTTTGTGCTACTTGTAAAGCCCAAAAGTTTAGCTTATTTTCAGCCATTTTTTCACTGCCATAGAAACAAAATCAAGATAACCAGAGTTAAGGATCTCTCATTTATTCTATCTAAGATATTGAATTATAACAACCATAAGCTTTTTCAAAAATATACAATAAAAATCTTAGCTAACTTTCAGAACATAGAACTTTTGATTATACTTCTATAGTCTAAAACTGTGTTTTCATTGCATATATGTAATGTATATGCCAAATAAATATTACCTTTTGAAATTAGTTATCATTGTCTTTTTAACTAATTAAAACAAAGATATGAGATCAAATTGTTTTCCTTACATTTTAGAATTTATCCATAAAAAGACTCAATTCCATCAAATTTTATTACTCTCAGTGAGATTTGTAGAAATTATATTATTGGTGATTGTCCTCTTACACTCTTACTAGCAGAAGAGAGTCACCAAATGACATCTTATAAATGTATTTATTTTACTTATTTTGACTGCAGTTGGGTCATCATTGCTGCACGTGGGCTTTCTCTAGTTGCGGCGAGCGGGGGCTACTCTTCGTTGCGGTGTGCGGTCTTCTCATTGAGGTGGCTTCTCTTGTTGCAGAGCACAGGCTCTAGGCGCGTGGGCTTCAGTAGTTGTGGCATGTGGGCTCAGTAGTTGTGGCTCACGGGCTCTAGAGCGCAGGCTCAGTAGTTGTGGCGCATGGGCTTAGTTGCTCCATGTCATGTGGGATCTTCCCGGACCAGGGCTCGAACCTGTGCCCCCCTCATTGGCAGGCGATTCTTAACTACTTAGCCCCCAGGGAAGCCCCCAAATGACATTTTAAATGTCTCCCATTTTATTATAGATGAATTTTTCTTTAAGTTTTATTTGAAATGTCACTGAAAAGTGTAACAAGTGAAAGTGAAAGAGAAACAGCTATTTCTAACAACACTAAAATAACATCCAACTGTGGAGTCAGGGGGGTCACAGTTCAAGAAGACACAAAGAATTATTTTATATAATCAAAATTTCCGGCATCATTTTTTTAAAATTTCCTTTTCATATAGAATATCTTATTATCAAGTCCTTATAAAAATAATTCTAATAGAGTAGGAAAATCATCCCCACTCATGACTTTATACTTTCTACAAATGATTTCTTGTGTAGCATGCAGAAATAGAATTCCACATGTGTTGCAACCACAAATTACAAATGTGGAAATATAGTAGTTCCTACAGTTTAACTGCAGTGAACCTGACATCTGGCAGCTACACTGCTGTGAGTCTCCACTTGAGGGCAATTTTCTGATCATTTTAACTTAGTGTAACTTTTTCCCTGCGCAGTAACTTGTTGTGTCCATAGTATAAATTACTCTGCGGTAGAAAAGAAAAGCCAAGCATGAACTGATGGCAAGGTGAGGGAGCTCACAAATAAAGCCATTCTTCCTTATTCTTTCCATCTCTCCAGAGAAGCATATGTTATGTATAGTATATCACTGATAAATGGCAGGGGGTGAGAAGGATTGCAGAGTTTTTCTCATTTATTATAGGTTATAATTTTTTCTAGAATTTACTACTCTCTTTGATTTATCCTATATTTTTATAGTTTAATTATCATAAGTTGTTTTAAATAATTCCAGAAAGCTATAAATTAGTAAACCAACATTCAAAGTTTCAAGTTGCAAAAGGTACTGCCTGAGTTAGTTTTACCAAGACGAAATAACCTCGGAATATGCTGTATTTTATAGCTCTTTTTGAAAATGCACAATGGCTATTAACATAACAAAAGCTATGAGAATATATAAGTTAAATTTTCACTTAAGTTTTGTTCACCAGAATTTTTTAAATTCAATGACCCTTTTGACATAGATTAGTTCCTCATAGAAGAAGTTGGAAAACACTGGAATGAATGATTTGGTTAATTGATAATCAAACAAATGTATACCTATAGAAATAAATTTTAACATGATCTGTTCAATTCCTATTGAAATTTGATACAAGTTTAATAAGGGTAGTAAATAATATCAAGTGACTTCAGGCCATCTGCTTTACATGACATAGCTATGGGAAATGTTGGAAGGCAGGCTGGTATTTTTACTTCCCATGAATGTTCTCTACAGGTATGGTCATTATAGTCCATATTAAACCAGATGGAGTTATAAGATAAATAATACTAGCTAATTTTTTAATATTTTGATTACAGTACTCTAATGTGGGTGTAGATTTAAAAAAATAATCGTCAATATTATGGAGCTGTGTGATGTGTTATTCTCAAGATCCAGAGGCAAAAATCTTGACTTTCTCAGTATTGGGATGCACACATGCAATTTTAAATCACAAGAACGTCTTTCAGTAAATTGTGTGTTCCATCTGTCACAGTCTCCACATTTTACCATTGACAACATTTGTGATGTGATCTAAGAAATTGTTCCCAGCAGGTCCCATCATATTGAAAAATAGTCTCTTTTATATGAGCAGGTTGTTAAATCAGCAACACTCCCAATTTCAGAATAGAAATGAAAATCAACATTAAACTTAACACATGAATGAAACTGATGCTTTCCTATAGAGAAATACATGAGTGAATTTAGAAATGTAGTTAAAGCAATACAAATCATTTAAAGAAAAATAATAAAATAAGGAGCCGTTCTTCAGATTATCTATTAAAACCTGATTCTACTGTAGAAAGTAAAAATGCAACTTCCTCCTACGCATCTTACTAATTTTGATAATTAAATCAATACATTTTTTGATTGGTTCAAGCCCACCCCAATCTCTAAGGTAAATATAAGAAATGTTGCAACTGGTGTTTTGTTTTGGTTATCTCTTGCTTCACGACAAGCTACCCCAAAATGTGGTGGTTGAAAATAATAATTTTGTTTTAACTGTATTTTTGTAGGTGAGTAATTCAGGTTTCACCAGGTCTATTCTACTGTGGTGGAACCTATAGGGGTCACTCAGTAGATTTTGGCTAACAGCTGAGTGGTGTAAAAGGTCTAAGATAGCATCACTCATATGCCTGATGCCATGGTGCGCAGTCTGGAAGGCCGTGCTCAGCTAGACCTGTTTCCATCTCCTTGTCGTATCACTGCCTCTCTAAATGGTCTATCCAGCAGGATAGTCTCACTTCTTAGATGGACTCCAAAGTGAAAAAAGAAGAGGTTTCTAGTCCTCTAAAGGGCTAGGTCTGGAACAGATTTATTCAAAGTAGTCTCTGAACAAGCCCAGATACACAGGGAGGGAAATTATACCTTAATTTTTGATGGAGGAAGTATCAAAGAATTCTTGGACTTTTAAAATCTACCACAGTCTACTATCCAGTAACAAAATATTTGCATTTCTCCCATACGCAAAATATACTCAGCCATTCCAAAGACCTTGAAGATTCATCTCATTAGGGGGTTGATGCAAATTCCAAGATATTTTCTTCTAAATCAGGTTCAGATGAAGATCAATTGTCTTGGTTGGGGCTCCTCAAGTACAATTTCTCTCTTTCAGAAAATGGAAGAAAGGTAGCATTCATTGGTCCATATCAATTCTGAAATCAAGCAGAGCACATGATAACAGTTCCTTGATTAGGGCCTTGTTCTATTTTGTAAAGTGGTTCTTCAATACTTTTAGTTCACCTTCTGTGATCTTGGCTGCAATCTTTGAACCACCTTTTGCATAAGGATGGTCCGTGTTTTTGGATGGTCTGAGTACTTTCTTAGTCTATTTCCTGCCTATGGAAGGGTTCAGGGTTATTCTGAGTGATCTTTCAAACCAAACTAATAATACTTCTGCAAGGAAAATTCTCCTAAGAATCTGGGTTTCCTATGGATGGTATTGAGAGCTATTACATTAGACAAAAGCTATATACACAAATCTCTTCAGACAGGCCCAGTTTGCTTGGATCTGAGTTACATACTGTGGGACAATAACCTTAAGATTCTTCAAAATCCTAATGGGCATTTTCTTATTTTTTTCTCAGGTGTCCATAAGGTGTCTTGGACCCATACCCTTGGAATATTTATCTTTATGCTATACTATACTGCAGTGTCCTGGATTTTATCTTCTTCTTGAATTTTTCTTTCTTTGCAAGTCTTTTGCCACCTAGAAGGATTGGGACTTAGGTACAGTTTTATTTTAAACAATCTGAAAATTCTGGCTCCCTTTTATTTTATCTAGATTTTGCTCAACAACAGAGTATTCCTTCCTTAGCACAGGTCCTGTTTCTCATATTTTATCACGGGAAGTTAGAAGAAGCCAGTTGGCACTTTGTACATACTATGTGGGAATTTCTACAGCCAATCCATGAGTTAAGTACATTTTCTATCCTTCATGTTACTGAAAATCATAGTGTTTACTAATTGTCTGCTACTACATAGCAAATGTCTATTATACTTTCCAGCTTCCAATAACAATTTTTCTCTTTGTCTCCTCAAGGTTCTTATTGCCTTTATAAAGCTTCCTATAGGTCCTTGCACCTCTTTCCCATCATCCCATCCCAAAGTCACTGTCATATGCTTTAGGTTTTTGTTCCAGTAACAAATCACGCATTACCTGGTCCCAAAATCATACCACATGCTCACTGACTCAACAGTGAATCCACTTGGCTTTGACATATTCCCAGTAACAGCTTTCCTTCTGCTCTGACAAATGCAGTTCCTAGTTAGGTAGAGTTCTTTACAAAATAAAGCCACATGAGCTGGTCTAGGGATATCATTATGATTATAACACATAATAATCTGTGAAAGATAAGAATGGGTATCATACCACAGATTATAGATGAGACTGCTTATCTTTGGTATTTCTTTGTTTTAAATATGTTTTCTTTCTTTCTCCTTCTAATCCTTAAGTCATAGGAAGGAAGAATAAGATGTTGGTACTATTTGTTTCTAGTACATGATATAACACATTTCACTAATTTCTTCTCTGTCTCTACTACATTCACTATAAAAAATGACTAGGGTCCAATAATTGTATATAATGACTAAACAAGGAATTTTATTTAGATACGTTGAGGGATGCTGTTATGGAGTGAATATTTGTATCTCCCCATAATTTGTATGTTGAAGTCCTAACCTCCAATGTAACTGTATTTGGATATGGGAATTTTGGGAGACAATTAAGGTTAGATGAGATCATAAAAGTGGGGTCCTTATGTTAGGATTAGTGCCCTTATAAAAAGACCTGCCAGAGACTTCACCCTCTCTCTCTCTCTTCCTGTGCACATTATAAGGAAGGTCATGTGAGAAGGTTGGCACCCTGACCTCAGACTTCTCTGACTTCTCCAGAACTGTGAGAAATAAATGGTTTTTGTTTAAGCCACCCAGCCTATGTCATTTTTCAATGGCAGCCTGAACTGACTAGTATAAGAAAGTTTGGTTTATCGCATGGGTATTTGCAAATTAAGTTGTATTGTGCAGTAAATCTAAGGAATATCTTTGTGACTTGCTTTCAATTATTTTTCACTGATCCTAATTTATGGGAATCCTATTTATGTTATTCCTATGATTATCATATAATAGTGCCATGGCCCTCAAATGGCAAAGATCTTGAATATGTACTTTATCCCTCAACTCCAGAAGAAATTTTGGTTTGGTAAATAAGGAAGAATAATTCTAACTACAGGGACCAAATGTATAGAACATTTGGATATCATTCTCTTAGAAGGCATTACAGAATGTATAGGTTTTGGCATTTAGAAGAAGCTTGAAATGTACCAGTTTCCAGATATATGTGCAAATGATGGAGGGTCTGTAGGTTTTTTCCACCAAATAGAACAATTGCACTCTAAGGGAATAATTTTTTAGGATAACTTAAACCATGGTTTTCACTAAAAATAATTATTTTGTGAAATGTTCTGAGGTTAAGATTTATAACTTCTAGGGCTTTCCTGGTGGTGCACTGGTTAAGAATCTGCCTGCCAATGCAGGGGACACGGGTTCGAGCCCTGGTCTGGGAAGATCCCACATGACACGGAGCAACTAAGACCGTGAGGCACAACTACTGAGCCTGCGCGTCTAGAGCCTGTGCTCCGCAACAAGAGAAGCCACGACAATGATAAGCCCGCGCACCGCAATGAAGAGTGGCCCCCGCTCGCCGCAACTAGAGAAAGCCCACGCACAGAAACGAAAACCCAACACAGCCAAAAATAAATAAATTTATTAAAAAACAAACAAACAAAAAGATTTATAACTTCTATTTGATGTTTTAAGGAAATCCTTTCTTTTTTGTTAGCACTTCATTTTTGGAGAAATATATGGTACCCCTCCCTCTCCAGGAACTTAGCAATAATGAAAAAAAGAGGTAACTCTCAATGCTAAACCACAATATTGATATGTAAAATTTATATAAAACACTTTTTTAAGTTTAATTTTTTTTCTAATACAAGACAGGGCATCAATCAATTAAACAAAAAAACAAGGTATGCAAACTTGCATTGAATGTTTATTAGTTTACATAAAATTCACTAAAGGCAAGAATATTTTTATAGAAATAATTTATTACTTAGAATTATGTTTGATAAACTATAGAACCATAGAAAAGTAAGGATTTCAAAACACATATTGTTAGAGAATTCTCCAGTAAGAACAAAATATAGCACAATCATCTTCAAGAACTGCAGTCTCATATGCAAGATTATATACTTCTTGAAAATGTTGAGGCATCAATACATTTCAGTACAATTCCATTTATAGTCACAAAAATAAGAACTATACTTCACTTTTTTGTTTTGTTTTCTATTTCACTACCAATTAATCTTCTGATACAACTTGACTTCTCAGGGATGTCAAGTTAGAATAAGTCAAGCTGACCTTATAATTCCAGTTAATTGATAGCAATATTTCATATTGAAAAATAAGAAGTTGGCATTCTGGTGCATGTCCTAGTTTCTATGAGCTTGCTTAATGTACTTCTCCCATGGAATCATTTTTGTTTTGCTTTACAGAGCTAGTTTTGAAGCCACTTTAGTGGCTAAATGTCAGCGGTGCCTCTCTACAAGTTCCTTGGCACATGCACAGAAGCCAACTATTTTCCTCATAATTTTCTGATAAGTTCTTGCATTCAAAAAAAAAAAGAGCCATGATTTTATTAATTTTCTTTACATGGGGAAAAAAAATACACGTTCCAATTTTAGAACTTTCTGAGTGTATGTTGATTTCATAGAAAAAAGGACTAAAAGAGTTAAATAGATAAAAGAGGGAAAGCAACAAAAGATATTTTTCTAAGTTATTTGTCTCTTATCATTTAATAGAAAACAAAAGTGAGTTCATTGTTTTTATTACAAGAGAGTCATTTATCACCTAATTTATCACTTAATATATACTTATGTTTTTACAGCAGGTATAAATAAGGAAAACACAAAGTAACATGCACAAACTTATGTTTTTATAAATAACTACCATGATATATAAGTATTTCTACATACTGTACATACGTTGATTAACATGGTTGCATTATATTCCAGAAAGAAGGTAAAACAAATTAATTATACAATCCATTTATTTTAATGCAGGATTATTTTAATGAAGGATTTTTATGTAAAATTATAAATTTACTTCCATTATCTAACTCCAAATATCAATGATATTTTAAGAATTGTGATACACATAGTAGAAAGTTTTCTAATTGTCTTTCACCTAACTTGATAGATTAGTGATTTCAATTATCTTAAATACTGAATACTTAAACTGAATGTTTATGGCTAATTGGTCACCCTCTAGTCTGCATGTGTACTTACATTTCCAGGAATTGAGTTAATCACATTTGTGTCCAAATCAGTTATCCCAGTTATACATGTTTACTACATAATTGTATTTACAATTAACAAAACTGATGAAATAAGTGTAAAAGATTTATCTGTGAGAATATTGTTGAGTATTTGGAAATAGTAAGTTAAATCATCAATAGAAAATTTCTATGTAACTATTGGTAGGCAAGACATCTATAAAAGATTGATAAAAATTTGAAGTGTCCTGAGGTTTCACTGAGTGTAGCTTTAGGACACTTTTAAGTGTTTGGTATGAGATTTTGTAGCCTATGTATATAAGTGCATTTTTGTGAGAAAAAAGAAAACAAAGCAGAGGTAGGCTTTAATTAGAGTTTCACATACAAAGAATTTTATGTACCAAAAAAAAAAGTCTTGTTCCTACAACTAGGAGTTGATGAATAAACACATTATTTGTTTTTGCCTAAAACTGTTAATGTAGCAATGTCAAATTCTTAATTAACCTACTGATCACTGATCCAATCATGTCAGACAAGAGGGCTTCTAGTGTTGCCAAATTGTCCTCCAGAAAGTTTGAACAGATGTACACTCCCAGGAGCAGTACAGGAAAGTGGGTTTCCCAATCCACTGCCAACACCCAGTACTGGTATAGTTGAATGTTTGTGGACTGGATGAATGAAAGATATCTACATGCTTTATTATAAATTTTATTTATTTCTAATAAAAATTTGCATTAACATATGTGTGCATAGACAATCATAGTTTGAATTGCTTATTCATTAACTCTAGCAGTATTTTTACAATTGTTCTTATAAAATTTTTACACATGTCACCTATCTTAGACTTAAGAATTTTAAATTGCACCAAACTAGCTACATAATAACTGCAATTCTTGGAATAAAAAATAGAAATTGATGGCAATAAACAATTAAATTTTTAACACTTTCTAGGTTACTTGGGAAAAATAAATATAATAGGCAAAAAGCAACCCAAGTTTCTATGATTTCTATCAAGACTGTTCTTCCTATCTTCTCCTCTAGGAGTTTTATGGTTTCTGGTCTTACATTTATGCCTTTAATCCATTTTGAGTTTATTTTTGTATATGGTATGAGAAAATCTTTTAATTTCATTGCAGAGACTTTTCATGATTGCCTTTGTTGATTCTGACCAGCTGTACCATCAGAGCAGATTCATGAATTGTATCAAATGTCCCACTGCTGTGGAGGATTTTGATAATGTGAGAAGCTGTGCTTGGGTAAAGCAGGGGGTATACGGGATACCTGCCCCTCAGTTTTGGCTGTTCTTCAAAAAATGCTCCAAACAGTAGTCTTCATATTTAAAAAAAACTAAAAACTAACGGGATAAGGAGCATGTACATAACGAACCTGTAGTGTTGGGTGAATACATTTTGTGGCCAAATATTAAAACAGAAACTAGTTTTATCTACCAGGAAAACAAAGTGAAAAGCACCAAAAGGAATGGCCAGTTTACAAGCAGGATTTAGAGGAAATAAGGATAGACTTAACATTTCAGAGGTGGAAAATAATCAAACTGTGGCCATGAAGAGAAAGCTTTATAGAAAGATGGAATCAAGAGTGTGGTTGTAACACTCTCTTCTAAGACCTCTGAAGGTGTCTAATGGATCTTTCTGGCTCAAAAAATAGCTCCCAGAAAACTTAAAGACATTGTGCCACAGAACTTCAGGTACCAAAATTACTCATAATTAAAACTAGAGATAAAAAACTAAACTATTTCTTAAAAAAAAACTATGTGTGTGGTTCTGGGACATGAAGTTCACTTCAATGTTGCACTCTTTTCTTTTTCTTTTTTTTTTTTTGAAGATGTTGGAGTTAAGAGTTTATTAATTAATTAATTAATTTTTGCTGTGTTGGGTCTTCATTTCTGCGCAAGGGCTTTCTCTAGTTGTGGCAAGCGGGGGCCACTCTTCATCATGGTGCGTGGTCCTCTCACTATCGCGGCCTCTCTTGTTGCGGAGCACAGGCTCCAGAGGCGCAGGCTCAGTAGTTGTGGCTCACAGGCCCAGTTGCTCCGCGGCATGTGACATCCTCCCAGACCAGGGCTCGAACCCGTGTCCCCTGCATTAGCAGGCAGATTCTCAACCACTGCACCACCAGGGAAGCCCCAATGTTGCACTCTTATACTCCTGGGTTTTGCCACAAGATGACTTGGGGAGATTTTGTTTCAAGGAAGATAAGATCCATGGAGAGAAAACCCAAATTTCATCTGAACTTTTGAGCCAAGCCCAGGCATGCCCAGCTAGATTAAGTGACTCCAATCTAACTTGAAAGTAGGAGAGCAACAAATAAATGCTTGCTGCTATAAGGCAGTGAGTTTCAAGTTTGTGTAATCTAGCAATTTCTTCCTGGCATAACAGCACAAATCAAATTTATTAAATGACTGTAATACACCAAGTTTGTGTTCGATAATGTGGATATAACGATGTGTGAAAAATTCTCCTTGCCTTTGAGGAGATTGTAATCAAATAACTAGTGATATCGAAATAGTATAACATTCATTTTCACAGTAGGATTTTTGAGAAGAAGGTGACCAAAGAACTAGATTCTTTAATGCAAGTTTTTTCTTCCCTCAGACTATTTTCTGACTGTGTTTGTCTCAATGCTTGTCCCTTTCTCTAAACCTGTGATTTAGCAACCCCACTCTGAATAACATGGTTTTAGGAATGTTAAGAGTTTACGTCTGGTTACAGTTGAATCTTGATGAACGAGTAGACATACTTATGAAAATGATTTTTGTATAGCAAAATTCTCATGTGTTATGAGCAAATGTATAATTTGCCGCTGGTGTGAGGATTATCTTTTTTCTAAATCCTTGACTGAGCAGGACCTCAGTGTTCTTTGGGGGTACATAAACATGTTTCTGTAAATATGAATACGTAAATAAAAATGAAGAGTAACTAAATTTATGTATGCTCAAAATTTAAACGCTGTTTATTTGCTTATTTGTTCAGTGCCCTTTGTATGGGGTTTTAGGTTCTCAAAATGGTTTTTAATAGTATAAATCCTAAAAGAAAAGAGAAGAATCAACTAAGGTAATATATTTCTTATTGCAATGATTGAAAAAACCTTAATAGACTTTGAAATAAGTAGCTCTTGTATAATAAGTGCATTAAGAATATAGATATGTATATATTTGTGTTTTGTTACATTTTTGTCACCTTCATTAATATATATATTACATAAATATCATATCATATATTACTATATATATCTTTATCACTCCTTCAATAAATGATTTTCATATAGTGACTAAAACATAAAATCCAAATGTTATTTCATTTCAAGGGTTTTATTTTTCTTTTAAAACTTATTTTCTTTAATTTTTTGTTCAACCTTCATTGGCAATGGCTATCTATTTGAATAAATAGATGAAAATATTTCCTGAAAATTATTTTGGTGAGTTATGATGGAGCATATAATAGGATATTCTTCCATTTTTTTAAATAGGATAAGAAAAAATCATAATTTATACTTTATTTTAGACTTTAACAATTGTGTTAGAAAATGCATCATGTTTAATGTACTAAATCATATGGATAGCTATAGAACATTAAGTGAAAATGAAGGTATTTAACAATTATTTCAACCCTCTAATCTCCAAATTTTTAATACTTTTTTTAAAGACAGGATAATCAAGATACTAATATATCAGTGTCACTTGCACAATTAATTCAGTCTTAAGTTTCTAATATATTACTCATCTTCATTATTTGTCATATATGGTACAGATTTACTAACTTTCTTTTGTTACTAATTTTGCACTATATTCTTAGTCATTTACAGTTAAATATTTATAATACTTTCACATAGTTAATAATACATTATAAATTATTAAATAAAAGCCATTTTTAATACCCCTAAATTTCAATAAATTAATTAACAATTATAGATTATACAATTATAGATAGAATTTTCCAAAGAAGAGAATGACAGTTTAAAAGTAAGATTATCTTGGGGTAGTGGAGGAATCTATGGAAAATAAGATTTCTCATGACATTTCTCATGACTTTAAAAATTACTATAATTAATGTCCCACTCTCTTGAGTGGACAGTTTATTTGCTATCTGGATTCAGGTTGACTGACGTCTTTACTGATTAATTTTATTTTGTCAAAATACGTATGTCCTTAAGCTGTAAAAGCTTTGTATCAGTTAGTCTGAATTACTATCTGAAAACACCTGCAGGGTAGAATTTTTAAAACAAAATCAATATTAAATTGCCTGCTGTTGATAAATAATACTTTGCTGACCTCCACCACTCTGAATGCCTTTTTTTTTTCCTGCTTGGCAAATAAGGCACAGGGGCTAAGGATACTCACTGTCAAATACTCCTTGGCTGCCAGAGGTCCACAGAAAAATGAAGGTAGTCAAAGAGATGCTACCAGCTTATGTGCCAGACTAGCAAGATTCCAGATTTAGGTTATGTTTATGTGACATTTATCTAATAAGGAAGGCCAAGCAGAATGATAAATGCTTTTCACTGTGTCTGTGCAGAAATGGGTTTATAAACAAGCACCTGCCATAAATCACAAAAACAGCTTTGTCAAAAGTAACTAGAGACTAGATGCATCTTTATAATTACTCGAGACATCTTGTGTCCTGCTTTCACATCTTCTACTGTTCTCTTAGATCAACTATTTAACCCTGCTTTAAACCCAACTTGTTTTCATTCTATTTACTACATGTGTTATGGCCAGAACACTTTTAGGGTACCTCCTTGATTATTCTATTAGAATCTATAAATATGTCTGGGTATAATGCTTATATGCCAATAATAAAATATCACAGATGAACCTACCATCTTCTGCCAATTTTCCAGCTCTTTCTTCCTCACTAGACAGCAGTCTTTCCTTTAACATAACATGTTATCTTTTCACATGTGTATAGTAAGTTAGTCATTTCCAGATTTGAAAAGAGAAGTGTTCAAAGAAATCAATACCTTATTCAGGATAGTGACCAAAAGGTTTTATTTGGAAGTTTTAATCATGTTAAGCAACATGTAGAAGAATAGAATAAATAAACACTTAATAATAGAAATGACACCAAAAGGGTCAAAAACATTTTTTGGAAAAGTGTGATACATTGAAAAGTAGTATATCTAGTCCTAGCAATTTTTCACTGTACAGTATTATCAACCATCAAGAAATGGTCTGAGTGCAAGAAAATACTCAATTCATAATAGACATTCACAGCACAAAGAATAAAAGATTAGAGAGGACGACAGCTTGAACAGATAAGAGCAGATTGAATTTGACTTCCTTTAAAAATTGACTTATCTTTCCTCCTGTGGCTACAATACTTAATTGATGCACAATTGTTCTAATAGTGTTTCTTCATATTGGTTTACAAAAGAGCTTTGCAGTAATCACAGAACAGAAAGTGCAGAGCTACACAATAAATGTCTTAGCACTTGGGTCAGCCCATTTAATTTCTCTTTCAAATTCAATTGTTCACCTGCCGTGCTTATTAAATACAACTATACTGTCTGTATTTGAATGCACTGGCTGTGTCGTTTTGGCACTGTCTACCTACTGCCTTTGCCATTTCTAATGAGAGCTGCCTCTGTCAGAGCAAATCCCCAGAATTTAAATTAGGTATACTTTTCCACATGCATTTTTTAGTTATTCAAATTACCTTATAACTAATTTATAATCATGACATTGCTACTGACTAATCAACTTATTATTTTTATAGTAGCTTGAGGAACAACATGCACTGCCAAAGGGAACATTTTAAATTAGTCAGGTTAGTGAGTTATGTGAGTTGCTTGGTTATTATGACTAATTAGGAATGCTTTTGGATTTCAATACATTTAATGTTAGAACACTCAGATATTTGCTGGTAGACTGATGGAAATAGTATACAAAAAAGAAATATTTTTTATTTTAGGCTGGTCAGAAACAACAAAGACAATCATTAAATTTCTCTGGAGATTAATAATAAAATTTAAATCAGATTTGGGAAATATTTATTTAACAAAAACTACTGAAACTTAGTAAGAAGAGTGAGAGGTTGTAGCATTCAAGCTAGAGACTGCACACATTTCTCCTCCCACCCCACCTGCCAACACACCTGTGCCTTGTAGAAGGACTGTTCTAGAGGTCTCAGAAGCCAAGTGATAATTACTTTCTCCCTCAGCTCCCTGAAATGGAAGAGACACTCTAGATGGATTCAGCAACCATTCAACAGGGACATATCTTTTTTTCCACAGTTAAAAAGGAAAAGAAGATTTTCAACAAATGACATGGGGATAATTGGATATCTATATGCAAAAGAATAAAACTGGGACCCTACTACACATCATGCATAAAAATTAACTCCAAATGGATCCTAGACTGAAATCTAAGAGCTAAAGCCAAAGCTATAAAACTCTTACAAGAAGAGGTGGGAGTAAATCTTTGTAACTTTGCATTAGGCAGTGATTTCTTAGATACAACACCAAAAGCACAAGTGACAAGAGAAAACAAAATAGATCAATTGGACTTCATCAAAATTTTAAAATTGCTCTGAAAATAATACAAACAAGAAGGAAAAATTTAAAACACAAAAAGTGAGAAAACACTTCCAAATCATTTGTTATGATGGAATTGTATAAAGAATACAGAAAAATTCTTACAATAATAAAAGAACAAATAATCCAACTTATAGATGGGCAAAAAGTACAAATAGACATTTCTCCAAGAAGATATACAAATGTCCAATAAGCACATTAAAAGTTGCATATCATTAGTTTTTAAGGAATGCAAGTCAAAACCATAATGAGATGCCAAGTCACATCCACTAAGATTCTTACAATAAGATAGACAATAGGGACTTCCCTCATGGTGCAGTGGTTAAGAATCCGCCTGCCAATGCAGGGGACATGGGTTTTTCTGGTCCGGCAAGTTCCCACATGCCACAGATCAACTAAGCCTGTGTGCCACAACTACTGAGCCTGCACTCTAGAGCCCATGAGCCATAACTACTGAGCCCATGTGCCACAACTACTGAAGCCCACACACCTAGAGCCCATGCTCCACAACAAAGAGAAGCCACCGCAATGAGAATCCTGTGCACTGCAACGAAGAGTAGCCCTCATTTGCCACAACTAGAGAAAGCCTGCGCGCAGCAATGAAGACCCAACACAGCCAAAAATAAGTAAATAAATAAAATTAAAAAAAAAAACAGAAAAAAACTTAAAAGACAAATATTGTCTACTGAATTGTAAAAAAAAGACAATAACCACAGTTGGTGTTATGAGATGAATGTGTCCCTCCTAAACTCATATGTTGGAGCCCTAATCCCCAGCATCTTCGACTATGACTTATTTGTAGATAGAGTTTTTAAAGAGTTAATTGAGTTAAAATGTGGCCATTCTGGGGGTCCCTAATTTGGTATAACTGTTGTTCTTATAAGAAAAAGAGGTAAGGATACAGACAACAAAGACTGAGAGACACCAGGTGCATATGTAAAGAAGGGCAACCACAAGAAGAGGCTGCAAGACGGCATCCACCAGCAAGCCAAGAAGGGAAGCCTCAGAGGAAATCAACCCTGCTGGCAATTTGATCTTGTGTTTCGGCATCAAGAACTATGAGAAAATAAATTTCCACTGTTTTAACCACCCAGTCTGTGGTATTTTTTTAATGAAAATCTTGTCAAACTATCACAGTTGGCAAGGATGTAGAGGACTCTCACATACTACTATAGTGAATGTACAATGGTGCAGGCAGTTTGGAAAACATTCTACAATATAAAAAACTCTTAAATAAACATTATTATTTGACACACAATTTCACTCCTAGACATACACTCAACATAAATGAAAACATATGTCTATGCCCAAACATATTCACCATTGTCCATAGCAGCCTTATTCATAATAGCCAAAGGTAGAAACAACCCAAGTGTTCATCAACTGATGAATAAGGAAACAAAATGTGGTGCATTCACCTCATGGAATATTATCCAGGAATGGATTAAATGAAGTCCTGTTACATTCAATAACATGGATGAACCTAAAAATGTTATACTAAGTGAAAGAAACCAGTCACAAAATACCACATGTAGTATAAATCCATCTTTATGTAATTTTTAGAATTACAGAAACAGCAATTAGATTAGTGATTGCATTGGGGTGGGAATGTTGGCTGGGAATGAAGAATGATTGCTAACAAATACAGGGGTTTTGGGGAGGTTTGGAGTGGTTGATGAATATATTCTAAAATTAAATGCTTATGATGGTTGTACAACCCTGTGAATATACTAAAAAAAAAACATTGATTGCACATTTTAAAAGAGTAACATAAAGTGATGGAAAATTACAATATTTGTCAAAGTTCTGTTTGAAGCTTCAAAAAGCAATTCATTCATATTTAAAATATTGACAAAACTTTATTTTCTCTGAATCAGTGAGAAATTACTAGAATAAGATCTGAAAGGAGAAGAAACCTAGAGACTTGAGCCCATTACGTGAGACTAAGAAGCTGAGCTTTTAAATACCACATGATTAAGAAAAGAAAATGCATGTCATAGCCTGCAAGGCAGATGAGGAAAAGTAAACATTCCTCCACTTGACACCACATGGCTATACAAGACATGTGCTTATAAAGCTGTACTGAAAATAGATCAGCTCTCATAGGGACTAAAATTCTTGTTCAAATCATGTCAATCCTTGATAAGATTAAAAGGATTTGGGGATCCTGTGATCTTAGACTATCCATCTTGCAGAGCAAATTTAAATCCTCTCTGGAGTGACACTTCACCATTCAGAACATTAAATTGTATGCAATTTGTCATACACAGTGTACTGACCAAAAGGAAAGAACACATAACAGAAACAATTAAAGGGGATCCAGAGGATGCAATTACCAAACAAGGACTTTGATATAACTATTCTTTTTATGTTCATTTAACTAAAAGACAAGGATATATATTTTTAGCATAGAATTAGGGCACTATAAAATAAGAAAAATAATTAAAATGTAGAAGTCATGTGTTAAACTCAGTGGATGTCTTAGTATTTTAGTCACAGCTTGTGAGAAAATTAATGATCTGGATGGTATCAGAAGAAAATGCCTGGACAGACACACAAAAAAATGTATAATACAGAAAAAAGCATAGAAGTGTTTTTTGCAATATTATGAAACAGACAATATACATTTTATTTGGATTTCCAAAAGAAAGGGAATAAAGGAGGGGGTTGATGGAAATCATAAAGAGATAAAGGCAGTGATGCCAGCATCATGGTGGCATTAGATGCTTTCTTTGTCTCTCCCCTTCAATCCACCACTAGCAAAATATCCATAACTCAGAAAGTTCCCTCTGCCCAACTCATCAGGCTGCCAAAGAGATCCACACATCTGTACATTTGAAGGTGGATAGATTGGAACATATTGGGGGTGGGCAGAACCTAAGGAACATCAGAAGCAGTACTCACAATCCCAGCCCCCTAGTTGCAGCAGCTGAGCCCACAGTCCTAAGGAACCCGGTAGTAGCAGCAGAGGGGCTGTACACAACCACAGCCTCCTGGTCACAGTTGTACCCATGGCTGAAGGGAACCAGGCAGCAGGTCTCCTAACTGGTCCCTTCAGGTGTGGCAGTGTCTGTGACTCCAGCCCCCCACCTCTGGCGGCGGTGCCTGTGAACCCAACAACCCCAGACATGGTGAAGGCATCCATGACTCCAGCTCTGCCCCTATCCTCTTTCTCCCCCAACAGCAACAGCAGTACCTGCAACCCAGGTGACTTCAGATGCAACAGAGGTGCCCACCATTCTGGTGCTCATGGTGGTAAGGCCAGTGACAGCAGCAATACTGGCAACAGTGAGGCACAGGTGACCCTGGAATCACAAGCAGTGATGATGAAGGCGCTGGAGACAGCTCTGACAGAGGCAGTGAGGGAAGAAAGTGCCAATTCTCAACCATAGCCAGTCAACTCAGGCAAAAACAAACAAAAACTTGTGCTATAGTGCCATCTACTGAAAAATAAAAGAAAGGCCTCTAATTATCAATTTTAAATTGTTAGAATCAAAGTAAACAAAGCTTTACCTAAGTAAGAAAGGTGTTTGTTATTTCAAATGTGTCAGCAGAGCAACAACTCATCAAGTACCATGAAATACCATGGTAACATGGTATCAAACTTAAATTCATAGAAGACTGTGAACTAACTGACAGAGGAATCAAAATAGCTGTCATGAAGAAACTCTATGAGCTACAAGAAAAATCAGAAAGGCAGTTCAATGAATTCAGGAATAAAATTAATGAACAGAAGCAATACCTTACCAAAGAGATTGAAACTATATAAAAGAACCAAACAGAAATTCTGGAGCTGAAGAACTCAATACATGAGATTAAGATTGCATTAGAAAGCACTGGAAATAGAGCATATGGAAGAGAGAATTAGCAATCTCAAAGACAGAAATGTAGAAGGGATTCAGGAAGAAAACTAAGATTTAAAAAAATGAAGAAACTCTGTGAGAACTATTTGACTCCATTAGAAAAGCAACATAAAGGTAATGGGTGTCTCAGAAGAAGAAGAGCAGTAGAAGGGAGCAGAAAACTGATATAAAGAAGTAATACCTGAGAACTAGAAAGGAACAGGATATACAAGTCCATAAAGTAATAGAACACCTAATTATCTCAAGGCAAAAGATCTTTCACAAGACATGCTATACTAAAACTGTCAAAAGTCAAAGATAGGGCTTCCCTGGTGGCGCAGTGGTTGGGAGTCCGCCTGCCGATGCGGGGGACACGGGTTCGTGCCCTGGTCCGGGAAGATCCCACATGCCGCAGAGCGGCTGGGCCCGTGAGCCATGGCCGCTGAGCCTGCGCGTCGGGAGCCTGTGCTCCACAATGGAAGAGGCCACAACAGTGAGAGGTCCGCGTACCACACACAAAAAAAAAAAAAAAAAAAAAAGTCAAAGATAAAGAATTTTAAAGGAAGCCAGGGAAAATAAAAACAACTTTAACCTACAAATTTACCCTCATTAGGCTATCAGCAGATTTCTCAGCTGAAACTCTGCAAGCCAGGAGAGAGTGTAATGATATACTCAGAACATTGAAAAATAAAAACTGTCAGCTAAGAACATTCTATCCAGCAAAGTTATTTTTCAGATATAAAAAAGAAATAAAGGCTTTTCCAGACAAACAAAAGCTAAAGGAGTTCATCACCCCTATACCTGCCATACAAGAAATGTTGAAAGGAGCCCTTCAGCCTGAAATGAAAAGACAGAGTTACAAAAAACTTTGAGTAAAATGATAGAATCAAAAAATTGAAATTGTATACTAGAATAGATTTTAAACATTTAATTAAAGCATAAAGGTTAAAGGGAAAAATCATTAAAAATAATGACAGCTACTTCAATTGGTAACAAACTCACAACATAAAAAGATACAACAAAAACATTAAAGAGGAAGAGGAAAAAGACAGAAACTATATAGGTAAATGAAGCCAAGATGTTATCAGCAGAAAAGGACTACTTCATCTGTGAATGTTTTATATAAACATCATGGTCACCACAAAGCAATAATCTAGAGCAGACACAAAACAAAAAAGAGGAGACTGAGTAAAACATAACAGAAGACCATGAAAGTAAAATGGCAGATAGAAACACAAGGAAAATGCAAATCAAAACCACATGTGATATCATCTCATACCCAGTAGAATGGCTATCATCAAAAAGACAAAAACAAAACAAACAAAAAAAGAACAAGTATAGGTGAGAATGTGGAGAAAAAGGAACCAGCTGTTGGTGGGAATATAAACTGGTGCAGTCACTATGGAAAACAGTATGGAGATTCCTCAAAAAGTTAAGAATAGAATTACCATAGTATTTAGCTATTTCAATTCTGGTTATTTATCCAGTGAATACAAAAATACTAATTCAAAAATATATGAGCACCCCTATGTTCATTGCAGCATTATTTATGATAATCAAGATTTGAAAACAACTTAAGTGCCCATTGACAGATGAATGAATAAAGAAAATGTGGTATACATATGCAGTGGAATATTACTCAGCCATAAAACAATGAAATCTTGCCATTTGTGACATATGGGTGGACCTTGGATGTTTTATATGCTATATATGCTAAGTAAAGTAAATCAGATGGAGAAAGACACAGTATGACTTCACTCATGTGGAATATAAAATACAGGCACAAAATAAACAAACAAAGCAAAACAAAACCACACACAAAGATACAGAGGAGAGATTTGTGGTTATTAGAGGGAAAAGGGGTTGGAGTGAGGACAAAATGGGTAAAGAAGGTCAATTGTATGATGATGGATGGCAATTAGACTTTTGGTGTGGAGCGTGATGTAGTGTATACAGAAGAGTAATGTACACATGAAACTTATAATGTTATAAACCAATGTTATCTCAATTAAAAAAAAGTGAGAGATAATGGCTGCAATTTTTACAAAATGAAAAAGTCATCAAACTACATATTTAAAAACACTAGGAACTCTAAAGATTATATATAGCTCTTAGTGGACAAAGATTATATATATGTATAATCATCAAAGAAACAACAATGATAGATGACTCAGTAGAAACAATGAAGTCCAGGGAAAAAAAATGGAATTTTTACATGAAAAATAGAATTGCCAAAATAGGAAAAATAAGAACATTTTCTAGCAAACAAAACTAAATTAATTCATCACCATTAGAACCATGTTAGATAAAATACTGAAAAAAAAAATGATTGTTGACAGAAGAAAAGATACTAGAAGAAAGCTCAGGAATGAAGAAAATAATAGTAATAGAAAGAAAAAATATGTGAGAAATTTTAATGTATATTTATTGTATGAAACAGTAATGATGTTTTTGATGTCTAAAAAATGTAGAGTTAAAATATAAGATGACATAAACCAGAGTGGCATAAATAGAATCTATGTGTGCTGAGGTCTATCACTAAATGGGAATTTATGAAAGAATAATTTATATTGACAAGAATGCATTATGTAAATTACTCAGTACTCTCTAAAAATGGCAAAAGTAAGTATAACTGAAAGAATAGTAAACAAATATAAGGAAAGGGAAGATATAACAATATAAAATACATCAGTTGAATGAAGGCAAGAAAATAGAGCTAAAGGAAAACAAAGCAGCTGGGATATATAGAAAGCAAATAGTAATATGGAAGTTTAAATTCAAATATATATTATGTAATAGATTGGATGCTCCAAGTAAATGATGAAGACTTTCACTGGCTTAAAAATTAAGTTACACTTTCAAATAATGTTTAATATAACATATTCAGAAAGTTTCATAACTATAGAAAGATTTAAAGGAAACTTTGATACAAGAAGGAACCAATCCACCACAAATATGTAATACTTCCAATGTGTATATATATATATATATATATATATATATATATATATATATATATATATATACACACACACACAATAATATAGTCTAATTAACATGAAGCAAAAGTGGACAGGACTGAAAAGTTAGAGACAATTATACGGAAATATTTTTAACACAGCCCCATCAATACCTAATAAAAGAAGGCAACATTATATAACAACGCATTCAAAAATTAAAGAACGTATATTATAAATATATATTTAATTTGCTGATGTCTCTATTTTTTTTATTTTACAATGGTGTGTTACTTTCTGCTTTATAACAAAGTGAATCAGCTCTACATAAACATATATCCCCATATTTCCTCCCTCTTGTGTCTCCCTACCATCTTCCGGATCTGACCCCTCTAGGTGATCACAAAGCACCAAGCTGATATCCCTGTGCTATGCAGTTCCTTCCCACTACCTATCTATTTTACATTTGGTAGTGTATATAAGTCCATGCCACTCTCTCACTTCATCCCAGCTTACCCTTACCCCACCCCATGTCCTCGAGTCCACTCTCTACATCTGTCTTTATTCCGACCCTGACGCTAGGTCCTTAAGGAACATTTGTTGTTGTTGTTAGATTCCATATATATGTGTTAGCATATGGTATTTGTTTTTCTCTTTCTGACTTACTTCATTCTGTATGACAGTCTCTAGGTCCATCCACCTCACTACAAATAACTCAATTTCGTTTCTTTTCATGGCTGAGTAATATTCCATTGTATATATGTGCCACATCTTTATCCATTCATCTCTTGAAGGACACATAGGTTGCTTCCATGTCCTGGCTATTGTAAATAGAGCTTCAATGAACATTGTGGTATGTAACTCTTTTGAATTATGGTTTTCTTAGGGTATATACTCAGCAGTGGGATTGCTGGGTCGTATGGCAGTTCTATTTTTAGTTTTTTAAGGAACAGCCATACTGTTCTACAGAGTGGCTGTATCAATTTACATTCCCACCAACAGTGCAAGAGGGTTCCCTTTTCTCCACACCCTCTCCAGCATTTATTGTTTGTAGAATTTTTGATGATGGCCATTCTGACCTGTGTGGTAATACCTCACTGTAGTTTTGATTTGCATTTCTCTAATGATTAGTGATGTTGAGCATCCTTTCATGTGTTTGTTGGCAATCTGTATATCCTCTTTGGAGAAATGTCTATTTAGGTTTTTGGCACATTTTTGGATTGGGTTGTTTGTTTCTTTGATATTGAGCTGCATGAGCTGCTTGTATATTTTAGAGATTAATACTTTGTCAGTTGCTTCATTGGCAAAAATTTTCTCCCATCATGAGGGTTGCCTTTTCATCTTGTTTATGGTTACCTTTGCTGTGCAAAAGCTTTTAAGTTACATTAGGTCCCATTTGTTTATTTTTGTTTTTATTTCCATTTCTCTAGGGGCTGCGTGAAAAAGGATCTTGCTGTGCTTTATGTCATAGAGTGTTCTGCCTATGGTTTCCTCTAAGAGTTTTATAGTGTCTGGCCTTACATTTAGGTCTTTAATCCTTTTTGAGTTTATTTTTGTGTATGGTGTTAGGGAGTGTTCTAATTTCATTCTTTTACATGTAGCTGTCCAGTTTTCCCAGCACCACTTATTGAAGAGACTGTCTTTTCTCCATTGTATATTCTTGCCACCTTTATCAAAAATAAGGTGACCACATGTGCATGGGTTAATCTCTGGGCTTTCTATCCTGTTCCATTGACCTATATTACTGTTTTTGTGCCAGTACAATACTGTCTTGATTACTGTAGCTTTGTTGTATAGTCTGATATCTGGGACCCTGATTCCTGCAGCTCCATATTTCTTTCTCAATATTGATTTGGCTATTTGGGGTCTTTTGTGTTTCCATACAAATTGTGAAAATTCCTTCTATGCCTACTTTCTGGAGGGTTTTTATCATATATGGGTGTTGATCTTTGTCAAAAGCTTTTTCTGCACCTATTTAGATGATCATATGGTTTTTCTTCTTCAACTTGTTAATATGTTTTATCAGATCGATTGATTTGCATATATTGAGGAATCCATGCATTCCTGGGATAAACCCCACTTGATCATGGTGTATGATCCTTTTAATGTGCTGTTGGATTCTGTTTGCTAGTATTTTGCTAAGGATTTTTGCATCTATGTTCATCAGTGATATTGGCCTGTAGTTCTCTTTCTTTGTGACATCTTTGTCTGGTTTTGGTATCAGGGTGATAGTGGCCTCATGGAATGAGTTTGGGAGTGTTCCTCCTTCTGCTATCTTTTGGAAGAGTTTGAGAAGGATAGGTGTTAGCTCTTCTCAAAATGTTTGATAGAATTTGCCTGTGAAGCCATCTGGTCCTGGGCTTTTGTTTGTTGGAAGATTTTTAATAACAGTCTCAGTTTCAGTTCTTGTGATTGGTTTGTTTATATTTTCTGTTTCTTCCTGGGTCAGTCTCAGAAGGTTGTGCTTTTCTGAGAATTTGTCCATTTCTCCCAGGTTGCCCAATTTATTGGCATATAGTTGCTTATAGTAATCTCTCATGATCCTTTGTATTTCTGCAGTGTCAGTTGTTGCTTCTCCTTTTTCACGTCTAAGACTATTGATTTGAGTCTTCTCCCTTTTTTTCTTGTTGAGTCTGTCTAATGGTGTATCTATTTTGTTTATCTTCTCAAAGAGCCAGCTTTTAGTTTTATTGAGCATTGTTATTGTTTCCTTCATTTCTGTTTCATTCATTTCTGATCTGACCTTTATGATTTCTTTTCTTCTGCTAACCTTAGGGAGTTTTTTTCTTCTTTCTCTAATTGCTTTAGATATAAGGTTAAGTTGTTTATTTGAGATGTTTCTTGTTTCTTGAGGTAGGTTTGCATTGCTATAAACTTCTCTCTTAGAACTGCTTTTGCTGCAACCCATATAGCTTTTGGTATCTTTTGATTTCCTCTTTCTTTCTTTAATGATCTCTTGGTTACTTAGTAGTGTACTGTTTAGCCTCCATGTGTTTGTATTTTTTACATTTTTTTCCTGTAATTGATATCTAGTCTCATAGCATTGTGTTCAGAAAAGGCACTTGATATGATTTAAATTTTCTTAAAATTACCAAGGCTTGATTTGTGACCCAAGATATGATCTATCCTGGACAATGTTCCATGAGCACTTCAGAAGAAAGTGTATTGTGTTGTTATTGGATGGAATGTCCTATAAATATCAATTAAGTCCATGATGTTTAATGTATCATTTAAAGTGTGTATTTCTTTATTTATTTTCATTTTGGATGATCTGTCCCTTGGTGAAAGTGGGGTGTTAAAGTCCCCTACTATAATTGTGTTTCTGTCTATTTCACCTTTTATGGCTGTTAGCATTTCCCTTATGTATTGGGGTGGTCCTCTGTTGGGTTATATCTTCTTCTTGGATTGATCCCTTGATCATTATGTAGTGTCCTTCTTTGTCTCTTGTAATAGTCTTTATTTTAAAGTTTATTTTGTCTGCAATGAGAATTGGTACTCCAGCTTTCTTTCTTTTATTTTTCTGTGGTACACAGGCCTCTCACTGTTGGGCCTCTCCCATTGCAGAGCACAGGCTCCAGACATGCAGGCTCAGCAGCCATGGCTCATGGACCCAGCCGCTCCACAGCATGTGGGATCTTCCTGGACTGGGGCATGAACCCGCGTCCCCTGCATCGGCAGGCGGACCCTCAACCACTGCGCCACCAGGGAAGTCCAGCTTTCTTTTGATTTCCACTTGCATGGAATATCTTTTTCCATCCCCTCACTTTCAGTCTGTATGTGTCCCTAGGTCTGAAGTGGGTCTGTTGTAGACAGCATATATATGGGACTTGTTTTTGTATCCATTCAGCCAGTCTATGTCTTTTGGTTGGAGCATTTAATCCATTTACAATTAAGGTAGTTATCAATATGTATGTTCCTATTACCATATTCTTAATTGTTTTGGGTTTGTTATTGTAGGTCTTTTCCGTCTCTTGTGTGTCCTGCCTAGAGAATTTCCTTTAACATTCGTTGTAATGCTGGTTTGGTGGTGCAGACTTCTGTTAGCTTTTGCTTGTCTCTAAAGGTTTTAATTTCTCCATCGAATCTGATGAGATCCTTGCTGGGTAGAGTAACCTTTGTTGTAGGTTTTTCCCTTTCATCCCTTTAAATATGTCCTGCCACTCCCTTCTCTCTTGCAGAGTTTCTTCTGAAAGATCAGCTGTTAACATTATGCGGATTCCCTTGTATATTATTTGTTGTTTTCCTTTGATGCTTTTAATATTCTTTCTTTGTATTTATTTATTTATTTATTTTTTTGTGGTATGCGGGCCTTTCCCATTGCAGAGCACAGGCTCCGAACGCGCAGGCCCAGTGGCCATGGCTCATGGGCCCAGCCGCTCTGTGGCATGTGGGATCTTCCTGGACCGGGGCACGAACCCGTGTCCCCTGCATCGGCAGGCAGACTCTCAACAACTGCGCCACCAGGGAAGCCCTGTATTTAATTTTTGATAGTTTGATTAATATGTGTTTTGGTGTGTTTCTCCTTGGATTTATCCTGTATGGGACTCTTTCTGCTTCCTGGACTTGATTGACTATTTCCTTTCCCATATTAGGGAAGTTTTCAAATATAATCTCTTCAAATATTTTCTCAGTCCCTTTCTTTTTTCTCTTCTTCTTCTGGGACCCCTATAATTCGAATGTTGGTGCATTTAACATTGTCCCAGAGGTCTCTGAGACCGTCCTCAATTCTTTTCACTCTTTATTCTGCTCTGCAGTAATTATTTCTTCCATTTTATCTTCCAGGTCACTTATCCGTTCTTCTGCCTCAGTTATTCTGCTATTGATTCCTTCTAGAGAATTTTTAATTTCATTTATTGTGTTGTTCATCATTGTTTGTTTGCTCTTTAGGTCTTCTAGGTCCTTCTTAAACGTTTCTTGTATTTTCTCCATTCTATTTCCAAGATTTTGGATCATCATTACTATCATTACCTTGAATTCTTTTTCAGGTAGACTGCCTATTTCTTATTCATTTTTTTGTTCTGGTGGGTTTTCACCTTTCTCCTTCACCTGCTGTGTGTTCCTCTGTCTTCTCATTTTGCTTAACTTACTGTGTTTGGGTCTCCTTTCACAAGCTGCAGGTTCATAGTTCCTGTTTCTTTGTGTGTGTGCCCCCAATGGCTAAGGTTGGTTCAGTGGGTTGTGTAGACTTCCTGGTGGAGGAGACTGTTGCCTCTGTTCTGGTGGATGGGGCTGGATCTGGTCTTTCGGGTGGACAGGACCACATCAGGTGATCTCTTGTGGTTTCTGTGACCTTATTATGATTTTAGGCAGCCTCTCTGCTAATGGCTAGTGCTGTGTTCCTGTCTTGCTAGTTGTTTGGCATGGGGTGTTCAGCACTGTTGTTTGCTGGTCATTGAGTGGAACTGGGTTTTAGCTTTGAGATGGAGATCTCTGGGAGACTTTCACCTTTTGATATTACATGGACCTGGGAGGTTCCTGAATTCAGCTCTCCGAACTCCGAGGCACAGGCCTGACACCTGGCTGGAGCACGAAGACACTGTCAGTCACATGGCTCAGAATAAAAGGGAGAAAGAGAAAGAAAGAAAGAAAGAAAGAAAGAAAGAAAGAAAGAAAGAAAGAAAGAAAGAAAGAAAGAAAGAAAGAAAGAAAGAAAGAAAGAAAGAAAGAAAGAAAGAAAGAAAGAAAGAAAGAAAGAAAGAAAGAAAGAAAGAAAGAAAAAAGAAAGAAAGAAAGAAAGAAAGAAAGAAGGAAAGAAAGAAAGAAAGAAAGAAAGAAAGAAGGAAGGAAGGAAGGAAAGGAAGGAAGGAAGGAAGGAAGGAAGGAAGAAAGAAAGAAAGAAAAAGAAAAGAAAATAGCTATTAAAATAAAAAATAAAAGAAATTATTAAGAATTAAAAAATTAAAAATAAGAAGAAACAAAGAAGAGATCAGCCAACCCCCCAAAAAAACCCAACCAATGATAAGAAGCACTAAAAACTACTGAAAGAAAAAAAAAAAGACAGACAGAACCCAAGGACAAATGGTAAAGGCAAAACTATACAGACAAAATCACACAAAGGAGCATACACATACACAGTCACAAAAAGAGAAAAAGGAAAAAATATATTTTTTTTTTAAAAAAAGAAGAGAGCAGCCAATCAATTAAAAAATCTACCAATGATAATAAACTCTAAATACTAAAGTATGATAGACATAAGACCAGAAACAAATTAGATGCAGAAAGCAAACCCCAAGTCTACAGTTGCTCCCAAAGTCCACCGCCTCAATTTTGGGATTATTCGTTGTCTATTCAGGTATTCCACAGATGCAGGGTACATCAAGTTGATTGTGGAGGTTTAATCCACTGCTCCTGAGGCTGCTGGGAGAAATTTTCCTTTTTCTTCTTTGTTCACACAGCTCCTGGGACTCAGCTTTGGATTTGGCCCTGCCTCTGCATGTAGGTCCCCTGAGGGCGTCTGTTCTTTGCTGAGACAGGACGGGGTTAAAGGAGCAGCTGATTAAGGGCTCTGGCTCACTCAGGCTGGGGGAAGGGAAGGCTATGGAATGCAGGGCGAGCCTGCAGCGACTGAGGACAGCGTGATTTTGCACAAGCCTGAGGCGCGCTGTGCGTTCTCCTAGGGAAGTTGTCCCTGGACTGTGGGACCCTGGGAGTGGCAGGCTGCACAGGCTCCCAGGAGGGGAGGTGTGGATAGTGACCTGTGCTTGCACACAGGCTTCTTGGTGGCTGCAGCAAGCGTTTCATGCCCGTCTCTGGTGTCCGCACTGATAGCCACAGCTCGCGCCCATCTCTGGAGCTCGTTTAGGCGGTGATATGAATCCCCTCTCATTGCACACCCCGAAACAGTGGTCTCTTGCCTCTTAGGCACTTCCAGACTTTTTCCTGGACTCCCTCCCAGCTAACTGTGGCTCACTAACCCCCTTCAGGCTGTGTTCACGCAGCTAACCCCAGTCCTCTCCCTGAGATCTGACCTCTGAAGCCGGAGACTCAGCTCCCAGCCCCCACCCATCCCCGTGGGTGAGCAGACAAGCCTCTCAGGCTGGTGAGTGCTGGTCAGCACCGATCCTCTGTGTGGGGCTCTCTCTGCTTTGCCCTCTGCTCTCCTGTTGCTGTGCTCTCCTCTGTGGCTCTGAAGCTCCCCCTCTCCGCCACCTGCAGTCTCCGCCTGCGAAGGGGCTTCCTAGTGTGTGGAAACCTTTCCTCCTTCACAGCTCCCTCCCACTGGTGCAGGTGCCGTCCCTATTCTTTGTCTCTGTTTTTTCTTTTTTCTTTTGCCCTACCCAGGTTCGTGGGGAGTTTCTTGCCTTTTGGGAGGTCTGAGGTCTTCTGCCAGCGTTCAGTGGGTGTTCTATAGGAGCAGTTCCACGTGTAGATGTATTTCTGATGTATCTGTGGGGAGGAAGGTGATCTCCAAGTCTTAGTCCTCTGCCATCTCAAAGGTCTCACCACCTACATTATTTTTTGATTTATGTAAAACCAATTCAAAATGTAAAATGACAATAACCTGTGCCACAAAGCAAGTTTAACTAAATTCAAGTGATTATTATCATAAAGTATATGTTCTCTGACCATATAATTAAGCTAAAATTAACAGCATAAAAGAGAACTAGGATCCCCTGAATATGTTAAGACTAAGAAGCACATTGTTAAATAACTCCTGGGGCTTCTAGAAGACAATAAAAAATAATAACTTCAGGAATTTTGCATAGGCAACTATTTCTTAAACAGGAAACCAAAAGCACTAAGCAAATGGAAAAATGTTTTAATTAGAGAGCATTGAAGAAACTGTCTTCGTAAAAATAAACCGTTAACAAATAATGATCATAAGCATCATAGATATAATGAATTGAAACACTTCAAATTTGTTTTAAAAATACTAATTAGGCATTATTGGAGAGTGTCACTGAACTACTGAAATAGATCAATATTTTAAAAACAGAAAGATGGAAGCGTTAAGTATCTTTCTACTTTTCTTTAAGAAAAATTCTATTTTGTAATGAAAGTGTAAATGACAGTAATTTTCTCTTTATAAAATAATTTCAGCTAAAAAGTGAAGGTATTAGAAAATCACCAATTTGTAATCCCTAATAAAATAATTAACCTTGGCATTAGCCATTAAAAGTCCCTAAGATAATAAAAAGAGAGACAAGCATACATTTATTCCTATAAGCACAGCTTGATGTGTAAAGCACAATAGTTGATATGTCACATTTTTAGTTGGATAATGTTAAATTTCGATATATCATATTTTTATAATGTTCAATGTACCATTATTTGTAGTCAACTGAAAACAATTTAGATGTTTGTGAACAATAGAATGAACATACATTTTCTATTATATTCATATAATAGTACACTATTCAAAAATATACATGACTAAACCATAATTGATGATATTTAGAAATAAAAATCAGATACAAAATAATATGATGTGTAATTCATTCACATAAAGCTCAAAAAAGGGAAAAAATAATAAAAGATAATGGTTATCTTTGTGGTGAAATAAAAGACAATGATTGGTCAAGTGTATGAGTAAAATGGAGAATTGCATCTTTCAATAATCCATAGTTTATTTTTAATTTGTACAACTTTCTTAACATATTTTATACTTCCATAAAATTACAGAAAAAATACTTTTTTTGTTAAATTAATTTTCATCCATGTATATTTTTGCTTTGGTTTTGAATTACACAATCTTATTTGCGTTTCATTTTTTAATTTTGACATATCCAATTCTTTTCACTGACAGAATTTAATTTCATATGTAATCCATATTTCAACCATTTGCTAATAATTTGAGGAAATTTTGAAACCTCTTAATATCATATTTTCTATTTTACAATGTATCTATTCTTATAGAATTTAAAGTCATTTCCCCAATTTAAAAAATGGAAAATAAGTGATAAATAAATATACTTGGCATTTTTTTTGAGTTTTGACATGGCTTGATAAATGAAGTCATCATAATACAACTGACTAAGATTTTTTAAAAAATAGTAGCTTTCCTCTGTCCAGTTCCAAAGATGCATTAATAAACTTCGACTGAGAAAACAATCCACCCATGTGCTGTATGTCTTGTATATGCTATAATTATCTGAATAATGTATTTATCTAAACAATTGTTGTAATTTATTTTTAGACCACTTCATTTCTCTACAGCTGTTGCAATAATTGTATTTAATAGCCATAATACAAATAATTTTTCAAGAGAAAGGCTATGAGAATGGCAGCAGTAATATTCTTATTCTGTACTTTCATTTAATTCTGTACTGAGATTAGTGCCAGAATTTGAGAAAATTAAATATATTTTTGGCAGTAATCTTAATTCGAGTAGTTTTATTTAGGCCTAAACAACACTTTGAATGCCGATGATTAGTCTTATAGCCATAAAGCCTTATAATAATCATTATAACAAATATTACTAATAATTATAACATATATAGTACTCACACTGAACCAGGCAGAGTTCTAAAGGTTTTCATATCATCTCATCCTCACAGACACCCCACAACTATGATGATGCTCATTTTACAAATGAGGAGACTGAGGCACAGGAAAGTTAAGTAACACCCCTATAGCACACAGCTACTCAATGTCTAAGTGAGATTCTAATTTAGGAAGTTCCAGTTCAAAATACACTGCTTTTAGTTTCTAATCTCTCCCTAACATTTAAGCAGTGGTAGACACTGGCCTTTTAGAGATGGTGTTAAAATGCCAATGTGTGGTCTGGCAGAAAGAGCAGTCCTTTAGCACCACCCACCCCTAACCCCATTTCAAATTAGTGGATGGAGAGTAGTTTATAACATTTTAGTTGTAGTCTTGGCAGTCATAGAGACTGTGGCTTTTGTAGAAGACACCAAGAATACATCGATTTCCAGGAGGCATGTGAAAAGTTAAAAGGTGGCTTATAAATTGCAAAAGAAATGCCCAAGTGAGTTGGCACATGCATTATTGGATTTATGAATCACCAAGGCTCAGTTTTGGAGTTGAGAATCCTTAGATTTAAGGATATTGGGCAGAATTTAGCAGTCCAAAAGTTTGTGGAACAGGTTTATCCTCTGCTGCCTACTGAATGTCTAATTGTTCTCTTTTCTGTTATCTGCTATTCATTTATTCTACCCTTCTGTGACTAAAACCTTTAGATTTCCAAAATATTGGGGGGAGGGAGAGGTTTTTAATCTCTCTGAAAGAATTCTGAAGACAGCATATAATATATAATAGAAGGACATTACACTCCTTCTCAAATGGAAGTTGTCTCACTATCTCCTGGGATGTGTCTTAAAATTAAGATTAATGGAAGTAGTAAATTTTAAAACCTAAATTAAAAAGAAACAGTGAAATGGACATTAACATACACAGACTAAAGATAGATATAATGGAGACATTATTTAAACGCTGATTCAGCTTGCGTTCAAAGCACAAGTAAATTACAAACACACTTCTACCACCTCTATTGTGTAGTGCAATCTTAAGGAAGTAGAACTAAAAGGTATGAGGTGTGGATTGAGGCAGGAAAAGCAGGAGAGCAAATGTGATGGGGCATTTTCCCACTCCTGCTGTAGGTACAGTGGATTGCTTAGTCTTGGGGGGCTACATAGAGATAGATTTTACGAACTGCTGCAAAGTCTTTCTAGATGGAAGAAGGGAGAAAACAACCCACCAGTGTCCTACCTTTCCCTGCCTCCCATGGGTTCAAATTTACTCTACAGACATCTACTCCCCATACTTCCAGATTGTATCACCTGGACTCTCCAGATAGCAACTGGTAGAGCCAGGGGATAGCAGGCAAGAGCAACAGCACATGATTGACTCTGCTACAATGAGAATAATGCACAAAAGCTATTTTGGGGCCACGTCAAGCCACAAAGCAAGTGACATGCACACATCTGTGGTAGTAATGACTGAATATCATACAGTAGGTACAGCCCACAAAGAAAGGGAAAAGGATAGGGTAGTCCTCCAACAAAGGAAAAGGTAGAGAAAGGAATACAACCTATCTGTCTACAGGTCTACTGGGGAACAGTCAACTATTAAGACACAGATTTTCATCTTGTATGCAGTGTAGACCCAAGACACAGTGCTCCCAGACAACTACTAACAGGATCAGCTTTCAGCCTCTGGTATTAATCTGCCTTGCAATAATCCACTTTTCAATTCATCCACCTAAATCCTGACTACATTCCATCTTCTTATTTATCTGTCCACACAAATATCAGACTCTACTCCTTGACTTTAACTTAATTTGACCTTGATAGTCCAATGAAACAGATCCCCCCAAATTTACAGCTAAATAAGAAAATCAGCTTTTCTTTTTCCTTACAAAGTCTGAAGGGGGTGGTGGGTACAGCCATAATTCTTCTTTGAGGCTTAGAAAATTATGAAATGGAAAAATTACAAAACAATTATAAAAAGCTAGTACATTTATGGAAATATATTCAATCTCAGAAGTAATAAAAGATATGCAAATGCAAAAAATATATATTTTTGCCCAAAAGTTTGTTAACAATTATGTCAGGAAGCATATGATAAAACAGACATCCTTATTTGTAAGGATACAAAATATTAAAGCATTTTTGGAAGAATCTGCCAGCACATATCAAATTTACAGAGACAAATCCAAGACCATAACCTAAAATAGGCATGTGTATTTGTGTGTGTGTGTATATATGTTATATGTGGTATTGAATCATTATGTAATATCGATAAAAAAATTAAACGATAAATTATATAGCCATTAATAGGTGTATGATTGTAAGTATCATACTTTGGAAAACTAAGCATGCAGCTATTCATAATAATGGGAGACATCTATATGACTTTGACATGGAAAATCGCCGAGAAAAACGGTGAAGTGCTAAAAGCAATTAAAGTAAATTTAGAACTTCATTTGGGTTTTTAAAAATACAGAACTTCATTTAGAAAAAAAATACAAGCTAAAACTTCCATTTGTTTTGGTGATTAAAGACATATGATTGTATGTACAGTATTTGGATAGAAAGTTACAGAAGAATTCACATTATGCATTATATACTTTTATATCCTTTTTTACAGTAAATATAAATTCATGTCTTATTTATAGAATATTAAAACTGATTAAAATGCAAAAATACTAGAATAAAAATAATGCCTTTTACACTCCTGACAGCTATACAGAATTATAACGCCACGTTTGACATTCTGTCCCCTTGTAAGTCTATGAAAATAATAGATTATTGAGGTAACCAATTGTTGATACTCAGTGCTTTGTATTTATGAGGGGAAATAAACCCTCCAGGTGAATTTCCTGGGAAGCAGTAAGCTTAACCAAACAAATATAGTCTATTAATTTTCATCATATTATTAAATATATGCTACTAAAATTAATGTTTTATTGAAATTTAAAATAAATATTAAGTACACAAATGCACAGTTAAACAACCCTGTATTTCTGGAATAATGGCAACTTGGTCATAAGATATAATCCATTTTATATATCACTGGGTTTGATTGATTAATATTCTATTTAAGATATTTATTTCTATGTTTGAGAGAAATTGGCCAAAAATTGCTTTCTTGAAATATCCCTGTTGGTTTCAACATTACTCTGGCCTCAAAATGCAAGTTGCCATATTTTCCATCTTTTCCCAACTTCTGCAAGTGTTTGTATAAGCTTCCTATTATTTCCCCCTTAATGTCTGGTGATGTCATCAACAAAGTCATACTAGTTTGAAGCTTTCATTTTGTAAGGTTTTAAATTGCTGATTTTTTTAAAATAGATGAATTAGCGTTCAGGTTTTTTTTCTTTCTGTGTCTTTATTTTGTTAGGCTTTTTTAAGGAATTTTTTTATGTCATGTTAATTTTTAAATATGCTGGCATGAAGCTGTTCATATACATTATCATCTATTTAATGTCTGTAAAGTGTGGTAGAATTCTGTTTTTTGTTCCTCACATTGTGATTTGTACCTTCTCTCCCATCCTTTTTTTTTTTTTTTTTTTCAGTACGCGGGCCTCTCACCGCTGCAGCCTCTCCCACTGCGGAGCACAGGCTCCGGACGCGCAGACTCAGCGGCCTTGGCTTATGGGCCCAGCCGCTCCACGGCACGTGGGATCCTCCCACACCAGGGCACGAACCCGCGTCCCCCGCATCGGCAGGCGGACCCCCAACCACTGCGCCACCAGGGAAGCCCCCCATCCTTTTTTATATCATCAATTGTTGTCATCTTTTAAAGATAATTTCTCATTGAATTTCTGTATTCTACAATATGTTTTCAATGTCATTACTTTCTGCTCTTGTTATTCCTTCCTTTTATCTTCTATAATTTTAATTTGCTCCATTTTCTCACTTCTTGGAATAGATACTTCATTGATTTCAGCATTTTTCTTTTATATTTCCATAAGACTATGTATTTCCTTTTAAGGACAGCTTTAACAAGATTTCCTAGGGACATTCCTTTATTAACATTCACTTCAAAATATTTTGAAATTTCTGTTTTAATTTTTCAGGAATTTTCTAGCATTTGGCATTTTGTGGTTCTCCTAGCTATCCTAATTCCACAATGATCAGAAAATGTATTTGTTATTAGTTTTTAGATATTTGTTGGCCCAGTATTTGAACATGGTAAATGTTTTATATGAATTTGAAAAGTCTGTGTTTTACCATAGTCTACTTGTTGATTATTTACTGAGAGAAGCTATAAAATCTTCAACAATATGTATGTATTTTAATGTCTCTTACATATTTATTGAAGCTGTGTTATTAAGTGTATAATTTTTAAATATATTCCTCTTGAATTGACTCTTTATAATTACAAATATTCTTAACATCTAGTAATATTTCTTGAGTTAAGGACTTTATCACCCTTTTTTGATAAGTGTAGACTTATAGTAATATATCATCCTTTTATACTTCTTACCTTCAATATCTTTGTATCTTTATATTTAATGTACATCTCTTATAAACAGCATATAGTGGGTTTTTCAAAAATTCATAAAGAGAAAATATTAACCCACTACCTAGAAGGTAAGTGTTCCATAAAATAATTAGATCAAAATCTACACAATAACATTCTTTTATTTTATTGTGAAATTAACACAAACAGTTAATATGAAGTTTAATAAAATCCTATAACCCTAAGGTGAAGATTCCAGTTCTGGGAAAGATGAATTAAGCTCTCTGCAGTTTTTCTTTCCCAGTGATTATAACTAAAACCTCTGGCCAAATGAAACCCACTAGACACACACACACATACACATAATGCCTGAAGAGTCTGAAAAGTAAATAATAGCAGGGAAATCAGGAAGGAAAGTAAAAATTTGAAGAAAGATAAAGAAAGTGAAGGAGGTGAGTTTTCTTTATTTTTATTTCTTTTTTGCCTTCTTTTATTTTCCAGTGGTGCCCCAAAGGAGGCCAGTCTTTCTGGACCATGGGCAAGGAGAAAAGATGCCCATGGCCAGAGTGTGAAGAGAGAATCAAATTATTGTTATTATTATTTTTTCTTTTTTCCTGTCCTGAGCCATCTCTGACATCTGTTTCAGTCCCAGATCTGTACTGCCATTGCCATCCTGTGGGTGCAAGCACCTTAGAGAAAATCTGTGCCTCTGGATCAAAGAGTCAGAAAAAGGGCCCTGATTGTGTAAAAAATATGAGGAAATAGTCCTGTTATTGGTTGATTGATTTAATGGTTGGATGAATATCTTTCTCTCACTGTTTTGCCCTAAATATAGCCTCAATCATGAGGAACTGTGGGACAGCGTTAAATGCTAAAATTTAAAACTCTAAGAAATATCAATATTTCCAGCCATAGCAACTGGTGAAAGATATCCCTTGCATGTGCAGAGTGTGGAGGAAATCCCACAGAGGAGGACCCTGGAAAAGGAGGTCCCCTGGTCTATGTATGAATGAAAACATATATTGGGATGAGTCCCAAGCTTGCACGTGTGCAGAAATAACCCAAAGAACTACAGCAATCTCCAAGCTTGCACGTGTGCAGAAGTAACCCAAATAACTATGGCAGAGGCTTTGAGAATTGAATTGCAGTAGAAACACTGCAGACTCCTAAATGGACCCTTGAGTGGAGCATGGAGGGGCAAATTCAAATAGCACCTGCAAACACTTTCAAAACTCAATCACTTTTGAAATCACCACCACCACAGAAAGTCAGATGGTACTTGCATTCAGAAAATAATCAGCCTGCCTGCCCACTAAAATGAAACTATAACATCCCCAGAAGATTCTAACAGAACCCAGAGTCTCAAAACTACTATTCACAATGTCCCAGTAAGAGGCAATAAGCATATCTTACTTATGTTTCCCACTGGAAAAAAACAAAACAAAACAAACTATAAAACCAGGACAGAAGGTGTGGGAAGAAGATTATCTGAGGAAACTCTGAAGTTAGCACTGTGGTGCTGACAGGGAGAGCTCATGGACAGGGTTTTTAGTTCTGGCTCGAAGAGCGGAAAAGGGAGCTCCTAAAGTTCAGACAGAAAGTGTGGAAATCGACTCCTCTTTCTAATTTCTTCTCTTATTTTCTTTATCGTCTTACCTCTCATCACAGGCAACCCTCACATTCCATGGTGGTGGCCATTAAAAGGGGCAGGAGGAGCCATAATTCTGACAGAGGGAAGTATGATCCTCCATTTGGTTGAATTGTAGGAACAAAAAACAAAATGGGCAAAGTCACAAAAATGCTTAGTTTGTCTTGAAAAGACAGAAAAGCTCAGCATGGTGACAAAGTCAGGCTGATTAAAATGAAAAATAAACCTCAAAAGCAAATGACCCTATGTATCAGGAAATGGGATAGAGACATTATTCTGTAATAATTCTGTAATGAACTCATGACACTATCTGAAAGCTCCAGGTTAATTCAAGAATCACATGCACAAAGTCAATATCTGTGTGAAGAGAGAAGACAGAATAAAGGGCATTTAGTGGGACAAATAACATTTGCATGCAAGGATGAGAGAAAAAGGTGTAAAATTTGGTAAAAGCCCCAAAGTAAGTTTTAGTCCTATGAGAAGCAGATGCCAAAATACAGTGAGATGTGTGGGAGACTTATTGGAAGGAGTAAAGGTAAAGGATAAAATGGGAGGGAATAGATGTGGGTAAGGAGAGTTTTTACACCATAAGGAGGCTTGATAACAGAAAAAGGAGAAAAGGAGTGAAGAACTGGTAGAAAGATACTCAGATCACAGTTTAGTTCTGAAAAATTCTCAACTAGCTTGTACTAGAATTTAGAAAAAGGAGGTTAGTAAAACTAACCACAACCCACATAACTGAAATCAGCCTCAGGGTTACAACTTGTACTTATCTCTCCTTCCTGAAAAATCCATTTGAAACTCTCCTCAGCTGTCAACTTGGCAGGTCCTGATGGTATGACCCAAAACATTATTCTTGAAGGCACTGAGATCTTGGTGATTATACTTATGTCATGGTGGTCTCTGGACACAGAGTCCAACATGGCCTGGTGGCAGATGTAGCTTGTAGGTCCATAGGACAATTACTGTATTTCCTCACAAGAGGACACCACATTTGGGCATCCTGACCTCCAACTAGGCAGAGTGCAAAATTGCAGGGACAGGAAGCACAAAGGTCTCTAGTAGGTCATTGGAAAATAATCTAGGTAATTATAATAATGTAGGTCAAAATAATGAAGGATGTCATTCTTATTTTCACCCTTGGTTCCCAGTCCCAAGTATTCTTCCTATTAGGGACAAAGCTCATAAAAAGATATCTGATTCAGTGCCTATACTGTGTCTGCAGGTTGGCACTCCATCCTTGTGGGGTACTGCCTATGAAGCCAATGCTTCAGCGTTCTTTCAGTAGTTTTTTTTATCCATTTGTTAGGCTAGCTGTCCCTTGATGGAGAAGGGACATAACTTTGAGTTCATTTTTGTTTTTAAAATTTGTGACTGTATAGAATTTGCTTATATTCTTTTACATGCATAGCCGATGTTTCAAAGCAGATACAAAAACATTGTATAATTATAACATCTGTAGACCAGATGAAGAACAAGTTATTTGGTCCATCTATCAATGAAGCACATGATTTATTATTCAGCAAAAAATTTAGTATAATGAAGTACTGTATTTTCCATTGGGTAACTCATGACACCTCCAAAAATTAGATTCTTAGTAAATTTTTATGAAAATGCTTTTTCTACTATAAGTCATTACATATATCAGTAATTTTAACACTCCTAATATATAATTTATCAACTACAACATAGGTGAAATTTAAAAGCATAATTACCTTTACAGAACAGTGTAAAGAGCTTTATATTGATTTCCTTATTGATTCTACAAAGAGGTCAGTTTCCTTTTTGTTTCTATATTTCTAAAGAAGGCAACACAGAGATTGCCTAAGGTATATATACAATTTGAATGGAAGACTATTAAAATAACAACTATAATAGCAGCTCTACATGGATATTTATGTTAAACATTAGCTGTATGGATATCTATATCTAGTCACTCACTGAAGGCATAAGTCTACAAGTTCTAGAGAGAGACTTTTAGAAGGACAAGGCCAACAAAAGCACTACCTGGATGTTGTTTGTGTCCTCGTTTTTGTCTGTTGGTGATCTAGGCTGGATCTTGAAAATTCCTTATACCTTAACTAAAGCATGTCTAAGGCAACCACACTCTAACTCAAAGCAAATTAACCTTTCATCCCATGCCCAGAGCTTGTATTAATTCTCTAAATATTGCTATCTTTCTCAGAAAGAGAGCTAAGAAAAATAAACTCAAAGCAAGGTGCACTGAAAGAAAGATCCAGAAGGAGCATTTTTTCTTAAGGCAACAGCAGCAGAGCTGAGACATCTACTACAAGATTCCTTTCCCTTGTACTTTGCTCTTGTTTTTACAATATGTACATTAACTCAAAAGGGTCTATCAGTGTTTCTCAGTCCTGGACACCATTAGAATATTTTGAGGAAATATTTAAAATTCCAATGCACAGACCACACTGAAGGTTGACAATCTGAGGATACAATATCCTGTACACTGATAGCCTTCATTCAATTGCTTTGACACGTATTGGTAATATTTGTTTGAGTTAATAATTCACTTAGGAATTGAAAAATGATGTTTTTCTAATTTTATTATTTTTCCTACATTTATTATATGAACTTCAGTTGCAAAGAAGACTTTTCCCCACCTTCTGTTTTTTCATGTCATTATGTACCACCAAATTCTTTTTTATTGTTCAATATAATTCATTATCATCACTGTTATATTGATGTTCAAATTATACCAAATTTGGCCAGTGAATTCCCTTAAATTTAGCTCCTGTGTCCCTTTGACATATTCAATAGGATCAGAAACAAGATAAGAATGCCCACTATTTCTATGACCACTTAACATTGTATTGGCATTATTAACCAATTCAGTTAAATGAAAGAAAGCAATTACAGGCACAAGAACTGAAAAGGAGAATTTAAATAACTTCCATTTGCAGAAAATACTGAAAATAATTGCATTTACAGTTAAATTTAAGAAGTAGACATAAAATAGATTAAAACTAAAGAATTTAAAGAGAAAGTAATAGTAAAATTAAAAAGTAAAAATTAATAAATAGAAAAAAAGCAGGAAAAGAGTTCAATAATACATAAGCTATCTTTAAGAAGATCAATAAGAATGGCAAACTCTAAAATATATCTTAGGCAGGTATGACTTTGAACCTGCTGTAAGGATGTGTTATGGAAAATTGTTGTTCTTCCCTACTCCCATCTCTTCCTAACCCCTCAGGAATGTGCTGAGTTTCTTGCCTGCCCTTGGCAATAAAGATGTAGCCAAAAACTTCAGAAGTAATTGGATGGATCAAAAGAATAAGACAAACCTCAAGAAAATGAATATATGTGATCCTTACCAGGATCAAGCTACCAGGAGTCTTCATGGGGGTTTTATCAAGATGTGATTGTTACTCTGTAGCAGAAATTGTTGCTAAGTCTTGAGTGTCCTCCTTCAAACAGTTAAACTGCACACTTTACCTACAATAGGGTAACTTTCAGTCTTTCTTTCCTCACTTACCATCATTCTTGTGCATCCTTTCAAACACTTAATAGAGCTTATCAAGAAAAAATATTTAGAGAATAATTAGATAAACAATCCTAAGACAGGTAAAGGTGATTGTTAAATAATACATTGAACAAATGTATGCTAGTACTTTTTAAAGTGAAATAAGTAAAAATTATAAATTTATAAAGACTGAAAGATAAAATCTGAATATATTAATGAACATTAAATACAAAATAAAATTCCATACCACTAGGAAGGTTATACATCTTATTTCTTTTGAGGATGTGTAAATTTTGATATCAAAACTCAACATGGGGAGGAAGTACAAGAGAATTAAATTTCAGACTAATCTCACATATAAACAGAGATGCAAACATTTTAAATAACACATTAGCAAATCAAATATAGCAGTTTTTTTAAAAAAGTAAATAGTGAATAAGTATGACATAGAATGCAGAATCATTTTAATATCTATATGATAGTAAAGGTAATATTGATGTGTACAGAAAAAAAATATATATATATATATATTTTTTTTTTTTTTTTTTTTTTTTGCGGTACGCTGGCCTCTCACTGTTGTGGCCTCTCCCGTTGCGGAGCACAGGCTCAGCGGCCATGGCTCACGGGCCCAGCCGCTCCGCGGCATGTGGGATCTTCCCGGACCGGGGCACGAAACTGTGTCCGCTGCATCAGCAGGTGGACTCTCAACCACTGTGCCAACAGGGAAGCCCAGAAAAAAAACAATATTTGATAAAATTGTACCTTAGTTCACATATTTAAAATAAAACAAATTTTAGCAATCTAAAATTTCAGCAATCTAAAATTTTAAGGGAACTTCCTTAAAATGATAAATATCTTCAGCAAAAAGTTATGGCAAACAGCATAGAGACAGGAACAGGACAAGTAAGTCAGCTATAGTGAAAGGGAAAGATAAACTATCCATATTTGTAGATTATATGATTGTTTAAGTAGTTTAACATAGAAAGTATAGAGACAAAATATTTAATTTACTAAGAGTGTAGTAATGTTCCTGGGTGTAAGATAAAAATGATAGTAATAATTGATATCAATTTTATTCCTCATAAGGGAAGGTAACTCCAGATGGCACTGGAGGTTCCTTTCCTCTCCAATTTAAACTACTTCATCAGTTTTCAGTTGTCTCAATCATGTCTAGGCTGTACCTGCACCTAAACTTTGTAGGCTCCTTCTTCCTAAGAAGGCCATATCCTAGATGAGGAAGTTTCTAATGTGTTCCCCTTTGCAGAACTGTTAGAGTGAGCCCCTCTCCTGGCATAGTCTCTGTGGTACATCTTGATAGGATTGGCCTAAACACAACTCTTTTGGGATAATGAGAGTCTGTGGAATTGTGAGTGCTTTGTTGCTTCTCTGCCTGGATATTTACCTAATAAATATTATTTAGGTACACACACTAACTCCATTTTTAAACTGTGGAGTTAGTATATGTCAGTGATCCTATGTATGGTACCATAATTATGCATTTATAAAATAAAATAGGGAAAAACTATATACATATCATTATAAGAGCAATTCCATAAATTATCTAGGAATAAATCTACAAAAAGATATGCAAAATCACTAAAGAAAATTACAAATTATTTTGAAGAATAAAAATGAGACATGAATAGATATTCATGGATACTAACGTTCAAACTGTAAATTATAAAAATGTTCCCACAGAAATCTATAAATCTATAAATAAATTAACTAGAAATTAATCTAAAAATTCAAAAGCAAATTCTACAGGCTTCATGGATATGTTAATGTATAGTAAAAATTAAAAGTATAGCAATGTGATTTAGAATGGTAAACATACATTTCAGACAAGTGGTTACTTCTGTGGGAGGAACACATCATTGGAGAGGCACACATAGGCGATGAAATAAACCTAAGATATTTTTTTCTAAAATGAATAAGATTTGAGCTCAAAAGTCAAATATCAATTTTTAAAAACTTGGTAATTTGTATATGGATGTTCATTATATGCTTACGAAGATTTCTGTACATTTGTAATATTTCACAATAAAACATTTAAAATAGTGGTGGTGCAAGGCTGTATCAGCTGAGCACTAATTTTATATCTGAAGTTTAAAACCGAGAAAAGAGAAAACTAAGTGACTCTAGTGGTCTTTTGTTGTAAAGACGTCATTATTTTAGGACAAATGTAGTAGCAAAATCAAGGGGAACATATAGAGATCGCCCCTCTGCCCTGCTGTCCCCACACATGCATGACCTCCTCCATCATCAGCATATCCCACCAGAGTAGTTTGTTACAACTAATGAGTCTACACTGACACATCATTATCGCCCAAAGTCCATAGTTCACATTACAGTTCACCCTTGGTGTTGTACATTCTATGGGTTTGACAAATGTATAATGATGTATATCCACTCTGGTGGTCTCTTACACTTAACAGGAAATCATGTTTTTTTCCTGACCTAGATGTCTTTACTTCTTTGAGGACTATAGAAGACACACTGAATAATATGATATATAACAATATAATATAGCAATGAATGAGAACAAAATCTGTATTTGAGATTTAAAATAAGGCATTCCTTGAAGACTCCAGAAGACACATTGAATACCATAACAAATAATATTCTCAATAGGAGATATAACCTCCACACAAATTTTGCAGAGGTGAACCATTTATGGCTGTATCATATTTCACCCTTAATCTGATTGTGTAATTTTCTTAAAATACACTTTTATAAAATAGGATTTAAATGTTAGAATAATTATTAGCTTTGGATGTGACTTTTTTGTTGATCTTTTTAACTAAAGGATAAAGCTTGCAGAATCTTGAGAAATATATATTTAATAAGTCTTGCAAACTCTCCTCAAATCCCAGCCATCTTTACAGACTTGACGGCTGCTGGAATGTAGCCAGGCTGCCAGAAATGAAGTAATGGAAAGTACCACTGAACACACTGGAGGAGTACAGACACTACATGAAAAAGGGTACCCAAAAAAGTTACTTTGTGGGGATAATTCCACACCTTTACATATAGGGGTGATAGAGAAACTAATTTATAGATACACAGACATGTGTAAAGCCCAGTGAAATAATCTCATTATTAATATTGGATGCATCATTTTAATGGGAAACAAAAGACCTTTGCTTTCTCTTCTCAATACTATCACTGGCAATTGTTTAAAATTAAACCGGTGATTTTTTTTACTTCCTATTATTCAAAAGAATATTAGATCCTAATTACTTAGGAGTGCTATGGCCAGAATTATTTCTGCTTTAGTTTATTCTTTAATAATACTCCATACAAGTTTCTTAGATTAATAAATTCATTCACCTACGGCCACAGTAACAATAATAACAAATATAACATTTTTATTCTCATCCAGTATGTGTACTTCCCAGTGATAAAATCAAGCTAATTTGAAGAGAGTAATTTGTTTACTTTCATGATTAGCATTTTTGAAACATTCTGTTTTGTAGAAAAGTTACTTTTTTTTTTGAAGTTACTTTTTTAAGCCATTATTCTATGAGCTGGCATGTCACCTAATCAAGAAAAAAAAAAAGTTGGAGGAGTCTGCCATGTATGTTGATATATAAGATTTTGATTACTCTTTCTAGAAGCAAATACACAATGACATTATTGAAATGTGAGGAAAATTATAAATACACTGATAGTAATTTCTGCCTTATTTATGACATTCTTTCTTCTAATGAAAGATTTAAAAGCTTTTTTTTGTCTCTACATAAAAAGGTGCATGTTGGTTTATGAAAGGGCAGCAAGTGTGCTTGTTAGAATATTGCTTTTGGGGTAATTAATGACTAAGGATGTACGCAACAAAAGAAATATTTTGTGTGTTATTGCTAAGGCAGCAAATTCAGCCTGACATTTCCATAGCACATCCTCCAATTAAGAAGGCAGCTGTCATATTGACCGAGTTGATCATCTGTTTCTATGTCACCAGAGAATGAGAGGGTTCAAGTTTAAAAATTAATGTTTCCTTGGATTTTTGTCACTGACGACAAGAAAAATATTCATCTTGATTGTCTTTCTGGCTTTGCAGAGTTAGACTTGTTTTCTGTAGGTCTGAATTATTAATATTGGTATAGGGCAGGAGTCTTTTAAAAAAAATACAATAAAAGTAAGGATTATTTACTTGTCTTCTGCCCTCTGTGAAAAGAAAAAAAAAGACTGCAATGTCTGATAAAATGGTTTAGTTGAATGAAAATGTCTATATGAAGGCTTGTGAAGTTTTAGTCATACCAAAATTGATTTTAGAAAACAAACTAAAGAATTAATGTAATAGTAAATTTACAAATCCTTCTATTATGGATAGCACATATCTTCTCTGCATTGGTCCCTAAATACTTTTAGTCTGTGTTTCCAGGTTCTTCACAATACCTTTGATACTAAACATCATGTCGTATAACAGAAACACATGCCCACAGGCATAGAGACTAAAGAAAAAAATCAAGTTGGCTGTTTTTGTGTGTTTTGTAGTATGTACAACATTAATTTTTTTACCTTTCTGTCCCTTTTTTAAAAAATTTGTTGGTTTCAAATACAAATGTTGATCTGATGACAGAAGGCATCAGATAGAATAAAATATAAATGATGGGAAATCAAGTGAGAATGTGAAAAGGAAAGGTGAGAGAGAAGTACAAAACTGGATAAAAGAGGAGGAAAGAGAAAAGTAAGCAGATAAAGAATGAGGTAAAGAGAAAATGAGAGAACAGAAAACAAGAAACATTGAAAATCTGCATGCTTCTAAGCCCCTCAGTTGAGAAATGTAATTTAGAAGACAGTCGAAAAACTTTAAAACTAAATTTTAATTGGTTTAGAGAATTCATATTGCTCCTACTTAATCCCTTAAAAGATCACTTCTCTTCATATCAGTTTCTACCATTACATTTCTCCATACTCTTCCTATCACTCATTTGAGCTATATCAGTCTAATATAAAACATTTTAGATCTTGGCAAATACCAGAATTGCAAATGAAAATCAATTAAAATGTCAATTCTAAAATTAAGGTATATGTCTATTTCTGGGATAATGTGAGAGTGAAATAAAGTATTAATTTATACAAAAAAGCACACTTTTATATTAAGTGAATAAAGAAGTTTACAAAACTAAAAAATATGGTTCCAAAAGTATAAGCAGAACTGGAAAGACATCCTTGCCTATGGAGACTAGAGGTTGGACCAGTCATGATGAGGTGAGTTTGAAATTGAGTATAATGCTTCCCTGCTGCTACAGTTGAATTCAAGGTGAGCAGAAGGAATGTGACACAAGACACCAAAAGCATCTGCTACAAGAGTTAAGAATGACTGCAAAGATGGTTAGCCTGAGTAGCTGGAAAAATGAAACTTCCAACAATTGAAATGAGAAAAGCAATATGTGGGGCAGATTTTTGGACAGATTGACTTTAAAGGGTCTACTTTTGTTCAAGTGGAGATATCAAAGGGTCAAATAAATTTGGATTTCAGGATCTATTCTGAATATATGCATTTAAATGTCATCAGCAGGTTAATGATATTTAAACACATTACTATGTTTTGGTAAATAATTTGTTTCTTTTTCCTCGATGCTATCCATCCATTCCCCAGCTCTTCAAATTTTACCATTCTACTGACAAATGATGGCATCGTTTAAATTTGAGCTCCATTCTAGCCTACCTTGAACCCATCTCCATTCCTTGATTGATTTTAAGTTTTGGTTTCAAAATCTCTCATGTTCTCTAGTGAAAAATTCCTGGCCTTAAAGAACCCTGTTCTTTGAGTTAGTCCTGCTAGATAGTATGAAATTCAGGTAGATACAGGCTCATGCTTTGAGACGCCACATATCTATCACTACTGCAGAATACACGTGCAATTTTTGAGCTCCACTTCTGCTTAAAATTTAGATCCCTGTCCTCAATCCATCTGGGCCTCCTCTCATTGTCAGACATGAACCCCTACTTTTATTTTATTTTGCCTATTCTCAGCTCTTTGCCAATGGATCTTACCAATGCCATCTATATACCTGGTAGTACATTATGTACCATTGGTCACAGACTTCAGGGTGATCAAACTTACCTAATGTTTAAAAGAAACTCATTTTTAGCCATTTTAAATGCACCTTTTGTTCTATACAAATAATTTATAAATTCATACTTTGAGCTTGTCACTAAATGATTAAAATCTTATGATTATGTAAAATAAATAAAGTTTTATAAACTCAAAATGTTCTGGTACTTGCATAATTGAATCCATCTCAATACTTACACATAATAAATTCTGCATTCACAACTCTAAATAATTATTAATATAACATTAAAGTTTAAAAACTTAGCTGTAAAAATTTTCATTCCATTGGCCATTTTACTTCAATCACTTGTCATCTCTTAATGGGACCAAATGAATAACACAACCTAAGTAGAATATCAAATAATAAAATTTCTTTCAAAATGTTACAGTATCCTATTGCAAGAAACTAGAAATTGAAGACCAAAATACACCAAAGCAATTGGAAAGAAGGACATAATAAAGACACTAGCAGAAACCACTTTTGTTGAAATTAGGAATACAATAGAGAAAAACTAATGAAACAAGAAGATGATTTGTTGAAAGGATCAATAAAATTGATAAACCTCTAGTAAAACCGACAACAGTATGAAGAGAGACGACACAAATCACCAATATCAGGAGTGAGATAGGGCGTATCACCACAAAGACTGAAGCCATTTAAAATGATATGGAACTACTACTAGCAATCTTACACTAATTAGTTAAGCAACTTAGATGAAATTGACAAATTCCTCAAAAACCAGACAACTAAAACTCAACGAATTTTAAAGGGATCATTGAGTAGCCCTATAATTAGTAATTTATTTCAAACTTTCAAAAGCTCCCATAAAATAATCTCCAGTTCCAGATAATTTCATTCAAAAATTCTATCAAACATTTAAATAACAATTAACACCAATTGTGCACAATGTCTTCCAGAAAATAGAAGAGAAAGGAACATGTATTACCTTCTCATTGATTCTGTAACCAATTTTTATAAATTTAGTGGCTTCAAATCACACAGATTTATTCTCTTATAATTCTGTGTCTTATGTGGCTAATATCCAGGTCATCAGGATGAGTTCCTTTTGAAGACTTCAGGGAAGGTTCCTTGACTCTTAAGGCTTCTGGCGACTGCCAGCAGTCCTTAGGTTGTGGTCAGGTCACTCTAATCTCTTCTTCTATCTTCACATCACCTTCTCCTCCAAGTGTATCTAATTTCCCTGTACCTTCCTCTTATAAGGACTCTTGTGATTACAAAATAGTTAGGTATATACTTAACAAAACATGGGCAGACTCTGTACATTGAAAATTACAAAATGTTCATGAAAGAAATCAAAGAAGATGTAAATAAATAGAAAGACATGCCATGTTTATGTATTGAAGACTTCATATAAGAAAGATGTTAATTCTCACAAACTGATCTATAATTTTAAAGCAACTGCTATTAAAATCCCTGAAAGTCAGGCTTCCCTGGTGGTGCAGTGGTTGAGAGTCCGCCTGCCAATGCAGGGGACACGGGTTTGTGCCCCAGTCCGGGAAGATCCCACATGCCGCGGAGCGGCTAGGCCCGTGAGCCATGCGCGGCTAGGCCCGTGAGCCATGCGCAGCTGAGCCTGCGCGTCCGGAACCTGTGCTCTGCAACGGGAGAGGCCACAGCAGTGAGAGGCCCACGTACCGCAAAAAAAAAAAAAAAAAAAAAAAAAAAAAATCCCTGAAAATTTTATTTTATTTTATAAATAGACAAGCATACTCTAATATTCATATGGAGAAACACCAGTCCTAGAATACCTAAAACGATCTTAACAACAACAACAAAATAGTGAAAAATATCACTCTACCAAATATTAAGGCTTATAATCATCATAATAACAGTGTGGTTGTGGAAGAGGATTAGAAATATAGAACACTGGAATAGAATGAAGGATACAGAAATAGACCCTTAAAATATGCTCAACTAATTTTTGACAAAGGTGTAAAAGGAATTAAACGGAGACAGAAGAGGTTTTTTTTTTTTGTTTTTTTTTTGCGTTACGTGGGCCTCTCACTGCTGTGACCTCTCCCGTTGTGGAGCACAGGCTCCAGACGCGCAGGCTCACCGGCCATGGCTCACGGGCCCAGCCACTCCGCGGCATGTGGGATCCTCCCGGACCGGGGCACGAACCCACGTCCCCTGCATCGGCAGGCGGACTCTCAACCACTGCGCCACCAGGGAAGCCCAGAAGAGGTGTTTTTAATAAATGACACTGGAACAAATGAACATCCATAGGCAAAAACAGCAACAAACAAAAAACAGAACCACATAAACCTCACGTCTTATACAAAAATGACTCAAAATCAATGATGGAGCTCAATGTAAAATTGTAAACCTTAGGACAAAAAAGAAAAGAAATAACTTTAGAAAAAACCTTCAGGATAGCTAAGCAAAGAGTTCTTAGATTTGACACCAAAACCATGATCAATAAAAGGAAACACTGATAAGTTGGACCCCATGAAAATTCATCACATTTGCTCTGTAAAAGCCCACGTAAAAAGGAAGAAGACAAGATAGAGACTGAGAGAAAATATTTACAAACCACACGTATGACCAAGGACTAGTACGTAGAATATACAAAGAACTCCCAAAATGTAACCAAAAAAACAACAAAAAATCAAATTAGAAAATGGGCAAAGGACATGAACAGACAGTTTACTTATGAAGATACATAGATAACAATAAGAACATAAGAAGGTGTTAAACATTACTAGCCACAAGGGAAATACAAATTGAAACCCCCATGAGATATTCCTACAAACCTATCGGAATATCTAATACCAAAAACAAAAACAGCAACACCAAATGATGTAGAAAACTTGGATTGTTCATACTTGTTGATGGAAAACAGTTTGACAGTTTCTTTTAAAACTTATCATGTAATTAGCATATGACCCAGTGGTTTCACCCTTGGACATTTATCCCAGAGAAATAAAAACTTGTGTTCGCACATCAAAAAAAAATCCCAAAACTAAAACAAAACAAAAATTAAAGTAAAAAGACCTGTAAAATAATATTTATACAAACTTTATTTGTAATAGCCCAAAACTGGAAACAACCTAGATGTCCTTCAATAAGTGAATGGTTAACCAAACTGTGGTACATACATACCATGGGGTACTTCACAGCAATAAAAAGAAACAAACTGTTGATATTCAAAAACTTGGATGAATCTCCAGGGAATTATACTTAATGGAAATTTTGGTGGGTGGTGGTGCTTGTGGTGGCAGTGGCAGTGGTAGAATGAGGCCAGAGAGAAGTGAGTGTGGTTATAAAAGGACAATAGGAGGAATGCCGAGGAATCCTTGTAGTGTTGGAACTGTACAGTATTGGAGCAGTTGGAACACTACATTATTGTAGTGCTGGAGACTCAAATCTACAAAGGTGATAAATTGTATAAAACTTAATATACACACACACACACAAGTACAAGTAAAACTGAGGAAATCAGAATAAGATTAATGGATTGTACCAATATCATTATTCTGATTGACTAATATAATTTTGCAAAATATTACCAGTGGAGGAAACTTGGCAAATTATACAAAGAATTTCTCTGTCTCATTTTACAACAGCACAGTAATCTACAATTATTGCAATAAAATTTTTAATTTAAAAATGCTGCAGTACCTGGAATAAATATTTAGTGAAGAGATTTAAGAATCTGTGTCTCTCTTAGCACCCTACTCTAAAATCATCTTTATTTTTTACATGTAAATTTCTCAATGACTATCAGAGTTAAGTTACTGCTGTACAAATTAGATTGTATCCATCTTTGATAGGGCAATCATTTAACCTAATGCTTTCTTATACTGTAAATTCTTACTGGTAGAATGATAGAAAATGTCTAGTTTCTATATTGGTATCTGTTCTTTCTGTTATAAAGCTTTATATTATTCATTTAAAGCATATTCTTGGGATTATATTATTTGAAAATGTAGTCAACATGTAACATATATGACACCTAGATCATCTCTCTGAAATATACTTTATTTTTTTGCATTTGTTTTTTCAGAATGCACATACTTCATAAATGATTTGGTACTTCTTGCACTTAATTTTTTCATAGTTTCTTCAGAATTAAAAAATAAGATATAGAACATAAGGGAATTTATTTTCACCTATTAAAGGTAGACAAATATCAATGGAAGAGGAGAGAGAGAGCAGAAATCACCCAAATTTATAAGACCATTTGCTTTTGGATAATGATGTCAAAACCATCTAATAGAGAAAGGAAAGCCTTTCCAAAATATTTCTGGAAGAACTGGATAACTGTAGGAAAAAATAACCTTGATTTTCCCTCACATTATATTCAAAAATTAACTTGAATAGATCTAAATTTACAAGCTAAAATCATAAATAATTAAAGAAAAATAAAAGATAAACCATATTGCATTAAATATATAGTATTAAGGAATTCAACCTTATAAAGTAAAAATTACCCAGAGGTTTCCTAGAGTAGTACTACTAAAATATGGACTGTGTATTTGTGCTGATTCATAAACTGCTTTTACCTTATATCTGTGACAAAATAAGTTCAAAAATTGAGAATAAGTGTTTTGAAATTTTATAGCAGTATGACATTACCAGGATATTATCCACGATTCTCCTAGAAGATATTCCTGGGAGTTGCCAGGAAACTTATCCTAGGGTCTTATAGGACAGCACCTCAAAAAGTGTGGGCTGTGGACAGACGCCAATTCATGAACTTTTTTTTAAACTCCTCCATGATGACAGAAGCCTAGACATTGAAAGTAAATGCTATAAATTTTTTTAATATCTTTATTGGAGTATAATTGCTTTACAATGGTGTGTTAGTTTCTGCTTTATAACAAACTGAATCAGTTATACATATACATATGTTCCCATATCTCTTCCCTCTTGCATCTCCCTCCCTCCCACCCTCCCTATCCCACCCCTCTAGGTGGTCACAAACCACCTAGCTGATCTCCCTGTGCTATGCACCTACTTCCCACTAGCTATCTGTTTGGTAGTGTATATATGTCCATGCCACTCTCTCACTTTGTCACAGCTTCCCCTTCCCCCTCCCCATATCCTCAAGTCCATGCTCTAGTAGGTCTGTGTCTTTACTCCTGTCTTACCCCTAGGTTCTTCATGACCTGTTTTTTTCCTTAGATTCCATATATATGTGTTAGCATACGGTATTTGTTTTTCTCTTTCTGACTTACTTCACTCTGTATGACAGACTCTAGGTCCATCCACCTCACTACAAATAACTCAGTTTTGTTTCTTTTTATGGCTGAGTAATATTCCATTGTATATATGTGCCACATCTTCTTTATCCATTCATCTGTTGATGGACACTTAGGTTGCTTCCATGTCCTGGCTATTGTAAATAGAAATGCAATGAACATTTTGGTACGTGACTCTTTTTTTTTTTTTTTTTTAACATCTTTATTGGGGTATAATTGCTTTACAATGGTGTGTTAGTTTCTGCTTTATAACAAAGTGAATCAGTCATACATAAACATATGTTCCCATATGTCTTCCTTCTTGCATCTCCCTCCCTCCCACCCTCCCTATTCCACCCCTCCAGGCTGTCACAAAGCACCGAGCCAATATCCCTGTGCCATGCAGCTGCTTCCCACTAGCTATCTACCTTACTACGTTTGTTAGTGTGTATATGCCCATGACTCTCTCTCGCCCTGTCACAGCTCACCCTTCCCCCTCCCCATAACCTCAAGTCCGTTCTCTAGGAGGTCTGCGTCTTTATTCCTGCTTTACCCCTAGGTTCTTCATGACATTTTTTTTCTTAAATTCCATATATATGTGTTAGCATACGGTACGTGACTCTTTGAATTATGGTTTTCTCAGGGTATCCAATCCAAAAATGGGCAGAAGACCTAAACAGACATTTCTCCAAAGAAGATATACAGATTGCCAACAAACACATGAAAGAATGCTCAACATCATTAATCATTAGAGAAATGCAAATCAAAACTACAATAAGATATCATCTCATACCGGTCAGAATGGCCATCATCAAAAAATCTAGAAACAATAAATGCTGGAGAGGGTGTGGAGAAAAGGGAACACTCTTGCACTGTTGGTGGGAATGTAATTTGATACAGCCACTATGGAGAACAGTATGGAGGTTCCTTAAAAAAACTACAAATAGAACTACCATACAGCCCTGCTATAAAATTTTGAAAGCAATTTGGTATTGCCAGGATATTGACTGCTGTGTAGATCAGTTTGGGTTTGTTGAATTTGCATGGTGAGTCAAATGCAGGGCAACGTGCTTACTAGTAAGAAACAAAAGGATTACATCACAGCATTGGTTATTTTAAGGGTAGTCTGTTAGATGTTTCCCCAAAGCATGTGAAAAGTGAGAAAATGTATTTATTTTTAATATAATTGTTTATTTTATAATCATTCTAAATTTAGAAGCTTTATTTATAGTTAAAAACTTAATAGATAATTCAGGGAAGTAAAACATTATATAATTTAAATTCTAACTTAAAAAAAGCCCAACTACAATCCACTTGTATTATTTGTCAAAAGAATAAAGAAGAAAAAAGAAATGCATTTCTGAGTGTGACAGTAGCAGTAAACAGAAAGACCATGATGGCAGTGATTTTAAAAATATGAAAACCAAAGTGCACTAGTTTTATACAGAATGTGATAACTAACATATTGTTCCATGTTGTAAGTATAAATAAAATGCTAAAACCAATACATGTTTTCTGGCAGACATGTACTAGTTAATGATGTAATGAAGCAACCAAAACTTCAGCAAAATTTAGAGACAAATCATAAAGAATTAAGTTCAAAACAAAGGAATAAATTTTTTTTAAAATAGTTTTGAATTTAAATGCTATAGTAGCATACACGCTAAGTACTTTACTGGCCTGTGAAAATATTAGTAGAAGGCTGTACCAAAGATGTTTACCTGAATATTTGGTGATGGATGCTGTGACAGCGTGGAACAAGCCTAGTCATTTTATAACTTTCATTTACTCTTCTTTTTGTCAAATCTCCAAGAAAACAACCAATAATCGCTGTTTAGATTAAAAAAAAATTTTAATGCATACCTTTCCATATAAAATGAAGCATTTATGAAAAAAAATCTAATAGTACTTGTCATATGTTGATCATTTACTACCTATAAATTTGGGGATCAGCAGTCTACAAGTATTATCGCTTAATTTTCCTATTATGCTCATAACAACTCTGCAATCTCTCTCTCCAGCTCTGTCTCTCTCTGTCTATATATATACATGTTAGACTATTATAATATATAGTATATATAATCAGTATATATTAATAGAAATATGCAATCATAAAATACATCTATGTCATTATTTGAAATGTATCTATGCCTATACTTACATCTCAAGCTACACCTATATCTATTTACAATTATTTATAACTACAGTATATCTAGTTCTTTATGAAAGATTAAGTTCTACAACAATCACACCCAAGACTGTTTAATTTCACTGCTAGTGATTCTACCACCATTCTCTTTTATCTCGTGGTAAGAAATATTTAAACATATCCAATAAACCACATGACTGGGAAGTAAATACTTTCAATGCCAAGAACAGGTATCCCCCAGTTTTTAAAAGTTTGCTTTACACTATTTTGCTTTTACAAAACACCTACATTAGTACCTCTTTTCACTAACTGAAGGAAATTGAAGGAGGATTTTTGCTTTTACAAAAAAGGTGAAAAGTTAAAATAGCATTCAACTCTTGTTTTGCAGCAGCTGTTACAGAGGTAGCAGGTACCTTGAGGAGAGTGAGTGGCACCACCAAGCCCCTTCCCCAGGAGCTATACTCAGCATCTCAGTATTAAGCCACCATAACTTTGAACTGTGTCTGAGCATCTGTGCTTTATCTCGATTTATTTTGTGCATTTGTTAGCAAGATGTATATAAGGTAATTGTTTCTCCACTTTATACCATTTCATAGGAATGCTCTGCTTTCAGATAGCAGGGGAAAACTGTACTGCCTTTCTAGCCATTTTGTGTATATTTTAAAAACATACTCAGAAGATATATAGCTGAGCTGCAAATGCTTCATATACTCATTGTAAAAATAAACAGATCCCAATAGCATTTCACCATCCAGTGTGTGTCTACCGTACTGTGGATATTTGTCTTTATTATGCTTTTGACACAACTAAAGAATGGAAATATAACAATCCCTAAAGCTCTTGCCTTAAAGACTTTAGGGTTTATTCAACAAGCCCTCATAAAATTCAGCCTCTCAGTAGGTGAGACTGATGTACAGTAACTTAGGAAGAAAAATAAGGACACACTTATCTCAGATGCAGCATCTGAAAGCCAATCCTGGGATATTCTTTGCATTCTACAGTTTCAGTCTGTGTTATGCTAATACATTAAGCTATTAAAACTTCATGAGTTCTTTTGTTACTTTTAGGTGTTTGTTTGGCTATTTCTGCTGTTTTATATTCAATAAGATGAGTGGTTATAGTTGTAAGATCAATGAAAAAAAGTTGAATTTCTAAAAAGAACAGGAAAAAATAAGTAAAATATAGTTTTTAAAATATATTTTGTCTAGATATAGTACTTGTAAAAATAATAAATGTTAAAATGCTAGGATATTGGGACTTCCCTGGTGGCATAGTGTTTAAGAATCCGCCTGCCAATGCAGGGGACACGGGTTTGAGCCCTGGTCCGGGAAGAACCCACATGCCGCAGAGCAACTAAGCCCATGTGCCACAGCTACTGAGCCTGAGCTCTAGACTCTGCAAGCAACAACTACTGAGCCTGCGTGCCTAGAGCCTGTGCTCCACAACAAGAGAAGCCACTGCAGTGAGAAGCCTGTGCACCTCGACGAAGAGTAGCCCCTGATGATTGCAACTAGAGAAAGCCTGTACGTAGTAACAAAGACTCGACACAGCCATAAATAAATAAATAAATAAATAAATGTTTAAACAATAAATAAATAAATAATAAAATAAAATGATAGGATAAAAATTGAGTTTACTATTTTTATTAGCCAATTATACTTGGCTGCAAATTAAGTCCCCATGATTTTAATATAATCTTATTATTGACCTTCATTATAAAATTGCAGAAGTATCTCACCAGACTAAATTTCTTTATCAGAATTAAATGTCATAATAAAGTCAATTAAAGATATTTTCTTGAGGAGTGAAAGTATAAAGTGTTGCTATATGTAAATTTTTGTGCCCCGCCACCCCAATCCATATGTTGAAGTCCTAACCACCCAGTGTGTCTGTGTTGTGTTGTAAGGCTAAATGAGGTTGTAAGGGTGGGGCTCTGATCTTATGGGATTAGTGTCCTTATATCAAGAAAAGAAGACACACCCCAGAGAGCTTGCTCTCTGTCTCTGCCTGTGAGATCTTGTGAGAACAAGGAGGTCATGTGAGAACACACCTTGCTGGCAGCCACCCACAAGCCATGAGAAGAGGCCTCAGAATGAAAACTACCTTGCTGGCACTCTAATCTTAGAACTCTCAGCTTCTAGAACTATGAGAAATAAGTATCTATTGTTTAAGTCACCTAGTCTATGGTATTTTGTTACATCAGCTCAAGCTGACTAATATACTATATCTGCCAGAAGTAATAGTTTACTTTACCTTTTAAATATTTTCAGCATTTAGTGTATTTTTAAGATTTTGTCCTCCACTTTCTGACTTTGCACTCTATTAGGGGTTCTTAACTGATAACAATTTTCACACTTAGAAGAATATATATACATATCATCCCTCCAAAAGCAAATGGATTACCTCATTCAAATTGGTGTTAAGAACCATCAATGTCATATTCCTATAAACAGAATAAAATGATTATTGTTCTGAAATTCACCACTTAGGCTTAAACTTGAACCCTTTACTATAATAGTGTAGACTCAATTTTATATTTTGTTATGTTAACACTTTATCATGTGTTTAGCATTTTTTTTTTTTTTTTTTTGTGGTACACGGGCCTCTTACTGCTGTGGCCTCTCCCACTGCGGAGCACAGGTTCTGGACATGCAGGCCTAGCGGCCATGGCTCACCGGCCCAGCCGCTCTGCCACATGTGGGGTACCCCCAGACTGGGGCACGAACCCACGTCCCCTGCATCAGCAGGTGGATTCCCAACCACTGCACCACCAGAGAAGCCCCAATATTTTAATACTATGTTTTTCACTGTTGTTATTTAGGGTTATTATATATAAACTAATATTCATGACTATAACTTTTCTTAAGGCTTCCCTTAAGGTTAAATATTTAGAAATTTAATATTTTTATTATTAGAAATGATACTGCAATAAAATTTTCCTGCATTTAGCTTTTCCTTCTTTTGAATTATTGTTTTAAGGGAATGCCCAGAATTGTGGTACAAAGTATTGCATTACCATATGATTCTGAGCAACTTTGGAACCCACCAGCAGTACATGAAATAGTTGATTTGATTTTAAATCACTAAAATTTGATATTATTTTCTTTAAAATATGTACATACAGTGTCATACATATAAGACAGAGTGAGAGAAAAATAACACATTTTCTGATTTATAAGAACTTCACAATACAAAACAAATAAAAATATAAGCAACTAAGGGCTGCCCTGGTGGTGCAGTGGTTGAGAGTCTACCTGCCGATGCAGGGGACACGGGATCATGCCCCGGTCTGGGAAGATCCCACATGCCACAGAGCAGCTGGGCCCGTGAGCCATGGCCACTGAGCCTGTGCGTCCAGAGCCTGTGCTCCGCAACGGGAGAGACCACAACAGTGAGAGGCCCGCGTACCACAAAAAAAAAAAAAAAAAAAAAAAAAATATATATATATATATATAGATAGATAGATAGATATATGCAACTAAATACATCTAAAAGCTATATTGCAATACAGAACACACATTGGAGAGGTAAACATTTTTAAAAAGCTTGAAGATAAATGAAGAAAATGTATACATCCACAGAGAATATAAGAAGGATTGGATTTTTTGTTTTTGTGTTTGTTTGATAGAACAGGATGAAAAAATTCATGGGAGTAAAATGGTACAAGTCATACTTAGAGAGAATTGAATTATCCAAAGCTAAGTATTATGGGAAGTTTAGAATCATCCAAAGTTAGGTGTTTTTGCAATGAATCAGGCCATAACGGGGTTGAGGTTGATAGATTGAAATTTTAAAGTAAAACTTATACAGCATCATGTTTTTCCAAATCCAAATAACAGTTTAGTTTCATTTTTCTAATATTTTTATTATAAAATTTTTCAAGCAGAGTAAAATTGATACTATGAAACGATATATGTGCTAACTAAATCTAGATTATTAACATTTTTCCATATTTGCTTTATATATATACATTTTAACTAATAAAAATTACATTGTAGACATCAGGACAATTCATCCCTAATTCAGTATGCATCTTCTAAAAAGAGGGACTTTCTTTTTCATAATCACAAGATATTATTTTTAGCCGTGCTTTTTAAACAGGATTCTATCATAGTGGATGCACTGCATTTGTTTTCTGAGACTCTTAGCTCTCTTTTAATAAAGAACAATACCACTTTATTTTTTATGACCCTGGCTTTTTAAAATAACTTGACTGATAGTGTCTATTATATAATTTAAATTGTTCCCCTCATCTAGATTTTTCTATATAAACTGAAAGTTATGTCCAAAAGCATAATTAGATTCAGGTTAACAGTTCTTTGGCATGAACACTTCATAATAAAGTATTCCACATTTTATACCCCATCACATCAGTGGGTGCATAAGTTCATGATTGACCATTAATAATAATGGTCATTTGCTTGAGATAATGACAAGAGACTCTTCATTGTAAAGATATGGTTTCCCTTTAAAATTAGCAAGTACCTGGGGGTAATATTTTGGCAATGTTGGAATATCTTATTTTTTTCAAAATCTTTCACAGAATGACTGTAACATCTATTGATTCTTCTTGCCTTAATCAATTATGGTTGCTTCTGCTATTAACACCTTTTATGTGTTCACGAAAAATCTCACGATCTGAAAAATAATTCATAAAAATAATAGCTTCATGTTTATTATTTTTTCAAGCTCTTTGGAATGTTCTCACCAAATATCTAAAAGGCAATTGTAATAGGGTAATTGAAACAGATGTATGTCAGCCAGTATTTGCACTTAGCCATTTTTATTTTTATTAGTATGGTGGATATCACATTGTGGTTTCAATTTTCACTTTCTTTATGGTTTATTAGGCTGAGTGCCTTTTCATGTATTTACTGCTCATTTGGCTACCTTCATTTTTTAACATTTGATTATTTATGTCTCAGAGAGGTCTGTTCTAAACTGACTTCCCTATAGATACAATGTATCTTTTTTATGTATCAATATATATCTTCTTTTATTTCAGGTAGAATTATTGAATTTGATGTTTTAAGATATCAGAATGAAAATTTTGTTGCATTGCTTTACAGTTTTTCTTCAGACATTTCAATTATACTTATGTTGGACTTTTTTGCCTGGTTATTATTATAATTTTAATGCTGAACATTTTTTAAATATCCTACATTTTCTTGGGTCTTTTTATTCTTATTTTATACATTCTTTGATTATGTCTATGGTTTCAGCTAATATCCCTGTTGAATTTTATAATTAGTCTTCATGGTATATAAGAACTGTGATCCAGGTCCAAAAAATAATTTATAAAAGTAGAAGAGTGTCTAAGGATTCAATAATATTAAATTTAAATATAAAATTTTAGTTTCAAAAATAAGTTATTTATAAATCATGATGCATGAAAGTGGTTTGAAATTAGCTATAGAGAGCAGCTTGCCCTTTATCTCTTGCATGCAAGTTAGGCAAATAATGGGAGGAATAATTTTCAATGAGCATATAAGAAATACTAATGGAAAATTAAAGAAAAATCAAGTTCATATATTTATGAAAAGGAGGAGGTTATTGTAAAGGAAGTAGTGATAAAATGATTTTCTGTTGCCACATAATATAGAAAGGAATCAGATAATATACACACTGATAGGAGGACTGTAGTGAATTAAAACAAAAAAAGAGAAGGAAATGGTTTGTACCTAAGATATACTGTCCACTGGGTGTCTGGATATTTCTTCATCCCATTGTTTTAGATCTCTGCTTTTTCTAAAATGCACTGAGACATACAGAATGATTCTAGAAACTGTTAATTGTCAGTTACATTATAATGTGATTTTACTTCATATTGTTTTTGAGAAAAAAGTTTAGACATAGAGAAAAATAAGCCACAACAAATGATGGGAAGTTGTCCAAGACTTGTATCCTAGACTATCCTTTATCTTTCATTCACTCAAATATTTCCAAATCCTTCCATAATAAAATATACACAATCCATTTTTCATTTAAAACAACATTATCAATTGAATTTTTGCTATATCTCCTTTTGTTTTCTTTTTTTTTTTTTTCTGAAAGACTATTTGGAACAAAAATGAGCAATAGCATTCAATTAAATGTGTGTACAATTTGAGCATTTGTGGATTCCCACCAAGTGATTATTACTTGGTTTAAGCAACTGTGATGTGTTCAGGTAAATCACTCAGTTTGTGCCCCTGGGAAAGTTGACAAATGTCAACATTAAACCTATCAATTCTAATTTACCTCCTTTGAGACAGCACTCTCTTGGCTAGGGTGGATTGGAAAACACTGCAAAGGGACCAGCATTTCATCTTCTAGAAAGGGATGACAGCTAAAGTCACCCAAGGACACATAAACAAACACAGAGCTGTCTTAACAACTTGACATAAGTTAATCATATATCCCCTTCCCTTATTCAAAGACCAAAGTATCCAAAAGTAGCCTTGTGGAGAAATATTGAGAAGAGGTAAGTATATAGAGGGCCATTTGGAAAATATTTATCCACAGTAGGCTATGTAAGAGTATTTCTCCATATAATTGGAACTAATGCTTCAATTACCTGGGTGTCCAAACAGTGAAGGTTAAGGTAATATACCTTATCACCAGTAAGAACCTCACTTTGTAGCCATTCTTCAACATAACACTTCTATGTCATTGGAGAAATTTCTAAGTTACTTTTGCCAAAACTGTAAAATGTGAAGAAATACAATGTCTTGATATAATATTTAAGGATTAAGTGACATGTGAGAGCACCAATTACATAACTGGCACACAATAGGTTTTCAATCAAGGTGAGTTTCTTTCCTGAATGTATTTTCAAGTGACCTGTTGTTCACATCTTGTGATGTGACTTGTTCATGTCTTGTGAAACTTAGCTATGTGCAATGAAGAAAACCAATCCCAGACATAATTATAAGGAAACATCACTTTAATAGTAAGCAATGAGGTACACACATTTAATGCCACACTTTAAATGGCAGGACAGGAAAATAAACCACACCGTATCTTCATGTGTATATGTGTTTGTATTCTGTTAAGTTTTCTCTTTTGAATGTTTGTCTTATAATATCTTTATATTAGTAGATAACTGCATATAAGTTATAGATAAATGTATGTATACTGTGTGTGTTAATATTTTATTTTACTGTGAATAATAAAAATGTAAAGATCACTAGTTTAGTTAGTATAAGCAAACACAAACTTTGGGATATTTGTGAGGTCCTGCATAGAAGTCCATTGTAAAGTAAATTGAAATTAATTGCCAAATTTCTTTGTGTTAATAGAAATTTATTTCAAAAATGACTGAGGAAATCATTTATGAAAAGAGAACAATTTATAACACCACACACACACACACACACACACACACACATGCATACACACACAGAAAACAAACACCAAAATATCCCTGCTTGAATCTGGTTAAATTGCTGACAAAAAGAATGCAAAGTAGATTGCTCCAGGGCTGGAATGAGAGGCATGTTCTGAAGAATAGTAAACCTGTCTACAAATGAGCATTTTTCCACTTGACCTCCTTGCCATATAAATTAAATATAGCAAGGAAAATGGCCAAACTGCAGGCTAACATTTAGAGATTATCTAACATCAATATTGGACCCCCTTCTCACTTTGAATTCTATTTAACAAATTATTATACTTCTGTGAAGTTGCTTTTTGCAATGCCAGATTGTGTTTTCTTGCATTATCGCTAGTGGTGAAAATAATCTTTTTGTATTCCTCATGTTTAATTCCCATTGGAATTAAAAATGGACAAATGGACAAACCTTTCTGTGTTCTGTGGAATGTTTTTGGTACTCTTAGAACTTTTCCTTCTACCAATTATAGGTACAGCAAGATAGGTAGATGTCTTTCTTAAGAAATGCTGTGCTCTTCTGGTTTGAACAGCATTAAATACAAACTGAAATAATATGATTTGCATATCTGAAGATAGTTAAAAGATAGGACAAATTCTAACAATGCCATAATTATTTATGTTGGCAAATTTCTGTTTAGCTTATTATATGTTAGTGATTTTAATACCAGTATAGTGCCAAGTGCATAGACTCAGACATCACCTCACTGAAAACATGTATTATAAAAGTAAAAGTGCCATTACTGGAGGAAAAACACTCATACAGTGAGTAGCAGAGCACATATGATGCTCCAACACTTATTATCTCGGAGAAGGTTGCTCAGTCCACACATATCAAAATGTATGCATCTTAGAATTGGCTTTAGAAGAGGGTGCCTGACCCATGAAGCTCCCATAGTTGTTACAAAGAAGGTTGAAGGTTGACTATGTACCAGAAGGATAAACCTTTTTGGTCAAGAAAACACCCTGGTTAAAAAGGGGAGCCTCCTGGGCACAGTGAGGCCTCATCCTATTTTTCACTTGATTTAATGAGATGGAGGCTTCAGGGTATGTCTCTCTTAAAACAGCTGCTCTTAAATAACTAGAACTATCCTCATAATGCTGCTATCTTAAATTTAAACTCCAGGAATCGAGTTGGAAGTGGCTTCCAGTTCCATGTTCCAGCTAACGATTACCAATGCTATGAAGACAATTTTAGCAATTTACAGGATATTCTAACGTTTCTTTAATTAGGAGTGACAGGAAGTTTTATAGACAACTTTATCTCCTTGATTTTACATCAAACTGCATTGTACATTTGGGGGTTTATAAATTTATCTTCTAATTCCTTCAGTCTAAACCTCTATAGTATGCTCAGATATCTTAAGAATATGATTTAAATCTTATAAACCGTTACTTAAATTTGAGAACCAACACAATGTGAATTGCTTAAAGCTTGTAAGTTGCAATGCATTTCATATTAATTTGCTGATTAGTAATGCCATGTTTTGAAGATCTGTGAATTCAACTGGCTTTACTTTCTTTGTTTGATTAATTTATTATAAATGTATGTGATTGAATAAGTAATGTTAAGCTTCATGAAATATTTATTGAGATGAAAATAACTTTTTATATCATTTTTATTGCAAGATTGTAAAACTTTTAGAATTCAAAAGCGTTGACAAGTAAAAGGAAATCATTCAATATTATAGAGATAAATGTTATATTACAAAAAATAAATAAGTAAACACAAATATTCATGAACTCAGACTTTTCTACACATTTTTGCAATATCAGCACTTAAGTGGTCATTAAAAAATCAGAAGCACAGATAGATTTTTACTTTTGTCATGTCTTGAATCTAAGCATTAAAAAAATTTAAAAAATTAAAGTTTTAAAAACTAAAAAAATACTTGTTAATGCTAGTTTTCATGGTTTTAATAATCTATTACTGTAGTAGATTAAATGATTTCCCCCTAAATTCACATCCACCTGACACCTAAGAATGTGACCTTTTTTGGAAATAGGGTCTTTACACATGTAAATAGTTAAAGAGATATTGAGATGAAATCATATGATTGCTGTCTTATAGGAGAAAAGAGGAGGAACTTTAGAAACAGAGACACAGATACACAGAGAAGAAAATAATGTGAAGATACAGGCAGAGACTGGAGTGATGCATCTACAAAGCAAGGAACACCAAGGATTGCCAGCAGCTACCAGAAGCTAGGAGAGAATAATGGAAGAGATTCTCCCCCAGAGCTTCCAGAAGGAACCAACCTTGATTTCACCTTGATTTTGGACTTCTGGCTTCCTGAACTGTGAAAGGATATATTTGTATTATTTTAAACAACCCAGTTTGTTGTAATTTGTGTAATTGTGTTAGGGCAGCCCTAGAAAACTAATACAGTTGCCTGATATACCTGATATACCATGCCCGTATTACTTTTCTGCTTGATGCCTGTCCTTGACTTGTCACTTCTGCAACATATTAAGTATCTACTATATTCACCACTGTCATAAGGATTTTCTACTGCCAAATTACTGTTTTCTGGTAGTTGAGATATAATTGCTCACCTTAAGGTTAACAGTTCCACAGTGAAAATAAAATCTATGATTTAACTAGTCCAATCTTTTTCTGTATAAAGATTCTAATATTATTTGTTTGATATTGTTATTCTTTAAAATATGTAAAAGAGAGTTACTCATATTTAAAAAGATGAAATATTTAAAATATAAAGAATTAAATAAAAATCTCCCGTAATGAGAGAAAGAAAGAAAAATGATAGATGGTTAGGTAGACAGATAGATAGACATATAGGTAGACAGGTAGGTAGACAGATAGTTTTATTTTCCATATATATTCTTTCAAAACTGGGATCACCTTGTGTACATAGTTTTATATCCTGACTGTTGAAAACACACTGTATTGAGAACATTTTTCTTGTAATTAGATTCACATTTTATGGTTCCACAATACTTCCATCGTGTAGCTAAATCTTAACACTCTAATTACTGTATTCATTTTTAGGATAAATACATTTCATAGAAAGCATTATTCCTGTCTGATTATTTTCAACGATAATTACCAAGAATTAGAATTACTTAATCAAATGATAAAAAACTCAGTAACATTTTTAAAAGTTGTTTTGCTTATGAAATATTTTATTTTTCACTGATAGAATGGTCAATTGTAAAGGAAGTCTTCCTAATGTGATCTTCAGCCAAAACACTAAACAACCTTACAATTGATGTTATATAGGCCAATTTAATTTTGTTAGATAATCTATCTTTCAACATTTATTCTATGATAGCTATTTCTAGCAACAAGGTGATAACCAAGGTGACATGTCTCTTTAGATATCCTTCAGTGTTCACAAAGGTGCACAGTTTGTTCATATCCCTTCCATATTCATCCTGGCCCCCAGTTCCCTCCAGGTTTGCCAACTCTCACTTAGCTAATTTGAATACCCTCCTTTGAGGCAGAGACTAATATGGCTCTTTCCCACGACTGTCCACAATCTCAGGATACAAAGTATGGTTTCCATGGGTTTTCTATATCCCTATGCATAGATATTTTTGGTTATGGGTGTTTTTTCTTTGTATATTTTAATACCATGTTGTCACATCAAACTTTTCAACAACTTTGCGTTCTTAATGGTAAAAATTTATTGTATCACGGTTTTGCTTTTGGGGTCACTAATTACTCATTCTCACACCATCTACTTTGGAAAAAAAACTAACATCACGCTTAGCACAAGGTATGGTCGTGTAATCTAGTGGAAAGCAATCAGTTTATGTTATTTTTCTGGAGGTAATGATTAGTTCAGAGAGTGGCTGATCAGTCCAAAAAAAGCCGAGGAATCCCATTTTACTACTTTTGAAAACACTATTTGGAAATGTATATTCTTTTAATCACAAGGCCTGAATCGAAATATAAAGTTAATGCTGCTATAGTTACCTTGAAATCAACAGAAGAGATTTGTTTTTGAAAACAAAGCTAATACGGTTATTTTTTTCTAAAGCCTGGTAGAATACTTCCTTTATTAGCCCTATGGTTTACAAATTTAACAAGAATTTATCTACCTTTTTATCTGACCTGACACTTCGAATTACTTCCAAGCTGTGAAGAAAGCCTGAAAAACAATAAAACAAAATGAAATATTGTATGCTAATGTTTCTTTCTTCCTTGCTCAACCGGGATCTGTGCCATACAGGAATTTGTCCTGCGGATCTAACTTCAGTGTCTACTCTTCCATAGTTTGTACTTTTGCTCTGTGACATTATTTAATTCTTCAAGACTGTTATCCCCAGTTTCACCAATGTTCATTCTATTCTTTATCTTCTCAATGCACTTTTAATTTCAAAACATCCCCTTTTTCAAAAATTTGATCATGTGCTTAGAACATTTCATTTATATGAGTAACATCTTAAATGTCATTAAATGTGTGTGTCTGTGTGTGTGTTGCTGTTTTTAAAATGAAATTTGCTTTAATATGGTTCCTTTTTCATAACAGTTTTGCTAAGTATCTTTCCATCACTTTAAATCAGAGTGGTTTGCAACATTGGCTGTTTACTGGAATCAACAGAAGTGTTTTCAACAATTCAGGGCCTGGCTGTGCTCTGACTAATTGAGTTAGAATCTCTGGGTGTGGGTCCCAGGTGCCACTATTTCTTTAATTCTACTAGATGATTCAGTGCTCAATAAAGTAGAGAACCACTGTGCTAAATGGTTAGTAATCTTTCTTTGACTATATATTTACTTATTCTCTCCTCCTGAAAACTACCATCACATAAAGCTAGTGACCAAGCCGTTGGATTTTTCTTGGTGTTTGTAGTTCAGAAGGTGTGAGAAGGATAATTTTCTTCCCCCATAGACTAGCATTGAGCATGCTTGTGCTCAATTATGGATTTATTTAAAAGAAGTCCTTACATCTGTGGGCACCATGTATAAATTAAGGAAGGTCATGCTCTGCGATGCTCCATGTCAATGGGATTATTGTGTTATAAGATTGTGGGAACAAGTCTTCCCCATGATCTGTGGAATTCAATCCATTTTATTTCATTAGAGCCCTCTAAAAGCAGCCATGAAACTGGTGGTTTTTTCCCACAAACTTCCCACAAAGAATAGAGAAGTTGTCCTCCCACTGGCTAGTGACTCTATCATTACTTCTAGTTACGCATCAAGATAGAGTGACATTTGGCATTGTTCATTATTCCTGTGGATAGTTGATAGGGAGAAGTAGTCATAAACATGTACCTCTCACTTGCCAACTTTCCTGCCTTTCAGCTTTAACATATATATACCATTTTTTCTTAGTTTTGTATCTTAGAAACAATATATATTTGGTCCTTAGCAGTGGTTATTATAATGTTAAATCATGAATAAAATGATAATTTGATAAAAATTATAGTTTATTACTATCTGTAATTTAAGAACAGATTATATTAATTCAATACTATTATAGAACTTTCATTCTAAGAATTTATTTTAATATTTGCATTTATTTTAGTAATCACAGCTATAGAAATCATTTAACTCATTTTAATAATCACCGTGAAATTTCCTATTCTATAATCTCCTGATTCATAAATTATAATCCATTTTTATGTACTCAGAAAATGTTTTCAAATATTCCATCAAGGGCATTAAAACTGGTTATTTTCTTCTCTTTTACTAGCTAAAAATGTGGTAATAATATGAGAATAGTAAATAAGCTGCTTCTTTTCAAAACTAAGACATTGTTCCATTGTCTTTAAGCATTGACTATAGGAAGTCAGTGTGGCTTCTTTTGAAGTGATAAAGTACTAATCACTCCTCCCTGATGCTTAGGTTTTTTAAATATTATGCTTTTATTTTTTCCATTTTACTAGGATGAAATTTTACATGAGACTGATCTCATTCATCTTATATGGAATGCAGCAAATTCTAATTGACATATATTCCAATTATTTTAGCACCTAAATGTTTTCCTCCTCTTTAATTACATCTTTATTTCTACTGTTTTTATTTTCCTATACATTTTAAATTCAATCTCCATATATTATTATTTATCTCATCATTTTCATCAATATTACTGAGATATAACTTATGTACAATTAAAAGTACCCCTTCAATGAGTTCAAAAAATTGTGCCAAATATATATCTGTGTAAACGTTACACAGTGAAAATATGGAATATTTTTTCACCACCAAAAAGTTCTCTCATACCTATCTGCTGTTGATCCCTGCCACCGGAGGCCAATGTAATAGCTGTTATGCTTCTGGTACTTTTGATTAGCTCTTCCTATTCTGCAATTTTTATGTAAATGAATCGTGTAGTAAGTTCTGTATTTTGTCTGGCTTTTCTTGCCCAACATACAGCTGCTATTTCAATTTCCCTAAAATTTTTCTTTACTCATTTTTTGTTCTTATTTCAGCTTGTTCTCTGCATTACATGGTGTTGCCATATATACTCATCATGTTATTTTATCTCACTCTTTCCTACTCCTTTTTATCTTCTTAATCCTTTCTAAGTGTCTCAAAATACATTTTTTGGTTGATTTTCTGCTTCTGTAACAAATACATATTTCAGAAATGTTACACTATTTTATCTCTCAGGATCATATTCATGTTTTATATTGCTTATTTGTTTATTTTTACCTAGAACTAATGTTAGTTGACCTCACGTTAACCTTTTGAATATTAGTTCAAAATAAGACATAGTCATATTTGATAATTTTTAATACATAGACTAAATTTCAATTGGAGCAGCTCTGCTAAATCACAGAGGAAATTTGTATCCCCACAAATACATCTAGCATTACTCTTACCTTTGTTTCAATACTTAGCAATTAAATTTCAGAAACTATGCTTCCCACAGAACTATATTACTATCTGTCTTCTCATACCTGATTTCTTCTAGCTTTCCCTCTGATAAAGTCTCTAAATCTAGAAAACAAGAACTTGTTAGATAATACAGTATTTGGCTCAATAAAAAAACAAACACATTGAGAGATGGAGAATATCTGTATTTCTACAGATAATGGAAGAAAGATGTGGTACTTTTCACTTTTTCAGGATTTCAAAATTATTTTATGGAGATAAAATATATTTTTTCCTTCAAGTCTTATTACCCTCCAAGTTGTCAGATATTCCTTTCAATATATTACTGATACTGAGCAGGACCATGTGGGGTTCCTGGGCAAGCCTTTCTGTGTCCCCCATTTCTTTTTTTTTTTTTTTTTTTGCTGTATGCGGGCCTCTCACTGTTGTGGCCTCTCCCGTTGTGGAGCACAGGCTCCAGACGCGCAGGCTCAGCGGCCATGGCTCACGAGCCTAGCCATTTGTGGCATGTGGGATCTTCCCGGACCGGGGCACGAACCCGTGTCCCCTGCATCGGCGGGTGGACTCTTAACCACTGCGCCACCAGGGAAGCCCCCCCATTTCTTGATTACAGGAAATAGGCTTCATTCAGCCTCCATGACCTAGGTGAGTTCCAACGGACAGGTTCAAACAGATGCTAATTAGGGAAGGGAAGGGATGAGGAGACAAGGGAGGAACAGTCAAAAGAAACAATAACACAGCCTTGGAGCTGGTTCTCCCTCAAGGGATATACATAACAGTGTCTTTGAACTATTGTGCAGGTACTTAAACCCCCACCAAGTATGGTGTCCACAAGCACATAGCCCCCAGACCAACTGGAAGAAGAAAATTGATGATGCTGACTCCCACTTACCTCACCACGAACCAATCAGAAGAATGTCCGCAAGCTGATCATGCCTTCTTTGAACCATTACTATAAAACTTGTCACTACCACCTCCAGGTCAGGACACAGTTTTTGAGGGCATTAGCCACTGTAGCCCCCTTTGCCTGGCAAAGCAATAAAGCTATTCTTTTCTACCTCACCCCAAACTCTGTCTCCAAGATTTAATTCGGTGTTGGGGTACAGAGGCCATATTCAGCTTCATTACCTGTTTACTTTTTGTGATGATAAGAATTTTATTCTTTTATTTTTTTTAAGGTAATTTGTGATGATTTGAGATCAACTGTGACAGGAGTTGATATTTGGATTGTATTTTTGAAAGCAAGCAATAGGATATTTTAAAAAATATATTAAGTTCATTAGTTACTGAAATTTAATAATCTTACCGTTACCGAATCCAAGCTCACTCTGCTCGCCACACAACAGGCCAATAAATCACGAGACGAGGTGTTGAGGCAAGGAATAGCGACTTTATTCGGAAAGCCAGTGGACCAAGAAGATGGCAGACTAGTGTCTCAAAATAACCATCTTATTGGGGTCTGGATGCCAGTTTCTTTCCTAGAACAGAGAGGGGGAGGAGGTGAGGAAGTAAAGTAAAAAGACCATTAGTTTTGCCTGGTTTGGCCAGCATCAGGGAGGGGATGTGTTAATTTCTTCTTTTCTACAGCCATTCACAGGTAGGCAGGGTCAAATTGTTTCCCTGTGAGCTGAACAAAAGCACTTTAACATTCAGGCAGAAGGGCAGGGTTCCCTGAGGCAGGCAATTATGTATGATTATAATAACAAAAGCAATGAAAAGCAAAGGTTAAAGTCAAAGAAGCAGATCCACTATGGAGTCAAAATTGGCTCTTCCCTGTTACATTACTACAATAATCTTAAAAAAGTATTCTTGATTCATAGTTTCTGCTACACATTAGCAGTAATCAAAATGAGCTTAAAATCATTCAAAACTTATGCTATATTTTACATAGGTAAAGAGTACTATAGGTAACTCAAAAATATTTATCTGTACATATTTAATAATGCATTAAATATTTTAAACACAGCCATGCTTTATAAAGAAGTTGGAGCTCATCTCTCTCTCTCTCTCTGTTTTTTTTTTTTTTTTTTTTTTTGGCAATTGATGTGTTTTTTTTCCCTAAATTGTTTTTTTCCCTCATATTTCTCTAATGAACTAAGTTATTTTTCCAAATAAGTCTTGGAAATATTTTGAACTGACAAAACATGCCCCCTCTAATTTTTTTAATGCATATATGCAAAAAACCTAATTATATCTAGCAATTCTAGATAAAACATTATTTTAAAATTTCCATTTAAATGTCTAATATAGTTGTTATTTCTTGATAATGGAGTTGAATTATGAGCAACACTTAAGTTATTTCTATTTGCAAATAGCAAATTGAAATTAAATATTATTCCAAACACCACAATTTATTCATGCTTAAAATATAAATTTTAAAAGGAAATAATAAAAGGTCTTTTAAAATAATAGGGTTCAGGGCTTCCCTGGTGGCACAGTGGTTGAGAGTCCGCCTGCCGATGCAGGGGACATGGGTTAGTGTCCCGGTCGGGGAAGATCCCACATGCCGTGGAGTGGCTGGATCCGTGAGCCATGGCCGCTGAGCCTGCACATCTGGAGCCTGTGCTCTGCAACAGGAAAGGCCACAGCAGTGAGAGGCCCGCATATGGCAAAAAATGAATAAATAAATAAATAAAATAAAATAAAATAATAGGGTTCAGTCAATATTCTGCTTCTACTTGTATTAGCATAGACCCTGTAAGTGAAATAACGCAAACTCAAGTACTCATTTGTATGCACAAAATGATTTGTATGCAAACACAACTCCTTTATGAGAGTGATTTCTTAAGGAGTAGAATTCAAAGCAATTTCCAATTAGCCTTTAGTTAGAAAAATAGTGAAACTCAAACTTTTATAGCATATCAAGAAAATATAGGGGCTTCCCTGGTGGCACAGTGGTTCAGAGTCTGCCTGCCAATGCAGGGGACACAGGTTCGTGCCCCAGTCCGGGAGGATCCCACACGCCGCGGAGTGGCTGGGCCCGTGAGCTATGGCTGCTGAGCCTGTGCGTCCGGAGCCTGTGCTCCCCAATGGGAGAGGCCACAACAGTGAGAGGCCCACGTAGCGCAAAAAAAAAAAAAAGAAAGAAAATATAGTTACTAATTTGAAATAGAAGTACTGTGGTAGTGAAAAATTTTAAAACATGAAGTAAATTTTGAATGTATTTTTTTTTAAAGAACAGCATGTAAAAGAAATTAAATTTTGATTTATTTAGCAGTAAGTATTTTTTGCTTGTGAAGTAATTCCCTTTTTTGCCCAACGATGGAAATATTAGAGAATAAATACATGGTATATATTAGAGAGTCAATATACAGCATTATGAGATGAAATTTTACACTGTATTTAAGAATTTTATAACTACATTATGAGAAGGAAAATATTTAAGGGCCAGAAAGAATTTTCATTTACCTTGAAAAATTTCACAGTAGATATAATCAGTTGTCATTTTTTATATTTCCACAGTGACTTAAATGTCTTCTTCAGAGACACACTACTTTTTAAAATTATTGGTTTAATTGCTACAAGACTATAAGGTCTACAATAGAAATCGTTATTTTTCTATTTTTCATTTACAATGGCCCAATGAGTTTGGTGTATATTTAGTCCCATTTTACCTGTGAAGAAGTTGAGACACAAAAAGTTTAGTAATTTGCCCAAGTTAATGTAGCTTGGTAAATGACACAATCAAACCAAAGCAGTTTTATCTTCTGTCTAGGAGTCTCTAATATAGTATCTGTTGACTAGTGGATCTCTCTGTAGTGATCCAATGATAAAAAAATAGTCATTAGCTACTTTATCCTACTGTTAGAATATATAGTTAATACCAGTTATCATATTATGTTTGTCCTTCTGATCAAAACTCTTTATTGAAACTTAATTTCTTATATAGCTTTTAAGCACAAAAAGCACCTAAGCTATTTTTTCTTTGTTGAGTTTAAATTCCAAACTTGTACCAGAAGAGAAAAATAAAAGACATACAAAAGAATTCCAACCTAGGTCTCAGTTTTAACAGAGCTGTGCAAGTCCAGGTACTGGGATGAAGATGTTCAGTAAAAGGGGTGTGTTATAAGGCCACTGAGTCTTTGAAAGGAAATGTAAATTTTTGAAAAAACAAGCAGCAATATCTAGAGAAATCAGACAAAACTAAAGTCCTTCAGGTTGGGTTATTTTCTTTAATTTTCTATAGCATGAGTTTTTTTCCTTGTTCCCCTTGGGTGTTTGTGGTTACAATGTTTATAGGCACAGTGGCTTAATCAAGAACACTGATTAAACTTCAAGAGGTCCAAGTACTCCTTAATCCACTATGACCTAGAAGTGAGATTTTAGGCAATCAAGTTAAAGACTCTGGGGCAACATTCCTTCAGATTCATAGGCTGCTCCTTCTTTGGCATTTATCAGTTTTTTTCTTTGAAGAAGATTTTCTTGAATAATAGCAACTAAATAAAAAATACATGAAAACATATCTCTTTAAAAAGCAGAATATCAAGAAATTTCATCTACAAAACTAGCACGTACAATGCCTATGATATTGTTTTGTTCTTAGTCCTAGTAGTTAGCTAGGTCATGGTTGATATGGTTTGAGTAATGTTAGAAAAGGTTGCCATTTCTCACAAATTATTTTTCCAAAGTGTTTCTTTTGCCCCTGAAATCCATAAAGATTTACTTAGATTTATTACTGGCAAAGATATCTAGTGGCTAGTCATTAAAAGTTGAGTGAATGAATCAGGCAACACATTACTATACTATTGATTATTAATTTAATTCAAGAGACTTTATCAGATATCTATGAGAAGAAATTATATATCAGACTGTCATGATTTTCTGGGAGAAGGTGAGTAGATTAAAGGAACTGAAACACTAGAATAATGGTGGGAACAAGAAGTCTTCTCAAGCTTGGAGTATGAATAAGAAGGATTGACATTTTCAAAAGTAAAGGAAGGGGTTTAAAAACAAATAGATTAATACTGAGATAAATTTAGGTACTTATAAATTTTAACATGAGCTAATATTTACCATCCACAAGTATTTGGAGACCAATCTATACAAAAAATAATCCCCAAAGTTCCAGCTCAGTGCTAAATTTCAGAAAAATTCATAATAGAAAAGTAATTTGATAGATTCTGAAAATGAAGAATTCTATGGGTAGCATTGCAATCCACGTCTCTGCATATATCTTATCTAAACAGAATCTGCTCTGGAATAATCCTTCCTGGTAATCTCTAAAGGTGAGAAATTTGCCTAAGCCCAGAGTGGAAGATTCAAGGCCATTTTGTGTATCTTTAGTCACAATTATGTGAACAGCCTTCTCCAAAGTCACCCATAGACGATCTTGAGGTGATCAATTGCCTTATCACTTCATGGTCTTGAAAATGGCAATAAAAAGAAAAGAAAAAATAATAAAAGAAAATAAAAGAATAAAATCAGTCTATTCTATCATCTATCTAGCTAGCTATCAATAATCTATATCTGTATAGATAATAGATATTTAGCTATCTATTGCTGAGCAAAAAATTATCCCCAAATTTAGCAACTGAAAACAACAAATATTTATTATATCATAGTTTCTATGAGTCAAGAATTCTCCTATGGCATGGATTAGCTGGGAGCTTCTGGTTCAAGAACTCTTATGAATTGCATCCAAGCCATTGGTTGGGGCTGTAGTCTAACCTGAAAGCTCAGCTCAGGGCGATCCACTTTCCAACTCACTCACTGGAAGTTGGGAGGTCCCGGGTATTGGCCGTAGACATCAACTCTTTGCCAAATCAGTCTCTCCAAAGGGCTGCACATAATATGGTAGTTTGCTTCCCCAAGAATGAAGAATTCAGAGAGACAGAAAAACATATCCCTCGAGGCAGAAGCCACAGCCTTTTGTATAACCTAATCTGAAAATTAACGTTCCATAATATCTGCCATATTCTATTCATTAGAAATGAGTTAATAAACCCAGATCCAACCCACAATCAGGAGGAGGAGATAACACAGGGGCATAAATATCAGGAAAGGGAGATCATTGAGGGCTATCTTAGAATCTGCCTACCACACTCACACACAATAACACAAAATGAGCTGTTGGGCTTATTATTTAAATCATACCTTTGATAGATGGGCTTTGATGTTTTGAAGACTTAAGGAGAAAAAAGATAGATTTTTAAAAACATTGCTTTTGTGGTCTAGAAATAATTTCACCTTTTTTCTCTGCTTATTTCTAGGCTTCCTTGAAAAAACTTGCACATGTGAAGAGCTCCACACTGCAATCAGAGCATTTTATCATGGCTTTCAGAAAGAAATTACCTCTAAATTATGCAAATTGCCTTAATCAACTAGATAAATATGAGTGTGAATAAAATGCAAAATGTTGTTGGAGATTCACTGATATGCATGTTATCATATTCATCATTCTTATTGTTAGTGAATGGCCTGTGAGAGTCCCAGGAAAATATGGGTTTCCTGTTTCAGTTTCTGTTCTCTGCTATTTAGCTATGCTTTGTTGTTTTATTATTGTTACTGTTAGTCAATTTGACAACAATGTACATAAAGTCATGAAAAAAAATAAGTGGGTGTAATATTTGTTGACTGATTATGTGAAAGAGCAGTTTGATAATATTTGGAGTTTTTTCAGTTTTACTGACAAAGGGATAACTTTCTGTTTTTTGTATTAAAAGCGGAAATACACATACACAAACATTTTCTAAAAAGGAAAAAAATACACTGTAAATTAGCAATCTAAATATTAGTAAAAAAATTACTTTCTAAATCATGAAAAATATACTGACTAAAGACACAAATTAGAAAAAAAACATTGTTTGGTCTTATGATTGTACAAAAATAATCATTGGAATTGAAAAGGATGTTGGCTTAGTTTTATTCATTGTTATTTCTAATTGAACAAGAATGTGAAGTTCTTCAGATTAAGATTGCAGGATTGGGCTTCCCTGGTGGCGCAGTGGTTGAGAATCCGCCTGCCAATGCAGGGGATACGGGTTCGTGCCCCGGTCCGGGAAGATCCCACATGCCACAGAGCGGCTAGGCCCGTGAACCATGGCCGCTGAGCCTGCGTGTCTGGAGCCTGTGCTCCGCAACGGGAGAGGCCCGCGTACCGCAAAAAAAAAAAAAAAGATTGCAAGATTATTTATGGAATGTCTTCTCTCCCATCTTACAGACAGTGTATTACCCAAAAATATGCCCTGAAATGATGGTTGATTCTAACATTTATTTTTAAATACCCTCTCTCATGCATATAGCTAAAATTCTATGAAAAAATTTTATTTTTTTCTGAATTTCACGTTGATCTTTTCCAACTTTTTAACTTAAAAGCTAATGTTTTTTTATACAAAAGCCTTTTATTTTACACAAAAATTTGTTTTCTACAAAAAGAAAATTTCACAAGTATATATTTTCCTCCAAAACTCAAAATTTCCAAATATTAAGTCATTTTTCATGGAGACTGTTCCACAATTTCTTTTGTTTCCCCATAGTTCCTATCTAATTACCCCACAGCACATCATTAGGATTAACACATTTTGAATATCCACAGGGAAACATAGTACTCAATAAGGACTTTGAAGTTTAAAAGTTAGCATGCATTCTTGACCCTGAAAGACATGGCTAACTGCGTTTAGAATTCTAATAGACTGTAGTCTGATATAATGTTAGCATGCCAACAATATTCCTACATGTTGCAGTAAGGAAGGAATAGGATGAATACAGGGTCAAGAGGCAGAACTTGAAACAGAGGAAAAGAATGCATTTGGAGAGGATTTATTAATTGCTCTCAGGTTTCTATGTTGCTGGCTTAAAAATCATTTTACTTCTACCAGGGTCATATACTGCATACATAACAAAATCATTTCTCCTTTTGGCAAGAGCTCTCAAATATGTGTCTTTCATGAAGTAACCATCGTATGCTACTATTGCAAGTTATGTATTACGCAGACTGACAGTATATTCAAAGACAGGCCCGTTGTTCAGCAAATTTTGCCCAGACCTCAGTACTGTATAAATTACTGTGCATCTAAAAATTATTAGTATTGGGTCTACTTCTCGGGAGTGTGTTCTTTAGATAGTTTTTGATAAAGTATTCTCTCTGGGAATAGTATTGACTTTCCTAGTTTGAGGCTTAAATTGAGTGTTTCAATTACTAATGTAATAAAGCAAATAATAAAGTAGATGAGTTTTTTAAAATTATCTTTTTACATTGTAAAATATAATCACACACATAAATATTTCTCTCTCTGAAATTTTATCAGACATAATGCAATAATTTAGAAAGAGAAAAAATAGCAGTGTAAGATGAAAAGAGCAGCAAACTTATAAAGCAGAATTTATGAAATACTACGTACTTTCACAGTAAAGCATACTTTCTGTTAAAGATCAATTTGGATTTTGAATAATTTAAATATTGAATCTGAAGAGACATGAAGAAAACACTGTTATGGATTTATTCATTTAGCAATTTGCAATTATCCAGCAGCATTTAGCAAGCGCTTCCTATTTTTCTGGGTTGTCTCAAGCTAACTAGTGGAATAAGAGTGTTTACAGGCTTGTGAGATAAAGAGCCAATAAAATTGTTGTTGTTTTTTTGCGTACGCGGGCCTCTCACTGTTGTGGCCTCTCCCGTTGCAGAGCACAGGCTCCGGACGCGCAGGCTCAGCGGCCATGGCTCACGGGCCTAGCTGCTCCGCGGCATGTGGGATCTTCCCGGACAGGGGCATGAACCCGTATCCCCTGCATTGGCAGGTGGACTCTAAACCACTGCGCCACCAGTGAAGCCCTGCTTTATATTGTTTTACTAACAATAAATAAAAGACTGAAAACCAATAATGAGCATTTTTAGATCTACTTTCTTAATTCAATAATATATTCAAAACTAAATATTTAAAAATTTTGCAGCATTACACTTGCCTGAAGTATATATAGCTTTGTTGTTTTGAAGTATCCTTTATCTGAGTTCTAAGTAATGACTCAGGAGATAGTTTATCCTGGCATGTTTTCATCTGAATTTGGAGTTAATTTCTTATATGGTTGATAAGTTAAATGAGATAACGTAGATACAATGCTTAGCACAATGACTGGTGCATAGAAAATACTCATTGCATGTTTGGTTTGATTATAAATGATAACCAAAGAAGACAATTTAAGGAATCTCTCTAGACATACTCTGATATTAATTTTAATATATGTGTGCATGAAAAGCCCACATATTTTAACTCTCTAAAAAATTCTGAACTTCATGCTTAATAAAATAGTTGACAGTATTTGCTTCAAGAAAGTTGGCAATCCTGAGAGTATAGTTGGGCTAATGTGGTGCCCGATTGTCTGTGCCCTCTGCAAGTGAAGGCAGAGTGAAGAGCATTTTTCACTTCTCCAAACCTCAGGAAACTCTGACTGGACTTTCAGAATGGTCTTTCATAAAAGCAAAGTGGCAGGATGGTGTACATATAGCCTAACAGAGCACTTTATCTTACAACACTAAAAGTGCTTAACAATAGATCCTTTCCCACCCATACATCAGCAAACCTACATAAGTTTCCTTTAATTCAGCAAGGAGAAGCTAAATAAATAATTTATTTTTATAAACTTCAGTTTCAATCTGGTAGGACCTGCCACCTATAAGAAACTCATCATTGATAAACCTGACCAGAGACCAGAACAGCTTGTAATCTTTTTTTTTTTTTTTTTGAGGCTTTCTTTCACATTTATCTGAATAATTTTCCTCTTGTTGATGTCATTGACTTTAGGATGAAACCATTTTATATGTTTATAAAATCTTACTATGCATGATATAAATAGTTTATATTTATTATAAGTATTTATTTATATGCCCTTTAAAAGTTTCATTCCTAGAGCTAAGATTTACAAAACCTCAAACTTCATCAGAAGCAAAATTGTTTTTGAAACTCCTGGGCATTACAGCTCTTTGGGGTACGTTAGTAGCAAACTTTTAGTGAAAAAGAAACAAAAACCTCATGATTTCTAAAGGAGCATAGTTAAGATTGACAGGAAAATTACAGGCATGCCTCAGAGATATTGTGGGTTTGGTTCCAGATCACTGAGATAAAATGAGTCACAAGAAATTTTTGGTTTCTCAGTGCATATAAAGATTATGTTTACACTATACTGTAGTCAATTAAGTATGTAATAGAATTATGTCTAAAGTAAAAATGTGTACACCTTAATTAAAAAATACTTTATTGCTAAAAAATGCTAACTATTGTCCAAGCCATCAGGGAGTCATAATGCTCTTGCTGCTAGAGGGTCGTGCCTCGATGTCGATGACTGCTGGCTGACCAGGGTGGTGGTTGTTGAAGCTTGGAGCAGCTGTGGCAATTTATGAAAATAAAGCAATGAAGTTTGTCGCATTCACTAACTCTTCCTTTCACAAATGATTTCTCTGTAGCATGCAATGCTGTTTGATAACATTTTGCCTACAGAGAACTTCTTTCAAAACTGGAGTCAGTCCTCTCAAACCCTGCTGCTGCTTTATCAATTAGGTTTCTGTAATATTCTAAATTCTTTGTTGTCGTTTCAACAATCTGCACAGCATCTCCACCAGGAGTAGATTCCTTGTCAAGAAACAACTCTGTTTTCTCATCCATAAGAAACAACTCCTCAACTGTACAAGTTTTATCCTGATATTGGAGCAATTCAGTCCCATCTTCAGGCTCCACTTGCAAGGTTAGTTCTCTTGCTATTTCCACTGCATCTGCAGTTACTTCCTCCACTGAACTCGAGCCCTTCAAAGTCATCCATGAGAGCTGGAATCAACTTCTTCCAAACTCCTGTTAAGGTTCATACTTTGACCTCTTCCTATGAATCACAAATATTCTAATGGCATCTAAAATAGTGAATCCTTTCCAGAAGGTTTCCAATTTACTTCGTCCGGATCCATCAGGGGAATCACTATCCATGGCAGCTATAGCCTTATGAAATGTATATCTTAAATAATAAGACTTGAGGGCTTCCCTGGTGGCACAGTGGTTGAGAGTCCGCCTGCCGATGCAGGGGACACGGGTTCGTGCCCCGGTCCGGGAAGATCCCGCATGCCACAGAGCGGCTAGGCCCGTGAACCATGGCCGCTGAGCCTGCGTGTCTGGAGCCTGTGCTCCGCAACGGGAGAGGCCCGCGTACCGCAAAAAAAAAAAAAAAGATTGCAAGATTATTTATGGAATGTCTTCTCTCCCATCTTACAGACAGTGTATTACCCAAAAATATGCCCTGAAATGATGGTTGATTCTAACATTTATTTTTAAATACCCTCTCTCATGCATATAGCTAAAATTCTATGAAAAAATTTTATTTTTTTCTGAATTTCACGTTGATCTTTTCCAACTTTTTAACTTAAAAGCTAATGTTTTTTTATACAAAAGCCTTTTATTTTACACAAAAATTTGTTTTCTACAAAAAGAAAATTTCACAAGTATATATTTTCCTCCAAAACTCAAAATTTCCAAATATTAAGTCATTTTTCATGGAGACTGTTCCACAATTTCTTTTGTTTCCCCATAGTTCCTATCTAATTACCCCACAGCACATCATTAGGATTAACACATTTTGAATATCCACAGGGAAACATAGTACTCAATAAGGACTTTGAAGTTTAAAAGTTAGCATGCATTCTTGACCCTGAAAGACATGGCTAACTGCGTTTAGAATTCTAATAGACTGTAGTCTGATATAATGTTAGCATGCCAACAATATTCCTACATGTTGCAGTAAGGAAGGAATAGGATGAATACAGGGTCAAGAGGCAGAACTTGAAACAGAGGAAAAGAATGCATTTGGAGAGGATTTATTAATTGCTCTCAGGTTTCTATGTTGCTGGCTTAAAAATCATTTTACTTCTACCAGGGTCATATACTGCATACATAACAAAATCATTTCTCCTTTTGGCAAGAGCTCTCAAATATGTGTCTTTCATGAAGTAACCATCGTATGCTACTATTGCAAGTTATGTATTACGCAGACTGACAGTATATTCAAAGACAGGCCCGTTGTTCAGCAAATTTTGCCCAGACCTCAGTACTGTATAAATTACTGTGCATCTAAAAATTATTAGTATTGGGTCTACTTCTCGGGAGTGTGTTCTTTAGATAGTTTTTGATAAAGTATTCTCTCTGGGAATAGTATTGACTTTCCTAGTTTGAGGCTTAAATTGAGTGTTTCAATTACTAATGTAATAAAGCAAATAATAAAGTAGATGAGTTTTTTAAAATTATCTTTTTACATTGTAAAATATAATCACACACATAAATATTTCTCTCTCTGAAATTTTATCAGACATAATGCAATAATTTAGAAAGAGAAAAAATAGCAGTGTAAGATGAAAAGAGCAGCAAACTTATAAAGCAGAATTTATGAAATACTACGTACTTTCACAGTAAAGCATACTTTCTGTTAAAGATCAATTTGGATTTTGAATAATTTAAATATTGAATCTGAAGAGACATGAAGAAAACACTGTTATGGATTTATTCATTTAGCAATTTGCAATTATCCAGCAGCATTTAGCAAGCGCTTCCTATTTTTCTGGGTTGTCTCAAGCTAACTAGTGGAATAAGAGTGTTTACAGGCTTGTGAGATAAAGAGCCAATAAAATTGTTGTTGTTTTTTTGCGTACGCGGGCCTCTCACTGTTGTGGCCTCTCCCGTTGCAGAGCACAGGCTCCGGACGCGCAGGCTCAGCGGCCATGGCTCACGGGCCTAGCTGCTCCGCGGCATGTGGGATCTTCCCGGACAGGGGCATGAACCCGTATCCCCTGCATTGGCAGGTGGACTCTAAACCACTGCGCCACCAGTGAAGCCCTGCTTTATATTGTTTTACTAACAATAAATAAAAGACTGAAAACCAATAATGAGCATTTTTAGATCTACTTTCTTAATTCAATAATATATTCAAAACTAAATATTTAAAAATTTTGCAGCATTACACTTGCCTGAAGTATATATAGCTTTGTTGTTTTGAAGTATCCTTTATCTGAGTTCTAAGTAATGACTCAGGAGATAGTTTATCCTGGCATGTTTTCATCTGAATTTGGAGTTAATTTCTTATATGGTTGATAAGTTAAATGAGATAACGTAGATACAATGCTTAGCACAATGACTGGTGCATAGAAAATACTCATTGCATGTTTGGTTTGATTATAAATGATAACCAAAGAAGACAATTTAAGGAATCTCTCTAGACATACTCTGATATTAATTTTAATATATGTGTGCATGAAAAGCCCACATATTTTAACTCTCTAAAAAATTCTGAACTTCATGCTTAATAAAATAGTTGACAGTATTTGCTTCAAGAAAGTTGGCAATCCTGAGAGTATAGTTGGGCTAATGTGGTGCCCGATTGTCTGTGCCCTCTGCAAGTGAAGGCAGAGTGAAGAGCATTTTTCACTTCTCCAAACCTCAGGAAACTCTGACTGGACTTTCAGAATGGTCTTTCATAAAAGCAAAGTGGCAGGATGGTGTACATATAGCCTAACAGAGCACTTTATCTTACAACACTAAAAGTGCTTAACAATAGATCCTTTCCCACCCATACATCAGCAAACCTACATAAGTTTCCTTTAATTCAGCAAGGAGAAGCTAAATAAATAATTTATTTTTATAAACTTCAGTTTCAATCTGGTAGGACCTGCCACCTATAAGAAACTCATCATTGATAAACCTGACCAGAGACCAGAACAGCTTGTAATCTTTTTTTTTTTTTTTTTGAGGCTTTCTTTCACATTTATCTGAATAATTTTCCTCTTGTTGATGTCATTGACTTTAGGATGAAACCATTTTATATGTTTATAAAATCTTACTATGCATGATATAAATAGTTTATATTTATTATAAGTATTTATTTATATGCCCTTTAAAAGTTTCATTCCTAGAGCTAAGATTTACAAAACCTCAAACTTCATCAGAAGCAAAATTGTTTTTGAAACTCCTGGGCATTACAGCTCTTTGGGGTACGTTAGTAGCAAACTTTTAGTGAAAAAGAAACAAAAACCTCATGATTTCTAAAGGAGCATAGTTAAGATTGACAGGAAAATTACAGGCATGCCTCAGAGATATTGTGGGTTTGGTTCCAGATCACTGAGATAAAATGAGTCACAAGAAATTTTTGGTTTCTCAGTGCATATAAAGATTATGTTTACACTATACTGTAGTCAATTAAGTATGTAATAGAATTATGTCTAAAGTAAAAATGTGTACACCTTAATTAAAAAATACTTTATTGCTAAAAAATGCTAACTATTGTCCAAGCCATCAGGGAGTCATAATGCTCTTGCTGCTAGAGGGTCGTGCCTCGATGTCGATGACTGCTGGCTGACCAGGGTGGTGGTTGTTGAAGCTTGGAGCAGCTGTGGCAATTTATGAAAATAAAGCAATGAAGTTTGTCGCATTCACTAACTCTTCCTTTCACAAATGATTTCTCTGTAGCATGCAATGCTGTTTGATAACATTTTGCCTACAGAGAACTTCTTTCAAAACTGGAGTCAGTCCTCTCAAACCCTGCTGCTGCTTTATCAATTAGGTTTCTGTAATATTCTAAATTCTTTGTTGTCGTTTCAACAATCTGCACAGCATCTCCACCAGGAGTAGATTCCTTGTCAAGAAACAACTCTGTTTTCTCATCCATAAGAAACAACTCCTCAACTGTACAAGTTTTATCCTGATATTGGAGCAATTCAGTCCCATCTTCAGGCTCCACTTGCAAGGTTAGTTCTCTTGCTATTTCCACTGCATCTGCAGTTACTTCCTCCACTGAACTCGAGCCCTTCAAAGTCATCCATGAGAGCTGGAATCAACTTCTTCCAAACTCCTGTTAAGGTTCATACTTTGACCTCTTCCTATGAATCACAAATATTCTAATGGCATCTAAAATAGTGAATCCTTTCCAGAAGGTTTCCAATTTACTTCGTCCGGATCCATCAGGGGAATCACTATCCATGGCAGCTATAGCCTTATGAAATGTATATCTTAAATAATAAGACTTGAGGGCTTCCCTGGTGGCACAGTGGTTGAGAGTCCGCCTGCCGATGCAGGGGACACGGGTTCGTGCCCCGGTCCGGGAAGATCCCGCATGCCACGGAGCGGCTGGGCCCGTGAGCCATGGCCGCTGAGCCTGCGCATCTGGAGCCTGTGCTCCGCAACGGGAGAGGCCACAACAGTGAGCGGCCCGCGTACCGCAAAAAATAAATAAATAAAATAAGACTTGAAACCCAAAATTATTCCTTGATCCATGGGCTGCAGAATGGATGTGGTGTTAGCAGGCATGAAAATAACATTAATTTCTTTGTACATCTCCATCAGAGCTCTTGGTTGACCAGGTGCACTGTCAATGAGCAGCAATATTTTGAATGGAATCTTTTTTTCTGAGTAGAGTAGGTTTCAACAGTGGGATGAAAATATTCAGTAAACCATGTTGTAAACACATGTGCTGTCATCCAGGCTTTGTTGTTCTATTTATAGAGCACAGTCAAGGTAGATTTATCATAATTCTTAAGGACTCTAGGATTTTCAGAATGGTAAATGAACTGGCTTCAACTTAAAGTCACCAGCTGCATTAGTCCCTAACAAGAGAGTCAGCCTGTCCTTCAAAGATTTGAAGCCAGTCATTGACTTCTCTCTAGCAGTGAAAGTCCTAGATGGCATCTTCTTCCAATATAAGAGGCTGTTTTGTCCATACTGAAAATCTGTTGTTTAGTGTAGCCACATTCATTAATTGGCTAGCTGTTTGGCACAAGAAGCCAATTATAAATAAAGCTGTTATGGGAAAATTCCTGTACAAGTCTTAATGCACATATGTATATATTTTTATTTTGGGGGGTCAATATCTAGAAATGGATTTGGTGGGTCAATTCCACTCAAAGATATGTTTAGCTTTATAAAAACTGACAAACTGTTTTCCAAAGTGGTTTTACCATTTAACATCCCTGCCAGCAATATGTGAGAATCCCAATTGCTTCACATCTTAACCAATAGTTGTATTCACAGTCTTATAAAATTTTACCTATTTAGTTAAATAGGTGTGTTAATTTAGTTAAATAGGTGTGTAATATTATCCTATTTTTGCTTTTATTTTCATTTTACTGATACTGATAATGTTGAGCTTATTCTAATTATTTTCAGTTCATACATGATTTTTGTGAATTGTCTGATTTTCAATTGCTCTGCCCAATTTTACTGAATTGTCATTCTACTGTTAAGATATAAGATCTCTTTATATATTCTGAACATAAATGTTTATCTTTTAAAAGATCATCTTAATTTTTAATTTAATGAACTCTATCTTTTTATTTTAATTTTATGGATGTGCTTTTGGTGTCGTGTCTAAATACTCTGTATGCTCTCCATTTCCTTTTCTTAACTTATTAAGCTGGCTAAAATTCCTAGGACAATATTAAAAAGGAGTTGTGAGAGAGGACATACTTGTCTTGTTTCTGATTTTGGGGAGAAAGCATTGTGTTTTTCATCATTAATTATGACCTTTGTGTAGGTAGTCTGTGTATGTTCTTTATCAAGTTAAGAAAGTTTCCCTCTGTTCCTAGTTTGCTAAGAGTTTTTATTATGAATCAGTTTTGGATTTGGTTAAATAATTTTTCTGCATCAGTTGATATGATCATATTAGTTTTCTTCTTTAGCTGGTTCATGTGACGATTACATTGATTCATTTTTGAATGTTAAACAATTTTAACAAATTTTTAAATAAATCTCCCTTGGTCCAGTATATAATTCTTTTCATACATCCTTGGGCTCCATTGCTAATATTTTGTTGAGGATATTTACATCTATGTTCATGAGACATAGTGGTTTGAAGTTTTTCTTTCTTATAACACCTCAATCTGGTTTTAGTATTAAGATTATTCTGGCCTTGTTAAAATAGCTAAGAATACAGACTGTGATAAAAGATTCTAATTGTATAAAAAATGTATGAAATAATCTCACTAAAGGTGGTGGGGAAAAATGTGCTGACTTAAGTGATTTTGGAAATGAATGGAGACTGGAGTCTGTACAGTGAAAAGGAACAGTTTATAAATAGAGTATACTAGGAGGTAAAGTTTTCCCACAGGGTTTAGTGCTAGCAATTCTGATGCTGCTGTACATGTATACAGGAATTTAATAATTGACTAGATGGATGGTGGATCAGATTTCTCACTATTTCTCACTGTTGGAGTGGAAATTTATAGATCAGCAAAGGGAGGAGGCTAGAATGATCCATGTGGTAATAGGCCAGAGTTGGAAACATCAGTAAGAACTCATGTTCAATTTAATATACATATTGATATATATGTATATATATATATGATGGCTACATATACAAATAGTTATAGATATGTGTATATATATGGGTTAATATATGCACATATATTTATTTCCTCTGTTAGCTGAGAGCACTAAAGAATGATACTCCACTACCAACAAGCACACCTAGCACCCAGATCTTTGTTTCTAGTACCAATCTCCAATAAAAGAAACCAGGGCTCCTTGGAGAAATGGACAATTCTAGGAGTGTGGCAGGAAATATATATAAGATGAGCCTAGAGCATCTTGTAGTGCCAGAGAAAGTAAGAAAGTGCACCAAAAACCAAAACAAACAAAAACAAACATTGTTGGGGTATGTCAAAGGGACGCAGGAGCCAACTAAAAGAGTTTCCAAGGTTCAAAGCTAGAATAATTTGAGCAAAATAAATAATACAGTATTGAATTATAACCCAAATTATAAAATACATATTCATGAATACATATTTATATAATTAAATGATATATAAAAATAAATGAATGGGGTAAAACTTCCCATGCAGAAGAATTGCAAACAAATTATGTAGACACTCCATGCTAAAGAGGGAGGGCGTAATTCCTCACATCTTAAATGTGGGATGTGACTTCCTTCTAAAGCACAGCATGGAAAGCAGAAAAAACAAGAGTAACTTTGTGAGAAAAACCTGACAAGCACCATTTTAGCCAGATATTTAAGACCAATTTTAACAGTCAGAAAAGACATTGATAAGAAGCACCCTTGATAAAATGTGATGAAAAAGTACTTTAACCCTATGATTTTCCTCCCCCAAACTCATACCCCCGTCTATCAATAAGAAAAACATCAAATAAATTATAATAAAATGAAGTCCTACAACATACCTGACCAGTACTTCTCAAAACTGTCGAAGTTAACGTAAACAAGGAAAGTCTGAGAAACTGTTACAGCCATATGGAGCCTAAAAAGTCATGACAAGTAAATATGAGTGAGATCCTGGGACAGAAAAGGATAAAACTAAGGCAATATGAATAAATTCTGCAGTTTAGGTAATAATATATCAATATTGCTTCATTAATTATAAGAAAAGTACCATGCTAATATGAGATATTAATATTAGTGCAAATTGATTTCAGAGGTATATACAGGAATTGACTACACTATCTGCTCAGTTTTTCTAATCATAAAAAATATCATGGGATTGCTAACTTTTAAGTCAAATCGTATCAGCATGAATTGACACAATGTAGGACAGTAAATTTTAAAATGATACATATGTTAAATACTATAAAATCATTTTTCTTAATGTATTGAAATATTTATAAAGGTATATTTTTTCTTATTGGTTGGTGGTTACTATCAATATAGTTAATTCTTATGACATCAGCATATTTCACTTTCTGTATCCAGTCAGCTTTTCCTCTCAAGCCTATAGTATTTCCAGACTAAAACTTTAATCAGTGCCTTAGGTAAGCTTAGCATTCAGGATTGTTTCTGCAAGTTAAGTAAAAAGAAATTAACAATAAAATTGTATTTAACACTTTGTTAAAATTAATCACTCTTTGTAATTAAAATATTATTTGCTGAAAGAATTTTTAAAATGAGGCTTTAAAGATAGCTAAAGGTAAATCTAATTGCTTCTACACCTAATGCAACTGCTTTTGTCAAAAGTATAAATGTGGCATGATATTTTTGTTGTTGTTTCACTTAAATAAACCTCTGGGGATACCTTCCTTCTAAAATATTACCATATAACCTGAATATATTTTTATGAGGAATCAGGCCACTTTTCAGATAGTTGTTAGCACTCTGCAATTATTAGACTACTTTTCTTAGAAAGTAACAGAAGCTAACTTTTAGTTCTCAAGACACAATAGATTTTAGTGTGCAAGTTTAATTTATAGCAGAAGATATCACATAAAGCAGAACAAAATTTAATTTAAAAAATTTATTGTTATTGTATTAGTTTACTAGTGCTGCCTTAACAAAATGCCACAGACTGGGTGGCTTATACAACAGAAATTTATTTTCTCATGATTCTGGAGAAATCCAAGATCAAGGAGTCAGCAAGTTTGGTTTCTCCTGAGACCATTCTCCTTGACTTGCTGGTGGCTGGCCTCCAAATACAGTCACGTTGGGGATTAGGGCTTCAATATATGGATTATGGGGGGGGGGCACGATTACATTTGTAACAATTAACAAAATGAAAATAAAAGTTTTAACACTTTATAAATTAAACTGGTTTGATGATTAGATTTATCAAGGAATTAAATGAGTCCCATTTCACTTTATTTTCTGGTAAAATTTTCTTTTCATCCAGCATCAAATGTTCAATCACAAAATAATTTCTCACATATCCACTCAAGGTAAATCTCTCTACTCCTCTACCCACCATTCTAAGCTTTTCTATGTCTTTACTTCTTATTCTAAAATGTCCATGGTCTAAGATAAAGAATATAGATATTTTACCAGCTCAACACATTTTTTCAAAATTAGAGGATACTTTATTTTTAAAAGAGGATCCACAGTTTTAGATTCAAAAATCAAAATAGATCAGTTAGTCAACTTTGCTTTTATGGCCACAGACAATGCAGCATCATCAATAACAACAACGTATTTTTGTTTCTTATTCCTATGTTTTTGGCTACATATCTTTTTAATGTCTCTGTGTATACCAACAATTTTCTATTATTTTCAAAATGGAGACTAGAAAAGAATCAATCTTTATTCTTGCATAGTCAATAGAATATTATTTTATCATTATCATTATTACTTTAGAAAAATTTCTTTCAACTTTAAAACTCATTATTGTAAATATTAGCCTATGATTGTGCTATAATTTTGGAACGTCTCTATAGGTGCTATAGGCTGAAATTTGTGCAATTTTTTGTTTTGCACCAAAATTTGTGAAAATTGTGATTTATAGGAAAAAATATATATTTGGTCATTCAGATGATATATGAGAAATATATGCTTGGTCTTCATCCACAGTTCCTGCCTCACAGCTCCCAAAACACTTGAAATTTCCTGAGCAATAAAAGCAATGGGTTAATATTTGGACTCTTGTCCTTAGTTTCTGAAAATGCTTCAGGGAAGAAACTTTTGGATCCCACCCAAGGGTGGGAGCTGGTTGCCAGGAGAACCAACCATGTGATTAAACGATTGGAACTTTCAGTCCCACCCCTGATTTGGGGGTGCGGGGGCATGGAGAGGGGCTGGAGATTGAATTAATCACAGTTGACTAATGATTTAGTCAATCATGACTATGTACTGAAGCCTCCATAAAACCCAAAAAGGACAGCTTTTTGGCCCTTTTTCAAAGAGCCTCCATTTTGGGGAACCACTAGCTTCCAAGGGCCACCATTCCAGGCCCCATGCTCCAGGAGGACAGAAGCTTCTTTCTTTGGGACCTCACTCTATGTATCTCTTCATCTGGTTGTTAATTCCTTCAACATCATTTTACAATAAATCTTTAATCTCGTGAACAAATGGATTTTCCTGAGCTCTGTGAGCCATTCCAGCAAATTAATTCAAACTAATGAGGGGGTTGTGTGAGCCTTTGATTTATAGCCAGTCAGTCAGAAGCACAGGTAACAACCTTGTGAATGTAGGCTGAGGCGGAGGGACTTCTTGTGGGACTGAGTCCTTTATCTGTTGAATCTGATTCTATCTCCAGGTAGATAGTGTCAGCACTGAGGTGAATTCTCTGACACTGCTGGGGGCTGAGAATTGCTTGTTGGTTTGGGGAAGCCTCCACACACATACTGGAATTCATCCAGGAAACCTTTGCTATTTGTGTCCCTCATAAAATTTATATGTTAAAATCCTAATGCCCAATGCGATGGTACTGGAGGTGGGGACTTTGGGAGGTGCTTGCTCGTGAAGGCAGAGTCCTCATAAATAAATTTAATGCCCTTTTAAAAGAGGCCCAAGAGAGATCTTTCATCCCTTTCCACCATCTGAGGACACAACAAAGCTGCTGGCTATGAAAAAGGAAGAGGGCTCTCACCACATTCTGACCATGCTGGCACCTTGATCTTGGATTTCCAGCTTCCAGAACTGTGAAAATAAATTTCTGTTGCTTGTAAGTCACCCAGTCTGTGGTACTTTGTTATAGCAGCCTGAGGGACTAAGACTGCCTCTATCCAGTTATTTTAAATATATAAACTGCATTCTGTATCTCAGACTTTTGGGGGTTAGAAACTTAAATCTTTCAGGAATTGGCAACTCTCTTTAACCAGTTTGTTTCTGATGTTATGTTCATTGATGCTAGTATCTTGTGTCAAATTAGCAGGAAACAATATTTTTCTAAGGTTTACATATAATCCAATATTCATTCTGCAAATGTATCTCTTGTCTTTAATGAATTACTACTTTTTGTCTGATATAAAAATGATTTGTTTCCATTTGCTCCTCGAAGTCAAAATAATCCCTGTTTATATTTTTGTTGATTTTTATCACTTGTTTCATATTTTCCCATTACATGTTTTTCATTACATTTTTATTTGAAATTTTCTCTCAGTTCTTTCACAAATAAGTGTAATAATGAAAATGCTACCATTTATAAATACACAAATCAGAATTTAATTTCTCACTTATTTTATTGAAATATTCCAAAGTTCTTACCAAATTGATTTAAAATTTTTTTGAGTTTAATCAGCATCTTGAATAAACATTTTGTATCTCATTTGAATTTGAGTTGCTCTTCCAAATCTTTAAAAATAAAAGTTAGAGTCTTTAAACTGTTGCTTTATGCATATTGTAAGATTTAGAGAATGTTCTAATGTGCAAACTATATCATTACAATTACCCACTAAAAATTCAACTTCAACTGTGTTTAAAATACTCCATCTATCACTGAAGTGAAAATAACACAAATTATTTCAAAATACCAACTAGTCAACAACTTCAGGAGCTGTGCATTTTCTTCAATAAGGTTAAAGCAATGAGCTGTGCACAACACATTATGCATAGTTAAGGTTTTAAAAAGTGCATCATCCTTTTTCCTCACCTTTCAAAACAGCTTTGTTGTCATGTGACTGGCATTGAATATTGTTCAAAAGCATGATACAGTCATCCAGAACTCCTTTCACTTGGTTGAATCAAGTCACAGATAGATTGTTTTCTTTAATGAAAAATTTTAAAACCACTCATAGAAATTTCTGTTATAATAAAAGGGCACAATATTCTCTAACTGGTAAGTATTTTGTGTCCAAGTTCATTTTATTTTCTATTTTATCTTCTATATTAACTTGTTTTATAGCTTTCCATTAATTTGATTACTTCTTCACTATTTTCAGGAAAACAAGTCACTTTTTTTCATTTTAATAGTTTTTGAAATATTCATGCAACAATTCATCAGGTTTGGCCTTTATTTAGATTAAATTTCTATTAATTTGAAAACTACCACTTTTGGGAAAATCTCACTATTAGAAGTGAAAAAATAATCATCTCAACAACTATTTTTTTCAGGCTTTCAAAAAATATTGAATATTTTGTTTTATTTGTCTTTAAAGATATTGATCTACTGAACTCTATTTGATTAATATAAAATCCAAATTAGCACAACATTCTGTGCTCTAAGGAATCTTCATGCTTTTTGGAGGTTCTTACCATACTTATTCAGTCTGAAAAATCACCTGAAATACTTTCTGTTTTGTTAAAATCAGTTTACAAGCTCATTAAAGTTTGGAAATTGTATTTTTTTATTTTATTATTTTTTAACTTCATGTGTTTGAAAAGCATCTATTGTTTTCATTGAATATCCTGTTTCAGGATCCTTGTTATAATCCTTATTATAATCACTAATTTTAAACAAGATATCTTTCATGAGATGGTATTGTATAAATTATTATTCATTATAATAGGTCATCATGAAAGAACATGCTATTTTTCAGTCATTACACTTATCAAAATGAGGCTATAACTAACATTTGTATATTCTCTATCAATTTTGCTTTTCTTTACTATTTTTTAAAATTTTTAATATAGTCTTAGAGAGTATCCTCATTATTACAAATTTTTGAAAATTTCTTCTATTATCGTTTATATTATGTGTATTTCTTCATACTTTTTATCTTCATGAATTTAGCATTTATAGTCAATTGGATAAATAATGGTTTTTGACATTTTCAGGGACTATTAGTTCTCTTTTAAGCTTACATTCTTATATCTTCCATTGAGATAGTTCTGTCATAATAAAAAGTAAACTAAAATTTAGTCATACACATAGGCAATTTAAGTGAATTTTAAAAATTGACACTACATATGTATGTATATCAGCTCACTAATGAATAAGTGCAGTTTTTCAAATGTGACAATTGTTTCTTTAGGTGATTTTTACTGTGTTTATCACAGTTTTGTTGATTGTTTCATCTAGAACCCCAGATTACTTTAAGGGAGGATTCATCAGATACTAAAGACCAATCTAGTATGCTGGGATGTATAAAACGAACCTCCACAGACAGACTTAATTCCCAATTATATATCACTGCATATTTTCCTTTTATAGACACCAGGGTATTGATAAATTACCCTTTGCATAATCCCAACAAAATTTTAAGATATTTGTATATGATACTATATATTACATTATTAAGTATATTCCTGTGAGGAGAAAACCTCTATCTTAATTAAGTGTACAGCATCTGCTTACAATTTAATATGTCTGTTGATGAAAAGCATTTTCCACACACTAGGGTTACTCTTCTTTCTCCTCTACCATCCACATATTTCCCATACTAGGTGCCATAAGACATGCAATACTGAGAAAAGACCAAAGGTCCTGCTTGTGTCAGGATGCTGGTGAGTCTGGATGAGTCTGTATTGTGTGCGAAGTATTTATGTCATTCCTACTCAGGATGCTTACCAGTAAACCAAATATACATGGAAGTTATTGGGAACCACACCAATATATCCTGTTAAATCAACTAAACATATTCAAAACCCCAGATCTACCTAAACATATCAAGTGAGGGTGGCCATATCTGATACAAAAAGGAAACGTGACAGAAGTCAGGATGGAAAGGGACAGCACTCTAACCAAGCCATTTCATTAAATTTACAAAAACTAACACATGGACACATTTTTATGATCCCTCCCAGGTCTTTACAAAACTGGTATGGGACACAAAAATAAGTAAAAGAGTGTAAATGAAACTTAAGCTTCATTATTTACATTGTAAATTCACCTCAACGAACAGTGTTGTCATAAAAGTGTTTATTTCTAAGGAGAGAAATAAAATGTTGTAAATGACAAAAACTGATTGGATAAGCAGAAAAGACCTCTCTGAGTAGGAGATATTTTAACTGCTCTCTAAAAGATGAAGCAATGTCAGTGATGGCTGATATCTGTGGAAGCAGATGGAGCGGGTAGTGAAGATACCCAGAGATTGTCCTCAAATCTAAAGGGATCTAAAGTCTAGAGAGTCTAGGAGGGAGAGAAGAGAGTAAAAGATGGATCACAGTGATAGACTGACTGGGGCCAGCATATGTCAGGTTTGGTGACCCATGTGAAGGAGTTTAGGAGCGAAAGACGAAAGTGACAGGGTCAGAGAGCTGAGGGGCTTTATAAAAGTGTGATAATAATGAAGGACCACAGAATCCCAGCCACATTTATCTTAGTTAAAGATAAATTAAAGTTACTAATTTTCTAATTTAGTTCTGAATTACTTTCAACTGGAGTTGTGGATATAATATAAATGAAAAAATAAAATTGAATATATATTTTTGCTGTTAATATTGTTACTTTATATGCTTACAAAGTTTTTTCAACCACTTAAGCATGATTTTATTCACTTAAAGTTTTGATTTATTCCAAATCTATATTTATGTAATCTCAGACCCAATATCTGGGAAAAGTGAGAGATGTATTATGAACTTAAACATTCAATAGCTAATTATAGATGGCATCTAGTCTTTTGCTATAAGATATTTAAATAAAGTAGGCAAATTAAATTTGAAAAGAAAATGCATAAGGGACAAATAATATTAACTTGCATGCTTTCACTGAACGAACACCATATTCTCCAAGGTAATCATGTGAGGTAAACATAAAAACTGGTACAGCTTTATCAGCGAATTTCTCACCAGGTAGAAGGTCTGTGAGCAGACACCTGGAAAAAGTGTAGGAATGATATATGAGGATCGTTGGGAAAGACCTCTCAGACAGAGGGATCAGCATGCATAAAATATCTAAGGTAAAAGCCCACTTACCATGTTCAAGGAACAATTAAGAGATGTGTGTAACTAAGTCAGAAGGAAAGAAAACCATGAGATGAGCAAAAGGGAATAACTGCATATTGCACCAGTAGAGACACCATCACAAATACTCTACTATATTTACACATTAGAACAAATTGGAGGTCAGATAATATTTATTCTTATGAAATATTTTAAGGACATTAGTTCTTACTTTAAGAAAAGTGAGATGTTATTGAGGATTATGAGCAAAAGAACAATGTTACACTTTAAAAGTATAACTCTGGCATGAGGTTGAAAATAGACTCTAGAGGAATCTCAAATAATTTATGTTACTATCAGAAAAAACAATGGATGGAATTCTTTGGGGTAAACCATGAATTTTTGTTTTTTTAACATCGTTAATGGAGTATAATTGCTTTACAATGGTGTGTTAGTTTCTGCTTTATAACAAACTGAATAAGTTATACATATGCATATATCCCCATATTTCCTCCCTCTTGTTTCTCCCTCCCACTCTCCCTATCCCACCCCTGTAGGTGGGCACAAAGCACCGAGCTGATCTCCCTGTGCTATGAGGCTGCTTCCCACTAGCTATCTATTTTACATTTGGTACTGTATATATGTCCATACACACTCTCTCACTTCATCCCAGCTTACCCCTCCCCCTCCCTGTGTCCTCAAGTCCATTCTCTACATGTGCGTCTTTATTCCTGTCCTGGCATAGGTTTCCTCAGAAACATTTTTTTTTTTTAGATTCTATATATATGTGTTAGTATACGGCATTTGTTTTTCTCTTTCTGACTTACTTCACTCTGAATGACAGACTCTAGGTACAACCACATCACTACAAGTAACTCAATTTCATTTCTTTTCATGGCTGAGTAATATTCCATTGTATATATGTGCCACATCTTCTTTATCCATTCATCTGTCAATGGACACTTAGGTTGCTTCCATGTCCTGGCTATTGTAAATAGAGCTGTAATGAACATTGTGGTACATGACTCTTTTTAAATTATGGTTTTCTCAGGATATATGCCCAGTAGTGGGATTGCTGGGTTGTATGGTAGTTCTATTTTTAGTTTTCTAAGGAACCTCCATACTGCTCTCCATAGTGGCTGTATCAATCTACATTCCCACCAACAGTGCAAGAGGGTTCTCTTTTCACCAAACCATCTCCAGCATTTATTGTTTGTAGGTTTTTTGATGATGGCCATTCTGACTGGTGTGAAGTGATACCTCACGGTAGTTTTGATTTGTATTTCTGTAATGATTAGTGATGTTGAGCATCCTTTCATGAGTTTGTTGGCAATCTGTATATCTTCTTTGGAGAAATGTCTATTTAGATATTCTGCCCATTTCTGGATTGGGTTGTTTGTATTTTGGATATTGAGCTGCATGAGCTGCTTGTAAATTTTGGAGATTAATCCTTTGTCAGTTGCATCATTTGCAAATATTTTCTCCCTTTCTGAGGGTTGTCTTTTCATCTTGTTTATGGTTTCCTTTGCTGTGCAAAAGCTTTTAAGTTTCAGGAGGTCCCATTTGTTTATTTTTGTTTTTATTTCCATTTCTCTAGGAGGTGGGTCAAAAAGGATCTTGCTGTGATTTATGTCATAGAGAGTTCTGTCTATGTTTTCCTCTAAGAGTTTTATAATGTCTGGCCTTACATTTAGGTCTTTAATGCATTTTGAGTTTATTTTTGTGTATGGTGTTAGGGAAAGTTCTAATTTCATTCTTTTACATGTAGCTGTCCAGTTTTCCCATAACAACTTACTGAAGAAGCTGCCTTTTCTCCATTGTATATTCCTGCCTCCTTTATCAAAGATAAGGTGACCATAGGTGCATGGTTTATCTCTGGGATTTCTATCCTGTTCCATTGATCTATATTAATGTGTTTTTTTGGCCAGTACCTTACTGTCTTGATTACTGTAGCTTTGTAGTATAGTCTGAAATCCAGGAGTCTGATTCCTCCAGCTCCATTTTTCTTTCTCAAAATTGCTTTGGCTCTGTTTTTCTTTCTCAAGATTGCTTTGGCTATTCAGGGTCTTTTGTGTTTCCATACAAATTGTGAAATATTTTGTTCTAGTTCTGTGGAAAATGCCATTGGTTGTTTCATAGGATTGCATTGAATCTGTAGATTGCTTTGCATAGTATATTCATTTCCACAATGTTGATTCTTCCAATCCAAGAACATGGTATATTTCTCCATCTGTTTGTATCATCTTTAATTTCTTTCATCAGTGTCTTATAGTTTTCTGCATACAGGTCTTTTGTCTCCTTAGGTAGGTTAGTCCTAGGTAGAATTCCCCTGGGAAGCTATCTGGTCCTAGGCTTTTGTTTGTTGGAAGATATTAAATCACAGTTTCAATTTCAGTGCTTGTGATTGGTCTGTGTATATTTTCTATTTCTTCCTGGTTCAGTCTCGGAAGGCTGTGCTTTTCTAAGAATTTGCCCATTTCTTCCAGGTTATCCATTTTGTTGGCATATACTTGCTTGTAGTAATCTCTTATGATCCTCTGCATTTCTGCAGTGTCAATTGTTACTTCTCCTCTTTCATTTCTAATTCTATTGACTTGAGTCTTCTGCCTTTTTTTCTTGATGAGTCTGGCTAATGATTTATCAATTTTGTTTATCTCCTCAAAGAACAAGTTTTTAGTTTTATTGATCTTTGCTATTGTTTCCTTCATTTCTTTTTCATTTATTTCTAATCTGATTTTTATGATTTCTTTCCTTCTGCTAGCTTTGGGGTTTTTTTGTTCTTCTTTCTCTAATCGCTTTAGGTGTAAGGTTAGTTTGTTTATTTGGGATGTTTCTTGTTTCTTGTGGTAGAATTGTATTGCTATAAACTTCCCTCTTAGAACTGTTTTGCTGCATCCCATAGGTTTTGGGTCATTGTGTTTTCATTGTTATTTCTTTCTAGGTATTTTTAAATTCCCTCTTTGATTTCTTCTGTGATCTCTTCGTTATTAAGTAGTGTATTGTTTAGCCTCCATGTGTTTGTATTTTTTTACAGATTTTTTCTAGTAATTGATATCTAGTCTCATAGCATTGTGTTCTGAAAAGATACTTGATACGATTTCAATTTTCTTAACTTTACCAAGGCTTGATTTGTAACCGAAGATATGATCTATCCTGAAGAATGTTCCATGAGCATTTGAGAAGAAAGTGTATTCTGTTGTTCTTGGATGGAATGGCTTATAAATATTGATTAAGTCCATTTTGTTTAATGTGTCATTTAAAGCTTGTGTTTCCTTATTTATTTTCATTTTGGATGATCTGTCCATTGGTGAAACTGAGGTGTTACAAGTCCCCTACTATGATTGTGTTACTGTCAATTTCCCCTTTTATGGCTGTTAGCATTTGCCTTATGTAATGAGGTGCTCCTATGTTGGGTGCATAAATATTTACAATTGTTATATCTTCTTCTTGGATCGATCCCTTGATCATTATGCAGTGTCCTTCTTTGCCTCTTGTAATAGTTTTTATTTTAAAGTCTATTTTGTCTGATATGAGAATTGCTACTCCAGCTTTCTTTTGATTTCCATTTGCTTAGAATATCTTTTCCATCCCCTCACTTTCAGTGTATATGTGTCCCTACGTCTGAAGTGGGTCTCTTGCAGACAGCATATGTACAGGTTTTGTTTTTGTATCCATTCAGCCAGTCTATGTCTTATGGTTGGAGCATTTAATCCATTTACATTTAAGGTAGTTATCAATATGTATGTTCCTATTACCATTTTTAAAACTGTTTTGGGTTTGTTATTGTAGGTCTTTTCCTCCTCTTGTGTTCCCTGCCTAGAGAAGTTCCTTTAGCATTTGTTGTAAAGCTGTTTTGATGGTTCTGAGTTCTCTCAGCTTTTGCTTGTCTGTAAAGGTTTTTATTTCCCCATCAAATCTGAATGAGAACCTTGCTGGGTAGAGTAATCTTGGCTGTAGGTTTTTCCCTTTCATCCCTTTAAATATGTCCTGACACTCCCTTCTGGCTTGCAGAGTTTCTGCTGAAAGATCAGCTGTTAAACTTATGGGAATTCCCTTGTATGTTATTTGTTGTTTTTCCCTTGCTGCTTTTAATATTCTTTCTTTGTATTCAATTTTTGATAGGTTGATTAATATGTATCTTGGTGTGTTTCTCCTTGGACTTATCCTGTATGGGACTCTCTGCACTTCCTAGAGTTGATTGACTGATTCCTTTCCCATATTAGGGAAGTTTTCAACTATAATCTCTTCAAATATTTTCTCAGTCCCTTTCTTTTTCTCTTCTTCTTCTCGGACCCTTATATTTTGCATATTGTGTGTTTAATATTGTCCCAGAGGTCTCTAAGACTGTGCTCAATTCTTTTCATTTTTTTTCTTTATTCTACTCTGCAGTAGTTATTTCCACTATTTTATCTTCCAGGCCACTTATCCGTTCTTCTGCCTCAGTTATTCTGCTATTGATCCCATCTAGAGAATTTTTAATTTCATTTATTGTGTTGTTCATCATTGTTTGTTTGCTCTGTAGTTCTTCTAGGTCCTTGTTAAACGTTTCTTGTATTTTCTCCATTCTGTTTCCAAGATTTTAGATCAACTTTACTATCATTACTCTGAATTCTTTTTCAGGTAGACTGCCTGTTTCCTCTACATTTGTTTCACCTGGTGGGTTTTTACCTTGTTCTTTCATTTGCTGTGTGTTTCTCTGTCTTCTCATTTTGCTTAACTTACTGTGTTTGGGGTTCTCCTTTTTGCAGACTGCAGGTTCATAGTTCCCGTTGTTTTTGGTGTCTGTCCCCAGTGGCTAATATTTGTTCAGTGGGTTGTGAAGCTTCCTGGTGGAGGGGACTAGTGCTTGTGCTCTGGTGGATGAGGCTGGATCCTGCCTTTCTCGTGGACAGGACCACGTCTGGTGGTGTGTCTTGGGGTGTCTGTGACCTTATTATGATTTTAGGCAGCCTCTCTGCTAATGGGTGGGGTTGTGTTCCTGTCTTCCTAATTGTTTGGCATATGGTGTCTAGCCATGTAGCTTGCTGGTCATTGAGTGGAGCTGCATCTTAGCGTTGAGTTGGAGATCTCTGGGTGAGCTTTTGCTGTTTGATATTACATGGACCCGGAAGGTCTCTGGTGGACCAATGTCCTGAAATTGGCTCTCCCACATCAGAGGCACCGGCCTGACACCTGGCCGGAGCGCCAAGACCCTGTCAGTCACATGGCTGAGAAGAAAGAAAGAAAGAAAGAAAAGAAAAGAAATAAAATAAAGTTTTAAAATAAAAAAGTTATTAAAAATAAAAAAATTAAAAAGTAATTTTAAAAAAAAGGAAAGAAAGAAAGAAGAGACATCCAAGCAAAAAACAAATCCATCAATGTTAACATGTGCTAGAAGCTATCCTAAGGAAAAAAAGCAAAACAAAAAAATATGGACAGACTGAACCCTAGGACAAATGGTAAAAGCAAAACTATACAGACAAATCACAGAAAGAAGCATACACATACACACTCACAAAAAGAGAAAAAAGAAAAAAAATATATAAAAAATTTATATATATATATAAAATATATATATATAAAAAATTTATATAAAAAAAGAAAAGGAAGAGAGCAACCAAATCAATAAACAAATCTACCAATGATAATAAACTCTGAATACTAAACTAAGATAAACATAAAACCAGAAACACTTTAGATGAAGAAAGCTAACCCAAAGTCTACAGTTGATCCCAAAGTCCGCCACCCCAATTTTGGGATGATTCATTTTCTATTCAGGTATTCCACAGATGCAGGGTACATCAAGTTGATTTTGGAGATTTAATCCGCTGCTCCTGAGGCTGCTAGGAGAAATTTCCCTTTCTCTTCTTTGCTCGCACAGCTCCTGGTGTTCAGCTTTGGATTGGCCCTGCCTCTGCATGTAGGTCACTTGAGGGCGTTTGTCCCCACCCAGACAGGACAGGGTTAAAATAGCAGCTGATTAGGGAGCTCTGGCTCACCCAGGCTGGGGGGAGGGAGGATTTTGGAATGCGGGGTGAGTCTGCAGGTGGCAGAAGCCAGAGTGACATTGCAACAGCCTGGGGTGTGCCGTGTGTTCTCCTGGGGAAACTGTTCCTGGATTACAGGACCCTGGCAGCGGCGGGCTGCACAGGCTCCTGGGAGCGGAGGTGTGGATAGTGACCTGTGCTGGCACACAGTCTACTTGGTGGCTGCAGTTGTAGCCTTAGCGTCTCATGCCGTCTCCGGTGTCCGTGCTGATAGCCACAGGTCCAGCCTGTCTCTGGAGCTCATTTAGGTGGTGCTCCGAATCCCCTCTCCTTGTGCACCCCGAAACAGTGGTCTCTTGCCTCTTAGGTAGGTCCACAGGCAGGTCCAGACTTTTTCCCCGACTCCCTCCTGGCTAGCTGTGGCACACTAGCCCACTTCAGGCTGTGTTCACGCCGCCAACACCAGTCCTCTCCCCGCACTCCGACTGAAGCCCGAGCCTCAACTCCCAGCCCCGCCCGCCCCAGCAGGTTAGCAGGCAAGCCTCTCGGGCTGGTGAGTGCTGGTTGGCACCAATCCTCTGTGAGGGAATCTCTCCTCTTTGCCCTCTGCACCCCTGTTGCTGTGCTCTCCTCCATGGCTCTGAAGCTTCCCCCCCGCCCACTCCCCATCCCTGCCAGTGAAGGGGCTTCCTAGTGTGTGGAAACTTTCCCTCCTTCACAGCTCCCTCCCAGAGGTGCAGGTCCCATCCTTATTCTTTTGTATCTGTTTTTTCTTTTTTCTTTTGCTCTACCCAGTTATGTGGGAGAGTTTCTTGCCTTTTGGGAAGTCTGAGGTCTTCTGTCAGCATTCAGTAGGTGTTCTATAGGAGTTGTTCCACATGTAGTTGTATTTCTGATGTACTTGTGGGTAGGAAGGTGATCTCCATATCTTACTCCTTGAAGATCTTGAAGATCTCCCCCTGACCATGAATTTTCGTAAAAACAAAATTACAGTAGTTCTAAACTACCTATTTGATTATAGAGTTCAAATATATTAGTAGCATTCTAGTAATGTATTTTGTAGATGCTTGTTTATTATATTATTAACTTTTATAACTTGCATTTCTGCAATCTATAATTTCATATTGATTAAATATCTCAAATAGAATTATTCTTAAAATAAGTAAGAAATAATATTCTAAAAAAATATTTGATAAGAGAATGTGCTAAATGATATTTATTTAGCTGTACTGACAAAAATTGAGGTTGCATACTTCTTTTCATATTTTAAAAAGCAGAGTATTACTTTAGAGATATAAAGATAAATAAATGTGTTAAAACAAAAACATCAAGGAAAGCATGAACTTTCATTTAATCACATGAAGTATTTTGTTATTTGACAGTGCTTTCCACTATGGCTAAATTTAGAATATTGCAGAAGGTCACACAACTATTTGCAAACACATTTGCTACCAAAAACTAAGAAGAAGAACAAAAAACATTTAAAAAGAAAAGTTTTAAAATATATTATATACATAATTGAATGAAATCATTTATACATATAATATAATACACATATATATCATATATGTACTTTCTCAGTTCATGTTTATATCCTAAAATTTTGCAATTTTCATTTTTTTTGCAATGCAATGTTCTGGTTGAAGGTAGTATTATTTTAAAAGTGCTTAGAAACCCAGTAGTAAAATTTAGAGCTTGAAGTTAAAGTATTATTGAATATTTACTGGACATAAAATAGAGGACAAACAGGTATTCTTCATCTATTAGAAGAGAGTCACTAAATCAATCCCACAATCAAAGGGAGGAGATTACACACAAGCAAAACCACCAGGAAGAAAAGATCTTTGTAAGGCACCGTAGAGGATCAATTTAATGAGAATGTTTTTAGAACCTTCAGGACAATATATTTAACAACTCAGAAGGGCAGACAAAATTTTTGAAAAATCCCAAATCCTTTATGAATTAAATAAATTAAATACACAATCAAAAATTTTCCTTGAGGGGCTTCCCTGGTGGCACAGTGGTTAGGAATCTGCCTGCCAATGCAGGGGACACGGGTTTGAGCCCTGGTTCAGGAAGATCCCACATGCTGAGGAGCAGCTGGGCCCATGCGCTACATCTACTGAGCCTATGCTCTAGAGCTCACGCACCTAGAGCCGGTGCTCCAAGACGAGAGAGGCCACCTCAGTGAGAGACCCATGCAAGGCAATGAGGAGTGGCCCCTGCTCACTGCAACTAAAAAGAAAGGCCACGCACAGCAATGGAGACCCAACGCAGCCCAAAATAAATTAATTTAAAAAAAAAAAGAAATGTATTTCCAATAAAATTTAACTTAAAAGAAAATTTTTTTTCCTTGAGAAATTCTGGTACTAGATGGCATCATTGGTGAATTCTTTCAAACATTTAAAGATGAAATGATAAAAATTTTACATGAATTCTTTTCAACTTTTCAATTCATTTTTTAATATTGCTTACCCCTGATACCCCTGATTTTGGGGAAAAAAATTATAAGAAAAGAAAAGGAGCAATATATCTCATTAATGATGTTTCAACAGAATGATAACAAAATTTAACCAGTAAAACATGACCAAATTATATCGGTGATCCAAGGTTGCTTTAACAGTTAAGAAACAATCTTTGGGAGAAGAGATACATCTCCTTGGCAGAAGAGTTCCAAATAATTCAAGTAGATCCTTTGCCCTCAAGGAAGTGAAGCATCATTCCTCACTCTTTAAGTGTGGGTTGCACATAGTGACTTCCTTCTAAGACTGCAATATGGAAGGGTACAAATAGGTAGCTTTTCAGTGGAGAAACATCACAAAACTACCTTAGCCAAGTACTCAAGGTCAACATCCACAGTGCTAAGTCATGTTGATAGTATGTACCCTTGTCATTATGGGATATAAATGGCACTTTACCTATGCGGTCTTCCTCCAAAACCCAAGTGTCAACTAATCATGAGAGAAACATTGGACAAATCCTAATTGGTGTCATTTTACAAAATACCTCACAAGTAGACCTCAAAACCGTCAAAGTCATAAACAATGGAAATCTGAGAAAATGTTCTAAGAAAAGGTAGCCTAAGAAGACATGACAACTAAATGTAATATGGTATCTTGGATGGGATTCTGGAAAAGAAAGTGATATTGGATACAAACTAAGGAAATCTGCATAAAGTATGTATTTTAATTAATATAATATATCAACATTTGTTAATTAAATGTAAGAAATTTACTGTAGTAATTTGAGATGTTAATAATATGGGAAGCTGGGTATGGGGTACAAGTTATCTCTATATTATCTTCATATTATTTAAGGAAAAAACTGTTCTAAAAATAAAGTTTATTTAAGAACAGATGTAATTTACCAATTAAAGGAATAAAAATTAAAAGTTGTGAAAATGGATTTAACAACATTTAAAACATATTCTAATAATGCTAAGATAAATCTAATGCTAAATGAAGTATCCTTTTCACCTAAGACCAGGAAAAGGGCAAATATGCCCACTTGCCACAAGTAATTTTCAATATTTTACTGAAGTGTTTGTCTAGTATAATAAGAAAAAAAATAGAGATAATGAATAGGAATTCAGAAGTAAAACTCTTCTTATTCATGGATGGCATCCCTTGTATGTAGAAAATTCAAAGAAATTAAAACAAACAAATGAAGAAACCTACTAATTCTAATGAATGAATTCAGCAAGATTGTAGAATACAAAGTCGATTTTAAAATATCAGTTGTGTTTTATACACTTGAAATAAAAAATTGGAAAATATCAATACAATTAAAATACCCTTTACTAGAGCTTCCAAAAATGTACTATAACTAAGAGTAAATTTAGCCAACGATATGCAAGACTTCTACCCTCAAAAACTATAAAATTTAGGTGAAAGAAATTGAAGATTTTTAAAATTTTGAGATGTGTTATTTTCAAGGATTAGAAATATAATATTGTTAACATACAATTTACCCCAAATTGCAATCCCAAACAAAATTCCAAGAGATTTTTAAAATTGAGTAGCCAAATTATATATTTTATATATGAAGGAAAAGGGTATTGAATAAACAAGTTTCAAAAAAAAAAGATTCAGTAAAAATAGGAAACTTCTTTTCACCAAAAGATTCTGGCAAAACTGGGTAACTGTGTAAATAAAAAATTAACTCCTTACACAAATATTATTTTCAGGTGGAAAATAGACACAAGTTGTAATGGATATAATCATATAATTTATAGCATAAACAAAAGAAAATAATCACCCTAATCTTTAGGAAAGCAAACGTTTCTCTGGACAGAATAAGTACTCTGGTAGATGGAACAATGGCCCCTCAAAGATGTATATGCACTAATCCCTCAAACTGTGAAAATGTTACTTTATATGGAAAAGGGGATTCTGCAGATGTGATTAAAGATCTTGCTGGCTTATCTGGCTGGGCCCAAAGTAATCACAAGGGTCCTAATGAAAGGGATGGGGAAAGGTCTGAATCAGAGTAGATGTGAAAAAGGCAAGGTTAGAGTGATTCAAGGAAGATGTCACCAGTTATAGAATGCAGGTAACCTCTAGAAGCTGGAAAAGTCAAGGAAACAGATCTCCTCATAGAACCTCCAGAAGGAAAGTAGTTCTGCCCACACATTTTAATTATGACTTACAAACATGTAAAATAATAAATTAGTGCTGCTTTAAGCCAGTAAATTTGTAGTATTTTGTTATAGCAGCGATAGGAAACTAATATAAGTACTAACCAAAAAGAAACACAGATGGATACATTTCATATAAAAAAAATCTGCTCATTGAAAGACATCAATAAGAATACAAATAAGTAAGTTACAGACAGGGATAAGATAATCACTACATACCTTTTTATGTGTATAACATCAGACAAAGAACTCTCATTCAAAACATAAAGCTCCTATAATTCAATAATAAAAAGACAAACCAATAAAAAATGAACACTATAACAAAGGGGATATTTAATGGTCAATATACACATGATAATATTTTCAGTATTATTCATGAAAAGAAACATACAACTTTGAAACCATAATGTGATACCACTATCAACTCACACATTTGGCTAAATTTAAAAACTGCCGACAACCAAATGATGATGAAAATGTGGAGCTACTGGAAATCTAATTCATTGCTGATGCAGGTATAAAAAGTACAACTTCTTTGGAACACTGGCAGTTTTTCCACACCTAGGTATTTAACCCAGAGAAAGAAAAACATATGTCCTCAAAAACCACTTAAATACAAAACCAAACAACACCTTTTTATAGCATCTTTATCTATAACAGCCCCAAGTTAGAAACTAGCCAAATTATATACTTAAAATAAAATATTACACCATTAAAAAGTAGTGAAATACCAACACATACGGCAAAAAGAATTAATCTCAAAAGCATTATACTGAGGGAAAGGAATAACATAATTTATGATTCAACTCAGATGAACTTTAAGAACAGAGGCAGAAGTATGTTGTGATAGAAATCAGAGCAGTGTTTGCTTCTAGAATGTAGGTAATCAACTGTGTAAGGGAGGAAAAATAATTTTCCCTTTACCCTTCTAGGTTCTTGGCTGAGACCATCCAGTAATAAAAGGATGATTAACAGGACAAAAACAAGCAGAAGTTTAATAAGATGTATACCTCCTTTATACATGCGAGATACCCAGGAAAACTGAGTTACTAACCAAAATGGCCTAAGACACCCCATTAAATACTATCTCCCTCAAAAGGCAAAAGGAGATGTAAGTGGGTGGGGAAACAATTTACAGGAGGTTATTAGATAAAACACAGTAAAAAAAAAGGTTAAAGTTGTTAAGCAGATTTAGTCCACTGCCTTTTCCTTTGATAAGAGTTTCTACAGATTTAATCATTCTTTTCTTCCTAGTACAAAGAGGGAGACACCCTTACATATGGAGATTTCCCTTATAAATGCAACTGTCTCTTACAAAAGGGTATCTTCTACTCAGTTTTCAGAGCTTATCCAATGTCTGCTGTTTCTTAAAAATAATCCTCATGCTAAAAAGGCGTATTTTTGGACTGGCAAATTCTGATCCTGTTCAACTGTAAGGGAACTGTAAGGGAATTCTCTCAGGTTGATGAAATATTCTACATCATGACCAAGGAGTGGGTTTAATGGGTGTGTGCATTTGTCAAAACTCACTCAAATGAACTTAAGATTGATACATTTATCATAATTATTTAAAGACAGAAAAAGTAGGTACTTCTTGGAAAAGTGTTTTTAGAATTGTTTAGGTTAGAGGAGTGAAGCGATGCATTTTATAAATGATTTAGTTTAATAAATCTTTTATTATTCTTATTTGTAAAATATTTAATATTTTTAATTAAAAAAGATTAACAGATATGTACAAAGTGTAGTATTAAAGTAAATTAAACAAGAAGAATAAAGTTTTGTAGGCAGATATGGTGAGCCTTTAAATAAACCACTCTAATAGGAGTAATTGATTTTAAAATTACATGTTTTCATCCTTTTGCTTTCCTGAGTATCTTGGCCTTTGCCCTGGACTACCCTATGCATCCATCTGCTTAGAAGAAGATTAAAATTTGTTACAGCTGGGATGAAAAGAGAAATGCCCAAGCAATATTAATTTTTTGACATTCAAATTGGATTATGCACAAGGCAATAGCTTTGCAAGACAGTCTATTATCTTGGGAATGGATTTTCCAAATTCCTTTATTCTTCTGTCTCATATCAACAACTGTACTCCAGAGAACTCAAAAACTTGAATTTCTTTGTGGTGAGGAGAGGATTTAGGATTCACCTGTATCAGCTAAGCAAAAAGAACAGGGGAAGAGTGAAGACATATTCAACGGCTTTCCCAGCTTGAAGATACTGGGGAATAGGCAGAGAGATAAGTGACTATCTAAAGTAGATACTAATTTCACTGTTGACTAAAAAAAAAAAAAAAAAAAAAGCACAATGTGAGAGTTGTAAGTTAAGTTTTATCTGGGGCAAAATGAGGACTATAGCCTCTCAGATAGCTCTAAGGAACCTCTCAGAAGAAGTAGCGGGGGAAGTCAGTACATGTGATTTTGGTGAAGGGGAATACGTGCAATCAAGCACACATTTTGGCAGAAGGCTGCCGCTAGTCACGAGGAGCAGATGTATCCAGTAATGATTTTAAGAGCTTTTCTAGATATAAGAAGATGCAAGAATTTGGGCTCATAAACTCTTCTGAATACATCTAACTGACAGCCTGTCCTGCCAGTTTTTCCCAGAGCACAGAGTGCCTCATTCTTGATCTCCACCCTGAACTCCTTTCAGGGTGCATTGAAGGTCAGCAACTACAGTGGCTAGTGAGTTAATAGGTGTGTAGTGGTATCTCAATGTTTAACTTGAGATTCCCTAATAATACATGATGTTGAACATCTTTTCATCTGTTTATTTGCCATCTTTATATCTTCTTTAGTGAGGTCTCATTTAGGTATTTTGCTCAGCCCTGCTCTTAAGTAGTCACACAACAAAACTCAACCAACATTTGTTATCAAGAGCAAAGTTGTTTCTCTGGAGTTTTTGATTAGTTTTATTTTAATCACTTATGACAATTATATTTATTGGAAAGAAAAAAAAAGGCCACTTAAAGAATAACTTGCTGCCATCTCTTTTTCATATTAGGAGATAGAGCAATAGACTCTTAGTAGTGAAGATGATAGTTTATAAGGAGTTGACAATGGACCTTGGGTGATAAAAGGTGAGTAGGCTACTGCCTTCCAGAGATAATGTTCTCAAATGAAACTGAAACAAAGAGTGAGCTGAATCTCTTTACAATAGTTAAAACAGATGTTGAATTTCTGAGGCAACATAAAGGCTGATGGATAGTAATATTAGAGAAAAAAATATATATGGGGAGAGAGAGAGAGAGAGGAGGGAGAGGCAGAAAATAAACTCTACAGAAAGGCTGGGTCGTGGTGTTTTACCTGTGGTATGCAAAGACTTTGGTTTTATCTAATACTAAAATGTAAGCTTTTTGGTAATATGTTAATTTTTATTAATGCTATTTCAATAAATATCCAATAAAACCAACAATTCCTGGGGTTCTGTATTGTAAGCTAATAAAAGGAATGAGGTAGTACAGTGCAAAAGTGGCCAAAAAGAGAAAATAGTGGACACAGGAACTGAAAATAGATGACAGTGAGAAAATAGGCTACAATATATGTGACAAGAGAACAGAAATCCCTTAGAATAAAAAGGGAAATCCTGACCAGCAGAGTAAAACTCTCCTAGAATTGTGAAGGAATATTTTTTGAGACTTCCCAAAGTTATAATATGGGGCATACCTTTGGATAATAAAAATTATTCCAAAGCTGGAAGATTTGTTTTATGTGGATTGGAGGTGTAAGTTATTTCCTCCCTTAATTCTTAGCTCTAGGAAGTTTCCAGTTAAATTATTTATATATTTAGTTTCAGTATTTGACCTATTTAATCCCATGACTTTTGTTTTCTTTTTTATCTGATATTCTTAATAACCTACATATGAACAAAAATATAAATTATAATTTATAATAAAATGTACATAATAGTTTAAAATATATTATAAAACAATTTCCCTTTGCAGCTCTCTTCTTTGCATAACTATATTTAAAGACAAATTTAGCTTACTTTTACCTTATATTTTGCCTGTATGAAATGTACGTTATTTTTTTATTTGAACAATGAAGCAAATGCACATGTTTACCAAATTTAAAATTCTTTTAATTTTAAATGTTTTTGCTTTCTACTTTTTAATTTTTCTTCTTCACATATTTACTTCCACAAATAGAGGAATTTTATATTAGTGAAGAATACTGATTTCCTTGCTAGGAAATATTTAAACTTTTTCTCTCCAAAGCATCAGAAAAAAAGCAGATCATGCAAATATTACCTCCTAGGAAAAATAAACATATAGTCACCCAAATGAGTGAGCACTAATGAATTGACCCCAGTGACTCTCTCAATGAAAGTAACTAAGGGGTTGAATATTGTAGTCAAGAAAAAGAAATACAATATGTTTATAAAAATACTGTCCACAATGAAAAGAGATCTTGTACATGATCATACTGTCCCTGAATTATTATTAAAAATGTGGAAAAGAGATAAAATTAACATCTTCCTCCACATTCCACATGTGATATTTTTGGAACATAATGGACTTTTATACACAGTGTTCATGTTCCTTCTTAAACCTTGAATCATACTTGATTACTATCTCATCACATTCAATCAGTCATAAAGTTTCCTTGATTCCACTAGTGAAATATCTATCTCTCCTTCCCCAGTCAGTTCCTACTTCTTTTGCTCCATTTGAAGTTCTTATTATATTTTATCACAGTTGAAATAATAACTTCTTTACTAATCTCCAGATCCCTTGTATTACCAAATCCCAATCTTTCATATAATGGAAAAAAAGCCACGTAAATTCCAAATACATACTATTATAATTTAATTCTCAAATAGATTCAGTTGTTTATAAACATCTCCCAGAAAACAGCCTAATTCATGTTTCATTCTATCATAGCTAGGATTACATCATCATCATCAACATCATCATCATCATCAAATATTCTGTAAGTCCACTTTCTTAACTCCTGAATCACTTTTAAACCATGAGACTTTAAGTCCTCCTTCCATTTAATCATTTATTAACAAGTCTTCTGCACTGTGTTGTGTTTTATGCTCTGTGTTGAATCCTGCAACCACAATGGTAAACAAAATATCAACTCTGTCATTGAGGATCATGCAGTCATGAGACATACATGTAAATAGAAATTTAACAATGCAGTTGATGGCGGAGGGGTATAGACACCAATAGCTCTGAGCTTGGAGAGCCAAGTCAGGAGAAGTACTACAAAAAAGAACACAATTCAAGTGCCCAGGAATTGTACTGAATCAGGATTCTGGTAAGTCAGCAATCCCAAATTGGTTGCATCTGTGACTTGGCCAGCAAATTTTCTAGTCTTTGTAATTAGGATCTTAGCGTCATTTGACTACAGACTAGCCAATGAACATGAGAAGAGTCTAGTCTGTGGTTTGATGCCCTGATCCACCATCGTCTATATATTTAGTTTGTTACAATTATAACAACGTCATTCAATATAAAAAGTTTTTTAAAAATTCCCAAAGGGACTCCTGTACACTCAACTCAGTAGTGCTTAAAACTCCTATAACTATATTACATAATCAAATACAAAAGAAAACAAAACCTTCAAAGCTGGGACAAATGACTGAGCAATGCACTCACAAATAAAAAGCAATACATATTTGCACCCAATTTTCAGAAAAAATGCTGCGTCATGGGCATCCTCTAAACTCATATTTGCAGATACTTACTTAAAAAAGCGTTAACATTTAATGTCTAAAGACTTAATGTGAATAATTTTGATAAGAAAGTAATTTCATTGTTAAATGAGAAAGAATGATGTAATAATAATATAATGTGAAATATTTTAAAAGTGTCTCCCAAGATTATGCAAAGGACACATACATAAACTTGCTTTGTCAAGTAATCAACAATATATGGACCGTTTGTTTTTACTAAATAGAAATTTGAATAGCCTGGAGAACTCTCTTTTTAAATAAACACACAGTCAATGTCCTTGACTACAATTTGAGGTCATGGCCTTTAGATCTGAAATGTTAAGTAACAGATGAAAATCATTTCATTTAGCCAGTCATTAGTTTATTCACTCAGCAGATGGCACAATTAGAAGTATGGAAATGATTATTAGTCCATCACATCTGGTTTCCTCTAGAAAATTATAACATCGTACTAAGCAGCATGTATAAAATGATGCCCAGTGAGGTCATACAAAAAATAAAGTTTCCCAGCCACTTCTATATAAAGGATGAAGGGAGCAAATCACTTTGGAGCACATTTTTTTAACTATTGTGGGGCAAAAATCCTCTGAATGTCTTTTGTTTTTAAGCCAGGAGGAGACCAATGCCATTAAACCAATGGCTTGATAAAGAGTCAAAATTCACCTTCTTTTTAAAGCTGAGAGCTAATCATTTTGGAAGAGATGAATAAATTTACATAAGAGCCAAAGAGCTTCTTTTGAGGAAAATGGGATAGCTTTTGAATCTTGCTTCTGTTGGGATCAAAATTAATAGAAAGTTAGTGATGGACCAATGATGGTATAAAGAATCACTGATAGGAAAACACATGGAGACATAAAAAGGTAACATCATGAGAGGAGATGGGAGTTAGGTCATGGCCTGAAGATTCATCAAGTAAGACTAGCAACAATACATTAGGTCCTGAAGCTTGGAGCCTCCCCAGTCCCAGCTACCTTAGCAAATTTGGACATTAGGAATAGTCTGAGCATGTGAACATAAACGTCAAGAGTACAAACCACAGAAAACCCTATATTTTCAATATAATTTGAACAATGCACAGATAATTAGAAGACATTTAGACAGTTTACCCAATATGTTGAATAAGTTGTTTTAAAAAAAAAATCTTTTTTTTTTTAACTGGTTAGGTTACCCAATCTAACCAGTTTATGTTTATATATATTACCATAGGAAAACTAATGCCTGATGAGACAGTAAGGCAATAATGGATTTCTTCATAATAGAATAGAAGTGTCCCACTATATGACTATTTCTAACCCAAACAACAATTCACTGTGTTACATGAATGTTATTACTGAAATAAACGGAGGATCTGAGGGTTAAAAGAGAAATGTATCTATATACATTTCTAAAGTGTACACTTTATATGTTCTTTTTTTTTCTACATCTTTATTGGAGTATAATTGCATTACATTATTGTGTTAGTTTCTGCTGTATAACAAAGTGAATCAGCTATAACTGTTTCTAAATTTACATGTTTTTGTTTGTTTCTTGACCCAGTAATACTTTTAATACATGACTTAATCACTTGGGTTATGAATACCTAACAACTTAAAACTTATTGAGGGACTAATAGTGGATTATGATTCTTTTAAGAGACACATGAGACATACATACATAAGAAAGATACTTTTCAGAATGTTCTATAATTTTAGATAATAAAACTCATAAAATATCATCAGTGTTAATTACTAGTTCTTGCAAAAATACTGTAACATATAAAACTGGCACTTTTAATTAAGACAGCCTTGGATTTACCCTGACATATCTTAAATGGCTAGGAACATTAACTCAAAATATAAAGGACAGAAAGGGATTGTATGATATATTTTATTAAAAATATAATAATATTGAATCAACCAATTAAGATATATACATTGTATTGAATTATGTGTATTCTTTTAACTACATTAAAACTTACTTGAAGAGATTTTATAGTACAGCATGTGAATAGGAAGATGCCATTCAAAGTACATGGTTTTGGTCGTTCATGGTACTGATTTGAAAATAGATTTGAAGAAGAAAGCATGATCAGATGTCTTCCTAACTAGTAACATAAAATATGTTAGAAAAATCTCAAAGTTTAAATGTAGAGAAATTTAGCACAATAACTATCACACTGTTCCTTAGAAAAACAGAGGAATCAGATTTTTTCTGTTTTTACAGTACTTCTAAAAACCATCAACCAAAGCAGTGCATTAATTTACCATATGCACTTCAGATTTATGGCTTAGATATTTCAAAGGTCTGGTGAAGAATCAGAGCATATTGCTGATTCCACAAGACTCCCACTCCTAGAGTTTGTTGCTTACTCTAATGAGTCCAAAATTCCCTCCATGTTTTACTTAGGGAAGCATCTAGCCACTGCGAGACATACATCTTGTACAGGACTAAACTGAGGAAGCTCACCTGTCTTTTTATAAAAATATGCAAATTTAAAATAAGGTAAGTATGAGAGTATGAAGGAACAGTAAGTAAAAATAATGAAATAATGGAATCACTATTAATTCTCAGTAATATTTTGTCTTACTATGCATTCCAAAATCATGGGAGTTATATATACTTTAATACCAATGAAATTACGAGCTTTAATTTCCTTTGCCTGGTTCAAAAATTTAACTTAATCAATGTTGTATTTATCATGAAAATTTCCTTACTGGAATAAAGTCAGAAAAATCAACCAAGTAAACACAATTTTTCATGATATTTCATTTTATTGCATATGCTTAAAGGTGATTAGATTGAAATAAGAAAACCTTTCTGAAGGTAATAAAGAGAATGTGACAATATTAAGGTAATCTTTGTAACAACCTAAGAGGGATATGTTATTATACCTAGATGAAGGGGGAAAATGTAAGTTCAGAATATGTTATTTTCCCCAAATCTGACACTGAATAGTTGAGTATGGATTTAGTGTTTTGCCCATGTTGTTTGACAGGGCTGCCACCTACCTGTAAGATTTTTTTTTTTTAATGAAAATTGTAAAAAGTTGCCTCCTCTGAGTGAAAAATTATAATTTTTTTGGTGGGGGGAGGAAATTTTTCAGAGCTGATGCAACTCTGTGCTGTAGACTGGATTTCAGTCCCCAACTGCCCACCTATCTAGAGATTTCATGCCCTGAGTTACCATAACCAGTGGTCCCCATTATTCCACTACACTATGCTGCTCTTGTAAAGAGTTTATCATTATGATTCTGAAAAAAAATTTTTAAAGAAAAGCAAAACAAATAATATTAAAGAGAAACCTGTGCATCTACCATTCTGAGGTAATAAACATTAATTTTTGCATAAGAACATTTTTTTAAAAAGCAAAACATTATTACAGATAAATTTGAGGTCTCTTTGAGGTCCTTCCTTGGTACAATTTCCTTTCTATAGGAAACTCTTATTGTACATTTGGTGTAAGTTTTTCTATTTCAGTTTTTATGGTCTCAACCATATAAGTATTCATAGTTGTATACATATATACACATAGTTCATTGGAAACATATGTATACATGTGTCTTAGGTATTGTTGATAGACAAATATATGTATGGATATATATTTACACATACATACTATGAATACAAATATGTATCTATGTATCCATAAATAATCATAAAATTATTTATGTTGGAAAAATTATATAAATTGTACTGTGTACATTACTTGTAAACTGCCTTTTGTTTTAGAGATCTATGTTTATGCATGAAGAATTAGTTGATTTTTTTCTAACTACTGCATAGTATTTTTATCATATTTTTATTGAATAACTTATTTTCTTTTCCCTTATTAGTAGAAATTTACTGTATTACCACTTTGTCATTTTTACAAATAATAATTCTGGTCCTTGTGTACGTTTCTTGAATAAAAAGCGTATCTTTCTATTTAGTGGAACTCAGTTTCTTCAATGTATTTTATAATTTATTGGATAAATTATAAATCTACCACATCAATCATGATACTTCTGAGCTTTCTTCCTTGTCAAGTGCCCAGAATGCTGTCAGGCAGAAGGAGGTAAGAGATTGTAAAATTTCTCTGAAGAATATGATCTTCAAGAGAAAGAAGACTAGGAGGATAGTACAACTTGATTTCCAATTAAATTACAATATCATGTAATTCTTGCAGAAGGTCAGCAGCTAATAACCATATTTACATACAGTGCTTCCAATTGGTATTGTAGTGCCACACCTTTACGTATGAAGAGAGAGCTAAAGATTTTCAATAAACATTTGAGGGAAACTTCAAGATAAAATTAAGTTGCAAAAAGAAGAAAGGAAGGGAGAGTGGAAGGGAGGGAGGGAGGGAGGAAGGAAAAGGGAAAGAAAGAAAGAAAAGAGAGGGAGGGAGGAAGGAAAGAAGGAGAAAGGAAAGAAGAAAGGGGAAGGAAGGAGGGAAGAAAGGAAGAAAGAAAGAAAAAGAAAACAAAATATAAACTTGGAGAAAATGGGACAAAACATGGAAGAATAAACTTCCAAAAATATTTCATTGATATCCTGAAAGATAAAAATTATATATCACCTGTATGAAACAAAATATGATTAAAGGAACATTAAGAAAGCAAAGCAAAAAGATCCTTTGGAAAATAAAATTATGATATTAGAAATAAAAATCTCAATATAGCTATTGAAATATATGGTAAAGAATTTCCCCCAGGAATTTAAGAGGAAAAAAAAGCATAGAGACAGAAATCAGAGAGAAATACTAGGAACATTAGGGGATTTGTTCAGGAGGGGAAATGTCATAATAAGTATTCTAAGAAAGAGAGTGAGAGGGAGTGAGCGAGAGAGAAAGGAGAAATGGAAGGAGAGGATGTGGCACAAGGAATTATGAAAAAGACATTGTGAAATATTCTCCAGTACCCAATGTCATAAACTTCCAGATTTAAACACACCAAGTACCAAAAACATCCTATAGCAAAAGACTCACATGCATCCTGAAACCACAGAACATAGAAAAATAAGATGATATAGAAGTTTCTATAAAGTAAAAATTCAGTCAAATGCAGAGTCAAAAAATAGAACGGCATAGTATTTCATAATTGCAATATTAAGCATTAGAAATAGTGAAGAAAATTTTGAACTGCAAAATACTTAGGAAAAACGATTTCAAAAATAGAATATTCTACTGAAGCAAACTTTCAATTGAGAGTGTGAGTTCAATAAAGATGTTTTCAGACATGCAAACTTTTTAAAAAAGAAACACTTATCTCTGTGCACTCTTTCCAGGGCAGCTAATGGAGAATTTGCAGCAGCACAACAAGGAAGCAAACTTCATCTAATTGAGCTCTAGGTACAGACACAGATCTTAAACTGATTCAAAAGGAGTTGCATATAATTCTCTCCTACATGTTTGGCTATTCAAAGTCCTCTTTTGTAGTAGTCATTTTAGATTCCTTACAATCATCCAGCCAATCCTACTTTGGCAGCCTTTGTCCATGTGTCACCTTCTGATGGACTGACCAGCATGCAGATATTGAAATAAATTGGTAGAGGTTTGATTGATGTCTAATAAAATTTTAAATATTCAATGAATTCCTGCTAGTCTTCCTTAGGTGTTAAAAGTACTTAACTGTACCAATTCTTCCATGAACTATTCACGCCTCTGGAAATTTTAACACCTTTTTAAAGTGAATTGAGGGGAAGTCCTTTTAAGTAGATCTGCAGTTGAGGTATGTATTGGGAATGTAGGGAGACAAGGATAGAGATATCCTTGTCAAGGATATCTTTTAGTCAAGATACCTTTTAAGAAGTTCAAATTTGATTATGTGTTTTTCTTGGAGGTTTCAGTATAATGATCAAAGAAAGCAGATCATTGAATGTTTGGAATTTTTCCTCTTTTGTTTTATAAGGCTCTTGTATTGGTCAGGATTTTTCAAAGAAAGAGAATCAATAGGAGATAGAGATGGAGATAGAGATATAGGAAGATATAGATAGGGAATATCTTTATCTAGCTATCTATCATCTATCTATGTAGCAAGGATTGACTCTCATGGGATTGTTGGGGCTGGCAAGTCAGAAATCCAGAAATCCATAGGGCAAGCTGGCCGGCTGCAGCTTCAGGTAAGGTTTGATGTTGCAGTCTTGACTCCAAAGGTTGAAAATTTAGGCAGAATTTCTATGTTGCAATCTGGAAGTGGAATTCCTTTTTCAGGAAACCTCAATCTTTGCTCTTAAGATCTTTGGCTGTTTGGATGAGACTCACCTATGTTATAGAGGATAATGTGCTTTGTTAAAGCCATTGAAAATTTGATAGGAATTACACTGAATTTGTAGGGTTTTGGGGTAGTATGAACGTTTTCAAATATTAATTCTTCCAATCCAAGAACAGAGGATATCTTTCCATGTATTTTTGTCTTTTTCAATATCTTTCAGTTTTCACTCTACAGGTTTTTCATCACCTATGTTAAATTTATTCCAAAGTATTTTATTGTTTTTGATGCTATTGTGCATGAGATACCTTTCTTAATGTCTGTTTCAGATAGTTTATTGTTAGTGTATAGAAACACACACACACATACACACACTTACTGATTTAAATGTTAATCTCACCTAAAAAATACATTCATAGCAATATCCTGATTGATGTTTGACTAAACAACTGTGCACCATAGCATAGCCAGGTTTAGACATAAAATTAATCGTCACAGCTCACCTTAAATGTACTAATTTAGTAATATTACACAATATCTGTAGGGACCAATGCAATTCTAAGTCATTCTTTGGAGAACTTTGTCATTTACAAAAATAGGCACATCTATTTAGATTATAGCGAGGAAACATGTAAAAGGCAGGAATTCTCTTAGGAAAATTTGAGGCTTCAAAGTAGACAAACTCACGACAGATACAAAAGAAGATGCATTATGTTTGGAATAAATTGGAAGTGTATGTGATATTTTAGGCAATAGGGCTTATTGTATTTGGGATCTTTCCAGACTGTGGAGTTAGGACCACAATGCACAGAGCTTAATAACTGAGCCAACCTATTACAAGAAATCAAAGGATAGTCTCAGGTGAAATAAGCAAGGAAATTGACATAGAGATCTTTAATAAAGCAGTCATTCCCTTAAAAGATTTGTTTTTAAGCATCCAAAGTAATGAATCAGTAACCTGAAGTTTACAGTGAAAATTCACATTCATAGAGGAAGATGCTGCCACTTTATAGGGCATATAACCCCAAAGTCCTGGAACAGACTTGGGCAGTAAGTTAGGGAGTCTGGTAAGCATCTGTTTCCTATGAGCAATTCTTAAGACACTAGGACAGCAGGTGACAAAAAACAAATGAGGGAAGCATAGACTATCACAGAGTAGTTTTTGATTTAAATGTGTACCAGTTTGTTGCTTGTTTTACTATTTAGATACATTGCAAACTATTTCTTCTAATTTATTTTGTTTTTTATTTTTAGCATATTTCTCTTATGTCTCCTTTTTACTCCATTTTTGCCTTCTTTTGTGATCATAAGGTTAGCTCATTTTTCTGTTTTCTCCTAGTTTGGGAATTAAGAGCTTTTATTTACGTTGTATTTCAGATAATTTTAATTGTTAAACCTATATATCAAGTTTTTACATTTCTTATAAAATATTATCCTATTCATTATGTCCATCATCTAAAGTATTTTCCTACCTCATATTTTATTATTTAAAATTTTAAATCACTCTCTAGCCGAAATAAAACTAGCTATATTATTATTATTACTAGTATGGTTACTATTGCCATTTTTATACTACTAATAGATAATAAACTTGCAAACTAGTTTAGTAATTTTTTTGGACACAATTTCTTCTTCCACTCCACTTCTTCTGGGCTCCCTCCTTGATGGTAAATATTCTCTAGCATTTATTTCAGTTAATTTCTACAGTTATAAGTTATTGATCTGGGTGTTCATTTTACCACTGCCTTTGAAAAAATTACATGTAAAATTCTAGATTCAAAATTATGTACTTCTTCTGGCTGTTTCTGTTGTTGTCTTTTCACCACTATTATTGTTGATGCAAAATCTGCTGTCAATTAAAAAACACAATAAATAAAATACAATTTTAAAGCATCCATTCAATATAATACATTATAAGATGATGACATTTTCATTGGTGAAACATAAGGGAAAAAAATTGCTCTATCAGTGGTAAATTAAAGCCCCACAAATGTATTATTAGGCAGATGTAGGACTAAATCAAGAGATTAATGTATGAAATAATAATCTTAGACCACTGAAAGCCCTCAATCAAAACGATCTGGCTAGGAGTAGTTCTGCGAGAAAAAAAATGGCATTATACTGTGTATATAGAATTTTAAAATAATGATAAACTAACTAAAATATGGTCTGCTTTTTATTATCATTATGTGCCTTCAATTCTAAACAGCGTCACTTGTAAAATATTTCTCTCGGAAAATGTTTTTATTGTTCTCTGTTCTAAACAATCTTTGTGGTTACTATTAATTTTTTAATAACACATAAGTATCAAATTGGCACATTTTATTACTTTTTCTTTCATAAATATTGTATTCTACATGGAATTAAATTATAATAACTGTCAGTTATACAGCTAACCCCAAATGCACCCAAACTCAGCGACATGTATTTGTTTTGAGATTAAGTTCAAAGAAGTTGAGAATTGTTGAGCTTGCTCTTAGAGAAATGTGGATATTCAGGCTCTCATTGTTCTTCATATTCCTGATTTTAAGCAGTAGTTTCCAAATAAACAATGATAGCCCAGTGGTTGTAAATGTAGAGAACAGAACTTGATTCACTTAAATGCTGTCATAGTGTGGAGCCACTCAAATTTTTTACTTGTGTTTATAATTTAAAGCTGAAACAATGTATGAACTATAAGGCTTAATCTTTGTTTTTGGTATTGGCAGATTTTAGTCTGTATGTGAATATTAAATAATAGTTTTAAAAGCAAAATCTACTCTTTTAAATAATTATTTTAAAATAATGAATCAAGAGCATATTTATTATTATTATAAGATTTTTCTGAAGATAATTTTGCCGTACTGAGAAAGGGGAGTGTTAAAAAAATATCTACGTCACGCTAGGCAGCCACTGAAACTGGCATTCTGAGACATACACACACAATATTTACCATATATTAAGTTTCTTGGACTAAAAACCTGTGAATCACACATGAACCGTGGCTAATTCTTCAAAGCAAAAATCACCATGTAAGATACGTTGGTAAATAAGCAGCTAACTCCCCTGGGCAGTTGCCTGACCTCACCTTGTCCCTTTCCTTCACAGAACACCAATTAAAAGATGGGCAAAAGATCTAAACAGGCATCTACCACATGAAAGAAGATATACAGATAAACATATGAAAAGATGTTCAACATCATATGTCATTAAGGAATTTCTAATTAAAATAACAAGATACCACTACACACCTATTAGAATGGCCAAAGTCCAAAACACTGGCCACAGTGTTTGGACCATCCTCAAATGCTGGTGAGGATGTGGAGAAACAGAAACTCTCATTCATTGCTGATGGAAACACCCAATGGAACAGTCACTATCTGGGACTACAGTCACAGACAGGCAGTTTCTTAGAAAACTACACATACTCTTATGAGGAACTGTACTCCTTGGTATCCACCCAAATGAATTGAAAACTTAACGTCTACACAAAAACCTTCACAACTGATTCAAAATTGCTAAAACTTGGAAGTACCCAAGATGCCTTTCAGTTGATGAATGGACAAATAAACTGTGGTTCATCCAGACAATGGAACATTATTCAGCACTAAAAATAAATGAACTACCAAGCCACAAAAAGACATGGAAGAGCTTTAAATGTGTATTACTAAATGAAAGAAGGCAACCTGAAAAGTCTATACAATGTATGGTTCCAACTATATGACATTCCGGAAAAAGCAAAACATTGGAGACAGTAAAAAGATTAGTGGTTTCCAGGTGTGAGAGAGGAGGAAAGGATGAATAGGCTGAGCCAGAGAATGTTTAGGAGAATGAAACTATTCTGTATCACACTGTAATGGTGGATACGTGTCAGTGTACACTTGTCAAACCTATAAAATATACAACACCAAGGGTGAACTTCAGTGGACTTTGTGTAATAAAGATGTGTCGATACATTTTCATTGATTGTAACAAATGTACTGCTTTGGTGAGGGATACTCACAAAGGGAGAGGTAATACCTGTGTGAGGACAAAGGCTGCATGGGAACTCTGTACTTTCTGTTCAATTTTGCTGTGAACCTAAAACTTCTCCAAGAGAAGTTTATTAATTTTAAAAATATATAAATAAGAGTAAAAAAATGCTCACAAAAAGATATTTTTCAAATGCCATATAAAATTATGAGCAACATTTGGTTTCAGCATTTTAGAGAACCAAGCTCGCTTACGGTGAAAATAGTGATTTAGAAAATGATAAGAAATAAGACTGAGGTGTTTTCAAAAACACTAAGGTGGTGCTCAGAGTTGAGCGGCCTGTGTTGAGAGTCCATGGAGTCTGCACACCAATGTCGCCCTGCTGTGCTCTACATCCAGCCCCTCTTCTCTCTAATCACAGAGTTTCATACACACATGAATTTTTCTGTCATAAAATGGGAATCACAGCAGGCCTGTCGTCAGGGATAAAATGCTCTAAAAATCTTTTGGATCTGGTTTAAAGAAAAATATTGGACACATATGGTTTTGTAAAGGAAAAATAAAAAGAGTAAAGGGAAGAATAGATTCAGGGAAACAGTTGCAACTGCTAACAGATTTAGATTATGTGCCCTAAGAAAGAAAGAAAAAGATTTTCTCATGGAATAAGAAAGCTAGTAAATACATTTTTATGGAATTGTTAGAAATTGACATTGTTACTATCCGTAAAAGATGGAGACCTCATTTTTTCTTTATAAAAATGTTACAGGAATGCACCCCTTTTTTCCCCTCCTCATAGCATAATGATAATTCGTCTAGTTCTGTTGGGACTTAGTTATCTGACATAAACTAATTCCTTCTAAAATAAATTTTAGTATTAAAATATCTCTACCTGTTATCTCTTTAATAACTTGATTTTTTTAAGTTACCAGTTTGAAATATTCGACAGGTTATGTTGAAATTATTTTTTCTGTACTGGTACTCTGAAATTCTTTCATGAATCTCTCTCAAAATGAGTAATTTAAAAACTAATGGCTGACACTGATTTCGATATATTCATTCAAAACCAGACATAGACACACACATTCACACACACACAGAGCTGTGGACTTTGTCCTTTAAAAATATTTCCCCAAGTTTTATTTTACAGTTTTCTCCCTTTTACTTAGTATCTTCTATTTTTAGATTTCAGGAAGCCATATCTTTATATTTGAATTTATGAACTTCTCATTTTCTAAACATCCTAAGTCATTTTACATAATTTCCTATCCTCACTGGCATATGCAAACACCTAGAAATTTATTTCATTTGGAAATTGTTATCACGTCTGTCAGAATATAAATAGACACTTTAAATAAAAATTGTGTTGCCACAAACTCACTCTCCTTCCAAATTATCTGCCTTGATTGCCTTGCAAAAGTTGCAGTCATTACAACAATGCTCACATCCACTCAAATATAAATGTGTGTATATGTGTGTGTATACTAACCTGTATTTTTTAGTTTAATGGGCACACCCTTCTCTTCTGTTCTACGGGAGGAACAAAACAACCAGGATACAATTCATAGGACACAGGACCTTTGGAATATAGCAGATGGTTGTGGATGTAAACTCTGGATCCTGACGACCTAGGTTTTCATCCTGGCTCCTGCCTTTACCAGTAACCTTGTATAAGTTTCTTAACTTATCTGTATTTTAATTTCCTCATCTGAAATAGGCGTAATTTAGGATGAATACTTTGCTCCCTATAAAATACTTTGAATACTTATGGGGGGCGGGTGAGTTGAAGATGGCAACATAGAAAGGTCCTGAACTCATTTCTTCCCACGAACACAACAAATCTACAACTACATATGGAATAGTTGCCTCTGAAAAAGACCTAAAAACTAGATGAACAAGGGGGAAAAGGGCAACATCAAGATGGGTAGGAGAGGCAGAGACATAATCTTGCCCTCAAATACCCCCTTTCCACATATGGTGATACACAATAGGGAGAGATCTCAAAAATACACAATTTTTCTTAAGCAGCAAGAGGTTTGGGCTCCTCCTCAGGCATCCCAACCCTTAGATCCTGCTCAGGAGAGACAAGCCCCCAAAATGCCTGGCTTTGAATATAAACAGGGATTACATCCTGAAAAACCCTAAAACTATAGGGAATAAGGAACTCGCTCCACTCTTAAAGGGCTCATGCCCAGGCTCACTCATCCTGATGTTTCAAAAAAAACAGTTTGAAAAACACCAGCATGGCTCAGACCACACACGAAGGAGACCACTTACTAATCTTGAAGTGTATGTCATAGATACAGGAACCTGCTGGGACTCCGTCCGGGGATGGAGACAGTGGAGGGTGCCATTTTTGCAATCTCATTCTACCTTGCTAATGCCAGCACTGGCGGGTACCATTGTGGAACTCTTCCTCTAACTTGCTAGTACCAGGAGACATGCCCCACTGAGATCCCTGCCCATCCCCATGCCGCAGTTTCATGACACAGCTGGGCCAGGCAAGAGCCCCACTCACCCCTGTGTCACAGCAGGTAGGTGTGCCCAGCCCAAATAGGGGACACCCCTTGAGCACCTATCTTTAATGCCTGGTTTCAGGGGGGATTATGCTTCTGGGTCCCATGGGTCATCTGTTACACAGGCCACTCCTTCGAGATTGGGAAAGGTAGCTGATTGGCCTAATGCATAAAAGCAAACACAGAGAGTCAGGCAAAATGAGGAGACAGAAGAATATCTTCCAAACAAAAGAACAAAACAAAGCTTCAGTAAAAGACCTTAATGAAATGGAGATAAGCAATCCACCTAATAGAGTTCAAAGTAATGGTCATAAAGATGCGAACCAGATTCAGAAGAATGGATGAACACAGTGAGAACTTTAACAAAGAGACAGAAAATATAAGAAAGTATCATACAGATGTTATAGAGCCAAAGGATACAATAACTAAACTGAAAAAACTAAAGGGGTTCAATGCAGACTGGATGAAGTGAAGCCGAAAAATGGATCAGCAAGCTGGAAGACAAAGCAATGGAAATCACACAGATGGAGCAGCAAAAAGAAAAAAAGTATTTCAAAAAGTGTAGGTACCTTAAGGGACCTTTGCGACAGCGTCAAGCAGAATAACAACATTTGCATTATAGGGGTTCCAGAAGGAGAAGAGAAAGAGAAAGGGTCAGAAAACTTACTTGAAGAAATAATGGGAAGAAAAACTTCCCTAATCTGGGGAAAGAAACAGACATCCAGGTCCAGAAAGCCCAGAGGTTTCCAAATAAGAGGAACCCAAAGTGATCTACACCAAGACACATTATAATTAAAATGGTGAAAGTTAAAGAGAGCATCTTAAAAGGGATAAGAGAAAAACAATTTGTTGTGTACAGGGAATCCCCACATGGCTATCAGCAGATTTTTCAGGAGAAACTTTTCAGGCCAGAAGGGAGTGGCATGACATAGTCAATGTGCTGAAAGGAAAAGAAATTCCAACCAAGAATTCTCTACCTGGCAAGGCTGTCATTCAGAATTGAAGGAAAGATTAAGAGTTTTCCAGATAGGCAAAAGCTAAAGGAGTTTATCACCACTAAACTGGCCTTACAAGCAATGTTAAATAAACTCTTTAAGCGTAAAAGAAATGGCACTAATTAATAACAAGAAAACCTACCAAAGTAAAAATCTCACTGGAAAAGGTCAATATATAGTAAAGATAATGGACAAATCACTTATAAAACATGTATGATGGTTAAAAGATAAAAGTAAAATTAACTAAAACTATAATGATTAGTTAAGGGATGCATAAATTAAAAAGATGTACATTGTGACATAAAAATATAAAATATGGTGGGGTGAATAAAAATGTAAAGTTGGGAAATGTGTTCAAAATAAAGTTGCTACCAACTTAAAAACAGACATTTAAATACACAGGAGGTTATATGTGAACCTCAGGGTAACCACAAAGCAAAACCTTATAGTAAATACACAGAAGAAAATGAGAACTGAATCTAAACATAGCACTAAGAAAAACCATTGAGCCACAAGGTAAGAGTGAATACTTACTCAGGACATAGTACATTCAATAAATGTTAGTTCCCATTATTAATTATTATTAAGTATGGATTAGAAAAAAATAATCTAGGTGTGAACTTAAGAATATGATCAGATTGCTGGTAATAAACACTTTACTTTTTCAGTTAGTCAGAGAACAATTCACTTTAGCACTATGTCTCTCAGGGAAGGAGGCATCTTTGCAAATGCATCAGCTCCTTGGTGTTCAGGGGCTCTGAGTCTGTTCAACCTAACTCTGATTACATTCAGAGGTAAAGAAACAGCCACTAAGGCCCCAAGTGTCACAGCAGAGTCTTTGTCAAAAGAATTGTACAGAAAGAAGTGGGTAGAAATATCACAAATTCCCTTTCATAGAGACACTGCATGTCTTAGGGAAGGCTGAAGACAGGCAGATTGAAAAGCAGAAGATCCGCTGTGGAGAGAAATGGAGTGAGTGATTTCAAACAAGAAGTGCTATGTTGTTGATGCCCTTGATATCAGAATTATCCAGCACTAATGACAGAGGATTCAAAAGTTTGCTGTATTTTTAGGATATTGTCCTTGTAAGTAGAAGGATGCTTGCTTATCTGGAAAAGTGGAATCCCCATTTTTTAGATAGATATTTCAATAAGCTGATGCATAAAAGTTCTTACAAATGACCATGAGACTATTCAGGCATTTCAACTTATTAAATGAATATAACATATAGAATTAAGCTTCTGTACTTCAAATTTGTTTTTCACATTAAATAATTTTTTATAATCTTACGTTTATGTGTAATAATTACTGCTCCTGGATGAACTAAACAACACTGAAGGTCAAAACTAAAAATTCTGCTAAAACTAGAAATGAATTTTAAATATTATCATTTATACAATTGTAACGTCTTCTATCAGAGTAACTACAACAGAATAGAAATCTGATTTCATGTTTCTCTTTTATTGAAGGAGCTCTATACATCAACTCTTGCCTGTTGCTGATCACAAAGAAGCAAAATATTACTACATATTAAATATGATTTAGAAATAAACAAAAAGTAGATTATCTTTTATAGCAGGGAAACAAGTTTAAGGAAAATATATTGATTGGAAATTTTCCTTGTCTGAAGTATTTCAAACATGAATTCACTTGTCTTTTTATTTCCCTGTCAAGCTGATTTTCACTTACTTAAAATCAACTTCTCAATTTCCAGCTCCCAGAAGAACTTAACGTTCTGGTTGAGAGAGCTCAACTCAAATTCTAACTCTTTTCCAGTTTCAAAATATGTTTTTCAGAAAGTCCAATGCCATCACAGTGTGGATGACAATAAGGAAGGAAGGACAAGTTACTATTGGACCTGCCATCCAGAAGATTGATGAAAATTTGCAATTCACTCATGGTCACGGGAGGATGTTATGGCTATCACAACACACAATTTCTCAAATATGAATTTATCTATAAATCTTAAGGGTAAATCAGGGTAAATGTGAATGTATGTTTTCATTAGAAGGAAAAATATAAAAAATGGATAAAATTTTCAAAATATTTTAAGGTTGATATATTCTCCCTATATGTTTTGTTCTTTCCATCCTGTTTTTTAATCTTTAGAATTCAGTGCTCTTAACACAGGGCCTAAATCATAGTTTAATAATTATATTTTAATAAATATATTTAGCTATAAGTGTATTTTAATTAAATAGTTTAATAAATATTTTAATTAAATGTTCCATAGAATTGACTATACATATATATACCTCTGCAAGTCGCACACAAACTTTTTTTTTGCGGTACGCGGGCCTCTCACTGTTGTGGCCTCTCCCGTTGGGGAGCACAGGCTCTGGACGCGCAGGCTCAGCGGCCATGGCTCACGGGCCTAGCCGCTCCGCGGCATGTGGGATCTTCCTGGACTGGGGCACAAACCTGTGTCCCCTGCATCAGCAGGCAGACTCTCAACCACTGCGCCATCAGGGAAGCCCCGCACACTATCTTGATTACTGTAGCTTTGTGCTAAATATTGAAATTGGAAAGTGTGAGCTGTTCAACTTTGTTCTTTTCAAGATTGTTTTTGGCAAATCTCAGTAGTTGGCATTCCCATATAAATTTTAGGATCAGTTTGTCACTTTCTTTAATAGAAATAGTGTAGAATCTATGGACCATTTGGGGGATTATTGCCCTCTTAACAACATTTAGTCTTCCTATCCATGGACATGGATATTATTTAATTTATTTAGGTCTTTGTTTTCTTTGAATATTGTTTTATAATTTTCAGATTACAAAATCTGCACTTTTTCTTGTTAAATTTGCTCCCAATTATTTTATTCATTTTGAAATTTTTATTAAAAGTGTGTAAAATACATTTTTATACTGACCCTTTATCATGCAATTTTATTGAATTCATTTACTTGTTCTGAGGGGTTTTTGTTTGTATTTTAAAGTTTTTCTCTATATGAGAATATTTCATCTGCAAACAAATATAATTTTATTTCTTCCTTTACAATCTGGGTGATTTTTTATTTCTTTTTCCTTGCCTAATTACCCTTGCTTGAACTTTCAGTACAATAGTAAGCATAAATGGCAAGAGCAGGTACCTTTGTCTGTTCCTAACCTTAGGGGAAAAGCAATCAATCTTTCACTATTAAGTATGATGTTAGCTATTGGTTTTTTTTTTTTTTTTTTTGCGGTATGTGGGCCTCTCACTATTGTGGCCTCTCCCGTTGCGGAGCACAGGCTCCGGACGCGCAGGCTCAGCAGCCATGGCTCACGGGCCCAGCCACTCCGCGGCATGTGGGATCTTCTCGGACCGGGGCACGAACCCGCGTCCCCTACATCGGCAGGCGGACTCTCAACCACTGCGCCACCAGGGAAGCCCAGCTATTGGTTTTTAATAGATGCTCCTTATCAGGATGAAGAAGTTTCTTTCTATTCCTAGTTTTTTTTAGTGTTTTTATCATGAAAGCGTGTCGAATTTTGTCAAATGCTCTTCCTGCAACATTTCTGGGATAAATATTTCTCCATTTATTGCATGATCTTAAGACAATTTCTAGAGGGGTGTGTGTGTGTTGTGTGTATGTTTAAATTTTTCATCTGTTATGATTGTTTTCTGGGGAGAAGATCCAGGAAGTTCATCACATCACCATTCAGAGTCTCTCCCCCCTTGTATGCCACTTCTTTTTATGATATCATTATGCATTTCTTTGCATAATTATCTAAATCTTTCATTAATGTATGCCTTCTTTTACAGGTAGGTCAACATTATGGATCTACCAAGTTACACTATTGGAACAGCATTTGACCTTGAATAGTGAGTTAGTTTCTTTGAACATTCATTATTTGATCAACAAAGACGATAATTACACTATTTCCTGAACAGAGATTTTACTAGAATTAAATCACTTTGTTCTCCTCCTCTATAATCCACTGGCTTTCCCAGCTTTCTTGTAAAGTTCATACTTCTTGGTTTAGAATATAATTGTAAATGACCTCTGGTCCAGGCCTGTAGCTTCAGTGGCATTTTTAGCCTCTAGCTTTCTTTTTTGAATGTATGTGCCATTTTTCATAGCTTAGTGCTTCTGGAGATTTCATTCCATTGCCTGGCATGCATATCCTCTATGTATCTTTAATCCCCATCAACTTTCAGACTTCAGCATAAGTATAAACTTCCTGGAAGCCTGACTGAGACTTCCAGTCTATCACCATCTGATTAACTTTCTCTCCTCTGAGATTTTACAATATGCTATTGAGGAAAAGCTCCATCACTTTTCATAGTTTATCAAAATCTTTGATTCATTTTGTCTCATTACTATAGTCAAGAACATTTTAATCTTCCAACTCTATAACTCTTCCTTCGACCTCAGAGTTTGGGTCATTGTAGGTGCAAAAAACAAACAAACAAAACAAAACCTTATTCTCCCCAACAAACCCTTCTATACACAGAGCGCCTAATGGCTCTTGGCGCTTATTTTAGTGCAGTACTTTTCCTTCAGTACAGGAGATCAGATACCGAAAAGTTATGGAAACATAATTCCTTTCTTTTTGGTTGTTCAAGCTGATCCCTGGTTCCTCTGCACCTGCAGATTTAACTAACCATGGACTGTGTAGTAATGTATTTATTCTTGAAAAATATCTGCTTATAAGTGGATCCATGCAGTTCAAACACATGTTGTTCAACTGTCAACTATATAAGTATAGAGTTTTATAAATAAATTTATCTTAAGCCACCTCATTTGATCCTGCACTAGACCTGAAGGGTTATTGTTATGGTCTAAATATTTGTGTCCTCCCAAAATACGTATGTTGCAATCCTTACCCCCCAAAGTGATGGTATTAGTAGGTGAGGCCTTTGGGCAATGTTTAAGTCATCAGAGTAGAACTCCCTTGAAAGGGATTAATACCCTATAAAGGAGTCACCAGAGAAATCCCCAGCTCCCTCCACCACATGAGGATACAAGGAGAATTCAGCAAACTAGAAGAGGTCCCTCACCTGACCATGCTGGCACCCTGATCTCGAACTTTCAGTCTCCAGACTGTGAGAAATAAATTTTCATTTATAAATTGCTTATAAGCTACCCAATTTTTGTTGTTTTGTTACAGCAGCCCAAATGGACTGAGACAGTTATAATTTTTTAGTAATTATTAACCAATTTTATATGTAAGGATATCAACAATGTTAGGGATTAAATGCCTTTTCTAAAGTTTATGATACCACCTGCCACAGTACTACTCCATTATAATCATATGCACCAAAGCATATCCCATCCTTTCTTCTCCAATATTGAAAATACCTATTTTCTTCAAGCTGTATCTTTTACATTGCAAAACAAGATAACAGGGAGAAATGACAAATTAGAGCAGTGGTTAACTGATAATAAATCTTATTTTTCACCTAAAGTGCTTTCTAGCATGGAGAGAGTCCACTTGACTTAGGTTTGTTTGACACACTTAATGTCATCTTTACATCTTTCAAAAGCCAGCAGGAGTTTGTTACTAGGAAAGAGACAGCATCTCCCCTTCACAGCAAGAGACATTCTTTTAGATAATCCTTAGAACAAGCTAATGCTGAAAAACCTGAAGGCATGAGGGAAGAGACCCATGTTGGAAAGGGAATAGGGGTTGTTTACTAAGGGAAGAAATGCCAGTATCATGTGCAACACTCATCTAACAGTAGGGATACTTGTTATATTAGCAAGATTTACTGACAGACTACATCTGTGTCTTCTCACCAAACAAGGTCACTCAGTCAGATACTATGGAGCCTAAAGAGGAAAATGCCAAGTCCCTGGAGTGATAATGGAGGTTCGCTCTGACTTACGCCTCAGGCACTGGCAATATTTTTAGGTCTAGAAAATAAAATAAGGTACAGAAAAAGGTCATAATTTTTATCGAGCTGACCCACCTTGAAAAATAGCTGTGCATGTAACTGAGTATGTTTAGTGCTTTCTTTTTCTCTTTCCTGAGACTCAAGGTTACTTTTCTATTCTTCTTCAAAGAGGTCCTTAAGGGTTTCAATACTTTACCTGAACATTAAATTTATATATGTTATTGGGCTAAAGGGTCTCTTCCACAGTTTTTAAAATTTTTTATGTCTAAGAAAGGGAACTATCTCCAAAATGCTAAGGGACTGGTTCTGTTCTGGGAGGGGTTTTTTTTGGGGGGGGAGGTGCATATAAAATATTATTAGCTCTTTTTTTGGTAGAAAAATTCTCAAAAAAACTTTTCTGTGCTTTGGATATCACAATATTTTTTAAACTTGGGAATTAGATACGTGGATTCATGTCATAGCAATGGCTTTTAAATAGCTTTTTGACTTGGGCAAATAGCTTATCCTCCCAGAGCCTTCGTGTTCTTAATGGAAAAATAATGGATTTAGAATAAACAATAGTGGAGGTCCCTTCCAATGTAAATATTCTCCAGACTCATTAGGTATACATGACTTTATGTACTCTCAAAAGAATTTCACTTCACCTCTCCAAATATACATTTTATTTAGCCCTGGTTTGTTCACAATAACTTCATGATGTTAGGACATAACCAACTTCTTGATCTGTTTTTATCATCCTTGCACTTTATCCCCATGCCACTTACTAATTTATTTTTCATATATATTTATAAAACCTTGAAGCATTTACTTCATCTTTTTTCATTAATTTCAAATTTCATTATAAAAATAAAGATAAACACAACTTTTCTTGATCTGCCATTTATTTCAACTCTTCTCATATGAGTCCTTCATTAAAAGCAAACCAAACAAGCAGAAACCCACTGTGATATTACTGTCACAAAGCAATCAATTGCTTCATTTGCTATGTATCTGATCTTACACTTAATGGAAAGAAAGAATTTTCACAAAAACTAGGTTATAGATGATCCAGATTGCTCAAAAACAAATCTAGACTCATGAATTTGCTGACCTACAGCAGCTTAACTGTGTAGAGAGCTCCCTAGAACAATTTGAAACTTTTTTATTCAGCCAATATTTCTGAGAAGCTACTGTATGTCAGATGTTGTGTCAGGGGAATCAAAAGACAATTATTGGTTTGGTCAAAAAGTTTGTTCATTTTTTTTTCCGTAAGATGGCTCTAGTAGTGCTTAGTTGTCTTTAACTTCATTCAAACAATTTTGTTAGATTGTATTGTGACAGCTGTCATATCAGCGTACATTTAAAAAAAACTTATCAAAATTGGTGAATTTTTTATAGCAATTTTAATATTGACAATGGAAGAAAAAAAGCAACATTTTTTGGCATGTTATGCTTTTTTATTTCAAGAAAGGTAAAAATGCAAAAAAAAGATTTGTGCAGTGTATGGAGAAGGTGCTGTGACTGATCGAACGTGTCAAAAGTGGTTTGCGAAGTTTCATGCTGGAGATTTCTCACTGGATGATGCTCCACAGTCGCATAGACCCGTTGAAGTTGATAGCAATCAAATGGAGACATTAACTGATAACAATCAATGTTATACTATGCGGGTGATAGCCGACATACTCAAAATAACCAAATCAAGCATTGAAAACCGTTTGCACCAGTTTGGTTACGTTAATTGCTTTGATGTTTGGGTTCCACATAAATTAAGTGAGAAAAACCTTCTTGACCATATTTCCTCATGCGATTCTCTATTTAAACATAACAAAAACGTTCCATTTTTAAAACAAATTGTGATGGGCGATGAAAAGTGGATACTGTACAATAATGTGGAATGGAAGAGATCGCGGGGCAAGCAAAATGAACCATCACCAACCACACCAAAGGCCGGCCTTCATCCAAAGAAGATGATGATGTGTCTATGGTGGGATTGGAAGGGAGTCCTCTATTATGAGCTCCTTCCAGAAAAGCAAACGATCAACTACAACAAGTAGTCCTCCCAGTTAGACCAAATGAAAGCAGCACTTGACAAAAAGCATTCAGAATTAGTCAACAGAAAATGCACAATCTTCCATCAGGATAACGCGAGACCACGTGTTTCTTTGATGACCAGGCAAAAACTGTTACAGCCTGGCTGGGAAGTTCTGATTCATCTGCCGTATTCACCGGACATTGCATCTTCGGATTTCCATTTATTTCAGTCTTTACAAATTCTCTTAATGGAAAAAAAAAAAATTTCAATTCCTTGGAAGACTGTAAAAGGGACCTGGAAGAGTTCTTTGCTCAAAAAGATAAAACGTTTTGGGAAATTGCCTGAAAAATGGCAGAAGGTACTGGAACAAAAGGGTGAATACGTTCTTCAATAAAGTTCTTGATGAAAATGAAAAATGTGTCTTTTATTTTTACTTAAAAAACAAAGGAATGTTTTGACCAGCCCAATAATTGAAGACATTTTGAATCTGAATTATCTTTGATCTAGAAGACACCACAGAGTTTGAATGAGAAGTGATAGATTAATTGAATTTTTAATTTTTTTTGGACCATTTCCTTGAAATTGTGGAGCTAATAATGTTGGCTAAAGAATATGCCTGAAGATAAAATATGAGAATACTTATTAACTGTTAAATGTTATGAAGGAAACAAAATGATCAGTGATAGAGAATAAGTGGATAATGAGAGGGGAGAGGCATTAGGCCCTACTGACAGAGGGTGGTCAGAAAAGCCTGCCTAAATAGGTGAGAATATACCAAAACATAAAGGTTGAGTAGGAGTCAGTCATGTGAAAAATAGTGAGGAGTGACCTCTGCAGAAGTGAATGTGAAAGTCTAGGTCAGGAAACAGTAGAGTAGGGACTCCTTTCCAACTCAAGGACTTTTTAAAAATGTCACATAACAAATTAAACGTTTTGATAGAATGAATTTATAATTTCTTTAATTTGTGAAAATTCTCCCTGAATATCTCCAATTGTGTCATATAAAAGTTAAACTCTGTATTTCTTATGTCCATAAAAATTATTATTCTTACAAGAGGCATCTCAAAAGTCAGTATTTTGGGACAGATTTTCATGGACTTCTTTTTTGTCTCCATGCCTTAGGCAAAAATATTGCATTCTCTATACTCTTCAGATTTCATGATGCAGTTATCTGATATTTTATTAATTTTCTCCAACCTTCCCACTCCCAGCTTCTCCATATATAGACTCACATATTCTAAGCTATTATCGTCTTCAAGGAATGACTATTTCTGGAATATGCTGTTAATTTCAAGGCTCTATCCTACCCTTGTTTTCTAAAGAGTACATTCTTCATTCCACTCTTGATTCTGTATCCTTCAACACTAAAATAGGGTCAGTCCCTCCTTTCTCTTAGCATGCTGACAATAATTCTATTGTCCACAACATATTTTGTCATAATTATTTTCCAAAATAATTTGCCCAATGTTGAGCAAACCATGCATGACCCAAATATCAACCTGTAAAATGAGGGCACCACAGAATCATAAAGTATCTCATTCACCTTTTTCCACATCGTATTTACTCCATTCATCTCTTTATTCTAGAACCTCATCAATAGAGGTTGTTAGTAAAAGCTTGTTGAGTGAATTTATCTAAAAATGTGAAGAAATATGAGATCAATATCTTATTTACTGTTTATGTGTCATTTTGATTTGACCATGCTTTCTGAAAATGAAGAATTCAAATCACCCTAGATGGCTCAGAAGGCATTATATTCTTATAAAGCCCAAGGAGAAAGAATGTCTAATCCTACGCAGAGAATTTTTTTAATTTCTGTTTAGTCACAAAGTATTTCAAAGTTAACGAAGGAATTTCTTCAAAAAACAATCCCTCACTAGGCAAATATGATTAATGCATAAAGTACAAAAGCACTAGCACCCACATAGAGTATAAGTATAAAATATTTAGGGATCAGATTTAGCTTTTAAAATTCTAAGGTCACTTGTAACTGTAACACTCTATTTCCTCAAATATGTGGCTGTCACTTTAATCTTTTTCTCCAACTGCAAATGCACACAATTAATTAAGAAAAGCTTGGAATAAAATAACAGGAACTGATACAAAACTTAAGTATAAATAATTATAAACATATATACGATCATAGAAAGCTGTTTGGTCATGCATGATTTGCTCAACATTGCATGAGTCTAACACTGATTGAGTTTTCTAGTTCTTATGAAAAGTATAAGGGTTTTGAGAAAATTCGGTACTCCACTTCAGCAAATATTTATTGAACAAGAAGTCGGGGGGGGGGGGGACCTTGAAGATGGCGGAAGAGTAAGACGCAGAGATCACCTTCCTCCCCACAGATACACCAGAAATATATCTACACGTGGAACAACTCCTACAGAACACCTACTGAACGCTGGCAGAAGACCTCAGACCTCCCAAAGGCAAGAAACTCCCCACGTACCTGGGTAGGGCAAAAGAAAAAAAGAAAAAACAGAGACAAAAGAATAGGGACGGCACCTGCACCAGTGGGAGGGAGCTGTGAAGGAGGAAAAGTTTCCACACACTAGGAAGCCCCTTCGCGGGCGGAGACTGCGGGAGGCAGACGGGGAAGCTTCGGAGCCGCGGAGGAGAGCACAGCAACGGGTGCGGAGGGCAAAGCGGGGAGATTCCCGCACAGAGGATCGGTGCCGACCGGCACTCACCAGCCCGAGAGGCTTGTCTGCTCACCCGCCGGGGCGGGCGGGGCTGCGAGCTGAGGCTCTGGTTTCGGTTTCAGACGGAGCGCAGGGAGAGGACTGGGGTTGGCGGCTTGAACATAGCCTGAAGGGGTTAGTGCACCACGGCTACCCGGGAGGAAGTCCGGAGAAAAGTCTGCACCTGCCGAAGAGGCAAGAGACTTTTTCTTACCTCTTTGTTTCCTGGTGCACCAGGAGAGGGGTTTAAGAGCGCTGCTTAAAGGAACTCCAGAGACGGGCGCAAGCCGCGGCTAAAAGCGCGGACCCCGGAGACTGGCAGAAGACGCTAAGGCTGCTCCTGCAGCCACCAAGGGGCCTGTGTGCGAGCACAGGTCACTCTCCACACCCCTCTTCCGCGGAGCCTGTGCAGCCCGCCACTGCCAGGTTCCCGGGATCCAGGGACAACTCCCCCGGGAGAATGCACGGCGGGCCTCAGGCTGGTGCAACGTCACGCCGGCCTCTGCCGCGCAGGCCCGCCCCGCACGCAGTGCCCCTTCCTCCCCCCCCAGCCTGAGTGTGCCAGAGCCCCCGAATCAGCGGCTCCTTTAACCCCGTCCTGTCTGAGCAAAAAAGACGCCCTCCAGCGACCTACACGCAGAGGCAGGGCCAAATCCAAAGCTGAGCCCTTGTGAGCTGTGAGAACAAAGAAGAGAAAGGGAAATCTCTCCCAGCAGCCTCAGAAGCAGCGGATTAAAGCTCCACAATCAACTTGATATACCCTGCATCTGTGGAATACCTGAATAGACAAGGAATGATCCCAAATTGAGGAGGTGGACTTTAGCAGCAAGATCTATGATTTTTTTCCCTTTTCCTCTTTTTGTGAATGTGTATGTGTATGCTTCTGTGTGAGACCTTGTCTGTATACTCTTGCTTCCACCATTTGTCCTAGGGTTCTATCCGTCCATGATTTTGTTTTAATTTTTTTCTTAATAATTAATTTTAATAACTTTATTATACTTTACCTTTGTTCTTTCTTTCTTTTCTTCCTTCCTTCCTTCCCTCCTTTAGACAACGAATCATCCCAAATTGAGGAGGTGGTCTCTGAGAGCAAGATTTATGATTTTTCCCCCGTTACCTCTTTTTGTGAGGGTGTATGTGTATGCTTCTGTGTAAGATTTTGTCTGTATGGCTTTGCTTCCAACATTTATCCTAAGGTTCTATCCATCCCTTTCTTTTTTTCTAAATAAGTATTTTTTAATTCAATAACTTTATTATACTTTATTTTATCTTTACTGTATCTTCTTTCTTTCTTTATTCCTTCTTTCCCTCCTTCCTTCCTTCCTCCCTCCCTCCTTTCTTTCCTTCTTTGCTTCTTTCTTTCTTTCTTTCTTCCGTCCTTCCTTCCCTCCTTTCCTTCTTTCTTTCCTCATACTTCTACTAATTCTCTCTACTTTTTCTCCCTTTTATTCTGAGCCATGTGGATGAAAGGCTCTTGGTGCTCCAGCCAGGAGTCAGGGCTCTGCCTCTGAGGTAGGAGAGCCAACTTCAGGACACTGGTCCACAAGAGACCTCCCAGCTCCACATAATATCAAACAGCGAAAATCTCCCAGAGACCTCCATCTTAACACCAGCACCCAGCTTCACTCAACGACCAGCAAGCCACAGTGCTGGACAACCTATGCCAAACAACTAGCAAAACAGGAACACAACCCCACCCATTAGCAGTGAGGCTGCCTAAAATCATAATAAAGCAACAGACACCACAAAACACACCACCAGACGCGAACCTGCCCACTAGAGAGACAAGATCCAGCCTCATCCACCACAACACAGGCACTAGTCCCCTCCACCAGGAAGCCTACACAACCCACTGAACCAACCTTAGCCACTGGAGGCAGACATCAAAAACAGCGGGAACTATGAACCTGCAGCCTGCAAAAAGGAGACCCCAAACACAGTAAGATAAGCAAAATGAGAAGACAGAGAAACACACAGCAGATGAAGGAACAAGATAAAAATGCACCAGACCTAACAAATGAAGAGGAAATAGGCAGTCTACCTGAAAAAGAATTCAGAATAATGATAGTAAGGATGATCCGAAATCTTGGAAATAGAATGGACAAAATGCAAGAAAGAGTTAACAAGGACCTAGAAGAAATAAAGATGAAACAAGCAACGATGAACAACACAATAAATGAAATTAAAAGTACTCTAGATGGGATCAATAGCAGAATAACTGAGGCAGAAGAACGGATAAGTGACCTGGAAGATAAAATAGTGGAAATAACTACTGCAGAGCAGAATAAAGAAAAAAGAATGGGGGGGAGGGGACTTCTGGGAAGATGGCGGAAGAGTAAGACGCGGAGATCACCTTCCTCCCCACAGATACACCAGAAATACATCTACACGTGGAACAACTCCTACAGAACACCTACTGAACGCTGGCAGAAGACCTCAGACCTCCCAAAAGGCAAGAAACCCCCCACGTAACTGGGTAGGTCAAAAGAAAACAGAATAAACAGAGACGGAAGGATAGGGACAGGTCCTGCACCAGCGGGAGGGAGCTGTGAAGGAGGAAAAGTGTCCACACACTAGGAAGCCCCTTCGCGGGCGGAGACTGTGGGTAGCGGAGCGGGGGAGCTTCGGGGCCGCGGAGGAGAGCACAGCAACAGGGGTGCGGAGGGCAAAGCGGAGAGATTCCAGCACAGAGGATCAGGGCCGACCAACCGGCACTCACCAGCCGAGAGGCTTGTCTGCTCACCCGCTGGGGCGGGCGGGGCTGGGAGCTGAGGCTCGGGCTTCAGTCGGAGCACCAGGAGAGGACTGGGGTTGGCGGCGTGAACACAGCCTGCAGGGTGTTAGTGCGCCGCGGCTAGCCGGGAAGGAGTCCGGGGAAAAGTCTGGACCTGCCGAAGAGGCAAGAGACTTTTTCCTCCTTCTTTATTTCCTGGTGCGCAAGGAGAGGGGATTAAAAACGCTGCTTGAAGGAGCTCCAGAGACGGGCGCGAGCCGCGGCTAAAAGTGCGGACCCCAGAGACAGACATGAGACTCTAAGGCCGCTGCTACCACCACCAAGAAGCCTGTGTGCGAACACAGGTCACTATCCACACCCCCTTCCGGGGAGCCTGTGCAGCCCACCACTGCCAGGGTCCCAGGATCCAGGGACAAATCCCCCAGGAGAATGCAGGGCGCGCCTCAGGCTGGCACAATGTCACACCAGCCTCTGCCGCCGCAGGCCTGCCCCGCACTCCGTGCCCCTCCCCCCCACCCCCCACCCCCGGCCTAAGTGAGCCAGAGCTCCTGAATCAGCAGCTCCTTTAACCCCGTCCTGTCTGAGCAAAGAACAGATGCCCTCCGGCGACCTACACGCAGAGGCGGGTCCGAATCCAAAGCTGAGCCCCTGGTAGCTGTGAGAACAAAGAAGAGAAAGGGAAATCTCTCCCAGCAGCCACAGAAGCAGCGGATTAAAGCTCCACAATCAACTTGATGTACCCTGCATCTGTGGAATACATGAATAGACAACGAATCATCCCAAATTAAGGAGCCGTGTGGATGAAAGGCTCTTAGTGCTGCAGCCAGGAGTTAGTGCTGTGCCTCTGAGGTGGGAGAGCCAACTTCAGGACACTGGTCCACAAGAGGCCTCCCAGCTGCACATAATATCAAACGGCAAAAATATCCCAGAGATCTCCATCTCAATGCCAGCACCCAGCTTCACTCAATGACCAGCAAGCTACAGTGCTGGACATCCTATGCCAACAACTAGCAAGACAGGAACACAACCCCACGCATTAGCAGAGAGGCTGCCCAAAATCATAATAAGTCTACAGACACCCCAAAACACACCACCAGACGTGGACCTGCCCACCAGAAAGACAAGATCCAGCCTCATCCACCAGAACACAGGCACTAGTACCCTCCACCAGGAAGCCTACACAACCCACTGAACAAACTTTAGCAACTGGGGACAGACACCAAAAATAACAGGAACTACAAACCTTCAGCCTGCAAAAAGGAGACCCCAAACACAGTAAGATAAGCAAAATGAAAAGACAGAAAAACACACAGCAGATGAAGGAGTAAGATAAAAACCCACCAGACCTAACAAATGAAGAGGAAACAGGCAGTTTACCTGAAAAAGAATTCAGAATAATGATAGTAAAGATGATCCAAAATCTTGGAAATAGAATAGAGAAAATGCAAGAAACATTTAACAAGGACCTAGAAGAACTAAAGATGAAACAAACAATGATGAACAACACAATAAATGAAATTAAAAATACTCTAGATGGGATCAATAGCAGAATAACTGAGGCAGAAGAACGGATAAGTGACCTGGAAGATAAAATAGTGGAAATAACTACTGCAGAGCAGAATAAAGAAAAAAGAATGAAAAGAACTGAGGACAGTCTCAGAGACCTCTGGGACAACATTAAACGCACCAATATTCGAATTATAGGGGTTCCAGAAGAAGAAGAGAAAAAGAAAGGGACTGAGAAAATATTTGAAGAGATTATAGTTGAAAACTTCCCTAATATGGGAAAGGAAATAGTTAATCAAGTCCAGGAAGCACAGAGAGTCCCATACAGGATAAATACAAGGAGAAATACACCAAGACACATATTAATCAAACTGTCAAAAATTAAATACAAAGAAAGCATATTAAAAGCAGCAAGGGAAAACAACAAATAACACACAAGGGAATCCCCATAAGGTTAACAGCTGATCTCTCAGCAGAAACCCTACAAGCCAGAAGGGAGTGGCAGGACATACTGAAAGTGATGAAGGAGAAAAGCCTGCAACCAAGACTACTCTACCCAGCAAGGATCTCATTCACATTTGATGGAGAAATTAAAACCTTTACAGACAAGCAAAAGCTGAGAGAGTTCAGCACCACCAAACCAGCTTTACAACAAATGCTAAAGGAACTTCTCTAGACAAGAAACACAAAAGAAGGAAAAGATCTATAATAACGAACCCAAAACAATTAAGAAAATGGGAATGGGAACATACATATCGATAATTACCTTAAATGTAAATGGACTAAATGCTCCCACCAAAAGACACAGATTGGCTGAATGGATACAAAAACAAGACCCTTATATATGCTGTCTACAGGAGACCCACTTCAGACCTAGAGACACATACAGACTGAAAGTAAGGGGATGGAAAAAGATATTCCATGCAAATGGAAACCAAAAGAAAGCTGGAGTAGCAATTCTCATATCAGACAAAATAGACTTTAAAATAAGGACTATTAAAAGAGATAAAGAAGGACACTACATAATGATCAAGGGATCGATCCAAGAAGAAGATATAACAATTGTAAATATTTATGCACCCAACATAGGAGCACCTCAATACATAAGGCAAATACTAACAGCCATAAAAGGGGAAATCGACAGTAACACATTCATAGTAGGGGACTTTAACACCCCACTTTCACCAATGGACAGATCATCCAAAATGAAAAAAAATAAGGAAACACAAGCTTTAAATGATACATTAAACAAGATGGACTTAATAGATATTTATAGGACACTCCATCCCAAAACAACAGAATACACATTTTTCTCAAGTGCTCATGGAACATTCTCCAGGATAGATCATATCTTGGGTCACAAATCAAGCCTTGGTAAATTTAAGAAAATTGAAATTTTATCAAGTATCTTTTCCGACCACAACGCTATGAGACTAGATATCAATTACAGGAAAAGATCTGTAAAAAATACAAACACATGGAGGCTAAACAATACACTACTTAATAACAAAGTGATCACTGAAGAAATCAAAGAGAAAATCAAAAAATACCTAGAAACAAATGACAATGGAGACACAATGACCCAAAACCTATGGGATGCAGCAAAAGCAGTTCTAAGGGGGAAGTTTATAGCAATACAAGCCCACCTTAAGAAGCAGAAACATCTCGAATAAACAAACTAACCTTGCACCTCAAGCAATTAGAGAAAGAAGAACAAAAAAACCCCAAAGCTAGCAGAAGGAAAGAAATCATAAAAATCAGATTAGAAATAAATGAAAAAGAAATGAAGGAAACAATAGCAAAGATCAATAAAACTAAAAGCTGGTTCTTTGAGAAGATAAACAAAATAGATAAACCACTAGCCAGACTCATCAAGAAAAAAAGGGAGAAGACTCAAATCAATAGAATTAGAAATGAAAAAGGAGAAGTAACAACTGACACTGAAGAAATAAAAAAGATCATGAGAGATTACTACAACAACTCTATGCCAATAAAATGGACAATCTGGAAGAAATGGACAAATTCTTAGAAATGCACAACCTGCCAAGACTGAATCAGGAAGAAATAGAAAATATGAACAGACCAATCACAAGCCGTGAAGTTGAAACTGTGATTAAAAATCTTCCAACAAACAAAAGCCCAGGACCAGATGGCTTCACAGGCGAATTCAGAAGAGCTGACACCTATCCTTCTCAAACTCTTCCAAAATATAGCAGAGGGCGGAACAGTCCCAAATTCCTTCTATGAGGCCACCATCACCTTGATACCAAAACCAAACAAGGATGTCACAAAGAAAGAAAACTACAGGCCAATATCACTGATGAACATAGATGCAAAAATCCTCAACAAAATACTAGCAAACAGAATCCAACAGCACATTAAAAGGATCATACACCATGATCAAGTGGGGTTTATTCCAGGAATGCAAGGATTCTTCAATATATGCAAATCTATCAATGTGATATACCATATTAACAAATTGAAGGAGAAAAACCATATGATCATCTCAATAGATGCAGAGAAAGCTTTTGACAAAATTCAACACCCATTTATGATAAAAACCCTGCAGAAAGTAGGCATAGAGGGAACTTTCCTCAACATAATAAAGGCCATATATGACAAGCCCACAGCAAACATCATCCTCAATGGTGAAAAACTGAAAGCATTTCCACTAAGATCAGGAACAAGACAAGGTTGCCCACTCTCACCACTCTTATTCAACATAGTTTTGGAAGTTTTAGCCACAGCAATCAGAGAAGAAAAAGAAATAAAAGGAATCCAAATTGGAAAAGAAGAAGTAAAGCTGTCACTGTTTGCAGATGACATGATACTATTCATAGAGAATCCTAAAGATGCTACCAGAAAACTACTAGAGCTAATCAATGAATTTGATAAAGTAGCAGGATACAAAATTAATGCACAGAAATCTCTGGCATTCCTATATACTAATGATGCAAAATCTGAAAGTGAAATCAAGAAAACACTCCCATTTACCATTGCAACAAAAAGAATAAAATACCTAGGAATAAACCTACCTAAGGAGACAAAAGACCAGTATGCAGAAAATTATAAGACACTGATGAAAGAAATTAAAGATGATACAAATAGATGGAGAGATATACCATGTTCTTGGATTGGAAGAATCAACATTGTGAAAATGACTCTACTACCTAAAGCAATCTATAGATTCAATGCAATCCCTATCAAACTACCACTGGCATTTTTCACAGAACTAGAACAAAAAATTTCACAATCTATATGGAAACACAAAAGACCCCGAATAGCCAAAGCAATCTTGAGAACGAAAAAAGGAGCTGGAGGAATCAGGCTTCCTGACTTCAGACTATGCTACAAAGCTACAGTAATCAAGACTGTATGGTACTGGCACAAAAACAGAAAGATACATCAATGGAACAGGATAGAAAGCCCAGAGATAAACCCACGCACATATGGACACCTTATCTTTGATAAAGGTGGCAGGAATGTACAGTGGAGAAAGGACAGCCTCTTCAATAAATGGTGCTGGGAAAACTGGACAGGTACATGTAAAAGTATGAGACTAGATCACTCCCTAACACCATACACAAAAATAAGCTCAAAATGGATTAAAGACCTAACTGTAAGGTCAGAAACTATCAAACTCTTAGAGGAAAACATAGGCAGAACACTCTATGACATAAATCACAGCAAGATCCTTTCTGACCCACCTCCTAGAGTAATGGAAATAAAAACAAAAATAAATAAATGGGACCTAATGAAACTTCAAAGCTTTTGTACAGCAAAGGAAACCATAAACAAGACCAAAAGACAACCCTCAGAATGGGAGAAAATATTTGAAAATGAAGCAACTGACAAAGGATTAATTTCCAAAATTTACAAGCAGCTCATGCAGCTCAATAACAAAAAAACAAACAACCCAATCCAAAAATGGGCAGAAGACCTAAATAGACATTTCTCCAAAGAAGATATACAGACTGCCAACAAACACATGAAAGAATGCTCAACATCATTAATCATTAGAGAAATGCAAATCAAAACTACAATGAGATATCATCTCACACCAGTCAGAATAGCCATCATCAAAAAATCTACAAACAATAAATGCTGGAGAGGGTGTGGAGAAAAGGGAACACTCTTTCACTGCTGGTGGGAATGTGAATTGGTTCAGCCACTATGGAGAACAGTATGGAGGTTCCTTAAAAAACTACAAATAGAACTACCATATGACCCAGCAATCCCACTACTGGGCATATACCCTGAGAAAACCAAAATTCAAAAAGAGTCATGTACCAAAATGTTCATTGCAGCTCTATTTACAATAGCCCAGAGATGGAAACAATGTAAGTGCCCCTCATTGGATGAATGGATAAAGAAGATGTGGCACATATATACAATGGAATATTACTCAGCCATAAAAAGAAACGAAATTGAGCTATTTGTAATGAGGTGGATAGACCTAGAGTCTGTCATACAGAGTGAAGTAAGTCAGAAAGAAAAATACAAATACCGTATGCTAACACATATATATGGAATTTAAGAAAAAAAATGTCATGAAGAACCTAGGGGTAAGACAGGAATAAAGACAGAGACATACTGGAGAACGGACTTGAGGATATGAGGAGGGGGAAGGGTGAGCTGTGATAGGGCGAGAGAGAGTCATGGACATATACACACTAACAAACGTAGTAAAGTAGATAGCTAGTGGGAAGCAGCCGCATGGCACAGGGATATTGGCTCGGTGCTTTGTGACAGCCTGGACGGGTGGGATAGGGAGGGTGGGAGGGAGGGAGATGCAAGAGGGAAGACATATGGGAACATATGTGTATGTATAACTGATTCACTTTGTTATAAAGCAGGAAGTAACACACCATTGTAAAGCAATTATACCCCAATAAAGATGTTAAAAAAAAAAAAAAAAGAAGAAGAAGTCTGGAACTGAAAATATTTTCCAGAATTGTTTTCTGTAAGTTGATACATAATGTGAAGCAGAGATAAATATTTTAGATTTTTATTGTTTTGTTCTATAGTTATTCTTCAGAGTAAAGCTGTAAAAAAACTTTAAAAAATCTACTGTTTACAGGAAGAATTGGATACGAAAATTTCCACTTGGATTTATTCAATCTAAAATATAACTTAGAGAAATACTAAATGTTTTTATTTTATTTATAATTCAAGTTTCTATTTCATAAGGTTATAGGCTATTGCATTGTTAAGAGAGAGTTCCAAAAACCATATAATTTGTTTTATAACTCTAAATGTATCAAATGATGAAAGTTTGAAAATACTTTAACTTTCCAGATTTCTAATTGGAATTAACTATGTACATATTAACTACATAATATTTAAAGTATAAAAATTAACTTAAATTAATTGAAAATCTGTGCAATCTTTTATGTTTTTCACACTTCGGGAAAGGTATTGTTTGCACATTGTTTTTAGAATGGAGAAAAAATGGTGCCCAAATCAATCATTACAATCAAGGTTATTCCTAGACAAAATTGTAAAACTGAAGTTTTTTTTCACATTTAATGCCTCATTTTGGTCTGCCTGGCAATTGTTTATTCTTGTACAGACCTTTCTAAATCAAAATTTCCAACTTTTGTTTGTATAAATTATTCTAAGAGTATTTTGCCACTATATCACGTAATGTGTTTAGAGATGATATCAGTATTAGTAATCCAGATATAATTTACCCTTTAAATGGGTCTTTCTTTGGGTAAAGGCTTTATCCAAAAGTAAAATGCAAAGCTTATGGTATAGACTACTTTTCAGGGACTCAAGTTAAAAAGAATAATTTAAGAGTAATTGATTTACAATGTTGTGTTAGCTTCAGGTGTACAGGAAAGTGATTCAGTTATACATATGTATAAATGTTTATATATTCTTTTCTGAGTATATTTATTATTCTTGGTTCATTAAGAAAATTTTTTAGAATTTTTATTTTCATAAGTAAACTGGGTTTTGGAAAAGGACAGATTACCTTTTGAGGAGTGTTCATTTGTCCTTCAGTGCAGAAACTACCTGTTTCAACAAAATGTCATATTAAAAAAATCTCATGTAAATTATTGTGATTTAAAATAAATACAATTTGACATTTAAAATTTTCCTTTCTAACTGCTAAATTATGAAGACAGAAGAGATTCTGGTTAAATAACATTGATATTTGCAGTCTATTATTTAATCAGTAAATTTTTGAATGTCATCTAAATGAAGCTGGACATCTTTTTAATTAAATATTTTACTTTCATTCTGTTTTTCATTTTGGTGTATAAAAGATAATAAAAATAGAGACAGTTTAAATCTTCTTTAAAGTGAATAAGAGAAAAAGAGATTTCTCCATAAGAATGAGATAGGAACCAGATTAAAATTTTGTCCATAAGTTTATCTAGATTGCACAGTGTTCATTAGGATTATGCACAGAACTTGGAAGATTAAATATAAATATATTTCCATTATGGATTGAATGTATATACACACACACACATATATATACACACATACATGTATATAATGTCATGCAATTCATTTTTAATAATCAGGGTTCATTTAATCTAAGATAATTCTTATACCATACACATTCTGTTAAAACAAACAAACAAAACTCCAGGAAACCAGTTTTTGAGAAAGGAGGAGCAAGGAAGTGGAAAATAACACCTGTCACAATAAGACTGTGTTAGAAGATTTGTAGATTTGCTGGTTTGTAAACTCTACACCACTTAAAATCTGTAAATAAAAAAAAATTCACTTTGATTCATGATTCTCATTTATAAAAGCACAATACACAGATTAAGCTTTGACCTGGCCATACAGAATTTTAACAGGATAGCTCTTCCTCAAGCCAACTAACTTTGGAAATCAAGTTAGTCAACCTCTTGGTGCAATTAGCAGAGTGTTGATTGTATTTATATATTTTGGGCCTCTCCAGGTTTGTATGTATGGTTTCCCACTTGTGATATCCCTAGTCAAGGATATTGATGCAAGCAATTGATATCTCTAACTCATCATGAGAACTATACTGAAAATAAAACTATTTTAAACTGTAAGATACATGCTCATAATGAGGCAGCTCAATGTCTTTACTAACACACACCTATACTTGTGTGTATAAATGTAATATATATTTTATTTGAGACAGAATTATTATTAGTGTGAGACTGGAAATACTCTTATTAAGATGCACTGTAATCGTGTCAGGGCACGGTCCTAGACCTTGCAAAGAAGTCTTAAACCAGCAACATGTTTTGTGATGGAATTCAGTGATTAAGTTACTCAGCTCTGCTTTTCTCCCTTGATTCCTCTTGTTTAGCTCTGATGATTCTTAAATTTGGCTTTCACTCCAAACCTTAATTCTTGAACTGGCCACATCAGATTTGGCAGATTTGCCCTACAAGGGCAGAGTTGAGGAGCAAAGCTTATTAGCAAAACCCATTCACACAATTATGTTCTCTCAAGTCATTTAAATAGCATTTCATGCTTGATATTCAAAGCACTAAGTATTACACCTAGTAATTGCATCGTTAAGTACAATAAAAGTCTTATGCCTGGGTTAAATGTCATAATAGTGTATAATGATTAGGGCAGCTCACTGTCTCTATAATCACAATCCATTTATATTGTTAAAAACTATACCCTTCCAACTTTCCCCCATGGTCATATTTTAAGACTACATCAAATTTTTTGTGTTATTTTCACTCAAATCTATTTGTTATTGTCCTAATGACCTCAGTCTTGGCCTGGATCATCTATGATCCTGACCTCAGTACTCCATGTGAGTTTACCGAGGGCCATCATAATTACTTATACAGCAATTACATACTGTCAATGCATTTTTTTCATGGCAGCCATTTGTTTCATGTAACTCAATAACCATGAAAACTGTGAGACTCACTAAACAAAAGTTAAGGTAGACCATTTTGATTATGTAGGGTTTTAATGATTTATTTCTAATTATGGTAATAATATGTGTTTTAAACATATGACATTTAGAAAAGTATAAAAAGTAGGGAAAGATGATCCTTCTGGATATTTTTGTTTATTTCTTTTAAGGGAAATGATAAAAAATTAGCCAATACTAGTACTATAATAACTATATCATTTAATGAGAAATTTTGTATGTCTGGCATTTTCCTCAGTTTTCTATATATTTACTTCTTTAAACTTCCAAACAATACTACAGTTAGTAGTTTAGGTATTGTTTATCTCATTTTACAGATAAGCTAATGATCAGAAAATTTAATCAAATTATCATAGGGCACAGAATTATTTAATATAGTAGTCAAGATTCAAACCAATATCTCTTTGACTCCCAAAACGAATATGTTGATCACTATATTTTAGCAAAATAATGGAATGATTAATGATATACACTTTTTAAAATTATTATAAAGATGTGAGGAAAGTTGGAATGAGGATTTAAAAAAGACAACAAAGAGTACTGCTTTAGGCAAATGAGATTAAACCTGCAGAGGACTTTCTGGGCACATATGTAAGCAATAAGTGGCTTAGGATACAAGTTGGTCGATATGCAAGGGACAAGTCATCCAGTATACAACTACCCCCTCTGTAGGGGAGGCTTTCTGATGAACATTGATATGAGTCTCCAATTATCTAAATACTCTGTGCTCAGTAAAATAGGAATAGCCATATGATGGTAGACAGAATAATAGCTCCCCCAGAGAGGTTCAAGTTCTAATTCCTAGATCCTGTGAATATGTTAGGTTATACATCAAAGGAGAATTAAGGTTGCTCTTCAGAAGACCTTGAGGTGAGGAGATTATCCTGGATTATCTGGGTGAGCCCAATGTAATCACAGGGTCCACATATAAGTGGAAGAAGAAGGCAGGAGAGAGTGTCAGAGTGAAGCAATGTGGGAAAGACTGGAATGGCTGTTGCTGGTTTTGAAGATGGAAGGGGGCAACAAGCCAAGGAATGGAGGCAGTCTCTAGCAGAAGAGTCAAGAAAAACAATTCTCCTTTAAAGCCTCTAGAAGGGAAGGTAGCCCTGCTAATATTTTGATTTTAGACCAGTCATATCCATTTCAGACATCTGACCTCCCCAAAATGTGATACTTTTGTGTTGTATTAAGCCACAGTTTGTGTACTTTGATGGAGCAACAACAGAAAACTAATACAATGTGACTTTCCCTCAGATCTCCTTTTTTCCCAATCATCTAATCGTATTTCCTTTAGACCCTTGACACACATCTAAGCTATCAGCCAATTCCCAAGCAGACCACAATTTTCTCCATACCAAGGAGATAGCCACATGTATTACTCCACTGCTATTTTGGTCCACTCTTGGATTAGACTGTAGTGAGGTAACAGTCTATATTCAACTCAGCATCATATCAAGGTGAATCCATGAACTGGGTTTGATTTTTGCCTTCTTCTACCAGCATGCCATAGGAAAATTCTCCACAAGGGCATAGGTTTGAGCTGAGTAAAAGGGGTCAGTGCAATAGAAGCAAATGGCATGATATTGGAACCATTTGTTTGTATAATTTATTTAAACCCTCTGGACATGCTCAGGCCAAATCCTGAATAAGATTTTGCCATCATATTATGAACTTTTGACTTGACTAATTTAAAAAATCTAGCTCACGATCGTTAGTTCCTATTATGTGGTCACCCGAAGTTTCATGATTAGCTACTCTCTCTGTCTGGGCCTAGTATCCCAGGAGAAACTTTTCTAGTTCTAAGTAGTTCACTGCTGTTCAAGGAATTTGTCATGAACTCCATAAACATCTGTATCTAGAATCCTGGGATCCACGTGGCCTGAGTGGCAAAGCAGATTGTGGGAGAGTCCCAACCTGCTACAGAGCCCTCTCTTCTAAGGGCACAACTCAAAACTGCAAGCCTTTTAGGTCATAAAATATATACTTAAAAATGATATTTCTAATAGTGATATACGCTGTATTTCAAAGTGTGGAATATGGTGTCTCCAAAATCTAAAAAGTTTCATTGGTGTTTGCCTTTATCTTAGAGGGGACATTCTGGCATAACAAAGATCATTGAACTTCTAAAAAGTGCATCAATTTGCACCCCAGAATCTTTCTCAGGTTTACAGCAAAGAGTTTTTGATTCATTTTTCTTACAAGGACATCCAAAGTACCTGCCCTTTTCTTTTAAGGGAAATGATAAAAAAATTAGCCAGCAAGCACAATGTCATCAAAAGAGTGATGTTTGCAGAATGTCAATCAAGTCAATCAAGGTCCCTTTAGACTTTACTGTAATAGCAGAATTAACATAGCTCTGGGATAACCTAGTAAATATGAACTGTTCCCTTTCCCATGTGAATGCAAACTATATTGATCTTTCCTGACAGGGATTAACAAAATGTGTTCACCAGATCAGCAGTCACATACCCAGTTCCAAAGGCGATGACAATTTGTTCCAGTGTAGAAATTACATCAGCACGGCAACTATGATTAGAATTATCACTTGATTACATTTTTAGGAGTTAACAGTCATTCTCTATTAACCATCTAGGTTTTCCAGAGGTCATCCTGGTGAACTAAACAGACAATTACGAGGACCACAGCACTTAGTAGGGTGTCAATTGTTTCTGCAATTCCAACCAGGATGCAGTGTTACTTTTGACTTAACTTGTCTAATGGTGGATGTGGGAGGGGGATTGTGAATATTTTCCAGAGCTTGCATTTGACCTTTCTACCAAGGTGGCTTTTGCTCTATAGACCAGAAAACTAATGTGAGTGTTCTACATATCAATTCTGATTATGCTCTCAGGACCAGGAAAATAATCATAGGGTGGTCCTTAACTCCATTGGACCATTAGTAAATGTTTTTAAACCAGAAATCAATTTAGTATCGTATTATCTCAGACTCTGTATCCAATAGCTCTGAAAGGGTCTGAATATCCTTTTTTATTCCCGGTATACAGTTACTCTAGCAAATTGCCATGGGTCCATTTGAGAAATGAGAGAGAAATGCAGCAACTTTTCAGAGTCCTTGCTCAAAGGTAAAGGGGTTTCTCTTCATTTGATGGCCTCTAGGTCTAAAAAATGGCTCAGATCTAGAAAATTAGGTGAGAAATTTTCCATTTTGGTGGCTGACACCAGCCTTCTGTTCACCAGATTTTGATAGATTTTAGTCATATAAATCAAGGAATAACATTATTTGCTGTTAACATATCCTGTCTTTTGAACATCATGGTCTATAAGCCATTGCTACAGATTTCTGCAAGTCAGTGATCTCTGGTTGCCATTCTGGCCTTACTAGCTATTAGGGTAAATATGTCACTTTCTCACTCAGGTTTAAATCATGCTTACTGCCCTATGCTCTTTCAGATTCCTACTACCATTATTAAATTTAAAGAACCCTTTTCTTGGCAACAACACCTAAATTCAACCCTGACAGAAAAGATGGTCATCACTGAGATTCTCAATGATGCCATTAATTCTTCAGTAGTACATACCTTAATGCTTTACTTAAAGAAGTATCCTTGGGTCATTTCTAGGAACCAGTCAAAAAAATAATAATAATAATCTATTCTAATACATTCACATCCACCTCTCACAGGCACCAGACTTCTTTTTCAAAACTTTGTCAAAGTGGTTCTGACAAGTCCTTCTTATTTCCTCTAAGCCACTATTATGTCCAAGCTTCAAGGTACCATACCCACCATCTCATGGGAAAGAGTCCCCTTGCCATACCAACTGTATCTAGCCTATATTTTGTTACTCCCCAGTGTATCACCCTCAAGATCAACCCTCTTATTGTTTCCCCTGTTCTCACTATACATATTAGCCAGGTACTGCAGCTCTTTTGTTGAATAAGTTATTTCTGTAGAGGGACTGGACTTCTCTACTCACATTATATTGTGACAACTATAGTTATTAGAGGCAATAAATGTAAGCATGAGTGGAACTTGAGGAAAACAAACATCATCTTGTGAGGCTTTTATCTCACAAAGCCTTTGAATCTTCTCCAAATAATGGGAGGCTGTTAAAATCTTGTAAGATGGAAGCAGCAACTTTTACTGGTCTGGAGGGAACCATAATTTGGGGTCTCACGTTTATCTGGTACCTCTATCCAAATGCCCTTAACCTCGTTCTCTGGGACCCACTCCTTTTCCCAAGGCCTTAGTTTAGCACAGAAGACCATCTAAGTTTGTACCTTCAGTACCGTTTATAACTTTGTAACTCTTAAAACCAAATTTTGGTTCTGATTTGTCATACAGTCTTCAGGTAGCCTGAACCTGGCTGGTGCATTAGACCTATATTGTCATACTGGATGTTCAAAATCAGAAATTAATGAAGCCAAGTGCTTACATCATAAATTCCCTTAAACCTGTTCCAGATGGCCTGTAGGTACCTCTTAGTGAACATACCATGTAACTTAGATTTCAGGACATTTCTAACAGGTGACTGACATCTTTTCCCCCAGTCTTTTGCCTGACTCCATCCACTTTGTTCTCAATCCAAATGTCAACCACGCAAGGACACATTTCCTGACTTTCCATCTAGAGAAGGACTCCTAAGTCTCCCTTTCTCTCTTTCACATTTAGTGCTTTTTTCAAATAAAACTTTTCATTAATTGAAATCCCCCTGTTTATATCTTATTTGCTTATATTAGTCTTCTTTCAATGAAGAATGATTTCACAAGATCAGTGATTTTTCCAGGTTTTTTTTTCATTTCTGCATCTTGAATTCCTAGAACAGACTACAACATACTAGAACATGTCACTTGCTAAAAACAATTAAAAAATGCACCTCTCTGAGACTCAGAAAATCTGATTTCCCTGAAGGTTGCAGTTTTGTTAGTCATAAGGTTATCTATAGAAAAAGAGATGGTCAGCTGGAGATTAAAATATCAGCATTAGTCATGATTAGCTGACTGGAGGATACGCAGACAAAGGGTTTGCTAACATTCCCTGATTTAGAAAGCTTCATCCACTAAGTCTCAGGAGCAACTGGACAAGCACAAAATTCCCCTCAGGTGCAAGCTTTTAATTTTGTAGCAGAGAGAAGTCTAGAATGAGCCCTCTTTATCTATAGGCTGAACTTAAGAATAAAAGAGAGACCAGAGGACCTTAGTCTTTCCTGATCATTTCTATGAGAACAACCGATTATATATGCTAATCTTCATCCAGTGCAGAGGTGAGAAAAAAGATAAGGAACTTCTACTTCAGTGTCCCCCATTTGGAAACCTGATATCACATAGATGACATTCTGCCTCTTGTCATCCCCAGGACTGGTTTTGGCAAAGCTGTATGTTTCATATTTTATTAAAGACTATCAAAATTTGAGTAAAAGTATATTGGGGGGAGAGATAAATTAGGAGTTTGGGATTAACATATAGACACTACTATATATAAAATAGATAAACAACAAGGACCTACTATATAGCACAAGGAACTATATTCAATATATTGTAAAAACCTATAATGGAAAATAATCTGAAAAAGAATATATATATGTGTGTGTATATATATACATATATATAATCTGAATCACTTTGCTGTACACCTGAAACTAACACATTATAAATTAACTATACTTCGATTAAAAATGGTAAAAAGTAAAAGTAAATTTGGAAGTCGGTAGAGGAATGAGAGTTCTAATCAAATTATAGTTTTAGAACAGCTAAGAGTTCATAATAAATTGAACACTGAAATGCTTTATTGAATCCCCAGTATACTAATCACAATTATATTGCAAACTTGAACAGGTTCAGTAATATTAGTCCTGCCTGATTTTTCTTATGATAAAACCCCCATTTTTCTACCTCTAACTGTTGCTTCTTGATTTCCTTCTGCCAGAAAAAAATATCTGACATTCCATTCCTCCCCTACAACCTCACCCAGCTTCCTTGGTCAAATCAAAACTGAACTCAAAGATGACTTTCTGTACTCAAACTTTCTTAACCCTACTTGTGTTAGATTATTCCTGTGTATTGCCCTTATTTTGTATAAGAGCATTATAGATTTTTGCCTGGGACCCTGTGATTTGCAGTGATGCACACGTGGGAGTACACTTCCACTCCTCATTCCCCTTGGGCTTAGCTATTTGCTTTGGCCAATAGAATATGAGCAGACCTGATGTAAGCCATGTTTTAGCAGATACTTGGAGCGCCTATATGGTTGGCTTTTGCTCTCTTTCCCTCTGTTTAGTGAAACTCATGTCTTAAATGGGGAAGGCTTCTTATCCTGCGTCTTAGAATGAGAAAACTCATGGAGTAAATCTATATTAGCTGATCCACAACCCCTCACATATAATGTGTCAAGAAATAAATGTGTGTTGTTGTAAACCACTGAAATTTGAAGAGTTTTTTGATCCCATAGTAAAGCTGGCTAATAAAATTGCATATGGACATGTTTCATTTTATTTAAGCCTTAGAACAATCTGTTTGTGGATATGATAAATCATATATTCTGTATGATTTACCTATTTTCATCTGTTTGTGTATGATCAATGTATTTATCCCAAATCCTTTGGGATATGGTTTCAGAAAAAGAGAAAACACACATATCTCTATTATAAGTCACCCATTTTTTAAATAAAGATTTGAAAATCAGTCCTAAAAGGAGGCCTCACATAAGCAGGTCCAGATATAATGTATCTTTATGTGGCATTTTCCTATGCCTCTGTATTTCCTATGAAATTTGCTGCTGCTAAAGACACTCTATTTACAGGTAAGATGTTGGGAAGCTGATAAAAAAAAAAATTCTTCCTTGCTGTTGTTTTTAGTTCTCAAGCTTACATTTTCAATCAAGAAAGACACACTAACAAACAAGCAATGGTATAAAGAAATGCTTGATATTAGGCCTTTTTTGTTCTTGGGCCAAATTTAATTTCAGCAAAAGCACATCATTATCCAAGAAAAAGGATAAAAGGAAAAGTCAGTTTTCTAACGTCCCTGAATATTCCTGCCTTTTACCTTTGATTGGCCCAGAAAACCTGTATTCCTACAAAGACTATTTCATAAAAAGATTTGACCCAGCATAATATGCATTGTCTTAACCATTTCTGAATTTATATACTCCTTGAGGGAAAGAATCAAATCTTACTCTTCTCAGAATATATACTTAGTGCCTAACTTGTTACTCCTAAAGCAGTGGGCATTTGGAAAATGCATGTGAAATAAATATATAATGTTAGTTTAATATTGTTGGTAAGCATAGTTAATATTTTGTAAGGAGGGCAATAATAACTAATATTTTACATATACCAAACTAAAAGGATGGTTAATGGAACAAAATTCTGCACTATGACATATATTAGTAAATGCTGCTTGAGTAGCCAAAAGGATGGGTCTAGAAATTATATAAAAATTATAGAATGGAATTTTTTCCAAATAATAACTATGAACTTTTAGAAAATATTCCAATGGCGAATCAATACAGCATGCTGACATGCAACAATTTTGTGGAACTACCTATGCAGACAAATCTTCAGCAAAACACTTTCCTGCAGTTCATAATTACTGCCCTTAATCATGAATATTTCTCTCAATAGGGATATGGGTCATAAACTGGTTTTGTGGCCCTTGTGCGAATGTGCATTCAAACATTGTCAAGCTGACCTAGAGGGGTGGGATGGCGAGGGTGGGAGGGAGGTTCAGGAGGGAGGGAATATGGGGATATATGTATGGATGTGGCTGATTCACTCTGTTGTACAACAGAAACTAACACAGCATTGTGAAGCAATTATACTCCAATAAAGATGTATAGAAACAAAAACAAAAATAAACATTGCCAAGCATGAAAGTCATCAACAGAGTGATATTTGGATATAGGAATATTTCTTTAGAAATCCTGTGTTCTCTATGATGAAATGGTGCTAAATTGGCATAAAAAAAAACTAATAATATTTTCTTCAGTAACAGGATGATAGAAGGGAAAAGAAAATCTTTCTTATTAGAAATGAGAAAGGATGGTCTGGATAGTTTTAAAATTAATACAAGAGCTATTCATATTTTTAACCAAATGTAGAAGCCAAGGAAAGGTAAGTTAGAACTTTTTTGAATTGTTTTCCACAGATAACTCCATTGATACTATCCTTATTAAAGGAGAGTAAATTGCATGTCCCCAGACATTTTTGATTAAATAACCAATAAAACTGAGATTATTGGCTACTTCTCTGAGGCATTGGAATACTACTAACAGACTGAAAATTAACTCCCCAGTGGCAAGGATATTTTTGTTTTATTAAAGCTTTATATAAAATATTGCTGCCTGATATTTTATTTATTCATCTTTAGAGTCAACTTTATAATATTTTTAAATGCTAAAACAGCAATCTGAATTGCCATGGCATGTGGTAGAAAGTTTTGTTTATCACACACTGTAAAAATATTATTCTATTTTTTAATATGTGGTAGCACTAACTTCTGTTTTATTTAATTGTATCCTTTCTAGTATGCTTGCTTACAAACAGATTTGCCATTAGATAATGATTAATTTATGATGATAAACAGAAATTTAGTATACTTTGAAGGGAATACAAACTATTGAATATCACATAATCTACTATTAACATCACTATTAGAAAGGGAAAATATGACTGAGAACTTCAAGTTATTTAAAGATAAGTTGCACTTACTCTGCTGTTATCACTACAATATATTGTAATATATAAAGAGATAGTAGGATACATAGATATAGATAACTGCAATTTCTAAAAGTGTGTATGAAAACTACCTTATTTTTACTTTTATCTTTGATACCTTTTCATTGCTGTTATATTGTATTTTCAAAGATAACATCCAACCCTAAATAATTTAATGAATATTTAGAATTCTTTATAGAGGCCAATTATTATTTATATATTTTATACTTATATATTTGAATTCAAGTGTAAGGGAATAAAGTATGTCAACTTTCACAGCATAGTCTAAAACAGTGAATATGGAGCTGATAAGAAATAAATAGATAGCTGGCATATATGCCTCTTTGATATTAAGAATGAATATTCATTTGTACTTTGATCACTTTTTGAAAATATATTTTGGTGTGACATACTTAACATCAGTATAAAATGAAAACATCTTAAGATGGCATGAATGATTACATAATATGACCCTCTTTTTTACAAACTTTTGTTTCTATTTTAATCTTTATTGTTTTATCAAATAAGCTACAGGGAACACAAGAAAACAAACACTCAGAATATTCCTATTTTCCCATTCTCTTGTCTGCTACAGTGGATAACTAGAATTTAGAAAAACTAAGCATATTTTAAGTACGTACTCAAGGCAAGTACCTTTATTATGTCCACGATAAAATGGCCCAGTCACATGTCTATTTTGCTCTTTCCTAAAAGGAAATCTATTATCTCCCCACTATAACTTCATCACCTTGTGTTTAATTTAATATTCTCCCTAATGATCTCTAAGGCAATATCTGCAGCATTTTATTCAAAAATATTTAGTTATACAAGTACACAGATACAGAACTTTTTTAAAAAGGTTAATATCGTGAATAATGATTTTAAATTTAAAAAAAGGAAATAAACAACTACTTCCCTATAATCTGTGTGGGTTGCTTCTTTTTTTTTTTTTTTTGAATAAGAGAGAAAATCATTCAGTGATTTCAATTTATCCTGTGAAAGTGAGTAGACTAAATTACACTTTGTTACTTCCCTCAAGTAGTTAATTAAAGTAGGTTGCTCAGTGACTCATTATTGCAAAATGATGTTTTATTTAAATGTGAATGAGCAAGAATCCTTAAACTACAAAAACCAAATGAATTCAGCCTAAGGACTTGAACTGTTTTTTGATTCCTTCCACGAGACTTATAAAAGAGTGGGCAAGATAAGACATTTTGGAAAAAATCAAATCTTAATAACATCTATTACACTAGATGACTAAAAATATATAATCCTCTTTTCATCAATAGAAGATAAGGATTGGGTACTAGGGTTTCATCGATTAAGATGTGGCAGTTTTGATCTGTTTTTGGTGGTGATTGTGTGTGAAGGTTGGGAATTTGATGAGATTTGAAAATTCTAAAACTTGATAAACATCAAAGCTACTGTCATTCAGAGAAAAAATATATTTTTCACAGGCCCCTCTCACTACATCAGAAGCCAGGGCAGATATATTTTAAAATAATTCCCTACAACAAAAATAGTGACAAAGGATAGATGTTTAATTCTCACTTAAGAAAAAGACATATTCAGTATTCGTTATTGGTGGGTGGCTCTCGTACTCTCTTACAAGTGGTGATTCTGGGAACAAGGCCACTGCTATCATCATCAGCATATGAATCCCAAAATCTCAGTTTGTCTGCAGTGAACCAATGGAAGAAGGAAAGAGCATGGAGGATTGTAAGTGGGAGATTTATTTTTGTCTAAATCCTCATAAGCTAAAATTTAAAAAGTAAAAGTCTGACTACTAATTGCTCAATTATTTTTCTATTTATTAAGGAAATAAATTTTAAAAATGAAAATGTTCCTTGTTTATTTACCACTAACAAACTATTCTCCTTTTTTATATATTTAGAGCCAAATTATACTTATTAAATAACTTTATGTCTCATTAAACGTTTGTTACTATTTTTATAAGATGAGAAATACATGAATAGTTAATTACTTCTAAAAAGCTTACTATGTGTCAGACACTGTTCTAAGTGTTCTACAGGACTTAGATATTTAATCTTAACAGCAATACTCTGATGTAACATCCCCAGTATACAGATGTGACAATGGCCCCAGAGAAGTTAAGTGATATCTAGTAAGTGGAAAATCGTGTATCTGAAGCCAGGACGTTTTGCTCCAGAGTCTATACTTTTAACCACCTTATTATAAGTTCAGGAAACTAACATTTTTCTTTTTTCTTTTTTCTTTCCGACTTCCAAGATAGTGTTTGTTCATAGATTGTTTCAAGTAGGAGACTTGTGAATCACTTAGAGACCACACTGCTTCAAACACTACTACTTGTTAAATATACTGCATGTTAAAAATGCTTAGAAGTAATTTGTAGATCGTTTCCCTATATATTTGTGGAACTAAATGCAAACTTTATCTTAAGATTGCTATTTGACCTCTTTACACAGTAGCGTTTTGTCATGTCCGAGAATATAACACATTATCAGCACAGCTGCGTGATCCCAGGAAGTTTTAGATGCATGAGCAATGTTAGCATATTGTAAGACCATACAGCTGGCAGGCCTCTCTGACCTGAGGAACCCACAGTTATTCATAACCAGGGTGTTAGTCCTATCATCTCTCCTATTGTCAGGGAAAGACACTTTGGAAGAAACAAGAGATGATCACTAATCTTATTTTCAGGAATTGCAGAGGGAATTTTGTCAAGCTTCTTGTCTCATAAGAAATAAATACATTTTTCAGAGTGTTTTTTTGTTTGTTTGTTTTGGCTGCATTGGGTCTTCGTTGCTGCCCACAGGCTTTCTCTAGTTGCGGCGAGCGGGAGCTATTCGTTGTTGTGTACAGGCTCCCCTCTGCAGTGTTTTCTCTTGTTGCAGAGCATAGGCTCTAGACACTCCGGCTTCAGTAGTTGTGCCGCCAGGGCTCAGTAGTTGTGGCGTGTGGGCTTACTTGCTCCACAGCATGTGGGATATTCCAAGGCCAGGGATCGAATCCGTGTCCCCTCCATTAGCAGGCAGATTCATAACCACTGTGCCACCAGGGAAGTCCTTTCAAAGTGTTTTGATTCAGTCCCTGGTAAGTTTTCTGTGATTTATATTCACACATGCATTTTTTTGCTAAGTTTTACATGGTATATATATATGTGTATATATATATATATATATATATATATATATATAAATATATATATATATATGGTCTTTTCTGCTCTCTTCATGCCAGTGGCAAAGCTTATTACTTGTGAAGTTATAAATTTAAGGATTAGGTCTATAGATGACTTGCTAGAAGTTTCTACTAAGGATGCTTACTTTAAATATTAGATGTATCCACAAATTCTTTAATAAATCTAATTTGTTATTTGAAAGGTAGCATTCTGTATAAATACACAAAATGATTTACCCAGGTCTCTTTTTTGGAGCTCCTCCACAGCCTACCATTATTAATAACATTAACATTAATGACAAAATAATAATGATATTAATATAGGCACAATTACTGAGTTTTTAATATGTGTCATTCAGTATGTTAAGCAATTAAAAAATATAGATCCTGTATAGCTTTACAATGGCTAGAATAGATTTGATGGAAAGTAGACATTTCCCTTGTTTGTTTTTACTTTGGACATCACTATAGCCCAATGTTTCCACACAAAAAATTCAACAAGAGAAAATTTATGTCAGAGAGAATAAGATGGATCAAACAATTCAAATGTTAGGAATTTTTTTTCTTCAGAGAAATAAGTAAATCCTTTCATTTCTGGCATTAAAGGTGAAAATTACTCTTGCTCTGCATAACGGCTACTTGAAAATAACTTAAAACTAGTTTTCACTTTAAAAAAATTTAAAATTTTCTCTGTCATAATTTGTACTTTGATCACTGTCATCTCTTTTTGGATAGCAACCCACCAGAATTTTTTTTAAGTTAAAGATAATACATATATGTATACTATATATATATATATATATATATATATATATATATATATATATATTACATGCACATATACTGCTGGTCACAATTACAATTGTGATCATTTTGAGTATAAATGCCTCTTGCATCTTCTCCCTCTTATAATTCCTAAATTGATGTAAGCTAGGAAATACGGTAAACATAGAGGTTAGAATTGTGTGTAAAATAAGAGTAAGATGGATAAGGAACCCATATCCATATCCATGGAAGCAACTGGAATCTGAGAAACTTTTTCGTGATTATTTTGTATGAGCTTTATCAGACAGGATTTTGCCTATTTAATTTCCTTGTCTGGAGAAATTCAGTTCCTTGAAGGTGCAGTAATTTAACATAAATGAATGAAGTGATCCTCAGTAAGACCAAAGATTTATGTCATAATTGTATTATAGCAAATAGCAATGCCTAATTATATTGCCTGTTAAAGCCATTTTTTTGGCAATGTACAATAAAACAACCAAACAACTTGCATCAAGTCACATCTTGTCAATAGTTTGCTACCTTGGGATAGATGCTTTGTTTTAGTTTCAATTTGTCACTTATATTAGAGCAAGTGACGTGGCCATAGACCACACCCTCCAGTTAAGAAGCTTAGAAGCTAGACCCTGAAGCCAGGCTTGTTGTTTCAAATCCTAGATCTACCATTTGCTTGGTGTAAGACTTTGGGCAAATTTATTGACTACCGTCTTCGAATGTTGTTGTGAGGTCTGAGGTACTACATATAAAGTATTTAGTACAGTACATGGAAAATAGTAGGTCTCAAGTTGATGGAAGTTGTTGTAAGTACATGCAATTATTTTTACTAATACTCCTTTTAGGGTGCTATATCTTTCTCTGGATTTTTACTTTCAAAATGACAAGGCTTTGATTTGTGCAGATATTCTGTATTTCCTGTATTACGAGGACTTTGAAAATATTTACTCCTGCCATTGAGGACGTTCGTGGTAACAAGCAAATTTTGAAAGAACAAATTACTATGTGTTCTTTAACTGTAGGCACCATAAATTGGTGATTCACATACACCATCAGACAAAGTTGTAAAAACATTGTTTCTTTCCAAAAACATGAAGAGGGGATAGTGAGAGATGTTATTAGAGTTTACTACATAAGTGTACACCTGCATATGACCTTACACAGTACATGTATGTGTTCCTGGAACTGTGAGTGTCTGTGTTAACAGAAATTATTAGCCTTGAGGATACGGCCAAATGACAGAAAAAGCGTAGGTTTTTATTTTCATAACAATCTATTTGGCTACACGTCATCACTTTGCACATTTTATTTCTTAACTCAAAAGGAGGAAGAAAACATAAACATTGCTTACAACTTTGAAAAGAAGCATATTTTATTTAAAAATATGCAAAAAGTATTTTATTCAACTCAGTTCATTGTCATTAGAGGCCTAAATAAACTTACAAAAATAACAGAACTAATGGTTCAGAGTGAAAATCTAAGAATGTCTCCTAGTGTGCATGATGAATTCAAATCATTTAATTTTAAACATGAGAGAAGATACTTATATGAGTTAGCGGGAAGGAACTGCTGCAAGACTTACTCTAAACAATACTGTCCTCATACATTTTCAGTATTTAGTCATAATGAGACCATTTCTATGGAAATGAGGCTATCACTTAGTAGTTTCTTACAATTGCTTCATTCACAATAGGTCTTTGAGATCAATGATATATTTTAGTGAAACTTCCCAGGAACTTCCTTTGTCATAAGAACCAAAGGCAGCGAAGAAATATTTTATGGAGATATAATTCACCATGCTCACAAACCACCTTCACATTTTCAGATCGCATTAGAAAGTTTAAAGATGGAATTTTATGTAACTATTATAAGAATTAATAATAGTAAATACCTCGTGGGACTCAACGTGTTTCTATCATAACTCTATATAGCGTGTACTCCACAAGGTCTGGGTATCAAAATCAGGGCAATAACAACATATGGATGAACTTCATCAACCTGATACTACAGTTATGAAGTCATTTACAATTAAATGGACAGGCAGACTCTTTTAAATTAATATTTTGTTTATGTGTTTCTGTATCAGTACAGAAAAATGTTAATAAAATGGGTTTTAATCAGATAGAATTGGATTTGAATTTGGCTTTATCTCTTCACAGGAAAAAATTCTGAATGTCCTTTTACCCTATTATTATTATTTTTTTGCCTTTACCAATGTGTTGTTTATTTATCTATCTATCTATTTATTTATTTATTTTAATTTTTTTGTGGTAAGCGGGCCTCTCACTGTCATGGCCTCTCCCGTTGCGGAGCACAGGCTCCAGATGCACAGGCTCAGCGGCCACGGCTCCCAGGCCTAGCCGCTCCGCGGCATGTGGGATCTTACCGGACTGGGGCATGAACCTGTGTGCCCTGTATTGGTAGGCGGACTCTCAACCACTGCACCACCAGGGAAGTCCCTATTTTTTACAGCTTTAATGAGATATAATCAGCCTATAACATAAGATGTACAACATAAGGTGTATAACATAAGGTGTAAGTTTAAGGTGTACAACATGTATTTGATAAACTTATATATTGCAAAATAATTACCACCACAGTGTTAGCTAATACCTCCATCATGTCACATAATTATCACTTTTTGGTCATGGCAGTATTTAAGATCTATTTATTTAGCAACTTTCAACTATATAATACAGTGTTATTAGCTATAATAACCATGCTTTAAAATAGATCTATAGAACTTAGTCATCTTAATACTAGAAGTTTGCAATCTTTGACCAACATCTCCCCATTTCCCCTACCTCTCAGATCTTGGTAACCACCACTCTACTCTCTGTTTCTATGAGTTCACCTTTTCTAGATTCCATATGTAAGTGATATCATACAGTATTTGTCTTTCTCTGAATTATTTCATTTAGCGTAATGCCCTCAAGTATTATACAAGTTATCACAAATGGCGGGACATGATTCTTTCTCATGACTCAGTGATATTCAATTATATATACATACCAGATCTTCTTTATCAATTAATCCATTGAGGGAAACTTAGGTTTTGTATCAAGTTGTTTTTTATTTTCACGTATTTTCATATTACAGTTAGTGTGCTTTATTTTCACCTTGAGGAACTCCTTTCAGCAATTTTGTCAGGCAGGGCTCATGGTGATAAAATCTCTCAGTTTTTGTTTTGGAAAGTCTTATTTATTTATTTATATGCTTTTACCTTATTAACCTTTGTTTCACATGTAAAATATGGTTGATAACACTCCCCCCATGGGTTTATTTATGGTAATATATGCCTGAAAATTCAATGAGATAATGAGTCCAAAGTACACACCAGAATGCCTAGAATATATTAAGTGCTTGATAAATAATGTTTTTATTAGTATTTATTAGTATACTAAGATGGTATGTATATTTCTGTTTTCAATCCAGAAAAATATTATAAAAATAAGAAAATTGTCACTCAATTCAAATTGTCTCTTTTGTTCTAGAATAAATTTTCATTAAGGAAAAATATATAAATCATCTAATTCTCCTACCAATAAAAAATACTTTCAAGGAACATGTTAATAAAATTAATTATTTAGCAAAATCCTGGGAGGGATCTTTTTACATGCAGCAATACATTCTCACCTTCTTTTAATCCACATCCTCTAATCATTGCAGGCCCTTTAGACATAGTAAAACTGATTTCAATGAGCATACCAAGTCGTTTCTTTCTCATAGCATTTGGAATTAAAATATAAAAATAAAATAAAAATATCCAGTTTATGTTAATACTCTATATCAATTTAATAAAATTGAAAAATGCATTTATTAAAATTGCTTAATGGAATTGCATGAAGGTTTTCAAAAGGTATACCCTTCTACTCACAAGATAAATAAGTGCTATGGATGTAATATACAACTTGATAAATATAATTAACACTGTTGCATATTAAATATGAAAGTGGTTAAGAGAGTAATTCCTAAGAGTTCTAATTACAAGGAAAAAATTTTTCTTTTTCTTTTCTTTTGCATCTATATGAGATGATGGACGTTCACTAAACCTATTGTGGTAATCGTTTCATGATGTATGTAAGTCAAATCATTATGCTGTACAACTTAAGCTTCTACAGTGTATATGTCAATTATATCTCAATAAAACTGGAAGGAAAATTAATTAATTAATTAAGGCCAGTTAACATCTATTTAAGAAGATAGTTCATTGTCAAATTTAGTCAAGACTTCATTAATCTATTTAACCATAGTATTAGAAGTATTTTTCTATATTTCACATTATTTCACATTAAATTTATATCCAATATTTACATTAATTCCCTCAGAGTAATATAGAAAAGAAATGTTAAGCTGTAATACTGTGGAGCAAAATACTCCAAATCTAGAATTTGTGTAAAAATTTATATTATTATGAATAAAGTTGTGCAGAATTGGTTTGGTATTGCGTAGCATGACCTACAATCACAGCAAGGTCTTTTTTGATACACCTGCTAGAGTAATGGAAATGAAAGCAAAAATAAACAAATGGGACCTAATGAAACTTCAAAGCTTTTGCACAGCAAAGGAAACCATAAACAAGAACGAAAAGACAACTGTCAGAATGGGAGAAAATATTTGCAAATGAATCAACGGACAAAGGATTAATCTCCAAAATATATAAACAGCTCACGCAGCTCAATATTAAAGAAACAAACAACCCAATCCAAAAATGGGCAGAAGACCTAAATAGGCATTTCTCCAAAGAAGACATACAGATTGCCAACAAACACATGAAAGAATGCTCAACATCATTAATCATTAGAGAAATGCAAATCAAAACTACAATGAGGTATCACCTCACACCAGTTAGAGTGGGCATCATTAGAAAATCTACAAACAACAAATGCTGGAATGGGTTTGGAGAAAAGGGAACCCTCTTGCACTGTTGGTGGGAATGTAAATTGATACAGCCACTATGGAGAACAGTATAGAGGTTCCTTAAAAAATGAAAAATAGAATTACCATATGATCCAGCAAACCCACTACTGGGCATATACCCACAGAAAACCATAATTCAAATAGATGCATGCACCCCAATGTTCATTGCAGCACTACTTACAACAGCCAGGTCATGGAAGCAACCTAAATGCCCATTGACAGATGAATGGATAAAGAAGATGTGGTACATATATACAATGGAATATTACTTAGCCATAAAAAGGAAAAAAATTGGGTCATTTTTTGAGATGTGGATGGATCTAGAGATTGTCAAACAGAGTGAAGTAAATCAGAAAGAGAAAAACAAATATCGTATATTAATGCATGTATGTGGAACGTAGAAAAATGGTACAGATGAACCGGTTTGCAGGGCAGAAGTTGAGACACAGATGTAGAGAACAAATGTATGGACACCAAGGGGGGAAAGCCGCGGCAGGGTGGGGATCATGGTGTGATGAATTGGGTGATTGGGATTGACATGTATACACTGATGTGTATAAAATTGATGACTAATAAGAACATGCTGTATAAAAAAATAAAATTAAATTTAAAAATTAAAAAAAGCTAGTTATAAATTATATATGCTCTGAGTGATAGCTTTTGTGAGACACATTTATGCACATTTATTATGTATGTGTATATGTATATATAGATTACATATTTTATATAATTTATCTACGTATGTCATAGACATGGGCAAAAGTTTAGAAAGATTGACTCCAAAGACATGATTCTTCTTGGATATTGGTATTTTAAGTCTTTTGTGTTTTCTTTCACTGAGCTTTTCTGTTTTCTTTGCCTTCAGAATCAAGTAGAACTAGTTAATTAAATATAAAAATATTTACTCTAAATATTAATAAAAATCTCTATCCAAACAAAACAAAACAAAACTATTCCTCAATTTACACTGAACCATTCATGCAACTGTCTCATGTACAAGTATATCTATACCTTCTACTATAGAATTAGAATGCACATAAAACAAATTTCTTATAAAGCTTATTTGTTTGAATCAGGGTTTTTCAACCTCCACACTATTGGCATTTTAAGCCAGACAATTACTTGTTATGGAGAGACTGGCCTGTGCATTGTAAATGTGCAGCTGCATCCCTGGCTTGTACCCAGTAGATGCCCTTTACAGGCTCCTCTCCCCTCCCCACACCAAGGTGTGACAATCAAAAAAGTCTCCAGATATTTCCAAATGTCCCCTGGGTATAAAACTACCCCTAGTTGAGAACCACTAGTCGGAATTAAGTTCCAATATAGCCAATAGATAGTAATTGGTTGACAAATCTCATTTAATATATAGGTTCCTACTCACCCTCTCCATTCTCTTTTCTTGTAATTTACTTCTTAAGGAAACCAGTAGTTTATCTCAATAGCATTTTCCACAGTCTAATTTTTGGCGGTTGACCTGCCTATGGTGTAATAGAACACATTTCTTTGCCACTTCTATTTCCTGTAAATGGGCAGTTAGACCTAGAGAACCCTGGTAAGATTCTGGGTCATTTTTCCAGTATGAGTACTTCAGAGTTGTTATTGCATGCTTCCATCAGAAGGCACATAATGTCAGGTTATTTCTACATTTATGATATTAGATCATTGCACAGAATCAGCATCTTACTCAAAGTTGCCAAATTGAGATATTTTAATGTTATGATTCCTTTTTAAAATATACGACCTTTATTTATAATACCGTAAGAATATATTTTCTCTCATCAACAACTTGGTCACCTTAAGGTACAACTCATATAGAAAGATGCAGAAGAAATTCTGGATTTTTACCCTTTATTTAATGATTTTCAAAATATTTAGTAACTTTATATAGCATTCTCCAAAATTGAACAATAATTTTTTCCTATGTTAAATTATCTTTTAACTCAAGGAGTTAAACATATTTGATACATTTTAATCCATCACTGATATTATTCTTATTGATGTTCATGTTTTCTATTTCTGACTAGGAAGAGATTTTCCAAGTGGGAGCCCAAGTCCATTTGACATGATCACTGTAATATTTGTAACTTCCATACTTTGTAAACTGGCAAGGTGTTTACACTACATAAAAATAGATCCTTGCATTATATGTATATTTATACAACATTATTGGAAGATAGACACTGTCTAATGAAAGATACATATTATAAACCCTAGGGCAATCACTAAAAATGGTAAGAGAATGAGGTTATATTGTATATACCCTCTACCCTCTCCAAACCATACTGAGTCCATTCTACCTACTAATAACACAGTTGCTATTAAGCAGTCTTTTTTTTTTTTTAACAGCTTTACTGGAGTGTAGTTGCTTACAATGGTGTGTTAGTATCTGCTTTATAACAAAGTGAGTCAGCTATACATATACATAGATCCCCAAATCTCCTCCCTCTTGCTTCTCCCTCTCTCTCACCCTCCCTATCCCACCCCTCTAGGTGGTCACAAAGCACTGAGCTGATCTCCCTGTGCTATGCGGTTGCTTCCCACTAGCTATTTTACATTTGGTAGTATATATAAGTCCATGCCACTCTCTCACCTCATCCCAGCTTATCTTCCCACTCCCCATGTCCTCAAGTCCATTCTCTATGTCTGCATCTTTATTCCTGTGCTGCCCCTAGTTTCTTCAGAACCATTTTTTTTTTTTTTTTTAGATTCCATATATATGTGTTAGCATATGGTATTTGTTTTTCTCTTTCTGACTTACTTCACTCTGTACGACAGACTCTAGGTCCATCCACCTCACCACAAATAACTCAATTTTGTTTCTTTTTATGGCTGAGTAATATTCCATTGTATATATGTGCCACATCTTCTTTATCCATTCATCTCTCAATGGACACTTACGTTGATTCCATGTCCTGGCTATTGTAAATAGCGCTGCAATGAACATTGTGGTACATGATTTTTTTTGAATTATGGTTTTCCCAGGGTATGCCCACTAGTGGGATTGCTGGGTCATATGGTAGTTCTATTTGTAGTTTTTTAAGGAACCTCAATACTGTTCTCCATAGTGGCTCTATGAATGTACTTTCCCACCAACAGTGCAAGAGGGTTCCCTTTTCTCCATACCCTCTCCAGCATTTATTGTTTGTAGATTTTTTGATGATGGCTATTCTGACCAGCGTGAGGTAATACTTCATTGTAGCTTTGATTTGCATTTCTGTAGTGATTAGTGATGTTGAGCATCCTTTCATGTGTTTGTTGGCAATCTGTATATCTTCTTTGGAGAAATGTCTATTTAGGTCTTCTGCCCATTTTTAGATTGGGTTTTTTGTTTTTTTTGAAATTGAGCTGCATGCGCTGCTTGTAAATTTTGGAGATTAATCCTTAGTTGCTTCATTTGCAAATATTTTCTACCATTCTGAGGGTTGTCTTTTCATCTTGTTTATGGTTTCCTTTGCTGTGCAAAACGTTTGAAGTTTCATTAGGTCCCATTTGTTTATTTTTGTTTCTGTTTCTATTTCTCTAGGAGGTGGGTCAAAAAGGATCTTGCTGTGATTTATGTCATAGAGTGTTCTGTCTACGTTTTCCTCTATGAGTTTTATAGTGTCTGGCCTTACATTTAGGTCTTTAATCCATTTTGAGTTTATTTTTGTGTATGGTGTTAAGGAGTGTTCTAATTCCATTCTTTTACATGTAGCTGTCCAGTTTTCCCAGCACCACTTATTGAAGAGGCTGTCTTTTCTCCACTGTATATTCTTGCCTCCTTCATCAAAAATAAGGTGACCATATGTTAAGCAGTCTTTTTGGTAGAGCTAACTTTAAGTTTTGGTAGCTGCTCTCTCTCCTTACCCTTTACTCAATTTGGAAACAGTCTTCTAATTAAATTCTTCTTATTAACCACTCTGAATATCATATTGTAATCAGGATATCAAATAATTCAAGGATTATCCAAGTATTTATTTGGAGAGGAAGTATTACCAAACCCAACTTGGATCTGCTTGCCCAACACACAGCAAAGCCAATCTACTGACAGTGGGTTGTGGTGAAGGGAGTTACCGTGTTTATTGCAGGGCATCAAGCAATGAGAATGGGCAGCTGATGCTCTAAAGAACTGAACTCCCTAATGGCTTTCAAGGGTAGGTTTTTCAAGATGGTGTGAGGGAGAGGGTCACAGGGTATGTGATCAGTTCCTGCACAATTCTCTGATGATGAGATAACAGGGTGGTGTTTCAGGAATGTCAATCATCAACCTTCTGGTTTCAACTGGTCTGGGGTCTGTGTTCTTGTTTTCAGCATGAAGTTAACTGCCTCCACCTGGTGGGGGTTTTAGTATTTGCAAAACAAACTCAAGGATATGGCTCAGGATATTCTTTATAGCCCTTGAGAAGGAATGAAACAAAAAGGTCCTCGACTTTGCTTTGTGGTTAAATTATTATTATTTTTTTCTTTCTTGACTGCTTTCCTTTGTTTCTGTATTTTCTCACTTCTCTGATTAAATTTGTTCTTTGGAACTCAGGGAAGGCCTAGGAGGCTAAAGATTTTCTACAAACAAGAAGCAAGGGATATGGGGTGTGTGTGTATGTGTGTGTTCCTGGGGAAGGTCCCACAGGGTCCCACTCGGTTTCAGAAGGTGGGTAGGTAAACTCAGTGATGGAGAAACCTAAGTAAAAAAACTAAAAGCTAAAAAGTTCAGATTAAAACATAATTCTAAAAGAAACAGAAAAGATGAAAGAGAAAGAAGGAATAAATATTAACTAAAAAAGAAAATGAATAGATTGAAATAAAAGGAAGAGAAAACAAAAATTAAAGGGCAAAATAAAGATTAGTAAGGACTATTATAAAATAAAATAAGCATGAAAAATTATGCCAATAATTTTTAAAATATTTAATAACAAAATTGCTGTTAGCTATCATACACAGTTAGATATTTTTCTATGATTGCATATAAACCTAGGAACAGAAGAAAACTAAGCTAATGATCCAGGGTGGTGTGTTACAGAAGGAAAAAATATATGGACCAGAAAAAAAAAAAAAAGAAAAGAAAAAATCTAAAACAAAAGATATAACTAAACAGGAGTTTCTCAGCAATTAAGCCTAGGGAAAGACTATAAAGGTATAAATCAAAGCCACAAAATTACTAAGTAAAAAAAACTAATCTTTAAAGTCTACACATTATATGATTCTATTTATATGACATTGTTGAAAAGACAAAATTGTAAGGATAATAAATATATCCCTGCCTGCAAGGGTTTTAGGGATGAGGGAGGGTTGAACAGATGACCAACAAAGGATTTTTAAAGGCAGTGAACTATTCTGAATGAAAATATAGTTGTGGACACAAGGCACTCTGCATTTGTCAAGACCCAGATAACTTTATAGCATAAAGAGTAAACCTTAATGTATGAAATTTAAAAAATCATTTACGATGTCAGGGAATACCAAAATGAAGTGTAGACTATGAGAAACTAATCTAATTGTATTACAAATGTACTAAGCTCATTAAATGGAATTAAGGGAAAAATAGCTGACCTAAGTAATTTTAGAAATAAGTGGAGATTGTAAGACTAAAGGCAAAAGGAACTGAACATAAGCACTGTACTGTAGTTGACAAAGTTCTTGACCATGGGGGCATGGGTTAACAGTTTGAACTCAACATTCCTGTGTACTGAAATTAAACAAGTTAATGGATGGCAGATGCTAGGAGACAAGTTTCTCATTGTTGGTGTGGTGATTACAGAGAAGCAAAAGGGGATGTCTTGCTTGATCCATTTGGTACTAGATAAGAGTTGGGGACACCAGCATGAACTCATGTGTAACTTAATATAGGTCAAGATCTATATTATATACATGTCCAAATGTTTATAGCTATGTGTCTATACACACGTTATTATGTACACACTTATCTCATTGCTCTCTCAGGTGAGAGGTCCTAGAAGCAAGGACCCTGCAGTAGCAACAAGCACACTCATCACCCAGATCTTGATTTCTAACACTATTCTTCAATAAAAGGAGCCAGGCCCCCTTGGAGAAAAAAGAAACGGCTGATATTAAGGCTTAAGGGTGGTACAGGGAATACACAAGATAAGTTTAGAGAATCTTGCAGTACCAGAAAGCAAGGAAGTGTTAAAAAACAAAACAAAATAAAAGCTGTCAACCAAAAGGACCATGAACTATAAAGAGGCAAAATGGCAGCTTATTTGAGGTCTTAGAATTACAATTCAGGGATAGAGCACAGATTCTGGAGGAACCCAGGAAAGTGTCCCACTGGAGGAAAATGGGCACAGGTTTTAATGAGAAAAGGGAGGCAGTTAATGCAGGCTACCGAGAATTTGGATTGGAGGGTAGAATTGTTCCATACATATGATTGGGTTATGGAAAGCATCTTCTCCGTTACTAGGAAAAGATTTGTTTTCCATTCCTTTTCCAGAAAAAGTCCAGTTCTCAGCATTATTCTTTCCTTTTGGCAACTGAGCAACGATTCAGCAGTTTTATTTCAGAGTGTTCAACAGAAATCCAGCACGGGCAACAAACCCGGTGGTCCTCAGATCATGTCTCAGTCATTGCTGACATAACTTGTTTCACAAAGGAAAACAAAACTATGGAGGCATGTCCAAGGGACACTCTCAGTAGCCAAGAGAGAACAGTTTGAGCAGTAAAATAAATAGTGTAGTTTTGGGTTATAATCAAAATGATAAAATAAATATCCATGAGTCCATACTGATATAAATAAATGACCACAACAAATAAATGGAGAGAACAGTCAAAACCCATGCTACAAATTAGTTTATTCTGTCTCCAACTATAAGCCAGTACCACATGGATCAGTGAAGAATTCCAAATAAAATTTATATCTTGTCCTTTCATAAAGGTGGAATATAACTCTCCACCTCATAAGTGTGGACTGTGCATAGTGACTTCCTTCCAATGGGTATGGTATGGAAAGAATGAGGGTCGAAAGAGTAACTTTATGATAAAGAAACTCGACACACACTACCTCATTCTTATCAGTGATATGAAATAATTTGATATGAGAATGGCACTCTACCTCTGTGATCTTTTTCCCCCAAACCTTATCCTCAGTCTAATCATGAGAAAATCATGACCCAGTGAGGGTCATTGTACAATATATCTCAGCAGTACCCTGTAAAACAGTTGAGGTCATAAAAATCTGAGAAACTGTCAGTCTAGAGAAGCCTAAGGAGATAGGATGACTAAATGTAATGGGGTGTCCTGAATGGGATTCTGGAACAGAAAAGAGACATTAGGTAAAAACAAAGGAAATCTAAATAAAGGGTGGATTTTAGTTAATAATAATATGTCAATATTGCTTCATTTATTTTAAAAAGTGTATTTCCTAATATAAGACGTTAATAATAGGAGAAACGAGATGTGAGTATATGGATACTCACTGTTCTATGAATCTACAAGTATTCTAAAATATAAAAGTTATTAAAACATACATACTGTATGCTAAACACTGTATAAATTTTCTCTGCACTCTTACCTCCTGGATATATTTTTTTCCCAAATTTCTAGATGAGGAAACTGAAGTTCAAGTAAAAGTTCAGTGACATCCTCAACATCACACAGTCAGTATGTATCCCACCAGGATCCAAAATAAATTATCTACAAATCTAAACTCTGGTCTCTTTTCACTAGTGTACTATAATTAATAAGCTTGTGCCTATGGAGACATCTTTATTTAAAAGGAGTTTTTGTTTGCCCTGAATTTGACACTGTGGGTGGAACACATAATCAGATTGTGAGATCATGTAATAAGGAAAATGATAACACTAAAAAGTTATAAATTAATGAGTAAGATAAATATGTCAGAGTTACCTTTCTTGTTTTACAGGATTATTACAGCTCATAGGAAAAAAAATGATAGGATTCCCAAATTTATCAGTTTTAAATGTTCCATGAGACATGAAGCAAGTAGTTGCTACTCATATTTTTAGAGTTGAAAATTCTGCAGTTTACTTAGGCTTTTAAACTAGATTATCTGATCTATTCACCTTTATAATGTGAATGAAATTATGTTTGACGTCTTTGAATTGTTATTTTAAAAATATTTTTAAGTGCTTACAAAATTTAGAAAACTTATACAATCAGATTATTCTCTACATCCTTATTTTTACATGAGAAAATGTAATTAAGGAAAGAACTGTGGATCATTATGACTTTTATGCACCTAACAGCATTGGTAAATTTAAATACATGCCTTTTACTTTGCCTTTTAAGGGAAAGCAATCCACTGATTAATGATGGTTGAAATTTCTTTTCTCCTTGTGTCACTCTAATTCCTGAAAGTTATAGCAGGTCAGAAAACATCTGAGTGGTTTGTTCAGGAGCCAATTACTTCTATGAATACATTAAGAAGGAAGAATGTTCGGTGTATCACCAGAATTTAGTGGAGCACTGAAGTGAGGTTTTCAAATGCTTCTTTCCCAAGTTGTCCTTATAAAAGCAAAATAAACACTTAAATATTTATATTCCTGGTGATAATTTTCTTCTGAATTTTGAGATATAGTATATATTTGAAACTAGTATCTCATAAACAATTTAATTGATGCATGGGTGTGTACATTAAGCTACAAAAGATGCCAACATGTTTGAGTTAGATCCTTCACATAAGCTCAAAATTATAAAAAAAGATTTCATATAAATTTGTCATTCTTTGCTACTCCACTTGAACGTGATAGTAGTTAATTTACTTACTTTTATAGCCAATAAAATAGCTAATAATACAGAAACATATGAAGGGTAAACAGTTCAAATTTAAGGATTTTTAAAATAGTATTTTCCAATTGACTTAGGCAAAGATTTTTAATTTTAAAATTTCTGATGAATTCACAGGAAGCATAGGAACATAACACACATTTACAAAGTCTTCCAGTAAAACAGCTAAGAAAGTCATGTCCCTTCCTGAGGCTAATTCATTAGCACTTCACCTATGACAGTCACCAGCATTAACTTTCAAATGAACTTTCCTAACTGCTAAAAATAGTAGGAACAATTTATTATTCCTGGAATGGTTTTGGATGTTGAATATTCATTTTAATATCCAAAGTAATGCATTAAAGATACACACAGATATAAACGAGTATACCCTGATAGTATTGTGTCCAGATATATTCAGAGATACTTGTTAAAGATTCTGAATAGAAAAATCAAATAATTAAAAACCAAGGTATGCTTATATGAATGATAATCTTCATAAACAGTGCTTCTAATTAATCACCATGTGAAGTTGCCATTAAATTTTGAAGAGGCAAAATCCATCATTTGTCCTGTCATTTAAGTCATTCATTAATTGTGACCTCCATCTCAACACAGTGATGTTCACAATGGCATGTACAATTAGTTACATATGAGTTTTGTTCAATATTTCCCCTGAAAGTGTTGTAATTTCCAACTGTACTAATAGCTTTCAATCTAGTGAACACTTCATAGGATTGAATATCTAGAAAAAACTTATAGATGGATAGATTCAATAGTTCATGGGAGTAAAGCATTGTCATTATATTACCTTTCATTTGTACAATGTAATAAGGCTTGCCAAACTGTTTCTACATTGTGTAATACATTTAAAATTGAGCTATGCAGTGGGAGGTATTGCTATTTCTATTTTAACAAATTGAACAAAATCATAAGGAAAGTGGTTGACGAAAGAAGCAAAAAAGTAAAACAGCTGAATAAGCAGCATAATAGGCAACCTCTATTATTAATGAGGAAATATATGTGGAACCATAGTAAAATTGGGGGGAGCTGGATATTCTATAGAGACTAATAACTGATGTAGTCTTACTGAGATTAATCCAGTGGATATTGTTTTTCAAGACTTGATTTTTAGGTCCCAGCTTTTTGAAATTTCTCTTTCCCTTCCCTATCTTGTTTGTGAAGAAGAAAAGAAGCACCCTAGTGATCTCAAATGAGTAATATTTGCCATGTGCCCACAAGGAATACAAAGGGGAGCATGTGAAAAATGGGGATACAGTAATCTTGGATTATCATCCCTCAAGTTATAAATACAAGTAGTTAGCATTTATTAAGTTCTCTTTCTGCATAAAGCACTGCAGAACTAATGTAACCCTTTGTTCCATGCTGCAGTAACGAGTTTACAATTTAAGATTACCAAGCTTTCAATTTGTTATGTAGTGAGAGATATTCATCCTAGTCACTAAAACCAACTAATGGAAAGGCAATGCAGTTGTCATTAATCAGCATTAACAAAAACTTTTCATAAAAAGTACAGAATCTTGAGCAGAAGCAAGAAGAACTACAATTCTGCAGCCTGTGGAATGAAAACCACATTCACAGAACGATAGACAAAATCAAAAGGCAGAGGGCTATGTACCAGATGAAGGAACAAGATAAAACCCCAGAAAAACAACTAAATGAAGTAGAGATAGGCAACCTTCCAGGAAAAGAATTCAGAATAATGATAGTGAAGATGATCCAGGACCTCAAAAAAAGAATGGAGGCAAAGATCGAGAAGATGCAAGAAATGTTTAACAAAGACCTACAAGAATTTAAAAAAAAAAAAAGGGCTTCCCTGGTGGCGCAGTGGTCGAGAGTCTGCCTGCCGATGCAGGGGACACAGGTTCGTGCCCCGGTCCGGGAAGATCCCACATGCCACGGAGCAGCTAGTCCCGTGAGCCATGGCCGCTGAGCCTGCAGTCCGGAGCCTGTGCTCCACAACGGGAGAGGCCACAGCAGTGAGAGGTCCACATACCGCAAAAAAAAAAAAAAAAAAAAAAAAAAAAAACCCGAAAAACAAGACCCATATATATACTGTCTACAAGAGACCCACTTCAGACCTAGGGACACATACAGACTGAAAGTCAGGGGATGGAAAAAGATATTCCACGCAAATGGTAATCAAAAGAAAGCTGGAGTAGCAATACTCATATCAGATAAAATAGACTTTAAAATAAAGAACGTTGCAAGAGACAAGGAAGGACACTACATAATGATCAAGGGATCAATCCAAGAAGAACATATAACAATTATAAATATAGGACCATGAGAAGACCAAGGAGAGCTCCAAGTACCTCAAGTGCCTGACCCAGCAGCCATGGCCTGCAGTGCACCATGAACGAGATCTACCACACAGCTCTAGCACCAACATCCCACCCCTCAAGTTCACAGCCCCCAGCATGGCCAGTGTCTTGGAACAGCTGAACATTATCAACAGCATCCTCTTCATTCTTGTCAGCCAAAAAGATTTGGAGAATCTGAAAGCCAAGGTGGCACGGCGGCACCAGCTCCAGGAGGCCAGCAGGAACAGGGATAAAGCTGAGGAGCCCATGGCTACTGAACCAGAGCCAGAAGGGACCTCAGAGGATGCGGCCTCCCAGCCCCCAACTGCCAAGGACCCTTCTTCCCCGAGCTTTCAGGGGTAGACAGGGAGACACAGATGGACAGTCAGTCAGCTGCCCCATTACCCAGTGATCCAGACTCCAGGAGAAGGGGGCATGCCCTGCACATCAGGAGAGGAAACAAGTCCCTCTTCCTCCACATTTCCAACCCCAAACCCACCCCAGCATCCTCCTGGGACCCTGGCATGGCCTGCCTGACCCTCTGAAAGATGTTCTGGCACTGGTGGTTCAATGAATATAAAATGCAGAGGCCTAATTGAAGACACGCAAATGGAGTGCATGGGGATCAGTTCCCAGCTAGTGGACAGGTGTCCCCTAGGTTCCCCCATCATCAAGCAGGTGTGCATGAAGTGTGTCTGTGCCTGCAAGTGTCCTGATCTGCCCTTCCTAACTTGTACATAGCCCCAAGCCGGTTCTGAGTGGGTGAGGTACAGATGAGATTTCTCAGGTCATTTGTATGTTTGACATTATGGCTGCTGCTTTTGCCGCCACTACCGCCAGGCCCAACCTGGCTGAAAGTCCAGTTTGAAGCTGAAAAGAGGGGAGCTTTCCTGTGTCTTGGGATGGGGAACTAGAGCTCTGTAGCAGGGCTGGAGGGTTGGGGAGCACTTTAGCTTTGTGGCGGGTGAGGGCCGCAGCAGCTTTATTAACATAGTTGTGCTGGCCTGGCTGTGCTCAGCATGGGGAAAGGGTTGGGCAGGGGTGGTTCTCCAGACACCCCTGTGCCCAGCCCTGGCTTGTCATCCCTTGGGTCCCAGCAGGAGGTGCTGCCTTCCCACTCCCTGCACCACAGCTGGGGTTAACCTTGGGGTATAGTCTGAATGTATCTGTCTCCTGGTTGAACCTCAGCTGCCTATTGCACAGTGGGGTGGGGGGTGGCTAGGGGAACCCGGACTGAATCATGGATCCTGGGGGAGATGTTACAGATACAGGAGTGATTGTCACTTGTTTGTGGAGCCTAGCTCCCTACCTGGTCCTAGGACACACAAGCACCTTCTACAGAGAGGAGCTCTGGCAGTAGAAGGGAGGGGGCTGCAGAAGGTGGTGGCCCCCACATGCCCTGGCTGCCCCTCCACCACCTGCCTGTGCCACTTCTCTGTGCCTGCTGTCAGAGCCCTGGCAGGTGGGAGGAGATGGCCCCCCCTTGTGAGCTGGAGGGAGCTGTCCTGCGGCTGGGGCCTGTGCATGGTGGCTTTGTGGGGAGCTGCTTCCAAGTATGGTCTGTCTGAACACCTTGTTTCAAAGGGAGTGGGTGTGAGCTAGCAAGTGAGGCATTCCCACAGCTGACCAAGAACTTTCTCTTGTTTTTAAACCATCAGTCTTCATTGCACTTTGGAATAAACTGAGTTTTTAAAAAAATAATAAATAAATAAATATGTACCCAACATAGGAGCACCTCAATACATAAAGCAACTGCTAGTAGCTATAAGAGAGGAAATCAACAGTAACACAATAATAGTGGGGGACTTTAACACCTCACTTATACCAATGGAAAGATCATCCAGACAGAAAATTAATAAGGAAACACAGGTTTTAAATGACAAAACAGACCAGATAGATTTAATTGATATTTATAGGACATTCCATCCAAAAACAGTAGATTACACTTTCTTCTCAAGTGCACACAGAAAATTTCCCAGGATAGATTGCATCTTCAGTCACAAATCAAGCCTTGGTAAATTTAAGAAAATTGAGATCATATCAAGCATCTTTTCCAACTGTAATGCTATGAGATTAGAAATCAATTACAGGGAGAAAAACATAAAAAGCTCAAACACATGGAGGCTCAACAGTACGTTACTAAATAACCAAGAGATAACTGAAGAAATCAAAGAGGAAATCAAAAAGTACCTAGAGACAAAAGACAATGAAAACACAATGATATAAAAGCTATGGGATACAGCAGAAGCAGTTCTAAGAGGGACATTTATAGCAATACAATCCTACCTCAAGAAACAAGAAAAATATCAAATAAACAATCTGAACTTACACCTAAAGGAGCTAAAGAAGGAAGAACAAACAAAACCCAAAGTTAGTAGAAAGAAAGAAATCATAAAGATCAGAGCAGAAATAAATGAAATAAAAACAAAGAAAACAATAGCAAAGATCAATAAAACTAAAAGCTCATTCTTTGAAAAGATAAACAAAATTGATAAATGAAAATTGAAAAAATGAAAAAAATGAAATTGAAAATGACTATACTACCCAAAGCAATCTACAGATTCAATGCAATCCCTATCAAATTACCAGTGGCATTTCTTTACAGAACTAGAACCAAAAATCTTAAAATTTGTATGGAGACTAAAAGACCCTGAATAGCCAAAGCAAACTTGAGGGGAAAAAACAGAGCTGGAGGAATCAGACTCCCTGACTTCAGACTATACTACAAAGCTACAGTCATCAAGACAATATGATACTGGCACAAAAACAGAAATATAGATCAATGGAATAGGATAGAAAGCCCAGAGATAAACCCATGCACCTATGGTCAACTGATGTATGACAAAGGAGGCAAGGATAAACCATGGAGAAAAGACAGTCTCTTCAGTAAGTGGTGCTGGGAAAACTGGACAGCTACATGTAAAAGAATGGAATTAGAACACTCTCTAACACCATTCACAAAAATAAACTCAAAATGGATTAAAGACCTAAATGTAAGACCAGACACTATAAAACTCTTAGAGGAAAACATAGAAGAACACAGTTTGACATAAATCACAGCAAGATCTTTTTTGACCCACCTCCTAGAGTAATGGGAATAAAAACAAAAATAAACAAATGAGACCTAATGAAACTTAAGCTTTTGCACAGCAAAGGAAACTACAAACAAGACGAAAAGACAGAATGGGAGAAAATATTTGCAAACAAATCAACAGACAAAGGATTAATCTCCAAAATATATAAACAGCTCATGCACCTCAATATTATAAAAACCAACAACCCAATCCAAAAATGGGCAGAAGGGGTTTCCCTGGTGGTGCAGTGGTTAAGAATCTGCCTGCCAATGCAGGGGATGTGGGTTCGTGTCCCGGTCCAGGAAGATCCGACATGCCGCAGAGTGGCAGGGCCTGTGAGCCATGGCCACTGGGCCTGCGCGTCCGGAGCCTGTGCTCTGCAACGGGAGAGGCCACAACAGTGAGAGGTCTGCGTACCACAAAAAAAAAAAAAAAAAAATGGGCAGAAGACCTAAATAGACATCTCTCCAAGGAATACATACAGATGGCCAAGAGGCATATGAAAAGCTCCTCAATATCACTAATTATTAGAGAAATGTAAATCAAAACTACAATGAGGTATCACCTCACACTGGTTAGAATGGGCATTATCAGAAAATCTACAAACAACAAATGCTGGAGAGGGTGTAAAGAAAAGGGAACACTCTTGCACTGTTGGTGGGAATGTAAACCGATACAGCCACTATAGAGAACAGTATGGAGGTTCCTTAAAAAACAAAAAATAGAATTACCATATGATCCAGCAATCCCACTCCTGGGCATATACCTTGAGAAAACCATAATTCAAAAATACACATGCACCCCAATGTTCATTGCAGCACTATTTACAATTGGCAGGTCATGGAAGCAACCTAAATGTCCATCGACAGATGCATAGATAAAGAAGGTGTGGTACATATATACCGTGGAATATTACTCAGCCATAAAAAGGAATGAAATTGGGTTATTTGTAGAGACGTGGTTGGATCTAGAGTCTGTCATACAGAATGAAGTAAGTCAGAAAGAGAAAAACAAATATCATATATTAAGACATATATGTGGAATCTAGAAAAATGGTACAGATGAACTGCTCTGCAAGGCAGAAATAGAGACACAGATGTAGAGAACATATTTATGGACACCAAGGGGGGAAAGTGGCGGTGGTGGGACGAATTGGGAGATTGGGATTGACATATATACACTAATATGTATAAAATAGATAACTAATAAGAACCTCCTATATAAATAAATAAATAAATAAAATTCAAAAAAAAGAACAGAATCTTGACTCTAGTACGTTTTTAACCTAATCCTGTCATTACTGGTTTTAAAGTTCTAATATCTTCCTTTTATTAATAATTTAACATTATGTACTTGTTATTCTACTATCCTTCCTGATTTCTGAAGCTAATGATTGATATATTAGAGTACTAGAAAATGAATTCAGTCTTACCATTGTGAATTCTTGGCTGGAACTGCTGTATCATCAGTCAGAGAGTGTGTGTAGGTGTAAAACAAAGAAAGTTAAATAGTAACCTACAATTTATTAGCATTACAATTACTGATTTAATTTTTTTTTTTTTAGGAAAAGAAGCCTATGAGTGAAATACGTGACTCAAAGTCATAAATGCAAATTTGTGTTAACTCAAATCCATGTAATTCATTATAGGTAGCTATTTTATAAATCTGCTCCCAGAATTTGCTTATATTTTTATGGAAACTTTTGCATCCTCTCACACAAAGGTGTTGCAATTTTTATTGATTCTAAGGTACACACATTCCAGGGAGTAGTTAACTTCAAAAGAAGACTGTCTATGCCACAGTAATCAAACGGAAAAAAAAAAAATTGAAGACCATCTACACTAAATACCTACATGTTAATCATTGTGACAGTCAACTAGCAAATTCAAATTCTGTATTACTAAAGTGCAGAGATATATGATAAGCTCTTTATTTTCTATACTTTTAGTTATAGATTTATTTTAGGAAATGTTATCACTGGTTTTTCTATCTTTAACAGGAATAAATCAAATTTTCTCATGTTTAAAATGATGAGTATAGGACTTTTTGGAACATGGTGGCAGTGACAGAAGACTAATTTTGAATCTTCTTGAATCTGTACATAAAAACACATAGCACATTCATGGGAAATATTTAAAACAAACTTGACTGCAATGTATCTCTTCAAAACAGAAGGAAGTAGGGCCAAATCACAAAGATTTACAAGACCTGCCTGGTATCAACATCTGAGCAGAAGCAGCAGATGAAATTAATAGGACAAATGAAGGACCTGAGAACAGGAAAACCCCAAAAGAACCAACAGAGATTCATTGGAAAGTGAACAAAGGTGAGCTGAATAATTACAGACCTTATTCTTAGAAGAAGGACACATCTGCTTCCACAATGTGAGTAAATGAAGAAAAACGTATTTAGATTCAGTTAGCAAGAGGTTTTGTGTTCCTACATCACTGTTGATAAGGCAACCTAACAATAGCTTTATCATTTTTCTCAACAATGCCTCAGTGAACATCCTTCTAAATAAAATTTTGTATATATACATCATTTTTTAAGACTAGGTTCTTAGATGCTATATTCCTGAGTCAAAGATATTCAAAATTTTTAATACACTGTCTTTCAGGAAGTTTAAACCAATTTATACTTAATCCATCAGTGCATTGAAACTCCATGCTCCCAGAACACTCCAAAGAATTCTCAATACATATTAACTGACTAAATATATAAATGATAGATAGATAGATAGATAGATAGATATATAAATTAGTTTCAGACCAGCATCTTTGGGAATCATTTCAGTCATAAAATTATACAACACTACCAATTCCAGAAACAATGCCAACACAAATATCCACTTTCCTTCTTTTTTATTTTCCACTCAATTAGCATATTTATTTATTTTATTTTTGTTGTTTTCTGATTTTTGATTTTTATTATATAAGTTTCAGGTGTATAGATTATAATTTGGCATCTATATTCACTACGATGATCACCACCACAAATCTAGTTACCATCCACTTCCTTCTTAATCATTGAAGATTAGAAACTGCAGATTTGGCAAATCTTTGCACAAAATGTTTGCTTTTTAGTATTTGTTATATTGAAGTTTTGATTTTGAAGTTACCACGTAAATGAAATTGTTATCATTTAATAGACCTATTTTAGCTTGAGATAAAAAATTCTGGTATTAAAATTGATTTTTTTCATAATCCAAATGAGTCAGTAATAGAAATGAAACCAAGATTTTGCAAGTACTAACATACTAACAGTAGAAGATTTTGAGACAAAGGTTTTAAGGATATCAGAACTGATATAATCAGATTTGAAAAAAACATTTTTCAGTAGTAGATTTCTTAAAGTAATATTTCACAAGCCAACCTCAAACAAATTAAAACACGTTAAATTGCTTTTATAAAACAATTTTTATGGTTTTAAAGTACAAACATGAATACATATTTCTCTCTAGTTCTTTTAGATGGTTGATTAAGCTAAAGAACTAATATATTTCAGACAAGTAATGCAACATGCTGGATTTTGTAGATTTTCCTACTATTGATGAATGGCATAAAATGCTACATAAAATTAAGAATTACTGATAATCTATAAAACCTATAATATCAATCATTTTTATGGATTATTCCTCTTTCTCAGTATTAAATATAATACCTACCAATGTAATTTGAATAACAGAATTATTCCATTTCTAATTTAAATAATGCACTCAACATGATATATAACAAACCCATTTATAAATATTACTGGTTTTTAGTACTAGTTATGTGACAGTGTTAAAATGTTATTTCTATATGTCTTATCTGAAAAATTGTCCAGTCCATTTTTCTGTTCCTTCAGTGGTCAAGGAGCTGTAGCTAGAAATTTTCCTCAAATTTTCCCTTTTGAAACCTAATGGGTTGATTCTTTCAAAATGAATCATACCTTGATAGCTTAGGCCCTAGTATTGAAACTGGGATATCACTGGAGTTAAACTGGAATCTTACTAAACTGAAAATTCCTAGTGCCCTGCCTCATACTTCCAACTGATTTAATGGGACTGGAGTAAAGATAAGAAATCAAGCTAACAGAAATCCAAATGGTATTTGCTAGTCAAACAAATTTGGAAATCACAGACTTAAAATACTACAATAGTCCCCTCTATCTACGGGGGATATATTCTAAGACCTCCAGTGGATGCCTGAAACCTTGGGTAGTATTGAACCCTATATAAACTATTGTTTTTTTTCTATACATACAATGCATATGAATATAAATTAGGCACTGTAAGAGATTAATAACAATAACTAATGATAAAGCAATATATCAATACTATAATAAAAATTATGGAAATGTGGTGTCTCTCTCTCTCTCTCTCTCAAAATATCATATTGTGCAAGTATAATGCCTTTTCCATCTTAACTAAGCACTTATCACATACTGTGGCCATAGCTTTTGCAGTTTGAGGCATCACAGAAAACTAGCACAAATTTCTTTTTCCTTGTTCACAATTTCATGGATATGAGATTCGTTCATAATGTAGACCTTAGCATTCTCAGCATATGATTTTTTTCTTTCCTTTTTAAGTCAAGAACTTTCACCGTTTCATTTAAAGGAAGTATTTTACGGATTCTCTTTGGCATATCCAAATTGCCGGCATTATTACTCCTGTGCTATGGAGCCATTTTTAAGTTACATAAGGGTTACTTGAACACAGGCACTGCGGTACTGTGACAGTTGATCTGATAATCAAGAGGGCTACTAAGCAACTGAAGGGATACACTGGACAAAGGCACAATTCACATCTGGAGCACGACAGAGCTGAATGATGAGAGATTTCATCACGCTGTGCAGAATGGGTGTGCAATTTAGAACTTATGAATTGTTTATTTCTGGAATTTTCCAGTTACTATTTCCAGACCGCCATTGACCATGGGTAACTGAAACTGCACAAAGCAAAATCGCAGATAGGGGGAATTACTGTATATATAATAACACACATGTGCCAAGTGTCTCTCTGTATTTTAAAAAAAGAAAAACAAGGACCAATAAATCCTTTTGCTGATGCCCTCCACCAAATCGAGGAAAAAGGAAGTAAAAAAAAGAACATTTGTCCAAAATAAAAGGTTGTCTGATATATAATTAAAATAAAGTACTAAACATAGAATATACTTCATAATGCTAACCATTTTATAGTAAATAAGTGACTAAGAAAGCAAAAAGAAATATACAAAATAACTTGCTCTTGAGAAGTGATTTGATTAAATGTTAAGTATCATAATTTGGTTTGATTACATACAAAATATTGCCAATAGTCAAAACACATTTCATGAGAAATACACTGTTAATTATAATGACTTTCCTAATGATCAGTCCCAAATTCTGGAATGTCATCCTTTGACATGAGTTCTAAGTGTAAATTAAAAGTAACTGAAGGTGACAATCATGTAACAAGGTTACTTATCAATTTTCCTAATGATAATTAATCAATTAGGGATTTTAATCAAAGCATCTTGACATTTTTAGTGTGTATTTTTAGAAAGTAATCAAAATCATGTGATACTCTTTTTATATAGTCAGAATATTCAGGAAACATTTACTAAAAAGATTACTAGGTACAAGGTGACTTTTTAAGTGTGAATGGGAAAAAGAATTGTCCTAAGGCAACTTAAAATCTAGTCGTGGAGATTATGCAACAATATACAAGTTATTAGTAACAAACATAATGTAAAAAATGGTACACAAACTAAAAACATTTTAAAGATATTGATATGAGTGGATAAATACTTCCAGTCACAAAATCAGGGAAGATTCTGAGATAGTTTATATTTTTGATGATTAAAAGGCAAAGATTTGAACAAATTAGAAAAATGTAAAATCTAATTGAAAGAAATGAGGCAGGAAGCATTGAGTACTTTCTAGAAAATGTCTATATAGATGGATGTATAATGATAAAAGAAATGGCATGAAAGATACTTTGTGGTTAGACTGTGGTCTTGGGATTATCTATCTAATATTATTTAATAGAGACTGTGGGACTATAAACATGGGAGAAGAGAAATGATAGTTTTTATTTAATAAAAAATTATTTTTGTTTAATTATCCTCATATCATTAGCCTCTCTGTGACCTATACACAGAAACAAATTATTTCATGTTTACTTGCAGGGCAACTTCTGCCTACAACTTTTAAAGTCTGCTCTTTGCCAACAAATAGGCAGTGTTTCCAAGCATGATCATTTGCAGGGAATATTGAAACACATTGTTCAACAATTTACAAAACGCCATGGAGACTTTCTACTTTCTGCTTTCAAATTTTCATACTAAAAAACTGCAGGTTTGAAATGAGTTAAAGTAGTTTCATCCTTTGCTATAGATTTTTTAGCCAATAAAGAGATTCAGGGGCAATTCTGGATTACATTTTTATCACTACCTCTTTAAACTCGATTACTTTAACAAGTACTTTCAAATTTTACAATACTTTTCAAAACTACCTCTAGGTTCTTACATTTCTAATCAACTTTTATCCTGAAATATTTGTAATTTCTCTTGAACTTCTGAAGCTTTCCACATTGTGCCAGGAATGATATGTTAGAGAATATATTTCCTTTTTCCTTCTAGGTTTATTCAACTTAGGCTTATGAGAAGTAACCTGAATTTTGAGGTTTTATAAGGCTTCACACAAAATGTAGTGACAGCTATAATTTTGAGACATATTGGTTGGAAATTATATTCCTGTAATTGCACAAATGTGTGATCAACAAGTAGAATGGCATATATGAATCCCTCTACACATTTTCTGTTGATCTTTTACTGTAACAATCCTCTTACCTTCCATTCCACTTCTTTATATTTCAAACAACATAACAGTTTCAAGAGAGAATTTTATTTCTCAACAACACCCTATTTATATTTAATACTTCCTCTTGATAACTACTATAAGTATCTCTATTGTTATCTTTGTAGAACAAAAATTTAGCATGATTGCTTTACTCTGTAAAGCTATGGGTATAAGACTGAAGTTTAAAAGGGAACAAATGGGGGTATAAATTTGGCATGAAAAAAGCACAGGAAAGATATTCCATGTATTTGGGAACAACTAGTGTTACTGAAATGGATAGACCTGAAATTCAAGAATCAGCTGTTCTCTTTATTCTAGGCACTCAGCAATTACCGGAAACACAAACTCTTTATACCTAGAGGCTGTGCCATGCATGCCATTCAAATATGCACGGTCCACTTGCTGTGGACTGTTGGCTCTTCATGCCTTTTAAACCTCTAGGTCAATAATAAATTCTTCTATTTTTCCAAATTGTTATTTGATGTATGGAAAAGAAGAGTCCTTTTTAATATAACTTAAATATTTACCAGATTCTCATGTAAGATTTCCACATGGTAGGTACTAACTATAAATGTTATAGATTCACAGCTCTCTAAACCAGGTTATTAGTGGTTTAAAAGAAAAACGACAATAAAATTAGAAGTAAGTATGTGTATATGAAATGATAAGAAAATGCACACTTGTTTGTGGCAATGGGAGTTTAGTATTAAATCAAACAAAGTCCCAGCAATCCTCAAGGGGTTTAGATTCTAATGGAACACATTGAATTCAAGATAGATTAAGAAGAACGCTGTTCAGTCACATAGTGCTGATCTGCTTACTTCTTGAGCTAAAATGGTTATACAAGTCTATCCAGAAAATGTATTTTCTATTTTTATGGATTTTCCTAACACACAGCACTTCCAATGAATATTGTTCTGATAATTGCTTCCATTAAACCAATTTAGAAATCTATATTTTACATATGAATAAGAAAAGGAGCAAATTAGATTCAAATGCATACTGTGTTAAGTTCTGTGGCTACATATGGAAATTAAGGAGTATTGAGAAACGCTACTTTCTTTTGGATGCCATTGTCAATTGCGTGGCTCTGCTAACAAAACAACAGTGAGAAAGATCTGGCTTCATATCTTGAACAACAGCAGCACAGTGGTCTTCTACTGAACAACACTGTAGGAACAACATTGTACTGTAAATATTTTCTGAAACCACAATTCATTTTCTTTCCCTGAAAGATGTTTGCAGCTTTTCTTGCGAGTCAATTCATACTATTAAAGAGAAAATAAAGTTCAAACTTTGTAATATGACTGAACTAGGACAGTAATATATATATATTACACTGGTTAAATTGCTTAAGTCCCTGCTTAAGAACTTTGGATTTAAATTTGAAGTTCAGTAATTTTGTAGGTATTCTTTTTTCTATTATTCCTTTGCTTTGGTCTTGATGGTCTTCCTTTCTGTTACTGTTTAAACAAAAAAGTGTGTTTTAGAAACCTAAACATTATCATGACCTCAATTTGAAGAAAAGGTATTGTTTCATATAAATCTGAGGTACTGTTTATAGATAATGTTCTCCCTCATTTCAAAAGAGCAAGTACAAAATAAGAGATAATCATGCTAATGTTTAGGGAAACTTAGAGAACAAAGGAGAAAGGAGAGAGTATCTCAGTGGTGTTTGAGTCTCCTCATTCAGTTTACCTCTGCCTCTCCAGTAGTTTGATCATTGACTCCTTCCTTATTCCCATGAGACAATAAATTTCTTTTGTTTGCTCAAACTAATTTGCATTTGATTTTGTCACTTGTAACCAAAATTCTTAAGGAATAGACTAACACGTTTGTATCTTATGTTAAAGGCAGGTGAAACACTTGCTAATAAGGCATTTGATTGAGGATTAACACCATAATAAACTTTTAGCTTAAAAAGGAATCTAGGGCTTCCCTGGTGGTGCAGTGGTTGAGAGTCCACCTGCCGATGCAGGGGACACGGGTTCGTGCCCCGGTCTGGGAAGATTCCACATGCCGCGGAGCGGCTGGGCTCGTGAGCCATGGCCGCTGAGCCTGCGCGTCCGGAGCCTATGCTCCGCAACGGTAGAGGCCACAACAGTGAGAGGCCTGCGTACTGAAAAAAAAATTAAAAATCAAACAAAAAAAGGAACCTAGATGTACCATGAAGTGTGGCTCAAAGAGGACATTTAACTTGCAGTTAAATGTGATGCAATGATGTAGCTGAGACAAGCAAAGCAACAGAAGTAAGGCAATGACAGTCGGGATAGAGATGAGGAGGCAAAACCTGGAAATATTTAAGTGAGAGAGTCCACGGAAGTTGACAAGTTGACTGTGATGAGGCAGAGAATGGAAGTGACAGAGAATGGGATACCTGTGGTTTTTCAGGCTTTGGCATGCAGAAGAATGACAATAGTGTACATTAAGTTTTGGGTTGGGGAAGACTAGATGATGATTTTTATTTTGTTTAGGATGTTATGAGATTTCCAACTACTACTACTACTTCCAACTTTTATTACTAGAAATATCTAATAGATGATTATTTGATTCAGGAAGACAAGGAAAAGAGATAACCTTGGGATTTAAATTTTGGATCAACTATCATATATAAAATAGGTGAGTCATTTGAAGTATATGGAATCACCTGAATTGTTACAGAATATGAAAAGTGCAGGAGAACAAAAACAGAGCCTTGAATAATGGCTAGATTTCAGGAACAAGTAGAGAAAACCGAGTGGTCAGAGATGTAGAAAAATCAGCATTTAGTGGTATTTTTGAAATCAAAGAGTAGCTTCCTACAAAAATAAGTAATTAACTATAAAGACCTACAGATAGAAACATAATACCCACATTATTGAGAAAAGGGTAGAAGAAACGTACACAGTCATGGTAAGAAGACCCAAACTACCAATAGCACAGGCACTAGACTGGGAGGTAGAAAACCTTACTTTTTGTCCTTGTTTTGACTTTAACTAATGGCATGATATCTAACCTTTTATTCTTTCTGAGAATTGGTTGGTAATAAAAGGATGACCTAGGAGACTTTAAGATTTATTCCAACTTTAAATTCCCATGGTTTCTCTATTATTTCTCCAAAATGTACCACACTAGAGAACTGCAACAATATTTGAATGTTAAATCTTTAAACACATGCTAATGTTTAGCCCCCTACTAGTTTATTCAACAATAATTTTCTTTCCTATTATGAGTTAGCCCAGTGCCAAATACTGGGAATAGAACAAGGAACAAATAAATTTTCTGGGTTTATATTCCTTAAAATCTGGTCAGAGATAATGACTATAAGCTAATAATTACGCAAATAACACTAAAGTAAAAATGGTATAAATAAAAGTTACTCAGAACGGTGTGACATGCAAAGTCATAACAGGAAAAATAACCTGTAATAGGCAATTTAATATAACAGCATTTGATCAGACAATGGGTAAGAATTAACCATGTGAAGAGGCTGGGAAGAGAGAAGGTATGGGGATAGAAAGATACATGTGGTAGTGGTGGTGTGAAGGAAGCAGAATGAACAAAAAGAATGTGGCTTGAAAAAGTTGGAGAGATATTCAGGGACAAGGACATGCAGAAATCTGTCAGTCATGTTTAAGATTCTTAATATTATCCTTAGTTTATTATAAAGCCATTGGAGGATTTTTAAAACCAAGAATAATGTGATCCAATTTGTATTTTTAAAAATTACTCTGGTTAGTTTAAGAAGGAAGGTCTGAGGAAGATAAGAGTAGATGTTGAAGGAGGTATTGTCAGGCTAGTGAAGTAGCAGAGATAAGAAGTGATGACAGCTTGGGCTAATGCGATAGCAGTAACAACGGGGAAAAGAAGACTACTTGACATATAATCAGAATTAAAGAAAATAGCACAGCTGGTGATAGGCTGGACATAGCCAGTGTGTGTGAGGGAGATGTAAATGATGACACCTAGATTTCTAGTCTGAACCACATGAGAAATGAAAATGTCATTTCCTATGATTGGGAGCATTAGGGGAGGATCACATTTAGAGAAGAAGATCATAAGTTCAGTTTTGAATATGTTAAATTTGAGAAATTAATTGGATCTTGTCAATTCTGTTGCTTGTCTAGCTTTTGTAAATATATTGCCTTGCACCAACAGCGTTGCACTTCATTCTTTTTTTATCTTGTATCTTTTCATTAATTTAATATCCTAAACTTTGGGAAATTAAGCTTATCCAACCAGTGATTTAATATGCATTTTCTTTAATTAAAGAAATTTTCTCTAAATTTCACAGATCAAAAAGATGATGTGTATCAAAATATAGTCTTGGGGTGCAGAGTCAAGATGGCAGTGTGGGAAGATGCTGAGTTAGCATCTCCTCACAACTAGGGCACCTGTCAGCTGCTGGCGGGGGACCGTGATGCCCAAGGAGATGGGAGGAACCCCCAAGTGAACCTGTAGGACGTGGGGGGAGTGAGGGGGGAGGAGAAGTGGAGGCCAGACAGGATTGGCTCCCCAGTGGCTGGGGAGATCAGGAGAGGCAGTTGGGAGGGGCCCTCCAGGACAGGAGGAGCAGAAGAGGAGAGGAGGGCATTTGCCCCCCACACTCAAGCCCAGGAAGCCTGCTGTGCTCCCAGGTGAGGTCCCCCGCTCTCTGAGACGGGGGCGGGGGGGGCACGCCTGCGCCCTTTCTCTTTGATTGAGCCTAAGCCCAACACCCCACAGCACCCAGGGCCTTTTCCAGCCCTGTGAGTCCTAAGCATAGGCCCCACCCACCACCCAAACCTCACACTTGCTTAGGCCCCACCCTCCACAACCAAGTCCTATTCCATTTTATTTATTTATTTATTTTTATTTTTTTACGGTACACGGGCCTCTCACTGTTCTGGCCTCTCCCGTTGCGGAGCACAGGCTCCGGACGCGCAGGCTCAGCGGCCAAGGCTTACGGGCCCAGCCGCTCCACGGCACGTGGGATCTTCCCAGACTGGGGCACGAACCCGTGTCCCCTGCATCGTCAGGTGGACTCTCAACCACTGCGCCACCAGGGAAGCCCCCCATTCCTTTTTTTTTTCTTTTTTTTCTTTTCCCTCCTACTCATTTTTAGTACTATGGTATTGCTGTACCTTCCAGTTGTTTATTCATCTATATTTTTATTTTTATATTTTTTCTAACATATCTGTTAGTTTCCTAGTCTAATTTTATTTTTTACTTTGTTATTGTTCTCTATTTATTTATTTTTGGCCCCCCTATGTGGCTTGTGGGATCTTGATTCACAAGCCAGGGATTGGGCTGAAGCTCCAGCAGTGGGAGCTCTGAGTCCGAACCACTGGACTAACAGAGAACCTCAGACCCCAGGGAATATTCATCACAGTGAGGTCTCACAGAGGTCCTCATCACAGCAACAAGACCCAGCTCTACCCAACAGCCTACAATCTCCAGTGTTGGAAGCCTCAGATCAAACAACCAGTAAGACAGGAATGCAATATAACTCATAAAAGAAGAAAAAAACAATGAGATGGCAAAAACATATGTCACACATGCAGGAGCAAGGTAAAACCTAAAAGAACAAATAAATGAAGATAAATAGGCAATCTACATGAAAAAGAATTCAGTGTAAAGATAGTAAAGATGATCCAGAATCTCAGAAATAGAATGGAGGTACGGATTGAGAAAATAAAAGAAATGTTTAACAAAGATCTAAAAGAACTAAAGGCAAACAAACAGAGGTGAACAACACAATAACTGAAATGAAAAATACAGTAGAAGGAATCAATAACAGAATAACTGAGGCAGAAGAATGAATAAGTGAGCTGGAAGACAAAATGGTGGAAATAACTGCCAAGGAGCAGAATAAAGAAAAAAGAATGTAAAGAATCGAAGACAATTTCAGAGACCCCTGGGATAACACTAAATGCACCAACATTCGAAATATGGGGGTCCCAGAAAAAGAAGAGAAAAAGAAAGGGTCTGAGGAAATATTTGAAGAGATTAGAGTGGAAAACTTCCCTAACATGGGAAAGGAAAAAGTCACCCAAGTCCAGGAAGAGTCCCATACAGGATAAACTCTAGGAGAAACACACCAAGGCACATATTAATCAAACTAACAAAAATTAAGTTCAAAGAAAAAATATTAAGAGCAGCAAGGGAAAAGAAAAAAACAATATACAAAGGAATTCCCATAAGGTTATCAGCTGATTTTTCAGCAGAAACTCTGCAGTCTAGAAAGGAGTGGCAGGATATACTTAAAGTGATGAAAGAGAAAAACCTACCACCAAGATCACTCTACCCAGCAAGGATCTCATTCAGATTCAGTGGAGAAATCAAAAGCTTTTCAGACAAGCAAAAGCTAACAGAATTCAATACCACCAAACCAGCTTTACAGCAAATGATAAAGAATTTCTCTAGGTGGGAAACACAAAAGAAAAAGACTCACAAAAACAAACCCAAACAATTAAGAAAATGGTAATAGGAACATACATACCAGTAAAAACCTTGCCTTGAATGTAAAAGATTAAATCCCCCAACCAAAAAGCACAGACTGGCTGAATGGATACAAAAACAAGACCTCTATATATTCTGTCTACAAGAGACCCACTTCAGACCTAGGGACACATACAGACTGAAAGTGAAGGAATGGAAAAAGATATTTCATGCAAATGGAAATCTAAAGAAAGCTGGAGTAGCAATGCTCTTATCAGATAAAATAGGTTTTAAAATAAAGACAGTTACAAGAGACAAGGAAGGACACTACATAATGATCAAAGGATTAGTCCAAGAAGAAGATATAACAATTACAAATGTTTATACACCAAACATAGGAGCACCTCAATACATAAGGCAAATGCTAACAACCATGAAAGCAGAAATCAACAGTAACACAATAATAGTAGGGGACTTTAACACCCCACTTACACCAATGGACAGATCATCAAAACAGAAAATAAATAAGGAAACACAAGCTTTAAATGATACAATAGACCAGATATATATATATTTTTAACATCTTTATTGGAGTATAATTGCTTTACAATGGTGTGTTAATTTCAACTTTATTACAAAGTGAATCAGCTATACATATACATATATCCCCATATCTCCTCCCTCTTGCATCTCCCTTCCACTCTCCCTATCCCACCCCTCTAGGTGGTCACAAAGCGCCAAGCTGATCTCCCAGTGCTATGTTAGATCAGATAGATTTATCTGATATTTATAGAACATTCCACCCCAAAGTAGCAGAAAACACTTTCTTCTCATGTGCACATGGAACATTATCCAGGATAGATCATATCTTGGGTCACAAATCAAGCCTTTGAATATTTAAGAAAATTGAAATAGTATCAAGCATCTTTTCTGACCTCAACGCTATGAGATTGGAAGCCACTTATAGGATAAAACACTGTAAAAAACACAAATACATGAAGGCTAAACAGTGTGCTCCTAAATAACCAAGATATCACCGAAGAAATCAAAGAAGAAATAAAATAATACATAGGAACAAATGACAACGAAAACACGATGACCCAAAACCTATGGGATGCAGCAAAAGCACTTCTAAGAGGGAAGTTTATGGCAATTTCAATCTCACCTAAAGAAACAAGAAAAATCTCAAATAAACAATCTAACCCTAACACTTAAAACAATTAGAGAAAGAAGAACAAAGAAAACCCAAAGGCAGTAGAAGGAAAGAAATCATAAAGATCAGAGCAGAAATAAATGAAATAGAAACAAAGAAAACAATAGCAAAGATTAATAAGCTAAAAGCTGGTTCTCTGAGAAGATAAACAAAATTGATAAACCTTTAGCCAGACGCATCAAGAAAAAAAGGGAGAGGACGCAACTCAATAAAATTAGAAATGAAAAGGGAGAAATCACAACTTACATTGAAGAAATACAAAGGATTATAAGAGACTACTACAAACAACTCTATGCCAATAAAATGGACAACCACAAAGACATGGACAAATTCTTGGAAAGGTACAATTTTCCAAGACTGAACCATGAAGAATTAGAAAATAAAAACAGACCTATCACAAGTAATGAAATTGAAACCATAATTTAAAATCTTCTAACAAACAGAAGTCCAGGATCAGATGGCTTCACAGGTGAATTTTATCAAACATTTAGAGAAGAGCAAACACCCATCCTTCTCAAACTCTTCCAAAAAATTGCAGAGGAGAAGCACTCCCAAATTCATTCTATGAAGCCACCATCACCCTGATACCAAAACCAGAAAAATATCACACACAAAAAAGAAAATTATAGACCAATATCCCTGATGAACATAGATGCAAAAATCCTGAACAAAATTCTAGCAAACAGAATCCAACAACACATTAAAAGGATCATACACCATGGTCAAGTGGGGTTTACCCCAGGGATGCAAAGATTCTTCAATATATGGAAATCAATCAATGTGATACATCACATTAACATATTAAGGAATAAAAACCATATGATCATCTCAAAAGATGCAGGAAAAGCTTTAGACAAAATTCACACCCTTTATGATAAACACTCATCAGAAAATGGGCATAGAGGGAACCTACCTCAACATAATAAATGCCATATATGACAAACCCAAAGCAAGCATCATACTCAATGGTGAAAAACTGAAAGCATTTCCACTAAGATCAGGAACAAGACAAGGATTCTTGTTATGACAATTGTCGTATCTTCTTCTTGGATTGTTCCCTTGATCAGTATGTAGTGTCCTTCTTTGTCTCTTGTAATAGTCTTTATTTTAAAGCCTATTTTGTGTGATATGAGAATTGCTACTCCAGCTTTCTTTTGATTTCCATTTGCATGGAATATCTTTTTCCATCCCCTGACTTTCAGTCTGTATGTGTCCCTAGGTCTGAAGTGGGTAGCAGCATATGTACAGGTCTTGTTTTTTTTTTATCAATTCAGCCAGTCTATGTGTTTTGGTTGGAGCATTTAAGCCATTTACATTTAAGGTAATTATTGATACGTATATTCCTATTACCATTTTCCTAATTGTTTGGGGTTTGGTATTGTAGGTCTTTTCCTTCTCTTGCATTTCCTGCCTAGAGAAGTTCCTTTAGCATTTGTTGTAATGCTGGTTTGGTGGTGCTGTATTCTCTTAGCTTTTGCCTGTCTGTAAAGGTTTTCATTTCTGCATCGAATCTGAATGAGATCCTTGCTGGGTAGAGTAATCTTGGTTGTAGGTTTTTTCCTTTCATCACTTTAAATATGTCCTGCCACTCCATTCTGGCTTGCAGAGTTTCTGCTGTAAGTTCAGCTGTTAACCTTATGGGGATTCCCTTGTAAATTATTTGTTATTTTTCCCTTGCTGCTTTTAATATTCTTTCTTTGTATTTAATTTTTGATAGTTTGATTAATATGTGTCTTGGCGTATTTCTGCTTGGGTTTACTTTGTATGGGACTCTCTGCACTTCCTGGAGTTGATTGACTATTTCCTTTCCCATGTTAGGGACATTTTCGACTATAATCTCTTCAAATATTTTCTCAGACCTTTTCTTTATCTCTTCTTCTTCTGGGACCCCTATAATTCAAATGTTGGTGCATTTAATGTTGTCCCAGAGGTCTCTAAAACTGTCCTCAATTCTTTTCATTCTTTTTTCTTTATTCTGCTCCTTGGCAGTTATTTCCACCATTTTATCTTCCAGCTCACTTATCCATTTTTCTGCCTCAGTTATTCTGTTATTGATTCCTTCTAGAGTATTTTTTAATTTCAGTGATTGTGTTGTTCATCATTGTTTGTTTGCTCTTTAGTTCTTTTAGATCCTTGTTAAATATTTCTTGTATTTTCTCCATTCCTTTTTCTGAGATTTTGGATCATCTTTACTATTGTTACTCTGAATTCTTTTTCAGGTATATTGCCTATTTCATCTTCATTTATTTGGTCTTGTAGGTTTTTACCTTGCTCCTTCGTCTGTAACAGATTTTCTTGTCATTTCATTTTTTTTTTTTAGATGTGTGGTGCTGTATTCCTGTCTTACTGGTTGTTTGGCCTGAGACATCCAGCACTGGAGTTTGAAGGCAGTTGGATAGAGCTGGGTCTTGGTGCTTAGATGAGGACCTCCAAGAGGCCTCACTCTGACTGATATTCCCTGGGGTCTGAGGTTCTCTGTTAGTCCAGCAGTTTGGACTCAGAGCTCCCACCACCAGAGCTTGGGCCTGACCTCTGTCCTGGGATCCACAATCCCACAAGCTGGTAGCTGGAGGTTCCTCCCATCCCCTTTGGTGTCTGTGATCCCCCAGCAGTGCCTTGTAGGTGCCCTAGTTTTGAGGAGCCACAAATTCTGCATCCTCCTAGTACACCATCTTGACTTCACCCCAGCTAAATTAGTTTTAAAAGGCATTCTTCCAGTTCATACACTTGTACAGTAAGTCAAAATCCATACGTAAATTTGAATATATTTAGGATCTACCCTCACAAACAAAAGTAGCTTAGTTTCTCTACTGGCCTGTCAGTTTAGTTTCCATTTTAATTTTGTTGTTGTCATTTTCCTTTGTATACTATCAAAATTTGTAATCCAAAGTTGGACAAAATTTGTTTCAAATTTTTGCTTTATTTTCTCCATTAGGCAAGAAGCTGTTTATTCACTATAATACTGAAAGTTGCTGCTTGGTTGAGTACATTAGATACTGGCATGTACAAGCCTTAGGGTTTGTTTTGATTTCAACATTTGGTCTCTTGGTTGAAAGTCAAATAAAAATAAAATTAGATCCTTTTTTTTTTTTTATTGTTGTCAAGCTTCCTCAATCTACTTTATCCCAGGCCCTATCCTACCTTGTCTGTAATATGAATTTGTTATTAGTTGACTGCCAGAAGCTAAATTAAAAAAACGAAATAAAAATTTAATTGTTTTATTGTGTCTGTCTGTTTCAATTATCTTGAATCTCTACTTTGTGTTGTTAGTTGAAGGAAAGTACTATCGTTTTTTTCTGTTCTTTTTCTTACTTCTGTACCTCACATGAGTATTGAGACTGAAATAAACACCAACTAAAAAGAAACTGAAACTCATGGTGTGCCCTGCCTTATTCAAGAAAATTGCTAATGCATGACATTGCTACCCTGGGGCAGAAACAGTGAAAGTGCATAGGGAACAGAAAGCACTGGAATAAAAAGACAGAAAAAAAGAATAAAAATGAAAACTATCCAAGTAAATGAGTATAGTGCCTGATAGATTTTGTTGAAATAAATTAAGATGATGCCAGTTATAAACTGATAATATGTGGGAAGCCATATCATTTAGAAAATATGCCATTAAACTTCAAGATAAGTCACAAAGTCCTGATATTTTTCATTGCCAAACACAAGCCTTTGTGTTTTACTGATGACCTGATTCTGTGGACAAACAAACAAAATGTGCTACTTAAGTCAAAAAAAAAAAAAAAAACTTTAGACATCCATTTTTCTCAATAATTTAATTGGTAAATAAGACTTCACTTTTATTTTTCCAGTAGATAAAGTGTCAGTAAATGTCTCCAGCTTATTTTCCTTCATAGAATGGACAAAACGTGCTCCTTTAGAGTTTGAGAAAGATGGACTTTGGGATTTTTGTTAAATGGGAGAGATTGAGATATTTTAGAGCTAATATACTATACAAATATTTTTATTGTAAAAAATCTGTTTTCAATCTATCAACATTCAGTACTCACTTTTCTCCATGTTAGGAGAAATATCCTAGTACATGTGGATATGGCACAAACATCACAATTTGACTCCCATTGATTGATGAGCTTGTATAATTTCCTCTTTTTGAGTTTTGGTTGTTCTTGTAACTTGCTTCTAACCAACCAAATATGACAAAAGTGTAGAGATATCTCTGCCTTGATTATGTTAGGCTATATGGCAAAGGTGATAGTGTTAGCTTTATATATGTGTGTGTGTGTGTGTGTCTATATATGTCTATCTCCACTAGAGAATCTCTTCTACTGGCCTTGAAGAAACAAACTGTCATACAGTAAACTGCCTTAAGGAGAGAGCAATGTGTGTGGCAGGAAAATACTGCACGAGTCATCTAGAAGCTCAGGGTGGCCTCCAGCCAATAGCCAGGAGGAAGATGGGCCCTTGGTCATACAACCACAAGGAAATGCATTTTGCCAATGGAATGAACTGGAAATGGATTCTTCCCCAGTACAGCCTCCAAATGAGAACACAGTCTGACCAACACCTGGATTTCAGCCTTGTGAAGCCAAGAGCAGAAGACTTATCTAAACCTTGATTGGAATTCTGACCACAGAAACTGTGAAATAATAAATGTGTTGTTTTAAACTGCTAAATGTGTGGTAAATTTGTTACATAACAATAAAAAATTAGTTCAGAGGATATTATAAAACTAGCATGGTTCTTATAAATAATCATATACTTTAAATATTATTTATATGCCAGAGTTTTTCGTGAATATTTTTTCACTTGGAAAGCTATATATGCTCATTTTAGTGTAAGCCAACATTGATTAATAAAATCTGTTGTTTGTATCTTCCACAAAGTTCTCATTAAGTAAATTAGTTTCTTATGATGTGCTTTGCACAAGCATTGATTTTTAGTTCTAAGCCATTCTTCTTTTTTTCTCTCGCTATAGAAATCATGTTGATATTGTTTGCTAGGATTGTCCTATGATGACATTTGGCCAATTGACCTAAGAATAATGGAATCCTGATATAGAATACATGTATTACTAGCTGCAAAGTTTCAGTGAAAAAAAAGATCATGTTTTATTGTTAACTTTGGCTTTGGTTGCAGAACCCTACACAGAGAATCCTGATAACTGGGCTGGGACATTTTAAGGATGGAGGTTCATTTAAAGAAAACTATGAATCATATTTCATAACTAATATTGACTTTAAAATACATATTGTGATTGTGACTGACCATTTCTGAATTTTAAAATTATTTCTGCTAATTTAATGGAGGATTTTCAAGATAGGTGTGTGCATGCCTCTTCCATTTAGTCTTCTGTTATGTTTTGTGGATAACTTACCACCCCTAATGCATTGAAATATAATCTATTTGTTAACGAATAACCTTTATATACATGGTGTTATAGTACATTCTGTAAAGGTTAGTTCCTACCACCAATATATATGTATATATACATATACATAAATATATATAAGCATATATTTATAGATAACTACATGTAAGTATGTATATATGCATATATACATAAAACAGATACACATACATATTTATTTAGATAACAAAATGATAAAAATATGTATGACTCTGGGTAGAAGATTTCAATGAAACAAAAATGTTTTTCTTTTTTCTTAGATTTGGTATATATTTTCTAAATAAGTCTGGATATTATCAGGTCCTAATTCTATTCCATGGGGCAGTATTATGAGGAAAGGAAATCTATTCAAGTGGTTTCATCTCAATGGTTCCTTCTTATACAACACTCAGAGTCAAATATATACCAGCCACCTTGCTAAGACAGTACAATGAATAAATGAGTGAGAGAAAATGATTGTCCTCAATTAGTTCTAAAAACAAATGGTTGAACTATAAAGTGCTAAGATTATTAACTAAGGATATGTATATATATGGTCCCATGGAATTGCAGGTGGGCATTGAGGAGGCAGAAACTGATTTCTGGGAACTATCTGCAGAGAAAATACACAGCTCAAAATGCACAACTCAAAAATCTAAAATTGAAACAAAAGCAAAGCAAAAACCAAAAATACCTCCTCATAAGTAAAGGAAATCCCCCCCCAAAACATAAACATAGATCACGATATGCACACTGTCTTGAATGTTCTGAAGATTCATGTAACTTCAAGCTACAATACTAACATCATCTTGGGTAACTGAGGCAAAGCCTTGGGAACGTGCCAGGAAGATAGATGACAGACACTGGCATAGATCCATGTGCCTCAAAGGACACACTCAGGGAATGAGCATTCTATGAAAGTCAACCCCACAAAAGTGGGCAGTAAGGAAATGCATTTTTTCATATGTTGTCTCTGAGTAAAGGAGGAAAATGTCTCCACTGAGAAACTCAACCAGCCCTCAAGTGGACTGCTAGCCTGAATCTATACTAGCTGCATGGCACAAAATCCTTCAGGGATCTTTTAAGTCTATTTCTGCACTATTTTTGGTAATATATTTAACATGGAGAATCAGTAATATGTGAGATTACTGGAATAAATATGTCTAAGAACATATTAGACATAATTAGACATAATATGTCTAATATGTTTCCAGCATATTAGAAACAGTCATCCATGCCTAAGGGAAACAGTCATCCATGTCTAAGGGGCATACAATTTCCTAACAAGTTAGGTTATTTCCTTGAAGGGGGATAGGGGGTTCCTAAGAGATATCCTTTGGCTTCTACTGTGCTTTACTCACTGAGTGGAGATTGCCCTTACCATTATTTTACAGGATGGGCTGTGGACCAAGTAAATGAGAACTACCCAGGATAATTATTTTTAAATTGCATACCTCTGTGTCCTATTCCAGGCCTGAGGATATAAATTCTTAATATCAAAGTTTGAGAAACTGGACCACAGAGTGGGGCTGCTCTTCAGAAAGCTCTGGAGAAGCCAATAAATATTATTTTTAGTATGAAAAAGAGGCATTTATAAGAAATGCAGCGCCAAAACTAAAGAAGAAAATTTAAACTGTGGTTAGAAAGTGTCCCTAATTTTAAGGTGGGAGCAAAAACAATTATTTAGAAGTTGCCTCCTAACAATGTCACAAGAGAAAGAGCTGTTGGCTCCTCTCAAACTTAACCCCTGGAGGTGGCAGGGAAGTGAGAGGGAGTGTGATAGACTCCAGTGGCAAATAACAACTATAAAATACACACACCGGCAAGGACCATAATGAAACCTTGGCAAACCCTCAAGAAGACAAAATGTATCAAGATCCTAGTGTGTGGGGGGTAAATGAGAGCCTAGTTAGACAAAGGACAAAGCACCATAAATGTAGGAGAGGTGGCATGCCAGATTTACAGTTCTGCTTCTCTCTCTCTCTCTCTCTCATACCCTAGGGGGTATAATGATATCTGGCACACTGCCACCAGTAAAGGAGCTGTATGAGACACAGACTCTGAAGGCATTGCAACATTAGAGGAGTTGGGATGTGGCTTAGGTTAAGAGGCATTTTAACAAGTGCAGTTCAGCTTGCCATTATTGATGCTGATATTTCCTTTGCTACCCCAGTAGGATAGATTAGCTCAATAGGAGGTAGTCCTTGGAAAAAGCAGGACGTGGGTTAAGTAATGGGAGGCTTCCTAAGATCAGAAAAGATAAACCCAGACTGCAACATGAAAGTTTATCTAACTCTGAGGAATTCACCCTCCTTAATTCACCAGTGGGGTCTAAACCCCACTGGCACAGCGTGTCATAATTTTCAGGTGATATGAACTAACAAGAAAGCATGAGATCTTTGAGGAATGCAAGCACTAGAAAAAAATAAATGAATAAAACTAAACCTCATAATAAACTAAACAACTTAGAGGAATCAGAAGAAAAACTCCCAGAACAAGAACTCAAAATAAATATCCTTAGACGGGGAAAAAAACAAGCACAAAAACATTATTGGAAGCTTAAGCAAAGGGAAGCCATTATAAAGAACCAATTGAAAACAATGTTTAGCTTGAACAACAAATGAAACACAAAGAATGAGACAGAGAACTAAAAAATCGGTAAATGTTCTATTCCAAAAGCCACCTAAAATTGATAAAAATGTGGAAAACATAACATAATATCTATGGAAGACAAAAGTAGTGTTCAATACTTACATGAGTTCCAGATGGAGAGGAAATAAATAATATATGAGGAGAAACAGTTGAATAAATAATGGCTGGCTGTCACCTAGAATTAAAGAGATACAAATTATCAGATTGATGGGTTGCAGAGAGTCAAGAGACAAATAAATAAGGAAAACAAAACCTCACAATTAGGTATGGAAACAGAAAAATAAACCATTAGCAGCAAACCCAAAAAATGTCAAATGTAAAATAAAAGAGCAGGTCAAACACAAAAGAACAAACATCAGATTGATGACAGATTTAATATAAATGCTATATTATAGAATAAAATGGACACATATTTTCAAAATGTTTAAAAATATTTTTAAATGCTTTAAACTTATGTAAAACATTATCTGGAATATGAAGCCTTTTAAAATTTACCGAAGAGTCTCTTTAACTGCTGTCTAGAATTCTGTCAAGAATTTTTTAAAGGTGAAGGTGGGAGATCCAAAAGGAATCAATGAAATATGGAAAGTAAAGTGAATGAATAATATAATAAAGTATATTCTCTAACATGGATGTTGGGTTGATTTAATAGAAATTCCTTTTTATTCTTTGCCTTTTCAATGTGACTTTGCAGCTTCACCCAACAAACTTTTCTTCATCTCTTGAGTTGGGCTAGCCTTGTGACTTGCTTTAGCCAAAAGAAGGGTGCAGAAATGGCAGCCTTCTTTCCTAGTCTAGGCTCAAAACACATCCCTACTTGCTCTCTTATCCTTTTAATGATGACACCAGCCTGCCAGGAAAAAAAAGACATGTGCCCTGGCCTTGAATGACCCATTGGTTGCCTGCTGACCTTATATTTTCTTTACATACTCCATCACCTTCACAAATGGATGGCTCCAATTCCTTGAAGAGTCCATGACAGGATCATCTGCCATAGTTTATTCTCAACCACTCTTTAGGCTCAAGTTTTATACAGAACATTGTAGACTCTTAGAATTGAAAGAAAACTTAAAGGTCATCCTCCTGTCTAAGCTTTCAGATGCTCCTCTTAATCTAGGGAATTTATCAGTTTGCCTGTGAAAGATCACAATGTTTCCCAGGTCAGATCTTGGTTCCTGTTCAGAACTCTTTTCTTTATTTCCATTCAATCTATTGTTTATTTAGAAACAATAGACAGAGGCTTTTAAAAAAATATATACTTTGGTTTACCTTTTTTCCCCCCAATATGATATATATCAAATTCCTTGAGTACTTTTAAACAATATACCTACAGAAAAGACAAAATTATAGTGTTTCAATGTGCTTTAGGGAAAAACAGGTAATTAACTTGAAAATGTCCATTCTTTTCATAATTTGATGTTAATATGAATGTTTATGCGCAAGAACCGAAAAGTATCAATAGCACAAATTTTCTTAGGCAACAAAAATAAGAGATAGTTGTTGACTTACAAACCCAAACTCCAGGAAGAGTAAAGATAAAACCAGCTGGTTGCCACTTTTTTTTTTTTAACTAATTTTTATTGGAGTATAGTTGTTTTACAGCGTTGTGTTAGCTTCTACTGTATAGCAAAATGAATCAGCTGTACATATACATATATCCCCTTTTTTTGGATTTCCTTCCCATTTAGGTCACCATAGTGCATTAAGTAGAGTTTTGGGGGTTTTCTTTGTTTTTTGTTGGTTATTTTTTTTCAGTTGCCACTTTTTAAATAAAAGACTCACTCTTTCCTTTTAGTCAAAAATTAATTTATTTACTCAGAAACACCAACCTAATAGGACTATGACTGGGCCAAAATTCCCATAAATCAGTCCTGAAGGTAGAATCTTGTAAGGAGTTGGCATGGGTGGAAAACAAGCTCTATGCTTCCCCCAGGGTTCTATTTGTGGGTAACCACAGGGCATCAGGGTGTTGGTATCACTTTGCAGTAAGCTAATAGGGGTCTGTACTTTGGATATCATTTTCCAAAACACATTAAACAACCCTAATGCACTCTAGTGGGGCTTTTATTACCGTCTGTAACTATCTTAAAGCAAACAGAATCAGATCCCTGAAAATCATTGTTATTTATATATTTACCAAAAATCTATGCTGTTATAAGTAGTGGAAGTTACTGGTAAAGCAAATATGACATGTTAAGGTATGACAGCTCTGAGAAATTCCACAGGAAAAGAGTGATTTTAAATTAATAAAGATTGAAAATCTTTATAGTGTTTGCACTTTTTAAAAGCCTGAGCACTTTTAAGTATTTCAATCTAAAATTGATCTGTTAGTCTTGAGTGTTTCTTGCAGAAAATCTGGTGAAAGTTAACTATATTTTAAATATTAAATTTTACAGGAACAAATAGTACATTTGTTAACGTTACCAGCATAAAAAAAAGGAAAAAATATTAGGTAAAATGAAGCTTTTAAATTAGAACATCAGTAATATAAAAGCAGAGTGTTTATTTAACAGCAGGACCATATTTTGATATTAAAAATAAAAATCATATTTCTAGACCATTATGTAAACTCGACATATTAGTGAAGACTTTAATTTGTCTTTGATAATTATATTATCTATCAAATTAATTTATTTGGATATATTTTAAGTAATAAGCAGATAACTAGTATAATAAAAATGTAGGTGTGTGGCTTTAGACATTTCAGTTTTGAACAAAGAGAATAAAAATGTTTAGACTTCTCTTGACACCACAGTAACTGAATTGTACCTTTCATGTGGCCTTCATAGGTATAAAACTCTTAGAAGTAGAATTTTAAAGTTTACCAAAAAAAGTGTACAGTCATGCTTTTAATTACATGACTAACTTTTCAAGGAAAAGTCTGAATTCAATGACTAATTTATTAGGGATAGAAGGGGAAATCGTAGCATGAAAATCTTATCTGATATGATAAAAAAAAGGATGCATGTGTTCATTTTTATATATATATAAATATATATATATTTGAATATATATTATTCTAGGAGAATATCCCTTAAGGAGGGAAGTAGCAAAATATGCATATGATGATGATATTGAAGTAAGCTACTCATCAACTAGCTTATCTTACTTTTTAAACAGATGCATTACACACACACACATACACACACACACACACAGAGTTTTGTTACTTTTCATTTTTCTTCGTTTACTTTGCAGAAGCTAAATATATTTCATTAATACTGTATTAAAAATTATCATATATCCCAAATCTTGGAAGGAATAAAGGTGCTTCGATTTAGGAAAAAATCTTTGCCAATATTGATTCTTGAGAATAGTCAAGACCAAATCAAAAAATCCTAAATCGATGACTGATAATCTCTGACTTTCCTCTTTACTGTATGCATCCGAAGGCGTACAAAATTATACTGGGAATTGTATAGTCACAAACAGCTTGTGTTAGCATTTTTTAAAGATAAACAAAAAAGGAAGCATGTTTTTTCATGAGAGTATTAACTTTGAAAGCTAACCCATCACACTTCTAAACCACTGATACTGAATTTAATTGAGCTCTATTATACCCTAGGAGTGTTTATTTTCAAACATATGTTTATAAATGTTAATAAATAAATATTTATTGTTCAAATGACTCATTACTAGCAGTGAAAATAAGGATGAATTAAAAAATAGCGTTGCATTTTATACCCTTGACAGTAAGATAAGACAATGACTCTTGTCATTAAACAAGCTCTACTAACTAGGGTGAAAGTAGAAGTTGACTTTTTTTTTTTTTTTTTTTTGCCTACTGACCATTGAAACCTGGCTGTTTCACACCTTTAGGGAGAAATAACTAAATTTCAGTTAATTTCCCTAATTTTTTATTATGTTCAGTCCACCACTGATTATAAAACAACCAAATAAATATCTAACTGAAATCAGGATCTCAAAGAAATATCTGTACTCCTATGTTCTTTGGTGCAGCATTTTTCATAATAACTGAGATATGAAAACAACCTAAATGTCCTTTGAGTGTGAATGGATAAAGAAAACGAGGTGGATGTATACCTGTACCCCGGCCAGGATTATATGAGGATTGAGATCTGTGTGACAGGTGGTGTGAGCCAGACGCCTTACGGACTGGCAGCCTCCAACACCCTAGTGTTTCTCATCCCAGGACTCCCTTGCTGGTCCTGTAGATCCCTCGAGATCCTGCGAGATCAGACTTCCTCGGGAGAGTGGTTGCAGCTATAGCTCCTTGGGCCTGATACCGCCATTCTCTGAGCCACCCTGACATTCAGCGCATCCCAGCCCGTCCTCTCCCCATCTCCCTCCAAAAGGACCTGCACTTACTCCCTGCACGCTCCTGAAGCACGCAGCACACACTTCGGTTTCCAGTTGCGCCTTGTTGGCCTTTCCGGGAATCCCCACCCTCCATCCACCCGGAGCAGACCCCTGGCTCTGGCACGCAGGTGTCCCCCTTGGTGTTAAAACAAACAAACAAAAACAATGCGATATTATTTGGTGGGCATCTGAGTTCAAGGGCATTGGGTAAAGGGACATAGCATCTGAACATAACACCAAAACCAAAGATCAGAACAACACAACCCAAGTTAGTAATATAGAAGGGGGCACCAAGGAGACAAGTGAGGAAATGGAGGTGAAGAATTAGTGAGGAAAAGCCTGAAAATTTGTCTGAAGAAATTTTTTTTCCTTGGTCACATTCGTTGTTCCTGTTGCTCCTGCTATATTATGGGGTAATTTGGAGTAGGGTGTTTTACTCGGATGTGATCAGCTAAGGTATTAGCTGTCTAATAAACCCAGTTTTAAAATGTATATTAAAGAAGCCATAATGGGATTTTAAAAAACATTACAAGGTTGGACTGTATGATTTTCTGTGTATTTTTTATAGTGCTAAAGGTTTCCTATGAACTAAATTTAGCATTTATTTTGAGCACTACGGACTGTTTTGATTTTTTTTTTAAAGCAGTTGTTTCAAATTACTACTATCAAACAATCTGGAGTTATAGTACTAAAACAAAAAAGATTATTAAGAGAAGACTTGGTAACTCCTTAACATATTACGGGTAAGCCACTGGCTGGCTTTCCTTCTACAAACCTGTAAAGTGAAGGTCCTTGGTTACTGATATAGATCATTCTTCACTTTACAATTTTGTAAAACATTAAAACTTCTAATGCTAATTATATTTTACCGTTACTTAGATTTCTTACAGAAATCTTCCACATCTTACGTTCAAAACAAAATTTAAATAGGATGTAAATTTTATGATATATCAGTTAAATTAACATTACTTTCAATTGGTTTGCATGGTAGCATTTTTTTTTCTTTTTTTGCGGTACGCGGGCCTCACACCGTTGTGGCCCCTCCCGCTGCAGAGCACAGGCTCCAGACGCGCCGGCCCAGCAGCCACGGCTCACGGGCCCAGCCGCTCCGCGGCATGTGGGATCCTCCCGGACCAGGGCACGAACCCGCGTCCCCTGCACCGGCAGGTGGACTCTCAACCACTGCGCCATCAGGGAAGCCCTGCATGGTCGCATTTTGAAGGAGTGAAACATCATCTCAGTATCAAAAAGCACATGCATTTTACTGTTTTGATTTTCTGTTAGTAATTGTACAATCAGTTAAATTGATCACTCTGGCATTAATTCTGCCAAGGTATCCCAAAGAGTGCTCTGATAATTCTCATTCATGAAATTTTACAATGCTCTGATATAATGATAAAAATTTGTCGTAATTGCATTTTGCTGCTAAAAGACATATGTGAGTTTTGTGAGCTTTTAAAAAGCAATAGTCTGCCTCTTTATTGATACTGTAAATTGATGCATTAATTTTTCTCAGAACATTACAAGTATTTCCCCAAATAATTAGAGGATAGACTAGGTAATTATTGTCTAGCACGTTGAGATATGTATGTGTAGCTGCACCAGCAACGACAGACTTTTTCAGCAACATAGGGCTAAATAAAAATGCCACCTTACTAAGCATCCCTGATTTTATTTAGTTAAATTTCATTTATAGAAACTGAAAGTTACCTCGATTTATGTATAGATTAAATTTGTTGAAGTAAGAAACAAATTCTGTATGTTTGGCAGAAAAGATTTATATTACAACTTCTTTTTACACAAGCTAAAATATTAGCAATGTCTTAAAAAATTTACTTTGTAAAACAGGAATATTTAATTCAACATGTTTTAAACGTTTTCTCTTCCTAATAAATTTGATACGTTTTCTCAAAACACATTTTTGGGTCAGAGGTATCACAGCTCAAGTAAAATAATCAGGTATGCAATTTTTTAGTCAAGGACAATTCTCCCATAAACTCTCTGAATCTTACTTTGATCTTTTGTAGCATATGCACTTGTTCTTAAACACACCCATAAATTATTGTTGTCACTATAATTTTTTAAATATTCCTGGATTTTTATTAAAATAGTGATAAAATGCCTACCTAAATATTTCTAGGACAACAAACATAGAAACATTGATTTCTTACAGAAACATTTAATCCTCACATATTTCATAAAGCTATTTTGAAACTAGAAAATAGAACAATGGATTTATCAGCTCAGGCTTAATTGGTGCTTCATTCAACATAGAGAAATTTGGGGGGGCCAAAGGGTACCTGTGAAGCTTTAGCATATCACTAGGAAAATAAATAAAATGCACCTCTTTTTAATTTGGTTCCATCTTATAGCAAAATTGCAAGCTTTTCTGAATTTTGTTTATTCCACTTTCATATCACTCATGGTAACCTTGATAAGAAAAGGCACACACACACACACACACACACACACACACACACACACACATGAGCTGGAAGAGTCTGAATGTCTGATTAAATGGAAGCATTTATTGATGTTTAGGTAATATTTCCAGAGATTCTCTTTTACTAGGCTCACCAATGTTTATGTTGCCTAATGAATAAACTTGTCCAGAAGCGGCCCCATTTGCTCAGTCTGAATTCCCTGTGCTAAATGGGAACAGTGTCCTCTCTCCCAGCTGAAGGGGGCTGTGAGTGAACTCAGCCTCCCTTGGGTCAGGGTGGCTTCCTCACCCCTATAGGAGGGCACAGCAATTTACCAAAGACCCCAATTTCTTCAGGTACTTTAAGCACTAGGTCATTCAAATAGCATATATCTAAACTAAATGGCATGGTTCTCAAATAGTTCTTCAAGTAAAAAAGTATTTTCACACTTTAATGTAAAATGAAAGAAACAGCATGGTGCTCTCTTGTGTGGTGCACAGGCCCCCTGAATGTTTGATAGGGCCTGGTCACAGCAGGTACCTTGCAAGCTGATGGAAGGATTGCAGGATCTGGTCCTTTCTTTCTTACCTGTGCCTTGTAAGTGCTCTCAATAAATACTATTTCTTAAACCATACCATTAACACTGTGGATTTTGCACCAAGTTCTATGTTATTTTATTGGATGCATGATTGTTTTTTAAAAATACAAAAAAGTTATTTTCAAAAACCTATAAATCTTTACAAAGATCAATAGTACATGATTTTAAAACAAAGATATTTTTATCTGAGTCTTAGATACTCTTTGAATAGATCAGAATAATTCATAAAAATAAAAATAATTCTAAATATGTTTGACCTTTTATCACTGTATAGGAAATAAAATATCTATCAAATTTTCTTTGGTATAAAATTAATTAATCTTCAGAATTATGCCATCTATAAACCAAATTAACTATTTATTAGAGGTAAACTCTTCATTATTTTTCTATTTGTATGTGTGTGACATTCCAATTTATATATTATAGCCCTCTTTTGTACATGGAATTTTAAATAGTACATTAGTAGTTTTAACCTTTCCTTTTTTGTATCAAAACTTTCTTCCAAATAAAGTCTTAACACACCATCACAACACATTAAGCATTAATCCAGTTTGAAATTTATTTTATAGAAATCATTTCCAATTTATGACCATATATTTATTTTGTACTCAAGTTTCTAGCTATAGTTTCTATAATATTTTTGGAGATAAATTATAAAACTTTCCTAAATGTATTGAATACTTATTTATTCATTGTTGCAAAAAACATTTGAAGACTTCTCTTGTCAATATTGGGGCACTAAGGCAGAGCCAGTGTAAAAGGGAGTCAGCTCTAAAGCCATGTGTCCTGGGCTCCTATTTCAGCTCATTTACATGCTCACCTGCTGAATGAGGCAAGAGATTTAGTTTCTCCGAGCCTCTGATTTATAATCTGTAGTAATAATGTAATAATATAGGTTTCTTTATAAATTATACTTTTTATAGAAAAGCAATGTTACCAGTTTGAAAATAAACCACAAATATTTTTGAACTGTGATCATCTTTTTTTGTTGCTGTTTATATTAGCATTTAGACATGCTCATCAATAAAATGTCGTTTGGGGCAAAGAGAACAGTAAATTGTGAATTTGGCTAAGAGCATTAGCCCTGGAGCTGTACCACCTGGGTTTAGATAAGAGGTGAAATGTGTATTAACTGTATCATCTAGGCAGGATACTTAAGCTAACTCTGTCTCAGTATCCTTACTTGTAGAATGAAAATACCAATAGTACTTACCTTGCAGAGTTGCTGTGAGTGTAATACAGGTCTACTTATGTGACCATTAGAAGCATGCTTGTGCTTAATAAGTGTTCTCTGAGGGTGGCTATTATTAATGTAAGTATGCAATCAATGATCCAAGTCATGACACTTTTGAGATGAAAGTGTGCTCCATTAAAATTATCCCTGAACATTAAGCAAGACTCTCCCAGGCAAACCAGGATATATGATCAACTTAGCTAGCAGACCCTTGCTGATCTGAAGATGTCTAAAATATCTAATAAAACAGAAATATAACATTAATCAATTATAGAGTTATTAGGAAAAATAGTTAAAATATAGGAATTTGTGATGAATTCTGATGAAATTTTTGTTACAGAAACGTTAGGATTAAAAGTAAAGTAATTGAAAATAAAGGTCTGACAGAGTTGGAGAAATAGCAATGAAGAATAGAAAATCTACAAAGAAAGTTATAAAATATACAAGCATGTATGTTTCAAGAAAACATACATTCTTGTTTGTCAAAATTGATAAAGCCCTTAAACATTTCTTACAGGAATTTTTTTTGTAATTATACTGTGAAAGTAAAATGAGGTAATGAATGTCATGTTTTGTTGTATACTACTCTAAAGATTGTGCCAAATATTATTCAGTCTGGGAATTAGCATAGTGGCAATTACAACCAACCTTTCATTAAATGAAAGGCAAAATAAACATTTTCATTGGCAATTATTTTTATTTTCAAGATAAATTCCCAATAGATTTTTGACATTAAATATGAAATGTTGCTTTCAATTTAAGTGGATTTTCTTTAACTTTCCATTTTCCATTTTCCAATGCCAACTATCCTTGAAAAACCCTGGCCCTTCCTGAATAAGACCACTGGGAAGATTAAGTAATATGAGACAACAGCCACATTTATCAGAGTGCTTGGTGCAGGCAATAAGTCTTAATACAGTTTAAAATTTATTATTTATACTTGCTCCCATGCTAAACAGTGAGATTAGAAAAGTGAATGAAATACAGATGCTACTCTCTGAATGTCTACTTTGTATAGGTGGAAATTTTGATATCCCAAATACATATTACTAAACCATCTAATAAGTACTATGATGGAGATTAGCTCAAAATTCTAGGGGTGTGAGGGCAGAGAACTTACAGAGCAATTTAAAACCACTGAAAACCATCCAAGTGTGATTACCGAAGAGCTGGTGAGAACTGCAAATCTCTCAACTTCGTCCAGACCACTGCACTAAAGACGTGACCAAACTCTAGCAAGATTTCTTTCATATCCTTAGAATGACCCCAGGTCTCCTTAAAGTACCTGTCAGGAGGATTTACCATTCGTTCCAGCCAAAATCTGGTGATAGGCAGATAGCCTCTGAACCCCTTCTTAGAGCAGTTACTTTAGAAAGCTAGTAATTATAAATCCTTTCTCTGCCCTTTGAGATGTAAATCTACCACCACTAACTGTTTCCCCAAGGACTTGAGAATAGTTTTTTGAAATGTGAACATTCAGAGAGATAGCTCTCCCTCTCTCTCCCAGTCCCTGTGGAGGATAAAAGCCTGAATTAATGGGAGCCTTGCTCTAACTTAACAGGACTGCCTCCTGTCCTAAAGATGGGAAGTTTGTTCTCTTCTTTGGATGAGTGCCAATTAACAAACCCAGATGGTTTAGTCTATTACGTGAACCAATCCCCTTAATACACCTCGGTGCCTTTCCCTTCACACATTTCAGCCTTTAAAAAGTCTCTAGCCTTTTGTTTCAGCAAAATTGATTTTTGTACATGCTGGACCCTGTTCCCTGTTGTAAATTTATTGAATAAAATCTATCCTCACTACTTTTTTTTATTGTAGTTGATTTACAGTGTTATGTTAGTTTCTGGTGTATAGCAAAGCGATTCAGTTATACATATATATACACATATTCTTTTTCATATTCTTTTCCATTATGGTTTATTACAGGGTACTAAATATACTTCCCTGTGCTATACCTAGTTTTTTTATCTATTTTATATATAGTAGTTTGTATCTGCTAATCCCAAACTCCTAATTTATCCCTCCCCTTGCCCTTTTGGTAACCATAGATTTATTTTCTATGTATGTGAGTCTGTTTCTGTTTCATAAATAAGTTCATTTGTGTCATATCTTAGATTCCACATATAAGTGATATCATATGGTATTTATCTTTCTCTGTCTGACTTACTTCATTTAGTATGATAATCTCTACGTCCATCCATGTTGCTGCAAATGGCATTATTTCATTCTTTATGGCTTAGTAATATATCATTGTATATATATACCACATCTTCTTTACCCATTCATCTGTCAATGGACATTTAAGTTGCTTCCATGTCTTGGCTATTGTAAATAGCACTGCAATGAATATTGGGGTGCATGTATCTTTTTGACTTATAGTTTTCTCTGGATATGTGCCCAGGAGTGGAATTCCTGGATCATATGGTAACTCTATTTTGAGTTTTTTGAGGAACCTCCATACTGTTTTCCATAGTGGCTGCACCAATTTACGTTCCCACCATCAGTGTAGGATATCCTTGCTACTTTAACTAGTGCCCAGCTTTGTTTATCCTTTACACTGAGTTCCAAAGAGAATTTAAGAAAACTTCATATTCCTTAACTTCTCTGAATGGCTTTAAGAAAACCTATCATTTTATCTACTTATTATCTGTAGGCAACAGAACAGAAATATCTTGTGAGTATAACTAGGTCACCTGGACTTTCTTGTTGAAGTGATCTAATGATTCTGCTTAACGTTGTGTCATTAAGGAGAAAGAACATTAAGTACTCAGCTCATATACTATTATTTTTTAATTTCTTAGAAAAATTTTGTCTTCAAGGTGGAAAGAACTGTACCTCTATGTCATTCTAAACATGAGCCTTTCTTTACAGAAGAGTTAGAGCAGAATTAGAGGCGTCTGCACAGAGGGAAAGTGTAAGTGCACTGGGACATTGTGCACATCCCGGACCTTCTTGTCCTCCTTCGTCTGCTCTATCTCTCAGGGTAGCTGGTCCCTTTCTCATACACTGTCTGTTTACTTTCAACAAAGGCATTTAGCAAGATGAGAGGGTGGAACCTAGGCACAGCCAGGGTTTTTCTCCCCACTCCTCTCTTGCCCAGGCAGTGTCTCTCCAGGGTCTGGCTGTGGAGAGGAGTGCACCCTGGTTCCTTCCTCCCCACAAGACCCAGGCCCTGGCCTCCAGGAGCACTGTGTCCTCCTTGCTCTTCATCTAGGGAGAGGGCTGGCTTAATGGCTTCCTGCTCTTGCTAATGTCAAGTGTGTGCTCAGCTTTTCCAAGACTGTGTAATCAATTGCCTGTATTACATTTTCATTCTTTTAAAAATGTAAAATTGTGTCTGTTTTTCTGCCTAAACCCTGATGGATACAAAACCTGCCACAGGAAAAATGCAGTTAATAATGTGAGCAATCAGCAGGAGATAGTCAGAGGTATCTTAAACTGTAAAACAAGTCAATTCTTGTTCTAAAACAGCGATTTGTGTCTTACAGTTTCCTTATAATTATATGATAAATCTCCATTTCTGTGCCATTTTAATAAAATGAACACAGTTAATTTTAGAAGAGAAAAATAGAGAGTGAATCCATGTTTCTAGGATCACAGTTCAGCTTATCATACATGTCATGTCATCTAAAATAGCAATGCTAATAATAACCATGATAAGATGCATTTAGTAGTTCTCCATCTGGGAGTTTCAGGAGTTCAAAAACAGCAACGACAACAACAACAACAATAAAACTACACATAGCTTAAACTTTCATTCCCCTACCCAGATCAGTTTCTAATTCAGCTTCTAATTAAAGCTAATTATTTTCAATTTTCCCCTCAGTACAAACACATTTATATAACCATTATTCATTCATAAATATGTATTGTCACCCAGAGCACTGTGGAAGAGCTACTTATCACTTAAAAAAACATTATAATTTGTATCTTATAAACTACCAAATATAAAATCTATTGTCTTATAGAGAATTATTTTATTTATCTGTATTATTTAACAATTAGCCAACCTTATATAATGATTTCTAAAAACAAACCAAATAAACCTATGTCTTTTTTCTTTCTGAAGCATCATTACCTAAAATCTATAGATTTCTTAAAGTATAGCCTGCTATTGACCTCATGTAACAGAATCACTTGAAGTGCTTGATAAAGTTACAGATTCCTAGGCCTGATCCTACAACTAATAAAACAGGGTATCTGGAAGTGGGCCTAAACAGATGCATGTTTAATAGGTTCCTCCAGACATTCTGATACACATTCAAGTTTGAGAACACCGATATAGAGAAATGAAATAAATGGTTTCAGTTGTAGCTCATTTCACAAAATAGGCTATAAAATATTTGGAAAAAGCCAATATGCATATATCAATGTAGAAATTTAACTTAATAATAGTGAATAGTGAAGGACTTGTGGATGTAACAAATGCTTTGCATAGAAATATAAAAACCTTTGATATGCCTGTTTGTGAAATCAGATCAGAAATTTAAAAGATGGAAAATAAATAGCAAATGCAGGACACAAGACTGACACAGAAACTTCTATTCTCAAAAGGAAGCACAGTGTGTGAATGGACATATAATAAGCTAAACTGGGCAATAATCAGAGAGAATATTCTAACATAAGTGATTATATTAGAGAGGAAGTTGGAATATTTAGTGCTGATATTATGTAGTGCCACATAAGGACTACACAAAACAAGTTTCAACAGAAATAGCTTCTGCTTTATGTCAGCTTTCAGTTTTAGACTGTTCCTGGCAATTCACCTATCCAAATGGTGCTGAAAGTTTTAGTTTGGTCATTTGGCCATGGAGCCTCCCTAAGGGATCAATATAAGGCAAAGCAAGACTTTAAAAATTGTAAATTAGATACACCACAGTTTGCAACTCAAACAAAGGTTTAGTCTATTTGTTAATGGTTTTAAAAATGAAGGTTTACTTCATAACCCTCTGTGCATGCCTCATCTTTGTCTGTCACACTCACCATTCTGTTTCCATACTAAACTCCAGTAACATGGTAGTAATTGCAATTCCTGAAAAAAGTACAATTCTTTCAAGTAACCATTCATTTCCACAGGCACTGTTCTAAGTGAAGTTCATTTCTCCCTTCCAGTTGGATTCCTCATGAATGCCACCTCTTCTATGATCACTTTACTAAGACACAAGACCACAACTAGCATTATTATATTTTATCATTTTTCTTGGGGTACTCAAAGTATCTTCCAAAAAAAAGAAGATATCCACAATACTGTGTTGTCTAATTTACATATGATGTTAAGTTAAAATCAAAAATTTTAGAACCACAGTTTGGGATTTAAACAAATGATATTTTGAGCAGACCAACTATTTTCAGATAGTGGTATATTAATGTTGCATACGTATTTTGTTCTTTTCAACCCAAACTACACAATAAATGCCTGAGATCAAAGTAAGATACCACAAAGGACAGAGAAATCCTGATGACAATCAGAGCTCTTACCAAGACCGCTAATAAAATCAAGAGGCAAGGAGAAGTCCAGATCCTCAGATGGGTTTCCAGGTTCTATTCTTTCACATCAGATGCATTAGGACTAGGCTCATGTTTTTTTTTTTTTTTTTTTTTTAACATCTTTATTGGAGTATAATTGCTTTACAATGGTATGTTAGTTTCAGCTTCACAACAAAATGAATCAGTTATATATATACATATATTCCCATATCTCTTCCCGCTTGCGTCTCCCTCCCTCCCACCCTCCCTATCCCACCCCTCCAGGCGGTCACAAAGCACCGAGCTGATCTCCCTGTGCTATGCGGCTGCTTCCCACTAGCTATCTACCTTACGTTTGGTAGTGTATATATGTCCATGCCTCTTTATCGCTTTGTCACCGTTTACCCTTCCCCCTCCCCATAGCCTCAAGTCCATTCTCTAGTAAGTCTGTGTCTTTATTCCTGTTTCACCCCTAGGTTTTTCATGACATTTTGTTTTTAAATTCCATATATATGTGTTAGCATACGGTATTTGTCTCTCTCTTTCTGACTTACTTCACTCTGTATGACAGACTCTAGGTCTATCCACCTCATTACAAATAGCTCAATTTCGTCTCTTTTTATGGCTGAGTAATATTCCATTGTATATATGTGCCACATCTTCTTTATCCATTCATCCGATGATGGACACTTAGGTTGTTTCCATCTCTGGGCTACTGTAAATAGAGCTGCAATGAACATTTTGGTACATGACTCTTTTTGAATTATGGTTTTCTCAGGGTATATGCCCAGTAGTGGGATTGCTGGGTCATATGGTAGTTCTATTTGTAGCTTTTTAAGGAACCTCCATACTGTTCTCCACAGTGGCTGTATCAATTTACATTCCCACCATGTTTTTAAGAGAGATGTGTAGTCACCTCATTCACATGAATGAATCTAAATATAAATGTCATTTTATACTTAGACTTTTCCATAATTTGTGTGACATTTTCCAGGGAGCCATTCATCATAAACCATAGATTCCGAATATTTTTACCATAAGTAATCCTATATGCTGTAAGTAGTCCATTGATGAGCATTTTTCTGCCAGATTTTTTTTTTTTTCTAGATGGTCAGCCATTAGCATGTCTTTAAGAAGACAAGACTGGTCTCCAGAATTCTTTCTTTCCCTGGAGCACTATTCTCACTCTTCCAGATAAAAAGAGTGAATGAATTGTATAGCTGCACTTTTAACATTTTGTCCCACAAATTATACTGCTTACACATTCAAATTTTAGTTTTGAATACACAGTTAATTAACAAATATGTGTTGACTTATCATTAAAGTTAAAACTGTTGAGATGGCATGAAAATCATTCTAATAACATTTTGCTAATTTGGAAACACAGTTAAAAATTGTTACATTAAGCACATTTTTAGAAACCTACATTAATAACAAGACTTTTTCCCCATTATTCTGGCTTATTATATATCATAACCCAGTGTCATTACATCTGTACACTCTTCTGCAGTTGAAAAGTTCAGTATAATCAGTATGTGATTTTTAAAAAAAATTTATAGAGCATAATAAAAATATAGAGCATATCACTATTTCAACACAGAATACCTAGCAATACTGATATTTAGTATTTAGTAGTTCTTATAAAATATAGTTTGTGTAAACTAAAATGATAAATGGGCCAAACAAATAATCATATTTGTTCAATTTATTTTATACAATATTCTTAGTTGTTTTATTCCTTAGAGATTGTAATTCAAATTGTGTTTGCTATACAAGACACCCAAATTATTGTAATTGTAAATATAACACAATATACATAATATGTTAAGTATGTATTATATTAAAGTTATTTGTATAATTTCAGATGAATTTCTCTTTTTATTTCTCTTAAATGTTCTGTTTGATGCATTTTTAATATTTTTTCATTTACGAGAAACTAATAGTGATTAAAGCCTCAGTTAATTCAATGATACTTTTGCCAAATGACTTCTTTTTATTTAGTGTGTATATACTACACAGTGTACCATTTTTTTTGTATATTGCCATCTTTTCTACTGTTTTCAGTGTCTGTTACTGGAATATAAATAAATGATTCAGAATAATCATTTTATATTTTCTTCTCATGATAATAATTAAAGGTCCCAAGTCATTCCCAAACAACTTCTTGTTTTCACAATACCTTTGCAAAGTGTATAAAGGATCTAAGGGTAAAGGATCAAACACAGCATCTAGCTATTTTACTTTTTTTGCATACAAAACAGAAAAAAGATACAGTGGATAGAAATCAAAAGCACATTTTCTGACCCTCATAATTACTCTTTTATTATTGTTGGTTATGTAGGGGAGTAAAACTTGCCACCCCAAAGTATTTCTTTGGCATGAGGATTATTTTAAGCTGAAAACAATCACGACCCAAAAGACTGAGGAAGAAACTTTGACCTGACCCCAAACTGCTAAAAGAATTTAGATAGAGGCCCTGTTCCCAGAATAAAGCTATCACCAGGGATATCAGCAAAGAATAAGGGGTAGGTGTGCTGGGGGAAACTCTAGGCATGGCCTAGGGATCAGAGTCCACTCTGTGTCCCAATGTCTCTGTAGACCCAGCAAGCCTTTATTTACCAAGATTTGCTCTTCCATCTCCATGGGAATTGCCTTTTTCCCTTTGAAGTCCCAAACCACTACCCACAACACCCCTGCCCAACATCCTCTTTTGTTTTTAGCTGAAGATGGTATTTAAGGTGAGGGTTTCAGCCCTTTCGGCAAGTTACTTAGTTTTGCTGGGTCTTCCCCATGTATACATGTTATTAAATTTTAGTTTGATTTTCTACTGTTAATCTGTCTCATATAATTTAAGTTTTAGTCCAGCCAGAAAAACCTAGAAGGGTAAAGAAAAATTTCTTTCTCCCTAACAGACATTAGGGAACATAATACAGTTAAATTTTGAAAAATTAAACTTTCATTTTATTTCATTTTATAGGTACAACATTACTTGAATTGTTTTTGAAGGCAAGCAGAACTTCCCAACAATTTAGACTTTTGTCTTTTAAATTGATAAGACCTGTTATTTCATATTATACTGCAAAATTCAACTAAATTTTTTAAAAAGTGTTTTGGCATAACTTAAAAAAATTCTAACTAAAATGCAGAATCTTACGGCTTACAATGTCTTCAAATAAATTGTATATTTTTTCTTTGTACTGTGTGTATAAAATGATGCATGTGATGACTCCAGGCGAATGCTCTCACAAAAGGAAGACATGTGCTGGCTTTTTATACACTGGAGCGTATTATTAACCAGGCCTGCAGCTACAGAACTGTGCTGGGGTTTAGAGATACCAAACTGAAGGACAACATGACCTTGAACTGCTCTTTGACCCATATAAAAGATATATGAATAAGTATACATGCACATATACATACAAACATAGATGCATACACACAAACTCACAGATATATACATAAACACATGTACATACATAATATTTTAGTCAATAATTTTATTGACTTGTTCTTGTAACAAGAAACATCTTCACTCCAATTCTCTCCTATACAATTCAACCATTGTTTTGCTAGGTGTACAATCCTCTTTGAACAGAAATTAACTTCTGCTCTCCAACCATCTATCTGTTTCAATTTCAAATTTTACTACTGCGTCTAGTGAGCATAACTAGATCTAAGTCTCATGGAAACTTTGGGTTGGTTCTGCACCTGTGGGTTCATCTGTCAGAAAAGCAGAAGCTACCTCAACTCCAGAGACCTACCAGTTGCAGGCAATACTATCTGTTTCTGTACTAGAGGCTATAAATAGCAATTTCCTGTCCTCCATGCCCTGTGGTGCTGCCATATGTTGTTATACTCAGAGAAGGCCAAAACAACTATGACCCCTCTATTGTTTATCAACACCCAACTGGCAGAGATGAGACCATACCAGCAGTTACTGTGCAAAAATCCAATAGATTTGCAAGACACTAAACTGACCTAGGCAGCTTTTGCTACAGATGCCATTTATTGTTGTAAACTAGTTTCAGGGTTTGGATAGTATAGCAGCACTGTTAGTCGCCTATTCAACACTGACTTTCCTCTTCTTTCTTTTTAACTAAAGCACAGACTTTTACAGACTTTGAGTAACTCTATTTCCAGCTCAGAGGTTAAAGTCAATCCTGGCCATCGCATTCTCCTTGCTAATGACAGCTTTAGCAATTAGAAAGTGAAGCAATTGCAATCAATTAGATAAAAGAGGACACTTGCTGGGTGCTTTTGGAGAAGGTCCCTCATAAAAAGGGACACACACAGGAAAATAGCCTCATTTTTCTCAATGAATGCTATTGTGTCCGCAAATGATGCCTGAAGCTGCAGCAGGAATTTTAGTACTTTAAGAGGGGGTAGCCTGGGGTCAAAGCTGATAGAGGCAGGACAGAAAGATCCTCGATCCATGATAAAAGAGTTCAGTCATCAAGTTAATCACCCTGCCTCTGGACTCCTTCTTAAAGAAGATTAATAATACGTTTTTTAAAAATGATAAAAGAGGTGGTAGGAAAATTTCTGTTGTTGTTTTTTGTTGTTGTTGTTTGATTTATTTATCTCCTTATCTCTTTCTTGTCTACTGTCTAATTGGGACATAAAACAATTGATCTTGCTACCCAGATGCCCTGAAGGTTCATGAATGTTATAAGATAATACAAATTCATAAATTAAATATTTGATACTCTACCTATCGGGTCTAATACCACAATCCATTGACTATGGCAGCTATCAGTCTTATTATATATGCCCAATATTTGTATGCAAAAGTTGAGTGGAAAGAAACATTAAAACCAGTTCTGAAAAAAATTCAGGAGGCTGCTTTTTGATAAAATGATCAAGGAACTTAATTTCCTTACACTTCTTGAACAATTAGAAATTAGACAGAAACCAGAGACACGGCTCCATAAATATCTACCCATTCCCTAATGCTCTAGTAAGACTGGAATCTGTGCTACTGCCATTGATTGATGATCCCACTTTATTTAGAAACCTCAGATTGGGTGGAGGCCAAAACTCACTTTATATTGTTCTTGTAAATTAAATGTAATAGGGTGCATATAGAATCTCTTTCCATAATTCTCACCTCTCTATTTGCTCATTTACTGTGGCAAAAAGTCTCAAATTTCTTTGTATAAAAAGTCTTTTTTTGGGTGGGTTGGGTTAGAGTACTCGGGGTGTAAGCTGATGGAGTTCAGGTCAGGCCTCCACAGTATATGCCACTTTAGCTTATGGATTATTTTGAGCAGAAGACAATCAAGGCCCAATAGACCCAGGAAGAGCTTATTATTTCCCCCCTAAACTGGCTAGAAGAAATATAGATAGGGAGCCTGTGCCAGGAAAAGAGCTATTACCAAAGATAACATTTTTTACATCAGAAAGACTTCTCCTCATGTCATGATAAACATCTGTTTACGAAATATTTGCTCGTCACCTCTTCCTGTGAAATGTCTTCCTCTCCTTTAAAGTCCCAGATCCCTACACCATTCTCCGTAACAGGATGGCATATAAACCTCAATTGCCTGACTGTCCAAAAGCCTCATATCTTTGGGCTTCCTGTATGTACAAAATTAAATATGTTTTTTTTCCTCCTTTTAATCTGTCTATGTCAATTTAATTATTAGGCTAGCCAAAGAACCTAGAAGGGAAGAAGAGAATAGTCTTCCCTCTTCACAAAGCTTTAGAATTTTTTTACATCTTTCTTTGAAACTTAGTTTTTTAAAAAATAACTTATCTCCTTTAATTAATTTCTATCTAGGACTCTATCTGAAGACTCATATATTCCTTCAAGATAGTTTCTTTCTATTGGTATTTAACATTTTAAATTATCACCTCTGTTCCATTCTATCATTTGTCTGCTTCTTATATATAGATAGAAACTCCTAGAAATGTTCTTCACTTATTCAAGTTTAACTTCCTGTGTTATTTTTTTTTGAGTCCTAGCTAACATGTTCTACTTTTGTTCCTCAGTTTTCTGTACTAATCAGCCTACTGTTTACTGCTTCAATCAAGGACTGCATTTACCAATCAAGTTTTCCATTTACATATAATTACTCTTTATTTTAAATCGATTTTTCTCCATAACTGCTTTCTCTATTTTTATGGATAAAGCATCTTCTTATATCTTTTAGGGAATATAAAACTGAAATTTTCTATAACTGCCTCCTGTTTTCTTACATATGTTTGTTTGAGGGGAAAAAAGAGAGTGAAGGAGAGTAAAAGAATGAGAGATTAATTCTCTGAAATTTAAATGTTTACCTACGACCTGCAATATTATTAATATCTTTAACTGTTCTTGTGCTCTTTTGCTATTTGCTCATTTGCAAAATAGTTCAGTTTCTTGTTCTTGGAGGAAGCTAAAATGTGCTGGATTTACTTAACAATCTATTCAACAAATACTAATGGAATACTTCCTGTGTGCCTGGAACTCTTTTAGACTCTACATATGACAGTGAAATAATTGGAAATATTTCATCTCTTCAAGCTAACATGAGATAGAGCAGCACTCTCCAATAGAACTTTCTGCAGTGGTAGAAATAGTCTGTTCAATATGGTACCCACTACCCACATTTAGATATTGAGGTAGAAAAGTCTTAAATTTCTTCTTTTCTTTTATTTTTTTATTAGTTTTTATTGGAGTATAGTTGCTTTACAATGTTGTGTTAGTTTCTGCTGTACAGTAAAGTGGATCAGCTATATGTATACATATATCTCCTCTTTTTTGGATTTCCTTCCCATTTGGGTCACCACAGAGCAATGAGTAGAGTTCCCTGTGCTGTACAGTAAGTTCTCATTAGTTATCTGTTTTATACATAGTAGTGTATATATGTCAGTCCTAATCTGCCAATTAATCCCACCCCCCTTTCCTCCTCCTGGTATCCATATGTCTGTTCTCTATGTCTGTGTCTTTATTTCTGCTTTGCAAATAAGTTCATCTGTATCATTTTTCTTTAAATTTCTTCTTAATGTGGGTAATATGACAAGGAAATACACTTTAAATTTTATTTAATTTATATTTAAATTGAATAATCACAAGTAGCTACTGTCTATGTGTAGACCATCCATATATAGAGAATGAGAGATAGATAATAAATAAGAAAAAAGAAAAAAAAGGTATTTTTAGATAAGGAGGAATTTTGAGAGCAAGATTAAGCAGTGAAAGAAGGACAAGAATGACTTGGGTGAAACACACTGTCTTTAGATTGTGTAATAAGAAAAGTTAAGAAGTGAATTGACACCTGAATAATATGAAGGGGCCATCTATGCAAAGATTTACTGTAAAGATTTTAAAGCAGAGCAAAGAGGAAGAGCAAGAGCAGAGATCCTGAGGTAAAAGCAAACAGATATGCATATATACATGTATACATGTATGCATAAGGGTGTGTGTATATATATATACCCTTCTTACACATATATTCTTACACACACACACACGCACACACGCACACACACACACACACACACACACATATATATATATAAACTTTTTTCAAATTTTCTAATGCATGGTTGTGGAAAAACTATTCTAACAGCTAGCTTTCATTATAATCAGGTCCAAGTGTGTTTATTGTAAATATACTCTGTTCCTCAACTATGGAGCCACATCTTAAACAAGTCTGCTACCTAATTATACAAGTATTTTATGAATTTCACCTCTTCATATAGGTGATCTTTCATAAGGGCAATACCCAAATAAACATTGTTAGGTACTAATGTTTATAGTTCTAGTAATAAATGACTCTTATTTTTTCCTACATGTATTATCATATTCATCCTTCTTCTCCTACATGTATTATCAATTCATCCTTCTTTCCATTAAAATCTAGATACATGGGACCATAAGATTATATAATTTGGGGAACTTTTTTAAGAGAAATAATAAGAAATTATGGACAAATTTAACTGCATGAGTGAATATTTAAAATAAAAAATAAATTAAAACCAAATTACACACTTTTTAAAAGCTGGAAAAACACCTTAAACATCAACAAAACACAAAATATATTAAACATTATTATAATTTATTACACTTGATATAACCTTAGAATATTTTTATCCTAAAATTGTTGGTTGTATGTATATTGTTTGCTTCTTCCTATGTTAACTATTTTGTAATTTCATATTCTGTTGAATAAATAGAAAATAATTCAAATGTTCTCCTCTAGCTTCGTTTATTTTTTTAGTTTTATTTATTTATTTACATTAAAGGCAGTATAGGAAAAACCAAGAGCATCATGATTTGTTTTTGGCAAAGCTACATTCTTAACTTACTCTTTCAGTTTTTACTCAGAATGTACTTCTTTTGGCCTGGCCCACAAATCTCCTTTTGAAGAAACTCTACCAGCTGGGCTAGGTCCTCACCACTCACACTACCCTTGCTACTTTTTCTCTGCCATGAGCTGGGTGTGGAAGTGAGGGTGACAGGTTAACAGGAAGCAGAGAGGTGGCTGTTGAGAGCCAGGCAAGTATGAAAGTAATTTGAACAACCTACCAGCCTCTTTCTTTGTCCAAGGCAACCACAAACCTCTGACACTTGCGTGGAGCTTCTGCCCTCTCCTGGAATCTGATGGAAGAGAACAGAACTATCCTTGCGAGTAATGTATGTCAAGTGAAGTTCCTCACAGCTAAAGTTTCATCAATTTCATGGTTTACTTTTTTCTAGTCATCAAAATCTGTTCCTTCTTGTCCTGAAAGATGATTTGGATACTTCCTTGATTTTGCATTTTCATCATTTTTTCACCATATTTTTTATTTCTCAAGAGATTAAAGGCAGGACTTCCCTGGTGACACAGTGGTTAAGAATCTGCCTGCCAATGCAGGGGACACAGGTTTGATCCCTGGTCTGGGAAGATCTCACATGCTGCGGAGCAGCTAAGCCCGTGCTCCACAACTACTGAGACTGTGTTCTAGAGCCCTCGAGCCACAACTACTGAAGCCCACGTGCCACAACTACTGAAGCCTAGAGCCCGTGCTCCACAAGAGAAGCCCGCACACCGCAACAAAGACCCAATGCAGCCAAAACTAAATAAATAATTTTAAAAAGAAGAGAGATTAAAGGTAATATTTTTCAAAGCTGATCAAAGCTATTTTATTCTTTTAAACATAAGAAGCATGGAGTTCAATGCTGAATTTGTGGGCAGTGGTGGCATTTGCGTTTTGTTCAAAGTTTGTATAATTTTTCTTGATTTCTGGCATCAAGAGGGGTAAAATGAATGACCAAAGTAATAATTTTGTGATCAGAGGAAAGATGGGTGGATCAGTGAAGAACTAAGAAGCAAGAACAATTTCCTTGATTGATTCTATTATGGTCTGGTGTTGACTCCCTCTGAGCATAGATGGTATCTAAAGCTAATGCTTTCTCCTGTGGGGCTGCAAGAGGAGGTTATCAAGAGGACATGGCCACCACTTGACCTGCTAGGTGGACCCAGGCAATCAGAGACTCCTTACCTTCTACACTGTCCTTGGAATGTACATTCTGCCCACTGTTACCATAGCTGGAGCTGTTTCAAGGACAAAGCCTTGAAGAAAGTAAAGTTTTGTTGAGACCATCTGGACTAAATACGTGACTGAACCATTTTAAGGCCTCTATATTAACTCAGGATTCCAGCAGGTGGGTACAGAGATCTATTCATCTTGTGGCCACCCAAGACAAGCCTAGTATATAAGTTACCTTGCTTATTACACCAGCCATCTGACAATATGGAGGGATTTGCCTTTTTTCTTTGGTCTCTCCTTGCCCTTTGTTTACTCAAGCTGGTTTTATATTTCACCTGGGAATTCTCGAGGTTGGAAACCAACAAGGGTGAGCTCACAATTTTCCTAAACATTTCCCCACTGGAAAGTCCCCAAGTACAGTGTACCTTGGGCTTTGTTTTTCATCTGGTTGTTTAATTCAGACCATTTCCACCTCTGATTCTATACACAGTAGTAACTTTCAGCTTCTTTCTGCTGATGTCACCTCTCACCCTTGGATGGGATTCTTTTAAAAAAAATTCAGTCTGATCCCTATTTGCAGGGTCCACTTCTAGTCCTCAGAAATGAAGCCACACACTCTTGTTCCAGGACTTTACCTCACTAATAAGGCCACTTCAGCCATGCTCTTTCCTGAATACTTTCTAGATATAAATTGGGTATATTAGGCTCCTTTGTAACCTAAATTACATGGGAACTATATCAAATTCTCTCTGGTGTTATTGTAAAGTCAAATGCCATAACATTCTCATAACTCTCATAACAGCACTCTCCCAACTTATCTAAGAAGTTAGCTGTCTGCATCTTCAGCCTTTTCTTTTTTCCTATCAAGGTGCAAGGTGTTGGTCTAAGAATCTCAAAAGTGATTTATTCATTAGTAAATTTGTTTGATAGTTATTCAGGTCTTCTATATCCTGATCGATTTTTAAATCTACTTGTTCTATCAATTATTAAGCTAGAATTGTTCAATATTTGAATAAAATTATGAATTTTTTCTGTTTCTTTTTGCAGTTTTAACAAGTTTTGCTCCAGGTATTTTAAACTCTATTATTAAGTGCAAGAACAATTAGGATTGTTATCAAATGGATCAAATGTCTCCTTTATAAAAGAGAAATGAGCTTATTATCCCTGATAATATTAATATACCCCAATAGCTTTCTTTTTAAAACTAAACTTTTTTTGGAATAATTTTAGATTTACAGAAAAGTTGCAAGGACAGTGCAGACTCTTCCTCTACACTCTTGCTTCAGCTTCCCCTAATGTTAAGATCTTATATCATTGTGGTACATTTGCCAAAACTTGAGATCAACACTAGTTCATTACTATTAACTAAACAACAAACATTTTTTGGGTTTCACCATTTTCACAAGTAATGTCATTTCTCTTTTCCAGGATCCAATCCAGTATATCATGTTGCATTTAGTCATAATTTAGTCTCCTCAGATCTGTGACAGTTTCTTGGTCTTCCCTTGTTTTCCATGATCTTGACTCTATTAAAGACAGTTCAGTCTTTTATTTTGTAAAAAATATCTGATGATTTCTTTGCATTTCTCTGATGATCTTTTTAATGTTTAGACAGGGGTTATAGGTTTTGGGGAAGATGATCACAGAGGGAAAGTGCCCTCTTCATCATATAATATAAGAGGGATACAAAAATCTCAACATGGTATCACCAATGATGTTACCTTTTATCTTGTAAGGTAAGGTAGTGTTAAGGTGTATCTCCTAGGTCTATTCACTTCAAAGTTACTACACTTTTCTTTTCCATACTCTACTCTTTGGAAGTGAATCACTTAGTCCCGCCAATGCTCAGGTGAGGTGGGGAGTGGGATGGGTGATTAAGCTTATCTCCTGGGAAAGAAAATTATCTAGATATATTATTTGGAAATCTACTCTAAGGAAAACTTTTCTCTCTTTTTATTCTTTATTCTCTATTTTTATTCTTTCTCTCTTTATTTTGTTCTAATATTTTTAGGCAATCATTTATTTGTATCAGGATGGACTCATACATTTAAGTTGTACTTTGTGTTACAATCAATACTATGTTGTTTATTTTGTTGCTCAATTTGTTTTTCTTTAAGCTCCTTTGGTAATTGGTTTCATGCCTTTCTTCCTAATATAGGCAGTTTATATAGTTATCTTTATCTTTTAAAGCAATGCTTTAGGTGTGCTTCACAGATTTTGATATGATGGTTTTTCATAATTTTTGTTCTAATTATATCTCTAACATCTCTTGAGTTTTTTTTTTAATTAAAAGGACATCTTTTACTTTTGATTATTTGGGGGATTTTCCAGATAATTATTCATTATTGATTTGTAGTTTAATTCCATTGTAATCAGACATAATGCCCTCTATGATTTATTATGTCTACTCATTTCATCATCCTCACCATTTCTGGGTTATTTCTATTAATTGCTATTATTTTTATTCCTGATCATCAGTCATATTTTCCTGCTTCTTTGCACATTGACAGTTCTTTTATTGGATTCCAGATATTGGAATTTTACATTGTTAGCTGCAGGAGTTTGTTGTATCCCTTTAAAGAGTATTAAGTTTTATTCAAGTTCAGTTCAGTTACTTGCAGATGTATTTGATCCTTTTGAGGCCTGCTTTTAAAGTTTTTGTTTTTGTTTTAATAGTGGTTTCAGAGTAGCCTTTATTCCAAGTCTAATTTAACCTTATTCTAAAGTTATATTCCTGAGGAGTCTACCCAGTGCACCTTACATTTCAAGATCTCTACACTTTAGGAACACAGGTTATTCCTAGCCTTTTTTGATCTCTTAGAATTGTTCATCCCGCTACTTCTCATGGTTCTTTGCCCAGCTTTGAGGGTTTCCTCTTGCACATGTTCTCATCAATACTCAGCCAACATCTTCAGCAAGCCCTCTGGGAGAATTCTAGCACTTTTTCACTGTGTAGCACTGTCTTTTGTTACTTTGCCATGCAAATTCTAAGCACCCCTCAATTCTGATCTCTTTCTCGTCAACCCAGCTAACGCTCCAGGGCTGTGTTTCAGTTCTCCTTACCTGTGCTGTGGCCTGGAAACCACCTTCAGGCCATAAACGGGCAAGAGTAGTGTCCATTTTATTCACTTCTCTTTTCTCAAGTTGCATACTGCTGTAGTGTCTTCTGTCTATTTTGGCAAATCTTTACTTCATATATTTTATCTAGTTTTCTATTTGTTTATGGGGGGCACTAATTCCTATAGTAGTTAATGATTCATAGTAGAAGCAGAAGTTATATCCAGTTCATTAACTTCTAACAAGCAGTTTATTTAGAAATAAAGAATAATTTTTTAAATTAAAAATTCATCTAACCAGCCAAATAGGCAAGACAACACAAAACTAAACTTCACAAAAATATTTGGATAAAATTAAATATTGTGTCATACTGTACCAAAGAGTATTTCATCACTTTTATTTATATTAAGTAAATATTTCTAATTAATACCTTTTCACTGTAATTTGCTTAAAGCAAATTAACCATAATAAATGAATAACAGAGCCCATGTAGAGAGTTTTCTTAATACTTTAGTTAGCCTGCTTGTATTCTCTCAAAACTATTTTTGCACACAAGAACATAAGGAGAATTGCAAATATGTATATTTCTAGAAATTGCCCTCATCTTATAATATTTATCTTTATTTCTGGATGGCATACAACAAATTAATTTAGAAATGGAAGATTTTAAAAACTCAGTAGCATCCACTGATATTGAGATTTTTATTTGTGGCTTGTGTGTTAGTGACCTTCAATATGTCCAAGGTTTTGATAAGGAGTTGTTATTTTTCCACATGCTCTCTGCATATTTAAAGACATTCACTTTCTAAATGATAATTTGCCCTTGTCTTAGTCTGTTCAGCTTGCTAAAATACCATAAAATCGGAGGCTTATAAACAACAAACGTTTATTTCTCAGTCTGGAGGCTGGGAAATCAAGACCATGGTGCCTGCAGATTAAGTACATAGATTCTGTGTCTCCTGAGGGACCCCCACCTAGCAGGCTGTCTTTTCATTTCTTTAACCTCACAGAGACCAGATTTTTCTGGTCTCTTTCATAAGGGCACAGATCTTGTTCATGAAGATTCTGCCCTCATGACCTAATCACCTCCCAAAGGCTCCACCTCCTACTACCATCACCTTGTGGGCTAGAATTTCAACATATGAATTTTGGGGGGGACACAAACATTCATACCATAGCAGTCTAAGAATATAACTTGAAACTAGCTCCTGTTTTTAAAATTGTTGTTGTAAGTTTAAGGTGTACAACCATTGATTTGATAAACATATATTGCAAAATGATTCCCACCACAGCATTAGCTAACCCATCTTTTTTGTGATGAGAACATTTAAGATTTACTCTCCTAAGAACTTTCAAGTATATAACACACTATTATTAGCTACAATCACCCTCCTGTACATTAGATCCCCAGAACTTGTTAATCTTATAGCTAGAAGTTTGTACCATTCGACTAATATCTCATTTTCCCCAACCTGCACCCAGCTCCTGGTAACCACCACTATATTCTCTGTTTCTCTGATAGCTCTTTTTCTAAATTAAAATAACAACAATTATTATTGAAAAAATTCCCTATTTTTTGTTTAAATAATGAATTTTTTTTATTTAAAACTATCCAATGACGTGGAGATGTATGATTGAATGTAATCTATTACATTCTAGTAGTTATGAAACTTTCTGTCTCCTCATTTACAAGGAAGAAATCCTGGGACACTATATTGTTAGCTATAGTACATTTCAAATTTCAACATGATTTCTAAAAATTTCTGGGAGACCAGATTTCAAAAAGAGTTTCCTTAGAACTTATTTTTACCATTGTTATCTTTACCCCCAAGAAAGAGGGAAATAGGATCTTTCTGCTTCTCCAATACTAATGGAAGTGTCCCTGTGGCAGCCCACCTGGAAGATTAGAGACAACACTTAACAAATGTGAAATTTACAACCTCTGCCAGGACAGTGTGCTCCTGGAAGGAATCCTCTCTCTGTTCCATCATCAGGGATGACTGTTTACAGTGTCACTTCTGTGACTAGTATTCTTACTCGCTCCTTCTAGTAATGAAGATACAATATATTATAGTGGCAGTTTCCAAATTATTTTCTTTGTCAGGATTAAGGAAAAAACAAATTGCCCCCATTAACCTCCTTCTCATGGCAGGCTAAAGAAACCTTTTCACAATGCCACAATGTGTGCTAATGGAATTCCATATTATTTCAAAAATGATTCCTAAGGTTTGGGGAAGGAATCATATATGCAAAATAACCCTCAGTCTGTGAAGAAAAAGGAATGAAGCCTATACAAAAACATCTCACTCACAATAATTATAAGATTAACTTTATGCAGTCTCTGCATCTTATGAATAGGTAGACATACATCTCAGCGTGGTTTTCTTTAGATACTTCAGCAAAGTAAAATGCTCAAAATAGGCTTCTTCTTTGGTTATCAGAAGTAAAATAGAGTGCTGACTTTGCAATCATTGATGGAAATATACATGGATCAAAACTTGATGACTATTATGTAGAGTAATAATGTCAGATAATTTTATCCTTTATTTAACCAATAATTGCCTAGGAGAAAAGTGAGTTGAGATAGCTCTGATCCCTTTACTCTGGGCCCCATCCCAAACAGGAATCCAATAGTAATTGTGATATGAAAATTTTTTTCTATTGCTTACAAAGCGGGGACTTGAAAAAAAAAAACCAGAACGAAATGGTTACAACTCTGAAACAAGGAATATAGAATATGATATCATTAATTTTATTTGCTTTTCAGCTGTTGCTCATTACAAAATAGATGTTCCTACGGAAAAGAAATGCTCTCTGCAAAGTCAGTTGATGAAAATGAATTACTGCATTTCACAGATGTTTTCACTTTAAAATGGAATATTATGATGGTGCTAAAACTTTTACCACCATTACTGTAATTTGCATACCATTACTAGGGATGTTTATATTTAAAGGAGTTGAAATGTTTTTGAGTTCATCATAACCTAGTACTAATGATTCTCTGTACATCTGTGGAAAACCAACATCTAGGCAGTTTTCTCTAGCTCAATCATCTTTGATGAATTTGTACTGTCTTCTAAAATATTCAACTAGGATTTTGTATGTGCTTAAAGATTCTGCTGTATGTATACACAATCTGCAACTTAAACGGAAGGTAACAAATCAAAATTATGTGGCAACATATGCATATACTTGGATTCTGGCATCTGCTTTAATAAAAGTATTTTAGTGGACTTATGCTATATTTTCAGAATAGCCAGATCATTTTAATTCTGGATTCATAAAGACTGATGCTTTGCTTGCAAACAATGAAGTGAATTAGCCTTAATTTAGAGTCTGAGGTTTAGAAAAAATCTCAATGCTGCAGGTGCCAATAAAAAAGGACTCAAAAGAAAATAATTTCAAATGTAAAATATTTCAGGAAAGAAATAATCAGTAAAATTGATGTAGAAATTCAACAGTGAAAACCAAAGGTAATAAACAATTAGCAGATGTGAGTATTTTTTTTTATAAATAACCATAAAGTGGAACGAGAGCTCTCAGTGCATAGTTTCATTATCCATTATCTTCAAAATAAGGATAATTTTCAAAGGCCTCTGAACTGTTCTGAGTGCAACTACATTTTCCAGTTTCATATTTTCCACATAATCATGAAAATATCTTACCATTAACCATGAAAATAATAGTAATGCTAAAATTATCCAAGGAGTAGCTTGCATTATGCAGCATTTCCTGTATAAACAAAATTTCAATTGCATGAACCTTCTACTTCAGTTCCATATGAGGGTGTATTTGATTAGCTTCAAGCAAAATACAAACTCTAGCTTAAATAAGTTAAATGGGAATTACTTTTCATGTAAGAAAATTCAGAAGAAGGCTGTCCAGGGCTAGTATGGCAGCTGCCCAATGGCATGAAGGACCCAAGCTCACATCTGCTCTATCCTCAGTATATTAATTTTTCTTAAGGTCACCTCATGGGTGAATAAGAAGCTGGTTGCAGTAGCAACCATGCTAGATTTTCAGAAAGAAAAAAAGGAAAGAGTACATACCCTCTTCTCTTTACCAGAATTTCCTAAAGTCCAACATAGCATTTTCCCTTACATTTTACAGGTCAGAATATAATATCATCATCACGTTCAGCTGTATATGTTGTTGGAGAGAGTGCAAGAATAAAAATTGGAGTTTGCATATTAAAGATAAAGGGAAAAATGAATATGAGGATTGCAACTAATAATCTCTGTCACATATCATATTTGATTCTATTATTCTGGGTCAAAAGTCTGTGGCTGGAATATTGGTATCCTGACTGTGTAGTGTCAGATCTAGGATCAAAATCTAGAGTTTTATAACAACAAAATAATTTTGACTCTAGAATTTCTAAAGTGCCAAAAGTATTTTACTGCATGATGCTATTTCTTTTATGTATGGGAAAGCCCAAAACAGAGACACAGAAGAACTTAACCTTTTGACAGCCAGTATTCTCTGGTTTAAATATGGTTACTTTCTACCTAAATAAACTCATTTACTGTAAAACTACTACATGCACTTTCTGGTGTAGTCAAACCTGACTTCTCTAATCAGTCTTTCATGACACCATTTTTTGTTATACAACATGTTTTTTCCTTTCTTTAAGAGATTTTTCTCCTCTTGCATATTTTGAGGTTTAGTTCCTGTATTATTTCAAAGCCTTCTTGGAAAATATTCTTAAACTGCGGTTAAGAATAGGGTCTTGGAAATCAGGCATTCTTGGCTCAAGTTCTAAATCTGTCCCAACCTAGCTATGTTATCTTTCATAAAAACTTCAAGCTTCGATTTCTGCATCTGTAAAATGCAATAATAATAGTACTTACAATTTAATATCATTACAAAGTTTCATCAAAATAATGCATTTAATGTATTTGGCACATTGTTAGTTACATAATAAGTTCTAAATAAATTTATGCTATTATCCTTAATGCTCCATCTTTCATTGATTTACCTCTATGATCCCCTATAGACTTTATAACTAGAATTATATAATTTTAGTGTACCTTTATTGTCTACTATGTATTTAGTACTCCCTCACATATTAATTTTATCTCCCCAGTAGTCTATGAAGTCTCTGTGAATAAATTTAAGGCATTATACCTTTTCAGCATCTGTCACAGTATCTAGCAAATCATTCAGTAGAATGAGATTTATTCTGTGAGAACATATGCTTTAGAACTTTTGATATGTATGAAATGTTTTATTTTGAGATTATATGAATGGATAGTACATGGTTTCTGATATCAATGAGCTCATAATATATGAAAGCAATGAGACACACTTAAATATAAAGAAATGTGATAGTGAATAGGTCACCCTCATGACCTAATCATCTCTCAAAGCCCCACCTCCAAATTACAATCACATTAGGAATTGGGACTTAACATATGAATTTTGAAAGGATACAAATATTCAGTCTATAGTAACCATTTAGTAATTATAAATAACTTTGGTCTTACTCATCAGAATAATACCCTACACATTGAAACCTGTATTGTTTTATTATTTGCCATTGAGCTGATTGCTGTGAAGCTTATCATACATTCTTTTAAAGTACCCCAATAATTTTGTAGGATGCTGCTGCATCTTCAGAGCTTATTGTTATTTTTTTACCTAAAAATGAAAAACAATCCCTTGACTCTTTGTTTTTCTAATCCTAAGATTTATGGAATTTAGGAAACCAGTTCATACATAGAATAGGAACTGTGAAATTGGCAGAGTGAGTATCATAAAATTTATTTTTGTACTTTCTATCCTTAACTCACCACTTGTCTCATAGGAGACTCATAAACTATGCTTTTGTATTGAAATAATAAAGACAATCTTATCTCTTGTAATGGTAGTGCACAGCCTTGGATGCATATTGCATGACAAGCAATAGAAATGGGCCACGTCTCAGGGCTAGAAGTTGAGGGAAGGATACCGAGGATATCCTTTTGGTGCTCAAAGTCGGACAGGTCCTACTTTGTAGGTCCAACTAAGAAAGGGTGAAGATATTTTACCAAAACAACCTCAGAATTTTATATATTTATTTATTGGCCGTGCCACCCAGCTTCTGGGATCTTAGTTCCCAGACCAGGGATTGAACCCAGGCAGTTAAAGCGCCCAGTTCTACCCACTGTACTGCCAGGGAATTCCCGTCAGAATTTTAAATTAAAGCGATTTTTAAATGGGAAGACATTAAGTAAATGTTAGCAAATGCAGGCAGAAATAAAAATTCCTCAACATTTAGGGACTGTATTTTCATGAAATTTATAACTAGCCGATGTCACACGCATTTTGTCATTATTTCAACTTTCCATTAAAAATTAAAAATGCCAACATAAGTACTTTCTATGTGATTATACAACAGCTGTTACATGAACATTAGCAAGGATTGACAGCTACTGTTATTTTTTTGATAACTGGACTCATCATAAAGCAACCTGTCTGGGCTGCTTATTACATGCATCCTGACAACTTTGGCTACATTATTTGTGTTTTTTTTTGAAGTAAAACTGACTTTATTTACACAACACACAAGAATCTGTATAGAAAATCCAAAGAAATCTATAAAGAAGCCACTAGAACTAATAAGTGAGTTCAGCTAGGCTGCAAGACACAAGATTAATATACAAAAATCAAACTTATTTATTTGTTTTTAAGCTGTGAAGAAATTTCAAAAGTTGTACATAGCATGTACTGCAAGTGTCTGTGAATAATCCATTAACAACCACTGAAACCATGGTCATACCTGAATTTTATTTTCTTAAAGGGAAGTACACTTAACTGTAACATATTTTCCCCTGAACTATGTGTGCCTCATCTGTCAGTCAGACAGACATCTCACCACGGAATCTGATGAAATATATAAGGCTTTTAAAAAAAGTGTTTGGTTGACAGGAAAGTTTGTTATATGTAAATCTGACACTGCAGTTTAGTGTAACAAGGTTTTGACTGACAGGTTAACAACTAAGCTATCTACCGTTAGTCTGTGTTGCTTTATACCATTTCCAGAATTTAAAAAATAAAAAAATTTCTAGGATTCTAATTCCTATAGGAAAAAGAAAAAGCAGGCTTTTTCTTTTCTTTTTGAGGAAAGCAGTAGAAAAAATCAGAAGAAAAAGGAGATAAAATTATAAAGTTGAAAAGGAACTATTTTCATCACACTAGTTTGGAAAATTTATTTTATATTGTTTAACATTTTTAGAGTCAGAAAAATCACAAGAATTATTGTATTATAAAAGCTGAAAAAACAAAACAATAACAAAAGAACTGATAAATAAATAAAAAAGAAAAATAAACAGTCATGATACTATTTAGATATTTATATAATTATTTATTTTTATGATTTATTAGTAATCACCTCATTTTAGCTACAGTTCAGATTTTGGTTATAAAAAATTATAAAAATTTGCTGCAAAAAGTAAGCAGCAACTGCACATAGACTATTTCCACTGTTATAAATTCAGTTTTGATGCAGGTGCTTACCTTTTTAATTTAGCTTTATTACAGATAGAATATGTTTTACTTTTATATTCAATTATGTGCCAAAAGAAGAGTAAATGTTATATATATCAAAATAAATTTCATAATAATCATGTATTCTTTGTGTAAAATCTTCAGAACATAATGATTTCATTTTAATCAACAATTGTGCTTTTGTTTGGCATAACTGAACTGATTGATACAAATCACTTATAATAATAGATGTTAGGACAAAACTTGGAAGAATGAATGTGCTTAGAAAGAAAAACAACAACAAAGAAATGAAGTTACTCTTCTGAATAAGAGGAAAAGGATAAAACTGCCTTGCAGAGTATTAAAATATAATATTTAAAGTTATGTTTTAAAGAAAAATGAAAAAACATTTAATTGATTCTTTTGTTAAAGAAAAGGGAAAATTAAATTCAGCTTTTTTCCCCCCATATGGCACTCATGTTTTCTATTGTTGCAAAAGTGGAGTTTATTGGAAAAGGATTGGGGCTTCTCAGATTCTGTGCATCACCTAACATGAAGTTCATCTGTGAGAAGTAGCAAGCCCTAAGTAACAGTGGCTTATAAAAAAAACAAAATCAAGGGTTGTCCTCTGCCCCTGAGAAACTTTTATCATTGGTTTACATAAAAACTATTTAAATACTTAAAAAAAAAAAAAACAACCTAATAGTATTTACTCAAATTTTCTTAACCCTCGGCTCTAAACATGCTTACCTCCAACAATCATACTGCCATCATTCTCATTCTTTTGCTCTGATGGACACGTGTTCATAATTGCACTTCCTAAATTTTGGTACTAAGAACTAGTAAATATAAACAAAAACAAGAATAAACTTCACTCAATTACATCCCTGTATAAGCAGGAAAAAAAGGACCAAAAATCTGAATATTCCCAGGAATACTGCAGTATTCCAAGGTATCCACCTCAGTTCTTTGAATAGGAAGAATTATTTAGCATTAAATACTTGCTAAGTGAATGAATGAGAGTTTGTGTCTTTTTTTTTGGCTGTGACGCTTGGGAGATCTTAGTTCCCCGACCAGGGATTGAACCCAGGCCCTCGGCACGGAAAGCACCCAGTTCTAACCACTGGACCACCAGGGAATTCCAAAGAGTTTGTATCTTAAGGGGATAAAACCCACAAAAAAATTGACCAGAATTCTTAAAGGTCTTTAACCCCAGCTTGACACAAATCCCAAAGACCTGGAAATCCATGCCTAAGCCTTCGGAGAGATGTCTATACACAAATCCAAAATGCAGAGTGAAGGGTGGTGGGGCATTGGCAACAAGATGATGACTAAAATGAAGTGCTGGTCAAGCGTTTGAGAGAATACCCAATTGTACTTTAGAGTTTATCTTTAAAAAGTGTTTTCAGGCTTCCCTGGTGGCACAGTGGTTAAGAATCCGCCTACCATTGCAGGGGACACGGGTTTGAGCCCTGGTCTGGGAAGATCCCACATGCTGCGGAGCAACTGAGCCCGTGCGCCACAATTACTGAGCCTGTGCTCTAGAGCCCGTGCGCCACAACTACTGAAGCCCGCAAGCCTAGAGCCCGTGCTCCGCAACAAGAAAGCCACCGCAATGAGAAGCCCACGCACCGCAATGAAGAGTAGCCCCTGCTAGCCACAACTAGAGAAGGGCCGCACAGCAACGAAGATCCAATGCAGCCAAAAATAAATAAATAAAATAAATAAACTTTTAAAAAAAGAGTTTTCTCTAGGAGTGCTAATATATTAAAAAAAACAAAACAACCCACACACGCAAAACAAAAAGTTAACAACTACAACAAAAACTAGCATGTGACTGAAAAGCAGATGATGAGGGAGCAGGCACTACCAGCGAAATAAAACAATAAAGAGCATCTATCCTATTTATATACAAAGAATTTTCTCAGAAAACCCTGTCATACTACCCAGAAACAAGACAGATAAATTTTCTCTCTTGCTTTTTCCCTGATCCAAAGCTGTTCTTTCTTTTTTTCCTTAGCTTTCATTCCTTAAGAAATTCACCTAAATTTATATTTTTATCTGAATTTATGGATTAAAATATTTACACTTATCAGGAGATTAGGAAGAAATAGAGTGAGAACACATTATGACATTGTACTCCAACAACCCCAGGGATGGTCAACATGCACTTCCAGGAACTCTGAGCAAAGAGAGGTTGAAATAGCTATTCCTTCTGCTTATTCCTCCTCTATGTTTCCATTGACAGGAAGGCATTGTGTTCTGTGGGTACAGCTGCAGGATGGAGGCTTACTCCAGGCTCTGTGGTCTCTCTGTCTCCTATAACACTGTCCCTTCCATTCAGCTGGTGGCACCAGCTTCCCTGTGCAACTAATCTCTGGATAGTTTGTCATCCCTTGCTTGTTCTCTTTCACTCTGCCCACACCTCTGTAAATAGACCCTTAATTAAACTCTCCTCAATTAAACCCCTGGAGGCTGCCTTCTGCATCTCCCTAAGGCCAGTCGGAACAATTTTTGACATGTACTTTCTTCAAAGCTTAATACTGATGCCATGATTTCTCACATGTGTCTCACTTCTTTCTCTAACAACTACAAAAATAGCACTTATTTTCCTGCATGCAATGAGATAATCAAATATGTATTTTTGAAAGAAAGCTGGAACTGACAAAAAGAATAAACAACTTCCCTTGGGATTGATAGAAAATAAATTCATGCACTATTTTTCTAAGAATAATGCCATAGTTGTCAAATGAATTATTCAGTAAAATATATTTACTATGTTGTAGTAAGTTTTACATGACTTAAACTCTCTCTAATTTCAGGGAAAAAAAGGCAAGAAGGTAGATATTTAGTGTTCCTGTGTATGGGGTATGAGTGAATATGTGTGAGTGGGTATAGAAAGATCTTAATACTAATAATTTAATGTAATATGTTAAATAATTCTATTTTCATGAAAATCCCAAATCATCTGATTCTTAACGGAGGATAAAAGTTTGATATATTGCAGAACCATTAGTGATGAATTGAGCAATTTAATTATTGAGATCTATTGGAACCTGTGATGAAGTATATATTGAATTTTAAATTAATTTATGAGAAATAATAAAATAAAATTGTGTTTTTAGTGCCCCCTCCATTGCATTTGTTTCCCAAATTTTGGTTATATGAGGGTGTCTAAGTTTCCTCTAATATTTCATAGTGTTTTGAATTTCCATAGGTAAGAGATCTTCATTTTTGAAAAGAGACAAATTATGAAATAGAAAATTATAATTTTAGTATATATGCATATAAGTACTAATCACCAATCCTTTGAGGTTTATAGATTACATTTTCATTAATGTTATAACCTTTATGGTATTGTTCAATAAATTCTAAATCTTCTCTTTGGCACCATATATATGTACACAGATGAATTTTCCCTTAAAAGTAAACAGATGAAGAAATATATTTTGGGTTGATCTTGTTTATTGAGTTCCCAGTTTTTCCACATAGATATTCCTGATAAATAGGTTTTATGTCAATGAGAAATGCATTTTTAGGAGTTTTGGGAGGGTTAAAGAGGAATTTCAAATGGCAAATTTATATTTGGCAGGGACTGTCAAACATTGATACTGCTTATTAAATAATTGCAATAACTCAATTTTTAAAATTCCACTACTGTAAAATTTCAGTTTTAAGAAATATTGAAAATTCTGTAGTAAACAGGAATATATAATTATTAGATTAAATAAGTTAAATACTCACAAAGTGATACAGTAAGAGTTTTGAGAAGCAGAAATTAACAGATCATATCTGCTAAGAGCATACACTTCAAGAATGCTGATGTTGGACAGCAGTTCATGGTTTAGCGGCTTTACATGCTTTGCTTTGATAAATCCTTTGGAATGAGACAGAGCAGAGAGCTCTTCTAACTTAAAAGGGACAGAAATCAATGGCTGGATTTCAGAATTACTTCTGTGAAAAATCACTTCCAGCTATTCTACCCACAGTCCCTAATGCTGCACTGTGGAGCTTCTAGAATCCAGTGTTTTCTACATCTGGCTGAGCATCAAAATCACCTAAAGTGCTGCATCTCAAATATAAGTGCACAGGAGTCACCTGTGGATCTTGTTAGGAAGCAGACTCAGTAAGGCTAGAGAATCTTTATTTAATCTACTTCTGACTCAGTAAGGCTAGAGAATCTTTATTTTAAAAACAAGCACACAGGTTTTTCTATTTCAGCCATCCTGCCTTCTATTTGAAAATTAAGGCCTCAGATCCCCTGAATACAAATTGGGGGTCTAGCTCCTTTTTTGTCATCTGAATTTCAATCTCCTACTCAAAGGTCTAGTCATAGAATTGCCTCAGTGAGACCAGAACCCTTAAAAGTGTCACAAAAAGCACAACTTGCACACTTTTCCACACACAATTAATAACAGTTTCCAGGAATAAGACAGCATACATTTTAATACTGAAAAATCTCACACAGAGTTGTATGCAGTTTTAATACTCCTACATTTAGGTATATCTAAACATCAAGGTTTCCTTAGGGTTACATAAATGAAATAAATCCTGACTAGCTTTTTAGGGCTATAAATGACTATTTAAAATATTTCCATATACATACATATATATGGAAATACATACATACATACACACACACATTATATATATATATATATATATATATATATATATATATATATATGTATGTATGGCTCATTCCTTAATTACTGACAAAAATAATTTCCATATCGGAAAATTGCATATCATATAACCAATAATATGTTTTCCATCAGGTGTTATTCACATGCCCTTTTGTTCTAGAAGATGTTCTAGAAGATCATCTAGAAGATGGTTTTTTTTCCATCAAAGCTGATTTTTATTAAAATCAAAGCACCAGTTGACTCCCCCAAATTGAAAACAACAACGAAGACTACTGTCTCAGATATCCTTCACAATAAGCAAAATCTTCATGAGCAGAGAAATCTGTGATCTGATAGGCTAGCATTATTCCCACTCAAAAGCATGAGCCACCAACCTGTGAATTTTACTAAATTCACACCAAAGATGAAGGGGCAATATAAATAAAAAGACATGAACTCTTAACTTACATAAGGCGATACAATACTTAAAATATATGTATGTGCATGGTTATTTAAAATGAGGGCCTCTATTTCAATAATTAGATGGTTGAATTCATGGTTATGTCCACAATTTTAATGGCCAATCAGATCACTCAATTTCTCTCATTCATAACAGATACAGATAAACAGAAAATAAACACTCTTCTATTTAGAACAAAAGGACACATAAAAAAAAGGATTCATGGGGAAAAAAGCACAAGAAAATCTTTTAAATATTTTTTTAAATAATTAGTAACAATTGTGGTTGATAGGTGTGTTTGAATGTACAGACATCATTCATTTACCCATTCATTCAGCACAGAGTATGCGTTAACTATTTTGTGCCAGGCACTGTTTTAAGCAGTGGCGATTCATAGGCAAGTTAAGGCAAGCAAAATCTCTGCTACCATGAACATTATATTCTACTGGAAGAAGCCAACTATAAACCAAAAAATGTGATATTATATTTAATTTTATATATATAATGAGAAATATTATAAAAATAAAAGTAGTGGAAGCAATTAGCAAAAATGCAATAGTTGGTATATTTTTGAACTGGCAATAATAGAGTAGAGAGAAGAATGAAGTGAGGGAGAGGGGTATGTGAGTATCCGGGGGAAGATCATTCTAGGTAGACAGAACAGCAAGCATGGAGGCTCCAGATCAGGAATATCCTTGAGGACTTGAAATTAGAAAAGAAAAGCCAGTGCATCTGTGTGTGTGTGTGTGTGTGTGGTTGGGGGAGTGTGGAGGTGTGGGGGGATGAGGGGAGTGGATTATATAAAGTCTTCAGGTCATGAGGAACATTTGGTTTCCACTCTAAGTGAAGCTATTGCAGGATTTTGAGCCATATTTTTAAAAGACCAATTGCCTTCTTGTGTGGAAAATAAATGAGGAAGAAGAATAAGTAAAAGCAAGAAAACAAGTTAAAAGGCTGATGTATAAAAAATAAAGCAGGAGAGAGATGGTAGTGGTTTATAATAGAGTAGCAGTTGGAGGGGGACTGAGAAATATTCAGAATTAAGATATTTTGAAAAAAAATGGCAGATTTGATTTTTACCAAGAGAAATAGGAGATGACTACTCATCAGTAGTTTTTTCATAAATCTTTACCAGAAAATAACTTTTTAATAGCTGTCTGTTGCAAAAGCATGTAGTTTTTATAATTAAATATGACAGCATAGAATATGACAAGTTGTACAGCCTTGCTATTTTAAAGCATCTTTGAGTAATTTAGGTATTTATTTTTCAGAAAATTGTTAAAGAAAAATGGACTTTCTACATTGTTTTGATTGATAATGTTTCTAATATCTAATTTTATCCACACAACTTCTGTAGGTAGGAAAATAATTCCCCCCCTTAAACTTCAAGGATAAATGGGCAGGGTTTTTACCTGGTTGTTTTAATGATAATAAGATGAGTCAAGTGAAAATTAGTGAGTTAAATATCCTGAGATTAATGAGTGTTTTCAAATACAATTTCCTCTGACAAATACAGTTTCAATTTTAACTGAACACAAATACTATATCAAAAACATCTTTTCAAATGTAATTTCATATGATAAACATTTTAAGAAATTGATTTATAAAAAGAGCACTGAATATTATAAAAAGAGGACAGTCTTTTTTACTAAACAGCCTTAGAACAAAATTTGACATTATGATGACCAAGTTCAGAGCAACTATAGCTCTAACTTAAATTTCCTGGAAACAGACATCTAACTATTCACCAAGCTTGATTCTTATTTTTTCTGTAAACAAAGACAAAGGGATATCATGCTCTTGCAGTATAAAAGTCCTTCTCAACAGCTTTATTTAACTTTCTTTCTCAATATTTTCTCATTTACTACTAGTTGAAACTTATTGCCCCTGAATTCCACATCATTTTAATTAAGGCTGAAATACAGAATCTGACTCTTATAATAATTTACTTCCACATCATGAATTCATCTCTGAGCTCAAAACCATAAAAAAATAGAGAAGAGGAAGCAGATATTAATCAAATAGAGGAAAGCAATGGAAACCAGAACCATGTTCTTAGTAGTCACATTCGCCATTTTTTATAATTACTGAGAGGTACTCAGGAATATGTTTCATATGAAGTCTCTCAAAAACACTTATGTTTAATATAGAAGGCATAAATCTCGACCCACAAAGAAAGAAATAAAAGAAATAGAATATCGTTTAATTTTCAACATTTCTTTTTTTACTTTTATTTCAAGCCCCCATTTCAGTGGGATGGCAGAAACTTAATTTCAGTCAATGCAAAGTGAGTATGTCTTTAAACTACTAGGACACCGATATCCTGCCAAAGAATTGGGTGAGAGCCTTTTTCATCCATCAACCATCTCTCCCTGTATGGGGGCATTGAGAAGACCCACATTCCAGTTTCTCTGGTTCCTTCAGAAAACTCTGTTACACACAAAATGAAATCTTAAATGATACATACAATTTTTGCATTTTCTTTCAATAATTCTTTAAATTTATGGCTCTCATTCTTTTGCTTAATCATGATTTCTTTATATTGACACCATGGAATCTTGTAACTGTGTCTAATTTTCTAATACAGTATAATGAAAAAAAATCTCACAAAATACCTTTTCTTTCACATATCCATAATTATGGGATAAACCTATAATGTCAGTTGCTGTTATCTATTAAGGACACAACTTTAAGAAATTCCTTCTCAAATGATGACTGAAACTTTACCTGTTCATTAATTAATCAAGGACCACAAGGAGAGATGTTTCTCCATTTCTCCCACTGCTGTGTTTAACTAGAACTTTACTATCACAGCCATCAACTGATCTCTAAGACAGGACTTTGGCTACTCAATCACAATTTTCCTCCCCATTCTTATTCTCTAATTACTCCCTTGCCCCTGTTGATGGCCTTTACAACATCTCCAAATGAGTAGTTTTATAGCCCATTGCTCAATCTCAACACCCCTAATCAATGGGCACAATCGAATCTGGCCATTGTTCAGAGCTACTTTAACCTCCAAGATTTTAAAGTCATCCTTGCTTGTTAAGTTTTCTTCCAAGGGAACATGATCTACCTTAAAATACTTAATTGTAATCTCCATATGAATGATTCTAAAACACACCTTTCTGTTCTTATCCTTTCTCCTCAATCATGACATCTCTTTTCTGGACTTATAAGGGATGGCACAAGTAATCTAAAACACAAATGATTATCTTTCTTATCAAAATTCCTTCTCTATTTCTTTCCTATATTTAAGTTTCCTTCCATCTTTTCAGTCATAGGGGTAAGAACTTTAAAAAATATGTTTAACTTTCAGTGTACCTTTCATATTTTTCTCTATTCTATGTTTCCTGTGAAATGAACCAGATTTTTTCCCTATATTTTTCTAGTTCAGACCTCGTCTTCCCTAATCCAGCAGTTAGATATTTTTCTAACTTTTCACCTTATTTTCAGTCTCTTTTCGCCATACGTGATCTCGCACAGTGCTATCATGGTTGCTTTTCCAAACATAGCTACATCCCATCACACCATTCTCAAATTTAAAAAGCCAATAAATTCTTCCTCTTGCCATTAGAATAAATTCCAGTTCCTTATGAGCTTCAAAGCTGTCTCTGATCTATACCCTTCACTAGTGGGCTATAGCCTCAAACCTTCCAGAACATTTTTCTTAACATTTTATATAATTTCTAACCTTCATAAACCTTTTAGTGATCCTCACTTAGACTGCCATTCCCTTTCCTCACAGCACTGTCTGTCACAGATCATCTTACTTAGTAATTTTATCACTTTGTATTAGACATACACATGAATATGCATACACACTCACACTTGCAATTTTGTATTTTCGAAAGGAGTGTGTGGAATGGCGTCTGCAGTAGTCTAAATTGCAGACTATCACGTCCATCTGTATATGTTAAAATAACTGAAAAATTTTAGTGCAAGCTAATTAAGAAAGAGAAGTGACCTGATTTAGATGTTATGAAGAAAATACATTGTGTTGCATTCTTAATGTCACCACTCTCCAGCCTCTGGTCATATGGTGTGATACTTTCCAGTCATGCATCTGGACTCTAAAGATGGTTTTGGCCCCCCTCTCCTTTCCAAAGATGCAGTGCTGTGGTCCCTCCCGGAACAAGACCCAGTTCTGCAGTTCCCTCAAAGTCTGCTCTTGAGGGTGAGGTCTTAGGGACAGGAAGGTAAAGTAAGATTAACCTCCAGGAAACATCCTAACAAAATTCAGGTTTTGAAAAGTTTAGTCGTCTTGGTCATGACTAAAATGCGAACCTTTCTTAGAGTCCCCTCCCTTTTTCTACTTCTTCTGCACCAGCACAAGACTATCCATAAAGCTAGTACTTCCCATTGGTTTAATCCTTCCAAAATACCTGTCAGAAAAGTGTAAGTCAATTTATTGTTTCAAATGTTATATCATACTTAGGGAGACATTTTATTAATCAAGATTTTCTTTTCTGTAGGTTTAGATGATTTATACAAGGCAAAAATAAATAAACTCTAAACATGGGCAGTTTTCAGAATGTATATTTTTGGGAGAAAATCACATCAATAGACCTTAGGACAAAAAACAACAACAACACACATTTCACTTACAGTGGCTAAAATAATAAACAAAGGAACAAACAAAAAATTAAAACTAAGAAATCTTACAAATATCAATACATTCATTGCTATTTACTTAGTGAAGCATAGATTAAATCTCAATAGATTAAAATGTTTGAATCATTAGATTATGTTGCAGTGAATTTTGAGAAAGAAAATCAAAATTTTTTAAAGTTCCACATCGTATGAAATGGGGCGTTCAAACTGAAACTAGATCAATACAGATTATATTTATCATTCAATGAGAAAGTAAATTGTTACTTATCTCTGACAGTAGGAGAAGCAAGGAGACAAAAAAATTGTATGTGAATTAAAATTTAGCTGATCTTCTTGACTTTCTTCTCTCATTGAAGTAGGACTATATATGTATACCACTAGGAGAAAAATGTTGTTTGGTATATAGACAGATAGAGAACAATAGATATACAGAAAGAAAGAAAATGAGAGAGAGAGAGAGCCTCTGGGGAGGATAATTGTTCTAATACATTTTTTAAATATATAAGAATAAAAAAGTAAATTGTTTTATTTCTTAGTTATAGTAGTACCTTACTTGAAGCTGCATTTCCAGTATATCATGTGGAACTTACAATTTGTAAGTTTTCTTACAAATGCCACCAGACACATGTTACTATTTAAATTTAAATTGAATCAATTAAGATCAATTAAATTAAAAATTCAGTTCCTTCATTACACATTTTGAATTCTCAATAGCCACATATGACTAGTGGCTACAATATTGCACAGCTGTGGACAGCATTTGTAAAGACTATTAGATACTACTACAGAATTCCTGAAAGCACATTGAACTTTTTTGCATTTGAAACAAGTCCTTGTATTTTTTTTCTTAAAAAGACTTGTAATGAGAAATTTTCTAATTTAATTCTAGTAGGAAAAAAACAAACAATTAATTCAGTTAAAAAAAAAAAGCTTCATTGATTTTCAGGTCTTCTCATACATTTGGTAACTATACCTCAGAGAACAGGTTAAGGTTAAAGGGAAGAAATCCCTTGTTCAAAATTGAACATGTCATGAAAAAGCTCAAAGATAATAAAAAACAAGAAGACTATGATGAGCACAAATATTCTCCACTAATTAAAACTTTTTAAAACGTGTTTATGATTTTAAAATATCTGAAAATCTTCCATAATTTACAAATGGAACTACTAAGCAGCTTTCTCATGTTTATAAGATGTTGGTAAAATTGGCTCCTTTTGGATTTTTCAAATGGCATAGGACTGGGCCTCTTTAAGAGGCTTTTTAAAGACTTTAAAGACTTAACTAATTGGATAAATTGCTAAATTATTATGATCTATAACCTTCATTAACATCACAAATCACTGTCACATTCTCATTAATTCTAGTAATTGCACTTTGAGAACTAACAACTATATATTTATTGCATACTTACTATGTAGATTATCTCATTTAGACCTCATTACAACACCGTGTTTATTATCTCTATTTTCTGATGCAGAAATCAAGATTCAGCATTTAGTTACCTTGATGAAGGTATTTCTAGAAAGTAGTGCAGCTAGGTTTCTAAATCTGAAAGTTTACCACTATTACTCTACTTTAAACTTTCCATGATAATACTGATACTTCATTTATTTATTCAACAAAGATTTTTCAGCATCTTTTGTGTACGTGTGTGTATGTGTATACACACATACATACTAAGCACTGTTATTTTCTTCCCTGGGGATATAATGAAAACACACATGCACACTTTTGAAACTAAATTAAAACTTTATATATTTTAGTTTATGAGGATAATCTAGATATGAATTGTAAAATTTAATATTTTTCTGATGGTACTTTTTAAATAAAATGTTTTAGAGCCTGGAGTATTTGAGTCCCAACAATTACATGGCTTGGTTATAGAGGAATTGTTTTGCTTGTATGTAATTTTGTTTTAAAAGGTAAATCAAAAATAAAATATTTCACTTTTCATAATAATAAAAATAATAAATGAAACTTTGAACAAAATTATTTTCAAAGGCAATTAATTACAAATATCTAATTTCACAAAATGCCAGCTTTGCTAAAATTCTGCACTTGAAAGTGACTCCAATCTGAAAGCCTAGTACCTAATATTTAGTATGCATGTGACATATTTGTGAACACTTAACTACCTGAATAATGTATTTAATCAAGAGACCTAAATGCAACATGTTTTCTATGTCTGCTGATTAGAAAAAACATTATCAGCTCCCTAAAAATTTAAAACTAAGTTCTAATAGTATGCATAATGGTCATTTAGAGTTTAGATTTTAAGTACTGAAATAAAAGTTAAATATAAAAACTCCAGTATGCTTTCTGGTCTAACCCATTATGCATTTCTCCAACTCCATAAACCCCAGTGAATAAGAGATATCTCTAAATTAATGAAAACAATATGTAAACTTTTATCATAGTTCTTAGGCAAATAAAATCCTTTTTTGAAAGACCTGTTTCTTCTTCTTTTCATCTGAACTGTTGAAAGAAGCCCTAATAAACATGAAAACTGCATATGTAACTGTTCTACAGTATAACATGATAAAAAGTTTCCCAGAACATTATATTTGGGAAGGAAAGAGGTCACAAATGTGAATTTTATGATATGCCCCTACCAGTTAGATTATCTGAACTCCATTTCATCCTTTTCTTATCCCTAGGACATTCTCCTCCTCCAAACAGTACAAAACATAAGGGACTGAAAATGCCGAATATCTTCAAAATAATTCAGAAAGTGCAATATTGCCCCTGTTCACTGATATAATTGCCTTGGCTGTTGTCAAGATGCCTAACATTTATTTCTCTCCAAGACTGGTCATTCTTTCTGAGCGCTTCTGAATGCATCCTTCAGGAGGGAGCACTTCCTTTACAGTGTGAATGCTATGAAATCCTAGCACAAGCTACCCCACATAAATAACTCATTTGGTAGAGGTAGATATTTCCTAATCTTCATTCTAGAACTGCAAATTTCCAAGTTTAAGATTTGGGGCCTTATTTCTTTAGAGGGATCTAGAGTGAACCTCATACAAACACAGAGGGAACCACACTCACTTCTCATCTGAATTTTCCAGGCAGCTTCTACTTCCCTCACCAGTATGAGTAGTTAATTAATTACTAATTAGTAAAATAATTAGTAAGCTAATAAATTAACTGACTTCAGTCAAGATTTACCATATGACTACCATATTCCAGGCACTGTGTCTGGAATGATAAATATAAAGGTGAACCAAATCTGCTTTGTCCCTACCCTACTGAAGCTTAGTCCAGTGGGACAGAAACAATAATCAAATAAAGGCACAATTGACAGGGGGACTTCTTTGCTTAGAGGTTTTGCATATTCTCCTCTTCCAGGAAATCTTTGCAGCACTTGCAAAGTTCTGAACAATCTTCCTGCCATTGGATGGAAAACAGAGAACACAAAATTCCTAATGACACTTTTGACATTCATCTGAAATGTAACATACTTCCTCCTTGTCTCTTACTGCTCAAACTGTACTGCTGTCAACATATTAAATAGTCTAGTTGAATCTTTGAGAATGTTAATCCCCCGTGAGTGGAAATGGATTGAATAAAGATTTTGGTGTGTTGGCCAACTAGAACGATCCACATAATAGCCAGTTCCCTCAATCCTTCCCATGTTTGGTGAATTCTGACTGGACATCCATATATGGAATCCTCTGCATATACAGTCATTGTGCAAAATCTTTTTCTCCCAGAGTACACAAGTAACTATTGGAACCTTATAAAATCATATATTATCATGTATGTGATATCAAGATTTCTGTTTTCTGAATTGAAAGGAAAAAATTCTTAATCACTACTCCCTAAAGAGGTAGTTCATCTAAGCGACTGCATATTTTTCGAAGTAAAAAGTACATGGATTTTATAATAATTTTCACAACGAACATATACAGTCAAGTCACCTGAACTCTCTATGCCTTCACTTTCTCATTTACAAAACAGGAATAACATTTTGTAAAATAACATAATTCATGTAAAACATTTGAAGCAGTATCTTGTACATAATACATATGCAATTATATTGTATTATTTATATTAAGTACATATTAATTGATATGTAACAAATACTGTGTACACTAATTCCAAGTGATAGTTCCCAAATATGTTAAATAAATTAAATTCATTTTTATAGACATACACCTTTTAAAATTCCCAGAAAGTCCCCTTAAACACAGAAGATATTTAACAAGTAAGCAGTTAATATATCCTTGAAAACATCAACTGTATTATTGTAATATGCATTGTCAGGATAGCATGTAAACCATTGCCTTTTATGCACACTCAGCCATCATTTATGGGAAATAACTCTTCTATATTGTGAGCTCTACTTCATTTATCTTTCAGAATTTCTTAGAATAACTCCTTAAACATTTAAAAAAAGTAGCCCCATTTTGGCTTACCTTGGAGTTACTATGAAAAACATGAGTCAGCAAAGTTTTCAGCATCTATACACGTCCCTTCACACCAGTTTCATTTACATTTCTCTGTTGGCCACATTTTCCAGTCCTGTAATAAATATTAGAAATACAAATATGAATATATCCCCTCCCTGCCATAAGGACACATCATCCAACAGACAGATACCTATGAAAGAGCATCTAAAATAAAAAGAGGGAATTCTTGATTAGCATCACAAAATGTACACAGAATAAGCAGGATATATTTAATTAAACCGTACTGACTGAGCCAACCATAATGAACTATTGATAACACTGAAGATGTGCTCCAAAGGAGATAAGTTGAAGGGAGAGTATTTAAGGAAGAGGGAATAGCTCAGTTAAGGTAAGAAGATGTTAAAGTCTGTGCTGTGGTTGGGGGAGTAGTGAGTGCTTCCATCTGGCTCAGTGTTGAGCACCTTGGAGATGGGACAGGCAATAAAGCTGCAGTACAAATTGCAGTTGAGGGTGAATCCTATAAGAAAATGCTAATATTTATGAAAAGTATTTTATGTAAATTAATGTGGAAATAGACTATAGCATAGACAGCATGAGGTGAGAATTTAAATATGGAAATTGCAAATGAAACAGTTAAAATTAGACATCGATAAACCAATAGTGGGAACAGACATTGGATTAATGGGATTAAGGAGGGAGAAAGGAAGAAAGATGTTACCAGATTTAGAGACTGATTGGACCTTGGAAGAGAAAGAAAAGGGAGAGAGAAACACGAGAGGATGAAAATTGTGACAGACTGAAATGATTTGGGATGGGATTTTTAGTTCTACATATCTTGTATAATATGTAATACCTAGTCACAGATCAGATAATATACACTAACACTATTTCTATAATAATCAATTTATATTATATGCTCCATTTTCATTCTGCTACAGAGATAAACTTTCATATATCTTAGTTAATTCTAAAATAATATATCCTTTAGTTCAATATTCAATTATATTCATGTATAATTATCTCAGGCAATGCCAGAATACATTCAATCTTTCTTCTTTATTCAAACATTTTTTGTCTTCCTGGTATATTAGTTACATTTCTATTTTCACCAGGGTTTATATGTGTTTGTATTCCTATGATATCAAGAAGTATCGGAAGGGTGAATTGGCATATGGTCATGTAGATTTTAGGGAGGTTTAAACACATGGTGCATTTTTCAGCACACAGGAAGCTCAGAAATTGGGCTCACATGAAAATCATCTTCAGGGGAAATCTGAAGTGAACACTTTCACCCCTCATCCAGCCAGTGGGTGCAGGAGCTGCTCACACCAGTTTCTAAGGGCCAATTATATGCAACTCTTCCCATCTCCCTGTTTACTGGCTTCATATCAGTAGCTTGAAATCAGCAATGGTGAGACTTTCATGCTGAGGAAATTTTAGCAACTGCTACATGTAAGAATCCTCTTCCCTTACCACCAGAGCTGTTTGCTAAACATTTCCTAGCCTCCCCCAGCTATCCTACTTAGCCATTTCTCCATTCTTCTTCCAGGACTCAACAGCAACAAGCATGCTTGTGGGGTCTATCACTCAGAAAACCTCCAGTGATAGGTGGGTATCAGTTCTCTCAATTCATAAGCAATTCTTAAATTTCCCTGAAGTGTTTTCTTACATACTCACCCCTAATCTTTCTACTGGAAATCATTTATGGGAGGAAGCATAAACTTTTCTTCAACTCTGTCACAAAACTACTCTCTTCATGAAAACTTCATGGCAAAAGCCAGAGTGCCAGTTCTGAATGTGCCAAACTCTGTTTGACCTAATGAGTTAGAATTTAGTGATGTCCACCCCTCCCCTCACCCATGCTTAATTACATGTAGATGAGAAGAAATATATTCCATGTCCCCAGTTTCTGCCTTACATGAGATTTAAGTTTAACCTGATGATGAGAAATGCCACAGAAATATAGAATTCAGTTCAGTATACATAATGTATTTTATTTCTTAATCTGTCATAAATGTTATTTATTTATTTATGTGTTACAGCACTTTATTTTTTTTAATTTTTATTTTATATTGGAGTATATTTGATTAATAATGGTGTATTAGTTTCAGGTGTACAGCAAGGTGATTCAGTTATACATATACATGTATCTATTCTAAATGTTTTTTAAATTTTTATAAAAGCTAGTAAGAAAATCACCCAAATGTTCAACACTTTGAACACGTAAAAAATATTTAATATTTTAATTAAATATTTTAATTTATTTAATAATATAATTGCACTCGGTGAGTACATACTCTATGTCAACTATTTGTTACATGCTGTATATGATTAGTGACCTCAAATGCCTAACCATTTAGTAAAGAAGACAAAATTTAACTACCCAAAGTTTAAATAATAAAAGAAGTTAAGTAAAAAAAAAATCATTGAGAAGTTTAATAGATTAAGATACATATTTGGAAAATATAGGGCTTCAACTGGATCATGAATTATGTTTTATACAAGTAGAATGAGGAAGGGACTTCATAAATTAAGTCATTAGGTATACATGAAGACAATGAGGACCTTTGATGGACAAAAATAATGGGAGATTAGAGAGGAATTGGGAAATAACAGCTGTCAAAAGAATGAGTGAAAACTTTATGAAGTGTCTTTAAATGGAGAGAATTTAGGGCTTGATATGAAATGCCAAAATGGTATATTATAAATTATTAAGTGGCAGTAGCACTGTGAAAAGTGTTGTTAGGGGAATATTTCTTCTTCACTCTTGATATTATTTTCTGTGTGGAGGCAGCCTCTTCCTGCCCCTCGCTCCTTTGTTCCAGGGGTGCTGGATTTTATCTGATTGAGAAATTGAAAGAGAACATTTCACATAAGTTCTCCTCTCCTCTGTTCTCTCTTGGCAGTAGGTCTAATTTATTCTCTTTTGTCCTCTGGCTGAAGCTGCTACATTGGGGTCTGTGCCAATCTAGTGCTGCCTCTGTCTAGGTTGGTAAATCTGTCATGCTCTTGGGTTAAGTGTCAAGCACATTTGACTCTAATATTAACTAGATTCTCCAACATTGTCTGCATTATTATATTGATATTTTGCTCTCTAATTTGCGTTATGCTTTTGCCAAATTTTAAAATTTGTTGAGAATTTGAGAAGGGAAGAAGGATGCTCTTTTTTGGACCAGATAACAGACCCCAACATCAGGGTGTTAGGAAGAATAGTCTCATAAATTCGTAAACTGAGCCAAGTAGGAAATGAAAGGCAAAAATGCAGCTAAGCAGCTAATTAATAAAGTATTTCAGTGTTCAGTGATAAGGAAAATTGGACATGGTAGTGGCTTTAAGAATAAAGATGAAAAAGCATATTTGGAAAAAGAAGCAGAAAAAGAAATTTTGTATGAAAGAATATGTAGAATTTGAGTAATAAGAAGGTGATTTTCCCAAATCAGATTGTTTCCTTCTAGTGTTACCTTCTGTAATGAGTGCTTAAATAAATCAGGTAGGTTTTGTCATGTTAACAGGATAACTGAGACCATAAAAACATATAATGATAATAATGATATTTAATTATAACCTACTATGTGCCAGATTTTTTCCTAGGCAATATTACTAGTTTCATTAGAGCTAGTTCAAATGCTTCCAACAACGTGTATAAATTAATTACACATGTTTGTATGCACAGTAAGGGTAAGAAGCTCTTCTTCACCACTAGAATAATGCTAATAATAATTTTTTTTTTAATTTGCAGAAACCACTAACAACATAATGTCTGGGTGGAAACATGAATATAGTTATGAGAATACACTGGTGTTTAACTCTCTTCTTACCCTGGCACAGTTTTCTAATAGATTCAGAGGAGATAGAAGTTTTAGTTTCATTAAGAAATACTCAGCTTCTCAGTTTCTGACACTGGCAGAATTGTAGTGGTTAGCAAATGAGATGAGTAAATAAATGAACTCTGTGAAGATGAGGAAAGGCCAGGATGAAATGGGAGAGACCGAGTTACATATTTACAAACTGAAAGAGACTATTGGGAGGCAGAGTCAAGATGGTGGTGTGGAAAGACGTGGAGTTCATGTCTCCCCACAACTAGGGTACCTGCCGTACGCTGGTGGGGGACCTCGACACCCAAGGAGACAGGAGGAACCCCTGAGCGATAGGGTAGGATGTGGGGGGGGAGAAAGGGGGGAGGAGAAGTGGAGGCTGGACAGGACTGGCGCCCCTGAGGGGTGGCTGGGAGAGGGGAGGGGTTCCCATGACTGGAGGGACCCTCAGGGGCATGGAGAATCAGGGGGCAGCGTGCCTAGTGTTTCCCCTGCCCAATCGGACCCCAAGAAGCTTGCTGGACTCCCGGCCTAGGTCCTCCACCCTCTGAGGACCCTCTGGGCCTTGCTGACCCTAGTGGCATAGGAGGGAGGCAGGGGGAGAAGAGGAGAGGCTGTCAGGGAGGGGCCCTCTGGGATCGGAGGATCAGGGGAGGCATGGAGGGCATTCTAATTTATAGAATTATTGAAAGAAAATGCAAAAATTGTATGTGTTAAGATTTCATTTTGTGTGTAACAGAGTTTTCTGAAGGAACCAGAGAAACTGGAATGTGAGTCTTCTCAATGCCCACATACAGGGAGAGATTGTTGATGGATGAAAAAGGCTCTCACCCAGGGCTTCCCTGGTGGCGCAGTGGTTGAGAGTCCGCCTGCGATGCAGGGGACACGGGTGCGTGCTGCGGTCTGGGAAGATCCCACATGCCGCGGAGCGGCTGGGCCCGTGAGCCATGGCCGCTGAGCCTGCGCATCCGGAGCCTGTGCTCTGCAACGGGAGAGGCCAAAACAGTGAGAGGCCCGCGTACCGCAAAAAAAAAAAAAAAAAAAGAAAAAGGCTGTCATCCAATTCTTTGGCAGGATATCAGTGTCCTAGTAGTTTAAAGACATACTTAGGAAAATACAAAGACTTTACACTTTGCAATGGACAGAGGATTAATCTCCAGAATATATAAGTAGCTCATGCAGCTCAATATCAAAAAAGCAAACAACCCAATCCAAAAATGGGTGGGAAACCTAAATAGACATTTTACCAAAGAAGACATACAGATGGCCAAGAGGCACATGAAAAGATGCTCAATGTCACTAATTATTAGAGAAATGCAAATCAAAACTACAGGGCTTCCCTGGTGGCGCAGTGGTTGAGAGTCCACCTGCCGATGCAGGGGACACGGGTTCGTGTCCCAGTCCGGGAAGATCCCACATGCCGCAGAGCGGCTGGGCCCGTGAGCCATGTCCGCTGAGCCTGCACATCCAGAGCCTGTGCTCCGCAACGGGAGAGGCCACAACAGTGAGAGGCCCGCGTACTGCAAAAACAACAACAACAACAAAAAAAACTACAGTGAGGTATCACCTCACACCAGTCAGAATGGCCATCATCAAAAAATCTACAAACAATAAATGCTGGTAGGGTGTAGAGAAAAGGGAACTCTTTTGCACTGTTGTTGGGAATGTAAATTGATACAGCTACTATGGAGAATGGTATGGAGGTTCCTTAAGAAACTAAAAATACAGCTGCCATATGACCCAGCAATCCTGGGCATATACCCTAAGATAACCATAATTCAATAGGACACATGTACCCCATTGTTCACTGCAGCACTATTTACAATAGTCAGGACATGGAAACAACCTAAATGTCCAATGACAGATGAATGGATAAAGAAGATGTGGTACATATATACAATGGAATATTGCTCAGACATAAAAAGGAACAAAATTGGGTTATTTGTAGAGATGTGGATGGACCTAGAGTCTGTCATACAGAGTGAAGTAAGCCAGAAAGAGAAAAACAAATATTGTATATTAACGCCTATATGTGGAATCTAGAAAAATGGTACAGATGAACCTATTTGCAGGGCAGGAATAGAGACGCAGAGATAGAGAATGGACATGTGGACATGGGGGGGGGAAGGGGAAGGTGGGACGATTTGGGAGATTAGGTTTGACATAAATACCCTACCATATGTAAAATAGATAGCTAGTTGGAGCTATCTATATAGCACAGGGAGCTTAGCTCAGTGCTCTGTGATTACCTGAATGGGTGGGATGAGGGTTGTGGGAAGGAGGTCTCAGAGGGAGGGGATATAGTTGATTCACTTCATTGTACAGCAGAAACTAACATCATTGTAAAGCAATTATACTCCAATAAGAAAAAAAAACTGAAAGAAAAAGCAAGTTGGAAAAGGCTTTTAGTCTGTGACTACAGATACCATTAGCACCTCCTGGACACAGTCTATTTACCCCTTTCACACCCTAGTGTTATCAAGAGAAAAACAGTTTGGCTGCGACATAAATCATCCTTTGATGGTATGTAAGCCAATTAAATATTCTGCCTTGTACCAGATTATATATCTCAGTCAAAATTGAAATCCATGTCCTGGAAATTTTTTGTTTATATTTTGTGAAATCATAAATATTAAAATATAAGTTATCTTAACCCAAAAGTCCCATAGACAAGAAAAAAAATGAATAAGACCTCGGTAAAATTAGGTTGCGAATAAAAACTGTTGCTGTATAATATTGATTACGGGTACAGACTCTGGAGTTAGACTACCTGAGATTAAATCACAGCTCTGAACTACTTGGCTGTATAACCTTAGGCAATTTGCCTCTCTGTTCCTTCATCTCCTCATCTAAAAAAGAAGGGTACCTGCATAGTTTTCTGTTTTGGGTGATTATCAGGAGTTGATTGGCAGCGAAATTCATGCCTCAACCTGAGGCCTGCAATACAGAACTTAAATCGAACCAAAAATCTTGTTACAATATTAAATTGATACACATGAAAGTTGAAATGCTGTTGGAATCAGCTCAAAATGATGATTATTTTTTCTGATCACTCTGCTTTCCTGATTTTAGATTTGTTACTTGAGATTTCAATAGGGATTTATAGCACAAACGTTTTTTTCCTTCTTATATTTTCACTATTTAAAGGCAATGATAAAATGAAAAAACATAGAAACTAAAATCAGTGATTATTAGTAGTACTTGGATCAATTATGGACACTAGGAAAGGAAATAAATTATAAAGGAAGCATTTGAATATGCATGCATACTGTATATATATGTACACATATGTACTTTAGTAAGCATTCTTATTCTTTTCATTGTAGGGAGTTGGGTCATTTCACTCACTGATGAGTGTACATGTCAGTACATTCATCAATGCAGAGTAGTCAGATTTAGTGTATAGATTATGCAACTCTTAAAGAATATTAGTATAATTGAAAAAGTCAAATAAAAAAATCCAAATTCTCAATTCTCCTCATGATTCAAAAAGCAGAGAGGATTTATAAATAAATTACATAAAAATTAGGAAATGTTTCTGTGCTGCATAAGCACTTTAAGAAATTTAAAAAAAAAATTTACTTCATTGCTCATTGACATGTTTGGTAAATACAAAACTGGTATTTTCTCAACCATCTTGGTCAAGACCTACGTAGGCACATATACAACTGACCAAAAATGTTAATTTTCAGATAAAAGGTATTTATACAAGGAATAGCAAAGCATTTGTCCTTAAGTTTTTCCTGTTGAAATGTATATTTATAAATATACATTCTAAAGTTAAAATATACATCAGCAAACTTTATATTAATAGTTATGGGGAAAAAAGTGACTCTTCATGTTCTGCAGAGAGAACAGATTGATATCATAAAATTCTGATTATAATACTGGCAAAAACACTCTGAAATATCATAGTAAGTGAAAAAGTCATCTGATTATTTAGTGAACATATTCTATCTCATGTAACAGCGTAAATGGATATCACATTTGCTAGAATTTAAGAATTAATTGGAGGAAAGTGACTGCTCTTTTCTATTATTCTTTAACTGTATCTTTAGTAGTAGTTTGTGCCTATAATTTGGGCAATTTGCGTATGTTTTATTTTCCCTCCATCTCCTGCTTCCAGAGCACTATTTCCCTTTGATTGAGGAGTTGCCGTGACAGAAGATAATGAAGCTCATGGCATTCAGCGGGTAGCCTGTCACTGCTGACTCTGGCTGCTGCCTTTTTCTTTCTTTGCACTCCTCTGATTTTTCCAGGCACAATGAGAAACAATTATTAAAGCCATGCACCACTCTAAAATATTATACCACCAAATGGTTATTTTTTAAGAGCCTTTCAATCTTGTAAGTCTCTGTTTATCCTTAGAAGTGGTAAATTTTATCATTATTTTCTATTCAATCTTCAGCATAGGGATGAGAGATTGTTTTGTGCCTTGGAGGAGGCAATCTTTTTTTTTTTTTTTTTTTTTGTGGTACGCGGGCCTCTCACCGTTGTGGCCTCTCCCGTTGCGGAGCACAGGCTCCGGACGCGCAGGCTCAGCGGCCATGGCTCACGGGCCCAGCCGCTCCGCCGCATGTGGGATCTTCCCAGACTGGGTCACGAACCCGGCAGGCAGACTCTCAACCACTGCGCCACCAGGGAAGCCCGGAGGAGGCAACCTTATACTGTGCACAATTTATATAACTTCTTATGTTGGTCCTCATCACATCAATCAAAAACCTTTTGCACCTTGTACCTTCTACCTGAAGTCTTCCTCTATTGACCTGGTAGGTTGTGAATTCCTGCGTCAGGAACCACTAACCTTTTTGAGAGGATGATCTCGTAGACGTGATTAGTGTCTACCGGAATCCAGTTCTCATTCTCTTTCTGTCACAGGAAAGACTATACTTTTCAGGCCACTTGCATATGAGAATGGTTCAGAAAATTACCCTGACCAATGAAATATGAGGGAATATGATATCTATCATTTCTAGACTATGAAAATGTCACAGATGATTCCCCACGTTTTCTCTCCTCCATGGCAACCAAGGAGGACAGGTGTACTGACGATGCAGCTATACATTTGATACTTCCATAAGTCTGTGTGAAGCTGAGATACATTGCCCCTCCCAGACACACACACCATTATTTACACGTGTAGGACATATAGTGTAAGTAAGCAATTATCTTTTGTTTGTTAAAGCCACTGAAATTTCAGCATAAGTGTATCTAATACAGAGTAGCTATTTTCCCTTTATCTAAAGAATTAAGGTCACTAGGCAGTATAAATCTTATGGACAACCTAGAAATACTTAGCAAGACATATAGGTATGGCAGGACTAAAACGTCCCACTATTTGTTGCCCTTCCCCTCTCTACAAAGCAAATTCCTAGAGATAACCAAAGAACGAGGGAATAAAGTGTGTGTCAAAGAGGTATAAATAAGAACTTGACCTATCAATAGATTAAGAGGCAGTGGGAGAATTTGGAAAGAGGACAGGGTTTGGATTCTAACCCTACTAACTGAAGCCTGTGTTCCATTCAACAAGTTTGACAAAAGTAACTGATCCATAGATTGTTGTAAACAATTAAGCATAATGAATGAAATGTAATCTGCAAAAGTGCCTATAAGATAGGGGTTAGACATTCAAAACATGATAGCAATTATTATTACTATTATTGTTAGGCTAATAGTCCCATTTGTATACTAAGATATACAGGCTAATTAGTATAAAATAACAATATATAAAAACTCTCATCCCTTCCCAATGGTAAGAAGTGTTCTTTTCCACTAGTTTAAGATTTTTTTTAATGTAAAAGTTTAGAGTACTCCCAGGTTTGCTGTTTATTTTAATGCTTCCCTAAGGGTCAGCCAGCACATAGTTGAAAAAATGGTGAGTTCTCATTAACTTATTTGAACTCTCCAACAAAATTTCAGCCTTGAGAAGAAACCCAGGGAGCCAAGGGACTGCTTGGAAATCAAACTGCTTGGCTTGCTTCTGGTCCTAACTTACCCTCTAATTTGTGCTCAGTGTATACTAAAATGAGAAGAGGGGAAAAAAAATTTGCCCGATAGCAACTACAAATTCAGGAGACATAAAATTAGATTATGTATTCTTCGAGGATGGAGACCATATGTCATTAATCTTTGTCCCTTAACATATAACATTGCTCACACATTGTGATAAATAATAAAAATATTGTAAATAACGTTGCAAGTGCAGTACATCATTTATGATATATCTTTTAAGGTTTTATAGGTTCTTTTTCAAAGTTCCTCATTTTTTCCCTTTACATACTTTTTAAATTCCATAAAGTTAAGACGAATTTTATTAATTTCTTTTAAATGCTCTTGAGTTTAGTTTTGCAATACCTACATCACATAACCATCACACATAGGTAAACATATACAAAATTAAAGCATAATCTTTACGTCTTGTTTTCCAAAAATGCAGGATTTTTATTGTGTCATTCATTGTCTCTAGACTCACACTTCATTGACCAATTTCCATCCTGAGGTCTTTGCAAGAAAAATATAACTAACTCCTATATACAGCACAAATAGACATAAGAGAAACAAAAATTAAATATAATAATATATTTCACCATATGTTTTCTATAAGCAGTAATGCTTTAGGTAAGCTTTTTGTCAAGAAACAAAATTCTTTTGAAATTAAAAACAACAAAAATTTTGTAAATCCCTCTGTATTCTTTGATTTTAACTTAGTAGCAAATAACAACGCTGAGAATCAATCATGCAAGAAAATACTGTATAATCAGTGATTCAAAATTATGACCATTTAGTATCTGTTTGTCTTCTCTGGGAAATGTCAGCAAACATAATTTTACATTAAAGTGCCAAATTCACAACAACCTCACATAAAAAGTCACATTTACTGGTCCTATTTTGACAGTTTTAGCAAAAATTGATTGACTATATTGAAGTACATTTTTTTCCTCTCAACATAACTTTATTTGTATTTGAGATACTGCAGTAAAGCAATTCTTAAACCTGACAACTGCCTTGCAATAAGAGCTTGCTCCTGAGACTCTGAAAGGAACTCTTTGCAATCGTCTCAAATAGGACATGAAAGTAACGTGCTTAGTCATCTGACACAACATCCATAACTTACGAAGATGCAACTGAGACACGATAAATTCAGCTACTTCAAAATTTTTCTTACACAATTTATTTTTTGAAAGTTCACTTTGGAAGCCTAAAATTGATAATGACATTAATTTGATTGAAAAAGACTTTTTTTGCCAAGAGGACCTTTGTTTCTTACTTGGAGATAGATAGATGATAAATAGATAGATAGATAGATAGATAGATAGATAGATAGATAGAAAGAAAGAAAGAAAGATATAGGGATAATATATCTCAATTTTTATCACTTGGGTTTTCTTAAGAGTGTGGACCATAAAGTCATTACATCCAAAGGGTGAAGATTCAAGAGTATTATAAGTATCCTAAGCCATTTTCTGGTCCTAGTTAATCTTATTTTCATAAAAATTGATAAGCATGCTTTTTTGAGTTCTATATTTTCCAATCATAGCTTTTCTATTAAAATTCATGTGTGTGGGCTTCCCAGGTGGTGCAGTGGTTGAGAGTCCACCTGCCGATGCAGGGGACACGGGTTCGTGCCCCGGTCCGGGAAGATCCCACATGCCACGGAGCGGCTGGGCCCGTGAGCCATGGCCGCTAAGCCTGTGCGTCCAGAGCCTGTGCTCCGCAACAGGAGAGGCCACAACAGTGAGAGGCCCGCGTACCGCCAAAAAAAAAAAAAAAAAAAAATTCATTTGTGTTATTTATGTGTGTGTGTGTGAGCACATAGTGTGTTGAATTTAATGGAAACTGCAACACTTGATTACTGATTTTCTGCAACTTGCTTGAACTCTATATGGCTCAGTATCTTCACCTATAAAATAGGGTTTGTGAAAGTCACTGATCCAAGGATTTTTCATGAAAATTAAATGAGATTATGAGCCAAAATACTTAATTCACTTCCTAGCAATTGGGAACAATTACTCTTTGCTATCACTATTACCACTATTTCATTTTCTCTTAAGTTTCACAATGTATGTACTGTTTTACAATGTATGACAGATGGTTGCTTTTTTTTCAAATGCTTACTCTACCTAGTGATTTAATTTTCTATTCTAAAATCTCCTCTGATCTTTCAGAGAGTTTCAACTTTTGAAATTTTAAAATTCTGAACAATTTACTGGACCCAACAAAAGTATTTATATATTTTTATAGCTACATTGTTTGTCTTTATTAGTTTTTGTTAGCTTAAATTTTACAATATTATTACAACCATTTAAAACAAATCTGAGGAAATCTATTGATATAGAAATATTTTTCTTATATTGAAACATGTTATTTACTCAATCTATTTAGGTAAGTTTTACGCAATTTAAGCTGTTAAACTTATCAACCAGTTTAGGTCTAAATTTCCAAAAAGTGCACAAGGAAAAAAAAGAACTAATGACTAAGAATCTTATATTCACAAAAACTATCTTCCAAAACTGAAGGCAAAAATAAAGATTACCAGATAAACAAATAGAGAATTCACTGCTAGCAATTTACCTTACAAGAACCCCTACAGGATGTTCTTCAGGATAAAGAACTAATATCAGACAATCATCCAAATCTACAAAAATAAAGAGAGACACTAAAAGTATATATTTAGGTAATTATTAAAGTGGCAGATATAAACACAACCCCTACCAATAATAACATTAAATGTGAATATATCTCTGGCTTTTGATTTAATTGCTTAATATATTTAATGTTATTATTTTTATGGGTTTATTTTTGTCTCCCATTTATTTATTAGTTTTAGATTGTTTTGATGGTTGCACAATTTTGTTAATATACTAAAAACTAATTAAAATTGGCACTAAATAGGTGAATTATTATGGGAATTCTGTCTTTATAAAGTTGTTAAGAATAAATATATGGAGAGAGAGGGGGAAGATGGCAGAAGAGTAAGACACGGAGATCACCTTCCTCCCCACAGATACACCAGAAATACATCTACACATGGAACAACTCCTACAGAATACCCACTGAACGCTGGCAAAAGACCTCAGACCTCCCAAAAGGCAAGACACTCCCCACGTACCTGGGTAGGGCAAAAGAAAAAAGAATAAACAGAGACAAAAGAATAGAGACGGGACCTGCACCAGTGGGAGGGAGCCGTGAAGGAGGGAAGGTTTCCACACACTAGAAGCCCCTTCACGGGGGGAGACTGCGGGTGGCGGAGTGGTGGTAGCTTCGGAGTCGCGGAGGAGAGCGCAGCAACAGGGGTGCAGAGGTCAAAGTGGAGAGATTCCCGCACAGAGGATCGGTGCTGACCGACACTCCCTAGCACGAGAGGCTTGTCTGCTCACACACTGGGGCGGGCGGGGCTGTGAGGTGAGGCTCGGGTTTCGGTCGGAGCACAGGGAGAGGACTGGCGGCGTGAACACAGCCTGAAGGGGTTAGTGCACCACGGCTAGCCGGGAGGGAGTCCGGGGAAAAGTCTGGACCTGCCGAAGAGGCAAGAGACTTTTTCTTCCCTCTTTGTTTCCTGGTGCGCGAGGAGAGGGGACTAAGAGCGCTGCTTAAAGGAGCTCCAGAGACGGGCGTGAGCTGCGGCTAACAGCGCGGACCCCAGAGACGGGCATGAGACGCTAAGGCTGCTGCTGCCACCACCAAGAAGCCTGTGTGCGAGCACAGGTCACTATCCACACCCCCTTCCGGGGAGCCTGTGCAGCCCGCCACTGCCAGGGTCCCGGGATCCAGGGACAACTTCCCCGGAAGAACTCACGGCGCGCTGCAGGCTGGTGCAACGTCATGCAGGCCTCTGCCGCCGCAGGCTCGCCCCGCACTCCGTGCCCCCCCCCCCCCCGCCTGAGTGAGCCAGAGCCCGCGAATCAGCGGCTCCGTTAACCCCGTCCTGTCTGAACGTAGAACAGACGCCCTCTGGTGACGTACACGCAAAGGCGGGGCCAAATCCAAAGCTGAAACCCAGGAGCTGTGCGAACAAAGAAGAGAAAGGGAAATCTCTCCCAGCAGCCTCAGGAGCAGCAGATTAAATTTCCACAATCAACTTGATGCACCCTGCATCTGTGGAATACCTGAATGCACAACAAATCATCCCAAATTGAGGAGGTGGACTTTGGGAACAAGGTTTATTATTTTTTCCACTTTTCCTCTTTTTGTGAGTGTGTATGTGTATGCTTCTGTGTGAGATTCTGTCTGTATACTTTGCTTTCACCATTTGTCCTAGGGTTCCATCCATCCGTTTTTGTTTTTTTTTTAATTTTTTTCTTAATAATTATTTTTTAATAACTTTATTTTATTTTACCTTACTTTATTTTATTTTCTTTTATCCTCTTTCTTCCTTCCTTTCTTTCTTTCTCTCTTTCTCTCCTCTCTTTCTTTCTTTCTTTGCTTCTTTCTTTCTACTTTTTCTCCCTTTTATTCTGAGTCATGTGGATGAAGGCTCTTGGTGCTGCAGCCAGGAGTCAGTGCTGTGCCTCTGAGGTGGGAGAGCCAACTTCAGGACATTGGTCCACAAGAGACCTCCCAGCTCCACGTACTATCAAATGGCAAAAATCTCCCAGAGATCTCCATCTCAACACCAACACCCAGCTTCACTCAACGACCAGCAAGCTACAGTGCTTGACACCAAGCCAAACAACTAGCAAGACAGGAACACAGCCGCACCCATTAGCAGAGAGGCTGCCTAAAATCATAATAAGTCCACAGACACCCCAAAACACACCACCAGACGTGGGCCTGCCCACCAGAAAGACAAGATCCAGCCTCATCCACCAGAACACAGGCACTAGTACCCTCCACCAGGAAGCCTACACAACCCACTGAACAAACTTTAGCAACTGGGGACAGGCACCAAAAACAACGCGAGCTACGAACCTGCGGCCTGCAAAAACGAGACCCCAAACACAGTAAGAAAAGTAAAATGAGAAGACAGAAAAACACACAGCAGATGAAGGAGCAAGATAAAAACCCATCAGACCGAACAAACGAAGAGGAAATAGGCAGTCTACCTGAAAAAGAATTCAGAATAATGATAGTAAAGATGATCCAAAATATTGGAAATAGAATAGAAAAATGCAAGAAACATTTAACAAGGACCTAGAAGAACTAAAGATGAAACAAGCAATGATGAACAACACAATAAATGAAATTAAAAATACTCTAGAAGGGATCAATAGCAGAATAACTGAGGCAGAAGAACAGATAAGTGACCTGGAAGATAAAATAGTGGAAGTAACTACTACAGAGCAGAATAAAGAAAAAAGAATGAAAAGAACTAAGAACAGTCTCAGAGCCCTCTGGGACAACATTAAATGCACCAACATTCGAATTATAGGGGTTTCAGAAGAAGAAGAGAAAAAGAAAGGGACTGAGAAAATATTTGAAGAGATTATAGTTGAAAACTTCCCTAATATGGGAAAGGAAATAGTTAATCAAATCCAGGAAGCACAGAGAGTCCCATACAGGATAAATCCAAGGAGAAACATGCCAAGACACATATTAATCAAACTGTCAAAAATTAAATACAAAGAAAACATATTAAAAGCAGCAAGGGAAAAACAACAAATAACACACAAGGGAATCCCCGTAAGGTTAACAGCTGATCTTTCAGCAGAAACTCTGAAAGCCAGAAGGGACTGGCAGGACATATTTAAAGTGATGAAGGACAAAAACCTACAACCAAGATTACTCTACCCAGCAAGGATCTCATTCAGATATGATGGAGAAATTAAAACCTTTACAGACAAGCAAATGCTGAGAGAGTTCAACACCACCAAACCAGCTTTACAAGAAATGCTAAAGGAACTTCTCTAGGCAAGAAACACAAGAGAAGGAAAAGACCTACAATAACACACCCAAAACAATTAAGAAAATGGGAATAGGAACATACATATCAATAATTACCTTAAATGTAAATGGATTAAATGCTCACACCAAAAGACACAGACTGGCTAAATGGATACAAACACAAGACCCATATATATGCTGTCTACAAGAAACCCACTTCAGACCTAGAGACACATACAGACTGAAAGTGAGGGGATGGAAAAAGATATTCCATGCAAATGGAAACCAAAAGAAAGCTGGAGTAGCAATTCTCATATCAGACAAAACAGACTTTAAAATAAAGACTATTAGAAGAGACAAAGAAGGACACTACATAATGATCAAGGGATCGATCCAAGAAGATATCACAATTGTAAATATTTATGCCCCCAACATAGGAGCACCTCAATACATAAGGCAAATACTAACAGCCATAAAAGTGGAAAACAACAGTAACACATTCATAGTAGGGGACTTTAACACCCCACTTTCACCAATGGACAGATCTTCCAAAATGAAAATAAATAAGGAAACACAAGCTTTAAATGATACATTAAACAAGATGGACTTAATGGATATTTATAGGACATTCCATCCAAAAACAACAGAATACACTTTCTTCTCAAGTGCTCATGGAACATTCTCCAGGGTATATCATATCTTGGTTCACAAATGAATCTTTGGTAAATTTAAGAAAATTGAAATCATATCAAGTATCTTTTCCAACTACAATGCTATGAGACTAGACATCAATCATAGGAAAAAAATCTGTAAAAAATACAAACACCTGGAGGCTAAACAATACACTACTAAATAACCAACAGATCACTGAAGAAATCAAAGAGGAAATCAAAAAATACCTAGAAACAAATGACAATGGAGACACGATGACCCAAAACCTATGGGATGTAGCAAAAGCAATTCTAAGAGGGAAGTTTATAACAATACAATCCTACCTTAAGAAACAGGAAACATCTCGAATAAACAATCTAACCTTGCACCTAAAGCAATTCGAGAAAGAAGAACAAAAGAACCCCAAAGTTAGCAGAAGGAAAGAAATCATAAAGATCAGATCAGAAATAAATGAACAAGAAATGATGGAAACAATAGCAAAGATCAATAAAACTAAAAGCTGGTGCTTTGAGAAGATAAACAAAATTGATAAACCATTAGCCAGACTCATCAAGAAAAAAACGTAGAAGAGGGCTTCCCTGGTGGCGCATTGGTCGTGAGTCCGCCTGCCGATGCAGGGGACACGGGTTCGTGCCCCGGTCCAGGAAGATCCCACATACCGCGGAGCGGCTGGGCCCGTGAGCCATGGCCACTGAGCCTGTGCGTCTGGAGCCTGTGCTCGTCATCAGGAGAGGCCACAACAGTGAGAGGCCCGCGTACCACAAAAAAGAAAAAAAAAATGCAGAAGACTCAAATCAACAGAATTAGAAATGAAAAAGGAGAAGTAACAACTGACACTGCAGAAATACAAAAGATCATGAGAGATTACTACAAGCAACTCTATGCCAATAAAATGGACAAACTGGAAGAACTGGACAAATTCTTAGAAATGCACAACTGCCAAGACTGAATCAGGAAGAAATAGAAAATATGAACAGACCAATCACAAGCACTGAAATTGAAACTGTGATTAAAAATCTTCCAACAAACAAAAGCCCAGGACCAGATGGCTTCACACTCGAATTCTATCAAACATTTAGAGAAGAGCTAAAACCTATCCTTCTCAAACTCTTCCAAAATATAGCAGAGGGAGGAACACTCCCAAATTCCTTCTACGAGGCCACCATCACCCTGATACCAAAATCAGACAAGGATGTCACAAATAAAGAAAACTACAGGCCAATATCACTGATGAACATAGATGCAAAAATCCTCAACAAAATACTAGCAAACAGAATCCAACAGCACATTAAAAGGATCATACACCATGATCAAGTGGGGTTTATTCCAGGAAAGCAAGGATTCTTCAATATACTCAAATCAATCAATGTGATACACCATATTAACAAATTGAAGGAGAAAAACCATATGGGCATCTCAATAGATGCAGAGAAAGCTTTTGACAAAATTCAACACCCATTTATGATAAAAACCCTGCAGAAAGTAGGCATAGAGGGAACTTTCCTCAACATAATAAAGGCCATATATGACAAGCCCACAGCAAACATCATCCTCAATGGTGAAAAACTGAAAGCATTTCCACTAAGATCAGGAACAAGACAAGTTTGCCCACTCTCATCACTCTTATTCAACATAGTTTTGGAAGTTTTAGCCACAGCAATCAGAGAAGAAAAGGATATAAAAGGAATCCAAATTGGAAAAGAAGAAGTAAAGCTGTCACTGTTTACAGATGACATGACACTATACACAGAGAATCCTAAAGATGCTACCAGAAAACTACTAGAGCTAATCAATGAATGTGGTAAAGTAGCAGGATACAAAATTAATGCACAGAAATCTCTGGCATTCCTATACACTAATGATGAAAAATATGAAAGTGAAATCAAGAAAATACTCCCATTTACCATTGCAACAAAAAGAATAAAATATCTAGGAATAAACCTACCTAAGGAGACAAAAGACCTGTAGGCAGAAAATTATAAGACACTGATGAAAAAATTAAAGATGATACAAACAGATGGAGAGATATACCATGTTCTTGGATTGGAAGAATCAACATTATGAAAATGACTCTACTACCCAAAGCAATCTACAGATTCAATGCAATCCCTATGAAACTACCACTGGCATTTTTCACAGAACTAGAACAAAAAATTTCACAATTTGTATGTAAACACAAAAGACCCTGAATAGCCAGAGCAATCTTGAGAACGAAAAATGGAGCTGGAGGAATCAGGCTCCCTGACTTCAGACTATACTACAAAGCTACAGTAATCAAGACAGTATGGTACTGGCACAAGAACAGAAATATAGATCAATGGATAGAAAGCCCAGAGATAAACCCACGCACATATGGTGACCTTATCTTTGATAACAGAGGCAGGAATGTACAGTGGAGAAAGGACAGCCTCTTCAATAAGTGGTGTTGGGAAAACTGGACAGGTATATGTAAAAGTATGAGATTAGGTCACTCCCTAACACCATACACAAAAATAAGCTCAAAATGGATTAAAGACCTAAATGTAAGGCCAGAAACTATCAAACTCTTAGAGGAAAACATAGGCAGAACACTCTATGACATAAATCACAGCAAGATCCTATTTGACCCACCTCCTAGAGAGATGGAAATAAAAACAAAACTAAACAAATGGGACCTAATGAAACTTCAAAGCTTTTACACAGCAAAGGAAACCATAAACAAGACCAAAAGACAACCCTCAGGATGGGAGAAGGTATTTGCAAATGAAGCAACTGACAAAGGATTAATCTCCAAAATTTACAAGCACCTCATGCAGCTCAATAACAAAAAACAAACAACCCAATCCAAAAATGGGCAGAAGACCTAAATAGACATTTCTCCAAAGAAGATATACAGATTGCCAACAAACACATGAAAGAATGCTCAACATTATTAATCATTAGAGAAATGCAAATCAATACTACAATGAGATATGATCTCACAGCAGTCAGAATGGCCATCAAAAAATCTAGAAACAATAAATGCTGGAGAGGGTGTGGAGAAAAGGGAACACTCTTGCACTGTTGGTGGGAATGTGAATTGGTACAGCCACTGTGGAGAACAGTATGGAGGTTCCTTAAAAAACTACAAATAGAACTACCATATGACCCAGCAATCCCACTACTGGGCATATACCCTGAGAAAACCATAATTCAAAGAGTCATGTACCAAAATGCTCATTGCAGCTCTATTTACAATAGCCAGGAGATGGGAACAATCTAAGTGTCCATCATCGGATGAATGGATAAAGAAGATGTGGCACATATATACAATGGAATATTACTCAGCCATGAAAAGAAACGAAATTGAGCTATTTGTAATGAGGTGGATAGACCTAGAGTCTGTCATACAGAGTGAAGTAAGTCAGAAGGAGAAAGACAAATACCATATGCTAACACATATATATGGTATTTAAGAAAAAAAAATGTCATGAAGAACCTAGGGGTAAGACAGGAATAAAGACACAGACCTACTAGAGAATGGACTTGAGGATATGGGGAGTGGGAAGTGTAAGCTGTGACAAAGTGAGAGAGTGGCATGGACATATACACACTACCAAACGTAAAATAGATAGCTAGTGGGAAGCAGCCGCATAGCACAGGGAGATCAGCTCGGTGCTTTGTGACCACCTAGAGGGGTGGGATATGGAGAGTGGGAAGGAGGGAGACGCAAGAGGGAAGAGAAATGGTGATCTATGTATATGTATAACTGATTCACTTTGTTATAAGGCAGAAACTAACACACCATTGTAAAGCAATTATACTCCAATAAAGATGTAAAAAAAAAAATTGTGGCAAAATACAAAAAAAAAAGAATAAATATATGAATAAATGGAAGGGAACATATTAGTACTGGTAGGCATTGCTATCTTGTAATAATGTGGCATTATACATTATGTTTAGAAATTATAATTACTAATTTAATTTCAGGCAATGTCTCTCCTTCCATATAATGCCACTAAGTGTGGAACTGTATGTAACTCTGTGGAAGATGAAGTGGTTTGAGGGGGGTTTGTTGTATATAAGTCTGTTTTTTTTTTTTCCAGATTTTTGTTTTTTACCTCTTAATACTCATTTTTCTAGCTTGTTCCAGTTTCTTCAATTCACTTCCTTTTTAATTCATCTGAGAATTCTAATTAAGACTTTTTAAGTTGCATTCAAAGTTTGAATTAATTATGTGAAAGGGGGCATTTGCTCTCATACTAATCTTGAAACCCTTCGTTCTAGATCTTCTTTATATAACAGAACTTTTAACATATTTAGACCTGTACAAAGAAATTTCTCCAATTTTTTATGTAAATATTTTGTGCTATTTAACTGTTTCATGGTGCATCCTTGCCCTCAGTTTCTGCTGCTTTTATATTAGGAGGTGTCCTGGGTTCTAGCTGAACAATTAATTATTCTATTCATTTTCCAGGATTTCTTTCCCTCTTGTGCTTTTGAATTATGTCTCTTCCTCACTGTTTGTATATTTTCTTAAAATTTCTGATCCGTTAGTTGTCATCAGCAGCATTATTATCATAATCTACTATAGAGATATTAATTAGTATGTTTCAGGCACTCTCCTTTATTTTATTTTTGCCTTCATAAACAATCTGAAGTCTTGGAACAGTCCAGTGAGAAAAGTACTTAAAATTCCAATTATAATTTGGGAAATCTGGGCTCGAGAAGTGAAGGATTCTGTCTAAGATGACATAGCTGTTAAGTGGTAGACATGGTAGTAAAATGTCGTTCTGTCTGATTATTAAGTTCAAGCTATTTACCACCATGCTGCTCGTGGCAGGGCAACAGAATTTTAAATATACAAACATTGTTCTTATTTTGTGTATTTTAATTCTTTTCATGGGCTTTTGTCTAAAAATAGAGTTTCATGAGTTCAACTCATCCTCTGGGAATCTGATATTTTCCTGTTTCTCAAGCCTTTTGGGAAATAGCTTATCCATAACTTAGTGGGGAAATTTGTATATGAAGCTCAGCATACTACTTTCCACTAGAAAGGCTTTACTTTCTGAAATGTAAATCCTTGTCCAGATTTAGTTCAATTCAAACTTCAAATTTAGATTAGCTGCACTGGCTGATTTGAGATTTGCCATACAAGAATGAATAAATGATTGAATGATTGAATGAATGAATGAATGATTCCAAGGAGGGTCAAATTATTTATTGTTCATTTATGTAGAAATGAGTATGAATCACATAAAGTCACTTGGGTTAAATTTAACATATATCCATACAGTATAGCCTTAAATTTATAGTGAAGGTACTATGCTCAAGTTGTTGCTGCATTAAAGTATGACAGACCGTTCTTGTATAATTTGGTCTGCATAAATATTTTAATTTGAGTTAAGTCTTTGAAGGCAGAATTCAGCCTTTTTAAATTTGGAGAGAATAAAAAAGACTATTCTGCCATATTGTACGCATGAGTTTAGATTTTGATTTTCTTGATTTTCTAACTTATCACTCTCTAAACACTTAGCTGCCTTTGTCTGAGGGTCAGTTACTTTGGCTAATGTTGAAATTAATTTACTTTAATTCCTTTCAGTAGGTGCACTGAGTATCTGAAATTGTGACTTTTAAAAACATTTGTTACTAAAGTGCTTATGCATCTTTAAAGTAACTACTTTAATCAGCCCCTTTGGAATACAATATGAAGCTGCACATGATAATAGATATTTTCAAATCACATTTCATACTTCTGAAATTATATAAGCATATGTTCACCATAATGACAACCATCAAGTTAATATAGATATATAATTCGTTTTGGAAGTTAGTTACAGTCCTGCCTGCTCTGAACACAGAAACCCAGCTTTATGAATACATTATTCTATGTGGAGTCACAATCAGAATGGGCAGCCATTTTCACTAAATCTTAAAAAGCAAAAATAAAGACTAAAACAAGCAAGCAAAAAACAGTGTTGCAGCCTTACATGTATCTCTAATTGAAATCAGATTCTTTTGTTTACTGTTATGTTTTATTTATGCTTATTTATTAACTTATTCTTAATATCAGCTTTAGGACATAAATAAAAGAGATATCCAGTTAGGTTTCTTAAAATAATCCTGAGGCAAACCATTTTTGAATCTTCTAAATGATGTCTAAAGTGACCTCACAGTCACATTCCAGAAATTTTTTGAGAAAAAAACTGACATGATCAATTTTTAAAAGACTCTTTTTTGTAATTGTATATCACTGTGCAAAACATTTAATAACTGTATTTTGGATGTTAGAAAATATGAATATCTGGTGGGAAAGGCCTTAAAACAAATATAAGATGCAATATTCCTTCAAAACAAGTCTGATTATCTTGGCAATTCTCTTATGGTTTGGTTTGATTTATTTGTATTCCTTATTTTCATTAAATTGCTATGGTTTTTGGACAAGTTTACAGCATTTGGCAGAAGAAATCAGTGACAATGACTTAGTGGAACCTTAATCTCATGAAAGAAGTAAATGCTTGTCAATCAAGAAGTATTAACTTTTACCATTTCTTGACCTTTACATTTTCAAGGTAAGCCTATTATTTGGTAGGGAGTAACACAAAACTCCACAGGATGGTCTATGATCAATACAATCAACAGACCTTCACACTGTATGTTTAAAGGTATTAAGAAGATAAACAAACACATCAGAATTTTACCATTTGGAACAGTCCTGTATTGGATGCTTTCCTCATTTGGGGATTTACAATTGATCACTTCTATATCCCAGACTCCACTGGGTTATAATTCTCAATGACTCCACAAAAGGAAAGGTGAGCTGTTGGCTAATTGTTGGCAAATATTTTGGTGTGTAAAGTTTAAAGTTGAAGGTATATTTATCAATTATATCAACTGAAACATGAGGAATGCAAAATTATCATTTCTTTCAAAATCACATTTTATAATCATAATATGTTTTTCCTTTTATTCATCTTTTAAATATAGTTTGAGTACCTACTATGTATAAGTGACTGTTCTATTCTCTGGCAACACCCCTTTAGAGCTTACATCCTAGTGTGAGATCAATTTTGAACACTTAAGAAAACATTAAAATGTGTAATCAAAACTGCAATAATAACCTGAAAGGAGAGGGATGTGACAAGAGCATCTGACAAGATGCCCTCATCTAGCATGGGTGAATATGAGAAAACTAAATTAAGGAAGAATCATTTGAGCTGTCTTAAAAAATGAAAAGAAACTAACCAGCATGGGAATGTGTGACTTAGGTGATCAGGTGGATTTAGAAGTGGAAGCAGAGAAGAGGAGAGATCCCAGAAAATGTATGACAAAATTCAATATCCTTGAGATGGGAAAGAATATGTCACATTTCAGAAACTAGGAGGGAAATTAAAAGAACACAGAGTGCAGGCAATGAGGGGTGTAATATTGCCAAATTTTACTCTGGAATGGCATTTGCCCTGGAAAGGCTCAGCCCACCAGGTACTTCTGTGTGAAAACTTTCTCTGCATTCTCAAAGAAGAACAAATTATAATAGCACATATTTCAATTTTATTTCCTACTAATTCCTGTTGATTTTTTCCTATTTATTTTATTTTTCCATTCCTTTTAATTAATAATTTAAATAATATTTTAAAAATGGAAAATACTTTGAATATCAATATATATTATCATATACAGTGCCATGAATATCAGTATCCCACTGTCTAGATTCAACAAACGTTAAAGTTTTTCTCTTTGTGGTTATTATAAATTGTGATATCTCATCATTAATTTCTTCATGGTGCATTTCTTATCAAAAATATTAGTTTCTTACATAACCATAATGCCATTATCACATCTGAGAAAATTAGTATTAGTTACTAATATTAACCAATATTCTGCCCATATTTATATATTCTAAATTGTTCTCAAAATATATGTTACATACTTTTGTATTTTATTGTTTGCTTGAACCAGAATCCAGTAAAAGTCACATAATGCATTTATGCTTTAGTTTTTGAAAGATATTTATGACGAACATAAAATTTGGGGCTATTTTTTTCCCTTTCTGTCCTTTAAAGATGTTCAACTCTCTTGTGCTTTGTTTTTTACATGTATGGTAGTTTTTGATTCAATGCTGGACATCCACCTGGATGCTAGATTCCATTATGGAGTGTTTGGATATCATTTGCTGCCTTTGATAATTTCAGGTTTATTTTGTGCTTTATTAGCATAGATCTAGTGTACCCTAGTGCTAGTTTATACTTAATACTAAGGTGTAACTTTTTAGGTTTCTAAGGATCACTCAGGGGGTGTCTTCAAGGTTTCTAAGGATCACTCAGTGTTTTATCAAGGTCTCTAAGGATCAGTTGATAGTTCATCAAGGTCTCTCAGTCTGGGTGGAATTTAAACATCTCTGAGCCCTGTGTATGTTCCAAGAATTGTTCAATCTATAGCTCCCTGGCATTTGATCTTTACTCATGTTATATCACCTAACTCATGTGGAAATCAATATTCAGACAAGACTGAGGGGAACGCAGCAGGCTTTTGAAGTTCCCTTTTTTGTTGTTGTTTTATTTGTTTGTTTCTGTGCAACTCCATTCTCTCTAGTACTCCACCTCAAATATTTCAGCCACCTTGCTGTCTGTCTTCTTAATTCAAAGAGACCTCCATTCTCTGCTTGAGTTCCTATCTCTTTTCCATGATCCAAAATTTTTCTATGAACCAAAAGCCAGAATGATCACTAGGGTCATCTGATTTATCTTCTTCCTTCTCCCAGAGACCACAGTTCTGCACAGCTTATTGCCCCAATGTCTAAAAACAGTAGTTTTGTATACATTGCCCAATGTTCTAGATTTTTAAGGCATGTTGCCTAATTCTATGCCACTAGCTCCTTCATCACCAGAAGGCTTACTCATCTTTTCTAAGTTGTTTTAGTGGTAGTGTATCTACAGTTATAACTTGTTAAATCCTAATGGAAAGCAGAAATGTAATCTGTTTTTTCCTTGGTTTAATATTATTTAAGCTTCCTGTCTTTAACAATGTCTCTAATAAACAACATATAACTGTAAATAACAATACTTAAAAATTATGTTATGGTCAAAACGACCAAAGATGTTAGTGAGTTTCAGTTGACTAATATACCAACTATATAAATAAATTAATCAGTAACTACCAATATACTCTTCTTAATTTTTTATAGTTATATAATTTTAAGTATTATTTTTCTTTAGAAATAGAAACTGAAACATATGTCATAACCACATTGATCTACTTAGTCTTCTCTAATATCCACAGTCTGAGAAATCTGGACTTGCAAGGAATTTAGAGCTCTAATATTATATATATAATTATATATATGTTATATAATGTATAAATTATAGCATATACAATAAATTATATGATATATAACATTTATAATAAATTATATAATAATATATATTTTACATATGTGTAATTTTTTAAAGCATGGTGCTTCTGCTAACAACTGTGCCTTAGATCTTATATATACCAGTAAATTAGGTAAAATGATTCTCTGGGTAGAACAATGATGTTTCAATACTAGTATTCAGCTTTATTTTCAACAAGTTTCCATTGCATAAACTCATCTAAACTAGAAATTTCATAGCTTCTCTCACAAAAACATTAGAGTAGTGAAATGTAAAGTAAAAACATTGAGAAGAGAAACTAAGGAATAGAAAATAGAAGAAAATATTGCACAGGTTCCCTTTTTAAAACTAACTTCTCATACAGAGTGACTATCTCTGTGGCTGAAATTGTGATTGCTTATATTCACACTGCTTATAAATGTGTCATAAAGATTTACCCAAAACTTAACACTGAGATTGAGACATGCAACCACATTAAAAGCTTTTTCTGAAGACACTTTTAACATGAAATGAATTTTAATTATGGGTGCCAAAGCAAAGTTCTAAGCGGAAATGGAAAGTCTGCTCAAACTCTTATAATTTTCCAAAGCTTAATTTCAAAATATACCAACATACTAAAATACTAAAATGACAAAATAAGAAGGTACAAAAGGAACTACTTTAACCCTCTCTTGTGTCATTTTCTGTCTCCTCTTTTCAAATAATTATTTTCCAATAATCTCAGCTATGTAGGTAAGACCTCAACAAATACATACACTATTTTAACACCTGTAGTGTGGTATGACTGTGTTCTCTGCTAGAAACATACCAGTGAATAATGCTAAAGTAGTGCCAATCTGGTTAAGAATATATTGTCAGTGTGTTCTTATTGTTATCTGGCTTTTTAGTGTCTAATCTTCCAAATGGCATTATGTGCTTCATGGTATTTCTCCTTACTGTTGTTTTAATTAAAATGCCCATTCTCCCAGCCAGCAATTGATAGAGCATTGATTTTATTCAGTTACATAGCAATAAGGTATAAAAGACTCGGTCTGGATATAAAATATTAATACTTTAAAGAATGTTTGACTTTTTTTTAAATACAAAAGAATGAAGAGGAGAAGCATTTCGTTCAAAGTGTAAAGTGAACTGGAGAATTGTGGACAGACATTATTGCACTCAGATGATTCCAAACAGGAGGAAGGAGACTTTTGAGACAGGTAATATGTCAGTTTATTCCTAAAAGAGGCTCGTCAAAATGATACTCAATGATCTACGCTAATTTTGCTGTTTGAAATTTGGGACTTATAGTCATACATATGTGTAGCCTTGGTGATTAGAGACAATTGGGATTATAATTAACCTTTGCCACAATTTCCCAAACAGAAGGCTGCAATAAAAGCAAGGATCAGTAATAATTAGGTTAAATGTTCAATCATGTAATTACAAAATGGCACTGAAAAGAATCAAACAACAGGTGTTAGTAACTTTCTTCTCTGAAATTGATTTTGAAAGCATATATCATATGTTTAAGTACACGAAAGTAGCTTCCAATGAAGACAATACAGCACAAACATTTCATTAATCAACTCAACTGTTTTCTCTTTTAACATGTTCTGTTGTTTTTGTTACTACATTTGTAAAAATAATCTAAACTCATTTTTATTTCTGTAACTATAATGCTTATTTCCTGGTCTTTTCTGTCACAGCTTTTCATTTCTCAATTTTTTTTCACACTCATTTCACTATTATATGTCTTTATGTATTGCTTTCAAGAAAATGACTTGAATGATTTCTGAGTCCAAAAGACAAACCTGTATTTCTCTGACTTTCCAAAACAAATGACAATGTGGCTGAGTATACATTCTTGGTCCCTCTATAATCCTTTCAAAAGTTGTGTAAATAGTATTGAATTGTCTTCTGGCATTTAGTGTTATCGAGAAAATATATAAGAAATTTAATTTTTGTTCTGTAGCTGGCAAACATTTTCAGCCTTTATATTTCTATTTGCTGGGAAACTTTATAATGTTATCTACATAACTGTCATTGGCCTATTTTCTTTCTTCTTTGATAAACAGGGATCCGGTCTCATCCATATTTTCACAATAGACAGGTTTGTGGTAGTTTTTGGCTTTGTCTATTAACCCATTTCTTAAAATTATAGGTGAAAAAAGCCATTTGTAACCCAATTTATTGTGTCTAACAGGCATTCATCTCATGTGGTCTTCCTCAGCTGAAGTAGAATCTTCTTTTTTTCCACCACCGCCACTATTTTAACTGATAAAGTGCAGCACATTTCTATTCTTCAGCATGTAAAGCTATTATGGACCTTAATGTCTATGTACCTTGCCTAGAATGTTTCATAAATGAAGTCAGTACATCACTTCCCCACCCCATCCACCCATTAACATTCTCCCAATTCGTATCTTCTTTGTTTTGTGATGAAGAATGGAAAAGAAAGTTTTGTACTGCATGGGACAGTGACACGAGAAATACCTCAGCATATCAGCTATCTAATGCTATGAAAAAGTTACTTCAAAACATAGTGGTTTAAACAATAATAAATGTTTATTGTCTCACAATTTCTCTGAGTCAGGAATTTGACAGAGGCTTAATTGGTTGGTTCTGGCCCAGGTTCTCTCATGAGTTTGCAGTTAAGATGTTAACTGGGGATGCTGTCATCTAAAGGCTTAATGAATCTGGAGGATCCAATTCCAGATTCATATATAACTGACTGGTAAATCCATGGTCCCTGTTGGCAGGAGGCCTCAGTCCCTTGACTTATGGATACATAGAGCTATTCTAGTGTTCAAATAATGGTTTTTGATGTCCTCAGTAGAGAGAGCAAGATGGATGTAGCCATGTCTTTTATGATGTAAACCTGGAAGAAATACACTATAATTTCTACTACATCCTATTGATTACATAGGTGAGTCCTATATTCAGTATGGGAGGGGACTATATGTGGATATGATTAACGATCATTAGGGGCCATCGTGAAGGCCAGCATCACACAGAGCTTCCTCACAAACAGCACAGTAGAAATTTTAGAACTCTAATTTTGTGTTTAGAGCAGGTCTTATGTTGCTAAGCCTCAGAGCAAAGAGTGCTAAAGATTAAATCACCTTGACTGATTTTTTTTTTCAGATATGTAACTGTATCCTTTTTTTTCTGTGGGAATGCTTGTTGTATCACTACTCTTGAATTTACTGAATATTTGCACCTGATTTCCTAAATGGCTTGTGTTTATTGAATATTTGGTCCTAATTCTGATAATGCAAATTCTAAATGTCAATCTTGTGAGTTTTCAACTTTTTGTCTTTATATGTGCTTAGTTTTGGAGAAATTGATCCAGTGACTGATAGCCATATGCACTTCTTTATTTTGCAAATAAAAATCTACCCTTGGTAACTTGTTTATTAACTTACATCTCGAAAAAGTAATGTAAGAACCTTAATGTTTTTAAGACTGACCAAATTGTTAACAAACCTAATGCACACAAGGAAAATCATCAGTAAACCTACTTATTGTCAGTATCTTTTACTTTTAATCATACTATACATTTTCACATCAGTTATATGAAAGAAGCACAAGCCAAGAACATCATCACAAAAATATAAACGTCTTTTCCTTTCAATTATATGAGAGAAGTAGAAACCGAGATAATCATCATAAAAGAATGTAAACTCCAGCCGAAAGGACAAAATATGTATAGTAAAAGAAAGTTACAAGATAGGATGTGCTAATTTTTCAAAGAATGGAAAGTTGAGGGTAGATTCATTAAATCTATAAAACTTTTAGATAATACATTAAGAAAAAAACAGTACTCAGAAAATGTTTTTGTAATTTGTTATTAAATTGACTTACTTTAAAATATTATATTGTATTAAGAAAGAGGAGATTTAAAAGGGGGGCTGCAAGTCATATTCATAAGTATTTCAAGTAAAGTACAAGGGCTAACCTTACATCTTTACTTACTGATTTTGATGATATAATGTTTGATAACAGAAATTTTTAGTACTGATCTAGCTCAGCTCTGTGGGCCAATGTGCCTCATTCTGTACTGCTCACATTCACGTCTGGAGAATCCTGAGAAATCTGAAGCATCTCTGTCAAAACACTAGACTCACAGCTTGCCAGTCTGTTTTCTTTGGCTCAACCTTTAATTATGTCTCATTGCCTGTTATTCCATAATTGCCAACAGCCCTCAATGTCCTGAGTTATCTGACAGCTGGGGAATACATGATGACTGAAGTATGTGGGCAGTGAAAGATCACTCAGGTAGTTTACAGAAGATAGACCAAACTGAACAAAAATAAAATGAAATGCAAAGAAACTTAATTAGACAAAAAATATGCAATTACTGATTACAGAATAGATAAAAGAAACATAAATTGTAATTTCCACAATTTAAAATTCAACAGAGAAACTGAAAAGAGGACACTGTTGAAAATTACATTCATGATTTCGAATAGTTAACAAAGAAAGTATGACATAATAAAGAACAAAAACAAAAATTACTTGTAAGTATAAAAACAATGTCATGGAGACAAGAGCTAAGGGCATCATACACAAATAATAGGAGACACCAAGGAGAGAATGGCACAGATTGTAAAAATATATAGTCAGACAAATAATAGAAGTAATAACCTTATTTTTAAAATAATTAAATTACTAATTTTTAAAGAATGTCAGGCTCACTAAATAACTTCCCAGTTGGAACTATGGTTTTTCATGGAAGACAACATGCCAACACTAATCAGCTCTTGCAGGGTTAATTAATTAGAAGAGGGGGAATTGCTAGAGACAGAGCAAGAAAGAGAGAAAGAGGAAGAAGGAAGAAAAATAAGAAGTGAAAAATAAAGAAGGAAGGTAATATGAATATAACTAAAAAAATTGCTAAAGTTGAAGACAAAAAAAGTTACTAGCATTTCAATTGGAATGTTGCTTCAAAATGAATGAGAACTAGAGTGACATCTTTTTATTATTTGTATAATCATATGTCTTACTGAATGAAAAACTGAATGCCAGAAAGCAGTGGAAACACCTTGGAGAGCTTTGAAAAAGGAGGCTGAGAGAGAAGAATTCTGTTTCTTGTCAAGATGTTATTTCAGATAAAGGTAAATAAAAAGAATTTTTTAATGCAAGATCTCAGAAAATATGTACAATTTCTGAGAATATAGCTCAAGGAGGTACTTCAACCTAACAAAAATTAAATTAAAGCAATGATTTCCAGAAAGTGAAGGAAGAAACTTATGAGAAAGATTTTTCAAATAATTTATATATTAAGTGAAAATTAAGATTTGCTTTTTTAAAGAGGCAAAAGTTAAATCAACATAAAACTGGTTAAATTATTCATCAGCTAGAATATGGAATTTGAGAAATTTCATCAATATCAAAATTGATTTTTTAGAATTAGATTGATGATGACTTTATAAATTGCTCAAATTTTCAGCTTATAAGTTAATTAATTGCAAGCCACACACCATTAATGTGTTAGGTTCTGTCCAAGTTAGTATTTCATATGTTCAAACCCTGGAGTAAAATATAAATCGGAACGTTCAGTTGCTCTATTTTTTTGTGGGAGTATCAGCTCAAAATTATTTTGTACTACAAGTATTCCCTTGCCATGCCCATGTTGTAAAATTTCCTAAGTATTCTTGAAATCATTTCTGTTTCTGGAACTATTTCTTTAAAACTTTCATTAAGTATGTTTTCTTTCTTTTTCTTTTAAGTGTCCTATTTTTAATTAAGGGGAACTGAGAGCTTTCATACTTGATTCCTAGTATAGAGCCTGTTTTGTTGTTGTTTATTTCTTTGTTTCTTTATTTAGTTTCAGTTAGTTGACTGATTTATTGATTTTCATTCATGATGCTACTCTAATGTATTTCGTTTTATAAAAGCACCCTAAAGAGTTACATATTTATTAGATTGATATTCCTAACGCAGCTTTGTGATTTTGAGCTGAGGGAAAAAAACTGAAGGCAGATTTAAGAACTACTTATGATTTACTGGCGCGCAGTGCTTTGAAATATTTCAGGCTCACTAAATAAACAATAGGAACTGTGGTTTTAATACAGGATATAATACTCCAATACTAATTTCATCTTGATGAAACAAAAGGAAATTTTCACAGGATAAATCAACATGATCTGAGGGGTACAAATATGACTACAACAGTAGTTTTAAGACTTTTCTTTAACATAAAAATAATCACTATTATTTGATTATCTTCATTATCTTGTTACCTTAAAACAATAAATTTTATAATTTAAACTACATATTCTACAATATCACTAATAAATTAATAAAAATACTTTTCTAAATATTTTTCTATTACTTTCAAACACTATATGCATCTTAAGCTTACTGAACAATGAAACAATATAGAAATCTTTTGTTTTATTCTGCAGATAGCACCAGGCCACAAAAAAAAATGTGCATTGTTTTTTTCTAGCTCTGATGATACTAACTGCTCTCAACTGTTTGTCAATATTCTATTTATAAAGTTGGCTTCTTTTAGTCTAAGCATGTTGAGACAGTGTAACTAAGCAAAATTCGTTTGCAACACCTGGCCTAGGATATTTATCTCATGAGAAATCTTCTCCCCAAATTATAATAATTCAGAGTTTCATCTCATGGCCATGGTGTAAAAACAAAGCCACCTGAGAGTGTCTTCATGGCAGTAGGTATACTAACTAAGATAAAGTTTAGTGATTACAAAAATATATGTAATTCTCCAGTGAGTGGTGTCATTTCTGTTTGCAAGTCCAATTCAGCAAAAGATTATTTGAAAAGTAAATTGTTGCCAAAAGCACTTGTGTTCCAGATCTGCTTTACATAGGCTAGTTTTTAAAGTACTAGCTAAAATAACATCACTAACCTGTAGAAATCAGCTGGCTAAATTACCTAAAAAAGGTTAAGAATTTAATCCATGTAATATTGGCGCTGTCTCCTACTTTCAAATATAAAATTAAATATTTTGTTTCTCAGAAATCAAGTCCCAAGTTGTTTTTTATAAAATTTCAATGTTTCCCTAATGGTGGTGCATGTAGTTATTTGTCAAAAGAGAAGATAATTTGAAGTTTTTGTTCCATATTTTTAACAGCTTTGAACTTCTTTTAACATTTCTGTTAGTGCAGATATGCTAGAGACAAATTCTCTTAGTTTTTATTGTCAGAAAATGATTTTATTTGACTATATTCTTGAGGGATATTTTTGCTGAATATAGAACACTGGTGGGATAGTTGTTTTTATTTTCTTTCAATGTTTTCAATATGTTTTTCATTGTTTTGTAGCAACCATTGTTTCCAAAGAGTATTCAGTAGTTTTTGTTTTGTTTTTTTGCGGTACGCGGGCCTCTCCCCCGCTGCGGCCTCTCCTGTCGCGGAGCACAGGCTCCGGATGCGCAGGCCCAGTAGCCATGGCCCACGGGCCCAGCCGCTCCGCGGCATGTGGGATCCTCCCGGACCGGGGCACGAACCCGTGTTCCCTACATCGGCAGGTGGACTCTCAAACACTGTGCCACCAGGGAAGCCCAGTAGTCATTTTAATCATTGTTCTGAATGAGATGTGCCTTTTCTTTTTCCCTGACTGCTTTAAATTTTTCTATTTATATTTGGATTTTAGCCAAATGTGTCCAGGTGTCATTGTCTTTGTAATATCCTGCTTGGTGTTTTCTGAACAAACATACCTCAAATAACAATTGAGTTCTGTTTCTGTTAGCCATTTGAAGACTACCCCATAAACGCCCCACATGCATGGTTCAGGGGTTAGTTTATATACAGAATTTAGGGCTTCCTTTCTCTGGCTCTCTCCTTTCATAGATACTGTCCCTTATTTTCTATCATTTGTGAGTGCCATAAAAAATGTCCTATAGATCTTCAGAACATCAGGATGATGGGTTTTCTATCAGAGATTTAACTGTCCAGCATGTTAAATTGCTCCGTTTGAAAAACTGGGGCCTGTTCTCAGACTAGACACCATGAAAATGAGAAACTCCCTCAGTATCTGTTCTCCTAAATGTCATCTGCTGCTCACTTTTTCACTTTGTTCACTCTCCAATGCTTTCTGGTAGTCCCTCACACCCTCCAGATTTTATAGTTATTTTCCCTGGGAGGTTTAGTTCGATGGGACCAAAGTGGGGCTATCATGACTCCTATTTAAATAGGGAAACAAAAATAAATATTTGGTGAGATGATTATTCATGCTTCTTACAGTAGAATAGCAAATAAATATTAAAATATTTTCACCCCGCTGATTAATATTCGGGAAGTTTATCTTGTGGTGAGTGTGTGTATGCTGGGAAGATTTGAAGGTGAGGAGAGGAAGAAAAGAGAACTAGAGTAGAAAAATGAGAGATTTGAGGGGAAGAAAGATATGATCGTATGTTATATCATTAAGATCTCTATCTATGCGTGTGTTACATATTAAAATATGTATATATAATATATATAAAATATTACATCATTAAGAAAATCTAAGGTATCTAGCTTTAAATAAAACTATCATAAAAGTGATTTGGCTGAATAAAGGGATGAAATTATAGTTATTAATATGAAATACTCATAATGTATGCATGATTACCAAGTAGCACTTTAAAGATTACATATATAATGTTTCAGAGTAATTTCTTATAAACCCTTATTTAAAAACACTACACAATACAGACTACATAAGAAATTAGAGTTGTTCAGACAAATGCCAACAATTCAGAAAGTAAAAAAGAAAAAAATAGAAGAATTTAATTTCCTTAACAGAAAAGTATAATCTATTCAAAATCTATATGACCCATTAGACTACATGAGTACCTGGACCTTGGTCCTAGACAATAAGTTGCAATTTACTTTATGACTGTCTTTCCTGTCTCATTATTTGTGTTCTGTGTACTTATGATTCAGTGATGCAAGCAACTAGCTGGAAAGCCAAATGCCTATTCTACTCTATCACCAGTCCTTAAAAGCTGGGTGCAAGACTTTTGATTACACAGATTCTAGAGAAAGTGTCAATTCAAGGAAGACATCAGATGCAAACACATTTAGTAAAATTATGCTAGCATCTGTCATAAACTAAATTTGCCCATCATTTTCATATAAAGTAATCTAACGCCTAGAGCAAGACCCCGTGTATGTTTAAATAATAAAAAAAGTAAAACAAATAAAATTCTAGTAGATAGAATTGCTCATTTTAAGCATCACACTTAAAATACATGTGTTTTCAGATAATAAGCTCAAATTAGTGCCCCTTCATCTAAATGTGTGAAATAAAAAGCCATGTTGTAACTGCTTATTTTAATTGTCTTTGTGCCACCAGCTGTGGTATTTTCTAATGGCTGTATCTGCCCCACTGAGTTCGTGATAGGTGTGTGTCTGTCAGAATGAAAGCGAGAGCAAGAGCCAGAGAGGTAGTGAGAGAAAGAGGATGTAGTCATGTGCAGAGACAGCTAGGGGTGGTGCTTGCCCTTCTGTGAGCAGTGAACCTCTACCAACATCTGTATTAAGTTTTTCAGGTTTTGACCATACCCTGAAATACAAGATTTCATAGCCCTGAGTTCCTGAAAGAGTTCAAATGTTGATTTCTGAGTGAAAATAAAAGTAAAACAAAGTAGGAATTACCCCAATACTGCCAATACTTTTACTTCTAGTGATTCAATTATTGCACCAAATATTCTGGTAATTAGCTATAATATTTATTATGATCCATTTAGAATAAAAGACAATGTCAAGAAAGGAACCAAGATTAGGACTTGTGGACAGAGATGAAAACCTTGGTAAGAAAGTTGCCCTGTGATAGTTTTTTCTAATTCTCAAGCAGTTATTTTTTACTCAGAACTTGGAAAATGACTGAAAACGTCAAGTTGTACATAGCAACCTACTAATAAAATCACATTGGCACTATAATGATATTTATTTGATATATCTTGGACATTGATAATAAAATAAAAGGAATGTAGTTTAACACAACCCTACTATATTTGAAATGTTTACAGTTGAGATCATTCTGATCCATTCTGTATCTTTTAGCTTTTGCCCAATCAAGACAAGCAAAAATTAGTAAAACCACTTTGTTCTATAATATTCCAATATTACATTGAATTACAATGTTTCATTTTGCTTCAAGTACTTATGCCACAAAATTTAAAATGACAATGCATAAATAGCTGATGTTTTATATGATCAAATTTTGCTTTCCTATCCAAAACTTACCTTGCTATAATTTAAATCTTATGAATGGTCAGTATATGGGGTGTTAGAGCATTTTAGTACCATGTATATATCAACGACATTAAAATGTATAATTCTAGCACTTTTTTCCCTCTCACACATAATTGCCTACTCAACATAGCTAGTTGAATTGTAATAACAGTCCCAACTTAATATGTCCAAAATCAAACTCTTATTTCACCTATAAAACATACTCCTCCCATAGTCATCCCTACTTCATTAAGTATCAAAATTCACACACAATATCTTAGCAAATCATTCAGATTATTTCTCTAAAATGTGTCTAATGTGTGTTGATTTTTCACCATCTTCATTGTTACTATTCTGATCCAAGCAACCATCATATTTTACCTGGACTTTTTCCATTCTAACTGATGTCCATACTTCCTTTTACCCCTCTGCAGCAGCCAGAATGATTCTTTTAACCATAAATTGGATTATGTCATTCCTCTACTCTGTACCCCAATAGGCTTTTGACTTTATTGGATGTAACTTCAAACTTCTAATGATGTCCTACAGGACTTCTGTGATCGATGCCCTGTTACTACCATGACCTCAACTCCTAGCATTCTTCCTCCTCGCTCTCAACCTGAGTAATTGATCTATCTCCTTGCAGTTCCTTGAACACACTAAACAATTGTTCACCCTCCATCCTCGAGTCATTGCACATGCTGTTTTCTCTAAGCAGTACCTTCATTGGTTAGCATATATATAAAATATATATATATATATATAATACTTCTTCATACCTTCCATCATTCCCTATATCTCTGACCTTCCTTTATTTTACTGTATATAATTTACCATCACTTGATGAATTATAGATCTGCATATCGTATGCCTCTTCCCATTAGAACATAAGGTCCCAGAGAGGAGAGACCTTTTTTTTTTAAGTGTTTTATTCTAAGTGTATGGAAAAGTGAGAAATACCACAAACTATGTGCTCAATAAATGATAACCTGAAAATGAATCTTTCTTATCAGCATAAGAACATATTCTGTATCTTCCAACTTTAAAAGTATTTATTTAACCTGATAATTCCTCTAATTACTACCTCATTTATCTTTACAAGTTGAAAATAAAACTTTTTAAATATTGGTTATATTCAGTTTCTAGTTTCTAATATCCCATACTCTTCAGTCAGTGATAAGACTTTATCATACTGACCTATAACCATTGTTTGACATCCTTGATTATGCACTCTTTTTTTTTCCCACTTTTTCTCTAGGACAGAACTACCTCTGAATTTGCTGCCTACCATACTGGCCAGTTCTCAGTCTCTTTTGCTGGTTGTTTCTTCTCTCTTGATATGTAAATACTGAAGTAAACTAGTGGGTTTTTTTTCATCCTTTCCATTCCCTCTCTCTCTCTCTCCTCTCTCTCTCTATATATATATATGTATATATATATATGGATGTATATGTATATATACCCCTTCTTAAGTCATATCATCCTATCTCTCTTTAGAAATTATTTTACTAAAACTCTAAAATTTAAATCCTAACTTCTCTTTTGAATTGCAGACTTACACACTTAACTGCCTACACTTCATCTCAACTTGTATGTCTAAGCATTAAATGGTTATTACATTTAAGTTTTAATTTTTTTCCCAAACGTGATATATAACAAGCAATTCCAATCTCAATAATGAGTATCATTGCCCTTTCAGCTACTCAGGTCATAACTTTAGCGCTATTATTATCATGTTAAATATATCCCAAACCTGACCACTTTTTTTTTTTTGATAAATTTATTTATTTTTGGATGTGTTTGGTCTTTGTTGCTGCATGTGAGCTTTCTCTAGTTGCGATGAGCGGGGGCTACTCTTTGTTGCGGTGTGTGGGCTTCTCATTGCAGTGGCTTCTCTTGTTGTGGAGCATGGGCTCTAGGTGTGCAGGCTTCAGTAGTTGCAGCACGCGGGCTCAGTAGTTGTGGCTCACGGGCTCTAGAGCACAGGCTCAGTAGTTGCGGCTCACGGGCTTAGTTGCTCCGTGGCATGTGGGATTTTCCAGGACCAGGGCTCGAACCCATGTCCCCTGCATTGGCAAGCGGATTCTTAACCACTGCACCACTGGTAAGTCTCTAACCACTTCTTAACTCCATCACTAATACCAAACTAGCCAAGCCACCGTCATCTCTAATTTGTACTAGATCATTAGCACACTACCTGACCTTTCTGTTTCTTCTCTTGCCCTCTCCTAGATAAATCTCCACATAGTCCCAGAAGAATTCTTTTAAAGCAGAAGTAAGATCATGTGACCCCCGAGCTCTTAAACATTTCAATGACTCTGACTTAACATCCTACCAGTTTCCAAGGCGTTCAATGTATTTCTGCCCCACTGAGCTTCTTTTCCTTCCTTGGGCATGGAAAGCATGTTTCCTATTTAGGATACAAGTTTTGCTTTTCCTGTTCACCCATTCTGTACTAATCCATATTTCCGTAGACTTCCCATGGCATACTCTTTCACTTCCTTTATGCATCTGCTCATCTTTTACAGAAGTCCACCCTCTTCGAATGATTTAATATGTGTTTCTTTCCCTCTCTAACCCTTACTCTTGCTGCACAGATAATTATATACTTAGTAATTTCTTTTTCATTTCTGTACTGGAGTATCAGCTTCAGGACCACATAAGTTTGTGTAGCACACAGTAAACTCTCAATAAATATTTGTTAAATGAGTAAAAGAATGAAAAGATGGATGATTCAAAAGCTACAACCTTGGCCAAAAACAAAGAACAAATGGTTAAATTACTTTCAAAACATCACATATCTCCCAGAAAATATCACACCCACTTTTGATATGATATATGTATTCTTTCCCAATAGTACATATTTCTGTGTCTGTACATATACATGACCTCATGACTTCAGAAGCCATGCCAGAATAGTTGTGGTGGTGGGAAGTGAGAGAAAGAAATAGTACTAGACTATAACCAGATATGTTTTCCCCTTATTCTAACAAGAACTCTTCTTTTTAAAATATCTTATTCTCAAGTTTCTAATTAAAGACTATTTTTCTTACAGATCACTACTATTCTTATTTAAATATGAATTATACCAGCTAGGTGAACAAACCATATTTTAATTAAGAAGATGTGACAAAGAGTGATAAGGTATAATACAGATCTAGAAAAAAATTAATCTGTATATTAGAAAATTTCTTCTCTACAGATCATATAAAGGGAGCGTTTGAAAGATGACACAATTCATTATGGTTTATTGAGTATAGTTTGCAGAGAATGTAAGGAGCAAAGTAGTACATTGAGCTGTAAGTCAGAAAATAGTGACTAGTTCAAACTGAGTCACTAATTAGTTTTGTGACCTGTGGCAAGTCACTTAACCTCTCTGGATCTCAGTTTTCTTATCTATAATATAAAAGTGTTAGATTCAATTATCTCTAAAATCCATTCTATGTCTGAGATTATATAAGAATTTGAAAAAAAAGTCTCTGGGGACTCAAAGTGATACATGCTATCCCTGTCTATTAATAGGAAAAATATGAATTTATCAAATTGGTTCAGTTAACTTTAGACCTTAGTCAAGCTAAAAGTTTGAATAAATTGATTTGAAAAGTCTGAACAAATTGAATAGACATACTGATTAAAAACCAATTAGTCTATGTGAGTTTCAGTCCAATTTTTTATATGATGCCTTGATAATATAATAATAAAAGAAAATCCAAATTTTATCCCTACTAAACAACTTCTTTATGAAATAGTTAAGAAGTTAAGTTCTGGGCTAAATTGTCCTTGACTATAAAATATATGGATGATATTCCTATAACATTCTTTCCTCTATCTGGTATTAAATAATATTAAATAATCTTGAAAATGTGAATTGAGAATTACTTTTCTGTATTGTCCTCCAGTAACAGCCTCAACCCCACTCTTTCAAAATCTCCTACTTTCTCTCATCATATCCCCTTCCTAACAGAATAAACGTCTCATTCATTTTACTTTTAATGTCATTCTGAGGATATTTTTGTTGTATCAAGCTACTAAAATCTTAATGATAAAGAAAAGTTTTCTTTATCTTAATGATAAAGAAAAGTAAATGATAAAGCAGAATTTTAAGAAAGGAAAAATATTAGTACTGATAAAATTATTACTAAAAAAAAGTAAATAAGGGTTTTCGGTTCTGCAGACTATTTGCTAGAACTAGATGGTCTTTTATGGTAGTAGCTACAGGTGACTACTGAGCTCCAGAAATGTGACTAGTCCAAACTGTGTGATGTAAGTATACAATGTTCACTGGATATCAAGACTTAGCCACCCCCCAAATTATAAATATATCACTAATATTGAATAAATATTAAAATGATAATATTTTAGATATTGGGTTAAAATAAAATATATTATTAAATTTCATTTACTTTTCTAATGCAGTTAGTAGAAAATCTAAATTAAAATGTGATTCATATTGTATTTCTATTGGAAAGCACTGACATAGAATGTTAAATCCTAGTATGTTCTTATTACAGTCATTTGAAGACTTAGAGATAGTACTAAAGGTCATCAAAACAGTAAATTTTGTTTTCAACCAAAATATTTATCAGTAACCTGTTATGGCACTTATGCAAAGGTTAACATAAAAAGATTTAAAAGAATACACTGTCATATACTTCGTGCTATACATGTGTCACAAGTCTAGTATTTTCACTATATAGAATGGATTAACCCAACTGAGAACGATTGTCTTTAAAATATTCCTATATATTGGGTTTTTAATTTTTAAAGTTTCAGAAAATGCTTTAATGCACCCTTCCATGTAGGTTTCTGCCACATAGAGTTTTAGTAAGTTATGGTACTCTAAAATAGGACACTATAATATTTAGAATATTATATTACTTGCATAAAATAATCCAAAACAATAAAAAGAAGCAATTGCTAAAAATGAAATACATCTTATTTCTCCAAATTATGAGCACTGATGAAAATAAAATGTTTAATTTTGTAATTCCATTCAGTACCTTTCATTACTCACAGACTTACCAGATATCCTTTAATAGTTTAAAGTTATCATAAAGTGTGACTTTTTATTAGGTATATTTTAGACTTCATTATTTTATGAAAAAACATACTTTCATCCTATATATGTATCCATTCTATTTCTTCATGAAAACTAACAAGATGTTTGAAAAATATATCTTCAAATATCAAAGTATTTTTGAAGAGATCTGTGACAACAAAAATGACTTTTTCCAACAATGAGTAGAGATGCTGAATGTTTCTCTGAAGAAAATAGATATTTGATCACAATCAAATGGATGTTTTAAAAGTGGAGCAATTTGGGTTTTGGATATTTACATAGATTCTTTTTTATTTGACAAGCACGGTGCTTGGTCAGGTTTGCTTCAAAGTTGACATAAGTTTGCACAGTACTGCTAAGAGAAATCATTGTTGAAATAAAAAAGAAAAGAAAAGAAAAGAAAACTAGAATGAAAGCACAGTCACTATGGAAGTTTCCTGAGTTTTGCTTTACAATTAATTGAATTCTTGAGAGCTATCACCCACCTATGAATTTATAAAAATTGTTACTCTGAAGTTTAATTCTTTATTCCATTACACTGATTGTTTCACCATCTGCAGATGGGTATTAATAACCTTACCTAGTGTTTCATTGAATTTCTGTGCGTGTTAAATGAGATAATGTCTATAAAGTACTTAGCATAATCTCCAGCACACATTTTAGCTTTCACAGTTTCAGCTTGCAACCTAACTCTTACAGTACAAAATACAAGTGTCTCTCATTTTATGAAGGCATTGATAAGATAATTTTATTTTTAGAAAATATCGCATATCTACTTTTATGCAGTTTGGTTTCATTGGAGTAACTATAGAGAAGTCATCCTAAAATCATTTATATATTCATGACTTGATTTTTATAGTAAGGCATATGAACAGTTGGTATAGCATCTCATTCCAATATATCTTGAAAACAAACAATCTTTAGAATATAAAATAGAAGATTATGGATAGATTAATAAATCTGAGTATTTGGTGAGGGGGATGGATTTGACTCTCTTTTCTTGACATACTGTCTGCCACTGCTTGCTGAATGGGAGATGGCTCTCTAATTTACTGGGGAGCTCTAATTTAAAATTTTTCAAAAAAATTGTATGTCCCTGGAGAAACTAGCTTTCTGAGCACCATAAAGATGAGATAATCTCACCCCTCAGAAAACCAAACCCTGCATTTTCATTTCAAGCTGTTCACTGGTACAGCAGAGATTAAAAGCTTTTGACTCACAGGAAATGCTTCATCTTACTCAACTAATTATTTGTTATCCACTGTGGGTGTTATACAGTGTACATTAGAATATATATTTTGGCTGTGCAGACTTATTTTTCTTTCAATTATAATTTTACCTGTATTCTAGTGAGCTGAGTTTTCAATTAGCTAATGTACTGTTATTGATTTATGTGCACATTTTTCTTGGTATTTGCTTATTTGCTAATTTTTTTTCTTTTTAATAGATAGGGAAAGATAGCATTTATCACTTTGAGACATCAAAGAATTTTTTTTTAAATCATAGTATTTCAGACATGAAATGGACTTAATATATAATTGAATCCAACATTTTTATAGTATAGATGAGAAAACTAAGATCTGGAGAGGTTAACTGAATTGCCACACGTCACAAAGTAATTAGTGGCTAAGTTTGAGCCAGTAACTATTTTCTGGCCTACATCATAAGTACAAAGTCCTACTAGTTTTGCTTCAATATATTTTTCAAACGGTTCTCCTCTTCATTGTCAATACTACTGCCACATATGAGACCATAATGTCCTCATATAAAGGTTTAATCAATTTCATCTCAAGAGGTTTTCCCACCTTCATTTGTGCTATTTCACAGCTGTTGAATATATTGAGGATATATTCCTTTCTCCTTCTTATTCCCCAAATTATAATCTTAGATTAGGCAAAAGCTTTTATTAAACAGGACCAAAGCCAGAAACAATATATGAAAGTTAATGTCTAGTTATATATTATTTTTAAATCCACTAAGGAAATCTTTGCCATAACAAAAGCAAAAGATGAATGACATAATGGGAAAAAATGAATGCAGCATAGGTAGTATGTGACTAATATCCTTCATTTACAAATAATTCAGTGAAAGAAATAGGTGGTAGGAAAAAATGAGAAAAATATGTTAAATAGATATCAAAGTGATGGGGATGTGAATGAAAGTCAATCCTTGTATTCTCTCCTTATCATGTAAAGTTTATCTGGTTGGGTTCAGTTAATGTTTATAAAACCCAGTTTACATTTCAGTAAAATGAGTCACAGAGAGGTTGAGTTGTTCAAAGTCAGCATGTTCCAGTTAGTTCATGCATGATCATCCAGGCCAGGCCAGGGTTCTGAGACATCTTTAGGTTAGAAGTGGTCAGTGAGCCTTAGATATTTTAGAGATGTTGGTGATATATATATATATATATATATATATATATATATATGATGATAAAATCCTTGAAATTCATGGTCCCAAAGTGCATTATTGGAGAGGGAGGTGAAATTGGGTGGAGGAAGCACATCAATTTCTGGAAACCTCTAGGACTCCTTTTCCCTGGACTCCTGTTTCAAAGCATATGACAAAAAATTTTGCCCCTCTTTATAACCAGAAGCCACAGAAAGACTGATGATAGGTAGATATAGATAGATTTTTTAATATGAAACAATTTATACGTTTGGTGGGGAAATTCTCCTGGCTGGGATATATTGAATTGTTTTACTATATCTTATGATTCTTTTTGATATCAAAATATCTCTTCAAATTTTAAGAAACTAGTTCCTATGCTTTGAAAAGTTCTAGCAGTCAGGAATTTAATGATTTATTGAAGTCTGCCATTATGGAATCATTATATACTGTGTGTTTTCTCACAACGATTTAAGTTAATGTTTCCAGATGACAACCATCAAAAAAAAAAAAAACGCATAAATAAGCAAGTACATAAAAATTTGTCAGGAAGATTATTTGTTTTGGTATTGTACTCAGTCTTAATGCTGTCATAAGTGTTAACAGGTGACACTAACTTAATTTATATTATTTTAAAAAATTCTTTTGGAATTGGTTTCCATAGAGGTTATTAATCCATACAAACAAATGATTTCACTTCGTTTGCTACTAAATTTCATTCCCTTTCACATGGACACAAAAACATTTGTAACATCTATTTTAGCTCAGAATCTGATAACAAATATCAGTTCTACTCTCTAATTACAGGGGCTTCATTCAGTGTTCATCACCCATATTCTGAATGCACTCATACAATTAGTTTGGTGTATATGAAAAGAAAACAACTTCATTAAGAAAAATACGAATTTAACTCTGAAGACAAATAGAAACATTTTTTGATTTTTACAATAATAATTATTTTGAGAAAACAAAATAACCAATATAAATTATCTGACTTTTTGATGGATGGAGAGCTATAATTCTCTCAATGACATTCTTCAGTAATTTATTTTAGCATTTTATTCTTTGATTCTTCAAATAACCATTTCTCATTTTAAAAAAAGAATTTCTAAAAGGATGTAAATGATCCTTTAATATATACTTGATTTTTTTTTTTACAAAGAGAATTGAAAATTTTTGGACTATATTTCCTCTAAAATTATACATATTACCTTAAAAATTTATTTCTAATCAATCCTAATTTCATTATATATAATAAAGCTAAAAACCTTAGAAACTTTTTCTAAAATTAAGTATCTTTAAGTAAGGCTTACAAGTATTTGAGTCTTTAAAAAAAAGTTCTTAGTTATTAAGCTATTATATCATATCTACTAGAGACCTGTAATTTATTCTAAAATTCCAACTAATAATCCAAAATGAAGAGAAAAATCAAAGTGTGATTTATTTTCTCTACATCAGATATTTTAAAATTTAAATACATAATGAAGTGGCAATTTCATTTTATCAAATAAAATGCACTTTCAGTTTCATTACTAGATAGACCAGCCGCTAACTTAGTATTACCACTGGCTCAGGCACGCAGAGGAAGTTTAATTTTCTCTTTGTATTCTGGTTGACTTCTTCCCCTCCTCCTTGCACACCTGGAGTATTATAAATGCAAGATTGCATTACATTTCCTCTTCTGTAACTTCTTCTCAATCAAAGCAAGTACAATAGAAAGAGAGTAACCATTTCCTATGGTAACATCCCTCCAACAGTTTATCAGCTCACTGTGGTATCATACCTTCCAATAATCTCAATGCAAGATATCTTTACAAATGGGTCCTGTATATTCTTTACACCATGAAAGTCATTAGCAAGGATAATTAACTGAGACTGTGGTGATGAATAGAGCTGCATTACTGATCAATGTAATAAAGAACAGAAGCCACTAATTACAGATATAGAGCCTTGGAGCTACCGAGAAATGTAATTTAACATTGCTGCCCAGATTCCACACAGATTAATATAAGTACACAATTAAAACAATAAGGTCTTCCCACAGATAATGCTTTTGGGATCATTCCAGGTGTAAGAAAATGTGCCCATCTGCATGAAGTGGCTTGTGATCTAGTAAGTACAATGCCTTAAGAAAAACTTCTAAAAAATTAAACATACCTAAATATTTTGCTAGGTACTCTCATCATAACCTTGGTCTTCTATCACGTAGTTTAGTAATTTCTTTGGATTTTCAAAAGGTTAAAAATAGTTTCACCTTTATATGAGTATACAAACAGCATAAATATAAAAATCTTTGCATCCATAGAGTTAGTTAGAATTGTCTGTTCCTTAGATACAAAGAAGGCATTTTTCAACTGCACAGAAAGTAGTAAGTTGTAGAGCAGTGTTTCCCAAAATTACTTGATGATAAGAATTATATGAGGCCCTTGTTAAAATTCAGACTACTGGAAAGTACCCTGGGCAACAAGAATAGGATCTCGAAGGGGAAGGCTTAGGATAGTGATTTCAATGAGAGCTCTGGATGATTTTTATCATTGGGCAACTTTGGTGCAGTAGAAAGAAATTGGTTTGGGGACTTTAATACTGGTTCTTTGAATCCTGAATCTACCTTTTCATAGATGTGTACCCTAGTGAGAGCCATTTCTTCTCTCTTAGTCTCAGATTCTTTATTTTTAAAATATGGAAATATATTATCAGTACATATATTAGAAATGTATATAACTTGCCTATTAATGTGTTTGTACATTGTACACATGCAGCAAATATCAGTTCCCTCACACTTTCTTCTTACCTTTAAGGGTTCTTTTTATTCAGTAAATATATATATAGTCTCACTAAGAGTAAGGAAACTATATATGTATGTTTCAAATCTATTATAAAGAAGAGGAAGTAAACTCAGGAAAACAGCCTTCTATTGGTCTTCCTGGCTTTTGTGTATGACAGCACCAAATGAACATATCTGCCTGGACAGTGCCCTTCTGTCATGCTTAGAATTTGGTAGCTGGTACATCCTCTAGTTTTAAGTCAAGAGAATTTTAACATAAAGCAGGGGTTTACATCCATTTATATAAAATCATTTGTGATAACATTCTACTGCTAGCAAAAAATTTTAATAACGTCAGGTAACATATATAAATTTTAAAAAATTATCATTAAAAAGTTATCATACATAATATCAGCAACTCTCCAAGTATTTAGAAACAGCTTCTCATTATTATTACTTTCATGGAATGCAAGAAAAATGTTTTGGAGTCTAGTACCATAATTTGGAGGCAGACTCAAAGAGATAATAATTTAAAAATGCTTATCACTGAGTTATTTTGCCATGATTATCTTTTTGCTTCTCATAAGATTATAACTGATATGGTAGCCTCTCAAAATTATGTCAATAAGAAGCCTTGCTGGAAGAGTTTCCTCTTAGAAAGGGAAAATGTGGTCTTTTTCTCCAAAAGTATAATCCTCATCCTTGACTGGTAATTATACACCTATTTACTTGACAAATATTTCTTGATGACACACATATAGGCCAATTGGAAATAGAAAAATTATTTCGACACAGAAGAGGTCATAAGGATCTTCAGTTCTACAAGTTATGCACATACATTTTTACAAAATGGCTCAATGATTGACAAAGAGAGGCACAACTGTGAATTCAGAGGAGGGCTAGATTACATACAGCCTGGATGACCAGCTAGGCACTATAACACTTCATAATTTATTTAATGGCGTAAGTCAGTTCATAGCTAACTGAGCTAATAATTAATAACAATTGGGCTAAATAAGAGCCAATAATACCAAAAAAGGTGTTTCCTAGCTTTTGTTTTATATTTATGTAATTTCCTGATATATATACCCACTGGTCAAATTAAGCCATCTCCAAAATAAAGTTAAATAAAAAATTAAAAACAATATTTTGAGTTACTCGTTAGCTCTTTTTTCTTTACTATTTTGCAATTTCAACACCAAACCATTTAAATTTATTTGTATTTTGACAATAATAATTTCATACATACATGGAGTTGCTTTTCACTATTCATCATACTGTCCACCTTTTATCAAACTGGCTAGTTTAAACTCTCATGCAAAAAATATCTTCTTACCATAGACTTTACTATCCACATTGTTTTTAATCTCACTCCTCGTAAAGATGCACTAACTCAATGACAATGTCAGGCTAAGCTTTTGCAATAAATTAATGAACAAAACAGCCCATGGAGTTTACTTCTTAATGGAGAGACATAATAAACAACAACAACAACAAAATATTACCTTAGAAAGTAATACGAGTGATAGAAATGATAGAGCCACATAAAGCAGATGATGGCTGAGGGAGAGTAGAGTGTTAATTAAAATAATCATGATAGGCCTCCATAGGATTGTCGTACTTGAGTAAAATGTAGAAGAGGTGAGGGACAGAATAATCCAAGCAGAGACAAGGACTAGCGCAAGGACCCTAAGGTAAGAGCATGTACAATGTATATTCAAAGGTGATATTTAATATCAAATAAGTTACTAATAGAGATAAAACCTCTAAGTCATGATGCATGCAAGGTATGGCTACTGAGGTTCTGCACTGAATTTATTACTTCAGAGCTTTAGGCTTCTAGTCAAACCATAGATGTTCATATCTCTTTTCAATTAACTCTATTAATCCTCTTCTACTCTGGAAAGGAATCCAAAATTTTCAGCCACAGAAAAGCTATTCTGTCATGAACTCTTTTTGAAGATGGAAGACAAACAGAGAAAAACGACAGGATAGTCAAGGCGTATCCTGAATGTTTGAAGCAACAAAAGTAACAGAGTTGGAAAACACCAGTTCCACTTTAACAGTGATGATATCCTTTACCCAGAGACATTGATATTCCCCATATCATTCTTTTTATGTAAATCCTAAAAATATAAATAAACAGCAAACAAAATGCAAATTTTATAATTATTTTGCCTCCCTCTCAGACTCAATGATTAGCATGGGTTCAATTTTTAAAGAGATGAAAAGAACAGAAAGAATAATAAAAGACTGGGAGTTGTAAACAATAGCAAAACTAGGTACCTGAGGCAAAATCATTGAATTAGACATAAAGGAAAGCTTTGAGTTTCCAAGAAGTCTGTAAATGGAAAGTTTTAGGCTCTATCATTCTCACAATAGAATAATAAGAGCATTCTCTGCTATTAGCTTCAGCTTTTTTCTAAAAGTACCACTTTATAGATCTTATTATTCTCCCACAGATAATTTCTATGTCTAGTAAAACAGAGAACATTACAGAGGTATGACAATATTTTATTGCTCTTCAAAGGCTAAGAAAAGTATTTTTAAAAGTTCAATATTATAAATCAGTGACTGGCATAGAGTAAATATTCAATAAATGTCAGCACCTTCTCAACGCCTTTTCTTCACTTGTTCTCATTTTATATGTGCAACTAATTTTACAGTTATTTAGAGATTTCTAATGAGGCTCTCCCTTGTGCATTAAAAAATGGGTTGAAATAACATTTGATAGAAATATATTCCGTAAGTGGTTCTGTGTTACTGTCAATAGTGTACTGCTTCTGCCCCTAGACACAGAGATGCAACACCTCTCAGAGGCTCACTTATTACCATATCTAATTAGTTTATTTACCTTAATTAAAATTTTGGCAGGTTTTATTCAAAACCTCACATTTTAACTACACAATAAGAAATTTATAGGTACTTATAGGAACACTGAAAAGCGTAGCTTGAGAAGAATATGAAACCACTAAGATAAAGACACCCCTTAAGGAGTAAGGAGATTAAGAAGTCTTAAAGCTAAAGGGTCTAGTCAAGGCCTCAATAGCTCACCATCAGCATCCCACCCTCCTCCACCAAGTAGTCCTTCACCCTGTCTGTGATAGGAAAAAAATGTTTAGATCAGTTATTTCAAGCAGTCATGAATTGTAGAGAAAGCACTGGAGTTTCAGTTACATGCCAAAAGATAAAACATCTTTTTAAATGCCCTTTCTTACTCACTAATTGCTTTATGTGTTTACTATTTAAAATGCCTACAATATAAAAAAAGTTTAGTAAAGAAGAAAGCAAATCATGAGAAAGGAAATAATATACTCAGGGTTAAGATTAGCAGTCAGAAATGCCCACTGTAAAGTCCTGAGTAGATGTAGAGATGTACTAAAATGTTGACTCTAAAATTCCTGGTGGTCAAAGCAATCAGCATAAAATTCAGAGATATAGCCTCTATAAGATTAGAGAGGCAGGGACAGAGGGGAGCCGGTGTTCCAAAGAGATATACCTTCTACTGATAACAGAGGCCTAATAGAAATGTCTCCTTTGGGATACTGTAAAGAAGAAGCTGTTCCATATATTGACTGATGTCCTCAATAACATTCACACAAAAGGAAAGCTAACAAGTTTCTTTTGATTGTTTCTTTTAACATCCAGAACAAAAGCTGGTGGTAAATGCTTATGGGCAATTCAGAAAGCAATTCTATCAGGGGCTAAGACATTGCTATACAAGTATATAGTTCCTTGGTTGTCTCAAACCCAGATTTAGTCCATTGGGATCTAAGAGACAATAACCTTTTTAGGTGTAGAGAGTGCATTCATCATGATGGGAAGAATGTCTTTATTTCACTCTTTCAAAAGTTACAGGATTAAAAAAAAATTTAAGGTAATTCCCCAAATTAAGCTCCAATAGAAGTAATATCATACTTCTGTAAAGTATGTCAAACAGTATGATGGTTTAATGATCAGTGTTCCAAAAAGGGAATCACCATGAGAAATTGCTGTTTTGAATTTTTTCTTCCTGAGGCCAAAGCAGTAGTAGCATTTTTATCTGGCCATATTCTCTATCAAGGTTCACTTTGAAAACTTCAAAGGCCATATTTGGAAAAAGAAAATATCTCTCATTTTCATTCCTCTTCCCTTTGAGCCAGCATGTAAAAATGGCAATCCTTTTAATCCCAGGGAAAAATACTTTTAGACAAACTATGTAGGTGTTCTTTTTTTTCCTGGGAATATATTAAAAGTAATGTAGAAGAACTATTATAAGTAATGCATTGGCACAGTAAGGCATTAAAAACAGAACAGGTAGAAATCATCATAGTTCTCTACCAATTTAGACTTCTTACATTTAAGACATGACATTAATGGAAGCCTTTAGGGCAACAATAAAGTTAAATAATATACTCAAAGATAAAATGATCTAATTTTTCCTTTTAATAACAATTACTCTACATATTACTAGAGACTATAAAATAGTAATAGATCGATTTAGGATGCTGGCATCTTATATGAAATATATTCCCATTGTATATGAGCGCATTTTAGTTCCAATCTTTTTTTTTTTTTTTCCCAGCATCAAGGGACTGCTGCTTTGGGAATAAATGGGACACCTACATGAGGACCATAAAACACCTAGTTTTGGCAACCAAAATTTTCCATTCATCTTATGATTTCAGTGGTTTCATTCAACATTCTACCACCTCACTGAAAAGCAGGGCAATGGTGAGGAAACTACCAAGTGTTATCTTTGAACTAAGGAGTAACCTACTCTAAAGTGTCCTGCCATTAGTTACAGATAACCTAATATATGTTCCTGTATATTTTTATTATTATTTTTCCTGTTACAAAATCTTCAGAGAAAGAATTTCTTAGAGTAAATTTTTAATCTAAAATTCTCAAATTTGCTTTTTATTGCTACCAGTACCACCTTTCAGATAATTTTTAGTAGATTACTATGTGACGTTTTACAAGTTTATATATTCTTATATAAGACAGAAATTTCCCAGGATGGTATTAGTATTATTGATATATCATGGCAAAACTGATTAGACAACATAAATCTGAATAACACTTTTATACATGAAGTAAATAGCCATGGATATAAAAATAATATTATTGGGCTTCCATAAATATTATCTTATTCTTTATACTTATTAACAGATTTTTCTGAATACTTAACTCTATGTGCATTTTATATTAATATATAAACCAGATTAATCTAATTTCTCTAAATCCTAAGAAAATCTCCTAATAATATTCAAATTTTAGATTTTACAACTAGCCTGAATTTCAGATTCTGCAATTCCCAAATCACTGAAAATCAAAATGTTTTCTAACTTATGGCAAAATCTGATATGAATGGATTCTGATGCTGTATACACAGTCTTTATTAATCACACTTAGTTTGAATATTCATATATTTTGCTGCCAAAATATGTGCTCAACCAGATTCCTCAATGGATATAACATGTGCAATTTATTACCTTTCTTAAATGCAAAATATTTAGGCTTCTGTTCCCAGGGGATACTGGGCCTGGATAGATATATCACTGTGGGTAGACAGATACATTAAATGGACAAGTTGAATGTAAAATAAATGGAGTAATCATTTTAACCCACTGAATAAAATAATAATTTATGAAACCATACTGATATAAACAAACGCATAAAGAGAGAGCTCTCCTTACAATAGGAAGCTAGTTCATATATGTATATATATTATAATATAGTATCATATATTGTATTGTATATATAATGTGTAGTTATAATTATATATATAAATAATATACATAATAATATATAATGAATGTATGTATTATAAAAATATATACATATATAATTATAAAATCATCAATGGTTGATAATACTGGTGACTGAAAATTTGATGAGCATCAAGATTTTTAAATAGTTTCAAAATATCTTCTTACTATTCCTAAATTGATCACATAGGAAAATATAGTAAATTTATAGTGAAGAAACCTAGTAGACATCACCTTAACCATGTGACCAAATTTAATATCACCAATACTGAGACAAACCAGAATCATTTTCCTCTTGATTTCATTTATTGAGAATAAAAGACAAAAAAAATCACTCAGAGTATTCTGCCACAAATGTATACAGTGAATTTGATTATGAAAAAAAATCGTATCAGAGAAACTCATATTGAGGAATATTCTGCAAAATAACTGATCTTTATTTCTAAAAAAAAAAAAAGAAAAATTCAAGTCAGGAAAGACAAAGGCTGAAGAAATGTGCCAGGTTACAGAAGAGACATGACAAGAAAATGCCATACCAGCTCCTATAACTTTGATAGAGATGATTGGCAATGGAATTTATTCCAATCAAAAAGAAAGAAATAGTCCTGAATATTATCAAGTATATGAAAATGGTGCTAATTTTGAAGCAAATGAAATGAACTTTTAAGGGAAATAATTTAATAAGACAAGTTAAAAAGTGCTCTTCTATGGCCACTAATGGCTGGAAACAGTAGAAGAAAAAGAAGCAAATATGTGAACATAATGGAAGAAAATGAGAGACAATAAAAGAAAATGAAATACAGGCAATTATGGTGAGGAAAATAAAAGTCATCTAGAAATACTGAGTCCTAGATATCCAGGAAACAATTAAGTGAGTTACTGTAGTATGGTATAAACATAATTGGTTTTAGCCAGTAGAAAAACAGTTTGAAATAGTTAACATTTAAGAAAATTTAAATGACTCATTAGGAAGCAGAATATATAAAGTTTTGAAAAGTAAAGCAACTTTAAGTAAAAAATGCATGTTTTGTGAGAAACAGATCAGATCCTTGAATAATTTAATGACTCAGAGTCCACATTTGGGTCTCAAGCACATTTTCCTGATAAGATACTTCAGTTGTGAAGGATTTTGCAATGTGCCCGTCATGTTAGTTTTATATATTTAAATAAATATAAATAAATAAATAAAGCATGAAAGAATGAAGGAGAAATTTTCTTCTGCAATGAAATATACATATATACAATTAGCTATTACTTCTATATTCTTTGTCATTAATGATAATGACCATCCAACAAGCCAGAACTGGAGACTAACTCTTTTGTCTCTCAGAATCTCCTCATTAAATCAACCACTTGGACATGATTTTTCTTCTTTTCATTTATTGTTAAAATAATAATTCAAAATTTTATAGTTTATCTAGTAGATTAATTCCTTATTTTCTAAATTTCTTTTCTGATTCCTACTTGATTCTTATTAATTCATCATTTCATCATTCACATTCCAGAAAGTCTTGTTTTTTCTTTAAAAAACTGTACTGATGCCCTCCCATTGCAAAAATTTCTTTAGTGGCTTCTCATTGCATGTGGAATGAGGTTCAATTCATTATCATTGCCTATACTTTTGAATAAAAAAAAGTCAACACAGTTTTTAAAAAATTAAAATTCAGATGCTTGAAATTTTAGTTATCTTATAAGCCTTATATTTATACATGATCAGTGAACAGAGTTACATACTATTACAAATAATAATAATAACTATTATTATTATTATAGTTATTCATCTTGGCTTCAGTAGAGGGTGCCATTTCTGTAAAAAAAATGTAATTGGATTATAGATATTAAAATCACCAGATGGGGAACTGTGGTACTAGTAATGTTCTATCTTTTCTTTTTTTTGACAGCTTTATTGGAGTATAATTGCTTTATAATTGTGTGTTAGTTTCTGCTTTATAACAAAGTGAATCAGCTATACATATACATATATCCCCATATCTCCTCCCTCTTGTGTCTCCCTCCCACCCTCCCTATCCCACCCCTCTAGGTGGTCACAAAGCACAGAGCTGATCTCCCTGTGCTATGCTGCTGCTTCCCACTAGCTAGCTATTTTACAGTTGGTAGTGTATATACATCCATGCCACTCTCTCACTTCATCCCAGCTTACCCTTCCCTCTCCCCGTGTCCTCAAGTCCATTCTCTATGTCTGCATCTTTATTCCTGTCCTGTGTCTAGGTTCTTCATGTTCTATCTTTTGATCTGAGTGCTGGCTATATAGGTCAGTTCAGTTAGGGAAAAGCCATCAAGTGTAAAATTATGGTTTTTGCAATTTTTGGTATTATATAATAATAGTAAAAATGTTAACAATTGTTTGGAGATTTAGGGTAAAAGGTACAATAAAGAGGAGGGAAAAGGGATGAAAGAAAATATATATTAATATATTCTCATTTTAATTAAAAATCCCATGAAAGATCTAAATTTTCCATGTATGATTGTTAATTTAAGGTTAATTTATCTTAATGATTATCATGAGGTTCTTATAGTAGCACTCAAATTACACATAAAATATATAATCCTAATATAGCTATTTATTTTCTAATCAAGAGCATAAACCTTCCAAAAATTCCCTTCTACATCTTTATAGCTGAATTTATTTCTCTGATTTTTTTGTTTTTTTTCAAATCGTGTCCTTCAATACAGAAACCGATACTGCATTTATCCGTATTTATTTAGGTCTTTCCTCAGCCCTACTGCCAACCCATGTGTCTTATTCTTAGCTCAGTGAGCTGGCACTAGTTTTGTACCTCAGGATGTTTACTCTGGCTAATTTAGCTAGTGATCTTCTAATGTCTGGTGTTTGGCAATAAAGTCCCAGTTGGAGTTTTCAACAACAGCAGTTTGTATTTAGTTTCTGAATCTCTGTTTTATAGTCTTAGTACCTTCCCTTCTACTACGTGAAGACAATTGCTCCTAGGGACACCTGAACCTGAAATGAACTGAAAATATTTTACAGCTTTCAACTTGCCAGCAGTAGAAGAAATATTCATACCAATCCCAGCACTCTGAACAGCTATTGCTATAAGGTGATGTTGCTAAAGAATCCCAAAATAGAACAAGGCAAATACCATCACTACAAGGTTTCCACTATGTTTTGGAGATATCCAGCTGGAAACTTAATTGTAGTTTAAACAGAGAATGCAGAAACAGCTTTCTTGCATCTATTCACCATACTTTTATTGAATTGGATAATTTAATCAATAAGTCACAATACTCTCTAGTGCTGTGCTATGTAAAATTCTGGGAGCAGAGAAATTTGATCTTTGCTGCCTATTTCTTCCATCCTCCTGTACTGCATTCCTCTAGGATTTAGGTAATATATCCCCCATTCTAATTAAGTCTTTATACACATGCAATCTATTTTCTGTTCTTTGTGTTAGCACCCTACCTCCAAAAACCGCCAGGAACACCGCTGTGTTTATTCTGGTTTGCAGCATTAGGGCATACATACGGTGAAATGTGAGGTGTCTTGGTAAGAAGGTGTATTAGAGTTCTCCAGAGAAAAGAGGACCAAAAGACTATATATATATACACAGGTATTCCTCGCTTTTTGAACGTTTGCTTCATGCCACTTTGTTTTTATGAAAGACCTGTATTAGTACCTGTTTTCACTAACCAACAGAAATCTAAAGAGGTTTTTCACTTTTAGGAAAAAATTGCTTCTTTGCTTTAGGCCATTTCAACTTACAAACGTTTTCATAGGAACACTCTACTTTCAGAGAAAGAGAATGAGAGAGAGGGAGAGAGAAAGGGAGATATTTATTATAGGAACTGGCTCATGCAAGTTTTGAGGCCAAGACCTCCTACAACCTACCATCTGCAAGCTGGAGAACCAGCAGAGCCAGTGGTGTAATGCAGTCCAAGTCCAAAATCTGAGAACCAGGAGGTTTGATGACTGAGGACAGGAGATGTCCCAGCTCAAGCAGAAAGAGAGCAAATTCATTCTTCCTCTGCCTTTGTGTTCTGTTCAGGGCCCTCAAAAGATTGGATAATGCCCTCCTACGTTGGGGAGGGCCATCTGCTTTATTCAGTTCACCAATTCAAATGCTAATCTCTTCCAGAAACACCCTCACAGACACACCCAGAAGAATGTTTTACCAGCTAACTGGGCGTCCCTTAGCCTAGTCAAATTGACATGTAAAATTAATACCATCACAGTGGGTATTAAAAAGAAGCCTATTATACAAGTTAGGCTTTGGTTGAGTTGTTTGGAGGAGTGTTTAAGGAAGCAGTAACTTGCACTGGATTGTATCCTATCAGGAGCAGGAAGCAATTCTATGATAGGGTATCTCAAAACATCTTATCCATGACAATGATACACCAGAGTGAGGCTAATCCTGTAATTATTGAAGAAACAGCCATTGCTCATATTAACCAGGGAAGGGTTATACTTGTGAAGCTGTGGGTTGGGTAGTGCTTTGTCTATGCTCAGCCATGATTAAGGAATGGTCTTGTTTTTGTCTTTATCCATAAAGATCAAAGAATGGTCTTATCTGAATTTGAGGTTCTGTGAAAAAGTTTATTTTCAGCAGGAGACGCGGAAACCTAGCTGTGAGTGCCAGGACAGCTTGAAGCAACACCAAGGCCTGGCTGAGAGTTATGAGGCCACAGCCTGCATGTCAGGGGCTTGCTCTTTCTCACTTGTTTCTATTAAAGAATGTTAATAGAATATTCCATTGTAAAGTATAAAATGTAAAAAGAAAATCATAAGAAAATTTAAGAATTCCTCATAAAGGTATTTATTCATGGATTCATTCATCGATTTATTTTTGGAAATTAAGGCAACACATTCAATTTCCTTGCAATCATATGATCTAAAGCATGTGTGGTGGTCATTGGCCAGAATACGATTTTTTTAAGGCCTTCTATAATTAAACTTCAGTTCAGAAATACATCATATTTAGTGCAAATTTGAGAAAACTTATTTCTGGCCTGAGCTCTTAACTCATGATAAATATATCTTTACCTCATCAACCCTTGATCACACTCAATCACTGTTTCAGTGGCAGGGCATAGCCAGTTTTAGCAGCTTCTCTAAAGGTCCCCTGTTGTAATGTGGCCTGGCCAAGTAAAGTAACTGTGGGCCATGGTGGGCTCCTTTCTCTTCTCAGGCTGGGCTCTGCATGATGAGTGTCATAACTTGGCCAACTCCAATGCACGCTTATGCCCCTGCACATTTTCCACCTCCACATCTTAATTCATGAACCATGTGTGCAATAATGCTTGATCCAGATCCTCCCAATGGCTGATCCCAAGTAATGGCTCTTCCATTTAAATTGGTTATACCTGGGTCGAGATCCAAGCTCTTCTCAACTGCCAAGTACTGGGGAGGAAGAGCTCCATTTACCTCTACCAAATCCACGTCCTTAAGACTCAGTCTTCTTTTCTTTAGTGCCCCATTGGAGGTAGGGACAAAACCAATATCTATGACAGAGAGATCACATCTAGATACAAAATAGCTCACAATTCTTGTCAGTGTAATGTTATGCTTTTTAGCAGCATCTTTACTAGCTATGAAAGCATCAGATACTTCTGGTACATTCCTTACACTGATGGTCCCTTCGTCCTTGAAAATTGGAGGAAGTTTATTTAACTGCTCCAGGCTCATTGGGACCAAACTGGCTCATGACTTGCATTGTTTTCCTGTCCTTGTCTTTACCTCAACTGGTACCATCTCATTATTAAAGTAGCCAGCATCTTTAGCAGCTTTCCATCTCTGCTCTGACTACAGGGTGTATTTGTTACATTTTTCTCTGCTAATTTTATGTTTTGCAGCAAGATTCTTTGCAGTAATTCCCATGGGGAGTTGGAGATGCTGCTCTGTTAATGCTGCTCGCAAAGAATCTTCCAGCTTGAAATCTGATCAAAACTTGGCTCTAAAACGCACGTTTCTGACACAGTAAGGAGCCATATTTTTGGCTGTTCCACACAAGACAACTTCAGCATCTTTAACACACATTTCCTGACATCCATTCACAATGGACTGGAAACCAGAGCCACAGAGTCTATTAACAGTGAGAGCTGAGGTCTCTTTCGGAACTCCCACATCAAACTGACGTGCCTTGCCAAGTATGCAGCATCTGAAGAGCTATTTGCCAGTTTATTATAAAGGATACAACTAAAGAACAGACAAATAGAAGAGATGCATAGCGCAAGATATGGGGAGGTGGGTGTGGACCTTCCACACCCTCTGGGCACCCACCTGTCCCAGCACTTTCATTTGTTCACCAACTTGAAGCTCTGATGGGTTTATTCTTCATTCATAACAGAAGGATTTGCAAAAACAATGGAATTCATTTTTAATAGAATTTTTGTTAATCAAATTCTGGAGAGGACAGTATCATTTGATGCAATGGGAGTTATAGGTAGAAGTTTTAATCTGCCTCTAAAAATTTGGCAAATATAAGGTTAATCTCCCCTGCCCTCCTAGTATTTGCACTTGAGATTTTCTTTATATTTAGTTTCTAAGTTAAAGGAATCCTGAATGAGAGGAATTGAAGACACATGTTTAAAATATAAAATTATAATTTTCAGTGCCATCACTATATTATATTTTAAAAGTTCTATGTCTTATGCTGCATTCATAATACTTCTATAGTATATAGTTTAAGAGCCATCTTATCTTACTCGATTGGAACAATTATTTGGTAAGTTAATTGAAAAGTAGGTTAAAGTAGGAACCATATACAAACAAAAAATGTACGCATACCTTAAAAATTTTATTTCAAGTTAAAACATACGCATGCACCTTATGATGTAGGGACAAAGCCTTTCTTTGAAAGTTAGTTTACTGATTTATTTTCCACATTTTGCATAAAAGACATCCTAAGGCCTCACACAACATCTAGCAATGGTTTCATTAGGTAAAGTAAGAAGGGCAGAGGGTGTGGAGCAAAAGAGAGGCACTTATTAGCCACAGTTATTCAGTTGGTATATTTTCAAAAGGGAATTGAAACCTTCAATTAATCTCAAAGATTATATGAAGACATATTAAGAGAGTTTCTGTATGTTCTATAAATAAATTGGATACAGTCCACTTAATGAATAAGGCTTTTATATATTATCTGCAAGGGCTTATAATTATTTTTAAGTATTTTATAGCCTTATGTCATAAATCTTAGTGTCTATTCATTAGGTGGGTTTCTGTTGTTGTTGTTTGTTTATATATATATGTGTATATATGTCCCCTTTCCTTACTTAAGGTACCACTGCAAAGTATTTTGGGAAATTTAGAATAGAAAGCAGAATTCTCAACAGCAGGTCCATTTAGTTGGTTAAAATATGTTTATAACTAATCTTTTAAAATATATACTTGTAGAAATATAATTTTCAGACAATGTTCATCTATTTTTTATATATATATATATATATATATATATATATATTTCCCCCATAAACACCAATTATATGTTGACATCGATCCTACTTGTTAGCTATGCTGTCGGTCAAAACAGATCTGACTGCTCTGTAATGGCATTTGGCAGAAGTAAATGGAGATTAGGGGATAGAGAGATCAGTTCAGGCCTCCAGGACAATCTGTAGCTTTCAATTCCAGCCAATCAGTGACACCTGCATGTGGTAATCATTCTCCTTGGTTACAAGTGCTGGCAGAAACTAGAGACGTGTTTTTCAAGCTTAAGCAAAACGAGCTAAATATAAATGTGAAAATCCTCTTCATTGTAGAATTTTCATCTTCTTTTGAGGAAAAAAAAAGGACAAAAATCAGGGTTGTTTTATTCATATTTTCAATTATTTTGTAGTAAGGTCAATTAAGCTTAAAAACACCAATGAAGGATAAGCATGTTGGGGATAATATTTATCTTCTTGGGCCCATGACAAGAATTCAAACTGCAGTCCAGTATCCAACATGGGACTTTAAACGGCTGTGCTGGTGCCCACTACACCAGTCTCCTTTTTAGTTACTTGTTAGAGCTGTGTGAACCTTTCATCTTGTGAAACTTGCCAACCTCAGGAATATTTTATGAGTTACCAGCTTTGCAACTTTTGTAGAATACATTCAAACATCACTTTTACGGGCAGCAGAACTGTAAAATGTCTCTCCAAAGATTAAAGAAAAGTATATTAAAAGGAAACTATGGAAAGAAAACTAGTAGCATTCTCCCATCATTTCCCAGCAAACTCTTGTTTTCTCTAACTTTAAATGAAGTCAGGCCTCGACTTAGGGGTCAGCAGACCATCCTTCTGAGGTTATCATTCTCAATTGAATCTGTCTCCAGAAAAGCAAAAACACTATAGGTAATAAGCTTCTTCCATTTTTTTTTATTCAGGTATTTAACTGCCATTCTTGGGTAAAATAAGATATTACTTTATAATATAGTATTTTTCTTTTTCTTTTCTCCTCTTTTCCAACTAGTTATCCCTAATCTTTTAACAAATTCTCATATAAAAATGTAATATTTATTTAATAGATGATGAAATATGCCAAAGTTTTTTTTTTTAATAAAGTTCAAAGAGCTTGTAAGAAAGCCACACTATTCTTTTTCCAAATGTGAACAGTAGTGCATTGTTATAATGCCTGTGGAAACCCAGAAGGGCAGCTAGATGCTAGATCTGGTGAATAGGATAAGCCTGGATTTAGATCTTGAATTAAACCCTTTTGAAAATTTGACCTCAGAAAGATTAAAACTGATTTTGTAAGCAGATTTTGGGGAGCATACCTACACAGTTGGCCTTACTTATGGCAAAAAGAGGAAAACTAATAATTATAGAACACCTAGTACATTCCAGGGTCTCAGAGTCACAGATAGTTTTATTTGCTATCTTACATCCATTCTCCTTCTAGATATTATTTGAGGTCAGTTTTAGAGTCTCCATGGGAATTTGCCCTTGGGTTCTTTCAGAAGAGGAGCATGCATGAGACAAATCAGGCAAATATTGAATGGTGAAAATTCAGAACCTGTCTATTGAATGAATGTCAGAAAATTTGGAGAGTTTATAAGTGGTAGTTCTTTTTTCTCCTGAACTAGAAATTTAGGAGCTACTGCCATCTTGCTACCAGAAACAGAGTCTGAGGGTAGTTGTTCCTACTCACTGAAAACAAAGTCAAGATAAGATCAGAGAAAAACCAAGACCTAGAATATTGTTTAAGCCACTGCATCAAGCTTGATCAGAAGTCACTTCTATCCATGGACTTTTCAAAGGATCAAGCACTGGATATGAAAGCCACAGCACAGCCAACTGCACCATATTTGTAAACTACGTGGCCAGCAGAAGCAACAGCACCCAACACTTCCTACTCCCCACATAGCAGAGAAAGTTAGCTCTCCCAACTTGCCTCTGTTAGAGTACACAAGATTTTATCAGCATGTTGTTCTTGAAAGGCAAGTGTCAGTTGTTTTCTTTAGAAGAAGATGGAAAGAGAGAAATGAGTAATTGCTGCTCATCTTTCAGATATAATAACTGGTTAACAGGAGGACACGATTCACTGCAATATGTCTCACACACTATGCGTGGCTCAAACTGGATAAAACCATGGCTTAAAGCAGAAAGACAAACTGAAGGCCCACCCAATCTATCCAATTTACTTTAAAGTAATTATTAATAATCCCTTTAAAAATGATAAATCTGGAAAAAGCCTAAGCCAGACAGGATGCCAGGATAATAGGTATAAACCAGCACTGTCCTGCAAAGGAAATTATCAACAAAACAAAAAAGACAACCTACTGAATGGGAGAAAATATTTGCTAATGATATGACCAATGAAGGGTTGATATCCAAAATATATGAACAACTCATACAAGTCAATATCAAGAAAACCCAGTCAACTCGATTAAAAAATGGGCAGAAGTCCTGAATTGACATTTTTTCAAAGAAAACATACAGATGGCCAACAGGCACATGAAAAGATGCTCCACATTGTTACTAATCAGAGAAATGAAAATTAAAACCACAATGAGATATCACCTCACACCTGTCAGAATGGCAATCATCAAAAAGACCACAAATAACAAATGTTGGAAAGGATGTGGAGAAAACACTTGTACATTGTTGGTGGGAATGTAAATTGGCATAGCCACTGTGAAAAACAGTACGGCAGTTTCTCAAAAAACTCAAAATAGAACTACCACATGACCCAGCAATTCCACTTCTGGGTATATATCTGAAAAATACAAAAACACTAATTTGAAAAGGTACATTCATCCCAGTGTTCATAGCAGCATTGTTTACAATCACCAAGGTATGGAAGCAACCTAAGTGTCAACAGATACATGGATAAATAAGACCTAGAATATTGTATATATGTATACATTGTATATTGTATATATGTATACAATGAATACTACTTAGCCATAAAAAAGAATGAAATTTTGCCATTTGCAACAACATGAATGGACTTGGAGGATATTAGGCTAAGTGAAATAAGTCAGACAGAGAAAGCCAAATACTGTATGATATCACTTGTATGCAGATTCTAAAAAAGTAGAACTAGTGAATATAACAAAAAGGAAACATACAGATATAGAGAACAAACTAGTGATTACCAGTGGGGAGAGGGAAGGGGGTGAGGGAAAAGACAGGGGTAGGGGATTAAGGAGGTACAAACTATTATGTATAAAATAAGCCTCAAGGATGTATTGTACAACACAGGGAACATAGCCAATATTTTATAATAATACAAATGGAGTATAACCTTTAAAAATTGTGAATCACTATGTTGTACACCTGTAACTTATGTAATATTATACATCAACTATGTCTTAATTAAAAACAAAAAGCACAGGACTGTCCTGGGAAGCCCAAGATGTACAAATCATCTAGCTACAGGGAATAACAAAACTCATGGGTGAGGTATGTACAATGACCTGTGACCTTTGGCTAATATGTAACGAAAACATGACTTTATTAATTCACTTAGTAAACATCGTTGTGTAGACTATCATGCAGCACTATGATACATCATAAGAATAAAAAGATAACCAGAATAAAATTTCTTACCCTAAAATAACACGTGTTTATCAATGGAGAAAGACATATTTGCAGATAGTTATGACACAAACATAAGGTATTGGCAGGGATAAAATAAGCACTCAGATTGAGTACTGAACTCTGTTTGGGGAGGTGGGAGAAAAAGTAACCAGAAAAGCTTAAAAAAAGAAGTGAAATTTGAGCTGTATAACAGTGGAATAATATATATTTGGCAAGTAACTAAGAAAAAAAAGAGTTTAGTCTTGAGTAAGGGAATGAAAGACATGGAATCATGGGGTCTAAAATGGCTTAATAACTTTAGGTTAATTTTGTCATGAAAATATTAAATCTTTCTAAGACTTATTTTCACCAAGGTGAAATGACTAAGAATAATACTGAGAAGCATTTTAGTTAATAAATATATCGCATCTTTTCAGAATCCATTCCTTGGTAGATTTTCAGCAAATTCATTGGCACTCTAGGATTTCTAAGATTGAAATAAATTTACAAAGGTCAGTTTTTATAAGTGAATTTAAGAAAATATTTCTTATTTTCAACATAAAAAACTTTGATTTAAATCCTGGAAGCCAAAAGTGTTATATTTTATTGAAACTGGAAAAAAAATAAAAGAATAGGAAAGCAATTCCCTTAGGAATTAAAGAACATTTTTATTCCCCTTTTATACAGTATGGCAGTCTTTAAAATATAGAAGTAACCTCACCATGAAAGTCTTTAAAATATAGAAGTAACCTCACCATGAAAATTTTATGTGTAGAACCAAAGAATAAACAGCTTTCACTGATTCCCACCTGTATGCACACAGAGCCAAAAGAGTCCTTTCACTTAATTAAACCAAATTAAATTTTAGAATAACTTTAGAAACACTTACCTTCAAAATAACTGAGGTGTGCACTTCTCTCTAAACCCTCTGCTTGCCAAGTTTTTCCCATTAGACAAGCTTTTACATTATGTCATTAAAATCCTTCTTCTTTACTTAGTATAAATTGTTCAACCCAGAGGTTGTTATTTTTACCTAAGTCCAACATGTTCTGATTTCTCATAATGACCTACTGTTCTAATCTCTTATTTAGTTTATGATGTACTTTGCTTTTATTCTAATACATGGTATTAATGTTTGGTATTTTAAATGTCTGGACCATTAAGTACATAATGAATTACACAACTTTTTTTTTTTTAACTTTCACAAATGAGTTAAATAGGAAGAGAAAAATTTAACACTATTTATGATCTATATAGAAATATAGCATAATGTAGAAATTTAATAACACCTTACTTTTGTGATTCTATTAATTTGCTGGGCTGCCGTAACAAAGCATCAAAAACTGTGTGGCTTAAACAACAGAAAGATATTGTTTCACAGTTCTGGAGAGTAGAAGTCCAAGATCAAGGTGTCTGCAGGTTTAGTTCCTACTGAGGCCTGTGAGGGAGAATCTGTTTCTGGTGATTTGCATGCACTCTTTGGTGTTTCCTGGCTTGTATGTGCATCAACCTGGCCTCTGCCTTCATCTTCATATGGAGTTGTGTGTGTGTGTGTGTGTGTGTGTGTGTGTGTGTGTCTGTGTGTGTGTGTATGTCTGTCTCCATGTCCAAATCCCCTCCTTATTTTCAGGATGCAATCATATAGGATTAGAACTCCCCCTGTTGAACTCGTCTTAACTTGATCATCTTCAAGGACCCTATTTATAAATAAGGCCACATTCACAAGCACTGAGATTTAGGACTCCAACATCTTTTTGTTATTAAACCCATAGGAGTGACTGGGTTTTGAAATGTTTTTCTTAAAGCAGACTGAGAAAATGCTTAACTGTGGGTCATCATGCCTGGGTTTAAATCCATCCCCTATCATTTATGAAGAAATCATATAATTTCTTCATGTTCTAAGCTTTTGCAAATATACCTGGGTATTTAGGCTCTGCTTTATCTTACCTGTATCAGGAATGAAGATAATATGTCAAGGAAGAAAAAATTGGAATGGAAACTTTTAAAGGGTCTTAAAAGAAAAGCAGGAATATTAAGAAGAGAATAGAAATAAAGTAAAGAAGTAAAAGGTGCCCAAGGAAAAGTGGTTGATATGGAAGAGTGACAAAGAAAATCCAATTTATAATTGGATTTGCTGAAGTTCATGAGATCTTACTTCTCGTTCTGTTGTCTGAGAGGTGCTAGAAGACAAGGCAATCAAGTAACAATCACAAACCCAGAGCCAGATCCTGGTTTCTAAATACTCTCTCTCCACTAATAGGAACTAGAATTATTTGGAGAAATGTCTGATTCCAGGCTGGAGCAGGAACAATACAAGATGAACTTGGATGATCTTGTTTCTGAAAGCAAGTACTCAAAATTGAGACACACAAAAAGGACACAGAAGCCAACTTGAGGAACTCCCATGGCTAAATATGATGCAATTCAGCATCGAATTAAATAATGATAGTAAAGCATTATAGCTTCTTAAATGAATTAACTTACTATTATGCCATATTTAATAGTTTATATATCTATATTTATATGGAAAGCCCTTTCTTATAGTAGAGACTCAAGTAATAAATAAGAAAGGAATGCAGAGATCCAAAAAGTCACCATTTAACAACTATCAACATTAATTGAGGCAAGACCCATCAATGGATACTAAAAGAAGTGAGTGATATTTTGAGGTGTCACAAAATATTTATACGATCTCAATATAACTCCTTACAAGATAGTGAAAAAAATTGGCAGGAACAACTTCATAAAGTGATCAAGTTAACATAATGAATCATGAAACATTTCAATAACATATGCTAACTGACATAAGACATTGAGAATAGCACGATATTGCTTCTGTGGTGTTCCTGACAAATAAAAACATCTATAACCTGGACATATCAGAAATTCCAAAGAGAGATGCATTTTATGCAAAATTATTGTTCTCTAAAAAATAAAATTAAAAACAAAAAGTTAATCTCCCAAAATAAAAGAGACTCAAGAGACGTGACAACTGAATGCAAGGCATGATCCAGGATTTTCGGCATTTTCTGTCATATAAATTGCATTATTGGGAAAATTGTCAAAATCTGAATAATGTCTTCAAATTAGAGAATAATGCTGTATCAGTGTTAATTTCCTAGTGTTGTTAAGTGTGCTATATTCAATGAAATATTTACAGAGAAAGGGACATAATATCAGTAACTTATTCTCATGAGAAAGAGAGAGAGAGAGAGAGATGAGGGAAGAATCTGGGTGAAGACTATACGAGAATTTTTGTATTTATTCTTGCAACTTTCTGTATATCTGAAATGATGTTAGAATTAAAAAATAAAAAGTTAAAAGGTACTCATATAACCTCTTACATGGTAGAGAGTAAGACTTGAAGAAAGAACAAAAGTGTTACTCTTGAATTAAGAGAAGAAGGAAATAGGTTGTAGCTTGTAAGAGTGAAAAACTATGACACAAGGGGGATAAAGGAGAATTTCAGCACCACTTGGGCTTACAAGATTTGCAGAAATGGGTACACCAGGAAAGGGCAGCAGCAGATGCAATTGGGAAGTATTGCCTTTATGAAATTTTTCCAGGAGCAGAGAGCAAGAAACGTGAAGAGGTGTTTGCAAAGAAGAAAGTGAACATGTTAGAAAATACATGTAACCTGAAAATGTGGGCTGAGAAAAAGAGGGTTTTTCCAGTGGGCTCAAGTCTTGAATTATGCATACAAGGGCGTGAGCTAGTGACATTTTTCTTAATATTTTTAATATAAGCGTGATAGAATGATAGAATTGGCAAAGGCTAGAGAAAATGGGGTTACAGAAAGTATACATGTGCCCAGAGGGTCAACATGTCCTGGACTCACAGTAGGCTCACACTGGTATTTCTAATGGTTGTTGTGTTGTCTTAATGACAGAAGATCTTGAATTTCTGTTCCCTCATTGCTGTCACCTACTTGGGCCTTTTATTTCTTCTGACACCAAGCTTACCAGATTTTCAGCTTGTTTCTAATTTTGGAAAACCGAAGTCATCTACTATCTTTCTGATGATCTAGGGTACAGAACGATTTTGCAGGACTCAATTACCAGATTATAGGTCTTCACTTTGACTCTTGGAGCTTGAGTATCTACCTAAATTACTGCCTCTGTTAATTGGATGGACTCTATATGTGACCACATTTGAAAAAATATTTACTCCAACTTAATTTCATGGCCTTCATTTCTGTTACATCTTAAAGAACTTCAGCGACTCTCTTATAGCATTTAGAGCTTCAGTTAAAATTATAGATAAAGGGCTTCCCTGGTGGTGCTGTGGTTGAGAGTCCGCCTGCCAATGCAGGGGACACAGGTTCGTGCCCCGGTCCAGGAAGATCCCACATGCCGCGGAGCGGCTAGGCCCGTGAGCCATGGCCACTGAGCCTGCGCGTCCGGAGCCTGTGCTCTGCACGGGAGAGGCCACAACAGTGAGAGGCCCGCGTACCGAAAAAAAAAAAAAAAAAAAGAATATGTCAAAATATGATCTTTTGGTTCTTATAACAGAAAATAATGGAAGTATTTCTATTTCAATATATTTTCTGTGGTTCACTTAAGCTTAAATAGGCCAGTTATAATTTACATATTGTGTGAATATTTGTAAAATGTAGAATCTATGCATTTTATTATATAGACTGTTTTAGAGCTAAGTCAATTTACATATCTAAATCAAAATTTACTAATGTTTTATTTAAATTCAATCATGCTTTAAAATGCTCAGAACCATGACAAGGGTTAGATGATCTTATACAAATTTCCCTTTGCACTAACTATTTTGCAATCTATTAATGATATCCTAAAATTCTAATTGAATATTGGAAATATACATAGATTGAATCTTAAAATGGTTCTTTTGAAGAGACACATTTAAATATGATCAAAAGATGACATCTGTTATAAGGAATCAATGAAAAGTTATTGAACAGGTACCAACTTGTCTAGATAATTGGTTTTCATCAAGTTTCAATACAGAATGACACAAGTGTAGGCAATGACAGAATATTTGGAGCGTTGGTCATCCAAAAGAACTTGAAAATAATTTTCAAAATCCATCAGGAGTTAAATCCACAGGGATGGTAACTGTGAATGATTATGTAAACATTCATCAGGGTAACTATCTTTCAGGGTTTCACATCCCTTGAACCACTGAGAACACAGTTCCTATTTCTAGTTGCATGACTACTTGCAGGGTTTTTCAATTAATATGCTTCAAAAATATGAATTTCTGATTGTGCCATAATTATGCATAACCCAAAAGCACCACATAAGGATAAAAGATTTCAACTGATTTTTTAAATAAGAATTTATTTATGTCACACATGCACCCCAATGTTCATTGCAGCACTATTCACAATAGCCAGGTCATGGAAGCAACCTAAATGCCCATCGACAGACGAATGGATAAAGAAGATGTGGTACATATGTACAATGGAATATTACTCAGCCATAAGAAGGAATGAAATTGGGTCATTTGTAGAGACATGGATGGACCTAGAGACTGTCATACAGAGTGAAGTAAGTCAGAAAGAGAAAAACAAATATCATATATTAATGCATACATGTGGAATCTAGAAAAATGGTACAGATGAACTGGTTTGCAAGGCAGAAATAGAGACACAGATGTAGAGAACAAACGTATGGACACCAAGGGGGGAAAGTGAGGGGGGTGGTGGTGGTGGGATGAATTGGGAGATTGGGATTGACATATATACACTAATATGTATAAAATAGATAACTAATAAGAACCTGCTGTATAAAAATAAATAAAATAAAATGCAAATAAAAAAGAATTTATTTATGTCATAGTTCTTTCTCAAAAACTGCATTATTGAATTTTACCTATTTATACATGGCATGCAGTTTAAATACCCAAAAATTCCAAAATGAAATATAGAATGTTTTGAATATTCAGATTAAAAATGTAGGTGAATAGGTAGGTTGGTGAATGGATAGATGAGTGAATGGATATTAGATTAATTGAAATATACATAGATTGCTAGCTCCAGAGAAAAGTCATAGTGAAATGGTAATCTCAAGCGTCCTGGAGTCCAAGCATTTGCATTCTTTGTACTACATAAGTCGTTTACTACCAGCATGCACTGGGGGGATTTACTTAACATTTCTGTCTTGTTTTACTTATCTATATAATAGATAATTTTATCTGTGATTAATTTTAGTACATCCATTAATATGAATGCACTGAAGATTAAATCAATTAATCAAGATAAATGTACCTGTAGGTATTATTGCATTAGTTTGCTAGGGCTGCCATACAAAATACCACAGACTAGGAGGTTTAAACAACAGAAGTTAATTTTCTCACAGTTCTGGAGGCTGAAAGTTTAAGATCAAGATGTCAGCAGATTTGGTTTCTCCTAAGGCCTCTCTCCTTAGCTTGAAGATGCCATGTTCTCACTGAGTACTCACACAGCCTTTTCTCTATGTGTGAGCATCCCTAGTGTTTCTCCCTCTTCTTCTAAGGACATACTATGACTTCATTTAACTGTATTGAAATTTTTAAAGGTCCTATTTACAAATACAATCACATTGAGGGTTAGGGCTCCTGCATACACATTTTGGAGGGACATAATTCAGTCCATAACAGGTATTAAATATTATTAATGATTGGTATATGATTGATTATTTGGACCACGATTAAGCAATAGTGGCCAAAATGGCAAAACTGAATTTATGTTTCAATGAATAAAAGTTCTATTTATTGTACAGCTAAAGGTCTCAGAATAAATACATAATGAATAATATGCAGTTCCTTTGCCTAGAACCTAATTCCAGCATGGAGATGGCTCCTTCAAACTATAATCAAAACTTTGAAAGGTGGCCCCCAGTATCATTCAAACTAGTGCTGGGCTCAAGAATTCATATTGTTTCAATTGTGAGAAATCAAGTAAATATTGCCTCACCCACTTTTGTCTGGCTTCAAAATATAACATTATGTTTAAAGTTACCTGTGATGGCAAAAGAAATGATTGAACACTTTTTGCTCAATCTATACTATTCAGTCAATAATACTGTTATCTAACTGCAATTGATATCCTGATGGAAATAAATGCATTAAAATATTTTTAATGGGACAATTTTTATATTGATATAGTAATTTCTTAATAGAAAGATGATTTTGATAGAGATAGAATAAGATAGTTACACAGCTAGAAACCCCACGAGGGGGAGATAGATGTAGAGGGACTTTAGGAGATGACCATAAGCTAGACACCAACCAGAAAATGCCCAGAACATCTGGCAGCTAAGCAACAATCAGAATACTCTGAAACTAAACACACTTACTTAGCCTACTACTGCAGAAAAATAGATACAAGAACTGCATTTGGCCTTGGCAGGTCTATAAGATAACAGACCCTAAGAAAAATTGCATTCTTGCATGTAGCCAAAACAGGATAATAGGTAAAAGGGGAAAGAAACTAGGTGAAAGGGTCCATTATGCTGAAACTTCAGATGAATTACCATATTTTAGTATATGCTACCACCTTTTACTAATACACATATGATTTAAATAGTGCCATAACAGTCCCTATTCGACTATATAGAGTTAAAGGAGGAACTAATGATGTAAGCCTTGACGTCTACCTAAGAGGGAGGAAGAAGGTGGTCTTCTCCCTTCCCCACTTTCTCTTTAATTATAAAAATGCAGCTCTCTTTGTTCTCAGGGCTTTGCTCCCTTGTCTGCCTGCTTGTATCTCTTACAAGCTTCCTATGCTAATAAATTCACTCTTTGCTTATCACTTTGTCTCACACTGAATTCTTTTTGTGCTGAGACAAAAGAACTTGAGCTTCAGTAAGTCCTGACACCAGGTGAGCAGTTTTAATTAAAAGACAGTGGGTTCAAGTCCCTTCCTAAGTCAGGGATTGTGGGTTCAAGTCCAATCTGAGGTGTGGCTGGGTTCAAGTTCCAGCTGAGGAGGAGTGAGGTTTCCATTTTAAAAGGAATTACATTACCAAAATATTTTGATATCACTGTAGATTTAAAAAATTCAATAGTTTATTAAATTGCCAGGATATATAAAGAATTCTGCTCTTTCAAGTAAAATCAATGGTTAATAAAATTTGGGCAACGATGAATGTGTGTACACACATATACTATATATATATACACACACATACATATAATATGTATGTATATGTGTGTGTATGTGGGTGTGGGTGTGGGTGTATAGTCTTATGACAAAAAGAAAAGTTAATCACAGAATTCTTTATTTTTCTCAATTGAATAAAAAGTCGGTGATTATGTTCCCTGTATATCAGGTTTGTCATGTTTTAACCTTCTCAACAAGCAACCTTTTTATGTCTCACATATTAAAAGAGCGCATTTACTTTTTTTGTTCTCTATGATTTTTATTGTGTTTCCCATTTAGCCTTATCAGTTTTGAATACTTGGTTCATTTCCATCTCTATCTTTTTCCATTCCAATTATTTTCAACAAAACTGCCAGGCGTTTTTTGTCTGCTTAGTTTGACCCTTAACATAGTTAAATATCATCTTTGAAAACTGATGGTAACACAGTAAAAACATAAGGCATTGGGTTATTTTGGTGGGTTTGAGTGTTTCAAAGAATGGCCACTGCTCCATTGTGGAATACAGACCAGACAATGATGAGAGGGCAAATGCCAATGACTGATAGTATGTAAAAGGCAACCCTCCAGGATTTCATAGGAATCTTTGGAACCTATGTTTTGTCTTTAGTTCAGTTTTTCATAGAATGATCATGCTAAGATGCTTCTGTCTTCACAATGGTTTTCCTCATGTTTCCCTTTTAGTTTTTTAAGTATTCACCTTGGGTTTCAAGGGAGGTTACATATTGATGCTCTACTATTTTCCAATACATTTGGTTAAAAGGGAAATTTGATTTACTATATTTTTCTGTGTGTCTGGGGGAATCTTGCTGATATTATGCATATTACACTCCAAATTAAATCTCGTCAAAATGTCACAGACACTTTACTGATTAATATACTAAAATGATTACTTTCCAAAGCATGCTCTGTTTATAGAAAGACTGTTACAAAAACTCCCAGTAGATATTTGTTTGAAAGACATTTTACTGACTCAACACGTGTACCTTTTTTTGAATATTTTATGGAAAACTAAAACATCTGTGATTGACATCTGTATTTCTAGATGGTGTTTCTAGCAGTTTATTTGAATTAGATATATTCAGAAATTTTTGAGGAATATTTTATTGTATAAACACAAATTGAGTATGGCAACCTGATTTGGGTTACTTAGCTAACTCCTAATACTAATTATCATATTTTAAAATATTTTGATAATGGAAAAGTGCTCCAATTTTGAGTGATATTTTAATGGTAGACATTTTGAAAAATCCATTCAAATAGAAAGTACATCACACTTATTGTTGATGTTTACCTTCAGGCTGATGAAGCTAATTAGTGTAACACTTCCAACCTCTTTCTGCCCCTTTTCTTAATTCTGTTTTAGGAAAGGTGTTATGACTTGTCTGGCTTGCAAATTTGGCAATAGAAGAACAAGCCTGCTCACTCAGCTCTATTCTTATGCCTCGTGGAGACTATCTACTCACAGAAAACCCACATTTTGCTCTCTTCCCTCCAGGAGCAGATTTGTTTTTTGGTAGAGGGACATCTTCTCTAGCCTGACACTGCTGTTCTGTGGAGCTCTGTAAACAGTCCAATTTGGCTTTCTCACCAAGATCTACTCTTACCTTAGCCCTTCAACAGTAATAAAAGCAGTGTATTATATGTACTAGCTTCATGTGGCTTGTCACTTATTTCTCAACTGTTTCATAATATTGCAAACATGAAGATTCTAATAATTTAGAATGAGCTTAATAGAATTTGCTAAAATTAACTATAATTATATGTCTAAATTTTAATATTCTTCTTCCAAATTCGGCAGAAAAGACAACAATAAAGAAAATATAGATAAGTTAAATAATATAAACATCAAATTTTATAGATATTATCTATAACATAACAGATAATTTCTAACAGGTAACCTTATTTCTCTTTTGCCCATGAAATAGTTTTAAAAATTAATACACGGGCTTCCCTGGTGGCGCAGTGGTTGAGAGTCCGCCTGCCGATGCAGGGGACACGGGTTCATGCCCCGATCCGGGAGGATCCCACATGCCGCGGAGCGGCTAGGCCCGTGAGCCATGGCTGCTGAGCCTGCGCGTCCGGAGCCTGTGCTCTGCACGGGAGAGGCCACAACAGTGAGAGGCCCGCGTACCACAAAAAGAAAAAAAAAAAAAAAATTAATGCACATGCGATAAAAATAGAAACAGAGAGGAATGTTGAAACCTCTGACTAAAGTTGTGAATGAGTCTATTTCTTCTTGTAGTTCTATCAGTTTTTGTTTCATGTATTGTGGATTTCTTTAATTTGGTGTAAAAACATTTAGGATTGTTAGGTCACCATAAAGAATTGACATTTTATCAGCATAAAATTTCCATTTTTATCCCAGCTAATGTGTTTTGGCTTTTTGTCTAATATTAATATATTCATTTTAGCATTTTGTTTAGTGTTAGAATGCTGTATCATATTTATCCTTATGTATGTATCTTATTTGTATATTTATGTTTAAAGTGGATTATGTATAGGCAGTGTATCATGGAGTCTCGCTTTTTTATGTATAATCTGAAAATCTTTGCCATTTAATTGGGGTGTTTAGATAATTTACATTTAATAGAATTATGTAATTTTATATATCTCATATATAATATATAATTGAGCTTAAATTTATCATTTATTATTTGTTTTCTCTTATTCCATCTGTTGTTTTTCTCTTTTCCATATATTTCTGTCATCTTCCTTTGTTGGTTTTTAATTATTGAAAACAATAGTTGTTTTAGAGTTGACATTTATATGACTTTAACTTATCACACTCTGTTTTCAACTAATATATTACATATGCTGTAAGAACCTTATGTTCTGTTCTTATAGGACATTTATTTTGCCCTAGTAGCTTTTTTGCTATTGTTGTCAGATGTTTTACTTCTACATATGTTGTAAACCTCCCAATATATTGTTAATATTTGTTTTTTAATTGTTGACTTTGAAGATTGTTGTCTTTTTTATTTATTTTTGTTTTGGCTGCACCATGCAGCATTTGGGACCTTAGTTCCCCAACCAGGGATTGAACCCACGCTCACTGCAGTGGAAGCATGGAGTCTTAACCACTAGACTGTCAGGGAAGTCCCTGAAGATAATGTTCAAAATGACAAGTCATTTATACTTGTCCACATATTTACCTTTTCTCAGTGAGTTTTACTCCTTTATGTAGATTCAGGCTTCCATCTGAGTGAGTTTTTCTTTCTACTGAGGACTTTCTTTAACATCTCTTGTAGTTCAGGTCTTCTGGTGATTAATTGTTTTGCTTTATATATGTCTGAAAAAAGTCTATTTTTCCATCACTTTTTAAAGGTATTTTTGCTAGCTATAGAATTTAACAGTGATAAGGCTGTCCCTCTCTGTTTGTTTTTCCTTTTTGTAATTTAAATTTGTAACTGTCTTTTGCAGTTTTTGATGAAAAGTCTTCTGTAATTGTTCTTTGCTTTTCTCTGTGAAATGTTTAATTTACTTTAGCTGTTTTTTAAGATTTTCTCTAAATAATTTAAGAAATTAAATTATGATGTATTTTGTTGCAATATTCTTTTTATCACATGCTTAAAATATACACATAAAAATAATCAAAAAATAAATAAAAAACAAAGAACAAAAACAAGAAAAAAACCACAAAAACAACAAAAAAGTAAAAGTAGAAAAATAAAAAAATATATATATTTGGAACAGTGGAAAATATTTCCACTATTGTGATGAGATTCTACTTATTTTTTTCTTTTTACCTAGAGTGCATTTGTGTCTATTTGTGATATCTAACAAAACTCTGTTATTGAAGAACCAGTATGATATATTCAAAAAAATTATTCTAGATATGATATAGGTTTGACTTTTTATTTTTAGGTCTATGATCAATTCTTTTAATTATTTTGTCAAGGTGTAATTTACATGAAATAAAATTCACCAGTTTTGTGTGTATAATTCATTCAGTTGTAGCTAATGTAAACAGTTGTACAACAACCAACAAAGTGACACAGAACATGTTCATCTCCCTACAAAATTCTCTTGTAACCCTATGAAGCCAATCCTCTCCCTCTCCTCTAGCTATTGGCAAACAGTGATCTGCTTTCCATATTACACATTAAAATTTCAAACCTGTGCTCCCTTTTAGGCAATGTATAAAATTAGTACTTTTTGTATATTTTGTCCATTTTTTAGTTGTTTATGGTGGAAGGGCTAATCCAGTGTTAGTTTCTCTACCAGTATGGAAGCAGAAATGTTTATATGATTTTTACTTCAAGATCAAACAGTGAAACATATAATAACTCCTTTACTTGACAATTAACTAGATTAATTAACTCACAGCAAATGAAATGGTCTCAAAGCCTGAATTCAGCTTGACATTTATTTCAATAGTTTTCACTGAGATAGAGGTACTCTCCTACTCTGAAGTTTTATGATCAGAGGTCAAATGTGGTTATCAAAATATAATTTAAAATTTTTCCAAAATGCTTTGTAATTAATTTTTTAGATTAAAATGTTCCCTTATATTGTACCACCTATTTGCCATAACAGCAATTTTTATTGCAGATCCAAGCTCTTACATATATAGACACACAAATTAACGTTACCATTTTAAACTTTTCATTTAAAGCTAACAACTGATTCCCACATTGTGGAGAATATAGAAAAACAACAAAAGTGCCCAAGGAAAGAGTATGTATAAGAAAGACATCTTATGGTAAGCATGCATGGATATCAGCAACTTACTTTTTAACAACAGAGAAGAATCACCAGAGAAAGGTATGCATTTCTTTTCATAAGAATGGATGTTACTTTCCACAGTCCTATATATTCTCCTTGATTTATCTGTTCTTTTGTGCACTTTCACTGCACTTCTGATTCTACCTCCAAGAACAATTCATACAATTCTTCATGGAAATAATAACAACAATCTACAATATTTTATCCATTTTTGCAAGCTAGTATATAGAGTTACCCACTCATAAGTAAAAGCACATACTGTAGGAAAAAAATCCATTAAGGAAATTTTGAATCAGTATTTCTATTGAAATTCACAGCATGATAAAAAGCAAAGCTAAAAAAATTTGTTACCACCATTATAGGATTGGACTTAATGGGAATCTAGGGTATTGCCCTGTCAATGTCAACAACAGAAATTGATTCACTTTGCATTCTTGTCCAGAAGAAAAATCAGTCTAATGTGACATTAAATTACACTTTATTTTGCGTTTTAAGAACTTAGAGAATTTTATTTTTAGGGTAGCATAAGTCGTGGACTCCAAGGGCAGATGCATACACCTAACAAACTATACATGAAAGACGAAAGCACAAACAGCTCTCTGAATTCCAAAAGAAAGCATAGATAGATACAGTAAACCAGTGGCAACAATGCAATAAATTATATTAATCACAAAGTTCTAGGAAAATTGTCTAATTCTACATAAATATGTCTGTATGTTGAGAGAGCCACTGAAGGTTATTTAACTTAGAAATTTAGGATTTCTAAATTTTTGTTGTTATCATTATTGCTATATATTACTGGTCTTCAAACCTTAAATTAGGGCTACTTTCCCTCAAAGTCTCTTAGATGTTCATATATATTTATAATTTATAAATTAACCCAGAATTAAATGGTTTAATAATGATTACAGAACTACTATTCATTGTGTACATATAATATGCCATTCAGTTGTGTGCCATGAAAACTGCTTCTAGGCAGAGGGAGGTGATATGTCTTGGTGGTTTTCATGGTGTGAATACTACCACCAAGTCTGCTTTCAAGCTGTCAATGTGATGTCACTGAACAGGAGTTGAAAGAAGATGCATATGTGTGGCTTTTGCATGCCAGTGTGAGCTGGTTCCAGTACAAAATATGTTTGTTGGGAGGATATTCTGCAATGCTTTGAAGTAACGATCATCATCCTTTTTTAAAGATGTGGAAATTGTGGTTTTCAGTATGTTGAATTTACCAAGTGCATGCAGCTAGAATGGGAGAGAAAGGATTCAAACTCCAGGTCTCTCTCCCTGCAAAACTTAATATCTGTATACATGCATGTTCAAACTCACACAGACACACACACACACATCTTAAGATTGGAATTTTACGTAGACAGAGGAAGGCTCTAGTAATATTACTACAGTTATTATATATTTGTATTAGTTATTTGCCTTTCCACTCATTTAATCATGTGGACTCACTGAAAGCAAACAAGAAGTAAATAATGAAACTTCATTGATTCTTACTTATGTTTACATCAGGCTTTGAATATTTACTATATAAGGGTAAACAGGAGTTTTTAAATGATTAAGATGTATGATGCAGTGGTATGTGGCTAGAATTAAGTTGCTTTGGTGTTTCTCAAGCATAACAGTGCTGTGCAGTGCCTTGGCATATGAAACTCTCTCCTAGTTCTGTTTCTGTCAAATACCCAATTTATGTGACAATTACTAAGCCACCATTTTGGGTATATATTTATATATCTGTTTTTTTCTATAAAATCAATGGAACATGTATAATTTACTTCCATAACTCATTTGCATCTATGTAAGTCTAAATTTATATATAAGGACATATGTTACTGACATTCATTTGATAAATAAATTAAGTCACAGAAAGTCATTTAATATTTGCATACAAAATAAGGCAACTTTGAAGAGTGCATCTTCTATATAACAATTCACTGCATTAACACATAATTCTGCAAATGAATACTTACTAAAGCATTTTAGAGTCAGAATTAAGACTCTGAAATCTGTAGAGCAGTGGGCACAAAGAGTGGTCTGACCAAATTGGAATTTCCATTTTCTTTTGATAATGTATTTGATATTCTTTCTAAAATCATGACTCTTGTTTTATCTCAAAGGAAGTTTTACAGACTTCATAATGCTACCTTTTATTTTGGTTTTAAAATTCTGTTGGAAGCAAAGCAATCTAATGATGTGTTTCACATCTACTCTATCCTCTATAATCAAGTTGCTGAATGCAGTTGCTTTGATAACTTTGATTCGTTGGAGAGACTCAGACCTTATATTATTCTCGATAAATTCCATCTTTGGAAACATTATACCACAGTCATGAAAATGAATACCCTTTTAAAAAGTTGGCTTTTAGGTATGAGAGTGATTAATTTCTTCAAATTCTGAGTCTATGTTTCCTCATTAAAGAGGAAACATTTTACTGGGGAATGCATCTATGCTAAGCCCACTTAGGAAGGTTTTTTTCCTATTCAAACCTGGTGCTAACAGTATTGTTCTCCTCAACAAGCCTTTTATATTTCTTATCCCTTGAAAAGGGGTTACAATATGTCTGCAATTTCTTATTGACTTGGAATTTGCCTAATTGTTTCCCTAAGTGTACTTCATGGAACTGATCTGAAGCATTAAAAGGATTTACATAAAGAAAAATGATGGTCAAATAAATTGCAGAAAAGTAGAGCTGAAGAGAAGTTAAATGTTTTCTTAATCACATTTATTTACTCGCATAAAGAATTTTCAAAAACAATACAAAATAAAGCTAACCAAAAAAAGTACGTTCTCTGAAAATGATTTTAGGAAACTCTGCCATATGTGAACATGTAAAGGAAGTGAATGCAAATTTTAACTCCCAGGAACAAAGCCCAAACACACTTTGGGTCTTCTTTTTCCTAAGAGGAAATGGATCACAATCAAGCTAGATAATATTTGAAAGTAAACATAGAATCAAATTCTTATTATACATGCTTTTGTTCATAACTGCTCCAATCCTGGTAAGCAAAGCATGGCTGATATCTTTAAAATATTTCTGTGCCCAGCTTATTGCTCATAATTGAATCTAAACCCTAGACTAATTTTCCAAGCTAAACTCTCACCTCTCTCTGACCTGCTCATCCTGCTCTGGCCTATTTGCTTCTCTCTACCTCCTGAAAATACCAGCCTAGTTTCTGCATTCAGTGTTTGGTATTTCTAATACATGATTAATATGTATACTAAGGTTGAACCAATTAGTAAATATATTGCAAATAATGAAAACCAGTATTTTCAAGATTGGGAAAAGAAGTTACAAATAAGGAAAGATGGAATGAAACTTGGAATGTTGGATTGGAATTGTAGAACACATAATTTAAAAAAAATCAGATGATAAAAATCCATTCTCCCCCCCCCAAAAAAAAGCAACCACAAAGCAAAAATAACCTTCCAAAATGAAAATAAGACTTAGTATTTATTTTAAATACTAAAATACAAATTTAGTATTTATTAGTATAGTATCCTATGCAAAAATTTCCAAATATGATACAAACGACTGAGTATCTTTTTTTATGTAACATTTTCTCTTGGATTATTTTTTCTTCTCTTTTTAAAATTTTTTGTTCTTTTGGTTCTTTCTCTCTCTCTCTCTACACACACACATATACATGTACACACACCCCTATATACAGACAGACATTTATGTATATTTTGGCATCTGTGAGAAATAAAATAAAATAAAACAGTGGAACAGAAAAGCATGTACACTATAATCTAAGAAGACATACTAAAACTAAAAGTATACCTGAATCTGTATATTGAAAGGGCTTGTGTATCAGTGAACATTGACCTAGAAACTTCAAGACGGGTCCTATCAAAATTGTCAGGCAATAAAGATAAAAGAAGAAATGTTTAGGGCCTTCAGGCAAAAAGACCAAGTTTACTAATAAAGGACAAATAAACAGATTGGTGTCAGACTTCTTGATTTTTGACAGAACAGGGAATGTAAGTCAACAAAGAATTCAGAAAAGAAAAATGATCCAAAGATTTTTCATCTAGCCAAGTTGCCATTCAAGAATCAAGTCTATAGGAAGCTACTGAACATGCAAAAACACAAGGAGCACTTAGAATCCTCCTGAGAAATCTACTAGAAAATGAGCTTCTTCCAACCAAGAAATGATAATAAACATTTTAATAAAATGTATGCATTGAAAATATTTAATTATAGATCAAAGAGTAGAAGTTTGGAACAAAGGCTATAACCAATATAGAACTGAGAAACATATTGACAAGATATAAATAATACAACTAAAAATGTGGAAGGAGAAGAGAGGGACGGCAAAAGTTAGAATTAAACTCATAGATTTTTATATAGTCATATGAGAATCTGTTTCTGTCAGCTTGGGCTGCCATAACAAAATACTATAGACAGGGTGGCTTAAGTAACAGAAATTCATTTTCTCACGGTTCCAGAGTCTGGAAATATGAGATCAGAGTGCCATCATAGTCAGATTCTAGTGAGAGTTCTCTTCCTAGCTTGCAGATACTTGCTTCTTGCACGTCCTCACAGGGGAGAGAGAGAGAGAGAGAGCTCTCTGATGTCTCTTCTTATAAGAGTACTAATCCTATCGTGAAGACACCACCGTCATGACCTCATCCAAACCTAATTATTTCCCAAAAGCTTCATCTCCAAATACCATTACACGGCGGTTTAGGGTTTTAGTATATGAGTTTGGGGAGGATGAAATTTAGTCCATAGCAGAGTCCAAAGATTTTTTGGTAGCTACAACACACATATTAAAAGTTTAAGCAGGGAAAAAAAGGATAAGAGTACTACATATGTTATTAGTATAATCATAGCCATTAGAATAAAAACATGAGCTTCATAAATGCCAGAGCAATAATACTGGACAAAGAAAAAAAAATGCATAGAGGAATGGAATACAGTATGTATAACATAAACAAAAAATATCATGATAGAATCAAAGCCAAGCATATTTGTTATATCAAACAAATGTGAATGCAATTGACACTGATTAAATATATAAAAAAATTTAATTGGTTCATAAAGTGAAACTAATTTTAATACTGTATTCAAGAGGCATACCCAAAGCAAAGTGACTCTAAAGACTAAAATTTAAAGGATGAGAAAACTATACCATCCAAGAGAAAGTAAACAAAGAAATCAAGTATTGCTATTCTGATACTAGAGAAGGCAGAATTCAGACCCCAAATATTATATATAATCAATAAAGAACAACTTTAAATTCTAAGAGCCACACTCATAGTAAATATATAACAGTTATGACCACGGACGCAAGAAATGAGCACAATCAACTTTATAAATAAAATATTATATGAGAGCCAAAAAACAGAAAGAAATTTATTCATAGAAGAAGAACTTAACACACCATTATCAGCTCAAGAAATGTTAAGTGGCAAAAGAGTAGGCAAAAATATAAAATACCTAAACAGTATTATAAAAAGATCGTAGTTCTTATAAAGATATACCAGCACTTAAAACCCCATATTAGAGAATATAATTTCATCTCAGGTAAACATAGGACTCACACAAATTGATCACACATTAGAACATAAAGAAAGCATCAATAAATTCAGCAAAGAAATAATGCAAACAATAATTTTATCACAAGGCAATGAAACTTAAAAAATAAAAAAAGAAATTAATAACAAAAACAACAAATTTAATTATTTAAATAAAATGGGTGAATTTCATAAAAAATGCAACTGATCAAAACTGACAGAAGAAAAAATAGAAGACAGCATATACCAAATAAAGAAATTTAATTTGTCATCGATCCCACCAAAAGAAAACCCCAGGTCCAAATGGTTTGGTGAATTCTGTCAAACCTGAAAGAACAAATAGACCCAATTTGCATAAACTATTACAGTGTATAGAGGAAGAGAGAGCATTGTCTAACTTGTATTGTGAAGCTATTATAATTAAGAAAAATCTAGTAAAGACATTACAAAAAAAATTCTAGACCAATTTCCCTTATGAATATAGATACCATAATCCTAATTATAATATTAACACATTAAATCCAATAATATTTAAAAGTGCAAGCCAAGGCCAAGGGGGATTTATCCAGTACTGCAAGATTGGATTAACATTTAAAAACAACCAATAGAATTCACTATATTAACAGGATAGAGAAGGGATTGTATTATCATTTCAGTAGGTGCAGAGAAAGGATTTGAAAACTTTTAAAAACATTTAACACCTATTAAAGATAAAAAATTGTCAGTATAATAATAATAGTAGGAAACCTCCTCAATCTGGTAAAGGGCATCTGTGAAAATCCCAGGGCTAATAATACACTATATAGTGAAGGACTGAATTATTTCCCCCTGAGTTTAGGGGACAAGTGATGACACCTGGTTTCACTACTACCATTCAGTATTGTACTGAATAAATAATACATCTACCTTTCATCATTGCTTCAATTTTCTCAGTGAAGTAGAAACCCAGGTTATTATTTGAAACAGTGAAGACTGAGGATGTTTTATTTGGGGTTTGAAGAGAAAGGAGAAGAGTGAGAAAAAGTGAACTCTGCATGTGGATAAATGAATTTGCAATGGAAGTACAATATCATGTCTGGCTTCAGCAGGGCCTGTTTTAGTTGTAGTCCTGGCATGATGTTCCTCATTGAGATAGGTGAGGGTTTTTCTCCAGATGCCCAGTGATGAGAAACGGTTTCTACTTCAAAGTTGTGCTTCCTTTAACACATTTTCCAAATATGCTAATCATGCTATTTTAGAAAGGACAATTATTTCTTTAAATGGTTATTAAATTTTGTAGTAAGCTGCTTTAGAATCTCTCAAGTCAAAATGAATGAGAATGTAAATATTTTACAACTGATAGTTTTTTAAAAGGTAGACACCCAAATTTAGTAACACACATGGAATTAAGTATAAAGTCTAACTTTAACTGAAAGGAGACTGTTAAACAGAATTGATTTTCTGTGAATTACATGGATAAATATTTTTTCATGTATTTCTCTTTAAATTATTTAACTTCAATATATTTAAACAAAAAATTGTCATCAAAGAAATTACATCTTTTTTATAGAAATAGTAGATTAACACATGACTAGTTAATATTTGGCATTTTAGACCTCAGGAATGAGTCATATTTTGGTGAGTCTAAAGATATTCTTAGGAATCCTTATTATTTGAACACAAATGGAGATGCTTTCATTATTATGACAACATTGTCAGCATATTGCTTTAAAACAGATTAATGTTATAGAGAAGAAATGCATTAAAAGACCTTTTTAATTCAGGCCTGTTTCCAAGAAGTAGCAGTAATGTTATTTATGGTTTAATAATTGTAAATAAATTTATATTTAATTTTTGCATGTGAAATCATAGTTTACCAAAAAGTCAGGCAATTACAGCATGAACCACCCTCAATAAAATACACAGATTGAGATTCTATGACACAGAATATCAAGCAAGAGTAACAGTATTAGAAGACAATGTACTTTAATAAAAAAGCATCTGACAGAATATGCTTTGCTTCCTATAAACTGCTGTCTCCAATTTCTTGGCAATGTAAATTAGTTCAGAAAATGTGTTCCACAGTGTGTGGTGTGATATAGATCATAAAATAAAGGAACAAAGAGGGAGAGTGTGCTTAAGTGGACTCATTATAATAGTTCAATAAAGTGTGCATGCTTTTCAAATAAGTGCTGTTCAGAAAATCAGTTGTAATTTGTTAATAATTCAAGCCTTTTCTACATAAATAGTCTAGACTGATGCATTTCCTTCTTACTCTTTTTTTTTTTTTTTGATAGGAAAAAAAAATCTTGTAGCAGCAGAACTCAAAATGAAAGCCAGTATGGCTAAACATAGGATACTAGGATACAATCATGGTTCTTTATGTTGCATTTAATAGAGCTTTGTGTTGAGTGGATTTTCCTCTCTGATACATTTTATTGTAACAAGTCCAAAGTTTCAGTGAGACCATGTCAGAACAGATTTGAATAATAAAGCATGTGAGACAAGTGACAAAGATCTCTCAAAACATGGAGGCTCAGGCTTGTCAAATGTCCCGTACCTTGCCAACCAAAAGAAGAAATAAATAGTTGTATATAAGTAAAATTAGGTGAAATAGAGATAAGGAAATGGAAAGGAGGGCGTTTCCCTGGTGGCGCAGTGGTTGAGAGTCCGCCTGCCTATGCAGGGGACACGGGTTCGTGCCCCGGTCCGGGAAGATCCCACATGCCGCGGAGCGGCTGGGCCCGTGAGCCATGGACGCTGAGCCTGTGCGTCCAGAGCCTGTGCTCCGCAACGGGAGAGGCCACAGCAGTGAGAGGCCCGCGTACCGCAAAAAAAAGAAAAAAGAAAAGAAAAGAAAAGGAAATGGAAAGGAGGAAGCCAAGACATAAGGAAGTAAAAATAAGCTGAATCCCTGGATCCTTCATAAGCAGATAAAAACAGTTTTTAAACTTTCTTATTTCATGTTATCCTTAGTGTCTGGGTAAGATTTTTTTTTCCTTATGTTCCTAAAACAAAAGAAATACACAGTATCCATGTTGCATTATTAAATAGTTAAGTACAAACAACTTCATCAGGATTTATGTTCTAACAACTTAGTAGTCATTTGAGAAAAATTGAACACAGAATATAAAACAAAATTATGTCATTAAATAATCACAATTATTTACTAATAAAATGCGTGTTTTAGCAGCTGCTCAAACCTTTCCCATTTATCTGCACATAGACCCCTGAATGCCATGCTGCCTCTAATTCTTCCTTCTCCTGCTCTATTCACTCATTATTCCTTTCCAAAAGTCCCATCCTGAGATGCGGAGCTGTCAGCTCACATAACCTTGAGGACAGCGTAGTATAATGTCAGTTCTGATTATAGGTTTTGCCTGAGTCTGATGAACAGCCTTACTAGAATTCTCATGCAAAACTCTGTAAATCCTTACACAGGCATGTCAACAGTAGACTGCAATAAAAAAGTGATAAATTTTAAGGGGGAAACCACTGGAACCTACATGAATGCATAACAGAAGCACACACGCAGATTTTTGTCATGAATCGAGTAGAAATTCCCAGAGATGATATCACATAATTTGATACCTGAAAAATGAATGAGAGTATAGCAGATAAAAGAGGGGGGTGAGGAAATATAGTGTGACTCTAGTATAAAGAGTGAGGTTTGATATGTAATCTGTGTCGTATCATGAAGCGTTTATAAATCGTATTATCGTAACACGCATGATGAGATCGGTATTAAAAGATGGTGGCTCTGGCTGCAGTATGGATTATGGTGTTCTAGCTAGGTTTTCTTGTTTGCAAGGAATAGAAAGTCCCTTAGACTAACTCAAGCAAGGGAAGGGAGTTATCTTGGTACCTGCAAAGCTAAATATCCAGCCGTAAAGGGAGAAAGTCTCATGAGTAACCCTAAATGAGAACAGTAATGAAGGAAGGTCTTATGGAGGCTGCAGAAGATGGGTAACTCTAAAAAGCTCAGTAGAAAGAGAATACAGATCTTCCCCAGTACACTAATTTTCTTTACCCTCTTGTTTCCTTTTTAATTTGCTGGATGATTGTTTTAATACCCTATGTCTTTTCTATACTATCATTTCTTTTTGCACGTAGCTTCTGATTTTACGCCATTGCTTTAATCGGGATCTTTTTGTGTCTCCTAGTGTATCTTATAGCTTCCTTCTATTTATGCATATTTCAGTTTCAGGTCCCAGAATTAACTGATCTAAGTATTTCCCAGATTAGAGTCCACAGAGAGAGAGAGAGAAAGATAAACAGACGTTGAGAAAGAGAGATTGCTAAATCTAACTTGCCTTTTAATGACAACAAAAATTATAGCTTAATTGCTTTCAAATCAATGGTTATTCCTATTAGATAAACTATAACTATCTAGAGGGTAAACATTTATGGACACATATTTGCAACATGAATAAAGCCAAAGAGCGGGACAATTTCCCTTAGAAGCAGCTGTGAATAAGACAGAAGCCAGGGAGGAAATTTAATGGTCTCTAATATAGAAAAGGGATGGCAGTGATCTAGAGTTAGGGCCAACGGAAAGATCATTAGGTGGATTATAGAAAGGTTTGTTGGCCAATTAAACAATCTTGCTAACTGGCTAGGTATGAGGTTGAAGAGACATAAAGGAGTTAAGCACCAGTGAGGAGATAGTGGTAACTTTAGGTGACATACTGCATACAATAATAACAGCATGTAAAAGCACCAGTGTTAAGCTTCTATACACACTTATCAAAAATTACTTTCTATGTTACGTGATGATGATTGATGATGATAATATGCTAATTGTATTATTAACCACTGGAACTAATATTGATCTATCATTGATTTAGGACATGCACTCATAACATGAAAAAAAGCTATTTCTATAATAATTTATTGATGCTAAACTTGTATTACAGTTTTTCTAAAAGGCCCTTGCAGCGTACAGAGAATGTGATTACTCTGGGCAATTAATAGAATCCTTTCAATAGTGGGGTTAACTAGCTAAGACATCAGAATATAAATCTTTATAATCAAAAAAGAAGAAGAAGAGTACAATTCCACTTTGAACATTTAATAAATTAATTTTTTACACTAAGATAACATAAAGAAAACAGAAAAGGACTCTGAAAACATAATTTTGCCACAGCTTAGTTTTTGCCATCGTAAGAGAATGCTATTCTGGGATATCCATTTTATTATAGGCTGGAGAGAATTTGTTGATTTAGATATATTGCCTCCCTTTTTGTTACTGCCTAAAGGAAGCCTAGTTCTTTACTGTAGTATATGTCGCTGTGAGAATTTATAAAAATCTTGAAAAAATATAGCCTTCTTCATGGTACAGTGCAGTACTAATGAGTCTTACCAAATCAAAACATTGTTTTTCTCTCCATAAAGCTTCATAACTAAGTATCAGAGATCATCTCTAACCCCATACCTTTTACAACTTGCTCTTGAATGTAGATTCTGGTTAGCCTAGGACAGCCCAAATTTATACCTGTTGCTCCAGTTCAATTATTACCAGTGCCTCCTTTCACTCAAATATTTCCTGATTTGGAGAATATAGTGCAGTCAGCCCTCAGTATATGCAGAGCATTCACGGATAAGGAAGGCTGACTCTCCTATACCATTTCATATGAGGGACCCGAGCATCCCTAGATTTTGATACTCATGGGAGCTCCTGGAACCAATCTCTCATGGATACTAAGGGACATTATATGATTTTCCTGTTGATGACCATTACCTAGTGCTACATCAGTGCAGTTTTTAAATCTCTGGACTACAAATATATTCTTCAAAACACAAAAGGTTAATAGGACATCACAGAAATGTCAATTTAGATTTTTCTGGAAAGCTGAGGAAAAGTCAAAGAAGCTAAGATCTAAATATCTAGTACTTTTTATTTTATAAACATATATTTTCAGTAATAAAATCATTTTACTTAATTAAAAACTTCTTAAAATATATATTGCACTTAAATATGCTCAACATTTGTGTAATAAGAAAAAATCATCAAAAATAAAGTGTATATAAAATGTAGTTAAAATAAGTTTGCTTTGAAAATGAGAATTCAGACATATATTTGTTTCTATGCCTTCTTTAAACTTCAAACTTCCAACACCTCTTCCCCCATCTTTACTGATGGTCTTATGTGTATACTGCATTGATAAAAATGGAAGTAATCAGAAGTAAACTTATACAACTAGCTTCCTCTCCCCTGTCCACACACACATCTTAACTACTTGCATCTGTGGCATGTCCTCTGCTTTGTACTTGTTCCTGTGCACAAGGTGTCCAGGGTTCTGGAGAAAGCCAGTCCCTCTATTCTGTAGTAGATCTTTTCCTCCTCTTACCTATTTAAGGATATCACTCCAGATTTCCTGCCTTTTAATGTTTGTAATTTCTCTCTTAACTGATTGCCCACTCCCTCCTATCATTCTTTAGCATTTCTTGCTGATCTCAAAGTAACCATTATTATAAGAAATAATTTGAATTATTTCTTAAAATCTTTTGAAAATAGATCACACACAATAATATGCTCTAGAAATAAAATACCTCTTTAATCTTATAATAAATTATTTTGATGTGTTCTTTTAAAAATAGATTCAAGTTATATAAGTCAAAGTGAAAGAAATATCAAGTCAGGAATAAATCTGTAATGTAATGGGATTTTACATTATTGAATTCCAAAATCCTTAATGGTTGTTACATGAGGGGTCTTTCTCAAATTACTATTTTGGTATCTTTTCCTAACTTTGCTTCTCCCACTTTTCATTATCAATACTGACCAGCAAAATAAGACCTCCAATATACTTCCTCTTAGAAAGGAGAAAGCTTTATATCTATTCTCTTTTGTACATGCAATATTCTTCTTAATAGATGAATGAATATCTCAATGAATCATTGTTATTCAAATTATCTTTTAAGCCAATCCACTTAAACAAAATTATATAGCTGATATATAATAAGTGTTTACTCTATATTGCAAAACATCTTACTAAGTTAGCTCATATAATCCTTATAGCTACACATTTAATTTAACATTATCATTCTTATTTTCTAGATAGTGAAAACAGAGGCTAAAGAGGAAGGTAACCACTTGAGGTCACACTGCTAAGAAGGATGGAGAAAGAATTACTCAAGTCTGTACCTTTAACCACTGTGTCAATTACTTATACTTCTCTTTTTGTTCTTTGCCATCATACTACTCTAGACCACTGTTTTCCCTCTTTTGGACCAGATCTCTAACTAGTTTTTCCATTTCTGTCTTTTCTTCTGTATAATTTACTCTCCCTACAATAACCAAATGAGAATTTATGGCTGCCCTGCTTAAAACCCCGTAGTAACTTTCCATTGCCTGAGGATGAATTTCAAATCCTCAAGTCACTGCATCATCTGCATCATGCTGAAATCTACACCAGCGGCCTTCAGCTTTGTTTGTATAGAACAGACGCTTTTAAAAACTATTGATGTCAGGGCCACCCCCCAGGTCACTTAAATAGGATCTCTGAGCAGGGGGGCTCTCCAGGCAATCATTGTGTTCAGTCAGAGATGAGTACACTGCCCCTATTGCCTCCTTTGGAGCCACTCTTCACTCTGTAAGTTCTATGCGCTCTTTTGTTGTGTTAATTGAGAATATGTTTATTAATTAATCTCTTGTGTTAATTGATAATATGTTTATTAATTAATCTCTTTTGTGCATTTACAACTCAATCTACACTAATGTCTAATCAATATAGCCTTTGCTAATATCCTATTTGATTGTCATTCTTAGAAGTCATGATACATAATTGGTTTTATTGTAAGAAAGCCCAGTAGTTAGTTGAGTGCAGATAATTTACCATGAAGTTTCTATGCATATGATAACAAATCACCAATTACAACTGTGAATGAAAAGTAAACAAAAATATTTTATCATATTATTTTTTAAATATAGATAGACCATCTTTTTATTGAAATTAAATATTTTGCATTATTCATATTTATCTAAATATAATATATATCCAATAAAATTTCATGATTATGAGAATTCATAATTGAATTCATATTATTTACTGACCATATATTAGGGCACTGAACCAAGAGTTTGGGGAATGTGTAGAGTTCAATCCCATATGAATCTTGCACGATGATTATAATTTATTAAGAAGATAAACTATATATGAACCTAAATGATTGTATCCTAATACAGGAAATCATGCGATATGAATGGTAGAGATAAAATGGCTGTAGGATGAGGACACATAGTAGCACAGCTCTAAAGCATAAAATATAGATTGTCTTAAGTCCCCAAAATATTCCAAAACAGTTGTAACAGTATTTCTCCTCTGAGGCAAAAAAAAAAAAAAAAAAAAAAGTGCTTCATATGCTTCTATATTATACGTAAATAGAAAACCTTTTACTATTTCCTAGGACAATATTTGAGTTATAATTTAGTTTACAATTCTTTTGATATGTTTGGAAATAACTTGGAAAAATAATTGGCAAAATATATTTCTTTCTATAACAGTGGCATAAAATACGTATGTTAATCACCAACAGATTTAAGAAACTACTCCAGAAAAGAATTTGAAACACAGATCTCTCATACAGCTGGCAGTTATAGTGTGTTATCTCCCTAATGCAGTAGGTAAATGAAGAAAATGTCTTTTTATATTTTAGATTAGCCACAAGAGGGAACTCACAGAGAACTGTTAATGTAAGTGAAACATATTAACAATGATGAAAAGTGTTAGTCTGCAGAGTTCAAACACAGTTCATTCTCTCTTATTATGTTTTAGTCCTGTGATGCTTGAAAGGAAGTTTTGAAGATACCAATTACTTTTCTTACAATTCCTGAACTCATTTCACAAATTTTAAGGGTTTTTTGTGTGTCTTATTATAAGATTTGACTATTTGATTAATTTTTTTTTAAGGCAAGTATTGGAGATCTTTAATAAACATAGTTTTGAACTGACTGAGCTATTTTCACTGCAGTGTCACTCTGGGATCTTGGAAGTCATCTAATCTCTTTGCACATGATCTTTTCACTGATACTGGGGAATAACAACATAAACACATTAATATTCACACCTCTTTTCAAAACGTGTTTCAATGTCTGTAATATAAATCCAGAAGTAAATAGTGTAGTAATTGTATTATAGTATTGGCATTTTAAGTTTCACACCATATTTGGCCCTGGGAAGATACTGAAAGAAATCTTACCCCCTCCTAATTTGGCTACAATAATTATGAAGACTGAATTTGAAGGTGTCTCGCTTCTTGACATTTCTTTCTTCTAGGACAAGCATCAGTTCAAATATTAATCGAGGAAGGGAGACGGATAGTGCAAGCCTTTAGCACCCACAGTGAAATACAAGATATGCTGATCAGAGAATCTGTAGGTAAAGTGAGTTTGTTGGCTTTCTTACTTATTCGGTGACATTTTTGTCTCTGTAACTCCTGGTAAATATCTAAATATGTAATCACCTGATTAGGTTAATGCTACCAAAAAACTTGTACTAGTTTTGTAGTTTAACTTATTGCTACTCAGGATTTCTTTTTTCCTTTTGATGAAAATGTATTTGGGGTAGAAAAAACATTTTTTACATCTGTATATAATATATTTGATCATAGGTTTTAATAACAGAAAATAGCAATTGGTGATACTGTGACAAGTTTTAAGCAAGTACATGGACACTGAATCAAAAATAAGCAAGTGAACAAACAAACTTTCCCTTATTACTCATTTAATGCAAGAAAGCTTTAAAGTAATGAATTTCAATGTATTGTCCTGAAATTGAATGCCCTTAGATCTAAGATATTGACACCATAATTAAGTTGAGGTATTGTTATAGCTGAGAAAAGGGGATATTTAAAGCATAGTTTAAATATCTTTACCAAAATGCCAAAAAAGTTAATAAGGACAATGAAGCAGTGTCTAGTTTATAAAAGTTAGACTTAAAACTATCTCAGCATCTTTGTGGACATGTTGGAAGATCTAAATAAACACCATGGCAATCATTTTTGAAAAAAAAGTCCATGCTGTTAAATTTTGAACTTCGGTTGCTTAAAGATAGGAAAATATAATAATAAAAACTTAGCACACTTAAGTTAACAAAACACTTCCAATATAGTTGTCTCATCATATTTCCAAAGATTCTCCACATCCCAGAAAGTAAAATTTATGTTAGAGAAATCAAGGTCCTATATAGACCTCTGATGGCAGAAAACAACCTGAAACATAGGTATAATGAGTAATGCTCAGATTATCTTTGCACACTTTTTCTTGCAACTGTTACAAGTTCTATGGAAGGATACATCACAATATATCTCAGAACAATTGAGACCTTGTTAATTTTTTTATTGCAAACTTGGCTGAAATATATATTTTTAATACCAATTTACTTGCCCTGCCCTACAGTTACAGAATGGGAATCTCTGTGTTGGCATTTGAAAAAATTTCTACATGTGATACCATTTTGCAGAAATGCCATGAGATATTTAGTAAGTGGATTTGCTACTTTCTGTAGTCAATATACCTTCAACTATAATGTCTACCTTAAACTTAATGTGGTAGGGAGAATAATAGCCTTTCACAGAAAGGCTATTCCTGAAACCTGTGCATATGTTAGATTATACAGCAAAGGGGAATTAAGGTTGCAGATGAAGTTATGGTTGCTAATCAAGTGACCTTAAAATGAGGGTGTTATCCTCAATTATCTAGGTGGATCCAATGTAATCACAAAAGTCCTTAAAAGTATATGTGGAAGGTAGAAGAAGAGAATCAGAGGGAGATGTGATTGTGCAAGAATGGTCAGAGAAATACAATATTGCACACTTTGAAGATGGAGGAAGGGGGTCATGATCCAATAAATGCAGGTGGATTGTAGAAGCTTGACAAGATAAGGAAATGGATTCCCTTCCCTTACCTAACCAGAGTCTTCAAAAGGCAATGAAGTCCTGTCAACACCTTGAATTTAATCCAGTGAGAACCAAATCAGACTTCTGACCTACAGAAATGTAAGATGATAAATTCGTGTTGGTTTAAGCCACTAAATTTTGGTAAATTGTTACAAGGCTATAGAAAAATATTATAGATCAAAGAATTTCAAGGGTTTTGATAGAAAACATCTAGATTTCCTTGAATAAACTGTTAGTAGTAATATGGATGTTAACAGCTGTGCTAGGGAGGGCTCAAAACAAAGTCAGGGGCTTCCCTGGTGGTGCAGTGGTTAAGAATCCCCCTGCCAATTCAGGGGACAAGGGTTCGAGCCCTGGTCCGGGAAGATCCCACATGCTGCGGAGCAACTAAGCCCATGAGCCACAACTATTGAGCCTGCACGCCTAGAGCCCGTGCTCCGCAACAAGAGAAGCCACCACGGTGAGAAGTCCTGTGCACCACAACAAAGAGTAGCCCCCACTCGCTGCAACTAGAGAAAGCCTGTGCACAGCAATGAAGACCCAACACAGCTAAAAATAAAAATTAAATTAAATTTAAAAATTAAAAAAACAAAAACAAAGTCAGGAGCATGGTAGAAAAAACATGTATTGCCTTAGAGAATACCTACTGTTCTGAATAGACTATAGAAATATGAACACTAAAGGCACTGCTGGTAAAAGTTCAGAAGGAAATGGGGAAGTGCTATTGGAAGTCTGGGAAAGAGGCTCCTTGCTGTACAGTGAAAGAAAGCTTAGTGGAATGAGGTCCCACTATTATATGGAAAGCAGAACTTGTAAATGGAGAAAATGGACATTTACCTGAAAGAATTTCAAGCATAGTGTTAAAGGTATGACCTGGTTTCTTCTTACTGCACACAGTAAAATGAGAGCGGAAAGAGATGGATTAATGGAAGAACTATTAAACAAAAATGAAAGTGGAACTTGATGATTCAGAAATTTTTCAGCCTTCCTAGATAGCAAAGGACTCTACAGTTAAGAGATTCACTCTTCCTAGAGAAAATGCTAAGGACTCAGGAGTTGAGGTAGTCAATTAGAACAACAAGCTAAACGGAAAGTAGCAACTAAGCCTTCACTTACTTACAGCAACAGTGAACTCAAGGGGCAAAAAGAAGCACTCGCTCACTTATGTTCCATTTTTCCCCATGGAAGGGCACCAGGAAAGTCAAGTGGATACAGGGCAGACAAAGAGAATCACGTCACTGTCAAAGAGCCCTGATAAATATAGGCTTCTGTCTATTTATGAAACCTTGAGCTAGGAAGTAGGGAGATAGCCATAGCCTCCAATAATGAGGTTTTAGTGTAGGAGCCTGGGAATTTTCTCAACTGAGGCCTCTGATTAAAAGGTGTCAGAATAGAGGCCCCTGGGTTAGGAATGCAGCTATGCATATGAACATGGCTGATCTATGGAAGCGAGCGGTGCTGAGCCTTTGAATGAAAGTCTAGAAAACGGCAAGGCCTTGGATGTGTACCAAATCTGGTGTGTGGGGAACAGATTATTCTCATGAAGGCTGCCCTGCAATTGTCTATAGTTGGACCCAAAAGATCCCAATAGGTTTTCGGCTTGTAGCCAAATTCCTCACAATCTTTTTCAAATTTAGCACTTCAGAAAGAACAAAAGGTCAGAGTATTTAGTTGCAGAAAAAGCAATCAGAAGATATTAAGTATGTTATGAATAGATCCCCTGAGCCATCTCAGCAGAAGACAAAAATAGATATGAGGTTATTTAAGAAAAATCTGTGGAGGGATCTCTTCCCCAATGGAGTGAATTTCTCTGACATACACAGGAGACCCACAAAATTCTTGAGAATTTTAAACTAGAAGAAACACTGCATTTTGGACCTGAAAGGACAGAGAGAGTATGTGAAATAAAAAAAGGCTGTTGAGGACTTCCCTGGTGGCACAGTGGTTAAGAATCCACCTGCCAATGCAGGGGACACGGGTTCAATCCCTGGTCTGGGAAGATCACACATGCTGCGAGGCAACTAAGCCCGTGTGCCACAACTACTGAGCCTGCACTCGAGAGCCTGCAAGCCACAACTACTGAGCCTGCGTGATGCAACTACTGAAGCCCATGCGCCTAGAGCCTGTGCTCCGCAACAAGAGAAGCCACCGCAACGAGAAGCCCGCGCACCACAACAAAGAGGAGCCCCCACTCACCACAACTAGATAAAGCCTATGCACAGCAATGAAGACCCAACTCAGCCAACAATAAATAAATAAATACATTTATTAAAAAAAGAAAAAAAGGCTGTTGTACTTTCAGATGTCTAAAGGCAAGTCTGATAAAACTACTCAGCTGCAAACATGTGATTTTTAATGAAAATAAAAGGATGACTCAGTGAGTGGAGTCATGGGCCTGGAGTGCAGAGTGGCACCACCTATTCACAGGCCTTAAAACCTAATGGAGTTTACCCAGCTTGATTTTGATAATGCTTGGCACTAATGTTTCCTTTTTTCCTTCCATTTTCACCTTTTTAAATTATTATTATTATTATTTTTTGCGGTACGCAGGCCTCTCACTGTTGCGGTCTCTCCCCTTGCGGAGCACAGACCCCGGATGCGCAGGCTCAGCAGCCATGGCTCACGGGCCCAGCCGCTCCACGGCATGTGGGGTCCCCCTGGACCGGGGCACGAACCAACGTCCCCTGCATCGGCAGGCGGACTCTCAACAACTGAGCCACCAGGGAAGCCCCATTTTCACCTTTTTTTGAACAGAAATATCTACCATTACTCCTATTTCTTTCTTACTATTGTATTCTAGGAATAGATAGCTTATTTTCTTGTTTCCCAGGTCCACAGATGGAAAAGAATTTTGCTCCAGAATGAATTACACACAAAGCCTCATCCAAATCTATCTAATTCAGATGATTTAGCTGATAAAATTTGGGACTTTTTTAACTGCTGTGATTAAATTGAGATTTTGCACTTTGAGTTGATGCTCTAATGGGTTGAGACTTTTTGGAGATCTTGATGAGAGGTGAATGTATTTTTCATGTAGGATAGACATGCATTTTTGCAGCCTAGAGGGCACACTGTGATAGGTACAATAGTAACTACCTTTACAAAAAATGTTCACATACTAATCCATGGAACATATGAATATGCTAAATTACACAGTAAAGAGGAATTAAGATTGAAGACGGACATAAGGTTGCTAATCAGCTGGCTTTAAATTAGAGACATTTTCTTGGATTATCTAGGAAGGTCCAATGTAATCACAGGATACTTAAAACTATAAGAGGGAAGCAGAAAAAGAGAGTCAGAGGCAGATGTGACTATAGAAGAACAATAAGAGAGATGTAAAGTTGCTGGCTTTGAAGATGGAGTTAGGGGGCACGATTTAACTAATTGGAGCAATCTCTAGAAGCTGGAAAAAACAAGGAAATTGATTCTTTCCTAGCGCTCCCAGGAAAGAACGCAACTCCGCCAGTATTTTGATTTTAGCCCAGTGAGATCTGTGTGCAACATCTAACCTTCAGAACTGTAAGACAATAAATTTCTGTTATTTTCAACCCTTGTTTGTAGTGACTTGTTACTTCAGCCATAGGGAGAAAAGCAAAAACAAAAACTAACACACCTGGGATGGTGAAATGCTTGATTTACTATTCTTAATCAAATAGCTTGCAATTTAGTCAAAAAAAATTTAGTCAAAAATGCTACAACCTAACATTAACCCAACTTTTGACTTTTTTATGCATTAATTTATCCATTTTAAAAATCTCCCCAAGGAATATATATTCTTAATATAAAAATCAGCTGATGCCTATTTTTTGAATAAAAGCCTAAAATAAATTGAAATTGCCATTTGCATTTTTACAATACAAAATAATTTTAGGGATTGTATGTAGTATCATTTTGCTCTACTTAGTGTCTACAAAACTGCACAGGAGAAAAAAGTAATATAGTCTCTGAATCTCAAGACTGAATAAGTCTTTAAAGGCCAAGGTCTCTAACAATACCTTTAATGCTTTTATCCCTTTCTCAGCATCCCTTTCAATTTGTTTCTAGACTTTCCTTTGTAATGCTCTCTACTTTCTGAAGCATCTTACGCCATCCCTGGATTTATCAAATCAATGCAATTTTTGTTATTGTGGTTATTCATAATTGCCATAATGTTGAAGGTGTGATTAACTGGTAATCCTAAATGCCACAAGACTTAACTGAAGTAGCAGTGTTTTATTTTTAATAGCAGAATAGATGAATTTTAGAACATTTTCATTCTCTTGGCCTTCTAAGCAAGCCTTTTGTACATGATTCTGACACACTGAAAGTTGGCATTTACTGCTTTTGTCCATCTGTCAAAATGGAATTTTGCCCGTTTTAAAATGTGATGAGACAACTATACTTGAACATAAGTGCCAGCAAAACACAGACATAATTTTTAACTCTGCATAGCATTTCTAGCATTATCCTTTGGGCATTACGATGTCTGTGGCAAATTTGATTTTCAATGGGAAAAAAAAGATCTGTTTTAAACTCCATATCCTGCTGGATTACATGCTTTGTTCACGTCAAATTTTATTTTTATCTTATGCCATGTTCAGCCCTGGGAAGAAACTGAATCACTATTGTCTTTGTTAAAGAGCCATATGCCATTTAAAGATAAATCAAATCAGATGATAACATGTGAAAGTGTAAAGCACTGCACAGGTATGAGAGGTTATTTTATAATTAAAAGTATTATTGAGCTTCAGTTAACAATATCCTAAAATAATTTCCCTGCATAATCATTGTGAATAATTGTTTTTGAGTTATTTGGCATAGGAAGAAATAGTTTGCAGGCTAGAACACATTATTTAACATACGAAGACTAACCTGAGTATTTGGCACTTTTACCTTTCAAAAGCAATCTGATTACTACACGGATAAGCCATTTAACAGGAATAGAGCACTGGGTGTCTGCTGCTGAATAAACATGAACATGTTTAATATTTGTTTTTCTTAATTTTCTAAACTGTTAGAAAAACGTTGAATGCTGAATGAATATTTGTGCTAAAGATTAGACAAAAATAGGTTAAACACAAGACTCATTAAACATAAAGAACAAAGCAGGTAGTTACTATTTTATATAATAAGCACATTTTATATAGTAAAAATACTTTTGCCTAGTATTTTTATGCTTTTCAGGTAGTCTAACATATATTAAAAGTGAAAAATAGGCAATTTTCAGTTGACTATGGCTTTTACTAACAATCAGTCTTAATACTTTAAGCCTAAACCCAAATAAAAGGGACTAAATAGAGGAGATGAAAAAATATTTTTATAATCTAAATGATTTAACTTTATTCAATGCTTACATATTTAAAACATAATGTCTTACCTGCTAAGACATTTTACCTATGTGTCAAATTTCTTTTACTTGTGGTCTCTCTAAAGAATCAGGAAGGATAGAGAAGGGGACATTTTATTTGGCTTTCAACATCATTTATTCGTCTTTGTATTGGCTATACATTCCCATGGTTCATAACCAAAAGAGTATACAAAGGTATACAAAAAATTCTTTTTCTCATTCTTGGAAAATTCATTCAGTTCTTCTCCCCAGAGGCATCCAGCAACATCAATTTCTCATGTATTTTTCCAAAGCTAATTTTGTCATTTATTTAAACTGTCTTTTACAAAAAAAAAATTGTGGTATTTTTAATATATTACCTCATATGATTTTAAATATCACTGTGGACTAATTATTCTCACTTTACACATAAGTATTTCAAGACTTATAAGTATTTTCCAAGCTCAGTCTCATATGGATAGGTCAGAGATTAAAACCCATTTCTGTCCAATTTCTATCCCGTTCAACTACCATTTCAACATAACATTGTGCCTTGCCTTTGTGAATTTTCATCAATATTTCCACAGTCTTTTTGTACTTTCTACAATTTTACAGTAAAACTAGAGGTTGAGCCATACAGTAAAACTAAACTGGTTGAGCTATTGCAAAATTTAAAGTAAGTAGTTTTTCCTCTATTGTACACTAAACTTTATGTAGCTATGCTGGGAAGGATATGGAGAAACTAATACTCTCAAACATTGGTGTCAAGAGTGTGTGAACTATTTCAGTTGAATAAACTTAAAAACAAAAAAACCTTCACATAGTTCTTCTAACTTATGAAATACATTTGATGTTGAACTTCTCATATTACCCTCTATTATCTAAAGCTGCTTTCTCTCTTTGTCTTTACAACAACAAGGTATACTAAAATATACAATCAATTCTTTTTTTAACAATATTCACTTCCCTCAAATTTTTGATGTAATAAGACAATCTCAATTAATCCAAATAAATCGTGACTAAGCAATAAATGACTGATCTTCAAATCTTCCAGAATAAATATATATTAATAGAGAAATTGTTAAAATCATATCAAACTGAAAGATAAAGTATTTCATCACTAGAACATGAAAACTACTGTAAATACAGGAATTTTAAAAGTCCGTTTATTTCTTATGATTAGCATTAAGTGGTAGTTGTCTCCTTAGCTATCTGCTGAGCTCAAAACTTTCTCATCCCTGGGAATAGCAACAGTATATGAAACTGTATTATCAGTGACATTGCCCATATTGTGTGACTGTGCCATGCTGGCTAGAGTGGTCTCATCCAGGTATAGTTACCTGATCTAAGGTTGAGCCAATCAGTTTCTCTCTAATAGGAATTTGAAATCTCAAGTAGGGAGAAAGAAGCCATCTTGTGGCCTCAGAAAGAGGAGGGCTGGAGAAAGGGGTCTGTGCATTTGCTGTCTAGTTTTTATTTCCTAAATCTGGATTATTTAACTTTTCTCTATGTATATTTCCAAATAATTATCTTCTCCCCACATTTTTGGTATTATTATTTAATCTAAACATTGCTTTATCGATTTGTTCATTTATTCAACAAATATTTAATATGAATTTTGCACTTTGATATGCTCCATCCTATTCAATGCACTGAAGAGCCTTCAGAAAAAGTCACATAGTTCTACTCTTCTTTAACTTGTGTTCTAGCAAGAAAGACTGATAGTAATAAGAAAACAAGCATATGCTATAAGTTAATGTAGTTATAAGTCCTATGAAGAAAAAGATCAAAATAATAATACAGAAAGTGAGGAAGTTGAGCTGACATGCTAGTCCAGATAGGATGTTCAGAAAAGAGATGACATTTTCTCAGACTTAAATGAAATAAGAAATGAGAATAAGAAATTGTAAATATATATGCACCCAACATAGGAGCACCTCAATATATAAGGCAAATGTTAACAGACATAAAAGGAGAAACTGACAGTAACAAAATAATAGTGGGGGACCTTAACACCCTACTTACACCAATGTTCAGATCATCCAGACAGAACATTAATAAAGAAATAGAGGTCTTAAATGACACATTAGAGCAGATGGATTTAACTGAAATTTTAGAGAATTCCATTTGAAAGCAGCAGAATACACATTCTTTTCTATTCTCCAGGATAGATCACATGCTGGGCCACAAAGCAAGCCTCAGTAACTTTAAGAAAATTGAAATCATATCAAGTATGTTTTCCAACCACAACACTATGAGATTAGAAATCAACTACAAGAAAAAAACTGCAAAAACACAAACACCTGGAGGCTAAACAATATGCTACTAAACAACCAATGGATCACTGAAGAAATCAAACAGGAAATAAAAAAATACCTAGAGACAAATGAAAACAAAAACATGACGACCCAAAACTTATGGGAAGCAGTAAAGAGCAGTTCTAACGGTGAAGCTTATAGTGATAGAAGCTTACATCAGGAAACAAGAAAAATCTCAGATAAACAACCTAACTTTACACCTAAAGCAACTAGAGAAAGAAGAACAAACAAAACTCAAAGTTAGTAAAAGGAAAGAAATCATAAAGATCAGTGCAGAAATAAATGAAATAGAGACTAAAAAAAAAGAAAAGAAATCAATGAAAGTAAAAGTTGGTAAAAAATTGATGTAAATTTTGTACATCAAAAATTCACATTAATTTTCTACCAACTTTTACTTTCATTGATTTTTTTTTTCCTATTCTCCAGGATAGATCACATGCTGGGCCACAAAGCAAGCCTCAGTAACCAGACTCACCAAGAAAAAAATGAGGGGGCCCAAATCAATAACAGCAGAAATGAAAAAGGAGAAGTTACAACTGACACCACAGAAATACAAAGGATTATGAGAGATTGCTACGAACAACTATATGCCAGTAAAATGGACAACTTAGAAGAAATGGACAAATTCTTAGAAAAGTACAATCTCCCAAGACTGAACCAGGAAGAAACAGAGAATATGAACATACCAGTTACCAGTACTGAAATTGAATCAGTAATTTAAAAACTCCCAACAAACAAAAGTCCAGGACCAGATTGCTCCACAGGTGAATTCTACCAAACATTTAGAGAAGAGTTAACACCTATCCTTCTGAAACTATTCCAAAAAATTTCAGATGAAGGAATGCTCCCAAATTCATTCTATGAGGTCACCATCAACCTGATACCAAAACTAAACAAAAATCACAAAAAAAGAAAACAACAGGCCAACATCACTGATGAACATAGATGCAAAAATCCTCAAAAAATACTATCAAACCCAATCCAACAATACATTAAAACAATCATACACCATGATCAAGAGGGATTTATCCCAGGGATGTGAGGACTTTCCAATATCCATAAATCAATCAATGTGATACACCACATTAACAAACAGAAGAATAAAAACCACATGGTCATTTCAACAGATGCAAAAAAAGCTTTTGATAAAATTCAACATCCATTTATGATAAAAACTCTCCAGAAAGTGGGCATAGAGGGAATACACCTCAACATAATAAAGGCCATAAATGACAAACCCACAGCTAGCATCATACTCAACAGTGAAAAGCTGAAAGGATTTCCTCTAAGATCAGATACAAGACAAGGATGCCAACTCTCGCCACTTTTATTCAACATAGTTTTGGAAGTCCCTAGCCACAGCAATCAGAGAAGAAAAAAAGAAATAAAAGGAATCCAATTTGAAAAAGAAGTAGTAAAACTGTCACTTTTTGCAGATGACATGATACTATACATAGAAAATCCTAAAGAGGCCACCAAAAAATGACTAGACCTCATCAATGAATTTGGTAAAGTTGCAGTATAAAAAATTAATATACAGGGGCTTCCCTGGTGGCGCACTGGTTGGGAGTCCGCCTGCCGATGCAGGGGACACGGGTTCGTGCCCCGGTCCGGGAAGATCCCACACGCCGCGGAGCGGCTGGGCCCATGAGCCATGGCCGCTGAGCCTGCGCGTCCAGAGCCTGTGCTCCGCAAAGGGAGAGGCCACAACAGTGACAGGCCCGTGTACCACCAAAAAAAAAAAAAAAAAAAAATTAATATACAGAGATCTGTTGCATTTCTATACACTAACAATGAAATAGCAGAAAGAGAAATTAGAGAAACAATCCCATTTACCATAGCATCAAAAATAATAAAATATTTCAGAATAAACCTACCTAAGGAGGCAAAAGACCTGTACTCTGAAAACTATAAGATGCTGATGAAAGAAATTGAAGATGACACAAACAGTTGGAAAATATACAATATTCTTGGATTGGAAGAATCAATATTCTCAAAATGACTTATACTATCCAAGACAATCTACAGATTCAATGCAATACCCTTCAAATTACCAATGGCATTTTTCACAGAACTAGAACAAAAAATTTTTTTAATTTGTATGGAGACACAAATGACTCTGAAGAGCCAAAGCAATCTTGAAAAAGAAAAATTGAGCTGGAGGAATCAGAGTCCCTGACTTCAGACTATACTACAAAACTACAATAATGAAAACAATATGGTACTGGCACAAAAACAGAAATATAGATCAATGTAACAGGATAGAAAGCCCAGAAATAAAACCACACACTGATGGTCAATTAATCTATGACAAAGGAGGCAAGAATATAAAATGGAGAAAAGACAGTCTCTTCAACAAGTGGTACTGGTAAAACTGGACAGCTACATGTAAAAGAATGAAATTACAACATTCTCAACAATATACACAAAAATAAACTCAAAATGGATTAAAGACTTAAATGTAAGATGCGATACTATAAAACTCCTAGAAGAAAACTTAGGCAGAACACATTTTGACATAAATTGCAGCAATATCTTTTAGGATCCATCCCCTAGAGTAACAGAAATAAAAGCAAAACTAAACAAATGGGATCTAATTAAACTTAAAAGCTTTTGCACAGCAAAGGAAGCCATAAATAAAATGTAAAGAAAACCTACAGACTGGGAGAAAATATTTGCAAAGGATGCAACTGACAGCGGATTAATTTCCAAAATATACAAACAGCTCATACAGCTCAATGTTAAAAACACAAACAACCCAATACAAAAATGGGAAGAAGATCTAAATAGACACTTCTCCAAAGAAGACATACAGATAGCCAAGAAGTCCATGAAAAGGTGCTCAACATGGCTAATTATTAGAGAAATGCAAATCAAAACTACAGTGAGGTATTACCTCACACTGGTCAGAATGGCCATCATCAAAAAGTCTACAAATAATAAATGCTTGAGAGAATGTGAAGAAAAGGGAACCCTCCTACACTGTTGGTGGGAATGTAAATTGGTGCAGCCATTATGGAGAATAGTACAAAGGTTCCTTAAAAAACTAAAATCAGAGTTACCGTATGATCCAGGGATCCCACTCCTGGGCATATATCTGGAGAAAACTCTAATTCAAAAAGATACATGTAGGGCTTCCCTGGTGGCGCAGTGGTTGAGAGTCCGCCTGCCAATGCAGGAGACACGGGTTCGTGCCCCGGTCCGGGAAGATCCCACATGCCACAGAGCAGCTGGGCCCGTGAGCCATGGCCGCTGAGTCTGCGCGTCTGGAGCCTGTGCTCCACAACAGGAGAGACCACAACAGTGAGAGGCCTGCATACCGCAAAAAGAAAAAAAAAAAAAAAGATACATGCACCCCAATGTTCATAGCAGCACTATTATGCCAAGGCATGGAAGCAACCTAAGTGCCCATCAACAGATGAATGGAGAAAGAAGATGTGGTATATGTACACAATGGAATATTACTCAGCCATAAAAAAGAATGAAATAATGCCATTTGCAGCAACATGGATAGACCTGGAGATTATCGCACTAAGTGAAGTAAGTCAGACAGAGAAAAATAAATCTCATATGGTATGGCTTATATGTGGAATCTAGAAAAAAATGATACAAATGAACTTATTTACAAAACAGAAATTGACTCACAGACATAGAAAACAAACTTATGGTAACCAAATGGGAAAGGTGGGGAGGGAAAAATTAGGAATTTTGGATTAAAATATATACACTACTGTATATAAAATAGATAAAAAACAAGGACCTACTATATAGCACAGAGAACTATACTCAACATCCTGTAATAACCTATAATGGAACAGAATCTAAAAAAGAATATATATATATGTATATGTATAACTGAATCATTCTGCTGTAAACTTGAAACCAATACAACATTGTATATCAACTATATTTTAATAAAATTTTTTAAAAAAGAAATGAGAGCATCAACCTTAGGACGATCTGGAGAAAGACTGTTCTAATCTGAAGGAACAGTATGTCCAAAAACCCTCCTGAACCACTACATTTTGGAACTTAGTGGTGGACAAACAACAGTACCTGAAATAGTAATAGTAAATTTGTGCAAATTACTTTATTTTTTGGTGGTTCAGTTTTTTTATTTAAAAATAAAAACTCTTAATTAGTGAGTTTGTTGGCATGTTTATATGAAATGACATATTAAAACACATAGCATAGTGTTCCACGTAAAACATTTTCTTTTCTTCGCTTTGTTCATTATATTCTCATTTAAACTTTAAAGTTGAGGAAAACTACTAGACTATGATTATTAGGGATTTTAGAAGAGCTCCGATGAGGCTATTCAAAACAATAGAAAGACAAAAATAATGTATAATTACATTGAAATTGTTTGAAATAGTTCTTGCTCTTCCTTGCGCATAATGTGGAAATTTAAATGAATGAATAGATGAATGAATGAAACTAACAGGCATCAACTCCCTCAAATATTTCTGGCATTAGGAAGGCAAAAAGCAAATATATACTTTTTAAAAGCATGATTTAGAAAGATGTAAAATGGCAAAATGAAAGTGTAGTGCACCGAATTCTAATACACTATATATAGTATTGCGTTCAAACATTTGGATACGTTTGTCTTGCAAAGGGGAATTATTTATAAATCTTACTGTTTTACCATCTGGTGACATCATGTAAGGCTTATTTATATGATGGCATATTAGAGGAAAGTAATTCCTCTTTATGATGTTTAGGTTTCATTATGGCATTTGAGAGATGTTATGAGTAAATGTGGGTTATTTATTTGAAAATGGGTTTATCTTATATTTTATTCCTCACTGATACACAAAAAAAACAATAGAAGAATATGTGTTTATCTCCTTTTACTTTCCTGTCTTGTATAGCTTGATTAGAAAATGAATAATTTTATGCCTGGCTGAAGATCAATGCTGTGCCTTCTCTCCATGGCTTCACTGTAATTGTGGAATATTAAGGTAATCAGAAGTAGAACATGTTCATTTACATGAGGATGAAGGAAGGCTATTTTCAGTGATGGCTTATGCATCTCTCTGAACACAACTGGATGCTGTACCTCAGCTCAGGACTCCCTTTTCTCAGAAGATGTTGTATTTTCTGAGTTGCAACTTGACATCTGGCAAGTACACAGTGGATGTATTTCCTGGTCACTACAAATCCTGTCAAGAATAATTGGGTTTGTAGTTCTCTTAGCCTTGTATCAATACAATACATGGAAGTAGTGGGAATCTTTAAACAAATGAAAAAAAATACTAAAACAGGAGAGCAGTAATATGATGTACAGTATTCCTCCAAGCACATTGACAAGTAATATCCAGTTCTTTATTCTTTGGAATATGAGTTTAACAAAAACAGAAAGCAGTGCTAGGTCTACATGTCTCCACGTATTCCCTGTATGAGTGTGTGCGCGCATGTGTGTGTATATGTGTGAGTTAGAAAATGCTAGTTAGAAATGGTAATAAGCACTATTTTAATCCTGTTTTTCAGTTGCTGAAATATGAATGATTTTCTCAGTTTTGCTCCACTGCTTCAATTAAATGCTGCTTCCCTTTGCTGTGAGAAATCATTCTAAATCTTTGTAAGTGCTTTGCAATTATAGAATTTTTCATACTTTAGAGGCCAGAGCCAACTGCAATTGACAGATAGCTTTGTAAAGAAGACACTTTTTTAAAAAAGGATAAATAATACACCATGTCAATTCAGAATAGGTATCAGATCTTATAATTCTATGAGACTATCATGATAACAGATTGAATATTTGAAGTTCCCTGGAGGTTGTTCACTTTTATGCTTACTAAGTGTTTAAAGAATTTTCTTTTAAATGATTGAAATAGTGTAATGGTTGACAGAATTGGAATTGCTTGAGAAAGAATTTTATGTTATTTCTCAACCTCCCAAAATTTGTTCAATGCTTTTCTTGAGAAAAGCAATTTGGATTAATGTAAAGAGGGAAAGAGTAAAGGAGAGAATGAAAGAGGAAGGAAGAAAGGAAGTAAAGAAGACCACATCTTATAATTCTCAATTTTGGAATGGGCAGAGTCATGATCATGTCTTTGCAAATCTCAGTGGAGACTTTTCAATCCAGAATACAGATAGATCATAGAGTAATAAGTGGAAAATTGATGGGATATGTCTTACCTGCCCTTCATGCATCAACCTAGACCAATTTGAAGTCTCTCTCTAATTATCAACCTCAGTCTCTATATTTGATTTCCAAAGCCAGATAATAAAATAATATACAGATGTTACATAAGTTGACCTATTCTTTGATATATATAATTCATTGGTGACAATGCATCCATACTTGGAAAATGTCAGAAGAACAATATTTTAACAGTTGTGAAATAATTCACATAAACTATCATATAAAATACTTAGTAGTCATTCAATAAATGGTTTCTATCCATTTTATTTATCTGACATTCTTTGAGTTAAGTCACCAGTTTCATAATGAAGTAAAGACAGTTTTTACACCATATATATATATATATATATATATATATATGGAGAGAGAGTAAGAGAGAGAGAGAGAGAGATAATCTTTGCAAAGTCCCTATGAAGTGTGTTCAGTATTCTTTCATGAAATGATCAGCTAAGTGTGGCCACAAGAAGGGCCACATGAGAAGCATAGGGAAACAATGTTTATTATGCTCACAGATTCTAGAGAGACAGAGTCACCCATGACCCCCTGGGAACACCAAAGAGTGGGCTTCAGAACCTGTGGGCAAGTTCCTTAATAGAGGTCAGGTTGGAGAACACAAGCAAAAGATGTGAGGAGATTTCATTGGTGCATTTGAATGACACTAGGTCACAGTCAGATGAGGGCAAGAAGGGTAACTTGTGACAGGGGCCAGCCTTATCATTCTGGTGTACCTGTCACCTGGGTGGGGCGCTCACAACTTGTTTGTGGGGATGTTGAGGTAGCAGGAAAATATGAAATTTTAAGATTTATAATATAAGGTTATATACTACTATTATCAGTATTTCACAGAGGGCAGGGGCAAGCTACCATATAGGTATTCTTTTATTACACAGCAAGCAAGTGGTGAAACTGGGATTTGAACCTAAGCTATCTGATTTCAGATCCCTCAGATTTGATCACTTCCTGGCATTTCCTTGAAGCTAAATATTATATTTGGTCAGAAGAAATTCCTTATAAGCTTACATAAAGAAAAAATTAAATTTGGAGGGGACCAGAATGTGAGAGAACTACATTGTTTAATGTAATGGGAGAAGTGCCATGGCTCTTCTGGGAAAAGAAGATGAGAGAGAGGAGAGAAAGAAGCTGGGCAGGGAAGTGAGCAAGTCCTCGTTATTTCTTGATCCTTCTTGGACCCCCAAATCTTCTATCAAAATATATGACTGTCATAAGTGATGAAAGAGGATTCTTGGGGAAATCACTAAAGATTAAAGATCCCTTAACACCTAGATTTCTGTTAATTAGACATTTGTCTGCCCCCTCCCCACTGTCTTCTCAAGACTAAGAGCTAGGTCATGGTCAGTACACACTAGGAGTTTTGAACAAGGAATTAGAAGCTCTGGGATCTCCCCCAGCTCTGTCACTCATGTAAGTGAGTTAAATCAACGGTCCCCAACCTTTCTGGCACCAGGGACTGGTTTCCTGGAAGATAATTTCTCCACGGACAGGGGTGGTGGGGGATGGTTCAGGTGGTAATGCCAGCGACGGGGGCATGGGGAGCGGCAGATGAAACTGCTCGCTGCTGCTCACCTCCTGCTGTGCGGCGGTGCGGGGCGACGAGGACCACATGATTAAGTAAATTGTTCACGGACTAAACCACAAATATAAAAATAATATTCTCTTCATGTAAATATAAAGTCATATTATCAATGCAAATAAATATTTTGGAATCATTTTTTCTTGTTTCTCAACTATTTTTAGCATCATTACTGTAGTCTGTACTACTGTTTAGTTTAAGAATCCTGCAGTTAGGACCCTTGTTTAAATGAGCATCTCTCACTACATAGTGCATAGAAATAGCCTAAATCTTATTAACTCTAGTGATTGCTCTCATAACCATTTCAATGGAAAAGGCATGTTGCTGCCAAATATTATCCAATATATTAAGTCTCTTTGGCTTCATAAAAAGATAAAGTAACCCTGGAATATAACATATTCCAAAAATCTGGTGGTTCACGAAGTGAGAAATTATGGGCTTGGATTTTTATAAAATTTGAAAGGTCAAGAGGGTAAGCAGATGGCTAGCTGTAGAATATATTACACATTAAGCAATTGTTTTGATGTGCTAGGCAAAGTCCTGGAAGCTTATGAGATTGTAAAATCCAATGACCCTGAATTAGACTGAGGGTTCAGATCATGATACACATGCAATTTTAGAGAGCACATTTATTATTGGTTTATTAGCTGTCAGAAACACACAATTCAACACGATTAATACCCTGAACTGCAGTTTTTACTACTGTTCTTTTTTTAACCTCTTTCCCCCTCCCATCTTGCTATTTTATGCTTCTTTTACAATATTACTAAGTTCAGGATAATCAAGTGACAGCTCAGCAATGGTGAATGGTTTTCCAGTAACTTTTCAGTTACTCATAAGTAAAACAAATTTATAAGGGATATAAAGAATTTAGATACTCAATCCAACATACTGTCCTCAATGTACATGAGTAGTTTCATTGTCATCAGCTGGAGTTTTGAATGCAGAGAACAGCAGTATTTTTTTCACAACTATGTAAAATGCTCAAAACAAATTACCCTCCTAAAAAAAAGTTAATCCTAAGAATGTGATCTGTAATATTATGGTTGCTGAACCTTTCTCATATCAAAACAAACAAAAAAGTCAAAGGCAAATAACTATCTTAGAGACTTAAGGAAATGCTTTTCTGGGGGTTGTTTTTAGTGTGATGCTAATAAAATTTATCAGTATGCTATGAAACAGCATGCCATGGTGCTCCATTTCAGGGGTTTCTAATAGATGATGTCTAATGACTTAATATTTACCCAAAGCCAGCTTCAAAAAATTTACGCTCCCTCCCGAGTTTCAGGAACTACGGTACTTCTAATTTTTAAGAATGTTATATGAGCAACCACAATTTCATTAAATGTACTATTAAAAATTCAAATGCTCAGAATTCTAAAGTACTGACCAGACTAAACCATAGTTTAACACTATGTTCATTTTATTAAAAGTTACTAATTTTAAATACATTTAATTTTGTTTAATGGCAGCTCAAACTTTTGGGCAAACTTCACTAAGAAGTATTTAATAAAATATAGATGACTTTTAAAACAATCAAGTGATAACATTTCTGCTCCATGTTTTTTACAGAAAACAACAACAACATAAATGCCAAGATATCACACCTAAAAGAATGCTAAGATAAACCTTCATTCACTGTCCTCATTGCAGAGTTTATTTACTGTAGAGGACTCTGTTATCAGAGGTTTTTAACTCCCCTTCAGTTCCCTGGGATATTCATTAAGGATAGCTGATATTTAATCTAGTAAGTATACCTATCCCTACTCCAAATTAAAACAATTTTAGGAGTTATTTGTTTCAGATTGTGGGAGAAGCTACTATTGTTCAATTACAGGTTTTCTTGCTTAGTGAGTTCTTGTTTAAGAAAAGGTTTAAATACTTGCTGAACTATGTATCAAGGCAGGGACTCCCATTATGTGAATCTTTTTTAAATTTAATACTAAAAAAAACCCAAAAAAACTTACTGAGGGGGTGAAAGGGCCAATGTGATAGAAAGCAAAAAGTGTCACATGATTCCCAGAACACTGGGGTGTGCTCCTGATAGAAAATGAATCTGCACAAGACAGTTTACTTCTGTGGGACTAAGTTCAATTCTCTATTAAAAAAAAAAGAGTTGGGACTATAGATCATCTCTAAAGTGGTGCTGCAAAAGTTTGGCTCCAGTAGGGGAGCACTTTTCCTTGGAGACAAACTTAGCTAAAGTTGTTTGTTTGTTTTTTTCATGTGAATCATCCATATCATCATAACCTCCATGAAGCACTGCTATGAAAATTAAATGAGATAAATTTACTAAGAATCTAGTTTAGTGCATGCCATACAGGAGATATTATTTAAAAATATCTATTCCTTCAACTTTCCGCTTTTCTCCTCTAGCCCTTTCTTCTCATTCTAAGTTTCCATGATTTATCTCAAGATATTTTATACAAAAGTTCTTGCAGTTAGAGAATTACTGTAGTACAAAAATTCAATTGAGGAGCACATATTTGGCATCAAATCAGTGCAACGCAAAAAAATATCCCAAAGTGTAAGTTATTGTTACAAACTTAAGAGAATGCATTTGACCTCAAAGTAAACTGTTGAAAATATTGCCTAGAGATAGGCACTGCTCAAATACAAAATACAAGGACAATGTTTTCACAACAAACAATATTCTGAGATTCAATGGAAACTTAAAATTTTCTCATAATCTGTAGAAATAATGCCTCATGTGTTAGTAGCATTATCTTTATAAATTGAACCACTGTTTGACAAAGCTATGTAAGATAGCCAAAACTCAAACTGATTACTTTTTAAATATCTGTAATAGTTGTATCTAATGAACAGGAAAGAATGCAAGAATATATAAATTTCAAAGTCTTTATCATTGGACAGAAAATATTCTTACATTTATTAAGATACCATCCAGTTCAAATGCTTTTTGAATATGAAGGCAAAAAAGAAAAAGTATGTATATATCTTAGCCAGAGAATTTCAAATTCCAGTTTAATAATCAAATTTGGTAGGAGTAGCTGATTCTACAGGTAAAAAAGGATCAAGTAATGTGTATATTCTGAATATCAGGAGTTAAACTACGTGAATCTCTCTTCTGTGCTATGGATTAATTAACAAGGAACTCTATAAATAAGATTTTATTTATAAAATAAAATGATGTCACCAACACAATTCTGGTAAGCATCCCAGTCAACATCCCTGGTCTGTATTAACTTCAAGCATACTGAAAAAGTCACTCCCATAATTACTCAGGCAGGTATAACAGCTTTCTTGATTGACAGTAAGAGAAGTTGCTCTGGATGTCTGCAGGTTCAAGTTTCATGCAAGGCCCAAAATATCTAGTCTTCAGGAACCTTAGATAATAAAGATGGTAAACTAAACATTTTTTCACTGAGGAAAATTCATAATTCAGTGTAGAGTTTAGTTTTAAAAAATCAATAACATAACATTAATATTTTACTTAAGAAGCAATTAGTGGTTTTTTATGTGTGTGCAATGAATTTTGTCTATTGGAGTGACAACCTTATAGCTTCAGTTTAAAGAGTGTAATCAAGCAATTCATGCTTTTAATTTCAAATTGAAATACTACAAAGTTTGTACAGTATTAGAGCATTTGAGAATTTTAATTCTCTCATATTTACATATTTAAGTTATAAAACATTAAAGACTTTATTATTCAGAAAACTTTTGTTTGATAAGTGAGACAATTGAAGTACTTATGAAGGGAATCAAATATATTCCATTTTAAAATGCAGTTAAAATATTTGGGGCTTCCCTGGTGGTGCAGTGGTTGAGAATCTGCATGCTAATGCAGGGGACACGGGTTCGAGCCCTGGTCTGGGAGGATCCCACATGCCACGGAGCAACTAGTCCCGTGAGACACAACTACTGACCCTGCGCATCTGGAGCCTGTGCTCCACAACAAGAGAGGCTGCAATAGTGAGAGGCCCACGCACCGCGATGAAGAGTGGCCCCCGCTTGCCACAACTAGAGAAAGCCCTCACACAGAAACGAAGACCCAACACAGCAAAAATAAATAAATTATTAATAAATTCCTACCCCCAGCATCTTCTTTAAAAAAAAAAATTGAAGATATTTAATTAAGTTTGTAAATGGGATGAGACATTGCTCAAAGCTTACAAAAAGTAATTATTAATACTTTCTAAACGTATAAACAAAATAAAATCTGTATGCTTAACTTAAAGGCTTAAAATGTTTTTGCTATAATTTTAATAATTTACAACTTAATACTGAAAAAAGTGAATCTCTAAATAGTCTATTTTTGTGTGATAAGAACATGAGATGTACTCTCTTAAATTTTTAAGTGTGCAGTTCATTATTGTTGACTATAGTACAATGTTGTATAAAAATTGCTAGAATTTATTCATCTTGCTTAACTGAAACTTTATACCCAGGGATTACTAGCTCCCCTCTCCTCCTCCCCCTAGCCCCTGGCAACCACCGCTCTACTTTTTGATTCTATGAATCTGACTGCTTGGGATACCTTATACAAGGGAAATCCTGCAGTATTTGTCTTTGTGACTGGCTTTTTTCACTTGGCATAATGTCCTCCAGGTTCATCCACGTTGTCACATATTGCAGAATTTCTTTCTCTTTTAGGCTGAGTAGTATTCCATGATATGTATATAGCACATTTTCTTTATCCATTCATCTAATGATGAATATTTCAGTTGTTTCCACATTTTAGTTTTAGTGAATACTGTTTCAATGAACATAGCAGTGCTAATACCTCTTTGTGATCATGATTCCAATTCTTTTTGATAAATACCCAGAAATGAGATTACTGGATTATATTGTAGTTCCATTTTTAATTTTGGGGGGGAACCTCTATACTGTTTTCCATAGTGGCTACACCATTTCAAATTCCCATAAACAGTGTGCAAAGGTTTCAATTTCTCTCCATCCTCACCAACACTTGTCAGCTGTTTTTTTGATATTAGCCATCCTGACAGGTGTGAGGTATACACCTGTATATACCTCATCATGGTTCTGATGAATAGTTTTTCAAACATACAAAAATCACTGTTGAGGGAATTCCCTGGCGATCCAGTGGTTAAGGCTCAGCACCTTCACTGCCGTGGCCCGGGTTCAATCTCTGTTCGCGGAACTAAGATCCCATAAGGCTGTGCAGAGTGGCCAAAATAATAAAAATAAAATAAAAAGATCACTGTTGAGAAATCCACAGTGCTTACAGAAGTGCAGAGCCCAGTTTTACCACTTTGAATCTTAAAATCTCTAGGATATTAAGAATATAATTTAATTTCACTTAGCCTTAGACATTTGACCTGTAAAATGGGGATAAAAGCTACTATTTAATACAATTGTTTTGAGGATTGACACAAACAACATATATGGAGTGCTGATAAAATGCTCAGCACATTAGTGTACAATAAGTATTGTTACTATTAAACTCCTTAGGGAACTTCTAAGACAATAATTATTTTGCTCATAGTATTTAAAAATGCTTTTTTTGAAATATAAATCTGGCCATCTCAATGCCAATATGTGGAACAGCATTTAATGCATTCTCTATTACTGAATACCTGCACTGTAACTGACCTGTGTAAATGTGTGGAGCATTTACTAACTTAAGCATTCAGAGAATCTCCAAATATACACATTAGAAGCATAGTTTGTCATATTTATGTCATGAGTGTGCTTTGCTAAAGAAGTCTTAAAACACATATATTTGTGCCTATACATTTTTAATTCTAGTAATAAACCCTAAATAAATATATGCTAGGGTTTGCCAAAGATTTTCTCCTCAGTTTTTTAATTCACTGGATGTTTTCTCTAAGAGTAAAATGTTGTCTTTGGTTTAAACAAAACAAAACATACAAGAACTTCACCAACAATAAAAATAATAGTAAAACCTATGCTATATAAAAAATAAAAAGAATGCCATATCTCTACATATGCAGGATAAATCTATACCTCCTAAATGTAGCCATCTTTCCTACATAAAGAAATGTAAAACATTTAACTACTTCAGAAATGTGAAATTGAGAATCAATGGTTAGAGAATGTTAATGTTAGGTACATGCATTTTTAAGCTTAGGGATTTCCTACTAAATATCAAAGGTCAGCAAATTGACAGTACACATTATGAACTAAATGTCATTTAAAATTGGGCATGAATAAAATTTTTTAAGTTTCTTCTGCAATTAAAGGAAAACAATAATCTCAATATAACATTTGTTAGAATAATGCCAACTACTGAAAGAGAAATGAAAATTCATTAAATCATTGTGATGTTTCTGAATATCCAGGTAATGAGCCTATCTTAACATATAAGACATTATATTATCCACATATTTCTTTGCAATTAAGTAATTCTGGGGTAAGAAGGAGACCATGCAATTAATCTTGGGTTTAGTCCATTATGGTGAAATGCCTTCTTTGTGTGTAAATAAAACTCCATGGTTGCCTTCACTATCAGATCATTTTAAGGGTAATTATATGAAGTCTTGCTTACTTAGCAAATATTTATTGAGCAATTACTAAAACTAGGCAGATGCTTTTAACATATCAACAATAAATTTTAAAAGGTCCTAATCTATAGAATTTATATTACAGTAACAAAATTATAAGATTTTCTTTCTCTTACTTTGCTGTTTTCTATAACACCGTTATTTTGTTTTTAACGTTAATCTTAAAAATGTTAATTAGATAACTGGCAGCATTAGTTTTTTGAGGGACAAAGACCCAGTCTGAAACTAAGCCAAAGCACTGAAATCATTCTTGTTCTTTTCTTTCCTGACAATGTTAGGATACAGGCAGATTTCAGTAAACTGAAAAATAAAGGTAAAGAATGAAAAAAGTATCATGCCCTTCCTTTGTCAATTCCAATATGATCAAATAGTTGAGAAGAAAAGCTCTTTACAAAATAAGTCCAGTCAATAGGTACAAAAGGAATGATAAAGTCATCACTCTATAAGCCCTCATGAAATAATATATCTATGCAATACTCATTAATAAATACTAAAACTGTATGTTAATTTAATAAAAGAAAACAATGATTGACATCTAATGAATGAACTGATCAATTTCAGCATTGCTGAAAACAGGATAACCATGAACCATGCCTCATGTCTTAGCACAATAGGGCATACACGGTACCATGTATGCATTATTTCCACATACTGAAATTGATTCTTTATGTAAACATCTGAATCTAAATATTAGTTTACAGGAAACACTTGGAGTAGAAGAACAAGTCTACAGCATAACAAGAAAGCAATCAGTCAAGCCCAGAATGAGCAATATTATACAGGAAATTGGCCTGTTCTCTTTTTAAAAAAAAGTCAGTTGTATATAAAATGGAAGGAGGATCATTATAGAATAAAACTAACATCATAAATAACTATCAAATGCTATGTGTGTACTTTGTTAAATCTGGATTGAAAGAAACCAACTGTAAAGTGATTTTTTGAGACAAATGGGATAATTTAAATATAGAATGATTATAAGACAATTTTGTTAATCTGGTTAGATGTGAATGACCTGCTGGTAATTATTACTTACTGAAGGCATTATCAGATTCATAGATGCATTTTGAAATATATGCAAAAATCGTAAGGTTATATGATGACTGGGATTTGCTTTAAATATACTCTTTCCCTCTCTAACCAACACACACACACACCCTCACACACACACACACACACACACACACACAAGCACACACACACAGTTTTCAAAAGTGTATTTTGACTCTCCATGAATACTTCGGATTTTTTCCATACTGGAATGCCTTCAGCTATATTTTAACTGTAAAACATACTTGAGATCCTAAGTAGATACATAGATTTTTATTACATTTTACTTTTCATTATGAAATGTTGCATTGTGCAGTATACTGAATAAAAGTGTCCACTTTTAAAAATTTGATGGTTTTAACCCTTCTGTCTTACGATACATAATGTATCATGTTTTGCACATGGGTTCAATAATGTTACATTAAACTAAATAATTACTAACTGAAAAATGTAAACTTCATTTTAATAAACAATTCTATAATAGTATTCATATATAATTAGGATTCATGTGTATTAATATTCATGTGTAATTAGTGCCTAGAAGTTATTAATATGTTCACTTTCCATATATGAACCTAACACTGCTGAAAGTTTTAAGACATTACCTAGCAACTGAACAATAAAAATTACTGAATCTAATTCATAATGGTATGTCTTAAAAGACTAAGTGTCTCTGATTTAAACTGTCATCAGTATTGTAGGCTGTGATTGACAAATCTGACTACTAAATTATGAAATGTGATTAGTAAATTCATACTCTTTACTGATTAGTCTTCAAAAACAGGAGCATTGAGAGTTGGGAATAAGAAACTACTAAAGATAAGTCAGATGCTGATAAACAATGAATTTTGCATTAGATAAAGTATTCCCTCTGTTGTAGGAAAGAACTGAGCTGATGAAAGCCAAAAGTTTTCATCATTGCTTCTTGTTTGTCTCACTGACATAAGAGAAAATTGATACACTATTCATTTCATGACACCAACTGAAGTATTATTTTTGACATTTTGGTTACAAAATGATATATCAAATGAGTTTATATAAGCACTAGTCTGGTGCCTCTGTGTGTTTTAATTTGGTCAAATTAATATTTATTTTCTCAATGTTCTGAGAAATTAGTCATATAGTAGGTATTCGTCTAATACTTATTGAATATAATTAAAGATAAGAAAATTATAATTTAAAGAATATAATGAGAGTGTTGAATACAGTGATATTATACATATATGAAAATTATTTAAATATGTATCTTCCCAAAGGGAAACATAGATAAATTAAATGTAAACACACATTTCAGACTTGGATTGGTACTAAACATATGCTTGAGAATACATGTGGGAAGAAAAATACGGGTAAAGATATATTGCTTAGTTTGCTTTATTTTCCTTGGTCATTTTTTCATATCCTGAAGGTATAATTTTCTTTCAGATCATATTTTACATTATTAAAAATTCATCCACATGCCTTTATTTTATTAATTATTATTATTTAAAGGTACTGCAGCTCAGTACTTGTCTAGTCCACACAGATATGAATTGGATTTTTTAGACCACATTCTTTGAAAACCTGCTAAAAAATAATGACCTCTTGTTTTTCTCTATATTTCCTTTCAGGGTGTGTTTACCATTAAGCTTTACCCAATTAACGCTTCATACTGATTCCTCAGGTGTTCATAAGCAGAGAATTATAAGGGCTAATTCCCTTGAAAGTCAGAGAAAAACAGTGAGTCACTGGTGATTGCAAGAACTTTTATTTGATTTTCCTCTAAATGTTAAATAGATTTTAAAGAAAGCATTGATAAGCTAATAGGTATAAAAAGTAAACCCTTTAATATGGATGATGGAGAACAAAGACTGGCAACTAAAACTTGCTGCAAATAGAACCGCCTTGAGCAACTGTATAATTTATCATCTAAACTGATCATTTTGAAAGTGCACTATTAAACATTACATCGGAGAATATGTGTGGCCTGTGTCAGTGCCAGGCAAACAGGGTGTGTGATCACCCTACTACTGGCTCTTCAGGAGTTTTCAATGTATATCATTACAAAGGTAACAGGGTAATTGTTATAACTATTTCTCAAAAGGAAGTAGCAGCAAGGGTATCAGGCTGTGTCTCTACAATCAAAATGCTTTTAAAAATATGAATTCAAATTTTAAATAATAATTACAAAATAGATGCTTTGAAAATCACTGTACAATTTTATGGTTAACAACTTGTTACTTTTCAAATGGCCACATTCTTGTGTATACATATATTTTATTTGAAACTGAAAGGAAAAAAGTTTGAGAAACAAGTTATTATAATTTTCTTCAGAGTAAGAAATATTCTAAATATGGTCTATTTACCAAAAGGAAATAGGGCTTCCCTGGTGGCACAGTGGTTAAGAATCCGCCTACCATTGCAGGGGACACGGGTTTGAGCCCTGGTCCGGGAAGATCCCACATGCCGCGGAGCAACTAAGCCCGTGCGCCACAGCTACTGAGGCTGCGCTCTAGAGCCCGCAAGCCACGACTACTGAAGCCTGTGCTCCGCAACAAGAGAAGCCACCGCAGTGAGAAGCCCGCGCACCACAACAAAGAGTAGCCCCTGCTCGCCACAACTAGAGAAAGCCCACATGCAGCAATGAAGACCCAATGCAGCCAAAAATAAAAATAAATAAAAATTTTTTAAAAAGAGGAAATAGAATAAAATTCACTAAAATATTATCTATATTGTAAAAGTTATTTCATGGTTCTTAATGCTATTAAGATAGTTTTAAAGAATAAAACATAGGAGACAAACCTTAATCATAGTTTCAGTATGTGACATAAAATAATAATAGAGTGTGTAATTTTTATCCTTGGAATTCTGCTAGAAATATCACTCTTTTTTAAGAAAAAATGTTTTAAGATTTAAATATATTCTAGCTTTAAATGGTTGTTATATGTAACCTACTTTTTCATATTATTGCTTTTTAAAGAAGCAAAACATCATATATTTATTTACCTTTGAATTCAGTTATATTGAAAATCAATTGGGATTTTGTCATGAAGTCCATGCCACACTCAAAGTAACTGATAATTTAATGAAGGGACTATTTTCAAAGGTGTGGCCAAGGGTCAACAAGAGCTGGAAAACTTACTACCCCTATAGCTGAGCAGACAAGGGGAGGAAGTAATTACAGACACTCAGAGGTAATAGGATTCTTTTTTTTTTTTTTTTTTTTTTTGCGGTACACGGGCCTCTCCCTGTTGTGGCCTCTCCCGTTGCAGAGCACAGGCTCTGGACGCGCAGGCCCAGCGGCCATGGCTCATGGGCTCAGCCGCCCCGCGGCACGTGGGATCTTCCCGGACCGGGGCACAAACCTGTGTCCCCTGCATCGGCAGGCGGACTCTCAAGCACTGCGCCACCAGGGAAGCCCTACCTTGGATTCTTGACATCACTTATATGTGGCATCTAATAAAACCAAACTCATAGAAACAAAGAGTAGAATGGTGATTGCCAGGGGCTGGGGTGGGGTGGGGGAGAATGGGGAGATGTTGGTCAAAATGTAAAAACCTCCAGTTATAAGACAAATAAGTTCTGGGTATCTAATGTACAGTGTGGTGATTATAATTAACAACATCGTATTATGTTCTTGAAAGTTGCTAAGAAAATAGATCTTAAATGTTCTCAACATACACATACAGAAAAAGATAATTATGTGAGGTGATGGAGGTGTTACCTACGGTGGTAATTATTTTGCAATATATATCAATTTGTCATGTTGTATATCTTAAACTAACACATTGTTATATGTCAATTATATCTCAATAAAGCTGGGGGGAAAATGCCGTGTAGTTACTGTGCGACAACAACTGGGATTCGCTACCTTGGCCAGTAGAGTAAACCTATTTCCTCAGGAAAGGTCAGTGGCGCGAGGAGCATAAGATGATAAGGCAGGGTTCCACACCTAATGTTCTGCTTTTGCTTTCTTTAAATCTTAATAATTTTAACTTTGAACTTGTATATGTGAAGTCTGATGGGACATTGGAGTATGCCTGTGAGTAGAGGAAATATGTTCAAAATGCATGTTCACCACTGTTTCTTGTCTCTTTATTTGCATACAGTATTTGCAATACCCCATAAGCACAGAGTTCTTGTGGCTCTATTATGTGTGAGAGTTCAGTGAAACTCAAAGCAAATTCAAGGTCATCTTGCTGTGTCTACAACTGAGCAAGTGGGAACACTGACAACTTGCCATGATCGTCATTGAACCAGAACTTGCTTCAAAAGCAGAAAGAAAGCAGTGGAGCTATAAGAAACATGAAAGACCAAGAAACCCTGTCATATTCTTTCTAATTTGTGTTATATCCATGTATTAGCCATCCATTTATGCTGGAAATGATCACATAGAGGGAGAAAGAAAAGGCAACTATAGTTCTGTTTTTTTTTTTTTCAGTCCTTCCTTACTAGTCAGTAAGCTAAAAGTAGAGAGTTTTGATAGAATGTGCACGTATCAAGAAGTGAAATAAAACCAGTTAAATTTGTTTTGCACAGCATTTCCACACTTCTGGTTAGAACAAAATACATATGTGCAAGCTATGAAAAACAAATTGTGTACTTTTTGTAATTCTGAGTTCAATGCTCTCATACTTTCATTTAAAACTGTCATTGCACATATAAAGATAAAGATTAAAATCCATTTGCTAATAATTTATTTTTTAAATCTAGAGTGACATTAAATAGCAATGACAAGCTGAGACAGATTGTGACAGAAAAGAGAATGTTGTATATTTTAGTACTGTTAAAGGCATTCTCTCGCCTTTTGAACATTTTCATTTTGTTCTTGGGCCCACAAATAGGAAGTCCATTTTTCCAATTGAAACAGGGATAACAATTAAATTACAATATCTTCCTTGACCATCTTCAGCCTACTAAAGAGCTTTGCAAGGATTCTGATGCTCTCTCTTCTCATAATACATTTTAAATGAACTTTGTGAAAGACATGGTAAGGAAGTATCTGACTAAATGGACATAAAAATAAGTTCCAACATTTCCCAACTCTCTAGTCTTTCTTTTATAATCTGTACTTCTTTTCTAAAATTGTTTTCACTAAATATTCAATACAAACTAAAATCCTAATCAAATATTGAGTTCTATAAATTCATAAGTATAGATATTGGTATTTGTGACAGTATTTAAATAGTTTAAGTATTTTATATTATCATGTTTAACATAAAATTTTTGCTTAATACAAAATACTTTTGAGTTTTTATTTTATCTATTTTTCACTCTACAAAGCATATCTAAAAAGGTTATTTACAACCATTAGCAGAAAAACACAGAGAAAACCTCAATCAAGCCCTACAAATAATTCAGTTTATATCACGCTAATTTTAATTCTTCTAAGAATGCTGTATGATAAATGCAATCTGAGGTATAATACTACTAATATTTGCAAAGATGGTTATTACTATATCTTTCTAAAAGAGGTTTAAATAGAGCTGTCTACACAATGATTAAAATCATATTTTATAGCAAAATGTAGCAAAAAGTAAGTGGGTGGAAATGGTGCAATTAAAAACAGTTATGAATTAAGTAATTTTAAAAGAGAAAATGATATATAAACCTTTTGAAAATTAAGTGATTTAATTTGAAAAGACATTGTTGATAGCTTAAGGATGTTAAAGATTTGTTATAGGAAGCCTCCTTAATCAGAAGAGCAAGAAACAGAAATTTTAGAGAAAAGCATTTTTTTAAGCAATAAATAAATGATTATATTCAGTTTTACACATTTTCCAACTCTTAACTGGTTATTTATTTATTTTCATTTAAGAAACCTCTTGAAGAGTTAACCTACTGATTAAGACAGAAAGTATCATAAAAGTGAATTCTTCATTGTGTTATCATCTTAAGACTAATGGTAATTACATTTTATTATTTACATATTTATTTTTCTTTTTAGCCTTTGACTCCCTTCACTCATTTCTCCCACCCCCACAAACCCTGCCTCTGGCAACCACCAATCTACTCTCAGTATCGATGAGCTTTTTTTTCTTTTTCTCTTTCTATTTTAAGGTTCCATCTATAAGGGAGATAAAGAGATCATACACTATTTGTCTTTCTCTGTCTAACTTATTTCATTTAGCATAATGTCCTCAAGGTCCATCTATGTTGTTACAAATGACAAGATTTCATTTTTTATGGATGAATAATATTCCTTTATGTGTATATATATATATATATATATATATATATACACACACACACACATACACACACACACACACACACACACACACACACACACACAACCAGAGCTTCTTTATCCATACATTCATCAGTCAACACTTAAGCTGTTTCCATATTTTGGCTATTGTAAATAATGCTGCAACGAACATAGGAGTGTATATATCTTTTCTAGTTACTGTTTTTGTGTTTTTGTTTTCTATAGGTAAATACCCAGAATTGGAATTTCTGGATTATATGGTAGTTTTATTTTTAATTTTTTCAGGAATTTCCATACTGTTTTTAATAGTGGATGCATCAATTTAAATTTCCACCAATAGTGTACTAGGGTTCCTTTTTCTCCACATTCTCACCAACACTTATTTCTTGTCCCTTTGATAATAGATATTCTAACAGTTGTGAGATGATATCTTATTGTGGTTTTGATTTACTTTTCCTTGATGATTAGTGATGACCAGCATCTTTTAGTGTACTTTTGCCCATCTGTATATCTTCTTTGGAAAGACATCTATTCAGATCTGCTGCCCATTTTTAACTGGATTATTTTAGTTTTGGTTTTTGTGTTCTATTTCATAGTTGTATGAGTTTTTTACATATTTTGGATAGTCCCTTATCAGATTTATGATTTGCATATATTTCTCCCATTCAGAAGGTTGTATTTTCACTTGTTGATGGTTTCCTTTGCTGTGCAGGAGCTTTTAGTATGATGTAGTCCTTCTTCTTTCTTTTTGCTTTTGTTGTTTTTGCTTTTGGCTTTTGGTGTTGGATTAAAAAAAATCATTGCCAAGACCTATGCCAAGGAGCTTACTGTTTATGTTTTCTTCTAGGAGTTTTACAGTTTCAGATGTTACACTCAAGTCTTAATTCATTTTGAGTTAATTCTTCTGTATGGTGTAAGATGGTGGTAGAGTTACTTTTTTTTTTCCATGTGGATATCCAGTTATCCCAACACCATTTACTGAAGAGTGTTCTTCCTATGTTTTCCTCTAAGAGTTTTATAGAGTCCTTTCTCCACTGTATATTCTTGGCTCCTCTGTCATAAATTAATTGACCATATAACTGTAGGTTTATTTCTGGGCTATTTATTCTGTTCCATTGATCTATGTGCCTGTCTTTATGCCTATACCATATGGTTTTAATTATGATATCTTTGTAATATAGTTTGAAATCAGGGCATGTGATGCCTCCAGGTTTCTTCTTCTTTCTCAAGATTGCTTTTGCTATTCAGGTTTGATCCGGGTTCTATACCAATTTTAAAATTATCTGTTCTGTTTCTTTTAAAAATGCCATTGTTATTTTATAAGTATTGCATTATATCTGTAGATTGCCTGAGGTAGTATGCACATTTTAACAATATTGGTTCTTACAGTTCATGGGCATAGAATATCTTTCCATTATTTCAGTTTTTTTCCATTAATGTGTTGAAGTTTTTAATATACAGGTCTTTCACCTCCTTGGTTAAATTTATTTCTAGTTATTTTATTCTTTTTGATGTAACTGTAATTGAGATTATTTCTCTTACTGATAATTTGATATTGGCATAGAGAAAGGCAACAGAATTTTGTGTATTAATTTTGTATCCTGTAACTTCACTGAATTTAATTATTAGGTCTAACAGTTTTTTAATGGAGTCCTTAGGGTTTTTAAAAAATGTATAATATGATAGCACTTGCAAATAGTGACAGTTCACTTCTTCTTCTTCAATTTGGATGCCTTTTATTTCATTTTCTTTCCTAATTGCTCTGGCTAAGATTTCCAATGCCATATTGAATAGAAGTGGTGAGAGTGGGCAACCTTGTCTTCTTCCTGATCTTAGATAAAATGCTTTCAGCTTTTCACCTTTGAGTATGATGTTAGCTGTGGGTTTGTCATATATGGCCTTTATTATGTTGAAGTATAACAACTTCCCTCTATAACGACTTTTTGAGAGTTTTATCATAAATGGATGCTGAATATTGTCAAAAGCTTTTTTTTTTCATCTTTTAAGATAATCATATGATTTTACCCTTCATTTTATTAACAAGGTATACCACATTGAGTAATTTGCCAAGGTTGAACCATTCTAGCCTACCTGAAATAAATCCCACTTGATCATGGTGTTTAATTCTTTTAACGTATTGTTGAATTTAGTTTGCTAACATTTTGTTGAGGATTTTGCATCTATGTTCATCAAGGATATTGACCTGTAATTTTTTTTCTTGTTGTGTCTTTGTTTGGTTTTTGTATCAGAGTAATTCTTGCCTTATACAATGAATTTTGGAGACTTGCCTTCTTTTTTATGTTTTTCAAAGAGTTTGAGAAGGATTGGTATTCTTTTTTGAATGTTTGGTAGAATTCACCAAAGAAATCATCTGGTTCTGGGCTTTTGTTTGTTGGAAGGTTTTCAATTGCCATTTCAATTTTCTTACTAGTAATCAGTCTGTTCAGATTTTCTATTTCATCATATTTTAGTCTTGGGAGGTTGTATGTTTCTAGAATTTTATCCATCTCTTCTAGGTTGTCCAATTTGTTGTTGTATAATTGTTCATACTAGTCTCTTATGATCCTTTGTATTTCTGTGGTATCAGTTGTAAGAGCTCTTCTTTCATTTATGATTTTATTTATTTGAATTCTCATTCTGTTTTTCTTAGTGAGTCTAGCCAAAAGCTTACTGATTTGGTTTATTTTTTTAAAGAATGAACTCTTAGTTTCATTGATCTTCTGTACTGTCTTTTTAGTCTCTATTTTATTCACGTCTGTTCTATTCTTTGCTATGTCCTTCTTCCTACTAACTTTGGGCTTAATTTGTTGAGAAAAGGTTTTTTTTTTCTTAAAATACATTAGAATATATGTATTTTCCAAAGGAACTCACAGAAAACAGATAGATATTTCTTAAACATTAAATAATTTGTTTGGAATTTTTATCAATGACATTTGATTATAAATATGTTCATCAGGAAATAGAACTGTTTTCTAATGAAAATGTAAGCCACATGTAGAAAGCTATAAAGTTTGGTGAACATAAGATACAGAAATAGAACTTTATGAATTATGGTTTTCTCTGGGTATATACCCAGTAGTGGGATTTCTGGGTCATATGGTAATTCTATTTCTAGTTTTTTAAGGAACCTCCATACTGTTCTCCATAGTGGCTGTACCAATTTACATTCCCACCAACAGTGTAAGAGGGTTCCCTTTCCTTCACACCCTCTCTAGCATTTGTTGTTTGTAGATTTCTGATGATGCCCATTCTAACCGGTGTGAGGTTAGATTTGTAGTTTTGATTTGTATTTCTTTAATAATTATTTCTTTATTTAAAGAAATAAAAAAATTTCTTTTTTAAAGAAATAATAATTTCTTTAATAATTAGCAATGTTGAGCAGCTTTTCATGTGCCTCTTGGCCACCTGTATGTCTTCTTTGGAGAAATGTCTATTTAGGTCTTCCACCCATTTTTTGATTGGGTTGATTCTTTTTTTAATATTGAGCCGCATGAGCTGTTTATATATTTTGGAGATTAATCCTTTGTCCATTGATTCATTTGCAAATATTTGCACACAAAAAAAGTCCCATTTGTTTATTTTTGTTTTTATTTCCATTACTCTAGGTGGTGGGTCAAAAAAGATCTTACTGTGATTTATGTCAAAGAGTGTTCTTCCTATGCTTTCCTCTAAGAGTTTTATATTGTCTGGTCTTACATTTAGGTCTTTAATCCATTTTGAGTTTATTTTTGTGTATGGTGTTAGGGAGTGTTCTAATTTCATTCTTTTACATGCAATTGTCCAGTTTTCCCAGCACCACTTATTGAAAAGACTGTCTTTCCTCCATTGTGCATCCTTGCCTCCTTTGTCATAGATTAGTTGACCATATGTGCATGGGTTTACCTCTGGGCTTTCTATCCTGTTCCATTGATCTATATTTCTCCTTTTGTGCCAATACCATATTGGCTTGATTACTATAGCTTTGTAGTATAGTCTGAAGTCAGGGAGTCTGATTCCTCCAACTCTGTTTTTTTTCCCTCAGGATTGCTTTAGCTATTCAGGGTCTTTTTTGTCTCCATACAAATTTTAAGATTTTTTGTTCTAGTTCTGTAAAAAATGCCATTGGTAATTTGATAGGGATTGCATTGCACCCCAATGTTCACTGCAGCACTATTTGCAATAGCCAGGACATGGAAACAGCCTAAATGCCTGTTGACAGATGAATGGATAAAGAAGATGTGGTACATATATACAATGGAATATTAGCCATAAAAAGGAATGAAATTGGGTCATTTGTAGAGATGTGGATGGACATAGAGACTGTCATACAGAGTGAAGTCAGTCAGAAAGAGAAAAACAAATATATTTTAATGCATATATGTGGAATACAGAAAAATGGTATAGATGAACTGGTTTGCAAGGCAGAAATAGAGACACAGATGTAGAGAACAAACATATGGACAGCAAGTGAGGAAAGCGGGGGTGGGGGTGGTGGTGGTGGGATAAATTGGGAGATTCGGATTGACATATATAAACTAATATGTATAAAATAGATAACGAATAGGAACCTGTTATATAAAAAAATAATAAAATTTAAAAAAAGTATCCACCTGAAAAATAAAAGAAATAAATGTTTAGTTTCTTTCTTAAATTGCCTTATATATGAGATCTTATTTCTCATTACCATTTAATGTAATGCCAGAAAAATGTAGTCTAAGTAAGAAATTAATATTATGTAATAATTAAATTTCACTGAAGGTAGTCCCTATACTGATCCTTTTTTTTTTTTTTTTTTTTTTTTTTGCAGTACGCGGGCCTCTCACTGATGTGGCCTCTCCCGTTGTGGAGCACAGGCTCCGGATGCGCAGGCCTAGCGTCCATGGCTCACGGGCCTATCCGCTCCGCGGCATGTGGGATCCTCCCGGACCGGGGCACGAACCCATGTCCCCTGCATTGGCAGGCGGACTCTCAACCACTGCGCCACCAGGGAAGCCCCTGATTCTTATATTTATCTTAGGATTAGACTGCTCAAGTTATTTTACTTTGTCTTCTCTGTGCATTTGATAACTTTCTTTCACTGAGGTAAGATGTATTTACTCCACTGTGCGTTAAAACTGGAACAGAATTATATTAAAAATTTACAATAGTAGAAAACAGTGAAAGGCAAACATTAGCTCAGAGACTAATATGTTAGGTTAAACATTTCCACTTTTCCATGTCACTAAATACCCTGCAGTTTGAATTTTTAGCCTGGGTTTTAGCATAGGTGTTGTGGGGATCATGTTGAATGTGTCCTCTAATGAACACTTCCCTCACACTTTCCAATCCATGGCTTCCATAATTTGTTATTTGATTGTTGAAAATCCTAGGATAGTTAAGCCTCTTCAAATGAAAAGACTGTCAATTCCATCTCTATCATCTTCCTCTCCTTTTAACTTCTCAATGTACCTGTACTAAGCGCACATGTTTGTCACAATGATTGTTTTAGTCATTGTGCTAAAATATTTGGCTTAAATCACCCCATTAAATCCTTACAACATTCATATGAATTATATATGAGTAACATGCCCATTTTACAGAGAAGGAACATGAGAACATGAAAGAACTTAATAAATCTACCCAAAGTAACAGGAAATAGGAAAAGCTGTCAGATACCAACGTTCAAGATAAGATGGGTAGAGTTCATTTTCTCAGTAAGCTTTTTCTCCTTCTTTTATGAGAAAAAAATTATGATTTCACAACTTTCTGTACATCTATGGGCTTATCTGTTCAAAAATTGTATTCCATTTTTTCAATGGTGTTGGTGAGAAGAAACAGGGGATGAGATCCCTGTAAGTAGAACCAGTGGAATTTTTATTTAAAGCCTGTTCTGACATTCAAAAAAGGCAAAGGTTACCAACTGTCTTTCCTAACACAATTCACACTGAGTACACTTATTATAGTCTCACCCAAGACTGAACTCCAGGGAATTTACGATGATGTAGGAAAATCTTTTCTCCTAATGATTCACATTTCAAATTGAGTAGAAAAAAAATGAAATGAGGGAATTAATGTAAACCACGTTGTCCAGTTTTAGAAAGAAGACTTAAAAAGCACTAACACATAAAATCTGGCTTTCTCAGTAATCCGGCTGTTATAGCTTTTGTGTTAAAGTTGCTTAATAAAAAATTAACATACTAAAGCTAATAAATTCTATGAGGATTATTTATGATGGACTCCGAAAGAGTCAGAAGTTTTTGCTTATAAAGGTATTTTAAAAAGAATTTAGAATTAATATAAAGCCAATAAATCATTGTGGATAATCAGTATTTTTAGTGTAAAAAAGAAAAGAAAAAATCATGCACAAACTTCATTATAGTAATTTTGAATTTGAGATATGAAATATAAAGTATCTATTATATATATATATATACACATATATATACCTATACATATATATGTCTAAAGTAGAAAAGTGATTAGTTTTACTATCACTCTACCAGAAATTACATACCACCTGACATCTTCCAATATGAAGTCCATAGCACCACTGGTGTAATGTGTTTGTAAAAAATATTTAACCTGAATCTATTCTATCTCTTAGATCCAACTTCCTGGTTACAGTAATTCAGATGATTGATGAATAATTAATGTAAAAACATTCAAACAAATTCAGAAGGTAGGACATTCTAGGAGCTCTTCTACAAGTCAGTACCATTGAGGAAATAAAGGGCATGTGTGTCCATGAGTGATTGTTTTTCTGGGTGTTGTCTTTCAGATTGAAGTGAATTAAAAGATAAACCAATCAATGGGAATTCCCTAGCGGTCCAGTGATTAGGGTTCGGCACTTTCACTGCCGTGGCCCTGGGTTCAGTCCTGGTCAGGGAGCTAAGATCCCGTAAGCTGCAAGGTATGGCCAAAAAGAAAAAACAGATATACAAACCAATGGAATGCATAGCTCTTGATGAATACTGATTAAATGAAAGCAGCATAAAAGATATTTGGTGAACTAGGTAAATAAATGTGACTAGAACCAGGTTTTAGATCATTAGGGGATTATTCATTTTGTTAGATCTGATGACACACTAGTAATGTTAGGAAAATTATTTTATTTTGTACAGATGCCAACTGAATTATTTATGTCTGATATGATATGTTTTATAATTATAACTTAGTTAAAATACTTCAGTGAAAGCATAACTAGATGGATCAAATGTAGCAAAATATAAACAGTTGCTAAATCTTATTGAAAGGGATGTAGGTGCTCTTTGCTTTACTGTATATTTAAAATACGCATTACAAAAAAGAAAAAAATTACCAAAAAAAATTTGCACAAAATTTGTAGTCAACTTGGTAGTTACTTATGCCTCAATTTAAAATAGAACTTGAAATCTGATTGCTCATTTTATATATGTATATATATATATATATATACACACACACATATATATACATGTGTATGTATATACATATATACATGTGTGTGTATATATATAATAGTTTGACAACAAGATTACCCTAAATTGTAGTGATAAAGCCAAATTTGTGGAAATGGGTACCTAAGGACAAACCCAGAAACTTTGCTGATTCTGCTAAGGTACCCTACCCACAGCTTAATACTAGGAAAAATCAAAGATTCTTGTAAACATTCTAATTACCTGTTTCTTAGTACAAGGGTGGAATGATTACATTTTTCTGGCTTTCTAAGTTAGAATAGATTGTCCTATAAAATTTAATATTTTGTCACTTTGAAAGGTTGATATGCTAACTTTGAAGAAGTAAGCTTGTGAAATCAAAAACAATATTATGAGATACATGGAGTATAGACTTCAAGCAAAAAAGTTAGAATACCTGTTCCGTTATCAATGCCTCTCTAAGGATAGTTTTGTATCCATAAAGAGGAAAGGGTTAATAGGATGCAACAGTAAGAATGTCATATTTTGAAATTAAAACACATGCTTTGGGTATGTGCCATGGAAGGGAGGAGAGAGAGTGCCAAATGGAAAAATAGTGTAAAAATGCATGGTATAAAGAAGATGAGTGAAAAAAAAGAAACAAAAAACAAAACAAAACAAACAAAAGTCCTTCCTATGATACAGTGCTGCTACAACCAGCTCTTTATGTCATAACAATATACAGTTTAAAGTATTCCAGAACATGTTTCCTATAATATTTTATTTTTGAAAGATAACAAAATCTGAAATTCTAGAATTTCTATTGACCTTTAGTTGGCTTACTTTAGTTATGTCTTATAGTTACCTGTGTCTGAATATATGTTGCATTTTGAAAAACCTCGTTATACATTCAGGGGTAAAAAATGAATTCTGACATGATACCAAAACCGGTGGTTCAAGACTCACAAATATTCAGCGTAATGTATTATTTTTTGTCAGGAACATTTGAAGGCTTAGAAAACACCTTCAATTTGTTTTTTTAATTCTCTAACACCATCTTCACCCTGCCAATAACCTGCAATACTGGAACTGTTCCTTAGGGAATCTGACAATCTTAACAGGTAAACATGTAATTATAACCAGTATAAAAAGCAGATTTTCTAACTTCTCAAAAACTGATTTTTTTTAATGTCAGAGCTGAGGCACTAGCAGTTCTGTAGAATTTACAGATTTAAGTGTTAAGAGTGTTGACATTTTCAAGAGCATGCCACTATTTTTATTTCATCCTGGGTAATTATAGGTTCTTATAAAAATTCATATACATTCCTTGCTTGGAGAAAAGATAAATTATCTTCTCTTGTGTATTATTGGCAATAATAATAGCTTTTTCTGATAATGTTGATTTTATAAATGATATATTCATATATTAGAATTCATTTGTATTTGTGAAATTAATTAGTATTATTTCATAACTTAGAAATCATACTGGTTTTTAAACTAGTAAAAAAAAAAAACCCATATAGACAGAAAGCTACTACTTTATAGCAGCTTTTTAACCATGCATCTACTGTCTTCAGAACTGAGAGAGTCACTGTAACTGAGGCAAAGTGGTACCCTGTGAAGGATTTGGGAGCTAAGACTAACTCTGAGGGACTCTGAAGCAGAGATTTCCCCATGTTTCCCAGGTTTCAGTTCATTTCTCAGAAGGCTTGGGAGATAACATAATAAGAGTCAAGAACTTCTGCCTTCAAAATCCTGGCAATGTTAGCTAATAAGAGATATAGTCTTGTACTTCATCAAAGAGGAAGGTTCCCCAGACTCTTTTGTAAAGATTAGGCAGGTCTGTAACACTGGGTAATTATGAGTATGTGATTCTAATATAACTTCTGATCTTCAAACAATATGAATACTCCTGGTCACTGAGATAAAAAACAATTTAGTCAATAGAAACTTAAAACCTGAAGGTCAATAAAGCCATATACAAGGTGTAAAAATATACAAGATGTAAAACTAAGAAAATAAATGTAAACCCAGGATAATGAACAGGTATTTCAACAAATTAATCTGAGAGTCTAAGTGCTACATGCATACAATGATTAAAAACAGACCCTATAATTTAAGATTTTATTGCTCAGGGGAAACATACATTTGAAAATGTAATTTCAACAGAATGTATAAAATGCAAGAGTACAGCTAACCATGGGACTATAGTAATAAAAAGAGGGGTATCTAAATATTTGGGGGAGGAAGAAGGTGGGGAATGAGTTGATTCTTAGAAGGGAAGTAAAGGTGATTCATGTTAACAAAGGAAAGAAAATTCTAGAATCATTGTCACCAAAGTTAGAGGCCTCAAATAATATGATATATCTTCTGGATACTATCTATTATCTGGTACTGAAGAACAATAAATTATAAAGGGGAAAATAATAATAAGAACGCTTAGGATAGGCTAAATTTCTGACATTGAAAAGCATGTCCTTTTAACCAACTTAAACTATCCTCTATGCAATAAAGGGATATTAAAGGACTGTAGACACTTGGTCACTCTGCCAGAAGTTGAGGAATATAAACTTCAGGAGAACAAAACTGGATTCATGAGGAATAATGAAAGATAATTGTATTGAAAACAAGAGCTAGTAGTGCTTAAACGAGGGCACTGAGGGCAGAAGGAGTTTCTAAAGGCTTTGTGTGTGTGTGTGTGTGTGTGTGTGTGTGTGTATGGAAAAGATGTACAGATTATCTTCATAGTTACATATATATAATTACATATGTATATGTAATTCCTTATTTTTGCCTCTGGTAATCTATAATCTGCTTTCTGTTTCTATGGATTTACCTTTTCTAGATATACCATATAAAATAAATCATATAATATGTGAGCTTTTTTGTCCTTTCTTTCACTTCGCATAATACTTTCAAGGTTCATCCAAGCTGTAGTATGTATCAGTATTGTGTTTTTTATTGCTGAATAACAGTCTATTGTATGTATATATCAAAATTTGTTTATCCATTTATCCATTGATGGACATACAAGTTGTTTTGATGTTTTATTATTATAGATAATGCTGCTATAAACATTTGTCTACAAATTTTTAGGTGGACATATGCTTGCATTTCTCTTGGATATATATCTAGAAGTGGAATTGTTGGGTCATATGGTAATTCCATGTTTAACTCTTTCAAGAACCACTAAACTATCTTTCATGGTGTCTGTATGTTTCATATTCCCACAAGCAATACTAATTAAATGTACAGGGGTTCTGAGGTCTCCACATCCTCACCAATACTTATTTTCTATTTTTTAAATTAAAGCCATCATAGTGAGTGTGAAGTGATATCTCATTGTGTTTTTGATTTGCATTTCTTTAATGACCAATGATGTTGAATATCTTTCATGTACAGATTGACCATTTTTTGAGTATATATGCAAATATATAATATTTATATGACAAAATATATATTGTATTTTTTGGAGGAAATGTCTATTTAAGACCTTTTCCATTGTTAACTGGGTTCTGTGTCTTTTTGTTGTTGGGTTGTAAGTGTTCTTTATGAATTGAGGATATTAAATTGTTATCAGATATGACTTGCATATATTTTATGAATTATTTAGGTAATCTCTTCAAATTCTTGATAATGTTCATTGATGCATGAATATTTCCAATTTGAATGAAGTCCAATTTATCTAGTTTTTCTTTTGTAGCTCATGCCTGTAGCTCACCAAATCTAAGAATCCATTGCCAAATCTGAAGTCATGAAGAGTTACCGCTATGTTTTCTTCTGAAAGTTTAATAGTTATAGCTCTTATATTTAGGTCATTGATCTATTGTGTTAATGTTTGTATACGAAGTAAGATTGGGTTAATTTCTGAATTTTCAATTCTATTATATTAGTCTATATGATTCTCTTTATGCCAGTAGTTCACTGTTGTATCAATAACTACTATAGCTTTGTAGTAAGTTTTAAAATTGGTAAATGTGAGTTCTACTACTGTTTTTATATTTTAATATTGTTTTGGATAATTTGAAGCTCCTTGCAATTCCATTTATTTTGAGAATGTTTTTCCATTTCTGCAAGAGATGTCATTGAAATTTTCATAAGATTGCATTGAATCTATAGAGCTCTTTGGGGTGTACTGTCAACATAATATTAAATCTTCCAATCTATGAATATAGGGTATCTTTCCAAAAGGAAAATAGTAGGTCTTCTTAATTTCTTTCAGAAATACCTTGTAGTTTTCAGCGAACAAATCTTTCAACCACTTGGTTAAATTTATTCCTAGGAATTTAATTACTTTGGATATCATGGTAAGTGAAATTGTTTCCTTTTCTTCTTAATCTTATTTAAATATATTTATATTTATATAGGTAGAAATAACTTTTTTTAAACAACTTTATTGGAGTATAATTGCTTTACATTGTTGTGTTAGTTTCTGCTGTATAACAAAGTGAAACAGCTATCCGTATACTTATATACCCATATCCACTCCATCTTGCGCCTCCCTCCCAACCTCCCTATCCCACCCCTCTAGGTGGTCACAAAGCACCAAGCTGATATCCCTGTGCTATGCAGCTGTTTCCCATTAGCTATTTATTTTACATTTGGTAGTACATATATGTCAATGCCACTCTCTCACTTTGTCCCAGCTTCCCCTTCCCCCTCCCTGTGTCCTTAATCCATTCTTTATATCTACGTCTTTATTCCTGTCTTGCCCCTAGGTTCTTCAGAATCATTTTTCTTTTCTTTTTTTAGATTCCATATATATGTGTTAGCATATGGCATTTGTTTTACTCTTTCTGACTTACTTCACTCTGTATGACAGATTCTAGGTCCTTCCCCCTCACTACAAATAACTCAATTTCATTTCTTTTAATGGCTGAGTAATATTCCATTATATATATGTGCCACATCTTTATCCATTCATCTGTCAATGAACACTGGGGTTGCTTCCATGTCCTGGCTATTGTAAACAGTGCTGCAATGAACATTGTGGTACATGATTCTTTTTGAATTATGATTTTCTCAGGGTGTATGCCTAGGAGTGGGATTGCTGGGTCATATGGTAGTTCTATTTTTAGTTTTTTAAGGAACCTCCATACTGTTCTCCATAGTGGCAGTATCAATTTACTTTCCTACCAACAGTGTAGGACGGTTACCTTTTCTCCACAGCCTCTCCAGCATTTACTGTTTGTAGATTTTTTGATGATGGCCATTCTGAATGGTGTGAAATGATACCTCATTGTAGTTTTGATTTGCATTTCTCTAATGATTAGTGATGTTGAGCATCCTTTCATGTGTTTGTTGGCAATCTGTATATCTTCTTTGGGGAAATGTCTATTTAGGTCTTCTGCCCATTTTTGGATTGGGTTGTTTGTGTTTTTGATATTGAGCTGCATGAGCTGCTTGTATATATTAGAGATTAATCCTTTGTCAGTTGCTTTGTTTGCAAATATTTTCTCCCATTCTGAGGGTTGTCTTTTTGTCTTGTTTATAGTTTCCTTTGCTGTGCAAAAGCTTTTAAGTTTCATTAGGTTCCATTTGTTTATTTTTCTTTTTATTTCCATTTCTCTAGGAGGTGGGTCAAAAAGGATCTTGCTGTAATTTATGCCATAAAGTGTTCTGCCTATGTTTTCCTCTAAGAGTTTTATAGTGTCTGGCCTTACATTTAGGTCTTTAATCCATTTTGAGTTTATTATTGTGTATGGTGTTAGGGAGTGTTCTAATTTCATTCTTTTACATGCAATTGTCCAGTTTTCCCAGCACCACTTATTGAAGAGGCTGTCTTTTCTCCATTGTATATTCTTGCCTCCCTTATCAAAGATAAGGTTACTATATGTGCATAGGTTTATCTCTGGGCTTTCTATCCTGTTCCATTGATCTATATTTCTGTTTTTGTGCCAGAACCATACTGTCTTGATTATTGTAGCTTTGTAGTATAGCCTGAAGTCAGGGAGCCTGATTCCTCCAGCTCCATTTTTTTTTTTTTGAGGTACGTGGGCCTCTCACTTCTGTGGCCTCTCCCGTTGTGGATCACAGGCTCTGGACGTGCAGGCTCAGCGGCCACGGCTCACGGGCCCAGCCACTCTGCGGCATGTGGGATCCTCCCGGACTGGGGCATGAACCTATGTCCCCTGCATCGGCAGGCAGACTCTCAACCACTGCGCCACCAGGGAAGCCCCTCCAGCTCCACTTTTCCTTCTCAAGATTGCTTTGGCTATCTGGGGTCTTTTGTTTTTCCGTACAACTTGTGAAATTTTTTGTTCTAGTTCTGTGAAAAATGCCAGTGGTAGTTTGATAGGGATTGCATTGAATCTGTAGATTGCTTTGGGTTGTATAGTCATTTTCATAATGTTGATTCTTCGAATCCAAGAACATGGTATATCTGTCCATCTGTTTGTATCATCTTTAATTTCTTTCATCAGTGTCTTATAGTTTTCTGCATACAGGTCTTTTGTCTCCTTAGGTAGGTTTATTCCTAGGTATTTTATTCTTTTTGTTGCAATGGTAAGTGGGAGTGTTTCCTTAATTTCACTTTTGGATTTTTCATCGTTAGTGTATAGGAATGCAAAAGATTTCTGTGCATTAATTTTGTATCCTGCTACTTTACCAAATTCATTGATTAGCTCTAGTAGTTTTCTGGTAGCATCTTTAGGATTCTTTATGAATACTATCATGTTATTTGAAAACAGAGTTTTACTTCTCTTCTGATTTGGATTCCTTTTATTTCTTTTTCATCTCTGATTGCTGTGGCTAAAACTTCCAGAACTATGTTGAATAACAGTGGTGAGAGTGGGCAACCTTGTCTTATTCCTGATCTTAGTGGAAATGCTTTCGGTTTTCACCACTGAGAATGATGTTGGCTGTGGGTTTGTCATATATGGCCTTTATTATGTTGAAGTAAGTTCCCTCTATGCCTACTGGAGGGTTTTTATCATAAATGGGTGTTGAATTTTGCATCTATTGAGAATATCATATGGTTTTTATCCTTCAATTTGTTAATATGGTGTATCACACTGATTGATTTGCATATACTGAAGAGTCCTTGCATTCATGGGATAAACCCCACTTGATCATGGTGTATGATCCTTTTAATGTTTTGTGGGATTCTGTTTCCTAGTATTTTGTTGAAGATTTTTGCATCTATCTTCATCAGTGATATTTGCCTGTAGTTTTCTTTCTTTGTGACATCTTTGACTGGTTTTCGTATCAGGGTGCTAGTGGCCTTGTAGAATGAGTTTGGGAGTGTTCCTCCCTCTGCTATATTTTGGAAGGGTTTGAGAAGGATAGGTGTTAGCTCTTCTCCAAATGTTTTTTTAGAATCGCCTGTGAAGCCATCTGGTCTTCGGCTCTTGTTTGTTGGAAGATTTTTAGTCACAGTTTCAATTTCAGTGCTTGTGATTGGTCTGTTTATATTCTCTATTTCTTCCTGGTTCAGTCTGGGCATGTTGTGCTTTCCTAAGAATTTGTCCATTTCTTCCAGGTTGTCCATTTTATTGGCATATAGTTGCTTGTAGTAATCTCTCATGATCGTTTGTATTTCTGCAGTGTCAATTGTTACTTCTCCGTTTTCATTTCTAATTCTGTTGATTTGAGTCTTCTCCCTTTTTTTTCTTGATGAGCTGGCTAATGGTTTACCAATTCTGTTTATCTTCTCAAAGAACCAGTTTTTAGTTTTATTGATCTTTGGTATCGTTTCCTTCATTTATTTTTCATTTATTTCTGTTCTGTTCCTTATGATTTCTTTCCTTCTGCTAACTTTGGGGTTTTTTGTTCTTCTTTCTCTAATTGCTTTAGGTGTAAGGATAGTTTTTTTATTTGAGACTTTTCTTTTTTCTTGAGGTAGGATTGTATTGCTATAAACATCCCTCTTAGAACTGCTTTTGCTGCATCCCATAGGCTTTGGGTCGTCGTGTTTTCATTGTCATTTGTTTCTAGGTATTTTTTGATTTCTTCTTTGATTTCTTCGGTGATCTCTTGGTTATATAGTAGCATACTGTTTAGCCTCCATGTGTTTGCAGTTTTTACAGTTTTTTTCCTGTAATTGATATCTAGTCTCATAGCATTGTGGTTGGAAAAGATACTTGATACGATTTCTATTTTCTTAAATTTACCAAGGTTTGATTTGTGACCCAAGATATGATCTATCCTGGAGAACATTCCATGAGCACTTGAGAAGAAAGTGTATTCTGTTGTTTTGGGATGGCATGTCCTATAAATATCAATTAAGTCCATATTGTTTAATGTGTCATTTAAAGCTTGTGCTTCCTTATTAATTTTCTTATTTATTTTTTCATTTTCATTGATCTGTACATTGGTGAGAGTGTGGTTTTAAAGTCCTCTAGTATGATTCTGTTTACTGTTGTTTTCACCTTTTATGGCTGTTAGCATTTGCCTTATGTATTGAGGTGCTCCTATGTTGGGTGCATAAATATTTACAATTGTTATATCTTCTTGGATTGATCCCTTGATCCTCATGTAGTGTCCTTCTTTGTCTCTTGTAGTAGTCTTTATTTTAATGTCTATTTTGTCTGATATGAGAATTGCTCTTCCAAATTTCTTTTAATTTCCATTTGCATGGAATATCATTCTCCATCCTCTCACTTTCAGTCCAAATTTGTTGCTAGGTTTGAAGTGGGTCTCTTGTAGACATTATATATATGGGTCTTGTTTTTGTATCCATTCAGTCAGTCTATGTCTCTTGGTTGGATCATTTAATCCATTTACATTTAAGGTAATTACTGATATGTATGTTACTGTTTCATTTTCTTAATTGTTTTGGGTTTGTTATTTTAGGTCTTTTCCTTCTCTTGTGTTTGTTGCCTAAAGAAGTTCCTTTAGCATTTGTGGTGCTGAATTCTCTTACCTTTTGTTTGTGTGTAAAGGTTTTAATTTCTCCAATGGATCTGAATGAGATCCTTGCTGGGTAGTGTAATCTTGGCTGTAGGTTTTCTCCTTTCTTCTCTTTAAATATGTCTTGCCACTCCCTTCTGGCTTGCAGAGTTTCTCCTGAAAGAGCAGCTGTTAACCTTATGGAGATTCCCTTGTATGTTATTTGTTGCTTTTCCCTTGCTGCTTTCAAAATTTTTTCTTTGTATTTAATTTTTGATAGCTTGATTAATATGTGTCTTGGCATGTTTCTCCTTGGATTCATCCTGTATGGGACTCTGAGCTTCCTGGACTTGATTGACTATTTCCTTTCACATATTAGGCAAGTTTTCAACTATAATCTCTTCAAGTATTTTCTCAGTCCCTTTCTTTTTCTCTTCTTCTTCTGGGACCCCTATAATTCGAATGTTGGTGTGTTTAATGTCATCCCAGAGGTCTCTGAGACTGTCCTTAATTCTTTTCATTCTTTTTTCTTTATTCTGCTTGGCAGTAGTTATTTCCACTATTTTATCTTCCAGGTCAGGAATCTGTTCTTCTGCTTCAGTTATTCTGCTATTGATTCCTTCTAGAGAATTTTTAATTTCATTTATTGTGTTGTTCACCATTGTTTGTTTGCTCTTTCATTCTTCTAGTTCCTTGTTAAACGTTTCTTGTACTTTCTCAATTCTATTTCCAAGATTTTGGATCATCTTTACTATCATTATTCTGAATTCTTTTTCCAGTAGACTGCCTATTTCCTCTTCATTGTTTGGTCTGGTGAATTTTTACCTTTCTCCTTCATCTTCTATGTGTTTCTCTGTCTTCTCATTTTGCTTAACTTACTGTGTTTGGTGTCTCCTTTTCACAGGCTGCAGGTTAGTAGTTCCCATTGATTTTAGTGTCTGTCCCCAGTTGCTATGGTTGTTTCAGTTGGTTGTGTAGGCTTCCTGTTGAAGGGGACTGTTGCCTGTGTTCTGGTGGATGAGGCTGGATCTTGTCTTTCTGATGGGCAGAACTGTGTCTGGTGGTGTGTTCTGTGAACTTATTATGATTTTAGGTAGCCTCTCTGCTAATGGGTGGGGTTGTGTTCCTGTCTTGCTAGTTGTTTGGCATTGGGTGTCCAGCACTGAAGCTTGCTGGTCATTGAGTGGAGCTGGGTCTTAGTGTTGAGACGGAGATCTCTGGGAGAGCTCTTTCTGATTGATATGACATGGGTCCAGGACGTCTCTGCTGGACCAATGTCCTGAACTCAGCTCTCCCATCTCAGAGCCTCAGGCATGACACCCGGCCAGAATACCAAGCCCCTGTCAGCCACACGGCCAAGTACATGGGGAGTTTTTTGCCTTTTGGGAAGTCTGAGGTCTTCTGCCAGTGTTCAGTAGGTGTTCTGTTGGAGTTGTTCCATATGTAGATGTATTTCTGATGTATTTGTGGGGAGGAAGGTGATCTCCACATCTTACTCCTCCACCATCTTGAAGGTCCTCCTGAAATTGTTTCCTTAAGTTCTTTTTTGGATTGCTTGTTGCTGGTTCATAGAAACACAACTGATCTTTATGTAAGGAGAGATTTTTAAGATGTATATTTTAAGTACCTATTAGTTGGTAATATGGGGCTGGGTTTTAATGAACAATTTCTAGCCTTACCAGAGGGCACAAAGCTGATGGGGTTCCTCTGTATAAGCATTTGGGCCAGAGTGGCTGCCCCACCCCTGGCCAGGCTTCTGGGGCTTTGGTATTGTGTGATAGGTGGTGTGAGCCAAACTCCTTAGGGACCAGCCTGGGAAGAGAGGCCTTTGGAACCAGAACACCAGGTGTTTCTCATCCTAGGACTCCCCTGCTGGGAAGAGTAGAACTCCTGAGGTCCCTCAAGATGGGACTTCCTCTGAGAAGTATAATCCCAGGTGCAGTGCCTAGGGCCTGATTTTACCATTCTGTGAGCTGCCTTTGACTCTGAGCACATCCTAGCCTATCCTCTCCCTGCCTCTCCAAGAGGACTCGCGCTTTACTCCCCCCACATACCCGAAGTCACACTGCGCACATAGGGGCTTCAACTGTGTCCTGGTTTGTTTTTTTTATTTTTTGAAGGAAAAAATAAGAGTTACTGAATAATTTATATAAATATAATTCTCACAGCAACACTGGAGGCATTACCCGAATTCTCAGATAAAGAACATCAAGGGTCAAGGTCACAGAGCTAGTAAAAGACAGGGCTTAGACACAAATTCAGATCTGCCAAATTCAAACTCTCTATTGTACCATGTGGCCTATTTGATTCTGTCATAATTAAATTGGTTTTATTCTATAAATATATGCCATTGATCTCATGTGGCTATGTGTAGATGACTCAACACAACCTAGAAGCTGGGGGCTGAAGGTTGATGTATGTGATGATGAGGAAGATAGATAGTGAGAATTAAACTGAAAGCTATATTAGGGAGGGTATATTTTATACTGTATGCAATGAAAAGGCAATGGGAAAATTTATACAGAGGAACTACATAATAGATATGAAATTTTTTAAAAAATCCAGTAACAAGTAGAAGAAACAGTATTAGATGAGGACAACACTGGTAGAAACAGACTAGTTAGGAAGCTCATGTTTTCAAGGGGAAGAAGGATGTTGGCATGAAGTAGATATCAGTGGTGTCAATACATGTTTCTATGCGGCTGAACTTAAAGCTATGATGAAGAATAAAGGGGAGAAGAATATGGAGGATGACATCCAAGGATTTTAGTTGGTTCATTCAGGGGAGAATATTGTTCACTCGACTGAAATATAGCAGATAGAGAATTATGTTTATGTTTTGTCTAAGACCTGGGGAAAAACACAGTTTCTTTTTTTGGATTTAGATAGAGACATTGGTTGTCGATCCTGACTTGAGAAATCTACAGAACAAGCAAAGGCCTGCCTGCTTTTCTGGCAGACAGAAAAGCACTGCAGCATCTGCCCCATTTCTTAGAGGCTGTGAGGTTAAGGGATAGTGAGTGTTGCCAGGAGGAGTTGTGGGCCACTGGGAGAAAGAGTTATAGTGGAGGAGCCTTGGGACACCCAATAGCAAAGCCTGCAGTGTGAGGACAGAGAAGATGGAGGGCATTGAGGAATTTCCAGGATGAAGGACAAAAACTGCAGCCAAAAACCTTTCTGGTAAAGAGTGGCAATGCTGGTGAGCAGATTGAGATGAAGAGCAGGATTCTCCAATCCTACTCTCTTTCCGGTTGGAAAGCAGCCTGCAGCAGTTATAGGCTTTGAATCAGAAGCAGCCTGAGCTTAGGAAAAGGAAACCATTTAACATTAGCCTAAATCTTGCCTTTTGAAAAAAATCTTGTATGTTGTCTAGTTATTAAACTGACATATTGATTGTGACATAACAAAATCAGAGGACTATCTCTTACCTAAGAATTAACAGAGTATGGATACTGGAGTTTTCAGCAAGGAAATGAGGTTACTCTAATCAAGGAAACTCTAAAGGAAAAGAGGGAGAATGACTCAATTTGAGCTCAGATATAACCTTACTCAGCACTTGTTTAACTTGCCTGATACAACCGTGTAGCCCTTAGCTCTCCATTCTCACCTTTCAATATGCTTCAGAGATATAGGAGGCCTTCTCTGGGCTCCTAAGATACACTAAACTCTTTCTTACAATAGAATATTTACACATATTGTTTCCATGACCAGGAATGTTCTTTCCCTGGTTTCTTGCACGTTGGCCCCTTTTGAAAACTCAGTATCAGCTAAAGTTTGAATCTTTCGAATATCTTTCCCTAGCTGCTGTCACATAGTCTGATGGACAGATGAAGAAAAAGATGAACAGAGAGAAAGAGAGTCTACTTGGAAAGCCATTCATTTTTATATAGCATGTGTCACATCTTATAATTACGTAATTATGTTTCTTTGCTTATTGCTCCAGTAGACTGTAAGTCTCATGAAGGCAGATGCTTTGTTCTTTTCATACACATTGTATTGGCTTGGACAAAAAGTTCATTCGTGTTTTTCTGGAAATTAATGTTCTTTAAAAAAGATAAACCTAAATTTTTCTTATTAAGATAAGGATACTGTTAGTTTCAAGATATTTTTTCCTTCTTATAGTGATTGATCTTCTAAGTCTGATAGTATTAACACTTACTCAGCTATCTTAATTGTCTTACTTTGTCATTTCAATACCAATTTAAAAACTCTTTAAATATCTTTAGGAAATACTGTTCAAGGTTATCTTTAATTTGTTATTATTTTTAATTTCAGAAGAGTTTAGATGTAAAAGACTATTAGGAAGTTTATCATAGGAAGCATAGTGTGAATCCAAACCATTAAGAATTAGCAAATGGGGACTTCCCTGGTGGCACAGTGGTTAAGAATCTGCCTGCCAATTCAGGGGACACGGGTTTGAGCCCTGGTATGGGAAGATCCCACATGCCATAGAGCAATTAAGCCCGTGTGCCACAACTACTGAGCCTGTACTCTAGAGTCCGTGAGCCACAACTACTGAGCCTACGTGCCACAACTACTGAAGCCTGCATGCCTAGAGCCCATGCTCTGCGACAAGAGAAGCCACTGCAATGAGAAGCCTGCACACCGCAACAAAAAGTAGCCCCCGCTCACCGCAAAACTAGAGAAAATCCCGCGCGCAGCAACGAAGACTCAATGCAGTCAAAAATAAATAAATAAATAAAAGACTTCATTAAAAAAAAAAGAATTAGCAAATATATGCTTTTTCACATACTTGAAATATTCACTTTAAATGTCCAAGTTTGTCATTTAAATTTATATAAATGTACCTAATATAGAATTGTAGATGGATATTAATACTAGTAAGCAGGTTTGCTTGGTGCAGTGTTTTATGTTAGCAATAGTGAGACTATTTTCTATGTATTTTAGACTTGAGCAAACGAATAAATATATTGAGGATAGCAGGAGCCATATTTCATATGTTTGGAAAGAGTTGCAAACAGAAAGAGGGAAGATTAGAACGTATCCTCTGGTGTTGGGTTGGAGTTGAAGGTATTAATATGACATCTGTCTATCTACCTCTGTCTCCATCTGTATCTCTATCTCTATCTCCACAATTGACCTTTGAACAATGCAGAGGTTAATTTGAGTATTATTTGTAGTGGGTCTTCTGTATCTGAGGTTCCTCTGCATCTGTGGATTCAACCAACCACAGATAGTGTAGTATTGTAGTATATACTATAGAAAAATATCCATGTATAAGTGGACCAGTGCATTGTTCAAGGGTCAATTGTATTTAAATATATATTATATTTATACATCTGTATCTATGTATTACCTATCTATATACATATATGGAAATTTGGAGAGAGAGAAATTTAGAGAGAAATATAAATATGAGTGTATGTATATGTGTGTGTGTATCACTCCAAATACATTATGTATGTTTTATATGATGTATATTATCAGTATAATTTTATTGTTTATATTAATATATTTTAAACTTTTATATTATATATTTATGCATTAAACATTAATATGCATATATTTTGTATATTTCATATATTTTACACTTTATAATATGAATCAATCAATTTTCATTATTCATGGATTCCATATTTGTCAATTCACCCACTTACAAAATATATTTTCAACACCAAAATCAATAGTCACAGTGCTTTTATAGTCATTTGCAGACATGTGCAGGGTGGTGAAACACTCAAGTTGCCTAGGGCACTTGTTCTCAGCTGAGGATGAACAAGGGAACTCTGCCTTCTTGTTTCAGTTCTCATGCTGTATACAAGTGTTCCTTGCATGGAGTATTTAGTGCCATATATTTTTTTTCACATTTGTATGTTCTTCATTGGTGATTTTTCTGTTTAAATTGCTCCGATGTGTAGTGCTGTAGTGCTGTCTAGAGCACCGAAGCACAAGAAGGCTGTGATGTGCCTTATGGAGAAAATACATGTTAAATAAGTTTCATTCAGACACAGCTTATAGAGCCATTTGCTGTGGGTTCAATGTTAATGAACCAACAACAGGGTACACTCAAAAAAAAGGAAAGGAAATTTGCCCATCTGCACGTGAAGCAGCTCTGGAAAGTGCTAAAATAAAATAGGTAGTATGTCATGAACTTATGTAAAAGACAGAACAGTTAAATTTGTGGATTCATGAGATGACTGATAAAAGCACAGTGCAAGGCATTACTGTGAGGCCAAAAGCCAAAGAAACCATTACCCAGGGTTAGGAAAATGTTAACCTCTTCATGACTGGTGTTTTATTATAAACAAATACCATATAAACTTAGTTATTTGTAAGGAATATATATATATATATATATATATATATTAACATGCACATTAGTGCATGTTATCTAAAAAGAACAACAGAAAACCCCTGTGCCTTTCCTTTTTAGAATCTAGTCAAAATTAGTAAAATTAAAAAAAAAAAAATCTAGCACTTGCTGATGTGGATGACATTTAATTTAGAATACTTTATAAATGTTTTAAAAGGATCTAGTTCATTGCCAATGGGAATTATTGTTAGCAATGGACTATCATAAGAAAATAATCTGAAATGTCCATTTAAAATTCATTTATTCCAACTCATGTTAATATTTAATATTGCTTAATCTTTAAGCTTTGGGTATTTGTCACAGTAAAAAGTACTACATGCATTTCTCTGATTTTAGCCATGTAATATTCAAAATATAAAATATATATTTGAGGAGACAGTTGGTTATTTTAAATGTGGTAAAAAAAACTAGTTAATTATTTTAAAATGATATAGTGACAAGAAAATTATAGATGTGTACTAATTACTGTTTCTTTAAATACAGCCTGTTATTTTAGGGTTATCATGGAATATGTGTTAAGAACATTGTCTCTGAAGTCAGATTGCTAGGAAAACTCTGGCATAAATGTTTACAAGTTGTGTGCTTTTGGGCAAACTTAGTTAACTTGTCAAGACCTTAGTTTCCTCATCTGTAAGATGTGAATAATAGTGGTGTCTGCTTCATGGGATGGCTGTGATGAATACACACACTAAAATTTGAGTTATTAGGTATGAAGCATATAAACAATGTCTATTCTATAAGTTATCATTAAGTGCTAACAATTGTTATTCTCAAAATTAAAGAAAATAATTTAACAATCAATTTAGTAGGATAAAAACAATAGCATGTAACACTGAAAATATTTCCCTGTATTCATACTAATTGCGAATAATTGAAAAGCAAAGGAGCTCCTCAAGTTAATGCAAAAATTAATAATTTTCACCCATTCTTATTTTTAGTGCACAGTTTTCATTATATTTCACAAAATTGCCACTTATTCTTATTTCTAATTCACACTTTCATTATAGCTCATGTTTTTATTTCTCTTGTCTTTACTAGGTTCTTTGTCTAGCTTGTTAAATATTTTCTACTTTCATGTCCTTTGTTTACAATTCTTCGTCATTCTTGTATTTTCTTTCATGGAGTATATTTTCCATTCACTTTCCTAAAATATTTTCCCTGTCTTAGCTATCACTAGTCTAACTTCTACTGGAGTCTGGTTTCTTCTGTGCTGTGCAGATTGTCCCTCAGAGATGAGAGATCTTTGGAGGCAGATGCTGCAGTGCTAATTTCTGAGGACTTCATTTCTTAGATTTTGCTCGGTACTCAATAATTATTACTCCCCAGCAGGAGTGGAGGCAAAAGCTAGAGGGTTAAGGGCCTGAGTCCTCACATGGCCTGTTGCAGACAAGCTTTGTGGAAGTTGGATGGAAAGAATCTCTGTGCCAAACTGTCCTTCCAAGCTGCCAGTTAAGAGCTACTGTGCAAGCAACTCATCCTCCATCCATGTAGCCTGCTGCTTCTTACCAAGGTAATGATTTCTTGTGAGTGCCACATCCCTTCATAACACATCTCTTAGAAAACATATATTTGAGGAAATACATGCTTATTTACAGCTTATGTGAATAGAGATAATATTGACAGTTATGCTGAAAATCATAAAAACATTTTTCTCTTCAGAATGACTGGCTGAAAATTTTACTCAAAAACTCAGGAAAATAGTATATATCAACACATTGCTCCAGGCATGATTTTTAAAAGGAAAATGTTAAAAGGAAAAAATCAGTTTTGTAAACTTCTTTGTATGTATAATCATACCAACTCACATATCAACTAGCAATAAATTATATGCTAATTATTTTCAGTATTAGTCAAAAGTAATCCACAGACTCATGTGAACTATCTTCATTAGATTATATGTAAATATATATTTTTAAATTAGTATAAGATGAATTGCATGAGTTTTTCAATATTAGTAGATATGACTTTAAATATCTTGAATATTCCCTTAAGAAATAAGCTACTTAGAGGATAGATTTCTAAATGATATATTCACCTATCATCAATTCCATTATTATTTTTTTAATAAAGTTTGGAATGATTTGATTATAATTAACAAGGCATAAGTTATAAGGTTTATGCTATAAGTATATAAAGTTATAGAGTTTTGTTATGAGATAGTTACCTAACATATTCTCTTGAAAACATCTGTGATACTTCTGTGGATTTGATTCCATGGTAATCAATTATTGCTAAAGTCATCTTATAGTTTTTTCATTTTTAAATCATGATTTGGTTTTTAGCTTGTGAAGTTTTAGCAAACAGGGATCTTACATGTTAGAAATGCCAAAATTTACTAAAGCAATAGTAGGAAAAATTGATATCCCATCCTCCAAAGCCTTTCATTTGCTATTTGTATTGATTTTCATCTATGAAGCATGAACCATGATTCTTACAAAATGGATCCTGCTAAAAAATATACTTTCCCATATTATTTCATAAGAATTTGGACTGAAGAAAAAAAAATTTTTTCCTCCTTTCCCAGATCCACCTTTTTGTTTGTCTTTTTGGTTCAGAAAACAAAATGGAAATAGGAAGACAGGTTTTGGTTATGACAGGCATTTAGAACTTTGGATTTCAAATAAAACAAAATAAATAATAATGAAGGACATTGAAATTGCAAGAAGGAAATGCACAAATGTTGTTTATCAAGGAAATTCTATGGTCAAGCAGTTGAAAACCCTGTCTATAATTTGAAGTTAATTCTTGCCTCAGTTACCCTTTCATGTTGCTATAATTTCTTTCATTTCAGTTAGATTTTTCAGTTGTCTCTGTAGTACTGAAAATCTTCTCATTTTTTTTTACTTATTTTCTTCTTAAATTTAATTCCTCCACAGAAGCATTTGTGGTGCCAGTAGTGAAAGAAGATACTTACATTAATTAAATTACTTCTATATTGCAGAATATTAATCTTCATTGGTCAGTCTATATCAATCTAATCAGATATTCCCTTTCAGGTATTTTAACTTCGGTTTGAATAGACTTATTTGCACCACTGTAACATACTCCTGTGTTGTCAGACATAGAAGAGTCTTTTTTAGAACTCACAATAATTGGTCGTTAAGTTTTAGTGTGCGGGAGACTGCTATGAAGAATTGTGAACGTGAATGTGAATTGTGAATTGTGAATGGAATGTCTGGAATGTCTATTCCAGAGCCCTGTATTAATTGATAATGAAATATATTGCAATTTAATTATTCAAGAAGAAAAATTATTTTTAAACTCTAGTCATACACAAACTAGTTATGCCATACTGAATTTGTTACAAATTGACTTACAAGAAAAGTAAATTTGAAAACACAAAAAAGCTAATCAGGTAGAGAAGGGTCAATCCTGCATTTCCCTATTTGAGCATGAGCTGAACAAGTACAAGAGGATAAGGTGACATCTTTCTTGCTAGCTGGATACATAGAACTATTTCTTTACCTAAACTTGTTTAAGAAGCTGTTAAGAAAAAAACTGAGTAGAAAAATAATTGAAGCTTGAGACAGTAAAGTACTGAAGAGGAAAGTAATGTGTGTTTCTTATTTATTTAATACAGCAGGTTCTTATTAGTTATCTATTTTATACATATTAGTGTATATATGTGTGTAATGTGTGTTTCTTTGACAAAAGAGATAAATGTCTGTCATCCCTAATAAAGGGGTGTTCTGAAAGAAAGAAAAATAACTGAATTATAATTGAAGTCATTCACCCTCAGAAGTTGTGAAAAGGTAATTCCTGTCTGTACCTATAGCAGCAGGGAGCAACACTCCAGACACCAAGGTTTCACAGTACAGGGAATATAAATCAATTATTAGTATATTTCTGTTGTTATTGTTATCAACATTATTTGAATTTCAGGGGACTGTGGGTGTTGGCAGAGATAACATTTGGATTTCCTGAGTTCTCTCTGACTGAATCAAATTTAACTTCATCAGAAGGTACCCACTAGTGCTAAGGTGCTTTGGTACCTTATCTTTTCCAGCTTATTCCATTCTTAGACAAATTAATTAATATTTGTATGAAAGCAAAATATTCCTGAGTATCTCCCAGCATGTGGATTAAAGAGACGTTGATTTATTGGTTACAACTGAAGTGCAAGTCTGAGGCTCACATGGCTTCTTAAAAACTTTTACTTCGTTTAATATTTCTGTGGGAGTCCCATCCCCAAGAGCTATCCCTAAATACTTGCAGGTCAGATGTGCATGCCTCTACACCAGCTCCACCCTTGGAGCTTCTCTGTTTCTGTCCTTGTGTTTGTTCTGCTTTAATCCATGCTTAACCCATCAATGTCAGCCCCAGCCACTTGCACTGTCATCATGTAGACATTTTGCTGTTAAAAGAAAATAGGTTAAAACAGAGAGTTTCATAAAGGACTATGAATGTTTTTATTTTTCAATTATGCTTGTATTTTCTAAATTTTATGTAATAAGTGTATATTATTTTATAATCAGAAAAAATGTTTAAGTATATGCTAATTGAGAAGTTGATTTGTGTCCTGTGTATAAAGGAGTTTTAAATTGGGGGTATTTATTTTAAAATTATAAATGCCAGAGCTTCTCTCGTGGCACAGTGGTTGAGAGTCTGCCTGCCGATGCAGGGGACACGGGTTCGTGACCTGGTCCGGGAAGATCCCACATGCCGCAGAGCGGCTTCGCCCGTGAGCCATGGCCGCTGAGCCTGTGCGTCCGGAGCCTGTGCTCCGCAACGGGAGAGGCCACAACAGGGAGAGGCCCGCGTACCGCAAAAAAAAAAAAAAAAAAAAAAAATTATAAATGCCAGAATAACAATTACTTTAAACTTTTCCTGTGATGTTAAAAAATCAAAAACAAAAACTTCGTAAATATTTTAGAGTTTACCAATTCTATAGAAAACTCTGCTATTACTTTAAACTTTTGATTTAGTTAAATATTTAAAGAATATTTACCAAGAAACATCCATCCTTGGAGACTAATCCAGAACAAAAATAGAAATTAATGGGAATACAGAAGAAATATAGCTCAAAGTAAAATTTATAACCTTAAATGAAACCTGGAAAAAATATTTTGAGGATGGCCTCTCCCATTGTGGAGCACAGGCTCCGGACGCGCAGGCTCAGCGGCCATGGCTCACGGGCCCAGCCGCTCCGCGGCATGTGGGATCTTCCCGGACCGGGGCACGAACCCGTGTCCCCTGCATCGGCAGGCAGACTCTCAACCACTGCGCCACCAGGGAAGCCCCGGGAATTTGTATTTGGGAAATTTAGAGATTTAGAACTCAAATTACAAAGATACATGTGTAAAGATAATTTCAGAACTCTCCACAGACTTTTAAAATGGAATTCTTTTAGAAAGTTTTAAATGTATCGTTTAGTTATAAGGCTTTGCATAATTTTTAAGTAGAAGCATGCTTAACTAGAAGAGAATTCTGAGCTCTAGCTACTGGTCCCTGGGCCCATTTAAGAGAACTGAAATTGGATTTGTAAAGGAAACAGGTTTGATGCTGCTGAAGAGGCAGTCTCTGCTGAGATTAGAGTAGCAATAACCATGCATATCCCTGAGATAACTTTCATTCTCCGTGCTCTGCCAATGCCTGGGCAGCCACTTGAGAAGATTGTTAATAGATATTAGGTACAAAGAAATTAAATACGAAGTATGGTAACAATTTCTACCACCTAAATATTTCTCCAGCTCAACTTCTCTTCCATTTCCCAAATCCTATATTTTATTTCTGTCCTTTATCCTTTCTATTCTCAATTATGAGATTTCCAAGTATTCTCCTAATTTCTTCTCTTTCTGATCCTCCATCATTCATCTTTATATTAGTTCCAAATTATTTTTCTAAAAAATAAAATGTGATAAATCTCCTCTTTAAGATATTTTGATAAATCAGCAAAATATAGTTAAATAAGCAGCAGAAAAAAAATCCACCTTTACATGTTTCTACTACCATATACCAACAATAAAATATCTAGAGAGGAAACTCTTGCCAATCAAGTAGATAGCTTTTATTTCCCATTGATTTTCAGACTGAAAAATGAAAACACTTTCCTTGACTATATTTTTTAACAAAGTAGACCCTATATTCTATAGCAAACTATCCTATTTTATTTTCTTTGTTACAGTCAAAAGTATTTGGATATATATGTATATCTACATATAATTTAGATCTTTTATCTATCATCTATCTTTTGATATCTATCTATCTATCTACCTATCTCCTCTCTATATCTACCTACATTATCCATAGTATGTTTAAATAGATTAAATAGATAGACAGATAAAAAAGAAAGAGAGAAAGAGAGAGAGAAAGAAAGGTAGAAAGAAAGAAAGAAAATCTATCAGTTATTATGTGCCCTGTTTATTATCGGTTTCCCTCCACTGTATTCACACCCCTTAAGAGCAGAAAATACACTCTTTACCTCTGTCCAAAACATTATTTAGCAAACAAATAATTCTTATTGAATAAGTTGATGATTACTGAATACTGTCTGCTTGTGGTGTAGGGAAATGGCTAGACCCACTGATACACCACTAAAGGGAATGACAGTACTTTTCTCCTAAAAATCATTTTGCCCATACGTCTACAGTTGATTAGAAATATCCAGTAACTACTATTTTGAGAGTCTATGCAAAAAACTACTCCTACTATTTCACAGAGAAAATGAAGTCACATTTGTTTTTAAACTGATGAACTTATCACATTGACACCCATATTTTCTTTTCTCTTTCTTTTTATGACAACAAAGATACCTCCGCTCATTTCTCAGGTTAATTATTTAAATGTATAAAATTGCCTTCTTCAATGAAGTTGTTCTATTATTCCACTGATTTATTGATTTTCCACAGTCTCTCTAAACTCTCCTTCATTTAAACTCATCTGTCTTTAAAGAAATGAAACACCAAAAAGCAAACAACAAAATAACAACAGAAACCCTTTCAAGATGCACAACAACCAATGACAATCCTTTCTACGATCTTTCTAAGTCATTTTGTATAAAAGGTTCTATAAAATAATTGCTTTCACTTCCCTCACTAGCTACTCTCAATCTATTGTCTAGAAAAATCGATGACGCCCCCAATGTATTACTTAGAAATCTTCATTGTCCTGCATGTTACCAAAACACTAATAACAACAAAAACAGTAATAGTAGTAATAACTAGTGCTTGTACTCGTACTGTTTAGGCAATGTGATATGTACTGTATGCGCACATTCTCATTTAATCTTTATAGCAGTCCTAGGAAATAGGTAATTACTGGTGACCCCCTACCTTGCACAGTTGATAAAACTATGTATTAAAGAAGCTAAATGGTTAGTTTAGATTTGCACAGCAAGCTATTGGCCAAGCTGGGACTTCAACTATATCACATCTGACACCATTGCTCATGGTCCTCACAATTCTGTTACACTATTTCCACAATTCTTTAGAATATTTAACAGTTATCTATATTTTTAGGGATTTTTGTGTGCTATAATCTAAATTTTATGTTTTACTGGTGAGAAAGGGCCTATTAGCCACAAGAAATGTTAAATTCAATATCAGCTTTTCTATTGTTTAGTTTTTATCAGCCGAGTATTCAAGGAAATGCTAAACAAAGGCACTATTTACTTAGGACAGAGGTCTTAGTATACAGTCAACTTCCAAATTGATAATGCATATAGTGGTATAACTTCTAAGGTAATTTTGGTGGTTTATATTTAACTTTTAAATTTTACCCATCTGGATAGTCAAAAAAAATTACCTTTTATTATAATACTCTACAAGTGGATGAGGGAAGGGACTGTATACTGAATGTAAAGATAAGTATAAAAGGGTTAAAATGATAGTAATTACCCATTACTCCATTCCCCTCTTTCCAACCATTTGATAGAAGATCCTTGAGGTTCTGAGACTCCTTTCCCTTTTAATATATGACTGGCTAACTTGCTAGATATTTTTATGACTTTTGATCTTGGCTCTGTTACTTAGCTTTATTTCTCCAATTTCAGAGAAAGAAAAAGAAACAGGGAGAGAAGTTATCATTTTATTGAATGTAAATTAGGCCAGTCACAACACACATGGTTTATGGGACATTTAAAGCACAATTCTCTGGACACCCTGCCTATGGTACTGCCCTTCAGAGGGGTAAGGGAGAAAAAGCTCTGTCTCTCATTACCTAGCAATGTGGACAGCCGAACGATGAATGGTTCAGCTGCTGTATCGGCTGTCAAATTTAATAAGTCTGTGCATTCCTCTAGCTGGTAGACGGATGTTTGTTCTCCCCACCTTGTTTTGCTTGCAGATTCAAGCCCCTTCTCATTTTGTGGGAAACCACAATTGTCAGGTGAGCAGTTTCAAAGGTAAGACACTGCTTTCAAACTTGAAGCCAAAGGTTTACACATTAGAATTGCATGAAGTTGTTCATTTAGATGAGCAAAAATTTGAGAGGTATGTGTGGCAATAGATTCTGAAAGAGCTTAATCTAGAAGAGGAACAGAGTTTTTAATCAGTGTTGCTTTCATATACATGCACTTGCCAGAAATGCTGGATTCAGTATTTGAGCAATTCTAATAATTTCTCCTACTAGTTGACTAAAAGTATTCAAAGAAATTCCACGATAGAAGGAATTGAAGTGCCAGACACATCACTCAGGATTTTGGTAGAGATTGGATGGGTATTGAGGAGGTTTTAATAGAGTTATTATTTACTAAGCTGAAGGCTAGATGCAGGCAAACCACAAGGGATGATCCGATACTATCCCCTTTCATGAAGCTTAAATTATGAAGAAGAGAGACAGATACTATAAGAATATGCTAATGAGTCCTATGAAGAAAAATAACATGTGAAAACAGGATGGGATTTTATAGAATAAGAAGTGATAGTTTATATAAGATGGTGAAGGAGTACCTCTCTGAAAAAGAAGTAAATGGCATATATATTTGAAGGAAATGCCTTATTGCCAGAGGTATTTACAAGTGCAAAGGCTCTGAGGTGCCAGTATTCTTGGTATGTTTCAGAAATCGCCAGAAGACAAGTGTGGCTTGTCTTCAAGAATAAATGAAAGAGAGAATAATACTATCCTGAATATCTAAAATGTTTACATAAGCCAACTGCTTTTCTCTGAATCTCAACCCCAAATCCTTTTTGTCAAGAAAATCTAATTTGTCCAACCTTAGTTATTTGACCACTGCAGTACAATCCATTCTGCTGCTATTTGTGAAAAGTCTGCCAAGATTGTCTCCTATAGATGTAAGAAGACTGAGTCTCTAGGGTGAAATCCTTAGAATATTGGATAGGGGCTTGGACCAAGATTATGTGACACCATGTAGAAGAGGCTGAGTATAAAGAAAATCTCATAGATTTACATAATACTCAGGTTGGAAAGGAATTAAACATTTTTATGTCCAGTCACTGTATTACAAATGAAGCCAGAAAGTTTCAGAGAGGTTTAATGACTTTTTTCCCCCCCAAGTTTGAAATCACACAGCTAATTAGTGACAGTCCAGGGATCAGAACATATATCTTCTGATTCCTTATAATTGATGACCTAGAAAATAATGTGCCTTAGTTCTAAGGAAGCACACTTTTCTAGAGAGTCCCTGAGAATACTTCCAAGCACAATTAATTAAAATGGAACTGGTGGCAATGTTAAAAGAAATCAGAAAACAGCACTAAAAACAGAATAAATTTAATGTACATCAAAGTGTGTCATCATGGGAATGGCTCTTGAACCAAACCCTGAAGGAGAATAATGTGGCCTCAGATCATTTCAGAGCCTAAAGCATAAATCTTCCATGAAAAATGCTGTTTGTCTGAAATCTTATAGTAAAAATATGGGCATTCATTAAAGCAAAATCTCAAAAGGAGAAAGAGAAACCCACCAAAAATTTATCAAAAGGAGAAAGAGAAACCCACGCAAAATTTCCTCACTGTGGTAATGCAGCTGTGAAAAATAGCAAGAGGTGTGAGTTTAAGCTTTCAAGTGTGAGTTATCTTTATTTGAATCTTTTCCTGGTCACATATTAAATATACAAAAGAGGGCAAGTTATTCAATCTCTCTGAATTGCAGTTTCCTTATTCATTTAAAAAAAAAACAAAGCAAAATGAAAAACTTGGATTCCACTTAATATCACCAGCAATATTTTGAGACTTACTTATATACGGCATGCAAAATATCTTACGCATTTGTTGACATATTTTATATGTGTGTAAACTGATTTTCAGAAGAGCTAGATACAGATTCAACACAGAGGATTTCCAAAGAGATAACTTTGTGTTATTGATGTAGAGTATTTTTCTTCTATCTTGTTCGTTATTCTGCTTCCTAACTAATATAGTATTTCAGATGTAGTTACTGGGAGTGAAATTTAGTGAAAACAGTTGTTGTTTCTAGTAATGAGCAATACTAGACTTCTTGAGGCACCCAAAGACTGACACCCTAATAAAGGCCATAGTAAGTAACTGACAAAGAAAAGTTAAATTGGAGAAGCAGAAATTTTGTGCTCTAGGGAGGTGGTTCAAAAATTCAATGACCTAATTAAGAAATCAAAGGAAAAGATAAACAACTGATTGGTCTTGATGTTTTAAATAAAATAATAAGAGACACAGTTGTCATGGAGGTAACAGAAAGGCCTAAATGGTTTTCTAAGAAAGAATGAATTAGGGCACACAATGACAATGGCCTCAAGAAATGGAATGTACTGGAAAGACATTTGAATTACTGAGAATGATAAGAACTTTAGATCTTCCATTTTATTCCATGTAATCATAAATTATCTATTTCAGTTCCTTTGTTCTCAAATGAAGCTAGTAAACCTTAAAACTGGTAACGGAATATTCCCAAATCCATTCAATAAGAGTCAAATAAATATTTGTCAAAGAAAAAGTTTTACACTGCAGTTCAAATGAAGAAAATTGGTGGAGTCTTGAGTCATCACAAAGTGTGCCCTAGTGAAGAATTCGTGCTTAACTCTAATGACCTGGGCAGTGACTGTCTTAGTGATGATGGACAGTTCCATCCGGTCACAGTCCTGGTTACAGCTGTCAGGCAAGTTCCTATTTATTTATTTATTTATTTAGTACTTCTTATTTTTACATTTCTGTTGAGATATTATCAAGGAACACATGCATGTGTAACTTTTCAACATAAACATCAAAGCTTCTTTTTACTGCTGCCTCTTGTGTCTTAAGTGAGAGAAGCCGTAAACCAAAGGGAACAGACCATAGCTTCACTCACTGGAGGAATGTAGAGGACATTAATGGAGGGAAAGGACACCAAGAATTCACCTTGGAAGGCTATCAGTGCCCTGGGTGCTAGAGTAGTATTTCTAATTTCTTATGTTGTGACATATGAAGGATTGAACTATTACAATCAATATTTTTCTGTCAATGCAAAAGGAGTCATAAAAAGAGTTCACTGAACTTAAAAGAATTTCCCTTGGCATTTCCTTAAACTATGTAACCAAATTTGTGTTAGAGCAGCAGTTCAAAAAACCTATAAAGATATTTATATATATTCAGTTATTACACATTAATATTTACTTGTCTTTACCGTTTGAAAACCTTACTTCTACCCCATCTGCTAATTTATTGACACCTTATATAATAATCGTGCACCATTCTGCATTTAGTCTCCTATATGTATCATACCTTGCCTCATACTATTCCCTCAACTTGAAACATCTTGCCCAACCTCTTTCTAATTGATGAAATATTCTTACTCATCCTTAAACACAGTATAGTATTGTCCCTTCCAATAATTCTTCCCTACACACTCAGACTGAGCGATATTCCTTCTCTCTGGTCCCATCATGATCCTCTCTTGCCAGCACTCACCACGTTATCATACTTTTTTATATACTGTCTACTCCACTCCCAGATTTTTGTAGTTAGAGTGCAGCAATTGCATCATATTCATTGCTATACTTGCAGGTTCCACACAGTGCTTGTTATTAGAAGATGCTTAATAAGTGTTCATTAAACAAAAGGAAAATATCAATAAATACAGTGTATAGCTTCCAGAGATGCCCACATATAAGCATATTCTGGGAATACTTATTTGAGGCATCACAATCTTTTTTGACATATACTTCAATCAGATTTTTAAGAAAATAGACAAAATTATAATTCCTCATCAGAGGACATCTCATGGGAGAAGTGGGAAGAATCAATCATCAATCTTTCTCTCTCTCTCTCTCCTACAAACTAAAGCATTATTGTTAATGATATTTTGTGTATGTGAAAGGTACCTTGGGAAGAAACAGTTCTTACTGATGTTGAATATAAATTAATTGTAAAACCTGATCTGATTCTTTTCTTTCCAAGTGGAGACAATATATTCATGATTTGAAGCTGTAAAAGCCTATTCTGAAACTATCTGCAGACAAGGTTGCTATGGAAACCACTTTTTTTTAATTGTACAATAAATAGTCATCTAAAAGAACACTGATCACAGTGCACCTTGCTCTAGTAATTATAGGTGGTCTACAATCGAAATATCTATGACATGTTTTGCTTTCAGGTGTGCCACCAGAGTATATTTATTACCACAGTAGAATATTTTTGTAAAGAAGCAGGATGCAAAATGTTTACTTTCAGCAATAACTTGAGATATGGAATAAAAAGGACAAAGATTTTTGCTTCATAGTCCCCAGGGTTCCCTCCACTCCCACCTTACCCACACATACACTCCACCTGTAAACCAATGAGAACAGACTCGAGACAACAAGTTGCAAGATTAACTAGAGATCTAGCAATGTAGAAAACACAAGTATTTAAAGAGATGTGCAAGCCACGGGTAGTTCTACATCCTCTTTCCTTATACCATCCAACTTCCTGTTGAGAGACTAGATAGCAAAATGGACAAGAGGAATGAGAGAGTAGAATTTGAAAATGTGTTAAAGAAAGAATAAAAATGCATCTTCTTCCTAGGGGATTAGGGTGTGAAAGGCTGCCAAGAAGTTAGGGGATGGCTTTTGAACACAGAGACTAGTCTTGACTCTCAGGAGAAATTTTCTACCTGCAACATCTACAGAAGTACTTACTGCTTCCAGAGTTGAGAGAGGACAGCCTTGAGTACTGGCACAGCTCAAAGTGAGCTTGCCTGTTGACGGGACTTAGTTTATCTAGGTAAGTCCTAGGCTGACCATGGGCTCAAGTGGCCACCCAGGGGCATAAACAGTGTAGAATATTTGCTAGCGTTAAGGATTAGGGGAAGAGGCCCTGCTTCTATACCTCACCAATGCACAGAAGCAGACGAGGTACATGATCATACCACACAGCAGATTCAACATTTGTCACTGTCCCTGATGAGAGAGAAGAGGAGAGATTTCAAAAAATAAGCTTTGAGCTAGACAGGGGCTAAATCTAAACGATTCTGGATTTGGCCAATATATTTCCTACAGGCAGCAAGATTATGCTTTTTATTTTTGAGCTGAATGGGAAGTTCTAAGGAAATTTAGTTTTGAGGTCAAAAAGAGTTTTTATTTTTATACGTATTATGTATACATATTATTACATTTCTGTCTATATACATATCAAGTTCTATATAGATAAGGTATGAATAGTAAATATTTTGGTCCAGGATCCCAGAGAGATTGTACAAGGAAAAAATAAAATGGAGTATTAAATCCCAAGTAGTCTGAATTAAGAACTTTTTCTGTTTTCACTCTCCTACTCATTGTTCTCATTGTAGTGAGCTCTCTTAATCCCTTCCTGATGGTAGGCGAGGAAGAGTAAAGAATGAGGATAGGAACATCAGTATTCTATGAGAAATAGATTTTCTCTTCCTCATTTTAACACGAAAAAATTAAAGTGCCCTGTGGAAAATAATCTTCCTATAAATGTCTCACAGTGTCAATGCAAGAAAATACAACTGTTTTAATGTGCTATGAAAACTGATTATGATAGTTACTTAGTATAAAAAAGAAATTACTTGAAAAGAATTGCACTCTATTATAAAGGGAGGGAGAAATGGAGGGGAGAGAGAGACACTAGTCATGCTCATCAAGTCTTTTTCAAATGGATCTATATTTGCACTTCATTACTTTACTAAGAAACTCTTGTTACCCTTATTTACCATATCAGTTAGAAGGTTGCCTTTAGGGGTTACCTGAAAGTCCTTATATATGTAGTTAGAGAAGATGCAAAACTAGGCATGTTATTTAATTTTCATAATGAAATAACAAGGCTAGCTAACATAACACACCACAATAATCCAACATAAAATACAGAAGCTAACAAAGAGAAGCAGAACCATTTTAACTAAGATTCTTTCCTCAAAATGTATGAAATAAATAAATACATCCAAATTTCATTCAGCTGTGTTAGGTGTTTAACTTGAAACATCAGAAATTTCCTTTTCTTTGCAAAATTTTAATCTGTTGCAAATTCTATTCAATTTTCAAACATACCACAAGCGTACCACAATTGTCAGTTGCCATCAACAGATATGAGCCTGTATACAGTTAAAATAAAGAAAAAAATTCTCTATCAGCAGTCTAATCATTTTAAGAAATGTTCTCTATACAGCCACTATGGAGAACAGTATGGAGATTCCTTAAAAAAATAAAAATAAACTACCATATAACCCAGCAATCTCACTCCTGGGCATATACCTGGAGCAAACCAGAATTCAAAAAGATACATGCTCCCCACTATTTACAATAACCAGGACATGGAAGCAACCTAAATGTCCATCAACAGAGGAATGGATAAAGAAGCTGTGATACATGTATACAATGGAATATTACTCAGCCATAAAAAGGAACAAAATTGTTCCATTTGCAGACATGTGGATGGACCTAGAGACTGTCATACAGAGTGAAGTAAGTCAGAAAGAGAAAAAAAAATATCATATAACATTGCTTGTATGTGGAATCCAGAAAAATGATACAGATGAACTTATTTGCAAAGCAGAAATAGAGACACAGATGTAGAGAACAAACGTATGGACACCAAGGGGGGAAGGGGAGGGATGGGATGAATTGGGATATTGGGATTGACATATATACACTACTATGTATAAAATAGAGAACTTACTGTATAGCACAGGGAACTCTACTCAGTGCTCTCTGGTGACCTAAATGGGAAAGAAATTCAAGAAGAGGGGATATGTGTATAGCTGATTCATTTTGCTGTACAGCAGAAACTACCACATTATAAAGCAACTATATGCCAATAAAAATTAATTATAAAAGGAATTTTTCTTGCTTTTAATCATTTTGTTTTTTAAAATATGTCAAATAAGATGAATGATGTGACATGTGTGTGTGTGTGTGCACGTGTGTGTGTGTGCGTGTGTATAAACACAGAGACAGAGAGAGAAAAAAAGAGAAGGAGCTCTAAAAAGTGGATCATCACTACCTTAGAAAACAGAAAATTTTCTGTTTCAAAAGTGCTCTTGTTATTTTTGTTGTTGTTGTTCTACTCTTACAACAATTAAAATAAAATCATTTCTTTTTCTTTTTTAAACATCTTTATTGGAGTATTATTGCTTTACAATGGACTGTTAGTTTCTGCTTTATAACAAAGTGAATCAGTTATACATATACATATGTCCCCCTATCTCTTCCCTCTTGTGTCTCCCTCCCCCCCACCCTCCCTATCCCACCCCTCTAGGTGGTCACAAAGCACCTAGATGACCTCCCTGTGCTATGCGGCAGCTTCCCACTAGCTATCTATTTTATGTTTGGTAGTGTATATATGTCCATGCCACTCTCTCACTTTGCCCCAGCTTACCCTTCCCCCGCCCCGTCTCTTCAAGTCCATTCTCTAGTAGGTCTGTGTCTTTATTCCCATCTTGCTCCTGGGTTATTCATGACGATTATTATTTTTTTGATTCCATGTATATGTGTTAGCATACGGTATTTGTTTTTCTTTTTCTGACTTACTTCACTCTGTATGACAGAGTCTAGGTCCATCCACCTCACTACAAATAACTGAATTTCATTTTTTTATGGCTGAGTAATATTCCATTATAAATATGTGCCACATCTTCTTTATCCATTCATTTGCTGATGGACACAATTTGCTTCCATGTCCTGTCTATTGTAAATAGAGCTGCAATGAACATTTTGGTACATGACTCTTCTTGAATTATGGTTTTCTCAGGGTATATGCCCACTAGTGGGATTGCTGGGTCATATGGTAGTTCTATTTTCAGTTTTTTAAGGAACCTTCATACTATTCTCCATAGTGGCTGTATCAATTTACATTCCCACCAACATTGCAAGAGGGCTCCCTTTTCTTCACACCCTCTCCAGCATTTATTGATTGTAGATTTTTTGATGATGTCCATTCTGACCAGCGTAAGATGATATCTCATTGTAGTTTTGATTTTCATTTCTCTAATGATTAGTGATGTTGAGCATCCTTTCATGTGTTTGTTGGCAATCTGTATATCTTCTTGGAAGAAATGTATTGAGGTCTTCTGCCCATTTTTGGATTGGGTTGTTTGTGTTTTTGATATTGAGCTGCATGAGCTGCTTGTATATTTTGAAGATTAATCCTTTGTCAGTTGCTTCATTTGCAAATATTTTCTCCCATTCTGAGGGTTGTCTTTTGGTCTTGTTTATGGTTTCCTTTGCTGTGCAAAAGCTTTTAAGTTTCATCAGGTCCCATTTTGTTTTTATTTCCATTTCTTGAGGAGGTGGGTCACAAAGATCTTGCTGTGATGTATGTCATAGAGAATTATGCCTATGTTTTCCTCTAAGAGTTTTATAGTGTCTGGTCTTACATTTAGGTCTTTAATCCATTTTGAGTTTATTTTTTTGTGTGGTGTTAGGAACTGTTCTAATTTCATTCTTTTATATGTAGCTATCCAGTTTTCCCAGCTCCACTTATGGAAGAGGGTCTCTTTTCTCCACTGTGTATTCTTGCCTCCTTTATCAAAGATAAGCTGACCATATGTGCGTGGGTTTATCCCTGAGCTTTCTCTCCTGTTCCATTGATCTATATTTCTGTTTCTGTGGCTGTACCATACAGTCTTGATTACTGTAGTTTTGTATTATAGTCTGAAGTCAGGGACCCTGAAGCCTCCAGCTCCGTATTTTGTTCTCAAGTTTGCTTTGGCTATTTGGAGTTTTTTGTGTTTCCATACAAATTGTGAAATTTTTTGTTCTAGTTCTGTGAAAAGTGCCAGTGGTAGTTTGATAGGGATTGCACTGAATCTGTAGATTGCTTTGGAGAGTATAGTCATTTTCACAATGTTGATTCTTCCAATCCAAGAACATGGCATATCTCTCCATCTATTTGTATCACCTTTAATTTCTTTCATCAGTGTCTTATAATTTTCTGCATACAGGTCTTTTGTCTCCTTAGGTAGGTTTATTCCTAGATATTTTATTCTTTTTGTTGCAATGGTAAATGGGAGTGTTTCTTGATTTCTCTTTCAGATTTTTCATTGTTAGTGTATAGGAATGCAAGAGCTCTCTGTGCATTAATTTTGTATCCTGCTACTTTACCAGATTCATTGATTAGCTCTAGTAGTTTTCTGGTAGCATCTTTAGGATTCTCTATGTATAGTATCATGTCATCTGCAAACAGTGACAGCTTTACTTCTTCCTTTCCAATTTGGATCCTTTTTATTTCTTTTTCTTCTCTGATTGCTGTGGCTAAAACTTCCAAAACTATGTTGACTAATAGTGGTGAGAGTGGCAACCTTGTCTTGTTCCTGATCTTAGTGGAAATGGTTTCAGTTTTTCACCATAGAGGATGATGTTGGTTATGGGTTTGTCATATATGGCCTTTATTATGTTCAGGAAAGTTCCCACTATGCCTACTTTCTGGAGGGTTTTTATCATAAATGGGTGTTGAATTTTGTCGAAAGCTTTCTCTGCATCTATTGAGATGATCATATGGTTTTCCTCCTTCAATTTGTTAATATGGTGTATCACATTGACTGATTTGCATATACTGAAGAATCCTTGCATTCCTGGGATAAAGCCCACTTGATCATGGTGTATGATCCTTTTCATGTGCTGTTGGATTCTGTTTGCTAGTATTTTGTTGAGGATTTTGGCATCTATGTTCATCAGTGATATTGGCCTGTAGTTTTTTTCTTTGTGACATCTTTGTCTGGTTTTGGTATCAGGGTGTTAGTGGCCTCGTAGAATGAGTTTGGGAGTGTTCCTCCCTCTGTTATATTTTGGAAGAGTTTGAGAAGGATAGGTGTTAGCTCTTCTCTAAACGTTTGATAGAATTCGCCTGTGAAGCCATCTGGTCCTGGGCTTTCGTTTGTTGGAAGATTTTTTTTTTTTTTTTTTTTTTTTGCGGTACGCGGTCCTCTCACTGTTGTGGCCTCTCCTATTGGGGAGCACAGGCTCCGGACCCGCAGGCTCAGCGGCCATGGCTCCCAGGCCCAGCCGCTCCGCGGCATGTGGGATCTTCCCGGACCGGGGCACGAACCCATGTCCCCTGAATCAGCAGGCGGACTCTCAACCATTGCGCCACCAGGGGAGCCCTGTTGGAAGATTTTTAATCACAGTTTCAATTTCAGTGCTTGTGATTGGTCTGTTCATATTTTCTTTTTCTTCCTGGTTCAGTGTTGTAAGGTTGTGCTTTTCTAAGAATTTGTCCATTTCTTCCAGGTTGCCCATTTTATTGGCATATAGTTGCTTGTAGTAATCTCTCATGATCCTTTGTATTTCTGCAGTGTCATTTGTTACTTCTCCTTTTTCATTTCTAATTCTATTGATTTGAGTCTTCTCCCTTTTTTTCTTCATGAGTCTGGCTAATAGTTTATCAATTTTCTTTACCTTCTCATAGAACCAGCTTTTAGTTTTATTCATTTTTGCTATTGTTTCCTTCATTTCTTTTCCATTTATTTCTGATCTGATCTGTATGATTTCTTTCCTTCTGGTAACTTTGGGTTTTTTTTGTTCTTATTTTTCTAATTGCTTTAGGTGTAAGGTTGGGTTGTTTACTTGAGATGTTTGTTGTTTCTTAAGGTAGGATTGTATTGCTATAAACTTCCCTCTTAGAACTGCTTCTGCTGCATCTCATAGGTTTTGGGTCATCGTGTTTTCATTGTTATTTCTTTCTAGGCATTTTTTGATTTCCTCAGTGATCTCTTGGGTATTAAGTAGTGTATTATTTTGCCTCCATGTGTTTGTATTTTTTCCAGATTTTTTCCTGTAACTGATATCTAGTCTCATAGCGTTGTGGTCAGAAAAGACACTTGATACAATTTCAATTTTCTTAAATTTACCAAGGCTTGATTTGTGACCCAAGATATGATCTATACTGGAGAATGTTCCATGAGCACTTGAGAAGAAAGTGTATTCTGTTGTTTTTGGATGGAATGTCCTATAAATATCAATTAAGTCCATCTTGTTTAATGTATCATTTAAAGCTTGTGTTTCCTTATTTATTTTCATTTTGGATGATATGTCCATGGGTGAAAGTGGGGTGTTAAAGTCCCCTACTATGATTGTGTTACTGTCCATTTCCCCTTTTATGGCTGTTAGTATTTGCCTTATGTATTGAGGTGCTCCTATGTTGGGGGCATAAATATGTACAATTGTTATATCTTCATCTTGGATTGATCCCTTGATCATTATGTAGTGTCCGTCTTTGTCTCTTGTAATAGTCTTTATTTTAAAGTCTATTTTGTCTGATATGAGAATTGCTACTCCAGCTTTTGATTTCCATTTGCTTAGAATATCTTTTCCATCCCCTCACTTTCAGTATGTATGTGTCCTGAGGTCTGAAATGGGTCTCTTGTAGACAGCATATATATGGGTCTTGTTTTTGTATCCATTCAGCCAGTGTATGTCTTTTGGTTGGAGCATTTAATCCATTTACATTTAAGGTAATTATCGATACGTATGTTCCTATTACCATATTCTTAATTGTTTTGGGTTTGTTATTGTAGGTCTTTTCCTTCTCTTGTGTTTCCTGCCTAGAGAAGTTCCTTTAGCATTTGCTGTAAAACTCGTTTGGTGGTGCTGAATTCTCTTAGCCTTTGCTTGTCTGTAAAGCTTTTAATTTCTCCATCAAATCTGAATGAGATCCTTGCTGGATAGAGTGATCTTGGTTGTACGTTTTTCTTCTTCATCACTTTAAATATGTCTTGCCACTCCCTTCTGGCTTGCAGAGTTTCTGCTGAAAGATCAGCTGTTAACCTTATGCGGATTCCCTTGAGTGTTATTTGTTGTTTTTCCCTTGCTGCTTTTAATATTTTTTCTTTGTATTTAATTTTTGATAGTTTGATTAATATGTGTCTTGGCATGTTTCTCCTTGGATTTATCCTGTATGGGACTCTGTGTGCTTCTTGGACCTGATTAACTATTTCCTTTCCCATATTAGGAAAGTTTTCAACTATAATCTCTTCAAATATTTTCTCAGTCCCTTTCTTTTTCTCTTCTTTTTCTGGGACCCCCATCATTCGAATGTTGGTGTGTTTTATGTTGTCCCAGAGGTCTGTGAGACTGTCTTCAATTCTTTTCATTCTTTTTTCTTTATTCTGCTCTGCAGTAGTTATTTCCACTCTTTTATCTTCCAGGTCACTTATCCGTTCTTCTGCCTCAGTTATTCTGCTATTGATCCCTTCTAGAGAATTTTAAATTTCATTTATTGTGTTGTTCATCACTGTTTGTTTCATCTTTAGTTCTTCTAGGTCCTTGTTAAATATTTCTTTTATTTTCTCAATTCTATTTCCAATATTTTGGATCATCTTTACTGTCATTATTCTGAATTCTTTTTCTGTTAGACTGCCTATTTTCTCTTCATTTGTTAGATCTGGTGTGTTTTTATCTTGCTCCTTCATCTGCTGTGTGTTTCTCTGTCTTCTCATTTTGCTTAACTTACTGTGTTTGGGGTCTCCTTTTTGCAGGCTGCAGGTTTGTAGTTCCCGTTGATTTTGGTGTCTGTCCCCAGTGGCTAAGGTTGGTTCAGTGGGTTATGTAGGCTTCCTGGTGGAGGGGACTAGTGCCTGTGTTCTGCTGGATCTTGTCTTTCTTGTGGGCAGGTCCACGTCTGGTGGTATGTTTTGGGGTGTCTGTGGCCTTATTATGATTTTTGGCAGCCTCTCTGCTAATGGATGGGGTTGTGTTCCTGTCTTGCTGGTTGTTTGGCATTGGGTGTCCAGCACTGTCGCTTGCTGGTCGTTGAATGGAGCTGGGTATTGGCGTTGAGAATGGTGGTCTCTGAGAGATTTTCGCCATTTAATATTACAAGGAGCTTGGAGGTCTCTTGTGGACCAGTGTGCTGAACTTGGCTCTCCTACCTCAGAGGCACAGCCCTGATGCCTGGCTGTAGCACCAAGAGCCTCTCATCAACACGGCTTAGAATAAAAGGGAGAAAAGAAAGAAAGAAGAAGATAAAATAAAGTAAAATAAAATAAAGTTATTAAAATAAAGAATAATTTTAAAATATTTTTTAAGTAATTAAAAAAAAGAAAGAAGAGAGAAAACAAACCAAAAAACAAATCTACCCATGACAACAAGTGCTAAAAACTATACTAAAAAAAAAACAAAAACAGACAGACAGAACCCTAGGACAAATGGTAAAAGCAAAGCTATACAGACAAAATCACACACAGAAGCATAGAGATACACACTCACAAAAAGAGAAAAAGGGGAAAAAATACATATATCATTGCTCCCAAAGTCCACCTCCTCAATTTGGGATGATTCATTGTCTATTCAGGTATTCTACAGATGCTGGGTACATCAAGTTGATTGTGGAGATGTAATCCACTGCTCCTGAGGCTCATGGGAGAGATTTCCCTTTCTCTTCTTTGTTTGCACAGCTCCTGGGGTTCAGCTTTCAATTTGGCCCCATCTCTGCGTGTAGGTCGCCTGAGGGCGTGTGTTCTTTGCTCAGACAGACGGGGTTAAAGGAGCAGCTGATTCGGGGGCTCTGGCTCACTCAGGCTGGGGGGAGGGAGGGGTACACAGTGCGAGGTGAGCCTGTGGTGGCAGAGACCAGCGTGACGTTGCACCAGCCTGAGGCGTGCTGTGCGTTCTCCCGGGGGAGCTGTCCCTGGATCCCGGGACCCTGGCAGTGGCGGGCTGCACAGGCTCCCGGGAGGGGAGGTGTGGAGAGTGACCGGTGCTCGCACACAGGCTTCTTGGTGGCTGCAGCAGCAGCCTTAGCGTCCCATGCCCATCTCTGGTGTCTGCGCTGATCGCCGCCAGTGCCTTTGTTATTAAAAAATGTCTCTGGGCAGTCCATGGACTCCAATTATACATTTAAAATTCTCAAAGCTACATTTGATACAAATAATGTTCTTCCTATTTCTGGGTGTTACTGTCTCCTGAAATTCATGCTCTATTTTAGGGAAAAGAGCACTTCATCAGGGACGTCCCTTGGCTGTTATCAGGAGGACCCAGAGCAACCAACAAACAAACTGTGTGAACCTCCTATAGACATAGTGTGGGTCAGACTAATTGATCAGCATAGAAGTTGACACTCTGAGCAGAAACCCATTCACCATAAGTTTCCACATCCAGTAAGTGCCTAGGTTTTGGCAACACGTGAGAGACAGCAAAATACATAGACAACTTCCTGGTTAGATATTCCTAACCTGTCCCTCAAATGATTTGAAATGAATAGGAAACCAAAACAGAACTTCTTGGCACAGTTAAATTCATGATTTATCTGCTGAAGAGAATAGTTTAACAAATGCTTTATTCCTGAAAAATTTGTTGGCCATTATTTCAATGAATTTAAGTTCAACACAAAAATAAATCACCTTACTACTGCTATCATTTTAATATAATTTGATTATTGATTTGTGCTTATTGTCTGCGGCAAAAACAAGAACAAAAAATTGTTTGATGCTCTAGTTATCTGTTGTTTCATAATAAATAACCCTAACTTAGGGCCTTAAAGCAACAATATATTATTATCTCTGATGACACTGTGGATTGACTGGGTTCAACTGGGCAGGTCTTGCTTTAGGTCAGCTCGGCAGTGAGATGTTGGCTGAGACTTCAGTCAGTGGAAGTCTCGACTGGACTGACTGTTGATCATGATTCTCAAATTCATCTCCAGTGTTGGTTCCGATCACAAATCTACACAGATTTTTGATTATTGTTAAAACTGAATACTCATTGCAATTTGAACATTTCCTAGGCAAATTTATATTTTATCTTTCTTATGACATCTCTGGAACATTGTTTTCATACCTCCGCCGCTTAGAATAGTGATTTACACATAGCAAGGTCTCAATAACTATGTGTTACATTAGATTGAGTAAGTTACTTAGATTATTAACATACTTATGCATTTGATTATCACTTTTACACAGAAGCATTTGCATATTGTATGAGTTACATGAGATTAAACAATCCTGAAGTTAAGGATTCACAACTTATCTTGAGATTTCTGCCTAGCAGGCTTTCTTATGCTTTTATATTGTTTATTTTAGAAGATAGGAAGTGGTTTTAGAGGTTTTAGAAACAATTAATAATAATAATAAATAGTATGGCATTTCCCTCAAAAATTTAAAAAAGAACTACCATATGATTCAGCAATGCCACCTCTGGATATATATCCAAAGGGACTGAAAAACAGGATATCGAAGATAGATCTGCACTTCCATGTTCATTGCAGTATTATTCTCAATAGTCAAGAAATGGAAACAACGTGTCTGTCTACAGATGAATGGATAAAGAAGATGTGGTATGTATATATATACAATGGAATATTATTTAGCCTTGAGAAAGAAGGAAATCTTGCCATTTGTAACAACATGGATGGAACTTGAGGGCATTATGTAAAGTGAAATGTCAGACAGAAAAAGACAAACACTGCATGGTATAATTCTTATGTGGAAACTTCAAAAAGATTAAGTCAAACCCATAAAAACAGACAGTAGAAAAGTGGTTGCCAGAGGTTGGGAGGTGGGGGAAATGGGGAGAGTTTGGAAAAATGGTACAAACTTTCACCTATAAGTTGAATAAAGTCTGAGGATCTAATGTATAACACAGTGATTATAGTCCATAACACTGTATTGTATAATTGTAACTTGCTGAGAGCAGAAAAGTATTCTCACAGAAAGATAAATATAAAAATAGTTATATATTAAGTCTTAATATTACCTAATACAATTTAAGTAATTACATGAATTATCTCACTTGATACTCATAATTATCCCATGAGGTTCATATTGTTACTGTCCTAATTTAAGGTCACACATATTAAATTGTGCAGCAAGGACTTGACAGTTCTTACTCCAGATTCAATGTTCTTAAGTACAGTGTTATATGCTTGAAAGTGTAAAGCAGTCCTCAAAGAAACTGGCTAGAAGCAACTAATTATACATTTATGCATTAAGAAGCACAATGCAATACACTGGAGTACTCAACAATGCCATCCTTCTAAATACAATGTCAGTTTGGAATTATCAAACTAAATTATATGAAATTGCCATTTTGTAGGTCATAAAATTTGAATACTGACAATTTCATTTGAATCAAACTAATATTAAGAGCACAAATTAAGCATTATATATAACATTGGCAGAATTCCAATTACCATTTCCCTATCTTTTAATACCACTGCACAAGAAAAGCAAATAAACTAGTTTTAGGTCAAAAAGTTGCCAATATTACAATAAATATTACAGTGTCAGAAATAATTAGTGCAATATTCAGAAGGAGTGTCCTGTGAGTAATATCAAAACATCATAAAGTAGGAAACTTAGGCCAGTTTGATTATGTTTTTATAACAAGTGATAATAAATGATCTAGAAGAAGTTGAACATATTCCTTTTTTTTTTTTTTTTTTTTTTTTGCGTTACGCGGGCCTCTCACTGCTGTGGCCCCTCCCGTTGCGGAGCACAGGCTCCGGACGCGCAGGCTCAGCGGCCATGGCTCACGGGCCCAGCCGCTCCGCGGCATGTGGGATCTTTCCGGACCGGGGCACGAACCCGCGTCCCCTGCATCGTCAGGCGGACTCTCAACCACTGCGCCACCAGGGAAGCCCCATATTCCTTTATTGATGTAAACTAAATCTATTTTCACAAAATTGTCATAAAATATTTTTCTGAAATTTAATTTCTGCAATAAAGAATAAATCTTTAAAGTAAGTGTTTTTTTTTTTAATGTATTTCTATGTCTGTGTGTGCACAGGAGAATGTATGTCTATTCTGTATAATCACATTGATAAAAATGAGCTAGGAAAAAGTGACTGGTAAACATGTGAAAGAAAGTCAGTCAGCTAGGGACGATCAGCTTGCTAACTGGCTGTCAAGAGTTCTTTCCAATTGGCATTTGTCTTCGTAAATTTGTCTCATTGCAATATCTGGCACTTAATTTTGCAGGCTCAGAGACTTGAATTTATGAGCTTCTCAAAGTTGACAGGGCATGGTAATATCAATGCAAAACAACAAGCATTATAAGAAACAGTTTTATAAAAAGTATATCTATTAATTTATAAATTGACATATATACTTAGTAAACCAGACCAGCATATCACTTTTCAATATATTTTCTTCCAGTAGATAAGCTACATGGGGACACACATTACAATCAGAAGTTTGGAGGGAAAGCATGGAGTATAAATGAGAAGAATCAGTTTTAAGATTCACAAACTTGATGGATGAGATTAAAGAAGACTGAGTCAGACTTCCAATATATATGAATTGTTCTTGCCTTCCAATCAGACAGACATGATTTTATTTTATTTTTTTGGGCTAGTGAACACTCTTCCCTGGACAAGGCTTTAATGGAAACTGAAGTGGAAAGGTTGATCTTTGTCTACCAGGCCCTTGTTAAGTCTTAAGGATATGTGTCTTGACCACATCTCCTGTTGCAAAGTGGTTATGTCTCTGGATTCACCACTGGCCTCAGCTATTTTGGACCAAGAGTAAGTATCTGATCCCAAACCACTGATCTCCATGCTGGCCAACCATCTCTGACCATGGTGTGTCTTGGTTCAAAATGATGAATTAGTCAGTTTTCTTTCTCAGGATTTTAAATGGAAGTGGGAATAAAGTCATTACTTTGGAATTATAAGGAATTATAATTATAAGGAATTATAAGGAAATTATAAAGAAACTGAAACAGTATACCTGCCAATGTTAGCAGAAAGGATAAAGAGTAGAGGGTGTGCTGCTTAGTGCAGTAAGCACAAAGAAGTCATTCTACAAGGAGAAGCAAGGTAAGAGAGTTTGTACTCATCACTAAGTACTTTAAACAAAATTATTTCCTCCATGCTATTTAAGTGACTTTGTTTCTTATAACTTATATCCAAGTCAAAGAAGCACTGTCAAAATGTCCTCTATGAATTTTGTTTTTTCTGTTGTTTATGCTTATGAAGGCACATTTTTGATCAACATATTATTTATATATGTTAATATCAGTTTTTTTTCCACGTCAGTTACTCTTTCTTTTCCAAGAAGACAGGATGATTTTATCACAGATTATTTTACGAGTTAACTCAAAAGGTAACCCAATTTTTCTTATTTTCAACTTCTTCAGTGACTGCATCTCATGGTCTCATAATGATTATGCTATTTATAAAGTAACAAATGCAATTTCAATACAGCAATATTTAGACTTTGTAACTTGACATTTACTTTAAGTCTAGCTTGTTACAATAATTAACGTTAGTAATGCATTTCCTTAAAAATAAAACTCATCAGGCACGAGAAATGTACCACCTGGATGTTTGAGGAACCAAAATGTAGTAGAGTTTAAATAATATTAATATATTATTTTAAATAATTTTATCTATATCATACCTTTCACAAATTACAAAGAAGTAATTTACTCTTTTGTTTTTTTAGAAGTAATTTACTCTTAAATAATTTTTAAGTATTTTATATTTATATGAACTTTGAAACTTTAACAAACATTCCAATATTCAATATGTTATGAAAACTTAAGTTTAAAAAAATCAGTGTATCCATGGCAGCTTATCAAATGTAAATATAGGTACTTGAAAGTGTCGTTAATGCTTCCTCTATTATAATCTATTTTGTTTTTGCCAGAAAATTTTTTATTTTATCAAATTTAAGACTCGTGAAAGCATAACAACATAGATTTGACACAAAGTGGTGTTAGTTATTTTTACAGTGAATGGTATGAATTCAAGAATGGATTTCACTAGTCTTAAAAAATAAGTCTACTTTTTTCCATTAACGTGAGTCATACGTCATCTTTATCAGTCTTTTTTCCCTTTGAATTGGTGCTTTTATGTTCCCTAAGAACATACTGATGTATTTTCATTGCTTGAATTTGTTTCAAGGATGCTGGATGTGTAAAGATAAGCTACCATCTCAAATTCTCAAGCCAACATTGAAATTTCAATGACTTTTATTATTGTTGGTTGTTGTGCTCAATCTGAATTATATACCAAATCTGAAGTGGCAATCCAACCTATCAAAAGATATATATAGTAGCTTAGTACATGGTCTTAGTGAAGTGAAGATTAACAGGGAAATCTCAGATCTTATTTTCTAGATGTCAAACTATTTAGTTAAAGACTTTATTTTGATGTAATTAATAACTAAGGTTTAATTTCCAGAATACCACTAAGACTCCTAACAAAGTAATGTGTACATAATTTTGAAACTGTCATTAATTTATGTATTTCTTCTCCACTTCTGAAGGTGAGAAGAGATATTATTTATAAATGTGCACAAGTAGTTATCTATTTAAAATCTACTTAGGCTAATGATACCTTTACCTTTCTATCTACCACACCTACTGTTCAACACAATAATTTGATTTTGATCCAAAATAATGACTGAGTCTCATTGTCACCATATATTTAAATATAAGCTATCATGCTTTATTTCTTAAAATGATAATAAAAAGAAACGTTTATACACAATATACATTTGTTTCTCATCATCTTTTTCCCTAGACAGGTTTTCTTAATTCTCTGCTAGTTTCAATTGATCACTTAGACTCAGTTAACTTTTTTCTTCTTGGTCTCTAAAATAATACTTTTGTGTAGCCTAGTCATGATTCACAACATTGGTCAGTGAAAATTTCAATACCAAAAGACATTCCTTCTTGCCTACTCAATTTTATTGATGATTTTCACTTTAATAGTTGCTCATGAAATAATTGTAATTTTGAAATTCTTTTTAACTGGGCTTCCCTAAATTAAAATAATATATTAATATTATTTAAACTCTACTACATTGTGGTTCCTCAAACATCCAGGTGGTACATTTCTCGTGCCTGATGAATTTTTTTTAAGGAAATGCATTACTAGTGTTAATTATTATAACAAGCTAGACTTAAAGTAAATGTCAAGTTTGGTCCTCCTAATTATTTCAATATAACTTTATCTCTCAGCAGGTAAATTATGAGGTGATGTTAGGTTAGAGCAAGTATTATTTGATGTCCACCCCATGCTTCTAAGTAATCACTTCCTGCAACTAGCAACAACAAGAGCAAGCATCAAAAATACCTTTGAGGGGCTTCCCTGGTGGCGCAGTGGTTGGGAGTCCGCCTGCCGATGCGGGGGACTCGAGTTTGTGCCCCAGTCCGGGGGGATCCCACATGCCGTGGGGCGGCTGGGCCCGTGGGCCATGGCCGCTGGGCCTGCGCGTCTGGTGCCTGTGCTCCACAGCGGGAGAGGCCACAGCAGTGGGAGGCCCGCGTACTGCAAAAAAAAAAAAAAAAATATATATATATATATATGTATATATATACCTTTGAGGGGTGCAAGTTAGAGTTCACAAATAAGGTTCAAAGGGCATCTGGTTCTAATAAATGATAATAAGTACTCTATGAAAAAAGATACCTTGGTTAGAAAGCTGAAGTTTCTGGATTATTTTCCCAGAAAAATAAGTATTGAAATTCCCCCCAAAATACACTTAATTTAGGAGGCTTATAGATGTTAAAAACTGTGCTCAAGACATCAAGTGTTAGTAAGAGAATTAGGGGCTAGTCTCTTAAAACATCAGGAATTGGAAATTGTTTCTGCATTGTTAGAAGCTGCTGCCTGAGTATATATACAACACTATATTATAATATATGTTTGTATATAATACATAATAGAGATACAACATGTATTGTGTATGTTATACATAATATATAAAATTAAAGGCTATGAAAAAAGATATCCATTTCATTTTGTTTATCCTAGCTTTCTCAAACTTTGTTTACCTTGGAATATTATTTTTGCATGAGACATTTTAGATTTTGTTGTAAGAAGTCCAAGAACACAGTTGAAAGATTACTATATATTCTAACTTATCACCCTGATAAACCCCAAATATTCCATACCTGGAAAACATATTTTTCAAAAATTAAGATACATTTCAAGCATAATCCATACAGGCATTTTGAACAACTTTGTATTTATTATAAATATATAACATTTTGAGCAAAAAGTAAATACTAACTTTGATATGACCTTATGAGTCAGACTGAATAGGACATGGTTTTATGACTCAAGCATCCTTAAAAGCATGTCCTGACTCTTCTATTGCTAAAATGAAAGTAAATACTACGGGTAATAAAGCATCCCATTAGGATCTACCAAACAAACTTCTATAACTCTAAACTCTAAAGTGAAATGTGCACTTTTAAAACAACTTGCAGAATTTTCAAAGACTAAACAAAACATTTTCTTAAGTAAATGCATTTATCTCTTACACCATTTCAGCGACCCTCTTAAACATTTCAGTAAGACTATTCACATTCTGTGGTTTATTGTCCATAAGAACACTATTTAAGTCATGGGAAATAAACAGTTTCCAATGAACAGACTGATTCTTCAGAAAATTCAATTTAAGTTAGTTATTTCATACTTGGAATTGTAGTTTCCTTTGGAAGCAATGCTGGCACTAGCTAGGGGATACAATACATCAAATAGTTAACCAGGCCACCTCATCACCTTTTATAAAATGGTTTCCTATTGTAAAAGTCAAGAAACAATAACAATAAAGGTAGCTTTCTTACTTTCTATTATGAATTGTTGTGTAATCAAGTTAAAATGTTTTAAGCAGGCATTCTACTTGTTGTGGTAAAAAGTCCTATCTCCTGAGTTAATGTGAAATAAATTCCTGTTGATTGAACCCTAAGCTATGTGCAGTAAACTAGACAATAAAAAATATGCTGGCTTGAGTATGAAAATTATACCAATAGACCTTAAATTAGTTTTTCATGTAGTTATGAACATCTTCTTAGTGTTTCTTAATCTTTTCTGGTCCATTTACCCTTTGAAAATCTGTTGAATTCTGTAGATCATTTTCCCAGAAAAATAAAAATTGAAATTCCAAAAAAAATTACATTTAGGCAGTTCATACGTGTTGAAAACTATGCTCAAGTTCTCTAGTGTTAGTGTGATTTTCACCAAAATTAGGAGCTACTCTCTTAAAACATAGGAATTGGAAATTGTTTCTGCATAGTTAGAAGTTCAGGCCCGAATACCATTTTCTAATAGATGCTTATAACTACAACTATGTTTCCATGTAAAAAATCAAACAACATATAAATATAATTGTGTAAATAATTTGAAAATCTATTAATCCTTAGCACAGAGGGATGAAATACTTGCTGAGATATCTAATAAAATCTGGTAGAGTTTATAGGTTAGTTGCTATAAGACACAAAGGATATCAAGGAAGTTACAGGAAGGAACTTGCCTGGAAAAATGATATATGTTTAAATGCAGAGATCTGTTAAGATTTGTCCTGTCATTTCCTATTATCCCTTCCCCAGAAGTTCCATCCACAGCACATAATGTGGGTAGTCTGAATTCAGATGAGACTGAAAGCAGATGAAGATTGAATTGTAGGGTATAGAGGAAAGTAATTTCTTATGGCCTATATGAGTCTTCATTGGAAATAGACACCCTTGTGTAAGGATTGAAGAGTTACTTTGCTGGTTTTCCATCTGATATTTTGACCTAATAGGAAAAATAGAGGCTCCCAGTTTATTGATCTTTGTCTTCTTTTCAAATAAAAATGCAAAGTCCTTAAATACTGTGCTAAAAAGAGTGCCAAGACCCTGACAACAATGAAGTTAAATTTTCTTATTAAGAAAGCATGTTAGCTTTTGAGCAATGTTCATGATCTCACACAGAGATCCCATTAGTGAACTGGGCACCATCATCAACATCTTCTACCCAAATGAGCTGGTAATATACTATGCTGTCAATTTATGTGGGAATAGAGAGCACAGGAATGATGATTCACACTTCTTTGCACATAAATGCTATTCCCACAAAATTCCATCCCTTTGAACCTCCATTTAATTTTATGTAATGTTTAATTTTATGTATAAAAGGAAACAAAAACCAAGACATTTAGCTTTTCTTTTTCACAGATGCAAGCAATAATCTCTTAACTTATGGAGACAAATTTTTAAGTATCAATTTCTGTTCAGTTAACCAAGTTTAACTATTAGATTCAGATATTTTACAAATAATTTGATTATGTAATCTTCATGATAAAAATGTTCAGCATTCTTTTTTGAATTAATATGCAATCCATATCATACATATAGATAAATTTATTTATAGAGCACCTGACATGACTAAATTGTTCTCCTTTGCAGGTCTTTGCCTATTTATTTATAATATATGTAAAAATAAATGCAACTTTAGCACATAAATATTCATAGTTCCTGTGTATCTGAATATTTATATAGCACCTGCCAACTACTTTGACAGGCATGGTAGGTTAGAATGCATATTACAAGGAGGGGAAAGGATGTTTATTTGGCATTAAGTTTCAGATCACTTCTAAAACAAATGTGGTGTAAGTTTATACAGCACAAGCAAGCAAAAGACAACATTGCTGAGAAATGGACAAACCATGGTAGGTTTAATTGCTATAATACTTATGAATATTGGGTTAAAATAATCTCTATATGGCGAAATTTGGGGGTCCATTTTAATCTTTGCAGTTTTGCAGATGAAAATTCTTTTCCTGAAAAAAATTCTGATTTGGGCCTTAAATATCCTGGCATCCCACCTACATGTAGAGATGAGATGCCCCTTTCAATAAGTATGTAGGGTAAGAGACTTAGTTTTCATAACAAAATTTCAATGTAACTACCCTGTTGTTTAGTTTCTAAAACTCTTAGAACTGCCTTAATGAGCAGGCTTACAATCCTACTGATTCCTGCTATATAATGCAATCTTACTGTTTTATTCACAACTCCCATGAAAAACTTGGCAAAGAGAAAAATGTAGAGAAGTTAACCCAAGAAAGATGCTATTTATACAATACTTAAACCTAAGAATTTAATCATGAGATCCTTGTTAAATTAGATTATCGGAAGACTATGTATTTTGAGCACATAATACTTGCCCTTTGCATTCGCAAGAATTGATTTTAGTGCTATGTTTTCAACATATATCGAAAGTCATTACATGTCCTTTCCATACCCAATCATTTCCATTTCCATTAGTGTTCTGCAGACTTCTGGCCAGGGTCCCTCTCTAGAATTTGAAGTAGGACTATATTCTCCAGTGCCAGATTGGCTTAAATTGACTTTCAGGTCTGACATTTTGTAAGCAATGTGAACTTGCAAAACTTACTAAATTTCTTTGTAAAATAACGTAACAGTAAGTACCCATCTCATAGGATTGTTGTGAGTATCCAAGAATTAAAGTGAAACGTTTAGACCTATGCCTCCAACAGTAAACTACCCCCAGATTTTGGAATCACTGTGTAAACTCCACTCTTCTCACTGGAAACATTTCCCTGAGCAATCACATCCACTCATTTGGCTGAAATTGGTATCTGTTGGTCAACGATCAGACAATTATTAACCATTTAGTTCTACTGACCTAATTAGGGATTGTTACCGAATTGCTCTTTGAGAAAGAAATTTTTGTCCAGCTTTAAGAGAATTAGAATCCTGATTCCCTCCAGTGTAGTCAATGCATTCTACTCTCTGATATTTTGTTTCATTTTATGTGTTAGGTGGAGACACTAATTCTGATCTAGCAACAACCAAACACTTCATCTTTTTCTATCATTATCTCTAAGAACATAGCCCTGGCTGCATATCCATTTCCTTTTTACCCTCATCTACCATGCCCTCAAGATCTTGTTTTTTCTTTCATAGCTCTCTACTTTGTTTAAGATCTAAATCTCTCTGAGAAGGAAAATTCTCACTTTCTCTAATGACTATTTCTGATATTTAACACTGAAGTATTTTTTTTTCCCAAGAAGCTTTAGTTCCTCTTTGATTTTCTGAATAAATATAATCCCCAGAGACAGATTATTCAAGACATAGGATTATATAATGTCCTTCTCTGCCTGTAATTTAGGAATTTAATTATTTTGTTCCTCTAACAAAATTCATGAAAATGGAATACACTTTAAAGAATAATATAAGCCTTTATTTCTTTTTAAAAATTAACCACCTTTCTGTATATGAAGCTCTGACATGAAAACTCATAATCACGGCTTCTAAAGTTAACAAATCCAGAGCCAACTTTTCACCATATGGTTAAGGCTATCCTAATCAACCTGCAAGAAATCTGAAACATTAATAGGAATGGAATTTTACTGCTAATCTAGTACAACTTACTTATATGTTGAACTAACATTTTAATGCCAGAATATCCTTGCTCTTCCATAGACCATGTGTAACTCAGCTGTTTTTGAACTTTAGAGATGTAGCTTGCAAAGCTGGCTGAGCATCACAGTGGAAACAGGAACTAGTGTTATTAAAATACCTTCCATTTCAATAGTGTAGTTTCACTGGATCCAAAAGTTTCTCTTAAGGTTATCCCACCCCTGTTTCTCTCTCATCTGAGATTTTAGGAAAAAGCACATGGTTTGAAGTCTTCTGTTGCAGCCTACACAGTGAGGCTCCTGAGACTGTGTTTACCAAGGTTTCCATGGCATGTATTTACCTGTTCCCCCAAGCCTGTTATTTGCTAATTTCTCTGTAGCCAGTGATTGCTAAAGCTAATATAAGGCATAATGACCTGCCAAAGTAAAAAATCCATAATGGCTGTATTTACTCAAGTTTAAGGCCTAAAATCACTGATGGCCTTTAAATGGGTAGCATCAGTTTAAAGACAAACACAGAGGTGTGAGACCGCTAACATTCTTGCCACATCCTCTGTCTCATATTAAGTTATTTTTAGTTCCTAGGGCACAGCAAGAACCTGACTCTATAGCTGTGCTTGGCCAATATTTTCTCATCCTCAGGGCTCATCACTTCCTCCTGGATATTTTTCTTGACCCTCCTCACTAAATTAGTTGCCTGTGTTTATGTGTATTATATTTATCCTAGCAGGCCACTTAACATATTTTTATGGTTTGTTTGTTTGTCTTTGTCTCTTTCATCTTATTAAAATCATATAAGTTTTTGAAAGCGAGACAAAGGAGATCCATGTGGACAATCAGATGTAGTGAATGAGTCCTGACTGACAATGGGGATTAGGTAAGCAAAATGCTCTGCCAGATGAGAACATTGTTCTGCTCATCTCTGTATTCCTGTTACATGGCAGAATTCTTGACTTATAGTAGAAATGCACTGAATAATTTTAAATGACTAGAGTACAGAACAATGCCCTATAAGCATCCTCTTCCATTTCACTTTGAAACTGTTAAGTATGCTGCCTAAGAGTTTTCTGCTTTATCTCCAACACCTAAAAAATGCCTTGTACAAAATGAAAATGCAGTGTTTATAATTAATCAATTAATTAATCTTGCCAATTTTATTCATTCTTATATATGGAATATTTGCTTCTTTCATCTAACTAAAATCCTCCCCCCACTCTCTTGCTTCTCACTTGACTAATTCTGTTGCAGCTGTCAGATTTGTTGTTACCCAGCATATTCAATATATTAAACAGAGTAAAATAAATGGATGCATGGAGTCACTGCAAGAATGCATGAAACCCTATTCTAATACACAAAATTGATAACTATTCCTAGTGAGATTCAGCCATAACACTTAATTAGAAAAACAGAACTCCTGACTTTTTCTCAACTTTTTCTTTAAGAAGCTAATAAACATAAGAGTCTTACACAGTATAGGTAGTTGATTGTTTTCAATAAATCTCTTCCTGTTATTAATGATTTCATCATCTCCAAAAAATGGAGGAATAGATTGGTGTTTCTAGTAAGGCAAGAATGGTTACTTCTACCCTATATCCCATTCCCTTCAATTAAGCAAGCACACAGATTTAGGAAAGGCATATGGGGTTTGTTGATGGACATAAAACTAGCCGTATGGTGAAACTAACTCTAAAAATCAATTGATGGTATGTTTTAAGTAGATTACTTTCACATTGTACTACACATGCTACTTAAGATGAAAGAATTTTAAATTAACATCTAAAATAAATTGGATGTGTAACAACCTAAAAAAAATCACTCAATACGAAAAACATTAAATGAGAAAGTCTTAATCCCCACAAAACACACTTATAGAGTTGAAAAGATAAAAGATGTCATCAAAATTTTGGTTGTGTTACTTTTATTATTTTATATAGATCTTATTCTAATATTAAAAGGACATTTCAAAATGAAAATATTCTTAAACCTTTTTCTCAAAAGTTAAACATGAAAATTCTGTTTAACAATGTTAGAAGAGTTGTAAAAAACTGAGACTATCTCAGATTTCATGATAGTAAAGCAAAGTGTAATTTTTCAAGTCACAGTAATTATGCTGGCTGTCACCCCATTACTGATATAATGTGAAGCTAATAAGCCAAGTAATTAGTATGCTCTAGGTTAGAATTTTCACCTCAGTGACTGGAGGATAAATGAAGACAAAGCAATGTAATATTAAATATACAAGCAACAGAGCAGTAATATAGTGAAAATCTGAAAGCTAAGTTAAGAAATAGCATATTTTTGTTTGTTCACTGAAGAAAATATAAGTAACTGATTTAGTTTTTATGCTTAGTGAAAGTTAAGAATTCAATTGTGTTGCTAATGGATGTTATTAAATACATAAATGCTTAAATGGAATACATGTATATATGTATACATCATGCACTAGATAAATATGCTCATCTTACTTAGCTACTGTAGTGTCTTAACTGTAATTAAAGTAAATTTTTTTGCTGTGTGACGAAGAAAAACAGATAAAACTTAAACTTGCATCTTAGAGCTGGTGCCCTCATAAGAAGAGAAAAAAGTCAAATGTAACCAGATGTTGAGAGGAGTTTTCCTATTGTCTAGTAATTGGGTCTAACTGCAATCTGAGGCCAAAAAACACATTACTCCCCAATTCTATGTTCAGTGTAATACTAGAGATGAGAAACAACCTCCACTCTGTAAAACTTCTTAAGAGATATATAACTGGTACTGAATTCACTAGTCCCTACTCCACCCCCATCCCAGAGAGAAGTTTATTTCTTTTGGGGGAGTACTGTGCTCCAAAAAGAAGATATTCCCTTCCCTCAAGAGTGGAGGGGTCCTTGCCATCTTCCTCAGGTCAAGTTTTGAAGGTAGAAGGACACTTATTAGGGAGCACCCTTGAGACCAACACCTGTGGAAGTGAGGGCAAAGAATTAAGAATGGGAAGAGGAAGGAATGAGTTGAGTTGTGGTATAATAATGCAGTTACCAGTTACGATACTCAGTCAACTCTACAGAGAGCTCTGGAGTTGATGGCTCTTCACAGTTTACCTGAATTAAGTTGAAGGGCTAGGCTTTCATACCCTCATATTGTGAGGTTACTGAATGTAGGCTGCACCTAGAGGAGGCATTTAACCTGAAAATTCCTGAGAAGACTGAGAACTAGGGGTCATTTTCTATTAATACTCTCAGCAGCTGCAGGAATAGCCCTTCATTCTTGAGGGTAATCTGGGGAGTATAACAGCATTCATTCTGCTAAACTTCTAAATTTTGGCAAGAGATACAATTGAGAACTTCCACATAGAAGAGGGAGAGAATTACCACCACTGATCCCAGTACTTCTCAAGGTCCAAGTGATAAAAATGATGGGTCCTAGAGTTCAAGAACTTACTGAAGAGAGGAGATGAGATCAGGACTTCCATGTTGTTCAAACAACATTAGTATGGTTGTGTGGAGTTGTACAAAGCTGTTGTGAGGGTTGTCAGCTGAAAGTGGTTGCCAGATATCACCAATTTCTAGGGGGTTTGCACAAGAATGAGCCATTTTGTGTCCACATTTAGCCGTAGACATGGGTCAACCATGGAGGAGATTGTAACCTTACTTAATTAAATGGGTAGACATGACTTTCTCTTATTCTTTTCCCTGTCCCATGAACAGAGAGGAAGGCTAAGAAAGAAGGAGAGAGGGAAGAGTGAAGAAAACATCATACTTAACTCACTACTCCGAACTACTAGAGCCACAGACAAATCTAGATTAACCTAAAAGAGAGGATGTATGCACAATCCAGAAGTATTGAAGGTGTAAGGTCCTTGAGGCCACAGTTGACTTTTGAGGGACTGAAGCTAATGGATAAAAGCCTCTATATTTTGCCCTTCAGAGAATAACATTCTGAGATGTACTATAAAACTCCTCATAATCACCTAAAGGAAATCAGCACCAGTTGCCTTTAGTGTAACCAACTTAATAAAACTTTCTTGTATTTTCCTTCTTTTCTTTCTTGTTTCATTCTCCTCCTCTCCTTGAATTCTGTGTCCAGCTATCATATTTATAAGCCTTGTCTCAGGCTGTGCTTTCTAAGGGGAACCCAAGCGAATATACATAAAAGTGCACTTCTCTTTGTTACCATGTTTAATAGAAATCATTTTATTCCTAGTTTTACAGAAACCAAACACTCTACTAACAATACAAATTATAGAAGTAACATATGACAGTCAAAAGATAGTTTTGTCTTCAGTGCTTTTAGCACTTTTATTGAGGAAATCGGGATATTTCCTTTCAGGGGTCTTTGTATTGGAAGTATAATTTCGTTCCTCCCTGAATTTGATCAAGGAGACCTGATTGTATATGTTTTCTCCCCATATCATAGATTTTTGTAAGCTTTATACTATGGTTTTAGAAATTTGATAGTCTTAGAAATATTTCTACTTATATTCTCAAGCATCAGAAAACTATAAAGATAATGTATTGTAACCTTGGGTTGGACTTGTATTTAAATAACCACAGAGACTATTCTAGGCTCTCTTTTTTGAGAAACTACAGTTGTAGGACTATCAAAGTCACTCTGAAATATTCATGTTATAACATATATAATATCAGACCTTCCAGTAACACACACTTTTCCTTGCACTTTATGGTTTTTTTTCTCTCAGTAAAATGAATACACCTTGGACATTTATATAAATCATCAGTAGAGAAATGTTTGTACCTGTCAAGCTGAACAAATGTTCTACACCCCTTTCATTGCCATGAATCTACCAACTGACTGCTTATTTATTCATTGTGTTTACATGTTTGATTTATAAAGGAACAAAACTACATGAATGGATACATTAACTATTACATCATTTTTTATAGTGAATAAATGAGTAGCATTGGTAGGTTTGAGGGAATTTTCAATTAGAATAAATGCTGAGGATTTTAACTTTAAATTAAATTTGACCTAAAATAAATATATATTGAAACATTATTTGTAAAAAGTCAAGATATACATTTGAAGCACATCTTCTGGAAACTGAAAGTGAGGGAGATGCCTTATATAAAACAGCTGCCAAACATGACACAGGAGAGGGGCGGAAGTCATGTATAACCACTACGCTTACTCAAAACTCTTTCGAAAATATGGATGCTATGGTGTGATTTATATGTTAACATAATATGTTATGATTCATTTGGAATCCATTATTTGTTATAGTCAAAAAATTCTTTTGCTTTTTTATAAGAAATTTCCTTTATCAGAAATAACGGTTGCATTTGGTTAGTGGTTACTATATAATACTGCCTTTTTCAAAGAATATACCTTAATAACAAGAGTAAAAGTTTGGCTATTCTCTTCTTCCTCTCCACATTACCCTAGTACTGACTAATCTTCTCTTTTTCCTTCATCTTGATCTTAGTTGTATATGAGAGCTAAAAAAGCAATGTTATTGTAAACTCTAGTTTCTTGATAATTCTTTTGATAGAATTTAATGGCAGAAGTAGATGAAAGGCTTGAGACCTAAGATGTTTGATAGTACTTATCAAAAGCAGACCCATTTCAGAGTTTTCCATTTAAATTTCTCAACCAGCTCTACAAGGAAAAAGTTAAGGCTACTCCTTAATATTCAGCTCAACTGTTTTGGCCATGAGTGAAGAAAAGATCATTTTACCAAACGGCATTTCAAAATGGAGAACCTCCTACCCACATTTCAGAAATTGGTTCCAGCTGCTGAGATTGTCAGGAACAGAAACAACGTCAAAGGAGACACCAGTACAAAATCCAAGCAATTAACAATTTGGTCTAAAAAAATGTGAGCCAAAAATGAAGCCACTTCCTAAAGAAAAGGCCTCTTCATTATGAAGCACAAAGAAACAAGTAGTTGAAGTATAGACTGGTAGGTAGTATTTCGGGAACAGCCTTTTGGCTGTTCTATAAGCGTTTACGTGAGAAGAGGTATGTGATAAGCCATTCATGTCAGGCCAGTAGGTAGGAAAAAAACAAATAATCAGAAATAAATCTTTAAAGGTCTCTAACTTCAGAGCTAGTTGCCTGCTTCCCTCTCTATTGCTCATTTATTGTTCCAACAACCTTTTATTGAATGCCTGCTCCATGCCAGACACTATTTTACTTATGAAATTCTTAGAACAAATCTATGAACTAAAACACATTATTTAACTTTTATGAAGGAAGGAACTGAGGTTTGAAAATATTATGAATATTGTACAAAATCTACAGTTGGTAAATATCAAAGTCAGGATTCTATCCTTGGTCTTTTTGTTGCAGGAGTCCAGTGTGCTACTGCAACATACCTAAGGCACTCCAGGCCAATCAACAACAAGCCTTTAAATCTGTATCTGTGAAATGTTTCCATCCAGAACCACTAACAGTTCAGTTCACATCATCTGCCACTAGATTATTTTAACATATCTCCTTCCTTCCAATTTCTCCCCACTCCAATTCAATATCTAAATTGCTGCCAAAATTATCTTTATAAGATGCAAATCTGTCCCTGTCTCTCCCTCATATAACACCTCCAAATTATGACTTAGATCATGACTCCTAATTTTCACAGTTAGGCTACAGAGTAATATGGAGCATCCTTTATAATCACTTGTGCACATTTACCTTCCCTCCAGACTTAGAGAATAAATTGAAGAACTTTGAATCCAATATTGACTTTCAGGCTGATGTGCCATTATTTAGTCTAGGACAAACAACTCAGTGTATACTTATGTGCAGGCTGTGTTCTAATGATAATTTGTGCCTGCAGTCCTGTACTGATGAGAAAAGTGAGGAAACGTCTACCAGAGGGAACTAAGAGGAGAACGGTGGTGCCATGAAATCAGTGGACTTGCCATCCTATAACTTCTCTATTTGCCTGCAAAGTTTTTGCCCACACACTAAATCAAGCATTTCCTCCTCTTTGAAATCGATTCTTCTTTAAAGCACAGTTAAGCAGTTTTCTATGGTTTTACATGACAATCCTTATAGCTCTCTACCTAGCTCTGATTACATTGGATTAGGCAAACGTTTATGGGTCTGTCTCTTCAATTTCAGAAGTCCTTAAGGGTAGGGACCATGCTTTTCTCAATTTTGTATTCTCAGTGCATAATACAGTGTCTGACTTTTTATAGGTAGTCACCATATATGTAATTAATTAGATTCTAATGATCAACCAAATGCTTTTATGATATTCCTAAAGTTTTCAATCTTGCATGATTTTTTCTTGAGATAACTTAAGTAAATATTTCATATGAGAAAAGGACCACTTCCAAACAAAACAAATATTTATAACTTGAATTTAACATGTCTTAAAATACTAGGGGTTTTTCTACAGTAGTGATGTGTAGAAATTTTAAAAAACCTTGGTGCAACATAATATAAAAACAAAATAAACCAACCAAAAATTGCTTAGTATATTAATAATAAGTTCACAATATAACTGTATAAAATTATTATTTATTTGTATCATTGATGAAGAAGAAAAGCATTTTTCATGAATTGTTACACATTAGCAGTAACATAATATTGCAAATTATATTCTAAAGTTATATTTTCAACTATGATTTTGGATAAAAATATTATTCGTTATTTACTTAAAAATTTAGGCAGTCTATAAATTTCATCTTTTAGATCTCTTTCTTGAATCTCATGACTTCCTATAACTTTCCATAGCAGTTTCATGAAAAATAATATACAAGAAATAACACCTTTAGAGTTTGTATGTGAGAAAATATTTGCATTTGGCCCTACCATTTAACTGATACCTTAGTTCAGGATTGAATTAAAGATTGGAAATTATTTTCCCCAAGGACTTTCCAGTCATGGCACCAGTATCTTCTAGACTTTCAGGAAGCTCTAATAACTGATGCTGTTCCAGTTCTTGATACTTTGATGGAAACCTTTTTGTTTGAGTTTGGTTTAGGTTTTACCCTCTACAAACTTATCATTTACTACTATTCCCATTGCTGTGACATTGCAAAGTGATGTGTGTTTTGGTTTGTGCTCTCCCAGAATCAGAAAATAAGACAAGAATTTAAGTGCAAACACCTTGGATGGTTAACACAGGAAACACAAGACAGCGTTTTGGGCGAGGCAAGAGAAAGGAGGAAGTCAGTAAAGGGTTTATCATCAATCCAGTTACCACTGACGGTAACTGGAGCTAATTTACTGGTGAGTTCTGGAGAAAATTATAGGAAATATCTCAGAGTTATCCTAACCAAGAAGTAAAATGCTGTGTATTTATCCATTAACTGCCCATTAGTCATGGTTAAGGGCTGCTTCTGAAAGGTACTGACGCTTCCACCTTGCCCTGTGCACAGACAGATGTCAGGCTTCCATTGCCAGTGATAAAATCCCTCAGTGAGACAGCCACATGTGTTTGCAGTAAGCATTCTTTCATCTGACTCCCTAAAATTTATATCCTTTAGTAATTTTAGAATTTTCCCGATTTTTAAAATAAGGTAATTTTCCCATTTTCTGTTTTGTAACTTTACCATTTGAAGAGCAAGTTTTTTAGATTGTGGAAGTTCATTCTTTCATAGTTTATGCATTTTGCTGAATTAAAAAGTCTTTGTCCAACTTAATGTCACAAAATTTTTCCTAATGTTTATTCTAAAAATTTTGTAGTTGTATTTTTTCAATTTAAGTCTATAATCTATTTTTAGCTCATTTTAATGTTATATACAAAATTAATTATATATAAATTACATGTATAACATACATAATTTTTGTATTTGGTTATAATTGGTAGGGGCTGAGGAGTTTTTTTTCTGTACATATACTCAGTTGTTCTATCATCCAGTTGAAAAGACTATATTTTATTTATTTAGTTCACTTGGTGCCTTTAAAGAAAATCAATTGACCATATATTGCAGATCTATTCCACTCTCTATTCCATTCTGTTTATCTATGTGTCTATCCATATGCCAAAACCATACTGATTTGATTGTTGTAGCTTTTTTCCAGTTTTATTGAGATATAATTGACCTAGAACATTGTATAATTTAGAGGTGTACAATACACTGATTTGATATATGAATATATTGCAAAATGATTACCACAATAAGTTTAGATAACATTCATCAACTCACATAGTTACAGTTTTTTCTTATAATGAGAACTTTTAAGCTCTACTCTTAGCAACTTTCAAATACACGATACAGTATTGTAAATTATAGTTGCCATGCAATACATCACATTCTCAGAAATTTTTAATCTTATAACTAGAAGTTTGTGCATTTTGATCACCTTCATCCAATTCTTCCACCTCCCACCCCTCATGTCTGCCAACCACCAATCTGTTCTCTGTTTTTATGAATTTGGTTGTTTTAGAGTCCACATATAAGAGAGATCATACAGTATTTGTCTTTCTTTGTTAAACTTACCTCACTTAACATAATGTCCTCATGGTCTATCCATGTTGTCACAAATGGTAGGATTTCTTCCTTATGATTGAATAATATTCCATTCTACATATATACAACATTTTCTTTAACCATCCATCATTGAACACTTAGGTTTAAGACTTAGGATGGGACACTTCTATTCTTGAAGTATATTTTCACTAGATGTAGAACTGTGGTTTGATAGATTTTTTTCATCACTTTAAAGATGCTGAATAGTACAGTTTGCTATTACTAAAGGAAAATCAGTGAGTCAGAGTGCATCCTAGAATATTTGTTTTAGTTCTAGCTTGGCCTTCTCTGCAGATTAACAAGGGGTCTCTTTAGAGTTCAAATCCTATATTGAGCTACTATAATTTTTTTTCATTGATAGGGTGATATCCTTTTATCCTTTATTGGGGGATATGTCCATAAAAATGATTTATACTTATTCATAGATTCTCAAAGCATTCCACAATTAATGGGAAAAAATAAAATTATTCGGGGTCCATTTCTTTTCTGTACTCATAGCCTCAGAATTTTCTGCGTGATGAAGAAATCTCTGTAAATTTCTTTCAAGTGAGCAGGAAATTTAATCCAGACAGACCTAAGGATAGATATATAGACATGACTGCTTGAAAAACGTCAGACCCCTTTTTCCTATGTTCTAGTCATCCTAATGGATTTCTTTTTGAAACATTTCTGCTGACTCGTGTGTCAATAACAGCTTTTTGGTAAACTAGTTTGTCTATGACATACCATGTCATACAACGTTATGTATATCTATGGTATATATGGTATCTCCATGATATGTACGGTATATACATGGCATGTATGACATATTATGTCACAGAAAAACTAATTTATCAAAAAACTGAGGGAAAAATGTCATAAATAAAATTGTTAAAGCACAGAAATTGCTTACTAAAATTATATTGCCTTTAAAGCAAATGAGTGTGTGATTTATATTTGTGAAATATAGCAAAGTCATGTTTTACTTCATGATGATATAAAATTTAAAATTATTGTTACTTCTGACTTCCTAATCCTTGGTTAAATAGTTATTTATGTCTCTGTGTTTTGAAAGTGTAAAGCTAAGTCAAAGCACAGACCTAAAAGTATGGTAAACAAAAAGGTAATGGAGAAGTAACGTAGAGATTTCTCTTAATAGCTGTTATATTTATTACATTTTTAAAAAATGAAAACGGGGAAGTACTTAGGCAGGAACATCAAGTGTGCATTTTTTTCCACAGCTTTTTCTGGAAAAAAAATTCACTTTAAAAGATAAATTTTATAAATAGTTTGCAGAAAAGAATAGGAAGACCATGAAACATTTAAATACTCAACTATTATTAATTAATGAATTTCAAAATAGAAGCAATAACTAAGTTATATTTTTTATTGGCCATATAGTCAAAAATTTAAAAGCTTGGTAATGCTTAGTGCTTGTGAGAATTTGGAGACAGGCATCCTCATATTGCTGTAGTACTTGACGAAACATTTTATAGGATAACTTGGCAATTCCACTGCTATTAATTTAATCAATGTATATAATGCAATTCATATTTATAAACATAATCACAATGTATTTTATTTCTGCTTTCAATAGTAACAAAAATGTCAAAATAATGGGTAGAGGAAAGAATTTGTTATGGTGCTACCTATAATGGAAAACAATGCAGCTTAAAAAAATAGAGCCATATCTATATATGCTGATGTGGAAAAATCTTCAATATTAATTTTTAGTAAAAAACAAACATGAGAGAAAAGTAAACAGTATAATAAGCATCTGTGTGTGTGTGTGTGTGTGTGAGAGAGAGAGAGACAGAGAGAGAGACAGAGAGAGAGAGATGGAGAGAGAGAATGTTAGCACATTAAGTTGCAAAAGGGCTCTTTTTCAACTCTGAAAAACGCACACTTAAAAAAATTTTCAACAATTTTCATGGTAAGAAGAATGAAATCCGATAAGAGAATAACAGTATAGGGAATATATCTCATTTAAGTCATTGAAAATGTTAACATCAGAGAATACAAGAAATTTAACAAATAGCAAGATAAATTTTAAGAGCAACAAGCAAATGGGAAATCAAAAGAAATATACAATCTTGAAATTATTTACTAAAATACTGTAAACAATGTAAAAATTTTTAAGTAATTTAAAACAGATTTTCAACTGTAGAAACTATTATAAAAATTTACTCACCTCCCCCAAAAAAGCTCAATGAAAGGAAAAAACAGAGTTAAGAGTCAAAAACACCCAAATCTGGCATCTGAAAAACATAGTTTAATAAATACGATAGTCTTCTTGTAAGGCCAATGTGCGTGTGTGTGTGTGTGCGTGTGTGTGTGTGTGTGTGTGTGTGTATGTGCGTAAGAGAGAGGAGAGAGGGAGGGAGAGAGGGAGGGATGGAAGAAGAGATAATACTAGGAATACAAACCAAAATGTCACATAAAGAAATTAATAGTCAAAAGAATATCAAAAATAATTGAATATCACTTGATGGCAATACCAGATTTATGCCCAAACTCGGCCTTTTGAAATTGCACCAACAGTGCCAGTCTCATATAATTCCTTTTGTTACAGATAGTTCCATAGCCCACAAGATTCTAGCCCATCAAGTATGGCTTAAAGTGATGCAGTCATCTTGTTACTTGCCAAAATGTCTGAATAACAGCTTACTCATTAGTAAGTTTTCATTAAGTATTAGGTGATGAATTAATGAATATATTAATGGCATTATATTGAATTTAAAGAAACAAAAGCCAAATGTATCTAACTTGTAGGCATAAGAATATTAGGACAAACTTTGATGCAAATATTTGGTCCAGAAATATAGATTTTGAATTCATCAATACAGTGTGAAAGAGTCTTGTGGATAAAACCTGAGCTAACTGCAATTTCTACTTTTGAACAGTATTAAATGCTATTTATATTATATGCATAAGATCAAAATAATTTGAGATGACCATTTAGAGGTTATTTGCTTCTTAAAATCATACTTTTCAAAATTGGTTATGATCAAATACCCACAATATTGATAAAATGTATAGTGCTTCTCACCCAGCATGAAACTATCAAGGAAATGATTATATGAAACAGTACATTTCTCTGAATAGCTTTATTCACATCTGATTATGAGAAGATTTTCTACAGATCCTTTGAGAAATGTCTGAAAGCATTTCACTTGCTTTACCACTCTTCCCTACAGCCTTAGTCCAACCTTAAAATAAAACTGGAGAACATATATCCTGTAATAACATCATGAAAAATCATTCTCTAAAGCTCTTATATACGTTTTTTAAAATTTTTATTGGGGTATAGTTGATATACAATGTTGTGTTAGTTTCAGGTGTACAGCAAACTGAATCTGTTATACAAATACATATATCCACTCTTTTTTATATACTCTTCCCATATAGGCTATTAGAGTATTGAGTAGAGTCCCCTGTGCTATACAGTAGGTCCTTATTACTTATCTATTTTATATATAGTAGTGGGTATGTGTCAATCCCAATCTTCCAATTTATCTCTGCTCTCCCCTTTACCCCCCGGTAACCATCGGTTATTTTCTACATCTGTAACTCTATTTCATATTGTAGATAAGTTCATTTGTAACCTTTTTTTTAGATTCCACATATAAGTGATATCATATGATATTTGTCTTTCTCTGTCTGACTTACTTTAAAACTCTTACACTTGTTAAATGAATGTGCAGCTCTTGAGCCTGCCTGTAAGAAAAACACTGTAAAAATGCATCTGTGGACAAGATGGAAGGGTAAGATAAAGAGAGAACACTTCTCTGTCTACCAACAGATTGTAATGGAAAACAAGTGAGAAGAGGAAAAAGTGATTTTATCTGGAAAAGTGATACAGGTATTATTTTGAACAATGTGAATCACATATTAGTCAAGTACCAAAGAATAAGTTTATTTTTACTATGTTATAATAAAGCAGGATAGAGCTTGATAATATACAATACAGACATATAATAATATATGATAATAATGTATAATAGTATGTATTACCACAATTATATTTCCCTTAATCTACACTTTTAGTGTAGTACATTTTAGTACATTTTTATATTATAGAAAGGTATAAAATGTAGGATCTCTGAATATGAATACTTTCTAGTGATTATATTTAAGTCATCCAAATATAGTCATTTTCTTTGGCAAAAACTACTTTTTACATGAAGGGAAAATTGGATGTGCCTGTGTTCCCGTTAAGAATTAGCCACTCATTTGAAAAAACACTATGGTTCATCTCTGTTTTATATTTTTGTTTGTGTAAGGTTGTCTATTTTCTCAAGTGTAGGGATATATATTTGCTTAAATGCAGGAATTTTTTATGGCACTAAAAGCAATGAATGAAAGCACTTTCATTCATTTTTCCTATGATTACAAAAATGCTGTGACGTAAAAGAAACACAAACACTCAGTATGTATCCTTTTAAATTGAAATATATACCAAAGAAATAAGAATATTGCACAAAATTTATTTCACCACAAAGGTTAACATCCTTATTTGTTTAAAAAAATGAAAAGAGATGGAAGGAGGGACGAGGAGACGGAGAGAGACAGAGACAGAGACAGACAGACACAGAGGATGAGAAAGAAAGAGAGAAAGAAAGTGTTTGGCATTAAATTGAAAACATAGACCAGAAAGAAAGATAAGACTCCAATAATACTAAAAAGACACAGAGAATTGAATCTGCTATAAATGATTTATGCTCCAGGATCATGAGGTTAAAAGGCAAAAGCTTTAATGCTCACCCATGCGAGAATGTCGTCACTGGCCTAGATAAAGAATTTGACAGTAATAAGATTTTAAAAGTGGATATTTTCTGGTAGCACTGTCTGCCATAATAAATAGAGGTCATAAAGCTTTGGTCTAAACATATTCAGGGGGGATTAATACTGCAAGCAGATCATTCATCTGAGCTTTGCAAATGTACTTATAAGCCAATTTAATAAATGGATAATGACATAAAGACTATTTGTGAGTCTTAGGGAAACGTATGTCTCTTCTGAGATTTTTTTTATTTCACTATAATTCTTGTAGTGGATAATTTTTTTATTGCAAATTTGAACAAAGCTATGCCTCTTTTAGACTCAAAAATATATAAATCACTTATATTAACCACAAAAACAGAAATGTCACCACCACCACCATTAATTCATACACATCCAAAAAAGTGCGGAGAAAAGTGAACCAAATAATAGAATTGGATTTATTTTTAAAAAGATAATTTGAATTTTAATGAATTGCTCATTTAAAAAATTGATTCATCTAGGGGCTTCCCTGGCGGCGCAGTGGTTGAGAGTCCGCCTGCCGATGCAGGGGACACGGGTTCATGCCCCGGTCCGGGAAAATCCCACATGCCGTGGAGCGGCTGGGCCTGTGAGCCATGGCGCTGAGCCTGCGCGTCCGGAGCCTGTGCTCCACAACGGGAGAGGCCAAGGCAGTGAGAGGCTCGCGTACCAGAAAAAAAAAAAAAAAAAAAAAAATAGATTCATCTTCTATGAGTTCACCTTTACAGAGATTGTTTATCTATGATATTTGACAAATAATCCCACTCATTTAAGCAACATATCAACTTTAAAGACAAGTCAATTTGTTTCAAGGGATGTGAGTTAATGATTAAGAAAAATGAATTGAGTTTATCTGGACCACAATGCAAATATCTGACATTCATTTAGTACAGAAACAAAATTAAAGTTTCCCTTTGAGTTCTTTTTTTTTAATTTGAATTCTATTTAAATTTTTTATACAGCAGGTTCTTAATTAGTTATCTATTTTATACATATTAGTATACATATGTCAATCCCAATCTCCCAATTCATCCCACCACCACCCCACCTCCGCCACTTTCCCCACTTGGTGTCCATATGTTTTTTCTCTACATCTATGTCTCTATTTCTGCCTTGCAAACTGGTCCATCTGTACCATTTTTCTAGATCCCACATATATGCGTTAATATACGATATTTGTTCTAGTATTAATGTTCAACTAACAAACTAGCTGTATGTTTATAACTATGCTTTGTTCTCAATTAATTCACAGCATTTAGATGATTTTAATAATTTCCTTGCCTATAAAGATACAGTTGTCCAATACATTAACATATAACATTCTTTAAAAAGATTGTACAGGAAAATTTAAATGCTTTAGAAGCATGTCCTTGTCACTGATTCACAGATGAGCCTATTATTTTATTTCCTTTAGACACTGGTAGGTAGGAGAGATATAGTTCTTAGAACTGATATGTATGTGTGTCTGTGTCTGTGTGTGCTTGCTCATGAAATTATAAGGAATTTGGAATTTGTATGATACAAGAAGAAAATAGTATCACCACTAACAAGATACAAAAATAAATTATATTACAGTTTTAACACATATGCCATATTCCAAAGAATTCCATATACACAATTTCCCTTTTTAAAATAAAATCATAAATCATCAATATTTTACCTTTTTGGTGGCTGCAAAATGTTATTTATCATTTCACTGTACCCGTATTTAATTACTCTACTATTCTTTCCTCCATTGGATGGTTTTGGGAATTCAACTTGAATAGAGAACATATCTTTGTAACAGGAAGATTTGACATAGTTTTTTAATCTCTCAAATATAGGTGATATATATATATATATATATATATATATATATTTTTTTTTTTTTTTTTTTTGCGGTACGCAGGCCTCTCACTGTTGTGGCCTCTCCCATTGCGGAGCACAGGCTCCAGACGCACAGGCCCAGTGGCCATGGCTCACGGGCCCAGCCACTCTGCAGCATGTGGGATCTTCCCAGACTGGGGCATGAACCCATGTCCCCTGCATCAGCAGGCGGACTCTCAACCACTGTGCCACCAGGGAAGCCCTAGGTGATATTTTTTGAGAGTCAGATGAAAAACTGATATCCTCCTCTGTAAGACAGATCTGTCTATGAGACTTTATATACTAAAATAAACTAAATCTTTACCACAAGTAATCATTAGGAACCACAACAGTTATTCTATTCACTTCATGTTTACACATTCATTAAGTACTCACAAGAATCATATGGAGTGACTACAATTATTTACCCAGTTTTATAGACAAGAAAACCGAGGCAACGTTGCTGGTAACTACCAAAGCTAAGCTTAGTAAGCAGTTGAGACAGGATTTCAACCCATCCCACCTAACTCTGGACCCAAACTCTTAATTGCTACCTAATTATAGTGTAATTTCATTTAAAAGCCATGGTATGAAGACATTTTAGTCTTAGAGTGTTCTTGGATATTATTAAAACTGATATTGGTAAGCATACTGCTCCTTAAGAGAGCTTTGAAAATGTTGCTTCCTTTCTGCAGTCCCTGGTGTCCAACAATCATTTGAATTTTGTTTCTCTTTGCAGATTATATCCTTCCCTCTCTCTTTAAAATGTTTTAATATTTGTCTTTATTACTGATATTTTGAAATTTTATTAATATAACTGTAGATGTGAGCCCTTTACTCATTTCTGCTCACCATTTGGCAGGTCATTTCCTTAGTTTGGGGGAATTTTCTGTTAGTGATTATTCCACTATCATCTCCCTTGGCTCTCATCCTCTCTGCTCTCCCCTAATGGAACTCCTATCCAGGTTGGAACTTCCCAATCCCCCTCCTTAATACTTAATTTTTTCACAGTATCAGACTTTTACATTCACTTTTCCTTGTGCTAAGTTCCTAGAGAAATCTTTATAATGATTTATTTGAGAAGTCCTTGTAACAACTTTAAGCCTATACACATCTGTTTGTCATTTGCGTAGTTCTTTGTATGTTCATTCAGTTGTTTCAAATAATGATCTTCTGAATTCCCAAGGTCTTAAATTAGTTGATATCCATAAAGAAATATGTCAACTATGTTTTGCCATAAGTATGTGATATTCTCTTTTAGAATTCTGAAGTTAAGCATTATATTTATTTTAAAGAATTAGGAAGATTACTCTATTACTTCTAATTAATCAAGTGTCAATGTTTTTAATGATTGTTTGATGACCTTTTTCCATTATGTTGTTTCCCTAATATATTCAATATTTTTTTTCCTGTTTGAACTTTAGGGTTTTGCTTTTTAAAAACATTGTTTATTTATTTATTTATCTATTTATTTAATGGAAGTATAGTTTATTTACAGTGCTGTGCCAATCTCTGCTGTGCAGCAAAGTGACTCAGTTCTACACATATAGACATTCTTTTTTTAATATTCTTTTCCATTATGGTTTATCATATATTCAATATTTTTGATTGCGCAGTCAGTCACTTTTCAGTTGCAATTTCTTGTTAGACATTGTTGTTTCTTTTTTTAGGGAAGCCTGCTTCTGAGAAGAGGTGCAGAAATATCTGTATCGTAATTTTATGCTTCACTATTTATAAAGGTGGGAATGGAGCAGAACCTGCCTTTTTATGTGTTATTATACTGGCTGGTTTTCTGAGGGTAGTGCTCTGTTTATCTTCTGGTTTTTTTCTTTTTCTTTAATTTCACTGACATTTGTGTGTTACTAGTAGAGGTAATTTTTATTGTCGGGAGATTATTCTCCAGAAATCTCTAACTTTCTACAATCTAGGCATCAACAGCCCATTTGCTTTATGACTATCTTTTTAAGAATGTTTGTATAAACAGACATCTCTGGGAAAATGGAGAAGTGACTCCTTCTGGAGGAGGTTTATTTACAGTCTCAAGTATTGGAGATGGAGACATCCTCCTTACCTGTCATATACTAGGGTAATAAAGAAGAAAACTTCTCTCCCTTCCTTAGAGAGATTTGCTTACAACTCAGGGCCTTTCTTTCTCCAGAAAGACAGATGCCCAAATTTGCGAGTAACACTTGTATAAGATAAGGGTCTTATGACTCCTGGGTCCCTCTTCTGTAACATATTTCCACTATATGAGCAGGCAACACTGGTCTCTCTGGGAATTGGGGCTTAGGAAACTAGCACCGATATGTTACTACTTCTGTGAAAAATGAACTATCTAAATTCATTTGAAGTCAGTTTCTTACCAGCTGAATCTTTGGAAGTGTGGCAAGCCAAAGTAATAGCTGCCACCATGTTAATGCCTGAGAGCTGCTTAACCCCTTTATTTTGTAAAATCTCCATCCCCACTTGGGTATTTCTGATGTTTCCTCATGACTGGATTCAGGTTATACATTTTTGGTAGGAATGCGATATAAGTAATATTGTGTCATTCTCAGCACCAAAACAAGAAGCATGTGAAGTTAGTTGGTACTATCATTGGTGATGTTAATTTTGATCACTTAAGATGGTATTTGACAGGTTTACCACTCTGAGGTTATTGTTTTTTTAAATTGTAATTAATATGTGGGGAGAAGTTTTGATTGTATGTAAATATTCTGTTCCTTACTAGTTTTAGTATCCATCAATGATTCTTTACTGAATTAATTATTACTATGATGACAGGAAAATGGTGATTTTCTATTCTTGTAGTTCTTTTTATATGAATGAGTGGGCATCCTACTGTAAGGAAGAGCTTTTATTTTTTATATATGTATGTATTATCAATAGGGCCTTATGGATCCTCATTTTATTCAGTGATGTATAGACTGTTGCTGTCGTCATTTTAATATCCTAAATTTGGCCAGTGGTGGTCTCTCGGGCTCTTTTTGCTTGTTCTTTTCTTACTATTTTGTTTTTGTTTTGTTTTAGCACTTAATTTATGGAAAATGAATTTTTAAGCTTTGTCTCAGCCCTACAATTACTTCCTCAAGGTGTTCTAGATCCTTTAAATGGAAAATAATACTTAGAAATCAATATATGGGTGCTGGGTTTGCTCATTGCTACTGACATATTATTGTCTATAGGCATTTCAGGAGGCAGAGACACTGCATAAGTTCGAGATAAATTACAGGATATTCTGAGATTTGTTTCAAAACAATGCAACTGAAAAGAGGGAGAACAAAATGAGTCATAATCATTGAAGGTAGTTGATGAATAACTGGGGTTCATTACACTATTTTATTTTTGTAAATGAAAAATTCCTTAATAGCACAAATCAACAAAAACCCAAACTCAAAAAACAAAAACAAAATTTCTAGTACTAACGGTCTTTCCATTTGAAAAGCTATTCAAATGGATATGTAATTATTTGGCATTCAGTCACAATACCTAAAGTAAAAATAATTAATAAAAAAATAGCAAATTCCATGGTAATTGTAAACAATTTCATTTCATGGAATTAATTTACTTTCTTATTTCCAAATTTTATTTCTAACTCCTGAAATTCCTCTAAGTGAGTCACCACTAATTACATTAAATTGTATATATTTAATGCTTTGGATTTTTCTTTTGTGTTCAGTTTAAATAGGTGTTTAAATTCTGGATCTTATATAAAACTTTGTAAACTAATCATATAGCTATATTCTTCTCCATCTGCATTTGGGACCTGTCTCCCACCACCAAGTAACTACTTTTCTTCATCATTACATGCTTTTTTACTTCTGTGATATCTAGGATACAAACATGGCCCCTATTCTCAAGTGTCTCAGGTGCCCTCAAGGCATTATTCTCTGTTTCGTCTCAGTGTCTCCCTGTCTTATGGATTATATAATGGCTCACATCTAACAAACATTTCCTACAGGGAAAAAAAGACCCTATTCTCTTAACTCTTTCTATATTTTTAATACCAGGAAAGCACTCTAATTAGCTCAGTCTTTGTCAAATGTCCAAATTTGTTGTTGGATGTCAGGAAACTATGCTTGGCCATCCCCTCTAGAACCAAATGATACTAAGTGAGTTATTTGGAGCTAAGAAAAAAAAATTGTATGTCCTAGGAAAAGATGATAGAAAAAATTACTGGGGATATAAGAAAAAAATTGATGCCTGCTGTCTTATTCTTTTCAATCAGCAATATGTTGTGGATCAATTTATATGCTTAACTTATCTCTATAAAACCTCTGTTTTATAAAAAGAATTATGAATTCATTATATTTTATTTAATTCTATTCCCCTTTAATGGACATTTTGTTCCTAAATTCTATAATCACTTTCAGTAAAAATATCACTGGGAATTTAAAATTAAGAATTATAAATTCTAGAATTTTTCAGTTAATTTAAGATAGAGTTTTCAGTCATTTTCATCATCATATTAAATGACGATTACTGGAAAATGATTACAATTATATAATAGATTAGTTAATAAACACATATTAATGTAGTTTTTCTTAATGCAGTCATATAAAAAGAAAATAAACATTTATCGAACAAAGAGTCCCTTTGTTGAATACCTTTTCCTTATAAATAATATACTAATAAATCTATAAAAGAAAAGATTATTGGGTTATGACTGAGATACATTTGCAAAGCAATAGCAGAAGCCTACTTTCAGTTAGCTGGAGTGTGCTCCAATACATAGCTTCTTCCTGAAACACAGTACACAAACATTACCTTTGTTGTCTAATGGAGAAAAATGTAAAAATCACTGAAAAAAGGACACCATACGAACTGATGAGGATGGAAAATTAGTAATGCTACAACTACAGAAAATGTTGGTTTTAGGGTCTTTTAGGCTTTAGAGAATATGGTAATTTCTATCATAATTCTGATATCTGTCCTGTTTATACTGTCGTTTTAAACATATTTTTTCCATTGGTTTGTTGGAGGGCAAGACTCCCCTGCATCTGATTTCTTATTTTTCCCCCAAATTAAATTAAACACAAATATTATGTAGTATTTTAACTAACATCAAAATGCAGTTAGTACCTGTGTACATATATCATAAGCTCAGTTCTGATTTAAATAAGATTTCTTTTCCTTTTTTCCATTTTTTTCTTTTTAAAATAATGTTTCTGTGTATGTATTGTTTTAAGTACTGAAAATGTAAAACATGTTAGAAGATATCTTCTCATTTTATCAAAAATGTTTCTTCTTTGGCTATCTTTTTTTGTGTATTACCACATGGCTGTCCATTACTTTATGCCTCAGTTCATAAAGGATCATTCTGCCTTTGAAACCACATCTTGATAAGAAAGAATCATCTAGCCATGGCATATTCCTAAGCATCTGGTTTGGGAAAATAGAACACATAGTCTAAGAATCTCTACACATCTGTATGAAACACAGTGGAGCTAGTTTCATTTGTTTGTTTCCTTTATACAGTTTAGAAAATGAAAGCTGATGCATTTGAGGCTTACAATGAGAGCAAATATTCCAAAGGCTTTCATATGCAAAATATTTTAATTGCCAAAGACTTGGAATAAATCTTGGCTCACTTGCATTGAAATTTCTCTTCTTGGGACTTTTGCTTCATTTTTCACAATTTGTATTATTAGTACTTTGTCAAATTTTGCATAAGATTTCTTTCTCTTGATCCCCTGAACAGTAGACAAAAAAACCTCTGGCTCACACTGAAACTGAATTTCATAATTAAGGTTCAGGCTATAGTAATGTTTTTAGAAATTTTACATACTAACTGATAAATCAGCAAATCAACTCTATTCCATTTTGAAGCATTAGGCTTCTGAAACTCTTAAGAAATTGTGATGGTGATATAAAACCTCAAGAGATGTAAGATTTAATTGAAACATTTCTCTCAGAAAAAATATTATTATGATAGCATCAATTGCTATGAACTCAAATGCTGGTGATTTCTAGTATTTGTGTTCTCCTTCTACTTAAGAGAGTTGAAATAGATCAGCTTTTTCAGTCTCATTTACAATTCAGTGAGGTCATGAGACCTATTTCTGGCCAGTATAAGGTAATCGGAAATAATGTCTATAATAAAAAGGCCCAGCTCATTAAAAAAATCATATCTGATTCTGTCTCTATCTTTTCCCATCTCCCAGCAGTTGAGGCAGAGGCACCAGCAGGGGATTCTCAGGCTCCATGGGACGACAGTGCCACAAGAGGAAAGGCACCATAGTCCCTGAGATTCCTTGCATATTACTAAGTAAAAAATAAATATATATATTAAATTTCACTTTGATTTTGGGGTTTGATAGCAATTATCCTATTCTGACTGCCTCTTCAGGACTACCTTGACTATTTTTGGTCCTTTAAATCTCCATAAAATTTTTTTGGAATCAGCTAGTGAATTGTCACATACACATGCACACGTGTATACACACACACAAAACACCTTCTAGGATTGGAATTGCAATTGTCTTGAATCTATTTATAGGTTAATTTTAGGACAATTTACAGCCCCACAATATTAGTACTTCTCACCCAAGGCCATCACATATCCCTTTATTAAGTTCTAGTTATTTTTTCAATATTGCAGTATAGTTTTCTATGTAGATGTACTTTTTTTGTTTGATATATTCCTAGGTATTTGATCATTTTGGTATTTCTAAATTATGGTTTTTTTGAAATTTATCTGTTTTATTGTTCATTGCTAGTGTATAGCAAAAACAATATTATTTTTAATTTTTTGAGGCATAACATACAGAAAAGTTCACTGATCTTAAATGTACAGCTTGTTGAAATGTTGCATATGTACACAGTAATGTAACCAACAGAGATCAAGATAAAGAACTTTTCCAGAAGCCAGTAAGCTCTTTTATGTACCCTCCCGGTAAGTAACCATGAGATAACCCCTATTCTAACTTCTACCACCTTAGATTATGTACGTATATTTTAAATTTCGATAAAGGGAATCATATACTATGTACTCTTTCTGTTTCTGGCTTCTTGTGCTCAATATAAAGTTTGTGGTTTATCCATATTGTCGCATATAACAATAGTTTATCCAATTTCGTTGCTGTATATGATTACGTGAATATACTTCAATTTACTTATATATTCTCATGTTAATGAACATTTGGATCATTTCCAATTTTTGTCAATTAGGGGAAAAAACACTATTAACATATCTGTATGAATTCTGGTTCAAGATGGCGACATAGGGTGAACCCGAACTAACCTCTTCCCACGGACACACCAAATCTACAGTTACATATGGAAAAGTTCCTCTGAAAAAATCTAAAAACTGGTGAAGTAACCACTTTATATCTGGCAAATGAGAGAGAAACCACACAGAAGCCATAGAAATAACTGAGACACGATCTCATTGTAAACTCCACCCCCAGTGCAGCAACCCATAATTGGGAGGAAACTCACAAACCCAGAGCTTTCCCCTAAGGAGTTAAGGGTTTATACCCCACACTGGGGACCCCGACTTTTAAGAGCAGCACCTGAGAGATGAGCCCCCAGAGCATCTGGCTTTGAAGACCAATGAGATTCACATCCATGAGAATTGCAGGGCTGTGGTGAACTGAGAAATGATTCTTAAAAGGCTCGTGCTCTTGGACTCCACAGCCCAAAGGCCCACTGCAGAAACAGCCCTTTGAAAAGCATCCAGACTTTATGTGAAAAAAATTCACTTGCTAATTTTAACGTGTTGGTCTGAGGGGAAAGGGCCTGCTGGGATACTCTCCAGGGACAAAGGGTCAGAAGCCATCTTCCTGATCTCTCTCCCCCGTTGTTAAAGCTGGTAGATGCCATCTTTTTTTCTCCTTCTTTCCTAGTAGGTGCCATCTTTATGCTCTAGCCACAGGCACCATCTTTTACACTTGCCCTCTGTCTTGCTAAAGCCTGCAGATGCCATCTTTTTAAAAATTGTTTTCCTTTTCTCTTTTCCCTATTTTCTTTACTTTTTCTTTTCTTTTTTCAGGCAGTGCCATCTTTGCACTCCCCCTTTGCTATGCTTGAGAGTGAGAGTTTTTCCCAGAGGGGAGCTTGTACACATATCTCGTACCACAGTGTTTACATCTGGTGACCCAGTTTTTGAGGCTTCCACCCAGGGGATGCTTCTTGATTGCTCATTTATAATGTCCCTCAGCATCTCTTCATAGGTCTCTGATACCTAAAAACCTACATGCCTCTCATTGGGCCCTGCCTTCCAAGTCTGACACTTGAACCTGAATATAGAGGAGGTATTGCTATGGTCAATGAAACATAGAGCGCTACGTTCTTCTCAGTTGGGTCAACACTCTGTGAAAAACCTCTTATTTGGACACATCTTAAATTAAGCACTATAAAAATAGCTACAATTTATTGAGAGTTTGCTGTATACCTGACATTTAGCTAAGCCTTGTAATACGTTATCTTATTTAATACTCACAATAATTGTATTAGGTACAATTATGTGATATGCTATATATAATGAAATTATATATAGTGTATATATATATATTCTATATATATATAGAACCAAAATAGTTCTATAACATGCTCAAAGTCATGCAAAACAGAAATGGGGCAGACAAGTCTAAATTCCCTTTTGATTCAGAACCTGCACTCTCAGTCATGACGTTGCTTCTCTCACAGAACTGACTGTATATCAACATTTGAGCTATTCTTCCCTAATATGCTGCTCAGTTTCTCATCCTAATAGTCTTGTTAGGATACCCAACCATTCTCTTAGACATCCTAAGATATATAAGAATCCCAGTAGTTAGCAGAATGTAAGCTCAAAAAATGTAAATTATAATTTTCACAAAATTTAGAGATGCCCCTAAAAAGCTGGAAATATTCCATGTTGTCAGCAAACTGGGGCTCATGGTTGAAGGATATTTCAAAAGAGCCAATTACATTCAGTGAATTTTGGTGATAAATGATTTAACAATCAGGTTTGGCAGGTTAAAAATATTATTTTTTCTAGAATTTTAGATACTCCAAAAACTCCATGTGAGCAGAACACATTTAATTAAAACAAAACATTTCACACTCAATAGCTAGACATAATGAAGAATTACAAACCATGTTATTTCTTTCCTCTTGAATCAATTTTTTAAATGGTAATATTACATGACTAAAACCTAATTTTATGTATCTATATATTTTCCAAAATAAAGAAAAACAAAAATATGGAGAAATGCCATATATAACACAATGTAGAAATGCCAAGTAATATATGTACAGTCACATTTATATCATTTAGGTAATGGGATTGAATCCAACCACAATATTTTGTACCATGCTCTTTAAAAGCATTTTTATTGTGAAATATGACAGAGAAAATTGCATAAAATATAAATCATTGTGAGGTGAGTTCCCTGTAATTCTCAAATAATTTAAAAAAAATAATGTATTTCAGAAGCCTTCATATGACTTCCTGATCATAACTTCCTCTAACCTTTGTAGTCACTAACCTTTGAGGAATTTACTTCCTTATTTTTCCTGTTTTATTAGTATCCAAACAAAGTTTGGATTTTGTTTAAATATAATCACATTTAAATGTAATCAGTGCATATACTCTGTTGTGTCTTTCAACAGTATGTCCTTTAGATTCTTATTAGCTTTTTGCTTACTTATACAATTCTTTCATTTTCATGACTGTACAGTTTTCCATAACATCAATATATCATGATTTGTTCATATACTCTATAATTATTTGTGTTGTTTCCAGCTTTGATGTGTTACAAACAGTGTTATCATAATCCTGTGCGTGTTTATGAATAAGCTTCCATTCTTATGGAATATATACCCAAGCATGGGACTGTTGAGTTACAGGTTACGTTTGTTTTTTGCTTTACTAGATACTGCCCATCCTTTTCCCAATGTATTCAATAGTTCCTACAATTACATATTGGCATTACACAAGAATTCCAGTTGCTCCATATTCTCCCAACATTTGTTCAGATTTTATAATTTCTTCAAATGTGCTGGATGTGTGATGCTATCTAACTGTGGTTTTAATTAGCATTTGCCTGATTCCTAACAAGATTGAACATATGTTCATCTTCATCAGGCATTTGGGTTTTTTTTTGTTGTTGTGAAGTCACGTTTTATATTATTTATCAATATCTCTATTTATCTTTTATTATTTACTGGTGAATAGTTTTTGTATATTCTAGATACAAAGTATTTGCCTGGTATGTTCATTTTAAAATCTTTTCCAACTCTGTGACTTGTCTTTATACTTTGTGTAGTCTCAGGAGGAAAGGAAACTAGGAGTTGCATTACAAATAAGTCATTTTTGTGAAGTAATGATTATTTCTTTTAAAAAAACCTAAAATATAAAGAAAAGTATAAAGAATCAACTACATAAAAGTAAGAACTGCTGTCCATATAAAATTTGAAAGATGAAAGAAGGAAGTAAGCAAAAAGAAAGAAAGGAAGAAAGAAAGAAAGGAGGGAAAGAAGGAGGAAGGGGTAGAGGAGAGGAGGAGAAGGGAAGGGAAGGGGAGGAAGGAAAGAAAAAAGAACAAAGCCATAAGTAGGGAGAAGGTATTATAAAGCATATACCTGATAAAATAAAATAAATACAGATAGATGATAGACAGTGTTAAAAGTCAATAATAGAAAATAAAAACAAAGATAGACAAAACACATGACTAAGAATATTTAGAGAAGAGACACAAATGATTTATAAATGTGAATTGAACTTTTAGCCTTCATATATATGTTATAAGAAATACTGAAAAGAGCACAATGTCACTGGCTTCTTTTCCTTGCCTGTTACCCTTTTGTCCCAATACCCAGCCATATGAAGATAAGATGAGCTAAACATTAATTAATCAATTAATATAAAAACAGAAAGAAAAGGAAGTGAAAAGTCTCCAAAATACTAGAAGATAGGTTTTATCACTTTGTGTTTTCTCTATCAAAATACTGCAAAGGGGAGGTGAAACTTTCCTATATCATAACAGAAGTCCAAAAAGCCAGAATTCATCCAGAGGAAGTCAACAGATTCTTAGTGAGTTAGTAGTACCATAGTTATCCATAGAGTGAGATAGTAGGTTCCCAGTTGGTATGATTTAGTGACTCCTGAAAGTAAGATTACAAAACGCTGGTAATTGCAGCAATACTCTGCAGATCTCAACAAACTAGTATTAGAAACCAGGGGGCTGCAGACTCAATTGTGACAACATGTAAGATAAGCCATGAGCTTTCAAGAATTACTTGGAGGGTACTCTGTAGGGTGTTTTGAGTTTCAGCATCACTAAATGGGTACCAAGACCAGAATAATTAGGAGCCTCATCTTTATTGCCAAGCTGATGAAGCCTAGTGGACCAGCACTTTGGTATCCCACCAAGGATTGTTGAGAGGAGGGTGCATCTGCACTATAGACCAATCACAACTGGGAAATAACCAGGAATGCATCTTCATTCAGATAATTAGATTAGCTGAATTGTGCTGTATCATACAGATGGACACTCACACAGGTTGTGCCAATCTTCATAATATAAACCAAAGAAAAAGGAAAGATGGTAACACTACTGTATTTTCTTACTGGTATTGGGGTTTCTAAGGGTAGGATATAGACAAGGGAAAATAATTCTAAATGATGTATGATAAATAGATGATAGATAAATAGATACATAGATAGATAATCCCTTCCCCAGAATGTAGAGTATAATTCTTTCCCTTTGACTATGGGGTTGACTTAGTGACTCATTTCCAAAAAATACTGTATGGAAAATGAAAATTAGTAATTTTAGAGTTAAGAAACTTAGCAGACAACAACTTAACCGAGTTAGTTAATCAGGTTAATATCATCAGTGATAGGTGATGTTGATATCATATGCTCCATGATATAATGCCATGAGAAAGGCACTTCATCTCTGTAATATTCTTTCCAAAAACTCATGAACTTAGTCAAATCATGACAAAACATCAGAGAAACCTAAATTTAAGGACATTCTTTAAAATACCTGACCAGTATATGTCAAAGCTGTCAAGGTCATCAAAAACAAGGAAACCCTGAGAAACTATCTCAGATTAGAGTATGGAGATATGCTGAGCAAATGCAATGTGGTAACCTGGACTGGATGTTGGAACAGAAAAAGAACATTAGTAGAAAAACTGGTGGAATCTGAATAGAATCTGTAGTTTGATTAGTAGTATTGTACCAATGCTAATTTCTTAATTTTGGCAAATATACTATGGTTATGAAAGATATTAACATTGGGGAAGTTGAGTGAAGGTATACAGCAACTCTCTGTACTATCTTTGCAAGTGTTCTATAAATCTAAAATTATCTCACAGGTAGCATTTTATTTAAATTTTCTTTTTAAAACTAACTAATATAATGAAACAGGTGATGAAGTAAGTTCTATAGACCATAACTGAAGTCACCACAGACAAAAATCTGTTGGAGTTTTCAGAACGCATTATATGAGCACTTGGGAGAGAAAGTTTTTGAGTTTTGGTTAATATATGGCTCAGAGGAGATAGAAAATGATATTAAATTCTCTAAGGCCCTATATTAAGATCGTCTATGATTACAACGTAGCTTATCCTCAGTGCCTGTGTCTGATAACATAACATCACTTAAATAGGTTCTGTTCAACCTGATAGCTTTTGAATACATGTCATAGTTAAGAAAGAAAAAAATCTTCCATGTTAGTGAAGTTATTGTATAAGATTGAGCAGAAAAGGATAAATAACTAAATCTTCTGCAATGGGTTCAACTGTAGCAAGGGACAACAAGGGCTACATAGATTGCAATGGTACCAAAGAAGTTCAGAGTTCATGTGTTACCATGGAGATATCCCCAATTCTCATCTTAGCAAGGTTAACTATAGAGGAAAAGTAGATGGTCAAACAAACATTCTTGGAAGGACATTCCTGAACAAAACCTGAAATACCTCTTCTCAGAAGACATACAGAAATGTGAGAGATATGGAGAATTTTCTCTCATCAGCTACTAAGTTCTGTACTTGCCTTCTTAAAAAATTTTACTTTACAATGAAAATTTAGATTTTTAGTTACTTTAGTGAAGCATTTATAATTTTTGCCTATATTCTGCTGCTTTTTGAAATGCAACTCAATAATTTTAATATACTAAATTGACATTAAGATGCATCCATTTATATTTTCAGGTAATATTCTCTTTACATTCCAACCCTGGCTCACAGAGAATAGCATGTTCCCTCACTGTTCCTTCTCTCCTTTTCATCTGTTTAACCTGAAGATCAGCTGAGTAAGTGGATAAAAAATCTGCTCTACAGGGCTGGCCAAACCCAGAAGCTAAATCTGAGTAACAAGTTCTAGATTCAAGCTATGGAGAGAATGTACCTCAATGTAATAAAGGCCATATATGACAAGCCCACAGCTAACATCATACTCAATGGTAAAAAGCTAAAAGCATTTTCTCTAAGATCAGAAACAAGACAAAGATGCCCACTCTCACCACTTTTACTTAACATAGTATTGGAAGTCCTAGCCACAGCAATCAGACAAGCAAAAGAAATTTAAAAATCCAAATTGGAAAGGAAGAAGTAAAACTGCCACTGTTTACAAATGACATGATACTATACATAGAAAATCCTAAAGACACCACTGAAAAACTACTAGAACTCATCAATGAATTCAGTAAAGTTTCAGGATACAAAATTAATATACAGAAAGCTGTTGCATTTCTATACACTAACAACAAATCAGAAAGAGAAATTAAGAAAGCAATCCAATTTACAGTTGCATCAAAAAGAATAAAATACATAGGAATAAATCTAACCAAGGAAATAAAACACCGGTACTTGAAAAATTATAAGACACTGATGAAAGAAATTGAAGAAGACACCAACAAATGGAAAGATATACCATGTTCATGGATTGGAAAAATTAATATTGTTGAAATAAACATATTTAACAAGGCAATCTACAGATTCAATGCAATAGCTATAAAAAAACCAATGACATTTTTGAACTAGAATAATTCTAAATTTTGTATATAAACACACACACAAACCCAAAATCCAAAGCAATCTTGAGAAAGAAAAGCAAAACCATAGGTATCATGTGCCCTGATTTCAAACTATGCTACAGAGCTACAGTAATCAAAACAGTATGGTACTGGCACAAAAACAGACATATAGATCAATGGAACATAATAGACAGCCCAGAAATGAACCTATGCTTATATGGTCAATTAGTCTACAACAAAGAAGGCAAGAATATACAATGGGGAAAAGACAGCTCTTCAATAAATTGTGTTGGGAAAGCTGGACAAATACATGCAAAAGAATCAAACTGGACTACTTTTTAACATCATATACAAAAATAAACTCAAAGGGGATTAAAAACTTAAATGTAAGACCTGAAACCATAAAACTCCTATAAGAAAACATAGCAGTATGTTCTTTGATATTGGTCTCAGCAATATTTTTTTTGGACATGTCTTCTAAGGCAAGGGAAACAAAAACAAAAATAAACAAATGGGACTATATCAAACTAAAAAGATTTGCAGAGCAAAGGAAACTATCCAAAAAAAAAGAAAAGGCCTCATACTGAATTCAGAGAAGATATTTGCAAAGCATATATTGGATAAGGTGTTAATATCTAAAATATACAAAGAACTCAGCCTATCCACCAGAGGGTAGAGAGCAGAAGCAAGAAGAACTACAATCCTGCAGTCTGTGGAATGAAAACCACATTCACAGAAAGATAGACAAGATGAAAAAGGCAGAGGACTATGTATCAGATGAAGAAACAACATAAAACCAGAGAAAAACAACTAAATGAAGTAGAGATGGGCAATCTTTGAGAAAAAGAATTCAGAATAATGATAGTGAAGATGATCCAGGACCTCGGAAAAAGAATGGAGGCAAAGATCGAGAAGATGCAAGAAATGTTTAACAAAGAACTAAAAGAATCAAAGGACAAACAAACAGAGATGAATGATACAATAACTGAAATGAAAAATACACTAGAACGGGGGCTTCTCTGGTGGCGCAGTGGTTGAGAAACTGCCTGCTAATGCAGGGGACACGGGTTCGAGCCCTGGTCTGGGAGGATCCCATATGCTGGGGAGCAACTAGGCCCATAAGCCACAACTACTGAGCCTGCATGTCTGGAGCCTATGCTCCGCAACAAGAAGGGCCGTGATAGTGAGAGGTCTGAGCACCGCAATGAAGAGTGGCCCCCACTTGCCACAACTACAGAAAGCCCTCACACAAAAACGAAGACCCAACACAGCAAAAATAAATTAATTAATTAATAAACTCCAACCCCTAACATCTTAAAAACAAACAAACAAAAAACACTAGAAGGAATCAATAGCAGAATAACTGAGGCAGAAGAATGGATAAGTGATCTGGAAGACAGAATGGTAGACTTCACTGACATGAAACAGAATAAACAAAAAAGAATGAAAAGAAATCAAAACAGGGGCTTCCTTGGTGACTAAGTGGTTAAGAATCCGCCTGCCAATGCAGGGGACACAGGTTCGAGCCCTGGTCTGGGAAGATCCCACACGTGCGGAGCAACTAGGCCCATGTGCCACAACTACTGAGCCTATGTGCCACAAATACTGAAACCCGTGTGCCTAGAGCCTGTGCTCTGCAACAAGAGGAGCCATCACAAAGAGAAGCCTGCACACCGCAACAAAGAGCAGCCTCCGCTCGCCACAACTAGAGAAAGCCCACGTGCAGTGATGAAGATCCAATGCAGCCAAAAATAAATAAATTTATATTTTAAAAAAAGAAATGAAGACAGCCTACGAGAACTCTGGGACAAAATAAATTCACCAACATTCGCATTATAGGGGTCCCAGAAGAACAGAGAGAGAAAGGACCCGAGAAGATATCTGAAGAGACTATAGTTGAAAACTTCCCTCACGTGGGATAGGAAATAGCTACCCAAATCCAGGAAGTGCAGAGAGTCCCAGGTAGGATAAACCCAAGGAGAAACACACCAAGACACACAGTAATCAAACTGACAAGAATTAAAGACAAAGAAAAATTATTAAAAGAAACAAGGGAAAATAACATACAAGGGAACTCCCATAAGGTTAACAGCTGATTTCTCAACAGAAACTCTACAAGCCAGAAGGGAGTGGCACGATATATTTAAAGTGATAAAAGGGAAGAACCTGCAACTTAGATTACTCTACCCAGCAAGGAGCTCATTCAGATTCAATGGAGAAATCAAAAACTTTACAGAGAAGCAAAAGCTAACAGAATTTAACACTAGCAAGCCAGCTCTACAACAAATGCTAAAGGAACTTCTCTAAGCAGGAAACACAAGAGATGAAAAGGACCTACAAAAACATCACCAAAACAATTCAGAAAACGGTAATAGGAACATACATATTGATAATTACCTTAAATGTGAATGGATTAAATGCTCCAACCAGAAGACAAAGGCTCACTGAATAGGTACAAAAACAAGACCCATATATATGCTGCCTACAAGAGACCCACTTCAGACCTAGGGACACATACAGACTGAGAGTGAGGGGATGGAAAAAGATATTCCATGCAAATGGAAATCACAAGAAAGATGGAGTAATCAAGAATAGGGCTTCCCTGGTGGCGCAGTGGTTGAGAGTCCGCTTGCCAGTGCAGGGGATGCGGGTTCGTGCCCCGGTCCGGGAGGATCCCACGTGCCGCGGAGCGGCTGGGCCCGTGGGCCATGGCCGCTGGGCCTGCACATCCGGAGCCTCTGCTCCACAGCGGGAGAGGCCACAGCAGTGAGAGGCCGCGTACAGCAAAAAAAATATCAAGAATGTTACAAGAGACAAGGAAGGACACCAAATAATGACCAAGGGATGAATCCAAGAAGAAGATATAACAATTATAAATATTTATGCACCCAACATAGGAGCACCTCAATACATAAGGCAACTGCTAACAGCTCTAAAAGAGGAAATCGACAGTAACAGAATGATAATGGGGGACATTAACACCTCACTTACACCAATGGAGAGATCATCCAGACAGAAAATTAATAAGGAAACACAAGTTTTAAACGACACAATAGACCAGATAGATTTAATTGATATTTATAGGACATTCCATCTGAAAACCGGAGATTACACTTTCTTCTCAAGTACACATGGAACATTCTCCAGGATAGATCACATCTTGGGTCACAAATCAAGTCTTGGTAATTTTAAGAAAACTGAAATCATATCAAGCATCTTTTCTGACCACAACACTATGAGATTAGAAATCAGTTACAGGGGATAAAAAGTAAAAAATACAAACACATGGAGGCTAAACCATATGTTACTAAATAAGCAAGAGATCACTGAAGAAATCAAAGAGGAAATCGAAAAATACCTACAGACAAATGACAATGCAAACACAAGATCCAAAACCTATGGGATGCAGTAAAAGCAGTTCTAAGAGGGACATTTATAGCAATACAATCCTACCTCAAGAAACAAGAAAAATCTCAAGTAAACAATCTAACCTTACACCTAAAGGAACTAGAGAAAGAAGAAACAAAACCCAATGTTAGTAGAAGGAAAGAAATCATAAAGATCAGATCAGAAATAAATGATATAGAAACAAAGAAAACAATAGCAAAGATCAATAAAACTAAAAGCTGGTTCTTTGAGAAGATAAACAAAATTGATAAACCTTTAGCCAGACTCACCATGTAAAGGAGGGAGAGGACTCAAATCAATAAAATTAGAAACGAAAAGGGAGAAGTTACAATGGACACTGCAGAAAAACAAAGCATCCTAAGAGACTACTACAGGCAACTCTATGCCAATAAAGTGGACAACCTAGAAGAAATGAATAAATTCTTAGAAAGGTATAACCTTCCAAGACTGAACCAGGCAGGAAGCAATAGAAAATATGACCAGACCAATCAAAAGTAATGAAATTGAAACTGGATTAAAAATCTTCCAACAAAGAAAAGTCCAGGACCACATGGCTGCACAGGTGAATTCTATCAAACATTTAGAGACGAACTAACACCCATCCTTCTCAAACTCTTCCCAAAAATTGCAGAGGGAGGAACACTCCCAAACTCATTCTATGAGGCCACCATCACCCTGATACCAAAACCAGACAAAGATACTACAAAAAAAGAAAATTACAGGCCAATATCATTGATGAATATAGATGTAAAAATCCTCAACAAAATACTAGCATCAGAATCCAACAACACATTAAAAGGATCATACAACATGATCTAGTGGGATTTATCCCAGGGATGCAAGGCTTCTTCAATAAAAAATAATAATAATAAAAAAATAAAATAAATATACAAAGAACTCATACAACATCACAAAAATAAATATCTCGATTGAAAAAGGGGCAGAATACCTGAATAGACATTTTTCCAAAGAAAACATACAGATGGCCAAAGGGCACAGGAAAAGATGGTCAACATCACTAATCATAAGGAAAATGCAAACCCAAACCACAAGGAAATGTCACCTCACACCCTTCAGAATGGGGGTGAACTAGAATATCAAATGTTATTTTGTTATTTAAAAGAACTAGAATTTCTTTAAATTCTAATAAATAAATATTATTTATTTGTTATTTAAAAGAACTAGAATAACAAATGTTGGTGAGTATTTGGAGAAAAGGGAAACACTGTGCACAGTTGGTAGAAATGTAAACTGATGCAGCCACTATGAAAAACAATATGAAGATTCCTCAAAAAAATTAAAAATAGAACTACCATATCATCCAGCAATTTCACTTCTGGGTATTTTTCCAGTATTTTTCCAAAGAAAACAAAAAGTCTAATTAGAAAAGATATATGCACATATTTTCAATCTTTAAAAAGTTTTCATGTAAAACTTTTGTTTCATAAGCAATCTGTATTTGTCATTCTGTAAATATTGTTATTTAAAAACAAAACTGCATTTTTTACAACAGCCAAGACATGGAAAAAACCTAAGTATCTATCAATAGATAAATGGATAAAGAAAATGTGATATACACACACACACACACACACACACACACAATGGAATATTAACCAGTGATAAAAAAGGAGATCCTTCTGTTTGCAACAACGTGGATATAACTTGAAAGCATTATGCTAAGTGAAATAAGTCAGTGAGAGGACAAATACTGTATGATCTCACTTACATGTGGAGTCTAACAGAACAAAACAACAACAAAGCTAAACTCATAGGTAGAACAGATTGGTAGTTGCCAGAGGCAGGGGATTGGGGGTGGGTGAAATGGGTGAAGGGGGTCAAACCTCCAGTTATAAAATAAATTAAGTCCTGGAGATATAATATACAGCATGGTTACTTATAATAATTATGTATGCTATAGTTGAAAGTTGCTAAGAGAGTAAACCTTAAAAGTTCTCATAACAAGGAAAAAAGTTATAACTACTTGTGATGATATGTTGACTAGACTTATTGTGGTAATTATTTTGTTATATATATATAAACATATATATATATATAAATCATTATATTGTACACCTGAAACTAATATTATAATACTATGTATCAGTTATATCTTAATAAACTGAATAAACAAATACTATTATATCACTATATGGTCTCTAGAAAAAAATATATGAGCCTTATCTTCAACAATACTAATTCTACTTTATTCACAGTACTTGACATCTTCCAATATAGTTAACATATTTTGATTAGTCTTATTGTTTTTCTTTTTTTTCTGTTACTTTTAGTAGAATGTAAGCTGTATGAGAGTGTGCCTCTTTGTCTATTCACTGCCATATCGTCACCACTGAGAAAAGTGCCCATAAATATGTGTGAAGTAAATAAAAAGCCCAATTTTTTTTTACTAAATTAGGTTATAGTTTTTAAAAATTCACGGTATCATAGTTAACTTATTGTTCTTTTCTTTTTTCCAAAAGTCCTTATAATTTGTACCTTCTTCTCAAGGTAATCATTTCTCCAATGAGAAAATAATAACTAAGAGTGGATTTTCTGCGTGTGTTTTTAATTGAGTTCTCCTAGAGATATAAAGCTTACCCCAAGTGAAATGTTTTAATTCAATTAAATTAATAAAAGAATTTGGGAAGGTGAGATTTTACTGATGTTCTATAAGTCATGGATGGGAGATGGTTAATTATTTAAGCCATTCATAAGGTCAGGCACTGAGCACCTCTAACATTTTAATTACCTTGTCAATATTTTCCACATTTTTAAAAGGAATCCCCTTTTTTATATATCTTCAATTTTTTTCCTCTTAATTCTTGGGCAAATTTAATGCCATCATATTAGAAAGTTCTCTTTAAAATAAACACAATTCAAATGTCAAAAGAAAACTTTCTGCTGTTTTTAAATTGTTAAATTTTTGTGTAATGAGAAGGCTGTACAAAGAATAGCTTCTTATATAATAATTTGTATATTCAGCATCTCTGTAGAAGCAAGAAAACCAAACAAAAAACAGACAACTAAAAGGAAAAAAGGGACTTCCCTGGTGGTCCAGTGGCTAAGACTCTACACTCCCAATGCAGGGGGCCCAGGTTCAATCCCTGGTCAGGGAACTAGATCCCACATGCCACATCTAAGAGTTTACATGCTGCAACTAAGAGTTCACATATCACAACTAAGAGTTCACATGCCACAACTAAAAGATCCCGCATGCTGCAACAAAGATCCCACATGCTACAACTAAGACTGAGGCAGCCAAATAAATAAATTTTTCTTTTTTTTAAAGGAAAAGAAACAATATGAGCCAATAATTTGACTTTCACTAAAATTTAGTTTCAAGAAATCTTCCACTTTCATTTCTGCTTTATATAATGAGTGTTATGCCAAATTCAATTAAATCATGACATTAATTTGTGGAGTTGGACAAATTCAACTAGAAAATTTTACAATTCCTCAAACACATAATAAATAAACCTCTCAACATTGTAGAGAAAGTTGTCATATATTTACTATATCTGTTACTGTCTGAAATAAATTAACTTTTTATATCTTACAAAGTAATTATCTAGACAGAAAAATATACAATAGTGATTTTTCTTTCTAAAATTTTCAATAACTTGAGAAGGACCAGAATTCATGACACAAAAATACTAAATGAATCATACATTAATATTAATGCAGTCCTCTGGGAAGGGATGGAGTTAATAAAAGGCTCGCAAAACTTTTCTCCTAGCTTAATTTCAAATAAAAAAGTATTTAGAAGACTGTTTCTGTAATGCATACAAAATGGAAATGAAAAGACGAATTTTGTATTTTGTCTTTTTTCTCACAAGTCAGGTGTTCATTTTTGCTGAAAAAAACAATCACTTGGGGGAAATTAATTTTATCGTTTTAATTCAGTGAATTGTGAAATCTACACTTCCTTGATTTCATCCAATAAGAAATTAGAAAGATGACCTGCACCACAAATTTTATTGAACTTAAGAAAAAGATAAGATTTGAACTAATTCAGAGATCACATCTACCCATATCCCACTGGATTAAGAAGGAAATGAAATGTGGATTCATGGTCTTTTAAATCACTAATATGAAACATTAGCAGAATTAACTTTAAATCCATAACCAGGATTGTGTTAAATGGGTGATATATTTCCATCCCAAAACATTCATCCAATAGCATATTAACCAAATCAAATTTGTTTAAAATGCATATTTTATATCTAGGATTTAGAATACTTATGCAGAACCAGCCAGATGAAAGGTGGTAACCAGAAAAAGAAAAGATTAAGTGAAGACAAGACAATCATCTAATCCAGCAAATTATTTTTATAGAGGAGCAAAGCAAGACCTGGAGATTAAATGGTTCATACTTATCTTCATTAGACCCAATCTAGGACTCTGAATTCTCAATAAAGTCTTGAATTTTTAAAAAAAAAATTCTAATACACGAAATAAGAATTTAACACAAATATCTGAGATATAAGTGCTTAAAACTATATTATCTCTTCCCAGTGGTGTGCAGAAGCCCCCTTGTCCTGCCTTACAGGAGCTGATTTTAAAATTTTCAGAAATCTTGCAAGAGTTTTTAAATACAGCCATTGTTTAAAATTAAATTATCTAAATTTACAATTAAGTGGTATTAAAATAAAAATAATAATTACTTAAAACTCATCACTCCCTAATTATTTTATTACATTTTTGCTATCATCTATGGTCTTGACATTATATCTTTTAAATCTTGTGGTGGAACGATTGCATAATGGTGTGCTATGGCGCATCTCTTTCAACTCTGTATTCATTGGCATCACGTTGGTAGCTGAAAATTGGCCATGATGAGAGGATTTTTTCATGGAAATAAAAAGACACTCTAAATCAGGGCTTGATTTATTATCTTATTGATTGTCTAGACTTAAAAAAATGATTGAGAAAATGTTAATATTATAGGTTAAACTTAAAAGTGTGCCATCTCTATGGTTGTTGCATTATGAATTATACAAAAAATTGAGGAAATATCCTTCCATATTTCAAGAATTCTTGACAGATTCAGCAAATAAATGGCTCATTTCATTAACAAACAAGGAAAGTTCTGACACGCATCTTCATCATCTCACTTTCATCTATCACCCTCCTTAAAATGAGAATCAAGCAACCAATCTTTATACAAAACAAACTTCAAAGACCCTAAAATCATTTTAATTTTATAAGACATATTATTTTTGTTTTGTTTTGTTTGTTTTGTTTCATTTCCTTCAGTAAAGACACACACAAAAAAGAGCCTGTATCTCTGTTACTCTGTGTCCTCTAGGTTACAGCCCTTCACTGATCTTCTGGGTGTTTGCCTTATTTCCCCTATCATCTTCCTTTCACTTCTCTTTCCACTGCTTCAGATTTTTTCCTCATTATCACCATAATTTACTGTCAAAACCATGGATATAATTGTGTAAATCCTCCCATCTCCCCTTGAGAGATGTCCCTTATTAAGATGTCCTTATTGACTTAATAAAGATGTCCCTTATTAAGTCAAAAAAAGGAAATAAAACTAACAAAAAGCAACTCTAACAATTTAACATGACATACTACACTGGGGTTGGCAAACTTTTCCTGTAAGAACATTGTAGGTTCTACAAGCCATACACCTTAATGTCACAACGACTCTACTCTGCTGATGTAATATGAAAGCAGTCATAGACAATACATAGAAGTATGAGTGTGGCTGTGTTAAAATCCAATTTTATTTATGAAAACAAGCCGTGGGCCAGATTTGCCCTAGAGTCAAAACCCGTTGTCCCCAGTACTAGACCTTTGTAACCTGGTCCCAACATATTAACCAGATTTATCTCCTATCAATTCTATCTGAGCATCCTAAGTACAAGAAATAATCAAATGCCAGTTAGCTCCTAAATCTATCACATACTTTTCCATTTTATTGCTCTATGCTATTTCCTTTGTTTTATTCATCTCTGCACCTGCACCCATTCTTCTCAAGGATAAGAGAAGGAATACTGCATGAAAGTGCTGTATATGTTTCTGTCTTGAAATCTTACTTAACAGCTGAATCATTTTTTAGGGAAAGTAATTAAGGAAGAGAAATAAGTAGGAGTCGAGGGAAAATAATAACATATGTTTGGAATATGTTAATTCTTTTAGAAATCTTTTAATCAGGTTTAGATGTCCAGAAGAAGTTAGATGACTCAGAAATCAAAGGAACTATCTTCAGTATTATCATAATATAAATGCTAAAAAGCCATAGGATACTCCAACATGTAAAGAACTTAGAAGTTATCAGTTCTATTTTTACTACAAGAAAAGCTGGACAAACTGAAAATTAACTACTATTCTTGGACACATCAGGTTTCTGAGGTCACAAGGCTAACAACCACCCCAATATCTGGAGACACAGGTTTTCAATGGGCTGAATTGTGTTCCCCACCCCCACAAAATATGTGTTGAAGTCTTAACTCCCAGTACCTCGTAATGTGGCCTTATTTGAAAATAGCACCTTTAAAGAGTTAATCAAGTTAAAATAAAATCATTAGAGTGGACCCAAATCCAAGAAAGTAATGTAGAGTGATAAAGTGAGACATTGAAAGCTAGAATAATATTTAAAAGAATCTGAAAAATGAATTATTGGTTAAAATCATGACTGACAAAACACACCATCTAAATAAAATTCATTCCTATTCTAAGAAAGCAAGCCAATCCTAAAGATCTAGAGAAACCTCTGAACAATCTAAAGTGTTTCACCTAGTTTTTGAGTTGCAGTTTTAAGTAATTTTAAAAAGATTTATAGAAAATATTTGGTTATTACCGAGTAAGAAGTCAGAATTTGAAGTACTTGTGTATTATACCAATTGCTTCAGATTTCTCACTGAAACTAATCTTTGTGTTATGTTCTAAAGTCATACTGCCATCTTGGTTCTGGAGGATAATGTATTTGTGAGAGTGACAGCTTACAGAAGTGGTACACTAAAGCAAGGTTGAATTTTTGGAAATTTGAGTTGTAGATGATTTTATATATATTATTGCTTAGTTGGAGAGTTGCAGTTTACTCATATCCCAGAATACTGACAACTGTATAGAGGCATTATCAAATGTTATCCAACTGAAGAACATCATATGTAGACTCATTTATTTGTCTTTGGAAAATAAAGAATTGTCATATGATCTATAACGGTTAGAAAAATATAAATATTTTAACAATCAATTTGACTTTAATCCAGCTAATAACAGGGATTTTAAGGAAAACAACTAAATAAAAATTAGATGTTCCCTTGAGAAATGAATCAAAGGAGGGAAAAGAAGTAACAGAATTTATCACACAGTAGGGACTCAGTAAATTTTTCTGACTGGTGTGAAAATAGGATAAAAGGACTTACTTGATATATATTATTGATAGAACTGAAATGAAGTAATAAATAATTTAAACCAGGTATTTTTATGTAGTGTGGATTATGAGCCAAATGGACTGGGATCAGTTCAAGAAAACCTAACATTTTTGTGCCAGGTGAAATGCACTGGGCCTTGAAGCATTCTGGCAAATATCAGATTGAAAATGAATCATCCATTTTCAGGTGCAGTGGGTCTATATTTGGTCAACCTATCATAATAAAGGACCTTCAGCCAGAGGAACTCTCAAAGAGTGGTTCAAGATCTTCAAGGTTTATGAATGGTTCCACAGATGCATCATCAGTTTGTGACGTGATACATTATGTGTATCATACTAGGAAAAAAAAAAAAAGAAGATACATCTTGAATATTGGGTTACCAGAGGGAAGGATGGGGGGTGGGAGGGAGAGACTGGCAGTTTGGGATTGACATGTACACTCTGCTATATTTAAAATAGATAACTAACAAGGACATACTGTACAGCACAGGGAACTCTGCTCAATACTCTGTAATAGCCTAAATCAGAAAAGAATTTGAAAAAGAATAGATTCATGTATATGTATAACTGAATCACTTTGCTGTATACCTGAAACTAACACAACATTGTAAATCAACTACATCTCAATATAAAATAAAACAAACAAACAACAACAACAAAAAACTTAGTATAGGGCTTCCCTGGTGGCACAGTAGTTGAGAATCTGCCTGCCAATGCAGGTGACACGGGTTCGAGCCCTGGTCTGGGAAGATCTCACATGCCGCGGAGGAACTGGGCCCGTAAGCCACAACTACTGAGCCTGAGCGTCTAGAGCCTGTGCTCCGCAACAAGAGAGGCCACGATAGTGAGAGGCCCCCGCACCACGATAAAGATTGGCCCCCGCTTGCCGCAACTAGAGAAAGCCCTCGCACAGAAACAAAGACCCAACACAGCCAAAAAAATAAAATAAATAATAATAAAAAAACAAAAACAGTATAAAAAAATAAGGTACATCTCATTAAAAGTAACTAGATACTTGGAACCTTCTTAAATACTTTGAGAGTTTTAAGTAAAAGAGACCACCACTGCTCTAGGACATTTCTGGACTTTTGGGCATCGTTGTCTGAACATCTTTTTCTAGCAGAAAACAAAAGGAGTAAACACTATGTTGTTTTTTTTAATCACATGAGTGAAATCCAAGCAAAAAAGAAAATCTATCTGTAAGGAGCTATGAATATGTAAGTGGCAATGAATAATACTGAATTCTTACACTTCAGGGCTATAAACCCATAAGAGGTAGCTTAGATCTCAAGATTACAGTGGGTGCTATGTTCATATGGTAAGATGTTAGAATAAGTTGATTTAAACACATCTGTTTAATGTAATTTGAAAACCTTTTTGAAACAATTTCAAAAATAAGTACTAATGTCAGGGTTTGAAGTTGAATCGGGACGACCTTGCACAGCTGTACTGATAAGATTAGTGCTAACACCAGCCTGCTCAAAATTTATACACATATCCAGGTTTTTATGAAAATTAATTTCTGAAGTTGCTGTGTTTATCAACTTTCTGGCCCAAGGTCAACTGAGGACCCAACTTAGTTCCTAAAGCATGAAGGGCTAATTATGCTTTTCCCCCAACTTTGGCAGTTACTAACAGTTTTACAAAATTTGATCTGTCTTTATGAAGATTTACATATTTTGGAGTATTCGGCTAAAACTTTACACTGTTAAATTTTTATACTCCTATTGTGAGTTTGAAGGCATGATACTTAGGGAAAACTTTTGAATAAAATTATGTATTACTATAAATGATGCTAGGGTAAATAAGCTGCATGATTTTAACAACTGTTTATAATTATCTCCTACTTTAATGAATGCAATTCTAATAGTGTCATTAATTATAAAATAAAAATATTGATGCTACCATAAAAATGCAGTTTCAGATTTTTATGTTTTAACTACTTGCAGACCAATAGTTGGAGGTGACACAGAGAAAGCATTTCTACTCTGCTCTCTATATTAGTTTCCTAGGGCTACCATAACAAAGTACCACAAACTGGGTGGCTGAAACAACAGAACTGTATCTCCCGGTTCCGGAGGCTAGCAGTCTGAAATCAAGATGTCAGCAGGACCATGTTCTCTCTGAAACCTGTAGGACAAGCCTGCCTTGCTTCTTTCTAGCTTCTGGTGGTTTACCAGCAGTCTTTAGCATTTCTTGGATTACTGAAGCATCACTCCAGTTCACTCTTTTCTCACGGTTTGTTCCCTGTTTCTCTGTTTTCACATGGTACTCTGTTGAGAATAGCAATAGTCATGTCAAGTTAAGGTCCCACCCCACTCCATCCCACCTATAACTTCATCTTAACTACACCTGCAACAATCCTATTTCCAAATAAGGTTACATTCTGAGGTGCTGGGGGCTAGTGCTTCAATATAAATTTTGGGGGGGGTACACAATTCAACCTGTAACATCCTCCCCTTGTAACAAGAGGAAAGAAATAAAAAGAGATACAGACAGACAGAAAGAGTGAGAAAGGGAAGGAGAAAGGGAGGGAGAAGAAAGGAAAAGAGACCTTCACAATTCAAACCACAAGTGACAAATTTTAGTCATCATACAGAGTGATATCTGGTCTGAGTCCAGGGAGGATAGATGGATGGATGGATAGGTAAGTAGATAGATAGATAGATAGGCAGATAGAGAGACCTACATTAGGAAAACCAGAATTCCCTTATTTTGAAAGATATTCCTTGGGTAAATGAGAAGGACACAATCTGAGTATCACTAAGCCCATCTTTATACTAAAGATGAGCTGATCAACTGAATAAAAATCATTGTAAATATGCTGTCTGGCAGCAACCAGTCGGGAGAAATGCAAGGCAAGGTAAAAGAAATGAAAAGAATAATCACCAAACAACCATGGAAAAATTTCACCACACATTGGATTTTACTGCTAGTTGGGCCGACCTCCTGCTCATATTTAAGAGGAGAAAACAGATCAGTGAAAGAAGACATGACTCCAGCCCAAAAGGCACTGTGTATATAATAATAATGTTTTCTGAAACACTGTATGAAAAAAGCAATAAAGGTTCCTCCCCTGAGCCACACTCTGACCCCACAGAAATTTTTATAACTGGACTGATTTAAGACAACTTCTGTAAAAAAATCAGTACTTATAAAAAGACGATTTTGTGTGATAGTACAAAATTAATTGAAGAAAACTTAATATCATCATTGCTTCATGACAATAAAAAGAACCATGTGCTTCTTTATGGGTCCAATGAAATTAAAGAAACCTGATCTTTTTAAATAAAATATTGAAGATGAGGTAGGGTAGATATTGAGATAACAAAAGCACAGTATGATAGATACTCTACGTACCAAGCAATAATCTAAATTTATTGTTCAACCCTATGATGTAGTTAAATCTGAATCCACAGATGAGAAAACCAATAAACAGAGAATGTAAATAACTTGTCCAGGTCAAACATCCAGGAAGTAAGAGATCTAGGATTCAAACTTGGGCAGTCTAAATAAGGTGGATGTGAAATGTTAACGTAATTTGCATTTCCTGATTCCTCATGAGGTTGAGAATCTTCATTAAGTTTATTGGCCTGACAGGTTTCCTTTTCTGTAAAATGCCTGTTCATGTACTTTGTCCATTGTTTTGATTGGGTTGCTTGCTTTTTATCAATTAATTTTTCTAACTATGTTCTAAGTACTCACTGTTTTGTTAGTTAAATATGTTGCACACATCTCCCAGTCTGTAGCTTGCCTTTTCATTTTGGTTGAAGAGAGGATTTGTTTGTTTTTGTGTTAATGTAGTAAAATGTATTTGTCTTTTCCAAAACAAAAAACAAACAAACAAAAACTTGGGCAATCTAGCTCCACAGTCCATCGTCTGTACCATCGTATCATACTGTCTTTATTGATACCAAAATCAACTTCACCTCATTCAAGAAAGAAATGGAATGCAAAAAATAAAGTTAATAAAGAACTAAACATTACTTTAAAAGCAGAATTATTTTCTTCATCTAATTAACCAAAATTGGCCTCTCCATACCTTCCTGAACCAATCACTGGTGAGAAGGATAAATTAATCATCTTGGGTGGAAAGAATATTTTAAGAGTGTAGGCCACAATATTTCCTAGTAATTCATTTTTTAATATATACTCCATTTCAAATTGGAGCAGTAAATAGTTAACATTAAAGGAGCTTAAATTTGTAGAGCAACATATACAGCAGCCTAAGAGGGAACACGAAGGCAGAATACAGAGGATCACCAAGAGAGCTATAACATTAGATAAAGGTCAAGGAGAGCCACAGCTCCACAGCAGGATTCTTCTATGTATATATTCCTAATTCGACAGTGACCAAATATCTCTCCATTAATTATTTTTATCATCTTTTAAAAATCCAAATTTGAAGGAGCAAATTGAGATACAAATAGATAATAGAGTGGGTGGAATGTAACCTGACTTCCACAAGTAATAATTTATCAGTGGTCAGAGTGGAGAGAAAATAAATTTGGGGCACTCTGGACAGCATGTTGTCTTAACTGAGTTCTATGTCTGTCTGTGTTACAGATGTTAAAATGATACTAAAATATAGAGAATAAAATGTAGCATTCGTGGAGAAATATTTCTAAAACAATGTAGAATCATTACTCCTTATTTTGGAAAATACAAACATTTCAATGTTTCCTTCTACTGTTCCCTTTACTTACTCTTTTTTTTAATTAAAGTATAATTGATTTACAATATTACATTAGTTTCAGGTTACAGCACAGTGATTCGATATTTCTATACAATACAAAATGATGATCACAATAAATTTATTTACCATCTGTCACCACACAAAGTTATTACTATATTATTGGCTATATTCCCCATGCTGTACGTTACATCCTGTGACATTTATTTTATAACTGGAAGTTTGTACCTCTTAATCCCGTTCACCTATTTCACCCATTTCACCCACCCCCTCCCCTAGGAACCACCAGTTTCTTCTCTATATCTACGAGTCTAATTCTGTTATGTTTGTTTGTTTTTTTTTTTAGATTCCACATATAAGTGAAATCATATGGTATTTGTCTATCTCTAATTTATTTCACATAGCATAATGGCCTCAAGGTCCACCCATGTTGTTGCAAAGGGAAAGATTTCATTCTTTTTTGGCTGAGTTATATTCAATTGTGTGTGTGTGTGTGTGTGTGTGTGTGTGTGTGTGTGTGTGTGTGTGTGTATACCATATCTTCTTTATCCATTCATCTATCAATCTACACTTAGGTTGCTTCTGTATCTTGGCTATTGTAAATAATGAGGAAATGAACATAAGAGTACAAATATCTTTTTGAATTACCGTTTTCATTTGCTTTGAATAAATAACCAGAAGTGGAATTGCTGGATCTCATGGTAGTTCTATTTTTAATTTTTTGAGAAACCTTTTTACTGCTTTCCATAGTGGCTGCACCAATTTACATTCCTACCAACAGTGCATGAGGGTTCCCTTTTCTCCACATCCCTGCCAACACTTGTTATTTCTTGTCCTTTTGATGATAGCCATTCTGACAGATGTGAGGTGATATCTCAGTGTGGTTTTGATTTGCATTTTCCTGATGATTAGTGTTGCTGAGCATGTTTTAATGTGCCTGTTGGCCATCTATATCTTCCTTGGAAAAATATCTGTGCAGGTCTTTGGCATAGTTTTATTCAGATTGTTTGTGTTTTTTGATATTGAACTGTGTGGGTTCTTTACATAATTCAGATATTAACCCTTTATTGAATATATCATTTGCAAATAACTTCTCCCATTCAGTAGACTGCCTTTTTGTTTTGTTGAGAGTTTATTTCACTGTGCAAAAGCTTTTAAGTTTGATGTTGTCCTATTTGTTTATTTTTGCTTTCGTTGCCCTTTCCTTAGGAGACACATCCAAAAAAAAATATCGCTAAGATGGATGTCAAAGAGCATATTGCCTACGTCTTCTAGTAATTTTATGGTTTCAGGTCTTACAAATGTAAGACCTTACAAATGTAAGTCTTTCATCCATTTTGAGTTTATTTTTGTATATAATATGAGAAAGTGGTCCAGTTTCCCTCTTACGTATTCTTATCTAAGCTTCTGAATATGAACCAAACTGCATTGATACAGATTTTCTTGTTATAAAATTATTTGATAAAGCATAACTAGAATGAACTAATTTACATTAGTATTTATCATATGTCAATTATCAACCTATTTTTAACATATTATCTACACATGAATATGCTGCTAAGACCTTTATAAAAGAGTTACATTATTTTGTACCCAATTACTTCTCTCAGACACTGGGCTCTGTGTGTGTTCCCAGACTCTTTACAGACAGTGAATCTGTCCAAATGCACATAGGAAGATGTCTATAGCATGTAAAACATAAAAGTATATTGACTATAATTCTATAAAAATTGCAAGTAATACATTCAAAGGTACACAATTTTTCATAGAGGATAGTCCATAAATATTATATACATTTATTGAATGGGTAATTACTCGAAAGAAGTAAGGAAATCCTGTTATCAGTCAGTTCAGGAGACAGAATTAACATTAGTAACAGAAGAGAAAATCTCACATAGAGAATAGTTAACTAGGTAAAAAGTTGTTAACAAGGCAGCATAAAAAGCAAGAAGGACACATTAAAATACCACAGAGGTAGAGATTTATGAACACAGTTACCAGGACTGTAGCTACCAAACCTAGGAATATGTATTTGCTTTCCATCACTGTATAACAAACTACCACTAATTTAGTGGCTTAAAAACACACACACACTTTCATTATTTCATGATTTCTGTCAGTCAGGAGTTAAGACATGACTTGTAAGTCCTCTGCTCAGGTCTCACAAAATTGCAATCAAGGTGTTGGGAGGATGGCCTTCCCAATTGGAACTCTTCAAGTACATTCAGATGGTTGACAGAGTTAGTTTCTCGCAGCTGTATGACTGAGGGCCTTGGGTCATAGAGGCCACCCCTCTCTATAGGAATTTTGCTACATGGTTGTTTGCTTCTTCTAGACTAGCAGGAGAGCAACTTTTAAGCACGTTCACCTGAATAAGAGCTACCCAGGAGATTTTCCTTTTGATTAACTGAAAATAAACTGATTTTGGACCTTAGAAACTTAGAAGCTTGGAGGAGTGGCTCCATGGAGATGAAACTCAGACCCTAAAGTGGGAATGCCAGCTGCCTGGTTCTGGTATCTCAGAAAGAAACATGATGAGGCTTTTCTGCAAGTTTTGGAAAATCTGTAAACAAAATTCAGCTGCTGCTTGGGGAAGCCGCTAACTCTGGTGCGGGTGAAGAAAAATTTTGAGGTAACACATAAAGGAGAAATAGGTAGCCCGAAGGAAGCAAAGAGAAAGGAATACATGCCTTCTTCTTCCTCCAGCCTTGGCAGAGCCTATAGAGCCAGCTGGTATAGTATAGAATGCCTCACATGACAAAGTCTAGAAGGATGGGATTGGAGCTGAGAGATGACAGCTTATTAACTGACAGTCTACTCTTTTTGGCTTCTCTGCACCCATAGATCTCCTTCTACACATATGTGAACTTCCATAAAACACCAAAAACAACTCTTGTTTCTACTTAGCAAGATGCAGCTGATCTTCTTCATGCAAATAAGGACATTCATATTCTCTCCTTAAAATAAGGGTTTCTGGTAACTATATTCAAATCTTGCAATAAACCATAATGGAAAAGAATATGAAAAAGAATATATATATATACATATATATATAAATGAATCACTTTGCTGTACACCAGAAACTAACACAACAATGTAAATCAACTATAGTTCAATTTAAAAAAATGAGGGATGCAAACTTCCAACACTTACTGGATCCATCTCTGGAAGACAGTCATATTGTTCACTTCTAGTTTATATTAACTACTCCTCACATTCAGCTGCAGTCCAAAGAGAATATCCTGTTACCTGAAGACTAAATTATATTGTTAACCTTCAACAAAATATATTAAGGGGAAAATGGAAAAAGAAGAAAGAAAACTAATATACACAATATACATATACGCATACATACACACACACATACATACACACGAAGCAAGAAATAAATTATATATAGCTATAGCAGTCCTCAATTCTGTAGCTGGTTGTGCAGCCATAGTTAATAACTTCCTTTTCCATTGTCCATTCCATATTTTCTTTGTCTACAGGCAGGACTTCAGCTCTTCAAAATTCTTTATTTGATGAACTGGGAATAATTAATGTATTACCTCTCAGATAATCCATTCATCCATCTTTGCCCTGATTTGTTATACTGGAGCTGGACCCTGTAAACATTTCTTCCTTGTTAGTTGGCACAGTGTTAAGCTCATAAACTTAATCTGTAGTGGGTGCAAGAGGAACACTGCAGGGTGAAGGGCTTTCTCTTCTTAGTTCCAGACACTCTCTCTTGCTTGCTCCTGTGACTCATGGCATCCAGGGTCTTTTGAAACATCCTATGATTCTCTCCTCCCAGCAAGTGTCTGTGGCGACTCTGCAAGTGGTTCCTCAGTGAGTCCTGCTGGTATTCTTGATGGCTTCCTGTTGAGTTGTACAGGCACAATAATGGGATACTTTTCTCTGGAGTTTTGGCAGGACCTCTGAGGCAGCTTCCCAACAAAGTCTCAGGAAAATTCTAGTGGCTAGTTTCTAGTAAATTCTCTCTCCACCCCAACAGGAAGTTTCCCCTTTGCCAAGCTCAGCATACATGATCTCAATGAATTTATCCATCGTCCACTAGATCACAGCCACACTTTTTCTAATGAGGTCTGAATCTTAGACTTAGCAGGGCTCTCTTGCAAATTTGTTTCTTCCTTTGGTACTCTGCCTGTCTTTGAGGTAGTGGCTGCTCACTATATCTGCGATTTCTGCATCCTTTGGCATTCTCTTAGCCCCTTAGCAGTTAATCCCTATTGGGGATTACTAGTTAATATAATCTTTATGTTAGTTTTTTCCTATTCAAATTCCTGTTTTATTCCTGTTTACTGACTAATACTGAACTGGCACAGAACTGGCATCAGGAATCGTCTAAGAAAACGTGCACAGAGGTGAGATTCTGAGATTGGTTTGGTTGTGTCATTAGTCTTGAGTGCAATGCTGAGCTCTTTGTAAATGGAAAATGAGATGAGAATAATCCTTGGCATGCCATGGCATCACAATTAATCAATCTATCACCTGTGTTTGATTTTGATGAATTGCCTACTGAAGCAACTACCTTGGGATCCAAAGCAACAGCTGCACTTGACTGCTATGGCAGGAAGGTGACAACAGCTCTGGGGTGTGAATGGAATCTCCTGAGTGAACTGGGCTCTTAGGAAAAAAAAAATGACAAGCTCAGGTAATTTAATGCTCAGCTCTAGATGTGATCTGAGAACCAGGGAGTTTCTGTGACTACCTTAAAAGAATCTCTTATTTATTTATTTTTGTAGTCACAGGGCTGATGTTAAAATGAAATGCAAAATTAAATTGAGTGGGTTGAAGTCAGAGATTCATCATGTTTCTTATGGGAAAGATAGGGCAATAAGTGGAAAAAAAAGAGATTCAAATACTTTAAAGGGGGACATCTGTTTGGACCCGTATGAAACTAAAAATCTTGAACCCCAAGTCACTCTGAGCTTTCATTGTTAATGAAAATGTGTTGTCCTCCTAAGTCTACAAATATTAACCTACCTTTCTTGAAACCCTTGTGGTATCATAATTTAGGGTAGACGCCTTGCAAGAGTAAGCCATTCTCCTCTAGAACCAAAACAACTAACCCTTGTTGCCACTAGACCCTTAACTAAAGTCTCAGGCTGTTCCTGAGGGTCAGGCATATACCATGACCTGGAAGGAAATAGCTTACACATTAAAAAGAATTATAAAATATGTATACACGCATGTGTGTATATGTATGTATTTAAATACACATATGTGTGTATATTTATATTCATTACCCAATGAAAGAATATAAGATGTACATATCAACAGAAACATTGGGAATGTATAGGAGAGTGGATTCTGAGAGTGTCAGTGCAAAGAGATAGGGTATATAATACTAGATGAACTCAAATGTATTAATTAGGGTGCACTTACTAAAGACTACTGGTTTAATGTGTTAGTTTGGACATTTGGAATTGCCTTTAACAAGTCACTTGGTTTGATGACTGAAACTTGAACTCAGTAGAGACCAACGTTTAATGAAGTTATGTCAGAACTTCCCCAGCATGATATGGAGGAAGGAATCCAAATGCATCAAAAGTACGGACAGTTGGAGTGGATTCATCACATGCAATCTACACATCTATTCACAAACTACATCCTCCTAGAAGATCTACAGACATTCCCTGCATTAAGGTGTTGAGAAATACATTGTTGAGGGAATTCTTGCATCCTTGAAACAGTCTATGGTTTCTCTCCTTTATAGGCTAGACATAACTGTAGGGGATGCTATTCTTGAGATGGGTTCTTTGATGTCAGTGAGGATGATGGAATCCTGCTATGAACATTGGGGTACATGTATCTTTTTGAATTAAAGTTTTCTCTGAATACATGCCCAGGAGTGGGATTGTAGGATCATATGGTAACTCTATTTTTAGTTTTTTAAGGAACCTCCATACTGTTCTCCATAGTGGTGAACCAATTTACGTGCACCAACAGTGTAGCAGGGTTCCTTTTTCTCCACACCCTCTCCAGCATTTATTATTTGTAGACTTTCTAATGATGGTCCTTCTGACTGGTGTGAGTTGATACTTCATTGTAGTTTTGATTTGCATTTCTCTAATAATTAGCGATATTGAGCACCTTTTCACGTGCCTGTTGTCCATCTGTGTTCCTGATTTTTGTTGATCTAAATTAGAAAAATCTTACAATTCTTTTGATGTATAAGTGATTTTTTACCAAATCAGACTCTGTAATTATAGTCCCTAGAGCATGGGGAATTCTCACCATAGTTTCTGGTCTATTGCAAACAAAAGGTGACTGGATGTGTCTGGAAGATAATAGACATCTCCTTTCAAGTCAGCTTTCTCAGGTGAGGTAATTACAAGCACAGAAGGGTTAATCTTCTCAAAAACAGGATGACAGACTGCTTGGATTTCATGATTAATAGTGTGTCTGAGTCCAACCAGATATCCCCAAGCCTTATTTCAGGCTTCCACCCCTTCTACTCAATGCTTTAACCTTCTCACATGAGAGACTTGGTGAGGCTATGAAAACTTACATTATAATTATGTAACCTGTAAAATTTAATTCTGTATTTGATTTTCAGCGGTATTGACCTTACAGCTACAAGAAATAAACAATTTTTAATGGCTGCCTTAGACATTTTCTTATTATTTGACTATCACAGAGATAAGAATTTAAAGACGTGAGCTTGTCATCTTCTTCCTATAAGCACTACACTGTACTCAGAAGAATCCATTCAACACAAGAGTACTGTATTTGTAACTGTAATTAGCATCATAATAGTAAACTGTTGCAGCGACTTGGCTCCCAAAACATTTACTTCAGTAGACATTTTTTCAGAATCAACCACAGGTAATAATATGATTAATTATGATGCCAATAAATAACATGGATTGCTAGCACCCCATTTTCCACTGTTGAAGACATCAGTACATTCAGGTTCAAGGACATGGGAAAATTAATAATATCAAAATCCCATCTTTGAGAGTCTATTTCCTAGAACTCCTTCTAATATCAATTTCAGTGTCATTCAAGGACCGATCAGGAGACATAAGACACTCCTCTTGAACAGAGCAGATTTTATATGAGAAATTGTTAACTACGTATAAAATTGTTAACTAAATAACTGTAAAGTCCATAAGTGAACATTAAGGTTCAGAGATGTAGTAATCATTTCTATCAAGCAGCTATCATTTCTAGGACTAGAACAAATATGAGAGAATGGAATCACTGAAAATTAGAAACATGCAAGGAAGGGAGGCTCTTCAGACCTGAAATTTAACCTTTGAGGAGGATGTTCTGGTTGACTGTTACTGATGTGTCTTGGATCACAGAGCAAGGGCATTATCGTGCTGGAACCCAGGCCATTCTCTGTGATGGGGATGGGGAGTGATGGCCAGCTTGTTCTGGAATCTCAGGAGGGGACAGGTATTGCAGAGAGATGATCTGAAAGTGATGGAATAACTGAAAGTTGAATTCCACTGCTTTTCCAGGAAGAAACTGCCTCTGCTGGGCTGAAGAAGTACTAGTGAGGTGACACCCACAGGAACATCAAGTACATAGGCAGACCACAAGAAGCAAATGGGAAGTCCCTTCTTCTTCCCTCAGTTTAGCAGTCTCTCCCTAATTCCCTGTTGGCAAAAACTGATAGGGAGACCCCTGGCAAAGCAGAAATGTGCTTTCTGGATTCCCAGACAAAGCATTACAAAGCAGAGTATGGTTTGGTGAATTTGGAGCTGAAAGGCAATCATGGAATACCCAAACAGAAGCCTTACACAGAATCTATTGCAGCTCTGTTTCAGATCCGGTATCTCATTCTTGTGGATCTCATAGGAAGTAAGATTTCTGTGCTTGCGGTCTGGGTGTTAGAGTTGTGTCCATGTGTGTGCTCTTAATTAGAATGCATAAGAAAGAGTATATTTATGTTTTAATTATAGATCTTGGCTTGCAGGCAAACAAAAATGATTCTGGACAACTCAAGCAAAAAGAATGATTAGATAGATGTGGAATAGCACACATAACTTGAGAAACTTAACAATCAAGAATTGAGAGGCAGAAACCCAAAACTTTTTGCCAAAATCAGAGATGAAATGTAACAGATAAAAATGGTAAACCGTGATCATTGTTTTGTAAGTCTCACAATTATTTTTTAAAGGCTAGCAAAATTAACAATCAGAAGTTCACACTTCTGTACTGCAAAAACATTTAGGTAAAATTGCCATTTTCTTGGTACACGTAATTTGGAAGAATTCATACTAGTTTTGCAGAAATATGTGTATTATATATTTCATTTACTATAGGATTTAGTGTTGGTAAGTTTACATTGTTGTTGACTAATATAGGTAGAGTTAGTACAGAGTAATTTTTACCACACTTAAGGACTATTGTTAGTTTGCTAATGTCTTGGCTCTCATTATTACCCAATATAATATAATTTAAAGTAGTACCTAGTATTAATCTCTTAGTATCAATTACATGTTTTTCAAGCAGAGTTTAAAGGAAATAATAAAAAATAATCTAGCATATTTTGGATGCTTGACCACAAATACTATTAACTTAATTTTGTTCTAAAAGACATACATGAATGTGATGTAAAAACATGTAGGTAATTGAAAATGATATACACAATTTTAATTTCAAAAGGAGAATCAGACACACATTAAATTATATTTTTGGCCAGTGAGAAATAAACTTAAATGAGGTGCTTTGGCACAGCACGCCAAAGTTGTTAAGGGATTTAAAAGCTTGTTTACTGATCTCCAAATAAAATATAAGGGAATGATACAGCACAAGACAAACAGATAAACAATATAATATTGTCCTCATAAAAATATTTAACTCAAAGGCCTAATTATTAATGAGAAAATTTAAATTCACTCTTTTTCAAAAGGAAGTAAGGATGTATAAGGCAGTATTAAAATCAGATCAATACGAACAACTACTACAGTTTTGCCTTACTTTCATTTCGTGCCTTCAATTGTGTTTTACATTATCAATTTAGTTGCAAAAAGATAGAAAAGCACACTGAAACGTTAAGGTACATTTTGAAGCCATGGAGGATGTTTCCAAAGTAGAATATCCCTTTTCATCAAAGCTGTAAAGAATATATTGGCAATAAAATCATTGCTGCAAAGTTCAAAATTTTCCATGACAGTTTCAGAAGATGGTGACTCTATTTTTTTGTATTTAATTCACAATACTGATAAGAAGCTTGCTTTAATATATTTTGCAAGTTTAGGAAGGGACGTAATGGTTTTAATCTTATGAAATTCACTTTATGAAGCTAGGTATTTTTATCACATTATTGAAATCATTAATTATGCATCTCTAGAGGAAGAAGATAGGGAGGTATATAACATGGACAATCACCTCAGTATCAAATTTCTAAGTTGAGCCACCAGCCTAGATTTAATTTCCCTTACTGTAACTTCTATTTCCCAACAATAAATGTGCAGATGAGAGTAGGGTTAAAGAAGAATTGAGAAAGCAAATAAGATATTTTAAATTCGAATAAAGATATTTTTCCACTTTGAAATTTATAATTAATTGTGTAGATTCCTTAATTTTTAAAAAAATATTTTATTGAATATAAAGGGGGGATATTTATATCAAGTCGTATGTCTTATCATGTGTTTTCAGAGGAGAATTATCAAAAACAAGGTTGGAAGGAATTTTCTAGTAGCTAAATTGTGTTTTATCTTTAAGGACTATAATTGTAGACTTTAGGTATGTAAGGATAGCTTCTGGTCCAAATTACTCTATCATTTTTAATAAATTATGGCTTGGGTAATGGCATAACTGAAGACACATGACTAGTTATTAAAACAATAAACAATAAAAACTGCTACATTTCCATTCCAACATATTTAAGAATTGTTCTGTGTCAAATACTGTGTGAGTAAGAGATACAAAAACAAAAAAAAGAGTATCAATTACTTCAGATCTTACTTTCTTATGGATAGTAAAATAAATACATATATTCATAATAAAAGAAAAATAAGATAAAGTAAAATAAATTAAAATAAAAAGCAACCAACCTGATAAGTGCTATAAGAAGTGGTATTAAGTTAGCACATAGAATGGGTGTACCTGTCTGAAACTATAGAATTGGGAAAGAGGGGAGGATACAAGGAAAGGTTTCCTGAAGCAGATTACAACCAGTATTGGAGTATGAATGAGTAGCTGCATTATCTTAGAAAATAAAGAAAAATAATTTCAAGTAGAAAACACTTTCTTCAAAGTTCTAAAGGTAAAAAGATACTGTATTTGGATATTAGCCATATAATATAACAGCAGGAGTCTTTTGTCTGTTTTATTCATTGATGTATCTAAAGGACTCGAAATAGTCTCTGGAATATAATGGGCACACTAATATTAGTTGACTGAATAAATAATTTATGAAGGAGGAAATGTAAGTAGAAGCCAAACAACGAAGGGGTGTCTATGCAATAATAACACTTTTGTAATTTATTGTAAAAACAATAGAAAGTCAATGAAGGAATTGAAAAAGAGAAATGGTAATCTTAGGATGCGTATTTGAAGAAAATTAACAACTAGGTGAAAAATGGAATCAACAGTTAAACAAAATGAAATGAAATGAAAATAAATAATAAAAAATATAAAGAAGAGAAATATCAATTAGGATTCTGCTGAAGTACTGGAGCATGGGATTGATAGTGGCAGTAGAATTGGAGATTAGTGAAAAAAATCACCATATACCTATGAAATAGAAACTAAAGTTTTTGTGATTGTATGTGGTGATCTGGGGGAGAGGTAGAAGGTTGGCTTGTGGCTTGAGAAAGTAGTTGACTAGCGCTGTCATTTGATGAAATGGTTATAAAAGGAGGAATAACAGTTTTGGTAGAAAGATGGTATATTATATCTTGGACACACTAAGTATGAGAGCCTCTTTGGACACCTATAAGAGAATGTCCTTATGGATAACTGCATATAGTGATCTTTATCTCAGGAGAAATACAGGATTGGGTATTTAGATTTGATGATGTTAGTATATCAATGCTTGCTGAAATGGATGACATAGGGATGCTGCAACTTTCATACCACTCTTCCAATATTTCTGTTTCTTCCCATTCATAGGGGACACTCCTGCCAACAATTCGAACTGTCAGCTCTGCTCCTCCCTAGCTTCTCAATTTTCAGAACGCCAGATTTGCATTGGTTTATGTTCAGTGTTAGGTGAGGTTACAGTGCTTACAGATTAGAATACAGAGATGTTCTGTTTTGTTCTTCACATTTCTGCTGCTGGCCAAGACATTCAGGTAGGCCTAAGCCACACAGTTCAGTATAAAAACTCCTACTTGAATAGCTATCAGGAGCTTCCCAAGATGTTAATAAAGCAGCATTCCATTTATCATTATACCATCTAATATCTATACCTCCCATAGGTAGAGTCACCTTTAAAAATCATGAAGGGGAAGTAAGAACAACAACAACAAAAACTTACCCTAAGTCCCTAACAGATGAAAGTCACCAATGAGAAAATATAGAAGTATTGCATAGTGGATCCAAATTCTGAGTTTTAAGTCAAAGAGACAGAAACAGAGGGGGCCATGGATTTTGGAATGCTCAGGGCAAAGGCTGATCAACACTTTATCACCAGGACACACACAACCTCACTAACACTATTTGCCTTGAGGCCATCAAACTTAAACTCATTATGATGTTTATCCTTTTTTTAATGACAGGCCCTATCTTTGTTTATGCCCATAGGCAGATTTTCTAGACCATTTTTCATCTCCTAAAATCTAAAATGGCTCATATCCATGATCTTTTTTGATTTTAACTCACACCCTTATCTGTCGCTCCTAAAGTATGTCCACTGTCTGTTATCAGCAAAATCATCTGTATTTTCAATCTCTTATCAGAATACACTGCTCTTGTTCTGTCTTAAATCTGGCTTTCCCTTGGAGCTTAGACAAGTTAAGTAACTTACTTATGTGCACATGGCTAATAAAGCCTGAATCTGGCTTTCAGACTTAAGCTTTCTGCTTCCAGAGTGAGCCTGGAGCCATGCCTTACTGCCTCTTTCCTCAGAGATCACTATTCAACTTCCCAACACCATTTAGACTATACCGTAACTCAATGCCCTTTAGAAAAAATATAATACAATATAAATTCTTCTTTCTTAAATTTCATTTCAAAATACCACTCCACCTTTGTCCTTATTCTCCCACTATAAACACCACAAGAATCTCAAACACATTATGTTTAAAATGTGGTATTTCATATTCTCCACCATCTTGGTCTCAGTAATTCATGCCATGGGGCTTCCCTGGTGGCGCAGTGGTTGGGAGTCCGCCTGCCGATGCAGGGGACACGGGTTCGCGCCCCAGTCCGGGAGGATCCCACATGCCGCGGAGCGGCTGGTCCTGTGAGCCGTGGCCACTGGGCCTGCGCATCTGGAGCCTGTGCTCCGCAGCGGGAGAGGCCACAGCAGTGAGAGGCCCGCGTACCGCAAAAAAAAAAAAAAAAAAAAAAAAAGTAATTCATGCCATGTAGTCGTTCAAGCAAAGGAATTAGTCAATTTGCTTTCCCTTCTCACTCATCTCTCCACATTAATTAAGTGGAGTCGACCTACAAAATATATATGCCCAAAGTCACTTCCTAAATTTTGGCTCTCTGTCTTTCACACCAGTTTCTTGCAACACTCTTCCCATTCACCCTTCCACATTACCAAAGTTGAACCCAATATATACACTTCCTTAGATTCACTTGGCCAAAGAGTTCTGATTTTTGCTACCGATGTCCCCTGATATTAACCACATTCTTATAGGTGATAGACAGAAGATTCTATTTCTTTGAAGAAACAGTTTGAGTTTCAACATCACTTTCATGAAAGGTCACATTGCTGTAGCGCTCATCTTGCTTGCAGAACCCAGTATGACAGCTGCTCTCATAATCATGGAATAACTCAATGGTGCTTGACCTCATGCTTTATATCACCCACCTCTTAACTGAATTCCACAGACTTTCTGGTCACTTGTGAAGAAAAGAATGAAATTCCGTGAGATATTCTTGGTGCCCACATGCATGCACTGCTAGACTGAGCAGGTTACACAATTGTGAGTTATACCTTCTCACTGACTGCTCTGTGCTCATGACTTGTGTTGTAGAGGCCACTACGGTTGTCAAATGGGATCTAGCTTCCCTAGAAGCTACCAGAAAGGGCTGAATGATGACAGCAAAGAATTGGCTGATGAAATTCATTTCTTTTTCCTCTCTGAGAACCTGTTTTAAGACTCAGTATTTTAATAAAGATTTTTTTTTTGCGGTACGCGGGCCTCTCATTGTTGTGGCTTCTCCCGTTGTGGAGCACAGGCTCCAGACGCACAGGCTCAGCGGCCATGGCTCACGGGCCCAGCCTCTCCGCGGCATTTGGGATCTTCCTGGACTGGGGCACGAACCCGTGTCCCCTGCATCGGCAGGCGGACTCTCAACCACTGCGCCACCAGGGAAGCCCTTAATATAGATTTTGACATGAGATTTAATTTACGATTCTTTTTTTCTTAGATGGAAATGTGATCATAAGTTGACCAAGTCATGCTCAGGGGCAGCCTCTAGGAGAGCGTCCCTCAGGAGTTCTTGCCGGAACCAAAGGCAAATTCTGACAACTCATGCTCAGGAAGAGTAAATAAGTTATATATTACAGTTTCCTCTAGTTATACTCCAAGCAATGAATATAATCACAAAAACTAATGCCTGGACACAGTAGTCATAAGGCAGCATCACACAATGGTATATATATCTCTCCATCCATAACATCACTCCAGAAAAGTGCCTCAAAAGACATCATTTCATAGACAAGACACAAATCTATTTCACAGAGTTGCAGTGTACTGCATCTTCAGATTCCCTATGTTTATACCATGGAGAAAGCCCTGAGCGTCATGGTTTTTTTTTTTTTTTTAAACCGGAAAACAATTATTTACAGGATGGTATACATCAAGTTCTATTTCAAAATACAGAAGCCTGAATAAATCAGTTAAGGAGAAAATCATTACAGATGACCGAGGTTATATGCTTTGAGACATCAAAAGTTATCCTTGAGATGTTTCTATGAAAATATTTCACTTGATTTTATCTTTTCTCTGTTCTAAAATGATACCACGCTAACTTGCAATTTTGCTGTTGGTGGGGTACATAGCCAGAATAATTACATTTCATAGATAACTGAGTATAAAATAGTAACCTTTTCACATTAAATGAATTTATTAAAATTGAATACTGTATGATGAAATGTGCGCCAACTCTACATTAGAGAAAAATTTGAACTCACAAAGAAATAAAAGATGGGATGAGAAAACTTAACCCAAGATCTGCTTTTAGTGGAAGGGTGCCAGATGCATGGCAGTTCTTTATAACTCAAAGGATAGAAATGGCAGTTATCCAGTGATTTGGGGGGAAAATATACAATGATTTATGTAACTACGTTCCGGTAGAAGTCAGAGATGAAATTACCTGCTTTGAAGAAAATTTTCTTTTCAAAAAAGGCATTAAAGCTTCATGAGATGTAAGGAGGACAAAGTGCCAGCCAAAAAGAGAAAAACTAGCTATATTAGTAGGCGAGGGAGGATATCAGATGACTGGAAGTTAAGTTTTATTAAGTTCTAATATCTTCCTCTAACTGTAGATTCTCCAGCAGCATGAAAACACAGCATACTATTATACTTCTATTATTCCTCTGTGTACTCTTTACCAGATAGCTCATCAAATAGCATAGCCTTAATTTATAGAGAAAATTCACAAATAAGCTGGACTGTATCTTCAATTGAAGGGCCGTCTGTTGTGACCTAGAGATCCATTGTCACTCTAAACTCAATATAAGTGAAAACAAACACAATTTTATTTTCTCACAACTTCTCTTCCAGACTTTACTACTTTTCTTCTATTTACCTATTTTGGAAATTTTTGAAATATTCATGGACATATCATCTAATGCTCCCTCCAATCCAATTAATAACGGATGTTGATTAGTCCATTTTTATGCCACTTGCATTCATCCTTTTCTTCTTTTCCATGCTTGCTGCTGCAGTCCTATTATAAGCACAGCTTCATATCCAGGCTATTGAATCACATCCGGAAAGATAGTATGACATTGTGGTTATGTAAGTTCTGCAATTAAATAGACCTAGTACAAAAATAGTTGCAGAATTTAATAATTTTGTAGTCTTGAGAACGTTCCTTAGCACTTCAAATCACAGTATGCTCATCTGTAAAATAAATTTAAGATAAAACAACGAACTCTCCAATTTATTGAGTTTAAATACCACCTTCAAGAAAAGTTACATTACTTTGGTGCTCTGCCTGCTTGTCCAGCAGCATAATAAGTTTGGATGTTTTTAAATTATCCTCTGAAAATTTTTTTTCCTTTCCATTATGTTTTATTATAGGATATTAAATATAGTTCCCTGTACTATACAGTAGGACCTTGTTGTTTATCCATTCTAAGTATACCAGTTTGTATCTGCTAATCCCAAACTCCCAATCCACCCATCTCCCAGCCCCCTCCCCATTGGCAACCACAAGTCTATTCTCTATGTCACTGATTCTGTTTCTGTATCATAGATGGGTTCATTTGTGTCATATTTTAGATTCCACATATAAGTGGTATAATATGATATTTCTCTTGTTCTTACTGACTTACTTCACTTAGTATGATAATCTCTAGTTGCATCCATGTTGCTGCAAATGACATTATTTCATTTGTTCTTTTTTATGGCTGAGTAGTATTCCATTTCATGAGAGGAGGTGAGCTCAAGTCCCTCTACTTCACTGTCTTTTCCAGAATTGAGGGGTTGCTTTTAGTTTGGATGTTTGCTTTCTCTTTCCTCAGTGTGTGCTGGCTGTTATCCCCTTGATATGAGGTGTGCAGGTACAGTGGCCATTGTGCGCTCCCGGGATGGTGGGGACAGGGGCTACCGCCTGCTCTCGGGCCTCATAATGGCAGCCTGTGCCTGACTCTGAAGCCCCCATTGGGGGCAGCAACTTGCGCCTGCCCCCAGAGCTCATGCAAGCAGTGTCCTGTTGCCTGGGAGCATTCACAGAGAAAGAAGCTCTTATGGTGGTCCTGCCCCTCTCCTCGTGCACCCCCCAATAATGGTGCATGCCACTCAGGTAGACCCAGGCTTCTTCCGAGCACACCCTCAGCTGCCGCAGCCCAGCCTCCTTAGGCTGTTTCCGCGCAGCCAACCCCACTCCTCTCCCTGGGTTTGACCTCCGAAGTCTGAGTTTCAGCGCCAGCCGCCACCCACACCAACAGATGAGTGTTTCAGGCTGAGGAGTGCAAGGCGACAGTGCCCACCTACTGTGCAGGTTACTGTCCATTTTTCCTTCCACAAACTGGTTGCTACACTCTCCTCCTAGGCTACATACCTCCTCCTCCAACCAGGTTGATCTCCCCGCCAGTAAGGAGTCTTTCCAGGATGCAGGAACTTTTCCTCCTTCATATCCCGCTCCTTGGGACACAGACCCTATTCTGATTCCTTCTTTTTCCTTTTCCTTTTATCCTACCCGGTTACGTGGAGGTTTCCTTGATCTGTCGGATGTCTGAGGTCTCCTGTTGGGGTTCAGTAGATGGTCTGTGTGAATCGTTCGACTTGTACATGTATTTTTAATGTTTTTGTGGGAGAAGGGGAGCTCCATGTCCTAGTCCTCTGCCATCTTGCCCCCTCGCCATTATTATTCCTTTTTAAAAATTTTTTTTAATTTAATTTTATTTTTTATGCAGCAGGTTCTTATTAGTCATCAATTTTATACACATCGGTGTATACATGTCAATACCAATTGCCCAATTCATCACACCAACACCCCCAGCCCCCATGGATTTCCCCCCTTGGTGTCCATACATTTGTTCTCTACATCTGTGTCTCAATTTCTGCCCTGCAAACCAGTTCATCTGTACCACTTTTCTAGGTTCCACATATACGCGTTAATATACGATGTTTGTTTTTCTCTTTCTGACTTACTTCACTCTGTATAACAGTCTCTAGATCCATCCACGTCTCAACAAATGACCCAAGTTCGTTCCTTTTTATGGCTGAGTAATATTCCATTGTGTATACGTACCATGTCTTCTTTATCCATTCATCTCTCGATGAGCATTTAGGTTGCTTCCGTGACCTGGCTATTGTAAATAGTGCTGCAATGAACATTGGGGTGCATGTGTCTTTTTGAATTTTGGTTTTCTCTGGGTATATGCCCAGTAGTGGGATTGCTGGATCATATGGTAATTCTATTTTTAGATTTTTCAGTAACCTCCATGCTGTTCTCCATAGTGGCTGTATCAATTTACATTTCCACCAACAGTGCAAGAGGGTTCCGTTTTCTCCACACCCTCTCCAGCATTAGTTGCTTGTAGATTCTCTGATGATGCCCATTCTAACTGGTGTGAGGTGATACCTCACTGTAGTTTTGATTTGCATTTCTCTAATAATTAGTGATGTTGAGCAGCTTTTCATGTGCTCCTTGGCCATCTGTGTCTTCTTTGTAGAAATGCCTATTTAGGTCTTCTGTCCATTTTTGTATTGGGTTGTTTGTTTTTTTAATATTGAGCTGCATGAGCTGTTTATATATTTTGGAGATTAATCCTTTGTCCGTTGATTCCTTGGCAAATATTTTCTCCCATTCTGAGGGTTGTCTTTTTGTCTTGTTTATGGCTTCCTTTGCTGTGCAAAAGCTTTGAAGTTTCATTATGCCCCCAATTTTTTATTTTTGTTTTTATTTCCATTACTCTAGGAGGTGGATCAAAAACGATCTTGCTGTGATTTATGTCAAAGAGTGTTCTTCCTCTGTTCTCCTCTAAGAGTTTTATAGTGGCCAGTCTTACATTTAGGTCATTAATCCATTTTGAGCTTGTTTTTGTGTCTGGTGTTATGGAATGTTCTAATTTCCTTCTTTTACATGTAGCTGTCCAGTTTTCCCAGCACCACTTATTGAAGAGACTGTCTTTTCTCCATTGTATATCCTTGCCTCCTATGTCATAGATTAGTTGATCACAGGTGTGTGGCTTTATCTCTGGGCTTTCTATCCAGTTCTATTGATCTATACTTCTGTTTTTGTGCCAGTACCATATTGTTTTGATTACTGTAGTTCTGAAGAATAGTCTGAAGGCAGGGAGTCTGACTCCTCTGGCTCCGTTTTTTTTCCCTCAAGATTGCTTTGGCTATTCGGAGTCTTTTGTGTTTCCATACAAATTTAAAGATTTTTTGTTCTATTTCTGTAAAAAACTCCATTGGTAATTTGACAGGGATTGCACTGAATCTGTAGATTGCTTTGGGTAGTATAGTCATTTTCAAAATATTGACTCTTCCAATCCAAGAACATGGTATATCTCTCCATCTGTTTGTGTCATCTTTGATTTCTTTCATCAGTGTCCTATAGTTTTCTGAGTACATATTTTACCTCTTTAGGTAGGTTTATCCCTAGGTATTTTTTTTCTTTTTGTTGCAATGGTGAATGTGATAGTTTCCTTAATTTCTCTTTCTGATCTTTCATTGTTAGTGTATAGGAATGCAAGGAATTTCTGTACATTAATTTTGTATCCTGCAACCTTACCAAATTCATTGATTAGCTCTAGTAGCTTTATGGTGGCATCTATGTATAGTATTATGGAGTACCTATGTATATTACCATGTCATCTGCAAACAGTGACAGTTTTACTTCTTCTTTTCCAATTTGTGTTCCTTTTCTTTCTCTTCACTGATTGCCGTGGCTAGGACTGCCAAAACTAACCTTAAATAACAGTGGTGAGAATGGACATCATTGTTTTGTTCCGAATGTTAGAGGAAATGCTTTCAGTTCATCACCATTGGAATGATGTTTGCTGTAGATGTGTTGTATATGGCCTTTATTATGTTGAGGTGGGTTCCCTCTATGCCCACTTTCTGGAGAGTGTTTACCATAAAAGGGTATTGAATTTTTTCAAAGGCTTTTTCTGTATGTGTTGAGAGGGTCATATGGATTTTATTACTTAATTTGTTAATATGGTGTATCACATTGATTGATTTGCGTATACTGAAGAATCCTTGCATCCCTAGGATAAATCTCACTTGATCATGGTGTATGATCCTTTTAATATGTTGTTGGATTGTTTGCTGGTATTTTGTTGAGGATTTTTGCCTCTATATTCATCAGTGATATTGGTCTATAATTTTTTTTTGTAGTATCTTTCTCTAGTTTTGGTATCAGGGTGATGGCAGCATTGTGGAATGAGTTTGGGAGTGTTCTTTCCTCTGCAATTTTTTGGAAGAGTTTGAGAAGGATGGGTGTTAGTGCTTCTCTAAATGTTTTATAGAATTCACCTGTGAAGCCATCTGGTCCTGGACTTTGTTTGTTGGAAGATTTTTAATCCAGTTTCAATTTTATTACTTGTGATTGGTCTGTTCATATATTCACTTTCTTCCTGGTTCATTCTTGGAAGTTTATACCTTTCAAAGAATTTGCCCATTTCTTCCACGTTGTCCATTTTATTGGCACAGAGTTGCGTGTAGTAGTCTCTTATGATGCTTGTTTTTTCTGTGGTGTCCATTGTAACTTCTCCTTTTTCATTTCTAATTTTATTAATTTGAGTCCTCTCCCTCTTTTTCTTAATGAGTCTGGCTAAAGGTTTGTCAATTTTGTTTATCTTCTCAAAGAACCAGCTTTTAGTTTTATTGATCTTTCCTATTGTTTACTTCATTTCTTTTTCATTTATTTGTGATCTGATCTTTATGATTTCTTTCCTTCTGCTAACTTTGGGTTTTGTTTCTTCTTCTTTCTCTAGTTTCTTTAGGTGTAAGGTTGGATAGTTTATTTGTGATTTTTCTTGTGTCTTGAGGTAGGATTGTACTGCTATAAATGTCTCTCTTAGATCTGCTTTTACTGCATCTGATAGATTTTGGATCGTCATTTTTTCATTGTCATTTGTCTCTAGGTATTTTTTTATTTCCTCTTTGATTTCTTCAATGATCTCTTGCTTATTTAGTAATGCATTGTTTAGACTCCATGTGTTTGTTTTTTTTACTTTTTTCCCTGTAACTGATTTCTAATCTCATAGCATTTTGGTCAGAAAAGATGGTTGATATGATTCCAATTTTCTTAAATTTATCAAGGCTTGATTTGTGACCCAAGATGTGATCTCTCCTGGAGAATGTTCTGTGTGCACTTGAGAAGAAACTGTAACCTGCTGTTTTCAAATGCAATGTCTTATAAATACGAATTAAATCTATCTGGTCTATTATGTCATTTAAAGCTTGTGTTTCCTCATTAATTTTCTGTCTGGATGATCTGTCCATTGGTGTAAGTGAGGTGTTAAAGTCCCCCACTATTACTGTGTTAATGTCGATTTCCTCTTTTATAGCAGTTAACAGTTGTTTTATGTATTGAGGTGTTCCTATGTTGGGTGCATATGTATTTATATTTGTTATATCATCTTCTTGGAGTGATCTGTGATCATTATATAGTCTCCTTCCTTGTCTCTTGTAACATTCTTTATTTTAAAGTCTATTTTATCTGATATAAGTATTGCTACTCCAGCTTTCATTTGATTTCCATGTACATGGAATATCTTTTTCCATCCCCTCACTTTCAGTCTGTATGTGTCCCTAGGTCTGAAGTGGGTCTCTTGTAGATAGCATATATATGGGTCTTGGTTTTGTATCCATTCAGCGAGCCTGTGTCTTTTGGTTGGAGCATTTAATCCATTCACATTTAAGGTAATTATCGATAGTATGTTCCTATTACCATTTTCTTAATTGTTTTCGGTATGTTTTTGTAGGTCTTTTTCTTCTCTTGTGTTTCCCACTTAGAAAAGTTCCTTCAGCATTTGCTGTAGAGCTGATTTGATGGTGCTGAATTCTCATAGCTTTTGTTAATCTGTAAAGCGTTTGATTTCTCCGTCGAATCTGAATGAGATCCTTGCCGGCTAGAGTAATCTTGGTTGTAGGTTCTTCCCTTTCATCACTTTAAATATATCATGCCACTCCTTTCTGGCTTGTAGAGTTTCTGCTGAGAAATCAGCTGTTAACCTTATGGGAATTCCCTTGCATGTTATTTGTCATTTTTCCCTTGTTGCTTTTAATAATTTTTCTTTGTCTTAATCTTTGTCAATTTGATTACTATGTGTCTCAGCATGTTTCTCCTTGGGTTTATCCTGCCTGGGACTCTCCTTGCTTCCTTGAATTGGGTGGCCATTTCCTTTCCCATGTGAGGGAAATTTTCAACTATAATCTCTTCAAATATTTTCTTGGGTCCATTCTCTCTCTCTCTTCTCCTTCTGGGAGCCCTATAATGCGAATGCTGGTGTGTTTAATGTTGTCCCAGAGGTTTCTTAGGCTGTCCTCATTTCTTTTCATTCTTTTTTCTTTATTCTGTTCTGCGACAGTAAAATCCACCATCTGTCTTCCAGGTCTCTTATTTGTTCTTCTGCCTCATTTATTCTGCTATTGATTCCTTATAATGTATTTTTCATTTCAGTTATTGTATTGCTCATCTCTGTTTGTTTGTTCTTTAATTCTTCTAGGTGCTTGTTCTTTAATTTTTATAGGTCTTTGTTAAACATTTCTTGCATCTTCTCGACCTTTGCCTCCATTCTTTTTCTGAGGTCCTGGATCATCTTCACTATCGTTATTCTGAATTCTTTTTCTGGAAGGTTGCCTATCTCCACTTTGCTTAGTTGTTTTTCTGGGGTTTTATATTGTTCCTTCATCTGGTCCTTTACCTTTTCATTTTGCGTATCTTTCTGTGAATGCGATTTCGTTCCACAGGCTGCAGTATTGTAGTTCTTCTTGCTTCTGCTCTCTGCCCTCTACCAGCAAAAATGCTAAGCAAAATATATTTTTCTTATTTATTCTTGAAATATTTTAAAATTATATATATACATACATATGTATATATGTACATATATAAACATATATACAGAAATTGAAATTTCAAAAGAATGAAACACAATGTAAATATAAGTAAAATCTAATATTTTAGTCTCACATTATTAGTGCCTCCTGGGGTGCGCTTCCCACCTTTAACTGTGGAAGGCACTGAGCTATGGTAAAAATTGTGCAAGCAAAGTGTTGGCCAAGGAAAAGTTTCTAATAGAATAACATGTGAAGGAAAGGTTCCCCAGAGATAAGCTTTCTTATCTTCTTTAAGGATGTAGGGTTAATTACGGGTAGAATACACATCACATAGACTGACTGGCTTCATGATTTAGGCAACTATTATGGTAGGGAACCAATAAGGGTAGGAAGGTGGATGGTGGGCCAAACTGGGATTGAGAGGTCATGTGATCTATATGATTCTCATCTGTGGGCAGTTTGACCTCTACATTAAATGTCATCTATTCTCCTTAGTAATTATATATATCATTGGTAAAATGCACAGAAACATACAGTAAAATGGCAGGGGGGAATTCCTGATTTCAAGAAAAAAAAAGAAATAACTTGTTTGAAAAATTATTTTATAGTTTTAGAGATACAAATATTTATTATACACTCATCAAAATTGTCAATTGATGAAAAATGTGGGAGGGTCTTTTCAACGAGCTTTGCACAAATATCAGAATTAATTAAATATCATATAATAAAATTATTCACTATATAAAAATGGAAAACAAAATTATAGAGGGTAGATGATACTAGTAATTTAAGAAACACAGCACATATACTAATTTTAGCTTTTTGTGATTATAAACTACATATCTATATATCTGTAAACTACATGTTTATATACCTACATCTATATATGAATACAGATTTATATTGACAGGTATACACTTTCCATATTTTCTTTAAATCTCAATCTGTTACATGACTATTAGTTTATATCACAAATCCCCATGGTTTGCACACTGCATGAAAATGATTTAAAGATTAATATCTGTAATGCTTCCCTAGCATTAAAATAAGGTTTTTAAAAAGTTGCTACTTCAGAGGGCAGACAGCAGAAGCAAGAAGAACTACAATCCTGCAGCCTGTGGAACAAAAACCTCTTTCACAGAAAGATAGACAAGATGAGAAGGCAGAGGGCTATGTACCAGATGAAGGAACAAGATAAAACCCCAGAAAATAACTAAATGAAGTGGACAGAGGCAACCTTCCAGACAAAGAATTCAGAATAATGATAGTGAAGATGATCCAGGACCTCGGAAAAACAATGGAGGCAAAGATAGAGAAGATGCAAGAAATGTTTAACAAAGACCTAGAAGAATTAAAGAACAAACAAACAGAGATGAACAGTATAATAACTGAAATGAAAAATACACTAGAAGTAATCAATCGCAGAATAACTGAGGAAGAAGAATGGATAAGTGACCTGGAAGACAGAATGGTGGAATTCACTGCTGCAGAACAGAATAAAGAAAAAAGAATGAAAAGAAATGAAGACAGCCTAAGAGACTTCTGGGACAACTTTAAACACAACAACATTTGCATTATAGGGGTCCCAGAAGGAGAAGAGAGAGAGAAAGGACCAGAGAAAATATTTGTAGAGATTACAGTGGAAAGCTTCATTAATATGGAAAAGGAACTAGCCACCCAAGTCCAGGAAGTGCAGTGAGTCCCATGGAGGATAAACCCAAGGAAAAACACACTGAGACACATAGTAATTAAATTGGCAAAAATTAAAGACAAAGAAAAATTATTGAAAGCAACAAAGGAAAAATGACAAATAACATATAAGGGAACTCCCATAAGCTTAACAGCTGATTTCTCAGCAGAACCTCTACAAGCCAGAAGGGAGTGGCATGATATACTTAAAGTGATGAGAGGGAAGAACCTACAACCAAGATTACTCTAGCCGGCAAGGATCTCATTCAGATTGGATGGAGAAATCAAAAGCATTACAGACAAGCAAAAGCTAAGAGAATTCAGCACCACCAAACCAGCTCTACAACAAATGCTAAAGGAAATTCTCTAAGTGGCAAACACAAGAGAAGAAAAGGACCTACAAAAACCAACCCAAAACAATTAAGAGAATGGTCATAGGAGCATACATATCAATAATTACGTTAAAAGTGAATGGATTAAATGCTCCAACCAAAAGACACAGGCTTGCTCAATGGATACAAAAACAAGACCCATATATATGCTGTCTACAAGAGACCCACTTCAGACCTAGGGACACTTTCAGACTTAAAGTGAGGGGATAGAAAAAGATATTGCATGCAAATGGAAATCAAAAGAAAGGTGGAGTAGCAATACTCATATCATATAAAATAGACTTTAAAATAAAGAATGTTACAAGAGACAAGGAAGTACATAATGATAACGGATCAATCTAAGAAGACAATATAACAATTATAAATATATATGCACCCAACATAGGAGCACCTCTATACATAAGTCAGCTGCTAACAGCTGTAAAAGAGGAAATTGACAGTAACAAAGTAATAGTGGAGGACTTTAACACCTCATTTACACCAATGGACACATCATCCAAAATGAAAATAAATAAGGAAACAGAAGCTTTAAATGACACAACAGACCAGATAGATTTAATTGATATTTATAGGACATTCCATCCCAAAACAGCAGATTACACTTTCTTCTCAAGTGCACACAGAACATTTTCCAGGATAGATGATATCTTGGGTCACAAATCAAGCCTCAGTAAATTTAAGAAAATTGAAATCATATCAAGCATTTTTCTGACCATAACGCTATGAGATTAGAAATGAATTACAGGGGAAAAAAAGTTAAAAACAAAAACATATGGAAACTAAACACTACGTTACTAAATAACCAAGAGATCACTGAAGAAATCAAAGAAGAAATCAAAAAATACCTAGAGACAGAGGACAATGAAAACACGACAATCCAAAACCTATGGGATGCAGCAAAAACAGTTATAAGAGGGAACGTTATAGCTATACAAGCCTACCTCAAGAAAGAAGAAAAATCTCAAATAAATAATCTAACCTCACACCTAAAGGAACTAGAGAAAGAAGAAAAAACAACACCCAAAGTTAGTAGAAGGAAAGAGATCATAAAGATCACAGCAGAAATAAATGAAATAGAAACAAAGCAAACAATAGCAAAGATCCATAAAACTAAAAGCTGGTTCTTTAAGAAGATAAACAAAACTGATAAAGCATTAGCCAGACTCATCAAGAAAAAGAGGGAGAGGACTCAAATCAATAAAATTAGAAATTGAAAAGGAGAACTTACAACAGACACCGCCGAAATACAAAGCATCATAAGAGACTACTACAAGCAACTCTATGCCAATAAAATGGAAAACCTGGAAGAAATGGAGAAATTTTTAGAAAGGTATAAGCTTCCAAGACTGAATCAGGAAGAAATAGAAAATATGAACAGACCAATCACAACTAATGAAATTGAAACTGTGATTAAAAATCTTCCAACAAACAAAAGTCAAGGACCAGATGGCTTCACAGGTGAATTCTATCAAACATTTAGAGAAGAGCTAACACCCATCCTTCTCAAACTCTTTCAAAATATTGCAGAGGAAGGAACACTCCAAAACTCATTCTATGGGGCCCCCATCACCCTGATACCAAAACCAGACAAAGGTACTACAAGAAAAGAAAATTACAGACCAATATCACTGATGAATATAGATGCAAAAATCCTCAACAAAATACTAGCAAACAGAATCCAACAACACATTAAAAGGATCATACACCATGATCAAGTGGGATTTATCCCAGGGATGCAAGGATTCTTCAATATATGCTAATCAATCAATGTGATACACCATATTAACAAACTGAAGAATAAAAACCATATGATCATCTCAGTAGATGCAGAAAAAGCTTTTGACAAAGTTCAACACCCATTTATGATAAAAACTCTCCAGAAAGTTGGCATAGAGGGAACCTACCTCAACATAATAAAGGCCATATACAACAAACTCACAGGAAACATCATTCTCAATGGTGAAAAACTGAACGCATTTCCTCTATGATCAGTAACAAGACAAGGATGTCCACTCTCACCGCTATTATTCAACATAGTTTTGGAAGTCCTAGACTCGGCAAACAGAGAAGAAAAAGAAATAAAAGGAATACAAACTGGAAAAGAAGAAGTAAAACTGTCAGTTTGCAGATGACATGATGCTATACATAGAGACTCCTAACACTGCCACCAGAAAACTACTAGAGCTAATCAACGAATTTGGTAAAGTTGTAGGATACAAAACTACCGCACAGAAATCTCTTGCATTCCTATACACTAATGATGAAAAATCCGAAAGAGAAATTAAGGAAACACTCCTCTTTACCACTGCAGCACAAAGAATCAAATACCTTGGAATAAACCTACCTAGGGAGACAAAAGACCTGTATCCAGAAAACTATAAGAGACTGATGAAAGAAATTAATGATGATACCAACAGATGGAGAGATATTCCATGTTCTTGGATTGGAAGAATCAATATTTTGAAAATGACTATAGTACCCAAAGCAATCTACAGATTCAATGCAGTCCCTATCAAATTACCAATGGCATTTTTAATGGAACTAGAACAAAAAATCTTTAAATTTGTATGGAGACACAAAAGACCCCGAATAGCCAAAGCAGTCTTGAGGGAAAAAAATGGAGTAGGAGGAACCAGACTCCCTGACTTCAGACTATACTACAAAGCTACAGTAATCAAGACAATATGGTACTGGCACAAAAACAGAAACATAGATCAATGGAACAAGGTAGAAAGCCCAGAGGTAAACCCACGTACCTACGGTCAACTAATCTAAGACAAAGAAGGCAAGGATATACAATGGAGAAAAGAAAGTCTCCTCAATAAGTGGTGCTGGGAAAACTGGACAGCTACATGTAAAATAAGGAAATTAGAACACTCCCTAACACCATACACAAAAATAAACTCAAAATGGATTCGGGATCTAAATGTAAGACTGGAAACTATAAAACTCTTAGAGGAAAACATAGGAAGAACACTCTTTGACATAAATCACAGCAAGATCTTTTTTGATCCACCTCCTAGAGTAATGGAAATAAAAACAAAACTAAACAAATGGGACCTAATGAAATTTCAAAGCTTTTGCATAGCAAAGGAAACCATAAAGAAGACGAAAAGACAACCCTCAGAATGGGAGAAATGTCTGTCAACGAATCAATGGACCAAGGATTAGTCTCCAAAATATATAAAGAGCTCATGCAGCTCAATATTAAAAAAACAATCAACCCAATCTAAAAATGGGCAGAAGACCTAAATAGACATTTCTCCAAAGAAAACATACAGATGACCAAGAAGCGCATGAAAAGCTGCTCAACATCACTAATTATTAGAGAAATGCAAATCAAAACTACAATGAGGTATCACCTCACACCAGTTAGAATGGGCATCATCAGAAAATCTACAAGCAACTAATGCTGGAGAGGCTGTGGAGAAAAGGGAACCCTCTTGCACTGTTGGTGGGAATGTAAACCTATACAGCCACTATGGAGATTCCTTAAAAAACTGAAAATACAATTAACATATGATCCAGCAATCCCACTACTGGGCATATACCCAGAGAAAACCACAATTCAAAAAGAAACATGCACCCCAATGTTCATTGCAACACTATTTACTGTAGCCAGGTCACAGAAGCAACCTAAATGTCCATCGACACACGAATGAATAAACATGTGGTACATATACACAATGGAATATTACTCAGCCATAAAAAGGAATGAAACTGGTTCATTTGTTCAGACGTGAATGGATCTATAGACTGTCACACAGAGTGAAGTAAGTCAGAAAGAGAAAAACAAATATCGTATATTAACGCATATATGTGCAACCTAGAAAAATGGTACAGATGAACAGGTTTGCAGGGCAGAAACTGAGACACAGATGTAGAGAACAAACGTATGGACACCAAGGGGGGAAAGCCGTGGGGGCATGAGGGTGGTGGTGTGATGAATTGGGCGACTGGTGCTGACATGCATACACATCAGTGTATGAAATTGATGTCTACCTGATGAATAAAAAAAAAAAAAGCTGCTACTCCAATGCTGTGAAAAACTGTCCTTAATGATTTTAAACAGTTGGTAATTTTGCATATATTATACTTTCCATATGCCTATTTCAGATTAATAGGGTCAATGGCAGTTACCTTTGGATAATGTATAAGATGTTATCCACATGCATTTAAGTCACTGATTAAAAAAAAAAGTAGGTCCAATCATAATCTTCAATTCGTCTCTGTCTTGACAGTGTTTTACTCATTGACTTCATTTCTACAACTAAGATTTGAGTGACATTTACGAAACGCTCCAGAAAATAACTTATTGTCTCCAACAGTTTCTCACGAATATGATTTTATTCACAACCCCTAACTCAAAATGTAGAGAAAGTAAAGACTTGGACAAAAGTGATATTTTTCCACGCTATCAAAGTTTCTGTAAACAAAAGCAAGAACGTTGGCAACCTTTTTCCCTGAATTCTATGTATCTGCTCTAGAGCCAAAGTTGGAATCCACATTGAGCCTGATATTGCCATAGTTTGAGTGAAAATTATGATCCCACAATTATAATATGCAGTTTTCAATCTCCTGAGAAATTTTCCATTTAAAAGAGATCAGAATAAACAACCTAACCTTGCACCTCAAGCAATTAGAGAAAGAAGAACAAAAAAACCCCAAAGCTAGCAGAAGGAAGGAAATCATAAAAATCAGATCAGAAATAAATGAAAAAGAAATGAAGGAAACAATAGCAAGGATCAATAAAACTAAAAGCTGGTTCTTTGAGAAGATAAACAAAATAGATAAACCACTAGCCAGACTCATCAAGAAAAAAAGGGAGAAGACTCAAATCAATAGAATTAGAAATGAAAAAGGAGAGGTAACAACTGACACTGCAGAAATAAAAGAGATCATGAGAGATTACTACAAGCAACTCTATGCCAATAAAATGGACAATCTGGAAGAAATGGACAAATTCTTAGAAATGCACAACCTGCCAAGACTGAATCAGGAAGAAATAGAAAATACGAACAGACCAATCACAAGCACTGAAATTGAAACTGTGATTAAAAATCTTCCAACAAAGAAAAGCCCAGGACCAGATGGCTACACAGGCGAATTCTATCAAACATTTAGAGAAAAGCTAACACCTATCCTTCTCAAACTCTTCCAAAATATAGCAGAGGGAGGAACACTCCCAAACTCCTTCTACGAGGCCACCATCACCTTGACACCAAAACCAGACAAGGATGTCACAAAGAAAGAAAATGACAGGCCAATATCACTGATGAACATAGATGCAAAAATCCTCAACAAAATACTAGCAAACAGAATCCAACAGCACATTAAAAGGATCATACACCATGATCAAGTGGGGTTTATTCCAGGAATGCAAGGATTCTTCAATATACGCAAATCTATCAATGTGATAAACCATATTAACAAATTGAAGGAGAAAAACCATATGATCATCTCAATAGATGCAGAGAAAGCTTTCGACAAAATTCAACACCCATTTTTGATAAAAACCCTGCAGAAAGTAGGCATAGAGGGAACTTTCCTCAACATAATAAAGGCCATATATGACAAGCCCACAGCAAACATCATCCTCAATGGTGAAAAACTGAAAGCATTTCCACTAAGATCAGGAACAAGACAAGTTTGCCCACTCTCACCACTCTTATTCAACACAGTTTTGGAAGTTTTAGCCACAGCAATCAGAGAAGAAAAGGAAATAAAAGGAATCCAAATCGGAAAAGAAGAAGTAAAGCTGTCACTGTTTGCAGATGACATGATCCTATACATAGAGAACCCTAAAGATGCTACCAGAAAACTACTAGAGCTAATCAATGAATTTGGTAAAGTGGCAGGATACAAAATTAATGCACAGAAATCTCTGGCATTCCTATATACTAATGATGAAAAATCTGAAAGTGAAATCAAGAAAACACTCCCATTTACTATTGCAACACAAAGAATAAAATATCTAGGAATAAACCTAAGGAGACAAAAGACCTGTATGCAGAAAATCATAAGACACTGATGAAAGAAATTAAAGATGATACAAATAGATGGAGAGATATACCATGTTCTTGGATTGGAAGAATCAACATTGTGAAAATGACTCTACTACCCAAAGCAATCTATAGATTCAGTGCAATCCCTATCAAACTACCACTGGCATTTTTCACAGAACTAGAACAAAAAATTTTGCAATTTGTATGGAAACACAAAAGACCCCGAATAGCCAAAGCAATCTTGAGAATGAAAGAAGGAACTGGAGGAATCAGGCTCCCTGACTTCAGACTATACTACAAAGCTACAGTTATCAAGACTGTATGGTACTGGCACAAAAACAGAAAGATAGATCAATGGAACAGGATAGAAAGCCCAGAGATAAACCCATGCACATATAGACACCTTATCTTTGATAAAGGTGGCAGTAATGTACAGTGGAGAAAGGACAGCCTCTTCAATAAGTGGTGCTGGGAAAACTGGACAGGTACTTTTAAAAGTATGAGATTAGATCACTCCCTAACACCATACACAAAAATAAGCTCAAAATGGATTAAAGACCTAAATGTAAGGCCAGAAACTATCAAACTCTTAGAGGAAAACATAGGCAGAACACTCTTTGACATAAATCACAGCAAGATCCTTTCTGACCCACCTCCTAGAGTAATGGAAATAAAAACAAAAATAAACAAATGGGACCTAAGGAAACTTCAAAGCTTTTGCACAGCAAAGGAAACCATAAACAAGACCAAAAGACAACCCTCAGAATGGGAGAAAATATTTGCAAATGAAGCAACCGACAAAGGATTAATCTCCAAAATTTACAAGCAGCTCATGCAGCTCAATAACAAGAAAACAAACAACCCAATCCAAAAATGGGCAGAAGACCTAAATAGACATTTCTCCAAAGAAGATATACAGACTGCCAACAAACACATGAAAGAATGCTCAACATCATTAATCATTAGAGAAATGCAAATCAAAACTACAATGAGATATCATCTCACACCAGTCAGAATGGCCATCATCAAAAAATCTAGAAACAATAAATGCTGGAGAGGGTGTGGAGAAAAGGGAACCCTCTGGCACTGCTGGTGGGAATGTGAATTGGTTCAGCCACTATGGAGAACAGTATGGAGGTTCCTTAAAAAACTACAAATAGAACTACCAGATGACCCAGCAATCCCACTACTGGGCATATACCCTGAGAAAACCAAAATTCAAAAAGACACATGCACCCCAATGTTGATTGCAGCACTATTTACAATAGCCAGTTCATGGAAGCAACCTAAATGCCCATCGACAGATGAATGGATAAAGAAGATGTGGCACATATATACAATGGAATATTACTCAGCCATAAAAAGAAACGAAATTGAGCTATTTGTAATGAGGTGGATAGACCTAGAGTCTGTCATACAGAGTGAAGTAAGTCAGAAAGAGAAAGACAAATACCGTATGCTAACACATATATATGGAATAAGAAAAAAAAAGTCATGAAGAACTTAGGGGTAAAGCAGGAATAAAGACTCAGACCTCCTAGAGAACGGACTTGAGGTTATGGGGAGGGGGAAGGGTGAGCTGTGACAGGGCGAGAGAGAGTCATGGGCATATACACACTAACAAACGTAGTAAGGTAGATAGCTAGTGGGAAGCAGCTGCATGGCACAGGGATATTGGCTTGGTGCTTTGTGACAGCCTGGAGGGGTGGGATAGGGAGGGTGGGAGGGAGGGAGACGCAAGAGGGAAGACATATGGGAACGTATGTTTATGTATGACTGATTCACTTTGTTATAAAGCAGAAACTAACACACCATTGTAAAGCAATTATACCCCAATAAAGATGTTAAAAAAAAAAAAACCTAAAAAAAAAAAAAAAAAAAGAGAGATCAGTCTCCAAAGGGGCATTTGTATTAGATCAGGACTGTATAGGCGGAATCTTCTCATAGGAAAATTTAATAGTGTGGATGACATGTTAAATATGGTAGTTTGGGGAGTTTTCATTATCAGTGTTAATGAGTATTTTTGTTGAACACATAAATATTTGATTTTCCAAAACACAGTAAGAAAAATATATTAGTTTGTGAAAACTAGTATAGCTTAATACAACATTTTTTTCTCTCTCTTAAAAAATTTCTGTCAGAATAGTACAAAAAGTTTAAAAGATCCTATAAAGTCTGTCCTGATTTTAAAAATGAGATTTCTGCTGGAAATATGATATCTTATATTAGTTTTCTATTGCTGCTGTAACAAATGACCACAAACTTAGTGACTTAAAACAACACAACTATATGTTACAGTTCTAGATGTCAGTAGTCTGACAAAGGTCTCACTGGGCTAAAATTAAGGGGTTAATAGGCTCTGGGGAAGAATCTATTTCCTTGCCTTTTTCAGTTTCTAGAGGCTGCCAGCATTCCTTGGTTTGTACCTCCCTTCCTCCATCTTTAAGGCCAGTAAAGTTGAATCTCTGACTTTTCTTTCTATGGTCATATCTCTTTCTGACTACATCCAAGAAAGGTTCCCTGCTTTAAAGGACTCACATGATTAGAGTGGTCCCACTGGAAAATCCAGGATAATCTTTCCATCTCAGTTCCTTAACATTGGTCGCATATGCAAAGTCTCTTTTACCATGTAAAGTCTCTTTTACCATGTAAAGTAACATATTCAATTTCTAGTTCCAGGGATTAGAATACTCACATCTTGGGAGGGGTGGGTGTGAATCATTCTGCCTTTCACTTATGTTTAAAGCACTGTAGTTTATATGCATGCTTGGAAAATATTATTTATCAATGGCAGTATATAGCAGAAAAATAAAGTCTTGGTAGATCTACAGGTTTTAACTGACGTGTGTGTGTGCGTGTGCACTCACCATGGAGGGTGACATAGAATTTAACAAAGGCACATGACTAATATGAATTAAATGAAAAAAAATTAATTTCCTATGATATTTTTAAGCTCATTCTCTCACTGCTTCCAACTTTGGATTATAATTGTAGGGTAACTATATCATCTAACTTAATTTTTTACCTCAAATTATTTTCATTTTTACTGCAACCCATTCATTTAGTATAATTTCTTTTCAATAACATTGATGACTGTAAACATGAAAGCCTTATTTGGTTTTATAAATGAAGCAAAACAAATATAAATAACCTATCTTACTTGAAAGGATTTTCTCTTCTTAATTGAAAACAAATGGAACCTAAGCTAAATTAATGTTTAATCTTTCATTCCAATACAAAGGTTATTAGTTAGTGCAAGTGTGTACATGGTTATAAAGAGAAGAAATAAGCAGTTGATTAACTTTGGAAAAGTCTAAGCTTGACAATTTGAAATATCAATAAGAAGAAATAAAGAATTGCATTTTAAGCAGTTCAGAATATTTTTAAATGAATTTCTCAGTATCTGCTTATGGCTGTGTGGGTTTAGTAAAGAATGAGTATATCTACTTGTGAAGGGCTCTTTATCTGATGTTTTTCTAAGGGTTTTTCTAAGAACATAAAGTGACTTCCTATTTAAATGAAACAAAGTAATGAAAAGGATTTAGCAAACCCTTGTCAAGGACAATATGTTCATGCTGTAATTCTTTTAAGAACTACCTTATTATTTGCTGTGACAAATTTCAGAAGCTATTAAACTCTGTTTTTCACAGTTCTAACTTTATTTTTCTCTAACTGGATACATTTATATCTTGAACCCCAATATTGCCAGATGGTTAAAACTTAACCCAAATCCAAGCTATTCACTTAAATTAAAATTTAAAATGTATTAGTGAAGACTGCATATGAGTCTTCCTGCACCGTATGAGTGTATATACATTTCAGGGTCTTATGAGCATCAGGGAGAGGTGAATGATCTTTGGTTGCCTGATGCATACTAAGATCTGAGGCATCTTTCACACTCACAATTTGGACTCAACCAGACAGCTCAAAGGATATGCTTTGAATTTGTCTCAGGTCCATCTCCTTAGGAACTCTGTGCAGCTGACTATTGCTACACTACTTTCTACAATGTGCTGGGAGTTTTCCACCTCCAAGAGCTCCAGGTGTGAAGGAAAGCCTATGTTTCCTCTCTTCTCAAATCCCCTACCCATCTGTGTATTTTTCACCCTGGGGATTTGTGTTCTCTTTTTAGCCTGTTTGTTTTTGAATTTATTTTTTATTGAGGTACATTGGTTTACAACATTATATTTTTACTTCTGTATATGCTACAACATGCTCACCACCAAAAAGTTAGTTTCCATGTTTCACCATACAGTCGATCTGCTTTACCCATTGCTCCCTCCCTGCCCGCCCCTTCCCCTCTGGTAATACTACTTTGTACTCCGTATCTACGTGCTTGCCTTTGCTTGGTTTGTTCACTTATTTTGTTTATTTATTTGTTTGTTTTTTCTTTTGTGGTACGTGGACCTCTCACTATTGTGGCCTCTCCTGTTGAGGAGCACAGGCTCTGGACGCGCAGGCTCAGTGGCCAGGCTCACGGGCCCAGCCACTCTGCGGCATGTGGGATCTTCCAGGACTGGGGCATGAAGCCGTGTCCCCTGCATCGGCAGGTGGACTCTCAACCACTGTGCCACCAGGGAAGCCCTGTATGTTTGTTTTTTATATTCCACATATGAGTGACATCATATGGTAATCGTCTTTCCCCATCTGGCTTATTTCACTTAGCACAATGCCCTCGAGGTCCATCCAAGTTGTCCCAAATGGCAAGATTCCATTCTTTTTATGGCTGAGTAATATTCCATTGTATGCATGTATGTTTATATACACACACACACGCACACACACACACACACAAACACACCCCACATCTTCATTCATTCATCTATCGATAGACACTAGGATTGCTTCCATATCTCGGCTATTGTAAATAATGCTGCTAAGAACTCTTGGGTGTATATATCTTTTAAGGTGTATTGTCAAAAAGAATCAGTAAAGTAATATGATTAATAAACTGTGATCAAAGCCAATACCTCAAAATGTTACAAACAACGGTCTGGGTTTATGACACAGACAAGTTGCAGAGTTGCTCTGAGAAAAGCTTTCTCTTAAGTGTGATTTTATTTTGTTAGTCTCATTTGCTGAATAATCTATCCAATTCCAGTGAAGAAGTGAGATTTTTTTCCAGTCTTAGAAGCACTTTGCCTTGATCTGACTCCAGCTGGAGTACTGGGTTCAGAGTTGTTCCATACAGCGCCACAAGACAAGTTGTAAATTTCAGGAAGGCAGTTGCTAGCTAAAATAAGGTGGAGTTTTTCTACTATTAGAGCTGATTTAAGTGGAGGGAACTACGTTACAAAATATTAAATACTCTAAGAAAATGCCCAAAATCATCTATTAAAACATTAAAGAGGGAATATTTGCACTGATTAAAAACCGGAGTAGATGAGCTCAGGCCACTTTGAATTCTAAGATTCTATTTAGTCATTCTATAAAACTCTCATAAGAATATTTAAATGGTCTTGTGTTGATATCGATTTATCTCATCAAAGTTGGCCCAGGTACTCTTCACTTGATGGAAGCAGAGAATGGAGAATGAAAAAGAAATTTTATTTCCTGTACATCTCTAGACACCCTCACTACACACATTCTTTATACAGTGTAATAAAATCTTCAAATGTGTGGTTCAAAGAAAACAAGTATACACAAGTCAGGGATTTAGGAAGCTTATGCTTATAATTTGAATTAGATTCTTCTGCAAATTTGTAGAATAAGCAATTAATTTTTGAGAAAGAAGAACAAAGTTAGAAAACTTGCACTACCTAATTACAAGTATTACTATAAAGTTACAACAATCAACACAGTTTTCAATTAAAACAAGAGTAGATATATAGGTCAATAGAATAAATCTAGAAATTAGCACACATACTATATATATATATTTATTTATTTATTTATATATTTATTAAATTTATTTTTGATGAAATTGCCAAAGTAATTCAGTGAAGAAGATAGTTTAAATGGTCCCTGAACAATTGGGCATTTACACAGAAAAAAAAAAAAAAACACTTTACCATTTACTTCACATAATAAACAGAAATTAACTTGAAATGGAACATAAACCTAAATTTATGAGCTACAACTATAAAGCTGCTGGAAGGAAGTATGGGATAAAATTTTGTGGCCTATAGTTAAGCAAAGATTTCCTAGATAGGATACAAAAAGCACAAACCATAAAAGAAAAAATTGATAAATTGAATTTCATTAAAACTAAAATCTGCTCTTTATAAAACACTACTAAGAAAATGAAAAGACAAACCATAGACTGGAAGAAATATTTGCATAACACTTATGTAATAAAAAATTTGCATTTAGAATAGATAAAGCACTTTTACAACTCAAAAATAAAAGACAAACAACCCAATTGAATAATGGATGAAAGATCTAAACAGACTCTTTATAACAGAAACTGCACTATTAGCAAATAAGCCCATGAAAAGGTGCTCAAAATCGTTAATATTTAGGAAATCACAATAGGTCAGCACTCCATACCTACTGAATGGCAACAAACACACACATACACATACACATACACACACACGTGCATACATAATCCCTGACTCAATTAAGTTCTAGAAAGGATTCAAAGAAAGCAGAGCTCTCATACATTGATATGGGGGTGCAAAATGATAAAGCCCCTTGAAAAATGTTTTGAAGTGTCTTATCTAGTTAAACATACAGTTATCATACAATCCACTTTCAGTATTTACCCAAGAAATATAAAAACATATCTACACACAGACTCTTAGGTGAATAATGTTTATAGTAAGTTTATTCATATTTGTCATTGTTTAAAACAATTCAAATGTCCATTACCCAGGGGATGGATAAACATCCAGTGGTTTATCCATGCAATTGGAATACTACTAATAAAAAAATAAATGATATTGAGCTCCATGAACTGTTTGTATATTTTGGAGATTAACCCTTTGTCTGTTGCTTCATTTGCAAATATTTTCTCCCATTCTAAGGTTGTCTTTTCATCTTGTTTATGGTCTCCTTTGCTGTGCAAAAGCTTTTAAGTTTCAATAGGTCCCATTTGTTTATTTCTGTTTTTATTTCCATTTCTCTAGGAGATGGGTCAAAAAAGATCTTGCTGTGGTTTATGTCAAAGAGTATTTTTCCTATGTTTTCCTCCAAGAGTTTTATAGTGTCCAGTCTTACATTTAGGTCTTGAATCTATTTTGAGTTTATTTTTGTGTATGGTATTAGGGAGTGTTCTAATTTCATTCTTTTACATGTAGCTGTCCAGTTTTCCCAGCACCACCAATTGAAGAGGCTGTCTTTCTCACTGTATGTTCGTGCCTCCTTTGTCATAAATTAGGTGACCATATGTGTGTGGGTTTATCTCTGAGCTTTCTATCCTGTACCATTGATCTGTATTTCTGTTTTTGTGCCAGTACCATACTGTCTTGATTACTGTAACTCTGTAGTATAGTTTGAAGTTGAGGAGCCTGATTCCTCCAGCTCCGTTTTTCTTTCTCAAGTTTTCTTTGGCTATTTGGAGTCCTTTGTGTTTCCAACAAGTTGTAAAATTTTTTGTTCTAATTCTGTGAAGAATGCCATTGGTGGTTTGATAGGGATCGCACTGAATCTGTAGATTGCTCTGGGTAGTATAGTCATTTTCACAATGTTGATTCTTCCAATTCAAGAACATGGTATATTTCTCCATCTGTTTATGTCATCTTTGATTTCTTTCATCAGTGTTTTATAGGTTTCTGAGTAGAGGACTTTTGCCTCCTTAGGTAGGTTTATTCCTAGGTATTTTATTCTTTTTGTTGTAGTGGTAAATGGGGGTGTTTCCTGAATTTCTCTTTCTGATCTTTTGTTGTTAGTGTATAGGAACGCAAGAGATTTATGGGCATTAATTTTATATCCTGCATCTTACCAAATTCATTGCTTAGTTCTAGTAGCTTTCTGGTGGCATCTTTAGGATTTTCTATGTATTGTATCATGTCATCTGCTAACAGTGACAGTTTTATTTATTCTTTTCTAATTGTATTCCTTTTATTTCTTTTTCTTCTCTGATTGCCATGGCTAGGACTTCCAAAAGGATGTGGACTAAGAGTGGTGAGAGTGGACATCTTTGTCTTGTTGCTGATCTTAGTGGAAATGGTTTCAGGTTTTCACCATTGAGAATGATGTTTGCTGTGGATTTGTCATATATGGCCTTTATTATGTTGAGGTAGGTTCCCTCTATGCCCATTTTCTGGAGAGTTTTTTATCATAAATGGGTGTTGCATTTTGTCAAAAGGTTTAAGGGTGGAAGACCTAAATAGACATCTCTCCAAGGAGGACATACAGATGGCCAAGGGGCACATGAAAGGATTCTCAACATCACTAATTATTAGAGAAATGCAAATCAAAACTACAATTAGGTATCACCTCACACCAGTCAGAATGGCCAACAACAAAAAATCTACAAACAATAAATGCTGGAGAGGGTGTGGAGAAAAGGGAACCCTCTTGCACTGTTAGGGGGATGTAAACTGATACAGCCACTGTGGAGAACAGTATGGAGGTTCCTTAAAAAACTAGAATTACAACATGACCCAGCAATCCCACTACTGGACATATACCCTGAGAAAACCATAATTCAAAAGGACACATGTACCCCAATGTTCATTGTAGCACTATTTACAATAGCCAGGACATGGAAACAACATAAATGTCCAAAGACAGATGAATAGGTAAAGAAGATGTGGAACATATATACAATGGAATATTACTCAGCCATTAAAACGAACAAAATTGGATCATTTGTAGCCATGTGGATGGACCTAGAGTCTGTCATACAGAGTGAAGTAAGCCAAAAAGAGAAAAACTAATATTGTATATTAACGCATATATGTGGAATCTAGAAAAATGGTACAGATGAACCTATTTGCAGGGCAGGAATAGAGATGCAGAAGTAGAGAACAGACATGTGGACACAGGTGGGGAAGGAAAGGGTGGGACAAATTGGGAGATTAGGATTGACATACATACACTACCATGTGTAAAATAGATAGCTAGTGGGAACATGCTATAAAGCACAGGAAGCTCAGCTCGGTGCTCTGTGATGACCTAGGTGGGTGGGATGGGGGGGTGGGAGGGAGCTCCAAGAGGAAGGGGATATACGTATACATATAGCTGACTTACTTCATTATACAGCAGAAACTAACACAACATTGTAAAGCAATTATACACCAATAAATAAATAAATGAACTACTGATACTTGCAACAGCATGAATGAATTTCAGAAATTTCTGCTAAGTGAAAGAAGCCACACAAATAAGCTGTATAGTGATGATTTCGTTTATATGACATACTAGAAAAGGCAAAATAGAGGAACAAAAATATCAAATAATGCTTGGGGTAGGGGAAGGAAAGGGAAGAAGGAAATTGACCACACTGGACATGAAAACACTTTTTGGATTAATAGACATATTCTCCATTTTGATTGTGTTGGTGTTTCCATAATTATATATGGTTCAAAGCTCATCAACCTAAGCTCCAAAAAATAAAAATTAGAAAAAAAAATAATTTTACTGTATGAAAATTATACCTCAATAAACTTGTCTTCAAAAAAGCAAGCATATAGAAGATTTATGCTATCTATACAAAAACAAAAATTGATAGAAATCTTATTTTGAGTAATGATAGGCTAGAAGCAATAGACTAATATCTTTAAGTACGGAGGGGAAATACGTATCAACCTATAATTTTAATAACCGCCTAAGCTATCATTTAAGAATGGGGGTAAAATATGAACATTATTAGATAAATAAAAATGATTACAAATAAAACCCCAAAGAGCTAATAAAGAACACGTCTTAATAAGAAGAAAATTAAATGCAAGAGAAAGGTGTCTGTTGCAAGATATACATAAACAGAACACAGAAGGTGATAACAGAAAGCAGGAAATGATATTAATATTATAAAGAGTAGAATTTTGAAATAAAAATTTAAATAAAGAAATATATCAATATTATAAATTGACGTGACATAATTTCTGATGAAAAACTGTCAAAATTGCTATACATGCCAAACACATGCAGCAGAAAAAAATGAGAGTGTATTATCTCTTGCTGCATAACGATACTACCACAAATTTAGCACCTTGAAACGACACTTTTTATCTCACGGCTTCTGTGGGTCAGGAGTCTGGGCACAGATTAACTGAGTCATCTGTTTTCCAGTCTCAAAAAGCCATAATCAAGATGCTGACCAGGGATGGGTTCTCATCTGTAAGCTCAACTGAGATGAGATCACTTTCCAAGTTCATGTGGTTGTTGACAGCACTCAGTTTCCTATAGGTTGTCAGAATGAGGGCCTCACATTCTTGCCAGCTGTTGCTCTAAAGCCACCCTCAGTCTCTGGCCATAGGAGCCTTTCCAACATGGTTACTTACTTCTTCAAAGCCAGCAATGAAGTGTACCGCATTGAAAGATGGGCATTACAGTTTTATATAACATAACCAATTACAAACAATCATACACATCCTATCATCTTTGACATATTCCATAGGTTAGAAGCAAGCCACAGATCCCACCCACACTTAAGAGGAGGGGATAACACAAAGACTTGGACAACTGAAGAGAAGGATTACGTGGACCACCTTAGTGTCTGTTTGCCACAAAGAGTGAGTAGAGATACTATAAACAAGTTGATGCATCTAAATAAACACTGACTAATTTGGGCGGGTTAAGTATAAAAGATAACACAACATTAAAAATGGTAGATCTATGATATATGCAAATGATTAGAATATGAATGATAAAAAGGAGATGGCAGAGGGTTGAACATGTTAAGATTCCCATATTTTTTTAGGAGTCAAAGGATATGCTGATTTATATGAGGATAACAACAAAATAGAGCAGAAAATAATATACAACTTCAAAATTATTAGAGAAAAAAATAAAGTAATTTATTTCTGACCCATGAGCAGAATTAAAATTAAAATCAGATGCTATTTTATTGTAGTAGATTAATAGTAAAGTGAGTAAAAGTGGGATTTTGAGAAAAATATTAAAAATGCTTCTAGTGGGCTTCCCTGGTGGCGCAGTGGTTGAGAGTCCGCCTGCCGATGCAGGGGACACGGGTTCGTGCCTCGGTCTGGGAGGATCCCACGTGCCGCAGAGCGGCTGGGCCTATGGGCCATGGCCGCTGAGCCTGCGCGTCCGGAGCCTGTGCTCTGCGGCGTGAGAGGCCACAGCAGTGAGAGGCCCGCGTACCGCAAAAAGAAAAAAAAAATGCTTCCAGTGACTTTTAAAAATTATAGAATTTTGGAAAAATTTACTACCCATAAAATTGGTCTCCTTTATCTTGCACAAAAAGAATGTCAGAGACTACAGAAGTATGATTTGCCTGAGGTCAATATAACTTTGTAATAATTCCATTTTTTCAAATAATTTATACCGTATGTTTGCTTAAAAAGAACAGTGTTTTATAACATCATATATTTCTTACTTAAAAATGTTTTTCATTTTCCACAAATTATTTTTCATTGCCAATTTGGTTTACCATTTAAATTATAAATTAAAATTTTAATTTAGCTAAAAATAGTCCTATTTTGTTTACCTGTGATTGTTGTCACAAACTATATTATCATTAAAACTGTGGAAATATACTTGGTAGGCAAATGATACGTTCTCAATGCTTTCAATGTGGATAGCATTTGAAGTAGACCGCATTCTCAAAGAGGATAAAGTAGAATTTTAAAAAATCTGATTTGTGAGGTGTACAGTGTATAGAATACTGAAAGCAATGATTTGGAAAATACCCATATCAATATTCTGAGTGCAAATTTAAGAGTTATTAGAAAACCATCATATATTACCCAGTATTACCATGCTTCCAAAGATAATGAAAGGCTGCCTGAAAATTTTGACATTAGCTAGTAAAACACACAACAACAACAACAAAACTTCCAGGAACAATTAGTCCAATAAAATCCCTTTTTGTGCTTCAACTATTCAGTAATGAGATGTTCAAGTTTTAATCTTTTAAGCACAATGTTTCCTGATTCCACCTCACCCCCTTGTGAATAGGTACTGCTATTTATTCCCCATTACCAAAATAGAAAAGAAAAGCTGCCTGTAAAATTTATGTTCTCCTCAAAGACCTAAGTGTCATGTAAGAAGGAAAACTTCAAAAATCTGGATTTGATAAGCATCTATCTAAAATAAGGAATTAAATGTAAAGTACATGTATTTAAGAAAAGGCTATTTCTGATATGAGTAGTACATAGGGAGGAATGAGAAGCAATTCAATTTTTATGACAAATTTGCATGCTGCTTACATATTATGGGCAATATTTAATGTCATTCCAGTTTCAAGGAAATGACATCAAAACTATCGTTGAAATGGTTGGACCTTAGAGGAGTTTCTTTAACTTTTGTGTCAATACACAACTTAATTTTTTTTATTATCTTGTTTCTGTATGGATGGGTTTTATAATATCTAAATACATTAATATTTTAATAAACCATTAGAAATACATTTATAGCAAAATTGGTAAACATCTATTATCATTAATATTATATATATATATATATATATATATATATATATATATATATATATAAAATTGGCTAATGCTTTAATGGGCTTTCGCTCCAGAAAACTTCTGAGAGCACTGCTTTACTCATTAGTCGGAAAATAGCAGGAGGCAAATTATTCATAACACATGGACCCTATTTCCAGGGCCATATCATACTTAGAAAGATACTATAACATTAATAAAAGCAATACCTTACATTTTATGGAAATTTACTGTGAAAAAAAATACTTACACACATACTTTATTTCTAATCGTCTATGTTTTTAATAACACAATACATGTTTGCTATTTTGTCAGAGGGATTTTTGGAAGACTCTAGTGGCAATGGATTCCTTGGGGATGATTACTTATTTCACTTTCTTTTCTGATTTTCCTCATCTAATTAGAAATGAAGTTATCTATATTAAAATATGTATGTGCAAACAAATTACTCTCCTTACTTTATACGTTATTTGTGTAAATCAGACTGCTTGTGGACACAGCGTGACTACAAGCTGACTAGGAATGGGGAGGAAACAGCATCCTGAGGGTGAGGAATGCCTGGTGCCATAGTCAGTTAGACAAAGCTTTGGAGTCATGCTCTTCTCTCTCCTTCAGCATGTCCAGACTGGATCATTGCCTCTTCAATTGCATCTGCAGGACAATGTGACAGCAAAGCCATCCCAGCATGTATAGTGATTGGCGTCTTAACATCAGGAATTCACCAGAGCCAGTACTGGGATAAATTTTGGGTTACAACAGGTCCAGAGTCATCATCCCACCCCCAGCTTCCTTCATACCTTGAATGCAAGGCAACTATAAAAGGAGGGAGGAAAGAACTCAAAAAGAATGTATAGAAGAATACATTAGAATATAAGGCAATAGAAGGCAGAGAAACAGAATTGTTGCTGACAAGGCAATAAAGAATGGTGGTCAAGCACAATTATAGCGCTCTACGCTCTTTCACCTGCAGTGACAGCATCTGCTAGGCCCTAGGCTTTGTTCCCAGCATGCAATACACAATACCAGCCAACTGAATTGATTCCATTAGAGGAATACATCCTCGAAGGCGAAACTAACATAGATCTGAGGTGTTCTCTAGTGATTAAGGAAAGATAACAAGGAGAGAGGAAGGAAAGGAGGAGAATTGAGACTGAGGAAAGAAGGGTTGGGAAAAGATAAAACAAAAGAGAAGAAAGGGAGAGAAATGCATAGATGGTGGGAAGATGAATGAACGTGGGGACAGACTGAGAGAAGGGTAGATTAATGGAGGCATAAAAAGGGAGAGACATTGAGGAGGAACAGAAAAAGTAAAGATGGAGAAAGGTCGTGATTGCATCTAAGGTGAGAATATTACTACAATTAATGTTCTCTAATAATATCTTTCTGTTCACTAAGACATTGGGCATAAGCATATACTGTCCTCAGTTATGAGTACACGTTAAAGTATTAATTTGCTCTTCAGTAATTTTAAAAAGATAATTTCTACTCAGAGGATTATATTATATACTCATATTTAAAATGTATCATTTAATTTTAGGTAAAACTTCACTTTCTGTTGAAATTCTAAAAAGTTTACATTGATGTATGATTGACTAAGTATATGTTTTTAAAAATAAATGATTTTAAATGTGAAATTAACTTTTTAAACTTCACTATTTCTGTCATTTACAAACATAGACTAAAAGTGCTTTTGACATTTGAAAGTTGTCAGATTGTCTTATCCTGTTTTTTAGATAAATGCTACTTAGTTCATAACTATTGGAGTCTACATTTAAAGTAAGTATTTATAGCATTGCACTAAACACTTTTTCTTTCTCAAACAAAAACAAGTTTTAAGTTCTAATAGGTTTCAAAGTCTAATAATATTCAATAAGAATATTGTGGCAGATTGCTTTAGAATTCCTCACATTTTTCTGTATCCAAGCCTTCTGCTTTGTCATTACTGTACAAAGTTCCTCCAACTACAAGCAGAATATGTCTCCTGTCCTTGTTAATGTTGAATTTGACCATGTCACTTACTCTAGCCAATGGGATATGAGCAGAAGTGCCCATTTCAAGCCTATGTCTTGGAGCTATCATATGTCTCTGCCGATCACTCCTGCACATCTGTCATGGCTAGTGCACTGGTTCAAGGAAGATGAGAATCATGTGAAGTGAATCTGGAATAACCTGAAGCTTAGAATCAAATCTACCTAAACACAAACCCAACCCCAGCTGACTAGGAATTCAAAGAATTTTGTTAACTGTGATGAAGATTATCCATAAAATTTCTCCTTAATCGTAAATTGTTAAACCCATTTCCTTTAAGGTAAAGAGCAAGGGGAAGGTGGTCACTATCGTAACTTCTGTTCAAAAGGTATTTAATGCACTAGTTATAGCTAGAAATAGTAGTTTATATACAATATTTTCTTAGAATTAAAAAAAATCTCTATTCATGATCACTGATTTTTTTCTTATTTCTGATTTTTTAATCTGTTTCTCTCTCTTTCTCACCTTTGCACCTTCATTGTATTTCCCATAATTTTGTCTATTTTATTGGAATTTTCTAAGAAATAAATTTCAAGTTATTTATTAATTTATTTTACAACTTTCCTGTATTATATTTCTTAACATTTGCTTATTTTTTACTTCTGTGTTTATAAAACTTATATGCTTAACATATAAAACAATTTTGTCAGGATAGTCCATGATCATTAATTTTGTCTGCTTACTTCTAAGTATCAAGTTTTACGTTTGCATAATAAATAGCATGCAATTGTGTTGTTTTATTTCTTGTTCTGAGGACTTATCAACATAGAATAGCATATAATGACATGTTTTCATGTAATAATTAATTGTTCAACACAATGCAGTATGTTCAGTTGTAAAAATACAGTACATATGGAACTAACACACCATTGTAAAGCAATTATACTCCAATAAAGACGTTAAAAATATATATAGGACACAATACTAAATATATATATATATGATAGAAACATTTAAACAAACTGTGGCAATTATAGCCAATTATCTTTCATTATTAATTCTGGTGAACTTAATATTTTAATTGGCTCATATTACGTAAATAAATATAATCACATAGAAAAACTATATTTCTTAAAGAGAATCTGAATCAAATATGACCTCTGCAAAGCACTAAAAAAGTTACATCCAGTTATAATTCTCATTTATTAGTCTAAAGTCTTAAGGGGCTGAAGATATGTTATATGATGGTGTTATAACTCGTTCCCCACTTGTGAAACACAGTGTTTGAACTGGAATAATATCTAAGATCCCTTATAACTCTAATTCTAGGTACTTACTGGAGGTAGTTAAAAATATGTCTCTAAAAAAATGTGAAAGAATTTGGTTGATCTCAAGTGGATTTTCTTAGTGTGAGCCTTTCAATCACAAAGATAGTGGATAGGGTAAGAGAGAGGAAGCAGTCTGAAGAATGAAGGTGTAAGCCATTTAGTGAGATTTCAGCAATTCACACCAGTTTAAGAGTATGAGATGTAAGACTCAATCTTTTGTCTTCACCAAGATAAAATGACTTCATTAAAATGCCTAGTATAATTCACATAAGACAAAATCTACAGTTTTACTTAACTATGAGGATGCAGAAAAAGCCAGAAATTCTGTTTGATTTGTCCCAGTTCTGCACCAACCTATAATTTATTGATGGAATAGTAGGCATACAGAAAGTTCATGTCCAAGGTTGATGTCTTCAATGGCTCATATATTACAAGAGAATACAGTGATGATTTCAAGCTATAACAGACGAAAGGGATATGACTAAAATAAAGAGCTTCTCTAAAGAAGTTTTTCAACTAAAATCTTTCATGTAAGATAGAATACTTCCAGAATCCAATGCCTTTGCGAGTACTATCATTTTCATTGTACAGGAATACAAATAAATTATATATTTTTTCAAGCTCTTACTACCTGTTCTGCTCAAGCAGAAAGAAAGTTTTCCAGCCTCTGAACATGACAACTATTGCCCACTGAAGCCAAACCCATTGGTTGGTGACTCTCAATTCTTATGTTTTCAAAGTGTCTTTTCTCTGAAAGTTAGAGATGGAAGCCAAGGGCAAGAGGGGAGAAAAGAATGTGGAATCGGGCTTTATAGAGATCAACATTCCTAGGGCAGGTGGCCACCTGTGGGTATGTAGGTAGGATTCTAAAAACCTTTCAATGAAATTGATAGAAAATAGAGATGCACATGATTTCATAAACTCTTTGATGCTGAGTCTATCAGAAGAAATAAAATGAAATTCTTCCACTGTGATATTTTATGCTTTCAGTGGCCTAACTTTATGACAAAATTAAAGTCATAGGAAAATATATCAAGTTAAATATAAATGGAACACCTGGATGGAAAAATGTTTATAAATGGCTTACTGCCTTAACGCTAATAACATGAGCAGAACTAGTATAATCATGTTCAGTGGTGATATGGAACCATATGTGGTCAAGTAAAATACAGGACAAATATACAAATACATCTGCTGCTACAGATTTTTGGCCTTTTAACAATCATAGATGGCTATTCAAATAATTCTGGAATTACCATATGCTCTCAGAATGATATGTTATCTAACTAATAGAATTCATACTGAAAATATACATATTTAAACTTTTTTCCACTTGTTATACTTAAAACAAGCTGTATTTTCTTATTTCAAATCCTCTGATCAAATCATCCTTTTGCATAATGCATTTCTTTTCTACCTTCAGTTTAACATCAATTTTAATGCTTAATAACAAATAAGGCGAACAATACTCTCTAGCTCTACTAGAATCTTCATGGTATTTTGTGATAATTTGTGTGCCGCTGCAAAATCAAACAAAACATTCAGCAAAAATTAAAGTTTAAACAAACTGTATAAAAATAATGGAAAACAAAGCAATTTTGGAATAAAACTTATTTCAGGATATTAGTCTAAACAATTTACTTAAAATTTGAAGAATAATAATAACAAATCTCTTCAAATAAAAGACTCTAGAATTCAGAATTATACTGCTGTTATAATTCACAGGCAACATCAAAATAAATTAATTATTCAAACGATTTATTTCAATAAAAACAAAAATGTAAATGTTTGTGGCTTTTAGGTGGTTTTTGTTAACTGTGTTTGATGTTCTAACTTTGATTAAAGTTGCCAAGTATTTGAAGTAGTCACTAAAATCCCAAGACTTATAAAACATATTTTTGAAGAAAACTGTTGGGTTGGTAGAAAACAAAAAACTACTTTAATTACTTTAGTCATGCATGGCAATGTTCTCTGATATACACACATAAAACATAATACAAAAATTAAAAGTGGATTGACTAGTAAAACCTGTAGGTTTTAACATGATCTTGGACACTAAACAAAAATGAATTCATTTTGTTGTGAAGCTGAAACTAACATACCATTGTAAAGTAATTATACTCCAATAAAGATGTTAAAAAAATAAAAAAAAAAAAAAAATGAATTCAACTTAATTTGCATCATTTATTTTATGGTGACCATTATATTTCCTCATTCTATCCCAGATGGCAGCAGCAGCTTGGGAGATTACAAACCTACAACTTCTCATCTTAAATACCTGTGTTTGGGACTTCCCTAGTGGTGCAGTGGTTGGGAATCTGCCTACCAATGCAGGGGACACAGGTTCGAGCCCTGGTCCGGGAAGATCCCACATGCCACGGAGCAACTAAGCCTGTGCATCACAACTACTGAGCCTGTGTGCCACAACTACTAAAGCCCGCATGCCTAGAGCCCGTGCTCCGCAACAAGAGAAGCCACCTTGGTGAGAAGCCTGCGCATCACTATGAAGAGTAGCCCCTGCTCACCACAACTGGAGAAGGCCCATGCGCAGCAATGAAGACCCGATGCGATGCAGCCAAAAAAAAAAAAAAAACTGTGTTTCTCTGGCCATAGAAGCTAGCTCAAGTGGAGCTCAGAACAAGCCAAAATAGTGAGTTTATGTTCTCAGGAATAACTCTCAGAAAGTAAAGACACAGGAGTTAATGGATCAATACCTCAGCCTCTTTGTCCCTTGGTAGAATAATTCTGAGGTGTGTCCTACACACAGACTCAGAGGTTTCTCATAAAGGTTTATCCCAGTTGCATATCCTGATCAGGAATGCAAACTTCCATTGTCTTTCCTCCCCCTGGCCTTGACTCACCTCCCCACTTCCTATTCACCTCCTTGACATAATCTCTAGAATACATTCCTTGCACCCATCAGTATCTCTCATCCTAACACTCTCATCAGTGGTGCTTTGGGATGAGATACAAGGGAAAGGAGAAGCACTGGCATGTACTAGCTCAACCACTTGGAAGACAGAGTAATTAAAATGTTTGTATATTCCATTCTCCTTTTCAACTGCTTTTGTAAAACAAAACAATGTTCAACGTTCAGCTTCAGCACACAGTTAACTCAAGACACACTATGAAGCCAGGAAACCTCCATGGTAGCATTTAAACATATTTATTTCTTGCAGCTAGAGCACAGATTGTACTGGCAATAAAGCTGAAAGTTTAGTTGTAAGAGTGATGAAATTACATAGGAGACATTCACAACCTAACGACTGCTTATGCTAAATTCAGGGCCTTAAAAGTGAAGTGAACGACTTATGTCCTGAGGACTAGGATAGGGATTAAATGGATTCACTCGAGCAGCTTAAACCCCTCAGATTTCCCTAATACCTCCAGGCTGGCAATAGCATCCCCTTCCCTTGCCAATGGAGACTACCTACCACCACCACCATTGCCTGGAGATAGAGGAAATGCCTCACCTGATATGAAGGCCTCGAAAGATAATGCTTGCATCAAGAGTGTCCCTTCTTCCTCTCATTATTTCCAGACCAATAACTACTGTCAGCGTTCAGCATAGCCTAAGTGGGGATCCTAGTTCAAAGAGAAATGGATTCTTAACCAAAAAGAGCTGCTGAGCCTGGCATATATCTACAAGCAGGAACCAAGAGAAGATATATAGGCATGAATGTTGAGGGCGCTAAACCAACAAAGGTAAAATTCAAGGCTGGTGAGCAGAGAGTTTATTGATAAGGAATCACTCTTTGAGTCTGAGTCTAACATCTTGGCAGGACTGGTGCAATGGTTCCTTTAAGTTTAGAGATGATGACATACTGTAGAGAATGAGGTAGAGTTGGGACTGCCTTGGCAGAGTATTAAGAATGAGATCAGAGGGCTTGATAAGTGAGAATACTAGAGGGGTGTTAATTATATGAGACTAGGGAATCATTTGGGTCACTATGTTTCCAGATGGCCCAGAATACCTTTTCTTTACTAAAGTGATATCATATGCACTAGTAAGGACAGCGTCAGCAGTTCTGAGAATCTCAGTAGGACTTTCTTCCATAGACCAGGTAGAACATGCTTCCTTGGAACCATTCATTTCTTTCAATGGGGTAAGAGGATTCTGGAGTAGCATAGGCCAGATAGTGGTGCTTAACTATCAGAGGCAAGGCTGACATTCTTTGAATAAAAAACAGCAAGATAAGAAAAGGCAAAGTGTTTCATGACCTACAGGTAACTGTGGCAATGGCTAATATATGGTTGTTTCCCAGGGGCAGAATGCATGGGCAGCCAATGAGGTATTTCCTGGCTTATAAAACTAGTGTGATCAACAGTGGGTAAGCTGAACAATGATGTCAGCTTTTACAATGGAAAACTATTATTCCTATCCTTATTTTTATATTTAAGCCTATCAATTGAAGCAGAAACCAGATGTCCTTGTGCAGGGATCCTATAATGCCACGGATAGGCTTAGCAAGAAAAACTCCAACAAGGAAATATTAGGAACTTTAAAAACTGGACAAATTTTATATATAATAATAATTATTGTATAATAAAAGAAAACTCTGGATCAATCTATATCAATAAAAAACAGGAAAGAAAAGAAGTTAGAATATTAAAAGAACCTAGAGAATACCTGTATGGCTGAGGAAAGCCTGGAATAAGATGAAAAAGATAGGGTTGAAATCATGCAGACCTTTCCATGGGATGACAAAGAGGTTTGTTGGTATTTTAAGAACAACTGGAAGGTAATCAGCAAATAAACAAATGACCCGAATTACATATTAAAATATTACTCACGGTGCTGAGAATATTTTGTACTTTTGGAACAGGGAAGATCTTCCTAAGGATAAAAAAAAACCAATAAGCCCTAAATAAAGACAAAAAAATGTTTGTCTTGTTATTTTTTAAATTTCTATATTCTACAAGCTAGAGAAAATTTTAAAAATGATTGATGGAAATCAGGGAGCTCTAGAAAACTAACTAAAGAGCAAGATTTATTTATCCTTCTTAGTGCACAATAGCTGTAATGAATGAGGTTCTACTACTCTTTACAAAACTTTACTCACAAAAGTTTTGATTTTGTATTTCGGTGCCCCATTTTGGGAAGATGTTTTGGCATTAACTGCCAAAATAAAAACTAAGCTTTTCACTCATTCAGTTGGTTTCAATGAATAGTCTCTAGAATTTTATTTCGGTTTTGGATATACCAATAAGGATTCAATTAGAGAAGCATAACTGCTATGAGTGATACAGAACTTCATGTAGATACAAAGGAATAATTATAGGATTAGACTTTAAACAATTATGGGAGCTGATGGAGTAGTCTGTGAGGCTGTTGGCTCTGGATCTAGTATGAAGCCTGAAGTGGTTACTGAACAGTTAGACTAGTAAACAGCAAGTATGGTTGGGAGAAGCGCAAAGAACCATAGTGTCCACTGGAATTTACTAGGAGTGGGATCCATGAGGACAGCAAGGACCTAAAATGAAAAACTGGAATCTGTGTTTCTTACAATCTCCAGACTTCATGCCATAATTAACCTGAAGAAGAAGCTGGCACTCTTTGCCACAGAGCTGCAGCACACTTAGCCCAGGTTTGTAGAAATTAAATTAGGAGAGCTGGTGGTAGTTCTAGAATCTTTCCCAGAGCCATTAGGTAAGCTGGCAGATCAGCGATAACATAAGCAAGATGCTAGTCATCAGATGCATAGCTCCTTGCTTCATTCTTGTCTTCCAAATCTTGCACAAGAAAAGGGATCCTGGAAACACCGTTCCAGATTAGCTAAGCAGACACAGCACAAAGCCGCTACAATGATCATTTGTTTTTATTGTTTCTGTTTTTGTGTGTTGTTTTTTTTTTGCTGGGGCGGGGCGGGGGTGGTGTTGGAGAAGGAAATTGCTGACCATTTTCCAATTCCCCTGACAGCACTGTATTGCCTTCCCTTGGCATAGAGTCTCTATCCAAGCTAAGCCAGTCAAATGCTCCCTTAAATGAATCTTTAGCACAGGGGGAAAAAAAGTGTTGGGGATTTATTTAGTTTTGTTAAAATTTCTTTCTAATACATTCTTGTTCTAGTTCCTGCTCTGGAATTGCACTGATTACTGCTTTTCCTCCAAGCAGCTGATTGGCTTTATGGGCCTTCAGTAAACTTCTAATAAATTCCCTTTTACTTATTGGAGCCATAGTAGTTTCTATTGATTGAAAATAAAAAATCTTTAATAAATACAAGCTCACATGTGCACAACTATGAAAGCACAAGAATATGTATTAATTTCAGTACAGTTTATAACAGTAGACAACATATATACCTAATAATAGAATGATTAATATACTACACATATATTTAAGAATATATATTAGTTTTATATATATATATATATATATATATGTATGTATTAGCAAACACAAACATGCATTTATTTCTCCTTCACAGGTATGAGTTTGCCTGTATGAGGAAAATCTCTGTTTTAGTCGGAGGATCTGTGGGTTGTTGAGATTCACTTCAGCTGTGGATCTGTTCCGTGTGAGTCATACTGGGATAAGTCAAAAGAGGAAGTGGCTCCCTAGGGTTTGCTCTCGTCATCATATTGGCAATAATTTACTGGAGTGAGCCCTACCACAAAAACACTTTTCAAGACTCTGCTCTTATGCATTAACATCCCAATGGCCAAAGCGAATTACATGGTCAAGAGACAAGAAAGTACATTTCATTCACCAGGAGGCCAGAGCAAGGTTTGCAAGCCAAAAATACTATTAGAGGAGAGTTAAGAATTAAGAATAATAGGGCTTCCCTGGTGGCGCAGTGGTTGAGAGTCCACCTGCCGATGCAGGGGACACGGGTTCGTGCCCCAGTCCGGGAGGATCCCACATGCCGCGGAGTGGCTGGGCCCGTGAGCCATGGCCGCTGAGCCTGCACGTCCGGAGCCTGTGCTCCGCAACGGTAGAGGCCACAACAGTGAGAGGCCCGTGTACCAAAAAAAAAAGAAAAGAAAAAAAAAAGAATAATAATTCATCTAGAGAACGCACTTGAGGATATGGGGAGGGGGAAGGGTAAGCTGGGACAAAGTGAGAGAGTGGCATGGACATATATACACTATCAAACGTAAAATAGCTAGCTAGTGGGAAGCAGCTGCATAGTACAGGGAGATCAGCTCGGTGCTTTGTGACCACCTAGAGGGGTGGGATAGGGAGGGTGGGAGGGAGGGAGACGCAAGAGGGAAGAGATATGGTGACATATGTATATGTATAACTGATTCACTTTGTTATAAAGCAGAAACTGACACACCATTGTAAAGCAATTATACTCCAATAAAGATGTTAAAAAAAGGAAAAAAAAATTCAAAAAAAAAGAATAATAATTCAGTCTAGCAGAGACTACAATGAAGTTTTTAAAAGTATAAAGTGTATTTACATATGCTGTCAGAGAAAGATCTCAAGGGTATGTAAAATGAAAGAAACAAGGTTCAGAAATACATGAATAAATTTATGTAATATGTGTATATATTTCCTTTCAGAATTATATAGAAATATATACAAAATATGCATAGTTCTGTAAGTATGCCCCCTGACTGTAATTAGCTGTTACCTCTGCTGAGGACACAGGAGGGATTAGTGCTGCTCTGAAGGGGAGTTTAATTACATCCTTTGGTATTTGATTTGTACAAGTACAATTTTATAAGTGACTCTAAAAATTTTTAAATACAATGTCTCAAAAGGTACCCTTCAAATAGACTCTCTCTACTCTACTCTTATTTAACTAAGTCACAATGTCAATCAAGTGAGAATTGAGAGAAAATGATTACTCCGAAATCCTCAAGCTATCTCGGTCCAAAATCACATTTATTAACTTGTGGCTCCCAAGAAACATTCTCTTGGTGGCCATAATCCTAGGCCCTAGAACAAACAAGCTGAGTCATTTTACTCATTGAGCCTTTTCATATATTTGCTATTTTCTCCTTATATAATATTTCCCATTTTACTCTTAATCCAGTTCCTAATTGTCATTCATCTGGATTTAAAAGGAACAAAGAAAAATCCTTAACTGGATAGTTTATCCGCCTCTGCTCAGGCAAATGCTTTTTTTTTTTTTGCGGTACGCAGGCCTCTCTCAGTGTTGTGGCCTCTCCCGTTCGGAGCACAGGCTCCAGACGCGCAGGCTCCGGACGCGCAGGCTCAGCCACTCCGCGGCATGTGGGATCTTCCCGGACCGGGGCACGAACCCGTGTCCCCTGCATCGGCAGGCGGACTCTCAACCACTGCGCCACCAGGGAAGCCCCTGGCAAATGCTTTAAGAACAATCATTTAATAATGTCAGATCATGACTGGAAGAAAAACACAATATGGCAAACTTTCATTTCTTCTATGTTATGCCTTTTTAAAATCAAATCTAATGGCTTAGTATTCAAACTGGTTAAAATTTGGTAGCTACATCTCTTTTCTACAAATTCGGTAATTATGCCTATTTTGTGCAAATCTGTTAAATAGACCCCTCTGCTCTTCTGCTCCTTAGCATACCCTCCTTTTTAACCAGGTTTTTTTTTTTTTTTTTTTTTTTTTTCTTATTGATGCATGAATATATCATGTGCCTTGCTTTAGGTTAGGGTCCTTTTTGCAAATTTGCTCTTTTTCCTTTCATGTAACCCAAACCATCTTTTAAGGTTCAAATTACGTTTTATTTGTTCCAAGAGACACTCCCGAATTCCAATGGTGTTGTGCTCTGTGGAGTGCAATTTGAGATTTGCCCTACAATAACATGCTAGTCTTTGCTCTCAAATAAATTATAAACTCACTGCAAGTAAGAATCATGATTAAACCTCATCTATATTCCTCATGACGGTTTGAACAATGCTAAGTACTTAGTATATGCTTGATAAGATGTTATGGATCATCAATGGTCATACTAACCATTTACCCTCTATTAAACAAGGGTTCAAGTTGTAAATTGCCCCTTTGATGTTTTCTTGGGAAAACATATTTATACTCATGCAATGGACCAAACATCTGTAAATCATTCTCTTATCGTAAATCAACGTTGCTCCCATTCATTCAATATAAGTTAAGCTACAATAAAAAGAATTCCTAATGAAAAAACCAAATAAGTTGTTTTATACTCCTGACAAAAGAACAATTCCCTAGATTTCCAATAGCAAACAACTATTAAAGAAAGAAAAGATTTAGTGTAAAAGAAATCAATGCAATTTGTAAAATTTATGCAAGTCCTAATTATATGTTTCCTCTCTGAGAACTCTTCAACAAAGGGAATAAACTCAGAAATATTTCTAGATTTATTGTATTTATGTGAGTTATATTCAGTTATTCAACTGTATTCTTCCTTGGAAGAATTAATTAATATTAATTAATTAATATTAATTAATATTTTTAAAGATTCTCTTCTTTAGAAATGTTAAATATATTAGATAATCCAGGTTATTTTCAAATATGCCTGTTTCTGAAGAATTGTTTTCCCTTTTCTCACTTGCAGAGCACTCTTTGTGGAAACAATTCACTTAAATTTCTAAACCTTTTCTACCTGACTCTGCTTATTTCCTTTCACTGACTTTGCACTGTTGTTATTATTGAAGTTATCCTTTGCAGGATTGTTTTGTCTGTCTTACTTCATTCTCCTTGAATCAAATTCACATTTTCTTCCCAGATATTTATCTGTCATTCTAGTTAAACTCCTTGACAGTGAACTAATCTATTTTGGTTTTAGTTTATATGATCTTTCCAGCAAATTGCAGTACTATTTATAGAAAAACAAGATAGTTGCAAACACCTTGCATTTTTTCCACAGGAACATACTCTGAGTATTGCTTTAGAGATAACTGCAAATGTGACCCAGCTGTTACCCATGTTTTCACTCCATCTCACATGTCATGAAATAATGAACAATTTATTAGACATGCCTTTTTCTCCCAGTGATAGCATTAGTGAGAATGCCCCAAAATGTATAAAACAATACTGTCTTCCCATTTAGCAACAATGACATGAAAATCATAAAGGAAAGATTAATCATGCACCTAAAAATGTATACCTAGCCAGAAAGTCATATGTATTTTTCTAATGGAGTATTCTGGAAAAAAGGAGGATACTATTTGATAATAATTCTGGGTTACCTTGGAAATGAAAAGACCATTTTATTCATGATTATCAGTCTATGGCAACTGTTGTATAAAGGTGAAAAGCAACCTGAAGATTCAGGCTGCCTCACAGCGTGTGGGCCCATTGGTGTAGCCTAATTTAACAAACCTGGATCAGGTCCTCAACTTTGTCAGCCTGGAAAGTCAATTTCACTTTTTCATCCAGGGGTATCTAGATACTATGAAACAAAACTATGCTAACAAAAACTGGTTTCTCTGGTCTTTTCTCCATTCTTCATGATCCAGTTACATTAACTTTCTCGTTGTTTACAAATGCCTAAGCACTTGTGATCCTGTGGCTTTTCTCATGCTGTTCCTTCTGTCTAAAATATCTCTCCCCATTTTTTCTGCTGAACAGACGCTTACTTGTACTTAAAAACCCAGCCCAAAATGTGAACCACTCTGAAATATTTTTCTTCTTCAGAAAGAGATATCCTCCCTATACTTGATTCTTCCCCAAAATTGTATCCATTACTTATTTACCATGTTGGATCATAATAGAGACTTTCTTCTGATACATGGCCTGGATATGTTCATTTATAAATAGAGTCTTATTATATTTACATTTTAACAATTAGAACAATAATTTTTCAATGACTTGAATTCTTCTCTCCTGTACTTAGCACACCAGTCTTTCCGGTATCAAGGTTCTGGCATATCAAATTAATTATCACGAGCATGCTTGGGCATTATGATCTATTGGGACTGGCACTAGATATGGGTAAGGCCCATAAAGGTCTACACAGAGTACCTAAAATGATTAATGATCAACCTGTAGAAATATTTACTGTATATTATTTGTAATGCAAAGGCGACAGTCTGCTATTGGTCCATATGTCCCCAATACAGTAAATAACATAATCTATTGCTCTTCAGTGGAAATTTCTGCAATGACAGAAATGTTCTATCAGTGCTATCATAGCCACTAACTATATGTAGCTATTGAATACTTGATATGTGTCTAGTGCAACTAAACCAAATTTTCAATTTCATTTAATTTTAATTGATTTAAATCAAAATTAAAAAAGTCACATGTGGTTAGTAGCTAAAAAAGTGGACAGCAAAGATCTACAGATTCCACCTAATGCAGGTAATAACACAGGATAATACTAATTTGATACAAAATATCATATCTTCTCAAAAATATATTTTGTAAAACGAGGCATCATCAGTAGATGTGTAAAAGCAGGGATCCAAGTAAAATGATAAACCCTGATATTTAGAGAAGTGAGAGTGCAAATCATTTAGCAACTACTGAATGTGAGTTATGTGTTAATCATCATATTGGGTAAGATATATGAAATACAGTATTTAAAAATACATATGAATAGCAATAGGGTCTTTTAGTTTGAGGCGTTCTCAATCTAAAAGAGAATAATTCTTTAGAAACAAATGCTGATTTTGAGGTTTTCTATATACTTATACACTATCCCCAATTTCTGTCAGAGCTCTTTGTTAATTTCTGTCCTGAATTTTTCCGTTAGGAGATTCTTTTCATTATATGGTTATTAAAGAAAATTATTTGGAGAAAAAAACCCTCAGATTGTACACACTAGTGAAGTAACAAAATTATTATTAGGAAGGAAGTCCTGAATTGTATCATAAATGCTAACAGAAGAAGAAAGTGTTTGTTCCCTTGCTAGTGTTACTACATCTGAACACTTTAGATTGTATGATCTTTTTGAGATACCAGAGAAGATCACGTAGAATAACTTAATGGTTAATTCTCTGACAGTGGATCTAAATGTTTAGAATTTTTAAAAATTTTCTCTGGAACATAACATATGGATATATCTGAGTAATTGGGTATGTTCTAAATTATGTAAAAATTGTTTAAAGAACAAAATACATATTGTTAATGTTTTAATTTATGTATAACAGAAACAGGCATAACAATTTCAATAAATACTGTTTATTTAACTTTAAAAATCCTGAGTAAATACTTTTCTATATAATTACACATTTATAAGCTTCCTTTGATGAAAGTATATGCATTTGCGTATTTGGATCTTTTTTCTAATTCTATTTTATAGTCTGCTAGATAAATCCTCTTATTCATTTGTTTCGGTAGAGCTTAAATAAAGGTCATTTAACCTGGCTCACCTTTCTTATCCTCCTGTGCTTTCCCATAATCCCTACTTCCATTGTAAAAGGATCATAGCTTCCTTCTCAATATTACCTTTTCAGTATGAGAAGAAATGTTAACATTTCATTAAACAAACCCGAGCCTATTAGACTTTAATTCACACTCTCTTGTGTTTTATTTCGTTTTTGTGTGTGTGAAAATTATTGAGTTTTCTTGTAAGCTTCAAACAATGTTACTGAACTTTCTGGCTATCAATTATTTGGTAATTTTGATATACAACTAATACAGACCATAAATGTTAAAGTTTGATATTATGGTGGAAAGTTCTTCCAAAGGCAATGTTTTTAATATAATAAACTGAGATCTTTAAGTCATGCCTTCATCCCCTGTTGAATGCTCTGACTTCCTTTACAAGGCTAATTCTTGGTTAAATTGTTTTGCCAATATATAAAAGTTGTGTTGTTAACTTTTAAATATAATGTACACAGGACACAATAAATAATTAAGTCGATTTTTTTCATTTTCATATAAGAAAGCAACATAATGCATTTTATTTGTGATACCTATAATGAGTTTCTTACTTGCTATTGTCGCAAGAACAAATATATGCTCTTACTCGTTGTTATAGAGACCAATATATGTGCAACTTCATTCGTTGAGATAATTTATTCACCATCCACAGTGTGTGCAATACTGCAATGAACTCTAATGAGGAATTTAAGCAGGACCAGAAAAAGTCACTATACCCCATCTCCTCACTCTTTACATTCAATTTCTGACTCTGGTCTACCGGTTCTAGGCTGTTCTCACCATGAGAAAAAATTCTTTTAGTTGAACTGTATAACAAATTCCCATGGGGTCAGAACTTTACTCAAATAAAAACTATCAGTGTCTGCTCACTCTATCGTTATCTCTCAGTCCTTGAATGCTGTCTAGTTCCAACTTTCCTGAATGCCAAATCTTGCCCAGATGTCTTGTTATTTAGCTAAGGAGGTTGACATCAGACAATCCACTCTCATCTACCCAATAGTCATCCATTCCTCATCTTTGCTAACAGACCCCTGGTTTGTTCACTCTCCTCTAAATAGCCATGTCCTTCAGGGATAAATAATATCCCCAGAGAATGAAATATGAATCGTCTAAGCAAAACATTGTTGGAACTTTTATCAAGCTCAGCATACAGGATAGCTGTGGTCAATGATACACACAGAGAAGACTTTTAGGCTGCTTCCTTTTTAAATGCTTTTGCTAATTATTGGATGAATGTGTGATCCTTGGAGCTGCTAAAGGCATCTTTTGATTCTAAGTAGCTAAAGTTAACATGCTGAGCATGAAAGAACAGAAAGTTGGGGAAAAACCTGTCATTTATGATTTTGTTAAGCTTATGAATTATGTGAATTAATACATTTTCCTTTATGTTTAATGAATTGGCTTTAGTTTTATGGAGACAACAACACTCTGATTTATACAAGTACCCACTTGTTGTACATTCATTCTTATTTTTAGCGGATGTGTGCCCTGAATATCCTGTCTAGGAATTCATCCACTTGCCAACATAGAATGGAGACAATCTGAACCAAATACCTCTGAATTTGCTTTGTGTTTCATAAACAGTACCTCTACTAGAAATTGCCTATCAGAGTATTAAAATACTGACTAAGGAACTGTCCACATTTAAAGACATTTTAAAGTATTTCCAAATAAAATAAGGCAAGTTACCAATAGCTCTAAAGCTAGCACTGTCTTGAGTATCTCAGAACAATGCATAACCACCTTTAAATTCAGATAAGTTTCTCTTTACCTACATCCTACATACTCTAACATTGCGTACATTTTCTTTCAATCTTAACACGAATGGCTACTCTTTAATCCCACATACATTAGCTGTTATAGACCTACTATATTATAATGAAAGATCTAAAATAAATCCTATTTGTTTATGACTACATCAATTTATATATTCTAGGAAGAAAATTAAAGTCAGTGAGTCTAAAAATGATTTACTAAGTATATTCAAAAGCACAAAAAATGTCTTAGGCTTGAAACATTTAATAGCTAAAATTTCCCAATATGTGCAACATCTGGCACAGTGATTGCCCTTCATGACTCTGTATTCAAGTGTTGGTTAAAGATTTTACTGTTGTATTTACTGCACATGTGTGAGCTCACAACTGGAAATTCCAATTCAGAAGATGGAGCTTCGGTATCTGGATTCTAAAAATGCTTCTTAGGTAATTCTGATGTGCACTTCATTTGAAGACTACCTAGTAAGCCCATATGAACACTGAGGAATACTCTATGAGCCAGCAGTACTGAGTAACAAAAATAACTATTCAGAATTAACAGAAAGGGGAACAATGATATTCTCTAACTAGGTTCCTGAAACTGAATTCAGGGAAACTAGTTGTGACATTTTCTTGCTTAATTGTTGTGGTTTGTTTCTTTTATAAATGATATGTACATTTCCATTTGTTAGGTATAATACATCTCATTGTTCTTTGTTCTTTGTTTCTTGGGAAAGAAATGATTGAAAATATCCACTAATAAAAGCCATAGTGTCCTAGGACCAAATATATATGCATTTATTTATATTTATACATTTTTTCTGCTAGCCCTATTGGCTGCAGGTTTGTTCTTGTTTTTTTGTTGTTGTTGCTCAGTTTTTGGTCAGGGTAACAATTAAACAAATAATTAGAGTATAATAGGTAACTTATATTTGGGGTTTAATTAAAATGACAGAGAGGTGGAAGTGTCTATGTTATATCCACATCTTTAGAAAAGAAAACATTATCTCAGAAATAGACCTTCAAGAGGATCCAGCCAACACCCTGTCTTATAACAATCTATGCTGCTAGGTGGAGAAGTGGCCCCATGTGGTGTCCAGGTCGCTGGTAATGCTTGCCAAAAGAACAGTGTTGTTCAGTCATTTTTAAAATATACCAAAAGTTTCTTTAATAAATTAACTCGAGGAATATTTCCTCAAAATAGTGAGAAAAACAGAAACGTAAGTTCAATACCTAAGCTTATAATTACAAACAATGCTAAATACAATGAAGAAAAAAACACAAAATGATGAGCTTACTATAGAAAACTTAATCTAGTCAGAAGAAGGCATTGTCTGGGAAAGCTTTCTATCAGGAACTGATATTTCAGCTGTGATCTGACGGATGAATAAGAGATAAGTAGGTGAAGATAGGGGGTAGAGAGTAGATTAAGAGCATCTAAAGGCAACAGATGAACCAGTTTGCAGGGCAGAAATTGAGACACAGATGTAGGGAACAAACGTATGGACACCAAGGGGGGAAAGTGGTGGGGGTGGTGGTGTGATGAATTGGGAGATTGGGATTGACATATATACACTAATATGTATAAAATGGATAACTAATAAGCAACTGCTGTATAAAAAAAATAAATAAAATTCAAAAAAAGAATGTTTGGGAAAGACATCTTTAAAATGTAACATTCATATTCAATATCAGAGAAATAAATATGCTGTATGCACAGATTTAATAAAAAAAATAAAGGCAACAGAAAGTGCAAAGGTTCTGAGGTAGCAAGGAGTGTTATATATTTGAGAATATGAAGTATTGAGGGGAAAACAAAACTATTAGAGATAGAGAAATGGAGATGAATTTTGAAAACTGTTTATTCCAACAGTTTTTGGAACTCATATTGGCTGAGAGAAGTATTTGGACAGGGAGAGGAGTGGATTTGAGGAGACCAGATTGTAAGCTATTGTAGCATGAACTATGGTATTAACAAAGGAGAGACAACATACAACTTAAAATTGACAGTTTATTCAGACTTGATGTGAGGTAAAGGAGAAGGTTTCTTCCTTCTGTAATTAGATAAATGTGTGTGCCATTCAGATAGTGAACACAGGAAAAGGACCATATTTGGAAGAAAACCTTTTTTGAACACATTTGTTTTTGAGAGACCTTTGAAATATCCAAGTGGAAATGTCAGGCCAACTTTTGGATACACATGTTTATGATTCAGAAAAGTCAAAGATCTGGCCAGGACTGGTATATCAAGAGTAAGTGAGGAAATGGTATGAGTGACATTGATAGAGTGCCTCGAAGAGGTCTTAGGATCAAGACGACGCAAAATCAAAACTTAGTAAAAGAAAGTTTGTAAAGGAAAAAAGTTATTATTTAAGGAGACTTAAATATTCTACATGCTGAATCCAAAACAGATTATTATATGGTTAACCTAAGCAAAATTACCAACAGATTGTCAAAATATTTATTCATAAATAAAAGGTGGATGTGGTATCAAATACCAGTATTTCTTTACTGCATTATTGGTAACTATGAGTAAGAAGTTGGCTACAATCTATTTCCATTATTCTTGTCAGTTCCACTAATACTTTTCCCAAATTGAAATACCTAATCTGTTTCTTTGCCCTGTACATGTCCATGTCTGCCTATGTCAGATGGTAACTTCTTTTTACCAGAGTTGATATATTGATAGAAGAAAAATATCATTCTACATGTCTTCAAATGCTCTAAATTCAATCTTCAAAGTAAGATTTTTCCCTTTACTACAGAAGTTTTTCCAATGATACTTTTATTGCTTTAGCTATTTCTATTCCAATGTGCAAATTCACAAATTTATGAAATACTGTAAATTCTGGAGGTGTGATTCTCCATCTATGTCTTCTACTTGAAAGAGACTATGAATATCACTCTAAAAATATCTTGCACCCAATGCCTACTAAAGTTTCGTTGATTTTAGGTGGGTACAAGTTTATTGTCTAGATTAAACATTATTGAAAGAGACTTCCTCATTATTCAGAACCTTCTCTCTCTGCACAAATATTGAATAATTACGTTGTACACCTGAAACTAATATAATATCATACGTCAATTATATGTCAATTAAAAAAATCAGCATTCTGATTGCTTTTTCCTCATAGTACCAAATGACTCTTAAGTTCAGGAACTGGAGTTTAATCTCCTATGTGCTGTTCCACAGACTGTGAGATGTTTTTCTATGTGAGTAGAACAATATGTGGCATATAGTCAGTGCTGAATAGCTGTTTGAGAAGTGAATGAATAAACATTTTTCAGGCATTTTAGAGTTAGCTGTTGCATTACTGCCACCATCATGAGTTGTGGGTAAAAGTACAGAAACTGCAGCGTACCATGAGAACAGGATTTATCTGAATACATGTCAATTAGCACAAGGACTTTTTAGACTGCACCCACTCTAAAGTGTGTGCAAAATGAAATCATACAACTTTGTGAGTCTGTTTTTGGTTATTGTGAGTCCTAAGAGAGGCTATTAGAGATTTTATAACAAAGAAAAACTACTCCCACTGTTTCTTCACAAAAGATAAACCTTTATCCATTATCCCAGTAAATCTAGATGTTAAACTTTCTTTTTCTTCTAGTACAGTTGATTTTCATTATTCACAATAGTTATGTTCTGTAAAATTGCCATAAACACTGAATTAGCTAATCTGAACCATTGTTCCTAGGATAAATATAGGGTTAGTTTTGCAACCTACTGGTTACAATATTTTTTCAACCAAACAATACACAACCTGGTTTCACATGTATTTCTGTTTAAAGCACCTCATCTAACATATATTGTTGATTCACTAACAATGAACTCACAGTCAGTAACACTAATAACACATGTCTGAATGAAGCCTACCTAACACATGAATTTTCTCTGAAGGCATATCACAGCCTTCCTACACTTAGGAACACTAGTCTGAACCTCAACAATACTGTTGGGGACCATCTTAAACAGCAAATTATCAACAAAAAGCACAAAAATGCCCCAAACATTAAAGGTCACACTAAAAAGATCAACACAAAAAGGACATGTGTTTATAATAAGAGGGACGAAACAAGAAGTCAGTGTCACTTGGTGCTTTGTTCCACCTCAGCTGGGAACATGTACATCAGCCAACTCAACTTTTCTGCTGCTCTACACATCTGCCCATGTCCGCAAGTGACCTCAAAGGAGCCATGAGTATTGATTTTAAGGTTACAAATAAATGTCAACAAGCAAGCCAATTTGCAAATACAGAACTCACAAATAATGGGATCCACTGTATTTCAGTGGATCATAAAAGATGTACCTCCTTTAAAACATTTATTGGTGGTCATATTCAAAGATAGGAAGACAGTGACTAATGATTTACTTCTCTTGCAGTAATGAAAGAAAATATTTATTAAAAATGGCAGAGTAAAACCCCAAGAGAACTTAATTGTATGTTGACTCTCAGTAGCTTTATATCAAATTGAGTAAAAATCAATTGCAACTTTATGGTTTTCCTGAAATAGTAAATGTAAGGCAAAGAAAAATTGCTGATTCTCTCCCAATCGGTTACTACCAACTAAATAACTTCTGGTTTCTGCCTTTTATCTGGCCTTATTTCCCAATATTTAAGTATTAAATTACAATGTTTCTAATTTTTTAAGAAATATGTTTGTTCGATACGTTACTAGAAAACATATTGTCCCTTTTGCATGTATTTAAATATCAAGCACAATATTGAATCCTATTGAATCTGGAAGGATGTTTTACAGTCAGCTGATCCTAGGTTACATATTACACATATGGAAACTGGGGTCAGGAAAAGTTAAGTGATGAACATTTCCACATAGAACTTTTAAAATTAATGGCTAAATCGTACAATTCGTATAGAAACACAAAAGACCCCAAATAACCAAAGCAATCTTGGGAAAGAAAAAGGGAGTTGGAGGAATCAGGCTCCCCAACTTCAAACTATACTACAAAGCTACAGTAATCAAGACAGTATGGTACTGGCACAAAAACAGAAATACAGATCAATGATACAGGATAGAATGCCCAGAGATAAACCCAAGCACACATGAGTACCTAATTTATGACAAAGGAGGCAAGAACGTACAATGACAAAAAGACAGCCTCTTCAATAAGTGGTGCTGGGAAAACTGGACAGCTACATGTAAAACAATGAGATTAGAACATTACCTAACACCATACACAAAAATAAACTCCGAATGGATTAAAGATTTAAATGTAAGACCAGACACTATAAAACTCTTAGAGGAAAACATGAAAAACACTCTTTGACATAAAAAGCAGCAAGATCTTTTTTGACCCACCTCCTAGAGTAACGGAAATAAAAACAAAATATTAAAAAATGGGACTTAATTAAACTTAAAAGCTTTTACACAGCAAAGGAAACCATAAACAAGAAAAAAAGACAACCCTCTGAATCGGAGAAAATATTTTCAAATAAAACAACAGACAAAGGATTAATCTCCAAAATATATAAGCAGGTCATGCAGCTCAATATCAAAAAAACAAACAATCCAGGTAAAAAGTGGCAGAAGACCTAAATAGACATTTCACCAAGGAAGGCATACAGATGGCCAAGAGACACATGAAAAGATGCTCAACATCACTAATTATTAGAGAAATGCAAATCAGAACTACAATGAGCTATCACCTCACACCAGTCAGAATGGCCATCATCAAATAATCTACAAACAATAAATGCTGGAAAGGGTGTGGTGAAAAGGGAACCCTCCTGCACTGTTGGTTAGAATGTAAATTGATATGACAACTATGGAAAACAGTATGGAGTTTCCTTAAAAAGCTAAAAATAGAACTATCATATGACTGACCAATCCCACTACTGGGCATATACCCTGAGAAAACCAAAATTCAAAAAGAGACATGTACCACAATGTTCACTGCAGCACTATTTACAATAGCCAGGACATGGAACCAACCTAAATGTCCATCGACAGATGAATGGATAAAGAAGATCTGGCACATATATACAATAGAATATTACTCAGCCATAAAAAGAAATGAAATTGAGTTATTTGTAGTGAGGTGGATGAACCTAGAGTCTGTCATACAGAGTGAAGTAAGTCAGAAAGAGAAAAACAAATACCGTATGCTAACACATATATATGGAATCTAAAAAAAAAAAAAAATGGTACTGATGAACCTAGTTGCAGGGCAGGAATAAAGATGTAGACATAGAGAATAGATTTGAGGACACGGGGTTGGGGGGAAAGCTGGGGCAAAGTGAGAGTAGCATCGACATATATACACCACCTTATGTAAAATAGTTAGCTAGTGGGAGTCAGCAGCACAGCACAGGGAGATCAGCTCGGTGCTTTGTGGTGACCTAGAGGGGTGGGATAGGGAGGGTGGGAGGGAGGCTCAAGAGAGAGGGGATATGGGGACATATGCATGCATATGGCTGATTCACTTTATTGTACAACAGAAACCAACACAGTATTGTAAAGCAATTATATTCCAATAAAGGTCTATTAAAAATAAATAAAATTGGAGTTTCCCTGGTGGCACAGTGGTTGGGGGACCGCCTGCCGATGCAGGGGACACAGGTTCGTGCCCCGGTCTGGGAGGATCCCATGTGCCGCGGAGCAGCTGGGCCTGCGAGCCATGGCCGCTGAGCCTGTGTGTCCGGAGCCTGTGCTCCGCAACGGGAGAGGCCACAGCAGTGAGAGGCCCGCATACCGCAAAAAAATAAATAAACAAACAAATAAATAAAATCAATGGCTAGATTAAATTTGTGGTTAGCATGAGAATATCTTATTTACACCGATTATTTTTCAATTTTTTTATAGAATACAGTAAATTATCCTTGGTTTAGAAACAGTGTCCAGATAATTAAGAAGCCAGAAGCAGCTCTAAACCTATCACTCAGCTTTTAGAGGTACACTATGACTCAAATAATCCCCGTGATATTCTTTCTTGTTCCCAGGTTCTCCACCTGACATTTCTGCTTTTTTTCTTTTCAATGCACATTTTTCTCAGTCTTGTATTTTTTTTTTTTTGCGGTACGCAGGCCTCTTAATGTTGTGGCTTCTCCCATTGCAGAGCACAGGCTCCGGACGCGCAGGCTCAGTGGCCATGGCTCACGGGCCTAGCCGCTCCGCGGCATGTGGGATCTTCCTGGACTGGGGCACGAACCCGTGTTCCCTGCATCGGCAGGCGGACTCTCAATCACTGCGCCACCAGGGAAGCCCTCAGTCTTGTATTTTTAATGCAGAGCTTTTGCTTTGAAAAAGTACAGACTGGAACAAAGCAAGTTGATACTCCCTAAAAGATTGGATGTGAAAAATAATCATGGGTGACTGCTTGGTTTACCTTGAAAATACGCTGAGAATAGAGTTCTACTTTCTGTTCATTATTAGTTGCAAGGTGACTCTGAAATAAATACAGGTCTGTTACTTTCTCATACCGTCTGGTGGTGTTGCAAAGAAGTTTTTTGAACTTCTGATGCACAATACTAAGTTGCAGGCACATAGGAGTTATACAAAATATTTGTTAAATGATTGTTAAATGGCTGAATGGTGGCACTGATTTAAAGAACTTGAAGTACTTTTATAGGCACATCTGGTTTTTCCTTCTCCATCAGCTTTTTAATTCAAATTAACTACTTGAGCCACAACCTACCCAAATTAGCAGAACATCCAGTTTCCCATTTGGTGGGGGTGGGGGGGTGGGGGGTGCTAAAACTAAATAATGTTGGAGTTTTAATCAGCCTAAATCCAAATCTTTTTCCAAACACTACCAAAAAATTTGCTTAGAGTGCCTTAATAATCTAAATGTGGACACCAATTTTAAGCTGTCCTTGCATTTTTCACTGGCACAGAGATCACATTTAAAACTAGTGTTACTCTTTTTGATATGTACCTATTCCTCAATAAAGGAATATTTCCTCAGAGAGTAGTTAGTGAGGAATGTGATGCCACTCCCTTGTTTGGCTAGTTTTGTTTGATTGGCATCTCAAGTGAGAGCTCTCTAGTTTATATATTCACGCCCAGCCATCACTCCTAAATATACCCTTGGGTGGGGATGTCTGAACTAGCCCAGAGGAAGACTCTGGTGTCAGCCATATGCTGGGACAAAACAAGCCCTCCAGTGATGCTAGTCAGACCTTGATACTAAGTTGACAACAGCAGCCAGACTCTCCTTTCCTTCATGATGAGTTTCCTATTGAAGACTTGGGCACATTTACAGCCAGACAATTTATGATCATCTCTAGTTATCAGAGAGATCATAAAAACACTGAGCCTCAAAAGGTAAAGAAGTAAATTCTATTTTCTTTCCTTCTAAGAGAAGTCCTTTGTATCAATAAAAAAAAATAATTTAAAAGACCATCACAAATCATAAAAGATGTATCACAAAAGATCCCTAGGGCAATGGGATGGATTGCTTTTAGATTTAGATAACAACTAGGAACATTTAAAATTACTCTTTAAATAAAAGAGATCTGTCCTCTGGATGACTTGCTGTGTCCATCTGACAGAAAAATTGTAGGAAACATTTAAGTGGCAATCTCTTGAAGTCCTGCCTACCTTGATGTCCTGCTTCAAAAATATTATTTAAAAGTCAACTACTGGGCTTCCCTGGTGGTGCAGTGGTTGAGAGTCTGCCTGCCGATGCAGGGGACACGGGTTCGTGCCCCAGTCCAGGAAGATCCCACATGCCGCGGAGCGGCTGGGCCCGTGAGCCATGGCCGCTGAGCCTGCGCTCTGCAACGGGAGAGGCCACAACAGTGAGAGGCCTGTGTACCGCAAAAAAAAAAAAAAAAAAAAAAGTCAACTACTATACATGCAATGACACAGGTCCTAAATTATTCCAAATCTGATTTTTCTTCACAATATTCCCTCCTATTCTTCTTTTCTGTATTTTTCCTATCTTCACCCTAGACTGAGTCCTCATCAGCCTGTATCAAAATTTGTTGCTAATATTTCCATTGTTTCATGGTTAAAAAAACATTTTCACGTATGTTACCTCACCATAATCTTCACCACTAAATTGAGAAAACAAAACAATGACACTGAAAATGTTTCTACTCCTACACAAAATCTGCACACATAACTATATGTGCAGCAATATACTCTAATCTTATTTATAAAATTTCTAAAACCAAATATTTAATAAAGCTTGCCTAGAAATTGGAAAGTGTAGTGAATTATAAATTAACTATAATCTAGAATGGAAAATGACACAGATTACTTCAATGATGAAGGAAAATGTTGGATTATAATTTTTAAATGAATAATATTTTGAATTTTTATACTGTACCTTGCACTACTACATTATTGTCTCCTTTGAAACGCACAAGAAATCCTAAAAGGTATATGTCATTATATCCATATACAGATCAGAAGACACAGATTTGAGAGTCAGGACATTAGAGGCCTTCTTTGAGGTCAGAGAGATTCCCCTGCTGGCCTTGAAGAAGCAAGCACCCATGAGTTCTAGAGCAGAAAATAAATGATTCTGTCAACAACCATGTGAGCTTCGAATAAGACCCTGAGCCTGGAATGAAACCCCCCAACCCTGCAGTCCACTTGAGATCCTGAACAGGGGACAAGGTTAGGTTATGCCTTAACTCCTGACCCACAAAAACTGTGTGATAATAAATGTGTACCGTTTTAAACCATCAAGTTTGTGGCGGTTTGTTACGCAGCAATAGATTTAATATTATCTGCCAGAGTTCACACAGCTGGCAGGTGTTAGAATCAGAATTGAAGCCATGGCTGTCAGATCCCAAAGACCAACTAGTCTTTCTAATGAATAATTGCTATAATCCATATGTAGCCGAAGGATGAAATGATGGATACACAGTTACATAGATGACAGGCAGATAGATAGATAAATAAATAGGTAGATATATAGATAAATAGATAGATAGATAGATAGATAGGGCTGACTGGTATACAGAGGCATTTTTATTAAACTTTGCCACCGGAAAACTACTAGAGTTAATCAATGAATTTGGTAAAGTTGTAGGATACAAAAGTAATGCACAGAAATCTCTTGCATACACTAACAACGAAAGATCAGAATGAGAAATTAAGGAAACAATCCATTTACCATTGCAACAAAAAGAATAAAATACCTAGGAATAAACCTACCAAAGGAGGCAAAAGAACTCTACTCACAAAACTATAAGATATTGATGAAAGAAATCAAGGATGACACAAACAGATGGAGAAATATACCATGTTGTTGGATTGGAAGAATCAATATTGTGAAAATGACTATACTATGCAAAGCAATTTACATATTCAGTGCAATTCCTATCAAATTACCAATGGCATTTTTCACAGAATTAGAACAGAAAATTTTACATTTGTATGGAAACACAGAAGGCCCTGAAGAACCAAAGTAATCCTGAGAAAGAAAAATGGAGCTGGAGGAATCAGGCTCCCTGACTTCAGATTATACTACAAAGCTACAGTAATCAAAACAGTGTAGTACTGGCACAAAAACAGACACATTGATCAATGGAACAGGATATGAAGCCCAGAGATAAGCTCATGCACCCATGGTCACCTAATCTATGACAAAGGAGGCAAGAATATACAATGGAGAGAAGACAGCCGCTTCAATAGGTGGCCCTGGGAAAACTGGACAGCTCATGTAAAAGAATGAAATTAGAACATTCCCTAACACCATACACAAACATACACTCAAAATGGATTAAAGACCTAAATGTAAGTCTGGACACTATAAAACTCTTAGAGGAAAACACAGGAAGAACACTCTTTGACATAAATCACAGCAAGATCCTTTTTGACCCACCTCCCAGAGTAATGAAAATAAAAACAAAAATAAACAAATGGGACCTAATTAAATTTAAAAGTTTTTGCATAGCAAAAGAAACCATAAACAAGACAAAAAAAATCCTCAGAATGGGAGAAAATATTTGCAAATGAAGCAACTGACAAGGGATTAATCTCCAAAGTTTACAAATAGCTCATGCAGCTCAATATCAAAAAAACAAACAACCCAATCAAAAAATGGTCAGAAGACCTAAATAGACATTTCTCCAAGGAAGACATACAGATGGCCAAGAGGCACATGAAAAGATGCCCAACATCACTAATTATTAGAGAAATGCAAATCAAAACTACAGTGAGGTATCACCTCACACCGGTCAGAATGGCCATCATCAAATAATCTACAAACAATAAATGCTGGAGAGGGTGTGAAGAAAAGGAACCCTCTTGCACTGTTGGTGCGAATGTAAATTGATACAGCCACTATGGAGAACAGTATGGAGGTTCCTTAAAAAACTACAAATAGAACTACCATATGACCCAGCAATCCCACTACTGGGCATATACACTGAGAAAACTATTATTCAAAAAGACACATGCACCCCAATGTTCATTGCAGCACTATTACAATAGCCAGGATATGGAAGCAACCTAAATGTCCATCGACAGATGAATGGATAAAGAAAATGTGGTACATATACACCATGGAATATTACTTAGCCATTAAAAGGAACGAAATTGGATCATTTGTAGAGACATGGATGGACCTAGAGACTGTCATACAGAATGAAGTAAGTCAGAAAGAGAAAAACAAATATTGTATGTTAATGCATACATGTGGAATCTAGAAAAATGGTACAGATGAACCTATTTGCAGAGCAGAAATAGAGGCACAGACGTAGAGAACAAACATATGGACACCAAAGGGCAAAAGGGGGTGTGGGATAAATTGGGAGATTGAGATTGACATGTTTACACTGCTATGTATGGAATAGATAACTAGTGAGAGCCTGTTGTACAGCACAGGGAACTCTATTCGATGCTCTGTGGTGACCTAGATGGGAGGGAAATCCAGGAGGGAGTGGGTATATGTAAACATCTAGCTGATTCACTTCACTGTACAGCAGAAACTACCACAACACTGTAAAGCAACTATACCCCAATAAATAAAAAACTTTATTTTAATTTTTAAAAACTAGCTTTTTCTTTGTTTGTTTCTGTTGTTTGCATACAGTGAATGGCAAGCCCTAAAATAAAATTAAGACTTCTTGTTAGCATCATTCCCAAAGCAGTGCTTCTCAAACTTGCAACACAAGCAAAGAACTTGAAGCTATTGCCAGGGTGCTGCGAAAAACGTGTTAGATCACTATTTTTCTGGCAAAGCTGAGCTACTTCTGTTCAGCACTCAGTTCATAGATACGAAGCTCTAGAAATTCCTAAATCAGGGCTAGGTTCTCAGGCCTTTAGGCCTATCCCACACTAGTGGTTTTGGACAATGTACAAAGTAGCCAAAAAGATGGCCTGTACAGTGATATCTAAATATGGTGACTTGAGATACAGAATTACACCAGTAATTGATATATAATACTGAATATATATTGAATATATATATATATATATATATATATAAATATTGAATATATAATTCCATCAAGCAGGAATGGAAAATTGAAAGTTATCGTTCATGTCACTTGTAGGCAGAATGGCTAAATTTATACTACCTGTATGTACATAAATGCTCAGATAGACAATGGTCCAGGACTAATGGAATAATTGGAACCAGTGAATAATAGTTGAATGAGTGAATGTGAAATCATTTTAGAAACATAATTGAACCCATCTGTGTTATCATGGAGAGACAGAGAATGATGCAAGAAGAATGCTTACACTTGAGTATACCATGTACCATACCTAGCAATACTGTGCTTCATATAATTCTGAGATTGATGTGACTCATGCAATGCGGCCTATGACATATATACATGCAACACTACATGCTAGACTATCCAAGACTTATATAACAGCTATAGTTATTCCAAAATGTCTGATATGACACTCACTCAGAACTTACTATTTGGAACTGTGTTCCCACTGCTGAGATTTGGGGGCTAGAAATCTTTTGCCACCCTTAAAAAGTGTTCATTCTTTCTTTACATCTTGGCTATAATAGCATACTTTTTAATTGTTTAGATGAGTAAATCTTGTTTGATTTATTCAAATGTTGTCTGTCTGCTCTTTCAACCCACATACTATTATTTGTCAAGAGAATCTTCATTCAGACATGTTGTCTGTAAAGTGGTTAATATTCTAATATCTGATGTTAATTTACAAGGGAGAATCACTGCATATTTTTCTCATATTTTTTAAATGCTTAAATACAGACACAAATTGATTTTTCATTAACTATCTTAAGGAGCATGCATTTTGGAGAAGAAATTTACAATTTTGGCTTAACCTAATGATGTTCAAACTCTAGCTTTGGATCTCCATTCTGTTCAGTCTCATTTACAATTCACTTCTTAATGTGGATTTTCTGTTATACTACAGTTGTCCCTTGGTATCCTTGGGGGTTTGGTTCCAAAAGCCCTCAGGTATAACCAAAATCCGTGTATACTCAACTAATTTATATAAAATGGCTTAGTACAGTCTTCCCTCTGTACCTGCGTAGTTGCAGAGTCAACCATTTCAATCCCACATAGGTTGAATCTGTAGATGGGAAACCCCCAAATATAGAGGGCAGGCTTTATCGCTATTGAAAAAAAAATCTTCCTATAAGTGGATCTGTGCAGTTCAAACCCCTTTTGTCCAAGGGTCAGCTGTATGTTGTGGGACTTACACTGTAGTTATCCTTGAAAAATATGGCATGCTTAATTTTTTTTTTAAATGCTAACATTTAATTGAATAGGGTAGATGTAACTTGCTTTTGAAGTTTACATCTTTTAAAAAAGTACTTAAAATCTTAATTTCCACTGAGTATTTTAAATGTTTCTGTGGATCTTTATTTAATATTTTCTATTCAACAAATAGATTTTCAATCATGAGGGGTTGAATACTACTACTTAACAAAATTGGGGACTACTCTAATGATGTTACAATGAATGAATATGCATCATCTGTTGTGTAAAGCAGAAAAATTTAAGAGTTAATATGCAAAACCTTTCAGAGTTGCAGTCCTCGATATAGCAAATATGTAATAATTTTGCTCCTTTCTCAGACTGAAAATTAGGTAAACTCTAGGGTCTTGAAATTATTGTCATGACTATTTCTTAGTTTCCTATAAAATACCTAATTGATTTTCTAACATAATAAATGTTTTTATCTTTAGAAAAAAGTGATGACAAACCTTTAAACACTAGGTATAAAAATAAAAAAGGAATTTAACTATGACAAAACCATTATCAATAAAAGAAGAAAAATGTGTTCAGCTTTATTGTTGAGTTTTATGGAATTTGAATTCATTTTTGAATTAGAGCACATTTAGTACTATACTAAGTGGATCATTTTCAATACAGTCATAATGAACATTACCATGTACTGCATAGCAAGGGAATAGAGCTGAGTTTTCCAAAATTTCATTCTTGGAAGAGCTGCCAATGCAAAAATAGTTTCCTCCCCTGGGTACAATATTTAAGAGGCTTTAAAATTCTACAGAGAATTATTGGAAATTGCTTTATAAAAGAAACAATCAGTTATGAGTTTGAAACTGCATCACATTGCTTGTTCCCATCTAAAAATTCTTTCTGCTCCCCCTGGCTGTCCTTTACTTTGCTTGGCCATTCTATATTATAAAGGAACTATTTTGTAACCATCTGCCACTTATATCTTTGGCCCCCATCTCCTCTGCTCTGATCACTATTGATTTTCCAAATGGACCCAACCATAAACTAAATGTAGAAATCATTATATTTAGGTTAGAAAGAGACTTTGGTATCTGGATTACTAAAGCATCAGTCAAAAACAACCAACAAAATGAAAGCATTTCCCAGAGGCAAGGGTTTTTTAATTGCTACAATTAAATCTACCATTAAGTCTATATTATCATCATTAGCTCATATTTCCTGTTTTTTAAAAAATAAATTAGCCACACCAATTCATACATTTAAGTCCTAAGCAAATGTTTAACACAGCTGGTTCTCCTCATATAATTTTTTTAACTTTGTGCCATTTCTATTTAAAATTGAAATATCCTTCAGGAAAAAGAACCATTTAACATAAAGAGATACCTGAATTAAAATCCTTTTTCTCCCAAGGTAAAACTATTGAGACAATAAAAAGATGAGCAGTTGGCAGGAGCTGGGAGGCTGGGGGAAAGTGGAGCACAGCTGATTTTTAGTGCAGTGAAACTCTTCTGTATAATACCATAATGGTGGGTACATGACATTATACACTTGGCAAAACCCCTAGATATGTACAACACAAAGTAATGTAATGTAAACTATGGACTTTAGTTAATAATATATCAATAATGGTTCATCAACTGTAACAAATGTACCATACCAATGCAAGATGCTAATAACAGAGGAAACTAGAGTGGGGTTGGTGAATGTGGCAGTGGCTGGGCAAGGAGAGGGAATAAACAGAAACTCTATGCACTTTCCACTCAATTTTTCTCTAAACCTAAAAGTGCTCTAAGAAATGAAACTTATTTATTTAAAAAACAATGACAAAAAATCCTCCCTCCCACTCCACTCTCTATATTTCACTCTGATTTTGTGTATCCTTCCCTAAAATTAATGTCAAGATACATGGGGAAGAAAATTTTGAAAGTTGGCTATGGAGTGAAATGGCCCAAACTAAAATGCCATGAGAAATTCAAGTAGAATTTCTATCAGTACAGATTATAACATACAATACATTGGCTTGCCCATTTAATTTCATTGTGGAACGGGGATGGTGAAGTTGAAATGTCCATTTATCCTTCCCTGAAGCAAACCAATCAATTGATGATCAGATAGATATTTAATAGCTGTCTTATATGGCTTTAAACAGTTGATATATGCAGACTACCAGTCCCCCCTTCATGCTCCCAGACTGTGCTTGTTTCCAGGCTGTGTATGACCAGGAAACTATTACGAGTTGTATTGGGTTTTCTGTTTTGTTTTTTTAGTCTTTTTATATTGTCTTCTCATTTCAAAGAAGGAAATAGACATAATTTAAATTTCAGTATATATATATTATGGTGTTGGCCCTGTCTTTTGGGATTATTAGAAAGAAGAGGATAAGTATCTATTGATGGATGAATGGATAAAGAAAATACACACACACACATACAATCAAATACTATTCAGCCACACACACACACACACACACACACACACACACACACACACACACACAAAGATATCTTGCCATTTGCAAAACATGGATGGACCTAGAGAGCATCATGCTAAGTGAAATAAGTCAGAACAAGGCAAACACCATACGATCTCACTTACATGTGGAATTTAAAACCAAAACCAAACCAAACAAAAAGCTTGTAGATACAGAGAAGAGATTGGCGGTTGCTAGAGGCGGAGGGTGGGGGGTGAGTAAAATGAATGAAGGGGGTCAAAAGGTACAAACTTCTAGTTATAAAATAAATGTCATGGGAATATAATATACAGAATGGTGAGTGTAGTTAATAATAATGTATTGCCTTTTTGAAGTTGCTAAGAGAATAATTTTTAAAAGTCCTCTCCACAAAATAAAGGAAAGAAAGGAAGATGAAGAGGTATGTAAGGATATAAAAAGTAGGAAGGAGAGAAGTAGAAAAGACAGTTGGGGCTCATAAATTAACTCTTCCTAATGCTACTTAAGTTATATAGCTGTTATAGCTTCTGTATGAGCCCTAATATAATATACTTGTAGATTCAAATATCCACTAATAGTACTTTTTACCATATTGAAATCTAAGAGTTGGTATGACTTAATTGACATCATATAATAGAAACAATGCATATTTAATTATATAATTAAATACTATATTTACTGTGTGCTTTCTTTCACTTTTAAATACTCAGATAAATGAATGAAAGTGCTAACAATTTCATTCGCTGGGCTTTAATTGATGGGGGCAACAGTAAGAGATAAGTAAGGAAAAAGATTTAAAAAATTAAACCATATCTATTGACACATCTAGTCGAACATGTAATAAGCTGAGATTTGAAAGGAACTTATTTATGACACATTCATGAAGGATGCTACTGAACACTGGGAATCCCAGAAATGTGTGCCAAATGTGTTCCTAACTCACACCTGAATTCCCCATACTTGGAATAGCTATTGCTTTAACCAGGGGTCACACTATTTGTCTCATTTTCCAAATATTACTGTTTTTTTCTGATAAAGCATGCCTTAACTAAGTGATAAAGAATAACTTGTTTCCTTAACCACTTCATTTTTTTGAATGGAAGAAAAAGTATACTTTTAGTTTAATTAGGGACATCATGTGCAAATGGGAATGAACAAATCCATTATCTCTAACCCAAGAACATTAAAAAAAAGTTCTGCTATAGAGTCTCCCACATATTCATCATTCTCAAGCTGAATTGTGAAACTTGTTAAAGTATAGATATAAAAAGCGTTGCCAATGTCAACCACCTTAATACCATCCAAACTTCCTGCAATCACTGCATTTTCTTCTGTAAGAAATGTCAAGATTTCATCAAAAAGTCTTTTAATTTGGATATTCTCCATACAGTTGTCTGGCTATTTTCACTCTCCAGTTCTCAACTTCTTTTATACCAGTTGTTATTTCTGTAACCTTTCCAACAGCAACTGTGCAGTCTTGGGACCACGATGCAGAATATCTCACTCAACAATCCTCCCACAAGCCATCTGTTCCTAGAGACATCAACAACTGTTGGCATTGGGAAACTCTATGCAAAATGGGGAAAAAAACTGTTCAAAATGATAAAGTGAAACTTTATCTCAGAGATCTTAAATCCCTAGCATAATAGGCAAATAAATGACATATAAAGACCAGTATTATTTGAGTAAAACACTTCAAGTCTGAAAAAATAAAAGAAACAAATAAAGCCAAAAAGATAAAAACTTCTTCACTTACTCTTCCATCACATTCACCCAAAGTTGTGCATCAAAAAAATTAAATTATGATACTGAATCTCTATAAATTCATGCAATATGCAAAACAAAACATCTACCAGAAAATGATATAGTGAAAACACTATATATATTTTATATATGTATGTATATATATACACAAATATAAACCTACATATACATAAAATATATATATATGTATACATATATACGTATATTTGTTTCTGAACTCTTCACTCCCAAACCCATCAATTTATTCACTGCCACAACTTTCTGTAAGTAATTATAGTTAAAACAAATAAAAAAACAAAAATTTCTTCCTCATTATAATAGTAATGGCAAAAATGGATTTTTTTTTCTGTCCTTTCTGGCATTAAAGGAAAAAAGATTAGTTTCCAGGACAAGTGCGCCAGTCCCAAATGTGTACTACTGCTCCCTGAAAATATTTCTGGTCTTTCATTATAAAATGACCCACATCAACCCTTGTGTAAAAGCATGAATGGAAACTTCCTATATTCCTGAATCTTGATTTGGAAATCCTATTGCCCTTGAGTTGTGAATGACCACTAATAATTCATGGTTAATTCCACATACTTTCATGGGGCAACTGAATCATTTTGGACAGATTCTGAAAGAAGTAAATGCCCTAAAAAGACTGATTAGTTTTATTGTTGACAGTGTGATTTCTTATACTTTTAATATGATTTCCAAAATAACCTTGTGAAATATGTAAGCCAAATCTTATTATCACCAATTTACATAAAACTATTTGGTGAGTCAAAGTCATATACCTTAGAGGTAACAGAGACAGAGCAGAAACCATGTTTTACAATTGCAAAAACATTCAAATTCTATTAAAAAATTGTTTGATTTGATTTTTTAAAATAAAATGTGCTTTTCTTCCTTAATTTTCTAAGATTACTCATCATCACATCATCTGGGTGCACAGAAAATAAATTGCTTGAATATAATATATAATTAAAAACAAAGATTTTTAAATGTCTAATAAAAATGCCAAGATCTTAAAACAACAGGATTTTAAAGGTCAGGAACCACATCTGGTTAGTCTTACATAGGATATAATAGTAAAATGACATTATGAAATGTAAGTCTTATTTTAAAGACTGTTTCTAAAGATCTAAGTTGCCATGCAATATAAATTAATTCTGGAAAATTACTCATAGCCAAAATACCTTTCACATTAACTTCCTTCTTTTTTAATGAATTCTTTTGTTACTTTGTGTTGCCTCTCAGCCTGCTAAATTGCATTTCATTAATGCCTAATAGTTATGTTTTGGTCTATTTAAGGCCTAAAGCTTAAATGATTTGGGTTTGATGATTAGCAAGTCTGTAATAGTACTGTGCCTCTCTTTGGATCTCAGGTCTGTGAATCAGAGTCAGAGCGTGTTTTATCTCGTATGTATTATTCATCACTCTCATACTCAGAGGGAATTTTCACATGACATGTGACATGAAAGTACTTCAATTTTTTTTTTCTGACGAAACATTCATGTCCAATTGGACTAATTGCCACAGCCAGTTACCTCTCCATTATGTGAGCAAAACAAATTGTGTCATTTAAAAAGTTGTGATTGTCACTACAAGTGATCTTATTGTAAATGGGTGAATGTGTCAGACTTACAGAGTTTTTGTCAGAGGACTGAGTATAAATATCCCACAGGTTAGCAGACTTTGCCAAAGTGATGCCACTGAGCAGTCCACTCCAGTGTTTTAGAACATTGGTTCTCAGCCACAGGCAATTCTGCCTTCTAGGTAATACTTGGCAAAATCTGAAGACATTTTTGGATGTCACACTGGGGAGGGGTACTACTGACATCTAGAGGATAAAGACCCAGGATGTTGCTAAACATACTCCATTGCAAAAGACAGCCCCTCGCACAAAAAATTATTTGGCTCAAAATGTCAATTATGCTCAGGTTGAAAAACCCTGGCTTACACGGAATCATACCTACAATGAGTATTAAAAAAAAAATCTGTCTAATCATAATCTTCATGGAGTTTTTTTTTTTAAGTTTGAAAACTGAATGATCAAGTTAATATCTCTTTTCCTATAATATCTGTCAGTTTTTAATTTTATTTTTCCTTCCATGTTACATATGGTTCTAAACTTGAAGTCAATTTCCTCTTCTGCAATCTTCAGTGCATAATAAGTTAGAGAAAGAGTCATTATAATTTCTTTTTTCAGCTTGGGAGAGGAGATCAGTAAAGGCTTAGTTTTAGATTCAGGTTATGTGAATTTCAGCGAACTCTACCACTCCTCTCCACTTACTTTGGTTTTTATATATATATATACACACACATATACATATACATATATATATATACACATATACATATACATATATATATACACACACATACAGAGAGACAGAGAGAGAGAGAGAGAAAGAAATGGAGTAGATAAAAACAGAGTTTGGACCCTACAGCCAAACTCCCTAAGTGTGCATCCTGGCTTCACTACTTACTAGTTGTGTGTCACTTGACAAATAACATCTTAGGATCCTATGATTTTAACTGTATAAAATTGGTACAATATAATATTAATCACTTCATTAAGTGTTGTCCTTAGAATGAAACACACAAAGCTCCTAGAACAGTTCCTCGCACATAATAAATGTTCAAAAATATCAACCCTCTGTATAGTTATTTATACATTCATTTTTACCTCCAATAATAGTGCTTTAAAATAATAAATAAAAAATTTTATCACTTAAAACTATTTTATCTTTTCTGAAACAGTGAAAGCTCTGAAAATACATGATTGTTTTGAACAGCTTCAAAGGATCAACAGATATATACAACCCTGTTCCTTTATAAAATCAATCCAATTCTCAATGTATTTCTGGTCATCATTGGAAAGAAGGAATAAAAAGGAAATGAGTCAGAAAATAACTAGATACAAATCCTAGTTTTTCATTTATATTTATTAAGGTATTTTTTGATCACCATTTGAAATGTAGAGAGAAAATAAGATGTCTGCATCATCAGAAAATACGTGGATTGTCTGATGCTGCATTTTCATTTATATCTATTAGGGTTTTTATGCCTCTGATCCGAATTGCCCAGGCTTTAGTAATTTATTTTTCCAAGTACATAAAGTGCTTTGGGTGGTTTTGATTGAACATCCTCACTTTTTCATCACTGTCATTGATCAAAGTCTCCCTACACTTTTTCTACTACTCCACAGTGACTTAAAAATGTATCCTTGTCTTCAACTTCCTGCTTTAATCTTTCTTATCTTCAAATGTCTTATCTTCCCATGTTTGTGCTGGCTTGTTTCAATTGACTCTCACCTGAGAATTACTCTCTGCTATTCACTTCTAAGTGATTAAATTTAGTAGGTACAGGGATATCTATACATATGCATAGCTATTTTATTTTTATATATTTATATTCAAAGATATAGATATAAATATAAATATGTATTAATATATGTATATATAGTTGTATTTTAAATATATAGTTGTATGAATAATAGAAGAAATGGCTCAGTAAATCTTTAGGTTTTCCTTATATTAATTTTTATGTTTAACACAAGGGATACGAGGATTATGTAGTGGAGATTTATACAAAGGGAGGTTTGAAGTTTTCCCCTATTTAAACAAGATATCTTCCAAATCATGTTGGTAAAATTAGTTCAAGTGTAAAATCCTCAATTATCTGGAGAACTACCTTCTAATACTCTCAGTCCCTAAAATGGGATTGACTTTAAATGGGAAGGTTGCAGGAGAAGGAATCCTTGGTGCCCAAAGAGGACATTTCAATAGTGAGAAATGGTAGCTCTTATGTGAATGACAATAACACAATTAGTTTTGCTTGGAGGCATTAAGTCAGTTTTCAACATGAAATCTATAAGAAAATAGAACGGTATTTTTTAAACTCTCAAATTTACAGGAAAATAACCAGACACAAGAGAGATAACAAAGCCAATAAGCAAGGGAATGTTAGGCAAGCTGCTATTTTAATATATCAACACCAAAACAGAAAGCTTTCTAATACAGAATTTTTTACGCCATATGATGGGGAGAGAGGTTTCACAAACCTTTCTTGAAATACCAGATGCAGTATTTTATGAAATAAGCAGGTTGAGCTTGACAATGTCTAGTAATATACCTACTTCTAAAGTGGCATGCTCTTATCTTAATATGGATATAAACTGAGAACACAAAAGACACAACACACTTGAGTCATTATTATGAACTCTTCTTTTCTTTTCTATTACTTTTTTAATCACCATGAAATAAAAATGTATTATTAGCCTTTATTTTTCCTGGCTACTATCACTCTGATACCTGTCACATAATCTCAAAAAATGGCTACTCCTAGGATCCTAGGTTAACCTTAAATGGTTTAACTACATGTCTAAAAATGCTTAGCATAACGTCTCTGCAAAGTGTCTGGAGCTTGAAATGAAAACTCACCTTTCTTTTCTCCATTTTCCTGTCCTGCCATTTCCATATAATCAGCTCAAGTGAACCCAGTACAGGAAACAAATCAAGATGCTGTTTCCTTCTTCAACATTAAGGCATGAGTTGGCCTTAAGTAAGTAAATCACTTATCTGGGTGTTTGTTCTTCCCCTCTCAAAATCGTATATTTCTTGGAAAGTAACACTACTCTTTCCCAGACCTATGTTATTGAGGATCTGTTAAATACTTTGTGTTTTTGTAAGAGAGTAAATAAACCACAGCATTATGAAATAGAATTCAGTGTGACCCAGCCCATGTTTGATTCATGAAGTTTTGCAGTGGAGCACTTAATGCATTTTGGTAATGCTTTGATTTGCATATCTTTTACGTAGAACAGACACTCAAATTCATGACAGTTTCTTTGGGGTTTATCTTGGTCAAGAATTCCTAGAAGATATAGCAGAGGCTCATGAAATAATCTTTGGGAATTCCAGAAAGATCAGTTAAAGCTTTGGACATCTTTTTGGAAATACAAGTTTGTTATTACTCATTATTTTTAGTCACTTGTAAGGTCAAACAAAACGTGTAGATGGGAAGAATCTTGTATACTTGAAGGCACAAACAAAATTATGACTGTAATAGGCAAATTAAGGATTGCTTGGTTTTTTTCCACATCTTCAGCAGCAACAACAGTACAATTGTCTGGTGATGATTTCTATAAATTATTGAACTAATAATATCAATGTTATGAGAAGAGTGTCAATATTAAAATAAATAGCAAAGTATTCTAAGGTTAAAAAAACATGGGTTGATGCTCATTTGACTTATCTTATGAAAGGGTCATGGTAGGTTATGAGATTTGTGAGGCCAGCACAAAGCAAAGTAAGAACTGTATCACTGTCCTTAAGAAGTTCCCATTTTTTCTCTCTTTGCTGATTGAACTCTAATATGCTTTCTCTTAAATATTAAACATTCTCTTAAATATTAAAATAGTTAATGTATGTAACAATTCAAATTTTATATAGAGAAAATGTTTTATTTTATTTATAGAGAAAATAGTTTTTATTTACAGAGAAAATGCATTTTTAAACAAATTAGCATTGGAAGCTATTGTATTACAGGTTTTTTAGTTTGTGATTTTACCTTAAAGTGAGTACAACTGATTCTTCCATGTATAACTCTTAAATCTTACCAAAATTCCAGGAACCTTATTTTTCACACACTAGACTAAATGCTCCAGCTTGCCCATTCCTGTCTCTAATTTTTTCTCCATCTAGTTTTCTTCAGCTTATTTCATACAATTTTCATCTCTACTTTTAAATTACATTTTGGGAGAGCCTAAAAATGATCCATCTCTTCTCTGCCCTATTGAGAGACAGATGTAAACATCTGAGAGAGGGATTTCAGCATCTGACAAGGATAAAGAACCTTTTTGCAAGTTATCCTGTTTACAAACAAACAAGCAACAATAAAATCTGGGCAAAATACTGACAAACGAATATGCATATTTCTGTCTGAAGCCAGGACTTGAGGAGTAAGTACCCTGAAGAGAAAGAAGCTCTTTGAGGTCAGTCCAACACTACTTTCCCTCATGGGAATAATTCATAAATGGCAAGAGTTCAGAAGCTGAGAAGATGGAGCAAAGCATGGCAGAGAATGGAAGCTGAGATGAAGGTACTCTGAGTTTAGTTTTAGGCAGACTTATGGGGCTTAATCTCAAGAATTATGACTCTAAATCATCCCTTGCATATAAATATTGATGACCTACAAAACTTTGGTTTAGCTTTAGATCTTTCCCTTTATGCTAGATGCTTCTAGGGCCATCCATAAACCAATTCGCTTGACTTCTACCTTCTTACCCAAATACATTTGGACACTCCAAATGAGACCCCAAAGTAGTCATCAAATTGGGTAAATATCAAAACTTTAAATGTATTTATTTCACTGACCTTTCTAATTTATAGCAGGTATAAAAGAGGTGTTTTGCCACTCTCCTCTGGTGTGTGATTACATACCACCTTGGTTCAGACTACAATAAACTGAAAGTAAAGATAAAATTCTGCACAGGTAGTTTTAGTCTATTAATATATTTAATCCAAAACAATTTACTTTTACATAAATGTAAACCTTCTTCTGATATGCAGACAATTTAAGTGTAAACATGCTTCTGATATGCTAAAAGTCTTCCACATATCTTCCAAGCCATCTCTTTCAAGTCTTATCACTTCTAACTATAGAATTCAGGTCAGTTTAATATTTATTTACAGTGACTAATTTGTCCACTTATACAGATGCTGTCAGTCAAAATTGCTGAAAAAAGGCAAAACTAAGTTCCTGCAGCCAGAAACTGTTTATTAAAAAGTTAAGGTTTCTTACAGGCACATCCATACATGTTATGGTCTTAGCATATTTTCTTGTATTGACCAATTTAATAGTAAATATAAATTTTGTAATGAAAACTTTTGCGTACGATTATTCTTAGAGTTTTATTTTATGCAAAAATATAATTATCTCCTATTTTGTAAGTCATTTCTATCTATCATAGGATTCTCAAACCCTTGTTACTATACTACTAGAGGGACAATTGAAATGAAATGAAGTATTAAAACTGGTGTTTACATTTACTTTATCAAAAAATGAAAAAAGGAATTTAGCTTTGCTAATATTTAATATATAAATACCAGGGTCCTTAGTCATATATCATATGCCAAATCGAGTAGAGTCAAAATATTTGAAAAGTCAAAACTGCTAAGGATTCATATGGCCACAGACAGTAAATATATTTGGAGTTAATCAAAATTTGAAAGAGACCAAGCATTCAAAATAAATCCAGTAGTAATTTTCAAAAGTATGAGTTTTTTTTTTTTTTTTCACTTGATCAGCCTTTGCAAAGATTAGGTTCCTAGTTTCTGTATACATTCATAAAAATCTGCATTACAGTTTCTGTTTCTGGAAATAGGATGGAAACCAGAGAAATCTGCAGAGCATCTGATTAATGCTGAAGCACAATTAATTGGACGGCTAGTAGATTGGAATTTAGTCATTTCAGAAATTAAATCCTATGGGGCACAGCTGACAAAAGCATCCTATATTTCACGGATTAGACAATGTTTAATTAATAGATTAAAGATTAAACTGAGCAAATCATACCCAGCTTTATATTTTGACTAGTCAGATATAATGTACAGCAGGAAACTTATTATATTTATTTAATGGGGATTCACTCAATATCAAGCTAAAAAGCACTTGTTAGTTTTGCTCATAAATCATTCCCATTGAGTCATCATCAATTTGGGTTTACATCCACTGTTTATTCATCTCATTATATAACACTATTCATGATACATAATAGAGGCCGTTATTACGTGCAAAAGTGTTCTGCCAAGGTATTTTTGGAAGATTTATTCAAAAATATTTGCTAAAGGAAAATAGAGGGTGTATTTATGGTTTTGACAAGGGGCGTGTACAATATTATGCTCCTTTTCTGTCTTAACCAATAGATGATCCCTTTTTAAACAGTGGATTCTACAGTTCCACATGCTTGCATCCTATTTATTGGAGGGTATTGAGAAGTCCTGAAGATGAGAATTACATTGCAGAAGAAAACATACATATATAACACCAGTCTAAAAACTGATAAATGTGTCGACTCTTCATACTAGTCAGAGCTTGCTGTGCCCCACCATGTAAGCTCTGTTACTGACAGATAAGGGTGGTAACCAAGCACAGTCTCCAAAAAGCCTTAAAATGGAAGAATTAGTGTTAAAAGCCACAGCCTCAAAATCACAGTTAATACTCATCATCTTTCTTTTCCACCAGCCTTTCTAGATTCCCCTCACAATCAGCCAACACTTCCAGAGGTCTGTATTTCTTTCTGGGAGATGTCATCAAACCTTCATCAGTGAGATGTGAGTCCCTACCTACCTTGCTCTTACTAGAATTGGACTGATGCAATAGCCTATGTATCTCTATTATCACATATGGAAGCACCAAGAGGCTCCTCAGTGAATCTCCTGAAAAAAGAGAAAACTAGCAAATTAAAGTAAGATGATAAAGAACTTATAGAAGGTTGTGAAAAAAAAAATAAGAGCAAGCATATGAGCAATAGCTGGCCCATTGTAAAGACAAATACAATTCATAACACACTAGCTACGCTAACCAAGACAAAAAAAGAAGACAGGTAAGAAGTGACACTGCAGAAATACAAAAGATCATGAGAGATTACTACAAGCAACTCTATGCCAATAAAATGGACAACCTGGAAGAAATGGACAAATTCTTAGAAATGCACAACCTGCCAAGACTGAATCAGGAAGAAATAGAAAACATGAACAGACCAATCACAAGCACTGAAAATGAAACTGTGATTAAAAATCTTCCTACAGGGCTTCCCTGGTGGCGCAGTGGTTGAGAGTCAGCCTGCCGATGCAGGGAACACGGGTTCGTGCCCCGGTCCGGGAAGATCCCACAGGCCGCGGAGCGGCTGGGCCTGTGAGCCATGGCCGATGAGCCTGTGCGTCCGGAGCCTGTGCGTCCGGAGCCTGTGCTCTGCAACGGGAGAGGCCACAACAGTGAGAGGCCCGCGTACCACACACAAAAAAAATCTTCCTACAAACAAAAGCCCAGGACCAGATGGCTTCACAGGCGAATTCCATCAAACATTTAGAGAAGAGCTAACACCAATCCTTCTCAAACTCTTCCAAAATATAGCAGAGGGAGGAACACTCCCAAACTCATTCTATGAGGCCACCATCATCCTGATACCAAAACCAGACAAGGATGTCACAAAGAAAGAAAACTACAGGCCAATATCACTGATGAACATAGATGCAAAAATCCTCAACAAAATACTAGCAAACAGAATCCCACAGCACATTAAAAGGATCATACACCATGATCAAGTGGGGTTTATTCCAGGAATGCAGGAATCTTCAATATATGCAAATCAATCAATGTGATACACCATATTAACAAATTGAAGGAGAAAAACCATATGGTCAACTCAATAGATGCAGAGAAAGCTTTCGACAAAATTCAACACCCATTTATGATAAAAACCCTCCAGAAAGTAGGCATAGAGGGAACTTTCTTCAACATAATAAAGGCCATATATGACAAACCCACAGCCAACATCGTCCTCAATGGTGAAATACTGAAAGCATTTCCACTAAGATGAGGAACAAGACAAGTTTGCCCACTCTCACCACTCTTATTCAACATAGTTTTGGAAGTTTTAGCCACAGCAATCAGAGAAAAAAAGGAAATAAAAGGAATCCAAATCAGAATAGAAGAAGTAAAGCAGTCACTGTTTGCAGATGACATGATACTATACACAGAGATTCCTAAAGATGCCACCAGAAAACTACTAGAGCTAATCAATGAATTTGGTAAAGTAGAAGGATACAAAATTAATGCACAGAAATCTCTGGCATTCCTATACACTAATGATGAAAAATCTGAAAGTGAAATCAAGAAAACACTCCCACTTACCATTGCAACAAAAATAATAAAATATCTAGGAATAAACCTACCTAAGGAGACAAAAGACCTGTATGCAGAAAATTACAAGACACTGACGAAAGAAATTAAGGATGACACAAATAGATGGAGAGATATACCATGTTCTTGGATTGGAAGAATCAACATTGTGAAAATGACTCTACTACCCAAAGCAATCTACAGATTCAATGCAATCCCTATCAATCTACCACTGGCATTTTTCACAGAACTAGAACAAAAAATTTCACAATTTGTAAGGAAATACAAAAGACCCTGAATAGCCAAAGCAATCTTGAGAACGAAAAAGGAGCTGGAAGAATCAGGCTCCCTGACTTCAGACTATGCTACAAAGCTACAGTAATCAAGACAGTATGGTACTGGCACAAAAACAGAAATATAGATCAATGGAACAGGATAGAAAGCTCAGAGATAAACCCACACACACACATGGTCACCTTATCTTTGATAAAGGAGGCAGGAATGTACAGTGGAGAAAAGACAGCCTCTTCAATAAGTGGAGCTGGGAAAACTGGACAGGTACATGTAAAAGTATGAGATTAGATCACTCCCTAACACCATACACAAAAATAAGCTCAAAATGGATTAAAGACCTGCAAGGCCAGAAACTATCAAACTCTTAGAGTAAAACATAGGCAGAACACTCTACGACATAAATCACAGCAAGATTCTTTTTGACCCACCTCCTAGAGAAAGGAGAATAAAAAAAATAAACAAATGGGACCTAATGAAACTTCAATGCTTTTGCACAGCAAAAGAAACCATAAACAAGACCAAAAGACAACCCTCAGAATGGGAGAAAATATTTGCAAATGACAAAGGATTAATCTCCAAAATTTACAACCAGCTCATGCAGCTCAATAACAAAAAAACAAACAACCGAATCCAAAAATGGGCAGAAGACCTAAATAGACATTTCTCCAAAGATATACAGACTGCCAACAAACACATGAAAGAATGCTCAACATCATCAATCATTAGAGAAATGCAAATCAAAACTACAATAAGATATCATCTGACACCAGTTAGAATGGTCATCATCAAAAAATCTAGAAACAATAAATGCTGGAGAGGGTGTGGAGAAAGGGAACACTCTTGCACTGTTGGTGGGAATGTGAATTGGTACAGCCAATTCACAGTATGGCTGTGGAGGTATGAACAGTATGGAGGTTCCTTAAAAAACTACAAATAGAACGACCATATGACCCAGCAGTCCCACTACTGGGCATATATCCTGAGAAAACCATAATTCAAAAAGAGTCATGTACCAAAATGTTCATTGCAGCTCTATTTACAATAGCCTGGAGATGGAAACAACCTAAGTGTCCATCATCGGATGAATGGATAAAGAGGATGTGGCACATATATACAATGGAATATTACTCAGCCATAAAAAGAAACAAAATTGAGCTATTTGTAATGAAGTGGATGGACCTAGTGTCTGTCATACAGAGTGAAGTAAGTCAGAAAGAGAAAGACAAATACTGTATGCTAACACATATATATGGAATTTAAGAAAAAAAAATGTCATGAAGAACCTAGGGGAAAGACAGGAATAAAGACACAGACCTACTAGAGAATGGACTTGAGGATATGGGGAGGGGGAAGGGTAAGCTGTGACAAAGTGAGAGAGTGGCATGGACATATATACACTACCAAACGTAAAATAGCTAGTTAGTGGGAAGCAGCCGCATAGCACAGGGAGATCAGCTCGGTGCTTTGTGACCAACTAGAGGGGTGGGATAGGGAGTGTGGGAGGGAGGGAGATTCAAGAGGGAAGAGATATGGGAACATATGTATATGTATAACTGATTCACTTTGTTAGCGGAAACTAACATGGTGTGTTAGCAGAAACTAATACACCATTGTAAAGCAATTATACTCCAATAAAGATGTAAAAAAAAAAAGAAGACAAAATTGCTAATATCATAAATGAAAGAGAAATCATCACTACTTAGCCTATGGACTTTAAAAGGATAATTAAAGGAATACTATGACTACAAATTTGATCATTTAGATGAAAAAGACCAATTCCTTGAAAGACACAAATTAACAAAACTTATACAAGGAGAAATAGGTAACTGATAGCCCTATACATATTAAAGAAGTTGAATCAATAATTAATAACCTTCAAAACAATAAAATACTAGGCCCAGATGTTTTCAGTGGCAAATTTTACCAAACATCTCAGGTAAAAATAATACCAATTGCCTCAGTCTCTTCCAGAAAATAGAAAAAAAGGCAACATTTCACAACTCATTCTGTGAGGCCAGCATTACCCTAACACAGATCAGAATGTCTCTTAAACATAGATACAAAAATCCTCAACAAAATATTAGTAAATTGAATCTAACAATGTATAAGAAGAATTATATACCAAGACCAAATAAGATTTATTCAGGTAAGCAAGTCAGGGTCAACATTCAGAAATCATCCAATGCAACCCATCATATTAACCAGCTAAGGATGTAATAATCATATCGATTTATGCACAAAAAGCATTGATGTACTCCAATACCCATTCATGATAAAACTCTTGGAAAACCAGAAATAGAGGAATTCCCTCAACTTGATAAAGAACATTTACAAAAAACAAGTAGCTAACATCATACTTAATGGTCAGAGATTGGATGCTTTCCCACTAAGATACTTGGAAACAAGACAGTGATGTCTTCCTTCACCACTTCTATCCAACACTGTACTGGAAGTCAAAGCTAGTGCAATAATATAGTTTGACATTTTCATACAAAGCTAAACATACTCTTTCCATAGAATCTAGCAATCATGCTCTTAGATGTTTATCTAACTTATTAAAAAAATTATGTCTACATAAAAACCTGCACATGGATGTCTATAAGAAGCTTTATTTATAATTGTCAAAAACTGGAAGCAAGAAGACCTTCAAGATGGCGGAAGAGTAAGACGTGGAGAACACCTTCCTTCCCACAAATACATCTACATGTGGAACAACCCCTACAGAACACCTACTGAACGCTGGCAGAAGACCTCAGATTTCCCAAAAGGCAAGAAAATCCCCACGTACCTGGGTAGGGCAAAAGAAAAAAGAAAAAACAGAGACAAAAGAATAGGGATGGGACCCGCACCTCTAGGAGGGAGCTGTGAAGGAGGAAAAGTTTCTACACACTAGGAAGCCCCTTCACTGGTGGAGACAGGGGGGTGGGTGGTGGGGGAGGCTTCAGAGCCATGGAGGAGAGCGCAGCAACAGGGGTGCAGAGGGCAAAGCAGAGAGATTCCCACACAGAGGATCGGTGCCAACCAGCGCTCACCAACGTGAGAGGCTTGTTTGCTCACCCGCCGGGGCAGATGTAGGCTGGGAGCTGAGGCTTGGGCTCCAGAGATCAGACCCCAGGGAGGGTACTGGGGTTGGCTGCGTGAAGACAGAATGAAGGGGGCTACCATGCCACAGCTAGCCAGGAGGGAGTCCGGGAAAAAGTCTGGACCTGCCAGAGAGGCAAGAGACCTTTGTTTCGGGGTGTGCAAGGAGAGGGGATTCCTTCCCAGTGTGTCCACAGAAGGCAGAGCACTGCCTAAATGAGCTCCAGAGAAGGGCGCAAGCTACAGCTATCAGCTCAGACCCCAGAGAGGTGGATGAACCGCTAAGGCTGCTGCCACTGCCACCAAGAATCCTGTGTGAAAGTACAGGTCACTATCCACACCATCTCCAGGAGCCTGTGCAGCATGCCACTGCCAGGGTCCCGTGATCCAGGGACAACTTCCCTGGGAGAGCACATGGTGTGCCTCAGGCTGTTACAACGTCAAGCTGGCCTCAGCCGCCTCAGGCTCACCCCACATTCCAATTATGACTACCATACCCATCCCTCCCCCTGGCCTGCATGAGCAAGAGAGCCCTAATCAGCTGCTGCTTTAACGCCCTCCTGTCTGGGCTGGTAACAGACTCCTGAAGGTGGCCTACACACAGAGGCAGGGCCAAAACCAAAGCTGAACCCCAGGAGCTGTGCGAGCAGAGAAAGGGAAATTTCTCAATGCAGCCTCAGGAGCAGCAGATTAAATCCCCACAATCAACTTGAAAAACCCTGCATCTGAAGAATACCTGTATACACAGCGAATGATCCCAAAATTGAGGCAGTAGACTTTGGGAGCAACTGTAGACTTAGGGTTTGCTTTATGCATCTAACTTGTTTCTGGTTTTATGTTTATCTTAGTTTAGTATTTAGTGCTTACTATCATTGGTGGATTTGTTTATTGGTTTGGTTACACTCTTCCTATATTTTATATATATATATTTTTTTTCTCTCCTTTTTCTCTTTTTGTGAGTGTATATGTGTATGCTTCTCTGTGTAATTTTGTCTGTATAGGTTTGCTTTTACCATTTGTCCTAGGGTTCTGTCCTTCTTTTGGTTTTGTTTTTCTTGGGTTTTTTGGGTTTTTTGTTTGTTTTTTTTTTCTTTCTTCCTTTTCTTCTAAGCCATGTGGCTGGCAGGGTCTTGGTGCTCAAGCCGGGTGTTGGGCCTGAGCTTCCGAGATAGGAGGGCTGAGTCCAGGACATTGGACCACCAGAACCTCCCAGGCCCACGTAAAATCAATCAGCGAGAGCTCTCCCAGACATTTCCGTCTCAACACTAAGACCCAGCTCCACCCAACGGCCAGCAAGCTCCATTGCTGGATGCCCCACACCAAACAACTAGCAAGAAAGGAACACAAACCCACCCATCAGCAGAGAGGCTGTCTAAAGTCATACTAAGTACACAGACACTCCAAAACACACCACTGGACATGGCCCTGCCCACCAGAAGGACAAGCTACAGCCCCACCCACCAGAACACAGGAACAACTCCCCTCCACCAGGAAGCCTACACAAGCCACTGAACCAACTACACCCACTGGGGATAGACACCAAAAATAACGGGAACTACAAACATGCAGTCTGTGAAAAGGAAACCACAAACACAGTAAATTAAACAAAAGGAGAAAACAGAGAAATATGCAGCAGCTGAAAGAGCAAGGTAAAAACCCACCAGAACAAATAAAGAGGAAATAGGTAGTCTACCTGAAAAAGAATTCAGAGTAACAATAGTAAAGATGATCCAAAATCTTGGAAATAGAATGGAGAAAATACAAGAAACGTTTAACAAGGACCTAGAATAACAAAAGAGCAAACAAAAAATAGTGAACAACACAATAAAGGACATTAAAAATACTTTAGTATGAATTAACAGCAGAATAAGTGAGGCAGAAGAACGGATAAGTGACCTAAGAGAAAGTAGTGGAAATAACTACCACAGAGCAGAATAAAGAAAAAGGAATGAAAAGAATTGAGGACAGTCTGGGAGAACTTTGGGACAACATTAAACACACCAACATTCGAATTAAAGGGGTCCCAGAAGAAGAAGAGAAAAAGAAAGGTCTGAGAAAATATTTGAAGAGATTATAGTTGAAAACTTCCCTAACTTGGGAAGGAAAATAGTCAATCAAGTCCAGGAAGCACAGAAAGTCCCATACAGGATAAATCCAAGGAGAGACATGCCAAGACACACATTATTCAAACTATCAAAAATTAAATTCAAAGAAAAAATATTGAAAGCAGCAAGGGTAAAGCAACAAATAACATACAAGGAAACCCCATAAGGTTAACAGCTGATCTTTCAGCAGAAACTCTGCAAGTCAGAAGGGAGTGGCAGGACATATTTAAGGTGATGAAAGGGAAAAACCTACAGCCAAGATTACTCTACTCATCAAGGATCTCATGCAGATTTGACAGAGAAATTAAAACCTTTAGAGACAAGCAAAACATAAGAGAATTCAGTACCACCAAACCAGCTTTACAACAAACGTTAAAGGAACTTCTCCAGGCAGGAAACACAGGAGAAGAAAAGGCCTACAAAAGCAAACCCCCCAAATTAAGAAAATGGTAATAGGAACATACATATCGATAATTACCTTAAATGCATATGCATTAAATGCTCTAACCAAAACACAAGAGACTGGCTGAATGGAAACAAAAACAAGAGCCATATATATGGTGTCTACAAGGACACATTTCAGACCTAGAGACACATACAGACTGATAGTGAGTGGATGGAAAAAGATATTCCATGCAAATGGAACTCAAAACAAAGCTGGAGTAACAATACTCATAAAGACAAAAGAGACTTTAAAATAAAGACCGTTATAAGAGACAAAGAAGGACACTACATAATGATCACGAGATCAATCTGAGATGAAGATATAACAGTTGTAAATATTTATGCACCCAACATAGGAGACCCTCAATACATAAGGCAAATGCTAACAGCCATAAAAGGGGAAATTGACAGTAACAAAATAATAGTAGGAGACTTTAACACACACTTTCACCAATGGACAGATCATCCAAAATGAAAATAAATAAGGAAACACAAGCTTTAAAAGACACTTTAGACTAGATAGACTTAATTGATATTTATAGGACATTCCATCCAAAAACAACAGAATACACTTTCTTCTCAAGTGCTCATGGAACATTCTCCAGGATAGATCATATCTTGCTTGGGTCACAAATCAAGCCTCAGTAAATTTAAGAAAATTGAAATAGTATCAAGTATCTTTTCTGACCACAATGCTATGAGAATAGATATCAATTACAGGAATAAATATCTTTAAAAAATACAAACACACGGATGCTAAACAATACACTACTAAATAACCAAGAGATCACTGAAGAATCAAAGAGGAAATCAAAAAATATCTAGGAACACATGACAATGAAAACACAACAATCCAAAACCTATGAGATGCAGCAAAAGCAGTTCTAAGAGGGAAGTTTATAGCAATATAATCCTAACTCAAGAAAGAAGAAAAATCTCAAATAAACAACTGAATCTTACACCGAAAGCAATTAGAGAAAGAAGAACAGAAAAAACCCAAAATTATTAGAAGGAAAGAAATCATAAAGATCAAATCAGAAGTAAATGAAAAATAAATGAAGGAAACAATAGCAAAGTTCAATAAAACTAAAAGCTGGTTCTTTGAGAAGATAAACAAAATTGATAAAGCATTAGCCAGACTCAACAAGAAAAAAAAGCAGACTCAAATCAACAGAATTAGAAATGAAAAAGAAGTAACAACTGACACTGCAGAAATACAAAGAATTATGAGAGATTACTACAAGCAAATATATGCCAATAAAATGGACAACCTGGAAGAAATGGCCAAATTCGTAGAAAAGCACAACCTTACAACACTGAACCAGGAAGAAAAAGAAAATATAAACAATCACTGAAATTGAAACCATGGTTAAAACTCTTGCAACAAACAAAAGCCTAGGACCAGATAGCTTCACAGGCAAATTCTATCAAACATTTAGAGAAGAGCTAACACCAATCCTTCTCAAACTCTTCCAAAATATAGCAGAGGGAGGAACCCTCCCCAACTCATTCTACGAGGCTACCATCACCCTGATACCAAAACCAGACAAAGATATCACTAAAAAAGACAACTACAGGCCAATATCACTGATGAATATAGATGCAAAAATCCTCAACAAAATAGTAGCAACCAGAATCCAACAGCACATTAAAAGGATCATACACCATGATCAAGTGGGGTTTATCCTAGAAATGCAAGGATTCTTCAATACAGGCAAATCAATCAATGTGATACACCATGTTAACAAAATGAAGGATAAATCCATATGATCTCAATAGATGCAGAAAAAGCTTTCGACAGAATTCAACGCCCATTAATGATAAAAATTCTCCAGAAAGTGGGCATAGAGGGAAACTACCTCAACATAATAAAGGCCATATATGACAAACCCACAGCCAACATCATTCTCAGTGGTGAAAACTGAAACCATTTCTTCTAAGATCAGGGACAAGAAAAGGTTGCCCACTCTCACTGTTATTATTCAACATACTTTTGGAAGTTTTAGCCACAGCAATCAGAGAAGAAAAAGAAATAAAAGGTCCAAACTGGAAGAGAAGATGTAAAACTTTCACTGTTTGCAGATGGCATGATACTATACATAGAGAATCCTAAAGATGCTACCAGAAAACTACTAGAGCTAATCAATGAATCTGGTAAAGTAGCAGGATACAAAATTAATGCACAGAAATCTCTTGCATTCCTATACACTAAAAATGAAAAATCTGAAAGAGAAATTAAGGACACAATCCCATTTACCACTGCAACAAAAAGAATAAAATACTTAGGAGTAAAGCTACCTAAGGAGACAAAAGATGCAGAAAACTATGCAGAAAACTATACAACACTGATGAAGGATATTAAAGGTGATACAAACAGATGGAAAGATATACCATGTTCTTGGATTGGAAGGATCAACATTGTGAAAATGACTACACTACCCAAAGCAATCTACAGATTCAATGGAATCCCTATCAAGTTACCAATGGCATTTTTCACAGAACAAGAACAAAAAATTTTATAATTTGTATGGAAACACAAAAGACCCCGAATAACCAAAACAATCTTGAGAAAGAGAAATGGAACTGAAGGAATCAGGCTCCCTGACTTCAGACTATACTACAAAACTACAGTAATCAAGACAGTATGGTACTGGCACAAAAACAGAAATATAGATCAATGGAACAGGATAGAAAGCCCAGAGATAAATCCATGCACAAATGGTCACCTTATCTTTGACAAAGGAGGCAAGAATATACAGTGGAGAAAAGACAGCCTCTTCAATAAGTGGTGCTGGTAAAACTGGACAGCTACATGTAAAAGAATGAAATTAGAACACTTCCTTACCTCATACACAAAAATAAACTCCAAATGGATTAGAGACCTAAATGTAAGACCAGACACTATAAAATTCTTAGAGGAAAACATAGGCAGAACACTCTATGACATAAATCACAGCAAGATACCTTTTGAGCCACCTCCTAGAGAAATGGAAATTAAAAAAAAAATAAACAAATGGGACCTAATGAAAGTTAAAAGCTTTCGCACAGCAAAGGAAACTATAAACAAGATGAAAAGACAACCATCAGAATGGTAGAAAATGTTTGGAAACAAAGTAACTGACAAAGGAATAATCTCCAAATATACAAGCAGCTCATGCAGCTCAATATCAAAGAAACAAACAACCCAATCCAAAAATGGGCAGAAGACCTAAACAGACATTTTTCCAAAGAAGATATACAGATTGCCACAAACACAAGAAAGGATGTTCAACATCACTAATCATTAGAGAAATGCAAATCAAAACCAAAATGAGGTATCACCTCACAGTGGTCAGAATGGCCACCATGATAATACCTACAAACAATAAATGCTGGAGAGAGTGTGGAGAAAAGGGAACACTCTTGCACTATTGGTGAGAATATAAACTGTTCACTATGGAGAACAGTATGGAGGTTCCTTAAAAATCCAAAAATAGAATTACCATGTGACCTAGCAATCCCAATACTTGGTATACACCCTGAGAAAACCATAATTCAAAAAGAGACATGTACCACAGTGTTCATTCCTGCAATATTTACAATAGTGAGGACATGGAAGCAGCCTGTTTCCATCAAGAGATGAGTGGATAAAAAAGATGTGGCACATATATACAATGGAATATTACTCAGCCATGAAAGAAATGAAATGAAATTGAGTTATCTGTAGTGAGGTGGATGCACCTAGAGTCTGTCATACAGAGTGAAGTAAGTCAGAAAGAGAAAAACAAACACCATATGCTAACACATATATATGGAATCTAAAAAAAAGGAAAAAATGGTTCTGAAGAACCTAGGGGCAGGACAGGAATAAAAACGCAGACATAGAGAATGGACTTGACGACATGGGGAGACGGAAGGGTAAATGGGATGAAATGAAAGGGTAAAATTGACATATATACACTACCAAATATAAAATAGAAAGCCCCTGGGAAGCAGCTGAATAGCACAGGGAGATCAGGTTGGTGCTTTGTCACCACCCATACGGGTGGGATAAGGAGGGTGGGAGGGAGATGCAAGAGGAAGGAGATATGGGGTATATGTATACATATAACTGATTCACTTTGTTATACAGCAGAAACTAACACAACATTGTAAAGCAATTATACTCCAATAAAGATGTTAACAAAAAAAAGACCTTCACTCAGATGGACTATTAAACTATTGGTATTAAAATTTACATAAATGTTGAATTAAATCTGGCCAAACCAAAAAAAAAAAAAAAAAAACCAACTGGAAGCAAATAATATTTCTTTAAGAGATGAATGGTTAAAGAAAATATGGTACATCTATGTAGTGGAATACTATTTAGTGAAAAAAAGCAATGAACCATCAAGCCATGTGAATACATGCATGAATCATAAGTGCATATCCATATTTTAAGTGAAAAAGCCAGTCTGAAACAGCTATACACTGTATGATTTCAATTATATGACATTCTGGAAAAGACAAAACTTTAGAGACTACAGTTAAACTATAAAAACTATAGTTTTAAAAATCAGTGATTTACAAAAGTTCAGAGGTGATGAGAGGGCTGAAAAGGTAAATAGATGAATCATACAGGATTTTTTAGTGTGGTGGAAACTATTCTGCATGAAACTGTAATAATGGAAACGTGAAACCATGAATTTGTCAAAACCAGTAAGACTTTGAAGCACAAAGAGCAAACTTTAATTTATGAAATTGTTTTTTTAATTTAGGAAGTTGGGGGATCCCAGGTTGAAATGAAGAATGGGACAAAATATTCTAACCCTATAACAAATGGATGAAACAATGGGGACTCTAAGATAAATGTAAAAGGAACTGTACATAAGAACTTTGCCCTAGTTGATAAAGATTATCCACATATAGATACGGACTAACAGTTCTGAAACCACTAAATATGTATATGGGGAATAAACAATTAAACAAATGGGTAATAAATGGGAATCAGTCTTCTCACTTTTGGTGTGGGAAGTTACAGACTAGCAAGAGAACTCTAGAACCATCAATGTGGTAATAATTTACAGTTTGGATCATCACTATGAACTCATGTGTAGCTTAATACAGATATCGATGGCTATACATAGAGATATTTATAGATATGTGTGTATGTACATTATACACACACACACATTTTCTCAACTGAGAGGACCCAGAAATAATGACAGATCAGTGGCAACAACCACACATAGTACTAAGATCTTAGTTCCTAATATTTTCAATAAAAGGAGCCAGTGGTCCTTGGAGAAATGCGTCCTTGTGGGCAGTGGCAGGAAACACACAAGATGAGTCTGGAGCATCTTATAGTGCCAAAAAGTAAAGAGGTACTAAAACAAACAATCAAACAAAGACACGAAAAGAACAAAACACAATATTGGAAGTATGTCAAAGAGACACAGGAGCCTACTGAAAGACCTACTAATGCCCACACCTGGAACAATTTGAGCAATGGAATAAATAAAGTGGCATCGGATTATAACCCAAAGTACAAAATAAGTATCCAAATTTAAAATTAAAATCCAGTAAATACCCATGTTTATAAAAATTATTCAACAAAAAATAAGTGGAGGATAAAAGGTAAACCTCCTATGTACATGAATTTCAAATAATTTAGGTAGATATGCCTGAACAGGGAACAAAATTCCCCATGTCTTAGGTGTGGGCTGGCATAGTGATTTCCTTCCAAGGTGTACAGTACAGTAAGAGGGGCGAAAGAGTAACTTTACAGTGGAGAAACTTAAAAATCACTAATTCAGCCAAGTGATCAAGGTCAACATCAACAATGCTAAGTCCTGTCGGTGATATGTGTCCCTGATGTGATGTGATGAGACTGTGTGGTCTTCCTCCCCTAAAACCTTAACCACAGTCTAATAATAAGAAAAAACATCAGATAAATCCCAATTGAAGGATATTCTACAAACTATCTCACCAGTAATATTCAAAATTGTTAAGTCATAAAAAACAAGCCAGGTCTTAGAAACTGTCTCAGTCAAGAGGAGCTTAACAAGATGTAACAACTAAACATAATGTATTATCCTGAAAGGTCTCTTGGGACAGAAAAAAAGGATATTAGGTGAAAACTAAGGAAATATGAATAAAGAGTGGATTTTAGTTAATAATGATGTGTGTATCTATATTAGTTCTTTAATTATGACAAATGTTGTCATACAAATATAAGTTGTCAATAATAAGGAAAACTAGCTGTGAAATATATGTAAATTTTTGGTACTATTTTCACAATTATTCTCTAAATCTAAAACTATTCTAAAATAAAAATTAAAATTAAGCATATTAGTTCAAAGATTAAACGGCACACTACTAGAATGCATTTTACAAACAAGATAATTATAAATTCATTAAAGATAAGCTAATATTTCAGTATAATGAGAGATAGGAGATTAAGAAGAATAGAAATAAATAATTGACTTTATGCAAAATGTAAGATAAAAGCTCAAAAATGAAAAGTTGTTAAGATAAAAATTAGAACATAATAGAAACTCTAGAGAGACAAGATAGTCATGGGAAGCTGAGAAGTTGAGAAGCTAAAAGCTTAATGTGGTTAAGGATATACTTAAGTAGAAAGAGAAAACAAATGAGAAGAGGCATAGATGAATGGATAGGGGAAAAAAAACATGTAGAGAGAAACCACATTTTCCAGTGACATCAGTTGTATGTAACAAGATTGCTGTGGATTGTGGTCCTGGATATGAAATCCATCCTGGCTGAGAACCTTGAAACAAAGAACTGGTTTTACATTTTTCTCTGTGCCTTCACTTTATGTCTGTTTCTCAAGTCCCTAGAGATGAGCTAAGCTTTCCAAAGTCCCTTGCTTCTGTACCTCAGATAAAGTTGAACAGTGACAAGGGCTTGTGAGTGATAGTGTCCAAAGAAGTTATGCATTTCCTTATACTGTTAAAATAAAAAGTAAACTTTAAAAAGAAAAGCAAAAGAACTATAATGTGTGACTATGTGCTTAAACGTTTAGACGTGGCATTTCTTGAAAATAAGATTGCATAAAAATATTAGGTGACTGTATATAATTTTCAATCACAGATGCTGGTATGCCATCTTGAAGATAATCAATTAGAAACATTAAAGACATACATGTTTTTAGTTGAAAGATATAATTATTTGAAATGAATATCAGTACATACATATTCTTTATGGTCTTTTTATAATTGAAAATATTCAGAGAGATATATTTATCATGCTGAGTAACCTGATTCACTTTTCAGAAGTGCTTTTTTAGGTTTTACATCTGAACTATCTTCAACAGGTCTTAATAAACTTGTAGAAAGACCTAAAGTTTTTATAAAACAAGAACTTTTTTTTTCTGAGCTTCACCATCAATACAACTCCTTTCCTCAGAAATCCTTTCAAGTCATAATACCCCCAGAGGCAAAGCTCTAAAAAAGGCAAATGGGAAATCAGGGTATCTGTTTTGCATCTAAATACATTAATAATTCATTAACTTAGAATCATTTTATCCTTTCCTTCACCATGTAATACAGCATTCGTTTTGGGAAGAGAGAGTAAGAACTAAACATTATATGCAAATATGAAAATAATATTTTAAAATAAATGTTTTAAATGTTGTTATATAGGAGTTCAGTTTTATAGTGAATAATCAAAAATTTTGAAAGCTGTTTTCAAAGGCAGATCAAGATGGTGGAATAGGAGGATGTTGAGCTCACGAACACATCACATGAGCTCTCCCCATGAACACATCAAAAATACATCTATGCATGGAGCAACTCTCACTGAACACCAACTGGAGACTGGCAGAAAGACTCTTCTAGAACCAAGGCTGTAAAGAAAGATCCACACAGAATTGGGTAGGAAGTGAAGAGAAGCTATCAGGTTGTGATCTGTACCCCTAGCAGAGGACACAGAAGAGGAGGGGATATCATGGGCTTGGAGATGCTCCCTGGGGAGTACAGGGTTCAAGTAACATATTGGGTACCCCACCCCTGGAATCCAAAAGTGGGAGGGCAAGTCCCCTTAGCTGGTTTGAAAATCAGTGGTACTTACTGGATGGCTGTAAGAAACAGACTCCACTCATGAAGAACACACATACATGCTTGCTTACTTCCAGGAAAAAGTCAGAGGAAACACTGAAAATTCCCCAAGGCTCTGGCTAAATTTCTCATGACAACCACAGCACATGCCCTAGACTGCATCGGGAGTCTGCTCCAGCTCTTGCTCCAGTGCAACCCTACTAGGCCAAGTGCTGCCACTGCTGACGAGAGTGCACACTTGCGGGGGATGAAGCCAGCTTGGACCCGGCTCTGAATCTGAACAGGGTGAAGGTGACCAGTGCCAGCATGCATGGAGGTGGCAACTTGGGAGCATCCTGGGGCTGTCAAGACCATCCCAACATGTGCCCTGGCTCATGTCAGGCAGCTACTGCAGCTCCTCTTGCTCTGGCATTCTTCCCCACTGGGGCAAAGGTGTCATTGCTAGGAGAGGCGCACACAGTTGGAGGAAGCAGAGAGCTCAGACCTGATCCTACCTCTAAAGGGGGTGAGGGTGGCAATTGCCAGTGAGGATGTGGAGGCAGCAGATGGGAAATGGCATGGGACTCTGACTGGCTTGTCTCAGGATACATCCCAGCTTGCACTGGACCCCCAATCTAGCCCATCTTGCTTTAGCACTGCCCTCCACTAGGGTGGACGTGCCACTGCCAGGAAGAGAGCACACACTTAGAGAGAACAGAACCAGCTGGGACACAAACATCATCAGTGTTTCTGCTCCAGCATCAGTGAGCCCACAAGAAGCCCTGGCTCATACCTGGCTCTGGCTGTAGATATGGAAGCAACCTAAGTGCCTATCAACAGATGAATGGATGAAGATGTGGTATATATATACACAAGGGAATATCAGTCATAAAATATAAAATTTTGCCATTTGTGACAACAGGGATGGACCTGGAGGGTATTATGCTTAGTGAAATAAGTCAGACAGAGAAAGACAAATACTGTATATTATCACTTACATGAGGAGCCTAAAAAATAAAACAAATGAATGAACATAACAAAATAGTAACAGACTCACAGACACAGAGAACAAGCTAGTGGTTACCGATGGGGAGAGAGACAAGACGTGAGTAGGGGATTAAGAGGTACAAACTACTATGTATAAAATAAATAAGACATAAGGATATATTGTATAGCACAGGGAATGTAGCCAGTATTTTATAATAACTTTAAATGGAGTATAATCTATAAAAATATTGAATAACTATGTTGTATACTTGAAACTAATATCTTATTATAAATCAAATGTAATAAAAAAGTTGCTTTCCATAAGGAAGCAAATTATTCATTTGTGCATATTTCAAAATGCATATTAGTACTGTCATCTGACTAATTAAATTGTCCAAGTCTTTTCTCATATATTCTACTTTTTGTTAATATTGACTACTTTCAGTGTTTGGAGTAGAAATTATGACTGAAAATTGTTTGATAAACAAAGTAAATTAGGATTTGGAAAGAGATATGCTAGACATTTTTACACATGAGAGGTTTCCTCATTAGAGTTACATGTAAAATTTGCAACAATTGACTAACAGAAATAACATGTAAAAATTTGTTTTGGAAGTGAATGTCTCTTGTTATTGATCACACTGAGTAGAACTGTAGTTTTCTGCAAGCATCTTACAGTTTCTTTTACTATCTCCTGTGTAGTGAATTTTATTTCACTTTGAACTAGGTTCTATTTCAGTCTTATAACATATTAAAGAATGTGTTAAGTCACAAAATTGTATTTTTTTGAAACTGTAAGAAACATTCCGCTGTTCAAATAAATAAATTCCTATTTTTACCAAAAAAAAGTCCAGTTCCACAAAGATAGCTAATAGCAAAATCAGAATCAAATATCTACATTGTTTTCTTTTAATTACATCAACAGAGATATACATTTGTACATCATATGATGGATGAGTATTTCCAGTTTACAAAAGTTCATTCTCCAGTAGAATTTTTAAATAATTACAAAGAAATTCTATTCATGATTAATATTAAGAAAAATATAACTATATATTTATGGTCTTCTAATACAGCACATAAAAATGATAGATGACAGGGCTTCCCTGGTGGCGCAGTGGTTCCGAGTCTGCCTGCTGGTGCGCGGGACACAGGTTCGTACCGCGGCACGCGGGGGGATCCCGCGTGCCGCGGGGCGGCTGGGCCCGTGGGCCATGGCCACTGAGCCTGCGTGTCCGGAGCCTGTGCTCCGCAACGGGAGAGGCCACAACAGTGAGAGGCCCGCGTACCAAAAAAAAAAAAAAAAAAATGATAGATGACTATTGCGTGTTTATCTCACCAGCTGGCAACATATCTTAGGTCCCTCAAGCAGGAAGAGTAAGAATTCCACTGACCACATTTTTTTATACAAAAATTAAAAACATAAAGCACACACACAGACAGACATACACAAGTACAAATAATGTGTGTAAACTACAGTAAAATTTTAAGGTACAATTTTTACATAGATATTAAAGATGTATAGAAAATAAAAATAGAAATATGTGGATAAAAATGATCAAATATTGATGAAAAGTTTAATGTGTGGTTTTAAGTTCCTTTCCCTTTTTTTATCTTAAACTCCTCTATATTTTCTAATTTTTCTAGGATAAACACATTTACCTAGTGAAATGTTTAAAAAATAAAAATTATTTTAAAATTCTAAGCATATTTAAACATTTCTTAATGAAAGTAAATTTAAATCATATGTTCTTCAAAAGCTAAGTAACTAACGGTATAAAGATTTGTTCAGAATAATACAAAAAATAGTAAAGAATTATTGACAAAATATCTAGGTTTCAACTTACTAGTGTTTAGTTTGTTAAACCCTGAAACATATCAAAGCATAGCAGTCCATTCCAAAATGCTTTTTTAAAAATCTTTTTCTACAATTCTTCACTAGCAGATAGATACTTGAAAGTTGGAGGCTAAAACAAAACTTATTTCCTAAATGAAAACAACTCATCACATGATTATAATTTTAAATTATTTAGGGCTTTTCCAGATGTTTTTAAAATCAGTTTATAAAATTCCTTGAACAAGAAAATATTTTAGTCATGGGGAAATAAATGATAAGTTACTTTTTTCTTTCTCAGATTCTGTACTTCCTTTAGTTTTATTTCAAAAGAATCATTGTCTATTAATGAAGTGACCTGAATTGGGAGTTAGAAAAAAAAATAAACAGAATTAAAATGGCAGATAACGTCCAAAAGGAAAAAAAAAAAAGAGAAAGAGAGAATGAAGGAATGAAGGAGAGGGGAAAAAAAATGCAGGAAAGGACCTCATAAGAAGGTTAAAGAGTACAGCAAAATAGTATCTACACAAAGCACATGAGGAGAGGGTAAATTAATCTCTATATGATTAATCACATAGAAATGACCAATCACGATTTTTCTTTCTCAAGTGCCTTGCAAGTGAGATTCTCACTTCTTATAGTGCTAAAATTAAAAAAAAAAAGTTCAATCATAATTTTAGGTTTTATTCCATTTGACTTCGGGTAGTTATTGAGCAACTCTGAGCCATACTTTCCTTAAGTGTAGAATGAGGTATTAAAATAGTAAGTCTATTCTGAAAGGCTTGTCACGAGTGTAAAGGCTTTTAGCTTACTACTTGAGCCCACTTAGGGAAGGTAGTCCGTCCTATTTGCCTGTCTGTTTCCAGCACCTAGCCCAGAGTCTGGTGTATGGTAAATGATTGATAAATTGATAAATAACTGATAAACCAATAAAGGAATGAAATTCTTTTTCATTCCTTTCTATATAAATAAAGTTTTTCTGAGCAGACCCTTTTTTGAGTTTGAGACATATTGGGGTCAAAAAATTTTAGAATCCTATAGGCAGGAGTTTGAATTCCAGCTACACACTTCCTAGTTATAAAACATTAAGCGTGTATTTAATCCTTATTTTCAGATGGAAATTTAAAAGGAAAAAATAACGAACAGAAACAAAAGATCTTTCTATCTTACAGCATTGTTGAAAATATGAAAAATAATATTTACTGTATGCCTAGCTCTTACTTTTTACTTGATCAAGTCAGATTTTGCTATTCATACCTTTGAATCTGATTACCATGCTGATTCAGTTTCCAGAGAAAAAGCAGCCCATTCCCTCCCCTGGCAGACCACAGAAGGTAGTTTGGTTAAATAAGTAAATAGAGCTTTGTAGGTAATACACACCTTTGTAATAGGTGTGAATTACACCTTTGTAATAGGTGTGAATTACACAATTCATACCTCTCCAAGCTTGTGAAACAGGCTATACATTCAAAGTCAAAAAAAGCAAAACCTGTTGTTTAAAAAAAAAGAAAACAACAACAAAACTGTCCATTTTCTCCTACAGGGCCTATATTAATTGGCTGTTGCTGTGCTCTCCATTTTGTCAACCCTATATAAAATTAGTCCTGGTGTAGTTTTGCACCTTTAGACAAATGGGCCTCAAAAAATGGCTTTCTTCCCTCTTCTCCCTAAATTCCTTGATGTCAGATAGGACTATAAATTTCATTTCTTGGTTCTGGTTTCTGCATTGCTCATGACAAATCTACATCGGTCTTTCAAACAGCACTGCCATAATGTACTGGAAAACAGAGACTCATTGAGAAGTACTTGACAATTATTAGTTTAACTAAATCCAAGTCTCCTAGCACCTTCCTTCTCATTCGAGCAAATCTGTTCTGCTAGGAACAAAGGGAACCAGCTGCTTAGGTTCATGAGAAAAACACATTTGGAAACCTTCGAACTGGTGGCTGGATATTTTAAGAGAATGAAAGATGCATCTACAAGTGGGATTTTCTTTTCCTTTTAATTTATAGCTTTGCTGCTTTTGCATATTTGATCCAAAGGGAGAGGTACATGTATCCTCCCAATGCCCCTGCCTTGGGAATGAAGTGGAGTGGGGAGGATGGACGCTGAGTGGTTCTGCCATCTAGTCTAGTGTAGACAGGAAACAAAGACAATGTGATAAAGAAAAGACGCTGTGCACTGAATAGCCTCAACTGAACTCTCTGTAGTCCTTTTATCTATCATCTGCATGCAAAGGATCAAACATAAGACATTTAGAGATGCATTTCAAAGAAAGGAGAAAATAAAGCTATAAAACAAAGCAAATTAACGTGGGAAAAATGTTATGTTAAATGCATTCTCAGAGTAGGAAAGGAAAACTGTAATAAATGGGTAAAATAAAAATACATATAAGAAAATGTGATTTTATAAAATTTCAGAATAAGCATATTAGCAAAAGTATATTGGTAGGCACGATACTTCTACTCTTATTATCATGACCATGTTATGGCCATACAGTGAAACATAATAGGACTTATTATTATCACCAAGTCCTTCTAGCAATGATATTTACATTACTACCTTTTTTAGTGGCAATCTTTCTAATTACCTGGATGGGATGAATATTTATGTTTATTTGCCATGTTCCAAGCGGAAAGAAATGATAGCACATTTTCTACTGTCAATGTTACTTTTTTGACCTCAAACTGTATAGAACATTCTGATGTAGAAAACAAAACAGTCTTTTATAAGGAACACAGAGCTTTCTTAGGTAAAAAAGAAATTAAGATTAATGAGACAATAATGCCTGGTTTAGAAAATAGCACTGTATGTCATTTAAATTTTGTAGTTTAAATATGGCCTTATTTTGAGAAAAATATTATTTACCATAGAATCGTTTTCCACACAACATGTTTTCGTCACCTAGAGATCACTGGCAGCCTATCATCATGTGTTTCTTTTCTACTCAGATGAATGAACCTAATATGTACTTGATTCTGCTTTCTTCTTCTGGCCTAGTCTTTTTTTTTTTTTTTTTTTGGCCTAGTCTTAAATCAAGAGAAGTAAATACATATTTAGTCAAATAAAAAACATGCTAGATACATGGGCTTTTAAAATTCTACCCCATCCTAAATTTAAAATGTTATTTGGAACAGTCAGAATTGTAGATGAGACTATGGAAAAATAATCATATTTAAGAAACAATGGTTTTCCTAGAATATAGCAATATAATCATGACTTGGTCTTTCTGAGATGTGTTGTTGAAATTATTTATTTTTTTTATTGAAGTATAGTTGATTTACAATGCTGTGCCAATCTCTGCTGTACAGCAAAGTGACTCAGTTCTACACATATAGACATTTTTTTTAATATTCTTTTCCATTATGGTTTATCCCAGGAGATTAGATATAGTTCCCTGTGCTATAAAGTAGGACCTTGTTGTTTATCCATTCTAAAATGTAATAGTTTGTATCTACCAATTCCAAATTCCCAGTCCATCTCTCTCCCTCTCCGCCTCCCTCTTGGCAACCACAAGTCTGATCTCTATGTCTGTGAGTCTGTTTCTGTCTTGAAGATAGGTCTATTTATGCCATATTTTAGATTCCACATATAAATGATATCACATGGTGTTTGTCTTTCTCTTTCTGACTTACTTCACTTAGTATGATAATCTCTAGTTGCATCCATGTTGCTGCAAATGGCATTATTTTATGGCTGAGGAGTATTCCATTGTATACATGTACCATATCTTCTTTATCCATTCATCTGTTGATGAACATTTAGGTTATTTTCATGTTTGGGCTATTGTGAATAGTGTCGATATGAACATAGGTGTGCATGTATCTTTTTGAATCTTTTTAACAAATATAAATTAGTGGGCTAAAGAGATATTAAATATTTGTGTGATGGAGGAGGAAAGAGAGTGGAGGAGCTAGTGATTCTCAACAAAAATGTCAAAATGGAGAATATGTGCAAGTTGGAGATTTTGATCAAAAATTAATCAGTTTGACTTCTATATGTTGTTCATGCTTACTAAATTAATTAATTCTCAAAGTTTCAGGGCAATGATATCATGGTTTCATAAGCTGGCTAAAATTACAGATATATATATATATACATATATATGTAAATCAGATGCCAGTTTCAGGCATTTTTTCTTAAAACTTTAGATGTCTGCTGTAGATTTGAATCAGTCACTTCAAAACTAATTAATATTATATTTTAAAAAGTATTATGAGTACAGGATTAAAATGATGATTCTTCTTACCCTAAGGAACTGAAGAAGAGAGTCCTTGAGTTTACAGAGTTGTAGGATGATATTGCTGCCCTTGTGACAGCACACTGAAAAACTGAAAATACGTTTTTACAGTTTGCTTCTATTACTGTACAATGGTAGTAGTATGTTTGGAAAGCAAGAAGAGACCACAAACGACCACCATCTCCTTCCTCAGCCCCTCAAACTTCTTTTTCATAACTGTCTTGTTGATTTTTACCATACCATTGTGGGTGAACAAACTTGCCACCCCAAAATGTCTCTTTGGCATGCAGATTATTTCAAGCTGAAACCAATCAAGGTCCAAAAGACTCAGGAAGAAACTTTGACTTGCCCCCAAACTGTCTAAAAATAATTTAGATAGAGTGCCTGTTCTTAGAATGGAAAAGAGCTATCACTAGGGATATCTGCAAAGAATATGGGCTAGGTGCGGGCCTAAAGATCAGAGTCCACTCTATGTCCCCAAATTTCCGCAAGATCTAGCAAGCCTTTGTTTACCAAACTTTTGCTTTTCCATCTCCATGTGAACTGCCTTCCTCCCCTTTGAATCCCCAAACTACTATCCCCAACATCCTTTTTTGTCTTTAGCTGAAGATGGTAGTTAAGGTGAAATTTTCAGCCACTGTGGTGAATTACTCAGTTTTCCTGGGTCTCTCCTATGTATACACGTCATTGAACTTTTGTTAGATTAATCGTTTTGTATCAGCTAAGTCGCAAACCAGCCAGAAGAACATAGTAGGGAAGAGGCAAATTTCTTCCTCCCTGACAACACCCCTTCCATTCTCTCTTACAGGTATAAAGGGTAATGAATAACGTACATGTGTAAATAGATTCCCTTTTTTCTCATTTTGGGAAAATCACCTAGCTCTTGTGTGTGTGGGGGGGGTTGTTTGTGGGTGTGTGTGGTGTGTGTTTGTTTTTCTTAGATTATCTTTAGATACTAGAGAAATTATCAAGCATGTGTCTTTTACAGAAATATTATTATTCCATTCATGTTGTTTTCTCTCAGTTCAAAATTCAAATGGATACTAAAGTTCAAGAACAATCTAATTACTATCAAACATCTATGCTATGGTCTGTGTATCCCGTCATTTTTTCCTTTACTCCCCAAAGGAACTTCATCCCTTTCCAAGCTAATGTCTTTCCTCAAAGTTTCACGAGTGGTGCAGTGGTTAAGAAGCCACCTGCCAATGCAGGGAACACGGGTTCGAGCCCTGGTCTGGGAAGATCCCACGTGCTGTGGAGCAACTAAGCCCGTGAGCCACAACTAGTGAGCCCATGTGCCACAACTACTGAAGTCCACGTGCCTAGAGCCTGTGCTCCACAACAAGAGAAGCTACCGCAATGAGAAGCCCACGCACCACAACAAAGAGTAGCCCCTGCTCTCCACAACTAGAGAAAGCTCGTGGGTAGCAACTGAAGACCCAGCGCTACCAAAAATTTAAAAACAAATAAAGTTTCATGAAAACCCCATGCACAGTTTTTTATGCATTTTCACATTCTATTTGCTGAGGGCTCTATCACTTGCATCCTACTCTGATCACTATTTAATTCATAATATCTTTTCTTTCCATTAAGATCTCAAGCCTACACATCACACTAATACCACAATCACCATGGTACACACATTTTTAAAATTATTATTTCCTTGTCAGTTTCCTACTCTGCAATTAGATCCAGCAGAGCCGTGCATTTTTTCACTTTTTAAAATTTCAGTACCAAGTAAAGAGTTTGCTAACAGGTATGTGTCCAATAACTGCTATTTTCACTGTTTTGAAAATGATGATGAATCACGCTGTTGATTATAAAGTAATGAGGTTCATTTTAATGTATGATTAGTAAACTTTCCCTAAAGAAATTGAAAAATATACATCAAAAGATTTTCAGAAATAAGTATTAGTATCACTGAAAATAAACTAGTAGTCAAGAGGGCTACTTCGAAATAAAATGCTCACTTGGAGGTGTGAGCTTTCATTTCCTTTAAGTTTTCAATATGTAGTCCTCTCCTAACTCAAAAATCTTGCTGATTCCTTGACTCCGACTTCATATCTAATGGTAGTCCCATTTTATGTGTCCTCACCTGCCTCCTACAATGGGTCACCTTCAATCGCTGTATTATTGGGCCTAGGTCTGGTCAGCACATACATTTTGATTAGTTCACTGAGAATTTAAAAATGTTTGGATTAGTTGCTCGGATTTGAACATGGAGACATTTTTCATAATCTGGATGTCATGCCTCTCTTGAACTTTGAGAAGATTTGGCTACAGTGAATCTACTTTTCTGCAGGTCAACAATTAGCTGAACCTCCCACATTTAAATAGGTACATTTCTTTGGTTTGCTACAGTCCCTACCTGATTCCTTTCCCTTCATTTCTGCTTCTGCCTGACCCTCATAAATATTGGGATTTCTAATCCTTGGACCACAACCTCTATTCTCTTATTCTCTACCTCCCCAAATAATACCATCTCTCAAATACAACACATCACGCAAACTCCAGCATATTTCTACTCCTGGCTTCCTCATCAATCTGTAGCTAAATCTAAGGAAAATTATACCTTTTAAATTATTTCTTTTGTTATCTTATTAAATGATGTTTTAAGCTGAATATTTTGTGTTCTGAATTGCAGCAACTTAAACGTTGCTTTAAATCTTTTGATAACATGAGATACCAATTACATAAAGAATAAGTACACAAGAAAGTTAAATTTCAAATTCAAGGTCAATGTGCCTTATATAACATCAGACTTCAAGTTGAAATTGTTAGTTCTGAGGAAGTGACAGTTGAAAAAAGCAGAAGGGTCATCTTTTTCATAGATGGTAAAATGGCCATCACCTTGAACTTTAAAATGTATAAATGGTTTCACAAAAAATTCACAGCAGTGAAACAGAAGTCACTGGAATAGATTCAAGAGATATATTTCTCAGAAAGTCTCAAAAGCTGAAAAATAGGCAATGCCCTTAAATCTTCCAAAATGACTATTTGAAAATGTTGGTAACAATTGCCTCTGAAAAGTTCTTATAGTTTCAGACCTCTGAAGTTATTACTTTACTTTCTGACTTGTTATAATAAAGATAAGTGAACTATTAAATTGAGAACTTTGTACTGAACGTTATGATGCTCTAGCATATTAAAATTGACTCTGAGGCAGATTATCCAGTTGGACTACTAAAATGAACCACTTTAGAAAACTAAGACTATCAAAATTTCCTTCCACAGTTAAATTGGTCAAAAAGGAATTTAAAAATACCACTGGTTGTAAACTGATATTTCAGACAGGTAACTTGCCTAGGTGGACCCAAAAGTCTAAACAATTTCTTCTGAAAAGAGTTACTTTAATTTAGTAAATATGCTATTCTTACATTAAAAAGCTGAGTATTAGAAGTATAGCCGTGATTACATTTTTACTATAAGTTAGATTTACTTATTTGATTTTTAGCATATTTAAAAGGACCAAAATATTAACAAATAAGCATGAAATTATTTCAGAGTAACTAAAGTTCTATCTGCCTGAAGAAAAGTGAAAAGATTTTTTTTTCTTCAGAGAAGGAGAACAGTAAATGTGGTTAAAAGTGTCAAGACAAACTGCCTGGGTTCAAAATCTGAATCTCCCATCTACAAACTGTGTAATCTTGGGTTGCTCATTCAACTTCTCTATGCTTCAGTTTTTTCATCCATAAAATGAAGATAAAAATAGTGCCAAACTTCTTGGACATAGGATTAGGTGAATAATGAATGCAAATTACTGAGATTAATGCAAGCACAAGTACTAAATAATAGTTAGCTGGCATTATTTTTTTCAAGAGGATTTAATAAATTTAGACTGAGTCCAAATAGTATAGTAGCTATAGACGATAGTCATAAAATCTCTGTGCAGTTTGAATTTTTAATAACTTTACTTCTGTATAATATGTAACAGGCTGAGAAATGCAACAGAGAAATCTACTCAAATGTAAATAAAATTGCTTATGATTTATTTGTCCTAATTACATTTATTTCTCCAGATAACACATTCACTACATAATAGTTACATTAAAACATATCCAAAAGCATAATGAATATTTTAAAGTCTAAATTGCTGCATTGAAATGTTGAGTAAAAGCTCCTACTCATCTCACCCAGACATGGGAGGCTGTCAGTGGCTTCATTTCAGATAGTAGAATTGGGGAGGAGGAAAGTGGATGAAATTGTATTATGCAGATTATTCCCTCCTGATATATTTAGAAACAAATTGTACAAGGATGCTATGGACACACTATATAACAAATAAACTATGTAATATAATAAATATCAATGTGTTAACAATAAAATAGTGCTTGGCACCCTAAGCATCGTGAGTGAAAAGAAGAGGGAATGGACGGGTAATGATATTGATGATATTTGAGTATTAATGAAAATGATATTGATTTGTACTTAGGTGTTGTGTTTCTTTAAATCTTGCTATATAAATTGTGTATTGCCTCTTTCTAAATAGAGATTAAATCATTATTAACAACAGCAAAAATAAAATAAAATAAAATAGTGTTTGGTAAGAATGAGAGTAAGAGCATTTGATAAACTTCTTTTATTATTTGATTTACTTGTCTCATATAAAGTTATATTACAGTTTACATATGTTAGCATGATTTCAAGGCCTTGAAGGTAAATGTAATGGGCAGATAATTAATTTTGTTGCTATTATTTCTCTCTGTAATTTTTTGTTTATATCTTGATATCATATGAATGTTTAAATTTCATAATAGCAATTATATTTACAGGTAATTGCAGCCCAGATTTTTTAATAAAATAAAGATATTTGCATGGACACTCTTTTAGCGAGCAAAATGATTGTTCATTGGTTATTTCTGCACTGAAGATGACCCCAAGTTAATTCTAAATAGCCATTACTGAGCCAGCAGGATAGAAGAGACCAAAAAAGCCACATTATAGTTTGCAGGAAAAGATGGGACAATTATTCATCATCAAGTATGGTTTTCTAGAGAGTGAGCTCATCTCAGTAATACAGAAAAGCAATCCATTCCACTATAACACAATAAACAGACTAAACCTTATTAAAATCTTAGAATCTGTTATTCTCTTTGGAAAATGACAGATACATTTTAGAGAAAGTTGGGAATTTAAAATAAGTAATCAAAGATTTATTCCTAAAATATGATATAATTATTGCATTTGTTCAAAAAGTTGTGTGTGTGTGTGTGTGTGTGTGTGTGTGTGTGTGTGTGAGTGTGCCTACAATAAGCTAGACACAGTTCTAGATGTTGGAGATACAGCAGTTGGGTACAACTCCTGAGTTGGGTACAACTCCTGCTCCCAAGGAGCATACATTGGTTGAAGCAGGTAAATATGCTGTCAAACTCAGGTTCATGTGATAAAATGCTGGGTGAACGATCTGGGAAAGTCACTGTGGCATGCCATGGAAGGAAACTAGTCTGGTCTCAGATGTCAGGAAACAGGCCCCAGAGTTAGGCAGATGTTGAAAAAAATCAAAAGAGCTCTGGACATAGGGAACAGTATATGGAATGGTCCCTATGTGAGGAGAAGGATGGTGATGGTAACAGCACAAGTAATAGAGTTAGGGAGAAAAAAATGTAGATAGATTTGAGAGATATGTAGCATAGTGTGAAGGAAGATGCTCAGGCTTCTGGTAAGAATGAGGGTAATAATGACAGAGATAAAAAACACCAGTGTTGGGTTTCCCTGGTGGCACAGTGGTTGAGAGTCTGCGTGCCCCGGTCCGGGAAGATCCCACATGCCGCAGAGCGGCTGGGCCCGTGCGCCATGGCCGCTGAGCCTGCGCGTCCGGAGCCTGTGCTCCGCAACGGGAGAGGCCACAACAGTGAGAGACCCACGTACCGCAAAACAACAACAACAACAAAAACCCCACCAGTGTTAGAGCATGTTCATGAAGGTTATGTCTGATGTAGCTGAGGAATAGTAAAGGTCAGTAGGCATTAATCAAATAAAGAGGCTCTCAACCCTAATGATACTTATTTCTGTACTTCATATATTACACCTGCCCCAGGTTTCTGTTTATGCTGTTGAATAACAAACATCTCTGGCATAAGGCATTTTTTCAACTCTAAGAAATTAAGATACTCTGAGATAGAAAGTATAAGTCTAAGAGCATGGCAGAGTACTAGAAGGAACTCTGAAATATTTGTCTAAAAAACCCCAATTCTAATCAGGACTTGAATATGATTAATTGTATGAGTTAAAGCAATTAATTAGTTAATTGCTACATGCCTCAATTTACTCATCTGCAAAATGTAGGAATTGGGTTTGATGGCACTTAGTATCTCATCCGAGTCTAGCATTCTTTGACAACATGTACATATTTGATGAACTCATTAAAGTGATCATTCTTCCTGTTGGAAATGTTTCTAAGTTATCATTCAAATATTAAACTGTTTTTTATACTTTATATTCAATTTGGACCAACAGATGTTTGATAGAATTCAAAGGAACAAGGACTGAACCACATGTGAATTTTAATATCACCTTCTTCTACAGCTCTTTCATTTGTGTTCAATGAGTTTTACTTAGAGTTATTATGAGGAAATTATAAAATATAGATTAATGGTTGCATTCTTATGCTTTTGATGTGTTGTTTAATGAGATATGTACTGTTTTATATCTTACATCAAAGAGACATCTGCTAGAAACCTTCTTATCATACACATCAAGTGATTTTTGCACTAATAGGCATAATCATCTGAATAATAGAATATGGTATGTCTTTTTTATACCAATGAACTTACCTTATAAATTTAGTTCCCATTTGAAACATAATTTTTAATTTTGAACTTTAAATTACATTTATTATTGGATATGGCTTTCCTGAAATAAACTTTAATGGTGCGCAAGATTAGAGAAACAAGCAAAAGATACAAACATTTAACACTCCCTCAAGGCCACAGAACATAATTCAGGAAATTGCCATAAAGGTGTGAACTGCATCATTAATATTTTTTATAGAAGCTATCGATCACTTTGGACTTAATGTGCATTTTCAGTCACTGAAAATCATTAATTTGCTGAAAGAGTCATCATATTCCAAACTTTGAGACATCAATTCAAATCAAATAATAGCTTAAATACAAACACCATAGAGATGATCACATTCCCTGAAGTCTACCTGCTCTGCCATTATCACAGCATCTTCCAATGTACACCTGCATGGTTTAAAGTCAAGTTGTCCTTTCAGTAAAATATTATGAAATGTGTGAACATTTTCTACATCTGTAAAATAAATCAGTGAGTCATAGGCAGAGTATTTGGCACTGCATTCTAGGTACCATTTATAGAGAATAAAGAAGGTGATTATTTGTAGATTTAAGACCACAGAATAAACTAATATAGAAGAAATTGGACCAACACTATACAATTTACCATTCTGTTTTTTTATGTATGCATAAAGTTTTTATAAAAACTAATCAAAAGAGACCAGGAACATAGTGTACAAATTCATAATATCCCTTAGTAAGCAAGGGAGGATGTAGTTACCCACAAATTTATTAGAAAATGTTAAGGTTGGAGTACCAAATATTAAATAATTTCTCAAGGCAGATGAATGAACTATTCACTAGCATGTCAATTATTGCATTATACCTGTTATTCCCAAGGATAAAAATCCAAATAAAAGTATTTAGTGAGTTTTTAACCTAAAATTGACAGTAAACATCATTTGGGTTTAGTATGTGAAATAAAGGGCTCTGTTCAGAGAATGAAAAGTACAAAAAAACTGCCCTTTAAAAATAGTTTGGCTTTATATATTTTAGAAAATTGATATGTTAACTGGTGTTCATAAAACTAGATTATATACTAAATGAATGAAGTATTATATTAGATAAGAGAAGCTTTTCCAAAAAATGAAAATCAAATCAGTAACTGAGGTGGCATAAGAAAATAAGAACACAATAATGATGCTCCTTGAGACCTAGGTTCAAGCTTCAGTCTTTCCTTGAACTCACTTTCTGACACTGCTCAAACATAGCCTCTTTGGGCTTCATTTCCCTTGTCTTTAAAAATGAAAGAAATTGAGTGAAAGGATCCTGAGTTCTCTTTAAAACAACAAAGATTTTATTTTTTAATAATACGTTTTACTGTTAACTCATAGGCACGGCAATTTTAAAGATGTATCTTCAACAATATAGTAATGCACAATAGCTCATATTTTCCTGCTTTGTTAAGATTTACAAAGTCTGTTCAGTACTGGTCACACCTTCAGATAAAACTGCATGTTGTAAATGATATTTAGCTTCTAATTCTAACTAAGCAAATATATACCTCACTGTTAATCCACATGTGCTCTTTTAGTTATGAGGTAGTTCCATCAATTGCCTATAGCATGTTGCATTACTTTGTTGATTTTTTTTTTCCAATCTGGGCATTTCAGGTAAATTACTAAGTCTCAGTTGACATTTGAATTAAAGTTTCTCCATATATATTTTTGGAAAAGGCTTGGAGAATAGAGGGAATAACAGTTTAATCTTACTTCTGTTTGACCTTGGTTACCTCAGCTCAGAAGAATATATAACATGTCATCGATCTCAATTCCTAAATTCAATGCCCTTTATCTCATTTCTTATGTAATAAATTGCTTTTTATACTTTTATATCTGAAAAATGACTTGAGGAGAAGAGAAAGATTAGGTTTTAGGACTAAGGATGGGAGCAAAATCTACTTTCAAACAAAAATTAAATGTCCTCCTAAATGTAAGGGAGTAACTTGAGAATTTCTTATATTGAAGAGGTTTTTGCTGAAGCAGAATGTAGAAAGACAATAAAATAAAAATTTTAAAACCTTTTTTTTGAAATGGAGAGTTATAATTGGGATAGGTCAAATAATATCTGTGTATAGCTTCATTGAGGAAGATGATTCCCCAAATATGTATGTTTACATGTGTGTGTATATTCTCACATTTTAAAGGCATTTCACTTTCAAATGCTGAATAAAACATTCATTTTAAAAATCATGTATACTCTTGTAATCCCCATGACATATTCTTTACAAAAATTATCAGATTCGAATCAGAACAAGCCTCTAGACTTAATTACAGAAAATATATGGAGTGGAGGGACAATTTTTAAAAGGTATTACAGGTATACAATCAAAACAATTGATAATGTGGAAAACACAATATACAAAAAAAAAAAAAAAAAAAGAAACCAACCCAGTTCATCAATTTAAACATTATAAGGAGGGAAATGCAATCAATAGATTATGATAGAATTAAAGGACAGGTCAACCACGTTCAATTCAATGTGTGAACATTTGTATTCTCATTCAAATAAATCAACTGCAAAAAAATCATACATCAATCAAGGAAAACTGAAAATTCACTGACTGTTTAATAATACTAAGGATTATTGTCATTTTCTTAAGGGAAAAAAAATATCAGTAAGCCTGATCTATTTCATTGGTCACTAAGGACCAGTCTTCTATATATTGGTACATTGCCTAAAGAAGTAGATACACAATAAACTTTTGTTGAATGTTTTTTTTAATTCATTAGTATTTTAATATATGGAATAGGAGTAAACAGTTTAAAGCCATAAATTGCAAGTACATAAAATTTTTAAAAATCATATGCAGTCTAAGATTCATGACAAAGAGTTCAGATGCATTAATTTATTCAAATTTGTATGCTACATCAAAATGGTTTAATTTCTCTCTTAGACCTTGTTCTTTATGGTGAAGGTCAAAGGTTGAAATTTATATGCTCATATCTCTTTTTGGATTCCAACATAGTCCTAATTGAAATTTGACGTATAAGCCTATTAGTTGAAATTATTCCTTTTCCATGCTTCATTAACAATGCACTTTACTATACTACAACAATTATGCTTATAATAAAAGTCTCCTTTGCAATGTGGATTACATTGAAACATGATTGATTACCTTAAATGTAACATAGAACTCATATTATAAAATTTCACATGCTGAAATTGAGTCTGTGGCTAGAATTTAAATGTATACTGAAAGAAGCAAAATAAGTTTCATTGCATGAAAATTAACAAAATTTTGAGAAACCATTACCTTTTATTTGGCTATATACCAATTAGGGATAGATATGACATTCAGGACTTTTAGTGAAAACATTTTATTTTTAAGATTTATTATTATCAGTTATAAATAGTTTCTGTTTGTAAATTTTTTCTAGAGTACACACATTTCTATGTTATTATGACTTTATATTGAGTCCAAAATACTGTATTTTGCAAAGATACTGCTATTTACAAGGTATAACTCTTCAAAGTACATTTAACAAAACAACTATAAAATGAATATCTGCTGATTTCCTCTCCAGCAAAGATTTCATTTCTCTTTTGCCAAGGGTACCCTGGGTCTCCTTTGGTAGAGTTTGCCTTTTCCCTATGCTCTAGCAGTCCTGATGTCCTCAATAGGCTTAAGCCAATCGGCAAAGGACTTGGTCACAGTGGGTAAAAACAAACATGAAGGATATATTTGCTGAAACTTTCTGGGAAAGAAGTTTCTTTACCCTTCAAAAAAAATTCTAAAAAGTGCTGTCTTTTCCTCTAGTCAGTGTAAAATAAAAATATGAATGATCCCTGTGAAAGTTAAAGGTATTTATCTACCCAAGGATGAATGTGACGCTGGAAGAGGCACAGGTGGAAGAATCTTCGAAAAACTGACGCTCAACCTTAACTGAACATGCCTAAAACCTTTCCTAGTTACCCAGATTATTTTTCTTCCATATATAAGAAAAACTGCATTTCTTTTAGTTAATTATTTGAAAGGTCAGATCCGTGCTGCGCGCCATGTGGGATCTCAGTTCCCTGGCCAGGGATCAAACACGTGACCCCTGCAATGGAAGTGCTGAGTCTTAACCACTGGATTGCCAGGGAAGTGGTTAAGAAAGGCCAGATTTTTTACAACAGCTTTAACAAGATTGTAGTTTAATTGTGGACTGTGAGGTAATAGATTGGGAATTTTCAAACAACTACCCTATATTTAAAGAATACAAATCTCTGGAGAAAGAACCAGGAATGTGCATTTTCACAGGCACCCCTACATGATTCTGATGTCATCCACCAAATAATTTAAGCTTCTCACTGCATCAAAGTCATCTGGGAGCTTGCTAGAAATGCACAGGCTTAGTCCATCCTCTACCACCCAGATCTCCCCCTACCCAAATGTTCCATTTCAGTGGGATGGGATTCAGGTAAGAGTATTTAGAGCAACACAAGCATGTTGATATGCAGCATGGTAGAGAACCATTGCTCCAACGCAGGGTTTCTCAACTTTTAACGTGCAAATTACGCAGACATCTTACAAAACTGCAGATTCTGATGCAGTAGGTCTGGCCTAGGGTCTGAGATCCTGCATTTCTAAGAAGCTTTCTGGTGATGTCCAGTTTCCTGGTCCACAGACTACACATTGAGTAGCAATGAACTGTATTATTTTTAATGGTGAGTCAGACTTGACATAGCCAGGTATGTTACAAATGAAATAGATAAGAAACTGACACTAGAAACTATCTACTATATTAGGGCAGGTGTTAAGAAAACACTGTTAGATGTTCTAGGCAAAGTCCAGTCTACCTGCCAAAGATGATGTTTGAGGTTTATGACATATATGAGTTACGGTCAGTAACATAATCATCACTAGGGACGAAGGAAAAGGTAAATGCACTGTAGTGAGAGAAAATGATGATATTAATTCTGTAGCTAGTATGTTTGCAATAATAGCAATATTTGAAATTATTTTATAAGGTGTATACAATGGAACCTGAACAATTTAATACCTTTTTTGTATCACTAATTTTTTTAAGAATAGGAAAGTCCATTTTAATGTTATGCATTTAAAAGAGAAGCCAGATATTAGAGAAATTAACATTTAGCAGTTGGAAAATATTGACTTGGCAGTAGGGAGTCTGTTATCCTTGCTGTTACCCTGAACATTTCAATTTCAGAAAGTTGCATGACTTTCGAATCTCCTCTATGTAAGACATGCTGCTTGACATAAGGATTTATTTCTGACTTTCCATCAATTTCTAATTAATAGCACCACTGTGTGCTACATGATGTGAGAATTGAAAAATCTCTAAACAGTACCACAGGAACACCATGTTGCACTTCTACTTGAAAAAAACACCTGATCTTTTATCCAGCTGTTTCCTCCAGATGTTGTCTATAAACTCAAAGGTCATTGTTTCACTAAAACTGAGATTAATTTGACTTAAAGTGTCTTACTATTAAAAAAATACAACTATTAAAATCAAGTTTTTAAATAGTGACAAGTGTATGCTTTAATAGCAGCAAGCATAAGAACTTATAAAATGTTTCTTAAAGCACTTTCTTCCCATTTACAAATCTAAATGCAAAAATATATAGTTTGTATGATTTATAAGAAAGTGTAGTGATACATTTTTTTCAGTTTTTTAAAAAAATATTTACTTACTTATTTGGTTGCACCGGGTCTTTGTCGCGGCAGGCAGGCTCCTTAGTTGCGGCTTGCCAGCTCCTTAGTTGCAGCACTTGGGCTCCTCAGTTGTGGCATGTGAACTCCCAGCTGCTGCATGCATGTGGGATCTAGTTCCCTGACTAGGGATCAAACCCGGGCCCCCTGCATTGGGAGCGTGGAGTCTTAACCACTGTGCCACCAGGGAAGTCCCTTTTTTTCAGTTTTTAAGAAAAGGTACTGTCTTATCTCTGAGTGAGGTCTCATAAAGTAAAGGAATATATCATTATTAGTGCAGAATAATGACAGAGTTCAGTTTAAGATGAAAAACTCACCAAATGGTGACTGCTTTTAAAATGGGAAATAAAATAGAATATCAATATTAGTAAAATCTCTTCCTAATGCTAATCTGAAAAGCACAATATTAAAATTCAACCTAAAGGTAGAGTTTATAGCTGTATGTGTGCGTGTTTTAGTTTATAGAGTTTTTTTTATAACAACACAATTTTACTGCATTGCATGAGATTGTGTAATAACAGGATACTATTACAGTCATAGGCACCAAAATTTGTCCTTCATAAAGGGTGTTAGGGAATTTAATTATATGTGTACTTTTTATAATAAAATCAGAATGCAAACATCAATCCTGCAATAACTGTGCAATTGAATAGCTAAAAGCAAACCAAATATGCCTGTCATGTTATAATTTTTGTGTGGTTTTTAAAGATTCAAGATTTAAACTTGTATTACTGCTGTCTTTCTATCTCTGGGAATATATTTTTCCAGTAATTACATGTTTCATCTCTTTGCTCACCAAATTAAAAAAAATAAAAATCTCAGGGAAGACTATAGCAATAACATTTATTAAATGAGTATTTACAAGTCCACTGTGTATATGGCATTTGGTGTGTACTATTCTCTAAACCAACCGTGGCCCTCCATGTAATATTAACTGTGTGACATGTATACACCAATATTTATTTCTATGATGTATGTTCCCTATGACTAAAGCATAATTTGGTTTATGCATAAATATCCCTTGTCTTAAAAAATTATTGTGTATTAAATGATTAGTCCTTCTTCCTTAAAAAGAAAATACTTTGAAATATAGAGTTTTGAATATATTCATCTCATAACCAGATTAATATTACCAAACTAATAAACAAAAAATACAAGAAAAAACCAGCAGGTGGGGAACTGAAGACACAACTGCCAAAAAACAAAAAGGTGGAATGAAGGCATTTTGGTCTCAGCCTGAGAATAACAACAGCAACAGCAGTAGAAGTGGTACCGAACACCGTGTATCCAGTGTTTGCTATGTGCCAGGCACTGTGTTAAGTACTATACGTTTGTTATTTAACTCTCTGAATCCTATAAGATAGTTAATTTTGTCATTCCCACTTTACACATGAGGAAACTGAGGCTTGAAAAAGGTCTAATTAACTTGTCAAATATCAGATCGCTAATATGTGGTACCACCAGGACTAAAAACCAGAACTGACTTCAAAGCCTATTGTCTTAACCAAGCTAACACTTTGCAGCCAGAAAGCTGTGCAGCTAACAACATAGAAAGTAGATATATTTAACTGAATAAAATTACTCTGAGATCATTCTCCAGTCAAAAGAAATGGTCTTATGATAAAAAAGGTTTGCTAAAACTAAATCACGGTAATAATTTCACAATGTATACATATATCAAAACATCACATTGTACGTCTTAAATATATACAATTTTTATTTGTCGAGTATGTCTAAATAAAGCTGGGGGAAGAAAGAGGGCTGCTAAAATCATGCTGACTGTAATCTAGGAAACAACACGGCTGATCAAAAATGCTTATTAATACGGCATGCAGTTTGTAATCACTTTTATCTGCTCCAAACAAAAATAATTTATAAATAAAATATTTTAAAATATATTAAGACTATATGGCTACAATCTAACACAAAGAAAAAATTCCCTCTGGATCAGAAATAAAATAGGGAACTCACATTGTTGAGCAGTGACAGGAGATAAGGCTGTAACAGAAGGGTCCATAGCCCAAAAGCAAGCAGTGTAGACACAGAATTTTAAGCTTATGTGAAAATGAAACTGATTACACTTCACGTGAAATGAAGAAGTATAACCAACTTCCCTATTTGAAGACTGAAATTAGGATCCTGTTCACCCTCTCATTAATGAATATAGAAAATAACTACCAACTACTGACGTAGGGTTTTCTTGGAATGGAGCATTAACTGGGAACTGGAAAGTATGTTGTTGTTTATGTGAGGTGGAGGGGATTAGAAGGCAATATCATCATGGAGTGAAAGTCTGAGCTGCTGATATAATACTGTCTCTGAAATCTGGATGTCTCTGGATGAGATAATCATGGAACCACAAAACAGAAAAGGGAGAAAAGGGATGAAAGAAAATGAAAACTCCTTCAAATCCATTTACACACGTATAAAGAAGACTAATGGTAATAAACTCATTAAATAAACCTGAAAGATGGAAGAATTTATGCCCAAAGAAATAGAACTAATACAGCAAACTGAAAGTGCTTTAAAATCATAGTTTAAAATTCTCAAATGCATAGAGTAGATAAGAGTATCTATGAAATTAAAACCTAAATCTATTAAACAGATAAGGAATCTCTGCACACGAGAATTAAGTACAAGTGAATATGACAGAACCAATTCACAATTTTAAAAACATAAAAGCTATAATTATTAAAATAAACACATGAAACACTAAATAAATTGAGATAAACAGTAGATTTGACAAATCCAAAGAATGAATTAAAGATGCAGGTATCAGCACATACCTACAGTTTGAAATAAAAGGTTAATAAATGGAGGTTTACAAAAAGAGGAAGCATGTTCCTTGATGCTGAATTGAAGAGTAAGTCCGTCAAACTGAAGAAGAAGCAGAGTGAGAATGCAGAAGCCTCATCACTACCTTAAAGAGATTTTATGTTCACTTTGTAAAACTGCTCTAAAGTGGTCCTCTGATATCCCACTGTGGAAATAAATGAAGGCCAACCAAATGAGAACAAGCAGAGGCTATTTATTAAGAGCATGCTATAGCAAGGATGTCAGCCACTACCATTTGCATTTTGGCAGAGACTCAAAGGCAGGCAGAGTAGTGGGAAAGCTTTATAGTGGAGAAAAAGGAAGGCTTCCTGTCTGTCCTGATAGGAGACAGCTGATAGGGAGAAACTGTAAGCAAGCAAATTAGAGGTGGGGCATCTTGTGTGATTGGTTAGGCGGGCATCTTTGGCTTTCTCTAGTTGGTCCAAAGTTAGAAGCAGGGACAAAAATAAGGAGGCTGTCAGTTATTAATTAATTTCTGGCAATTTGGGGCCAGTTGTTGCTGAGGACAGTGCTTGGTTTCCAGTATTGTTAAGGTAGAGATAGTAGCATGACTTCCTACAACTCTGGCTTTATAGCAGGCTGGCTTCCTGGGTTGGTTACTGTAGAAAAGAGATTGGTTTCCTGAGCTGGTTGCAGGTTAGAGTTCTATTTGCATATATGCTCTGGCCATTGGCCATTTGTATATTCAGTCTCTGAGTATTTTTGCAGCAGAATGTGCAAAAGCCTTCTTTACATTTTGACAAGATATTAATGCTGATCTCTCAGTAAACTTAAATACGTAAGCTGCCAATTACATATGCCCACAGTATACATCAGAATCTAGGAAAAATGTAGAGTTCAGAAATTATCAAAATTATTTGCAGAAGATCTCCAATTATAGCATTTATATCTTCCTTCACACTTTTTCCAATGCAGAATCAACCACCCAAGCCATCATTTCCTGCCCAGGTGTCAGTTAAGTGATGGGATAATTAGTGACAACCACCCAACTTTTATATGAGAAAATATTTGTAAATTAGCACTTTATAAAATAGTTACCTAAGAAGTGGTTTAGGCAGCCAAGCCTAAAAGAGCCTTGGATTGCTCTCTGGTGGGTATGATAATCTTTCTGGCATGAAAATCTAAGCACCCTTATTGTTAAGGTCTCTTAACAATACTGCAAGTGAAGGTGAATAGCCCCATGAACTTTCTGCCTCAAAGTAAAAGAATATTTCCCCATTTCCTTTACAGTGTGTGAAAGAGGTGAAAGAGAAATTCATCTGCTCCCCAGGATCAGAAACTCCTAATTCCATCCCTTACTTTATACAGCCTTTATCTCAGGATTTGGCTTCTAACTGCTTGACCAAATGCAGCTGCCAGCTCACTCAGTAAGTGCCTTTATAAACACATTTGGCTGCTTATCTTTAGAACATCCTTAATCCCAGCAGGAAGGCTTTTACATTTATTCCCAGAGCAGTTGCCCTCTACTTCTCTTCTCTTGACTGCTGCCATCCCCATTCCCACCCTCTCTGCCTCATCAGCTCATCACAGAAACTGAAGGCACAAGCAGCTTGCCCTGGGCTACAAGTCCTAGCTGGAGTTCCCTCTGCAGTGAGGACACCATTATCCACCAAATGACATGGGTTACACTCAAACTGTGGACTAGAATGTAATGGATTCAAAGAAGACTTAACATGAACGTACACAACCAAATGTAAACATAACTCAAACGTGAGTTATCTGGGTGAAAGAACTATGGAGTCACCTAAGCATAACTGTTCAAAATTGACGCAAAGTCCTACCTTAAATCTGGCAGTGATTCAGATGACTAAACTATTGCCTGTTATTTCTCAGACTTTGTGTTTTTTGAGTTTGCGGTTTGGGAGGACTTGGAAGAAAACTGCTCAACTTTTGGAGTATTTTTAGATTCTTCTTGCAGCCTTCAGTGAGTTATTTCAAATGAGTTAAGATTCTATCAAAGCTAGTCTGTTAGAAAGGAAATAGCAAGATGAATATTCTATCCATGGCAAATAACTCAAGACCACACAAGTCAATCAGGCATCTGCCAAAATGCAAATGCTCCAATTTCAAATCTACATGAAAGTTATGGAATGGAAATAGACAGTGACTGAGGAGCTAGAGGAAAGGTGGAAGCTGATTCCTCTGATCCTTCCTGAGGAGGATAATTATTCCTGCTGTTTGAAATTGTTAGTAGTGGAGACCAGGTGCAATGGGATTGATCATCTATGGTTATCAGAATAGCCTACTTTGTCTCAATGCAAAAGTCTAGAGAAATGCTATTAACATGCGCTTTAAGGAGATAGAGACAGACTCTTCAACACTCAAGTTTGAATTCAAAGTTACAACCTGATTTTGTTTCACACTTTTTTTTTTTACTTCCCAATGGTCATTTAGGATGAAATAAACAGTAAAATAACTGGTTTTTAAAAAGATTGTCTAATTTCCAAATACTGAATATTTTTCATGACCAGTTATTTTTTATTACATTCTGTTTTGGTAAGAGAATATATTCTATATGAACTCAGAGAATATATTCTATATGGTTCAGAATATATATGTATTTGTGCACTGAGTTTAATTTAAAAAGAATAGTATTCCACAGTTATTGGCTGAAAGTATTTTGTTGGTTGTTTACTTAGCAAAAATAATTTTGAAGAAGCAGAAGAAGATTGGAGTACTTAATACTCCTTGCTTTTAAGACTTATAAAGCTATGGTAATTAGAAGATTCCCCCTCACACACACACATAGAAAATTTGTGACAAACAAAAATAACTCCAGACATTACCAATTGTCTCATGGGGTGCAAAATTGACTCTGGTTTTGAACTACTAATCCAGCTACACCAGCTTTTTGTTTTCTTTTTTAGAACCTACAGGCTGCATCTTTTACCATAATTTTATTTTTCAACTTTCACTAATTTTATTTTTTAAACTTTCAGTACCCTTATGTTTTAGACAGGTACCATTTTTTAAAATTTAATTTTATTTGTTTTAATACAGCAGGTTCTTATTTAGTTATCTATTTTATACACATTAGTATATACATGTCAATCCCAATCTCCCAATTCATCCCGCCACTCCCCGGACCACTTTCCCCCCCTTGGTGTCCATACGTTTGTTCTCTACTTCTGTGTCTCTATTTCTGCCCTGCAAACCAGGTAATCTGTACCATTTTTCTAGATTCCACATATATGCATTAATATACGGTATTTGTTTTTCTCTTTCTGACTTACTTCACTCTGTATGACAATCTCTAGGTCCATCCACGTCTCTACAAATGACCCAATTTTGTTCCTTTTTACGGCTGAGTAATATTCCATTGTATATATGTACCACATCTTTATCCATTTGTCTGTCGATAAGCATTTATAAACATGTACCATTTTATTTTTAATTTTATCTAAATATATCTGTCCAAATACTGATTTTGTCTTTTACTAATGACATTTTTCAAACTTATCATCTTTTTCTACATTAATTTCTTTACTACTCTTTCTTTCCTTTTTGAATTGGCTTAATCAATTTTTAAAATCCCTTTATTCCTTCCACTGGTTTTTATGATATACATTGCATTTTAACATGCATACTTCTTAACAAACTTGATTTACCAATGTTTAAAATTAATTCATATCTCTATTCCTTCTCAAGGAGTATAAGCAAAGATTTCAAGACATTTTAGCTCATTTTGCTCTCTCCCATTTTACTTTTGTTGTTTGGATTTTAATATTTACTGCAGTAAGTAGAATAATGCCTCTCCCCACAATGTCCAAATATGTTCACATAGTAATTCCTAGAACCTATGAATATGTTACCTTACATGGCAAAAAGGACCTTGCAGATGTGATTAAAAATGTATCACAAGGGTCCTTATGAGTGAAAGAGCAAGGTAGGAGAGTGAGACAAGTAGGTGTCGATTGAACAAGAGGTCAGAGTGATGAGATTTTGGGAGGGAAGGCAGGAACCAAGAAGCATAGGCAGTCTCTTTAAGAATCTTCTTCTGGAACCTCCAGAAGAAATGCAGCCCTACTGATACCTGGAGTTTAGCCCAATGATACCTAATTCATATTTTTGAACTCCAGAACTATAATGAATTTGTGTTCTTTTAAGCTACTGAGTTTGTAGTAATTTGTTACAGCACAAATAGGAAATAAATAAACCACATTTCATTATACCAATTCCATTCCCATCCCAGCACTCATTATTATTATTTCAGTTAATTTTCATTTAGTGTTCTTGCTTACTGACTTATTCGCCATTGCTTCTTTCATCACACTACAGTCTTTTGGGTCCAACTTCATTTGTCATAAAGAATATCTTCATCTAGCTCTTTAGGGAAGGTCTTTGTGTGGTGCATTCTGTATATCTTTTTGTGAAACTATATTTATCATGCCTTAATCTTCAAAGGAGCAATTATGTGGGTAGAGAATTCTATTTCTCAGGGCACTACCAAGATATTATTCCACTGTCTTCTTGCCTTTAATGTGGCTTTGGAGAGACAATTAGCCATAGCATAGCTTTTACTTTTGTTTTCCCTAAATTGCTTCCTTTTACCTTTTTTAGTTAATTACCTATTAATTCATCTATTTTCTTTTATAGTTAATTAGCTACTAAGGAAGCTAATTAACTATAAAAATCATTTTCTTACATACTTTTTTTTTTTAAAGCAGTTTACTTTTGGGGTAGAATCACTTGTACTCATTTTTAAATTCTACTGTCTTCAGGGCCTCAGGCACAAGCATTTTTTTTTTTTTTTTTTTCTTTTTGGGCATGTCCCTCTAATTCTTTATTCTTAGCTGTACTACATTTGCTGTCGATCTACGTTCAGGTCCTGTGCCTCAAAAACTAACAGTGCCTCCTCAAATAAAGAAAATCCCCTTGAGGCTTCCCTGGTGGCGCAGTGGTTGAGAGTCCGCCTGCTGATGCAGGGGACACGGGTTCGTGCCCCGGTCCGGGAAGATCCCACATGCTGCAGAGTGGCTGGGCCCGTGAGCCATGGCCGCTGAACCTGCGCGTCCAGAGCCTGTGCTCCGCAACGGGAGAGGTCACAGCAGTGAGAGACCCACGCACCTCTTTGGTTCTTCAGTTTCTTCTTCTTCCCCTTATCTCTCTTTGTCCTTTCTTGGTGCTTGGCGCTTCTTAGCAGTTCCAGCTACATGACCACTGCTTTTACGCTTGCTTCCCGACATCCTGGGCTTGAAATAAAGATACTGTACTACTGTACTCTATACAGTACTGTGTAGTAAAGTACACAAAAGCCCAACCACTTGTAGAAGATGCACACACGTGACAATGTACACCAGAACTAACACGTGAACTAACATACGTGATTGGACATGCAAACGCACGTTCTCATCTTTGAAAGTTCTCAACTTGAAGGTTAGTATGTAGGGGACTTACTGTAATACTCTAGACAAAATATACTATGTATTTTGATTCTTCACATTTATTTATAGAAACAAATAGGGAATAAACTAAGTTTCACCAGACTAGATGACCTGCAATAAGTAAGTTAAGAACCTCCCTGGAAATAAACAATTGCATAGGCATGAATTTTAGCTTCTTTGGTGCAGGGTATTTATGTTTTTCTATAAATATACTTGAGATATTTTTTCTGGCATGCAGATGGAAACAATTTGGTGGCAAGGGTGGAAGGGAGCATCCTTGTTTTTAAGATTTGTTTGATAGAACTGGAACAGTACTCAGTCTAAAGCTCATTTTTCTCTAAGACTGAGACTTTTTTTTCTGAGACTGTGCACTCTGAAAAATGGCCCATTTCCAGTCTGTCTGTGGAAACAAACTTTATTCTCAGCCCTCAGTGAACACTAGGAATGTTACCTCTAAACCTTTGAGATTGATCTTTCCCCATCCTTGAGTAGTTTTCTCACATGCACATGCTGATCAGTACTCAACTGAATTGTCCAGGGGAACCTTCTGCACATCTCCAGAATTATAGTTTTGAGCAACACTCTCCTTTCCAGTACTCTGTCTTGTGAACTGTAGCTGCTTTAGTCTCCCTAGACTCTCAACTCTGTCTCCTCAATTCAGTGAGTCCACCAGGCTCTGTCTGCTTTCTCCCTTCTTGTGTCACTGGCTAAAATTTTCTCGAAGCTATAAGCTATAGTATCATAGGAATCACTTCATTAGTTTTATTGTTGTTGTTGTTCTACTCATTTGTTTTAGGTAGAAGGTTAAATTCAGTCCCTATTATCGATACTTCATTTTAGCTGGGAGGTCCACTTTTAATAAATATCAAAATGCTTTACTTGAATCTACAGTTTTATCTTTATATGTAAAATATGTTTGTAAAATAATCTTTGTACTTTTATCTATAATGTATAAATCTAATAATATGTGTTGCTTTACTCCTTTCTTGTATTTTAAATACTTTCTTTGAATGTTAAAGTTTTGAGCAAAATTTTTTGCCATTTAAAATGACTGAGAAAAGTATACGAGGAAAATATTATTTAATAACTGCAATTATATTTTATGCATGATCTCCTCTGTATAAATAGTCATACACTATACTGACAAAAGTGTAGAGATAATAGGAGGAGAAAAAATAAAAAAAAATAATTCAACAAAACTGTATTCTATAAGGTAATAGCATTAACTCATAAGACTATCAACCTGGCACTCTAATGGTTAAATATAGTTGTCATTGGCATAAATAAAAATTATCTTTCTTTAACAAAACACAAATGCAGAGCCAGAGCCCACAGGATTTCTTATCTCCTTCCTGTTTTTTAGGATCTAAATTCCAGCATGATCAATTCTTAGAACCATAATATTTTGGCTTTCGAAATGGCTCTTAAGCATGTAAACTCCAATTTAAAGATTACATTTTAAGTCTTTGTCAGTTAACATTTAACAGTGATTATAAGGCTTTACAGCAATGGAACACCAGTTACCAAAGGGTCAGGAATTAGCTGTAAACCAAAGCCACTAAAGGGAGTGTAGGGCAATGGTAAATTTAATTCCTACCACAGTAACTTATAAAATTAGTCTCGTCTATCTCCTAATTAACTAGTGTGCTATAGAACTATTTTAACTTTTATCACATAAGCATTATTCACCTTGACACTTTAAAGTTCAAGGCTATTTTAGCCTCAGTACCTCTGTACAAAGGACATTTATCATCAAACTTTACTCTAAGAAGAAAATGATCTGCTAATTTTCTGCCACCTGCCTTTAAGAGGTTTCAGCTATCAGAGAGATATTTGTTTTAGATAGGTTCTAACAAGCAGTATATTATCCACTGCAATATATTTGCTGTCCCCACCCAAACGTCTCTTCTGCAGACAGTAACAGTGAAAGTCCTTATCTCAATAGAAGCGTGTCCTTCTAACATAGGTAGAAATTAAAGTCAAATTAAATGAGGGGGAAAAAGTATATAATTACAAACAGAATATAATTCGAAGCATAAATTTAGAGTAGAAAGTTAGCTTCTTTCCAATTCTGCCTAGGTTAGCTTTCCAATTCTCCTGTAGAGCATATAATTTCTGGACACATTTTATCAGTTGATTAAAACAAGAATTCTATTCTTTCTTGCAGTATATGATCAAGTGAGATCTCCAGTAAAATTACGTTTCTGTGATATCAATCAGAACAAATGTTATTTTGTTTTGGATTCAGGTATTATTTATTTCCTCCACTTTAATATTGCTTTTATGCTTTGTAGTGCTAAAATATCACATTTTATCAAATAAGAAAAATTTTAGGTGCCTTAAAAATGTGCTTTTTAATTTTTTAAGTTAACATGTCCTATTTTATTTTCTGCATGATGTGTTTTTCCCTACTCAGAATCTCTGAAGAATTATCTTAATGTGATGGGTGAAATGAGAAATCATCAATGCATACAAAACATAGTTATAATTTAAAACTTCAAAAGAACCTCAATATTTCTTTTAATTTAAGGATCCGTGAATTGATATCATAACATGTTAACGTTGAACTCTAATTAACATTACTTGAAATAAAAGAGGGCTGGAGAGTGGATTAAATAAGTAGGGTATGTTTTGGAAAAAAAAAAAAGCTTGCGATAACTGCTCTCTTTCCCCTGATCCTCCACACCAGGCAACTCCACCACTAAATCAAAACTTTTTAGGCATGGATCTCAAAGTGCAGCCCATACCCAAGAATCCGGCACTATTTTTTGCTCCTTTCTCAGTAACCTCCACTACACTCCATGTTCACTAAGGATACAAATATGCAGCAAGAGTCTTTTAGTGAATATTAATGTAAAAATGCACTTAATGAGTATGATTTTCTAAATTATAAATTATAAGCAATAATAAAAGCATGTGTGATAGCTAGCTAGCTAGATATACATATTTTAGAGTCAATTTGTTATTCTTATGTAGCAAATAGGTTATATTCTATAAGCTATTATGACATAGAACTCCTAGCTGCAGGTGACAGAAGGACTAGTAAGATAATATTGATAAAGTCTAAGTACTGCCTTCATATCTCATGGAGGATCTCCTCAATAGTAAGATGTTAAATTATTCATTTCACAGAAAAATTTTCCTCTAAACACCATTTATTACCTAATCCTTTCTAAAATAAACATTTTACAAATTTGGAAAGTCTAAATAGCGATCTAAAAATACCATCATTACTTTAAGGTGCATTGAAAATTAACTGAAGAGATTGACATCACTTCAATCTGATATTCACACTCTGCCTAAATAGTATTGTCTTCTGGATAGCATTATGTATTTACATAATCCAAATATCATATGTATACTAATTTCACCCATATTGCACCATGAGCTCTGAGACTGCTAATGAGCCCTGATGTACACCTGATTCACATATCCTACTTGGATATTACTTTGATTTGAAATTAGCTTGGTCATTTAAAATTCTTTCAAATGAGAATTTATTGAATGAAGTGATGATGAATATAGGCTCTGGAGTCAGACTGCCTGGATTCAAAGCCACAGTGTATCCCTTCTATGTGACCTCTACCAACCTTCTTAACCTCTCTAACTCAGTTTCCTCATCTATAAAATAGTTCTAATAATAACAATAACATCTTTATTCTTAGTTTCTGTGAAGATTAATTGGGATGATGTTGATAAAGCTCTTTGAATTGTATCTGCCTAAGTTTTAGCTACTTATTTTATTTACTGATAGCACACTCCCAATATAAATGTCATGGTCATTCATCTCTACAACCAATGAATCACGAAGTCTTGTCAATTATGCCTCTATCATCCTTCTTCAATATATTCTACTCTTTTTATTTCCTTTGGGAGTGCTTTAGTTCAGTTTTTTTATGATCTCTTCTCTAGAGATCTGCAATAAATTGTCAACAGAGCTGCCAGTTTTCTAACAGCTAATTTCTCAATGTATCATTAACACTTTCATCAGATTTATCCACTGGCTCCCCATTGCTAACAAAAAAGAATAGCATTCAATGCCACCATTACATGATTCTAAATTATTTTATATAACAATTTACTCTTTTGTATATTTAAAGGTTTAGTGCTTTTCCTGAGCCTCCCACAAGTTTTTGCACATTTTCTTCTTATATTCTTTCTTCAGAATAACCTCTCCAACTTTTTAAACTTGAAAAAAAAATTTTAGGGTCCAGCATATCTGCCATTAACTCAGTAGAGACTTTCCTGCTCCCTACATTAGGCATTACACATTGCCACATTCTAAGTCACACAATTATGTCACTTACTATAGTGCTGTTTTTGTCATTAATTGACTACATATAGCTTGCTCTGGATAGAGCATAAAATACCTCAAAAGCAACGTCTTTGTCTTTATCTTTGCTTCCACCACCGCTTTTTGCACATGATGGATATGGAATTTTCCCTACCTTTAGCTCTGATTTGTGATTCATTACAAGAGAAGCCAAGATACATACTGAACTGACATTTTAAGAGTCATATAAAAGTACATTTTCTGAGTCTTTGAATAATAAAGTATCCTTTTATTAATATTTGGATAAAACTTTTCCTCTTCACATTCATTTTTCTTTTGCTTCATTCTTTTTTTTTTAATTTTTTATTTATTTATTTATTTTTTGCAGTACGCGGGCCTCTCACTGTTGTGGCCTCTCCCGTTGCGGAGCACAGGCTCTGGACGCGCAGGCCCAGTGGCCATGACCCACGGGCCCAGCCGCTCCGAGGCATGTGGGATCTTCCTGGACCGGGGCACGAACCCGTGTCCCCTGCATCGGCAGGCGGACTCTCAACCACTGCGCCACCAGGGAAGCCCTTGCTTCATTCTTATCTGAGTGTTAGTGATGCTGAGAATCTGGAGGCCAGCTTAATATTTTTACTTCTTAAGTGAGTTCTTTTTTTTCTAATTTTTGTTTTATGTTTTAGTTTTAAAATGTCACCCAAAAATTGTATAATACTTTTTCCATCCATTTAATAATCAGATAAGGAAAGACAGAATTTGAATTGTTATGAATCTCTTTTAATCTTCCTTGCACCCCAGAGAAGCCCTTTCACTTTTCATACTCAAATTCGTTTCTTTTCTGCAGAAAGTTTTCTTTAAGTACTTTTGAATTAATGTTTTTATCCACATTCCTGTTTCTTTCTCATGAATAACTAAGGTTTACTCTTCATTATCATTTCTCCACATTCCTCAGATAACGTACCATCATTCCTTCCTCCCTCTGATCAGCATTCTGGGAATATTATTCAGATTTTTACTCCGTAACACTGCATCCGTTTTTATCAATGTCACTTTTGCTCTTAAGCTCTCCTGTAGAGACTTCAGTTTATGGGGTTCAGGACATGCTATGCCAAAATACAGCACCTTCATATACTGAATATTTTAAGCTGAAGGAGTTTGGGGAAATGGCAGAAGCAGGAAGATCACTCTGACCTCCTACGCCCTAGCGCTTCTTCTCTGAAGCAGGGCATAAAATCCTCATGTGAGAGGTGCCCTCCAACTACCCAAAGGACAAAAGCATCCTTATCTCCTAAAACAAAGGGACACCAAGAAGAATCCCAACAAACAGGCCTTGCTAAGTTCCCCCAGCTCATTACAATTATCTCACACTCCTTAACTTATCATATTTCTCCACAACTGCCCACTCTTGATCAACTCTGGCATGAAAATATACAAGTCTCTTTCTTTGGGTCTTTATTTCTTTATGAGGCCTCCAATGTCATGTAAAACTGACATTAAATAAATTTGAATACTTTTCTCTTGTTAATCTGTCTTTGTCAGTTTAATTTTCAAACCCAACCAGGGATCCTAAGAGGGTTGGGAACTTTTCTCTCCCCTACACTAGTTACCACTAAAGATTCTTTGCAATTCTTTTCTATCTCACTCCATCCTTTTAGAAAATCTTAGCTTCTTATTTTTACTACTTATTCTTCTTTTCTAATTCCATCATCTTGTCTGTTTGTGTTACATACATACACATTTTCTTATATTCTATTGTTAGGGTGACCATACGTATCGGTTTGCCCAGTACAGTTTTGGTTTCTGGATGTTGTCCTGGTGTAATTACTGATAAGGCCCCTTTTGCTTCTCAAATGTGTCACTTGATGTAATAAATTATATGGTTGTGCTAGGAATGTCAGACATGTCTTCTAAAAGGTTTTCTTTTTTCATCTTTTGACTAATGTGTCAACAATTTTCTGTTTTTCTGAATATTAATTGAGTTGGTGTTTTCTTTCCCACTGTTCCTTTTTTTTGTTCTTCAGTATTGTTTGAAGGATCAACCTGTCCTAATGTTTACTCATTCATGAGTGACAAAAGATCTATAGAGAGTATTTGTGCACAGAATGTGTATTTGACCTTAGCTTCATTCATAGAATTCATTATCTCCCTGTTATTTTAACTATTTCTATACCTGTTTGACATAAATTGTTACAATGACTGTCATAAGTTCCAGAAGTGTAAGTACATTCTCTAATGGTTTTTGTCAAAATATGCTTCTACCTTTGTGCAACTGTGAAATGAATTCTTTCTGGAAAATACCAAGAATGATTTCTGTTTCATTGGGAGGGATTCTATCAACTCACCTTAGACAAATTTTATAGAGAAATATGTTACACACACACACACACACACACACACACACACACACACACTCATGCTCCCATATTTAGAATCAGATCCTCCTTCTTGCTGGCTATTCCTGTGGATTATGGATATGAGTTGTCTTCAACTGATCTCATGACTTAACTACACGTTTTAAGGATTTAAGAAAATGATCAAAATAATAAAATAACCATTGGTAAAGGCAGGAAAGATGCCTCCAAGACTTTTCTAATGCCTGACAGCCTCAAACATTTTTTTATTATCTGCTTCAACGTAATAAAATGCTCAATAATTTTTAAATCTCTCTGAGACTTTTCTTTTGCAATAATAAAGAGGAAGCATTCAAAGATAACAAAGAGAAAGGAGGGGCACAATAAAATGTACCTAAAGTACACGTATGGACTAAGAATCTTCCTCAACAAAGGAAAACTTCATCTATGTCATTATATTCTTCAGGGTTTTCCTCCCAAATCATCTCTGGTATCTAGTCCATAGCTATTCAGTATTTCTAAGTTGATTGCTCACATCTATCAATCGGTCTTTAAGCACCCATGTCTCCTTCCTCTTCCTTATATCTCAGGAAACAAATGACCAGCATCAGTCCCAGGCACCCCAGGGGTCCACATCCAGTCATGCCAGGACCCAGCACCACAAAAAGGCAGGCTAAAAGCCACTGCACAAGGCAGGGCCTCACAGCCAACCAGGCCAGAGGCCAGCCCTACCTACTAGCATACTCACAGTAGTCAGCCCTGCCACACAGGAAAGGCCCACCGAGCCCACAAAAGGGGCACAACTAAAGCATATAGCTCTGGGAACAGGGGGTGGGGTGTATTGCTGGGCCTCTCACGGCATCCCTTACATAAGGTTATTTCTCCAAGATCAGGAAACGTAACCAAACTACCTAATATATAGAAATAAACACACAGAACTAGGCAAAGTGAGGAGATGAAGGGGCAAGACAAAAGCCCAGAAGAAAAACTAAGCGAGGAGGAGATAATCAGTCTACCCAATAGAGTTCAAGGTAATGACTCTAAGGATGTTCAACAAACTCAGCAAAGGAATGGATGAACATGGTGAGAAGTTTAACAAAGAGTTAGAAATGTAAAGAAGAAGCAAACAGAGCTGAAGAATACAACAACTGAAATGAAAAATTAACTCAAAGGAAGGAAGAGATCAATGAACTGGAAGACAGAGTAGTGGAAATCACCTAAGCTAAACAAAAAAGAGAAAAAAAAAAAACTTTAAAAATGTGGATACTTTTAGATATCTCTGAAACAACATCAGGTGTACCAACATTCACATTATAGGAGTCCCAGAAGGAGAAGACAGAGAGAAATGGGCAGAGAATTTATTTGAAGAAATAATAGCTGAAAACTTTCCTAACCTGGAAAGGGGAACAGATATCCAGATCCAGGAAGCACGGAAAGTTCCAAACAAAATGAACCCAAAGAGGTTCACACCAAGATATTGTAATTAAAATGGCTAAAATTAAAGATAAAGAGAGAATCTTAGAAAAAGCAAGTGAAAACAACTACTTATGTATAAAGGAACTCGCAAACGATTACAAGCTGACTCTTCAGCTGAAACTTTGCAGGCTAAAAGGGAGTGGTACAATATATTCAAAACGATTAAAAACAACAACAACAAAAAATAACCCATATAACCAAGAGTATGTTACTCAGCAAGGCCATGATTCAGATTTGAAGAACAGATATAGAGTTTTACAGAGAAGCAAAAGACAAAAGAGCTCAGTACCACTAAACCAGCTTTACAAATAACGTTAAACTGACTTCTCTAAGCGTAAAACAAAAGACTACAACAAGAAATACGAAAATTATGAAAGGAAAAATTTCATTGGTAAAGGCAAACATAAAGGTAGTTGATCAACCATTTATAAAGACAGCAAGGTTAAAAGACAAAACTAGTAAAATCATCTATGTCTGCAATAAGTAGTTAAAGGACACACAAAACAAAAAGATTTAAAATATGATGTCAAAAACATTAAACATGGGGAAGGGGGTAGTAAAAATACAGGTTTGTTAGAATGTGTCTGAACTTGAGACCAACTTACAATAGTCATAAATATATGTAGCTACACATGCTTATGTGTAAACATCAGGGTAACCACAAACCAAAAACCATGAGCTATATACACAAAAAAGAGAAAGGAATCCAAACATAAAGCTAAAGATGGTCATCAAATCACAAAGGAACAGAGCAAAAAAGAAGAAACAAACAAAAAAGAACTACAAAAACAATTAACAAAATGGTAATAAGTACATACATATGAATAATTACTTTAAATATAAATAGACTAAATGCTTCAATTAAAAGACATAGTGTTGCTGAGTGGATACAAAAACAAGACTCATACATATGCTGCCTACAAGAAGTTCACTTCAAATATAAAGACACACACAGACTTAAAGTGAGATGATAGAAAAAGTTATTCCACCCACGCACCTATAGTCACCTAATCTAAGACAAAGGAGGCAAGAATATACAATGGGAAAAAGACAGTCCCTTCAATAAGTGGTGCTGGCAAAACTGGACAGCTACATGTAAAAGAAGGAAATTAGAATAGTCCCTAACACCATACACACAAATAAATTCAAAATGCATTAAAGACCTAAATGTAAGGCCAGACACTATAAAACTCTTAGAGGAAAACCTAGGCAGAACACTCTTTGACATAAATAACAGCAAGATCTTTTTTGACCCACCTCCTAGATTAATGAAAATAAAAACAAAAATAAGCAAATGGGACCTAATTAAACTTAAAAGCTTTTTCACAGCAAAGGAAACCATAAACAAGGTAAAAAGACAACCCTCAGAATGGGAGAAAATATTTGCAAATGAAGCAACTGACAAACGATTACTCTCCAAAATATGCAATAGGTCCAGTTTATTTATTTTGGCTTTTATTTCCTTTACTTAGGACACGGATCCAAAAAATATTGCTGTGATGTATGTCAGAGTGTTCTGACACAACCTTATAGACTAGAAATCAACTTTAAGAAAAAAGAAACTGCAAAAAAACACAAACACATGGAGATTAAACAATATCATACAATGCTACTATACAATGCAATATTAGCAATACAAAAGAATGAAATCTTGCCATTTGAGACAACATGGATGGACCTGGAGGATATTATGCTAGGTGAAATAAGTCAGACAAAGACAAATACCATAAGATTTCACTTATATGTGGAATCTAAAAAACAAGTCAAAACAATGAACAGACAAAACAGAAACAGACTCATAGATACATAGAACAAACTGGCAGTTGTCAGAGGGAAGAGAGGTGGGGGAATGAGTGAAACAGGTGAAGGAGATTAAGGATATAAACTTCCAGTTATAAAATAAATAAGTCATGGAGATATAATATACAGCATAGAGAATATAGTCAATAATATTGTAATAACTTTGGTGACAGACGGTTACTGGACTTATTGTGGTGATCATTTTGTAATGTATAAAATATCAAATCACCTGAAACTAATATAACATTGCAAGTCAATTATACTTTAATTTAAAAAAACTAATATATTATTGAATATCATCATTATGCAGACTTGTCCACCTATACTCAGGAAATGCTAGAGGAAGGCAAGAGTCTAAAGAGTGGACAAGCCCATTGAGGAAAGAGCACCCTGCATTCAGGCAGCTGCAAAGGAATAGGCAAAGAGGCAAAGAGAGAGCACAGAAGGTCTTGTTTTTCTCCCCAATTTTACCTACTGATAAGTGATTATACTTTCAGGTGGAGGAGAAACCCCAGGGTTCTGGGAAAATTTTACCCTAAGAAAAAAACATCAGGAGTGGAGAAGAAGTTTTCTCCATTCAAATGTAATTTAATTTACATTTAAGTATGTATTTTGAGATTAAAAATTACTAATTGAATAATTTTATCAATATACATAGATTATAAATTTATTTATCTGAAAAGTAAAGCTTGAATTTCCTATTATCATTTATGCAGTATATTTAATAAAACATAATATTAAGAAAAAACAGAAAAATTTAAAACTAAGAGAAATTATATCATTACATATGTAATGGGAATGTTATTCTTCCCAGACTGTCAATTTGAAATTTTAGAACTTGATATTTATATTTATTGAAATATTATGGAAAGAAGCTTTATTAAACATTTACTACACTTACCACCATTCAAAATTTCAAATTTTATGTCAATTCTAAATGAGTGTATATTATTCATATCAAAGTTACAAATAGATCTAATTAATTTTACAATTAACCTTAATAACACGAAGAAAAATCTGTGACCATCATTAAATTTGTTTATTATTTAGTTTCACATTAGAATTTCTTTTAGTTAATACGGCTTTCAGTCCCAAATGTTGATGATATAAAATAGTAATTAATTAGTACATGCAAATGAAATGCATTGACATAAAGCCACAACTCATAACTTATGCTTTCTCTACAAGGTTCTATTTTATGTCCAATACATAAAGAAGTATTTTATTATTATTTTCAAATAAACATGATATATACTATAATTAAATATTAAACAATTTGTTCTAAATATCTTTCTTCAGAAAAAAATCATAAAAATTATTTATTTTTCTTGTTTATTTTTTTGAAAAGTGAGAGATAAGATTAAGGGAAACACAGACATAGTAGTATAAGTTCATTTACAACTTTAAATAAAATGTTAACAGTTATTTTTTAGTGAACACCACTACCAATGCCATGTAAGAAAAATATGAGAATGATGTATTTAAAATAAGAGTGATTTTATCACTATCATTGATCATTTATTGAGAATATTACATGTAAAAGATCAGTATAGATATGTGTTGTTCAATATGGCAGCCATTAGCCCATGTGGATATTTAAATTTGAATTAATAATAATTAAGTAAGATTTAAAAATCAGTTTGTAATTTGTACTAGTCACAATTCAAATACTCAATGGCCGCCTGTGGTTACTAGCTACCATATATGGTATAGAATATTTCCATCATTGCTGAAAATTCTATTGAACTAAAAGCTGAAGATTCACAACATGTAAGACAAAGTACTTGCACTCAAGGATCTTGAAACAGAATTTCAAATAAATGCTGTAGATAATATAAAGTAATCTGCCATGTCATTATGAACTGAAATAATAGCATGGAAGCATCAGCAATATGTGGGATTAAAGAGTGATAAAATCTTATCCTTGTTTTACCTATCTGGGAGAAATCTTCCCCATCTCTTTTTCTGGCCCACAGTTACTCCTCTCCTCTCTTTGGTTCTCAGGATCCTTAACATAATAACTTCAGTTATTGAAGGACTAAAAGAAGGAAGGAAGAGGGAAGAAATAAGAAAGAGAGAAAGGGAGGAAGGGCTGAAGGGCTGAGAAAGAACTTCATGCAAATTTAGCTTTTGTGCTAGCCTCTATAGACCTTCTACAAAACAGAGCAGCACTGACATTAACTACCTGCTGAAATAAGAAGAGAGAAAAGTGCAGGAGACCAAGGAAATAAATATCTCAATAAAGACTTATTCTACAAGGAAAAACAAAAGATGCTTCTTTATTGTACTTATTCCCCTCCTTGGTTTCCAATGCCTTCTTAGAGTGAAGAAATTTTCCTAGAAATATTGACGATGGTAACATTTGCGTTATTCTTAGTAATCTCTTCATGGAAATAATGAAAAAGTCATAGGAACATCAACAATGAATTAATGTAAATGCAAATCACCATAAACTAGGCAGGCATGCAAGTGGAAGATCTTCCAACATTTTCCTCTTAATGTTATGGAGGAAATAGCAATTGCAAACACATCTCTAGTGTCTAGTCTAAATTTTAACATGATTAAGAGATTTCATGCATTGTGACTCAAAGAGAAGGCAATCAGGAAAATAATTTTGCATGCTGTATATAAATGAATACCACCACATTAATATTAGTAAAGATACAAACTGCAATTACTTTTTCTTTTTCCAACTCTCAGGCATTTAGCGTTTCTATCTTAATAAAATAGACAAACAATTTCTGAAGAAAACAAAGTGACATAATGCTTCTGAAAATTCTCCTGTAGTATAAAAAACTTGTCCTCATTTATACTCTTAAAAGGTAAAATTTACATGATCATTTGAGAAGAAAATGTTAAGAATCTATTTGGAGTTGGTAAAATGATATGCAAACAAAGAAACATATTAGTACCATTGTGGTGAGGTCCATAATGGAGAATAGGGAGCAATTCAATAACACATAAGGATCTCAAGTGTGAATGTCCTAAAATCAATGCAGAAAATAGATAAATGCTTGGAATAAAGATTAAAGGATATAAAATCAAACCCTGATAGATTTAGTCAAATAATAAATGAAAGCAAGCACAATAACTTGCTTCAATGGTGAAAAATTACAGAATATATTCTTCAGCAAAAATAGACACTAATGGCAATAAGTGTATTTTATTTCTTTTTCTAAACATCTTTATGGAGTATAATTGCTTTACAATGGTGTATTAGTTTCTGCTTTATAACAAAGTGGATCACCTATACATATACATGTATCTCCATATCCCCTCCCTCTTGTGCCTCCCTCCCACCCTCCTTATCCCACCCCTCTAGGTGGTCACAAAGCACCGAGCTGATCTCCCTGCGCTATGCAGCTGCTTCCCACTAGCTATCTATTTTACGTTTGGTAGTGTATATATGTCCATGCCACTCTCTCACTTTGTCACAGCTTACCCTTCCCCCTCCCCGTGTTTTTACATGCCTATGCATTTGTGTTTTTCTCAGCCACTTAAGACAGAGGAATAAGTAATTGTATTTTGTGGCATAATGGACATAAAATGATAAGGTTTAGTGTGGTAGAATTGACTTTAGAAAAGTAAAAATGAAAATGCATTGTTTGTTGAAGGAAAAAATGATTAAATTCATTTACGAGATAAAGAGAACATGTCATAACTACTTTATACCTCCTAGAAAACTTTTGATAAAGACTTTAAGTTCACTCTTGAAATAGCTGAACAAGATAAAAGAAAGACATAGTGGGAAGGGATGACCTTGCATCTTCTTAAATAACTATGACATATGAAAAGACTTTTCGGATTGTTTGGCTCATTCCAGTTACAAAGAACAAAAATATGTGGCAGCTTTCTAAGCCAATTGTGGGTTATTATGAGGACAAACAAAAACGTAAGGAAGAATAGCAAAGTATTCTGGAAGAGGATCAGCCTCAACTCCCAGTGAAGTGGATAGTTTTTCAAGACACATAACAAGTGATCTTATTGTCCTCTCTTCACAAAAGCAACATCAACAGGCATATTTTGTTCTTTATTCAAACTTTGTTATGACGGCAACTCAGATATCTTTTCCTTTATTGATTTCTTCTGTTGTCATTACTAATAAACTCTAAGTAAGGTTTCTCTGCAAATTTCACAAGAGAATATATCTGATTGGTTGAAAATTCTTCATTCAGTATACAGTGATTTGTTTCTTAATCTGTGCACATCATTGGCCTCTGGCTAAGCCATAGATGACCTCCTTTTGATGGGTCATTGACTCAAACCTAAACAACTATAGTCAGGATAGTGAGTTCAATTTATGGCTTAGGAATGAAGACAGCTTGAAGAAGCTTTTCTTAAAAGGAGGTAGTATCAAAAGGCATTAAGGAACTCAGTTTCTGCTGTATGACAAAAATGAGGACTGAGACAACCATAGGTATGAAAACTCAGGTAACTAATGTATTATGAGTCTAAATTTCCTCATCTGTTAAATGCGGATTCATCAAAGTATTTTCTGAGTCTCTACTGTGTACTAGGTACTCTTCTGGGTACTCGAAAAATAATTTTGTTCTCCAGTGAAAAATAGAGCCCTCATGGAACTTATATTCTGGTGTGGGAAATTATGGATGAAATAAATAAACAACACAGGAGGTTCAAAAGTGATTAAATGCTATGGGGAAAAATGACAATATACATAGAGAGAGAACAGGATAAGTAGGATTAGGGGTGCTTAGTGGGGGTATTGCAAAGATTAATAGGATGATCATTTCAGTGAGAACGTGTACAGTTGAGCAAAGACTTTTGAAGGAAGTGAGGTATTGTGATTTTTTAAAATATTGATTATTTCAAAAGTTAATGATGATTTTGGAAAGATGCTTCTACTGCACTGGTATTCTAAACATCAAACAATCTAGATTACTACTTATTCTCTGAATACCCTTAGAGGATACAGCCTCCATTCATTCACACATTCTTTTCTCTCTACTATGAGTAATTCCTACCCAGCAATGGTAAAGTATCAAAAATATTATTTTCTTGATTAGGTCCACATCAAGTGCTATCTGCTTTCATGAAGTCTTTCCTGACACCCAATGTACACATCCCTTTTTAAATTATTGACCCAACTGTCTAATCATTACTTCCACCTACAACATTGATGAAATTCTTGCTATGTGCCTAGTAAGTGTTACTTCTCGGAGTCACAAACATGAGTAAAAAGAATACTTAAGCTCAAGTAGTCTAAAGTCTAGTTACTATCTCCTTTCACGCTGTCTTACAGTATTTCCAATATTTCATTTCACACTTTCATTATTTGTGTTATTCATATTTAGTTGTTAGATCATGGGCTTTCATGAGACCAACCTGAACTTGCGTCCTGGTTCCCAACTTTTTCTTTAGTTCAAGTGCAAAGTTTTTATTATTGTTTTTAATTTTAAAAGTAAAATCCATAACTTCCTTAATCTACTAAGAAAGCATTACAGTAATATATAAACTTTAAAATGATATATAAAAAAGAGAAGGTTATATATTTTCTCATTTGTGAATATTGATGTAAAAAACCTTAAAAATACTAGTAAATCAGTTCAAATTACAATAATAATTAATTAATTCCTAGGGCATATTACCTCAAGAACATGTGGATTATTGAGTTTTAAGGTATCATCTAATGTACTGCATTACACTAATGAATTAAAGAAACAAAAACAACTTGTAATTTTATTGGTAGATGAAGGAAAATACTTGATAAACCAACGGCTAACATATATTAACGGGGAAGAAGAGGAGAAGGGCACAGGGGTGGGAGCTGTTGATGAAGCTACCACAGCAAAAGTTCTCCCCCCTCCCCCCTTCCCCTCCTCTTAAGGCCCCTAGAAAGGTTGAAGCTGCCACCGCCTGCAGTCGGTGACCTTGGCACCCACCAGCAGATAGAGGGAGGAATCAACAGCTTGGAAATTCGGCCAAGTGATCTGGCAGGATGGGCATTTGCCTGACCTATTTTGTAGAAGAACTGGATGGCATATGTGACTGAGGTGGTATTGAGGGTCTCTGAAGCCTATGAAAGGTAAAAACTCGACCATGATTTCTTTTTCAACTCTACAGCATTCCCTTCCTTGAAGTCTTCATTTTTACATTAGTCTCAGGCAGTTATACTTAAGCATGAACATTGACGACAAACTGGAAGGATTATTTAAATGTGGCAGCGTAGTTGAAATGCAGTCTTCCAGGGCAATGGTTGTAATGGGTGGAGTGTCTGGCCAGTCTACCGTGTCTGGAGTCAGTGCTTCAAGATTGGAGTATGCCTCACCAGGAGATGCTTGCTGCAGATGAAGTGTTAACAAGAAAGTGAAATGAGACAACAGGATATGATATCACATGATGAACTCATGGTCCATGAGGAGACAGTGAAAAATGATGAAGAGCAGATCGAAACACATGAAAGACTTCCTCAAGGTCTACAGTATGCACTTAATGTCCCTGTAAGTGTAAAGCAGGAAATTACTTTTACTGATGTATCTGAGCAACTGATGAGAGACAAAAAACAAATCAGAGAACCAGGACTTACAGAAAAAGAAGAAATGGAAACAATGTTCTCCTGCAAAAATCCTTACAATAAATGAAGATGGATCACTTGGTTGGAAACCCCCTAAATCTCATGTTTGTGAGCACTGCAATGCTGCCTTTAGAATCAACTATCACTTACAGAGATATGTCTTCATTCATACAGGTGAAAAACCATTTCAATGTGATGAATGTGGGATGAGATTCATTCAAAAATATTATATGGAAAGGCATGAGAGAACTCATAGTGGAGAAAAACCTTACCAGTGTGAATACTGTTTACAGGTGATGAGACAAACCATGCTTCTGCCACATCAACACAGGACTTTTTGGATCAAGTGACTTCTCAGAAGAAAGCTGAGGCTCAGCCTGTCCACCAAGCTTACCAAATGAGCTCTTTTCCGTGCTCCATATCATGGATCCAGAGCTGGAATGCTCCTCAGTTTAGCACTGCCAATGGACAGGTGAACCTTCGGGGACCAGGGACAAGTGCTGAACTTCCAGAATATTCCTTGGTAAATGTAAATGATAATAGAGCTTGGATGACATCCTCACCTGATGCCACAACTGGCCAGACTTTTGGCTTAAAAAGATGTGTAAATAATACTGGCACTTTAGAACAGATTAATCAAGAGTGGGGTTACTCTGTAAAATGGAGTACTGTATGGATTTAAGAGCAATGTGTTAAAACAAGGTAAGCTGATGTGAAGAGCAAGATAATCCTATAAATGCATTTTGTTTGTTAGTCAGCATTCTTTGAACTGCCTTACATGTTGTCACCTTTATAGAAGCAATGCATTATTTGTTTTAGATCAGAAACTTGTTATTCCACCTACACCAAACTTAAAAGGAAAAAAAAAAAGACTTTCGCACGATTGTTTCCTAACTGATAACACTGTACATTCTTAGGAGATTAGTAATTGTGTGAAATTTACTCATACTGTTGCTAAGTTTTTCAGCATAGTCATGGCACGTCAGCAGGGAATCTGAGTATACTTTATAGACAGAGTGAACTTAAAAGTTAAAATGTCAAGAGATTATGGCTTCAATAAATTAGTGTGTCTTATGGGGGAAAAAAGGAAACCACCTTTTAAAAAGAATGATATGCCATAGACCCTTGATTTTCATTTTGCATTATATTGACATGTTTTTTTTTTGAGAAAAAAGTAATAAAAAATCTGATAGTCTAAGAAAAAAAACATATATTGAGTATTTACTGTGAAGCAGGTAATGTTCTAACTTTACATTTATCGATTCAATTAAGCTCACCACAATCTGGTGTAATAAATACAATTGCTATTCCATCTACAGAAGAGGAAATTGAGGCACAAGAAATTTAGATAACTTGCCCAAAGTCTCATACACATAAATAGCTGAGTATGGTGTGAACTTAGAGACTTTAGTTCTAGCCAAGAAAAAAAAACTTCTTTAACATGATAAAATGTATCTACCAGAAATCCACAGGATTCATTTTAACGTACTGGAAGAACTTCCTTTGAAGTCAGGAATGAGGAAGGATATATGCAATAATCATTATTTTTTAACATTGTGTTAAGGATTGTAGCCAATGGATTAAAGGAAAAAAATATACATATATTTTGGGAAAAAAGAAACACATTGATTATTTAAAGACAGTATGTTATCTAATTAGAAAATTTTTATGAATCAACTGATAATTTCTAGAATAAGCACGCAGAAATAAAATTATTATACAATAATAGTAACCTTACCAAAAGGTCAAAAATATTTACTAAAAATAACTACAAAATTTAGCAGTAATGTATAAATGTCCATAAAATGATTTTGTATGTCATTTTTATATGAATATACTGAATATTGTGAATATACTGACTGATAGAAAATTACTTGATAAATTCAAGATAGTGCAACTTTGGGCAGAAATTAATTATAACCAGAAATATAAATGTACAAAAATAGCTAAATTTTTTTTAATAAGAAAAAAATGGGAAGTGGCTATCCATACCTATTATGCATATACAGACATATATATGTCTGAATGTATGTACACACACACACACACACACACACACAAAGCTATGGATATAAGGATTATATATAGTTATGGTACAAAAATAAATACATCTGTGGAACATAGAATTCTGAAAAGGACTTCATTTTGGGGTATCTGAAAGATGACAGGTATCTTTTTTAAAAGTCATTTAAATATAGTAAGAATGGAGACGACTTTTAAGTATAACAGAAAAACCAAAAAGTCAAAATAGAACAAAATGATGGATTTGTGTATGGCAGAGACATCTGTATTGCAAAATATACTGTGATCAAAGTTAATTGACAAATGATACACTATAAAGATATTAATAATCTCTTTTATAAAGAATAGTTCACTACTCAACATATAAAGAAAAAAGTGTTTTTTCACACATGCATCTTAACTAAATAAGAAAATGACCATTTCAAAAAAAAAGTAGGCAAAGATTATGAACAATATACAAAGAAAAAATGAAAACATGTGAAAGAATGTTACTATCATTAATAATTAAATAAAATCAAATTAATATAACAACAAAAACATTAACCTATAAAACTACAATGGTTAGAGAGAGCAATCAATACCATGAGAATCTGACAAAAATATTGGTGAGAAAGTAATCTAGCCCAATTGCTTTGTAAGTTAATTTTGCACTATCTATAAATATTTAAGTATGCTGCCTTTTGTTTCAACAATTCCAATGCTAGAGATTTATCTTATGTAAAAGGTAAGCAACCATCATGTTCGTTACAGCATTATTTATAATAGTTCCCCTACCCTAGAAAAGTTGTAAAAAATATGTAAAGATATTTAAAAATTATTGTTTAATTAATGGAATACTCTCCAATGCAATTATGTAGTTTCACGTTAGCACAGAATGCACTTTTAAGTCTTAAATAGCAATTCACATAACAGTCTGTAAAGACTGATACTATTTTTGCCAACACAAAGTCTGATTTTCTGCTTATGTGTATACGTACACGTTTGTATGTATTTAATGTTTGTTCATTAAAGTATACACACCAAATATTTATTGTGGTTAGTGCTGGGGAGTGGGATTTGCGGCAATGATGGATAAATACTTTTATTTACCTTTATAACATTTTCCACTGTGAATTATTTTATTTACAATTAGCATGAATCATTTTTTAATGAACAATTCCAATCTGCAAAAATATAAATAAAAAATAAAAAACAGTACAAATGATAAGCTGTTTGAATTTATCATTGAAAAAATCTATGTAAATTGTCCTGATTATCCTCTCATTTAGTAAAATATAAATGAAAAACACTATTCATAGATCAAAAACGTGTCAACCTATTAAATTTTAAAATTGGTGTATTACTATTAGATTATCTTTTTAATTGAAAAATTCTTCTCTACTTCAGGGTGAAATTCCAACATGGCTATTCTTTTCCCTTCACCTGTTTCCTTTTTCTATATTTATAAAGTTTAAGCAAGGTAGAAATGTTGAAAAGGAAGACTTTAAGACATTTCATTTTCAGATTTGACTATCAATCATCAGAGCAGCAGATTTCATAGGAGCTATAATTCCCTACAGCATTTGGTTCAAGCTAAAGGGCCCTTTCTATTTCTGGTAATATTAAAATGCAGACTACCTGCCTAGTTTAAACCAGACTTACCTATGTGAAGTTACACCTTGACAGCCTGCTTTCAATATTTCCCCCCTCACCATTGGCTAAAAATCAAACTGCCAAGGAGTACTTCTCATTGTACTCTGACACACAACATGTTGATTTTTCTGCTTCACTACCAAATGAAAATGAAATGATCCACAGGGTTTCCCAGTCCAAACAGCATTCTGTCATTCCTGACACTAGAAATTCTGTCTTCCTCTTGCAAAGTACTGTAGGGATATTCTGTGTGAGCTCTTGAAGCATACGAAATGGTCTGAAATCCTTGTTTTAAGATTTGGTTGGCTCAAAAAATCATTTATAAGCTAAGGAACGTTAAATAATTCCATATTTTAAAGATCTGGGAAAGGAGAAGTGATAGCATTCCAGTTATCCAGTTATCTGTAGTTATTCCATGTAATTTAAGGAAAAATGTTCAAGGCAATAAAAATTCCAGCTGACAATTTACCTTCTTCTCTTACTGAAAGATTAATTGGATCCCTTGGCAAAGGATTGTAAGAGTTTATATTTTTCCATTTCACCTACTTAGAAAATATTTGAATACTACATTTTTATGCTTTGAGATACTTCACCTTTTGAAATCACTTATTTGGTATCCAGTTAAGATATTAGAAAACGTTGTCTTTAAGTAAGAAGAATGAACATACAACTAGAAAATGACTATCATTTATGAAGTCCTTCCTGTATGGCAGACAGCACTTTAATTGCTTTAAAAATGTTATCTGGGGGCTTCCCTGGTGGTGCAGTGGTTGAGAGTCCGCCTGCCGATGCAGGGGACACGGGTTCGTGCCCCGGTCCAGGAAGATCCCACATGCCGTGGAGCGGCTGGGCCGGTGAGCCATGGCCGGTGAGCCTGCGCATCCGGAGCCTGTGCTCCGCAACGGGAGAGGCCACAACAGTGAGAGGCCCGCGTACCGCAAAAAAAGAAAATGTTATCTGAGGCTTTCCTAATTTAAGTCTCAAAACATCTCTCTATGTCTTAGGAGCTTTTCCAAATTTGAGGTACAGAGAGATTCAGTGACGTACCCCGAATCATACATCTTAAGTAGTGAAAGCTGGATGTGAACTCAAGCATTATGAGAGCCCAAAACTCTAGTTTTATTTATTTATTATTTTTTTTTGCGGTACGCGGGCCTCTCACTGTTGTGGCCTCTCCCGTTGTGGAGCACAGTCTCTGGACGCGCAGGCTCAGCGGCCATGGCTCACGGGCCCAGCCGCTCCACGGCATGTGGGATCTTCCCGGACCGGGGCACAAACCCGTGTCCCCTGCATCGGCAGGCGGACTCTCAACCACTGCGCCAACAGGGAAGCCTGAGCCCAACACTCTTAATGTGAAAGTACACATACAAACGGCTGTCACTGGAATTCTGGAAGGGAAGTCTCTGGTGGGAAGGAACACAAAAAAGCTTCCTCGGAAGTGAAGACACCTGGAGACACCTACAAAAGTGTGGGATTTCACTGGGGTCCTGAAAGGATCTTCAGATAGCTGTACAGTGGCCCAAGTGACTTCTACCCCAACATAATGTCCCATAAGTATTGGGGTTTATAAGAATAATATGTTGAAGTTATAGCAACAGAAGTTTGAACAAACTCAATATTTACTACATAAGTGAAATACGTAGTAAGATGTCAGGACTTCCTTTTATCATCTTTTACATGCTGAATTATCATTACAATAACCAACTGCACAATTCACATTGCTTTCTTTAATTCACTGACAAAAATACACCACAAAGAAAAACTGCATGGCAGTTGGTAATTCTACATCTAAAGACCTGTAATTTTCTTGGATAAAATACTTGGGGAATTCTCATGGTCTGAAGTACAAAAGCTTAGCATTATCCCTTATATTTTTTAACTACTTTAAAATGATCTACCTACAACCAACAGCTGGTTCCCAATGTGCCTGCCAGTTTCAATGAAAACTCTCATCAACAGCCTGCCTTGCCTTGTAAGCCTATTGCTTTTATATTCAAATCTACTGCAAAAAAAAAAAAAGTCATTTTAAAGCTCATGGCTATAATGGGTATGTTTCGTAAATATTCTAGGAGATTTATGATCATCCTAGCACCCAATCCTTTCTCTGCTTTCTGTAAGGAATTCCTCTCTTATATCTTTAAATCAGTTAAATTATCTTATATCTTCTCTCCTACCATTGTACTCCCATTCTTTCCAATTTCCTGCTTCCACCTCTAACAAATATACGTCCTGCTCTTTTTCTCTTTTTGCTTATTTCCAACTCTTTGCTTTCACTGCAAATGTAATATGGTTTTCATTCATACCACTAAATTCAAATTACATTCAAAAGTTCATAAATTATCTCCTACTTGCAAATTTAATGGTAAGTTTTGAAAGCTGTAAGCAGAATATAGTTTTACTGATTATTAAGTTTTTGAACAATACCTTCCTTGGCTTCCAGGAAACTGCACTATTTTTACTGTCCTTCTACATCTCTGATAATTTTCATTACTTTCTTTTATTGGCTCCCCTTTCTTCTGCTATTCGTTGAATGTTACTTATGTCTAAATTTCCTTTATTTCTTGAGGTTTTCTCTTCCACTCCATGGTTTCAATTCATACCTATACGTCAATGCCTACCAAAGACCTTTATAGATTAAATGTCTTCCCAGAATTCCAGACTCATATTTCCCCATACATCTCATTTGGATATTAAACAAGCACCTTAATTTAGCATACCTCAAATTAAAATCTACCATCAAATCTCTATTACCTTCATCGCTCATGCCTTCCTTCAAAAGTCTGCTGCTCTGCCTGCTTTGTCTATTTCAGTTAGGGGTTTTACTATTCATCCAGCCACTCAGCTAGAAATTACAAAGTCAGGTTTGATTTTACATTCTCAACACTCTTCCCCACCAACTATGCTCCCAGTCAGTCTGAATATTTTGACTCTGCTACTTCTGAAAAACATCTTTATTTTCCTACTGATATTTTATTTCCTACAACTAAACTGAAACAATAATTTCCTAAAGGTTGGAGGAGAAGATGGCGGAAGAGTAGGACGTGGAGATCACCTTCCTCCCCACAGATACACCAGAAATACAACTACATGTGGAACAACTCCTACAGAACACCCACTGAACGCTGGCAGAAGACCTCAGACCTCCCAAAAGGCAAGAAACTACCCCACGTATCTGGGTAGGGCAAAAGAGAAAAGAAAAAACAGAGACAAAAGAATAGGGATGGGCCCTGCACCAGTGGGAGGGAGCTGTGAAGGAGAAAAGGTTTCCACACACTAGGAAGCCCCTTCGCGGGCGGAGACTGCGGGTGGCGGAGGTGAGAAGCTTCGGAGCCACGGAGGAGAGCACAGCAACAGGGGTGCAGAGGGAAAAGCAGAGAGATTCCCGCACAGCGGGTCGGTGCTGACCAGCACTCACCAGCCAGAGAGGCTTGTCTGCTCACCCACTGGGGTGGGCGGGGCTGGGAGCTGAGGCTCAGGCTTCGGTCGGATCCCAGGGAGAGGGCTGGTATTGGCTGCGTGAACACAGCCTAAAGGGGTTACTGCGCCACAGCTAGCCAGGAGGGAGGACGAGAAAAGGTCTGGAGCTGCCGAAGAGGCAAGAGACTTTTTCTTGCCTCTTTGTTTCCTGGTGCGCGGGGAGAGGGGATTAAGAGCGCTGCTTAAGGGAGTTCCAGACACGGGCGCGAACCACGGCTATAAGCGCGGACCCCAAAGACGGGCATGAGATGCTAAGGCTGCTGCTGCTGCCACCAAGAAGCCTGTGTGCAAACATAGGTCACATCCACACCTCCCTTCTGGGGAGACTGTGCAGCCCGCAACTGCCAGGGTCCCGTGATACAGGGATAACTTCCCCAGTAGAACACACGGTGCGCCTCAGGCTGGTACAAGGTCACGCCGGCCTCTGCCGCTGCAGGCTCGCCCCGCACTCCGTATCCCTCCCTCACCCCGGCCTGAGTGAGCCAGAGCCCCCGAATCAGCGGCTCCTTTAACCCCGTCCTGTCTGGGCGAAGAACAGATGCCCTCAGGAGACCTACACGCAGAGGCTGTGCCAAATCCAAAGCTGGACCCCCGGAACTGTGCGAACAAAGAAGAGAAAGTGAAATCTCTCCCAGCAGCCTCAGGAGCAGCAGATAAAATCTCCACAATCAACTTGATGTACCCTGCATCTGTGGAATGCCAGAATAGACAACGAATCATCCCAAATTAGGAGGCAGACTTTGGGAGCAAGAGAGATTATTTTTTCCCCTTTTCCTCTTTTTGTGAGTGTGTATGTGTATGCTTCTGTGTGAGATTTTGTCTGTATAGCTTTGCTTTCACCATTTGTCCTAGGGTTCTGTCCATCCATTTTTATTTTTTTTTTTTACTTCTAAAAATTTTTTTCTTAATAATTTTTTATTTCTTATTTTAATAACTTTATTTTATTTTATTTTATCCTCTTCCTTTCTCTTTCTTTTTTCCTTTTCTTTCTTTCTATTTTTTCTCCCTTTTATTCTGAGCCACGTGGAGGACAGTCGCTTGGTGCTCCAGCCAGGTGGCAGGGCTGTGCCTCTGAGGTGGGCAAGCCAAGATCAGGACACTGCTCCAAAAGAGACCTGCAAGCTTCACGTAATATCAAATGGCAAAAATCTCCCAGAGATCTCCATCTCAACACCAAGACCCAGCTCCACTCAACGACCAGCAAGATACAGTGCTAGACACCCTATACCAAACAACTAGCAAGACAGGAACACAGTCCCATCCATTAGCACACAGGCTGCATAAAATCATAGTAAGGCCACAAACACCCCAAAACACACCACCAGACGTGGACCTGCCGACCACAAACACAAGATCCAGTCTCATCCACAAGAATACAGGCACTAGTCTCCTCCACAAGGAAACCTACACAACCCACTGAACCAACCTCAGCCACTGGGGACAGACACCAAAAACAATGGGAACTATGAACCTGCAGCCAGCGAAAAGGAGACCCCAAACACAGTAAGATAAGCAAAATGAGAAGACAGATAAACACACAGCAGATGAAGGAGCAAGATAAAACCTCACCAGACCTAACAAATGAAAAGGAAGTAGGCAGTCTACCTGAAAAAGAATTCAGAATAATGAATGTAAAGATGATCCAAAATCTTGGAAATAGAATAGAGAGAATGCAAGAATCATTTAACAAGGACGTAGAAGAATGAAAGAGGAAACAAGCAATGATGAACAACACAATAAATGAAATTAAAAATACTCTAGAAGGGGTCAATAGCAGAATAACTAAGGCAGAAGAATGGATAAGTGACCTGGAAGATAAAATAGTGGAAATAACTACTGCAGAGCAGAATAAAGAAAAAAGAATGAAAACAACTGGGGACAGTCTCAGAGACCTCTGGGACAACATTAAATGCACCAACATTCAAATTATAGGGGTCCCAGAAGAAGAAGAGAAAAAGAAAGGGACTAAGAAAATATTTGAAGAGATTATAGTTGAAAACTTCCACAATATGGGAAAGGAAATAGTTAATCAAGTCCAGGAAGCACAGAGAGTCCCATACAGGATAAATCCAAGGAGAAACACGCCAAGACACATATTAATCGAACTATCAAAAATTAAATACAAAGAAAACATATTAAAAGCAGCAAGGGAAAAACAACAAATAACACACAAGGGAATCCCCATAAGGTTAACAGCTGATCTTTCAGCAGAAACTCTGCAAGCCGGAAGGGGGTGGCAGGACATATTTAAAGTCATGAAGGAGAAAAACCTACAACCAAGATTACTCTACCCAGCAAGGATCTCATTCAGATTTGATGGAGAAATTAAAACCTTTACAGACAAGCAAAAGCTGAGAGAGTTCAGCACCAACAAACCAGCTTTACAACAAATGCTAAAGGAACTTCTCTAGGCAAGAAACACAAGTGAAGGAAAAGACCTACAATAAAAAACCCAAAACAATTAAGAAAATGGGAATAGGAACATACATATCAATAATTACCTTAAATGTAAATGGATTAAATGCTCCCACCGAAAGATACAGATTGGCTGAATGGATACAAAAACAAAATATATAGGCTGTCTACAAAAGACCCACTTCAGACCTAGAGACACATAAAGACTGAAAGTAAGGGGATCGAAAAAGATATTCCATGCAAATGGAAATCAGAAGAGAGCTGGAGTAGCAATTCTCATATCAGACAAAATAGACTTTAAAGTAAAGACTATTAGAAGAGACAAAGAAGGACACTACATAATGATCAAAGGATCAATCCAGGAATAAGATATAACAATTGTAAATATTTATACACCCAACATAGGAGCACCTCAATACAAAAAGCAAATACTAACAGCCATAAAAGGGGAAATTGACAGTAACACAATCATAGTAGGGGACTTTAACACCCCACTTTCACCAATGGACAGATCATCCAAAATGAAAATAAATAAGGAAACACAAACTTTAAATGATACATTAAACAAGACGGACTTAATTGATATTTATAGGACATTCCATCCAAAAACAACAGAATACACATTTTTCTCAAGTGCCCATGGAACATTCTCCAGGATAGATCATATCTTCGGTCACAAATCAAGCCTTGGTAAATTTAAGAAAATTGAAATCGTATCAAGTATCTTTTCTGACCACAACACTGTGAGACTAGATATCAATTACAAGAAAAGATCTGTAAAAAATACAAACACATGGAGGCTAAACAATACACTACTTAATAAAGAAGTGATCACTGAAGAAATCAAAGAGGAAATCAAAAAATACCTAGAAACAAATGACAATGGAGACACGACGACCCAAAACCTATGGGATGCAGCAAAAGCAATTCTAAGAGGGAAGTTTATAGCAATACAATCCTACCTTAAGAAACAGGAAACATCTCAAATAAATAACGTAACCTTGCACCTAAAGCAATTAGAGAAAGAAGAACAAAAAAAAAACCCAAAGTTACCAGAAGGAAAGAAATCATAAAGATTAGATCAGAAATAAATGAAAAAGAAATGAAGGAAACAATAGCAAAGATCAATAAAACTAAAAGCTGGTTCTCTGATAAGATAAATAAAATTGATAAACCATTAGCCAGACTCATCAAGAAAAAAAGGGAGAAGACTCAAATCAATAGAATTAGAAATGAAAAAGGAGAAGTAACAACTGACACTGAAGAAATACAAAGGATCATGAGAGATTATTACAAACAACTCTATGCCAATAAAATGGACAACCTGGAAGAAATGGACAAATTCCTAGAAATGCACAAATTGCCTAGAATGAACCAGGAAGAAATAGAAAATATGAACAGACCAATCACAAGCACTGAAATTGAAACTGTGATTAAAAATCTTCCAACAAACAAAAGCCCAGGACCAGATGCTTTCACAGGTGAATTCTATCAACCATTTAGAGAAGAGCTAACACCTATTATTCTCAAACTCTTGCAAAATATAGCAGAGGGAGGAACACTCCCAAACTCACTCTACGAGGCCACCATCACCCTAACACCTAAACCAGACAAAGATGTCACAAAGAAAGAAAACTACAGGCCAATATCACTGATGAACATAGATGCAAAAATCCTCAACAAAAAACTAGCAAACAGAATCCAACAGCACATTAAAAGGATCATACACCATGATCAAGTGGGGTTTATTCCAGGAATGCAAGCATTCTTCAATATACGCAAATCAGTCAACGTGATACACCATATTAACAAATTGAAGGAGAAAAACCATATGATCATCTCAATAGATGCAGAGAAAGCTTTCAACAAAATTCAACACCATTTATGATAAAAAACCCTGCAGAAAGCAGTCATAGAGGGAACTCTCCTCAACATAATAAAGGCCATATATGACAAACCCACAGCCAACATCGTCCTCAAAGGTGAAAAACTGAAGGCATTTCCACTAAGATCAGGAACAAGACAAGGTTGCCCACCCTTACCACTCTTATTCAACAAGAGTATTGGAAGTTTTAGCCACTGCTATCAGAGAAGAAAAAGAAATAAAAGGAATCCAAATTGGAAAAGAAGTAAAGCTGTCACTGTTTGCAGATGACATGATACTATACATAGAGAATCCTAAAGATGCTACCAGAAAACTACTAGAGCTAATCAATGAATCTGGTAAAGTACCAGGATACAAAATTAATGCACAGAAATCTCTTGCATTCCTATACACTAAGACTGAAAAATCTGAAAGTGAAATTAAGAAAACACTCCCATTTACCATAGCAACAAAAGGAAAATATCTAGGAATAAACCTACCTAAGGAGACAAAAGACCTGTATGCAGAAAATTATAAGACACTGATGTAAGAAGTTAAAGATGATACAAATATATGGAGAGATATACCATGTCCTTGGATTGGAAGAATGAACATTGTGAAAATGACTCTACTACCCAAAGCAATCTACAGAGTCAATGCAATCCCTATCAAACTACCACTGGCATTTTTCACAGAAGTAGAACAAAAAATTTCACAATTTGTATGGAAACACAAAAGACCCCGAATAGCCAAAGCAATCTTGAGAACGAAAAATGGAGCTAGTGGAATCAGGCTCCCTGACTTCAGACTATACTACAAAGCTACAGTAATCAAGACAGTACGGTACTGGCACTAAAACAGAAATATAGATCAATGGAACAGGATAGAAAGACCAGAGATAAACCCACGCACATATGGTCACCTTATCTTTGATAAAGGCGGTAAGAATATACAGTGGAGAAAAGACAGCCTCTTCAATAAGTGGTGTGGGAAAACTGGACAGGTACATGTAAAAGTATGAAATTAGAACACTCCCTAACACCATACACAAATATAAGCTCAAAATGGATTAAAGACCTAAATGTAAGGTCAGACACTATCAAAGTCTTAGAGGAAAACATAGGCAGAACACTCTATGACATAAATCACAGCAAGCTCCTTTTGACCCACCTCCTAGAGAAATGGAAATAAAAACAAAAATAAGCAAATGGCCCTAACGAAACTTTAAAGCTTTTGCACAGCAAAGGAAACCATAAACAAGACCAAAAGACAACCCTCAGAATGGGAGAAAATATTTGCAAATGAAGCAACTGAGAAAATTAATCTCCAAAATTTACAAGCGGCTCATGCAGCTCAATTAGAAAAAACAAACAACCCATTCCAAAAATAGGCAGAAGACCTAAATAGACATTTCTCCAAAGATATACAGATTGCCAACAAACACGTGAAAGAATGCTCAACATCATTAGTCATTAGAGAAATGCAAGTCAAAACTACAATGAGATATCATCTCACACCAGTTAGAATGGCCATCATCAAAAACTCTAGAAGCAATAAATGCTGGAGAGGGTGTGGAGAAAATGGAACACTCTTGCACTGTTGGTGGGAATGTAAATCAATTCAGCTACTATGGAGAACAGTATGGAGGTTCCTTAAAAACCTAAAAATAGAACTACGATACAACCCAGCAATCCCACTACTGGGCATATACCCTGAAAAAACCATAATTCAAAAAGAGTCATGTACCAAAATGTTCATTGCAGCTCTATTTACAATAGCCAGGAGATGGAAGCAACCTAAGTGTCCATCAACAGATGAATGGATAAAGAAGATGTGGCACATATATACAATGGAATATTACTCAGCCATAAAGAGAAACGAAACTGAGTTATTTGTAGTGAGGTGGATGGACCTAGAGTCTGTTATACAGATTGAAGTAAGTCAGAAAGAGAAAAATAAATACCGTATGCTAACACATATATATGGAATCTAAGCAAAAGAAAAGGTCATGAAGAACCTAGGGGTAAGATGGGAATAAAGACACAGACCTACTAGAGCATGGTCTTGATGATATAGGGAGGGGTAAGGGTAAGCTGTGACAAAGTGACTAGTGACATGGACATATACAGTACCAAAAGCAAAACAGATAGCTAGTTGGAAGTAGCCGTATCGCACAGGGAGATCCGCTTGGTGCTTTGTGACCACCTAGCAGGGTGGGATAGGGAGGGTGGGAGGAAGGGAGACGCAAGAGGGAAGGGATATGGAACATATGTATATGTATAACTGATTCACTTTGTTATAAAGCAGAAACTGGCACACCATTGTAAAGCAATTATACTCCAATAAAGATGTTAAAAACATAATAATTTCCTGAAAATTACTACATTATTCCTGTATAGCATTACTACTGAAAAAAGTAATACATGTCCAAATTATATATACTCCATACTTAGAATATTTTGATGATTCCTCCTCACCTATAAAACAAGTCCAAAGTCTAGACATCTTCAGGTACTGCATTAAAATGGTTCATAATCTGGCTCTGTCTGCATTTCCAGTTTTATCTACTGTAATTCTCTACCTTATGTTTTTTAATGAAAGTTTTTATTTTGAGATACCTGCAAGTTCACATGCAGCTATAAGAAACAGTACAAAGAGGTCACCTCTACTCTTTGTCCAGTTTTCCACAATGGTAGCATCTTTCAAAAAAATATCACAACTAAGATGTTGAGAGTGATAGAGTCGAGATACAGAATATTTCCACTGACACAAGCATCTCTCATGTTGCCTTTTTACAGCCCAGCATTGTCCCTCCTATTCCCATTACCTCCTTAACGCTTGGAACCACTGTTCTGTTATCTACTCCTATAATGCTGTCATTTCAAAAATGTTGTATAAATGGAATCATACAATATGTGACCTTTTGGAATTTACTTTTTGCACTTAGCATAATTCTTGGGAGATTCATCTATGTTGTTGCATGTGTAAAGTGCTCCCTTTTATTGATGAGCAGGATTCCATGGTAGGGATGTACTACAATTGATTTAACATTCACCCATTGAAAGGCATCCAGATTATTTTAAATTTTTGGCTACTGCAAATAAAGTTGCTATAAACATTAATGTACAGGTCCTTGTGTGAACACGAGTCTTCATCTCTCTGAGATAAATGCCTAGGAGCACGGTGGCGGGGTTGTATGTTAGTTGTATGCGTAATTTGTTTAAGAAACTGCCAGCATAACTTCCAGAGTGGCTCTACCAGTTTATATTCCCACTAACGATGTATGAGTCATCCAGTTCCTCTGCAATATCACCACAATTTGGTGTGTGTCACTGTTTTCTACTTTAGTCATTTGGATAGGTGTATAGTAATATACCATTGCATTTTAAATTTTAGTTTTCCTAATGGCTAATGATGTTGAACATCTTTTCTTTTGCTTACTTGACATTTATATACCTTCTTCAGTGAAGTCTCTCCTTATGTCACTTGCCCATGTTTTAACTGGATTTTTTACTGTTTTTTTACTGTTGCATTTTGAGACTTTTAAAATATTTTCTAGATACCAGTTCTTTGTCACACATAAGGATTGTAAGTATCTTCTCCCAGTCTATAACTTGCCTTTTCATATTCTTAATGGGGTCTTTCACAGAGCAAAAGTTTTCAATCTTGGTGAAGTCAACTCATCATTTTTCTCCTTTTATGGATCTTGGTCTTTAGTTTTAAGTTTAGCCCTAGATCCTGAAGATTTTCTCCTATAATATTTTTTTCTACAATTTTTATGATTTTACATTTAAGTCTATGTTCCATTTTGAGTTAATTTTTCTGTAGAGTGTGGGACTTAGATTGAGATTTATTTTTCTGTCTATTGATGCCCAATTGCTTCAGCATCATTTATTGAAAAGGCTATTTTTCCTCCTTCGAGTTGACTTTGACCTCTGTCAATAGTCAGTTGGGTATATTTGTGTGAGTCTAATTCTAGATTTTCTATTCTGTTCCACTGATCTTTGTATCTATCTCTTTTACAGTACAACACAGTTTTGATTACTGTAGCTATTTAATATGTCTTGAAAACAGAAGATTTATTCCTCCCACTTTATTCTTCCTTTTTGAAATTATTTTAACTATTGTAGTTTTTTATTTTTCATATAAATTTTAGAATATTGTCTATAGTTTGATATGTGTTCTCCAGAAAAACTGAACAACTGTGTGTGTGTGTGTGTGTGTGTGTGTGTGTGTGTGTTGTAGGGGATTGGTTCATGCGATTGTAGAGCCAAGAAGTTACAAGATCTGCAGTTAGCAAGCTGAAAACCCAGAAAAGCTGATGGTGTAAGTTCCAGTCCAAGTTCAAGTCCAAAGGCAGGAGAAAACCAGTGTTCCATCTCAAAGACAGACAAAGAAAGAAAGAGAGAGAAAGCATATTCTTTCTTACCAGCCTCCTTGTTCTATTCAGGCCTTCAATGGATTTGATGAAGGCCACCCACATTGGGAAGAAAAATCTCCTTTGCTCAGTCTCCTAATCCAATCTTAATCTCATCCAGAAACACCATCAGAAACACACCTAGAATAATGTTTGACCAAGTATCTGGGCACTCCACAGTCAGTCAAGTTGACACATAAAATTAGTTATTACAAAAGGAATTGGTTGAACCTATATGTCAATTTGGGGAGAGTTGCCATCTTTATTATTATCTTTCAATCCATAAACATAGTATATCTCTAGTCATTTCTTTAGAACTTCTTTGATTTCTTTCATCACCTTGTGTCGTTTTCAACATACAAATCTCATACATGTTTTGTTAAATTTAAGCCTATTTCATTTTTCTGCAATTTTAAATGGTACTTTATTTTTAATGACTGTGTCCATGAGCTCATGGCTAGTATAAAAAAATAATTGATTTTTGTATGTTTATATTATATCCAGTGATCCTGCTGTACTTGCTTATTAGTTCAAGATAGATTTTTTTTTGGCAGATTCTTTGGGATTTTTTTATGAAGACAATCACATCATCTCCAAATAAGGATAATTTTCTTCATTTCTGATCTTGTATGCCCTTTATTTCCTTTTCTTGGCTTGCTGTACTATCTAGAACTTCCAGTAAAATACTGAATAAAATTAGTGAGAACAGAAATACATGGCTTGTTCTTCAATAAAAAGAAAGAAAGAGGGCTTCCCTGGTGGCGCAGTGGTTGAGAGTCCGCCTGCCGATGCAGGGGACACGGGTTCGTGCCCCGGTCCAGGAAGATCCCACATGCCACGGAGCGGCTGGGCCCGTGAGCCATGGCTGCTGAGCCTGCGCGTCCTGAGCCTGTGCTCCGCAACGGGAGAGGCCACAACAGTGAGAGGCCCGCGTACAGAAAAAAAAAAAAAAAAAAACAGAAAAAAATATGTTGCTTCCTTGATATTAGGGTGAAAATGTTAACGGTTTTAACCATTAAGTATAATGTTTGCTGTAGGGTTTTTTTTTTTTTATTTGTAGATACTCTTTATAAACTGAGGAAGTTCCCTTCTATTTCTCTTTTATGAGGGTTTCATCAAGAACTGATTTTGAATTTTGTCACTTTTTTGCATCAGTTGATGTGAACATGTGATTTTTTTTCTTCTTTTTCCTTTTAACACATTGGGTTACATCTCTGTTATCTTGTGTTAACATCCACTGATTTCCTTTTTTCATTCAGTTTGAGATCTTCCTCGTTCTTGGTATGACAAATGATGTTCAACTGAAATGAAGACATGCTCATATTATGTTTGGAGATTCTGGATAATATTTAAATGTTCAGCTGGCTTTATCTAAAAATGCTCCAGCAGAAGGAGGGGTGACACTGCCTTGTTACAGCCAGACATGTATAAGTTCAGATTCTTCACTCAGCCTCTGACACTTTGGGAGTAGGAATATTCATTATTGCTGGGTGGAAGTTGGAGTTTGGGCTCCCTATGTGGTCTCAGTGGGGTAGCCTCATTTCCACTAGTGATGATGAAAGTTCTGACTCTGTACGAGGTCTCCTCTGATATCAGCCTAGCAGGGAAGAAGAGTTACTCATTACTGCTGGGTCAGAGTGGAAGTTCAGGTACCCTCATTGGTCTCTTTAAGACCAGCCCAGTAGTGGTGCTGGAGATCTTTATTACAGACTTTAGAGGGTAGAAATCTAAGTTGCCCACTTGGTCTTTGCCAGCATGGGTGGGAGTGTGGCCATATTTTTTTCTGTAGTGTTTGGCTGGAGTAGGACAGTTATTGTCTAAGAGATTTATCTGACTTTTTGGTCAGAACTTTTGGCTGAAAAAGCAGTCATAGTTGGGGTTCTCATTACTATTTCTGGATTGCCGGCTTCCTCAGCTCTAAATCAGAGACATATGAGGCAAAAAAAAAAGAAAAAAATACTCAAGGAACTTGCCAGTATAACATTTTTTGGGTCCTTATGTTCCTAGCCAGGCTTCTCTACACCTTTCAATGTTTCCTAAAGTATGACTTATATATAATATCCAGGGGTTTTAGTTGTACTTAGTGGAAAGAATGCACTTTTATATGTTTTATCCTTTATCCATATAAAGCAATTTAAACTTCCCCAAACACTGTAGGTTCTTTTATACATCTTTCCTTTCATCTAGTTCCAGGAATATTAATCGACTTGCTTCTTCCAGTTAAGCCCATTTTATAGATTATCGAGAACAAGATTCAAAGAAATTAGGTGAATTGTGCAATTAGGAATAGGCAAACTATAAATTTGAACACAAAACTGGATGACTATAAACTGATTTCCCCTTACAAAATGCTGCCTCATACCCCATGTTTTAATAGAGACCCTTTGTCACATATCATGCTTTGCATAAGCCTCAGAGGTATACAGGTACAATTGAAACCTCCCTATCTGAGAGCTTTGAGGTTTTAAGTAAGTCATCAGTCACTTAACTTTTCTGAGTCTCTGTATCCTCTTCTGTAAAATAATAATAATGATACCTATTTTGCAGGTTTGTTTTATAAGTAGTAATAATAAACATAAATCACTTATTATAACTCCTGCCCCAGTGTACTTTATTCAACACAGGCTGGGTATGTTACCATTGCTACATCTATAAAGTATAAAGAATAAAATGTGTATAACAGCAAAGCTTAAAAAAATGGGAGACTTCAACACTGAATATGAGCTTGAGCCAACTCTAGACATTGAAAATTATTCCTAGTTTCAACATATTCAGCAGAGAGCATGAGCCTGAGCAGATTATTTATATGTCTATTACTCAGGCATTATGGTTATTTATGTGTTTGCCTCCCTCATTATGTTACATACTTTTCAGGGATGGGGACGTTCCTTGACTACCTGTGAATCTCCCTCAGGGTCTTACAGATGAAGGGTGTTTAATTAATAATTATCATATTAAATTGAATTGATATTTTGACCGTCTACTCTTCATCTTCACACTTTATAAAATTATGACTTGACACTACACTGACTAGGATATTAATACACTTGGGTTCAAGAGCAAGTGTTGAAAAGATATACTTTACCCCACACAAAAGTTCCTGATTAAAGCTCTGAGTACAGGTTAACTAACAGTTAACTTAATGTAAATGAGGAGTCAGAATGAGTTTTAAGCTCTGTCCTCTTTTAAAATCAGTTGAGTTAATAAATTAACTAATTAGTGATTAAAAGCAAAGTGGGAATCTGCTGTATAGCACAGGGAGCTCAGCTCAGTGCTCTGTGATGACCTAGATGGGTGGGATGGGGGCGTGGGAGGGAGGTCCAAGAGGGAGAGGATATATGCATACATATAGCTGATTCACTTTGCTGTACAACAAAAACTAACACAACATTGTAAAGCAACTATACTCCAATAAAAAAAGTAAATGACTAAGCAATTAAATATTATAAAACATTTAAAAATAGTTATAAATTATTTGTCTTTAGAATTTCCTCTTCATGTCAATATAGATAAGCTACTTAAGTCAGAGTTTATGAAACATTTATGTTGTATTCAATATGGCATTCTCTAACTCAAGCTTAATATTTTAATAAAATATAATGACAACATCATCTCTCCTATTCAGAGAGAATGAGTCATAGGTCAGTAGGTAGAAGATCTGGGAGTTGAATCAAGGTAACCACTCTATTCTCTAACTGGTCATGGTACAACTTATGAAAATTCATACTTCTAATGAAACCGACAAATCACAAGACAAAGTCCAATAAATATGTGCAAGACACATGGAGGTAATTATTCAATGGCCTTATTAAATCATATGCCTAAGTACTAATGAAATGCTTAAGTGAATGAACTGACTGAAGATGAATAGGGTTGATCAGGAAAAACTTCACAAAGAAGGTGAGATCTAAGTAGTGCTTAAAGGCAGGCAAGGTAGAGGGATAGCTACCAAATATGTAGAGAGATAGATACTAAAGACTGAAAAATAAACACGCATGGAGTGAAAAAAGAGAGTTGTTAAAACCCTGGCTGGAACTGAGAGTTTCATTAGGATTTTTTTTTTAATAAGTACAATTAGAGTCTATATCTATTGGCGGATGGTATTTAGTCCTTGACCTTGAAATGCATTTCAAGTAGGTTAAACATAGTCTCCATAATCATCATTACCCTCCAAGAACTTCCAAGAATATGGAACAAATGATACCAAAATCAAGCTATATGTATTATAGATGATATTTTAATATATAAAAGTTCTTGAGAAAGATCCATAATTAAAATACAAGTATCAACTAAACATGACCAGTAAAGTTTAATTAAATCTCTTTTCATAAAAGAGAAATTATTTTTATAATGAATGGTATTTACTAAAAGTTAGTGCTCAAATAAAAATAAATAACTTCAAATAGAATTTATTCAAGTATTATATGGGGTAGGAATGGGGAGAAGCCAAATACTTATTTTCCTCAAAATCAAAAAAAAATGCCCAGGACTGAACAGATATCAGAAGGAGATTCTATAAACATAGCAGCAGCAGTAAGAGCAGATGCTGCTACAGCATCAGATATAAACACAGACTTTTTCTTTTTTTTCCTACTCATGTCATAAAAAATAAGTCATGTAAATATGCAACTTGCTGATATACTTAAACTTATTTTTGTTAAACTTATTTTAAACAAGTTTTTAAAATTTGATTTAATAAGACCATTAAATAATTACCTCCATGTATCCTGCACATATTTAAAATTTGTTTAAAATAAGTTTAACAAAATTTGTTTAATTGTATATAAATCAAGTTTTTTACTCTACCAGCACAAATGGTAGGGTTTTTATTACTCCTCCCTGGCAATGAACTGGTGATGTATAAGAAGGCATGCCAATCAAATACTGTTAGTATTTTTTCTTTTTCTTTTCAACTTGTCATTTTGTTAGCAGTCTTGATTTAATGAGGAAGAGTAGCACTGATACTACAAGCCTTAATCAGTATGTAAGTAAAAATAAATGTTTAACATGTTAATTTTTATGCCATTACCCAGAATGCTTTTCAGCTCTCAACTACTACTTGTTATGGTTAGCATCTATGTTATTGCTAAGTAACAGAGTGTCTTTCAGTTTTTAAAGAACACTTTAGAAATTAAGAAGTCAGAGGCACAAAGAACATTTTGAGGATTTAGACATCTTTATACATAAAAAAGCTTTTCTCCTCTGATGTATAGAGGGAAGAAATATGATCACGATTAAAAGAGAATTTTGCTTTTTTCAATAATACTGAAAGTTATATAGTTCAAGAAAAGTTATGTGGAGTGTGACATTAAAACTAGAAGGAAAATATTTTACTTGAAATAAAGATTGAGAATGTCTTCTATGAAATTCTCTCATCATATCTTATACAATATAATAGCCTTCAATTTAATTAAGTTCCTCAAAGCATAGTGTGTTTACATATTCTTCCAGATTCACAGTTCAAGCAGAACTCTATAACTTTTAAGGATACAGACCTCATCTATTGTTTACTCTCATTCCTTCAGTTCTTTTTTATATTGAAGTATAGTTGATTTACAATGTTGTGTCAATTTCAGCTGTACAGCAAAGTGACTCAGTTATACATATATATATTCTTTTTTATATTCTTTTCCATTATAGTTTATCCCAGGACATTGACTATAGTTCCCTGTGTTATACAGTAGGAGCTTCAGTTTTTATATAGCTTTTGTACTTCAGTCTACAAAGGCTTTGTGTTTTCATAAAAACAAAACCCAAACCAACAAAAAACAGTGACTTTTTTACACTTATTTTTTCTTTCCACAAATATTTAAGAGCCAACAAAGAAAGTACATAAGTATACAGTTTGTTGTTTAGCTTCAAGAAATTTAAAAACTGAACAGGATAGCAACACATATAAATTATTATTTGAATGAATATGTTTCCAATGGGAAGGAAGTAGTGAAATGCCATGTCTAATATGTTTTGTTTGTTTGGTTAGCTGGATTGGTAGTTTGGTTGTAGGAGAAGGAAAATCAGTTGCTGAAGGAACTTAAATAGAAAGAAGACTCAGTGGGGGAATCCTTATACTATGGCTGTCCATTTTCAGGGGTGGGGTGGGGTAGGGGGGCGGTGAGAGAGGAAGTGGATCATCAGCTCAATTTTGTTGAGAGTCTAAAAGAAGAAACCATAAAATCCCTGGGAGAGGAAGAAGCAGAAAAAAAATAGGGATTGGGAAAACTCTAAAGTCTAATATCTGTACCGGTTGGAAGGGAGGAATGTCCATGCCAGAGCACTCAGCTCCTGAGCTGTAGGGAAAAGAAACTATACATGTCTTGTAAGTACTGCAGAGGTTTGAAAAGGGGCTTTCATGCAGGCGAGAGCATTCAACCCAAGACTCACATGGGAGAAGGGACTTAAAATTTGTTCTTGATATAGAAGATTTAAATGGACAGAGTGACAGTTTACATCCTAGCAAAAGCCCCTCCAACTTTAAATGCTCCATAGTCACCAAACTTCCTGAGGGAATTACATCGACAAGTTTCCTCAGATCTTTTCTCTCTATGACCCTTTTAGGTATGTTAACCTTTACGGAAAATGGTAATGGAGGTGATTCTCAAAAGTTCTTCCATATATGTCCCTTAACTGTAACCAGTATAACTTTTTAAGCAGTTTGTTTTCTAATATAACAACCACAAGAGACTCCGATACCATTCCTTTCATTGTGTTCTGATAATGTGATCTCAGTTCTTGAATGTGATATGCTGAAAATCTACCTCTTACATCACAGAATCCTGGTTTTATCCCAGAGATACATCAAAATAACTACTTACTTCCATAATGCAAAAATATGTCATAAATTTAGCTAAACTGTTGAATTGCATTGAGATTTTTGGTGTACTCATTGATAAAATTGGAAGAACAAGAACATTTAACAAGAACATTTAATTGATATATAAACATAATGTTGAATTTGCATGCAGTCGAAACTTGTTAAATTTAGCAAAAGTCCCCAAAACTGCCTTGTTAAGATAGGATACAGAGAAAGAATAAGCATCTTACAATCCTGGACTAGAATATTTACCAAAAAATTACTCAAATCTTTCTGTAACAAAGTTAGCAATGCTAAACTCAAGCCAAGAGGTAGAAAATGTAACTATTGATTATTGAAAGTGAATTTTTTTTGTTAAATGTGATTTTAAGAAATTTATTATTTATTATTATTTTTTTTGGCTGCGTTGGGTCTTCGTTGCTGTGCGCAGGCTTTCTCTAGTTGCAGTGAGCGGGGGCTACTCTTTGCTGCAGTGCGCGGGCTTCTCATTGCAGTGGTTTCTCTTGTTGCTGACCACGGGCTCTAGGTGTACAAGCTTCAGTAGTTGTGGCACGCAAGCTCAGAAGTTGTGGCACATGGGCTTAGTTGCTCCACAGCACGTGGGACCGTCCCAGACCAGGGCTCAAACCCATGCCCGCTGCATTGGCAGGCAGATTCTTAACCACTGTGCCACCAGGGAAGTCCTTAAATGTGATTTTTTAAACTAATTAATCATATTTATTCTTCAACATAGTCAATGAAAATTGCCTTTTCATAATCAGAATATATATCAATCGGAACTTTTTGTAGATTTTAAAGGAAATTTGGAATATTTGCAAAAAGCACATTGTAATAAAATATGTAATAAAATGAAATAAATGATATGAAACAAATCCACAAATTAGCACAAAGCAATTTTTAAGTGCTCTTCTTAAAATATATTTTTTAAAATATCATTGGGCTTCCCTGGTGGTGCAGTGGTTAAGAATTCGCCTGCCAAAAAAAAAAAAAAAAAAACAATCTGCCTGCCAAAAAAAAAAAAAACAAGGAATCCACCTGCCAATGCAGGGGACATAGGTTCGATCTCTGGTCCGGGAAGATCCCACATGCTGCGGAGCAACTAAGCCCGTGTGCCGCAACTACTGAGCCTGCGCTCTAGAGCCCATGAGCCATAACTACTGAGCCCGTGTGCCACAGCTACTGAAGCCCTTGTGCCTAGAGCCCATGCTCTGCAACAAGAGAAGCCAGCTCAATGAGAGGCCTGCGCACTGCAATGAAGAGTAGCCCCCGCTTGCCACAACTAAAAAGAAAGCCCACGCTCAGCAACAAAGACCCAATGCAGCCAAAAATAAATAAATTAATAAAATATACATCATTAAACAAAAACAGCAACTGCATCTGTACAACTATCATTCATTTATAATATGTCAAGAACTTATCTGTGATATAAGGTGCTATTTTAGTAGCTCAGAGTAATACCTAACATTTATTACATTGTTATTGTGCCATTAAAATGCCCCTGGTTAAGCATTTTATATGTGTTATTTCATTTCATTTTCACAGCAATCCCACAAGCTAGATACAAAACCCATTTTAAAGTAATTAAATTAAGGTTTTCATAGATTAAGAAACTGTTTAAAAATACTTAGCTGTAAAGTGTCAGAGCCTTGATTGAAATTTAGTTCTCTCTGAACCTAAATCTCATTTTCCTTAACACTAAGTATAAACAGACCTTAACGTCACTAGTTTAAGTTAAATGTCAATGAAGAAGAAATACTCTAAAAATTTTGCCAATCAATTTTAAACAATAATATATAAATGTCAAATTTATGTGTGTAATTTTTAATATTATATATAATATATACATTATTTAATTTTTCTCTAGCTTATTTGGCATTAATCTAATTGTCTTGAGGAAATTTTCACTTACCTTTCAGTTATTTGTCTCCCAAATTCCAAATATAATTTTTACAACTTTTAAGAAATAATAATTTTGATCATAATGAAACTTTTAAAACTCTGAAATCTGGATTTATATGCAGTGCTGTAGATATGTTTCATCTTGTCCAAATAACATATGTTCAATGATAATGTAATAAAAGCAACCTATTTTTATCATATCAACATATAAGTTCATCTGTATAACTCTGATGTCCACAAACATTTAAATTCTCTAAAAGATAAATTGTCTTATTTCTTTTGTACTTATAACAAAATATTTCCGCTACAATTTCTTACACTGTAAATTGTTATCTTAGAAATGTATAAAATATAGTGAAAATCACAGAAATGGCTGGCCTTCTTAATGAAAGGCAGATTCCTCAACCATAAAACGGATATCACCTCCCTCTTTCATAAGTCAGTTAATTTACTTGGGTTCTTATTTCTGTGCTTACATTCCTTTCTTTTAGAGTGCTACAGTGATAATTAAACTCATACTATTAATTGCTCACTTTGCAACATATACACATATGTGAGAATGATAAATGTTGAAATCTAAAGATATTGTTTTTAGACTTTGTTAATACAAGCTTTGTTTGGGCTACAGTCACCCAAGAAATACTATGGAAATGAGCAAATTTATTCTTCTAACCTGAGACTGGTAAGACACTCGCAGTGTAAGACCACTAAATACCTTATGATGGGAAAAAACCCACAAAAACACAAAAAACATTATTTTTCTTATTGGAGGGCTTCTAATACAAGATAACTGTAACCCAAATATGACATTAAGAACATCAAGAAAATTAAAAGCAAGGCATTAGGAAATTAGAGATAACTCAAATGCAACTTTTTAAATCCAGTGGGTTACTGTGAAATTCATGTTTAACTTGACATCAGTCAGCCACACTATTTCCATCCATCTGACTCTACCTTTCCCTCAACTTTTTTTTTTAATAAATTAAGTTATTTTATTTATTTATATTGGCTGTGTTGGGTCTTCGTTGCTGTGCGTGAGCTTTCTGTGGTTGCGGCAAGCGGGGGTTACTCTTCGTTGCGGTGCGCGAGCTTCTCATTGTGGTGGCTTCTCTTGTTACAGAGCACGGGCTCTAGGCATGCGGCCTTCAGTAGTTGTGGCTCGCGGGCTCTAGAGCGCAGGCTCAGTAGTTGTGGCGCACGGGCTTAGTTGCTCCGCGGCACGTGGGATCGTCCCCGACCAGGGCTCGAACCCGTGTCCCCTGCACTGGCACGTGGATTCTTAACTACCACACCACCAGGGACGCCCATATCCTTCCCTCAACTCTTAATTCTCCATGATTAAGGGCTCTGCTCTCCCTTTAGCATTTTACCATAAGCAATCAACATTTTAGAAAGCATACAGCATAAACTCAGAAAAAAGATAATTTTGGATATGAGAATGAAAAGAGGAGTTAGAAAACACCTTAAAAAAACTAACATTTTTCTGTCTCCTTTTTCTATAATTTGTATTTGCAATCAATATATCAGTTCAAATGATAATTGGAACAATGTACTTTCTTCCTTTCCCTTCTCTCTAGACCGGGAAAGAGAAGAGCCTTATACTAAGAATCTGAGTACTTGCAAATGGAAATAAGAAACTTTAGTCAGTACTGTACTTCCAGTACAGTCAAGGAAGTGGTTTTTAACAGCATATAGATCAGCATGGACCAAATCTTATCTTTTGTCGGCCTAAGACGCACAGTTTGAAAGTGGGATTGATGTTCTGACTAATAAGGAAGTACTAATGCCATGGAAGTCAGGTATCCTCAAAAGCTAGGGGGCAATTAGAAGTATAGTCCTCTTGTTCTTAGAAAGTTTAGATGGTACCTGGAAGGTAGAGGGGTGTGTGTGTGTGTGTGTGTGTGTGTGTGCGTATCTTAAGGTATGAACTAAAGAAATAGAAAACTACAAAGGCATGCCTGTACTCTCTGATGAAATAACCAAGAAAGAACATGTAACTGGAAGTGTCTAGCCCACTGATGAGCGCTCTGTGGGCTACCTACAGAATTTTGTACTGAAGCCCCAGATATGGTTTATTGGTTGGACATGGCAAAGTTAGTGAAATGCCCTTCTGGGGAAGTGAGGATGAATTTGAGTCCCATATTAACCACCACTGTTAGATTTTCTCAAAAGTTGGATGGAAGAAGACATTTTCATAGATAGCTAAAATCTTAAAATTAAATTAAATTTAATTTAATTTAAATTTAGAAACTAAGGATATATAAGTAAGAATTCCTCTAGAGGAACACTTAGGGAAAGATTCAACACATTTGGTATTTTTCCTTTGTATTATGTGAAAAATCTTACTTAGAATGTAGTTCTAAATTTTAGGCCCTATATTCATTAATTACCCTAACATCTATTTAAGTCTGATATCCTGTTTAGAATTGAGTAGCTATGTAGAAAAGAACAAAAAGATGAAGAAACTGAGAGAATCATGGCATATTGACCGCTTCACTGCTCTCTGTTCAACAGAAACATCCTCCAATACCATGTCCAATACCTCAGGTTCTAAACATCACCAAAGTCAGTGTCAATCACATTGGAGCCAGGGAGACCTGAGAAAACCCACGACATTAAGGCAAGCACAGCCCAGGAAGACCGTAAAACATCTCCTTTTACAAAATATACTATAGGGCATGAAGGGGCCTATGAAAACTGCTTAACTTTCCTGAACTTATTTTTGACATCTGTCAAGGGGGAATAAAATGGGTGTTCTGCCTTGTTCGTAGATTTATAATGGGAAGTAATATTTGAGAAAAAGTTCTGTAAGTTAAAAATAGCGCCTATAAATATAAGGCATAATTATGAAAGATAAATGCAAAACTAGTGACAGAATTCTTTATTCACGAACCTAATGTAAAACTCTTTAATCTTAAATAATTTACTGCTGGAATTACAGTGCCACCTAAAGACTCCATACCAGAATTATAGAACAGCAATAATCATGTTTTTGGGGTGCTGTCTATATTCTGTCAACGTATATGGATATTTTGTTGGCAATATTCCATTACAAAGTGCTCTCTGTGATGGTCCACAATTCAATTCAGTTTAGGATGTAAATCTTTCATCAAAGAGTTCAAGGAATTTTTAGGCCTAAAAGCAAATGTGACCAGGAAACGGAATAGACATAGCATTTATATAATAACTTTACATTATATTGCTCTCTAAAAGTAACAAGAATGACATTTCCAGGAACCTTAGATAATTGGATCCTTATTAATTGAATCCATATAGTCTATACTAAGAAAAACCTACAGTAACATAAATATATACATACACACAATAAAGAAATAGAGGAGACTGATATAATGCATTGTTAAGAAATGGCTTTGTGTCTTTATATTGACCAAGGACCAACACGGTTCCTTTGCTCAAAGAGTAAGAGTGATTAAAAAAAAAAAAAAACTAATAAAATCAGTCTTACTGTAAACACAGGTGGTCTAAGATAACAAATGAAACACATATGTTATGGCTAAAGAGAAAACCAACCAGAAAAATACAATTAGCAAAGTCATTCCTTGCAATTCTGCTTAATTCCTTAAGTAAGGGTTCCTACCTTTGTTAGGCCCTTCGGTGATATATTTTTTATTTGTGGTCCCACATGCCTTCCATCACTTTACCCTATAAAAGCAGAAATGACATATATGTTATTAGGCTAAAGGTTATAGGTAAGTAGAGGTCCTTATCAAAAATTATAAAAAACACTTAATACAAGAAAAAATAAGTGCCTATCCTTCCCTAGAAAGGAGTCTCCCTGGCACATACATTCGTCTATGTAAGCTTATGAGAAACAGAAGTTCTACGTAAAGTTAGGATTTGGGGGCAAAATCCTTATTCAGTAATCAGTGTGGGGAGACAAGGGGAATATGGCGGAAGAGTAAGACGAGGAGATCACCTTCCTCCCCACAGATATACCAGAAATACATCTACACGTGGAACAACTCCTACAGAACACCTACTGAACGCTGACAGAAGACCTCAGACCTCCCAAAAGCAAGAAACTCCCCACGTACCTGGGTAGGGCAAAAGAAAAAAGAAAAAACAGAGACAAAAGAATAGGAACGGGACCTGCACCAGTGGGAGGGAGCTGTGAAGGAGGAAAGGTTTTCACACACACTAGGAAGCCCCTTCGCGGCCGGAGACTGCAGGTGGCAGAGGGGGAAAGCTTCGGAGCTGCAGGCGCCGAGCACAGCAACAGGGGTGCGGAGGGCAAAGCGGAGAGATTCCCGCACAGAGGATCAGGGCCGACCGGCACTCACCAGCCCGAGAGGCTTGTCTGCTCACCCGCCGGGGCGGGCGGGGCTGCGAGCTGAGGCTTGGCTTCGGTTGGAGCACCAGGAGAGGACTGGGGTAGGTGGCGTGAATACAGCCTGCAGGGGATTAGTGCGCCACGGCTGGCCGAGAGGGAGTCCAGGGAAAGGCCTGGCCCTGCCGAAGAGGCAAGAGACTTTTTCTTGCCTCTTTGTTTCCTGGTGCGCCACGAGAGGGGATTAAGAGCGCTGCTTAAAGGAGCTCCAGAGACGGGCGCAAGCCGCGGCTAAAAGCGCGGACCCCAGAGACGTGCATGAGACGCTAAGGCTGCTGCTGCCGCCACGAAGACGCCTGTGTGTGAGCACAGGTTACTATCCACACGCCTCTTCCGGGGAGGCTGTGCAGCCCGCCACTGCCAGGGTCCTGGGATCCAGGAACAACTTCCCCGGGAGAACGCACGGCGCGCCTCAGGCTGGTGCAACGTCACGCTGGCCTCTTCCACCCGCCGCAGGCCCGCCCCGCACTCCGTGCCCCTCCTTCCCCCCCCCCACCCCCGCACCCTGCCTGAGTGAGCCAAAGCCCCCGAAGCAGCGGCTCCTTTAACCCCGTCCTGTCTGAGCGAAGAACAGATGCCCTCTGGTGACCTACACACAGAGGCGGGGCCAAATCCAAAGCTGAGCCCCTGGGAGCTGTGAGAACAAAGAAGACAAAGGGAACTCTCTCCCAGCAGCCTCAGAAGCAGCGGATTAAAGCTCCACAATCAACTTGATATATCCTGCATCTGTGGAATACCTGAATAGACAACCAATCATCCCAAATTAAGGAGGTGGACTTTGAGAGCAAAATTTATGACCCTTTCCCCTTTTCCTCTTTTTCTGAGTGTGTATGTGTATGCTTCTGGGTGAGATTTTGTCTGTATAGCTTTGCTTCCACCATATGTCCTAGGGTTCAATCCGTCCATTTTATTTTCTTAATAATTACTTTTTATTTTAATAACTTTATTATATTTGATCTTACTTTATTTTATTTTACTTTATCTTTTTTCTTTCTTTTTTCCTTCCTTCCCTCCTTCCTTCCTTCCTCCCTCCCTCCCTCCTTTCTTTCCTTCTTTCTTTCTTGCTTGCTAGCTTGCTTGCTTGCTTGCTTGCTTTCTACTTCTACCAATTCTTCTTTCTACTGTTTCTCCCTTTTATTCTGAGCCATGTGGATGAAACGCTCTTGGTAATGCCGCCAAGAGTCAGTGCTGTGGCTCTGAGGTGGGAGAGCCAACTTAAGGACACTGGTCAACAAGAGACCTCCCAGCTCCACATAATATCAAATGGCAAAAATTTCCCAGAAATCTCCACCTCAACACCAGCACCCAGCTTCACTCAATGGCCACCAAGCTACAGTGCTGGACACCCTATGCCAAACAACTAGCAAGACAGGAACACAACCCCAGCCATTAGCAGAGAAGCTGCCTAAGATCATAATAAGTCCACAGAAACGCAAAAACACACCACCAGACGTGGACCTGCCCACCAGAAAGACAAGATCCAGCCTCATCCACCAGAACACAGGCACTAGTCCCCTCCACCAGAAAGTCTACACAACCCACTGAACCAACCTTAGCCACTGGGGACAGATACCAAAAACAACGGGAACTACGAACTTGCAGCCTGCAAAAAGGAGACCCCAAACACAGTAAGATAAGAAAAATGAGAAGACAGAAAAACACAGCAGATGAAGGAGCAAGATAAAAACCCACCAGACTAACAAATGAAGAGGAAATAGGCAGTCTACCTGAAAAAGAATTCAGAATAATGATAGTAAAGATGATCCAAAATCTTGGAAATAGAATAGACAAAATGCAAGAAACATTTAACAAGGACCTAGAAGAACTAAAGATGAAACAAACAACGATGAACAACACAATAAATGAAATTAAAAATACTCTAGATGGGATCAATAGCAGAATAACTGAGGCAGAAGAAGGGATAAGTGACCTGGAAGATAAAATAGTGGAAATAACTACTGCAGAGCAGAATAAAGAAAAAAGAATGAAAACAACTGATGACAGTCTCAGAGACCTCTGGGACAACATTAAATGCACCAACATTCGAATTATACGGGTTCCAGAAGAAGAGAAAAAGAAAGGGACTGAGACAATATTTGAAGACATTATAGTTGAAAACTTCCACAATATGGGAAAGGAAATAGTTAATCAAGTCCAGGAAGCACAGAGAGTCCCATACAGGATAAATCCAAGGAGAAATACGCCAAGACACATATTAATCAAACTGTCAAAAATTAAATACAAAGAAAACATATTAAAAGCAGCAAGGGAAGAACAACAATAACACACAACGGAATCCCCATAAGGCTAACAGCTGATCTTTCAGCAGAAACTCTGCAAGCCGGAAGGGGGTGGCAGGACATATTTAAAGTGATGAAGGAGAAAAACCTGCAACCAAGATTACTCTACCCAGCAAGGATCTCATTCAGATTTGATGGAGAAATTAAAACCTTTACAGACAAGCAAAAGCTGAGAGAGTTCAGCACCACCAAACCAGCTTTACAACAAATGCTAAAGGAACTTCTCTAGGCAAGAAACACAAAAGAAGGAAAAGACCTACAATAACGAACCCAAAACAATTAAGAAAATGGGAATAGGAACATACATATTGATAATTACCTTAAATGTAAATGAACTAAATGCTCCCATCAAAAGACACAGATTGGCTGAATGGATACAAAAGTAAGACCCATATATATGCTGTCTACAAGAGACCCACTTCAGACCTAGAGACATATACAGACTGAAAGTGAGGGGATGGAAAAAAGTATTCCATGCAAATAGAAACCAAAAGAAAGCTGGAGTAGCAATTCTCATATCAGACAAAATAGACTTTAAAATAAAGACTATTACAAGAGACAAAGAAGGACACTACATAATGATCAAGGGATCGATCCAAAAAGAAGATATAACAATTGTAAATATTTATGCACCCAACATAGGAGACCCTCAATACATAAGGCAAATACTAACAGCCATAAAAGGGGAAATCTATAGTAACACATTCATAGTAGGGGACTTTAACACCCCACTTTCACCAATGGACAGATCATCCAAAATGAAAATAAATAAGGAAACACAAGCTTTAAATGATACATTAAACAAAATGGACTTAATTGATATTTATAGGACATTCCATCCAAAAACAACAGAATACACATTTTTCTCAAGTGCCCATGGAACATTCTCCAGGATAGATCATATCTTGGGTCACAAATCAAGCCTTGGCAAATTTAACAAAATTGAAATTGTATCAAGTATCTTTTCCCACCACAACGCTATGAGACTACATATCAATTACAGGGAAAGATCTGTAAAAAATACAAACACATGGAGGCTAAACAATACACGACTTAATAACGAAGTGATCACTGAAGAAATCAAAGAGGAAATCAAAAAATACCTAGAAACAAATGACAATGGAGACACGACCCAAAACCTATGGGATGCAGCAAAAGCAGTTCAAGAGGGAAGTTTATAGCAATACAACCCTCCTTTAAGAAACAGAAAACATATCGAATAAACAACCTAACCTTGTACCTAAAGCAATTAGAGAAAGAAGAATAAAAAAACCCCGAAGTTAGCAGAAGGAAAGAAATCATAAGAAATAAAAAGAAATGAAGGTAATGATAGTAAAGATCAATAAAACTAAAAGCTGGTTCCTTGAGAAGATGAACAAAATTGATAAACCATTAGCCAGACTCATCAAGAAAAAAGGGAGAAGACTCAAATCAATAGAATTAGAAATGAAATAGGAGAAGTAACAACTGACACTGCAGAAATACAAAAGATCATGAGAGATTACTACAAGAAACTCTATGCCAATAAAATGGACAACCTGGAAGAAATGGACAAATTCTTAGAAATGCACAACCTGCCAAGACTGAATCAGGAAGAAATAGAAAATATGAACAGATCAATCACAAGCACTGAAATTGAAACTGTGTTTAAAAATCTTCCAACAAACAAAACCCCAGTACCAGATGGCTTCACAGGCAAATTCTATCAAATATTTAGAGAGGAGCTAACACCTGTCCTTCTCAAACTCTTGCAAAATATAGCAGAGGGAGGAACACTCCCACACTCATTCTACGAGGCCACCATCACCCTGATACCAAAACCAGACAAGGATGTCACAAAGAAAGAAAACTACAGGCCAATATCACTGATGCACATAGATGCAAAAATCCTCAACAAAATACTAGCAAACACAATCCAAGAGCACATTAAAAGGATCATAAACCATGACAAAATGAGGTTTATTCCAGGAATGCAAGGATTTTTCAATACGCAAATCAATCAATTTGATAAACCATATTAATAAATTGAAGGAGAAAAAGCATATGATCATCTCAATAGATGCAGAGAAAGCTTTCGACAAAATTCAACACCCATTTATGATAAAAACCCTGCAGAAAGTAGGCATAGAGGGAATTTTCCTCAACATAATAAAGGCCATATATGACAAACCCATAGCCAACATCGTCCTCAATGGTGAAAAACTGAAACCATTTCCAATAAGATCAGGAACAAGACAAGGTTGCCCACTCTCACCACTCTTATTCAACATAGTTTTGGAAGTTTTAGACACAGCAATCAGAGAAGAAAAGGAAATAAAAGGAATCCAAATCAGAATTGAAGAAGTAAAGCTGTCACTGTTTGCAGATGACATGATACTATACATAGAGAATCCTAAAGATGCTACCAGAAAACGACTAGAGCTAATCAGTGAATCTGGTAAAGTAGTAGGATACAAAATTAATGCACAGAAATCTCTGGCATTCCTATACACTAAGACTGAAAAATCTGACAGTGAAATCAAGAAAACACTCCCATTCACCACTGCGACAAAAAGAATAAAATATCTAGGAATAAACCTACCTAAGGAGACAAAAGACCTGTATGCAGAAAATTATAAGACACTGATGAAAGAAATTAAAGATGATACAAATAGATGGAGAGATATACCATGTTCTTGGATTGGAAGAATCAACATTGTGAAAATGACTCTACTACCCAAAGCAATCTACAGATTCAGTGCAATCCCTATCAAACTACCACTGGCGTTTTTCACAGAACTAGAACAAAAAATTTCACAATTTCTATGGAAACACAAAAGACCCCGAAAAGCCCAAGCAATCTTGAGAACGACAAATGGAGCTGGAGGAATCAGTCTCCCTGACTTCAGACTATAGTACAAAGCTACAGTAATCAAGACAGTATGGTACTGGCACAAAAACAGAAATATAGATCAATGGAACAGGATAGAAAGCCCAGAGATAAACCCACGCACATATGGCCACCTTATCTTTGATAAAGGAGGCAGGAATATACAGTGGAGAAAGGATAGCCTCTTCAATTCGTGGTGCTGGGAAACTGGACAAGTACATGTAAAAGTATGAGATTAGATCACTCCCTAACACCATACACAAAAATAAGCTCAAAATAGATTAAAGACCTAAATGCAAGGCCAGAAACTTTCAAACTCTTAGAGGAAAACATAGGCAGAACACTCTATGACATAAATCACAGCAAGATCCTTTTTGACTCACCTCCTAGAGAAATGGGAATAAAAACAAAAATAAACATATGGGACCTGATGAAACTTAAAAGTTTTTGCACAGCAAAGGAAACAAGACCAAAAGACAACCCTCAGAATGGGAGAAAATATTTGCAAATGAAGCAAATGACAAAGGATTAATCTCCAAAATTTATAAGCAGCTCATGCAGCTCAATAACAAAAAAACAAACAACCCAATCAAAAAATGGGCAGAAGACCTAAATAGACATTTCTCCAAAGAAGATATACAGACTGCCAACAAACATATGAAAGAATGCTCAACATCATTAATCATCAGAGAAATGCAAGTCAAAACTACAATGAGATATCATCTCACACCAGTCAGAATGGCCATCATCAAAAAATCTGGAAACAATAAATGCTGGAGAGGGTGTGGAGAAAAGGGAACACTCTTGCACTGCTGGTGGGAATGTGAATTGGTACAGCCACTTTGGAGAACAGTATGGATGTTCCTTAAAAAACTACAAATAGAACTACATATGACCCAGCAATCCCACTACTGGGCATATACCCTGAGAAAGCCACAATTCAAAGAGTCATGTACCAAAATGTTCATTGCAGCTCTATTTACAATAGCCCAGAGATGGAAACAACCTAAGTGCCCATCTTTGGATGAATGGATAAAGAAGATGTGGCACATATATACAATGGAATATTACTCAGCCATAAAAAGAAACGAAATTGTGCTATTTGTAATGAGGTGGATAGACCTAGAATCTGTCATACAGAGTGAAGTAAGTCAGAAAGAGAAAGACAAATACCGTATGCTAACACATATATATGGAATTTAAGAAAAAAAATATCATGAAGAACCTAGGGGTAAGACAGGAATAAAGTCACAGACCTACTACAGAACGGACTTGAGGATATGGGGAGGGGGAAGGATGAGCTGTGACAAAGCAAGAGAGAGGCATGGACATATATACACTACGAAACGTAAGGTAGATAGCTAGTGGGAAGCAGGGAGATCAGCTCGGTGCTTTGTGATCGCCTGGAGGGGTGGGATAGGGAGGGTGGGAGGGAGGAATATGCAAGAGGGAAGAGATAATGGGAACATATGTATATGTATAACTTTGTATATATGTATATGATTCACTTTGTTATAAAGCAGAAACTAACACACCATTGTAAAGCAATTACACTCTAATACAGATGTAAAAAAATAATAATAATCAGTGTGAACTGTACTTTTCCTTTGTACATGATTACCTTTTTCCAGAATGACAAGGGGTTGTCTATAGAGGCAACTAATAAGAAAAGCTGATGTTCAGGGACTTAGATATCATCTATCTCTCTAATTCTTTCCAAATCAGGCACATGACAAACTCGTGTAATAGGCTTGCAGGAAATATTTGTTTAATAAATAAATAAATTATAGGACCTACATATTGATTATGTCTCTGGGATAATGTCTTGAATAACATTTGAGAAATTCTGGAAACAAGTGCATTTAAGAGGTGTCTAGTTTCACTTTTATCTCTCATAAAAATGTCATTCAGTTCACAAGTTATCTTGTATATGAAAATATATATCTACCAAAGAAAGTAATGAAAGGTCTCTGTTCTTTGTTCTATACTTTTATAATCATGAGGAAAGTGATGAGGGTAAAAGATATATATATATATATATATATATATATCTTAATTTTATAGGACTGTGATATAGATTACTTAACTATAATTTAAAAGCTTACTTAGATTTTGTTAATGCTTAAAGTTGAATAAAACAGCTATTTAGAGAGGCATTTCTCCTAAATCAAGAAACTAACCAACAATATAAAACAAAACATGTGATAATGAATATTTTCAGTAAGATAAGAGGATGTACTTTTTGTCACATAAGCTGAATCTAGGAGAGAACTATGACCTTTGTTCCTAATAAAACAAGGGAGCACAACATATTTATTATGAACTAAATAATTCAAAATACCTATATTAATCAGTGGTCTCTAGAGAAACAGAACCAGTAGGAAATGATAGAAAGATAGATGATAGGTATATATAGATATATATAAACATATAGAAATAGACTTATGAGAGATTGGCTCAAGAATTATGGAGGCTGCAAAGCCCCATGATCTGCTGTCTGCAATCTGAAGACCCTGAAAGCCAGAGGTGGAGTTCCAGTCCAAACCTGGAGGCCTGAGAACCAGGGGAACCAATGATATAAGTTCCAATCTGATTCTGAAGACCCCAAAATCAGAAGGGCCAATATCCAAATTCAGGAGAAGATGAATGTCCCAGCTCAAGCAGAGAGCAAATTTGGCCTTCCTCCACCTTTTCATTCTATTCAGACCTCCAATGGATTGGATGATACCCACCTGAACTGGTGAGCACAATCTTCTTTACTGTCTACTGATCCAAATGCTAATCTATTCCAGAAACACCCTCACAGACACATGCAGAAATGATGTTTTACCAGCTATCTGGGCATCCCTTAGCCCAGTCAAGGCAACATATAAAATTAACCATCACAATACTTTAGAATAAATATTCAATATTCTTTGAGCAAAGGTCAGTGTTCAAGGTTTGACTTGAGATGGGGCCTTAAAAATGCACAGATGATAAAATATAATAGATGTCATACATGAAGTTATTCTTATACTAGACTATTCTAGAATAATTTATAAAGCTAAAAGATTATCAAATAGTTAATATAGTTGAGTCCTGGTTTACAAAATTAAATGCAATTAAGGATGCAGTCATATGTTATAAAACATTATAAAATATCAAGTTTAAAAATTCTTAGTAATAATATAAAAATACATTGTATTTCAACATTACTGAAATGTTGGCAACATGGTAGGCTATTATGAAAATTATTGTGAGCCAAAGAATGGGAATAGAACTAGACAAAAATAGAAGAACATCATCAAAGGCAAAGTAAATTATAACTGAAAAATTAAGTGCAAATTAGGAGCTGGCAATCTAAGGTCCATGTGCCAAATATGCCTTTTGGGGGTGTTTTCAAACACAACTGTGTTTCTGTCTGCCTTGTTTTAAAGAACCTGCAAAATATCCATTATCTGTTCTTAGCTTGCTGCTCTGAAGAGTGTGTGTGGTCATTATCAACACTCCAGTTGACTTATACTCTGACAAAATGACAGACAAGTTGGCACAAAGCTTTTAAAAAGTTACAACTTCTCTGAATTAACCTACTGTGGCCTAATTGACTCATTTTTTTAAAGAAAAAACTGAACAACAGCAATAACGAAGAATGAAAATCTAATGAAGCACAGCTTGGAGACACTCTAATAAACATGTGGTAGAATACGTTTTTCTTAAAAAGAAAACTCTAGGAATTTTATAATCCTAAATTGATCAACAGAGGCCTTTTATCTGATAACACAATTTCCTCAGATTGTAAGGCAGCAGGAGTCTAAGGAAATGTTGTATCCATAAAATTAGAGTCCAACAGCCTCAATTTGTACTCAGTTTGAAAGTGTTTATAAATTTTTATTAAGATTCCTTCATTAGCCTTTAATACTCAACATTCTACTTATTGTGGACATATTATTACAAGAGGTCCTAGCCTAGATGACAGCACAATCTAATTAGAATGTGTCACATTTGGTGTCACTTTTTCTACCTGAAGCTCGTCATGCCTCTGTGAACAGACACGGGCTTAACCCTGAGGAGAATTTGAAAATTCATCACAGGCGAGTCACAGAAGTGTGACCAAGTTTAGGGTGAAAAAATAATTATCAGATATAGCACTCTCAAATTCTTTGGCTTTAGAGATAACAAAATCTTGTTTAGCCAGAATGCCTGGGGAGCAGGACAATCTGATTAAATTGATTTTCTACCTAAATTATGGTAAACTCATAAAATTTTTAAAATTCATTATAAAAAAAGACAGAGTCATTAATAAGAATCATGTTTGACATAATAGAGGAAGAGATGGTAGTGACAGTTAAATATTTATGATTCTCAACCATTTGGAGGCACACACACATACACACACACTACATCTCTATAGATATGAACATAGAGATAGAGGAATAATGTACAATTACAAAGTATTATTCCATATGACATTAGATATAAATAAATTGACTTAAGGAAATATATCAGTGCTTCCATAATCCAGAAAGCACCACATACTCAGGTAACAAGAAGGCAGGATGGTTGGCCACTGGAGGTGGTCCTAGACATATATTTCAATACATGCTAAAACCTTTCTAAATGCGGTTAGAGTTATTCCTGGATTAGATGGAGAGTATACCAAATAAAACTGCCTTCTTGGTGGATGAGGATCCAATAAGTAAAGCATCATATGAATTATTTTTAAAAGATCAGTAATTACTGAAGAAGATATATGTTGGCAAAGAAAAATCTTCCAAAAACAAGTATCAAGGGAAACTCCTGATTTCCCACATATGTAAAACATATCCTAGAGATCAGAATAAGTCAATTCTCTCTTTGCTTCTCCTTGCCCGATGAAGTTTTGGCAGGACACTTTTTCAAGTTCATAGATTTCAAAAAATCTCCAATCTCACAAACTAAACACCATCTGTAATTTTTGTAACTGATGATATGGAATATTTTAAGTCTTCATTTTCTTTTATTCCTTTCATTACTATTGATTTGTGTGTGTGTGTGTGTGTGTGTGTGTGTGTGTGTGGTGAGAACATTTGAGATCTACCTTTTTAGCAACTTTGAAGTATATAATACAGTATTGGTGACAATAATCACAGTGCTCTGCATTAGATCTCCAGAAACTATTCATCTTTTAACTGCAAGTTTGTGCCCTCTGACCAATGTTTCCCCAGTTCCCTCACTTCCCCAGACCCTGGTAACCACCATTCTACTCTGTCTACAAGTACAGCTTTTTCAGATTCCACGTGTAAGGGATATCATGAAGTATTTGTCTTTGTCTGAATTATCTCACTTAGCATAGGCCTTCGATGTTCATCTCTGTTGCCACAAGTGGCAGGATTTCCTTCTTTCTCATAGCTGAATAATATTCTATTGTATATATAAACACCACATCTTCTTTATCCATTCATCCATTGACAACACAGGTTGTTTCCATATTTTGGCTATTGTAATGTTACAAAGAACATGATATGCAGATATCTCTTCAATACCTTCTTGTCATTCTCTTTGGATATGTACCCAGAAGTGGGATTGCTGGATGATATGGTAGTCTTTTTTTTTTTTTTTTGCCGTACGCGGGCCTCTCACTGTTGTGGCCTCTCCCGTTGTGGAGCACAGGCTCCGGACGCACAGGCTCAGCAGCCATGGCTCACGGGCCCAGCCACTCCGCAGCATGTGGGATCTTCCCAGACCGGGGTACAAACCCGTGTCCCCTGCATCGGCAGACGGACTCTCAACCACTGTGCCACCAGGGAAGCCCGGTAGTCTTATTTTTTATTTTTTGAGGAACTCCATAATGTTATCAATAGTGGCTGTGCTAATTTACATTTCTACAAACAGTGCACAAGGGTTTGCTTTTCTCCACATCGTCTCCAACACTTATAGCTTGACTTCTTGATGACAGCCATTCTAACAAGTGTGAAGTGATATCTCATAATTGTTTTGATTTGCATTTCCCTAATGATCAGTGATACTGAGCATCTTTTCCTATACCTGTTGGTCATTGGATATCTTCTTTGGAATAAATATCAATTCAGTTCCTCTGCACATTTTTTAATTTGTATTATTTGCTTACTTGTTTTTGAGTTGTATGATTTCTTTATGTATTTTAGGTATTAACCTTTTATCAGAAATATGATTTGAAAATATGTTCTCCCATTTGTAAGTTACCTTACCATTTTGTTGATTGTTTCTTTTGCTGTGCAGAAGCATTTTAGTTTTATGTAATCCCACTTATTTGCTTTTGTTGCTTGTGCTTTTGATGTCATATCCAAAAACCATTCCCAAGACCAATGACAGGGAGTTTTTTTCTCTATGTTTTCTTCTAGGAGTTTTATGCTTACAAGTCTTATGTTTAGGTCTTTAATCCATTTTGAGTTAATTTTTGTGAGTGGTATAAGATAGGGGTCTAATTTCATTTTCCTGCCCGTGGTTATCAAGTTTTCACAACACCATTTATCGAAGAGGCTATCATTTCCCTATTGAGTATTCCTGGCTCCCTTGTCAAATATTAGTTGACCTTATAAGAGGTGTTTACTTCTGGGCTCGCCATTCTGTTCTATTGGTCTATGTGTCCATTTTTATGTCAGTACCATAATTTTTTGATTACTATAGCTGTGTAGTATAACTTGAAATCAGAAAATGAGATGCCTAAAGTTTTGTTCATCTCTTTCAGAATTACTTTGGCTATTTGGGGTCTTTTGTGGCTCAGTACAAATTTTAGAATTGTTTTTACTATCTATGGAAAATACCATTGAAATTCTGATAGGAATTGCACTGAATCTATAGATGACTTTGGGTAGTATGGGCATTTTAACAAAATTACATTTTCCAATTTTTGAACATGGGATATTTTTACATTTGTTTCTGTCCTCTTCAATTTCTTTCATCAAAGTCCTGTTTTCATTGTACAGATCTTTCACTTTCTTGGTTAAATTCACTTCCAAGTATTTTATTGTTTTTGATGCTTTTGTGAATGGGATTGTTTTCTTTATTTCTTTTCAGATATTTTGTTATTACTATATAGAAACATAACTGATTTCTGTATGTTGGTTTTATATCCTGTAAATTTACTAAATTTGTTGATTAGTTTCAACAGGTTCTTTGTTGAGTCTATAGGATATTTTATATATAAGATTATACTATCTACAAATAAAGACAATTTTATTTCTTCTTTTCTCATTTGAATGCCTTTTATTTCTTTTTCTCACCTGACTACTCTAGTTAGGACTTTCAATACTATATTGAATAAGAGTCGTAAGAGTGGGCATACTTCTCTTGTTCCTGATTTTAGAAGAAAGGTGTTCATCCTTTCACCTTTGATTACAATGTTAGATGTAGGTTTGCAGTATATGGCCTTAATTATGTTGAGGTATACCCCTTCAATACCCAGTTTGTTCAAGTATTTCATCATGAAAAAATGTTGAATTTTGTTAGATGCTTTTTCTGTATCTTTTGAGATGATCATATGATCTTCATCTTTCAGTCTATGAAGTGGTATATCACATTTATCTATTTGTGTTGAACACAATCCTTGTGTTGAACAATCCTTGCATCCCAGGGATAAATCCCACTTGATCATGGTGGATGATTATTTTAATGTATTGTTGAATTGGGTTTGCTGATATTTTCTTGAGTATTTTTGCATCTATATTTATCAAGGATATTGGCCTGTAGTATCTTTTTCTGGCTTTGGTATCAGGGTAATGCTGCACTCGTTAAATGAGTTTGAGAGTGTTGCCTCCTCTTCAGTTTTTTGGAAGAGCTTGAGAAGGACTGCCATTAATTCTTTTTTAAGTGCCTGGTATGATTCACCAATAAAACAATCTGGTCCTGGGTTTTTCTCTGTTAGGAGGTTTTCGATTTATCAGATAAATTGTAGATCTTCAAGTCTTTGGGTTCAGTTACTGGAGGATTACTGTGATCTTTTGGTAATGTAATGTTTCCTTGATTCTTCATGTTCCCTGGAGTTTGCACTGATGTTTTCATGTTTAAAGTAGCAGTCACCTCCTCCAATCTATACTAGCTGCCTCAAGTGAAAGATACTTTTTATTGTTCCTGGTTATATCTGAGGCCTTCTCTGACCTTGTATGAATACACCTGCTCCACGCTTCTTGCTCCGTCTTATGGCAGAGTTCTCAAGCTTGTATGTCTTGATCTTACAGCTTACCAGGATGGCTGATGGTTATCTCTCTCGTTTCCCCAAAGGTGATGCTATGGCTCCAGTTTGTGGTTTCTCCCTTGCCCACAGACACTGCCCTGTTTTCTGCACTTACTCTCTGTGTACTGGACCTCTCTTCTGCCACTGGCCATAGTGTAGCTTTGGCACTGGGACATTGGGGGTGCCCATGGGCCCATTCAGTGGTTCCTCAGGTGAGATTTTCCCAGTGGCTCATGGGCAGACCTCCTGCTAGAGTCCAGAACCACATCTGTTTTATGACCTCTGATATTGTTAACTGCCTCTTTCTCAATCTCCCCACTCCCCCCAGTAGTGGAATTTCTGCCTCAATACTCCGGGTACTGTGGGAGAGAAAAGTGTTTCTCCATTAGCATCCTACACAACTGGGAAAGCTGGGTATTCATTCAATGTTTCCCTCATCCCCCATGGGACAGATCACCACAGGCTACTTCAGCCCCGTACTGTGCCACCTTAGTGGAGGAGCAATGCTGGCAAAGTTCCTCTTACCCTCTCCAACACAACCAAACTCATATTTCTGTTGTTCCTGTTGTTCAACAGAGTGCTGGAATCTCTCCTCAGGAAACCTGGACTTCTACAAGGGCTCTTTTATCTGTTGGTGTTTGTCCAAAATAGAGCCCTCCAGGTGCTTCCCAACTACTGGAAAGGAACTAAAGTTTGTTCACAGGCTCCTGCCAGTTCCACTGCCTGTATTGAGGTCTGTCTGCCCATTACCTGATGCACAGGTGGAAAAGACTCCTCCTACGTGCTGTGGCATATGGTGCTGCATCCCACAAATCTCACAGAGACACTTTTGTTCACGGGTGAATGCCGAAGTTTAGTTGTTAGAAAGAGGAAAAAAGGAGGGATGTCTTATGTAGCCATTATGCTGATGCCCAAGTCTTCATTTTCTTGATGCTTCCTGTCGAAGATGGGATAATGGCTTCTTATCCATCACAAATTCATGTATTTGACTGTATGTATATATATATATATATTTGATGGCTGTCTTCCATTAGTTTTCTTTCCAGTAAAGAAAAAAAGTGCTCCTGTTGACACTTTCATCATTCAAGATAAACTACCATCTATAGGCTGCCTAGACTTTGTTTCAGAGAATGAGTTGACATGAGTGAAGATACCACTAAAGATAGACTACACTGCCAAAGACAGAATAATATTAATTGGGTTTATGTATGATATGGGTGTTAATGCTGTTGCTCTGAAGAATGGGAATGAAGTGTTTCTCTAGAAAGCGTGCTTGATCCCAAAACTCCTGTTGTAGAAACAGATATATAAGGAACCACCTTTGTTTCTAACCTTCTAAAGTCATCTTGTAAATTCTGAACCCCCCAAAAATTAGTATAGACTTTGCACTTGTGAACAGTATACCTTGTAACATAGGTTACAAAATATATTTGACTTGGCAATGAACTACATTTTCAGAAATGATAGTTATTACCATAATGTTTCCATGGCATATGTTAACTTTGCACTAACAGCCATAAATCAATAATTTAAAATTTAAAGGCCATCTACTACTGTATTTTTAATTGTGATCCTCACACATGACCTTCATTTTTACCATGGTAATCCCTTAATTTTACACATCAAAAGTCTACAAAAAGTGTATGGGTTTCTATGTTGTCCAATCTGGTTCCTTTAGAAAGTTAACTAAGTTACTAGTACCTTATCTTATACTCCCTATGTCTGAAAGTCTCAGCCCAAAGCAACAGAGAAGCCAAGATTTTAGAAACTGAATTCAATTAGAAAAATTCTTATACATTCCTTAATAACAATAAAATATATTTACCTCAATAAAAGTAAATAATGTACTTTTCTAATATTTAATTATTTTTAAGGGCTGCTAAAGATCATTGTCCCAATTTTTTTAGTTTTTTTTTTTGGTTGACTTGCCTAAGTAATTAATTCTTCAGTGGTTCATGATGATTTATAATGTTCCTTACCTTTGTGTCAACCACAAGAACATATTTTTAAAATAAATTTCTTCATATAATTGACTATTTCAGTTTTAAAATCAGTGTAAAGGTATACAGGTTTTTCTTGTACTAACCTATCTGCTCATGATTCACCTTCTATACTCAGTATGAAAACTGGGTGAAAATTGACAATTCATGACTGGAATTGTCTGAAGTAGAAGTAGATGGCTTTGCCAAGAAATAAAGCAAAATAGCAAAATGAAGAAGCAGGGAGAGATTTATTTTCTCCTGGAATTGTGCCTGTCTGATGCAGGTACATCATTTATGCTCTACTTTTTTTCTAAAGAAGACAAATAATATCCATTCCCTTATGAAAACACCTCATTCCAAAAAAAATTGCTACTTTCTATAATGCCTTAAGTCTCAAAGTGGATTCCAGTTGTTTGTGTCATCCTGGGATATGAAATCAAATACTAAAAAGAGTGGACTAATCCAAATTATTCAACTTTAATTCCTTCAAAGTCGAATGATCAGGTTCTGGGATCAAGAGTAAAATGTACTTCAGTCTATCCGAACCATAGAAAATAATACATATTGGGTAATGTTGGTACATATAAATAATAATTTTACGATATCAAGTTGATTTCTAGTTGAGGAACCTGGAAGCCCATTCTGCAGCTCTCAGAAATTGGTGGAGTTTTCCAGTGTTTGCATATTCACTATAGGCTATAATTCTTTGTAAATACTGTAACAGAAGAAATGCAAAGAGAAAAAGATGTGAATGTTGATGTGGAATACTCTAATATGAAACTGGAAACAAATCTAAAATCTTAATTACTGAAAGCAATGCATTAACGGCAAAACAAAATTCAGGGAGAGCAGAAAAAATATTTTTATCTTTATAAAAAGAAACTGAACTTATACAGAGCAACATGTTACCTAATGCCCAACCTGCAGAGGATTTTGTATGCCTGCTACAATTCAGTTGATGTGAACCAAAAAAAATGAAAGAAATTTCTCTACATGTAGAATATTTGTCATGAAACAAATATCAGATAAGGTAAGTAATGCTTTGGGTATTCTAAAATCCCATTTTAAATATAATAACTTTAAAATATTAAGTGCATGTGATATTATCTTTCATCTTAAAATGATTTTTATTTTGTCTTAATACTTCATTTTGATGTTTCCTTTATTAAATGTCTAAATCAGGGGATAGTTTTATATGTTAATGAAATGTATAATCTTGTCACTACATATCAGCTCATACTATTATCATATAAGTATATTATTACATTATATCAGTTTGTTTTGCAGAAAACCTCTGAAACTTTTAGTATTGCCCTTTCAGAAAAATGATGCACTGTTTATTGCTATTCTTTATTTGAACATGTTTAAATAATAATGAATCAGCATAATTGGCAACATTTTTTCCTTAGTGATCCATATAATATATCTTACAGTCAATGGCATCTTAGGTTCAATGAAATAAGAAGAGTGATAATACATAACTTTTATTGAGCTTTCCCTACATGCCACACACAAAATTTTGCATGTGTTAATTTCATTTAATCATTACAAAACTCTTAAGGTAGAACCTAATACTATTGCTATTTTATGCATTTGCAAATCAAGGTACAGTGGGTATATAATAATTACCCTAGATCAAACAGTAATGAAGCTTTGAACCCAGTATAACTATAGAGGCAGTCAACTTAAACACCTCATCACATTGTAACACTCAAGATATGCTATTTACTTGGAAGTAATCTTCTTCTTTAGGGGACAATGAATAGCCTTAGATCTGAAACTAAAGTAGAAAATACTGTTCCTCCTAGAAAATCTCATCATTATCTCTCAACAATTTAATGGCATCCTGTCAAAGATACAGTTTTAAAGTTCTGTTGTGAAATACTTCAAAGTTATTGCTAAATAAGAAATATTGACCCAACTTGTAGCAGTCCTTTAAGAGCTACACTTTTACGTATGAATGTGGGTTAAAAAGAGCTACATTCTGTAGAGTTAGAGAAGGAAGCAAACAAATTAACCAACATTGCATCCAATTTTTTATGGGAAATTAGGTTTTGGTTCTCACTGGCCATACAATGTAGTGTTTACAGCCTTTAATTAAACTTAAACAGAACTTAAAACAGCAACAATTTCAATATTTAGGTGTAAACTTGATCTGGACAACATTCCCCCCAAAAATGAATTCTGCATATACATGTGGGATAATAATATCTTACACAGCATGCAGAGAATCTAAAAAGAATAGAAAAATTATATAGAAATAATGTGGAGAGTGCACAGTACAGGCAAGAAGTAAAGTGAAATTTGTATCTCTGAATCTCATTTATCAAAAATGACCTCTTAAAATTTAGAAACATTTTCTGCAATGTATTATCATTTATGATTCATAAAAAACATTCTTAATCATGAAATATTACCTAACATATTCTGCATGAATACCTATTTCTTTTGTCAGAATTAATTGAAAATTCTGTTTTTGCCAGTTTGTACATCTGTCCCATAATATAACTAAAATGCTTTTGTGGTTCTGCAAGGTTGTTCCTAAGAACTCTTAGGATGGAGTAATTGAAAACATTTGCCTTGTAAAACATATTATCTAGGTTTCTTCATCTATTAGATATTAAAGTGACGAGGTTTGAGCAGACCAATTTATCCCAGGTAGAGCATTGCTCTCAGTGCTTATGTAATTACAACTTCATTCATGCCTAAATGTAAAGACAATGGAAACATCAGCTAGGATTACATGGCTGTGATGCCAGTTAGTTTTTTTCTACTGAATAGGTTGTATGCCTTAGTAACCCCACATCTTATGTTAACATGGCATATCAGTGGTGAAAAACATATCAGCATCCATACCAGTCAACCTGTATAAGAAGGGATCATGTTTCACATCTACACCTCAAGTGAGTACAGTTAGTTTGGAAAAGAATCATCCTTTAGAGCTATCAATACAGAACTTTTCAGTGAATAAATGGAATGGTATTATCAGACTTAGGAGTATTTATAGATAGTATGAAGTTTGATTCAGTTTATCTCAAAAAATATAATTCATAAACCACATAATATTTGCCAGGGACTGTGCTAGATGATACACTGGAGTAGCAAAAAGCCACACTTCCTTCCCTCAGGAAAGCAATAACCAAGTGTGAGAGATAGACAAATATAGTCATTCAGGGTATCACCAACTACAAGGTATACCTTGACATTTTCACTGATATCAAATGAGTTCTTCTTCTTGATATAATTTTGAAGAAGATAAAATATCAGAAGTAATTTTGAAGAGTCAAATAATTCTAATACAAACTTATTTGCTGACATTTGGGTAACTAAGCATATGAATCTGCCTATAATATAAGAGTAGGGAATAATTTTATGAGCAGCTAAATCCTATACAGCCAGGTATTAGAACACATATCTAGACTCACCATTAAATAAAAGTTTGTTCCTTACTTCTATAAAATATTCAATATGAAATGTCAGGTGTAAAAATATACAAACATCACACAAGAAAAATCAATTTCTTTTTCAGAAATAAGAGTTCTTCCTCAAAATCTACAATTTGATTTTTTTTAATTTTTACATTTGCAAAGGTCACTAAGTCTCTGTCAAAACTTATATTTCATATATGTGTATATATATACATATATATGTATGTATATGCATATTAGACACACATACACACAGAAAGGAGATTATGTTTTCATGTAAATTCAAGGATCTTCAAACCAACCAGGAGTTATTAAAATTATATGTGTGTAACATAGCCTCTCTAAGAGTTTCCTACTCAAGCTCTGGCTGAGATTTTTCTTTCCTCTTTGCTTCCAGGAACATATTGGAAAACAAAGATTAAAGAGAATTCTGAAGTAAGTCATTTACTGAGAATTTAATTGTGAGTTTGCCAACCATGGTTTGATTTTTCATCGTCTTGTTCCAGGGTTATAAACCTTTCAATTCATTTATATTTATAAATAATTCCCACTACATTACCTGCATGGATTATTAGGAATGTCTCCCAACAGAATTTTGTCAACTTTCTGTACATAATTAATTAAAAGCCCTGGTTCACTTTTTATCAAACTTTCACAGTGGGTTAGAATATCTGAAATCTAAACTGAAAGTCTCTTTTAATCCAAATGACTACTCATTCCCTAGTTTGGAAGTCTCTTTATTTCATGGATTTGAAAAGGGAGATTAAAGCCATCAGAGAAATCACCTTGGGCAGAATGTGGTTTTGCTGATAACAGAATTATGTTTCACAGCAAAGGAAGCCAGACCCTGTATCTAATTAACAAACCAACTGTGATAAAAACAAGTCAAAGGAGAAAACTTCTGGACTAAAACTATGATCCCACCTACAAAAGAATGGAGAGGGTATAACAGTTGACCTCTGTCCATACAATATTTACAATTCCCATTGTATTTCTAAGAGGAACTCAAATAAGCACAGCCTTCATATGCCCTGTAGCAGAGTAAAATCCCTAATCCTACAACTTCACCTAACCCAGCTTCCTCGCAAAGGGACCTTTGAATCACCTAAGGAGATTTTAAAACCTACCATTGCCTGGGCTCTAGCACTCAGATTCTGTTTCAATTAGTCAAGATGGGAACAGAGAACAGTTTGTTTATCATATAATTATATGTATATATCATCAGGCGATCTTACTATGCAAACAAGGTTGAAAATGCTGAAGCCCTAGTCTGTTAATTCTGAGGAATTTGGAGTCATGTAAAAATGTATGGATTGTGTTAATCTTCATAATATTCACTTTGTTTATCCTATCGTGTCCTCAGCATTACCTTAAATTTTGAAAGTGTGAATTTAGCATGAAGCAGTAGGTAATATACCAAAGATGCAGAAGGGTAAAATTGGCAATGATAATAAGTATATATTTAAAGTGGCACTTTACCAAGTAAAGCACTTGAAATTTAAAAGATGTTTCATATCCGTTGTCTTATACACCTGCTGTCGGTGATGGTATTGTTGTTTTTAGATTCAGGTGCCCAGATTTGAGTTAATCGTATTCCTCTATCTATGGCACATTTACATGTTAGGCGCATGCAACATTTCTTCCATTTATTTAATCTTCTGTCTCTCTCCCATTTCCCCCACAACAGTAACAAAACAATCCAATTAGCAAATGGGCAAAAGACATGATGAGATATTTTACCAAAGAGATTACAGAGATGGAAAATAAGCTCATGAAACGATGTTCAACATCACTAGCCACTGTGCAAATACAAATTAAGATCACAATGAGTTATCACTATATGGGGGCACACCTCATTTTATTGCATTTCACTTTTTTGTGCTTCACAGATGTTGCATTTTTTTTTTGATGTTGCATTTTTTTACAAATTGAAGAAAACTGTCGAGCAAGTCTATTGGCACCATTTTTCCAACAGCACTATTGTTTAACTAAAGTATGTACATTTTTTTCTAGACATAATGCTATTACATACTTAATAGACTATACTATAGTGTAAATATTAAGTTTTATATGAGCTGAAAAACCAAAAAATTCATATGACTTGCTTTATGGTGATATTTGCTTTACTGCAGTGGTCTGGAACTGAACCTGAAATATTTCCATTACAGGTGTATAGATATGACTGTACTTATTAAAATGGACTGATGTTAATATGCTCTTTGGTGATCTGTGAGTCATTCAAAAAACCAAAGTCGAGTAATTTTTAAAACATTCTCTGTATTGCTGTAGATTTATGGTAAGTCTTGAAATCATATAGTGTATTATCTCCAAAATTTTATTCTTTTTTTTCAAAATGGCTTTGATATTCTACATTATATACATTTCCAAGTGGATTTTAGAATTATCTATTATGCTTTAAAATGCCTGCAGGAAATTTTGTAGATCTATTTTGGGGGAATCTTAATATTGTCTTCCAATCCATAAACATGATACATCTATTTATATAGGTCTTTTTCGCAAAAAGACTTCATTGTTTAAACGCATAGATCTGTCTGAAATGTTATTAGATTTATGCTAAGGTATTTGATGTCATTTCTGATATTACTATATATATATATATTTTTTTTTTTTTTTTTTTGCGTTACGCGGGCCTCTCACTGTTGTGGCCTCGCCCGTTGCGGAGCACAGGCTCCGGACGCGCAGGCTCAGCGGCCATGGATCACGGGCCTAGCTGCTCCATGGCATGTAGGATCTTCCCGGACCGCGGCACGAACCCGTGTCCCCTGCATCGGCAGGCGGACTCTCAACCACTGCGCCACCAGGAAAGCCCACTATATATTTTGAGATACTTAAAATTTTGTTTTCCAATTGTTCATTGCTAATATATAGAAAGTCAATTTTTATTGATATTGAATCTTGCAACTTGGCAAATTCAACGATTCTGATGATTTTGGAAATATAAGGTTTAGTAAGTAAACAATTATGTTATTTGGAAAAATTATAGTTTTAAATTTTGCTTTCTAAATTGATTGCCTTTTAATTTCCCCCTAACCTTATAGCACTTCCTAGGACCTTTAGAATAATGGTGAATGGAATTGGTGAGAGCTAAGCTTGTTCTCTACCTTAAGAGAAAAAATGTTTAGTGTTTCTCCATTAGACTATGCATATGAATTACCTATAGTTTTTTTTTTTTTTAATGGCCTTTAGCATCTTGAGGAAATTTCCTTTAAATCCTATTTTGATTAGAGTTTTCAAAGAAAAGAGACATAAAATTTTGTCAAATGCTTTTGCTGTGTAATTGAAATACATAATTTTTCATTGTTATTCTGCTAATGTGGTGTTTTACATTGTTTGATTTCAATGCTTGAATCAAACTTGCATTCCTGTGATAAGCCTGACTTAGTCACGATGATTTATCTTTTTTTAATGTATTGCTGATTTACTAGCATTATGTTGAGAATTTTTACATCTCTATTCATGCCAAATTTTGATATACAAATCTCTTTTGTTGTAGCATTTTTTCAGGTTTTGGTATAAAATTAATATTGACCCATAAAATACGTTGGAAATTGTTCACTCCTATATTTCTCAAAGAGTGTGTGAAGTATTGATATTATGTCTTTATTAAATGTTTAGTACAATTCACTGATGAAGCCATCTGGGCCTGGAAATCTCTTTGTGAAAAAGTTTATGATTATGAATTATATTATTTTAATAAATAAGGGGCTCTTTGTATTTTCTTGTTTCTTCTATGTCAATGCTAGTAATGTATGTCTTACAAGGGTTTTGTACATTTTATATAAATCATCAAACATGTTAATATAGAGTTGTTTGCAATATTTTTGTATTACCTTTTAATTTCTATAGGATCTTCACTTATGTTCTCTCTTGTATTATTTTTATGATAATGTGTGGTTTCTCAGTTTTTTTCTTAATCATTTTTTTCAGATTTAGCAATTTATCAGTCTTTTTAAATAACTAATTTTGGCATTGTCAATTTTCTCTACTGTGTCATTTTTTTGTTTTCTTGATTTCTGCTCTTATTTTATAATTTATTTTATTTACTTAGGTTTTAATTTGCTCTTCTTTTACTAACTTCCTGAACTGACAGTGGAGACCATTAACTGTATATCTTTACTCTTTTCTAATATAAATGTTCAAAGTTACATAATTTCTTCTAAGTATTGCTTTTACTGCATTTCACAAACTTTAATGCTATGTTTCCTTACCATTCATTTCAGTTCTGAACCTTCGTTCTAGAGACTACAATATTCATCTTTAATTGATCACAGTCTACTTTCAATATTATTACACTATTTTTAAAAAAGGGTAAGAGAATTCTTATACTCTAATTCTATTTTCCCACTACTGCCCTTTAGAGACTTGTCTTAAAATTTGATTTTCTAGGGCTTCCCTGGTGACGCAGTGGTTGAGAGTCCGCCTGCCGATGCAGGGGACATGGGTTCGTGCCCCAGTCCAGGAGGATCCTACATGCCATGGAGCGGCTGGACCCGTGAGCCATGGCTGCTGAGCCTGTGCGCCCGGAGCCTGTGCTCCGCAGCAGGAGAGGCCACAACAGTGAGAGGCCCGCATACCACAAAAAAATAAATAAATAAAAATAAAAAATAATTTGATTTTCTATACGCAAAAACACTATAATACATTACACTTTTAAAGTTATGTATTTTTATTTCTGCTTTAATTAACTGACTCACCTAAAGATAAACACATACAAACACACACATGATTTAACTATCTACCAAATGTGCACAATTTCTTGTATACTTTCCTCTGCAGCTCTTGTGATCTTGTATGATTTCCCTTCAACCTTAAGAAATTATTTTTTTTTTTTTAGAATTTCTTGTAGTTCAGGTACGCCAGGGATAAATTATCTTACTTTTAGTATCCCACTCCAAAAATGAATTCTGTCAGCTTTATTTTATCCCAGAATAGTTTTATGTTATCCTTATTTTTGAAAGATATTTTGCTGAATATAGATTTCTAGCTTGACAGTTCTCCCTCCCCTCCTCAGCATTTTAAAAATGCCATCCCGTTGTTTACTGCCTTCCACTGTTTCTGGTGAGAAGCTAGCCATTATTAGTTAACATCATTTCCTTCTCTACAATATGTTTTATCTTCACTGGCTGCTCTTATAATTTATTCTTTATCTTTACTTTTTTAGTAGTTGAACTACAAAACACCTGGGTGTGTTTTAATTGTAGGTTTTTGCAATTATCATGTTTTTGGGTTTTGTTTTTCTTTTTAAATTTTTGAATTTTATTTTATTTATTTTTTTATACAGCAGGTTCGTATTATTCATCCATTTTATGCATATTAGTGTATATATGTCAATCCCAATCGCCCAATTCATCACACCACCATCCCCCCACCACTAATCCTCCTTAGTGTCCATACTTTTGTTCTCTACATCTGTGTCTCTATTTCTGCCCCACAAACCGGTTGATCCGTACCATTTTTCGAGGTTCCGCATATATGCATTAATATACGATATTTGTTTTACTCTTCCTGACTTACTTCACTCTGTATGACAGTCTCTACATCCATCCACGTCTCTATAAATGACCCAATTTCGTTACTTTTTATGGCTGAGTGATATTACATTGTATATATGTACCACATCTTCTTTATCCATTCGTCTGTTGATGGGCATTTAGGTTGCTTCCATGACCTGGCTATTGTAAATAGTGCTGCAATGAACACTGGGGTGCATGTGTCTTTTTGAATTATGGTTTCCTATGGGTATATGCCCAGTAGTGGGATTGCTGGGTCATATGGTAATTCTATTTTTAGTTTTTTAAGGAACCTCCATACTGTTCTCCATAGTGGCTGTATCAATTTACATTCCCACCAACAGTGCAAGAGGGTTCCCTTTTCTCCACACCCTCTCCAGCATTTGTTGTTTGTAGATTTTCTGATGATGCCCATTCTAACTGGTGTGAGGTGATACATCATGGTAGTTTTGATTTGCATTTCTCTAATGATTAGTGATGTTGAGCAGCTTTTCATGTGCTTCTTGGCCATCTGTATGTCTTCTTTGGAGAAATGTCTATTTAGGTCTTCTGCCTATTTTTTGACTGGGTTGTTTGTTTTTTTAATATTGAGCTGCATGAGATGCTTATATATTTTGGAGATTAATCCTTTGCTGATTTGCTTGCAAATATTTTCTCCCATTCTGACGGTTGTCTTTTCATCTTCATTATGGTTGCCTTTGCTGCGCAAAAGCTTTTAAGTTTCATTAGGTCCCATTTGTTTATTTTTGTTCTTATTTCCATTACTCTAGGAAGTGAATCAAAAACGACCTTGCTGTAATTTATGTCAAAAAGTGTGCTTCCTATGTTTTCCTCTAAGAGTTTTATAGTGTCCAGTCTTACATTTAGGTCTCTAATCCATTTTCAGTTTACTTCTGGGTATGGTGTTAGGGAGTGTTCTAATTTCATTCCTTTACATGTAGCTGTCCAGTTTTCCCAGCACCACTTACTGAAGAGACTGTCTTTTCTCCATTGTATATTCTTGCCTCCTTCGTCATAGATTAGTTGAACACAGGTGTGCAGGTTTCTCTCTGGGCTTTCTATCCTGTTCCACTGATGTATATTTCCGTTTTTGTGCCAGCATCCTATTGTCTTGATTACTGTAGCTCTGTAGTGTAGCCTGAAGTCAGGGAGTCTGGTTCCTGCAGCTCCGTTTTTTCCCTCAAGACTGATTTAGCTACTCGGGGTCTTTTGTGTCTCCATAAAAATTTTAAGATTTTTCATTCTAGTTCTGTAAAAAATGCAATTGGTAATTTGATAGGGATTGTATTGAATCTGTAGATTGCTTTGGGTCGTATAGTCATTTTAACAATATTGATTATTCCAATGCAAGAACATGGTATCTCTACATCTGCTTCTATCATCTTTAATTTGTTTTATCAGTGTCTTATAGTTGTCCATATACAAGTCTTTTGTCTCCCTAGGTAGGTTTATTCCTAGGTATTTTATTCTTTTCATTGCAAGGGTAAATGGGAGTGTTTCCTTAATTTCTCTTCCAGATATTTCATCATTAGTGTATAGGAATGCAAGAGATTTCTGTGCATTAATTTTGTATCCTGTAACTTTACCAAATTCATTGATTAGCTCTGGTGGCATCTTTAGGATTATCTGTGTATAGTATCATGTCATTTGTAAACAGTGACAGTTTTACTTCTTATTTTCTAATTTGAATTCCTTCTTTTTCTTTTTCTTCTCTGATTGCTGTGGCTAGGACTTCCAAAACTATGTTGAATAATAGTGGTGAGAGTGGACATCCTTGTCTTCTTCCTGATCTTAGAGGAAATGCTTTCAGTTTTTCACAATGGAGAATGATGTTGGCTGTGGGTTTGTCGTATATGCCCTTTATTATATGGAGGTAGGTTCCCTCTATGCCCACTTTCCGGTGAGTTTTTATCATAAATCGGTGTTGAATTTTGTCAAAAGCTTTTTCTGCATCTATTGAGATGATCATATGGTTTTTATTCTTCAATTTGTTAATATCATTTATCACATTGATTGATTTGCATATATTGAACAATTCTTACATCTCTGGGATAAATCCCACTTGATCATGGTGTATGATCCTTATAATGTGTTGTTGGATTCTGTTTTCTAGTATTTTGTTGAGGATTTTTGCATCTATGTTCATTAGTGATATTGGTCTGTAATTTTGTTTTTTTGTAGTATCTTTGTCTGGTTTTGGTATCAGGGTAATGGTGGCCTCATAGAATGAGTTTGGGAGTGTTCCTTCCTCTGCAGTTTTTTGGAATAGTTTGAGAAGGATGGGTGTTAACGCTTCTCTAAATGCTTGATAGAATTCACCTGTGAAGCACTGGTCCTGGACTTTTGTTTGTTGGAAGATTTTTAATCACCATTTCAATTTCATTGCTTGTGATTGGTCTGTTCATATTTTCTATGTCTTCCTGGATCAGTCTTGGAAGGTTAAACCTTTCTAAGAATTTGTCCATTTCTTAAAGCTTGTACATTTTGGCACAGAGTTGCTTGTAGTAGTCTCTTAGGATGCTCTGTATTTCTGTGGTGTCTGTTGTAACTTCTCCTTTTTCATTTCTAATTCTTTTGACTTGAGTCCTCTCCCTGGTTTTCTTGATGAGTCTGGCTAATGGTTTATCAATTTTGTTTATCTTCTTAAAGAACCAGCTTTTAGTTTTATTCATCTTTGTTATTGTTTTCTTTGTTTCTATTTCATTTATTTCTGCTCTGATCTTTATGATTTCTTTCCTTCTACTAACTTTGGGTTTTGTTTGTTCTTCTTTTTCTAGCTCCTTTAGGTATAAAGTTAGATTGTTTATTTGGGATTTTTCTTGTTTCTTGAGGTAGGCTTGTATTGCTATAAACTTCCCCCTTAGAACTGCTTTTGCTGCATCGCTTAGGTTTTGGATCGTTGTGTTTTCATTGTCATTTGTCTCTAGGTATTTTTTGGTTTCCTGTTTGATTTCTTCAGTGATCTCTTGGTTATTTAGTAACGTATTGTTTAGCCTCCATCTGTTTCTGTTTTTTAACATTATTTCCCTGTAATTGATTTCTAATCTCATAGTGTTGTGGTCAGAAGAGATGTTTGATATGCTTTCAATTTTCTTAAATTTACTGAGGCTTGATTTGTGACCCAAGATTGATCAATCCTAGAGAATGTTCTGTGTGAACTTAAGAAGAAAGTGTAATCTGCTGTTTTGGGATAGAATGTCCTATAAATACCAATTAAGTCTCTCTGGTCTATTGTCTCATTTAAACTTGTGTTTCCTTATTAATTTTCTGTCTGGATGATCTGTCCATTGGTGTAAGTGAGGTGATAAAGTCCGCCCACTATTATTGTGTTACTGTCGATTTCTTCTTTTATAGCTCTTAGCAGTTGCCTTATGTATTGAGGTCCTCCTGTGTTGGGTGCATATATATTTATAATTGTTATATCTTCTTCTTGCATTGATCCCTTGATCATTTTGTAGTGCCCTTCCTTGTCTCTTGTAACATTCTTTACTTTAAAATGTATTTTATCTGATATGAGTATTGCTACTCCAGCTTTCTCTTATTTCCATTTGCATGGAACATCTTGTTCCATCATCTCACTTTCAGTCTATGTGTGTCCCTAGGTCTGAAGTGGGTCTCTTATAGACAGCATATATATGGGTCTTGTTTTTGTATCCATTCAGCAAACCTGTGCCTTTTGGTTGAAGCATTTATTCATTCATGTTTAAGGTAATTATCAATACATATGTTCCTATTACCATTTTCTTAATTGTTATGGGTTTGTTTGTGTAGGTCTTTTTCTTCTCTTGTGTTTCCCACTTAGAGAAGTTCCTTTAGCATTTGTTGCAGAGATGGTTTAGTGGTGCTGAATTCTATTAGCTTTTGCTTGTCTGTAAAGGTGTTAATTTCTCTGTCGAATCTGAATGAGATCCTTGCCGGGTAGAGTAATCTTGGTTGTAGGTTCCTCCCTTTCATCACTTTAAATATATTGTGCCACTCCATTCTGGCTTGTAGAATTTCTGCTGAGAAATCAGCTGTTAACCTTATGGGAGTTCCCTTGTATGTTATTTGTCATTTTTCCCTTGTTGCTTTTAATAATTTTTCTTTGTCTTTAATTTTTGTCTATTTGATTACTATGTGTCTTGGCATATTTCTCCTCGGGTTTATCCTTCCTGGGACTCTCTGTGCTTCCTGGACATGGGTGACTATTTCCTTTCCTATGCTAGGAAAGTTTTTCTACTATAATCTCTTCAAACATTTTCTTGGGTCATTTCTCTGTCTCTTCTCCTTCTGGGACCCCTATAATGCAAATGTTGTTGCATTTAATGCTGTCCCAGAGGTCTCTTAAGCTGTATTCATTCTGTTCATTCCTTTTTCTTTATTCTGTTCTGCGGCAGTGAATTCCAACATTCTGTCTCCCAGGTCACTTATCTGTTCTTCTGCCTCAGTTATTCTGCTATTGATTCCTTCTAGTGTAGTTTTCATTGCAGTTATTGTCTTGTTCATCTCTCTTTGTTTGTTCTTTAATTCTTCTAGGTGTTTGTTCTTTCATTCTTCTAGGTCTTTGTTAATCATTTCATGCATGTTCTTGATCTTTGCCTCCATTCTTTTTCCGAGGTCTTGGATCATCTTTACTATCATTATTCTGAATTCTTTTTCTGGAAGGTTGCCTATCTCCACTTCATTTAGTTGTTTTTCTGGGTTTTATCTTGTTCCTTCACCTGGTACATAGCCCTCTGCCTTTTCATCTTGTCTATCTTTCTGTGAATGTGGTTTTTGTTCCACAGGCTGCAGGATTGTAGTTCTTCTTGCTTCTGCTGTCTGCCCTCTGGTGGATGAGGCTATCTAAGAGGCTTGTGCAAGTTTCCTGATGGGAGGGACTGGTGGTGGATAGAGCTGGGTGTTGCTCTGGTGGGCAGAGCTCAGTAAAACTTTAATCTGCATCTGTTCTGATGGGTGGAGCTGGGTTCCCTCAGTTGTTTGGCCTGAGGCGACCAACAATGGCGCCTACCAGGGCTCTTAGGTGGGGTTAATGATGGACTCTGGGAGGGCTCACACCACAGACTACTTCCCAGAACTTCTTCTGCCAGTGTCCTTGTCCTCACGGTGAGCCACAGCCACCCCCCACCTCTGCAGGAGACCCTCCAACACTAGCAGGTAAGTCTGGTTCAGTCTCCAATGGGTTCACTGCTCCTTCGTCTGGGTCCTGATGCGCACACTTCTTTGTGTAGTGTGCCCTCCAAGAATGGAGTCTCTGTTTCCCCCAGTTCTGTCAAAGTCCTGCAATCAAATCCTGCTATCCTTCAAAGTCTGATTCTCTAGGAATTCCTCCTCCCATTGCCGGACCCCCAGGTTGGGAAGCCTGATGTACGGCTCAGAACCTTCACTCCAGTAGGTGGACTTCTGTGGTATAAGCGTTCTCTAGTTTGTGAGTCACCCACCCAGCAGTTATGGGATTTGATTTTACTGTGATTACACCCCTCTTACAATCTCATTGTGGCTTCTCCTTTGTCTTTGGATGTGTGGTATCTTTTCTGGTGAGTTCTAGTGTCTTCCTGTCAATGATTGTCCAGCATTTAGTTGTGATTCTGGTGCTCTCACAAGAGGGATTTAGCACACGTCCTTCTATTCCGCCATCTTGAACCAATCTCCTTTCCCTATAATAACTTTAAAAGGAGTATAACCTTTCACTGCTACCATTCTCACCCAAGCTGCCACATCTCTTGTCTGGACTGTTGTAATAGCTTCTTAACTGAATTCCTGCTTCTGCCCTCACCGATGCTTTTATTTTGCTGAGGTTCTTTATTCTGTGGGTTGCTGTTCTCTTTAATTTGGAAAGATTTTAGCCATTATTTCTTCAAGTTTTATTTTTTCTCTCTCTTTTGAGGCTCCAATTACATTCTTAGATATTTTGGTATTATTCCACAATCTTGGATACATTATTTGTCTTTACTATTTGTAGTCATTTTTTTTCACTTTGTACTTTGGTGTGGATTTTTTTCTACTTGTATTCAAGTTCATGAAATGAACTATGATATTTCTAGTTTGTTTGCAGCCCACTTAAATAAATCCTTCATTTCTGAAATTATATTTTAAATCTCTAGAATTTTATTACATAGTTCCCATGGCTCTTGTGAAATTAAACATTTTTCATGAAACTGTTCTCCTTAATACTTTATCATATTCATTATAGTTAATTTAAAATCTTAAAATCCCTGTTTGATTATTCCTGCATCAAGCTCTCTCTGAGGTTAATTATATTATTTCCTCCCTTGACAATGGGCTATATAGACTCGATGTTTAATGTGTTTGGCAATTATTGACTGTATGTCAGGTATTTTGTAGAAACTGAAATAAATAATATTTATCTCAACAAATAGCCAAGCTCATTTTACTCTCAGGCTGGTAGTATCAGGCCTCAGTCAGTATAATCTATGATTGAGTTTGTTTTAGGCTTTGTTAAACCTATAATTTGTTTCAACTTACCACTGTTTTCAAATGTTTTGAAGAAAGGACCAGCACTGTCTTTTCAGTAGCCCCTGGTTTCTAAACATTGGTGAGGTACCAGAAATATATCTTTTCTTTATAGCCAAGGCTCAGAGAATTTAATTGACCTGCTCAGGCTTACATCATTAATAATTTATAAATCAGCAACTCTGAGTCCTGTTTTCACAGCCAGCAAACATCTAATGCTTCAAATGAGTAAAGAAAATTGTATAGCTTGGAGGAGTACCTGAGGCTTTGTTATCAGTCCTATACATAAAACAGGTGGTTTAATTCCCAGACCAGGCAGAAAGAATGCAAAGAAAACAATGGATTTCAAAATGTGAAAAGTATGTGATATGTGAGACTGAGGAGCAGATCATATAGGTTATTAAAACAATGAAACCTAAATAATCATAAACTATATTTTATCTCGAATTTTCTATTCTTTGCCATAATATCTTCACAATTTTATTAGACCCAGGTTACTGACTTAGGATTAGTTTCCACTTCAGATTTAGGCAGATGCTGATCAGAAGGTAGAATATGTCATTATTATCTTTCTAAATCCCCTTCAATTCCAGCTTTTTACTACTCTCATGATTTCTCTTTTCACCTTCATTAGAATCTTCATTAATAAGTTTCTTTATTTGTTTTGTGACTGGTTGTTTCAACTTCTAGATACGACTTAGTGTGCACTTTTCCCCACATTTTTTCTTTCTATCTGTCTATCTTCTTTTAATCTTAGCCAATTCAACTAGTGCAATTAAGATTTCCAATATCTTGAGTAGAGAATACAAATATTTGTGTCAGGGAATTCATTGCCAATTTTGCTGTGAACTTTATAAAAATCCTTGACATAAAATCAATTTAATCCTTTGAGTAAGTGACTGGGCAATGGACTCAAGTTCACACTTAAAGAACAAATTCTTCTTTAAAAATCACAATCATTTTATTGATTATATATACATATATTATTTATTGATTTAAAATACTAGAAGAAACATTTATATGATTTGTTTAATCCTTGGCTATATTTTCCTTAAATATGTTTTAAAACTAATAATATTTTAAGTTGAACTGTTACACAAAATTATAATTAAAAGCATACTGTACTTCTATTCGGCACAATGTATCTAGTGCCACCATTTACCTTGCAACAATTTATTTAAACTCAGTTCTGCTAAACTTGCAACTCAATAGACTCACTTGAAAATATTTTAGATAATTCTGAAGTCCAAGCTTTACTCTGGACTAGTTAAATTATAATCATTGGGGGTGAGGATCAGGCCCTGATAAATTTTTTAAAGCTCAGATTATTCTAATATGCAAACTGGGTTGAGAACACTGCCCTGATTTAAGCAAGGGCATAACATTGGGAACAATGTCCTTACAGAATCAAACTTGTAAATTTATAATACTTATCATATTTTTGCATTACTTGGTTTATTAGTGTTAATATTAGTGTTAAATGAGATTGCTTAGTTTAAGCTAACTTTCAAGTTGAAAAGGATCTAACAAATTTACACTAATAAGAGCTTAACTGGTTACACATGGTAATATATTTTCCTAAAGACAATATCAATCCAAAAGAATGACACTCTGAGTGAAATTTAAAGAACCAAGGTGAGCCCAGTTGAAGATACCTGAGAGATCAGGACACTACAACAATATTCTATCATACCACCAAGTCATATTATATAATTGTTACCGTCTCACTATATTTACAACACATATAGTAATATTTTTCTGTTACCTTCCTTAATCTATATAATACTGAGTTACATATTATTATTACCAACATTTAGATTTGAAGAAACAGAGCCTCAAAGAGATGAAATCCATTATCCAAAGTTTCACAGCAGGAAATGGCCAGGTAATTAGACTCCAAAGGGTGATTTGGTAACCACTCTAATAGACAGTCTAATACACACCATCTAAAATGCAGTATAGTTTTCCAAGATACATAATTAAAATTATTCCATACTAAGCAAGAGTTGTTAGATAAAATATGTGTCGTGCAATGACAATTGCACAGTAAATAATTGATAAATACCTTATGATTGGCTTATAAACATGTATATCATCACTAGAAAACGATTAAATAAAAAGGAAGAATTAGCCTCACATTTATGATAGCACTTAGCATGACAAAAAGATTTGTTTTGTTGGCTTTGTATTTCCTTTTTGTTGGGTTTTGTTTCTTCCCCCCTCAGAGAACTCTTTACAGCTTACTTTTTGTACAGACTACACAATGTGTTATTTGGTAACTTGCAGACTTGGCTCTTAGCTTAGGTTGTATGCAACAGCAACATTTTTTTATGATATAAAGTAAGTAAAAGAATATATTTTCTCACTTAGTTAATGTAACTTTTACAGCGCTTTATAAAAGTAGTATTATGTATACAAGTCATGCTTATTCTTGCATTGATATCTAAGCCTTTAAAATTGCCCAAACCTATACAGCAGTTAAAAGAGTAACCATTGATATTTCTCAAAAGCCACATGATCCTTTTTTTCTTATCTGCAATCTTTTTTACTTGTCTGCTATCAAATATTCTTATTAAGAAAGGTCACTAGTGTCATATATAACATGCCATCAAGCACCCAATCAGGGTGCTTATAACATCATGCAGTATAACAGTAACATACTGACTGATGTAAGAAGTGTGAGGATAAGCTCATTCTATTTCCTTTTGATATTTATCAATACAGTTATTGTCATAGCTAACTTGTCATTATCTAAATTTGACCTTCCTCATTACCATTTCTTCACAAGTTATGAATTCCAACCTACATTATGTATATCTAGGTTATAATGAGAAAGCAAAAAATTAATTGTAATTTTTATTAATTCATTTTACTTATTTCATATGAAAGCATTTAGTTTACACATCATAGCAATGCAACTTTCCTATCAACAGATTTACATTATATGTATACTTTCAAAGTGCATCTCTCTGTTGTATCTACTCTGATCCAACTCCATGTCAAGTCACATTCCTCACTCATATTCAACCTTCTGCAATATTGATTGTATGATTCAAGTAGTTCATTTTATCTAGTGGTTCAGTTATTGTGGCAGGATAATGTATTCATATAATAATCTGAAGAATCCTATATTTACTTCTTTTCAGGAAGGTAGCCAGGAGTTTTGGACTTCCTTTTCTCAGAGAATCCAGCAAGCTGAGAGTGAAAAAAGCTGTAGTCATCAGCTTTTCCTAACTTTTGTACCAGTCAGTCTCTAGAAGGGTTGTCACAGATGAGGAAAGAAAAGATAAATGATTTTAGGAATAAGAATTAAGAGAGGTTGTGGAAGGGAGAAAAGACTGTAGATCTTTCTAACAGAGGCCATGGGCCCTGTTAGCTGGCAGCAGCCTGAGGAACAGGAAAACATCAGAGAAGAATAGCCATGTTATGCTCCAACGAAGCAGATATTGAGGTTTCTTTGCAGGGAACTCAAAGATGACACAAAAACAGCAGAGCTTCGGAACCTAAAGGGATCCTGAACAGTGGGATAATGGGTGTTTCAGTGGATACCAGTGAGGGCTGATGAACGATGATTGATATCTCTTCGATGTAAGATGCTAGAGTAATTGTACAACACTGATGGAGTGGGAGAAGGAATCAAGTTGTAAAACTGAGCTTGACTTGTAGCTGACAGCTTGGACAGGTCTTAGAATTAGTTGATATAAAAAATAAAGATATGCATCAGTTGTGTACAACTGAATCTATGATCCATATTCTCTATCATATGTTAGTATTTTATAATTCCAATTTAATTATAAGTTCCTATAAGTAGTGTTCTCACTTTCTGCATCCCTCTTAACACCTACCAAAAATACCTTACACATGATAGGTTGTCAAATACTCACTGGTTTGTTTCTTTATTTATCTATGGTTTTTAGGATGGAACTGAAAATTTCTGACTTACAAATGAAGTGTTTAGAATTTTTGAAGTTAAAAAGAAATGATGAATACTATTATACTGCTAATCCAAAGGTCAAAAAACTGGAAATATGTCCTAGCACTAACATTTAATGAGTTCAGTGTCATTCTGTTTCTCAAATATTTGTATTTTAGTATTGCTGAGCAAAATGTACAAAAATTAAAGATTGGTGAAAATAATATTAGAAGGATTAGTAGCTTCACAGATGGACATGAAAGTATTTGGAAAAATCATTTGTCTTTCCAAGAATAGTATCTTCACCTAATATATTTTAAAATTCTTCATAGAATAATAATTTTTTCATAATAAAATATAATATGCTTTATATATTTGTGTACAGATTGTATTGATATATCTGTGATATAGATATATAAAACTATATACAATAGTAAAGTTCCTGAAAAGCATACATAAATAGAATTTATTCTTAGTCAAATAGCATGGTTGCAATCTCAATGAAACTTTCAATATATAGGAATTTCTTTGTGTTGCCAGTAAACATATCCTAATTAGAATATTGTTAAACATTCAAAATAATTATTTTTCTGTAGAGTTTAATTAAATTAGGCCACTCCTAAATAATAACAAATCAGCAATCATCAGACAAGACTCTCTTAAAAGTACCACATGAGCCCAGTATTACCAGCAATGGAGTATCATTTGGGACCTCACCTCACAATTAATGGCCAAGATGAGCATTCTTGCTGCCTAAGACTTTCCTTCTCCAACCAGGGATACCAGAGTGGCTGGACAATGAGGGCAAGGCAAGAGAGGCCATGCCACAACAAGCATCCTGTATTAGAAGTCTCTTTGTCCCAGGGAGCTTGAGCAGCCCAACCTAGGAAAACTCTTTTTTTTCCCTTAAGCAGCACTAGCAGGGCCCAGTGAAGTCCTAGAAGTACCAGATAAACTAAGTAGACCAAAATAGAACAATTTTTCTATATTGCAAAATTTTAAATCATGTTTCCTAAAAATAAAAATAGAAACTCGAGTAATCCAAAGGATTTCCTTAAAGAAATCTGAGTGTAAAGTGAATTAATGAAAGAAGTCTTTGTCATAAGATGAGAATGGACAGTAAGGTCATGGCAGATGGTTTTCTGTAAGTACTTGTCATGTTCCGTAGTATTTGAAAGGGTGATTCATTATCAGTTATTAAATCTGAGTCAGTTCTTAGTTCATTCTGCTCACGACCTGAGTTGAGATAGGTTACAATGATCTACTTTAGTTCAAAGACTAATAAAAGAGTGATGACTTGGAAATTTAGGACAGAAAGTATTTTAATATACGGAATTAGGTGCTCTTGAAACCATTGGAGAGCTCTAGGAAAAGAATTCAGATATTTTAAACTCAAGGATATGAATGCTGTACTATCATTCATATATTAGAAAGATGCTGCTATAGTCATCAGGCCTTCATTAAGAGGGCCTCTTACCCTCAGAAAGCTGATGGGTCTCTAGAATGGTAAGTATGGCCAATGTATTGCCTTGGCCAAAAAGTTCGTTCAGGTTTTCTATGTTACTGTATCTAACCACCCAAGGGTCTATGATCTTGCCTTCTAGCAGATGAGAAGAAGTATGGTCTCCACTTTCTACTTTCCCAATATTAAGTGTATATAATAAAAAAAACCCTAAATTGCATCCAGAATTTTAGCTTCAAGGGAGTCTGGGAAACACGATTTTTAGCTTTCCTGCTTCTAAAATCAAGAAAAGTAGAAAAGAGGTTGAGAATATCTATATATAACACCCAGTATAAATGTTAGTTCTTTATATTTATAAGCCTCTCCATTCCATCCAATGTCAGTATTCTTCTTGACCATGTCTCTTGAGCAAGGCACTATTTTGAAGCACAGAACCATCTGAATTCATCTCCTACTACTCCCTACCTTGAACAGGGAACTATACTCCTACTTGTTTGCTTCCTGTTCTTCAAACATAGCAAACTTGCCTATATTTGAGAGTAATTATTTTCATTGTCCCTCCCTTTTGAAAGCTCTTTCCTTGAGTTTTCTCATGGATTATTCATCATCATTCAGGTATCTGCTCATATATCATCTCCTCAAAAATTCTTCCCTCACAACACTATATCTATATGAAATTTTAACCCTTTTTAATTATCATTTTGTTCTCTCAAACATTTTTCTTTTCTTTATAACATTTATAATTACCACTTATTTATTTAATAATAAGATATTCTCCCTTCCCCCCTCCTCCCTCCCTCTCTCTCTCTCTTTATTTTATCTAAGATTTATTTATGCCATCATCCAGATTAAAAACATCAGGGCAAACATAATTTGTTTAATAACCACTGCAGTAATGTAATTTTTTCCTTTTGTAAGCTCTTACCATTTTGGAGATCTAAAGTGATTTCAAATATATATATATGGCGTTTTTAACATTTAAAAAGTACTAAGTACAGAGAGTACTTAGCCATGGGCTAAGTAAGTTTTTAAAGGTGGATTACTCTATTTTAAGGAAAAGTAATTTACAACAATCTCTAACTCCATTTAAGATCATACCCTTAAAGAAAACCTTTAAAAAGATGCCTGGTGGTGATGAAAGTAGGCAGGGTAAAGTGAGAGCAGATGTTCTAGGATGATAAATGGGAAGAATAGGTAATAGAGGTTTGAAATCAGTAGTGTAGATTCAGATTTTATGAAAAGTTCCTCTACTGGTATGTGGAAATAAGATAGTGTTATTTTATTTGGAATATTTTATGCCCAAACAGTTTTTAAATAATTATTTTATAATTAGAATTGCAATGAATATCTTAAAGATTATTTTCCTTATATATCCATTCAGTTATTTATCCATTTATGTTTTCCACAAATATTTATTTAATATCCACTATGTACTGGGTAATACAATTGAGATGGATGGCATTTTCACATTTCTAAACCCCATTCTGTTGACCACTTACTGATAAATAATTAAAAAATTAAATACCCTTAGATTTTTTTCCACTCATATGCCATTTCTTTTTTTTCCCTTTTAAATTAATTTTATTTTTTGTTTTTTAATTGAAGTATATTTGACTTACAATATTATATTACTTTCAGGTATACAACAGATTTGATATTGATTTGATATTCATTATACATTATAGTTGATGTTTGATATGTTGATAAGATTTGATATTCTTATACATTAAATAATGATCACTACAAAAAATTTAGTTACTATTTGTCACCATACAAAATTATTACAATATTATTGACTATATTCCCTATGCTGTACATTATATCCCTGTGATTTATTTTATAACTGGAAGTTTATACTTCTTAATCCTCTTTTCCTATTTTTCCCAGTTCCCACATCCTTCCCCTCTAGCAACCACCAGTATGTTTTCTGTATCTGTGAATCTGTTCCTGTTTTGTTATGTTTGTGTGTTTTATTTTTTAGATTCAACGTGTAAGTGAAATCATACAGTATTTGTCTTTCTCTGTTTAATTTGTTTCACTTAGCATAATACTCTCGAGGTCCATCTATGTTGTTACAAATGGCAAGATTTTATTCTTGTTTATGACTAAGTAATATTCCATTGTGTATATATATATGTGTATATATATATATATATACACATACATATATATATAAAACACTGCTCTATCCATTCATCTGTCAATGAATACATATTGCTTCCATATCTTGGCTATTGTAAATAATGCTACAGTGAACATCGGAGTGCATATATCTACTGCAAAGGAAGCAAGAATATACAATGGGGAAAAGACAGTCTCTTTGATAAATGGTTTTGGGAAAATTGGACAGATTTATGCAAAAGAATGAGACAAAGACACTTTCTTGCACCATAAACAAAAATCTCAAACAGATTAAAGACTTAAATGTAAGACCTGAAACTATACTCACTGATATTGGTCTTAGTATTTTTTTGGATCTGTCTCTTCAAGCAAGGGAATTAAAAGGAAAAATAAACAAATGGAACTACATCGAACTGAAATGTGAAGGAAACCATCAACGAAATGAAAAGACAACTTACCGAATGGGAGATGATATTTGCAAATGATATGACCAATAAGGGTTTAATATCCAAAATACATAGAGAACTCATACAACTCAATATCAAAACACAAACAATCCAGTTAAAAAAATGGGCAGAGGACCTGAATAGACATTTTTCCAAAGAAGACATACAGATGGCCAATAGACACATGAAAAGATGCTGAACATCACTAAACATCAGGGAAATGCAAATCAAAACCACAATGAGATATCATATGCTGTTTCTATCAACTGCCTGAAAAAGATTTCACAGAACCAAAAAAGACTTTTGTTCAAATAATCATTGTTCACTAAACAAGTTTACTTCATCAAGGTAAGTCATGGCTGATGACTTTAACAGCAGAAATTTAGCAAAACAGATTCCCTTCAGATAAAGTTGCAAATTTCATATTCCAAATACAAGATTCTAACTTGGAATTAATTTTTAAAAAGATATAGCTTAATTAAAAATTGCAAATTATTGACATAAAGCAGATGTTTAATTTTCTTTGCTATAAATAATCTATAAAAGTTAAATTTTAAAGCATTTGTTTAAAGATAAGTGCATTACATTTATTATTAAACTTGATTATTTATGTACATCCTAATACATACTCTAGATTTAATATGCACACAAATTGTGAACATAAATAGAAAATTAATTTCTTGAAATTCTAAATTATTTCTAAATTATGAAATTTTTTTATTATTTCATCTGATAATATTACAAGAATTAGCCTTCTCCAGGTCTACTCATAATGTGCAGTTGTAATTAAAATGATGGAATCACTTACTCTGTGATTATTAAAAAAAAAAAGAAAACAACAACACTACGTGACAGAATACTTCCAGAGAAGCATGACTCTTGACACATCCTAAATTGGTTGCAAATGATAGTGTATTAACATGCTACTCTCTTACATGACCTACTTCTCCCAAAGTTATAGCATTTCCTAGTAATATGGGATTTAATGTTTTCTAAGAGAAAATTATGCCATTAATAGAAGTATTGTATTAGTTCTATTGGATTGTATAGGTTAAAAGCATCATAATATATTAATAAAGTATATATACTGTCACTGTATTAGACTTAATATGACATTTGTTGTTTCTGAAACACTTGAATCTGCTCTGTCCTCAAAATGTCTTCTAGGCCCCAGTGATATGCTTAGACATTTCAAAGAATGTCACAATAGAATACATACATACGCAATATATTATATATGTATATATAATGCCTAACAGAAGTTCAAGCATATTAGCTTAATAATCCACTTTCTACAATGTAATTTAATCCAAAATTGATACTATATAATTGTCATTAAAATAAGAATAAAAGACATATGACAATATGATAAAGAATACAGTTTTAAACTTAAAGTTATTTATAACCCTATAATGCATGTTTCACATTTCAAAGTCTTTTAGAATATAGTTGATACAAAGCCATAAAGAAAATTTAATCTAAGTAACAATGTATAAATCTCCTCTAAATATTCCTCAATTAAATATACACACTATTGACCAGGTCTAGTTATGAGGGTAAACATATATTCACAACAGTTGATTTTAGCCAATAGACAGAAGATATATATGCATATGTTCAACAGTTTCTCAAGTTTGTAGTTACTTTATCATATTTCTTTAGAAGCTACTTAAGAGTAAAGAGCGTAACTCTGATAATCTAATCCTTCTGATAGTAAAGGTTTTATGACAGTAAAGATTCATGAAAGTCATAGTTCTGATCATATTAATTGCTTCTGACAGTATAGCCCCAAAAGTCAATCTGTCATTTGTGAAATAATTGTTGATAGTACTTCAGGGAAAGGGCTTGTGACTACCATAAAAAAGTAAAAATCATCTAACAGAAAGTGTGAAATCTATTCTTCTTCTCTACTCAGGATCATGTATTTTCCTAATGTTCCTAAAAGAAGGATCTCAGGTTGCCTAGATGGGCAGAGCTGTATATCTTACAGTTAGTGGATGAGCTTTTTGAGGGAAGATGAAATCTTCCTTCACAAGGTATCCAGAACACAACATAGTCCTAGTTTGCCTCCCACCTCTCTAGCCATTATCTAAATGACAATTTAATTTGCTGGTCCCACTGCATCTCTCCAACTTCAAAACGTTGGAGGGTCCCAGAATCTCAGTACTTGGACTTCTGCTACATCTCACACAGTCCTTTGGTCATCTTATCCAGTTTCAAGGATTTAAATGCAATCTATATGCTGACCATTCCAAAATACATATCTCCAACCCAGTCCATTCCTCTTAATTCAAGACAAACACCTTCACTTGAATGGCTAATACGTGTCTCACATTTAGTGCTCCAAACTGAATTCTTCAAATTTCCCCCAAACCACTCCTACATTCCCACCTTCAATTTCAAGAACAGCAACTCTACCCTTCCAGTTGCTCAGACCAAAATGTTTGGAATTGTTCCTTACTTTTCTCCCTTATTCTCAATATTCAATCTGTTGGGACAGCTCAATATTCCCAATGTATCCTTATTTCAATCACTTCAATTTACCTTCCTGGCTACCACCCTGGTCTAAGTCTGTGTTATTACAATAACTTCCCAACTGGTCTCTATGAGTCCACCATGATCCCATAGAGTTAATAGGAAAAACATTTAAGTCAAATCATTCCAATCCCTTCTGCAAAACCCTTCAATTTTTTTTTTTTTTTAACACTCAAAGTAGAAACCCAATTGCTTGCAGGGACCAACAAAGGCTCATATGTTTCTACCTCTATAGCCACTCTAAAAATCTTTGTTTCTATCACCTCCCTAGCTTACTCCATGCTAGCTATACTAGCCTCAATGATGCTCCACGAACAAATGATGGGGAGCAGTCCTGCCTCAGAGCTTCTGCTTTGAATTAATGCTTTTTCCCCAAATGTACTTTTCCTCAAATGTACATACTCATGTTCTCACATCCTCTGGGTCTTTAGGCTTTCTTTGAAGACTGTCTTCACTAAAACACTTAAAAATTTAACTAGCACCCTACATTCTTTGTCTCTTTTCTGGATTTATTATTTTCTCCATCATTCATTATGTCACCATGTGACATATTATAAACTTTATCTTTAGTTTTCAATTTTCCCTCTTTCTACACTGTGTTGAATTTTCTTATATTCATATCCTAGAATCTGATATATTCTCCAAAAATACTTATTAAATGTTGAATGAGCCTTTAGGTTCTCCTCAAAAGACACTGTGTAAATGTTTACATTCAGAGCCATAACTGAAGCCAGCCCTGAATCTATTTCAAATCGAAAATGTTCTTGCCCAATTTTTTTTAAGTCATGTGTACTATGAAAGTCAAAGAAAGGACATTGTTTTTCTTTTACTTGACATTTGCTGAATTTGAAACAATGTCAGAGTTGACAAAAATCTAGTCCAAGCTTTCCCAGAATAAGATTATCGGCAGGGTATTCTTAAAAACATTAATTTTTAATACAAAATATTGCGCTACCAATTTTTATTGACAATGAAGGCTATGAAATATAGAATGGAATGCATGTCACGAAGGTACTATAATCAACTAATAAAATTAGTACATCGGCAGAAGACCCAAAAGAGTCAACGCAATATTAAAGGAGAAGAACAAAGTTGGAGGACTGACACTAACCAACTTCAAGACTTACTTTAAAGCTACAGTAAGCAAGGAAGTGTAGTACTGGTAAAAGAACAGATAAATAGATCAATGGAACAGAATGAAGAGTGCAGAAACAGACCCATGTAAATATAGTCAGCTGATCTTTGACAAAGGAGAAAATGTAATACAATGGAGTAAAGATAGTCTTTCAACAAATGGTGCTAGAACTAGACATCCACATTGAAGAAAAATGAATTTAGGCACAAAAATTAACTCAAAATGTATCACAGACCCAAGTGTAAAATGCAAAATTATAAAACTCCTAAAAAAAAAATGTAGTAGAAAACCTAGATGAACTTGAATATGGTGATGAATTTTTAGATACAAGACCAAGACACAATCCATGAAAGAAATAATTGATTAGCAGGACTTCACTAAAATTAAAACCTTCTGCTTTACAAAAGACATTGTCAAGAGCAAGAGAAGAGAAGTCACAGACTTGGAGAAGACATTTGCAAAGGACACATCTGATAAAGGACTGTTATCCAAAAAATACAAAGAACTTTTAAAACTCAACAATAAGGGGAGACCTTCAAGATGGCAGAGAAGTAAGATATGGAGGTCACCTTCCTCCCCACAAATACATCAGAAATACATCTACATGTGGAACAACACCTACAGAACACCTACTGAACGCTGGCAGAAGACCTCAGACTCCCCAAAAGGCTAGAAACTCTCCACATAACTGGGTAGGGCAAAAGAAAAAAGAAAAAACAGACACAAAAGAATAGGGATGGGACCTGCACCTCTGGGAGGGAGTTGTGAAGGAGGAAAAGTTTCCACACACTAGGAAGCACCTTCACTGGCAGAGACAGGGGGTAGCGGGGAGGAAGCTTCGGACCCACAGAGGAGAGCACAGCAATAGGGGTGCAGAGAGTAAAGCAGAGAGATTACCACACAGAGGATCGGTGCCGACCAAGCAATCACCAGCCTGAGAGGTTTGCCTGCTCACCTGCCGGGACGGGTTGGGGCCGGGAGCTGAGATTCGGGTTTTGGAGGTCAGATCCCAGGAAGCGGACTGGGGTTGGCTGCGTGAACAAAGCCTGAAGGGGGCTAGTGTGCCACAGCCAGCCAGGAGGGAGTCCAGGAAAATGTCTGGAACTGCCGAAGAGGCAAGAGACCATTGTTACGGGTTGCACAAGGAGAGGGGATTCAGAGCACTGCCTAAACAAGCTCCAGAGATGGACGCGAGCTGCGGCTACCAGAGCGGACACCAGAGACGGACAGGAAACGCTAAGGCTGCTGCTGCAGCCACCAAGAAGCCTGTGTGCAAGCACAGGGCACTATCCATACCTCCCCTCCTGGAAGCCTGTGCAGCCCGCCACTGCCAGGGTCCCATGGTCCAGGGACAACTTCCCCAGGAGAACACACAGAGCGCCTCAGGTGTTGCAATGTCACATCAGCCTTTGCTGTCGCAGGCTCACCTTGCATTCCGTACCCCTCCCTCCCCCCAGCCTGAGTAAGCCAGAGCCCCCTAATCAGCTGCTACTTTAACCCCGTCGTGTCTGAGCAAAGAACAGACACCCTCAGGCGACCTACACACAGAGGCAGGGCCAAATCCAAAGCTGAACCCCAGGAGCTGTGCAAACAAAGACAAGAAAGGGAAATTTCTCCCAGCAGCCTCAGGAGCAGCAGATTAAATCATCACAATCAACTTGATGTACCCTGCATCTCTGGAATACCTGAATAGACAACGAATCATCCCAAAATTGAGGCAGTGGACTTTGGCAGTACTGTAGACTAGGGGTTTGCTTTCTGCATCTAATTTGTTTTTGGTTTTATGTTTGTCTTAGTTTAGTATTTAGAGTTCATTATCATTGGTAGATTTGTTTATTGATTTAGTTGTTGTCTTCCTTTTTTTTAATATATATATATTTTTTTCCTTTTTCTCTTTATGTGATTGTGTATGTGTATGCTTCTTTGTGTGATTTTGTCTGTATAGCTTTGCTTTTACCATTTATCCTAGGGTTCTGTTTGTCCTTTTTTTTCTTTTTAATATAGTTTTTTGCACTGGTTATCATTGGTGGATTTGTTTTTTGGGATTGGTTTATCTCTTCTTTCTTTGTTTTTTTTTTTTCTTCTTTTTCATTACTTTTAAATTTTTAATTATTTTTTATTATTTTTTATTATTCTTTATTTTAATAACTTTATTTTATTTTATTCTTTCTTTCTCCTTTTTCTTCTGAGCCATGTGGCTGACAAGGTCTTGCTGCTCTGGCCGGGCGTCAGTCCTGTGCCTCTGAGTTGGGAGAGCTGAGTTCAGGACATTGGTCCACCAGAGACCTCCCAGCTCCAGTAATATCAAACAGCAAAAGCTCTCCCAGAGATCTCCAACACAACGCTAAAACCCAGCTCCACTCAACAAACAGGAAGCTACAGTGCTGGACGCCCTATGCCAAACAACTAGCAAGGCAGGAACACAACCTTACCCATTAGCAGAGAGGCTGCCTAAAAGCATAATAAGGTCATGGACACCACAAAACACACCACCAGATGCAGTCCTGCACACCAGAATGACAAGATCCAGTGCCATACACCAGAACACAGGCATCAGTCCCCTCCACCGGGAAGCCTACACAACGAACTGAAAAAGCCTTAGCCACAGGGGGCAGATACTAAAAACAATGGGAACTACGAACATGCAGCCTGTGTAAAGGAGATCCCAAACACAGTAAGTTGAGCCATATGAGAAGACAGAGAAACACACAGTAGATGAAGCAACAAGGTAAACATCCACCAGACAACAAATGAAGAGGAAACAGGCAGTCTCCCTGAAAAAGAATTCAGAGTAATGATAGTAAAGATGATCCAAAATCTTGTAAAGAGATTGGAGAAAATATAAGAAACGTTTAACAAGGACCTAGCAGAACAAGACAGAAAACAAAAAATGAAAACAACACAATAAATGAAATTAAAAATTCTCTAGAAGGAATTAATAGCAGAATAACTGAGGCAGAAGAAGAACGGATAAGTGACCTGGAAGATAAAAAACTGGAAATAACTACTGCAGAGCAGAATAAAGAAAAAAGAATGAAAAGAATTGCGGACAGTCTCAGAGACCTCTGGGACATTAAGCACAACAACATTCGAATTATAGGGGTCCAAGAAGAAAAGGAGAAAAAGAAAGGGACTGAGAAAATATTTGAAGAGATTATAGTTGAAAACTTCCATAATATGGGAAACAAAAGAGTCAATCAAGTCCAGGAAGTGCAGAGAGTCCCATACAGGATAAATCCAAGGAGAAACATACCAAGACACATATTAATCAAAGTATGAAAAATTAAATACAAAGAATATATTAAAAGCAGCAAGGGAAAGCCAACAAATAACACACAAGGGAATCCCCATAAGGTTAACAGCTGATCTTTCAGCAGAAACTCTGCAAGCCAGAAGGGACTGGCAGGACATATTTAAAGTGAGGAAAGGGAAAAACCTACAACCAAGATTACTCTACCCAGCAAGGATCTCATTCAGATTCAACAGAGAAATTAAAAGCTTTAAAGAGAAGCAAAAGCTAAGAGAACTCAGCACCACCAAACCAGCTTTACAACAAATGCTAAAAGAACTTCTCTAGGCAGGAAACACAAGAGAAGGAAAAGACCTACAATAATAAACCCAAAACAATTAAGAACATGGTAATAGGAACATATATATTGACAACTGCCTTAAATCTAAATGGATTAAATACTCCAACCAAAAGACATAGACTGGCTGAATGGATACAAAAAACAAGACCCGTATATATGCTGTCTACAAGAGACCCACTTCAGACCTAGGGACACAACCAGACTGAAACTGAGGGGATAGAAAAAGATATTCCACGCAAATGGAAATCGAAAGAAAGCTGGAGTAGCAATTCTCATAACAGACAAAAGAGACTTTAAAATAAAGAATATTACAACGGACAAAGAAGGACACTACACAATGATCAAGGGATCAATCCAAGAATAAGATATAACCATTACAAATATTTATGCACCCAACATAGGAGCACCTCAATACATAAGGCAAATACTAACAGCCATAAAAGGGGAAATCGACAGTAACACAATCATAGTAGGGGACTTTAACACCTCACTTTCACCTTTGGACAGATCACCCCAAATGAAAATTAATAAGGAAGCACAAGCTGTAATAGACACATTAAACAAGATGGACTTAATTGATATTTATAGGACATGCCATCCAAACACAACAGAATACACGTTCCACTCAATGGCTCATGGAACATTCTCCAGGATAGTTCATATCTTGGGTCACAAAGCAAGCCTCAGTACATTTAAGAAAATTGAAATCGTATCATATATCTTTTCTGACCACGTGCTATGAGATTAGATATCAATACAGGAAAAAAATCTGTAAAAAATATAAATACATGGAGGCTAAACAACAGAATACTAAATAACCAAGAGATCACTGAAGAAATCAAAAGAGAAAATCACAAAATACCTGAAAACAAATGACAATGAAAACACAATGATCCAAAACCTATGGGATTCAGCAAAAGCAGTTCTAACAAGAAAGTTTATAGCAATACAATCCTACTTCAAGAAACAAGAAATATTGCAAATAAACAACCGAACCTTACTCCTAAAGCAATTAGAGAAAGAAGAACAAAAAACCCCCAAATTTAGCAGAAGGAAAGAAATCATAAAAATCAGATCAGAAATAAATGAAAAATAAATGAAGGAAACAATAGCAAAGATCAGTAAAACTAAAAGCTGGTTCTTTGACAAGAAAAACAAAATTGATAAACCATTAGCCAGACTCATCAAGGAAAAAAGGGAGAAGACTCAAATCAACAGAATTAGAAATGAAAAAAGAGAAATAGCAACTGACACTGCAGAAATACAAAGGATCAAGAGAGATTACTACAAGCCACACTATGCCAATAAAATGGACAACCTGGAAGAAATGGACAAATTCTTAGGAAAGCACAACCTTCTGAGACTGAACCAGGAAGAAATAGGAAATATAAACAGACTAATCACAAGAACTGAAGTTGAAACTGTGATTAAAAATCTTCCAACAAACAAAAGCCCAGGACCAGAGAGCTTCACAGATGAATTCTATCAATCATTTAGAGACGAGCTAACACCTATCCTTCTCAAACTCTTCCAAAATATAGCCGAGGGAAGAACACTCCCAAACGCATTGTATGAGACCACCATCACCCTGATACCAAAACCAGACAAAGATTTTACAAAGAAAGAAAACTACAGGCCAATTTCACTGATGAACATAGATGCAAAAATCAACAAAATACTAGCAAACAGAATCCAACAGCACATTAAAAGGATCATACACCATGATCAAGTGGGGTTTATCCCAGCAATGCAAGGGTTCTTCAGTATATGCAAATCCATCAATGTGATACACCATATTAACAAATTGAAGAGAAAAACCATATGATCATCTCAATAGATGCAGAAAAAGCTTTTGACAAAATTCAACACCCATTTATGATAAAAAAAAAAAAAACTACAGAAAGTAGGCATAGAGGGAACCTACCTCAACATAATAAATGCCATATATGACAAACCCATAGCCAACATCGTTCTCAATGGTGAAAAACTGAAACCATTTCCTTTAAGATCAGGAACAAGACAAGGTTGTCCACTCTTACCACTTTTATTCACCATAGTTTTGGAAGTTTTAGCCACAACAGAGAAGAAAATTAAATAAAGGGAATCCAAATAGGAAAAGAAGTAGTAAAGCTGTCACTGTTTGCAGATGACATGATACCATACATACAGAAGCATAAAGATGCTACCAGAAAACTACTAGAGCTAATCAATGAATTTGGTAAAGTAGCAGGATACAAAATTAATGCACAGAAATCTTTTGCATTCCTATATACTAATGTTGAAAAATCTGAAAGAGAAATTAAGGAAACACTCTGATTTACCATTGCAACAAAAAGAATATATTACCTAGGAATAAACCTACCTAAGAAGACAAAAGACCTGTATGCAGAAAACTATAAGACACTGATGAAAGAAATTAAAGATGATACAAATAGATGGAGAGATATACCATGTTCTTGGATTGGAAGAATCAACATTGTGAAAATGACTATGCTATCCAAAGCAATCTAAAGATTCAATGCAATCCTTATCAAACTACCAATGGCCTTTTTTCACAGAACTAGAACAAAAAATTTCACAATTTGTATGGAAACACAAAAGACCCCAAATAACCCAAGCAATCTTGAGAACGAAAAATGGAGCTGGAGGAATCAGGCTCCCTGACTTCAGACTATACTACAAAGCTACAGTAATCAAGACAGTATGGTACTGGCACAAAAACAGAAATATCGATCAATGGAACAGGATAGAAAGCCCAGAGATAAATCCATGCACATACGGTCACCTTATTTTTGATAAAGGAGGCAAGAATATACAATGGAGAAAAGACAGCCTCTTCAATACGTGGTGCTGGGAAAACTGGACAGCTACATGTAAAAGAATGAAATTAGAACACTCCCTAATACCATACACAAAAATAAACTCAAAATGGATTAAAGACGTAAATGTAAGGCCAGACACTATAAAACACTTAGAGGAAAACACAGGCAGAACACTGTATGCCATAAATCACAGCAAGATCATTTTTGATCCACCTCCTAGAGAAATGGAAAAAAAGAGAAAAATATACAAATGGGAACTAATGAATCTTAAAAGCTTTTGCACAGCATAGGAAAACATAAACAAGACGAAAAGACAGCCTCAGAATGGGAGAAAATAGTTGCAAATGAAGCAACTGAGAAAGGATTAATCTCCAAAATTTACAAGCAGCTGATGCAGCTCAATATCAAAAAAACAAGCAATCCCATCCAAAAGTGAGCAGAAGACCTAAATAGACATTTCTCCAAAGAAGATATACAGAATGCCAACAAACACATGAAAGAATGCTCAACATCACTAATCATTAGAGCAATGCAAATCAAAACTACAGTGAGGTATCACCTCACACCAGTCAGAATGACCATCATCAACAAATCTACAAACAATAAATGCTGGAGAGAGTGTGGAGAAAAGGAAAACCCTCTTGCACTGTTGGTGGGAATGTAAATTGATACAGCCACTATGGAGAACAGTATGGAGGTTCCTTAAAAAAGTAAAAAGAGAACTACCATACGACCCAGCAATCCTAGTACTGGGCATATACTCTGAGAAATCCATAATTCAAAAAAGTCATGTACCACAATATTCATTGCAACTCTATTTACAACAGCCAGGACATGGAAGCAACCTAAGTGTCCATTGACAGATGAATGGATAAAGAAGATGTGGCACATATTTACAAGAGAATATTACTCAGCTATAAAAAGAAATGAAATTGAGTTATTTGTAGCGAGGTGGATGGACCTAGAGTATGTCATACAGAGTGAAGTCAGAAAGAGAAAAACAAATACTGTACACAAACACATATATATGGAATCTATAAAAAAAAACGATTCTGAAAAACCTAGGGGCAAGACAGGAATAAAGATGCAGACATAGCGAATGGACTTGATGACACGGGAAGGGGGAAGTGTAAGCTGGGATGAAGTGAGAGACTGGCGTGGACATATATACACTACCAAATGTAAAATAGATAGCTAGTGGGAAGCAGCTGCATAGCACAGGGAGATCAGCTCGGTGGTCTTTGAACACCTAGAGGGGTGGGATAGGGAGGGTGGGAGGCAGACAAAAGAGGGAGGAGATATGGGAATATATGTATATGTATAGCTAATTCACTTTACTATAAAGCAGAAATTAACACACAATTTTAAAGCAATTATACTCCAATAAAGATGTTTTTAAAAAAAAAACTCAACAATAAGAAAACCAACGAGCTAGTTAAAAAATGGGCCAAAGATCTTCATGGATATGTCATCATACAAGATATACAACTGGCATATAAGAATATGAAAAGATGCTCAACATCATATGTAATCAGGGAAATGCGAATTAAAACAATGAGGCACCACTACACTGACAACACCAAATGCAGATAACGATGTGGAGCAAGAGGAACTCTCATTCACTCCTGGTGGGAATGCAAAATTGTACAACCACCCTGGCAGAGTTTGGTGGTTTCTTACAAAATTAAACATACTCTTACCATACGATCCAGTGACCCCTCTCCTTGTCATTTACTCAAAGAAACTGAAGATTTACATCCATACAAAAATCTGCACATGGGTGTTTATAGCAGCGTTATTCATAATTGCCAAAACTTGGAAGTTACCAAAATGTCCTTCAGTAGGTGAATGTATAAATAAAATTGCTGTATATGCAAATAATGTAATATTATTCTGCACTAAAAAGAAATGAGCTGTCAAGTCATGAAAAGACATGGAGGAAACAAATTTATATTAGTGAGTGAAAGAAGCCAGTGTGAAAATCTACATAATGTATGATTCCAAGTATATGACTTTCTGGAAAAGGCAAGGCTATGGAGACATTAAAAAAGATCAGTGGTTTACAGGACTAAGGGAGAAGGGTGTGATATATAGGTGGAGCACAGAGGATTTTTAGGGCAGTGAAACTACTTTGTATGGTACTATACATGGTGGCACAGGCAACCACTTCTCAACCTAACAATAAAAGATAAAATGAGAAAATCTTTAAGAGATGAAATCTAATTAAAACTCTGTGTTGCAGCTAGGGTAAAATTAGTAGGATGGCTGTCACATACACCATGAACACCTCTGAATGGATGAGATAATAACTGGATTGAATATATCCATTACTCCCTATCATTAGAAACTAAAAATATCACCTACACTACTGTTTACAGTTTTCTTTCTCCCTGACTTTACCAGAAATATTTTATATTTAGTTCAATCAATTAACTATATAAATTTTCATAATATACAAACTTAGGATGATTTTCCCCAGAGATCTCTTTGACTTCTCTTGACATGTTGACTTTGATTTGGGGCATTCCCAGAGCCACTCTCCCATCGCAGCTGTCCTTAACTGTTCATGTATCAACCTTTCATTTCTCCAGTTTGTTTCTTCATCATTTTGATTCTGTCTTCTTTTATTCACTGTTAAAATTCTTACACCTTAAAAAAATTTAGGTGTTGTATACAGGTACTGTTATTAAATTATTATTTAAAAATATTTGGGAAAGAGAGAAGCCTAATGTAAACTATGGACTTTAGGAGATTATGATGTGTCAATGTAAATTCATTAATTGTAACAAGTGTACTACTCTGGTGGGGATGTTGATAATGGGGGAAGCTATGCATGTGCGGGGTAGGGAGTGTAAAGGAACTCTCTGTACCTTCCTCTCAATTTTGCTGTGAACCTAAAACTGATATTTAAGAAATACACTAACAATCGTAAAAGAGATAGCTAGTGGGAAGCAGCCACATAGCACAGGGAGATCAGCTCGGTGGTTTATGACCACCTAGAGGGGTTGGATAGGGAGAGTGGGAGGGAGACACAAGAGGGAAGAGATATGGGAACATATTTATATGTATAACATATGTATATGTATAACTGATTCACTTTGTTATAAAGCAGAAACTAACACACCATTGTAAAGCAATTATACTCCAATAAAGATGTTAAAAAAAAAAAAAGAAAGAAATTCTTTAAGAAACAAACTAAATCAATATATTGAGCCCAGATTTAAGGAATTCAAATTGAATTTGATAAGTTCAAGAGGCCAAATCTATCCCAAACTAATATGTAAATTATATTTTTTTTCCTGGGGGGAGGGGAGGAGAGAAACTACTCAACCTAAGTGAAAATGCAAATAACTATGAGAAAAACACTCTACCAAATTCTAATTACCATCATGGATGGTAAAATTGTGATTATAAAATTGTGATTATCTCCTACAGACGGCCAATGAAATAAAGTGATTTATTTACAATAGATATTATTTCTCAATATGTGTAGAATTGTTTCTTTATATGATATTTCACTGCTATCGGCACTTCTAATTCTTCAAGCTGAAACCAATGTCTAACCTAATATTTTCTAAGGCACTAACTTGCTTTTTGTATGAATATGTTTAACTTCCATGTGTTTATTTTAATAACTATTAAAAAGTTTCATATCTACTAAAATCTGATGAGCACAAATGATCACCCAAGTGAAGCATTCCTACTATATTTGCCCTGACTGAATTTCAGAAGGTCCCTGGACAATAATATAGAAAGAAAATACTTTCACTGCCCAATTCTTCAAAAGTTGGCTGTGTTCTTTACACATACAACGGATTGATACTTAACAGCCTTTAGTGTGTGTCTGTTTCCTTGGAAAATCATTACTGTTGAGCTCTGCACCTCTATTTCTTAACCATATCCAAACAGTATAAATGTCTTTCATAAGTCTTAAATCAGATTTTCGAATTCTGACTTACGCCAATGGAAATGTATAATGTTCATCTCATTATTTAATGTTTCTACTCAGTCTTATTCTACTTTCGATCCACAAATCTAAGCGTTCCTTGTTGAAAGGTCCAAGTTCTGGGCTTTTAAACATTATTGTTTATTATCTCAGAGAATTGATACGCTCTCCACTAAAATCCTCAGTATGTTACAGCAGCAAACTCTTTATGAATGTGTACTATATGTCAGCCCCTGCCTTGGGTTCTGGCATACACAGATGAATTAGTAATGTCTTTAACCTCAAGAAGTTTAATAATACCTTTGTTTGTAAAGCTTTCACACATATTTTTATTTAATCTTCATAATGTCTTTTGATATTTTACTAATAACTACATTATGGTTTATTGAATTATGGTCTACAGTGAATTAAAGTGCTGACGTATAAGATTTTTTGATGATATGTAATATAGTTATATGTACAGTATGATATCTGTTTAAAAATCTTACTATATGTACATATATAATCTAGAGGAGATTATCACAATTTCACCATCCTTGCTGGTAATTAGAATTTGATAGACTGTTTCATTCGCATGCATTAAAAAGAAGTTGTTATATAATGGCAAATAGTTTCTAAAATAAATAATGGCTATTTTCTCTTTCATGTTTTCACTTATTGTTGAATTTTTTATAATGGCTATTTATCACATTCATGATCAGGATTTTATATATATATATATATATATATATATATGTATATATATATTCTCACACTCTTAGGTAGACACTTTATTCAGAAAAGCCAAATGAGGTTACGTATATCTACTTACTAGTGACTCTGTTGCCAACGAAAGTAATTGACAGATTTCCTGACCTCCTACAATCCAAGACAAATATTCCTCAATAAATTGATAAGCAAGTGCCAACCAAATTTTTCCCAGGTTGCTTTTCGAACACACTCAAAAAAACATTATTCTTTGTGTTTTACATACACTGTAGCACAATGAGCATTTCAATTACAATTATCTCTATAAGGTAACCCAAATAAACAAAATATAATTTAATCATGCTTTCACATACATTTTCCATAATGAGCAATCTATTAATCTATCAGTTTATCAAACATTACCTGTAACCAATCTAGCAATCTTTTTTTGCAATTGATAACATTTAAATAAAAATAAGTGGCTGAAATTTAAACTCATTTTATTAGCAATTTTGCTTGGTTATGTAAGTAGAGATTGCAGTAGTGCCAAGTGTCAGATTCCAATGATTTCATAGATAATTATTTTGGGGTTAAGAGAAAGCAAATTTATACACCACAGAAAGAAACAGGGTAATTATATTAAACTAAATGTGATTGAAAATGAGTTAATTTGAACTTGGTTTGACACTAAAAATGAAGAAAATTGACTGCAAACATTTTATTTTGCTATAAGTAAAAGCACATAGAATGTATGAGTATGTAGCTTTCCTTCCTTTTGATATATGTGTAAATGTGTGTGCATTTATGCATATGTTTATGTTTGCATGTAAATCTGCCTTTTTTTTCCTTTTTCTTTTTCTTCCTAAAAAGAACGCCTCTTGACTCCCTATAACCAAACCTGTGTCGCCATGAAATGAAGGAGTAGGCAATTGGTGGTGAGATTTTGATAATAGTGGTGAAATTCTATGATCTTAAAGAAGGACATGCTTTTTCAGGCTTAGTCAAGATAAACAATGGTTTTGAGAAGCTGAGGTTTCTATGTAAGAAAGGCTCCACAGGCCTGTTGTTACTAAATGCCAGGCAAATACAGATGCAGGTTGAATACACTCCATGGGTTTTTGAAAGTACCTTGATTCATAACAAAACAGTGCTTAAAATCATGAAACTTCCTTTTCTTTTCCTTTGTAAAAATTTCATGGAGCCTGCTGAGGCATTGTTATTGTTCAAAAGACTGTTTCATAAAGAAATGTGTTAGAATCAAACAAGTAGATCAACTGGTGTCATCATTTATATAAGAAAATGTTACCATAAAAATTCCCTTAGGCCTTTTTTGACTCCATATTATAGGCTTCTAAAATTAAAGCATCGTTCAAAGTAATAAAAACTGAGCCCCCGTCAAAAAGCCTAGCCTTTATTAAGTCCCCTTCTCTTCATGACAAAATTATCTTCTCCTTCCTGCTTTCTAGAAAGCAATCTCCTCCTAGAATGTTTTTACAGATGCTAGCTTTCCTACCCCTGTTGGCTGTAAAAGACTGCCTCGTACTGAAATATATTTAAGGCTTACGCTGATATCAGACATCAGATTTTACACCTTCAAAATTCACTTTGTCTGTCAGTAATTCCAGGCTGATATTTAAGAGGTTTCTTTACTGGGAGTGAGAAATAGCAAATATCTAATATGAAATTGCCCCCTAGTGGAGTTAAAAGCTCTCCTGATAACCACCTCAAGGATATGGGTCAAATCAGTGTGGTAAATTTATTTCAGATCTCTCACATTCTGTGAGGTATAGGGTTGTATGGAGACCATAATAATAAATGTTAGTAATTAAATCTTGCCCTTTCTAAGAGAGAAGCAATCAAATTCTACTTCTCAATCAGGAGAATCTGCCAGGGCATGAACCAGCTACTTAACCTCCAGCCCTCTTATATTTCTTTATGTTTTGTTAAAATCATGTTCAATCTGACACCTGGAACACACTGTAGAGGAATAATAGTATCTCTTTAAAGAATTCAGTATGCCCAAATTGGAGATTTTATCCATCTTTATTAACACACAATCAATAACACTCCTTTTGCAAAACTAACCCAATATGACAAATTTTTCCCTGAATCAAATGAGTGACATAACTTTTTAAGATGACAGAAATATAATCTCTTTCCACAATGCCTTAATGGATTATACTTACCAAAGAAAATTCCACCTAATATAAACAAGACTGTAAGAATGACTAGAAGGGCAATCTAGTTTTTTAATGAGCACATAATCAGCAATTTTAAAATATTTTAAAATGAAGAATGTATAAATAATTTCTGCTCCTTTCAGTCCAGATAAAAACATAACTAATGTATATCCTTATTAACTAACAAAGAAGTAAAGACCAACAAGATAGTATGGCATCTCAATTCTAGTAATTATTAGACATTGTTGTGAGGGCCTTGCAATCAATAATTAGTAAAGTTGATGTTCCATTAGCTTTCTTACCATATACCATTATGTTTTCTTTCTTTCCCTCTTTTATTTTTACTTCTCTTCCTTCTGTTTTTTTCTTTTTCATTTCAACAATCTTTTTTTTTTTTTTCCCATTCCTTTTGTCTACTAAACATCTAGTAAAAGCCTTAGGTATTTTTTTTAAACATTTTTTTTCAGACATCGATTATGTCATATCAAACTGAAATTATAAATAGCAATAATATTGGATTCACATCTGTTTGCAATCATGAATATTCTTTCATTATTTCATCTGTGTCCTTCAATCATAATACCTATGAAGTATTTGCAATAATAGTGTTGTAGTCAGACTACAACATATACAAAATATAAAAATAGAAGAGTAGGTAATGAGATTTTAGATTTAGAGCAGATAATATGTTTCTACTAGTTTGGGTACCATGGGTATTGCTCACCCTACTGATCTGATCCATAAAGAGACAGGAGCTAGCCATAGATGCGGTAATAAAGCATACTTACATACAGCATAATTATAGATAAAAATTATATAAAGGATAATTCTTTATAATAATATATATATGTTTATTATACATAGAAAGGATCTTTTCTATGGAGAAAGAATACAAAAATTAAAATTATCTTTCTAATTTTTAGAAGATGAATGAAGACCTATAGGAAAGCCATGTGAAGTGATTTCTCCTTGTATTTTTAGACACTTCTGTAAACTGAACATGGTTCAGTGCAGAAGAAGACAGTCCTAACAAAAGTTAACAGAGCTTAAAGTTTTACTCATTAATTTTACCTGCTTATAGTCACAAGCACATAGGCATTCAGAATAGTGACTAAAATACACATTCGCTAGCATGGGTGTTAAATGAGCTGGTATTAGGCTTAAAACACAGAAAATAGAAAAAAGTTAAATGCACATTTTCATATAACTGAGTCTGTAAGTACTAGGAATTTCTCTTCCCTCATATCTTGTTCCAAATATTTTACTTATGTTTATCCATTTCTCCTAGTGTGCTTGAGACAAAGTCTATTTTAAAATTTCATTTTATAGGCCAGAAGATGAATTTTATACATAACTACTTCATTGGGTATCCAAGATAGCACTGCTCTTTGTCGACAATTCCCTGAAATTTAAGTGTCTTAATTACAGAGGGAGGGTCTAGCCAATACTCAGGATTGTGTGTAGCAAATTGTGTCTTTAGTAGTGATACATATTAGACATGAACAATGGGTTTTACAATGTCTAGTTTTAGTGCAGTAGTATTTATTAACTCATTGGTGTGCTTACAATCAACGGTTAGTTCAAGAAGTGGCAATTAAATCCTAGAAATTGGTTATGAAAAAATGGGCTTATACTTGCACAATTCAAGTTGAATGGACATATTTAGCAAAAGGGAAGATATACTATCCGAAGTCTGCCATATTGAAGATTGTGAAACAATAAAAAATAAGATTAATGTGTAAACTATATGAAAGCCAGAGCACAATTTTATTTTACTTATTTTTGTGTGTGTGTGTACGTGGGCCTCTCACTGTTGTGGCCTCTCCCGTTGTGGAGCACAGGCTCCGGATGCGCAGGCTCAGCTGACTCACGGGCCCAGCCGCTCCGCAGCATGTGGGATCTCCCCGGACCGGGGCACGAACCCGTGTCCCCTGCATCGGCAGGCAGACTCTCAACCACTGCGCCACCAGGGAAGCCCTAGAGCACAATTTTAAATGATGTGAATAACCATAGATAATAACTTTAGATCAACCAGAAATGGGAAAAATAAGAAATTCTGTGAAAATACTTAAATTGAGTTATAATGATTAGAATTAATTGAATTATAGTAATTTGTTTAGAAACAGATTCCTATTAATAAGTAGATGCATATGTCAGTCTGGATAGAAAGAATTCTAGATTGTGTAAGATTTTTTGCACACGGGCACCATACTAGCTTAGAAAAGCAGTGTACTTACCATGATTAATACCTTCAACACCAAATCTTTTACTAAAATTTTATAAAATCTACAAAGATAAGGTAAAATAGTATACTGTAAAAGTATTTGGCAGGGGCTTCCCTGATGGCACAGTGGTTGAGAGTCCGTCTGCCGATGCAGGGGACATGGATTCGTGCCCCTGTCTGGGAAGATCCCACATGCCGCACAGCGGCTGGGCCCGTGAGCCATGGCCGCTGGGCCTGCACGTCCGGAGCCTGTGCTCCCCAACGGGAGCGGCCACAACAGTGAGAGGCCCGCGTAACGCAAAAAAAAAAAAAAAATTTAGGTATCTTTACTTCTCTATTCCCTTAATACTTTTATCTACATTTTGATTGAATTTTATTCCTCTATTTATTGATATTGGTACCAAACTTGCAATGTTTTAAAATTGTACTAATGTAATGTCAAATGTAGCAAAAATATGATTGTATTGTAACCTCAAATAATAAATTAAGGAAATGGAAATATTCTTATGAAGCAAATTAGAGGCAGTGTGGTTAGCAAGTGTATCCTCTGAAGCACGACTCGCTCGGTTTGATTTAGTTCAGTCACTTACTAGCTCTGTGACACTGAAAAGAATACTAATCATTCTGTGCCTCAGTTTCCTTGTCTGTAAAATGGGGATGCAATCTATATCTCCTCCTTTGCAGCATTGTCATAAGACTTCAGTGAGTTAGTGGTCTAGAGCACTTAAAGTAGTTCTCGACACAGGGTGAATACTCAGTAAATGTTAGGTCTTACTATACAATTATATTATTCATCATTTCCCAATCACTGATGGTTATTATAAAATGCTTCGAAAATTATGATAAACATAGAAATTTTAAAGAAAATTTATCGAAACAACTGTCATAACATTTTTCTAAAACCTTAATTAGAAGACATTGAATTACACAGGCTGGCACAGCCAATGAGCAAATAGTGTATTGCAATTCCAAATTAGCATACCTGAAATTCCTGTTTACTCAAACTGTTTAGAAACTTGGCACTTTTACTTTCTCTTGAAAGGGTCTCAGTTCTTATTGAATCTGTCAGATTGTTAGCAAGAAATTAACTTAATTCTTTTCCTTCTGACTTTATATGAACCTTCCAACTGATGTTAGTGAGCCTCATTAGAACTCTCCACTTGAATACAGACAATCTTTTATAAAAACATTATAAATGCTGAAGAAGCAATAAGGTTTATCACTAACATTACACAAAATTCAACATATTTTTGAGAAATCTCTAGAGATTACAGGAAAGAAAGCACAGCTGTCATGAATATACTGAAAGTAGAAATGTCTACATACCATCAAAACATCCAAAGTGAAAGTGAACATTTTAGTCAGATTTCCAGATGCTTGTTCCACATGGCAGTGAGCTCTTGTATGTTCATATAACATCCTGTGCTCTCCTCATGGCAACAGGTATCAAACTGGATTACAATTATTTGGAACAAGCCTACTAACAGTTCCATGGACCTGAGATTACATATTGTGTCCACCTTCATATCTGTAGGGTCAGCTCTATTGCCAGAATAGGTACTTAAAAAATAATTCAAGGTAATGAATAAATGACATAATTATTTAAATATCTGACCACCTACAATAATTTGAAATAAATACAAAATATCTAACCACATCTAAAAATTTGCCTAAATAAATACAACTTTTACCTCCATCTTTATCTCATTCTACTCAATATTGTTTTTTTTCAGAGGTCTGACCCATGAAAAGTCAAGCAATAAAACTGCAAATATTCAGAAAGTTCATTAATTACTGATCTAGTGTTTATATTAATTTTAATAAAATAGTACAATATTGGCTGAAATAAAATACAGAAATACATTCTTATAATCTCAATCTGTGTGTGTTTGTGTGTATATGAACACTTGCACAAAATATTTGCATCCCATGGAGGCAGAAGGACAAAATAGTTGATTTTACATTGTTTTGTTGTTTGATGCCAGAAAATAGTAACTGCAAAAATATTTTGCACAAAATACATGCTGTTCTGTATATGTGATGTTTGGGTCAAATTTAAACTTTGCACATGAATTTCAGGAGCAGTAACTAAAATCAAAAACCACAACTTTAAAATGAGATTCTCCCAAGAAAACTGGTGTAAATATGCCTATCATTCTGTAATGTGATGTGTTTCTAATTTTTCACACAGTCTTATTAAAAATTGTGAGTACATAATATAATTTAGAAGGGTTTTCTTTTCATATGCTTGTTATCTCCAAAGGAGTTAATATTTGTTCTGGAGATCAGTGCACTAGAGATAAAATTAAAGCTAATGCATAGATCTCTTTTTCATCTAAGAAATCCCTTCTAAGCCTCATTGACTGAAGGCCCAGTGTGTATGTCAGGATGTGAGGAACAAAGGAGGAAAATAAAAAGAAACAGTCTGAAAAAAACAGTCCTTAAATTCAATCTCCCACTTTCTATAATTTTATTTTATATACTAACTTGCTATTCCTGATAAGTATGTATTTTTTAGTTTTCCATAAAAACTAATTTAGAAAAATACAAATTTATTTGAATGTGTTTAGGCTGCTGTTCTACCATAAAAACAGAAATGAGAAGAATTATCAGTTGAGATATTACATAGCACTGTAAATACTAGCAAATTTATTAAAGGAATATTCCATTCTCATTTTCATTTGAAATGAATTTAAGTAGTTACAGTAGTGTCTCTGAATTATTCTATTGAGTTTGCTTTTTTACCACAATTTATATGATAGTAAAATAGCACACAAGTTCAGTGAAATATGTTTTTATCCTTATTTACTAAATTTCCTACTTACACAGTAGGAGAATTTCAAATTATATATTGTAACATTTCTGTGAGGATGAAAAGTTGGCTATTTGTACATAGGGTTTAAAAAATATGTTGGGCAAATCATTTTTGTGTGGATATACTTCCATAGCATAATAGGAGTTCTTATTTACATTTTTAAAATATTTTTCCCTCAATTTTATAAAAAAATGAATTTAAAAATCATGAATTTTGACACTTTTCCCCCTCCTAACCATGTAGAATCTAGATTTTTTTTTTCAAGCTATGCTCTAGTCACTTTAAATGCTTCAAATAAGTATTTTATAGCAGAATTTCAAAACACTATATGGTATAATAGTCTACATCTTGCAAAAGACTGCAATAGATGTTACATATGAGGTCTGTTCTTATTAATATTTTTTCAGTGATCAATATTGTGAGTATATAACATAGAATGCTGAAACTTCAGAAGTTTATGTTTAGAGATTTATCTTAAGTATTAGAATACAGACTATAATTTCTCTATATACATACAAATATACACACATATATATGTGTGTGTATATGTATAAAATGTTTAAATATGTATTAAATATCTATAATATATATTGCAAAGTAAAAACTTTTTATAACTGTTTAATGTGGTGTAACTATTTGAGGAGGTGGGCTGCCTACCTCTTGGAAATTAGTTGGAAGAATTCATGCCTGCGTCTCAAATATCTCCTTATAGGTTGATTAATCTATTATTTCAGGTTAATTTTTAATATTGGATATAAAAGGTAGAGCAATTTTAAATGAATGAAGCAAGGATATATTTGATATAATTTAAATATTCATATATTTAAATGAATGAGGCAAGGAAACCAATAAAACAAGGGTGTTCTAGCCTGTGTTACAAGGAAGGCAATGTCAGGCTATCTTAGATTAAGTGTTCACAGGAGACATAAAACTTAGAAAAAAGTAATGAACAACAACAACAAAAACCTAACAATGATAAAACTAGAGGCAGGCAAGGACAAACTCAACCATTTTACAGTGGTGAACAGAGACACCGTGCTAATTTAGACAGTATTTATAACTTGCTAGACATACCATGCTCATCTATGTCAATACTTAAATCATATGGAAAAATATAGATATGTTGATTTACTTGAATCACTCATGTAAATCATGGCATGGTATTTTGTTAAACTTTTGTCTTTAAGAATATTTGTGTACCTGCTGCAAGAAATAAGTGTGATGTATGGGATCTCATCAAAGTCCAATTTTATTTTTATCTCTATTGTCCATTTGTAATTCATTTTGTGGGGAAAGCTTTTCCCCTGCGACTAGATGAAAAACTCTTCAAGCTTCATGATTACTTCATGAACACTCTTAAACAACAGACAGTTCCATAGCCACTTTAAGATCGACAGTAAAAAGTAAATCAGCATTTAAAAGTCCAGTCCAATAAATAAGTCAATCTTCAGTCAATGGAAAGGCACACCCTCTGCCTTAGTAATGGTCAATAATTGGCTGGCATCCTGCTTTGGGGCAAGGAACTGTGTTTGGCTTCTTTAACTTTCAGTCTCCATTTTGTATCCAACACCTATTTGAGCTGCAGCTTTGATCCATGAGAGTGGCTAAAAATAGAGCATAAAAGTTCTCACATGGCTGGTAAATGGTACGCTGCTAGCCAGGAGATGTCTATCCTTCCATTGGTGCCTCCCATCATTCTCATGTTTCCCTGAATATGGTGATCCACTATACACTAGACTCTCCCTGTTGAAGACTCCTCACCCTTTTGGAGATCTCCTTGGCCAAGATTTAACATAGTACCAGGCCATCTTTCTCTCCAGAGAAGCCCACATCTCATCAATGGGAATAGCTTTTGCAGTCCTTGCCCAGCCTTTGGTGGGAATGCAGTTGCTTCCCAGCCCTCTGTTCAATCTCCTTATCATCCTCAGCAGTGAGTCAGACACAAGTCCACAATGTCCCCCAAAGTGGAGAACATTTCAAACTCTCTAAGTGATCCTATAGAAACCAATTTATCTATACCTAGCATAAGGAAGCAGCACCCTCCATTCTTCTCCCTGTGGTGAGAACAGGGACTGACACAGGAAAAGAACTCACCTCAGGAAATCTGATCACAAATGCCCCATCTACTCTACCAATTTATTATGCCCATCTTAATGAGGTTTAGTTTTGTTTGCTTGTTTTTAAGAGTTATTGAACTTTTTCTCAGGAAGTTATTTTGAAAATTTAATCCTTGTCTTTCTCAGTGAATGTCTAGGGCTTTACTAAATGAGATGATGCCCAGGTGGAGACCAGGGGACCAGAGATAGACTTGGGAGATTGTTTACTGAAAGTGGATAGAAATAATGAGTCAGATGAGTGCCAAGAGCCCACATGGGTCCCCCTTGCTTCAGTACTCCCCACCTCTGGGGCAAGGGTCATGGTCCTGGGAGAGGGGAAAACACACACTTAAAGGGAACAGATCTAGCTTCAGATGGACCTCAGGACTTCTGTCATAGCAACTTGGGATCAGATCCTGCCCCTGATAAGGTGGTGATAGCCACTGAGCAGAGGGGAAGCCCTGCTTCACACCTAGATCCAGCTCTAGCCCCTCCATCTCCAGCCCCAACTTCTACCAAAGTGATAGCTGACAGCACACCCTGAGGAAAGATGTGACTTGCATCCATGTCACATCCACCTTTCCCCCCAGAGACATTGGGAACACACAGTCTGCATAGGAATGCTCCCACATAAGGACACCCCTTTTCAAGACCACAATAGGTAACTGTTTCACCTAAATTCATAGAGGCAAAGAAAGTTAAGCAAAATGAAAAGTCAGAGGAATTGGTCTCAGTTGAAAGAGCAAGAGAAAATGCCTCCAAGAATAAACACACAATGAAACAGAAATAAACAATTTACCAGATACAGAATTCAAAGCATTAGTTATAAGAACGTTTACTGAATTAAGGAAAAGAATATGAACACGGTGAGAATTTTAACAAGTTATTAGAAAATATAAAAAGACCCACTCAGAAATAAAGAATTCAATAACTAAAATAAAAAGCACACTAGAAGGAATGAATAGCAGACCACAAGAATGCATGTGATATAAAGATACAATAATAGAACTCACTCAACCAGAACAGCAAAAAGAAAAACAAATTTAAAAATATGAGAACAGTTTAAGAGCTCTCTGAGATAACATTAAGAGTACCAACATTAGCATTATAGGGGACCCAGTAGGAGAAAAGAGAGAGAACAGGATCAAAAATGTATTTGATGAAATATGGCTGTAAAATTCCCAAACCTGAAGAAGAATATAGATATCCAGGTACAGGAAGCACAGAGGTGCCAAACAAGATGGACCTAAATAGACACACATCAAGACATATCATAACTGAAATGGCAAAAGTTAAAGATAAAATATTCTAAAGGCAGCAAGAGAAAAACAAAGAGTCATATACAAGGGAATCCCCATAAGACTACCATCTGATTTTTTTGCACAGGTTTTGCAGGTCAGAAGATAGTGCTATGATATTTTAAAGTGCTGAAAGGGAGAAACATACAACATAGGATACTTTACCCAGCAAGGCTATCATTCAGAATAGAAGGAGAGATAAAGAACTTCTCAGACAAGTGAAAACTAAGAGTTTATCAATACTAAACTTACCCTAAAAGAAATGTTAAAGGGATTTCTCTAAGTGGAAAAGAAGAATCTATAGGTAAGGGAAACTCTCACTAGGAAAACCAAATATATAGTAAGGGCTGAGGACCAATCACTTAAATAAGCTAGTATGGAGATTAAAAGACAAAAATTGCATAATCAACTATAACTACATTAAATAGTTAAGGGATAAACATGAAAAGGTAAAGTATGACACTAAAAACACAAAGTGTGGGTGAGGGGAGTAAAAGAATGAAGATCTTTGAGAATGTGTTTGAATTTAAATGACTACCAGTTTAAAACAAGTTGATATAATTATAGGGCAACATATATAAATCCAATGGTAACCACAAATCATCAAAAATGAATATCATCAACCCACAATGAAGAAACAAAAAGAAGAAATAAACACAGAAGAACTAGAAAAACAATCTGAAAAACAAGTAATAAAAAGGTAATATGTACAAACCAATCAATTAATACTTTAAATGTTAATGGACTAAACACTCCAGTCAGAAGACATAGCACAGCTGATTGGATGAAAAAACAAGACTCATCTATATGCTGCCTACAAGAGGTTCACTTCAAATCTAAAGACACACAGACTGAAAGTGAGAGAATGGGAAAAAGTTATTTCATGCAAACAGAAATGACAAGAAAGCTGAGGCAGTAATATTCATATCAGACAAAATAGAATTTAGAACAAAGGCTATAACAAAAAAGAAGGACATTATATAATGATAAAGGGATAATACAAGAACAGGATATTATACCTGTTAATGTATATGCACCCAATCCAGGAGCACCTAAATACATAAAGCAAATATTAACAGATATAAAGGGAGAAACTGCCAATAATACAATAATAGTAGGGGACTTTAACATCCCACTTACATCAATGATCATCCAGAGAGAAAATAAATAAGGCAACAGTGGTCTTAAATGACACAATAGACTAGTTGGGTTTAATAGGTGTTTTCAGGACAATTACATCCTAAAACAGCAGAATACACATTCTTTCCAAATGCACATAGTACCTTCTCCAGGAAAGATCACATACTAGGCCACAAAAAAAAAAAAACTTAACAAATTTATAAGGATACAAATTATATCAAGCATTAGTTCTGACCACAGTGGTATGAAACTAGAAATCAATTACAGCGAGAAAAATGGGAAAAGAACAAACATGTGGAGACCAAACAACATGCTACTAAAAAACCAATGAGTCAATGAAGAAATCAAAGAGGAAATCAGAAAATACCTCAAGACAAATGAAAATGGAAACAAAACTTTTTTAAAATCTAGGAGATACAGCAAAAGTGATTCTAAAAGGGAAGTTTATAATGATACAGACGTTACTCAAGAAACAAGAAAAATCCCAAATAAACACCTAAACTACCATGTAAATGAATTAGAATAAGAAGAACAAACAAAGCCCAAAGTCAGCAGAAGAAAGAAAATAATGAAGATCAGAGACAAAATAAATAAAATAGAGATTAAAAAATAATAGAAAAGATCAATGACACCAAGAGTTGTCTATTTGAAAAGATAAGCAAACTTGATAAACCTTTAGCCAGGCTCACCAAGAAGAAGAGAGGGACCAAATAAATAAAATAAGAAATGAAACAGGAAAAATAACAACTGAGACTGCAGAGATACAAAAAAAATCATAACTGAATACTACAAATGGTTATATGCCAACCAATTGGACAACCTAGAAGAAATGGACAAATTCCTAGAAACATACAACCTGTCAATACTGAATCAAGAAGAAACAATTTCAACAGACTGATCATGAGTAATGAAATTGGATATTTAATTTAAAAACAAACAAACAGACAAAACAAAACAAAAAACTTCCAGCAAACAAAAGTCCAGGACCAAACAGCTTCAAAGGGAAATTCTATCAAACATATAAAGAAAGATAATACCTATCCTTCTCAAACTATTCCAAGAAATTGAAGAGGAAGAAACAATCACAAACTCATTCTACAAGGCCACAATTATCCTGATACCAAAATCAGACAAAGACACTATCAAAAAGAAAATTACAGGGCAATATCTCTGATGAATATAGATGCAAAAATTTTTAACAAAATGTTAGTAAACCAAATCCAACAATATATAAAAAGGATCATACAATATAATCAAGTTGGAATTATTCCAGGGATGCAAGGGGGGTTCAACATTCACAAATCAATCAATGTGATACACCACATTAATAAGAGAAAGAGTAAAACTCACAATCATCTCAATAGACACTGAAAAAACGTGTGTGAACATGAATTCAACATCCATTCATAACAAAAACTCTCATCAAAGTGAGCATACATGGAATATACCTTAACAAAATAAAGGCCACTTATGACAAACCCACAGCTAACACCATACTCAATGGTGAAAAGCTGAAAGTCTTTCCTCCAAATTCCTCCAAGACAAGGATACCCACTCTCACCACTTCTATTTAACATAGTATTGTAAGTCCTAGCCACAGAAATCAGATAAGAAAAAGAAATAAAATGCAATCCCTATCAAAATACCCATGACGTTTTTCACACTAGAACAAGTAACCCTAAAGTTTATATGGAACCACAAAAGACCCGAATTGCCAAAACAATCTTGATAATGAATAACAAAGTTGGAGATATAATGTTCTCTGACTTCAGACTCTACTACAAATATACAGTAATCAAAATGATATGGTACTGACACAAAAACAGACACATATATCAATGGAACAAAATGGACAGCCCCAAAATATACCCTCACACATATGGTCAATTAATCTATGACAAAGGAGGCAAGAATAAATAATGGGGAAAAGTCAGTCTTCAATAAGTGGTGCTGGGAAAATTAGACAGCTACATGTAAAAAATGATATTAGAACATTTCCTCATACCATATAGAAAAATAAACACAAAATGGATTAAAGATCTAAATGTAAGATGTGACATCATAAAGTTCCTAGAAGAGAACATAGGCAGAATACTCTTTGACATAAAATTTTTTGGATCTGTCTCCTAAAGCAAAAGAAATAAAAGCAAAATAAACAAATAGGATGTAATCAAACTTAAAAGCATTTACATGGGAAGAAATCATTGACAAAATAAAAAGACAACCTACTGAATGGGAGAAAATATTCGCCAATGATATAACCAACCAGGGGTTAATATCAAAAAATATATAAACAGCTCATATACTCAATATCAAAAAAACAGACAAACCAATTAAAAAATTGTTAGAAGACCCGAATAAACTTTTTTTTTCAAAAAAGGATACACAGGGCTTCCCTGGTGGCGCAGTGGTTGAGAGTCTGCCTGCCGATGCAGGGGACGCGGGTTCATGTCCCGGTCCGGGAGGATCCCACGTGCCGCGGAGCGGCTGGGCCCGTGAGCCATGGCCGCTGAGCCTGCGCGTCCAGAGCCTGTGCTCCGCAATGGGAGAGGCCGCAGCGGTGAGAGGCCCGCGTACCGCAAAAAAAAAAAAAAAAAAAGGATACACAGATGGCTAACACGCGTGAGAAAAGATTCTCAACATTGCTAATTATTAGAGAAATGCAAATCAAAACTACAATGAGATTATCACCTCACACCTGTCTGAATGGCTACCATCCAAAAGCCTGCAAATAACAAATGTTGGCAAGGAGAAAAGGGAACCCTTGTACACTGTTGGTGGGAATACAGTGGTGCATTCACTATGGAAAACTGTATGAAGGTTTATCAAAAAACTAAAACCTGAACTACCATATGATCCAGAAATTCCACAATCTAGTATGTATCTGGAAAAAAATAAAAACACTAATTCAAAAAGATACACGCACCCCAATGTTCATAGCAGCACTATTTACAATAGCTAAGATATAGAAGAAACCCAAGATGGAAACCCATCTGTCTATCAACAGATGAGTGAATAAAGAAGGTGTGCTGTATATGTGTGTGTGTATATATATATATATATATACACACACACACACACACACACACACACACACACACACACACACTGGAATATTACTCAACCATAAAAAGAATTCTTCCATTTGCCACAATGTGGATGTACCTAGAGAATATTATGCTTAGTGAAATAAGTCAGAAAAAGACAAACGTTGTATAATATCACTTATATGTGGAATCTAAAATTTAAAACAAACAAATGGTATAGCAAAACAGAAACAGATTCACAGTTATGAAAACAAACTAGTGGTTACCAATGGAGAAAGGGAAGGAGGGAGGGGTAGGATAGCAGTATGGGGTTAAGAGATACAAACTACTATGTATATAATAGATAACAAGGGTATATTGCATAGCACAGGAAATTACAGTCATTATTTTGTAATAACTTTTAATGGACTGTAACTTATAGAAATACTGAATCACTATACTGTCCTCCGAAAACTAATATAATATTGTAAATCAACTATACTTTAATTTAAAAAAAAATTGTGTTAAATGCAGCAAGTGGGGAAAAAAAGAATGGAAGTAAGAATAATAGTAAAAACCCAGAAATTAGCACGAAATAAATACCAGGAAAAAAGGCAGATTTTAGTTTTGTGGGATTGAAGTATATTTCAACCAAAAGGGTCAGACTTCCATGGTCTTTTTCATTGACGACTGGAAGTATGACATGGAGGTTAGACTAAATTAAAGATATAAATTCAAGGCAGATAGACTTTCCATTATGTTCTTGTTTTTGTTAATGTTGATGGTTTTCTTGAAATGGATTAACAGCAAAATAAAAAAGGCAGTGATTAATGTATTTATAACAAGTATCATATACAGCTTCACAATATTAGGAACACTATGTTCAAATAGGTTAAATTAAATTATTAGTTATCAAATAATTGTAATGTAGAATAGTAAAAGAGAAGAAAATTCAAAGTCAAATTATGCCTAAGTCCCAACGTGAAATTGGAGAGATGACATTTGCCAACTTGGGCAAGTCTTTGTAACACATTTGTGACTTGTTTGCCATATTTATCAAATGAATCAGATGGACTAGACATTCTCTAATTCTGGAACTAGAATCCTGTCTCATGAAATCCATGCTTATGTAGGTGTCCAGGACACTGAGAATAGGACAGATCTTCTTCATTTCAAATATCTTCGACTTTTTTCTTGTATTTATTCTTATATATTACTCCTTCACATTCATCTAATACTCAGAATCTAGTAATTTGAAAGGAAGGATGAACCTCATGACATCTCCACTCTACAGTCAGTGAGTTACATTATCTTTTTTGCCTAATTCCGTATGCTTAATACGAAGCCCCTAGTTTCATTTTCCTATTCCTTTTTTCAAGCTCCATCTTCCTCCTAAAATGCCTTCTTCCAATATCAACAAGTACTCATCCGACAACATCCTTCAAAAACAGGTCAAGAAGGGACTTCCCTGGTGGTCCAATGGTAAAGAATCCACCTTCCAATACAGGGGACGTGGGTTCAATCCCTGGTCAGAGAACTAAAATTCCACGTGCCGCGGGGCGACTAAACCTGCATGCCACAACTACTGAGCTCATGCGCCTCAACGAGAGAGCCCATGCACCACGACTAGAGAAGAGAAAAACCCATATGCCACAACTAGAGAGAAGCCTGTGGCTCACAACAAAAGATCTCACATGCCTCAACAAAGATCCTATATGCTGCAAATAAGACCCGACACAGCAAAAAAAAAAAAAAAAAAGGTCAAGAATGTTGACTTAGCAAGGTTTGTTATACTACATTATTGTGAATAACTCATAGAAACAATGTATTACTTAAAATTTTTAAAACTATTTCTAACCCCAATTCTAATTTGTCTGCATTAGAGAAGAATCGCTACATTTCAATGCATAGCCAGAGGATGACAATGCATCCTAATAAAAACATTGAAATGCTGTAGCAATATAAAAGCTTTCATTGCACCCATGGTATAATTATAGTTCCTTTAGATTTAATCCAGTGTAATCATAATAATTAGACATTATTGACTAAATTTGTTATTTGCAATTTGAGATAGGTATTAATGCAATGACCAATTTTACTACACACTTGTTTCAGTGTAACATCTTTAGAAAATAAAGACAAAATAAAAATATAATTTACTTGCAGGTTCATTTTTAATTTATTTATTCCATTAAACCAAGTGAATTAAGAGGTTTTCTTTAGCTATTTAGGCTTAAATATGGTCATGATTACATTCTTCACATTATGAAAACATATGTAAAATTTTTATGCATCTCTGGGCATATATAGTGTGACTACAAAAAATAGAAGAAATCCAGTAAAATTTCCAAAGTAAAGGGACAGCAGGAGAGAGGAAAGGAAGGAATGCTTGAAGGGAAAGAAAAGTAGAAAGAAAGAAGGCAAGAAAGAAAAAATTAAAAGAATGAAAGGATGAAGGAGGAAAGGAAGAAAGAGTGCTCTATTCTAGGTGCTTTCATGAAAGTTATTCAATCTAATTGTGCAAAATTAACCTATTTGTCTTATTTTTATCTTTAATAAGCTGAGAGCAATTTAAGAGGACCAACCAAGATAACAACTCTAATTCATTGTGGAGTTGAGATTATTTCATCTCTCCAATAGGAAATTTAGTAAGTACTATCTTTTCTTCGTGTATCCCTTAATGAGAAAAAGAATCAAAATACCAAGATAAAATGTGGACTAAATTATGTCAAAAGTTCAAACCAATGCCCTCCCCTTACCTGTATGTCAAAATTGGACCAATCTGTTAAACTCAATCATAACAAGATGAGTATGTAGTTTTAATACAGACATATGAGTTAGAATCAAAGTCTGTTTGGTCCTAGAGCCTTTATTTTTTTTTCAACCTCTCATTAGGTCTTTTCTGACCCCCATCTCTGTCTAACCCCAAGGCCATACTTTTATCATAGCTGCAGGAATAAAGAAGCAAGGCTCAGGATATTCATATTCCTTTCCTTATTCTCTTGTAGATAAGGGAAAAAAATGTATTCCAGAATAGTAAGTGGTGAAGAGTCCTGATGTAGAAATATATTTATCTCTTCACTTAATATTTTCAAAACTGTAGTGATTATCTGAATGACTCCTGAGCCTCCGCAGTGAAGAGAAGACCTGAGGAAATATAAAAAGACCCTTCACCATTCACACTGTTTTGTTCTAATCAATCATTTACACAAAAGTGATTTAAGGGCGGCATATTTTGTGCTTAAGCAGTGTGAGACATTTAAAGAAAAATAAGATATGATCTTTGTCTTCAAGTAGATAGAAACCATGTTCAAAGAAAGAGGCACTCAATCTGAAAGGGAGATATATTAAGAAAAAAAAAAAAGCCACAGTAGTAGGTTATCATTGCCCATGTCATTCAGATAATACAATGAATGCAGTAGCTACAGTGGCTTCAGGTTATAGGACTATGAGTTCCAACAAAGAGGAATCAACACACTATTAACCTGAAACTGTGGGTAGCAGGAAAAGCACTACACATAAAAAGGAATGCATAACTTCCAAGAATTTGAACAATGAAGGGTAGAAAGAGAAATCTGAGATGTTATACTGTAGTGGTTTACTTGTGTTGACAGAAATAGGGAAGAGGGGAAAAAGGGACTTTGCCTTTTTTTAGTCATCAACCACAAGCAAAGAAGGTAACACATAGAGAATGTGAAGTAAATGGCAGGTAATTTCACAAGAGAGTTGAATAATAGTCATTTATATCCTACCATTTGATGGGAGAAGAAGAAGCATACCTCCACAAGTAGTTTCAAACCAAGGCAAAATGTGTACCATATATCAAAAAAGGAGAAAATTGCCAACAAAAAGTAAAAGAAAGCAATACTAGAGCACTGATTTGAATGAACTCCAGCTATATACATTTATTTTGCTCTCTAAAACAATGACCTAACCTAGGAAAACATAAAAGTGCAATGGGACTTCAACAACAAAATTCAAGATTAATAAAGCACAGCACATCTCAAAGATAACACAATCCAATTGCTACCTTTCTTATCTATGTAATTTCTCCTAAACAGATGGGTCACCAGAGAAGGGCATGGGATGTTAAGGCTGCTGCTGCTGCCACCAAGAAGCCTGTGTGCTAGCACAGGTCACTATGCACACCTCCCCTCCATGGAGCCTGTGCAGCCCGCCACTGCCAGGGTCCCATGATCCAGGGACAACTTCCCCGGGGGAATGCACAGCGCGCCTCAGGCTGCTGCAAAATCATGCTGGCCTCTGCTGCCCAGGCTCGCCCCATATCCATACCCCTCCCTCCCCATGGGCTGAGGAAGCCAGAGGGGCCTAATCAGCTGCTATTTTAACCCCATCATGTCTGGGTAAAGAACAGATGCCCTCAGGCGACCTACACGAAGAGGTGGGTCCAAATCCAAAGCTGAACCCCGAGAGCTGTGCGAACAAAGAAGAGAAAGGGAAATTTCTCCCAGCAGCCTCAGGAGCAGAGGATTAAATCTCCACAATCAACTTGATGTACCCTGCATCTGTGGAATATCTGAATAGACAATGAATCATCCCAAATTGAGGAGGTGGACTTTGAGAGCAAGATTTATTATTTTTTTCCCTTTTCTTCTTTTTCTGAGTGTGTATGTGTATGCTTCTGTGTGTAATTCTGACTGTAGAGCTTTGCTTTTACCATTTGTCCTAGGTTTCTGTCTTGTTTTTTTTTTTTTACTTTTTAACAATTATTCCTTAATAATTATTTTTTATTTTAATAACTTTATTTTATTTTACTTTATCTTCTTTCTTTCATTCTTTTTATTTTTTCTCCCTTTTATTCTGAGCCGTGAGGATGAAAGGCTCTTGGTGCTCCAGCCAGGCAACAGGACTGTGCCTCTGAGGTGGGAGAACCAAGTTCAGGACACTGGTCCACAAGAGACCTCCCAGCTCCCATAATATCAATAGGTGAAAATCTCCCAGAGATCTCCACCTCAATGCCAAGACCCAGCTTCACGCAACGACCAGCAAGATACAGTGCTGGACACCCTATGCCAAACAACTACCAAGACCAGAACACAACCCCATCCATTAGCAGAGAAGCTGCCTAAAATCATAATAAGGCCACAGACACCCCAAAACACACCACCAGACATGGACCTTCCAACTAGAAAGACAAGATCCAGCCTCATCCATCAGAACACAGGCACCAGTCCCCTTCCACCAGGAAGCCTACACAACCCACTGAACCAATCTTAGCCACTAGGGACAGACACCAAAAACAATGGGAACTACAAACCTGCAGCCTGTGAAAAGGAGACCCCAAACACAGCAAGTTAAGCAAAATGAGAAGACCAAAAAACACACAGCATATGAAGGAGCAAGATAAAAACCCACCAGACCAAACAAATGAAGAGGAAATAGGCAGTCTCCCTGAAAAAGAATTCAGAATAATGATAGTAAAGATGATCCAAAATCTTAGAAATAGAATAGAGAAAATAAAAGAAACGTTTAACAAGGACCTAGAAGAACGAAAGTGCAAACAGTGATGAACACAACAAATGAAATTAAAAATTCTCTAGAAGGGAACAATAGCAGAATAACTGAGGCAGAAGAACAGATAACTAACCTGGAAGATAAAATAGTATAAATAACTATTGCAGAGCAGAATAAAGAAAAAAGAATGAAAAGAATTGAGGACAGTCTCAGAGACCTCTGGGACAACATTAAATGCACCAACATTCGAAATACAGGGGTCCCAGAAGAAGAAGAGAAAAAGAAAGGGACTGAGAAAATATTTGAAGACATTATAGTTGAAAACTTCCACAATATGGGAAAGGAATAGTTAATCAGGAAGCCCAGAGAGTCCCATACAGGATAAATCCAAGGAGAAACATGCCAAGACACATATTGATCAAACTATCAAAAATTAAATACAAAGAAAAAATATTAAAAGAAGCAAAGGAAAAACAACAAATAACACACAACGGAATCCCCATAAGGTTAACAGCTGATCTTTCAGCAGAAAGTCTGCAAGTCAGAAGGGAGTGGCAGGACATATTGAAAGTGATGAAGGAGAAAAACCTACAACCAAGATTACTCTAGGCAGCAAGGACTTCATTCAGATTTGTTGGAGAAATTAAAACCTTTACAGACAAGCAAAGGTAAGAGAATGCAGCACCACCAAACCAGCTTTACAACAAATGCTAAAGGAACTTCTCTAGGCAGGAAACACAAAAGAAGGAAAATTCCTACAATAACAAACCCAAAACAATTTAAAAAATGGGAACAGGAACATACATAACGATAATAACCTTAAATGTAAATGGATTAAATGCTCCAACCAAAAGACACACACTGGCTGAATGGATATAAAAACAAGACCCATATATATGCTGTCTACAAGAGACCCACTTCAGACCTAGGGACACATTCAGACTGAAAGTGAGGGGGTGGAAAAAGGTATCCAATGCAAATGGAAAGCAAAAGAAAGCTGGAGCAGCAATTCTCATAACAGACAAAAGAGACTTTAAAATAAAGACTATTAGAAGAGACAAAGAAGGACACTACATAATGATCAAGGGATCGATCCAAGAAGAAGATATAACAATTGTAAATATTTATACACCCACCAGTGGAGACCCTCAATACATAAGGCAAATACTAGCAGCCATAAAAGGGGAAATCGACAGTAACACAATCATAGTAGAGGACTTTAACACCCCTCTTTCAACAATGGACAGATCAAACCAAAATGAAAATAAATAAGGAAACACAAGCTTTAAATGATACATTAAACAAGATGGACTTAATGGATATTTATAGGACATTCCATCCAAAAACAACAGAATACACATTCTTCTCAAGTGCTCATGGAACATTCTCCAGGATAGATCATATCTTGGGTTACAAATCAAGCCTTCGTAAATGTAAGAAAACTGAAATCGTATCAAGTATCTTTTCCGACCACAACGCTATGAGACTAGATATCAATTACAGGAAAAGATCTGTAAAAAATACAAACACATGGAGGCCAAACAGTACACTACTTAATAACCAAGAGATCACTGAAGAAATCAAAGCGGAAATCAAAAAATACCTAGAAACAAATGACAATGAAAACATGATGACCCAAAACCTATGGGATGCAGCAAAAGCAGTTCTAAGAGGGAAGTTTATAGCAATATAATCGTACATTGAGAAACAAGAAACAACTCAAATAAACAACCTAATCTTACACCTAAAGCAATTAGAGAAAGAAGAACAAAAAACCCTAAAGTTAGCAGAAGGAAAGAAATTATAAAGATCAGATCAGAAATAAATGAACAAGAAATGAAGGAAATGATAGCAAAGATCAATAAAAGTAAAAGCTGGTTCTTTGAGAAGATAAACAAAATTGATAAACCATTAGCCAGACTCATCAAGAAAAAAAGGTAGAAAACTCAAATCAACAGAATTAGAAATCAAATAGGAGAAGTAACAACTGACAGTGCAGAAATACAAAGGATCATGAGAGATTACTACAAGCAACACTATGCGAATAAAATGAACAACCTGGAAGAAATGGCCAAATTCTTAGTAATGCACAACCTTCTGAGACTGAACCAGGAAGAAATAGAAAATATGAACAGACCTATCACAAGCACTGAAACTGAAACTGTTATTAAAAATCTTCCAACAAACAAAAGCCCAGGACCAGATGGCTTCACAGGAGAATTATATCAAACATTTAGAGATGAGCTAACATGTATCCTTCTCAAACTCTTCCAAAATATAGCAGAGGGAAGAACACTCCCAAACTCATTCTACGAGGCCACCATCACCCTAATACCTAAAGCAGACAAAGATGTCACAAAGAAAGAAAACTACAGGCCAATATCACTGATAAGCATAGATGCAAATATTCTCAACAAAATACTAGCAAGCAAAATCCAACAGCACATTAAAAGGATCATACACCATGATCAAGTGGGGTTTATCCCAGGAATCCAAGGATTCTTCAGCATATGTAAATCAATCAATGTGATACACCATATTCACCATTAAATTGAAGGAGAAAAACCATATGATCGTCTCAATAGAAGCAGAAAAAGCTTTTGACAAAATTCAACACCCATATATGATAAAAACCCTCCAGAAAGTAGGCATAGGGGGAACTTACCTCAACATAATAAAGGCCATATATGACAAACCCACAGCCAACATCTTCCTCAATGGTGAAAAACTGAAAACATTTCCACTAAGGTCAGGAACAAGACAATGATGCCCACTCTCACCACTAATATTCAACATAGTTTTAGAAGTTTTGGCCACAGCAATCAGGGAAGAAAAAGAAATAAAAGGAATCCAAATCGGAAAAGAAGAAGTAAAGCTGTCACTGTTTGCAGATGACATGATACTATACATAGAGAATCCTAAAGATGCTACCAGAAAACTACTAGAGCTAATCAATGAATTTGGTAAAGTAGCAGGATACAATATTAATGCACAGAAGTCTCTAGCATTGCTATACAGTAATGATGAAAAATCTTAAAGAGAAATTAAGGAAACACTCCCATTTACCATTGCAACAAAAAGAACAAAATACCTACGAATAGGGCTTACCTGGTGGCGCAGTGGTTGAGAGTCCGCCTGCCAATGCAGGGGACACGGGTTCGTGTCCTGGTCCAGGAAGATCCCACATGCCGCGGAGCGGCTGGGCCTGTGAACCATGGCCGCTGAGCCTGCACATCCGGAGCCTGTGCTCCGCAACAGGAGAGGCCACAACAGTGAGATGCCCGCGTACCACAAAAAAAAAAAAAAAAAAAACTAATAAATCTACCAAAGGAGACAAAAGACCTGTATGCAGAAAATTATAAGATACTGATGAAAGAAATTAAAGATGATACAAATAGATGGAGAGATATACCATGTTCTTTAACTGAATGAATCAACAGTGTGAAAATGACTGTACTATCCTAAGCAATGTACAGATTCAATGCAATCCCTATCAAACTGCCACTGGTATTTTTCACAGAACTAGAACAAAAAATTTCACAATTTGTATGGAAACACAAAAGACCCCGAAAAGCCAAAGCAATCTTGAGAAAGAAAAATGGAGCTGGAGGAATCAGGCTCCCTGACTTCAGACCATACTAGAAAGCTACAGTAATCAAGACAGTATGGTAATGGCACAAAAACAGAAATACAGATCAGTGCAACAGGATAGAAAGCCCACAGATAAACCCATGCACATATGGTCACCTTATCTTTGATAAAGGAGGCAAGAATATACAGTGGAGAAAAAACAGCCTCTTCAATAAGTGGTGCTGGGAAAACTGGACAGCTACATGTAAAAGTATGAAATTAGAACACTCCCTAACACCATACACAAAAATAAACTCAAAAAGGATTAAAGACTTAAATGTAAGGCCAGACATTATCAAACTCTTAGAGGAAAACACAGGCAGAACACTCTATGACATAAATCACAGCAAGATCCTTTTTGACCCACCTCCTAGAGAAATGGAAATAAAAACAAAAAATAAACATATGGGACCTTATGAAACTCAAAAGGTTTTGCACAGCAAAGGAAACCATAAACAAGACCAAAAGACAACCCTCAGAATGGGAGAAAATATTTGCAAATGAAGCAACTGACAAAGGATTAATCTCCAAAATTTACAAGCAGCTCATACAGCTCAATATCAAAAAAATAAACAACCCAATCCAAAAATGGGTGAAGACCTAAATAAACATTTCTCCAAAGAAGATATACAGACTGCCAACAAACACATGAAAGAATGCTTAACATCATTAATCATTAGAGAGATGCAAATCAACACTACAATGAGATATCATCTCACACCGGTCAGAATGGCCATTATCAAAAAATCTACAAACAATAAATGCTGGATCAGGTGTGGAGAAAATGGAACCCTCTGGCACTGTTGGTGGGAATGTAAACTGATACAGCCACTATAGAGAACAGTATGGAGTTTCCTTAAAAAACTAAAAATAGAACAACCACACGACCCAGCAATCCCACTACTGGGCATATACCCTGAGAAAACCATAATTCAAAAAGAGACATGTACCAAAATGTACACTGCAGCTCTATTTACAATAGCCAGGAGATGGAAGCAACCTAAGTGTCCATCAACAGATGAATGGATAAAGATTTGGCACATATATACAATGGAATATTACTCAGCCATAAAAAGAAACGAAATTGAGTTATTTTAGTGACTTGGATGGACCTAGAGTATGTCATACAGAGTGAAGTAAGTCAGAAAGAGAAGAACAAATACCATATGCTAACACATATATATAGAACCTAAGAAAAAAAAATGGTCATGAAGATCTTAGTGGCAAGATGGGAATAAAGACACAGACCTACTAGAGAATGGACTTGAGGATATGGGGAGAGGCAAGGGTAAGGTGTGACAAAGCGAGACAGTGGCATGGACATATATACACTACCAAACGTAAAATAGATAGCCAGTGCAAAGTAGCTGCATAACACAGGGAGATCAGCTCGGTGCTTTGTGACCACCTAGCAGAGTGGGATAGGGAGGGTGGGAGGGAGGGAGACGTAAGAGGGAAGAGATATGGGAACATATGTATATGTATGACTAATTTACTTTGTTATAAAGCGGAAACTAACACACCATTGTAAAGCAACCATACTCCAATAAAGATGTTAAAAATAAATAAAATATAAAAAGATGGATCAAAGAGAATGTGTATATGAAATAGGACACTCAGTCCTTTATTAAGATCAGAAATGTCTATAATATATTGGAAGTTTCCATACTTAAAAATGTAATTGTTGGGTATTTTGAAAGAAGGAAAATAGTTTTGTCTGATTCTTTTTGACTTTTCACCAATTTAACGGAAATAGAATATATTCTTTTTTAATGACTGAGCAAGAGATGCCCTGAATATATGAGCTTACAGTGTCTAAACACACACACATGCACACACACACACACATACATGCACACAGGAGGCAGAATAAATAGTATAAATATCTTCTAATCATCTGAGTTTTAATAGCAAACACTGCCTTTCTCTTGGTTTACAGCAAAGGTTTGAAAAGCATGATTTAATATTTCATTTTAATCAAGCTATACCAATAATCTTACTCCAAAATTCAAAAGCATTTCTCTGAAATATCACAAGTAGCAGTAGCATAGATTAAAAAAAAAAAAAGATGCCCCATAAGAGATAAGAGAAAATCATAGCTGTGTACAGAGACTCTAAGAAACATATAAACTTTCACAGGAACTAATGTTTTCATGTAATTTAGTTTCCAGTGACATTTTTCAAAACCCACAGATGCCCTGACTATCCCCACCACAGTTGTTCTACTCTAAAAACAATGAATCTGAGCACAGAAAAATAACATTTTATCTCAAGTATACTGAAAACATCACTCACACATCACCAAACCCAGTATGCGAACTGATAGCCAAACACTCAATTACATGTCAGTCACAACCATGAAACCTCAGATAGAACAGAAACCAGTGGGTTGTAGACTGGTAGAAAATAACCTTGAAGATTTTTTGCCATGAAAGCAAATCCAAGTTGGCCTTTGTAAAAAAACTAGTGAAACAGTACTTTTTTCAGTTATGTAAAAATTGTTTATTGTCTTATATGAAAGACACAGATATGATTCTTTTGTAAAATAATTTGTTATTTGATTAATTCTATCTTTTCATCTAATGTTCAGGACTGGATTAGATTTGCTTAGCTCATATAACAACCTGTCTCTCCCTATTAATTTTTCATTTTACCATACAAATAGTAGCACATTAATCAACAAAACTCCAGTAACGTAACTGAGTCATTTCATGATTCAGTGAATTAAATCACAACTTGAAATATTCCCGAGTTGAGAAAATTTATCAAAATTACTTGGTCACTCTTCGCTATCTCTCGTCTTCATCTATGAAATAAATAAAATTGTGATATATTTTATTTTCTAAATATGGGACATAAGCTCTGTATTTAACTGCACATTTAATTGACTCTCCCTGTTTAAGTAATTTCATGAATATCCACTGGAATAATTATTTTTGGTGGCATGGAATATTCTTTGAATGTTAATGTAATAATAGAAAATGATTTCTTCCATCTCATAAAGAGCTGTATATCAAAGGTCATTTTTCCACATATATATTAGGAATATTAAATAATAGATCATTTTTATTCCTTTATTGTCTGAGTTCAACTGGACACAACCTTATCCTAGCCTGCAAAATTCTAATAGGTATATTATGGAAGAGATGCAAACAGTAAAAGAAAATTACATACGTTGGCTGACTTAAATCTTTTTTAAAGCGTTGCTTGAAAGTCAAAAGTGAGCAGCTTTCTACCAGGACATTAAAACTTGGTACAACAATGTTTTTACTAAACCTGTATGTAGGAAACAGTTTGTCATTAGAGACAATATCTTCTAGAAAACTGAAATTGAGGTTATAACAATTTGCTGGGAAAGGGGGGTAGAGGTGCAGGTACTATTCTATGGAGTCATTTTCAGGAATGAGACAAATACTCCTATATACTGCCCAGTTCCCAGGCTACGATAGATTCCCTAGCAAATGTTTAGGATATATTGTTATTTCAAGTTTTGTCTTCTGAAGATATTGTTATATAAAATAAGGATTAAAGTTAATTAGCTTAGAAGAAAAACAAAGTAATGGGAAAAAAGGACAGAATTAAACCTAAAGGTATCCACATTCCACTTTCTTTTCCTGAATAAGAGTAATTCATCAATTGTTGAATCAATCTAGTGTATAAAACATAAAGGACAATAAATAGTAAATGTTAATTCCTGTGTAAAAGAAATGAAGCAAGCATAGTGAACAATTTCATTATGCTTACATGGAGATACAGCCTTTATAGTTCTTGAACTAAAATTTTGATGATAAGATCAAATGCAGGTCATATAAACTTCATTCAAGAGAGTAAAAGTATTTTTACATTTTTTTCTAGCCTTAGATACAAACACTGTATTACTTATTGCCCATGTATATTAGCAAATAGTGCAGAGATGCTGTGTGTAGCTGGCGACCCTTCATCTTGGCAGTGGGGCTACGGTGAACAGCTGAACATTAAGCACTGTTGACACACCCCCAATCTGTCTAGAATGCAGATACAGCTGGAACTGGCACTGGGGTGGTGCTAAATGTTGTTTTGCTCAAAACCTGGAGTGCTTTTAAAGTGACAGTTAATAATCTGTGAATCATATAAAATTGAAAATTCATGTTCTTCTCCTTGATCCCCTATGACCTAGATCATTTCTCACAATAACTAATGTTTAAACACTACTTATGTGTTGAAGTATTTATATGGATTCACTCAGTTACCAATGAATTGTTATTAGGCTATTTGAGTACATTCACATTTTTCAGATTGAAAAAAAAATTAACCATCAATTTGGCTTACTAACATTCAGACTCAATTCAAGATAAAATGAGTAGTCTTGAATATAGAATCATTACAAATGTTCAAATATTGGTTGAGTGACAACTTGAAAAATATATTGATTCATTGTATGTGACTTTAAAGTTAATATTTAAATCTGATTTCAGATTTTTCTCAGTAGTCAGATTATTTAACTTGAGTAATCTTTCATCCTATTCATTTTTTCACTATATATATGTATAGATAAATACGTATACATGTATATGTAGGGTATGCATTTTTTAAATAGTGGAATTGAAATCTCAACATTGCATTTTTGTTTTTGAAATGACTACTGCTTCCTGAAGCTATGTGCACAGTGATATCAAAGGCACAATATTTTTCTTTTAATAAACTTGTTGAAATTTTAGGTATTTGTATTGGTTAAATTGGCCTGGAAGATTACAGGCTGATATCACTGATGAATGTATACACAAAAATTCTCAACAAAATACTAGCAAAATGAATGAAACAATACATTAAAAGGACCATACACCATGATCAAGTCAGATTTATCCCAGGGATGAGTTTTTCAATATTTTCAAATTAATCAATATGATACACCACATTAACAACTTCAAGAATAAAAATACATATGATCAGCTCAATAGGTGCAGAAAAAGCTTTTGATAAAATTCAACATCCAATTATGATAAAAACTCTCAAGAATGTGGGCAAAAAGGAAACATACTTCAACATAATAAAGCCATATTATGACAAACCCACAACTAACATCATACTCAACAGTGAAAAGCTGAAAGCATTCCCTATAAGATCAGGACAAGGATGTCCATCCTCACCACTTTTATTCAACATAGCTTTGGAAGTCCTACCCACAGCAATCAGCGAAAAAAAAGAAATAAAAAGAATCCAAATTGAAAAGGAAGAAGTAAAACTGTCACTGTTAGATAATATGATACTACTATAAATAGAAAATCCTAAAGACACCACAAGAAAACTACTAGAGCTCATCAATGAATTTGGTAAAGTTGCAAGATACAAAATTAATGTAGAGAAATATGTTGCATTCCTATACAATAACAATGAAATATCAGAAAGGGAAATTAAGGAAACAATCCTATTTACCATCACATCAAAAAGAATAAAATACCTAGGAGGCAAAAGACCTGTACTACCTAAGGAGGCAAAAGATCTGTACTCCAGAAACTATAAGATGCTGAGGAAAGAAACTGAAGACGACACAAACAGATGGAAATATATAACATGTTCTTGAATTGGAAGAATCAATATTGTTAAAATGACCATACTACCCAAGGCAATCTACAGATTCAATGCAATACCTATCAAATTACCAATGGCATTTTTCACAGAACTAGAACAAGTAATTTTACAATTTGTATGGAAACATGAAAGAACTTGAATAGCCAAAACAATCTTGAGAAAGAAGAATGGAGCTGGAGTAATCAGGCTGCCTGACTTCAGACTATACTACAAAGCTACAGTAATCAAAACAGTATGGGGCTTCCCTGGTGGCTCAGCGGTTGAGACAGGTTCGTGCCCCGGTCCGGGAAGATCCCACATGCCGCGGAGTGGCTGGGTCCGTGAGCCATGGCCGCTGAGCCTGTGCGTCCAGAGCCAGTGCTCCGCAACGGGAGAGACGACAACAGTGAGAGGCCCGCATACAGTAAAACAAAAACAAAAACAAAAAACAGTATGGTACGGGCACAAAAACAGACACACTGATCAACAGAACAGGATACAAAGCCCAGAAATAAACCCACGAACTTATGGTCAATTAATCTATTACAAAGGAGGCAAGAATATACAATGGAGAAAAGACAGTTTTTCAAAACTACTGCTGGGAAAACTAGACAGCTCCATATAAAAGAATGAAATTAGAATATTCTCTAACATCATATACAAAGATAAACTCAAAATGGATTAAAGACCTAAATTTAAGACCAGACACCATAAAACCCATAGAGGAAAACATAGACAGAACACTCTTTGACATAAATTGCAGGAATATTGTTTTAGATCAGTCTCCTAAAGTAATGGAAATAAAAGTAAAAATAAACAAATGGGACCTAATTAAATTTAAAAGCTTTTGCACAACAAAGGAAACCATAAACAAAATGAGAAGAGAACCTACAAAATAGGAGAAAATATTTGAAAGTGATGTGACTGACAAGGGATTAATTTCCAAAATATACAAACAGTTCATAGAGTTCAATATCAGAAAACAAAAATTCCAACCAAAAAATGGGCGGAAGACCTAAACAGACATTTCCACCAAGGAGGCATATAGATGGCCAACAGTCATATAAAAAGATGCTCACTGGTCAAAATGGCCATTATCAAAAAAAAATCTAGAAACAATAAATGCTGGAAAGGGTGTGATGAAAAGGGAACCCTCCTGCACTGTTGGTGGGAATGTAAATTGATACAACCACTATGGAGAAGAGTATGGAGGTTCCTTACAAAACTAAAAGTAGAACTACCACATGACTCAGCAATCCCACTACTGGCCATATACCCTGAGAAAACCATAATTCAAAAAGAGTCATGTACCACAATGTTCACTGCAGCTCTATTTACAATAGCCAGGACATGGAAGCAACCTAAGTGGCCATCGACAGATGAATGGATAAAGAAGATGTGGCACATATATACAATGGAATATTACTCAGCCATAAAAAGAAATGAAATTGAGTTATTTGTAGTGAGGTAGATGGATCTAGAGTCTGTCATACAGAGTGAAGTAAGTCAGAAAGAGAAAAACAAATACCGTATGCTAACACATATATATGGGATCTAAAAAAAAAAAAAAAAAAAATGGTTCTGAAGAACCCAGGGGCAGGACAGGAATAAAGATGCAGACGTAGAGAATGGACTTGAGGACATGGGGAGGGGGAAGAGTAAGCTGGGACCAAGTGAGAGAGTAGCAATGACATATATACACTACCAAATGTAAAATAGCTAGTGGGAAGTAGCAGCATAGCACAGGGAGATCAGCGCGGTGCTTTGCAACAACCTACAGGGGCGGGATAGAGAAGGTGGGAGGGAGGCTCAAGAAGGAGGGGATATGAGGATATATGTATGCATATGGCTGATTCACCTTGTACAACAGAAACTAACACAGCATTGTGAAGCAATTATATTCCAATAAAGTATTAAAAAAAAAAGAAATGTAAATCAAAACTACAGTGAGGTATCATCTCACACCTGTCAGAATGGGTATCATTAAAGTCTACAAATAATAAATGTTGGAGAGGATATGGAGAAAAGGTAATCCTCTTGTGCTGTTGGTGGATGTAATGTAAATTGGTGCAGCCACTATGGAGAGCAATAGGGAGGTTCCTTAAAAAACCCTCCCTATTCCTTAAAAAATATTCCTTTAAGGAACTCCCAGGTTCCTTAAGAAACTAAAAATAGAGTTACCAGGCTTCCCTGGTGGCGCAGTGGTTCAGAGTCCGCCTGCCAATGCAGGGGACATGGGTTCGTGCCCCAGTCCGGGAAGATCCCATATGCCGCGGAGCAGCTGGGCCCTTGAGCCATGGCTGCTGAGCCTGTGCATCTGGAGCCTGTGCTCCACAACGGGAGAGGCCACAACAGTTAGAGGCCCACGTACCACCAAAAAAAAAAAAAAAAAAAAAAAATAGCGTTACCATATGATCCAGCAATCCCACTCCTGGACATATATCTGGAATAAAAAAACTCTAATTTGAAAAGATACATGCACCCCAATGTTCATAGCAGCACTATTTAGAATAGCCAAGACATGGAAGGAACCTAAACAGATAAAGAAGATGTAATACACACACACACTCACGTACACACACGCACACACGCACACACACACACACACACACAATGGAATATTACTCAGCCATAAAAACGAATGAAATAATGCCATTTGCAGCAACATGGATGGACTTAGAGATTATCCTACTGAGTGAAGTAGGTAAGACAGAGAAAGACAAATATCATATCACTTTTATGTGGAATCTAAAAAAAATGATACAAATGAACTTATTTATAAAACTGAAATAGACTCACAGACATAGAAAACAAACTTATGGTTACCAAAAGGGAAAAGATGGGGGATGAAGGGATAGATTAGGATTTGAGTTTAACAGATACACACTACTATACATAAAACAGATAAACAACAAGGTCCTACTGTATAGCACAGGAAATTATATTTAGTATCTTGTAATAACCTATAATGGAAAAGAATCTGAAAAAGAATACATATATATGAATCACTTTCCTGTACACCTGAAACTAACACAACATTGTAAATCAACTATACTTCAATTTAAAAGAGAATTAATATTGCATTTTGGTTTCTGAAATGACTATTGCTTCCCAAACTTATTTCCATGATGATGTCAAAGGCATAACATTTTTCTTTTAATAAATTTGGTAAAATTGTAGGTATTGGTTAACTTGATAATTAGTTTGATTGTTAGTGTTAAGAAGACAGTTTCTATTGAAATTTTCTATTTCTTTTTTAATCTTTTATCATTTCTTTTTTGACATATTTATTATACCCTACTAATTTAAGGATTCTTTGAAAACCCTAGCTTTTGACTCTTATATTTACTTCACAGAAAAAAAGAACATTATTACAAATTAATATTTTGCTTTGTACAGGAGAAATTTTGTTATACAGTTAAAGATATGTCATTTTTATAGAAATAACATAGAACTCTAAGCATAAATCATGCATTTGACTAATGCAGAATCTCTGAGTTTCTGAGCGAAGTTCTTCTGGCAAAAATTCATTTTATGATTCTTATTCTATTTGTTATTAAATTGTATGTTTTCCTAAATGCTTTTTTTTTGGTACGCGGGCCTCTCACTGTCGTGGCCTCTCCCGTTGCAGAGCAGAGGCTCCGGACGCGCAGGCTCAGCGGCCATGGCTCATGGGCCCAGCCGCTCCACGGCATGTGGGATCTTCCCAGACCGGGGCACGAACCCGTGTCCCCTGCATTGGCAGGTGGACTCTCAACCACTGTGCCACCAGGGAAGCCCCCTAAGTGCTTTTTACTGAGATACATTTAAGGTGATCCTATCTACCCCTACTTTACACCTGTGCAACTTCTAAAAATGAATTAGGAAAATAGTAGAAATCTAATTTCCCCCTCTGATTTCATTTTTTGACCTAGCTTATATTTTCACCTTCATCTTATTTCTTCATGTGGTGAGTGCTATACTGACCCTCAATTTCTCAAATTTTTAGTTCTTACAGGAATGATCAACCTCTTGACTAAAAAGTAGAGTCACAATTTCATTGTGGCTCACAGTAGCTGACAAATCCACTATTGTAATACAGGGTGAAATCCAGATACCTGACAAATATAAATGCTACACATTTAAATCTGTCAGAGTTGATCTCTATAATTTTGCTTTGTTTTATTTATTGATAGTTTTTTGGTTCTCTATTCTTGCTAGAAAAAACAAACAAATAAACAAAAAAAAAAACAACAAAAAACCCAAGAGCCAAGTTCTTTTGCTGTCTAGCTACCCTGACACTAACTGACCAGGATGGTTTCTGGTAAAGGTTTTCGCTATAGAAATCAGTTAAATGATTAACAGAGACAAACCTACATCAAATTTTAAAAACTGATAAAATTTAAAAGTTTTTATAGCAACTCTATCAAATAGGTGGATTGAATTGCTACACCCATTGGTTACATGTGACAGTCTCAGAGAAGTTGAATACATGCTCAAAGTCAGAGAGCAAGTCAGTGGCCAATCAGAACTAAAATGCTGCGGCTTGATTTTTGAACAATTTTGTAGCTTACATGAGGCACTTCCTGGGATTTCAGTGCATTTGCCTTAAACACAATTTCTTATCTGGTCATCTAAGAAATTCACTAAGTTATGCCAAAGTCACTGGAAAATATAATTCTTCCTATAGAAGTAAATGGGCCAAATATGTTATTTATTACAGGAGAAAATATGCCATCAGTTAGACAAAGACAGTGTGTCAGTTGTTTCCCTTCCAGAGAATAATTATGAAAAACTAAATCTCAAGGAGTACATGGATGAACAGAGAATAAAGGGACAGAATAATTTGACTTACTTCATGGTCTCTATTCTCTTTAATCAACTGATGGCTAGAGTTTGGTGTTTGAAGTTCAAATGGGTCTTTTCAAAGATGAACCAGAAAAGACATTTAGTAAAAAATTCTGAGCACATTTTGAAATGTTAAAATTAATACGATAAATTATACAAGAGAATTAAGTATAAAAAGTATAACAAAATTTAGAATATTTTATTATTTATTTTAAGATTGGCTTATAATCAAATTATTTATTAACTAATAAATATAATATATTACTTTAAGTTTTCCTTCCTTCATTAAGATTTTCCCACATCAGGAATAATATTTTGCAGCTTATGATCTTTTAATGATATATCTTAAAAACTGAAAGGGCATCAATATCTAAGGAGGAAAGTTATAGTCACAAAGGTATGAGAATTAAAAATTAAATTTCTAATTAACATCAAAGGTGAATTTAGAAAGAAGATACAGTAAAACTTTGATTAACAGAAACCTACAGCCTAGGCTTTCATTAATAAAGATTTTCCTTAACTTTAAGATGAGAATCATATTATAAGAAAATGATCTTATATTAAAAATTTGGTTAAAAAATAATTTAAATTTTGGACTAACTATATCACTGTTCAGTCTTCTACATCACATATCATCTAAGAGTAAGTGATACAGAGATCATAATCCTATAGCATGTAATCTCCTTAGTCCTCGCTGAGGATCAACTTGTTAGAATGTCTAAAATCCAATGATTAATGCTCAATTGACTTTCAGACAGTGATGCCTACTTCACCTTTGTTAATGTTGATTAACCAAACTAACAGAAGAGCACTATCTGTGTATAAGTGTTCTTAAGAGTAACAGGCACAATAATGCCTATGATTATTGAAATGCTAAATTAATGCAAAATTATCTAGACACATTTTCATCAATTACACATTCAAATGTTAAAATAATACTTTAAGTCTTAATGATCTTTTCATGCAGAGATAGGTCATTCTTTCACCTTTGTTAAAGCTACTTATATAGGAGATCTGATTTCCACTTAGGGGATATAGAGGCCATGAGATAGCTGATTTATTGCCTTGCTCAGAAAGTCAGGAAAATGATGCTGCGTGAAGATCATGCATATCCTAATTTTATGGAAACAAAATACTCATGAGTGTTTCAAGAATCATAAATACACTGAGATAGAGACAGCTGGAACTTTATAAGGAGCCGTCTAAGTGCCATTAAACAACCAGGGATTCCAGCAAGATAAGTCTCTGTGGAGTGAATGACTGGTGGTTCAGTGTGAGGGATCTCTCTTTCACCATTTTCCTGAACTTTTCACTCTTTCCAAGTGTTCTCTCAGGAGTCCCTTCATGATAATTCTGCCAAAAGAGATATATCTCTCCACCTCTACAAACACGTAGCATGGCTCTTCAGAGTACATACCTTTTCAGAGATAGGCCTCTCATGAAATATTCGATTCCTCTCATTACCCACTCTCACCCATTTCTACTTCTTGAAATGGGTGAGAAGGTTAAAGAGTCATGTTTTGTTTTGCTCTTTTTCTCTGAAAATTTGGCAGATGGAGATTTGTCTAATTTGTGCTTTAGTATATCTACGATACCAGCTCCTCAGTGAAAAAAAGGAGGTAAAAATAGTTTTGTTCTAATATCCTGTTATACCAATTCATGGCATTATAAGTGGTATTTATTTATTCAACATTATTAAACACTACTTATATGCTAGTTTCTGAGAATAGAATGGTGGACCAAATAAAGGTGGTACCTAACTTCATATACCTTACAGCCTAGTTCAGAGATAGTACTCACGTGGCACTCATGAGGCCACACTCCTCTCACAGAGGCTTAGAGGGCAAAGCTAATTGACTTATGTCTCAGTTCAGCACAGTTTCAGAGTAGTCACTACCAATTCATTAAAACTGTCATCAGATAAGACATGTTTTTTTATTGTCATTTGTTAATAGTCAACTATAAACTGAAAGCAGGGAGTAAGCTACCATAATGTGCCACAGAACACATAGCACCATTTGATCAATAAATATTTCTTTATTTGTACAATAAGTATTTCTTGAATTAAATAAGTGTTATTGATGACTGGTTTTTACTTTAGAGTAATATTAAACAAATATTATGTGTCTATTGAATTACAGAAGAAGATGAGCTTATATATCTTCCTAAGTAAATTTGGAAAGGCCGAAGAGGAAAATTCTGCTATAAATGCATAGCAATTATAAATGCATTTATTAACTCATTTTATTGAGCACCTACTCTTATCCTAGTACTGTTTTAGCCTTTTTGGAATCATCAATGAACAAAACAGGCAGAACCCTGCCTTTATGGGGCTTAACTCATGGTGGGAGAGAAAAAGAGTACATAGTAAACATAATAAATAAGAAAAATATATAGCATATAATAACATGGTAAAAGAAAGAAAAGAAGTATTGGGGAATAGGGTGAGAAACAAGGGAGATGTGCAGGATTAAATAGGTTGGTCAGTGTAAGCATTATCAAAGACTAAACTTAAGCAAATACTTGAAGGAAGTAAGGAAGGTTTCCAAGTAGTAAAAGGAAGTAGTAGTGGAGGAGGACTATTAAAAGCAATTGATCAATATTTTTAGAGCTGTCTAGGAGCAGGGGAAGCTGGGGTGAAGAGGGGCAAAATTATACTTTAAATTATATCTGTCTCCGTAAGTTGCTGATATGTTAATAGAATAAGGAATTGAGGATAGGAAAGAAAGGTAGATAAGGTAGATGGCAGAACAGAAAATGTATTTTAACAAAAATAAGTAATCAGAGACAAAAAAGTACCACGGCCACATTTCTAAGTGTTTAAATAAGGGAGCTGAGAAGTGGGTATTTTAATGGGCTTTGAAATGATCTATCATAAATTCATCAGAGAAGGAGGTGGAGGCTATAAAAGAAAGGAGTTGAAAAGCTCTTGAATATCTCCCCTTTGGCTATGCTGTATGAATTATATTTAATGTTTATCTGTTTTTAACGCTTTCCCTATACATGAGCATCTACTCACCCATATTCTGCTTTGCCTCCTCTATTATAGATTACCAATCTATTTTCCTAATTGAATCCAACCTTACACTTCTGCACTAGATTGCCTTACCTATTTTTACCTCATTTTTTCTCTCTCCATTGGTTCTTTCCAATCAACATGTAAAATTATTCATTTTCCCTCTGAACAACAATTTTTAAAAAAGCAAAAAAACCAGAAACAAACCAAAAAAACCTCTCTAAACTCCTCACATTCTGCTTGTAAACTCTTCCGGTCTTTGGCCCTGCTCTCCTACTGAAACTGCTCTTGTGAAAGTCATCACTGATTTTACAAAACCCAGAGATCACTCCTGCTTCCTCATCAATTCTATCAGCAACTTTTGACACGGGTGATATGTCCCCACCTTTTGCATGACCATCATCTTTTAGCTTATAAGGAGCTATCTTTCTGGATTTCCCCCACTTCCCTGGCTCTCTTCTTTTCTGGTTTGCCCTAAAATTCCTAACCTCTAATTACCAGAGGGATTTCAATGTTTAATTCTTGGATGTTATTGCAGGTTCAGTTCTCTGAAAAAAATGACACTGAGGTGGAGTTAGGCATGTAAAATATTTATTAGAGATCAACACCTGTGAAAGGAAGAGAAAAACAGAAGGATCGGGAAGTGGGAGAAGTGGGGTTGCAGTGCAGAGTTATGGCAGCCTCAGTGGACTCCACTGGAAACAGAGTCAGAGTTGCCCTGAATTGAGCTGAAATAGAACAGGCCATCGGTCACTGGATGTGGAAGGCCCAAATAGGGTAGCTGAGGCAAAATCTGAAGTAGCTTTCAGATGGAGGCTGTGCACTGACAGCACTTCCAAACTCTTAAGGGGGACCAGGGCAACTCATCCCCATGTCTAACACAGATGTCTTCTTTACCTACATGCAATCTCTTTTTATCTCATGCATTCTTAGAGCTTTATTCCAAAAATACATAAAGTATTTCATGTTCATGGTCAATCCCAAAATGATACAAACCTCAAATAAAATATACCCAAAACTAGAGGAGGGAGATCAAGATGGCAGAGTGGGAGGACTCTGAGTTCACCTCATCCATGAAAACATCAAAAATACATCTACTGGGCTTCCCTGGTGGCACAGTAGTTGAGAGTCCGCCTGCCGATGCAGGGGACACGGGTTCGTGCCCCGGTCCGGGAGGATTCCACATGCCGCGGAGCGGCTGGGCCCGTGAGCCATGGCCGCTGAGCCTGCGCATCCGGAGCCTGCGCTCCGCAACAGGAGAGGCCATAACAGTGAGAGGCCTGCGTACCACAAAAAAAACCAAACCAAAACAAAACAAAACCATCTACATGTGGAACAACTGTCACTGAAAACAACCTGGAGACTAGCAGAAAGGCTCTTCTACAGCCAAGGCTATAAAGAAAGATCCACACAGAGTCAGGTAGGTAAGGAAAACCAATTGGGTTGTGACCCATGGCCCTGGCAGGGGACACAGAAGAGGAGATCCTCCCCGGGGATTGAGGGGTTTGAGCCACATATTGGACACCCTAGCCCTGGAATCCAAAATTGGGAGGACAATGCCCCTTAGCTGGTTTGAAAACCAGTGGGACTTATCAAAGGACTGTAAGAAACCTAGACTCTGATCCTGAAGAACACAAACACACTTATTTACTACCAGTAACAGCAAGGAGGAAGCAGAATGAAATATGCCTGGGCTTTTGCCCATTACCTGTGATCACCTCAGCGCACACCGCAGTCCTCACTGGGCACCTACTCTAGCCCCTATTGCTCACGTGCTGTTCTCCACTAGTGCAGAGGCTGCAGGTGCCACTTAGAGGGAATAGAACCAGCTCAGACCTAACACTCAGGGCTTCTGCTCTGGGCCTCAATACTGCACCCTATAGGGTAGTGACCGACACTGAACACAGGAGAAGCCTCAGCCCACACCTGATTCTGGCTCTAGCCCCTTCTTCTCCAGCCCTACCTACCCCCAAGGTGGTAGCTGCAGACACACCTTGAGGGAAAATGTGACTGTGCCCACTTAAGATCTAGCAGTTCCCCCACTGGGCACAGGCAGACTGCTTAGGGATGCACTCATAGAAGGACACCCCTTCATAACTAGGAAAGCCTAACTGTCTCACCCAAGTTCACAGACACAGAGAAAGTTAACCAAAATGAGAAGACAGAATTATATAAGGTAATATGAAATTTTAAAATATGTTTTTCAAATGTTAAGCATGAATTTTCCTTAAAAAATGTAAAAAAATGAGCATTATATCTTTTTGTTTTCTCCCAATGCCAGGCACAGATTTAGGCTTTGCAAAGGGTGACCCAGAGGGGAAACACAGACTGCAAGTTCAAAGTAGGTGTCCTTTGGGGTAAACTGAAGCCAACAAGAGACAGAACACAGGAAGAACCCATCAGATCAATTTCTTGCTCATCAAGTAGGAGGTTCATGCAGCTTCTTCTAAGACCTTCCACATGGCCAGGTCTGTTTTCTGATGAAGCTATAACCAACTCTAGAAGGTCCCATGTTATCTCTACTTTCCCTCCTTTTTTGCGTCACTTCCCTTTTTCCGTTACCATTGCACTGAATTACACCTTTCAAGAAAGAGTAGACATATAAGTGATTGCTCAGGTTTAATTTTGCTCTAGGGAAAAAAGGCTAGAACACCTTTCTATCCCAGAACAATTACTCCAACAAGTAAACGAGGTGACTATTACTTGAAAGGAGTCTACAATCTCTAGTTAGTAATGCAGAGGAGACAAAAATGTTAAATTACAGAATAAAGAATTGGAGTCTAAATCCATATGCAAAAGTGTATGTGGTATAGATAATAACAGTAAGAGTCTGGAGAAGCAGTGTGATTGTTATAGGGTAAATTTATCAGGGAATATTGATCTTAAAGGATTTAAAGACATGACTTGGAAGAGCATAAATTTCAGGGTTCTAGCCTGGAGAAATAGTTGGACCAGGGAATGTTATGGGGGTATAAATGCATAAAAGGGAGAGGAGAATTTGTTTCAGGTAATAATAAAAAGCAACTAAAATAGGTAAGGTATAGATTGAATGCACAGGAATTTACTAAGGATATGTGCTAAAAAGTATGATAATCAAATATAGCTTCACACATATAAAAGAAGAGAGATGATTTCTCTTTCAATGAGATGAGTAGACAGTATGGTACACTATAAGACTTTCCCAAGAATTTCCCATAAAGTTCTCCTGACTTCATACTCAGTATGTATATATTTCTACTAAAATAACACCATTCATTTCTTTGTATTATTCTATTAAAATTCAACTTACATAGAAAATTGATATTTTAATAGATAAGAACAGATAAGTGAAATTGGGAGGTATAAAGCTGCAACATGGATCATTTTTGGTAATGCAAGCCAAGGAGAAAAGATAAAATGAAGGGTTCTGTGATCCACAGAAGCTGATAATAGTCCAGAGACTTCAGTAATTCTGCCATGAGTGGATGAAGGCCACAGAAAAGAATGCCAAAGAATGCCTGAGATTCCATCTATCTTACAGTGTTGCGCAGGAACAACCCTGACATAGACTAAATGTAATTAAAAATAATCTAGGAGTGGTAATGCATTGGTGATAAAAAGGCATATAAATAGTAGATAGCATTCACTCTACTGAGCATAACTCATACACATTTACTGTCTTGTCATAGATTGGCAACTTGACAAAAGCCTGCACTGAACAGTGAAATCCATGGAGCCAGCAACCATTACTGCTTTATGTATCACTATATACCAGAACTTAGAACAGCACCCATCACATAGGATTCAAACAGTATTTATTGAATCAATGGTTTGATTATCTCAGAGCCTTCCCAAATATCTCAGTTCTCTGTAATGTAGGCTGTCAGTAATTTTTATGGCCTCCTTAAACCAAAATAAATAGCTAACAATTCTGTCTATTAAATAGTTAGATCCAAATATCTAATACGTGTTTGTGCCCTAACAGCATGGCACCTGTTTGTCACTACATAAAATCTCAAACCTCCATTCCCTATTCAACATTGATTTCATCCCATACTTGCTTCTTATCACAACAACTGCTAAAAACCCACTTTCAAAAATATACAACATCATCAAAAAGAATATTGCGATCTAATATGGAAACTACTTGATATCTGACAGAGATTACTAGATTTCCCAAGAAATTTAAAATATCTCTCAGTGCTCCAGGAATTTGTTATGGTTCACTGCTTGGGAACCTCACAATTTAAAATAAATGAAAAAGTCAGTTATTAAATTTTAAATTTCAGAATTTTCCAAGAATTGGTTGTTAGCATTATATATACACACACAGAAAGTTTATTATATAGAAAAATAAGCCATTGTTTTACATCTTCATTGTAGAAAGAAAAAAGAAAAATAAGTACTTACAAAAAAAAATAAAAATTAGGAAGCATATCCTGATTGATGTTACTTGCTTACCCAATGGAATTTTTGTAATTATATGCTGAATATTAAGTATTTTATATTTAATAAAATATAAAACTGAACTGTCACAAAAACTGTATTTTTTATTCCCTACCACCCCACCTCTGAAAACCACCAGTCTGTTCTCTGTATGAGCTTGTTTTATTTCTTTATCTTTTAGATTCCACATGTAAGTGAGATATATGGTATATGTCTTTCTCTGTCTGACTTATTTCATTCAGCATAATGCCCTAAAGGTCCATTCATGTTGTCACAAATGGCAATATCTCCTTCTTTTTTATGGCTAAATAATATTCATACACACAGAACACATTTTCTTTATCCATTCATTTGTCAATGGACAATAAGGTTGTTTCCATATCTTGGCTATTGTAAGCAATGCTGCAGGGAATATAGGGGAGCACCTATCTCTTCAAATTAGTATTTTTGTTTTCTTTGGATAAATACCCAGAAGTGGAATTGCTGGGCCATATGGTAATTCTATTTTTAATTTTTTGAGGAACCTCCATACAGTTTTCCATAGTGGTTGAACCAATTTACATTCCCACCAACAGTGCACAAGGGTTCCTTTTCCTCCACATTCTTACCAGCATTTGATATCTCTTATCTTTTTGGTAACAGCCATTCTAACAGGTGTGAGGTGATATCACATTGTGGTTCTGATTTGCATTTCCCTGATGATTAGTGGTGTTGAGCACTTTTCATGTGCCTATTGGCCATCTGTATATCTTCTTTGGAAAAATGTCTATTCAGATCCTCTGCTCATTTTTTTTTTTGTGGTACGCGGGCCTCTCACTGTTGTGGCCTCTCCCGTTGCGGAGCACAGGCTCCAGACGCGCAGGCCCAGCAGCCATGGCTCACAGGCCCAGCCGCTCCGCGGCATGTGGGATCTTCCCGGACCGGGGCACGAACCCGTGTCCCCTGCATCGGCAGGCAGACTCTCAACCACTGAGCCACCAAGGAAGCCTCTCTGCTCATTTTTTAATCTGATTGTTTGTTTTTTGCTACTAAGTTATATGAGTTCTTTATATATTTTGGATATTAACCCCTTATCAGATATAAGATTTGCAAATATTTTCTCCTATTCCATAGGCTATCATTTCATTTTGTTGATGGTTTCCTTTGCTCTGCAAAGCCTTCCTTTTTAGTTTGATATAGTCCCACTTGTTTATTTTGCTTTATTGCCTTTGTTTTTGGTGTCAAATCCACAAACTATAAATATGATCGTTGTTATTATCTTTATTATCAAATAGAAGAAAATTACTGATCTTTAACAATTCAAAAACATATAGATTCTATATCCAAGGCATTTGTGCCCTGTATTATATAGTAGGGCACCTGGACTCTGGTATCACTCCTAAGTGATAAACTATTGGAATATGTTCTATGTAGGACGTATAGCAACTGAGTAATTCAATCACTTCATCCTTAAAGTATTTAAGTTAATATTGTCTAGTAGGTCCTATGTAAAGAAAAACAAGTGAAAAAAACAAAATAAACTTCTACTGATGCCATAATCCACTTAAGCTACTATTCTATCTCTCTATTCCTCTTATAACCAAAATTTAAAAGATTTTTTGGGGGTAGGAACTTAATCCACAATTGGATGTACAAAGGAGTATGTATTGATCAGGGTTCTCCAGGAAAATAAAACCAATAGCATATGTGTGTATGTGTGTGTGTATTATAACTATTTAAGGAATAATACCTATAGAAGTATGTCTGTATCCTAAAAATACATATAATAGTTCTTTAAAACTTACCTGCAAAAACCAAAAATAAAACACATATGTATAAGTAGTAGACATGATTGTACAAAGCCCAAAGAAGGAACTGAAGCTCCTCAATGTGTAAGTATATTCCTTATAAGGAATATATTGCAACACATAAGAGCTCTGTGACCTGATAATTTATTTCACATCTTGCAGCCTAATTTTATTCATCAGTAAAATAGAAATAATAATGAATCTCTGAAAAGAGCCTGAGCCAATAAATGTTTGCCTATCTCCTTCTATATCATCCTTGGGTTTCTGTATTTCTTCCAAATCCCTGAAGTACACAACCTAGTGTCGCTATAAAAATAGTTCACCTTGGAACTGCTATTTCCCTTATGTCCAATTATTTATTTTTCTTTTTATCTACTATTCATTCTTCTTACTGTTTTTCCCACTCATTACCACCTTCATTTACATTTATCCAAAATATATATAACATTTTATGTATCTAGATTTGATTTGTCCAAAATATGTACACACTTAGGATTAATAAATTAATGTTTTCTATTTTATATTATATATAGAGAGAGATTAAGACTGCTGTTCTTTCACAAAAATACAGAAACACTATAGTTTTCAGCGTTTCCATTATCAAAGAACATATAATAGATTAGCTTTCACAAGCTAAGCTATGGGGCTTCCCTGGTGGCGCAGTGGTTGAGAGTCTGCCTGCTGATGCAGGGGACGCAGGTTTGTGCCCCAGTCCAGGAGGATCCCACAAGCTAAGCTAAATTGGACTCCTTTAGGTTCAAACAATTTTAATTAATTACATTCTTTTATTTAAATATTGTATACAAGAATTGATTTTATGCTACTGATTATAGTGCCATTCTGTAGTGTGTCCTCAAGTCAACTACTTAGAATCCTGACTGCTCTCAGAGAAGCTGTGGCTAACCAAATAGCAGCAGTAGGTAGGAAAATGCTTTTAGGAATATCACAAACATATTTACACTTCAGCATAGGGCTTTACTGCATATACTTCTTACGTACTTACAGTAACAATTTTCCAGAGACCAAAGTTCTAAAAAATAGCTAGCTGATTTTCTATCATCATTCAGACAAAATTCAGAAGTAGTAAGATAGCATGGAAGGATGGATAAGGTTGAGAGAGAGAGGTAGTAAAAACATGAAAGCAAGTTTTTATATAGGGTGATAGCCTAGTTTATTGTAAACAAATTCTTAGTTATTTCTATTGTGATCACACAATATTGAAAACACTGGGCATGGTCATTTAATTCTACTCAATGACTTAGTAAATGTATTGTTCTCCTTTTACCTAATAGCCTCCGATTTTGACTAAAATATAGAATCAAGTTTACATGTATGCTCATATGTGAATGAATCTAAGTCTAAGGAGGAATCTACCCCTGTCAATTATTCTTCAGTATTTCTGGAACATTTAAAAAGACACTACATCCAGCTACATCTAGCTGACTGTCAGCTAGAGTCATCACAAGCAGCCAAGATCTCTCTCTCCCTCTTTGACCCTGGCTCTACCTGTAGACATACACTGTGTGACTATATCTGAAGATTAACATTGTTGCCATTATTGATTTCACTGTACCGGTATTACTCTGTAGAATAGGTGTCTTTTAGCAGAATAAAATAAATCATTTATCCATTTACTATCATTTTAAACACACTTAGGTGAAGAAAGCCGTAAGACAACAGGCATTCCATGGTGTGATGTACCTTTGAGTACATTAAAATACTTCTGTCTACTTGAGGTTTTATTATTGATCTAAAAGTTTATTTTCTTTTGCAGCATTTTTATCATTCTGTATCATTTTCCAACACTGTATTACGTCCTCAGGCATTAGCTGTCCACTACTCCCAATGCATCATCTCATGCCTGGAGATATTTCTCAAATATGTGTTTCATTACAATGATTTGATCCTTCATTATTGTGAATGTTATCATATATGATAAAGTTAAGATCAGACCATGAGTTTTTCAGAAGCTCTTGTAAAATTCAGGTCAATTTAAAATGACTATTTTTTAATTTAAATATTTAAAATGGTATTAATTTTCAGACGTCTACTTTAAAGCTGTGTGTCCAGCTTGCCCCACCCTCCTTGGACCAGTGAACTCGCTGGGCATATTTTTCTCACAACAATGATAGAAGCACAAGAGGGCACACCTCTTACATATGCATATTTCAAGCACTGACCAAAGAAGTCTTTCACTCTCCAGTTCATTCTCCCAAGGCTAAGTAATGGAGAATTACACTACCCCAAGAAAAGTGAGGGAAGAGTGAACCAAATATTCTTAAAAATAATCTAATCAGGAGAAGGGCCAATTATATGTTTCAGCTGAGCCAGGATTGTAGTTTGGTGAAAGGGGCAAACATGAAGAGAACTGTAAGATTTAGGATATGCAGAGGGTAATATAAATGGGACATAGGCATGGGCTATGATTAGGTGGAGGGGGTTTGTTGAGGTGTCAAGCATTATTTCTGGGAGTATGAATTCAATAACTTGATGCCTAGTGTGGCTATCCATACAGATAGTGAACAGTGGAAGAGATGAGGGTGGTTTCCTAGGTGGGAGTGGGGGCTTAAAAGTAATTGTCATCATTTTTATTGTTGTTATTATCATCATTATTATTGTTATTAGTGGTTTGGAAAATTGAAGAGAGTATATAGTCTTCAGCACTACATTTCCCATGCTTGGTCATAAGTTGACTTAAGGACCCTGAAATCATTCAGCTTTGTCCAGGGCTATCAGCATCTTTTCTTCTACAAAACAGCCCCTATAATATCATCCATCCAGACTTCCCTCTCATCTTGATATTGCCATGGATACCTTAACAGTAAAAATTACTGCATCTATTCACTGTTCTGTGCAGAAATTACCTTAGGTCCCATCTCTGCCTTGTTTTAAACTATATGTGTGTGCATGTAGGTATACATAAACACATGTGATTTGCTTTGTTGCACACCTGAAACTAACACAACATTGTAAATCAATTATACTCTAGTATAAGACAAAATTTAAAAATTAAAAAAATAAACACATGTGTGCTTCGAGTGAATTTTCCCATTTTCTGTCCCATGGACTTTATATGTATTTTACTCTGATTCCCTAATTAACCACTTTCAGACTAGTAAATTGGTTTGATGTGAACACCAGATTTTGTCACAAATATGTTACTTCTAATATTTCTCTCTTGGTTCATCAATTGCAGCCATAAAGCAGGCATCACGGCATCTCCCATACTAACCCTGGGCTTTGAGATACTCTACCCCCTGTTGGCCTCAGCCTCCTGGGCCCCTACTTATCCAGGAGACAGGATAGAAAAGAAATTTTATATAGATTTCCATTTGTTATCTCTAATGTGCCAGAAGGGTTTCCATTTTGATGAAAATCTGAAACATTAGGTTTGGATTACATTTTGGTAAATTTTTAAAAATATAGAATACTTTTACTCTGATAATCATGACAATAAGCTCTGCTTAGAAATCAAAATGAAGCTTAAAAATTGGATTAAGAAAATAAAGCTTACTTCCACTTAAAAGTTTTTACAACTGAAGTGATCAAATTACATTTTGATCTATTAATGAGCAGTACCACTTAGGTCAGTACCAGCATAAGTGCATCTAGATCACAAACACACACAATTTCTGTTTAATTATTTAACATTTTCAGCACAGCTGCACTATGTGAGTATTTATTAATTGCCTGTAAAATCAGCAAAATATGTTCAGTAAGTGCCAGCTTGGCATTGTACATAATCACACATTTGAGCCACAGAGCTGTTTACGTCATTTTATAATCATGCTAATAATTACCAGACAACTAAATTATTCAGCAAACTATAAATGTTACATTTACTTTATCAATTTTGTGTGTTGCCATGGAGATCAAATTGCTACCTCGATCCATAAATTCAGTTCTTTTATAATTTCCATCTTTATCGATATGCATGTGGAATGAAGTAATGACACTGGAAAGCACATGCAAACAAGTTAGTATTTTTTAGGTATGTTTTCTATTCGCACAGCTTCTATGTGATGCTATGAAAATTTATCAGGTTCTCTCTAACATCTTCAAAGCATTCCTGAGCTGTGAAATTAAAGGGAGAGAAATAAAATAAATCTTTATAAGGTACAATTTCCACCTTCTGTCAGGAACAAACTGATTAGAAAACTCTTTATAGGTTAAACCAACCATTACATTTTTATAGTTCTGTGTATTTCCAAACATAAAGAATAAAGCTTTCTCACTATAAACTATCCTCATACAGTAAACACTAGCATGGTCCACAGCAGCAGCCTATGTAACAATTTATCATATATCTAGTTTCATTTTTCTACAGTATCATTTTTATAGGCCTGCAAATTTCCCTCAGAATATTCCTGCATCTAAAATCGCTTATAACTTAAAACTATCTTGTGATAAATACTGAATGTGTGCTAATCCTTCCCATAAAGTACCCAGCATCCATTTTACACCATTTTCAGTATAAGAAACTTGGGTCATTTAAAGTGAGTTACTCTTTGTGTGGGTAACAGGTATGAAAGAATCCAAAGATATACTCAGGGTCTTAACATCACTGGAAGATTATAGTTATATTGAAAACTTTAAAACTATATTACAATTTAATCAAATCTTAGCACTTTATATATACAATTCTAACGTGTCAGTGGTCTTTATGGGTGACAGACATCACCAAGCCTCTTGGGCTTATCTGTCCAGTACATATCTGGGGCGATATTCATATTAAAATGCCTCAACGCACTTTTGGCCTGTTTATGAATAGGGCAAGCCTAAGAGACTAGAGATGTCCAAACTTTGGATTGGGTTAGATACATGCTATTCATTAATTCATTCATAAATGTTCATTTATCTAATTGCTGATAAAACATGAATTTTGAAGATACTTGATAAAATAATAATGTATTTGTTAAAGATTTATAAGTACTTTTACAGATATTTTTCCAATATATAACTGAATATTCAAAAATTAATAATAACAGTGGTCCAAATTTCAACAAATATTGGGAAAAGGGTATAAGTGAATTCAAGAAACCATAGTAGGAGATGGAATGTTATTAATGCCATAATATAAGAAACAATACTATATAAATTCAAAAGAGAGAAAATTCAAATTCTTTCAAGTTCCTGGGGAGACAAAATTTTTCTTCATAAAGTTGAGAGCTTCATAGGATAAAATGTAATCAAATATCAAAACATGAGGCCAGATCATGCAAGGCAACATAAAATCTTGCCTGGATTATTGATAAAGTCTCCCATCTGATTTTACTGCTTCTAGTCAGCCCCTTTCCAAGCCAAGCTCTGTACAGATGTTGGAGACATTTTTCTAGAGAACAAATTATATATATACGACCATTTCAACACTTAAAATCTGTCTACTGTTCTAAGCTTTCTCTAGAATTAACATTAAAACCATTGATATGACACACAAGTCAATTCAAAATGGTGCCCTTGCTAAACTTTCTTGTTTCCTATCTTGTCATTTTCCCTTCACATTCTATACATACCAGGCATACTGAATTTTTGCTTACTTCTCAAATATATCACATTTAATTTAGCTTCTGGATCTTTGTCTATGTAATCCCTTCTTTCTAAAAATATATTTTACTCTCTCTTTCCCTGGACAATTTCTAGTCAAGCTTTCTGCCTCTGATTATGTGTCCGTCCTTAAGAAAATGTTCCCTAGTACTTGAAAACTGTATTAGGCACCTTCACTATATCCTCATTTAGTACCTGTGCTTCACCCATAATAATACATATAATGCTGAATTTTCTTTCTCTTTTTATTTTTCTGTTTTCTCTATTAGACTATAATATCTTTGAGGGTTTGCAATTCTCAGCTCTGGTATGAAATTTCTCATGGTTTTAGATAATAAGCAAATAAATATTATTACTTATTATTCAATAAACATTAAAATAAAATGCTGATTAACAACCCTTCTTCTAATAAAGATTCTCAAGTCTAAAATCTTAAACTTGAAAGAAAAGGAAATTCTTAATGTAAATAGCATCCTCCAGCATTTATGAATCTTATGCAGCTTCAATTATCTGATCCATTAATAAGGCTAAAATATGGAGGGAAATTAATCGTAGTGAAGATTACAATTAATTTGGTACCTAATCAATATATAACTAAGTGAGCAATTGCTCATAAGAAAATACAGTATTTAAAAAATAAGAATCAAGATATTTATAATATTCTTCCTTATGTTATTCATATTTTAGATTAAATTAGGAAAAGATAAGCAAATTATCAAGGAAATAAGATATAAAAATCACTGTGACATACACAAAAGAGTTTCGGTTATTTATTTTATCAATAAAAAGATGAGTTAAAATTGTGTAATACGATTTAAAGCCATCTTTATATACATTATGGTATACATTATGCTAAATGTGTTATTCACATTTTGTACCTAATAAATTACTTCACATCCTAACTCTTCCCCTGTCAACCTTTTCCTCTCTTCAGGTACCATTTTTTTCATTGCTTGCTAACCAACAAACTGCCGAAGTGTCCCTGGAGGCTTCTCTGTAGTGTGGTGAGACAGCCACTCTCTCAGAGAGCCCTGGAACTTTGATACTGATATGTCTCCCTAGGGGCTGCAGTGAAGAAAAATTACTAGTTGTCATTTTTTAAAAGTGCCTTTTAGCTCTTCAGACTATAGTAAATGAATAAAATGACTTAAAATAGTAATAAATTGGGGTTTATCATTAATGTCATCCCTGCAGTGGCATGTCAATATCAAAGGGCACACTAGCAAAGAAAACCACTAATATTAAACTTCAAGCTGAGATACAGATAATATCTGTGCACTTGCTTAACAACTGAGGGGAAAAAAATCAAGCATCATGAAGGGAATAACAAGTGATCAGCAGGAAAATTAAGAACCAAAAGGGAACGCATAGAGATTTGGGAAAAGACAAATTCTATGTTTAAATTCAGAATTAGGCCAGAGAGCCCTTTTCTAGTACAGTTGACAATTCAGGTGCTTAGATCAGAATAAAAGGTCTCAGTATAAATTCAAGCTGTGCAAATTTCTACCTGTTGAAAAGTTGGCTCTCTATAAGCACTGCTGTAATCATTAGTTTGGATAAGTCTGGAATTCTACCGTAGATTTATCCAGTTAAAAGACTGGTAATCTCTTTGGAAAGAAGCAATCCTAGATGAATGAAAGTAGGAAAGTTTAGGTGTCACATGGTGACCTTTGTTGAATTACTAGCAACTCAGATCCAAGGCCATACATCTGATTCTTGAGCAAGAGAAGCTGCAACTAGAAATAGAAAAGGCTGCTTCACTAAAAATTCTGCTATCAGAGGCATAAGGAAACACTTCTTTGGGTATAATGCTAAGCAAATGAAGTGAGAGAGGAGAATTATTCTCATTTTAGTGGGAGTACCACATAAACCTTATATGTCAAGAGCACTAGAGTATAGAGTGCAAAACTGGTATGCATTGGAGAGGTATAGCAACTTCTATAGAGAAACTTAGGGCACCTGAGTTTCTCGAGATGGTATGAGACAACACTCTTGATGCAGATAAGTGGCATTATGTACATCTGGCAATTAAGAGGGTTTAATGTATGTGAAAATGCCTAGCACATAGTAAAGCTCAATAAATACCATCATTATATTTTTTCTTCTATCTACATATACACTCACATTGTTTTTCATAACTTTAAACACCATCTATAACCTTAGGATTGACTTTGAAAGTGAAATTAACAGGATTTGCCTGGATTGGCTATGGAGGTTGGTGGAAAGAGAGAGAAAAGTCAAAGATGACTCTAAGGTGCCTTGCCTGACCAAGGAAGGAAGGAATAATTTACAGAGATGGAAAAAAAAAGTAGAAATGGGAGCAAAATTTCTGACTAGAATATATTGTTCAATCAAGTATTACACGCAAAAGTTTAGAGGTCTGAGAGGTGAGGAAATCAGCAAAAATGGACAATGGTCACAATGGTGTTAAAAGAGAACCTAGGAGGATGCGTTGTACTAGAAGCAGAGTAGGAGAAAGTGTTCAACCGCTGACAAATGCTGCTTCTAGAGCAAGATGATTTCTCAGAATCAGTCACTGAAGTTAGATGGATGGATAATCACTGGTGACACTGATAAACACATCATGTATACTGTCCCTTTGTACAAATTAGGAAAAATATGTTGTTTCTGCTGGGTGGATAAAAACCCACTACGGGGTGCATGGTTTGGTGAGTAGAACACAAGTTAGATTTCATCCTCTACATGCTAAGTACCCCTGAGTAGTGAGAACATGGAGAACTGTAAGCTGCAGCCATGCAGATTATGAACTGTTTCAGTGATGTGGTGGGCCTGAGAAAATAATTGGGCAGATTAGAGAGGGAAAATGATGAAATAAACTAGAAATACAATATTAAAGATTTATGAAAAGGAGTTTTGCTTTAAAAAGGATAGAAATAGGGCAGTAGCTGGAGGGAATGGAGGATTTTATTTATTTATTTTTATTTTTAGCAGATGCTGTGAGTGTCCTGTCCATATACCTGCACTTTCATTTTTCTTGTACACACTGATGGCTTTTTATTATGACCTCATTCACTGCCTGAGGGCTTTTACTGTTTGCAGGAGCTTTTGAGTCTGTTAGGATATGGTGGAGAATACTACACCAAGGGTCATTATTAACCAATCAGTGTGGATGGATATTGGTAAGTAAATACCCCAGTACCCCAAATTCTTATTTTATGGCTAATGTTCAAACTCAGGGACCTTCTTAGAGTGTGTAAAAAATAATCTCATGTTTTGTAGTAGAGCAAATCAGTACAGCCTGTGGTCATTGGAATGTAGCTGTTACCCCAGTAAATGATTTTTCCTCCATTGCAATTTATTGGGCTGGCCAAAAAGTTCGTTCGGTTTTAAGTAAAAATAAAAGACACATTTTTGATTTTCACAAAGAACTGTTTTGAACGGATTCACTAACCAAACGAACTTTTTGGCCAACCCAATACATAGGACACCATAAGCAGTTTGCTTTTACTTGGCAAGAAGAGGAGCATATCGTTCTTCCTTGGGGATGCATCAACTTTCTGCTTTATATCCCATTTCGTTTATAAGGATTTGGCGCTTCACCATCCAACTGAATATCTTTATGCAATCACCAATAGAACTTAGAGACTGGGAGGTAGCAAGCACCTTTGGTGCCTTTGGAACACTCGTGGATAGAAGATAAACCCCATCATAGAACAGGTACTTTCCATCTCAGTGATGTTTCTGAGGCAGGCTGAAAATTTTTCTCCAAAAAAAGAACCAAAGAGGGAAAGGGGTGGGGGGTGGGGGTGGGGCGGGGGGCGGGGTATGAATTGGGAGACTGGGATTGACAGGTATACACTAATATGTATAAACTAGATAACTAATAAGAACCTGATGTAGAGCACAGGCAACTCCACTTCGCTGTACAGGAGACACTAACACAACATTGTAAAACAACTATAACCCAATTAAAAAAAAAAAATCACTACATGATATGATACAAAACTATATAATTCAATCTACTTAGTTATACTGTTTTTATTAATACAGATATGTGTTTTGGGGATTTTAAAGTGCATTGTTAATGACAATTAACAATCTTTAATAGCATAAATTAAAAATAAATACCTTGACAATTTTAAAATACATTTTTATTTTATACTTAAGTAAAATAGATTCTGTAAAATGGAATTTCCTTAAAGCATGTACGTATAACAAGGGAAAAACACACGCTGAAAGATTATATGTTCCACTAATAACAAATGAGAGTTATTTTTTTCCAAGATATAAAGTGTTAAGGGTTTAAAATATTGAAAATATATTTTTATGTTATTAAACAAAATTTAGATTTTTATTGCTAATGAAAACATCAACACATTTATGCAGAGAAGCTAAGCACTTCTAATTTTTAAATCACTGTTATTAGACTGATTTTAGTAGTTTATAAAGAACCAATACCATAGCATAAGCAGTATCCAGGAATAGGAAACCACTTTCAGATATGAATATGAAATAAAATGTTTCTGAAAACTGTAAATCCTTAACTTTTTTCTTAATACTAAATATAAACCTTTTTAAAAACTTGTTATATTTAGTGAATTTCCATCTGATTCTTCTGTGTTGCTCTGGGAGATTGAACTGCTTTTATTTCATCAAAGAATAAAAAACATTATTATCCTTTGAGTTAGACATAAATATATGTCAACATATATCCAAAGGAACAGATTTGTCTTTAATGTTTTATTTTTACACATTTTAATTTATTGTTAGTAATTTGCCTTTAATAAGCTGTACTCTACTTGTCAGAAAGATTATTTAATCAAGTTTTAAATTATAAGTAATATGGGTCAATTATATAAATATATAACAGGTCTTAAAATGGGTTAAAAAAAGGATATCTAACAGCATTCATGTAATATAAATAAACATAATGGCTTAATATAATATGCATATCTATTAGTATATAAATGTAAACTAGTTTTATAATATATGGTGCAAAAATCTGAATTTGTACTACAAAACTATGTGGGAGGGCTTCCCTGGTGGCGCAGTGGTTGAGAGTCCGCCTGCCGATGCAGGGGACACGGGTTCGTGCCCCGGTCTGGGAAGATCCCACAAGCCGCGGAGCGGCTAGGCCAGTGAGCCATGGCCGCTGAGCCTGCGCGTTCGGAGCCTGCGCGTCCGGAGCCTGTGCTCCGCAATGGGAGAGGCCACAACAGTGAGAGGCCCGCGTACCCAAAAAAAAAAAAAAAAAACTATGTGGGAGATAGATGTTAATTATATTTCATTCTCCTCTTCCCCTACCTCATTAGCTCCAAAAGAGACTTTCTTTGTCAGTTTGAATATGATGGCATTTTATCACCTTTATACTTGGATAAGTAATTAATGGCGAGTAGATCACTTTTGTTATTGAGAATCTGAAAATGTTCACGATATCTTTATTGTTTCAAGTTTGGGAACTCAATTATTGGTACCTGCAAAATAACTTACACTTCTATTAAAAATTTGTGTGGGCTTCCCTGGTGGCGCAGTGGTTGAGAATCTGCCTGCTAATGCAGGGGACACAGGGAAAAACGGAGCAACTAGGCCCGTGAGCCACAACTACTGAGCCTGCGCGTCTGGAGCCTGTGCTCCACTGTAACAAGACAGGCCAGGACAGTGAGAGGCCCGTGCACTGCGATGAAGAGTGGCCCCTGCTTGCCACAGCTAGAGAAAGCCCTTGCACAGAAACAAAGACCCAACACAGCCAAAAATTTAAAAAAATAATTAAAAGAAGGCTCAACATAAATAAAAAAAAAAAATTTGTGTTACAGATGAAAGGTGCTGAAAAAACTTTTCCATTCATATCTAACAATATTCTTTATTCATCTTTATCACACAAAAAAAGTATTCCACTTTAAGTTTTAACTGAAGGTATCTTTTAGTCTGGTCAGATTAAGCAGAATGCATAAGCATCTAAGCTTCAGCTTGTAATAAATTTAGGTAATATTCCAGGAGGTTATACTCATCCATTTGCATCTGCTTGAATGTGAGTAGAGAGGAAAACCTGTCTCCCTAACTGCCTCTTATGCTTCAGTTAAGTTTCTGCTTCTGCATAGAAGCAGAAATCCTAGCCTGGTTTGTTGTGAGCAATCAAATTTTGGCTATGAAGAGAAGAGTAAAAACATTTAATGCCTATTCAAGCCCAGGATAGCATAATTCTTAACTCAAATGTGGTGGTCCTTCTAGGATCAGCACTAAGTAATATTCCATTGTATGAATTCACTAGTTGAAGAAAATCTTATTTGCTTTCAGTTTTTGGCCTATATGAATGAACTTGTTATAAGCATTCTCATGGAGGTTTTTCTGTGGACATAAAATTTCAAATCATCTGGGTAAAAACCTAGAAGAGAGATTGCTAGATCTTTTGGGAAGCTATCAAACTGCCTTCCAAAGTGTCTGCAGTAGTTTGCACTCCCATGAGCAATGAATGCTCTACATCCTCGCCAAAAACATTTATTGTCTGTTTGGGGGATTTTAGATGTTCTAATAGGAGTGTAATGGTATCTTACTGTTGTTTTAACAATTGTTTTATTTGCAATTACCTAATGATAAATGATGAGCTTATTTTCATATACTTATTCATCATCTATGTATCTTATTTAGTGAGACTTCTATTCAGATCTGTTATCCATTTTTAAATTGTGAATTATTTGGTTTTTATTGTTTAGTTTTAAGAGTTCTTTGTTTATTTTGGATACAAGTTCTTTATTATGTATGTTTTCAAGTATTTTTTCTCAGTCTGAGCTTGACCTTTCATTCTCTTAATAGTGTTTTTCACAGAGCAGAAGTTCTAAATTTTAATCAAGTCTGAGCTTAGAAGATGACAGATCAGCAACCAGAAGTCAAAGACTATTTATTTTTATATTAATTTTATATTCTGTTAAGTTACTGAGTAGTTTTAAATTGTGTTAGTGTTTATCATCGTTCCCCTTTTGTTTTCTAGCTTTACAATCATATCATCTGAAAGCAGAATTTTACTACCATTAATCTTATTTTTCTAATTGATTTCTCTTGTATGATTGTATTGACTAACAAATCCAAAACAATGTTAAACAGTGGAGGAGACAATGGACATCCTTGTTTTGTCCACACACACTTTAAATACCCATTGACAACTGTACTTGCTACAATTTCCAGTTGATAGCAATTTTTTCTCTACTGATAAAAATATAATAACTGATACTATTATTTATTATTATCCTATTATTTTCATTATTATTACTCTCTCAAATATATAGAAAAAATAATTATACTACCTGTCAAACTACATCATTGTTCTGTATAAGGCACTCCTCTTGTTTTATTTATTCTTTTAAAAATCGCACTCTTTGTTCTCAATTTATTCTCCCAAAAGCAAATACCCTACTGTACTGAATGCGTATCCTTGTGTTTTATACATCCATTTAAAAATATGCCAGGATATGTTGTGAGAATAATTTAAATGCACATAAATTTTCTTGTGTTAAGATCACATTCTGTTTCTTACTTTATTCATTAAGCACTGTGTTCTTACAAGTTATTGGTACTGCTGAGTTTATACCTCGCTTGCTGTTTCTCATTTTTTTAGGGATCCAGAGCACACAGCCACTATATTTTATTTATACAATCTGCTCTTAGGGACATAAAGATCACTTTCAACTCCCCACTTCATTATGTTTGGCATTTTATGGTGCTATTTGTGATATATACAGCTAGGTATGAAATAAATGTATACAGAGCATAAATATAAATAATCTGAAAATGTACTGTAGTGTTGCACCTTAGAATGGCCCAAACAGTATAAACTCCCACAAACTGCATGAACAGTCCAGTTTTCCAAAAGTCTTACCACCTCTTGACACTATCTATTTAATTCTTGCTAACCCAAAGGCTGTAAATGGGTATCACCTTTTTAAACATTTTAATTTTTCTAATTATTTATGAGTTTAAATAGTTATTCATATACTTGCTAGTCATTTGTGTTTTCCTTTCTGGGAATTACTTGTTTGTACCTTTGCTCGATTTTTTTTTTTTTTCTGTTGGATTTCTTGTCCTTCATTTGTTGATTTTCAAGTGCTTCTTCTGTATTCTAACTATCAACTCAGTGCTGGTTTAATATAGTGAACGTGTTCTCTTTCGATTGTTTGGTTATCCATTATCTCTGTCCACAGTGTTTTTGTTAAACCAAAATCCTTAATTTGGGTGAGAAGAAATCCATCTATTTTTCACTTATTGTTGTTACTTCTTAATTAATTAATTCTAACTCAATACGTATTTCTTATATTTAATATATATAATGATAAATTTCCTACTGAGTTATTTAATTCATCTGGAGTTGGGTGATATTTTTATAGTAAGTACGTAAATGAGTCAAGATATTTTACTTAAAATTTTACTCTCCCTATTGCATTTTTGTCTGGCTGAAGTGGATCTTTTAAAAGATCTCTCAGTGATGCTCGGCAAGGTAAGTTTGCTTTACCAAGGGTATGTCTCACAGTGTATCCTCAAGGTCTTTGAACTGTCCTCTCATAATTCTTATCAGTGTACAGTGTCTCGGTGATTGTCTCAGAAAGATCAACCAAGTCATCATTTCTTATTTCAAGCATGACTAATCTAGCTTTTATCCCAGACATTATTTTATAATTTTAATTATATATGTATGTATATACACACACACACACACACACACACACACACACACACATATATGTGTGTGTATGTATGGTTTCCAAGTCTTTTTTTCTTTCACTGCTACCTGACAACTTGGCTAGGCCACAACACCCAGATTAATTTGTCAAACAGTGTTCTAAATGTTTATTTGAAGTTATTTTTTTGGATGGGATTAACATTTTTTCCAGTTTCTTTGAGAAATTATTGATATATATCACTGTATAAGTTTAAGATACACAGCATGATGATCTAATTTTTCATTTATTGTGAAATGATTGCCACAATAGATTCAGCTATCATCCATCATCTCATAGATACAATAAAAAGAAAAGAAAAACAATTTCTTTTTGTGGTGAGAGTTCTTAGGATCTACTCTCTTAACATCTTGTCTACAAATCATACAGTAGTGTTAACTATAGTCATCGTATTGTATTTTAAATCTTTTACTTGTCTTATAGCTGGAAGTTTGTACCTTTTGACCACCTTCCTCCAATTCTCCCTCCCCCACCCTCCCTTTACCTCTGGTAACAAGTTTGATCTCTTTTTCTATGAGTTTGTTTGCTTTTGTTTTTTTCAGATTACAAATATTAGTGAGATTTGTCTTTCTCTGTCTGACTTATTTCACTTAGCATAATGCCTTCGAGGTCCGTCCATATTGTCAAAAGTGGTAAGATTTCCTCATTTTTTATGGCTGATGGGATTAACATTTAAATCAGTAGGCTCTGAGCAAATCAAATTGTCTTCCATAATGTCAGTGGGCCTTATCCATTCAGTTGAGGTTCTTAAGAAAAAACACTGACCTCCCCCTAAAAGCAAGGAATCCTACCAGCCAAATGTCTCTGGACTTCAACTGCAAGTCTTTCTTGGGTCTCCAGTTTGCTGTCCTGCCCTGAAGATTTTGCATTTATCAGACTCCACAATAACATGAGCCAATTCCTCAAAATAATCTCAATAAATCTTTCTATTTTACTCTCTCTATCCTTCCTTCTCTCTTTCTCTCTCTCTCTCTCTCTCATTTTGTGTGTGTGTATATTAAAATATGAAATAAACAACACTGCCAGACTCAGAATGAATAGGAATCAACTGAAGAGTGAATGAGTAAATATACAAATATAATTATATTTGTACTTTATATTTGTTAAGAAAGAGGATGGTAGAATACAGCAAATAAGAAATTATCATAATTCGACAGCTAAATAGGGTATGTCTGGTCATCTTATGAGTTTAGGGAACACTTAAAGGAGGATATGGGATTTTAAGAGCTGCATGAAAGAGGAAACAAGAGAGCTGAGTAGGCTAATAAAACAAAGAATTTCTTTTACCATATTATTTCACATATTAGTATTTACCTCTCTGTTGGTTTTGCAGCAGTTTGCCTTATGATGAGCTCTTTTTTGCTTACATAAGTATTTCTGAAGTTATAAACTCTTTAAGATGGTTTGACAAAAGGAAAAAAGCCTTCTCCTAACTAGAATTTCAGAGTTGTTTTGTTTTAACCATTCTTTTTCCCTTGTCTTTAGAAGAAAGGCCAAAGAATATTACCTGCTATGAGAGTTTTCTATCAGAAGGAAACATGTATGCCCTAGTGGAAAACACGGTTGATGCCATTCACTCCCTTAAGACTTGTGATGTGAATAAATGCTAAGAATATATTAGATATACATTTAAATTGGTCTGGGTCAATTGGTTTTGGGAGAAAAAAAAGTAAGCCTTATAGATATTGTGTTCTTTATCTTCCTTTATGAGTGTTATTTCTGCAGAGATGTTCACTTCCTGATGATGGCATTACTTTAGCAATAGTTGGATTAAAAAGCTTCCTGGCTGAGATCTTGAACTGGGCATCAGACGGATGGCTGAACTGATGATTTTAAAGAGTCCATAAACCATGAACTGATATGATACCTCAGATATCTGGCACTGTGATGTGGTGAAAAGAACAAGAAATTTTAAGTCATACTATATTGATTCTGTGTCTGGTCTGTCATTTATACTAGTTGTATAAGCCTAACTTCCAAAAGCATCTGTCTCAGTTGGTAAAATGTGGATAAACAATGCAGCCTGTCTGTTGTGACTGTATATTGAGAGAAGAAATATAAAGCACGCACTAAAAATTAATTATACTTTCTCCCCTCTGTCAAATAAACGCTAACTAGGAAAGACTTAGTAATTTTGGTATTTACAAGATATTGAAATATAATTTTTAAGATACTGAAACATAATTACCTCACTGATGAATCAGATAATGGAAAACACACACAATTTCTCAGTCTTTCACAGCAACAACAACAACATTATCTTCAAGGATTATTTCAACAGTGTATTCCCACATCTTTCCTTCTTCAGTAATAGCTCAATTTTGAAACTAACAATGGTTTCTTTATTTATCATTAACATTACTACTTTAGGCTCTTATTACTGAATTGGTGAATTCCACATTATATAATATGAGGATCAGTAAAGAAAAAATTTAAATATATGTCTATACTTTATAAACTAGTATATAAATATTTATAAGAAAACTATTTTATAAATATCTCTTGTCTTTACTGTTTTTCAAGCTCTTTCAGCTACAGTCTAAGATTGGATCACTGATTTATTCAACTCCTTTGGTTTAATGTACAATGGCATATCTACTTACCAACATAGCACATATCCTGATTGACAACATTGAATAGTCATTGGCATATCACTTTACGGCTTTAAAAGAAATATGTGTCCTGTTTAAAGTCACAAAAACTCAACTGAATAACAAACATGCAGTGACCATATCATTACATGATATCAAAACCACTTTTTCTAGCAATACAGAAAATTTTCCCATATATCCTTTTATAAAACTTGGTAAAGTTCTTGTATATGCAACTAAAATTTCTCTCATGGCATTTTATTTTTAATCTTCAAAGGAAATAGAGCATATTAGTTATTTAAATGTTCAGAATGGTAGAAGGAATATATTAGGCTGCTTCCAGTAACAAACCTTTCAAAAAACCTTTATAAAGAAACTTTTTGAACTAGCAAAAAATGAATTATTAAATGGCAGAAGCAAAGCAAGACTTGAGAGACATTGTGTTACCATAATAATGATAATGCTATTGTTTATCTTAATTCTCAGAATAGGCAATATTTTCCCTATTTTCACAGATGGAGAAACTGAGACATAGAGAGGCTAAGAAACTTGCCAAGGGCCAATGCAACACTAACTGTTGGAGCTGGGATTCAAACCCAGTAATCTGGCTCTGGAATCCGACCTTTTAAGCTCTATGCAGCCTCACATGAGCACCACAAAACTTACACCAAAAATACATGTGAAAACATCTCCCAAGCTTCCTGGCACATAACAATGTTTAGAGAATCTTAACATACAAATCAAAGCTTCTTTCAGTGACATAATCTACTACCACGGAGATTTTTAAGACCAGGACTCCTTCATAGTTTCTGAAAATAATTAGGAAAAACTCACAGTTGGAAAGAGAGTGGTTGAGAACTTCTACTTTCTGGTCCCACACGTAAACAGCTCGGAAGTCGTCACTCAGATCCCCACAACAAGAAAAAAGGCGAACAAACTGAAAATCAACATCTCTTTGTAGATTCATCAGAGAACTGAGGCCTCAGGGGCAAACTACTGCCCAGAATCTGGAGAGACAGAAAGACCTATACAGAGAAGCATAGTTTACCAGGAGCAAAACCCCGGAGTAGTCCCCAGCACCTGGAGTCAGTATCACAGCTGAAGCCAATATCAGTGGGATGACTTTAAATGGTAATTGATGAATTGTTGTAGGCTCAGGGTAGACTAGCTTGAAAGTTAAAAACTCTGAAGAGGCCCAGTATTAGCCCCCTCACCCTCCCAGTTTCTTTTCTTTTTTCTTTTTATTGGAGTATAGTTGACTTAACAATGTTGTGTTAGTTTCAGGTGTACAGCAAAGTGAATCCATTTATATATATATATATATTCTTTTTCAGATTCTCTTCCCATGTAGGTTATTACAGAATATTGAGCAGAGGTCCCTGTGCTATACAGTAGGTCCTTATTAGTAATCTATTCAATATATTCAATATATTGTAGTGTCTATATGTTAATCCCAACCTCCCAGTTTATCACTTTCCCCCCACATTTCCCTTTTGGTAACCATAAGTTTGACTTTGAGATCTGTAAGTTTCTGTTCTGTAAATAAATTCATTTGTAACATTTTTCATTAGATTCCACATACAAGTGATAGCATATGATATCTGTCTTTCTCTGTCTGACTTACTTCACTTAGTATGATAATCTCTAGGTCCACCCATGTTGCTGCAAATGGCATTATTTTGTTCTTTTTTATGGCTGAGTAATATTCCATTGTATATATGTACCACATCTTATTTATCTATTCCTCTGGGGGGTTTTTTAAATAAATTTATTTATTTGTTTGTTTGTTTATTTTATTTTTGGCTGCACTGGGTCCTCATTGCTGCACACAGACTTTCTTTTAGTTGCGGTGAGCAGGGGCTACACTTCATCATGGTCTGTGGGCTTCTCACTGCGGTGACTTCTCTTGTTGCGGAGCATGGGCTCTAGGCATGCGGGCTTCAGTAGTTGTGGCACGCTGGCTCAGCAGTTGCAGCACGTGGGCTCTAGAACACAGGCTTCAGTAGTTGTGGCCCATGGGCTTTAGTTGCTCTGTAGCATGTGGGATCTTCCCAGATCAGGTCTCAGACCCATGTCCCCTGCACTGGCAGGCAGATTCTTAACGACTGCACCACCAGGGAAGCCCCTCCACTGCACTGTTGATGGACATTTAGGTTGCGTCCGTGTCCTGGCTATTGTAAACAGTGCTGCAAGGAACATTGGGGTGCATGTATCTTTTCGAATTACAGTTTTCTCCAGGTATATGTCCAGGAGTGGGATTGCCGGATCATATAGTAACTCTGTTTTTAGTTTCTTATGGAACCTCCATACTGTCCTCCATAACGGTTGTACCAATTTACATCCCCACCGACAGTGTAGGAGGATTTCCTTTTCTCCACACCCTCCCCAGCATTTATTGTTTGTAGATTTATTGATGATGGCCATTCTGACCGGTGTGAGGCAATACCTCATTGTAGTTTTGATTTGCATTTCTCTGATAATTAGTGATGCTGAGCATCTTTTCATGTGTTTTTTGGCCTTCTGTATGTCCTCCAGGACGCCTATTTCTGTCACTGTAAAGTTAGAGAAAAATCCCTTTGTACTTCATGCAGAAGGAGGGGAAAAGTAACCTTTTGAAATACACTCAGAGCTCTCCATTCTCCCCTCAAGGGAACCTATTGTACCACAGCCTAAACCTACTGGGGTTTTTACCAAAGATTAACCAACCTGGGAAAGAAAAATACCCAGTTCAAGCTCATTTAAAGACTTTGATACCTAATCATCGGTTTATAGAACAATTCTCCTCCACCTACACCTTACTGCTATATCCGCAGGGCTCTGTTATAATAACAAGGAATTGAAGCTAAAAGAAAAGCAAGCCTCAGACTCTAACGAATCTTTAGAAAAACTCAAAACAACAGAAGAATCAGAAACAAGAACTCTAGAAGAAATTGTAGGCTCTGAAGACACAGTCACAGCAACCAATAAACATGGTCTAACTCCTAGCCAGATAAAAATAATCTTCACACTAAAGGCCTTTTACCTGATGTACAGTTATAAATATTAATTATTTGAGTAGATATTAATCTAGCTATATTAATAATCACTGTAATGAAAATGGAATAAATATGCCAGTAAAAAGACACAGACTGGGGCTTCCCTGGTGGTGCAGTGGTTAAGAGTCCGCCTGCCAATTCAGGGGACATGGGTTCGAACCCTGCTCTGGGAAGATCCCACATGCCGTGTAGTGGCTGGGCCTGTGCGCCACAACTACTGAGACTGCGTGCCACAGTTACTGAAGCCCGCGAGCCTGGAGCCCGTGCTCCACAGCAAGAGACTGCAACAAAGAGTAACCCCCGCTCACCACAACTAGAGAAAGCCCACGTGCAGCAATGAAGACCCAATGCAGCCAAAAGTAAATAAATAAATAAAAGACACAGACTGTCAAAGTGGACTAATAAAAACAAGACCGAAATATAAGTTGTCTACAAGAAAGATGTGTTTGAGCTCAAGATTCTTGTCCTTTAAGGAAGAATTATTTATTAATCCCTCTTGATACTGACTTTTTCCTTCATAAATTGTGGGGTTTTTTTAATAGATCTTTATTGGAGTATAATTGCTTCACAATACTGTGTTAGTTTCTATTGCACAACAAAGTGAATCAGCCATACGCATACACCTGTCCCCATATCCCCTCCCCCTTGAGCGTCCCCCCCATCCTCCCTATCCCACCCCTCTAGGTCACTGCAAAGCACGGAGCTGATCTCCCTGTGCTATGCTGCTGCTTCCCACCAGCCAACTATTTTACATTCAGTAGTGTATATATGTCGATGTTACTCTCACTTCGCCCCAGCTTCGCCCTCCCACCCCATGTCATCAAGTCCATTCTCTACCTCTTTATTCCTCCCCTGCAACTAGGTTCATCAGTACCATTTTTTTTTTTTTTTTAGATTCCATATATATGTGTTAGCATATGATATTTGTTTTTCTCTTTCTGACTTACTTCACTCTGTATGACAAACTCTAGGTCCATCCACCTCACTACAAATAACTCAATTTTGCTTCTTTTTTTATATCTAGTGTATCTCTTAAATATGTTCCTTTGCAAATAAAAGAAATTCAGCTCAAACTAATGGAAGCAGAAAAGTGAACATTCCAGGTCATGGAATTTATTTATCCAAAACCTCAGGTCTTGGCTCAACCCAGCTCAAACTATATCACCAGAAGCTGGTTTCTCTGTTTCTCTACTACATTTCCTCTATGTGATTTTATTTTCAAATAGGTTTCAAGAGAGCTGTTAGAAATGCCCAGGTTCAAAGCCAACCAAAAACAATGAGATTCTTTCTCCACCATTTGGAACAAAACTCATTTTGTTTCATTGTTCTAAAGGTTTTGATGGCTGTCCTTAAACCCCCCATAGTAGCCCGAACAATGTAATGTGCTGTGTGGATTAGGTCTATATGGAGTAAATGCCATGGGAAATATGTGAGAGGAGAGGGAAGAATGTGTGATCTCTTGGACGGAAAACAGGTACAATTACCAGGACAACAATGTTTGAAAACAGATGTCCACAACACCTATTGGACTAAAACAACAGGTGTTTTTTTTCTACATTGAACTCAAATAATTTGCTCATTGTTCCTTTCTACATGGTTTCTAATATATTGCTGGAAAACTGAACTAATTTAAATTAAATCATACTGAGCTAGGCTGGGACCTGGGACCCTTCACCAGAGTGCTTGCACCTGGTAAATGTCTCCCCTGGCAACAGAGTACAAAAAAAACTCTAAGGGACTAAAAATAACTGCATGCATGTGCAGTGGGGGCAAGTATGAACAATAAGATACAAAAAGGCCACAAACCAATTGCCACTTCTGAGGTTCCAGGAGCAAAAGCAGGGTACCGCCATGATCCCTGCATACAGCACCACCAAGGGGTGGGCAGACCGCTTAGCTACCCCTCTGGCCTGACCCACCGATCTGCCCCTATCCTCACCCCATTTAAGGGACCAGCCTGCCCTCCTCAGAAAGCAACCAAGGTCACCTTTTTCTTGTTTTCCCTCCCTCCTGCTGCAGCACAAGTCCCATGAAAGCCTTGCCTGGCTTTCTCATCTGGCCTCTTATCAATTCCTATTGATTAAAGAGTCCAAGGACCCGGGTCAGTATCAACACTGAACTGAAAGAACATGAATTGAAATTAACTGAAGAAGTGAATATTAGAGATTCCTCCCAACTGTATGATTTTGTAGGGTAGAAAAGATTACAAGAATAAACTGGCCTTTCATTCTATTCCTCAGTGCAAAGTCAACAATAGTTTAAGCAAGAACAAATGGTAATGATCTAAAGCACGAAAGTGTTTTTTCCTACAATATCTGAGTTTAAAGTTGACAAATGGATCATTAGCTTTTGAGCTCTTTGTCATAATGCTGCCACATTCTTCTATGAAAGTTCTACATAATAACAATAAATCTTTCACAAAGAAAATATGTGAAAGAACAATTATAAGCTCTTCAGAAACATCTGAAGTTTCGGATATAGCATTTTTAGGATATGATTCACATCAGGTTCACCCTCTTCTCCATTCAGGCCTGCTCTTTTCATATTGAGAGATTATATCAGATAGGTTACTGCACTCCAGAGTTGGCTAATTAAACCATATTACAGAAAGCAAGAAAATAGGAAGAGAGAGAGGGAGAGAAAAGGAATGAAGGATGAATACATATTTTGTCTTGTGCATTTTTCTAATCAAACTAGTCACCTTCATGCAAGGCCTTCCCTGTTCCTGAAATGAGGCATAAGCAAACTTTACATTCTGGACATCAAATCACATGATGTGGGAAGACATTTGTAACAGTAAACACACCAAAGGAGCACTCTCAATCAGAATCAGAGCCAAATGTATTAAAAAATAAACTATCTTACCTAAAGACTGAATTTCCTAAACATTTTAAGTCCTAGAAAAATCAGCACTTTACCCTCAAACAGCCATATTACTGAAGCTTAAAAACTAACGAAATCTCTAACATGGAAACACTGCAGGAAGAGAGTTATTAGCCAAGTCAGAAATTAATGTTAATTACAGTCCCATTATAATTTATAATTTTTTGCTTACTATGAAGTATTCTTACTTTATTAATAACATTCTCAAATATTATAAAAAGCATGGATTGCACAGCTTTGTATTTCTTATGAAATTTTCAGCTATGGTTAACTTCAGTACATAATGCCAGTTTTAAGGAACATAGCCGGGCTCAAGTAACAATTATATTTCATAATAGAATTATAAAATAGTGTCAACACTATTTTATATAATATATATTTTTTTCCTTCTGTTTTTTAAACAAGTCCCATATTTAGCTAAAATGTATGTTTTTAAAATTTACATTTTCATAATCCAAAATTACACAGTGAATAGGCACCTGAACTTTACCTGTTTCACAAAGACCCCAAACAGTTGCAATATAGATGAAAATTTACAGCTTTCAGGGCTTGCTGTGTGGGTGGTCACAGGATACCATCATTATTTGTTCTGTAGAGGCCACTGCATGGCTCCTGCATTTGCTCCTCTAGTACTTTCTCTCCCCTCTAACCAGCCTGACCTCTAACCTTATATCTTACTTGGAAAGCGAACCAGATTAGGATACCTGTCGTAGTCCACGCAGGCTGCTATAACAAAAATACCATAAACAGGGTGGCTTAAACATTAAATAAACATTTAGTTCTCACAGTCTCAGAGCGGAGAAGTCTAGTAAGGCACTAGCAGATTCTGTGTCTGGCAAGGGCCTGCCTTCTGATTCACAGACAGCTGTCTTTTCGCTGTGTCCTCACACAGCAGAGAAGGTAAGAGGGCTCTCGGTCTATTTGTTCTATTTTATGAGGATGTTAATCCTTGTAAAATTCATGAGGGCTCCACTCTCCTGACTTAATCACCTCCCAAAGACCCCCACCTCCTAATATCACCACATTGAGAGTTAGGATTTCAACATATGAATTGGGGAGGTTCACAAACATACAATCCGTAACAATAGCCGATGACTGTCTAGTTTGCATGTCAAACTCTATTCCTTATGCGCAGAGGATGTGGAGCCATGCTCTAGTAACACTGCTTCAGGGAGTTGATCCTATCGGAGGATAAACAGAGCACTCAATGAAGAGTGGACATACAGATAATCTAATATCTTATTAAATCATACTAAAATCTTGCAGGAATAAAATATAAAGCCTACGAGTTAAGCTTTATCAAAACAAAAATACTCATATAGCCTCTCACTATTAAGTGGATTTAATAGAATGTGGGGGGGGGGAATCATAAGTATCACTCCACAAATAATATTTAGTAGAATATCAATATCTTACAAGTTTTAAATACATTATTCTATGATAAAAATATTCATAGTCAAATGTTTTAAAGTTAAATACAAAGTAATTTCTGCATACCTATTTATAAAAAGAAACTCCTGAAAGAGAAAGAGTAACAAATTAAATTAAAAAACCCCAGCATTTGACAAATGTATTTGATCACAGAAATTATTTTTTCAGATCACCTATTAAAATCTCAGTTGATATGAATGTTTCATGGCACATAGTTTGAGATATCCCAAAATTTTAAAAATATAGGCATGCTTTCAGTAATAACTCTGCCTACCAGCTTTGCAAGACGTTTCTGCAAAGGACTACCAAATGTTTTCATGGAAAAGAGCGCTGGTCGCATAAAGAAATATGGCTCTACCATTGACTTCTTATATAATTTTACACAAATCATCAGACTTCTATGGGCTTAATTCATCTACCTGTTAAATGGAAGTTTGGGGACTTCCAAGTGAAGATAGTATCTAGCTAATCACAGACAATCTTTCCTCTACCATTTCTCTTTTAAAAGACTAAACAAAACAAAACTGAAAGGAATGCAAAATCGCAGCTTGTCATCTTATTTTATATAAAACAAATTTTCTACCTTATAAAATAAGAGTGTTCAACTGAATAATTTCTGGAGTTTTTCTCTATCCAAGAAAAAAGAAACAACACACAACAAATACCTGTTGGTTATAAAAAATATTTAATGCTTAAAGAATAGAGAGCTACCCATTAGCCTAATGTGTAATCAAGTGGTAAATTATGTTTCTTTCTTCCTTTAGGACGTTTTTGAACTGTCATTTACCACTGAAAATATACTAAATTTCCTTAAATTTAAGATATCATCAAATGCAAGAAACACCATTATTTTATGGTCCATTAATAAAGAAAAAAAATCTCTAGTTAAACTATATCTTATTATTGACTGAAAGATGTACACTACTTCAGAGATGCTAAAATGTGGGGAAAACTGTGCTCCTTAGAATCAACAAGATATATATATTTGGAGGAAGAAAAATTAAAATAACTTTCTTTGAACTTTGTAACACCTCTTATAACATATTTTTTGTAAAGCTACTTTCTCGAAGAGTCATTACAATATCCTTAAAAGCAGACCTTTAAGTAAGAAGGTGAAAAACTCCTTGATATCAACCTTGAAACATTTATGTTCAGCTGAGACTCCAAGATCCCATCATTTAGAAAGTGAAAAAATTCCCTTTAAAATATATCTAATTCCTGAAAAAAAAAAGATTAGTGGCTCGTATTGTGCTAGGTAAAACTATAAATACAAATCCTCAAAATAACAGCAGTTATAATAACAAAGGCTTTACACCTGTGCTGATAAAGGAACCTGATAAATTAGCTACAGTGATGTCATAAGACCTCTCTTTCCAAAGTAAATACCAAATTAATTTAAATATCAATAACTGTACATTAACGTATGTTTACATTAGAATGGCAGCAAAGTTTCTTAGTCTAATCTCTTCACTAATTCTAAATTATATCATTATCCAAGGATTAAAACCATCCAAACTTTCCCATAGCAATTAAAATGACATACAAAATCCTTACCATGGATTGCAAGTTGCTACATGCTCTGGCCCCTGCAGGGCTCTCTGACTGGGCTCTCACCTCTACCTCTTACTTACTCTTTCTCAGCCACAGTGACACTCTTTGTAACTTAATCAAGTTCATTGATCAACATGGGCGTAAATTTCAATTTTCAGAGTGCTAAGTATAGGCACAATCAATTAATCTTTGTTCCTACTATTTCCTGAACAGGGATCACTCTTATCCCAGACTTTAACATTACTGTTTAATCATTTTTTCTGTCTTAATGATTTACTCCAATGACTTGTCCTCCTAGAAGCTTTCACTAAGCACCATAGTTAACGTCTTCCCATTTCCAGTAACTCCCAATTCTATCGCCCTATTTTATTTCCTTCACGTAGTTTTACCACTATCTGAAGTCATACAATGAGTCCCAATAAAAGGGTAGGTTTTTAAAAAAATTTTCTTTATCGCTCATTATTCTTAGTAACTAAAATTGTGTGGCACTTCACTGATGGGTGACAGTTAAACAGGCTTGGATGGCTGAGGAAGGCACAAAAGGATCAAAACGGCAATGCTTACAAATCTGAAGTTATTTATCAAGAAAGGAAATAACACAGCAACAGCATCAAAGTCAGGGTATGTGTCACAGCAAAGGTTTCCTCAGGAGAGGGCTGCAAAGGCCAAGTGAGTACTACCACCCTCTCTCTGAAAGACTGATATGCACACAGTTCTTTTTCTCAGATCAGGAACCACTGATATGTGTAGAGAACACCTCAGAACCAGGATGCCTAAAATAGAGTCTTTGCTGGGGTTTCTTGGGGTGTCTCACAGAGACCCTGGGCAAATTGTGAATCTCACTGTTACCAATAAACAATGCTGATAAACTTGTACAAACTGCCTCAAAACTCCTAGAATCCGTAGTTAAAAACCAACACAATTATCAGTACATTTCATGTCATTCCTCAGGATTAGTGTCATGCAGGGACATTTCTTATTTCAGTGGAACAGTTCTGGCTAATTCCAAGTCTGTTGGAATTAATCCTACCAGCAGAGGCATAGAGTAGAAAATATGTGTGTGTGTGTGTGTGTGTGTGTGTGTGTGTGTGTGTGAGAGAGAGAGAGAGAGAGAGAGAGTGTGTATTGAATGAATTAATAAATGTTTACTTCAAGCTTTTTTTTAAGATTTGAAATTTTATCCTAGTTATCTCTACATAGAAAACAAACTTGGCTATATTTCATTCTGGTGACAAAGGCAAATAACTGTCCACCAATATTCGTGCTTCTGCTTCTGTAGCACAGAGAACTCGATGGGAAGCAGCTGCCCAGCCTAGGGCTACATTTCCAAACCCTCACCAAAGGAATATGAAAGAGATTTGTGTTGTTTCTGGGCTGAGGCAATTAAGAAGCAGGCATGGCTTCCCACCTATCTTTCCCCATGTATTAATACTTTCTTGATTCAGAGGACCTGAGAATCTAGGGGATGGTCAAATCATAAGATGGAAATTGATGCCGACCAGGAACACCCTCATTTGCTGTTACATGTGTGAGAAATGGATCACTATTGTGCTAAATTGCTGATATGCTGGGACTTATTACTGCAGCTAGTGTTTTCTTTGCCAACACAATTTCTACTAGAGAAGGGTACCAATAAAAAGAAGACTACTCAGTTAATCTCTGATGATTAGAGTTTACTTCATATAGTTGCCGAATTATAGCACATTAATTTTTGATTTAGTAGCTGATATTTAAATTTCGATTCAGCAATCCATTTTTATAGAATTTACTGGGCACATGTCAAATATGCTTCTCTTGATATATTTTACTTAATGGGTAACATAATATTTTATTATTGCTATTTGCTTGTGCATATGTGCTACATTTGATGTGTTCAAGATATTTTACAAAATAGACTGAAAGAACAGTCTCATATTTCTGTATTCATGCTTTGTACGTTGCCTACCAACAAAACATTTAAAAATGGGTTTTTCACCTTTTCCAAAGCATATTTTCACTCTGTATTTCTCCCCTTCCTAAACATAAATATTTACTCTATGTGATGCACAGTTTAGAATATATTAATAATCTGTATTATATCTTCCTCTAAATACCGCAACACAATATTAGGCCTTGAGCAAGTCGAATAAAATTTTCAACCGTTTTTGAATTGGTCATCTTACTTTGTGAAACAACCATTATTTAACTAATAATGCGTAAGCTAGTAACTACAGACAACTTTGTAATTACAGTGTAATTTATTATAAATAAACATCACTACTAGGTTCTTAGTAAGGTTACTTTTATATTATTTTGTTGAAGTATTTTATATTGTATAATATAGTATCCAGCATACAAATCTAACTTTTAAAAACGCAATGAAGTATTGTGGATTATTCATTAAAGCAATCCTTTTCCTTTTGGAAGTTCTTTTAAAAAATACTTATAATCTTAGTATTATAAAGTTTTTTATGTCTCGATCTCTCCTTTATTTCTCTAAAAATAGAATGATGATTTGATGTATGTAATTTAGTCACTTGAATAAAACTACTTATTTAATGTTTTATCAAAAAGGAATGTAGGGCTTCCCTGGTGGTGCAGTGGTTGAGAATCTGCCTGCCAATGCAGGGGACGCGAGTTCAATCCCTGGTCCGGGAGGATCCCACATGCCGCCGAGCAACTAAGTCCATGTGCCACAACTACTGAGCCTGTGCTCTGGAGCCCGTGAGCCACAACTACTGAGCCCATGTGCCACAACTACTGAAGCCCACGCGCCTAGAGCCCATGCTCCACAATGAGAAGCCACCACGATGAGAAGCCCGCGCACTGCAACTAAGAGTAGCCCCTGCTCACCACAACTAGAGAAAGCCCGTGTGCAGCAGCGAAGACCCAACACAGCCAAAAATAAATAAATAAAATAAAAATTTATTTAAAAAGGAATGTAAATGTACATATGGTAAATGTTTTTGATACCCCAAACAAGTGTTTAATAGAATAAAATACACCTTTCAGGTCCATTCCTTGTATTACTTTAAGAAAGTATTCCTGTTTTCTTCATTTTATTCATATCTTCCCCACTCCTTCCCCAAAGGCATTCAGTAATGAGATTCAGTTAAGAGTGGTAACAAAATTATTTCTGCTAAAGAAGAATAGCAATCAAAATTTTGTACATGCATTCTAGTTTCCAAAATTATCTGTCAAATAAAATTGCAGTGCTTATAAATCTAGTCATTACCAAATTCTGAATGACAACGCATCAACCATATGAAACACAAGTGCTTTGTTTTGTTTTGTCTGTTTTGTTTTGGGTCACTTTGCTTTTAAATCACAGTGCCTACTAAACTGACTTCATCTTAAGGATCTTCTTTCTTCCTAGAGACAGTGAATCTAGATACAGACAACCTTGCATTTGGTGTTTAGTGAAATTTTCTTTGTGAACAAAATACACAAATATGAACAACCTAGGACTACATAGTATCTTAAATCAATCACAGACTCACATTTAAAGGATAGTAAAATTGGGAATGTTTGAAAGCAGACTGAAGACTCAGTGATAATTATAAAGGTTTCTATAGGAATTAGTCCTTATAGTAAAGAACTCCTGGGTGGAAGTCTTTGAAGTGATTGTTCTTATTTCTTCAATTGTGGAAATGGTTTACTTTACCTTCAAAGTTGGTAGGGTGAAAATTGTGGAAATGGTTTACTTTACCTCCAAAGCTGGTAGGGTGAATTAGTGTGACTAACTATCTCAGAGAAAAAACAAACAAAGAAAACCAGAATTTTTAAATGTATGAGTACCTGCATTACCATTTGTGAACTGCTCCAGAAGTAGATCAAAGCAAGTCTCCCCTCCCAACTTGAGTATGGTATTAATTAACTATGTGGTTTAGATTATCTTAATTGATAATTGATGTGCTTATATTGTTATTTTTAGATATGGTACATAGTAAGGTTTGAAAGGAGAATTCTTTATTGAACAAAAACAGAATAGTGAGTATCAGCAATTAAACACCAATTGCTCTCATGGTTGGCACCACCCCTGGTTCTAAATGTCAATGACCAGATTTAGATGATTCCACTTTGGAGTCAGGAGGAACAATAGTCTGGAGCAATATGGAGTCATTGAAAGGAGTGGGGTTAGGATGAGCAGGCCTGAACTCCAAACTAGATGCTCAATAAGCTTAATAGTATCACTAGAATAGAAGAATATTGTAAATGAAAAATTACTAATAGGTGGTTACCATTTTTCAGTTTGAAAAAACTCAGACATCTTTTTGTGCTTTAGTTACAATATAACTTAATTTCCTAGAAAGCTGCAACAACTCATTTGGGGAAAACAAAATAATAATTCTGAAAAGTAAGGAGAAAAAGATTGTATTTTATGAGTACAACAAAAGTAATAAATATGTATTTTTTAACCCTAGGTAAAATAATGTATTCAGATAGATAAAATTTGAAAAAAAAATTAAACTTAAATTAAGAAGGACATATAAATAAATTCATCATGTGCCTATTAGCCACATGAATGTCTTCATTGGAGAAATGTCTATTTAGATCTTCCACCCATTTTTTGATCGGATTGCTTGGTTTTTTTGATATTGAGCTGTGTGAGCTGTTTGTATATTTTGGATATTAATCCCTTGTCAGTTGCTTCATTTGCAAATATTTTCTCCCATTCTGTGTGTTGTTTTTTCGTCTTATTTATGGTTTCCTTTGCTGTGCAAAAGGTTTTAAGTTTCATTAGGTCCCATTAGTTTATTTTTGTTTTTAGTTCCATTTCTCTACGAGGTGGATCACAAAAGATCTTGCTGTGATTTATGTCAAAGAGTGTTCTGCCGGGCTTCCCTGGTGGCGCAGTGGTTGGGAATCCGCCTGCCAATGCAGGGGATGCGGGTTCGTGGCCCGGTCCGGGAGGATGCCGCGGAGCGGCTGCGCCTGGGGGCGACGGCCGCTGAGCTTGCGCGTCCGTAGCCTGTGCTCCGCAACAGGAATGGCCGTGGTGGTGAGAGGCCCACGTAATGAAAAAAAAAAAAAAAAAAAAAGTGTTCTGCCAATGTTTTCCTCTAAGAGTTTTATAGTATCCGGTCTTACGTTTAGGTCTTTAATCCATTCTGAATTTATTTTTGTGTATGGTTTTAGAGAATGTTCTAATTTCATTCTTTTACATGTAGCTGTCCAGTTTTCCCAGCACCACTTATTGAAGAGACTGTCTTTTCTCCATTGTATATTCTCGCCTCCTTTGTTATAGATTAGGTGACCATAGGTGTGTGGGTTTATCTCTGGATTTTGTATCCTGTTCCATTGATCTATAAGTCTGTTTTTGTGCCAGTACCACACTGTTTTGATTATTGTAGCTTTGTAGTATAGTCTGAATTCAGGGTCTCTGATTCCTCCAGCTCTGTTTTTCTTTCTCAAGATTGCTTTGGCTATTTGTAATCTTTTGTGTTTCCATACAAATTGTAAAAAAAAATTGTTCTAATTCTGTGAAAAATGCTATTGCTAATTTGAAGGGATTGCATTGAATCTGTAGATTTCTTGGGTAGTAGCCATTTTGACAATATTGATTCTTCCAATCCAAGAACATGAATAGATGCTCAATATCACTAATTACCAGAGAAATGCAAATCAAAACTACAATGAAGTATCACCTCACACTGGTCAGAATGAAAATCAACAATAAATCTACAAACAATAAATGCTGGAGAGGATCTGTAGAACAGGGAACCCTCCTACACTGTTGGTGGGGATGTAAATTGATACAGCCACTATGGAGAACAGTATGGAGGCTCCTTAAAAAACTAAAAATAGAACTATCATATGACCCAGGAATACCACTACTGGGCATATATCTGGAGAAAACCATAATTAAAAAAGGTATATTCACCCCAATGTTCACTGCAGCACTATTTACAATATCCAGGACATGGAAGCAACCTAAATGTCCATAGACAGATGAATGGATAAAGAAGACATGGTATATATATACAATGGAATATTATTCAGCCATAAAAAAGAACGAAATAATACCATTAGCAGCTACATGCATGGACCTACAGATTGTCATACTGGGTGAAGTAAGTCAGACACAGAAAGACAAATATCATGTGATACTGCCTATATGTGGAATCTAAAAATATGGTACAAATGAACCTATTTACAAAACAGAAATATAGTCACAGATGTAGAAAACAAACTTATGGTTACCAAGGGGGAAAGGGAAGAGAGGGATAAATTGGGAGATTGGGATTGACATATACACACTACTATATAGAAAACAGATAACTAATAAGAACCTACTGTATAGCACAGGGAACTCTACTCAATACTCTGTAATGACCTATATGGTAATAGAATTTAAAAAAGAGTGGATATATGTATATGTGTAATTGATTCACTTTGCTGTATAGCAGAAACTAACACAACATTGTAAATCAACTATACTCCAATAAAAGTTAATTTAAAATATATGCACATATATAATATACATTTAGACATATGTACATATATAATATACATATACTAGTCAATCTCACATCAGGGAATGGTAAGTATTGTAATATTAGAGTTTCACATTACTCTTCTCCAACTCTCCAGTTCCCTTATTAATACTACTAGTAGGAATCCCTGGGTCATTCATTATAGTTGTTACTTTATCCACACTCCTAATAAAACTCACTTGCCTTCTATCAAAAGGCCATGTCTGAACCTTCCTAATGTATATTAATAGACTGCTACACTATCCCTCCACAGTAATATTTTGTTCTCTTTATCAGATGTTCAAATTATTTGAGACGTTCTTATAGTAGGCCAACTAAATCAAATTCATAGAGTATGGCTTATTTTTTTTAAAAGGTAGCAGAGAGTAATTTTGTAAAGCCTTAATGATGATGATATTTTTCATATATTTCGAGAGAAGTATGTTCTCAGCCCCAGGATACAGTATGGGTAGGAGGTATATGAGTAATGGCTTGGCAGATCTCAGAGTGGACCCAGTTGATTACAGGCTGTTTGGCTTATACCAGCCAATGCAAGGACAATGATATTAAAAAGAATGTTAATAAATTAGCAAATACAAATTAAGACTTGAAGGGCTATTTGCTTGATACCTTTTCATCTATCATATTCTAATAACACTTTAAGAAATTCAGATTAAAAGTGAGTTCAATTGTAATTACACTACAAACCATAAATCAACAAATTATGGTACTGCTTTTCTTTTGCATCACACAAATGAATCAAACTAAAAATCAGAATGGTGTGCAATATGTCAAATAAATGTCATGAATCATGTCATCCAAGCACTTCTTTTGTGGAGAGTAATATATTTTCCCAAAGAACTCTCACCCTTCTCTGTTTAGAGCCCATAAAATATTTGATGGCTATGGTGGTTAGAGTCCTAGGATCAGAAGGCAGAAAGATCCTTGAGAAGACATTTACTTTTGAAACAACCAAGCTGGGTAATACTGGAAGCATCATTTACTGAACTTTTAAAGGAATGATATTTTATCAAAAATATTTAGAAACATTCTTTCATATTTTCTCTGTGAAACAAATTAAACCAGAACTTTTAATTGAAAATAATAAATTTATTTTTATTTTTTCATCAAATTTTTACTCCTTTTCTTCTTCCTTTAAAAGTTAGACACATTTTTCCATCCATATTCATCTGTACTATGCTCTAGGAAATACTTCTTTGTCCTTCTCCTTCAACTGTAATAATACCACCCCACCCCCACCCCCAATTTTATAACCATAGCTACAAAAGAAAGCTATTATTTCTTCCTCAAATCTTGGTCAACTAAACACTTTCCAGATTTTGTAGTGCTGTCTTCTTGCCTTAATGGCCTTCTTCTTAAAAGGTTGATGCTCTGTTTATCCTGGTAGTTTTCAAATAGCCTTCCTCAGAAGTATTCTTTGTAGGTTTCTATTTGTTTGTTTACAATTTATTCTGTTCCTCCTTTCTGCTCTCACACATTTTTTGCATGCATATATAGTTACACTATACATCACGTTCTACTTTCCTGAAACTATTTTTATAAATACCTCATTTGTTTTAAGTTAATACAAATAAGCTATCTGGTCAGATATGCTGCTTTTCCTTTAGCTTTGTGTACTTCAGCAATTATACTTTTTCATAATCTGTGCACTTCAGTATTTAATATCTGAGTCTTATACAACCTGATGTTTACTAAAAAGAACTAACATCTTGATTTGTTCTAAATTTTCCACTCCCAAGGTCTTTTAAATGCCTTTTTCATTGCATTTATATATTCTATAATATACATTTCATAGATTTCAAAATCATTTTTGTCAAGATTTAATTTCAGTAACACATACCTATAATTGTAAGAAAATAAACTTCTTCTAACCAATCAAAATTCTCTGAATTATATTTAAACTATTTTATTTTTGTCTTCCTAGAGGTAGAAAGTTGCAGATTAGTATCCAAACTTGTATATATTTTTTAGGTGTACTCTCAACTTACCCTCTTCTCTGAAATTACAAGTTTTCTTCCTATTTACATTTTTTACATGTGACTTTCAAAATGTTTTCAATCAGCTGCTCCTGTTTATATTTATAAAATGTAGTGTTGGTAAAAATATTTGATAAATATTCAGATTATAATGATATTATTTCACCATTATACATTCAACTATCTAGAAAATCAATTCCAGAATAATAAGGACTTTGGCTTCTCTTTGTCCCTGGTTCCTGGGAGACAGTCTCTAAATCCTTGGTATTTTCCAGGTGATAGGAATATCTTTGTTAATCATGCTAGCATATGATAATGAGATGACTCATAATGGGGCCCTAGATAGTTTGTGCTAAAGATGTTTGGGGACTGGTCATCCCAGAAAGTACATTGGGATTTCAAGCTATGTGAAGCAACCAGACCTCCAGGGAGCAGAGGGGCACTGGAGACTGAGGTCAGCCACATAGCCAATGATTCAATCAATCATGCCTATGTATTGAAAACTCAATAAAAACTGTGGACATTAAGGGTCAGGTGAGCTTTCTTATTTGGCAATACTCTGGATATTGTCACAAATTGATGTGCCAGGATCAAGATGTGTTCTAACTCCACAGGGAGAGGACATGAAAGCTTTATGTCTGGAACCATTCCAGATCTCACCCTATTTGTCTCTTCTTTTGGCTGGTTCTGATTTGTATCCTTTGGCTATAATAAAACTTTAATCCTATGTATAATGTTTTCCTGAGTTCTGTAAGTTGCCCCAGTGAATTATCAAACCCTGAAGGGGTAAGGAGGAACCCTGAATTTATAGCCAGCTGGTCAGAGGTACAGATGGCCTGAGAACCCCCTGAACTTGCAGCTGGTATCTGAAGTAAGTTAGAATAATGCCCTTAACCTTGAAAGTTTGGCCTAACTCTGTATAGTTGGTTACAGAAGTGACTGCACCAATTAAATGGATTTCTGCATATGCTCACCATCCTCAACAGTGTGAACAAGTATTGCATACTTATTTAGATCAGAGTTTTTAAACCTCAGCATATTGACATTTTGAACTGGATAATTCCATTTTTGTGGTGGGCTTTCCTGTGCATTATAGGGACACTGCTAAATGCTGAGTGTTTGGGGAATCAATAGTTTACATATATGTGCCTTAAAGACAGGAGAGTGGAAATTCACACATATGAAAGTGATTTTGTATGTTAACACCAGCCGGAGTCAATAAATAAATATATGTAATGATTATACTCTTATCTCATATAAGCATATATATTTCCAGAGAAATTTTCAATTTTTTTGCTGTTGTTGTAGCTTTTCTTTTTAATGGGACAGCACCTCTACTATACCTAGAACACAGATTCTGTGGGACCTTGCACAAAGATTGTTTATGTAGTAAATATTTTGTATTGCTTGTGTTTTCCCCAAAGCTATGTACTGAAATATTTCTTCAGCTGTTCCAAAAGCCATCTTATGTTCCCCATTTCCATAGGAAAGAAAAAGCAACATAAATATCATATTTCATAACTTTATACAGTTTCTGATCCAGTAATGGAGGTTATCGTTCTTTTCAATGCCAAACATACCACCTAATTTTTTCTGTTTTTGGCAAACAGAAGCAGTTTGTAACCAAAGTATACATAATCAAAGAAATAAAACAATTTAAGTATATTTCAAGATGCATGTAAATATAATATTGTTTTTAATATTACAATTTATTTAAATCTTGAGAGCATGCAATGGTTCAAAATTAGTCAATGTTCTGAAATTTTAGTTTCTCAATGATTTCTTCTTGACTAGCACTAATTAAATAGTTCCTTGTAACCTGGACCTATTCAAAAAAAAGTTGAAGTAGGCTGATATACATCCTGTAAGATTAAAACTTATTAATTGAAGAAATCATATATATGTGGGGAGGAAAGGTATTTTGAGGATTTTTCAAGAGAAGCCCAAAGAAAGTAGTAGAGCAAAGAGAGAAGAGAAGAAATAACCAACTAGGTAAGAGTGTAAAGATTCAAAATGATAAGAAATCTAAACATCTTTATCCAGGGGCAGAAAAAAGGTAACAGAAAATGGGTTAACAATTTTGACACTGCTTTACATGCACATTGGAATTAAACAATTAAGTAAATTGATAGTGGATGGTGGAAGCCAGGTTTCTCATTGTTGGCACTGGAGTTTACAGAAAAGGAAGCGGAGGGGACTATAATGATCTGTATGGTAACAGATTAGAGTTGAAGACAGCATGTTTAGCTTAATATATATACATATAGTTATATAGAGAAATATTTATAGCTAGCTAGATATACACAGATTAGTACAGACACATACTTTTTTTTTTTTTATTTTTTGCTGTCAGCCAAGAGGGCCTAGAAGCAAGCACATCTCAGTTGCAACAAGGGCATCTGCACCCATGTCTTGGTTTCTAATTCCATTCTCCAATTTAAAAAAAAACAGGGCTTCTTGGAGAAACAGAAGATTCTGGAATGGAGGCAGGAAATATATGAGATGAGACTGGAACATCTTGTAGTACCAGAAAGTAAGGAAATGCTAAATAATATAAATAAAAAAAACAAACAAAAACACACAATAATGGGTGTATGCCTGCCAAAGGGCCACAGGGGCCAACTGAAAGAGCCCCCAGTGGCCAAAAGTGGAACAACTGGAACAAGAAAAGAAAGAAGTTCTATTGAATTGTAACCCACAATAAAATAAATATCCTTGAGTCCATACTGATATAAATAAACAAATCATGAAGAAAAAAGCCTCCCATGAAGAAGAATTACAAATAATTTATGTAGAGACTCCTCCCTCAAGGAGAGGGAGCACATACCCTTACTCTTTAAAAAGCATCACCGCCTGTAACTCACCTATATCAGTTTGCTCTAGGTACTAACATATGTCATATATCATTCTTTTTGGTCTTATAAAGCACCTTCATTAGTATAATCACATTTAAACTTTCCAATAGTTCTGTATACTAAGTAATCTGTTTACCATTTTGCAGAAAAGTAATTGAAGTTTTTAAAGGTCTCAGATATTTGACATATCCATGACACAGGACTTGTTATTCTGACTCCATATCCAGTATCATTTCTCCTTTGTGGTAACTCTCAATACCACACCTTGAAAAATATCCATCACCAATATGTTTAGGCCACACCTATAAGTATCAACGTATAGTGATAGTTTCAGAGAAGAACATACCCAAGAGTAAATGAATATACATTGTAAATGTATACCCAAGAGTAAATGAATATACATTCCTCTATTTATGTAAGCTAAAACTGAGTTAGAATCACATACACATATTCAACGCACATAATTTTTCTTAAGTATACATGGAGATATACAGATAATGATAAATTATATGCATTACATGCATTACATTGCTTTTATATATCTGTGTGTATATATACATACACACACAGACACATATATGTAAAATCTTTATATTCACAGAGATTTTTTTTGAATCAAATATATATAATTTCTCTAGTCTTTTAACTGCCTTAAAATGTTGCATTTTAATGCTTTATGTTAAACAATTTTCATTTGTTATTTTATTTCTATCTCAAAATGTTATTCTCTCCATTTTGTAGATGACAGAACAGCTTCTTTAGGGAAGTTATTAGCCTGTAAAGCTACTTAAATTATGATCATACAACCATTCAAGTGTTTAGCCCAGTCTTCTCTACATATATGGGGGAAACAAAGAATAAGTCATTTAAAAATGATATGTACAGAATATATTAGCAGTCAGAAAGACAAACATAAGAATTAGTAATTTTTAGAAGTCTAGTAGCCTATAAATATTTAGCTTACTGCAACCAATTTTCCACTAGAGTGAATATAGACCTCAGAAGTGCAATATCATTGGCAAAAAAAATTTAACTTGAACTGAGTTTACCAACCTCATCATATCCTAGGTTAGTGAAGCAACCAAAGCTGATTTTATTTTTTTCTTGTTTAGTGCCAGTACTAAAAAAGAAAAGAAAAGGAAAGAAAGGACAACTCAATGTCAGGTATATTAATTCATAAATAGATATTTTACAAACTGCTGCAATACAACTTTGTAAGCAAAACAATTGACAGTAAAAATGTAACATTTCTATTTAATATTGTATGTGTTATTATCAGTATAAAATTTATTTTGCTAAAAATGTTCAAAGAGATCTTTAAATTGTGTTTTGTGTTTATCCAGGAAGGTCAAATCACAGTACTTTCATTTTTCCTTTTTTCTGAGAACCCACTCATCAAGAGCCTTGGCATCAGTGCCTTGATGGCATTACCAGCTGCAATATCCTGACTTGTCTTTGAGAATTTTCTCTTATTTATACTGTAACCTCCTTACAATTTTTCATAGAGGGAAAAAGCAACATGGTAAAAAATCAGAAGTCTGACAGCCTCTGTTTGTTCAAAAATGACTGCTGCGAACATAAAAGGTCAGTATCTTTCTCATTGATTGTTTGAACAATAGCTGGACAGATTCTCAGGGTTCCATTTTCTCTTTCCCCCCAACTCCTTCAATATGTGTCAATGCTTTGAAAAACTTCAGCTTCAGAACAATTGTTCTCCAAGTCACGCTTTCCAAGGTGGGGTGGTATGGGGTGTAGGAGGCCCTCTTAAAAAGGAAATACTGTCTATAATTCATTTTGCTCATCCACCATCTTAAAAAATAAACAGATTATAAGAAACTTATTGGTAAGAAACTTTAAAAGCTGACAACAAGAAACCAAAACCAAGAAAAAAATGAGAGATTAAAATACACAAAATACACCTTTTTCCCTCCACATCTCCTACACTCTTTCCTTTTCCAAGGGATTATATTGAATATCACTCAACAGAACGTGTCAGTTGGGTTCTTGATATGCTCAAAAGCATTACTAAAAGATAAAAATATAGCTTGAAGCAGAATAAAGCAAACTGAAATAACCCAATTTCATTACCCTAGGTTAAAGTAAAGAAAATTAAGAAACTAACTTAAACATGCAACCACCATGAACAAACAGTAAAATGTTAAATTCAGGACTCGTATATTTAAATGTTTTAGTATGGAACTCATGCTTGACTTTACAATCAGCCTCTGTTCTTACCTGGAAACCTAACAGCACAAACTAGAATCCTATCCTTCCCTTTGTCAGTTGTGCCTTATTTTGTTGGTGAGAAATTAAGAGCTATCTGAATAGCACAAATATTCCTAATTAGCCTGTTCAGTTTATTTTAAATGTGCATATTATAGCATGATAGCAATAAAAGGATAATGAAAATGAGATATTTGGTCTACTTTGAAGGGAGAAGATAAATATCCCTCCCAGGGTTAAGAGCACTGGCAAAGGAGGAGCCCCAAAGGCTAAGCACTGAGTTAGATTTGAGGACAAGAAAGCAACAGTCCCCCAGGTCCCATTGAGAGAGCATCCACTCCCGTGTCAACTGTTATCACAGAGGAAAGATGAAAACTCATGGAAGAAAGTTCCCAAAGACACTTTTAACACTTCCTACACTTCTGCATATCACCTACATAGAACAGTAGAGGTAAGGCTCAGACTTGGTGCTCTGGCGTATGGCCTAAGAGAATCTCGGAATTAACAATTCTTTCCTCAAAGGAAACACATAGTCTCACAGTGGAATGCTTAGTTGCTGTTTGAGTGCAACAGAAGGTCTTCAATTGCCCCACCCTCCACCGAAGTGTCTGTTAGAGACTAGGAACAGGTACCAAAAAGCTTCCTGAATCATTTCCTGGGTGAAGCCTGGACTACTTATGTTTCAAACCAAACCAAGTTCTTTACTGTCTATCATATGGGTTTAGCATGTTGCTTGGAAATGTCAGGTGAGTAGCCATATGTGGCCTGTCAGTAGTACAAAAGTTCCCACAAGGATGAAAAAACAGCTTGCACAGGGGAGTTAAGATAACATCACTCTCTCTCTGTCCCCCGAGTTCTCTCTCACACAAATTTCTGGGCCTTCTGTTTCCTGTGCATGACCTGAACACAAATTGCAATTTTCTTTTGTTAAGCAATTCTTAAATCAGCTCCTGCTAGGATACACATGTCTGACAAGCCCCAGGTCAATCCCAGGTGGTGCTGGGTGGCAGGAGTGATTGTGTCAGGGTAGTAGCACTAGCAATATTCTTGGTAGTGGTAAATATTTATTCTTTGTTCTGTTCTATAAAATATACTTGGTACTTGATATTCATTGTGGTTCTCACAGCAATCTAGCAAGATATGCATTCTTTTTTATTAATAAGGCAAATAAGCCACACCACTCAATCTGTTTATTTACTGGACTTCTTACCCCATCACTTCAGCTCTCTAAATTTCTCTCGTGGTGATCACTATTAACTGTTCAGTATATATGCAATCAACTTTTTTTCCTACCTCTTCATCTCCCTATCTCTCACTAAACTGTCTCCTCTTCCATGAATTATGTCCATCTAAATATTCCTGTGAATAGTTAGATCAAAACATAACATAGTTTTTTATCATATATAGAGACCATAACAAAGCACAGAGTATTTAGAACCTATATCTCTATATATTTTATAACAGTAATTTTCTTTTTCTTTCCATGCTATGGGAAAGGCTAGGTATATAGGTCTGCAACTTGCTTTTACACTTATTTGATCATAGATGTTTCTCAAGGTGGTACACACAAATTACCCTATTTAAAGAAGACAAACATACCTACTGTTTATAATAGAGATGTACTACAACTGATATAAACATTCCTCCACAGATATATAGATTGAGATTTCAAGCAATGCTACAATGAACATACCCATATGAATCATTGTATTTTTCCAGGGATACATTCCTAAGCATTGATAAACACTGCAAAAGTGTTGCAACAATCCAGATTCTCATCAACAGTGTGGAAGAGAGCTCAGTTTTCCATGCTCTTGGCAATACTACCCCTTAACTTTTTAAAATTTCGCCATACTAGGTAAGTTTTACCATTTGGACTTAATTTGTGTTACTTTCATTATCAGTAGTGTTGAATATTTTTCATGTGTCTTGAACATTTGTAATTTTGTCATTTCCTAAACTGCATAGAAACATCCGGTACCTACTTTCTGTTGCTTGGCTCATTATATATTATTTCATTTTATATTTTATATATATTATACATCTTTGTTATTTTTCATTTACTTGTCCTGTCCTTTATTACATCAAGATTTTTTTGCTGATTATTTTTATTATTTCAAATAAATACTTATTTCAAATCACCCATGTCCTCTGATATATTATGGAAAGAGAAAAAGACAGGGGAAAGACGTTTAAAATACTAGTGACTCCATTACATTGGCTAATGTGGTAGCTGTTCAGAAAAAAACAGATTAACAACTTCTTTACACAGCTGGTTCATCTTTTAAAGCATACTTAAAACAACACAGATGAAGCATGAGGCTTTTTTTTTTTAGCAGCCAGCATAACTGCTAATTTGCTTTCAAATTGCATTTTCAACTTTCTTTGGATTTATAAAAAAAGTGCATGTCAACAGACCAGAATTAAAAAGGTGACAAACTGTGAAGAATTAAAAGTTCTAATTTAACAGATGAGCAATTGCAAATAACAAAATCTCAGACAAACACAATTTAATGAAAGGTGACATGCTGGAGATTTTTTGTTTTGTTTTGTTCCTTTTCATCAGGTAACAACAAATTAGTTTAGGAAGCCATACTAGAATGCCGTGATTGGGATAACCAGCTCCTAGCCCATGCTGTTAGCTTTGTTCTTTGTGTTTCCTGAAACTACACATGACACTTCTTTTGTCCTAAGTAGATATTTTCTTCACTCAGATGTATCACAAGTTGTTCAAGTCCAGACTAGTTCTTATGTGTTATTGCTCTCAGATGCTATTCTTCTTGTGGTTCCCACTTCTGAAAATATATTTTTCTTAGTGTCCAGAACTATAGAGGACCTCATGGGCACACAGTGAGAAAATATAAAAAGATTTTTTTATGGGACAAAAGTAATATTTTGTGACTCATCAAAAAGAACATGGATTCTGTCTTGCCTTGCAAACTCAGAGAAAGCATTAATTTAAATTGGGAAGGGGGATTAAATGTGATTAAGGAATGGAGAACAATTGAATGTGATTAAGGAAATTCTTGTAATACCAGAATGTACAGAAATGTTCTTTTTTCATTTGTTCAGGCTTCTAATAAATGTTTGCTGATTAATTAGACAGATATGTATTCACCTGTTCCTTGTACATTTATAAAGCAGTAAGAGCAAAACGTTCATAATTTTAATGAGATTTGTATGCACAGCTCCCACTTACACGTTTGTAAATGTGCACCTATGAATGTACACCGTCCATCCCAGCACACTGATTCTGAACATTCAAGCATGCTTTCCTAGTTTCCCTTATTTTCTATTCAAACAGTTTCTACATTATTTTAAAGAGATAACAGGAATTAATACAATGAGAAAATAAACCTCCAACGAATATTTTTTCTTTTCATTTAAACGAAATTACAGCTTAAGGTTTTCTTTATTTTCCTTTAACATACACTTAATTCCTCTATTTAAATATGTATTTGTGGTTGACCTTGCAGAATATTCTAATTATCATTTTGCAAACATAATAGTATTCTAATTAAGTATTTGTAAACATATTTTATTTGATATTTATTATTATACAAATTATATTAATTATATTGTTAAAATAAATTGCTTTAATATTTATTAACATATATTTATTATAAATTACATTTATAATAAATACTTATGTAATATTTATCATCTAACACAATAGTTCTCAACTGAGGGCAACCTGTCCCTCAGGAGATATTACCAGCTTCTAGAGGCAATTTTAATTGTCACAACTGGGGAGTTCTACTGGCCAGTAGAACCTCTAATGGGCAGAGGTCAGGGATGCCACAAGGATCCTGCCATCCACAGAGCATTTCCCCACAAAAAAAGAGTTATCCATCCCAGAATGTCAATAGTGCTGAGGCTGAGAATTAAATTTATCTAAATTTGAGTTTGTGTTCATTTTCTAGAAGTGATGACACTATATACCCATGGCATAGAGTGACAGGAGATTAAAGAGGACTATGGAATGATATAGGTGGGTTTAGTTTCTTTGAGATTAATATCACCAACATTGTGAAGATAATGAATTAGAAAAACTTTGCCAGGCTTTGAGGTTACAAAGAAAACAAACTTAAAAAAACATAAGTTAACACATCATATAATAAGTATTTCAAATATATAAATCATTTCAGAAATAAATTTTGTCATTATTGATTGAAAGATAGAGTCTACAAAAAAAGTTTACCAATCAGTTAAATAAATTATTGAGGCAGGCTTTTTCTTTTATTTTATTGGAGTAGAGTTGATTTACAATGTTGTATTAGTTTCAGGTATACAGCAAAGCGATTCAGTTATACATATACATATATTCATTCTTTTTTAGATTGTTTTTTTTCTCATATAGGTTATCCCGGAATATTGAATGGAGTTCCCTGTGCTATACAGTAGGTCCTTGTTGGTTATCTATCTTATATATAGTGGTGTGTGTATGTTCATACCAAGCTCCGGATTTATCCCTCCCCCCATGATGTTCTATTCTGTAAAACAGAAAAATACAACTAAAATAGATTGTCTTGATATATTTCTGATCAATGAGAGCTAAAGTCTTTTTAATATCCTATATTAAAATAGCTATGGAGAAACTGGAAGATGTCAGCTGACTGAGGACTTTCTTTCCTCCTACCCTAAATATGTTTTAAAGACTAATTTTTAGAGCAGTGTTAGGTTCAAACTTAGCAAAACTGAGAGGATGGTACAGAGATTTCCCATGTGCCCCTTACATCCACACATGCCTAGCTTCCAGCATTATCAAAATCCCCCACCAGAGTGGTACATTTGTTACAGTTGATGACACTGACACATCATAATAAGCCAAAGTCCATAGTTTACAACAGGTCTCACTCTTTCCAAAATACTTTTATAAAATGATTTCATAATGGTGCCCATATATAACAAATATCTTTTTTTAAGTGTAAGAATTTTAATAGTGAGTAAAAGAAGACAGAATCAAAATGATGGAAAAAACAACTAGAGAAATGAAAAGCCAATAGATGAACAGTTAAAGGACAGCTGTAATGGGAGAGTGGCTCTGGGAGTGCCCCGAATCAAATTCAACAAATCAGGAGAGGTCAAAAGGGATCTCTGGGGAAAATCACTGTAAGTTTGTATATGATGAAACTTAAATGGTTAATTGAAAGAACTAAAATATGAAATATTCTGGTAAAGTCTGTGAGGAAAAAAAAACTGGAAACAAATATTTTTAGTTTCTAATGATAGTAACATATTATTTATCCAGTTATTATTTAAAACAGTCAGATGTGTTCACAGTGGATATGACAGCCATCTTATTAATTTTACCCCAGCTGCAGCACAGAGTTTTAATTGGTTTTCATCTCGTGAAGATTTTCTCTTTTTATCTTTTATTGTTGGGTTGAGAAGTGGTTGCCTGCACTACCCCACAACTCCCTGAATTTGTAGACAGTATTCCATGGCATAAACGTTTACAAACTAGGCAATTATTTTCTGAACCTATTTTTTTTTCTTAACACAACTTGCCAAACAGCAACTAACACACCACTAACACTCTGTTTTTCATCCTCTTTCTTAGAGCAATAAATTCCTTAGGTACACAATCTGCCTTCCATTGTACCACAGATGATATACCAAAGGACATCAACACGAAAAATTGAGCACTTGTTCTTTTTGTCTCATGCATGTCAAGAGTGACGCATAGTTTCTATTCATATTTACTTGGTCAAATCAATTCACAAGACCATATCTAACTTAACAATGGCAGAAAAAAATGGAATCCTATTATAATCCCATAAGGAGAAGACCTGGAAACATCAGTGTATATAGTTAATGATTACCACAGTCTCATTGATCCACACTAAATGTGAAATGTGAGCAAGTGAATTGAAGGAAAATCCTCCAGGACAAATGAAATCTGGAACCCAAGAATGATATCATCTTGGTTTCCAAATCTACATTTATATAATCAGAGAACTCAACTGTATAAACTTCTCTCACTAAGCCAACAATCCACCAAATGTTTATTGGGTCCTATTTTTAAACAACCATAATAGTACTGAATAATGGTAAAAGGAAAGTAGTAATATTTATGACATAGAGTCTCACAGTTTCACCAATGGCCACAAATAATTATGTTCCGTAAGTAAATACAGCATTTATATTATATGACAAAATTAATTTTTATTTTATGGGTGGTATACTCCAATAAACTTATAAGCAATGCATTCCTATCTGAATGGGGAACATCTAATTTAATTGGAAGTCCAATTTAGTGCAAGATGTGGTACAATTTATCCCTCTACACCAAGTAAATATTCTTAGTCAAGTAAAATCGTCTTGTCCTTAGAGTCAAAGTACCATTATATGAACTGTTGTATTGCCTAGCTTTGTAAATATTTTTTGCTGTTAGTTAAAATTTTTTTTAGTTAAAGTGTTTTTAAATAATAAACACTAGAAGTATATTGTTAAATGATATTTGCTTTATCAATCATATCCTGATTCCAAAAAGCATCCAACTTGCACTTACATGTCTTTTGTTCATATTTAGAAAAGGCATAAAGTCTTACCTGAAGATAATTTTTAAAATTAAAAAGAAAACATGGGGCTTCCCTGGTGGCGCAGTGGTTGAGCGTCTGCCTGCTGATGCAGGGGACACGGGTTCATGCCCCAGTCTGGGAAGATCCCACATGCCGCAGAGCGGCTAGGCCCGTGAGCCATGGTCGTTGAGCCTGTGCGTCTGGAGCCTGTGCTCCGCAACGGGAGAGGCCACAACTGTGAGAGGCCCCCGTACCGAAAAAAAAAAAGAAAAAAAAGAAAACAGTTTTTGAGTTGTTCTAAGTTTAAGAATGATAACTGATAATCTCTATTTTCTTCAACCACCATTACCCCAAGGAAGATGAAAGCTCTTACATGAATCACTCTCCCAGGTTTCTTATCTCCCTACCTAGGAATCAGTCCATCAACAACTCTTCCTTGAGCACTTTCTACATGCAAAAATCCTATCACATACTGGAGATACAGCCCTCATGGAGCTAATTTTCAATTAGGACAGACATTTTTAAGAATCATACTATATATTTATAATTACAAATTAACAGAAGTATTCTGAGAAGAAAAATAATTTGATGAGAAATAACACAAAGATGTAGGACGTGAAGCAAAGGCTTTTCTAAGAAAACAACATTTAAAATAAAATGTTTACTTAGGCAAGGTGTGGGGGAAAGAATATGTCAGGCAAAGGGAACATCATTTGCAAATGTTCTATTGTTAATTTCACCAGTGTGGAGAGGGAAAAATATCAGAAGTTCAATACCTAGGTACTAAGTCATATAGAGCTTCATAGACTGAGGTTTAAGTATTTTTAGATTTTAATACAGGTCAGAATTTTCTGAAAGGTTTTACACAGGGGAGTGAAATAATCCGATTTGTTTTGTAAATAATTCATTAGGTTTTAATGGGGATAATGGGCTGTGAGGAAGGAGAGGGATACAAATGGAAATGCTATTTAAGAGGTGCTCAGAGATATCTTTGAGAAAGGAGAGAGTGTCAGGAATTAAGATGATAGCAATAGAAGTAAGTATACAGATTCGAAAGCTACTTAATAGGTACACTTGGAATTTCTTAGTGCTTGTTAGGTGTGAATAGGAACAAAGAAAGAGGCTGCTATTCAGAAAGCCCAGTTCTGGAACCCAGCTAGAAAGCCTGAGCTTTACATTTCTCTTTTCTTAATAATTCACATTTCCTCATGAATTCTTCCATTACTATTTCATTTTTTTACGATACCTAATTTCTGGAATGTCTGATTTCTCTCCCCCCATGGCATAAAGGAAAGTTATTAGGGGATTTTGAAATCTACATTTCTAAGGATGTACCAATATATAGGTCTGAATAGCTGTAAGTCACGTGAATATCTTCACATGTCTGTAGTTACAACTGTTTACTATTATTTCATATGTTGAAATAATAAACAAAAATTATAAATAACTGAATATAAAAATACTTGCTGAAGAAAGAGTCTAAAAGTGAGCTAAGCTTTCCCATCATGATGGATCTTTAGAATCAGTGAGATCCACTCTGCATGATTCTAGCTCCTGGGACTACCCACAGTGTGTCTGAATGGACAGAGAGACCTTATTTGAACCACATTAGGAGACAGCTATTGAAGAAGGTTAAAGGCAAAGATGGCTCCAACGGTAGAGGAAAACAACAAGTAGTCTTAATAGTTTTCTTGGCATTAAAAGGGAGTCTTGCTAGAAGTATGTGGATTTATACTTAAACACACTGAAAAAGACATATTATTATTTCCAAGCAAGTCAGGTATCCATCCCCACAGTACTCTATCAGGCCTCTCTTCCTAATTACGAACTGGACCACCTCTGCCACGTTTCCTTTTAGCTGCTTGCACTTGCTTTATTATCAGTCTCTCCCCAAGGAGTCATAGTTTGGTTCCCTAAAACCAAGTCCCTTTTAAATTCTGCTTCTCTTTTCTGTGTATTTTGTGGTTAATTAATTGGGGCATAACCTGACCTGGATATCTGTCTTAATATAGTAATGTACTATGTGTTTTTGATAACTAGTGAAGGAAATGTAATTCTGTTTTTTGCTTTTAGCAGACAAATCATTAAATGAACTACTGAATATGCATCTTGATGGTACCATGAAAAGATCTATGAAATAGAACATCTACCTGATTTTCTCTTAGTTATTAATGATGTAAAGCCATCCATAATGTTACTTCCTGTCAGGCAAGAAGAAGAAAAAGTTATAATAAGAACATTCATCTCCATATTTATTACAAAGTAATAATTTAGAGGTAGTTACATTCTCTTATGAGTACCACTAGAGAGCTATTGAACTTTAAAAATTAGCAGCCTATACAATGGAATAATTACTCAGCCATAAAAAGAAATGAAATTGAGTTATTTGTAGTGAGGTGGATGGACCTAGAGTCTGTCATACAGAGTGAAGTAGGTCAGAAAGAGAAAAACAAATACCGTATGCTAACACATAAATATGGAATCTAAAAAAACAATAAAGAATCGTTCTGGAGACCCTAGGGGCAGGACAGGAATAAAGACGCAGACGTAGAGAATGGACTCGAGGACACAGGGAGGGGGAAGGGTAAGCTGGGACAAAGTAAGAGAGTGGCATGGACATATATACACTATCAAATGTAAAATAGATAGCTAGTGGGAAGCAGCCACATAGCACAGAGAGATCAGCTCAGTGCTTTGTGACCCCCTAGAGGGGTGGGATAGGGAGGGTGGGAGGGAGATGCAGGAGGGAGGAGATATGGGGATATATGTATATGTATAGCTGATGCACTTTGTTATAAAGCAGAAACTAACACACCATTGTAGAGCAATTATACTCCAATAAAGATGTTAAAAAAAAATTTGCAGCCTGCTATTATAAATATTCAATTTCAATGTAAATGATTCCTCCAGAGCCTGCCATTTTAGAAATTTAGGAAGTCCGAAAGTCACGACACAAGAAGTAGTGTTAACAGGTGTTGTAAAGGAATCAGCAACCAATGATGTGGTCGGACATCCATAGTAACTGAGTTCCAGTACCATTACCAGAACTGATAGGTCAGGTGCAACTGCTCACTGCAAAAATGAGTCACTATAAAAAACAGCATTATAAATTTTGTGAAATTTAATTTCTGAATTTAAAACTTAATATTATAGGATATTAAAAATAATCATTTAAGGTAACTCATGAATTAATAATTCATATTAGGATTTGCATGAAGAACCTAATATGTAGGAAGTCATGATCTTAACTATCTTCAAGTAAGGGCACACAGGTTTTGTGTCTCTGTTTTCAATTATATATCTGTACATTTTAATAATTTGGATCCATCTTACAGTATGAATTTTCATAAAACTAAAGTGCATTATAATACATAATATTAAATAAGCTCAATCTTTAGTCACATTACTTCAAATGAGTAGGCGTTCTGTATGAGTAATTGGAATTATCTTTTATAGAAAAGTATATTTATATTCCACAGTATGTTTACACATTTGAAAGGCATCTGATCTTAGGAAAAGTGTTATACACACATACACATACACACACACACACGTGTTAAAACTTCTAGGAAATATGGCTGACTGAGCTGATGTGGAAAAACATCCACACTTAAACACAAATAAAGCTACATATAATATTGTGTTTTTAACAGCTAAGCTCAAAATTAGGAATATAATATCCTTAGTCAATGAAGAGATAATTCAAACCCATAGTGGTGACTAGCAACTCATGGCTTGTGGCTTATGCGAGTTTTAGAACAAGACATTGAGGGTAGGAGTAAGCATAGGAGAGGTTAGTGCCCATGATGGAATAGAAAAAAAAATGACTCCATAAGCTGTGTGGGGAAAGCAAAAAAGGAAAATAGTATTTTTCTGGCCCTGTACTAGAATGTTTCTTCATGCACAAGTGGGACCTCATTTACAGTACCCATGCTTTACACATAACACAAGCTGGTAAATGAGAACTCTCTTTCTCTCTTTTTCTCTCTCACTTTTTCTCTCTTCTCCTCTCCTCTCTCTCTCTCTCCCTCCCTCTCTCTCTCTCTCTCTCTCTATATATATATATATATATATAGATATAGATAGATAGATATATAGATATATATAATATTGACAGATATATATCACACATATATACACGTGTGTGTAAATTGATATATATTACAATATATGTGTATAAGTATAGGTGTACACACACACACATATATAACAACATTTAATAAATTAACAGATAGGCATTGCACATCAATGGCTAGTACCACCATGAAAAGAAATCCATGGAGATATATCGTGCCTCCTAAGGGAAGAACATACCACCATCCATGAAGTAGACCTGACAGACGAAAAAGTCTTCCTGAGTCTTTTCAGTCCATTAGATCCAACTACTAATACTGCACAGTAAATATAGAGACTAGAACATATTAATCATATGTTAGAAGCTATTAATCATATCATTAATCAATTAAGGGACATAATCAGCAATGTCTAGACTGTAGAAAATAATGCACATCATATGACCTAGTTATTTCAAAAAATAAATTATAAGAGAAAAAAGAGACAGAGTGAAAAATCTATAGATTAAAGGAGATAAGTAACATACAAACTAATCACAATATGTGGACTTTATTTGGATCCTTAGGCAAATAAAAAACTAAACACATATGACATTTATAAGATAACTGGATATTTTATCATTGACTAGATATTTGATAATATTAAGAAATTATTTCATTTCTTATATTTAAAGGGTATTCTTTATTTTTAAGAAGGAAATATTTAACTGTTTATCAAGAAATTATGGAAATTTCTTTAAAATAATATGAGAGGGGAGAAAATGTGTGGGAATATAGATGAGAAAACACCAGTCATGTGACGGTAACTGTTGAAACTGGGTGATAGATATTTGAAAGTTCACTATATTATTCAGTCTATATTTGTATGTTTGAAGTATAGTTCATAATAAAAAGATTAAGAATAAAATAAAATTATATATTTGGAGTGGTAAAATTTACTTGAAATAGGACTATAGTACACTACAATAAAAAATAAATGGTGGGCTTCCCTGGTGGCGCAGTGGTTGAGAGTCCGCCTGCCGATGCAGGGGACACGGGTTCGTGCCCCCGTCCGGGAGGATCCCACATGCCGCAAAGCAGCTGGGCCCGTGAGACATCGCTGCTGACCCTGCGTGTCCAGAGCCTGTGCTCCACAACAGGAGGGGTCACAACAGTGAGAGGCCCGTGTACCGCAAAAAATAAAAAAATAAAATAAATGGTAACTCAAGATATTATAATACAGACCATTCATTAAATAAAAAATAAAATATGCTAATCATTTTTAAAGATTAAATTGATAATTTAACCCTTTCAAAGGCAGAAATTAAACTCTACACACTTTATAGGCCTCACAATTCTTGCCACGTAATAGTCACTGAATAATAATTTGATTTTATTTTTCCATATCAGAATATGAAAGAGACTTAAATGCTACAAGAGTAAGACATAATCCGTGAGAAATCCAAGTTGTATTTTCCACTTAATGATTTAGAAATACAGGTATACTGATAAATGTGAGTATTCGTATAGCCAGAAAAAAGTAATGTTTATGTAAAAGTGAATTTTAAATATTCTTCATTAAGATGTTCTTTAAGGAAAATCAGTTAATATAAATTTCAGAATTGAAACATGATCCATTATTTTGAAAAAAGAAAACTACAATAAGCTAGAAGAAACTCATTGCTAACCTTATCTGAGAATTCTTACGCTGCCTATAAGACAAGTTTCAATCTCTTATGGCATCATTCATAAACCACTAACCAAAATAACCACAAATGAGTGAAATATAATGAAAACATGAGCAATGAGCTTGATGCATTTTTTAGAAAGTAAATCACGTCAAGCAAACTCAATTACTTTCTCAATTGAAATACATAATTCATGGATGAAGTGAATGTAGTAGATGTGATAGATTTATATTTCATAGAGTTGATGTAATTACTGAGAATTATGATTTGAAAAAAGATTTAATTGTCTTACATGAGCTAGCATTTCATACTGAAAATTGAAACACCAATTAAATCTGTTGATAGAATGGATAGGGTCTACAAATTAGTAAGCAAGTCAACTCATAAATTCTTCCCTTATGAACCTTTGGTGAAAGATGACACACTGAGCTCTGCCATACCTCTCGAGTTCTCTAAAGACAGAAACCGAGACCAGGTAATCAAGGAATTGGGTGCAATCCAGGTGAAAAAGTAAATTTAAGCTAGGTAGGTCACCTGTACCCTTCTTCTTTCACTGAAGCTTTTTAATCGTGTAATTTGAAAATATCTCGTCTCCACCTTTCCTGTAACTTTGAAAGAAAGCTCTAATAAAATCAGTGTCATTAAATGTTGGTAGATGAATGTGCTATGCCTCCTAGAAGGTTTGATGATATTTACATTTGAAAAAATTAATAGATAAAAAGCCTCTAAATTGGAAAGAAAAAAGAAAAACTACCTTTATACATTATCATATATGAAAAATCCTAAGGAATAAACACACACACACACACACACACACACACAAATCAGAACTACTAAATTATTTCAGCAAGGTTACAGGACACAAGATCAATATATAAAAATAACTGTATATCTATACACTAGTAATAAACAATCTAAAAATAAAATTAATTAAAATTTTTCATTTATAATAATATAAAAACTAATAAAGTAGTTTGGAATAAACTTAACAAAAAAGGTGCAAGACTTAACACACTGAAAATTATAAGGCATTGGAGAAAACCTAAAAACAATGGAAAGATGCTCCACATTCATGGATTGGAAGAATTAATTGTGTTAAGATGGCAATACTACAGATTCAACACAACCCCATGAAAATTGGAGCTGGCATTTTTACAGAAATTTACAAGCTGATCCTAACATTCATATGAAAATGCAAGGGACCCAGAATAGCCAAAGCAATCTTGAAAAAGAAGAACAAATTTTGGAGACTCACATTTCTTAGTTACAAAACTTACTACAATACTACAGTAATCTAGGCTGGTACTGGCATAAGGATAGGCATATCCTTATGGGAGGGAACTGAGAGTCTAGAACTAAACCTTTACATTTATTTAGACAAGAGAGCCAAGACAAACAAATGGGGAAAGGATAGTATTTTTCAACAAATCATGTCTAGACAACTGAGTATCCACATGTAAAATCAAGGGATGATTTGCTAATAGTGAGTTTGCAGATGTTCGTAAGGGAAGACTATTTTTGCACCAAAAGCTTACTAGAAGTTCTTAAAATCAAACTCACTAGTAAGCTAAAAGAATGGATACGCAGAGACTTATGCACCCCTCCATACACTGAAAAGACATTTTGATGTCTCACAATCAGCACTTCCACTGATTGTAATACTCCCACTCTGGCTTTCTACGACACCCCTGAAAAAGCATGGCTGCCAGAGCAGTACCCATCTCTATGGCTAACTGCCTTAATTTCCCTACTGTGAGTTAACATATATTTTATATTTATTCACTCTGCCTTGCACATAGTAAGAGCAAGTAGGTCCCAGATGTAGGTATTTGTCTATTTATTCACTCATTCATCCATTCATTCATTTAGTCAGTAAGCAATTATTGCATAAGTTTTCAATATCCTATATTATGATTTAGGAATAATAAATGTTTTAAGACCATAAGAATGTAAATTCCATGAGATCAGGGATTTTATCTTTTATCATCGTGCCCCCCATGTCTAGAACAGTACCTTAGTAGGCACTCATTGAATATTTGTTAATGAATAAAAACAGCCAATACACTTTGAGCACTAGTATGTAAATCTCTGTTCTAAGTACTTTTATCTTTTTAAATCTCACAGCAACCCTTTGATAAAGATACCATTATACACACTTCACACTTGAAACTACAGTACAGAGAATTTAAGTGTCTTGGACAATATCACACAGCTGGCAAATCTATGTTCTAACCAAGACAATCTGACTCGCAGAATTCAGAGATAATATAGACTACTTAGGTGTTCCCAACGTAGTTGGTCACGTAAAATACAACTATACACAGTGCAACCACATAAAACCAGACGAGTATGAAATCAGTTCCTACTTACTTCCCAATTTCAAAACTGCTATACACAAATACAAAATCTGCTGTAGAAGTGAAAAGAGAAAAAGTTATTGGCCACAAAAAGTAAGATAAATCAGTAAATTAATCAGCCCATTGGTGCCTGTGAATTCTGTTCATTTGCTTTATTAAAAACCTGGATATTTAGTTAGGTGGAATTTTCTTTTCCTCTACTGGAAAAAAATCCCTTTTTTTCTCTAACCAAAAAATTAAGACCCCCTCTTATATTTATCTTTTAAAAAAGTGCAGTCTATTTACAATAACACAGTTTATAAAAGATAATAAACCTAGCAAAAAAAAATGTGCTTCAATGTGTGTCAATGCTTCTTTAGCTCAAGAAATACAATTTCTAGTCATTAGAGTTTAAAGGTGTTAATACTTAACATTTTAAAGAATTATTATATTTTGTTTAAATATCTTGTTTTAAAAATAGAATTGAGATATCTGCTGAGAAATGTTAGGAACACCCCTTTGATACTCCCTTGTTTTAAATTTTGTTTGTATCTATAACCTTGTAAGTACTGACTTGGGTGACTCCATTTTGATTACTATAGGTTCATAAAATCTTAAGACTGTAAGGGACCTTGAGAGGTCGTTTACATACCTACTCTCAGGAGGCACCCTACTTAACTGTCCCTGACAAATGTGCATCTATTCTACTTTTAAAGCTGCACTGCAAGAAGTTCATATAAATTAATCACACACATAGCTCTAGAGAATAGAGAGCTCAGAATGGCACTCCTGATTTAACCAATCAAATTATTATTGATTGCATCCACACTTCCATGGTTCCGACTGCTTTTTGCTTATAAATCAGTAGCATCTTAAGGACTCAAAATTTTCATCTACTTCTGAGGATATAACCTCACTAGCATTTTTACTAACCAGACCAAGTTAGTAAAAGAAGAAGAGAAGCCAAAACAACTGTACCATTAGGGAATGCAAACTGGCAGTAAGTAAACTAGAATCCCTAATTCCAAATGATATCTTAAAATGGAAATCAGTAAAAGTCATGGTAAATATGGATATATATAAAATGCATTCTACTAAATGAATGCAAATACTGATAAAGATTTTCCCTACTTTAACTTTATATGATCTTTCCCTGTGGCCTTACTTCTATTGCACACATCATTCATTAGATTATGAAAACCATTAATGTCAAGAAGCAGAACAAAATGAATTCACTGAGGGGCTGCTATTAGCATATCAAGCAGCTATTTCTCACTAAGTATTCCTGACAGCTCTCATTACATATGATGGATGAACTTTATAAGTAGTAGTAGGTTTCTGAGGAAAATAAAATCTTTAGGTGTACTACAATGTGTGGCTGAATAACTAGCAATCATCTTTCAACAGTTTATATTTTTCCCTTTTTAATGGGAAAGGGTTATAAAATTCACAGGTAGGTTAAATGCCCGAGTCAAAATTCATTTAGAAACTGCAAGTCTAATTTATGACCTGAATATTTTAAGTGCTTTTAGTTAAGATACATTGGAGCTAGTCATCCAAATACTCTACAAACATAGGAAATGACAGTAAACTGAGAAAAGCAGCTGAAAATCAGAATTTTGGTAGCCATTGATATTAGAAGGACTTAGAACAAGCAGGGAAACTCAGAACATTGGCTAAAAGGCAAAAATGTGATATTACTCCTTATGTTTTCACTAGAGCTTTAAGAAAACACTACAAACCTTTATAATAATATGAGTATAAAAAATAATAATAATTACAACAATATTGTTTGCTTTCCCTGCTCAAGTGAGAAGGGAGCATTGTAAGCCCAAAGGTATAACCATGTGACTCCCAGGCATTATATTATATACATCAGATTTCATAAACTGCGGCATAGATTGAATCCAGCCTGTAGAAGTATTCCATTTAGTCTGCACACTGTATTTTTAAAATTCAAATTTTCAGCATTTAAAAATCAAGGGATTTCTTATAACTGTCTAAATTTCTGGTTACTTCTTAAAAATTTAGCAACAGTTGGTGGGAGCATCAGCATTTATTCACCCTTTTGCCACAAACTCCTCCATAGCATTCCTTGATGGGTAAGCAGAGCATCTGTTGTCTTTTATCATTAAGATAACACCATTATTTTTCTGATGGTAGAGAAATAGGTCTCTATGAAATGTGGAAAAACAAACAATAAACCGAGAGGTATATCTAAGTCATTGACTTAGGTTATCTAGTCTGGACTTATTTTAACTTTACGAAAGTGTTTAATATAATCTTTTAACATGTTAATTTCTTATTAACAATAGGAAACAAATTAATGTTCCAATAACAATATAGAATCGATTTTTACCTTAATATTATCTATATACCCTAGTATATGTTATACTTTATATATATATATGTGTGTGTATATATATATGTTATATATATATTATGTGTGTGTATATATATATAATATATATATATTACATATATATATATATTCACTACAGCTGTGTTTTCGAAATTGTAAAAAAGTAATTGTATGTGCACTTGTAAGCTACATAGACAGAAAACAAAATGTTTCAGTTAATCATATACACATTCCAAACATTTGGGTTAGTCATCCTGTTGACTAAACAAAACAACACATCTATATTGCTGAAAGCCTTTCTAAAACCAAAGAATTGGTCCTAACTCTCTTAACTATGTAACTTTAAAAGTACCCACTTATTCATAAAGAGGCTTACTTTTTCAGCCAAAGATAGTTAAGTACCGGTTAATTATTACTTTTATTATTTCAGTAATGTATTCCTTGGAAAGGAATATTTAAAGATGCATCTTTTTCATTTTTGTCGTTAGAATAATCTTTAGGAATTACTTCCGGATAAACTATATTCTAGAAAATTCATAGATATTAATTTATCAACACATAAAACTATGTTTAGACTGAGCTAAAATAAACTTACATTAAAAGAAAAATAAAATTGGCTAATAAAATGCAATCTTATTTTCCATCCTCTTGTCCTATTTTACTTTTCTTTTGGGGGAAATGTATTTCGAATGCCATACAGAAACAGAGAGCCAATGAACACCTACTTAAGCATTTTACAGTGAGCATCGGTGTCTTATATAATGTAATACCATCACTAGCACATAAAAATCTCAAATTTTCTTTTGTCTTATTGACAAAGACAGCTGGATGACAAAAATTCAGGTTCAAGCTCACAGAGGAAAAGTAAACTTTGATGATATATAATATCAAATTGCACATAAACACCCCTTACTATGAACAAGAAGAGTGCTAAAGCTTTTAGATTCATGAAGAGAATGTAGAGCAATGGAGTTTACAACAGAGAATGCAAAAGGAAAATGGAATTATTTCAACTAACAATGTTTTCACACCCCAGCCTAAATACTACCAATGCTAGCGGTGGACAACTGGAATACTTCTGACTATTTAGTGCTTCCCTGCAATAGGATAAGACAGTAACTTCATTTTAATAAATGTGCAGTGGATATTCCTCTTCATCCCATGAACTCAGTTACATAAGAAGTACCCATTATACCTATAAATCTGAGCGCTGGTCTAGTCAGGCTAGTGAAAAATTTGGAGAAACCTAGACTGAGTATAAAAAATAGAAGACAGGCTTCTGATCTTCAGTTTATCAGATTTGCTAGCCTCGTCTTCCATCTCACATCTGAAATTCAGCAGCACCTGATTTGGTGCCCCTTTAGAAGTGTGAATTTCTTTGCAGACCCTGGAAAACCAGGGTTTTCCAGAGTCTAGCCTCCCCCAGTGTAGTGAATGTTACTTCCAAGACTCATGAATGATACTAGGTATCCTTCTGTGTGGAAAGACATCTTACAGGAAATGGAGCATCGATCCCAGAAAGCTTAATTAGGAACAATGAACATATATGTTCAAGTAAGAAGAAAAATATTTACCAGGGGCTCCCAGGTCCCATTCAGGAATATTCTTCCTGAGAATCTCCAGAAAATAATATTATTTTTAAAAAAATGGGTTATAGAATTCATTTCCTCTCTGATTTCTCTCTATTTCCATTACACTGAATTATTTGGCTACACAAAACAGAGGGAGGGAAGGAGTTATCAATAAGCAAATCATAATCCACTACTTCTGCAACCACCATCCTATGGTCTGGAGATGGACAGAAGTAAATAAGGCATGGATATGCCATTAAGAAACTTTATTTCACAGATGCAGGTAGAAACAATTAACTGCAATAAAGGCAAAAAATATACTGAAAAAGTTTCAAATGTGTTCTTAGAAAATAGAAGGAAAAAATAACACCATCTTGGGGAAGCATGAGACAACATAGCATCACGAATAACAAATAGGAAATCAGCGCTGTCTTTTCTCTCCCTGGTCATTTCCCCAGGGATGTTCACCATGGAACGGTGTAGCTTCACATCAGGACCTTTTGAAGTAGGAGGGAATTAAATGTAGACTTAAGAACAAATATTTGATGAAAATACAATTCAGCTTATTTTATAGAGTCTTACAATTGTGTATAAACTACTCATTATTTGAACATTACTTTTCTTTATTATAGATTATTCCCTGTCATAGGTCATAACTTTTTTCTACCATAGATGATAGATAGGTAGGTAGTACATAGATAGATAGATAGATAGATAGATAGATAGATAGATAGATAATTTAAAATGAGATTCTGAAACTCCATTCAAACTTGCATAGTTCTGAGAAATAAGTGCTGGAAATTTTTTTTTTTTAATATTGGGAGGAGATTTAAAATATGCTAATAATTGTTATCTCTGGGTAGTGGGTTTGCATGCAGTTTTTTTTTCATTTTGTTTTGTTTTTTACTTTTTATTTTGAAATAATTTAAGATTCACAAAAGTTGCAAAAATGATAGAGTCTTTATTTACCTTCACCCCACTTTCCCCAATGAACATCTTACATCTTATACAACCACAGTACATTTTCAAAACCAGGAAATTAACATGGACACTAACTAAAACTGCAGAATGTATTCAAATTTCACCAGTTTTTACGTGCACAGAATTCGTAGGTAATTTTAATTTTCTTAAATTTTTTGGCTTTTCACGTTTTTTTAAATGTGCATAGGTATATGTAAGAAGATAGGTATGATGCAAATAAATATTACTTGCCCATTTTCTTTGCAGAAATGCCTCAACTGAGGTTTCCAAAGTAATGTCATATGTCATATACAATCATGTTTTAGGAAGAGCCATATCCATTTTGATCACTTTTATATCCTTCCATATCACTAAGATAATTTAACAATAATTTCAGGATTTCCACAATGTTAACCATTCCATTGAAACACTGAACTTGTATGACAAAGCAATTTCCATTATTTAATATCTTAGCAATTAGGATTAATGTCATTATTTATGCATGCGAAACTGAAATATCCACACTGTTTTAATGTTTTGGTCAAATTTGATCATCTTCTTTCAAGGAAACTATGACTTATATGAACAATAAACTGAGCCAGGGTTATTTTACTATTTGACATTTTGAAGAACTGATTTTTACTTTGCCTCTGATTTTCTTCTCACTTTTTTTTCAGAAATTTTCTCATGAAATGAAATGCTGCATTATTCATTCATCAACAAGTGTTGAATGAATGACATGTGAATGACAGTAGAGGAGTTAAAAAACATGATTAAGGTGTTATTCTTGCTGTCAAAGAGATAAAATGTGCACATAGATTACTGTAATGCAAGAGAGAAAGTATTAAGAGGCACTTAAGAGAAATGTAGAGAGAGTTCAGAGAGTTCCTTCCAATAAGAGAAAAGTAAGCCCAGTGGGAGGTTGTAGCACACTAAAGGGTTAGGGCACAAGCTCTTGTGCTGGATATAAATGCTCTGTTCCTTATTTGCCTTAGAGGAAACTTAGCTGTCTCTCTGGGTCTCATTTTTTCTAATCTGTAAAATGGGAATAATACTAATATATACCACGTGAGGTTGCTGTGTAGGTGAAGGAAAATATCATATGGAAAACACTTAGAAAGTACCTGACACATATATTTTACCTAATCCAACAGTGTTATGCATAATATTGGTTGAGGAAAAAAGGGGCATTGAGACTGCCCATTATGATAGAATTTGTGTGAAAGTTCTGAGCAAGCACTATTGTCCTGACCAAATCCTTTGTAAAATTTTTCTCTCCCTTTTTCACTATACACAACATATAAACAAGAAATTAAAATTCACTTTGTATCATTAGATCTGAAATATTCTTTCATTCTTGTTTTTTTTTTAAATTTCTGTAAAAGCATTTCAAACTATTTCTATGGTTTTTCTCACAATGTTCATGTCTCCTGAGTGTTTTTCACTGCAATTACATTTAGAGGCAACCTTGGTTGGTTTGTATCGGGACAAGAGTCTGCGGAAAAAGAGATAAAGATTCTAGAGGGCCTTTTGGTTTGTCTTGATTCTGATGATTCTAAAAAATTGCTATAAATTGCTTTTTGTCAATCTTGCACCCTCCTTCACATTGTTAGACATGCACGTGTCCATATCCTGGGTAGGATCGCAGATCACTGTACTGCAGGTGTGGCCACGCCCTCTGCATCTGCTGGAGCCGCAGTCCCTATAGACTAGGGACTGTGCTCTCCTGGACTGAGTAAAGAGGACGTCCCTCAACAATACATGTACAGTTGCTGCTCTTTCTCTTCCCTTGCAAACTTGAATGGCACTTACTGAGTAGATGGAAAAAAGAATCAGTGATGAGAATATGGCCCAGGGATAATTCGTGCTGGGCGTATTCAAACAACTCGAATTCAAGTGGGTGTGTTTCCGCCTCATCACAGATCTCCTTAAACTCTGCTCCCAGAACCTTGTCCAGTAGTGCTGTTTCAGAAAAGTTATCTTCAGAAAGTTTTCAGAAAGAAAAAATACATGGTATTATCGGCAGTGTGGGTTTGGGGTGAGACAAAGAGTGTCCCTAAATGTTGCATGAAACAAAGCTTTCAAAAAATGGCAGTTTGCTATAAGATACTGGATTTTCTTTGCCTTAATGGAATTAAAAGGCAACTTAATGGACTCTTTCCACCTGAGCAATTTCAAATTTTCTCAAAACTCTTTAACAATTTTAGAAACACATTCTTCAGAATCCATTGCAAGTTTATTGAGCAATTTAATAATAAAAAGAAAACAAGGAAAATAAATCAATGGGAAGATTTTAGCCTAAAAACATTATCTCAACAGCATTATATCTGCAATATAACCACTCATATGTGGTGGCTTGTTAGCAACTGTGGTCATAAATCTTAGCGTCCAGGGTATTCAGAGAGGATGATATACTGCTGGTAGCTATCTATACACAAATATATTATCTTTTTTTTTTTTTTTTTTTGCGGTACGCGGGCCTCTTCCGCTGCGGAGCACAGGCTCCGGACGCACAGGCTCAGCGGCCATGGCTCACAGGCCCAGCCGCTCCGCGGCACGTGGGATCCCTCCGGACCCGGCCACGAATCCGTGTCTCCGGCATCGGCAGGCGGACTCCCAACCACTGCGCCACCAGGGAAGCCCAATATATGATCTTTTAATCTATGAACTGTAATCACTCCTCAGAACTGATGCCTTGAAAGCATCCTCCGTAGACAATTCACTTATGCATAACTTTCACTATGCCTTAGGTAGTAATTTCACTCCTTATCTGAGAGAATGTTACAGCACTGATTGTGTTCACTCAGCTTTCAGAGACCAAACCCTAACTGCTTTCCTACCTTTACACAGTCACACACTTGCCGCTGGCACTACTGATGGCCACCTGAAATGTAAGCCCTCCTCCCTGTTCTCAAAGCCAACCCTGAGTCCTGACAGGAGGAATAAACCACATCTAGCACTAGATTCCAAGGCCCACTTTCATGAGGTGTCCCTAACTAGCTTGTCAACTTCATAGAGCTGCTAACTGGGCTCCTTCCTTGCCCTCAGGTACCAATTTCCTTTCTTATCCAGTTTTTTTTCAGTTTGTATCAGCGGGCTTCAGTTTTACTTCTTATCCCAGTGGAATTTCTGGAATTTGGGTTGTCATCTACTGAAATAGTGGAGATGTGACCTTTGGCACCAGGCACACCTAGGTTAGGATCCAACCAGTACTGGCCATGTGAATTTAAGCAAATTTCTAAATCAGAGCCTTATTTCCTCATGACATAGAGGCTGTCATGATTAAATTCGTTGATATAATGTGTTTTATGTTTTTATGTGGTACTAAAAAGTACCACATGATGCCAAAAAAATTATTAGTTCCCTCTCTTCTTGCCATGACAGCAACTTCTAGATAGCTGGACAGCTGGGGCACCACTACACATGGATAGGTATGCCCAGTACTGAATGCAGGGATTTCAGAGTGCCTTCCTTCAGAGTGTCAAAGATACACAGCTAGATACTAAAGTGGTAAGGACAGATTTTAATCAGTAATATACTGCTGCAATGGGAAAAAACTGTCCAAGGTGGACTAATTCAATAGAGTCAAGGAAGTGAAAAATTACAAAAAGTGGGAAAAAGGGATGATGGTCTATGTGAAACCCATATGAGTCTGCTAACTGGTGCTTATCAAAATTAGGTTCCTACCCTCTCACACAGACTGGGAAATGGAGCCCTATCTTTAGGTGTTTGCAGGAACAAACAGTAAACTCTTTTAGCAGCTTGAGTTTTCTCAGGCAAGTTCCTTTAGGATCATCCTTTAGGGTCATCCTGTGAATGCATCCTTGTGCTATATAAAACTGTAAGGGTTTTGTTCAAGTCTTTACAGGCCAAGGTTGAAGCTTAGTTAAGAAAGGGCTCAGAGGGCTTCCCTGGTGGCGCAGTGGTTGAGAGTCCGCCTGCCGATGCAGGGGACATAGGTTCGTGCCCCGGTCCGGGAAGATCCCACATGCCGCGGAGCGGCTGGGCCCGTGAGCCATGGCCGCTGAGCCTGCGCGTCCGGAGCCTGTGCTCCGCAACAGGAGAGGCCACAGCAGTGAGAGGCCCGCGTACCGCCAAAAAAAAAAAAAAAGAAAGGGCTCAGAGAAGCTTGCCTAGAGTTTGATCAGGAGAGAAACTTGTTACTCCTCTGCACCCCTCTTCCTTTTTATATGCCATCTGTTGAAATACAATTCTTCAGCCTGGTCCTCACCCCTACCTTGCCATTTCTAAAGAACCCAAAGAATGTTGTAATTTCTGAAAGAGTGGTTCTCCGTCAGCCTACGCTTCGCCTCTTAGCTCGAGCAAGCCAAAAACCTCGCGCCTCCTATCAGGTATCTGTCTTAAGAGCTAAATTCCTGCTTCCCTGTGTCACTACAAATGCCTGGGCTGACTGCCGTAAACCATGAGACAGAAAAAACATTCTTTATTTGCTCAAGTCTGTTTGTGACAGCCAATTTTGTCCACCAGTAACTATCTAGTAAATAGTACATCTGTAAATTGTGTTTCAATATATATATTTTAATTCTCAATAAATTATATGTTTATATCTTAATTGAAGGCCTAAATAAATGATTTTTTGTGATTTGTCATCAGTCTTAACTTTTAGAGTCTAATATTCCTAACTGGAAATACATGTATATGTATGTGTGTGTGTGTGTGTGTGTGTGTGTATGTGTATATATACACATACACACACACACACACACAACTCTTTGAATTAGACTGCTTTAATTGTGGCCTTGATTTTTTTTAAAGTGTACACAAAAGTACATAATGTATTCAGTAGTCATTTTTCTCATTTTGGAACATCAGCTTAAACTGGGGTTTCAGCCAGTATATATGTAACATATGCATGATTAATAAATACACAGTGTATTTTCTTTCCTTTTTTTTTTTAACTAGGCAAAGAATTTTATTAACTGAGGTCAGAGAATATGTTACACAACCAAAGGGGCTCAAAAGTTCTGTTCAGTTTTAGGTGAATCTGGTCAGCTCTCATTTCACCTGGATCTGATTTAAAGACTTCTCTCTCAAGCTCATCCCTGTAGGGCAGACTCGTATCTGGCTCCTCGGGTATCAATGTATAAGCCCCAACCTCCTGTAGGGTGCCATTATAATCCTTTTTAGCTCCAGAGCAATTCTGTCCTGTGAGCCTAAGACATCAGATAACTATCATTTCCTAAGCTATTAAAATAAAGGCTTTTCAGCTTCCTCAGGTGCAGAATTGGAAAGAAGCCTAGAAGCCTGGAAGGCTTACCTGTCTGGCTAAGTCCCACGATCTATCAATTAAATGCAGAGTGGTTTATGTCACCAGTGCTCAATGGAATCTAATTTCTCATTCGAGCCTCTTAGCGCCATAGTCTCTATCTTCTGGTTTTTTGCTATTAAGTCTATTTGTTGCTGGTTTCCTGTTTCTTCTCCTTAAGTAGTACTATAATTAATGGATGCTATTGTTTCTCAGACTCTCTTGGGTTGCCGCTTAATCATTTTTACTTTGTATATTAAAGATAAGAAAGTTTTAGAAATGTCATTAAATTGCTACAACCCTACACCATTGCAGACAGCTATAAGCAGGTTACACAGTTTAATAATTACAGGTGGTAAGGATTATTATGGCAACTAAAGGTAAAAAGCAAACGTCTCGAATTAATTAATTTTATAGGCTCCATATATAGAAAAATATTCAGGAACTTTAAAGGTTCAAGAAAAATGCTCTACTACATTTGCACAAGTATTATTTAGACAAAGCATTGACAACCGGAAGGATCTGGAAAAGAAGGACGTGCATGTGTTCTGTGAATGGTAGCATAGCTCCCCAAGTGAGTCCAATATAGTCTTTCTCTCTCTCTGCCCCCAGCTTCTTTAGAGAATAGACACATCATGATAAGACCAGTTTAGGAATGCTTTAAAGCCAACACTTCTCCATAAAGTCTCATCAATCTATATAGCCTTCATGAGCTGTGTTAAGTCTGACCATAAAATTTGCTGTTGTCTGAACAGCAAAGCATACATGGCCAGGTCATAATGGGATGATCCATGTAGCAAGAAAAAAGATCATCTTAGATGACACGTCGATATTAAACAAGCTCCCTTTACCATCAAATTAATAAAATAAACATGTTTTCATGAAGATCTTTCAGGAACTATAAGTACCACTTGTTCTAAATAAATAAATATTGAAAAATGGTTAGAAATTTCAAAGTAATGAAAGGAAAGGCATTTTGTCTGCTGTCTGTCACTGGCATAGTTAAATGATATTCATCCCACAAAGAAAGGAAACTAGTAAAATATTTCTATTAATTCATTCTATTTTTAAAAATCATATTACCACTATGATTAAGAAGAATATTTAATGCATTTGAAAAAAATATCACAGTCTCTTTGCTAAGGAATGCTTTCTTCCTGAATAGAACCTGAGAATGTCCTGTTGGACTATTTCTAATTAAGGGATGATAAGTTTTAGCTGGAGAAGAACACAGGTTTAAAGGTGCTAATAGCAAAGAGTTTACCTCTCCTATTCAGCTTCCCTTTATCTTTATAACTTTGGGTTTTAACTACATATTATAATTCTGAATAATATAGTTGGTTAGATATAATAAGAAATTCTGAGACATCGATTAAAGATGTTCTTTACACTGATCATGTAAAGGGTAATTTTTAGAGTAAGTATTAAAGAATAGAATGCTTTTGCAGTATCCCACTATGCTTACTTTGAAAGGAAAAGACATCAAAGTATATGCAAACAGTATTTCACAATCTAAGGGTAGGAATAATCTTAGGTAATAGTATGGTTTTATAGTCAAGAAACCTAGGTTTGGAATCCATTTTCACACCTGACTTACCCAATTTATTGTCATCAAATATCTATCACTTCTTTCAATTACAAAACACAAAAAGTAAAAACATCTTCCCTCATAGAGATGGATTCCATAATCCATTTATTCATTCTTTTACCTTCAACTGCTATTCTTTCTTTCCATTTATCATTTAGGTTAAATCAAAACTCTTCCACCTCCATGGGTGAGAGAAGATTGGGAAAGGAAGTAAGACAAAGCCTTTCTTTTGCTGGAGGGGGGGGGTGCTATTTAAGGAGGGGCTCTATGAAGAGAAAGTACAGAAAAAAGAGGTAATATGCAAAAGTCTTCACTCCTTACTTCCCACTACAAACCACCAGAATAGGTATTTGGGATGGGGTGCATGCTTTGGTAGAAGCTCCCATAGAAGTTTGGGAAATCTGAGAACATGGCTACAACAAACATTACCTGAAAGACCATAGGATCCTCAGATTAGACCAAGGCCACACCCAAGATGATGTGCATGGGGAGGAAGCAGGGTCACAACAGCTGAATAAGTGCCAAAGGGCAGCCTCACAGTGGTCCCCAAAGAGTCCATGAGGTATAAAATGGCTTCCCATATTATTTCCATTGTCTCCCATTACTAGTGAATATATGTATTGGATAATTGGGTGTTCTCTTCTGTGAATTTCCTATTTATAACCGTTTTACATTTTTAATTAGACTATCTTCTTTTTGTTGATTTGTAATAATTTTTATGTGTTCTGTATGTCAATTTTGTATATATTACAGCTATTTCCCCAGTTTGGTTTATAGCTATGAACTATACTTATTGTATGTCTTGTTATGAAAAGTCTTCATTTTGGGGCTTCCCTGGTGGCGCAGTGGTTAAGAATCCTCCTGCCAATGCAGGGGGCATGGGTTCAACCCTGGTCGGGGAATATCCCACATGCCACAGAGCAACTAAGCCCGTGTGCCACAATTACTGAGCCTGCACTCTAGAGCCCACGAGACACAACTACTGAGCCTGCGTGCCACAACTACTGAAGCACATGCACCTAGAGCCCATGCTCCACAACAAGAGAAGCCACTGCAATGAGAGGCCCACGCACCGCAACAGAGTAGCCCCTGCTCGCCGCAACTAGAGAAAGCCCGTGCACAGCAGCGAAGACCCAACACAGCCAAAATAAATAAAAAATTTTTTAAGTCTTCATTTTGTTGTGACCAATATTATAATTTATTATGCACATGATTTCTTCTTTGTGTCTCTTTCATCAGGAACCCATCTCTACCTAGAATTCATTAAAATATTTGTTGATGCTTTCTAAAATTTTTAAAGTTATTTTTCACGTTAAGATCCTTAAACCGTCCGGAGTTTACTTTTTCAATATGGTGTGAGATTAGGATCTAATTTTACATTTACCACATGGAAACCTAACTGTTCTAATACCATTTATCGAATAATTCATCCTTTACTTACTTATTTTTAATGCCTCATCCATCATATGAATGCTTTTTTTGCTATTAAAATCATCTGATTCATCTTGTTTTTATTTGTTAGTATTAAATAACATTTATATAACTTCACTGATATTGAATTTTTGCTTTCCTGATATAAATGTTACTTAAATATGATCTACGAACATAAGAGTTTTTGATGTAACCGCTGCATTCAATTGGATACTATTTAGTCAGAATATTATATCTGTAGTCGAGTGAGATTGGTCTGTTGGTCCCTAAGTCCCTTTTTTTGTACTATTCATATTCTTATTTTCATATAGAAAAGTTTTTCTGTCATCCTAAAAGGTTATCCCAAAGATTTTTTAAAACTTGGATGTTTTAATATATTCCAGAATTAAATTCTTCAAAAGAATGCCTCTTTATCCTCTATCTGTTTCTTTAAGTATATTTCCAACCCCCTCCAAAAGATCTAAGCCATGGTTAATGGCAAACAAAACAAGTAGAAGTTAATAGTGTTATCAATGTGATAGAATATAAGATGCTATATTAACTTCACATTATTTAGTATAATGAAATGACACCATTTAATGAAATGTACAATGTACATTTTGCAGTCATACTGAACAATTTATAGTATCTTTTCTCTATTCATATATAAACACAAATATTTTAAACAAATTTATGTTTAACAACGGCAATGTATTCAAATGATTTATCTACAAAATTTTATACTTTGGAAAAAATCTGGTATGCTTATTTCCCATATTAATAAAATAAGTTACCTAATCATTTCTAAAGATTACAAAATATTCTAAACCAGTATACATGTTTTCCTCACCTACAGATATATAAAAGGAAGGATTCTTTCTAATGCTAGAGAAAATTCTTGACATAAGTCTTATAAAAATGTTGATATTAGAAATGTTTTAAGAGAAAAAATCATTTTCACCTCTAAAATATGTATCACCAAATATTTTTTTTCAGTGGCAAATCTGTTTTTTAACAAAAGCTATAACCAGAGGGCTGAGGTATGCCAAGTGGCACAGCTTATACAGTATAAGGTATAGGGATGGAGGTATGGAGTATAAGTGTATTGATGAATTACTAGCTCTGACTCATTTGACTATATGGCTTTAGCAAGTCGCTCAACCTAAATACTATCCTGCAAGATCTCTTAGGAGACAGATAGCAAGACTTTTTCTAGATCATCCCTTCTGTTTTCTGTTATCATGAAATTAAAGTGTATTATGGCACAGAATTAGGGAAAGCAGAACTTGGAAAAGACCTTTAAACTTTATCCAGGTCAAAATGTGATACAAAGAAGGATGCATCTAAATGATAACAGAAAGCTATGCATCAAGGTTATTCTCAAAGACTTCTTTAGAATACTTCACAGTTTCCTGAATAGCTCCATTTCCCTGAAAGATCAATGACCAGTAGAGAAAATAATACCACTGGGCCAGTGTTATCTAAAGTGTGGCATTTCACCACAGGAAGGAGTGATTCAATTAGGTGATGGCCGTACATATTTTCCACAATATTTGGCAATCCTAGAAAAGGTCTGAAAGAAGTCTGGATCATTATTGTCTTCAAACACTGTACTAGAAAGGCACCTTTGGTTGTTATGGCATCTAACACAGCACTCTTAAAAGCAGCACATCGGTCAGTTCCTCCGCACTGATTATTGGATGTCCCTGTTAAAACTAATACACCTCAATGAGTTTAAATTAGAAAGAAGGCAGCTATGGGTAAACCACAAGAAAATTAGCCCATGCAGGCTTTTATTCACTGTTATTCACTTATCATTTTGAAGCTTTTGGACAAAACCTGAGGGAACAGTAAGACTGGATCCCAACAATATAAGATGTAATGAAATCTGGGTAATACATTTCATATCACCAAAGTATAAAACAAGTCAATTTCCGAAGTGACCAAATCAATCCAATACAATTTATTGAGCTACCTACAAGATATAAGCAACCCAAAAAAATGGACAACCGGGCTTCCCTGGTGGCGCAGTAGTTGAGAGTCCGCCTACCAATGCAGGGGACACGGGTTCGTGCCCCGGTCCGGGAAGATCCCACATGCCGCGGAGCGGCTAGGCCCGTAAGCCATGGCCGCTGAGCCTGTGGTTCCGGAGCCTGTGCTCCGCAACTGGAGAGGCCACAACAGTGAGAGGCCTGCGTACCGCAAAAAAAAAAAAGGACAACCAACGGACTGAGAGAAAAATCTGCAAATGATGCTACCAACAGGGGATTAATTTCCAAAATATACAAACAGCTCCTACAATTCAATAAGAAAAAATAACCCAGTCAAAAAATGGGCAAAATACGTAAATAGACATTTCTCCAAAGAAGACATGATGGCCAATAGGCACATGAAAAGATGCTCATCATCACTAATTATTAGAGAAATGCAAATCAACACTACCATGAGGTATCACCTCACACCAGTCAGAATGGCCATCATAAAAAAGTCTACAAATAATGAATACTGGAGAGGGGGTGGTGAAAAAGGAACCCTCCTACACAGTTGGTGGGAATGTAAACTGGTGCAGCCACTATGCAGAACAGTATGGAGGTACCTTAAAAAACTAAAAATAGAGTTACCATATGATTTATTAATCCCACTCCCGGGCATATATCCGAAGAAAACTCTAATTCAAAAAGATACATGCACCCCAATGTTTGTAGCAGCACTATTTACAATAGCCAAGACATGGAAGCAAACTAAATGTCCATCGACAGATTAATGCATAAAGAAGATGTGGTGTGTATATATATATATATATATATATAGAGAGAGAGAGAGAGAGAGAGAGATTACTCAGCCATAAAAATAAGAATGAAATAATGCCATTTGCAGCAACATGGATGGACCTAGAGATTATCATACTAAGTGAAGTAAATCAGACGGAGAAAGACAAATATCACTTATTTGTGTAATCTAAAAAAATGAACTTATTTACAAAGCAGAAACAGACTCACAGACATAGAAAACAAACTTATGATTACCAAAGAACATAGTGGGGGTGGAGGGGGAGGGATAAATTAGGAGTTTGGGATTAACATATACACACTACAATATATAAAACAGATAAACAACAAGGACCTACTGCATAGCACAGGGAACCATACTCAACATCTTATAATGACCTATAATGGAAAAGAATCTGAAAAAGTATATACACATATATATGTGTGTATATATGTATAACTTAGTCATTTTGCTATACACTTGAAACTAACACAACATTGTAAATTAACTATACTTCAATAAAAAAAATTTTTAAAGAATCACAAAAATGGCCATTTGACCAAAGATACTATGCTCAGTCATTGCATATCATTATCATATATCATAGTAATTGAATATCCATTCACCACTAGAGGAAACAAGGAAGTATAATCCTCATTTGTATAGAACTGAAACTTACATTCCAGTTGCAGGTATAAAGCTCATCCACTTAACTAAAAAACTCACAATAAAATGCAATATATAATTGTCAGATGAGCATTATGTATAAAAAGTATTGCCACATCACAATGAGGTGATATTATAAAGAAATATTTTTCTGATGATAAAAAATAATAGGCTTCAGATGAATGTAACATAGTCGAAGAAAAAAAGTGAGAAAAAGCCAAAGTGGTGCAAATGAATGTGAAGTGAAATACGTATCATTTGTGTTTCAGAAAAAGATCAAGTTGAGGATATCTGACTAGGATTGCCCAAGAACCAAGGATAAGCAAGGGAGTGAGATACAGAGAATATTTCTCTCAAGATACTCCACTATGCATAGCTAATGGTCATTATCTGGTGGATTACTGGGTCTAAGCAATAGGTGTGTGTCAGTAGTATCTACCCTTATACGAAAAATCCTAGAATGGGTGGAAACCAGAACTACTAGACCAAGGATCAGATCACAAGTTGTCAGCGTCCTGATTCTTCTACTGCTTTAATCTGACTGCAGAAAACCAGCACAGTGAAAACCACTTAGAAACTCCCATTTCTATGTTTGCAATGCATAGTGACAGTTTCCTGACAGATTATATGACACTTCTGCAGACCACATCTATGGACCAAAAAGTTGTATCCAGATGCATTACAGGAATAGTCATTCAGTCTGAAGTTTCATTCTTTCTGTGGATGTCAGCAAATACTATTAGTTAATAAGCAAAGAAAGAGAGAGTGACACAGAAAGAAACTAAAAAAAAAAAAAAGCACCAAGAAATCCATCCAGATAATTGACGACACATTAAGGTTAAGGCATAGCAAGAAAAGAGACTCCAGATACAAACCAAAAAAATAGAATCCAAATGAAAAAATGAAAGTTTTTAAATAAAGATTATGAAACAAGAATTCATTTTCCAGAATGATGAGTCATCACGGCATTTTTGTAGGGTACCAGTGGCCTCACACAAGGAATGGACTTGAGGCTGGACAACATAAAACAGAGAGATCACGTAGGTGATTATCAGAAACTTAAATTGAAAAGACAAGCTGTGGCTAGGTTTCAGAAGACCTCTAAGAAATTCTGCATCAGAATGGCTATATGCATCTGGATAGTCTACTGAGACCTTTCACATGCTTCTTTCCACCCATAGCCTTCAGCAGAACATGTTGCTGTCCCCACATTCCTCAGGGCTTTTGCATTTAAAATTCTCTCTGTCTGAAATACCCTTCTCCCAGGTGTTCCCGTGGCCCACTCCTGCACCTCCTTCAGGGATTTTTAAAATGTCAAATTCTCAGTGAGGTCTTCCCTGACAACCTGTATAAAACTTCAACCTCACCCTCACCTGACAGCGTGGCTTAATTCCTTTCCCTGCCCTGTAGCACTCTCTTTTATATACTAAATAATTGTACAGATGTCTTTATTTTCTATGCCTTTCACTAATTTGTGAGCTTAATGAACATAGACACTGTTAAGTTTTTGTTCCACTATTGAATCACCAGGTTCTAAAAAAGTACTTGTTGATACTCAAAATATGTGTGACTGTGATGTCTGGGTGTGAATAAGTAAAATGTTCCAAATAGAATTAGTGGCCTGAGCAAAGGGCAAAGGGATGCTTGAAAGCATAAAAGAAAGCCAACAATCCAGTTTGATAAGGATGTAAGGTACAGAGAGAAAGAGCCAGATACATAATGAGAACTTAGGTCCATAAAAAGGAATGACGTGATAAGCCTAGGAAATAATATTAAAAGTTGAGATTATGTATCAATTACAATAAAAGAAAAATCATAGCCAGAGGTTTAAAACCTGAAAAATATTACTGTTGACCCAAAAAAATTAAGTAAGGATTGTGTGGCTAAAATACAGAAAATGAAAAGTGGTGTACATTTGCATTATATACTAAAATTCAAGAGGAAATATCCCTTTTTTTGGAATATAGATGATAGATAGATAGATGGATAGATGTGAATGTATTTTAAAACAGAAGTAACATAAAGGGAGAGAAAATATTATTGTGTCCAGAAAATTTTACGTAAAACCTAAGAGCTCAAAAACAATTCCAGAGTTACAGTCTATCAACTTTATTCAAGTATTATAAGTCACCAGGAAACATTACTGTTACTTTGACACACATTACTTGTAACATAAACCCTAACTTGATTTCATTACTCTCCTTGAAATTTCTGATTTTTTTTATTTTCTAAAAGAAAACTTTTAGTATAACCTGGAAACAGAACAAGGTAACAGAGAGTCTATTGGGAAAATCTCATATGTATGATGAACAAATGTATGAAAAATGAAGTTGGAGGTAGCAAAATTATAAAAGGAGTCTGAGAGTTTGTTTTTAATTTGAGTAAAGTGCCAGTTAATGAGGATGCCATTAGAAGTTCAAAATGTTAATTTAATGAAAACCTCTAATTATATTGTTAGATTTTCCTATTAACAATATCAACTTTTAGTAGTTCTCATTACATATTAAAAGAATATCAAATAAATTAAAATAAAAGCCTTTAAACCTTTAGAATTAGGGTATATAACGACTAGCTGAATTCAAGAGTGAAATTTTATAAGAAGAGTTATAGTTCCCAGAAAGCAGAAAATTCTTTAAGACAAATGTAAAAAATTTATCCAAAATTTGTATCATAATTTCATCCCATGGTGCATATGCTGTAATTAGTCTAACCAGTGATTTAGACTTGCATTCTTCAATGTGGGTATTTTCACCCCACATTTTGGCCAATGTAGATGCCCACATATTGAAGGTGCCCACACTACTAGTTAGATTGGGCATAGGTAGAAACCATATATAAGACCCCCAAACTATCATTCAAGGACCTTGGTCTTTGATCCTAGATAGTAAATGTTTTAGAACCAAGTCTGGGGAATAAAGCCTTGATTTACATCTATTTCTGTGTTGTAAATTCGACCACTACCACAACCAATTCCAAGCCTTATATAAATCCCTGTTTTTTAAAGCTTTTACTTATTTGAAAGATTTTTTTTGACTGATATTTTCTATCTCTGTACTTGTTTTACTTTTAATGGTTAATATATGCATTTAATAAATAGTGTGTATTAATGAATATTTAAACAATGCTGCAGTAAATATCCTTGCCTATTCATCATTTTGTTGGTGTGTGGTATACGATATTTTAAATGCTTCATTAAATGTGTACTAGACACGTCATGGCGCCATACTGACCACAGTCCAAAATTTTTGCTAAAGCCACAGACTTGTATAGGCAAATTATTACATGACATGAGTTCCCTTTCTCAGCCTAGGAAACTGGAGTGTACGAGCTTCTGACTTCAATAATCTACCAATCTATTGACTTGCCAACACTTATTACATGATACAAGAGCATGAGCTCAGACAATTAGATTTTCTCTTTCAGAAAAAAAAATTGCTTAAAGATTTTAATTGTCTTATTACATTCTCCTTCTATTCTCATCATCATCAGATATCTTTATTTTCTTGAATATATTAATTATTGCTATTTTAAAGCCCTTGTGTAATTATTTCACTGGGTCATCTGCACTTGTTTCCATTATCTGTTTTGTTTTCTTTAGCTTTTAAAGTGCATGCTGAATATTGTATATGAAAAATGCTGAGGTTCTGATGATGTTTTCTTCATCCAGGGGAGGCTCCCCTTTCCTTTGATAAGCAGACAGAATGGAGGTTGATCACCTGCTTCCAACTAGGTGCTGACCTGAGGCTGAGCTACAGTGTGGTCTGTCAATCTTTGTTGTAGATCCCAGGGTGTATCTCTGTGTAGGTTTTAACTAAGTGAGGTGGGGGGCAGGTGTCTGCAGGGCCTCCCCACTGAATGCTTATCACCACCATGAGCCTGTAAAATCTCTGCTCTGCTTTTTATTCTCTCAGAAGAACGCTGCACTAAGCCCTTAGTTCTCTCTTATCGTGAGGAATTCTGGTCCCTTAAATCTCAAATTTTTGTCTCTCGAGCCCTTGTGAGACTACCAAAATTTCCATCAGTTTCTCTGTCTCTGGGTAATATCAACTCTTATCCCATTCTGAGAATCAAAAATGCCCCGAGGGAGATAAATAATGGCTGCAGAATATCTTCTCCCTTCTGTGCTCAGAATCTGCTTTATCGGGATTTTGTCCCCTCAAGACCTGGTTGCTGCACAGATTATCCATTGCCTTCAGACATTTATTTTTCATCTGGCTTTCCAAATTTTCCTCAGTGAGAGCACTGGTCTACCACAAACTAGTCCATCACAGCAGGAAATTGAAATCCCTCCCTTAGGAATCTGTACTAAGACAAAGCAAACCGACAGCAAGGAACAAAAGAATTAAATCAGTTAGCAGTGGGTACTAAGACTGTAAGGACATGTAGGAAGGAGAAATTTGAGGCAAAGTTAAGATTAATATGTTAGGCCAAAGTTACAAGAAAAATAAATAATACAGTAAAACAATAAAATAACATGAAGCCTATAGCAGCATCCCCTGAATTCAATTCTCCTCAGAAAGTTGACAGATATTTGACAATAAAGAGTTCTGTAATACCAAAACCATTGTGAGAAATTAAGTTAAAGAAGGTCAAACTGGTTTTTAAATACAGAAATCATCAGAGGCTTCAATATATTCACGTGTTTTCTGAATCTTCTAGATCTCTTATGCAATATTATCCCAAATGTATTTAATCGGGGAATCATTTCATTACAGAATTGTGAAAACTTGGACACATATGTGGTGCTGGACAAAATTCAATGACATTTGAAAAACTAAGTCTTAACATATAAAACAAACTAAAACAATATAGAGTAAATAGAAAAATGAGCAACTATTAGCAAGAAGCAGGAATTTATGCTGTTGAGGTCCTACAAACACTTTACATGTGGGTATGGAGGCCTGTACTACTTTTTCGATTCATGAATTCCCCCGAACAGCCATACCTACCTAACAGCCCATAAAAATACCTGTAGTAACTACCTCCACCAAAAAAAGAACATATTTAATATCAAGTGCAAAATAAAGTGCTTCAACCAGTATCTGTTACTTGATAAAAGTTTCTTTTCATTAAAAATTACGCACTACATTTACATGTTAATGAGAAATGCTTTGTTTCATTGGACAAGTCTCATGAGCATTCCTCTGCACAGAAAAATTAGTCCTGCACCCAAGTGGTGATGTTAATTATCATAGATTCTACTGATTAGTGTAAACACTGGGCTAGTAACTATCACCTCCTATGAAAGAAAAAAACAATGTATTTCTATAAAGACACACTTTTGACCTGAGAATGCTTCCATTATTTTGCATTCATTTAATATATTAATATTATTGTGAGGCTTTTATGTTAGGCTTTTATGTAGGCTTTTAAAGCTTTTATAGCTACTCTATAAAAATGAAACTTAAAATACCCTTTGGGAACAGCTAACAACACATAATTCAAGAATGAAATATCTCATAAAGCAAAGAAAAATGAGGAAACAAAAATCTATATTATTCATTTTCATTTGTGTTACACTGAAGAAAAGCCCACTAAAGGTAATTAATTGAATTCTCTTCAGAGAAACTTTCAAGATGGCATATTGACCCAGTGTTCATCTTCCTGTTGCAAGCCAATGAAGTGTTATTATTAGGGTTTCTGCAAATGCATAAACTATTTTTATCCTTCATATATTAAATAGAACTTGAAGAGAAGTAGTGAATTTTACAAATGAGAACAAAACAGCAAAGGAAAACACCAGTGACAAAGTATTTTAGAACAAATAGTTTAGGCATCAAGAAGGTGGCCTAAGTATGTCCACTGTACCAGGTATAAGACAGAAGACAGTGGGACTGTGACAAATGAGGAAGCAGATGCTACATCCCTATGCATCCCAATTTGGTGTGTACATAGTGTGTGGACAAAGCAAAACACAGCAAGCAAAGTGTAGATCCAGCACGCGGGTGGGCATTTTTCAACCTCTGCTTTAGACACTGCCAACCCCAAATAGTAGTAAGAAGCAAGTTAGAGAAGATAAATTGTATAATAGGAAGTAGCATCCATTGATTGCTTTCTACGGGCCAGGACTGTTGCAAATGTTTAACAGATATTATGTTAACGTAACATCTTAAAAACATAAAATGGATAGACATGGGCTCTAGTAAAATTTGTGATTGGTCATTTTCTTTTGCTGAGCCTGGTCTTTGAAAAATAACTTATTTACTGAAGACTTACTCTGTATTCCAGGCACACTGCTAAGCGTTATTCCATTTACTCCTTGTAACAAGCCTTTGGAGGGGGCTGTATCTGAGGAAACTGAAGCCCCAACAGCTTAAGTAGCCCAAGCAGTAAAGTGAGTAGGTCATAGGGGTGATTATTATATTACTGTTAGAAATCTACTTTTCTTGGCTCCATTGTTTTTTTGGTTTTTGCAACTTTGGCTTCACCACTCACTCCCTGCACGTACTTTTATTTATTTATTTATTTATTTATTTATTTATTGGCTGCATTGGGTCTTTGTTGCTGTGCACGGGTTTTCTCTAGTTGAGGCGCGCAGGGGCTACTCTTCATTGTGGTGCGCGGGCTTCTCTTTGCGGTGGCTTCTCTTGGTGTGGAGCACGGGCTCTAGGCATGTGGGCTTCAGTAGTTGTGGCACATGGGCTCAGTAGTTGTGGCTCGCAGGCCCTAGAGCACAGGCTCAGTAGTTGTGGTGCACGGGCTTAGCTGCTCAGCGGCATGTGGGATCTTCCCGGACCAGGGCTTGAACCCATGTCCCCTGCATTGGCAGGTGGGTTCTTAACCACTGCGCCACCAGGGAAGTCCCATCCACTGTTTTTTTGATAAGTACTGGTGGACAACAGTACTGGCTCAGGGTGGACACAAGCCATGCAGTCATGCCCCTTGAGTCTCCCTGGTTTTTAATCTGTAGCCAGGGAGGCCAGTTAGAAAGCAACCCCATGTCACGTATATTTGCACTAAGTGACAAGGATATTCCAGTGTTTCAGCTGCCATTCTTAATCTGGTTTTTCTTAAGAATACACTAGCTGATGCTTCATAATTTTTCTAGAACTAGCCGTTTCTTTGAAATCCACAGTATTTTAATAGGATACTCTTCACCACGAAGAAAATTTACTTCTGAAACATGCTTCTTTCAAAAGAAATTTGCAGACACCCACAGAAGTGATTAAGTGAAAGGAACACATTTTTCGTGCATTTATGTAATGTCACATTTTTAGTCCAGTGTAATCTCTATAAATAAATTTGTATTGTCATGACAATGTGAAAATAATAACTGTTTCATTAGACATTTCAAAACTAAGCTTGTTTCTTTAAACCCAAAATCCTGTTTCTTTCCAAAAATAGTTCACTAGCCTTCTGTCTAAAAATCCCAGAAGATTCTCTCACTGCATGCCCCTCTGTAGTTAACTTTAACTCTGTATCTGACTCAATCCTCACTGTTTTCTCTCTTTATGTCCTACTTTCTGGCTGTTTTCCATCCCTATTCCTACTTCTCTCCCACCCACACTTCAGCACTTAAACCCACAATGCCTTATTCAATATCCAGGCTCTGGGGTGTTCACCAGTGTCATTGTGTTCCCCTCAAAGCTGGCTGCAACAGAAGGGTTTATCTATGAATGGAAATTTGTGACAATTACCCTTAGCAGAGCCATGAAATTTCTCACTGCCTTAGATTGCTAAAGTGCCATGTAAAAAAATTAGCCTAGACCTCTAACCACAATAAAAGAAAATCTTTTCTCTCTGGAGATAACTATGATCAAGTGTGACATCTTTAAATTCACTTTATGTACTTTTGAGTCTCTATATCACAGGCCTCTAAGACTCTTGATCAAGAATTAAGATCAAGTTGTCTGAAAGAGAGATTTCTCGCAGAAATTCCAGAAATCCAACACTACCAGCTCCACATGCCTCTCACCTCATCTTGCCCAGTGACTGGTCACACTACTAGACTCTGCAGTCTTCTCATGATCTAGCATCTCTTTATAGGGCTTTCTTCCCCATTGTTTTAATTGTTAACATCCAACCCAAAATAAAACCCATTAAAAAATAAAATGTATCCAAGTAGCTCCCTCCGTTTCCTTGCTTTAGCTGAAACCCAACCCTTCTCTAACATGACCATCTCTTCCTTATCCTCAGTCCTCTGGGTAGGAGCTGCTCATTCTCCAATATCCTGGGCTGCACTGACATTCCCCAAGCTCCCTACTAGTGGTTTCAAACCATAGATTCTTGACATTTGTACAAAAAACAAACAAGTAATTATAGTAACAATAATGAAAATAATAAACTTAAGATGACAGTTGGTTATGTGCCTTTTTCTACTGCTTAATTTTGCTGTCTTCTTCTGACCTCACGGTTATGCGTCTTCATTGGCCAAGTACCTTGGCTCATGAGCTTTCTTTCCTACCTGTTTCCATGTTTATGACCCACCAAGTAACCTAGGCTCAAATATCCTTGATGTCTTAATTGCCAAAAGACTTACACATATTCCTCATGAGCATCCCTTCTTATGGCTTCTCCCTGACCTTACCATGGGATGGATAGGCCGAAGCATCATATCCAAACTACAGGTGAGAGTTTGTGGTGATTACAGCATAAAGTGTCTAGATATCTCAGGCTGCTAAGGTGAAACATGTAAAGAATTCAACCCAAAACTCCAGTCGAATTAGACATAAATCTTTCGAGAGTTGTTTCTCTTGAACAGATATACTCTTAAACTCTTCTTTTCTTTTGGCCAATTTTTTTTTTTTTTTTTTTTTTTGGCGGTATGCGGGCCTCTCACTGTTGTGGCCTCTCCCGTTGCGGAGCACAGGCTCCAGACGCGCAGGCTCAGCAGCCATGGCTCACAGGCCCAGTCGCTCTGCGGCATGTGGGATCTTCCCGGACCGGGGCACGAACCCGTGTCCCCTGCATCGGCAGGTGGACTCTCAACCACTGTGCCACCAGGGAAGCCCGAAACTCTTTTTTTTTTTTAACATTAAACCATCAGCACTGTTGTTTCTTAAATTTATTTATTTTATTTATTTATTTTTGGCTGTGTTGGGTCTTTGTTGCTGCACGCAGGCTTTCTCTAGTTGCAGCGAGTTGGGGCTACTCATTTGCGGTGCGTGGGCTTCTCATTGCGGTGGCTTCTCTCGTTGCGGAGCATGGGCTCTAGGCACGCAGGCTTCAGTAGTTGCAGCACACGGGCTCAGTAGTTGTGGCTCGCAGGCTTCAGTAGTTGTGGCACGTGGGCTCTAGAGTGCAGGCTCAGTAGTTGTGGCGCACAGGCTTAGGTGTTCCATGGCATGTGGGATCTTCCTGGACCAGGGCTTGAACCTGTGTCCCCTGCGTTGGCAGGCAGATTCTTAACCTCTGCATCACCAGAGAAGAGCCTGTTCTTTTTGCACAGGCCTATTCTTTTTGCACAGGCTCCGGACGCGCAGGCTCAGCGGCCATGGCTCACGGGCTCAGCCGCTCCGCGGTATGTGGGGTCTTCCCGGACCGGGGCACAAAGCCGTGTCCCCTGAATCAGCAGGCAGACTCTCAACCACTGCTCCATCAGGGAAGCCCAGGGAAGCCCTATTCTTACTCTTAAAATTCAATCTATGAATCCCTAATCACCAACTTTCCACATCTCTTACACACTAAATCCCAGTGTTTGCATTCTTCAACTTTATCACAGCTATTTAGGGCCTTACCACTTCCTCTTTTTCTATATCAGTCTTGAAATATTTTCATTTTATTCCATGTCAAGCATACAATCCATGATTCATAACTTCAATCACCTCTCTCTTTAGAATCATGTATTAGCCAACTCACATTCACCTTTCCTATTTAGCAATAAAGACTTGGGTCCAGGTTCAACTCCTCCAGAAAGACTTTCCTGAACCTCACCTCCAAACAGGCAGAACTGCTCATTTTGCTGCCCACTGTACTCTACGTGAACTTCTACCAAATCTCTTACAATACTTTACTGGGCTTTTTTTGCATAGCTACTTCCCTCTCTAAGAGACTATAAGCTCTTTGACAGCAAAGATCATGTTTTATTTCTGAATCTCAGTTCCTGGCACAAAGATGAGTGCCAAGTATGCACTTAGCAAATGTCTCCTAGATTAATCAATAAATTATTCTTCAGAGAAATTGCATTGATTTCACTTGCCTCTGTCAGAAATGCTCAGTTGATCTCATTCACTTTTTTTATTAATAGACTTAATTTTTTAACAGTTTTAGGTTTACTGAAAAAAACTGAGAAGAAAGTACAAATAGTTCCCAAATGCCCCCGCACCTCCCTCCCCATTTTCCCTTATTATTAACTCTTGATCATCATGATACTTTTTTTTTATATTTGGTAAGCCAATATTGGTAGAGAATTATTAACTAAAGTCTATAGTTTACTTTGGAAGTCACCCTGTGTGTTGTAGAGTTCTATGGGTTTTGACAAGTGTGTAATGACATGTAGCCACTATTACAGTATCATACAGAATTGTTTCACTGCTCTAAAAAGGCCTTCTGCGCCACCTATTCATCCCTCCCTCTCTCCCCTCCAAAACCACTGGCGACCACTGGTCTCTTTACTGTCTCCTTAGTTTTGCTTTTCCAGAATGTCTTAGAGTTGAAATCATATAATATGTAGCCCTTTATGACTGGCTTCTTTTACTCAGCAATTTTGCATTTAAGTTTCCTAAATGTCTTCGCATGGCTTGATAGCTCATTTCTTCTTACTGCTGAATAATCCTCCTTTGTATAGATATATCACAATTTGTTTATCCATTCAACTATTGAAGAACATCCTGACTGCTTCCAAGTTTTGACAATTATAAATAAAACTCCTATAAACATACATATGCAGGTTTGTGTGTGTGTGGACTTAAGTTTTTAACTCATGTGGGTAAATACTGAGGAGCATGATTGCTGAATCATATGGTAAGAATAGGTTTAGTTATGTAAGAAACTGCCAAACTGTCTTCCTAAGTGGCCACTTTGCTTTCCCACCAACAATGAACAAAGAGTCCCTATCCCAGTACAGACACCTACTCTTAAACAAATGCTGATATAGCACTCTTTTTTTGAAGACTTATCTTTTCCAGTCATCATTCATTTCTGCTTCCTTTCTGATCTCATAACATTTGGTAGAAGTCCTTACACCACTTCCCACATAGCGCTTCCCATATGGTAGCATAAAGATGACCCTGCTACCCAAATGATGCAGGTCTCAGTTTTCTCTTTGTATTCCACAACAATGTGTCTAAAGCAATGCCTGTAAGTTTTTGTTGTCTGCTTAATTAATTCATAAGTGTATAAATGAATGAATGTATAATAGGATATTTCTGTTTTCCTTCATGCACACTGGCACAGAAGGCTCTGAGTGAAAGTCTGGTTGTAAAAGTCTTCTCTGTTGTTTCTAAGTGGTAGAACTAAAGGACCAGTAGGATACTAGTAGAATTTGAATTAAGAGCTGGATCAGATTACAATGATGAATAATGCTACTGCTCTGGAGAAAAATACTACTGGAGAAAAAGCACTGCCCAGAAGAGAATGGAGAAAGCTTATAATTAGGCTTTATGTTCTGTGCCCCTTTGTATAGGGACAAGCATATCTAACTCTAAGCACATCTAAGGGGGTGCAATAAACAGAACATTAAGCTGTGTGTCAGGAGAACTGGCTCTATCCCTGGCTCTGCTGGTGACCATCTGTGTGACCCTGGGCAAAGTCCTTACTTGGCTTTATCCTCTACTTCCTCATATGTAAAATGAAGGGTTTATCCAACCAACTTTAAAAAAATTGTATTGATTTCCTATTGTGTGTGTCCCAGATGCTTGGACCACAGCAGGACCCAAGCAGTCAAAGTCCCTACTTCAATGTGCTTACATTCTAGGGGTGAAGGAAGCAATGCAAAGAAGCAGTAAACAAAAGAGTACATATCAAATAACAATAAAAGGCATGAAGCAATGAAATGGAGAGAGCCTCCCCCATGGGATAATATGAAATTGAGTGGTCTGTCAATCTCTCTGAGGATATGGTGTTTAAGCTGAGTCCTGAGTGGTCAGAAAAAGCCAGCCAGCCTTATGAACATCTGAGGGGAAAAAAATTCTATCGTCTATGAAAAAAAGTGGAACAAAGTGCCTGAGACAGCCGCTGCTTCTAATTTCACTCTCATCTCTCAGATTCTGATTTTATTGTTGTTTGATCACGGCCATTGGAGGTGTGACATTTCACTAGTGCAGTTATACAAAAAAACTAATATTCTCCTTGGGAGGTCTGTGAATGGCAAACATGACTTTGCAAGGTAGTCTATCAGCCCACATTTAGTAATTTATAAATGTTATTTATCCCGTCATCCATCCTTACCCCTTCCTCATACAACAGCAAATTTTAAAAGTCCCTCACTACAATTGAGCACTTTGAACTGTTTTGTGTTCCAAAGATCATTTAACATTTGTTTTTAAGCTCACTTAACGATGATTTAAGCGAAGAACTCTTTTGAAGTCATTAGTATTAAGCAAATCAAAATATGACTCAAATGCCAGGAAAATAAATTCTTATCTAATTTTCCTAGCTAAAGGGTCTTAATGAACTTTAATCAGCTTTGATGTTAAATTAGCAGAGCTAATGTTCTTGGTGAGTTTTATACATTCATTCATTTTCTTTATTTATTATATTCAATTTGATTCTTAGGTGATTATTATAGTCATTATTAGATGCAAAATAACCTCCTGAATTTCCATAGCCCGTTGCATTCTTCACATAACTCACAAGAATACAATTACATATTATCTCCACTTCAGATATGAGGAAAGTGATGCTGAGGGAGATTAAAGAATTTTATGCAATGTCTACAGTCAATCATAGAGAGAGCAAAGCTTGAAGGCCAGATCTTCCTTCCTTCCTTCTTTCCTTCCTTCCTTCCTTCCTTCCTTCCTTCCTCCCTCTCTCCCTTCCTTCCTTCCTTCCCACTATCCATGTGTCAGCCACTGGCAGTTCGGTCATGAATAAATCCAATCTCCGCCTTCAAGTTGCTCACAAGGAGATAGAAAAAGACATACTTCCCCTTACTGTCAGCAAGGCTGCAGTAAGATATATACTCTATATATTATACCCATGGGAGCCTTCTCTCACAAGAGCCCACTGCCTTCCTTTCCATAATGTAAAAACAATGGGGCTGTATTTGCTTAAACATATCATTCACCATGAATCTGACTTATCAAATTGGAATCTCTACATTTGTTTCATTGAATAATAATAGCCACAGTCTGTGTAAAAAAATTGGCCATAACAGAAGAGCTTTTTCAAATACAATGCAGTGAACTCTTCTCCAGTGTTGTTCTTAATTTGCAACAAAAGTTATATCTGATTAGGTTATATTGACTCGAATCTGGTAGGTCAGTTTTCCTGTGCTAAATGTATGAACTTAACTAATTGTGTGGATAAAAAATTCCACAAAAACAGTAAAGTTGCTTTCAAATTTCGATTTAGAGAATATGAGCTTGGCTAACTTGTTCCCACCTCCTTCACATTTAACATGCATAGAAATAATACTTATTTTGGAAAGGAATAAAAAAAGTAGTGTCTAAATAAATCAAGATTCTAAATTTGTTAACAAGGTAGCAGAGTCAATAGCATGAAGTTCGATTCAGATGGCTCTTGGGTCTTATCCTGCGCTTCCACTTACTAACGGCATGGTAACTTACATTATTAGTAAAGTTGATTAAGCTTCATAAGCCTTGGTTTTCTCATCTGTAAAATGGGGATAGGGTCTATTTATTGGACTGATGCTAGGACTTTATGTATTAATATTTGTGTAATTCTCAGCACAGTTCCTAGTACATCCTAAATGCTCAACTAGATAATAGGAAGAATATAGTTCCTGTCCAGCACAATTGCCCCCTGCATCCAATTCCCTTCAGTATTATAAATATCTACTACCCAAAATACTTCAAAGTAATCAAGCTTATATGAAATATTCATATCTACAACATCCATGATTATGATAATTAAAGACAAAAGGATCTAAAAGTCCACTTCTCTGTTAAGGACATTTTCTTTACAATTAAGGTTAGTTTCTTTTTTTTTTCTATATTTGAATATCACATTATGCTAAAGATCTTTAAATGACCAGCTCCAAACTCACTCGTTATTACAGGCCAATCATTTTATTATCCATCAGCCTATCCAACCTTCTTAACTATCCTAGTGTCTCAGAAGGCCTCAGAACAAATCAGGATGATAGTGGGATCATTCTGACTCTTTGTATTTGCCATAACATTCTCTTTCCTGGGTTCCAGGGTACCTCCTGAGGTTTTCCATTTGGCCCGAAGTAAATAGAAGCAGTATGGAGAATTTTAGACATCAAATACAATCGAGAATGAGTAGATATTGTTGTTCATAAACTGAGTTATTCTTGGCCATTACTTGTATTATTGCAACTACTTATAATTGTAATTCTTATTACAATGATACCAGATAGGCTCCTTTGGAAATGTCTTATTCAGAGAAGTGAAGGTCTCAACTAAATGAATGAAACCACCTAATTATCTTGTTTTTAAGTTGGTAAAGCAGCCGGAACATCCATAAAAATAATTCACATTTCTGTCCCAATTCCATAGTACTGGGGATTGCAGCATGTGAAAGGGGTGAGGTAAAGGGGAAGTACAAGTCAGAATAGCATTCTGCAGTAACCATATTTATATGAAAGTCATCTGAAGTTAAGCAAAAGCCAACAGCAAATCATCTACACTAACAACAATGAAAGCGTGTCACTGGGAATTTTTAAAGCTTCCAAGAACAACCTGAGCCAAATGAATGCAGTTAGTATTTCAGAAAAGATGGTACTGGTTTGTTAATAACTACTGCCTTTCCCCTGGACAGCTGTTTAAAAGCACCAAGTTTGAAATGTGCAACTCCTCAGACTTGAAAGTGTTGGATTCCTTGTATTATTTGGAGTCACAAGCACTTGCTTCTAGAGGTTCCAGGAAAATGGGAAACATAATGAGAAATCAACATTATGTCCCAATCCCCTAGTATGTTAAATATTTGCTCCTATATAACATTTCCAAATGCCTGCTTTGCATTTGGGCTTTCCACCTGCCAGAGTCTGTCAAGAGAAGTCCCAGAGCACTTGCTGTTCATCCACTCTATGTGCCCTGCAGACTTATTTAATTGAAGTGCAGTTTACACACTTTGGAAGAATTCTTCCAGGACCAAACCCATGCATGAGAAATTGAGGACCAGCTCCCCAGAAAGTCATAGGCTTCATTTCATTGTCAGCCTCTGTAGAAAATGCTGCCAAAGAGCAAGGACATGCTACCTATGAATCTTATATCTCCATGTGGGTCAGCTTTCAATCAGTTGTAAGCAACCTATATCTGTTTAAGCAGATTGGGATAGTATCTTATCCTTTTCTATATCTGTGTGTATCTATTCTTATCTTTAAGTAATGTATTTGTACAATAAGACCACACATAAAAGGAAGCAGAAAAGGAATCAGTAATTTTTTTTTAAATGACTGAGAATCTTCACGTCTTATCTTAAGATTTTCTTAGAAGGCAAATACTGCAGAATATCATCATCTAAAAAAAAAACCCTCTTGATGATTTGCATGTTAATTGCTGTTTGGGTTATTTTTTTTATTGTAACTATTTCGCTAAGAACTTTGAGAAAGCTACAACATCTGAAGTGATTTTCCGTTTGTTTAGCTATTAAACTTCCTCCCATGCAATGTATGTTTACTTAAAGTATCTCTAAGTACACATTTACTATACGTTTGTTAAATTAGTTAAGAGACTTTAATTAGGCATTGGGGATTAGTTGCACTATTCCCAAATCTCTTTAAGAAAAATACATGAGACCAGTGAGCAGCTTATTCATAACATTGTTACTTTGAGCCATTAGTGATGCCATCATTTTCCCTCTTCACATTTTTAATATGTCAAACAAAATTCAATTCATAGCTCAGTTTGCTCATGTTTTATAAAGTAGCCTACAACAATTTTAAGTTAAATACAGTGCATCCACCTGCTAAATTTGGAACAGAAAAGGATGGGAAAGTTTCCAGAAAAGCTACATTAAAAGCACAAATAGAATTTGTAATTTTTCTATTCATTGCCCATGGAAAGAATTTACAATAATATTCTTCTTCCATGTAAAAATATACAACATTATACTATCCTGCTTAATTCTGGGAAATTAAAACTAAAACCCAAGAATATTTCCAGTGGGGAAAAGATTCTCCAACACTATTCCTATAACCATGAATCTGTGTTACTTCTATGTGTATTAAGAAGTAGATAATAACATCTTGTCACTTACTGCATTGTCTGAAAAAATTTTTGTGACGGCTGTGTGTCCAGAAGTCTGCTTGGCATATGATAATCATTAACACACAGTGAAGAAGTCTGACAAATTGAATCTTGCTTCCCTTATAGCCTGAAGGTATGAGTTCAGCCCAGAGAACAACCGGGTTCATACTTAGCCATCACACTGGAAGAAGGCATACTAAATCATCTCACTTCCAAAGGGATATTCCTCTGCAGGTTACATAGTCAAATTAGCCCTTAAAATGCACTGGGCCTTTGTTTCTCTCTAAATAAGGATTTCATGAAGCAATTCTCCCCATAACCTATCCTGATTTAGGCAAACCTGCATCAGCCTCCTCTGGGAGATGAAGATTGAGGCATGACCCACAAGTCCTTTGATCACAGCTTTAGCCTTACTCCCAACTGCTGTTAGTAGAAGGAGGAAAGTCCTACATTAAAACTACTGACCAAGAGGACTTTAACATTCCTCTCGGCTTGATTAAACATTAGACAGGGTTTGTCTTGACTATAGGCTCCTAACTTCTCTTTTCTTGGAGTATTTACTTTAGAACACTTGCTATTGAAATGTAAATCTTCTACAATCCAGAAATGTCTGTCTCAAGGTCCTGGAAGACACCTCTCTGAAATGTAATCATAAAGGAGAGAGCACCCTTATCTCCCAGTTTCTGTGGCAGGGTAGGAGCCTAACTTTAAGAAGCAAAAATTAGTAAAGGCAGATGGCCTAAGCACATTGATTAACCCACCCCAAACGTCCTCAAGGGCTTTCCATTAGCTCAGCCAAGAACTTAAAAATTCTCCCGCCATTGGTTTTAGCATAGTTGAGTCCAATCTCTCTCCCCTATTGCAATAGTTTCTCTCCTGTACTGAACTATTCTTGAACAAAATCTTCCTTGACTGTGTAACTCATCTGGTGCAATTTTTCTTTTACAATACTCAGTTTTTTTCTTAACAAGAGCAAGACAGTTGCTCAAACCAAATTATTAGCAACTAATCTTTCACTGCATGAATGGCAAAAAAAATTTAAAAGAAACTTACAAAATGAAAAAGTTCTGGCTACTACTGAAACTGCTTTCGTGGGAGATGAATTTATAAAGATTGCAGGCTACCTATGTTCTTATGGCTTTAATATGAATAAGTCAGGTCAGTACTCTTCCAACCTCTTTAATTCGAATATATCCACATAGACAGAATCCCAACATTTCTTTTTGACATACTGGGTCTGAGTCCTACTTGCGTCCAAGTTTTTTGTTGCTTTCTTTTCTTTTTTACCTCCTCCTCTTCCTTCACCCTCAGGACACAATTCTATCCCACAGTTCTTAATGAATAACTCTGATTGTTGCTTCCTGAGGATGAGGGCACCAGTGAGAAAGAAGTCTGAATGAAGATATGAGAAAATAATTTGTCTGTTATCTCTTTAATGATTCCCTAGTGGTGCCAATTCCCTCCAGTCCTGTAAAACCAGGCAGCAAAGATAAAAGTACACTCATGCTGATGAAGTCCTCTGCGATATGAAGAATAAATCTCATTGTGACTGACAGCAAAAGGTTAACAAGGAAAAGATTAACTTACATACAAAGGCTCCTTCCTCTTCCTTGGCCTTCAAAGTCTTCCATACAGAAGGAAAAGACTGTGCCAAGGAAGAAGAAGCCATTTATGACTTTCATGCAGAAATTCTAATATTTTTCTTTAATTTACTAATGCCGTGTTCTCCTTCATTTTTATGAACTTGTAAAGTCAACTAGATTAGGAGCAAAAATGTGTAACTAAGGTAATTGCTTCTATAAATCAAGGGAATGAAAAGTAGCAGCAATAAATTAAATGAAATAATAAAAATACTCTAAAAGTACTTTCCTATTAAACATGGTATGTACAAAATTGTGAGTTTATATTAGTCTCATTCCCTATGAACTCAAGATCTCACTTAGAAGACTTGCACTTGAATAATGAATAATGTGTATATCACACACATCCCTCAAATATTTCATATCATGTTATGCATGTACATATATACATGCTGTCAGTGAAGCTGCCATTAGATGAATTAGTCAATGCCATGAAATACTCTCTAGTGCCAAGAGAAAGAGCTGGTATTTACTGAAATTTATTTTTATAGCACAGGAGAAGTTCCACATGAGTCAAATAGTTCAGTATTAACAAAAATACACTAAATAGTGTGCATAAAAATAATGATCTGTGTTCCTTTCAGGAAATGAATCTATATATTTAATTAATTTTAAAGAATAATTATGTCATTGAAAAAATACTGTCTTAATCAGATGTGTTAGCATCTGGAGAGTCAAAAATATCTAATACCATGAGAGGTAGGTATAAATGTAACATAAGTGGGTGAAGCTATGTATTACAGTAAGAAGCAGGATACAATAAGGAGTATTATTCCACATCTAAGCTAGAAGAATGTACCCTTCTCAGAACATTCAAAGTCATTTTAAAAACCACCTCCTGGGGGAATCTTCAAGGTGGCGGAGGAGTAAGACGTGGAGGTCACCTTCCTCCCCACAAATACATCAAAAATACATTTACAAGTGGAACAACTCCTACAGAACACCTACTGAACGCTGCCAGAAGACCTCAGACCTCCCAAAAGGCAAGAAACCCCCCACGTACCTGGGTAGGGCAAAAGAAAAAAGAATAAACAGAGACAAAAGAATAGGGACGGGACCTGCGCCAGTGGGAGGGAGCTGAGGAGGAGGAAAGGTTTCCACACACTAGGAAGCCCCTTCGCGGGCGGAGACTGCGGGTGGCGGAGAGGGAAAGCTTTGGAGCCATGGAGGAGAGCACAGCAACAGGGGTGCAGAGGGCAAAGCGGAGAGATTCCCGCACAGAGGATCAGGGCCGACCGGCACTCACCAGCCCGAGAGGCTTGTCTGCTCACCCGCCAGGGCGGGGGCGGCTGGGAGTTGAGGCTTGGGCTTCAGAGGTCAAGAACCCAGGGAGAGGACTGGGGTTGGCTGCGTGAACACAGCCTGAAGGGGGCTAGTGCGCCACAGCTAGCCGAGAGGGAGTCCGGGAAAAAGTCTGAAACTGCCTAAGAGGCAAGAGACCATTGTTTTGGGGTACAGGAGGAGAGGGGATTCAGAGCACTGCCTGAATGAGCTCCAGAGACACGCGTGAGCTGCGGCTAACAGCGCAGACCCCAGAGAGGGCCATGAGACGCTAAGACTGCTGCTGCCGCCACCAAGAAGCCTCTGCGCAAGCACAGGTCATTATCCACACCTCCCTTCCGGGGAGCCTGTGCAGCCCGCCACTGCCAGGGTCCCGGGATCCAGGAACAACTTTCCCGGGAGAACGCACGGCACGCCTCAGGCTGGTGCAACATCATGCCGGCCTCTGCCGCCGCAGGCTCGCCCCGCATCCATACCCCTCCCTCCCCCCCAGGCCTGAGTGAGCCAGAGCCCCCTAATCAGCTGCTCCTTTAACCCTGTCCTGTCTGAGCAAAGAACAGACACCCTCAGAGGCGGGGCCAAATCCAAAGCTGAACCCCAGGAGCTGTGCGAACAAAGAAGAGAAAGGGAAATCTCTCCCAGCAGCCTCAGGAGCAGTGGATTAAATCTCCACAATCAACTTGATGTACCCTGCATCTCTGGAATACCTGAAGAGACAAGGACTCATCCCAAAATTGAGGTGGTGGACTTTGGGAGAAACTGTAGACTTGGGGTTTCCTTTCTGCATCTAATTTGTTTCCGGTTTTAGGTTTATCTTAGTTTAGTATTTAGAGCTTATTACCACTGGTAGATTTATTGATTGATTTCATTGCTCTTTCCCTTTCTTTTAATGTATATATATTTTTTCCTTTTTCTGTTTTCCTGAGTGCGTATGTGTATGCTTTTTTGTGTGATTGTGCCTGTATATCATTGCTTTTACCATTTGTCCTAGGGTTCTGTCTGTCCGTTTTGTTTTGTTTTTTTAGCATAGTTTTTAGCACTTGTTATCATTGGTGGATTTCTTTATTGGTTTGGATACTCTCTTCTTTCTTTCTTTCTTTTATTTTTATTACTTTTTAATTTTTTTCTTTTTAATAATATTTTTTATTTTACTAACTTTATTTTATTTCATTTATTTATATTTTATTTCTTCCCCCCCCCCTTTTCTTCTGAGCCACGAGGCTGACAGGGCCTTGGTGCTCTGGCCAGGTGCCAGGCCTGAGCCTCTTAGCTGGGAGAGCTGAGTTCAGGACATTGGTACACCAGAAACCTCCCGGCCCCACATAATATCAAATGGAGAAAGTACTCCAAGAGACCTCCATCTCAACACTAAGACCCAGCTCCACTCAACGACCAGCAAGCTACAGTGCTGGAAACCCCATGCCAAACAACTAGCAAGACAGGAACACAACCCCACCCATTAGCAAAGAGTCTGCCTAAAATCATACTAAGTTCACAGACACCCCCAAAACACACCACCAGATGCAGTCCTACGAACCAGAGAGACAAGATCCAGCCTCATTCACCAGAATACAGGCACCAGTCCCCTCCACCAGGGAGCGTACACAGCCCACTGAACCAACCTTACCCACTGGGGGCAGACACCAAAATCAATGGGAACTGTGAACCTGCAGCTGGCAAAATGGAGACCCCAAACACAGTAAGATAAGCAAAATGAGAAGACAGAGAAACACAAAGCAGATGAAGGAGCTAAGTAAAAACCCACCAGACCAAACAAATGAAGAGGAAATACGCAGTCTCTTGAAAAAGAATTCAGAGTAATGATAGTAAAGATGATCCAAAATCTTGGAAATAGAATGGAGAGAATACAAGAAACGTTTAACAAGGAGCTAGAAGAACTAAAGAGCAAACAAACAACAAGGAACAACACAATAAACGATACTAAAAATTCTCTAGAATGAATAAATAGCAGAATAACTGAGACAGAAGAATGGATAAGTGACCTGGAAGATAAAAGAGTGGAAATAACTACGGCAGAACAGAATAAACAAAAAAGAATAAAAAGAATTGAGGACAGTCTCAGAGACTTGGGGACAACATTAAATGCACCAACATTCGAATTTCTCTTCTTCTGGGGTCCCAGAAGAAGAGAAAAAGAAAGGGACTGAGAAAATATTTGAAGATTATATTTGAGAACTTCCCTAATATGGGAAACAAAATATTCAATCAAGTCCAGGAAGCACAGTGAGTCCCATACAGGATAAATCCAAGGAGAAACATGCCAAGACACATATTAAACAAACTATAAAAGTTAAATACAAAGAAAAATTATTAAAAGCAGCAAGGGAAAAGCAACAAATAACATACAAGGGAATCCCCATAAGGTTAACAGCTGATTTCTCACCAATAAACTCTGCAAGTGAGAAGGGTGGGGCAGGACATATTTAAAGCGATGAAAGGGAAAAACCTACAAACAAGATTACTCTACGCAGGAAGGATCTCATTCAGATTCGACAGAGAAATTAACACCTTTACAGACAAGCAAAAGTTAAGAGAATTCAGCACCACAAAACCAGCTTTACAACAAATGCTAAAGGAACTTCTCTAGGCAGGAAATACAAGAGAAGGAAAAGACCTACAAAAAGAAACCCTAAATAATTAAGAAAATGGTAATAGGAACATACATTTTGATACCTACCTTAAATATAAATGGATTAAATGCTCCAACCAAAAGACATAGACTGACTGAATAGATACAAAAACAAGACCCGTGTATATGTTGTCTACAAGAGACCCACTTCAGACCTATGGACACATAGAGCCTGAAAGTGAGGGGATGGAAAAAGATATATCATGCAAAAGGAAATCAAAAGAAAGCTGGAGTAAATATACTCATATCAGACAAAACAGACTTTAAAATAAAGACTATTACAAGAGACAAAGAAGGACACTACATAATGATCAAGGGATCAATCCAAGAAGATATAACAATTTTAAATATTTATGTACCCAACATAGGAGCACCTCAATAAATAAGACAAATAAAAGGGGAAATAAGCCATAATAAATAAGCCTCAATAAATAAGCCATAAAAGGGGAAATTGACAGTTACACAATAATACTAGAGGATTTTAACACCCCACTTTCACCCATGGACAGATCATCCAAAATGAAAATAAATAAGGGAACACAAGCTTTAAATGATACATTAAACAAGATGGACTTAATTGATATTTATAGGACATTCCATCAAAAACAACAGAGTACACTTTCTTCTCAAGTGCTCATGGAACAATCTCCAGGATATATCATATCTTGGGTCACAAATCAAGCCTCGGTAAATTTAAGAAAACTGAAGTCGTATCAAGGATCTTTCATGACCACAAAGCTATGAGACTAGATATCAATTCCAGGAAAAAAATCTGTAAAAAATAAAAACACATGGAGGCTAAACAATACAATACTAAATAACCTAGAGATCACTGAAGAAATCAAAGAGGAAATCAAAACATACCTAGAAACAAATGAGAATGAAAACATGATGATACAAAACCTATGGGATGCAGCAAAAGCAGTTCTAAGAGGGAAGTTTATATCAATATAATCCTACCTCGAGAAACAAGAAACATCTCAAATAAACAACCTAACCTTACACCTAAAGCAATTAGAGAAAGAAGAAAACAAAAACCCAAGTTTAGCAGAAGGACAGAAATCATAAAGATCAGAGCAGAAATAAATGAAAAAGAAATGAAGGAAACAATAGCAAAGATCAGTAAAACTAAAAGCTGGTTCTTTGACAAGATAAACAAAATTGATAAACCATTAGCCAGACTCATCAAGAGAAGACGGGAGAAGACGCAAATCAATAGAATTAGTAATGAAAAAGGAAAAGTAACAACTGACACTGCAGAAATACAAAGGATCATGAGAGATTACTACAAGCAACTCTATGCCAATAAAATGGACAACCTGGAAGAAATGTACAAATTCCTTGAAAAAGCACAACATTTCCAAACTGAACCAGGAAGAAATAGAAAATATGAACAGACCAATCACAAGCACTGAAATTGAAACTGTGGTTAAAAATCTTCCAGCAAACAAAATCCTAGGACCAGATAGCTTCACAGGCAAATTCTGTCAAACATTTAAAGAGCTAACACCTATCCTTCTCAAACTCTTCCAAAATATAGCAGAGGGAGGAACACTCCCAAACTCATTCTACAAGGCCACCATCACCCTGATACCAAAACCAGAAAAAGATGTGACAAAAAGAGAAAACTACAGGTCAATATCACTATGATGAACATAGATGCAAAAATCCTCAACAAAATACTAGCAAACAGAATCCAGCAGCTCATTAAAACAATCATACAGTATGATCAAGAGGGGTTTATCCCAGGAATGCAAGGATTATTCAATATATGCAAATCAATTAATGTGATAAACCAACAAATATCAACAAATTGAAGGAGAAAAACCATATGATAATCTCAATAGAGGCAGAAAAAGCTTTTGACAAAATTCAACACCCATTTATGATAAAAACCCTACAGAAAGTGGGCATAGAGGGAACTTACCTCAACATAATAAAGGCAATATATGACAAACCCACAGCCAACATCGTTCTTAATGGTGAAAAACTGAAACCAATTCCACTAAGATCAGGAACAAGACAAGGTTGCCCACTCTCACCACTATTATTCAACTTAGTATTGGAACTTTTAGCCACAGCAATCAGAGAAGAAAAAGAAATAAAAGGAATCCAAATAGGAAAACAGAAAGTAAACTGTCACTGTTTGCAGATGACATGATACTATACATAGAGAACCTGAACGATGCTACCAGAAAACTACTAGAGCTAATCAATGAATCTGGTAAAGTTGTAGGATACAAAATTAATGCACAGAAATCTCTTGCATTCCTATACACTACGGGTGAAAAATCTGAAAGAGAAATTAAGGAAACACTCACACTTACCATTACAGCAAAAATAATAAAATACCTATGAATAAACCTATCTAAGGAAACAAAAGACCTGTACACAGAAAACTATAAGACACTGATGAAAGAAATTAAAGATGATGGAGAGATATACCATGTTCTTGGATTGGAAGAATCAACATTGTGAAAATGACTACACTACCCAAAGCAATCTAGAGATTCAATGCAATCCTTATCAAACTACCAATGGCATTTTTCACAGAGCTAGAAAAAAAATTTTCACAGTTTGTATGGAAACACAAATGACCCCGAATAGCCAAAGCAATCTTCAGAAAGAAAAACAGAGCTGGAGGAATCAGACCCCCTGAGTTCAGACTATACTACAAAGCTACAGTAATCAAGACAATATGGTACTGGCACAAAAACAGAAATATAGATCAATGGAACAGGACAGAAAGCCCAGAGATAAACCCACGAACATATGGTCACCTTATCTTTCATAAAGGAGGCAAGAATATACCATGGAGAAAAGACAGACTCTTCAATAAGTGGTGCTGGGACAACTGGACAGCTACATGTAAAAGAATGAAATTAGAACACTCCCTAGCACCATACACAAAAATAAACTCAAAATGGGTTAAAGACCCAAATTTAAGGCCAGACACTATAAAACTCTTAGAGGAAAACATAGGCACAACACTCCATGACATAAATCACAGCAAGATCCTTTTTGACCCACCTTCTAGAGAAATGGAAATAAAAACAAAAATAAACAAGTGGGACCTAATGAATCTTAAAAGCTTTTGCACAGCAAAGGAAACTATAAACAAGACGAAAAGACAACCCTCAGAATTGGAGAAAATATTTGCAAACGAAGCAACTGACAAAGGATTTATCTCCAAAATATACAAGCAGCTCATGCAGCTCAATATCAGAAAAACAAACAACCCAATCCAAAAATGGGCACAAGACCTAAATACATTTCTCCCAAGAAGATATACAGATTACCCACAAACACATGAAAGGATGCTCAACATCACTAATCATTAGAGCAATGCAAATCAAAACTACAATGAGGTGTCACCTCACACTGTTCAGAATGGCCATCATCAAAAATCTATAAACAATAAATGCTGGAGAGGGTGTGAAGAAAAGGGAACCCTCCTGCACTGTTGGTGGGATTGTTAATTGATACAGCCACTATGGAGGTTCCTTAAAAAACTAAAAATAGAACTATCATACGACCCAGCAATCCCACTACAAAAATAGGCATGTATCACAATGTTCACTGCAGCTTATTTTACAATAGCCAGGACATGGAAGCAACCTAAATGTCCATCAACAGATGAATGGATAAAGAAGATGTGGCACATGTAGACAATGCAATATTACTCAGCCATAAAAAGGACTGAAATTATTTGTAGTGAGGTGGATGGACCTAGAGTCTGTCATACAGAGTGAAGTAAGTCAGAAAGAGAAAAACAAATACCGTATGCTAATACATATATACTGAATCTAAAAAAAGAAAAATTGTTCGAAGAACCGAGGGGCAGGACAGGAATAAAGATGAAGAAGTAGAGAATGGACTTGGGGACATGGGGAGGGGGAAGGGTAAGCTACGATGAAGTAAGAGAGTGGTGTGGACATGTATACACTACTAAATGTAAAATAGATAGCTAATGGGAAGCAGCTGCATAGCACAGGGAGCTCAGCTCGGTGCTTTGTGACCACCCAGGGGTGGGATAGGGAGGGTGGGAGGGAGACACAAGAGGGAGGAGACATGGGATATGTATATACGTATACTTGATTCACTTTGTTATACAGCCGAAACTAACACCATTGTAAAGCAATTATACTCCAATAAAGATGTTAAAAAATAAAGAAAGAAATATTCCAAAGAAAAAAAATCATCTCCTGGCCTTCACAAGTCTGCTGCCTATATATGTTCCCCAATGTCCATGTATGAAATCCTTGCAGTATTGATTGACCCTGTTTTGGGGGTATGAAATGTACATTTGTATAATTTAAGCATATTTTGGATATAAAAGTCCATTCTAGTTGTAATAATCATAAGTCAGGTCAATGAGTTGTATTTGAAGTGGTACTTGGTTTGCAAACAGAAGTATAAACAGATATAACATAAACTATGTTGACAGTTCTCTCTTTGCCCCTTTCCTCACTTTCTCCCATTCCTGATGCACATACCTGTAAATAAATATTAATGCAAATGTAATCTTCCCCTATTACTTCTCCATTTTTTCATTTGGATGTATTTTCTGGGGTGTATTTACCACATAAGCTCTTAATGAATTCATGACGGATATTTCAGAAATAGACTTTACTTCCAGGTCCTATCATTTGAAATATTTTATATTAGATGATTAGTTTGACCTTCATTATATTTCAGAAACTTTCACCCAAGTTCAAATCATTATTTGCAAAAGTGCTCTAAGCACTGGGGCTTCGAAATCGAAAGGAAGCAAGCCTAATAAGTTCTTTTAGGGTTTATAGAAGAAATCAAAAACTTGGAAGGAAGAAGAGGCAGTAAACTGACTGATGATCCCTGCATAATGCAACATACAACAAACCCATGAGGAGCTCACAAGTGTGCATTCTTTCAAATCCGTAGAAGGCTTTCAATGACTATGTAAGTTATATCCCATGTACAGTAGTAAGCAGTCTGGGAATAGTAATTAATAAATAGCAACAGGTATATGTAAATTGAATTGATATAAAATAAATATCTCTCAGTGCTTCTGAAAATAAAGACTGATTTAGTTACTACTTAAATCTAATTATAGAACAGATTTTGTCCTCACTAAAACTAGATTTTCTTCTACTAGATAACATTTGATATATTTTGGCACATGCCAACCTCTATCTCCTAAAGCAGTTATGTCAGATCCTCCCCCAAAGCCCTCCTAAACAAGAATTAAATTAAAAATCTAAAAGTCTCTGGGTAGTATATATCAGGGAACAGCAGCCGTGTTCCCAGTGAATAGACAGCTCAATGAAAAGCAGCTACTATTTTCACAATGTGTCTTGATCAATTTAGGACTTCAGGTTCTAGGAGCCCAGATTCATGCCCATCTGGCAGTGCTGAGAGGCATGCACTTAAATATCTGATGTGCAGCAGAGCTAACATTACCACACAGGAACCAGGCAGTCACTCACTCCTGATTTTCACCACTCACCAAGTGCAACATATTTCCCGATTTTGCTGTCCAAACCGCAGGAAGAGAGGCAAGGAAGAAGGAGACAAGATGGTAATGCAAGAAAGAGCTAATAAAAGAACCAAATGACTCACAACCAATCTGGCAAGCAGTGATCAGGCCTATTGTGCCTCCAGTCACTATTCTGGAGGCAAAACGGCCTTTATCTTTCCCTAAACAGAAAATGCTCCAATTGGGTTTCTCCTCCTGAAAGCTTGCAGATATTACCACAAAATGCCCCTCACCTGTCCTTAAGAGTGTAATGGGAGGAAGTTAGTGTCTTCTGGTATGATTTCAACAGACTTTATTCTTACAAATGTTCTGTATTCTAATATATGTTTTAAAAAATATGTATTTCTTTTCTTTTAGACAATTAATTTATTATGCTAATGGTCCCATGTATAAAATTTTATTTTCCAATAGGGTTATGATTTTAATCCACAATTTAAAATATGAAACGTTTATCTTTTGCATTTTATGGTAACACATGCTTAAGAAAAATAAAAAAGATATTGCTTTCATTTTCTTACTGTTTGTGGATATGACATTTGGTAGCAACTCTTTAGCATTTACTTTAAGTGTAAGCAGTGTGGGTTGTTGCCAGGGTGGGAAGAATGAACAAAAAGGCCCCTTTCCTTGAAATTCTTCAGTAAAAGGTTGGATACATTTTTGAAGTTCCCTTATCTTTAAGAGTCCCCTATATAAACATAAAAATACAATGCAAAATCCAACAACTATTGAGTAAAGATATATAGAACTACTTGTCATATAATTACAAACAGAGATTGAAAAATAAAATGTGGATTTAAATGTTTTATCACCCAAGTTATAAACTTTTCTGAGATAAATCAAAATACTTTCCACTTCTCAGTTATTTTTTAAAAATATTTCCTACCCATCAAAAGTGTTTTCTAATTTTTGATAGATGTAATAAAGACATTAGAGGAAAACCTTAAACCATAACCATTCCTATAAATTTGAACCTCACCTATATACTTTATTAAAAGACAAAATATTCCCTTCCTTCTCTTTTTTCTTTCAAAAATATTAACTAAGCTCCTATATGTGCCAGAAACTGTTCCAGGCACTTGAAAGACATCCGTGAACAGAACAATAATTCCTGCCCTTGTGGAGCTCACAATCTAGAGAGTAAAAAGACACCTCATGAAGGAAGAAGTAAAACTGCCATTGTTTGCAGCTGAGATGGAAAGATATACCATGTTCTTGGATTGGAAGAATCAATTTGTTAAGATACTTCCCAAGGCAATCTACAGCTTCAATGCAATCCCTATTAAATTACCAATGGCATTTTTCACAGAACTAGAACACATAATTTAAAAATTTATATGGAAACACAAAAGACCCTGAATAGTCAAAGCAATCTTGATAAAGAAGAACAGATCTGGAAGAATCACACTCCCTGACTTTAGATTATACTACAAAGCTACAGTAATCAAAACAGTATGGTACTGACACAAAAACAGACACATAAATGAGAGCCCAGAAATAAACCTACACGCTTATGATCAATTAATCTACAGCAAAGGAAGCAAGAATATACAGTGGATAAAAGACTGTCTCTTCAATAAGTGGTGTTGAGAAAACTGGACAGCTACATGTAAAAGAATGAAATTACATTCTCTAACAGCATATAAAAAAATGAATTCGAAATGGATTAAAGATCTAAATATAAGACCAGATGTTACAAAACTCCTTGAGGAAAACATAGGTAGAACACTCACACAAATCACAGCAATATTTTTTTAAATCTGTCTCCTAAAGTAAAGGAAATAAAAGCAAAATTAAACAAACTGGACCTAATTAAACTTAAAAGCTTTTGCAAGGCAAAGGAAACCACGGACAAAACAAAAACACAACCTACTGAATGGGAGAAAATATTTGCAAGCGATATAACCGATTAGGGATTAATATCCAACAAATATAAACAGCTCATACAACTCAAAAACAACAACAAAAACAAAAGCAACCTGATTAAAAAATGGGCAGAAGGGGACTTCCCTGGTGGTCCAGTGGCTAAGACTCCACGCTCCCAATGCAGGGGACCCAGGTTCAATCCCTGGTCAGGGAACTAGATCCCACATGCTGCAACTAAGAGTTCGCAAGCTGCAATAAAAGATCCTGCACGCTGCAACTAAGACCTTGTACAGCCAAATAAATAAATGTTAAAAAAAAAAAAAAAAGTTAAAGGGATTCCCTTGTGGTGCAGTGGTTAAGAATCTGCCTGTCAGTGCAGGGGACACGGGTTCAATCCCTGGTCCGGGAAGATCCCACATGCCGTGGAGCAACTAAGCCCATGTGCCACAAATACCGAGCCTGTGCTCTGGAGCCCGCAAGCTACAGCTACTGAGCCCGCGTGCTATAACTACTGAAGCCCGTATGCCTAGAGCCCCTGCTCCGCAACAAGAGAAGCCACCGCAATGAGAAGCCCACACACTGCAACGAAGAGTAGTCCCCGCTCATCGCAACTAGAGAAAGCCCGCATGCAGCAATGAAGATCCAATGCAGCCAAAAATAAATAAATAAAATAAATATTAAAAAAAAATGGGCAGAAGAACCGAATAGATATTTTTCCAAAGAGGAAATGCAGGTGGCCAACAGGCATATGAAAAGATGCTCAACATTGCTAATCATCAGAGAAATGCAAATCAAAACCACAATGAGATATCACCTCACACTTGTCCGCAGGGCTATCATCAAAAAGAATACAAGCAACAAATGTTGGTAAGGATGTGGAGAAAAGGGGATCCTCATAGACTGTTGGTGAGAATGTAAATTGGGGCAACCACTGTGGAAGACGGTATGGAAGTTTCTCAAAAACCTAAAAATAAAACTATCACATGACCCAGGAATTCCACTCCTGGGTATATATCTGAAAAAATCAAAAACACTAGTTTGAAAAGATACATGCACTCCAATGTTCATAGTATCATTATTTACAATCGCCAAGATATGGAAGCAAGCTAAGTGTCCATCAACAGATGAACAGATGAAGACGACACACACACACACACACACACACACACACACACACACACACATATACACACAATGGAACACTACTCAGCCTTAAGAAAGAATAAAATTTTGCCATTTGCAGAGACATGGATGGACTTGGAGGGCATTATGCTAAGTGAAATAAGTCAGACAAAAGAAGACAAATACTGTATATCACGTATGTGGAATCTAAAAAAATACAACAAACTAGTGACTGTAACAAAAAAGAAGCAGACTCACAGATACAGAGAAGAAACTAGTGGTTACCAGTGGTGGGTGTGGGCAATAAAGAGGTAAGGGAGTGGGAAATACAAACTACTGGGTGTAAGATAGGCTCAAGGATGTATTGTACAACATGACGAATATAGCCAATATTTTGTAATAACTGTAAATGGAAAGTAACCTGTTAAAATTGTATTTAAATTGTTTTAAATTAAAAATTTAAAATAAAATTTTTTAAAAGACACAACATGAATAACTGCTGTGTGACCTTGTGCAAGGCACTTAAAATCTCTGTGCTTCAGTTTTTTCATCTACGGGGATATTAACAGTGTCTATGCCATAGGGTTTTGGTAAGTATTAAACTAGTTAATACATACAAAGTATCTTGCATAGAGTAAATCCTATATAAATGTTAGTTTTGCTTACCATTACTATTTTTTTTCTAATTTATCTAAAAGTATAGAAAAATAAAAATATTAAGTTGAACCATTTGAAACTGACTTTTTTTAAAGCAATGGCATATAGTTCAACTTATAATTTAAGACAATAATTCTTATCTCTGGCTACACATTAGAATTAGCTGAGGGAACTTTAAAACTACCAGTTCCAGGGCCTGCCTTCTCCCCCACCTCAGATGTATTAAGTTACAGTTTTGTGGTTGAGATGCTGAGTGTCATTTTTTTTCAAAATTACCAGGTGATTCCAAAGAACAGCCAGAGATGAGAATTACAGCTGTTTCTTCACACACTTTTTTCATAGGACATACTGAGAAAATCACAACAATGTGATGTCAAAGAAAGCAGAGGGAAAGAGGAAGGAATGGTCAATGACGCTAAATGCTCCAGAGAAGTCATATAAAAGTGAAATTGCCACATCATATTTAGGGAGGCATATTCACTTGGGTGTGCCTTGAGTTAATGACTGCCTCCACTGGAAAACACAGCTACTTGAGTTCTGCTCCTGTCCCATTTCTGATACTCAGAAGTCATCCAGAGTATAGGATTTAGGTAGTCAGTTGTGAGAAATATACATAAGGGAAAAAATTTTTAAAGAAAACTTTTTTTTTTTTTTTTTTTTTGCTGTATGCGGGCCTCTCACTGTTGTGGCCTCTCCCGTTGCGGAGCACAGGCTCTGGACGCACAGGCTCAGTGGCCATGGTTCACGGGCCCAGCCGCTCCACGGCATGTGGGATCCTCCCGGACAGGGGCACAAACCCGCGTCCCCTGCATTGGCAGGCGGACTCTCAGCCACTGCGCCACCAGGGAAGCCCAAGAAAACATTTTTGATCCACATTCTCCTATCACTGTAGCAGAGCATGAGTAAACAGATTCATAAGTAAATAGACAAAAAGTTATTAACAGGAAATAAAATATATTTAAATTTTTACTAAGATTTTTCTGTGTACAAATCTGAAAGTATAAAATAGAAAGACAGCGTATTTTCAAACATCTACTCTTGAGAAACAAAATAATTGTGCTGTAATCCAAAATTTATCATAGGACAAGAAGATCAACATCTACCAATCCATGAGAAACAGTTTGAAGCTGGCTCCCTCAAACTGGAATATGGAAATATTGTTCTTAAAGTATACTGGGTTATTTTAAGAAAATCTTTATAATGTAAACAGTTCATCATCAACAATATGAAATCCTTATCTGAGCTATGTAATGGTTGAATCAACCAGGGAAAAGGGATCTCAAAAACCTCAGTCCTTAGTCTTGTACTCTTCAACACTTTTAACATGAAGATACAATTTTCTTAAAGTAAGTTTATAAAATCTGTGAATGATAAGGAAATTTTGGAAAGAACATAATTTGTATGATAGGATAAACATCCAAACAGATCTTGACAGATATGAATAACAGGCCACATCTAAGAGCATGAAATGAAATAATAAAATAATTGCCCATCTCATCTCTTTGGTTGGGCTAACAGCCCAGTCTCTATGCTCATATAGCACCTTGTGCATATCTGAATCCCAGACACCATGTTAAAATAATACATTATGTCATAAAAATCCCACAGCATTTTTCAATTATAAGTTTATCTGCTACTGCCCCAGCACAATATATGCCTATTCATTCTTACACTTTAAATTATCTAGCGGAGTACCTAACACATTGATAATTTTTGCAGAGCTGAACAGAAATATAATTTAATATACTACTACAAAAATGAACAACAAAATAGAGTAAATAAATGGCATTAGTAAAACAGAAAAAGTGTAAAATGGACATGTGGAAGGGATATGAGCTGCCTTCAAATATTTGAGATATTGTCATAGAGAAGCAGGCATAGAACCATTCTTCATAATTACAAGGTAGTAGAATTAGTTAATGTGTAGTATTTACAAGGACATAGATAAGAATCCTACATCAAGAGAAATAAAAAATAAACCCTTAAAGTGGAAGTTATGGCCAGGTATTGTTTTCAGTTTCCTAGACATGATGTTTTATAATACATATTGGTGGCCACTTCTGGTAGAAGAAAACTGGATATCATTCATTTAGTCAATAATGTTCTCTGTGTTCTGGGTAGAGTGCTGTGCTCTAAGGACATAGAGCCCATGGTTCTACGCTCAGGAAATGTACAATTTAATGGAGATACAAACAAGTAAATAGGCAATAATGATCATCTTGCGACAAATGCTACAGAGTGCAATAATGGGAGTGCATACAAAAGACAACCTCCTCTTGGGAGATCAGGGGAAAATTCCTTTTCCTGTCTCTACAATTTGGAAAATTGAGGTAGGTGATCTTCAATTTCTTTGAAAACCTGATTTGTCTAGTTCCACACACCCCACCAGTTAGAGTATTATGTACTGAAAGAGTTAGACTACTTACCTTGAAAGTCAGTTAGAGGTTTGAAGATGCTTTTTGCCTGAATGATAGCCCTTCATGACACATATCTGTCACTCCTCCCTCTGTTGTGCCGGCAATACAATTTCTATTACGTATACACACATATAAGAAATGTGGCTATTTCTACTGTCTTTAATTACATTGATTGGCATGTGACAGACAATATTCTGAGGACATAGTAATTTCTTGTTTTCATTTTCTAACACTGTTATCTATTAAAATAGCAAAAATTAGAACCACACAATTATGTTAAAATAAATAGATATATAGGATTATAAAAGTTAATAACTCAACTAAGGTGATAATCTAATGATAATTCTTACATGAGGGACAATAACAAAACATCATATATATATGTATATATATATATTCTATTTTTTATACTTGAATGTTTTTATTAGTGATGTGGTCAGTTGTTTTTAATGAGGATTATAAAATGTGATCTATTCTGATTTTTATTTCTAAAATATTGAAATTGAAAACAATGTGTCCTAGAATTTTTTTAAAAAAAAACATGGAAATGCTAAGAAATAGCTTCTGGGTTCTTTGTATAATTCTAAGCCACAACAACATATTCTGAAAATCAAAATTTTTAAAGCTAAGGCTTTTTTTTTTACACTTAACAAAAAAGTAAATGGATAAATGAACATATAGAGAGGCTGTTAAGGTCAAATTGAAATTTTCTAAATTTAGAAACAGGTCTTCAAAAAAGGTTACACAATTCACTGAATCAGCAATATGCTAAAGACATATTTCTATTTGAATGTGATTAAATAAAATAGTTAAAATAAAAATACTGTCCCTTCTATAACCTGAAGTTGGTTTTTATATGAGCTCAGATGGCAATTGCCATACTTCTCTTTAAGGCTCCTTAGATTTTTATAACACATAAACTAGCTCCTTGAGATTTATCACTTTCAAACTTGCAACAAAAATTTTAGGACACTGCATCAGAAGGATAGGTACTCTGATGTAGTAATTAACAGTACTTTCAGATATGTTTGACACACTTCTCCAAAAATACTGCAACATGAGAAATCTGGCAATTCTTTAAAACGTTTAGAACAATCTTGGCAACAGGATGTGAATACTTTAAGATGTGTTAAATAATCCATTCACGTTTACCTGTTGCTAATTGTGGCTTCACTTTCATCAGAAACATGGAAACTATCACAAACTCTGCTCCTCATGGTGCATAGGTATTTTTAACTCTTGTCATTTTATTTTTTTCAGATCTGTATTCTGACTCTTAGCATTGTCCTGCTTTTTATATGCAATTACTATATGTCTGGGGACAATGTATCCACTGCTGCAGGAAAGGGGAAAAGAAAAAACATCACCAACACCCAGCAAAAAGTTAGGAGACTTAAGCAAAAAAAAGAGCAAACATATTCAATACTATGCTACAAGATAAATTAAAAAAGAAAGGAAAAAGAAAGACATTTTTAAAAAGTAAAATTGCACCTCTAAAGAATGAGTAAAGGCAGAAGATGAAATAAGAAATGAGAAAATCGAAAAAATAAAGGCTCTTAATATATTAAGCTGAAGGTGAATAATTAAAAATATTAGTAGGATAAAGCACATTTCATGGTAACTAATTTGAAGTTAAAAATGAATAATTATATGTGAGCTTTATAATTAGATTGGACATATTACATAATTCTAGCTGTGTAGTCCTATGCCTTTTGTTAATGCCCAATTCTAATGTAAAAATAAGTAAATAATAGGTATTAAATATCCAGTATGATGTATATGAATGTAATAAATGGAGATATATATGTCAACTATTTTGAGTTATACTATCTAACGAATACTCTAGAGTATCCAAGTGATTAAGAAAAAGCAAAATTTGCTTGCATAGGTTAGCAATGCCTCTAAGATGTTATGTGGCTACAAAAGTAAAACCAGCTATTCAGCATCACTCATAGTGATAAAGGAAGGAGAATTACAGGATCACAAATATTGAACACAAAAAGTTAAAATCCAATATGGATATATTAGTAAAGCAATATCACTTTGCTTTAGGATATATATATATATTGATTCTACTCAACAGAAACTTGAGAATTTTCAATTATCTAATTAAATTGGGCCATAAATTTTGGCTGACAAGAAGTAAGGGTTTTAAAATATATACCCAATGAAAATTCTAAGTTATCTGGATTGTCTTTATATGTGGATTAACAAATGTCAATATCATGTTTGCCACATTTATCTTCTCTTCATTGTGTACAAACAAGCCAATGTCATGTATAAAGAACTCAGTTCAAGATCGTTGGGGCTTTCATTTTAGCTATCTTTTCTCTAATACTAAATTATATTACAAATTTAAAATTAAGCATCATATTTTATCATATAATTTTAATATTTTCATTACAGTAAAATATATAACAATGTATTAATGTCTTTCTAAATAAAATTACACCAAAATATTAAAAGATCAGTCCAGAAAATGTAATCATTAAATAAATTAATTAAATTTTAGTTCAGTTTTTCAGAATTGTTTGTTTGAATCTTTAAAATTAGTTCAAAATTATCAGGAGCCAAAAAAAAAAGTCAAAATCAATTTAGACTACCTCCCTCCCAAGATATTTTTTATTGTTGCTGTTAACATTTTCTCAAGCATATAACTAATTTTAGGTCTTTATAGTGAGTTTGGTCTATCAGGCATTAATGAGTTAATAAAAGGGAAAGATCCTAAAGTTGAAATTTCTTCAAAATTATAACTCAAATTATTACCTAAAAAATTTTCTATATTCCTGCAGAGATAGATAGATGATAGATTAGATAGATATACAGACAGATAAAAAATTAGATAGATCAATAGATTGATGATAGAAAGGATACGCACACATAAACAAAAACACACACACACACACAGATCATGCACATATAAAAAGAGAGCTCCCAATATATTTAAAGGTAGGTCTATACTGATTATATATGAAAATAATCATTATTTTAATAAATAATATTTTCATCTTAGTATATATATAATTAAAACATGTAGTAAAAAAGAATATTTTCCCCAAATTTTGGATTTTGTTCTTATATAATTATAATCAGGCCCAGTTAGGAAGTGTTGGGCACTCAATATACACTAACTAAAATTAAAATATCTGGATTAATTTATAAACTGTGCATTAAGTCTTTTCCTTTGGACACTTTTATATTCATTTGTTATTCATCTCTTTAGCATAGTTCTTACCTTTGGATTAATATTTAATATAGGAGTGTCCTTTCACTTTGATTTATGCTCTATCCCCTCCATACATTACTGTTGCTTATATATAACACCATCCCACCCCCCATTGGGAATGATATAGTCCCAGCATTTTCTGGTGGAAGCATAAATCAATGGCCTCACTAATTCATAACAACCTCACTTAGTGCGTGAGATCCTGCTGACCCAACAAAGCAAACCTTACAGTTGTCTCCCACATCCTCCTCTTTCAGAATACCATGCTTGTATTCCACATATGGAGCAGAACAAAAAAGGTAGGAAGAAAAGACTCTGCTATTTGCCTCTGAGAAGCTTCTTTGACATTCTATGATGAGACCATGTGCCTCTTAGATTGTCATATATGGAGAGTTCTAAAATATATGCTATGTATCACACAGGAAAATACACATTCTTTATCTTTATCATAGAAATTCCCTATATCATGGTGGTTATAACCAGTATCAATACAGCAGTCACCTAGACCTCTCTTTGGTTGTCACATATTGTTTTTCATTTAGTGCAGAAAAAGGTTAAGGTACAATCCAGAATCATTCAAGGTTAGTTGATCTTTAATAATGACACACTGACAGATGCCTGCCAGAAAATGGGAGAGAGGGCAAATTTAACAAGCAGTCTACAAGTTGGGTACCCAGAGAGCTTACTTCAAGTCCACTTAAGCACCCAAACATATTCAACTACATGTTTCAAATCCCACAGATCTCAAATGGAAGTATTCTATTTGAATAAAGTTGGAGAAATATTTATATTTTACTGTCAGGTTCACAAGGGATTATATTATATATATTGTATATATAAAATCATTTATAATCTTTATAGCAATCTTGTGAGGTACTCAGAACAGAAATTCTCATTTAAAAAACTAAAAAGATGAAGTTCAAAAGGTTAAGTAGACCAAGATATGAGTGTGTGTATGTATCTGTGTGTATATATAAATATATATTAATATATATATAAATATATATAAGTATCATCAATACTTACTAGTATCTTCTCTGTACTAGCCTTGCTCTTGTTGAGCTTACGGTCTATGGGAGGAGTCAATCATTTAATTAATTACTTCATCAAATATTTAATTATGCTAATGATAACTGTTAAGAATGGAGAATCCGAGAATCACAACTAGCTGTTGGACAATCATCAACAGGAAGACACTGGAACTCACCAAAAAAGATACCCCACATCCAAAGACAAAGGAGAAGCCAAAATGAGATGGTAGGAGGGGCGCAATCACAGTAAAATCAAATCCCATAACTGCTGGGTGGGTGACTCACAAACTAGAGAATAATTACACCACAGAAGTCCACCCACTGGAGTGAAGGTTCTGAGTCCCACGTCAGGCTTCCCAACCTGGGGGTCCAGCAATGGGAGGAGGAATTCCTAGAGAATCAGACTCTGAAGGCTAGTGGGATTTGATTGCAGGACTTTGACAGGACTGGGGAAAACAAACACTCCACTCTTGGAGGGCACACATAAAGTAGTGTGCACATTCGGGTCCAGGGGAAGGAGCAGTGACCCCAGAGGAGACTGGACCAGACCTAACTGCTAGGTGTGGAGGGTCTCCTGCAGAGGCGGGGGGGTGGCTATAGCTCACCGTGGGGACAAAGAAACTGGCAGCAGAAGTTCTGGGAAGTACTCCTTGACGTGAGCCCTCCCAGAGTCTGTCATTACCCCACAAAAGAGCCCAGGTAGGCTCCAGTGTTGGGTTGCCTCAGGCCAAACAACCAACTGGGAGGGAACCCAGTCCCACCCATCGAGAGAGTCAAGGGGATTAAAGTTTTATTGAGCTCTGCCCAGCAGAGCAACAGTGAGCTCTACCTATCACCAGGCCCTCCCATCAGGAAACTTAAACAAGCCTCTTAGGTAGCCTCATCCACCAGAGGGAAGACAGGAGAAGCAAGAAGAACTACAATCCTGCACCATGTGGAACAAAAACCACATTCACAGAAAGACAGACAAGATGAAAAGGCAGAGGGCTATGTATCAGGTGAAGGAACAAGATAAAACCCCAGAAAAACAACTAAATGAAGTGAAGATAGGCAACCTTCCAGAAAAAGAATTCAGAATAATGATAGTGAAGATAATCCAGGACCTCGGAAAAAGAATGGAGGCAAAGATCAAGAAGATGCAAGAAATGTTTAACAAAGACCTAGAAGAATTAAGAACAAACAAACAGAGATGAACAATACAAGAACTGAAATGAAAACTAAACTAGAAGGAATCAATAGCAGAATAACTGAGGCAGAAAAACGGATAAGTGACGTGGAAGACAGAATGGTGGAATTCACTGCTGTGGAACAGAATAAATAAAAAAGAATGAAAAGAAATGAAGACAGCCTAAAAGACCTCTGGGACAACATTAAGCGCAATAATATTCGCATTATAGGGGTCCCAGAAGGAGAAGAGAGAGAGAAAGGACCAGAGAAAATATCTGAAGAGATTATAGTCGAAAACGTCCCTAACATGGGAAAGGAAATAGCCACCCAAATCCAGGAAGCGCAGCAAGTCCCATATAGGAAAAACCCAAGGAGAAATATGCCAAGACATATAGTAATCAAATTGGCAAAAATTAAAGACAAAAAAATTACTGAAAGCAGCAAGGGAAAAATGACAAATAACATACAAGGAACTCGCATAAGGTTAACAGGTGATTTCTCAGCAGAAACTCTACAAGCCAGAAGGGAGTGGCATCACATACTTAAACTGATGAAAGGGAAGAACCTACACCAAGATTACTCTACCCAGCAAGGATCTCATTCAGATTCGATGGAGAAATCAAAAGCTTTACAGACAAGCAAAAGCTAAGAGGATTTACCACCACCAAACCAGCTCTACAACAAATGCTAAAGGAAATTCTCTAAGTGGAAAACACAAGACAAGAAAAGCACCTACAAAAACAAACCCCCAAAAATTAAGAAAATGGTAATAGGAACATACATATCGATAATTACCTTAAACATGAATGGATTAAATGCTCCAACCAAAAGACAAAGCCTTGCTGAATGGATACAAAAACAAGACTCATATATATGCTGTCTACACGAGACCAACTTCAGACCTAGGGACACATACAGACTGAAAGCGAGGGAATGGAAAAAGATATTCCATGAAAATGGAAATTAAAAGAAAGGTGGAGTAGCAATACTCGTATCAGATAAAATAGACTTTCAAATGAAGAATGTTACAAGAGACAAGGAAGGACACTACATAATGATCAAGAGATTAATCCAAGAAGAAGTTATAACAATTATAAATATATATGCACCCAACATAGGAGCACCTCAATACATAACGCAAATGCTAATAGCTATAAAAGAGGAAATCGACAGTAACACAATGATAATTGGGGACTTTAACACCTCACTTACACCAATGGACATATCATCCAGACAGAAAATTAATAAGGAAACACAAGCTTTAAATGACACAAGAGGCCAGATAGATTTAATTGATATTTATAGGACATTCCATCCAAAAACAGCAGATTACACTTTCTTCTCAAGTGTACACAGAATATTCTCCAGGATAGATCACATCTTGGGTCACAAACCAAGCCTCAGTAAATTTAAGAAAACTAAAATCATATCAAGCATCTTTTCCAACAACAACGCTATGAGATTAGAAATCAGTTACTGGAAAAAAACTTAAAAGACAAAAACACATGGAGGCTAAACAATATGTTACTAAATAACCAAGAGATCGCTGAAGAAATCAAAGAGGAAATTAAAAAATGCCTAGAGACAAATGACAATGAAAACACAATGATCCAAAACCTATGGGATGCAGCAAAAGCAGATCTAAGAGGGAAGTTTATGGTAATACAATCTTACCTCAAGAAACAAGAAAAGCTCAAATAAACAATCAAACTCTACACTCAAAGGAACTAGAGAAAGGAGAACAAATAACACCCAAAGTTGTTAGAAGAAAGAAATCACAAAGATCAGAGCAGAAATAAGTGAAATAGAAACAAAGAAAACAATTGCAAAGATCAATAAAACTAAAAGCTCATTCTTTGAGAAGATAAACAAAATTGATAAACCTTTATCCAGACTCATCAAGAAAAAGAGGGAGAGAACTCAAATCAATAAAATTAGAAATGAAAAAGGAGACATTACAACAGACACTGCAGAAATACAAAGTATCATAAGAGACTTCTATAAGCAACTCTATGTCAATAAAATGAACAACATGGAAGAAATGGACAAATTCTTAGAAAGATATAACCTTCTAAGATTGAACCAGGAAGAAATAGAAAATATGAACATACCAAACACAAGTAATGAAATTGAAACTGATTAAAAATATTCCAACAAACAAATGTCCAGGACCAGATGGTTTCACAGGTGAATTCTATGAAACATTTAGAGAAGAGCTAACCCCATCCTTCTCGAATTCTTCCCAAAAACTGCAGAGGAAGGAACACTCCCAAATTCATTCTATGAGGTCACCATCACCCTGATACCAAAACCAGACAAAGATACTACAAAAAAAGAAAATTACAGGCCAATATCACTGATGAATATAGATGCAAAACTCCTCAGCAAAATACTAGCAAACAGAATCCAACAACACATTAAAAGGATCATACACCATGATCAAGTGGGATTTATTCCAGGGATGCAAGGATTCTTCAATATATGCAAATCAATGGGATGCACCATATTAACAAATTGAAGAATTAAAACCATATGATCCTCTCAATAGATGCAGACAAACCTTTTGACAAAATTCATCACACATTTACGATAAAAACTCTCCAGAAAGTGGGCACAGAGACAACCTACCTCAACATAATAAAGGCCATAACGACAAACCCACAGCTAACATTATTTTCAATGGTGAAAAACTGAAAGCACTTCCTCTAAGATCAGGAACAAGACAAGGAGGTCCACTCTCACCACTATTATTCAACACAGCTTTGGAAGTCTTAGCCACGGCAATCAGAGAAGAAAAAGAAATAAAAGGAATACAAATTGGAAAAGAAGAAGTAAAACTGTCTGTATGCAGATGACATGATACTATACACAGATAATCCTAAAGATGCCACCAGAAAACTACTAGAGCTAATCAATGAATTTGGTAAAGTTGCAGGATACAAAAATAACGCACAGAAATCTCTTGCATTCCTATACACTAGCAACGAAAGATCAGAAAGAGAAATTAATGGAACAATCCCATTCACCAATGCAACAAAAAGAATAAAATACCTAGGAATAAACCTACTGAAGGAGGTAAAAGACCTGTACTCAGAAAACTATAAGACACTGATGAAAGAAATCAAAGATGACACAAACAGATGGAGAGATATACAATGTTCTTGGATTGGAAGAATCAATATTGCGAAAATGACTATACTACCCAAAGCAATCTACAAATTCAATGCACTCCTTATCAAAATTATCAATGGCATTTTTTATAGAACTAGAACAAAAAATCCTAAAATTTGTATGGAGACACAAAAGACCCCGAATAGGCAAAGCAATCTAGAGGGAAAAAAATGGAGCTGGAGGAATCAGACTCCCTGACTTCAGACTATACTACAAAGCTTTAGTCATCAAGACAATATAGTACTGGCACCAAAACAGAAATGTCAATCAATGGAACAGGATAGAAAGCCCAGAGGTAAACCCATGCACCTATGGTCAACTAATCTATGACAAAGGAGTCAAGGATATACAATGGAGAAAAGACAGTCTCTTCAATAAGTGGTGCTGAGAAAACTGGACAGCTCCATGTAAGAGAATGAAATTAGAACACTCCCTAGCAATGTATACAACAATAAACTCAAAATGGATTAAAGATCTAAATGTGAGGCCAGACACAATAAAACTCTTAGAGGAAAACATAGGCAAAACACTCTATGACATAAATCACGGCAAGATCCTTTTTGACCCACCTCCCAGAGAAATGGAAATAAAAACAAAAATAAACAAATGGGACCTAATGAAACTTAAAAGCTTTTGCACAGCAAAGGAAACCATAAACAAGATGAAAAGACAACCCTCACAATGGGAGAGAATACTTGCAAAGGAAGCAGCTGACAAAGGATTTATCTCCAAAATATACAAGCAGCTCATGCAGCTCAATAACAAAAAAACAAACAACCCAATCCAAAAATGGTGGAAGAACTACATAGACATTTCTCCATAGAAGATATACAGATTGCCAACAAACACATCAAAGGATGCTCAAGATCACTAATCATTAGAGAAATGCAAATCAAATCTACGAAGTATCACCTCGCACCTGTCAGAATGTCCATCATCAGGAAATCTACAAACAACAAATACTGGAGAGGGTGTGGAGAAAAAGAAACCCTCTTGCACTGTTGGTAGGAATGTAAACTGATACAGTCACTATGGAGAACAGTATGGAAGTTCCTTAAAAAACTCAAAATAGAATTACCATCTGACCCAGCAACCCCACTATTGGGCATATAACCAGAGAAAACCATAATTGAGAAAGACACATGCACCCCAATGTTCATTGCAGCACTATTTACAATAGCCAGGTCATGGAAACAATCTAAATGCCCATTGACAGATGAATGGATAAAGAAGATGTGGTACAATGGAATATTACCCAGCCATAAAAAGGAATGAAATTGGGTCATTTGTAGAGACGTGGATGGACCTAGAGACTGTCAAACAGAGTGAAGTAAGTCAGAAAAATATATATATATATCGTATATTAATGCATATATGTGGAATCTAGAAAAATGGTAAAGAAGAACCGGTTTGCAAGGCAGAAATAGAGACACAGATGTAGAGAACAAACATATGGACACTGAGGGGGGAAAGCAGGGGTGCAGGTGGTGGTGGTGGTGGTGTGATGAATTGGGAGATTGGGATTGACATGTATACACTAATATGTATAAAATTGATAACTAATAAGTACCTGTTGTATAAAAGATAAAGAAATAAAGAAATAAAATTCAAATAAAAAGAAAAGAGATATATGATGAAGGACTGAGTGAAGGCAGGAAAGAGAAGAGATAGACACTGTAAATGTAGATACAGAGTAAAGTAGGGAAAACACATCACATGCCAAAGTCTGATATGAAATTTTCCTTATAAAGGAAATAATAAGTAATATTCCTTTAAATTGAAAAAATAAAATCAAATCAGCAATTTATTGGCTAGAATACCAAGGCGGAACGGAGATGCTGGAAGCAGGCTTTAAAGACAAGAATAATGGATTCATTGTCAATAAGACCCTCCCTCTCCATCTACCCTCATAGCCCATCTCACCTTGCCTGTTTCCCTTTACCTGGTATTTGCATCCTCTCTTATTCAGGTAGTGGTAAGCATGCCTCCCAGGAGTCCATGTGTGGCCACTACAGCAGGTCATGTATCTTTTTCCCGACATACAAGTACATTCAAAAGAGATTTACTGAGTTCCTACTATGGGCAAATCACTTCTTTAGATGTTAGTGATACAGAGTCAAATTTAGAAAATAATCTTTCTGTGTTCATGAAGCTTCCATCTAGTGGAAGGAAGAAGAAAATTATTAAAAAAATAAAAATACAATATGTCAGATGGTGATGAGAACTATGGAGAAAAAAAGGAACCTAAGAATGTGATCTTATTTTGAAATAAGGTCTTTGTAGATGTAATTCGTTAACATGAGGTCATACTGGTTAGGATGGACCTTAAATCCAATGACTGGTGTCCTTATAAAAAACCTATGTGAAGACACAGAGACACACAGGGGAGAACCCTATGTGACAAGAGAAGGAAAGATTGGAGTGATGCATCTACAAGCAAAGGAATGCCAAGTCTTGTTGGCAACCACCAGAAACTAAGAAGAGAACGTGAAGGATTCTTCCACAGCATCTTCAAAGGGAGCATGGGCCTGTTGACATCTTAGGTTCAGACTTCCAGCCCCAAGGAATCTGACGGAATACACTTCTGTTGTTTAAATCATCCAGTTTGTTATACCTTATTACAGCAGCCCTAGGAAACTAATAGAGAGGTCCTCTTATTTCACAGAAGATACTAAGATATGCACATTCCAGGTTTCCTCTTCATGCCATTTAGTAGATAATGCCAGACTACCACCAGAGAGTCATCTCTCCAAATGTCCTGCCACTTCATTGAGCAGAGAATCCTGACAAGACAGCACGGGCCTCAGTTCAAGGGAGTGCAGGGCTGTACTGCTCAACTCAGTCTGGGGTCTTCCATCTATAGATTCACCCAGTGCTGTCACCGAGTTCAAGTAATCACTGCAGTGCTGGCTGGACATGCCGAACTCCTGGCTCTTTTCCTTAAAGCAGCCGGTCTCAGCTACCTAGTCACCAGGAAAGTTGCCCGGATCCTCCAGTAGGTGGCTGATCAGAGATCAGATGTTTTCACTGTTCTCAAGAGGCACCCAGGTGTTCAATGTTTCTCAGCCCTGATGCATCCGTAGGGAAGCCTTCACGCTCCACTCTGTGTGTTGGGACAGTCTTGCTCTCAGGTGTACTCTGTTTGCACAATCTTCATACTAACTCTTCCTCCACTCCAGCAATTCAGCTGTGTTATCCAATTCATCAGTTTCTACGGGGAGAGGTAGTGAGAACCCTTTAGTTTCAGTGAGCTACCACCCCTTCCTCTGATAATGAGGGGCTGCTGCCCTCAGTGAGCCAGTCTCCTGTCTCCTCTCAGCTCAGACTGCTGCTCCATCAGGTCATCTATGGAGAGATTTTTTTTTTATGGGAGGAAAACCCAAAGTTTGTTTTCACCTAGTCGTATTTTAACGGGAGACAGAGGTAGCAATCCCAACTTTGCTGCCTATGTGAAGAACTTGGGAAACATTGGTCAGTTAACCTCTCTATGGAGACTAATCCCCAAAATATTATCCTACAAAATGTGAGGAAAGTACCCCAATCGCTGCTTCCCAGAGTCCCATAGGAAGTCAGGACTAAGCACAGCTAGGATGAGCAGGCTCTGAGGGGAGAGAAGGATGAATGGATTGGGACAAGGGATTCCAATAGCTCAAGACCCTAATTTACTGATGGAATTTCACTACTGAGGACTCAAATCTTCTTCATCTGAGGCCAAACGAACTGCCAAAGGCTAAGAGTTGTATCCTAGTGTCCAAGTGTTCTCCACGCCTGGCTGTGGATATAGTTAGGCTTTAGCTCATGACGGACAACAGCAGGGAAAGGAAGTAAAGATGCAGACTCTGAAACTAAGGTGAATTAGTCACACTTGGGCCTATGCTAAATGTCAGTCCCATGCAGAAAATCATGGAACAGCCTCAAGGAAAAACTAAATTAAGATTCTAACAGTCACATGGTATGGGTCACTCAGATATAACAAATTCAAATATTTTTGTAGCTTCCAGATTTTCTAGGGAGAGAAAAGCTAAAACATCATTTTCATTTTGTTTAGTAAGAACCAGAAAAGGAAAGTGATCTCTCAAATATACATAGCAGAGCAGATGTACCACATTTTGTATCCAGAGTTACTCAAGTGTAACAGGTAAAATCTTTTTGAAATACCTATGCCCCATCTGCCATTACTAAATCCAGGAAAAGGGAGATGTCACCCTAGCAAGTATGACATAAGTTATTTTTCTGAACAGACAGAAAGAGGGAGGGGAAAGCCCAATCTTCTTTCCTTAGTGATTGCAGAATGAAGACAAGAAAGTAGAGGAGAAATAGATAAGAAGGCATATCACTCCCAATCACCCTTCTTTGCAGTGAACTCATGGAGAGGGACTGTGTTGGAGTGTTAGATGGGTTAAGAAGAAAGTCATTGAATAGAGAGGGTTTGTGCTGTTTTTCCACTTGGAATTATAGCAGAAGTCAGTTTCACAGAGTATTACCAAAACAACCCAGGATAGCCCCAGGGTTAGGGAGATGAAGTCCTGACCTCCCCTCACTTGGTCTTCCTAGAATCCCATTTGGTGCAAAAAGTATTGGCAGGCTTCTGTGGGGGAAGATCATTGCAATGAGCGATATTTGTCTATTTATCTGAAATCCACAGGGTATACCTAAGGTTAGGGAGCAAAGAGAAGTTACAACAGGACCTCAGAGGGGACTGATGTGAAGCCAAGACAGCAGGAAAGACTCCTAACCAACGTGAGAAATAACTACACAGGCAGGAGGTCCCTGCTATAGTCAGAGGATGCTAGCAGGACACTCAGCCACCAGGTAAGACCATCATTGCAAAGGTCAGAGAAGCCAGAAAAATCAAGCAAAGTCTTGTAGATGGAAATATTGAGATGTGTACTGCCTTCCTTGCTGCCAGATTACATAGCACCCGTGACACACACGTCACCCTGGAACGAAGCAGGGAAGAGGAGGAAATCTACAAGACTGCATTATTCAAAAAAGACAAATACATGAAGAGACTGAATTTATGAGGCTGAATTTATCAGACGGATCAAATTTAGTTTCATGAGTTTGTTTTTTTGTTTTCTTTTTTCCCCTTGCTGCACTGCAAGATCACATCAGATGTAGAAAACAAAGCATCCACATTGAGACTGCACATCAGAGTGCACCTCAAGTTATCTGAGATCGTAATACATGATAAAACAAAAGCAGACTACCAACGTTTCTTGCATTACTACAGGGGTTCCTGAGTTTTTCAAGAAAACACTGTCACAATGACCACTTGCAGATTTAATTCCATACTTTTAGGAAATAACAAAATAAAGGTGAGACAAAAGAAGTTGTTGAAGGCACAAATTCAAATTTCAATCGAAAAAAGGATAGGGCAGGAAGACAAGGTACTATCTCCAGATTCCTTTCTAAATGTTACTCTTAATTGCTTCATGATTAAAACCATGTTAAAAGCATTTTAGGGGCTTCCCTGGTGGCGCAGTGGTTGAGGGTCCGCCTGCCGGTGCAGGGGACGCGGGTTCGTGCCCCAGTCCGGGAGGATCCCGCATGCCGCGGAACGGCTGGGCCCGTGAGCCATGGCCGCTGAGCCTGTGCGTCTGGAGCCTGTGCTTCGTTCGCAACGGGAGAGGCCACAACAGTGAGAGGCCCGCGTACCGCAAAAAAAAAAAAAAAAAAAAAAAAAAAAAAAAAAGCATTTTGCATAAAATTAGCCATTCGCAATGAAAACTGTCAGAACTCAAATAGATCAACTTTCTAAGGTCTCTCTTTCCAGAGGGTAAATAGTTGCTAAATATAGTGCCAGCTTTAAACAGTTGGTCTGATATAAGAAAAGAGATCCTCCGAGTTTGAAAGGAGCATGAGGTAACCTATTTGGAAGATTCAGCAATACATTCTAAAGAAGTATTTTGACAAATGTCAGCTGGTGATAGAAGTAAAAATTGATCAGTTGAATCTTAAGTGGAGTTGATGTGTCTTCTACATGTTAAATTCTTGCGATTTTAATCAAATGATTTATGTAAAAAATACTGCACTAATATATACCTTACAAGGACATTCATATTTAAAGCACACGATTATCTGCAATATTCAATCAGCTTTTTATTCTGTAACTAGAATGTGATGGAAAAGAATAGAGGCTTATTTTATGTGAGCAGCAAGTAATTTTCACTAGAGAGGTACTTTACTATTCCATATCTTTCTCCCTAAGGCAATACAAATCACTGTGTTAAAAAATTATATATGTCCATGCCTCTTTATCGCTTTGTCACCGTTTACCCTTCCCCCTCCCCATAGCCTCAAGTCCATTCTCTAGTAAGTCTGTGTCTTTATTCCTGTTTCACCCCTAGGTTTTTCATGACATTTTTTTTTTTTTTTAAATTCCATATATATGTGTTAGCATACGGTAAGGTAGATAGCTAGTGGGAAGCAGCCGCATAGCACAGGGAGATCAGCTCGGTGCTTTGTGACCGCCTGGAGGGGGGGGATAGGGAGGGTGGGAGGGAGGGAGACGCAAGCGGGAAGAGATATGGGAATATATGTATATATATAATTGATTCATTTTGTTGTGAAGCTGAAACTAACATACCATTGTAAAGCAATTATACTCCAATAAAGATGTTAAAAAAAAAAAAAATTATAAATTTCAAATTAAATGGTAATATTTAAAAATAGCATAGAAATGTGAAATACAAGTGGAACAATTTTTAAGGAAGAGAAATATGCTTCTTCTTGAGTATGTCTAGTCGTGCAAGCCACTCTAGACTTCTAGACATTATTTTTACAAACTAAATTAGAAACAGCTCACACAACTCTAAGGCTATTCATGTGCTGAATTGTGCCCTGCTCTTGCTGAGAACCCAAAATCTAGCATCAAATTTCACACTGATTAAATGCAAAACAAATATGTGTTGACATGATTCTATTTGTCTTGAAGGAAAATATTTCCTTTTTATCAAGTGTATATGTACATATAGTTCAAAATTAGAAACTCTTTCCAAAACCAATTTTTTAAGTTGGAGTTATTTAATTGGGAGTCTATGTTCATTCCAGTTATTTTTTCCCCCAGTAGGTTAAGTAACACATCATTTTAGAGAATTCTAAAGACATTCTCATTATAAGTAGTACTTAGGATTTACAAGAAGTTAGGGGAATAGCTTTTTAATCTGGTAATTGCTTTTATGTGTATTCACTGCCCCGTTGCCCCAGAAACTCAGTGAACTGCTACTTGCTCCCTGGAGAAATGATCAGATCTCTATATTGATAAGATACCACATATATCCAGTTTTAACTTTTTTAACATTAATTCCAGGGAAACAAGAACAATGGTATATGAGATTTCTTTAAAACTTGGCTTTATTCCTAGTTTCCTTGGCTAGTGAATGACCTGAGAAATTGCCTCCTCCAGCCCTGCCTCTGCCTTGTGTGGTATCTGAACAATTCAAAAAAGAAGTCTTCTACCTTTCCCAAACCTATTAATTTTATGGCCTATATCCAAGCAAGATGAATATGACTTTCTTAAAATTAAAGATTTTTAAATGTCACCCTAATTGCACTATCAGCTGGATTTCACAAATAAATTAATAAATACAAAAGTTAAAGTGCATTAAAACAGATTATAGAGGTTTTGTTTATAAAGCGGCCTTACCCTTTGGAATTTTCACTTTTTAAACATGAGCTATTTTCAGGCACTGCTCTGTGTCTGTACTGAGCTAATTTCAGAAACAATCAGCTGCTTGCAGCCCCTCCATATGTCTACAAATATCTGTAGGTGTGAAAATGTCATAAACAAAAGAAAAAGTTCCTATATTAAGCCCACACACCTTACTGTGAAATGAATTAGATCAGAAAATGAAAATCAAAATTTCCATTAAGTATTTTCTGCAGCCAGGTTATTCAAGCATTTATTGTTCTTGAAGCAAAGAATTTCAGATAAACAAAAGAGGCCCAAACTCAGAAATTATCAGGGTTTTTTCTTATCATTCTGTTTTTGTTTGGAACCAACAAAAGTCCACCAGCCTACTTTATTAACTGAGAAGCAAGAGAAAGAAAGAAAAGGAAACACTCACACTTTAGAAAGGAACTCCCTTCCCCTATTACACTGAAAATTAAAATAACTGACAGAGGAGAATCAGTACCTGTTTATTTTTCTCCTCAGCTTTGCGCATATCACAACTACTGATGCTGAGGGTTATGGTGACTCTGGCTAGTCATCCTCAGCAAGGAAAATTTCAAAACCAAGGAAATCTAAGATATTCTTCTCTGACTTGCTAATTCAACTTTATATGAAAATTACTAGAAAAAAATCATTCCGGTCTTTTTGGTCACAGAAAATGAAACTGAAGATGTATATCCTGTAATAGGTAAACTGAGCATTACTATGAAAAATGAAGAGAGGGAAACGACCAAGCAAGGAGATTATTTACAATTAAACAAAAGGATTGCTTTCAGAAATGAGTCTTGATCAGGGAATTTGGTGAACTCAGTTTCAAGTTATCAGCCAGAAAAAGAAAAAATTTCCTGAAACTTCTAGAACTACACAATTTTAAATTTTAATGCTTTTCTTGTTGCCTCCCATTAAGTTGTTGAATGTCAGTGTACAAAAGGAACTGTGGTACAAGAGAGACTGACAATCACCTATTTCTGTTACCTTGGCCTCTGTAGTAAATGCTTATGGATTATATATTTGAGGAAACTCAAAATCTAGAGAGTATTGGGGAAAATGTATATGCATTTGGTAGAAATGATGCAATTCTACCACATTCTCTTTGCTTGCTCCAAATATTAAATAAGTAAATTTATTGGAAAAATTCAATCTGAAGTTTATATAAAATCTATGCTTTAGGGAAAATGGAGATAAAAATAATATTTTTTAGCAAAGTATATCCTCTGAAGGAGAGAGATGCCAACTTCCTAGTCAACAAACTGGTTACAAGCTTGGGTATTGGTATCCACAGTCCTCAATTCAAGTACAGCTTCCTACATTCATAGCTGTATAATGGGGAAAGTTACCGAAGTTTTCTGAATTGGAGTTTCTGCTTATTCATGATTTTTTAAAATAACACTTTCCTCTTAGAGCTGTGTTATGGACTGAATGTTTGTATCCCCCTCAAATTCACATGTTGAAATCCTAACCCTCAATGTGATGACATAAAGAGGTAGAAACTTTGGGAGGTAATTAGGTCATGAGGGTAGAGCCCTCATAAATGGCATTAGTCCCCCTTAAGAGACCCCAGAGAGCTTTCTCTCTCACCCTTTCCACCAAGTGGGGACACAGCAAGAAGACAGTCATCTATGAACCATAAAGTGGGCTCTCACTAGACAGTGAATCTGCCAGCCCCTTGATCTGGAACTTCCCAGCCACCAGAACTGTAAGAAATAAATTTCTGTTGTCTATAAACTACCCAGTCTATAGTATTCTGTTACAGCCGTCCAAACAGAGTAAGACAAGTTGTTACGAACATGACATTAAATTGCTTATGTTAATGTTTTGCACAGTATTTAGCATATAGTACGTGTGCTTTTATTTCTGGAATTGAGATAAACATAATTTTCAAAAGGATAATTTAGGTCACAATCATTGTATTATCAGTCAGTTAATAAAATGGCTCATATCAAAGGTCACTATAAATTTTATTTTATAAATATATCTGTCATACTTTTCTGTTATAACTCCCTTAGGACACAGTAATAGTAACAACAACAGCAAAAATCATTATATAAGAATGTAGGCCATTTTAGCTTTTCATAGAATCAGTAAAGCCCAAAACTTAAATATATCAAAAATCCTGTCTAGAATAATTCTTTTCATGCCGTTTCTCAGGTGAAATCTACCTACCTGCTTTTTTCCCATTTAATCAAATGTTTATTCAATGAAAGTATGTATAAAAACTTACAAATCTGATAACTCAACTATATATGAGATAGGATGATGGGATATTCCGTTTTTAACATATACGTACAGCACAGTTATTAACTGTTTTTCCCTTTCCGCTTCGGTCCTTATTTCTGGCTCCTGTTTTGTCGTGTGAGACCATTCTGGTATTGGCTTAAGGGAAGATTAATGGACAACTTTTATCACTTTAAGGCCAATGGAGGAAATTTTAGGTGTTTAAAAAAAAATTGGAGACTACCTGTTAAGGTAGCATAGAAATTTCTTAGAAAATAACTTGAACTCATTCTGTGAATCTTGTTCTTAAAAACTTTGTGAAACTCCTTTGTAGCTCATGGGTTAATGTGATATCACAAATTTCTAATAAAATTTCAAGACCATATTACACAATGGTTAAAAACCACTGGCTTTAGATCAGATAGAAGTGACAAGCCTCCTAGTTCTAATGCTTCCTGGCTTGGTGATTTGGGCAACTTATTTAATCATCTGTAAAATGGGGATAATAAAAATCTAACTTAAAAGGACTACTATGTGGATAAAAGAAGATGAGGTATATAAAAATACTACAATATGTCATATATAAATGCTGAACAATTGTAAGTTGCTGGTAATATTAATTTTTATAGTCTTTTGACTATATATTTAAAAATATGTTATTAAGTTGCAAGAAAATGTGTTATGTTTTCTTGGAGAACTTCTAAGTGCAACAGGTAGAAAAGTGTTTTATTAATACTAGATACCCCGCTTTACATTTTCTCCATTCTTTGGCAAAAGAAGAAATCCATTTTTCTTCCAAAGCTACTTCTACAGAATTTCTGTTTCCTTGAGGCTCTTACTAATGGTCATCTACAAAGAGCTTTTTCTCAAAGGACCTTATGCTGAAAGTAGGAGATGAAATAATGTCTATTCATAAGTACATGATTACCAAATAGGGCAGTGTATGTTTTCATTCCCGTGCATCTATGTTGCACAGCCTCTTTGAAATTAATGTCTCTTGTATTTTCCATTGTTCTCAATTTATAGAAAGATTATATTCTGTTTTATAATCTATTGCTTATCCAACTTCCAGAAAATAGATAGCTGAGATACACTTGCTTTGAAAACATATATAGCTATACTTAGTACCACCACCTACATGATCTAAGTTTAGATCAATACAGGGGTCTCAAACTTCAAGTCCCAAATGTTAAAACAGTAAGTCTCAGAACTCATGCATACATCTGAACACTAAATTTCACAATGGAGTTCTAGGTATTTTTATTTTATTTTATCTTATTTTACCTACTCCATCTAACTTTAGGTCAGTCACTAGAGTTCTCTCCACATCTTATTATACCATTGAAATGAAGGTGTAATAGAAGTACCAAGAATACTGAAATAAGCTAAATAGGTTGCTCATATAAATAATAAACAGTTGAAGAAGTATTACAAAGTGATATACCCAAGAATACAAATGAACAGAGTATTAATTATGCATCTGACTAAATCTGGCCACAGAAATGATCAAAGGAGACCAGTCAGAAAAGCTTCCTGAAAAAAATGCACCTTTGAAGTTGGAAAGGCAAGTGCAAGAAAAGGCCTGGAGGCAGAAACATAACAACATGCAAACCAGGATGAAGAGCTTAGATAGGGCAGAAGATTCCCCCATTGATTAACCAGACAAAAAACCTGATGAATAAATGTAGAAAAAAATGAGCCCCTAGGATGCACTTTTAACAAGTAGTTTTTTATGAAAAGATCAGAAAATTAGTCTTTCCCCTAGCCAGTGTTAATTGAAAATGCAAAGGTCTTTCATGAGCTGATGCAGGTTTCTGAGCCATGTTGTTTTGGTTGTTTTTTTTTCTGAATGGTGGCTATAGTATTTCAAAATGACACATGGCATTAGGTCACTGGAGGTATCCAGTTAAAAAGCAATCAGCAAACCATGTGACTGCAATTGTTTCCTCCACCCCACCTCTCAGAGAAGCCATTCCTGGATACCATTTGTTACTTGAATGATTTTACAATGTTGATGAAATTGTTTTGTCAATGTTTGCAAGCTTTCATGCTATTAGCTAGGTTTTCAGCAGAAAGGGACTGGTTATATGTTCTTGTATGTGCTAAAGCAGCAGGCACCCACAAAATACAGCTTCATTGATAAATTGTTATCATCCTATGACTTTCAGATGTTAAGCATGAACCTGTTGCCTGCATTAGGAGGGCAAATTAACAGAAAAACATCAGTTTTGTTATATTTTTGAACTGTAGTGGTAAAATATATCAGAACTTGCCTGAAAATAACAAAACATTCTCATATCAATCATAAAACTCATGCTCCTCAGCTTCCTCAGACAGAGTTTCAATTTGCCCAGAAGAGAGATGGATTTCTCTCAGCCAGGTGAGATGACAAGTATGAACTAAATGACCCCAATTTGGGGGCCTTGGCAGAGATAAGGTCTTCAGGATGAGAAGTCAGACTGGCACTTATGACTTTTATCAGAGACATACCTTTTGTACCAATATAACGAGTAAGTTCATTCAGAAAAATATCTGTGCAGTGATAGCAAGATAGATTATGTAAAGAATGATAATGCCTGAAGGAGGTAGCTTTACCTTAGGATTTAGGAAGACAGCAAAAGGATTTGCTGAAAGTGACTAAATCACAGGTCTAGATAAGAATTCTAAATAACTGATTACAAAACATCACACAGAAGTATATGCAGCCACAATGGATCTACATTGACCTGTGATGTACGTGTGTATGTTCATGTGTGTGTACAGACATACTTCTAGTTTCTCCTCAATAAAGAACTAATGGAGACATTTAGCAAGTATTTTTTTTTTTATAAATTTATTTATTTATTTATTTTTGGCTGTGTTGGGCCTTCTCTAGTTGCAGGGATTGCTGCGTGCAGGCTTTCTCTAGTTGCGGCAAGCGGGGGCTACTCTTTGTTGTGGTGCGCGGGCTTCTCATTACGGTGGCTTCTCTTGTTGCGGAGCATGGGCTCTAGGCATGCGGGCTTCAGTAGTTGTGATACGCAGTCTCAGTAGTTGTGGCACACGGGCTTAGTTGCTCCGAGGCATGTGGGATCTTCCCGGACCAGGGCTCGAACCCGTGTCCCCTGCACTGGCAGGTGATTCTTAACCACTGTGCCACCAGAGAAGCCCTAGCTAGTATTTTTATTCATCCTGTATTCTTCTCCTTCCACATTTTTAGAACCACCACTCTTCTTATAACACATCATTTACTGTAAGAGTAGCTGTTTCCTTATTTCAGGACTCCTTTTTCTATTTGCAGAAGTCTTTAGTCATTCTATTTGCAAAAGCTCATTTCCCATACAGACTCCATCAATGGATTGCATAAAGGCTTTGCTTATCTCCAATGTACTTTACAAAATGTGAACTGCCTGCTTTTCTTAATGAAGTGTTGGACGCTTCAGATCCCTACAATTCTGAGCACAGGATGCTGCATGGTTTCTGTCACAATCATAATTCTCTCTAGATATTTCTTTGCTAGAATAATTATATCTGACCCAACTATGGCAGGTATAAACCTGACTATGGTCCACACTAAAAACAAATCTTTCCTTCCTCATTCTCAACACAATGACCCTTCTTGCATCACTTTAGTCAATATTTCTGCACCAATAAGCCTCATAAAGAAATTCAGTGGCGTTGAAGTTTAATGACTCCAAACATACCAAGATGTAAGCTGACACAGGATAATTTTACTTTTCAAAATATTGAGCGTTTCGATCAAGAATAAAATATTTAGGAGGAAATACATAAGTTATAACTGAATATTTTGTCCACAGAAGAGTCATCTATAGTGAAAGAAGGTAAAGATGAAGAAGAAAAATAATATACTAAACAAATTAGTACAAGACCTCATAAAAACACCTACAGATTCATTATAGAATTAGGGCTACCTTTCCTTAATATTTCATCATAAGTTAGATATATTTGTCATATACTATATAAGTTGAATCTTATATATAAGATTATATCGATATATTGTAAAATTTAGTCAAAGTGGCCAGTTCTAGAAAATATATTATCAGAGCTGAAGGAAAGCTGAATTGTAACTGCCTACAAGGTATGGAGGAGGGGACAATGGAAAACAAGCTGATTTTCATCATAAAATGTGTCAGGTGCAGAAAGTAAGATGGAGTTAACAGAAGCATTCTTTAAAAGCCTGTTTAATGAGGAGTTGTACTCCCAGATTGCTCCCCTCCCCAGCCCACTGTCACCTAACCTAGCAGAAGATGGGAGGTTTTACCTCTGCAGTTGAAGGAGACATGGTCTGAATTGAACTTTGAGGCAGAGGTGAGGGTGGGACTGGATAACATTCTGGAACCAGGCACATTAAGTAACAGTTTGCACATTAAACTTTGATACCCCTTCCTAGTCCCTGTACTTTTCCCAGAATGTTTGTAGGTTGGTTTATACCATCACAGGCAGAAGAAAGAAAAAATGTCCCATAGAAAGACTTATAGATACTATTATTTGGGGATTCCTCACTGAAAGGACCAGATCCTCTTTGGATCACCTTCCTGTGAAGCATACCAATTGATAAGTTTCTCTTCTGAACAGAAAACTTCCACTTTTCCAGCCATATTATTTATATTTTCAAATAACACTATGATACAATATTATGTTATAATTATTGTAATAATTTTAATGAGACAAGTTGTCAAAACATTTAGGAACTGTTATTGTTTTGAATTGTTCAGGAGCACTTAGTATTGTGATCGATAGTTAAAATATTCAAGATAATTCAACTTAAAATAATTTGTGGTTTACTAGTCATGTAAACAGTATTTAAATGTTTGAGAAAGTGCTTAATAAAGGGTATTACATATAAATAGTAGCTGTATTCTTCTCACATGCAAAGAAAGGCCTCTTGAGCAACATCAACCCTAGAGACAAGTATCAAAGCTCAACAAAAGCACGTGAGACAAAGTTCCGAAGCAGTTGGGGGGGATACACTGCTTTTGAGATAAATGTCTATAGAATATCCAGGCAGAAATACCCAATAGTTAGCTGAAAATACAGATAAAATGTATCTGGAGTTTATAAGTGATGTTGGGGGTGAAGTATCAGTGCCAAGATAGTAGTTATAGTCAAAAGAGTTGATGAGATGTTCTAGAAAGGTGGCATTTGAAAGCCCTAGGATTTTAGTTCAATCTTAGTTTTTCTAGAAGTACCTTAATGGCAATGTCCTCAAACCTAGTACCACATAGAAGTGAACTGCTATTTCAAAAATTCTAAAAGATCAAGACTTGAATTCAGGCAATTTAGGATATACTTATTAGTAATAAACTTGTCATATGATCTTGAACAGGTATTTTCCACCTGTTGGATTCAGTCACATTATGAATTGAATAATTATGTTTTACTAGGTAGTTTCAAAGAAAACTCTTCTATTCAATGATTCTATGAAATCTTATGACATAAACAGCATAGAACTCCTAATTTAGCCCTGATCACAAGTCAGAAATTAACTGTCACAAGTTTTGATATTTCCATATCACAATGATATTTTTAAAAAATGAGTTGGGCTTCTTAGTATTGAAATAATGCTAAAGTATTATTTTAGTGGCTCTAATTTTAGTGACACTATTATTAGTAATCTATATTAACAAAACCTTTTCTCTATAAAATTTAATGTGTTTTCACCTGGAAAAATATTTATACAATATTAAAAAGATTAAGAGGTCTTGATTAGAGACACAACTATTCAGTCATCTCTATTTATAATTTCTATGAATTATAGTTATATATATACAAATTCTAAGACAGATCCATTATCTAATAAGCCCACCCCTTTTAGTTAGAAAATACTCAGCTTTAACTCATTATTACTAAATTCAAACCACAAGTATAGTGACGTATCTTCAGTTCTAAATATTTTTTAAATTTTTGGTTATTGTAATGCTTAAACTTTTGGAATATCAGAGCCAGTATCCTTTGTTACAGTTATTCATTATTTTTATAGCCAAACTAAGAAAACTAATATATGCTATCAGATCATAAAAATGATAGACTTGTATCTATCATTTAGACTATAGTTTTGTTCATCTGAATATAAAAGTCCTTAAGCAACAAGATTTTTCTATTTGATTAACTACCCAGAGAAAATGAAAGCCTGAAAATCTTTTTTTGCACTACTGTAGAAAGCTAGGTGTTTAAAATGAAGAGCATGATTTACTATAAAGAGACTTCTGAAATTATTCATTAAAAGAATACGATAAGGTATATTTTAAAATGTCTTCTTTCAGCTGAAAATTTTCACCTAATTTATTCAACTATATTTCTGAAGACAAAGTATTATTGTATTCCTCCATCCTGTCCTTTAGGAAACAAGTGCATTAATGTCTATTATTCATAGTTATTCTTCTAGATTTGAAAGCATAGTGCAATGCAATACTGACCTGAATTGAATAATGCACATGCAAGTGCCTTTACTTTCATCTCCTTACCCTCACTGTTTTTTGTCTTCAAAGTTATCTTATGGCAGCATTTGAATATGGAAAGCTACATTGCACAGTTTCAATCTGACAAAGAATGCAAACCATTTGAGGTAGACTGACAAAGGGAAAGATTGCATGATCCTTAAACTTGAAGGAATCAGCAATAAAAAGAGAAGAAACATAACAATGGAGAGAAAGAAGATGAGAATAACCAGCTGGCAATAGAGAAATCAGATTTTACTTCTAAATCCATTTTTGATAACTTTTTGTAGTTTTTTGTATATTGCTGAATTTTTATATAATTTCATGCATAAAGAAAAGCTGCAAGAATAGTACAAGGAACTCCTCATACCTTGTATCAACATTCAACAAATTTTTTTACATTTTGCTCAATTTGCCTTATTAATCCATCCTCTTCTGTCTCTACCCACCACCTCTCTTCTGTCTCATCTCTCCCCACCTCTCATGTGTGTGCACAAATACACACATACACATATGATTTCTTCTGAGCTTTTGAAATTAAGTTGGAAACATCATGTCCCTTTACTCTTACATTATTCAGTGTACACTGCATAAGAACAAGACCACTGTCTTAAGTAACCCATAATTCAATGAGCAAAATAGTAAAATACAACATGGATTCAATACCATTATTTAACACATAGTCCATAATCAAATTTTACTAATTGATCCAATAATATCCTATATAACTATTATTTTTCATCTGCCCAGGATTCATCCAGGACTTTGTATTACATTTATTAGTCATGCCTCTTAAAACTCTTTTGGTCTGGGACAGTTTATCAACATTTCATTGTCTTTCTTGACCCTGACATTTTTGAAAAGTTGAGGCAGTTATTTGGTAGAAGAGCAGTTTAGGTTGTCTGATGTCTGCTGATGAGACTCGGGTTATATATTTTGGCAAACTGTTATTTATGTCCTTCTCAGTGCATCATATCAGCAACACATGATGTCAGTTGTCCCAATTTTTTAATGTCAACTTCGATCAGTTGGTTAAGTGATGTTTATCTGGTTTCTTCACTGTATTTTTCACTTTGTAATTGATAAGCAATCTTAGCAGAGATACTTTGATACTCTATAAATAGCCTGTTCCTAATCAAACTTCCACTCACTAATGTTAAATCATTTTGATTTTCTAACTCTATCATTCCTTCCACAGTTATTATTCAGCATTCTTCTATAAGGAGCTTTTCCTTCTCCCTCATTAATTACTTTATTTATTGTGTTATATAAGTATAAATGCTCAGAATTTTTCATTAGTCAATGACTTATAATTCATTACTATCATTATTTTATGCTAAAAATTGTATAATTGAAATGTACAAGGAGAGAACTTAAATGTCTCACAAAAAATAGTATATATATATATATATGAGATGATAGATGTTTTAATTAACTTGATGGGGGAATCTTTTTGCAATTATATATATATATTTATATTTATATATATATAAAATCATCACTTGTACACTTTAAATATCTTACAATTTCAATTATACCTCAATAAAGCTAGAGAAAACAAAGAAAAATCTCAAATAAACAAGCTAACTTTACATTTTAAGGGATTCTAAAAGGAAGAAGAAACCGAGCCCAACTCTAGCAGAAGGAAAGAAATAACAAAGATCAGAGCAGAAAAAAATAGAGACTAGAAAAACAATAGAAAAGATCAACAAAACTACGAGTTGGTTTTAGAAAAGATAAACAAAATTGACAAATCTTTGGCTAGACTAAGAGAAAAGAGACAAGACTCAAATAAATAAAATCAGAAATGAAGGAGAAGATATTACAACTGACCACAGAAATTTAAAAATCATCAGGGAAATGCAAATCAAAACCACAATGAGATATCACTTCACGCCTGTTAGAATTGCTATCATCAAAATGAACACAGATAATAAGTGTTGGCAAGGATGTGGAGAAAACAGAATCCTTGTACACTGTTGGCGGGAATATACACTGGTGCAGCCATTATGGAAAACAGTGCGGAGGCTCCTCAAAAACTAAAAATGGAACTACCATATGATTCAGTAGTTGCTCTTCTAGAGTATATCCAAAGGAAATGAAATCAGTATCTTGAAGAGATATCTGCAATCTCATGCTCATTACAGTATTGTCAACCAATAACAAAGATATGGTTATCAACCTAATTTTCCGTCACAGATGAATGGATAAAGAAAATGTCATTCTAATATAAACTATTACTCAGTCTTTAAAAAGAACAAAATCCTGTCATTTGTGACAACATGAATGAACATGGAGGACATTATACTAAGTGAAATAAGCCTGGCACAGAAAGACAAATGCTGCATGAGCTCACTTATAAGTATAATCTAAAAAGGTCAAACTCATGGAGCAGAGGATAGAATGGTGTTTGTCAAGATCTAGACGGTGGTGAAAATGAGATGTCAGTCAACGGGTACAAAGTTTCAGTTATGTAGATAAGTTCTGGAGAGCTAATGTACAGCATGAGTATAGTTAGTAATACTATATTATATACTTGAAAATTTCTAAGAGAGAGCTCTTACATGCTTTCACCACACACAAAAAAGTGAAAACTATGTGAGGTGATGGATGTATTAATTAGCTTGATAGTGGTAATCATTTCACAATGTAAATGTATATCAAAACATCATATTATTCATTGTCATCAAATGTAACCCAGAATTTTGAGGTAAAACCTAAGGATGTCTTCCAACACAGCAGCAACATTAGCTGTTACACTTCTTTTGTATTTATTTTAGTCACCATCTTCATCCTCTAACTCATTTAACATGTTAAACGATTACTTTTCAGTGATTATACAGTGGTGTTTGGTTATAATCTATATCTAAAGCACTTTGACTATAGTATGTTTTATCTGTATTGATTTGAACTGATAAAAACTGAGTGTCTGCAAACAAGATGGAGATACTCTTATTGCCATCTATGCAGTGTGAGGTAACCTCAGATTCAATTTCAGTAATGAAAATTGAATTTAGGAACCTAAGAAATAGAAATTTACCAAACTGCAAAGCAAGCATGAATTGGCCCCATTGCTGTAACTGTTCTGGAAAGATAAGAACATGAAGTTTCAGTAGACAGTTTGCTTAAAAGCCCTGCTCTGCGACCCCAGATAGTTAAAAGTGATTTCAGTCTGTCCATGTTAGCCAGTCTCTACTCCACCCCACCTCAAAACGCCACCTCAAAATTATACATGTACCAGTCCCAATCCTATAAAACTTTCTTTGTAACTTTCCAAGACCTTGTATTTATTTGTTGGCAAGATTATTAATAAAATCAACTTGTTTTTGGTAATGGTTTTCCTGGTGATTTTTGTGAGGGCTTTTACAATTTCATGAGGTTCCACGGTAATCTATCTACCTTACATGGCTTAAGACCTTTGATTTGGGACTCTGTGGCACTTCCAAGACCCACCTGAGCCACTCTTACCAGAAGCCTATCCTAGGCTGCTGTGGTGAATAACTTTCTAGCAATATATATGACTCTGATTTTTATAAAGTAAGCCCTCTGCTCCATTTAACTTGTATCCTCAGAATTGGTCCTTCAGGAATATTTTAACATCTAATTAAAATAAATACTATTTTCCTTGGTGAAAACTGCCGACTGTCACTTTTGCATCCTTATTTGCCATGTCTAAAGAATGTCATTCTCTGTTGTGCACTGACATAAGGAAACTCATAGGATAGAAGACAGACATACTACCTACTAAACCTATTCTCCAAAACTTCCCTGAAGACTAATAAAAAGTTCTCCTTGGACTGTCATCCTTCCTACAACAAACTATGCCTTAAGTCACCATCAAAACTATTAAGAATCCACCTCATGTTGACTTGTGTCGAGGACCTTAATCTTGGAGAAATTGTTTCCCCACAAATTCTGCCTGTCAGGGGCCACTAACTGGTTAGTTGGTGTCTAGACATGGCCTGATCATCAGGATTGGGGGAGAGGGGACTCAAGACATGGAATATTATAAGCAGACACTTTTAATCAACTGCATTTGTTATTCATGGGTATGTATAACAGTAAATATAAACATTTCCTAGAATCAGGTTCTTAAATGTGTTCACATCCCAATCTCACTTCATGTACATATCACTCTAAATGGCATAATTTTTTATCAAGGACCATTTGGAATTATAGTAGCCATTTTGTGGAACATCTGATATATCTAATATTATATATCTTTGAGGTGGACAATGAAAGAAAGGTAGTAAGATTCTAAACATCCAATAATCATTTTTCCAACTTTACTAAGGAATTATTGACAAATATAATTGTATATGTTTAAAGTGTACAATGGTGATTTGATATATGTATGTATTGTGGAATGATTACCAAGATCAAGATAATTAACACATCCATCACCTCATATAGTTAACTCTTTGCATGTTTGTGTATATGATGAGAATGCTTAAGATCTACTCTCAGTAACTTTCAAGTATACAACACTTAATTATTAACTATCCAATAATCATTTTTCAATTGATACGCAACAATCTTCAAAAGAAATACAGAGCTCAAATTGGCATCCTCAAAGCTCTTTGGCAAAGTTTAAAGAGAAAGTCATTTCAATCTTAGATATACTACTCTCTACAGGCCTGTCTCTTCCACTTTATCTTGGACTACCTTCTCCTTATCCTTCTGCCACTCTTTCAGCCTCTACAAGAATGATTCTCTACGAAGAGCCTCTATAAGAATGTTCTTTTCCTCAGAAAGTTCCCTAGAAGGAACCTTTCTAATTTCCCTTAAGGTCTAATAATCCTCAAATCAGGCCTATTATGCAGGTAGAAATTCAATATTTGCAGATGGAAATTCAATATTTGTTTCAGGCTGAACTTCGTGTCAGTATCAAAGAATTTTGTAAACAAAAAGAAGAGAAAACTAAATAACACCCCTGTCAATTTCATCATCAGAGACTTATTGTATAGTAAATGGACTTTCAAAAGAGTCTTTTTAGAAGCCCCAGAAAATTTGTCTACCTATGAACAATTTATTGCTGAGTTGGTCATCTTTGTTTGTACCATGTAAGCTTCAAAACAAAATGGAAGAATTGCCCTTGGTCAAAAATACTTATGGGCTAAAAACAACAGATAATCTATAAAATGTTCATATTGATATGTACAAACAGCCTAAATGATTGGTTTTCTTAAGGTAGACACCAAAGAAGGCAATAAAAATAAAAGGCATAATTATTAGAAACAAGAAGCAAAACATTTAATTTGCTAATTATATAATCATTTATACAGAATATTTAATATAATCTATCAAAAATGCTACTAGAACTAATAAATGAGTTTAGCAATGGTGCAGAACAAAAGTTCAATACAAAAATAAACAAACAAAAAAATTGTACTTCAATATCTCAAGAATCATTGAGAATTGAAATAAAAGCCAAATTATTTTTTAAAATACCATTAAAAACATAAAACATTTTGTGATAAATTTAATATGATATGTGATGGACTTGTATAATAAAAACTATAAAATAATATAGAGAGAAATTTTTAAAAATGAAGAACTCTACAATATTCAAGGATTGGAAGACTCAGCATTGTTACACTGGAACTTCTCCCTAATTTGATCTAAGGATGCAACTCAAAACTATCAAAATACCAAGTTTTAGATAAATTGGCCAATTTCTTTCTATGAAATTCAAAGGGCCTATAATAGCCAAAATAATTTTCAAAAGTGAGTAAAATTGGAGGACACTGTTATTTTAAGATTCACTGTAAATCTACAGCAATCACATCACTGTGGTACTGCCGCAAGAATACGCATGTAGATCAATGGAAGTAAACAAAGAGTCAAGAAATAAACCAATATATACATGCTCAACTGATTTTCACCACTAAATTTACCGAGACAATTCAGTGGAAAAAGAATAGTCTTTTCAACAAATATTCTTCAACTAGAATAACTGAATATATATGGGAAAAACTGACTTTGAACTTTCCTTCACATTATATATGAAATTAACCCAGAATTATTCATAGACATAAATGTAAAGTGGAAACGATAAAATGTCCACAATTAAATGTAGTAGAAATTCTTCTGCAATCATAGGGTAGATAAAGATGTCTTAAATAGGACAAAGCAGCACAAATACTAAAGAAAAATAATTGATAATTTTTACTTTATCAAATATAAGACTTCTGTTCTTTGAAAGACACTGTTAAAGAAATGAAAAGGCAAGCCATAGGCTAGTATAAATATTTGTAAAACATTTATCTGATAAAGGACTTAATCTAGAATATGTATTTTTAAAAGCTGAATTCGATAATAAGATGACAACTACTAACCCAATAAAAATGAGCATAAGAGTTAAACAGCCACTTCAACAAAGAAGAGATATTAATGACAGTTAAGCACATGTAAAGATGCTCAGGATCATGTCTTTAGGGAAATGCAAATTAGACCCACAATAAGATACCACTACGTATCCATTAGAATAACACGGATTTTTTAAAGACTGAAAATGTCAAGTTTTGGCAAGCAAATGGAGCAACCGGCACTCTTCTATATTGCCACTGAAAATACATAATGGTACAGCCATTTGGGGAAAGAGTTTGTCATTTTCTTATAAAGATAAACATGCATCTACCATATGACCAAGCAATCTCACTCTACATATTTTTCCATAAGACATGGAAACACACTTACCTCAAAGATTTGTACACCAATATTCACAGACTCGATTCCTGACTTAGTTTTATAGATGGCATTTACTTAAAGATTGAACAAAGAAAATACCAGGCTAAGTATGCAGTAACCATCTTTGTTTAACCTTTAGAATTTAATCCTTTACCAGAGGCTTAGCACAAATTCCTAGAGGAAGTTTTAGCTTTGTCTAGAGCCTGCCAATTTGCCAAAGAAAGAAAGCCAGTATCTATACTGATAGAAGATAGGCCTTTGGGGTCGTACATGACTTTGGCATGCTATGGAAAAGGGAAAATTCCTTATAGCTGATGCCCTCAATACAAATATCAGGTAAATACAAGAATTATTAGAATCTTTTCAATTGTTGAAACAAATAGGTATCATTTAAATAGAAGTCACAATATAAAGGACAAACTCCGGAAACATGGCTGTTCAGTGAAAATATAATCAAGCCATAAGTATTAGCCAAATTTATATTTTTGAATTTTATAGCTGCTACTTCAAAAAAATTGAAATCAAATGTGCATTTAATGTGAATAATATATGTTAAACATATGTGACCAAAATATTATGATTTTAATATGTAACCAATACAATAATATTAATTCTATATTTTACATTTTTTCTTTTTATTAAGTATTCAAAACCCAATGTGTATTTCACACTTACAGTACATCTCCATTCAGACTAGCCAAAATTCAAGTTTTCAGTAGTCATATATGGCTAATGCCTACTGTATTGTACTGTATTATCCAAGCTCTAGACACTGACATTAGACATGCCCTGGCTCTCATCACCATTCCAAACAAGCTCCCTTAACATAGACTGGCATAAAAAAGCCATTCAATGATTGAGGGATAAATCTATGAATTCTTTCAAAGAGTCCATTATAAAAGCTAAGCTTAGATTCTGAGAAAAACACTGTGAATGATCTGGTTGAATAATTCATAAAGATAAATTTTGTGATACCAAAACAGCTAAGTGTTGGTACCTGATAGCCTCAAATGGCTATTCATGAAAATTATTCATGAAAATTCCCATTATAAAAGACAAAAGTTGCTTACCATGGAACACAAATATTGATGAGTGATGATGTGGCTGGTTCACAACTCATAATCAACATAATTCTGGAAAAAAAAACATGAATCACTTGGAGATATCTTCACCTATTTGGTCTTGCATCTTCTTTAAGCTAAGTTAGTTAAATATTATAAGGGGGGGCTTCCCTGGTGGCGCAGTGGTTGAGAATCTGCCTGCCAATGCAGGGGACACAGGTTCGATCCCTAGTCTGGGAGGATCCCACATGCCGCGGAGCAACTAGGCCCGTGAGCCACAACTACTGAGCCTGCGCGTCTGGAGCCTGTGCTTGGCAACAAGAGAGGCCGCGATAGTGAGAGGCCCGCGCACTGTGATGAAGACTGGCCCCCGCTCGCCACAACTAGAGAAAGCCCACGCACAGAAACGAAGACCCAACACAGTCAAAAATAAATAAATAAATAAATAAATAAATAAATAAAGGAGATCCTTTAAATAAAAATTTAAAAAAATATATTATAAGGGGCTAATTCAGTATATTTTCCAAACTGTCTTATCTTCAAGAAATTAAAGCTGCTTTTCCACAACATCTCTCTTCTCCACCATTGCACAACCCTCAACCTGAATGTTCGGTATTTTGAAAAAGTTAACAAAGAAAGGCTACACATGAACCTGGCTGGAAAGAATCCTATCAAGTACTATTGACTACACACAGTAATCAAATTCAGTGAGTTGACACCTGGGTCCATATTCCACAATATAAAAAGTCCAATTCCATTTGACAATCCAAACTCTTGGGTGATCTCAAGATAAGGCCTCCAGATAGTCTCCAAACATAGATGAAATCATAAAGCAGACAACTTCTACCATGATTTTGGATCAGGTACATGACTTCTTGACGTCAACAGTTTCTGTTCAAAACCCATTTGATAAAATCCAGATGACCAGAAACACAAATAATCATGTTTTAATCTGCCCGATCATGTTCTTTATTTTCCTGGATATTTTATTTTCTCTCTGTTGGTTTAAGGTTCTAGAAGGTTATAACACTTGTAGCTCCTTCACCATTGCTTCCTAAATGTCCCTACTCTTATTACTGTTCTTATCATCCTTCATCCAATGCCTGGCTATGATTTAGTCACAATTTGGCTAAAAGATACAATCAAATCAAAAGTCAAATTGTTCCCAATTTTCTCTGGGTGCCATCTAGCTTCCTTTAGTACCAGTCCCATCTATAGAATCAATTGGTTTCATGAGTATTTGTTTTCAACCACTATATGGCAAACACAACCCTAGTCAGTCAAAAGTCTAAAACTCCCTATGACATATTACCTAGCATTGACCATTTCCATCTCTAACAAAATAAACCTGACACGTTTCACAAGAAGTGGACTTTGTAACTGAACATTCACAGAAATAGAACATAATGATGAACTAAGAAATGGGTTATATGTATACACATGCTCTTCTCTTTTAGCTATTATTGAAACTCTATTCTCTTTTTTTTTCTTTTTTTTTAACATTTTTATTGGAGTATAATTGCTAACACACCATTGTAAAGCAATTAAACTCTGTTCTTAATAGCATTCTCCATTGCCAGAAAGACGACGCATAAAGCTTTGAAGGTGATATTTATGGGAAAGTAGACAAAGTATTCTTTTCATATTAGTTTATTTAGCTGATTGTGCCTATTATTGTCAGTTTTAAAATAGAACAGTAATTTTTATTTATTTATTTAAATTTTTAATTTAACTTTATTTATTTTTTTATATTACAAGTCCTTATTAGTCATCATTTTATACACATCAGTGTATACATGTCAATCCCAGTCATCCAATTCAACACACCACCACCCCCAACTTCACGCTGCTTCCCCCCCCTTGGTGTCCATACATTTGTTCTCTACATCTGTGTCTCAATTTCTGCCCTGCAAACCGGTTCATCTGTACTACTTTTCTAGTTCCACATATATGCATTAATATACGATATTTTTTTTCCCTTTTTGACTTACTTCACTATGTATAACAATCTCTAGATCCATCCATGTGACAACAAATGACCCAATTTCGATCCTTTTTATGGCTGAATAATATTCCATTGTATATATGTACAACATCTTCTTTATCCATTCATCTGTCGATGGGCATTTAGGTTGCTTCCATGAACTGGCTATTGTAAATAGTGCTGCAATCAACATTGGGGTGCATGTGTCTTTTTGAATTATGGTTTTCTCTGGGTATATGCCCAGTAGTGGGATTGCTGGGTCATATGGTAATTCTATTTTTACTTTTTTAAGGAACCTCCACTGTTCTCCATAGTGGCTGTATCAATTTACATTCCCACCGACAGTGCAAGAGGGTTCCCTTTTCTCCACACCCTCTCCAACATTTGTTGTTTGTAGATTTTCTGATGATGCCCATTCTAACTGGTGTGAGGTGATACGTCATGATAGTTTTGATTTGCATTTCTCTAATAATTAGTGATGTTGAGCAGCTTTTCATGTGCTTCTTGGCCATCTGTATGTCTTCTTTGGGGTCTTCTGCCTATTATTGGATTGGGTTGTTTGTTTTTTTAATATTGAGCTGCATGAGCTGTTTATATATTTTCGAGATTAATCCTATGTCCGTTGATTCATTTGCAAATATTTTCTCCCATTCTGAGGGTTGTCTTTTCGTCTTCGTTATGGTTGCCTTTACTGTGCAAAAGCTTTGAAGTTTCATTAGGTCCTATTTGTTTATGTTGGTTTTTATTTCCATTACTCTAGGAGGTGGATCAAAAAAGATCTTGCTGTGATTTATGTCAAAGAGTGTTCTGCCTATGTGTTCCTCTAAGAGTTTTATACTGACCAGTCTTACATTTAGGGCTGTAATCCATTTTGAGTTTATTTTTGTGTATGGTGTTAGGGAGAGTTCTAATTTCATTCTTTTACATGTAGCTGTCCAGTTTTCCCAGCACCACTTATTAAGAGCCTGTCTTTTATCTATTGTATATCCTTGCCTCCTTTGTCATAGATTAGTTGACCACAGGAGCATGGGTTTATGTCTGGGCTTTCTATCCTGTTCCATTGATCTATGTTTCTGTTTTTGTGCCAGTACCACATTGTCTTGATTACTGTACCTTTGTAGTATAGTCTGAAGTCAGGGAGTCTGATTCCTCCAGCTCCATTTTTTTCCCTCAAGACTGCTTTGGCTATTCGGGGTCTTTTGTGTCTCCATAGAAATTTTAAGATTTTTTGTTCTAGTTCTGTAAAAAAATGCCATTGGTAATTTGATAGGGATTGCACTGAATCGGTAGAATGCTTTGGATAGTATAGTCATTTTCACAATATTGATTCTTCCAATCCAAGGACATGGTATATCTCTCTATCTGTTTGTACCATCTTTAATTTCTTTCATCAGTGTCTTATAGTTTTCTGCATACAGGTGTTTTGTCTCCCTAGGTAGTTTTATTCCTAGGTATTTTATCCTTTTTGTTGCAATGGTAAATGGGAGTGTTTCCTTAATTTCTCTTTCAGATTTTTCATCATTAGTGTATAGGAATGCAAGAGATTTCTGTGCATTAATTTTGTATCCTGCAACTTTACCAAATTCATTGATTAGCTCTAGTACGTTTCTGGTGGCATCTTTAGGATTCTCTATGTATAGTATCATGTCATCTGCAAACAGTGACTGTTTTACTTCTTCTTTTCAAATTTGTAATCTTTTTATTTCTTTTTCTTCTCTGATTGCCATAGCTAGGACTTCCAAAACTATGCTGAATAATAGTGGCGAGAGTGGACATCCTTGTCTTTTTCCTCATCTTAGAGGAAATGCTTTCAATTTTTCACCATTAAGAATGATGTTTGCTGTGGTTTTGTCATATATGGCCTTTACTATGTTGAGGTAGGTTCCCTCTATGCCCACTTTCTGGAGAGTTTTTATCATAAATGGGTGTTGAATTTTGTCAAAAGCTTTTTCTGCATCTATTGAGATGATCATGTGGTTTTTCTTCTTCAGTTTGTTAATATGGTGCATCACATTGATTGATTTGCGTATATTGAAGAATCCTTGCATCCCTAGGATAAATCTCACTGGATCATGGTGTATGGTCCTTTTAATGTGTTGTTAGATTCTCTTTGCTAGTATTCTGTTGAGGATTTTTGCATCTATTTCATGAGTGATATTGGTCTGTAATTTTCTTTTTCTGTAGTATCTTTGTCTGGTTTTGGTGTCAGGTTGATGGTGGCCTCACAGAATGAGTTTGGGAGTGTTCCTTCCTCTGATATTTTTTGGAAGAGTTTGAGAAGGATGGGTGTTAGCTCTTCTCTAAATGTTTGATAGAATTCACCTGGGAAGCCATCTGGTCCTGGACTTTTGTTCGTTGGAAGATTTTTAATCACAGTTTCCATTTCATTACTTGTGATTGGTCTGTTCATATTGTCTGTTTCTTCCTGGTACAGTCATGGAAGGTTATACCTTTCTAAGAATTTGTCCATTTCTTCCAGGTTGTCCATTTTATTGGCACAGAGTTGCCTGTAGTAGTCTCTTAGGATGCTTTGTATTTCTGTGGTGTCTGCTGTAACTTCTCCTTTTGTATTTCTAATGTTACTGATTTGAGTAATCTCCATCTTTTTCTTGATGACTCTGGCTAATGGTTTATCCATTTTGTTTATCTTCTCAAAGAACTAGCTTTTAGTTTTATTGATCTTTGCTATTGTTTTCTTTGTTTCTATTTCACTTATTTCTGCTCTGATCTTTATGATTTCTTTCCTTCTGCTAACTTAGGGTTTTGTTTGTTCTTTCTCTAGTTCCTTCAGGTGTAAGGTTACATTTTTTGAGATTTTTTTTGTTTCTTGAAGTAGGCTTGTATAGCTATAAACTTCCCTCTTAGAACTGCTTTTGCTGCTTCCGATAGGTTTTGGATCATCGTGTTTTCATTGTCATTTGTCTCTATGTATTTTTTGATTTCCCTTTGATTTCTTCAGTGATCTCTTGGTTATTTACTAAAGTATTCTTTAGCCTCCATATGTTTGTGTTTTTTACATTTTTTTCCCTGTAATTCATTTCTAATCTCATAGTGTTGTACAAGGTCAGAAAAGACGCTTGATATGATGTGAATTTTCTTAAATTTACTGAGGCTTGATTTGTGACCCAAGGTGTGATCTATCCTGGAGAATGTTCCGTGCGCACTTGAGCAGAAACTGTAATCTGCTCTTCTTGAATGGAAAGTCCTATAAATATCAATTAAATCTATCTGGTCTATTGTGTAATTTAAAGCTTCTGTTTCCTTATTTATTATCATTTTGGATGGTCAGTCCATTGGTGTAACTGAGGTGTTAATGTTCCCCACTATTATTGTGTTACTGTTGATTTCCTCTTTTATAGCTGTTAGCAGTTGCCTTATGTATTGTGGTGCTCCTATGTTGGGTGCGTATATATTTATAATTGTTATAGCTTCTTCTTGGATTGATCCCTTGATCAGTATGTAGTGTCCTTCCTTGTCTCTTGTAACTTTCTTTATTTTAATGTCTATTTTATCTGATATGAGTATTGCTATTCCAGCTTTCTTTTGATTTCCATTTGCATGGAATATCTTCTTCCATCCCCTCACTTTCAGTCTGTATGTGTCCCTAGGTCTGAAGTGGGTCCCTTGTAGACAGCATATATATGGGTCTTGTTTTTGTATCCATTCAGCAAGCCTGTGTCTTTTGGTTGGAGCATTTAATCCATTCATGTTTAAGGTAATTATCGATATGTATGTTCCTATGACCATTTTCTGAATTATTTTGGGTTTGTTTTTGTAGGTCCTTTTCTTCTTTTGTGTTTCCCACTTAGAGAAGTTTCATTAGCATTTGTCATGGAGCTGCTTTGGTGGTGCTGAATTCTCTTAGCTTTTGCTTGTCTGTAAAGCTTTGATTTCTCTGTCAAATCTGAATAAGATCCTTGCCACATAATCTTGGTTGTAGATTCTTCCCTTTCATAACTTTAAATATATCGTGCCACTCCCTTCTTGCCTGTAGAGTTTCTGCTGAGAAATCAGCTGTTAATCTTATGGGAGTTCTCTTGTATGTTATTTGTCATTTTTCCCTTGTTGCATTCAATAATTTTTCTTTGTGTTTATTTTTTGTCGATTTGATTACTATGTGTCTTGGTGTGTTTCTCCTTGGGTTTATCCTGTATGGGACTCGCTGCGCTTCCTGGACTTAGGTGGCTATTTCCTTTCCCATGTTAGTGATGTTTTCAACTATAATCTTTTCAAATATTTTCTCTGGTCCTTTCTCTCTCTCTTCTCCTTCTGGGACCCCTATAATGCGAATGTTGTTTCATTTAATGTTGTCCCAGAGGTCTCTTAGGCTGTCTTCATTTCTTTTCATTCTTTTTTATTTATTCTGTTCCACAGCAGTGAATTCCAACATTCTGTCTTCCATGTCACTTAGCCATTCTTCTGCCTCAGTTATTCTACTATTGATTCCTTCTAGTTTAGTTTTCATTTCAGTTACTGTATTGTTCATCTCTGTTTCTTTGTTCTTTAATTCTTCTAGGTCTTAGTTAAACATTTCTTGCATCTTCTCAATCTTTGTCTCCATTATTTTTCCAAAGTCCTGAATCATCTTCACTATCTATTCTGAATTCTTTTTCTGGAAGGTTGCCTATCTCCACTTCATTTAGTTGTTTTTCTGGGGTTCTATCTTGTTCCTTCACCTGGTACATAGCCCTCTGCCTTTTCATCTTGTCTATCTTTTTGTGAATGTGGTTTTTCTTCCATAGGCTGCGGGATTGTAGTTCTTCTTGCTTCTGCTGTCTGCCCTCTGGTGGATGTGGCTATCTAAGGGGCTTGTTTAAGTTTCCTGATGGGAGGGACTGGTACTGGGTAGAGCTGACTGTTGCTCTGGTGGGCAGAGCTCAGTAAAACTTTAATCCGCTTGACTGCTCATGGGTGGGGCTGGGTTCCCTCCCAGTTTGTTGTTTGGTCTGAGGCAACTCAACACTGGAGCCTACCTGGGCACTTTGCTGGGGCTAATGGCAGACTCTGGGAGGGCTCACACCAAGGAGTACTTCCCAGAACCTCCACTGCCGGTGTCCTTGTCCCCACGGTGAGCCAGAGCCTCCCCCCACCTCTGCAGGAGACCCTCCGACACTAGCAGGTAGGTCTGGTTCAGTCTCCCTTGGGGTCACTGCTCCTTTCCCTGAGTACTGATGTGCACACTACTTTTTGTGTGCCCTCCAAGAGTGGAGTCTCTGTTTCTCCCTGTCCTGTCGAAGTCCTGCAATCAAATCCCACTAGCCTTCAAAATCTGATTCTCTAGGAATTCCTCCTCATGTTGCTGGACCCCCAGGTTGGGAAGCCTGATGTGGGGCTCAGAACCTTCACTCCAGTGGGTTGATTTCTGTGGTATAAGTGTTTTCCAGTCTGTGAGTCACCCACCCAGTAGTTATGCGATTTGATTTTACTGTGATTGTGCCCCTCCTACAATGTCCTTTTGGCTTCTCCTTTGTCTTTGGATGTGGGTTATCTTTTTTGGTGAGTTCCAGTGTCTTCCCGTCGATGACTGTCCAGCAGCTAGTTGTGATTCTGGTGTTCTCAGAAGAGAGAGTGAGAGCACGTCCTTCTACTCCGCCATCTTGGTTCACGGCCCAGAACAGTAGTTTTTAGAGGAAAAAATTAAATTTGCTGAAGTTGGTTGTCCTTTGACCCAAACCACATTTACTACCATGGTCTCATTTGCTGTATATAGCATACACATACACACACACACACACACACACACACACACTTATAAACACACACATAATATATGGATACACACACAGTATTTTCCAAATTGGCAAATCATTCATATGCATAGTTAATCCATTGTCACTAAAATAATAATCTCAGGGAAAAGAAACATTAGGAACTCTGAGTAGGAAAACTCTTCTGAAAACCCTGACATGAGTAAACAGAATCTTTGAAGGCATGAAAACACAAGACAGTAAAGATGGGAGAAAGTGACATTCACGAAACGTCTGTATTTCTGACTTCTTGGTTAGACAAGTCCTCCTTAGCTGTTCTGAGCCTTTGAAGTTTACCTAATTTACCACCCATTTATAAATAAATCAAACAGAAGCTACAAAAGGAAGCCAAATCATCCATCATGCCTTTAGAGGCTTACCCTACCTAAAACCAAACATCATTTAATTTCAGTTTACTGTAGCAGAAAGTAGAAATAACACAGTCTTTATAATCCTGGTACTGCCTCCTGACATGTGCCAAGTTGCTGAGTGATTTCAATATCAGGGTTGACTAATCATTTTCATCATTTATTTTAAATGAACAGTGACATGTTATTAATTAATATTAATCAGGAAATTACCACATAAGCAGAAAAAGAATGGTTGCCCACACATGGCTCATTAGGCTTCTGTAGCTTAAGACATGAACTGGAATTTTAGACTCATGGTTTATGGAATTTTATAGAAACAACTCATTCAAATATTTCTAACATAATATGAAAGATAAAAAATAAATTTTAAGAAAATCTTAAAGAAATGAAATGTGACTTTTGGCCCATAACCTTGGCTAAAGGAGAAAGAAATATACTTTTCACAGCAAAAGAAGTGCTACAGATCAAAGAATAAAGGTCACATGTGAAGAAGAAATCCTATCGATGAATGAATATCTCCACATGTTATTTTGTCTTTTATTTCCCATATTTATAGGAGAAGGCAGAGCAGAATAATATGTAATAAATTGTTAATTCAAAACTGCAATTTAACCATTAATTTGATCCTTTTTGCTGATTTGAAGAAGACATATTACCAAGTAAAAATAAGAAAATCATGTCTACTTCTGTATTTTCTGTGCATCTGAGGCCTTTGGCAGACATTTTCTTGAAAATTAATGAAGTGAGCTTGTCACTGGAAAGAAAACAGCTGATATTTGTTGCAAAGGTTTCAGCATCATTCATGGTAACTAACATAATGCGTGGGTAAAAGATCCATTCAAAGAGCAAGAAAGGCCGGTGGATTTCAATGTCATGGAGTACACAAAGCTTTTTGATGTGGTTTCTGATTGCACACTGCAACTAACCTCTAAGAAACTAACCGTTCTAAGTGGGTGGTTGCAGTGTTAAGAAAAAGTGTTGAAAATAATACCACCTTTTTCAACTGTGAGGCCAAATTATCCTCATACATTTCAACTAAAACAACATATTGCAACAAATTAATGAGACTCCAGATGTCTTATATTTCACCAGCTATTAAATAAATTTGCAAAACTGTAAAACAAGGGTATTCTTCCTGTGGGAGGCCAAATTCTCAGATGGCTTCCAAGATTCTTTTCTGCTGGTGTACAGGCCCAATATAATCACCTCTCCTTAAGTGTGGGCAGGACCTGTGAATATAATGGCATAGTCATGCTCCTGATTACATTACATTATATGACAAAGGTGATAGGATAGTAATGTCCCTGGTTGTTACCTTATCTAAGACTCAATGTAGACTGAAAATAGTTTCTCTGTTGGCTTTGCAAAAGTAAGCTGCCATGTTGTGACACAGTATATATACAGTAAAATTGCATTTCCATAAGCTCCAAAATAGGTGAAACCAATCTATGGTGTTGGAAATCACAATAATGGTTACCTTTGCAGGAGCATGGAAACTAGTGACTAAAAGGGGGCATGGGGAGAACATCTGGGGTGTTGGTAATGATCTATGTCTTCTTCTGGATGCTGGTTACATGCGTTTAATTTATAAAACTTCAAGTAGCTGTACTATTGTGATTAGTGCCTTTTGATGTATGCATGCTATACCAGCTCAGTCATTATATTGAACAAGCATATTTTACCACCCTCTTCTATAACCAACAATACTACATAAGACAAAGTGTTTTGGAGTTCAATTGCTGGGTAACAAATTACCGCAAATTTAGGAGCTTTAAATAACATACATTTTCATTGCACAGTTCCAACGGGTCAGGAGTCTGTACACAGCTTAGCTGGGTCCTCTGCTCAGGGTTTCTCAAGACTGCCATCAAGGTGTCAGCTAGGGTAGGTTTTTTTCATGGAGCTCAGAGTCCTCTTCCAAACTCAAGATATGGTTAGTAGAATTTATTTCCCTTGTGTCTGTATGACTAGTGTTCTCAGCTCCTAGTGGCTACCCTCAGTTCCCTGCTACGTGGCCCTCTCCATAGGCAGCTCACAGTAGCTTCTTTCTCCAAGGCCAGCAGGAGACTCTCTCCTTCTAAGACTGCATCTTATATAATGTAAGCAAATCAAGGGAATGACACCCTATCAACTTTGCCACATTCAATTGTTAGAAACAAACCACAGGTTCCATCTGTACTCAAGAGGAGGAGATTATACAAAGGAAGAGGAAGGGATTATTGGAAGTTGTTCTAGAGTTTATCCACTACGCAGAGTATCAGTGACTGCTATTTTTTAAAAAATGACCATTCTTTATGTAGCATTTCTTCAAGCCCAGAAAATTTCACTTGGGAGATTTCCAAAATTAATTTCTCTCTTGAGAAGCTTTAGGAGCTCCTTTAGAAAATGTCATTATAGCTGGGCATGTATCAAATGATGACTAGTTTTTAGAATAAAAAATATTAAAATCAGCATGCCCTTGGTGTGTTAATCAGCGACTTCTGGGTTGTTAAATTAGCATGAATTACAAGAGTAAGTATTTTCCCAGTCTTTTTGATCCTCAACTTCAGGAATCTGTAATGTTTTCTTTAACAGGTACTTATTCTATACGATAGGATATAAGCTAATGCTTCTGCATGTGATATCACAGATAATAAAATATACCAATGAGATCATTAACTAAAGGATTTCCTAAGAGTTTCTATTAAGTGTTAGGAAAGTAATTCAACAATAAATTATTTTTCAATGTCTGATTCAGTTAATTGAATGAAATCAGTTCAATTTCAAATGTTAAATATATTTAAATGAATCATATCAAGACTTGAATTAATTTCAAAGAAGTACTTGCCTTGCAAAATATAAGGCACGGATATGTAAGGCAATCATTCTGCACAATGATATTTCTTGGGAATATATAGGCTAAAGATTTTAAAAAGGGTAAAAATATATGACAATTAATGGAAGAGAAAAGTTATTATTGAACAGAAATATATAAAAAGTTTATTGTTTTATCACTGCCCCTTCCTTTTTCTTCTTATATCTCACTTTCTCCCTCACTTCCCCATTTGTTTTGCAATGTACTATTTATTGCCATATCTTTGGAACCTAGAATAGTCAGCGTTTGTGTATACTAGGCACTCAAAAATTATTTGTTGAACTGATGAACATGTGGATAGATACATCCTATTTCTTGTATTTTTACATTTTTATTGCCTAATTTTTTCCAAGTTTTTATTTTTTGTGCCCTCACATGTGTCCTCTCATTTTAAAAGTCTGAAGAATAACTATGAAAAATGAAAAGAAGTTGCTATTGGTTTAATTAAGACAGTGAAGAATTAAGATACTGAAGTAGACAGAAAGATCTGCTGGTTCAGGTTACAGGAAAAGAAAGCCCTACATAAAGAATAAATCCCCCAATGCATCAAGGAGAGATGAAATTCAATACTATTTTAGGTGGAATAGAAGGTTTGAAAGAGTCTCTGCTCTTACTCTGTGCTGCTGATTCGGTTGCCCCTGCTAATGCTGCATGGCAGGTGTGCGAGTCCCACTTTCAAGTCTGATATTTCACAAGATCAACTGGCATTTAAGCTCCTCAGGCTCTCCTCAGGAGTCATTCAATTAATACACCAAAGAGCTTTTGGTTTGCTATGATTCCTCAAAGGTCAAGTCGTAAACATTTAAGGGATATGTGATGATTAAAAAGACTAGTCACCATAGATGGTTTAGCCTAAAACACTTTTTTTCTAATTTTGACTACAAATTCTTAAGAACAAAGCAAGATAACGCCTCAACTATCTGCCCGGACAATATTATTTTGGAGTTTTGTGAGAATAGCATGTTCTTATTTTAAATGCCTCTAGTAATATGACACAACAATTGATTTAATGTAAATTAAATATTTTTGTCTAAGTTCATATTTTCACCATTATATTTTGAGTACATGTGGCGCTTTTTATAGATTTATTTTTACAATGGTTTAGCTTTTGTATCAGCACTTTCATTAGTAAATATTTTCTGAGATATTTTACTTCAACAACCTGATCTAATAAGTATGAAGGTTTATTGAGTTCAGGGGGATTCTTACTCTCTGCTTATTAGAGACTATAAGTACTGGTTAAAGGTGTATGTCAATAGTAAGGGAATAAAATGAAATGACAGTGTTGGAGTTCTCAGGCAAAAATGTCACTCATAATAGGGATTCGACAATTAGGGGAATTTAGCCCCATAGCAAAGGGCTAAGGTCACTGAAAGACAGAGCCTGCCAACAGTGCCTGAGATGAGTGTCGGCTGTTTAGAAAGCATCATCTTGGTTGTCCTAGGATGAGCCCAGATGAAACTCAAGGCTGCTGAATCACATGTAAACTTTAGGAAACAGCTTCTGCTGTTGACTTTTGTTTTCAGTCCTAAGCAATTTTGAGAAAAAGGAGCTTTGACAGAATGATTGTTTCTTGGTTAGATCATTAGCATTCATTCATTCAACATCTATTCACTACACACTGCATACCAGGAACTGAGAAAAAAATTGAAGAAACTGTTTCTGAATTCCCAAAGAGCTGTACATAAAAGCAAAGAAAATAATCAGGATTAGAAGGAAAAGTATGTGTAAGATATACTAAAATCACACAAAAATAAAATTAAAGAAGAAGATATCAAAGAATAGAGAATAAGGAACTTTAACTAAGAGGACTGAAGGAGGGAAAACAAAAGAGAAAGCATGTCTGAATAGGAAAGTATTAGAAATGAGTTCTTACAAAAAGAGGAAAGGCTGTAAAAAGGAGAAATAAAATCCCTGGATAATATAATCATCTGCATGTATATAAATATTAAATTATCCAACTAAACACGTCAACTTTAAAGGTATAGCATGGAAAAGAGTAATATTATAATCTGGGAATATGACCCTTCTTACCCATTTAAGACTACCTCACATTTTGAGTGAATGTATTCAGTCCAGTAGTTGGCTAGCTAAATTATATAACTAATTTTACTAGTTTGAATAATTGTTTTTCAAAGAATTAGTGGATTAGGCCATATTAAACCAGCCATATTAAAAACTATCATCTTAGTATAACAGAGACTTCTTTTATAGTGAGTATATTAGTATATAATCAGAATATCTAAAGAATATAAAACAAATTATTTGTCCCTCTTTGAATAAAAATAAGCAAATTAGTAATGGAATTTAAAATATACGTATATAAAACATGTTTATTTCTATGTTTTACAGGTTTAAGAACAAAAAAGTGTGTATTAGTTGTTTCCATGTAAAAAAAAACTTCAACATCTCAGTGGCAACACCAATATCCATTTTCATGCTCATGAATTCTTTAGGTCATCTGAAGTTCCAGTGATCTAGGCCGGTCTCAGCGGGGGCAGGCTGGGCTCTAGGCATTTTGGTGGGTTTAAGTCTATTCTACATGTTTCACATCCTGAGGCCCAGACTGATGATAATAGCAGCTACCCAGAGCATGCAATGTTCGTGGCAATCACAGAAAAGGAATGGGTTAATAGAAAGAAGTGATGCCTCTAATGGTCTCAACTAAAAACCAACACACTGTTGCTTCTACACACATTCCATTGGCCAAGCAAACTGCATACAGATAATTCTATTAAGAGATGGAGTAAGGGACTGGGAAACTCTAATCCAGTCTATCACAAGGTGAATTATGTATAACATTTGTCAATTTACATTCCTTCTGCTTCTTTATTGGGCTTGTAGGAAAACAGACTTGAGATGGCTACACTTGGACCAACCTCAGGACCAAAGCACCCATGATCAAGACTATTAGGTGAATTTTAAGAAAATGAGCCCTTTCGGACATAGGAACACACTGGCATTGAACTTATCCAGGAATACTGAGCAGAATCACTGCTTTCTCCTCCAAATATACTTACTCGTGTTGAAATTAGCTCAAACATCACAAGCCAGTTTTTATATATTAGGAGATGAATTCTTCCAACTGCTGATGGGGACTGGTTTTGCTAAAAAGGGTGTGACTAAGAACACATACACTGTTCTGGATTATATTACAAACTATAAATTTTACTTCTTTTTAAACTTTTTAGTGGTTGCTATTTAAGTGTGAAATATAAATTTTAACTAATCTAAGTCCATCTTCAAATGTCACTGTATTGCTTCATGGGTAATGTAAGTACTTATAACAGAGTAGTCCCAATTCTTCTCACCTGTCCCTTAACAACATTACTGTTGTTCATTTCACTTATCCACATGCTATAATCTCCCAATACATTGTTACTATTATTACTTAAACAGTTACCTTTTAGATCAATTAAGAATAAGAAAAATACAGGATTTTACTTTGCTGTTATTTATTTCTTCTCCAAATTCTTCCTTTCTTTATGCAGATTTGAGTTTCTGATGACATATATAATTTTTCTTCTAAAATAACTTCTTTTAAAAGTTCTTATAGGATAGGTCTGCTGGTGATGAATTCCCTCAGTTTTGGTTTTTCTGAGAAATTTTTTATTTGTTTCACTTTTGAAGTGTAATTTTACTAGATATAGAATCTAAACTGATTTTTCCCCCTATTTCACTCCACTCCCTTCTTGCTTGCATGCTTTTGATAAGTCTGTTGTAATTTGTTCCCTTGTTCTACAGGTAAGGTGGGGTTTTTTCCTCCTCTGGCTGCTTTCAAAATTTCTTCTTTGCCTTTGATTTTCTACAATTTGAATATAATATGCCTAGGAGCAGATGTTTTGTCTTTTATCCTGCTTGATGTCCTCTGAGTTTCGTGGAACTGTGATGTGGTATCGGTCCTTAATTTTGGAAAGTTCTCAGCCATTATTATTTCAATTATTTGCTCTGTTTTCTCTTTCTTCTCCTTCTGGTATTACAAGTATGTATACGTCGTACTTTTTGAAATTGCCCTGGAGTTCTTAGATGTTCTGGGTTTTTTTAGTTTTGTTTTTAATTCTTATTTATCCTTGCATTTCAGTTTGGGAACTCTATTGAGCTATCTTCAAGCTCACTGGCTCTTCTGGCCACATCCAATCTACAGATTAGCTCATTAAAAGCATTCTTCTTCCTGTTTTTTTAATTCTGAATTTTTAAGTTTTTAGCCTTTCCTTCTGATTCTTTCTTAGAGTTTTCTTCTCTCTGCTTACATTTAACACTTGTTCTTGTATTTATTTACTTTCTCCATCTGAGCCTTTAACATAGGAATCATAGTTACTTTATATTCCCTCTCTGATAATTCCAAAATTTGCATAATACCTGTCTGTCTCTGGTGTATACATTGCCTCTTCAGATTGTATTCTTTTTCCTTGTCTTTTCACATGCCTTGAAATTCTTGGTTGAAATTCAAGGTAATAGGAATTGAAGTTATAGGTATGACGTATAAGGTGATAGGAATTGATGTTATAGGTAATAGGAATTGAAGTTTTAGGTAATAGGAATTGTATATGGTGATAGGAATTGAAGTTTTACGTTTATCCCCCTAGGAGTAGGGCTGTATTTAATGTTGGCTTTAGCTGTAGGTGTCAGAGACTTCAAACTACAATTGACCTTGAGTAACACATGTCTGAACTTCGTGAGACACCTCATACACGAATGTTTTTTCAATAAATATGCACTACAGTACTACACTATCTGCGTGTGGTTTAATCCATGGGTGGGGAACCACAGATGTGAAGGGTCGACTATAAATTTATACAGGGATTTTCAACTGCACAGGGATTGGCACCCCTGACCCCCACATTGCTCAAGGGTCAACTGTACTCTAGTGTCCTTGTTTTTGTCTCCCTTGTTTCCTTTGGGCTTCTCTCAGAACTCCTCTACTGTTAGAGTCTGCATCTTACAGTTCTCTCAGCTGTAATCCACTATATTTATACTAGAGCCCTGTTGATGTGGCAGTAAGGTGTGGGAAAGGCAAGCATTTTATAATCTTATGACTAAATCTCAGGCTTTTAGTTATCCTGTGTCTCTCAGCTGTGACCTTAAAGTGTGTTTCTTAGCTGCCTCCCATCCTCCCCTTAGGTGAGACAGAAAGGCTAGAGAGTAAATACACTTCTCTCAGGAGGGATGAGGTTCTGGTAAAGTCAGTTCCTTGGGATAATAGGCTTTTGTATGGAGAAGTCTCTGTCTGTATTTCACCCTTTCTTCCCTTCACCCAATGACATCTACAACAAGATATTTCTTGACTCTTACTAGGAGAAACTGGCAGGGCTTCCAGAGGGACAATCCACAAAAGTGTGGGCTCCTACCCGCCTTACTGTGGACCCCAGGAGTTTCTCATTCTCAAGCTAGTCCACACTCAACCTAAATAAATTTATCAAAATTACCATTTAAATATCCCTAACAATATTTAATGCTAGGAATATTTAACATTAAATATTCCTGGCTCCAGAGTCTTCTGCTCCAGGTAAGTAGACCTCAGCTGTGACTGTTCGGATCTGCCTGTCTCTCCAGATTTCAGGGTGTTAGCTTGCCATGTGACATCAGTTCTCTGATGGGTCCAAGAAAAGTTGTTGATTTTCAGTTTGTTCAGCTTGTCTCTTATAAGGTTGGCAGTGGTGACTTCCAAGCTCTGTACATATCAGAGCTGAAACTAGATGGATTGATGTTTGGGAAACAAATTTGAATTTAAAAAAAGAATAAGTAAACCTTAAAATCTGTAAACATTTCTTTAAGTAGAAGCTTATTAGTCAAATTCTCCCTTAATGATAATCAGGTATGTTCTGAGTATTTTTGTTTTGTTTTCTTTTTTTTGTTTGTTTGTTTTTATTGCGGTACGCGGGCCTCTCACCGTTGTGGCCTCTCCCGTTGCGGAGCTACAGGCTCCGGACGCGCAGGCTCAGCGGCCATGGCTCACGGGCCCAGCCGCTCCGCGGCATGTGGGATCTTCCCAGACCGGGGCACGAACCCGCGTCCCCTGCATCGGCAGGCGGACTCTCAACCGCTGCGCCACCAGGGAAGCCCCCTGTTCTGAGTATTTTAAAAAAAAAAAAAAAGAAAAAGAAACAAAAAACTCTGCTATTTTCATAAATCTGTGGGAGCATATCTGCTCTAGCCAACCAAGATCCAATGGAAACTCATTCCAACATAGACATCATTTACTCCTGTTCTGTGAAGTCGTCTCACTTCCTTTAAGTGTCTGAATCTAATGCTAATGAGATCTGTAATATATGTATGCAGTATCTTCCTACCAATAAAATACCTGAAAGGCTACAGGAATCAACTTCACAAAATAAGATTGTGACTTTCAAAATTTGTTGATTTGATACAACATCTCTTTGTTCTGCATATTTTGACTAAATGGTACAATAATTTTTAACCTAATCTCTGCAATTATGTTTCTGAGTGCGTAGTCCAGGACCATTGGCATAATTAGGTGAGACACTTGGTACCTAGACACATGAATCAGAATCTCTGGCGTAGGTCCAGGAATATATATTTCAAAAGCTCTCTGTGTAATGATTATGAGTACTATAATTGCTCTATACCAGTGGTTCTCAAAGTGTGGTTCTGGACCAACTTGTTTTAATAGTCCTTCATGTGATTCTGATACATATTAAAGTTTCAGAACCATTGCTTTCTACTATGGGAATAATTAATAATAATAATAAATATGAGCTTTGCTTCGACAAAGGTGACCCCTATTTCCCAAAGAATCTTGAAGCTATAATGGATCTTTTGACTATTTTCAAGAAATCATTTTAAATAATCAGAGTGGTAATTCAATAAATTTGAGATCAATAGCCAGCAATAGGTTTAATATGTTGCTAAACTGTTTTTCCTGCTTTCATCAAAATGACTATTTCTATAAGGTGATATATCTCTGCTTTTATGTTCTATATTTTACTGTATTATTTATTTTCAATTTACAGAAATATAAATTATTTGACAACACAGGGAAATAAATGTTTCCCAAATACATTCTGCACATATTACCTCTGAGGGTGAAAAGTCCAGATTGAAGTAAGTAAATATTCATATTCTTTGTCTTTTAATTATTCTAAAATGTAAATTTCAATACATTTCAGTTTCCAAATTTTCAGGAAAATATTATACATTAAAAAATTTGTATCCCCTGTATCTCACCTTGCTTTTACCTCAATGTATATTAGTATCTATAAATCTGTAAAAGGGCAAAGTACTTTTTTAGGTATTATAAAATATTTAAGCTCTTAACTAATGTCAGTTCAATATAAATAAAGTACTTAATGACATAATAGATGAATTCAAATGAGCTCTAAAAAAGTATGTGATGTGTTGGTTTTTAATAATTTTGCTAAATACATTCAAATTTTTATGAATGAATGAGGAAATTATTTGAGGTAGTGTAATACCACATCAAGCATGAGGAAACAGAAATTATGATTGCATTTTTTTAGTAGTGCCCTCATTCCAAGTTGATGTGTGAGTCTGATGTATTATTCTCTGAATTCATCAGTTGTTTGTGTGAGACAGTCTTTCCTGGCCTAGGTGTGAAAATTTTACAGAGATCATTATAAAATTGTAACTATCATACTGGGTAATTTTTTGAAACAACACTATACCTTTATTACCATCTTTATTCACCCAGTAATAACTCACATGTTTAAAACAAAAATCTGAATACATTGTGAGCTTATGTCTTTAAAGTTACCATTTCAATATGTTTTACATGTCAAGCATGTTGCAAACAAACTCAAAACTGTGAAATTTCCCATTACAGTTAATAAACAAGAAATAAATTTTAAATCTTAACCTATAAGCTGACATAGAGTTAATGTCCAATGATGTCTATCTACCCTTTGATATAAAAGAAACCTCTGAAATAAATTTAAATTACCAAACATTAACAACAGAAAGAACACACGGAAAAATTGTTATATTAATAGAATAAAAACAATATGGATTTTTCTTTTAATTTTGAAATGTGTCAACATTTTAGGGTGAAATTTATGTACTTTAATTCTATCAAATAAAGTGAACATGTAGTCTTCTAATTTGAATTTCTCAATTACCATCTACTTTTTCTACTGCAATATATAAATATTCCTTCAGGGTAGCCTACAATATGAACAAGGAGAGATAAAAATTCATATCATACATAACATTACACTTATCATTTCTCTAGAGGAATTTTTCTGACTTCTAGAACTATTCCAGAGCCAAAATTCCAATCTTCTTTACCGGGCAAGAGATCTATATTCTAGAACCAATTAATAAATTTCTAGATTTTAGTTTTATATAATTAAATCTCATGGAATTTTTAAAATAATATTTTAATGTTAACATTGATGTTTAATTTTATTTTTCAAAGTATACACAACATCTATCTTTAGATTATTTACTGGGGGAAGAAGGAGTTGATATTTTTGACATTGGTCCTAATTCTATAGAAAAAAATCTCATACCCTTCCATTTAAGCACTTCGGTATTAAAGGAGACAGAAAAAAAGTATTGTGGTTTCAATGCTCTTTCCTCTTTTCCCCCTACCACTACCAGACTAGGAGAACCTATATAAGGAAGAGATGACCTCTGTTGAAGAGAGGCAAAAACCAAGATCACACAACCCTGAACCATTTAGACAAATCCCTTGAGGACTGTCATACACCTAGGAACACCTGGGAAGCTTATAGAAAAAAAAAAACCAAAACACACACACACATATCACACCAAATAAAAACTAGATAAAAGCTACTGGAGATGAGATTTTTGAAATCTGGTTTTAGTCTCTGCAATACAATAATTATTCATTTTGCTTACAAACAAACCTTGCCTTTGGGGGTCAAATTTGAATGAAAGACACAGATTTTTTTTTTAAGTAAATATTCCATTTCACTATACTGAAAGGGAAACTGCTTACTCTGAATAAAAATCTGGAGTGAGCCTTATCTGATTAACTTGAAATAACATTTATTAAATATCCCTCCATGAAAGACATATATCTCACTTCTACTCCCTATTTTGTTAGTCATATTACAATTTCTATATTGTCAAGATTTAGAATATTTATACTTTGTTTTAACCATAATTTCCAAAAATTTATATATTTAAATAATTTAATTCTTACTATCAGTGTCTTTCTTTAAGTTTTCTAAATTTATCTCCTGGTAAGCTAGATTTATTTTATTTTGTTTTGTTTTTCTAAGAAGGATTCGTGTTGCTATAGTTTCTGAACTCTTACATGTTTGAAAATGTTTGTCTGCTGTTTTAGCTCTGAACAATTTGGGTGGATAAAAAATTCTTAGAGCACACTTTCTTTTGTTATGTATGTTATAGCCAATGCTCTGTTGATGGGCTACATAAAGTATACAGCCAGCTTGATTTATTTTTACTAGCAATGGTGATAAATTATTTTTCCCAAGTGTCTATAGCATTTTTGGTCTCTGTCTTTAACATCTAGTAATTTTATCAAGACATGTCTCAGTATAGACAATTTTTTTTCACCTGTTTCCTGAAAGAGGTGTTTCTACTTGAGAATAGAGAAAGTGTGTCTTTGGCCTCACACACTGTTCAGGGGTAATAGAAATGGAAATGTCCGTTGTGTTGCTGGAGTTGAAAAACAAGGAGACATAGCAGGAGCAGGTGTTGGGCTCTGGTGTGGAGTCTGGATGGATCACTCTTAAGGACGGTGCCTGTGAACAAATGGAGCTACAGGGATGGAGAATAGCACGCACTGTTCACTTGGATTTAATTCAAGTGTAAAGGATGTCATGCTCTCTTCACATTAACTTAATCTAAGTACTCTAGTGATTTCCCCCAGTGATGACTGGACTGGAAGATGCCTTCTTCACGGTGACAGGACTACAGAAGAGAAAAGAATCCAGAGCGCCATTGGAAGACATTGCCTTCTCACTCCCAAGCTGCTTGATCACCATCTTTCTGAAAACATCAAACTAGCCCCAGGGGCCTCCATGAACCCCCTCCAGAGCACCTGTGACAGAAACTCTCTTCTGTTGCTAACTTTGGAGTGCATGGAGATCCCAACTGAATGTCATCCCTCTGAAGTGGGCTCCCAATCTCTTAAATCTTTTGTATTTGCCCACAATGTCTGACTAGTGCTGAGCACGAAGCAGTCAGTAAATACTTACTCGATTTACACACACACACACACACACACACACACACACAATTTTATCTGATAAAATTCCAGATAAATTATTAACTGGAAAAAATTGCATATCACCAACTTAAATTTTTATTTTTATAAAAATCAGTAATGTTATGTATTGGCAAAATGTTATACGGAATTTCACATGTAAGTTACTTCAAATGGGTTCTTTGGGGCTGACAAATTCTTCTATTCTCATCTATTTAACAGATTTTAAACAGTCCAATTAGTATGGTTCAATCACAAGACAGAAATAAGAAAAAGTTCAGGCTTTTATGGTCATAAGGAAATAAAAGGGAAAGTAAACAGGGATGGATACTTTTAATTTGCAACTTTTTCTATTTTCCAAAATGTTTGTATCTACCAAAACACAATCAAAAATCAAATTTACCTTCTTGTGTCCACAGCACTGTACCAAATATTTTATAGGGCACTTTATATAAACTCAGAGTGCCCATAATACACACACATCTATAACGCATGTTAATAAAAGATGTGAGGTGCCTAAACTCTTATTTTCAAATTTTGGTACATTTCCGTTTATTGCTAGTTGTTTGTTTTCACCATCCACTCTCTTACCTGACTGACTTCCTGCAGAAAACATAAAAGAATCAGTGCCTTTTATTTCTTTCAAAGAAGAATCTTATTTCCTGCTTATATTAATCATACCAGCCAGGACCAGCAAAAGCACCACCAAATGATTCATCTTAACCACATTAAATTTTATTTAAAGCAAGCAAATTCTATGTGTTTCAAATAGCATTACCCCTCCTAAATTATTACGAGGCTGACAGTGAAAGAATGCCTAAGACAGTAAGCATATGCAGTGTGTGTGTATATAATAATAATTATATATGTAATTTTATATATTTTAAAGTAGTTTGATGTCTTCTCTAATATCTTTTTCCATATAAGGCTATTTATACTCTATAGCCCTGTACTATATAATGGAGAAATAGAACACAGAGTTTCATTCAGTAAATTGTCAATATATTCACTCTATGAGGAGTAAATATGTTAAAGCTCTTTTTGCAGTTTTATTTCCCTCTGAATGTTATTTGCTACTCTTTACTGAAAAGGTCATAGTATAGTCAAATCTTATTTGCTAGCATCTGGGAGTAGTGTTTCTCAAATAGGAGAAGTGTGCACAGAAAAAAAAGAGGTAAAGAAATCACCTGTTATCCTCAATATGAAGGAAAAAAAAACATTGCATATACTCAAAAAATTTTTCACACAGTCCCTAAAATGACTTCCAAAGAAACACAGTCCTTTCTCAAAAGTTAGTTTGAACATGAGACGGAGATTTTTCTGAAGCTGTGAATAATTAAACCACTATGTGAAGGAGCTACTTTTCCTTGAATAAAATTGTTAAAATCTCAGCCACTTTATGCATAAAATCTTTTGACAACTGGGAATTAGCTGTGTAGCCTATAACAAGGCTTTTATCAAGCACAATTTGAAAAATAAGTGGAAATGTTAAAAAATGAAATGCAGAAGTTTTTTTGTATTAGAACCAAAGGGAAAAGAAATCTTCCAGGGAAAGGAAAGCAGACACAGTTGCAGAAAAATATGAATGGCAACAAATAAATTGTCTTAAAGTATTAAAAATAGATTTTCTATTTTGACATTGACACTAAACTGCAAAACATTTCCTAGTATGTAAGGAAAATGCCATCAAGCCTCACTCATAAATAAGGGATGAGAGGAGAGAAAAGACTGAGGTGAAGCTCAATTGAATAAGGAGCTTTATACAGTTTTGTTTTTCATTTACCACGTTCTATCTGCTGTTCTTTGGGAATTTAAATTTTCACACTACATTATGTTTAATACAAATATGTTTCTCCCTGGGTGTTCTGGATTGATGTGATTGAAAAAAGCAGTGAGAACCCAATTGTGTTAAATAAATATGTTTCATGTATTTCTATGGGTCTGACTAGGGAAACAAATAGACTCAGCTAGCACAAGAGATAACTCAACATTTAGTCACTAGTTTGTAGCTCAACATGTCCAATTAAATGGATTATCATTCAAGCAAAGCAGCTAGCATATTGTTTAACCAGCATTAAGGGAGTTCCTATTCCACAGGATGTTCCGGAACATTGTGTTCCTTAGAGGAAAACAACCATAAATTTTGTAGCCATAGCTGCCGTTTGAATTTTACAGTTAACAGGCTAATGCCTGCCTCTCCTCTTAGAAGTTTTCCTGGAAGTTACCCACTTTATCTTCCCTACATTTTAAAAAAATTAGTGCATAGTATTTTCTGGTACCCAGTTCTCTAGGTGTGCTGTGTTTCATATGGTTTAGCACGGGGTTCAGTTGGTGTTAGTTATTCCTAAAAATATAAAATAACAAAAATTATCAAACCATATATATTTTTGGTTAAATAGCAATTTTAAGAACAAATGACAAAATGAGGAAAACATAAATATGCATTGGAATTAAATATTCTGCTTTTCATATATTTCAACTTTATCATTATTTAATTTAGATCAGATAATCTCCTAATCAGGTATAAAATGAAAATTTACCCCAAGTCTTTAATTGGGCTTCAACATTTCTGTCCTCTAGTCTTTCTGCCTTAGCTCTTCACCTCTTAAGTGTCTAGGTAGAAAAGCTTAACACCTCAATGGTCCAGTTTAATTATTCACTCTCCCTAATTGACCTGCTGATGGAGGCTTATCTAAAATAAGGCGTTTATCTGTGGCCTTATTGTTTCCATTTAGCTATAAAAGGCTTAAGGCTGTTTTATCTCTTTGATGAAGGGTAGTTGCTTCTCCCCTTTACACAGTTCCTGCTACGACAAACAGAAGAAGGCCAGAGATACTTACAAGTTGCATATAATTTAGGACGAAATTTATTCCCTTAGCTATCTTCTAGTCATTCACACCTCCCTCATTTGGAGCTCATTGCTCATAGCCTTTACTAATTACTTTGCACAAAATTGCTAAAGGTAATAACTTAATGAACCCAGCAACTCTTAGCTGCTTAACAGAAGCTTTGCCTTTATTTTTTTACACGTATCTGAACACAATAGTTCAGAAGAATTTAAATAAAATTATAAAGTATATTACCTCCCCCAATTTGTCAAATTAAAAACCTACTTTGGGCATTTAAACTGTGTAAAAATAATTTATCTTTTCATAATTATTTATAGACCATAGGAAATAAGTAATGCATTTTTTTAAATTGGCAGCTTGAAATTCAGTCTCTCAAGTAGCCTCTCTCCTGTCCCTAAACATTATTAATCCATTCTCCTGTATCCATCAAATCTTCTGACTCTCCAACTCTCATTCTGATGCTAGGGCTCACCGCAGCACCATAAGCAAATGTGTATGTTGAATGACAGATGAAGTCAATACAATAATTTCTATTGGGAAGTTCCACTTATTCCCAGTAAATTGCATAGCATTCTAACAGTCCTTTATTGCAAAAAGGTTCCAAAAGATCTATCTAGATGGGCTTTTCTGCTTTCAGGGGTGGACCCTGTTCTCACTCGAGTAGCAGATCACACCCTCTTATCCTGCTGGAATAATTCCTACTAGACCAAGGACAGTAGTTCTTGCCTTCCAAAGAGAATGCCCACCATCCAGAATTAGGAAAAACTCTTGCCAGGAAACACAATCTCTCAAGTAGTAGATGAAAGCAATATCCTATAATCTCCCTGAAGATCTCCCTGAAGACCCCTTTAGGTCTGATTCGTTTTTAGGTCTATCATATAGTATCTAATGTAATAATTTATATGCAGAAGACACCCAATAAACATATGCTAAATATATAGATTGAAGAATTAAAGAGTCACAGTAAATGTTTTAACACTCAGAGGCAGCAAAGGTGATACTTTCCATGATTTAAAAAAAAACTATGGTAAATACACATGGCCAACAGGCACATGAAAAGATGTTCAACATCGCTAATCATCAGGGAAATGCAAATCAAAACCACAATGAGGGATCACTAACACCGGTCAGAATGGCTATCATCAAAAAGAACACAAAGAACTGTTGGTGAGAATGTAGAGAATAGGGAATAATTGTACACTGTTGGTGGGAATGTAAATTGGTACAGCCACTGTGGAAAACACTATAGAGGTTTCTCAAAAAACTGAAGATAAAACTACTATATGAACCAGCAATTCCACTCTTGGGTATCTTTTTGAAAAAAACAAAAACACTAATTAGAAAAGATACATGCACCCCAGTGTTCACAGCAGCATTATTTACAATTGCCAAGATATGAAAGCAACCTAGGTGTGCATCAAGAGATGAGTGGATAAAGAAGATGTGGCATATATATAATGGAATACAACTCAGTTATTAAAAAGAATGAAATTTGCCATTTGCAGCAACATGTATGAACCTGGCAGGTATTATGCTGAGTGAAGTTAAGTCAGAAAGACAAATACTATAAAGTATCACTTATATGTGCAATCTAAAAATTACAAGAAACTAGTGAACATAACAAAAAAGAAGCAGATTCACAAATATAGAAAACAAACTAGTGGCTACCAGTTGTGGGGAGGGAGGGGCAAAATAGGGGTGGGGGAGTGGGTGGTACAAATTACTGGGTATAAGATAGGCTCAAGGTTGTACAGTACAACATGAGGAATACAGCCTATATTTTGTAATAACTGTAAATTGAAAGTAACCTTAAAAAACTATATAAAAATTTTGTTTTAATTTTAAAAGAAAAAAAATTATAGTAAAAAAAACAGTAAAAGAGCAAAATTCAGTAAGTGAAGAAACTAAAACTATTTTTATTGAAAAATGTGAAAGTGAAATATTATATTTATTGCATTTTATTTTTTTAACATCTTTATTGGAATATAATCACTTTACAATGTTGTGTTAGTTTCTGCTATATAACACAGTGAATCAGCTATATGCATACATATATCCCCATATACCCTCCCACTTGTGTCTCCCTCCCACCTTGCCTATCCCACCCCTCTGGGTGGACACAAAGCACCGAGATGATCTCCCTATGCTATGCAGTTGCTTCCCATTAGCTATCTATTTTACATTTGGTAGTGTATATATGTCAATGCCACTCTCTCAATTAGTCACAACTTACCCTTCCCCCACCTGTCTTCAAGTCCATTCTCTACATGTGTCTTTATTCCTGTCCTGCCCCTAGGTTCATCAGAACTTTTTTTTTTTTTAGATTCCATATATATGTGTTAGCATACGGTATTTGTTTTTCTCTGACTTACTTCACTCTATATGACAGACTCTAGGTCCATCTACCCCACTACAAATAGCTCAATTTCATTTCTTTTTATGCCTGAGTAATATTCCATTGTAAGTATGTGCCAGTCTTCTTTATCCATTCATTTGACAATGGACACAAGTTGCTTCCATGTCCTGGCTACTGTAAATAGTCCTGCAATGAACATTGTGGTACATGTCTCTTTTGAATTATGGTTTTATCCAGGTATATGCCTAGTAGTGGGATTGCTGGTTCATATGGTAATTCTATTTTTAGTTTTTTAAGGACCCTCCATACTGTTCTCCATAGTGGCTGTATCAATTTACATTCCCACAAACAGTGCAAGAGGGTTCCCTTTTCTCCACACCCTCTCCAGCATTTATTCTTTGTAGATTTTTTGATGATGGCCATTCTGACTGGTCCCTGTGTCCGGTGTGAGGTAACACCTCATTGTAGCTTTGATTTGCATTTCTCTAACGATTAGTGATGTTAGGCATCCTTTCAAGTGTTTGTTGGCAATCTGTGTATCATCCTTGGAGAAATGTCTCTTTAAGTCTTCTACCCATTGTTGGATTGGGTTGTTTTTTTGAAATTGAGCTGCATGAGCTGCTTGTAAATTTTGGAGATTAAGCCTTTGTCAGTTGCTTCGTTTGAAAATATTTCATCTCATTCTGTGGGTCGTCATTTCATCTTGTTTATGTTTTCCTTTGCTGTGGAAAACTCTTAAGTTTCATTAGGTCCCATTTGTTTATTTTTGTTTTTATTTCCATTTCTCTAGGAGGTGGGTCAAAAAGGATCTTCCTGTGATTTATGTCATAGAGTGTTCTGCCTATGTTTTCCTCTAAGAGTTTGATAGTTTCTGGCCTTACATTTAGGTCTTTAATCCATTTTGAGCTTACTTTTGTGTACAGTGTTAGGGAGTGTTCTAATCTCATACTTTTACACGTACCTGTCCAGTTTTCCCAGCACCACTATGGAAGAGGCTGTCTATTCTCCACTGTATATTCTTGCCTCCTTTATCAAAGATAAGGTGACCATATGTGCATGGGTTTATCTCTGGGCTTTCTATCCTGTTCCATTGATCTATATTTCTGTTTTTGTGCCAGTACCATACTGTCTTGATTACTGTAGCTTTGTAGTATAGTCTGAAGTCAGGGAGCCTGATTCCTCCAGCTCCATTTTTTGTTCTCAAGATGCCTTTGGCTATTCGGGGTCTTTTGTGTTTCCATACAAACCGTGAAAATTTTTGCTCTAGTCCTGTGGAAAATGCCATTGGTAGTTTGATAGGGATTCCACTGAATCTGTAGATTGCTTTGGGTAGTATAGTCATTTTCACAAGGTTCATTCTTCCAATCCAAGAACATGGTATATCTCTCCATCTGTTTGCATCGTCTTTAATTTCTTTAATCAGTGTCTTATAGTTTTCTGCATACAGGCCTTTTATCTCCTTAGGTAGGTTTATTCTTAGGTATTTTTGTCTTTTTGTTGCAGTGGTAATGGGAGTGTTTCCTTAATTTCTCTTTCAGATTTTTCATCATTAGTGTATAGGAATGCAAGAGATTTCTGTGCATTAATTTTGTATCCTGCTACTTAACGAAATTCATTGATTAGCTCTAGTAGTTTTCTGGTAGCATCTTTAGGATTCTCTATGTATAGCATCATGTCATCTGCAAACAGTGACAGTTTTACTTATTCTCTTCCAGTTCGGATTCCTTTTATTTCTTTTACTTCTCTGATTGCTGTGGCTAAAACATCCAAAACTATGTTGAATAACAGCAGAGAGAGTTGGAAACCTTGTCTTGATCCTGACCTTAGAGAAAATGGTTTCAGTTTTTCACAACTGAAAACGATGTTGTCTGTGGGTCTGTCATATATGGCCTCTATTATGTTGAGGTAGGTTCCCTCTAAGCCTCCTTTCTGGAGAGTTTTTATCATAAATGGGTGTTGAATTTTGTCCAAAGCTTTTTCTGCATCTACTGAGAGTATCATATGGCTTTTCCCCTTCTATTTGTTAATATGGTGTTTCACATTGACTGATTTGCGTATATTGAAGAATCCTTGCATTCCTGGGATAAACCCCACTTGATCATGGTGTATGATCCTTTTAATTTGCTACATCATTCTGTTTGCTAGTATTTTGTTGCGGATTTTTGCATCTATGTTCATCAGTGATATTGCCCTGTAGTTTTCTTTTTGTGTGACATCTTTGTCTGGATTTCGTATCAAGGTGATGGTGGCCTCGTAGAATGAATTTAGGTGTGTTCCTCCCTCTGCTATATTTTGGAAGAGTTTGAGAAGGATAGGTGTTAGCTCTTCTCTAAATGTTTCATAGAATCACCTGTGAAGCCATCTGGTCCTGGGCTTTTGTTTGTGGAAGATTTTTAATCACATTCTTAATTTCAGTGCTTGTGACTGGTCTGTTTATATTTTCTATTTCTTCCTGGTTCAGCCTGGGAAGGTTGTGCTTTTCTAAGAATTTGTCCATTTCTTCCAGGTTGTCCATTTTCTTGGCATATAGTTGCTTGTAGTAATCTCTCATGATCCTTTGTATTTCTGCAGTGTCGGTTGTTACTTCTCCTTTCTCATTTCTAATTCTATTGATTTGAGTCTTCTCTCTTTTTTTCTTGATGAGTCTGGCTAATGGTTTATCAATTTTGTTTATCTTCTCAAACAACCAGCTTTTTGTTGTATTGATCTTTGCTATTATTTCCTTCATTTCTTTTTCATTTATTTCTGATTTGATCTTTATGATTTCTTTCCTTCTGTTAACTTTGGGGTTTTTTTGTTCTTCTTTCTCTCATTGCTTTAGGTGTAAGGTAAAGATGTTTATTTGAGATGTTTCTTGAGGTAGGACTGCATTGCTATAAAATTCCCTCTTAGAACTGCTTTTGCTGCATTCCATAAGTTTTGGGTCGTCGTGTTTTCATTGTCATTTGTTTCCAGGTATTTTCTGATTTCTTCTTTGATTTCTTCTGTGATCTCTTGGTTATTTAGTAGTGTATTGTTTAGCTTCCATGTATTTGTAATTTTTACAGACTTTTTTCCTGTAATTGATATCTAGTCTCATAATTTTGTGGTCAGAAAAGATACTTGATACGATTTCAATTTTCTTAAATTTACTGAGGCTTGATTTGTGACCCAAGATATGATCTATCCTGCAGAATGTTCCATGAGCACTTGAGAAGAAAGTGTAGTCTGTTGTTTTTGGATGGAATGTCCTATAAATATCAATTAAGTTCTTCTTGTTTAATGTATCATTTAAAGCTTGTGTTTGCTTATTTATTTTCATTTTGGATTATCTGTTCATTGGTAAAAGTGGGGTGTTAAAGTCCCCTATTATTACTGTGTTTCTGTCAATTTCCCCTCTTACGGCTGTCAGTATTTGCCTTATGTATTGAGGTGCTCCTATGTTGAGTGCATATATATTTACAATTGTTATATCTTCTTCTTGGATTGATCCCTTGATCATTATGTAGTGTCCTTCTTGTCTCTTGTAATAATCTTTATTTTAAAGTATATTTTGTCTGATATGAGAATTGCTACTCCAGCTTTCTTTTGATTTCCATTTGCATGGAATATCTTTTTCCATCCCCTCACTTTCAGTCTGTATGTGTCCCTAGGTCTGAACTGGGTGTCTTGTAGATAGCATATATACAGGTCCTGTTTTTGTATCCATTCAGCCAGTCTATGTCTTTTGGTTGAAGCATTTAATCCATTCACATTTAAGGCAATTATCAATATGTATGTTCCTATTACCATTTTCTTAATTGTTTTGCATTTGTTTTTGTAGATCTTTTCCTCCTCTTGTGTGCCCTGCCTAGAGAAGTTCCTTTAGCATTTGTTGTAAAGCTGGTTTGGTGGTGCTGAATTCTCTTAACTTTTGCTTGTCTGTAAAGGTTTTAATTTCTGTCAAATCTAAATGACATAGGCCCTTGCTGGGTAGAGTAATCTCGGTTGTAGGTTTTTCCCTTTCACAACATTTAAATATGTCCTGCCCTGCCATTCTGGCTTGCAGAGTTTCTGCTGAGAAATCAGCTGTTAACCTTATGGGGAGTCCCTTGTATGTTATTTGTTGCTTTTCTCTTGCTGCTTTTAATATTTTTTTCTTTTAATTTTTGATAGTTTGATTAATATGTCTCTTGACATGTTTCTCCTTGGATTTTTCCTGTATGGGACTCTGCGCTTGCTGGACTTGATTTACTATTTCCTTTCCCATGTTAGGGAAGTTTTCAAATATAATCTCTTCAAATATTTTCTCAGACCGTTTCTTTTTCTCTTCCTCTTCTGGGACCTCTATAATTCGAATGTTGGTTCATTTAATGTTGTCCCAGAGGTCTCTGAGACTGTCCTCAATACTTTTCATTCTTTTTTCTTTATTCTGCTCTGCAGTAATTATTTCCACTATTTTATCTTCCAGGTCACTTATCCATTCTTCTGCCTCAGTTATTCTGCTATTGATTCCTTCTAGAGAATTTTTCATTTCGTTTTTTGTGTTCTTCCTCATTGTTTCTTTGCTCTGTAGTTCTTATAGGTCCTTGGTAAATGTTTCTGTATTTTCTCCTTTCTATATTCAAGATTTTGGATCATCTTTACTATCATTCCTCTGAATTCTTTTTCAGGTAAGTTGCCTATTTCCTCTTCATTTGTTTGGTCTGGTGGGTTTTTACCTCGCTCCTTCATCTGCTGCGTATTTCTCTGTCTTCTCATTTTGTTTAACTTCCTGTGTTTGGTGTCTTCTTTTCACAGGCTGCAGGTTCATAGCTTCTACTGTTTTTTGTGTCTGCCTCCATTGTGTGAGCTTGGTTCAATGGCTTTTGTATGCTTCTTGGGCAAGGGGAGTGGTGCCTGTGTTCTGGTGAGTAGGGATGGATCTTGAGTTTCTGGTGAGCAGGGCCGCAGCCAGTGGTGTGTTTTGGTGTCTGTGAACTTAGTATGAGTTTAGGCAGCCTCTCTGCTAATGGGTGGGGTTGTATTCCTGTCTTGCTAGTTGATTGGCATGGGGCGTCCAGCACTGGAGATTGTTGGCCATTGGGTGGACCTGGGTCTTAGCGTTGAGATGGAGATCTCTGGGAGATCTCTCATTGGTTGGTACTACATGGGGCTGGGAGGTCTCTGGTGGTCCAATGTCCTGAACTCAGTTCTCCCATCTAAGAGGCTCAGGCCTGACACCAGGCTGGAGTACCTAGACCCTATCAGCCACATGGCTCAGAAGAAAAAGAAAAAAGAAAGGAAAAAAAATAATAATAATAAATTGTAAAAATTATTAAAATAAAATAATTTTTTTAATAATAAAAATAATGAAGAGAGCAACAAAACAAAAAAACAAATCCACCAATGAGAACAAGTGCTAAAAACTATACTAAGATAAACATAAAAATCAGAAACAAATCAGTCGCAGACAGCAAACCCCAAGTCTACAGTTGCTCCCAAGTCCACTGCTTCAATTTTGGGATGATTTGTTGTCTATTCAGGTATTCCACAGATGCAGAGTACATCAAGTTGATTGTGGGAATTCAATCATCTGCTGCTCCTGAGGCTGCATGGAGAAATTTCCCTTTTTCTTCTTTGTTCACACAGCTCCTGGGGCTCAGCTTTGGTTTTGGGCCCACTTCTGCCTGCAGGTCTCCATCAGGCATCTGTTCCCACCCAGACAGGATGCAGTTAAAGCAGTGGCTGATTAGGGGGCTCTGGCTGACTCATGCCAGGGGGAGGGAGGGGTACGGTAGTTAAAATTGGAATGCGACCGTTCTGCGGCAGAGGCTGGCGTGACGTTGCAACAGCCTGAGGCGCACTGTGTGTTCTCGCAGGGAACTTGTCCCTGCAACATGGGACCCTGGCAGCGGCATGTTGCACAGTCTCCCGGAGGGGTGTGGATAGTGATCTGTGCTTGCACACAGGAATTTTGGTGGTTGCAGCAGCAGCCTTAGTGTTTCATGCTTGTCTCTGGGGTCTGAGCTGATAGCAACAGCTCGTGCCTGTCTCTGGAGCTCACTAAGGTAGTGCTCTGCCTTCTGTGGTCAGACAGGGAAGGAATCCCCTCTCCTCACACACCCCAAAACAATGGTCTCTTGCCTCTTAGGCAGATCCAGACTTTTCCCGAACTCCCTCCCGGCTAGCTGTGGTGCACTAGCCCCCTTCAGGCTGTGTTCACGCAGTCAACCCCAGTCCTCTCCCTGGGATCTGACCTCTGAAGCCTGAGCCTCAGCTCCCAGCCCCGACCCACCCCAGCGGGTGAGCAGACAAGCCTCTCAGGCTGGTGAGTGCTGGTCAGCACCGATCCTCTGTGCGGGAATCTCTCCGCTTTGCCCTCTGCACCCCTGTTGCTGTGCTCTCCTCTGTGGTTCTCAAGCTTCCTCCCCAGCCCAATCCCTGTCTCCACCAGTGAAGGGGCTTCCTAGTGTGTGGAAACTTTTCCTCCTTCACAGCTCCCTCGCAGAGATGCAGGTCCGGTCCCTATTCTTTCGTCTCTGTTTTTTCTTTTTTCTTTTGCCCTACCCAGGTACATGGGAATTTTCTTGCCTTTTGGGAACTCTCAGATCTTTTGCCAGCATTCAGTAGGTGTTCTGTATGAGTTGTTCCACATGTAGATGTATTTTTGATGTATTTGTGGGGAGGAAGGTGATCTCCATGTCTTATTCCTCTGCCATCTTGAAGGTCATCCTATTGCATTATTTTTATAAAGCTTGTTATTTTCAATACACAAACATACACATACAAAATAAGTAACCTTTAGGGAAAAAAAAGTTTTATGCACTAGTTCTATTGACCTGTGTGTCCTGATTGTTCTTGGAAATGCCACACACACACAGACACACACACACACACACACACACACACACATTCACACACACTCATAAGTGAAAGCCCATAGATCACAAACGCCACTGAGGTCACCACAGATTAAAGATGCAGCCAGAATCCCTGGCTCCTTTGCTGCCTTCTCATGAAGAAAAATAGTGTTTTTAAATTTTCTTAATGAAGTTACATTTATCATTTTTCTGGTCCCTTTTTTCTGCTCTCAATACAATCCTGTCATCTTTGGAGTTGATGTCAATGAACCTGAATTTTTCTTAAGTCAGACTCCCAACTAAGTGAGATGAATGAAATCAATATTCTTCCCTTTACAGGTGAAATGAGCTTAGTAACATATATAGTACTGTACCTTCCTCTCCTTTTTTCCCCTTTGTACTGCAATCCATCAATGTATCGCTCTTGGCACCTGAATGAATGCATCTTAATATGAGATTTCAAGCAACAATTCTTTCTAAATGTAATGAAATATTTCAGTCTTTGTTCTTAAAAAAAACCACTCCTAGATCTGTGTTCTTTGCTCCTTCACAAGAATTTATTTCTATAATTTTTACAGGATTCTTAGTATTCACAAGCAATTAGTCAGGTCCTTGAATTCATGAAATATCTGATCTCTACATACAAAAGCTTAAATGTTATTCAATTCTGAGGGCTGACTGAAAAAATAGAAGGACTTTCAGAAAGGAAATTTCATATTCAAGGCCACCATGCTTCATGGTTTCGTTGTGTTTCATGAAGCACCTGTTTGCCATTATTCATGAGGCTTCTATTAATTCTAGAATTCCCTCTGCAGTAGTCCTTTTAATAAGGAAAAAAGTAACTTTATCAGATTGCATGATGATGCAGCTGTAAATTATAAAATATTGTGTGATTTTTTAAAAAATTTTCAATTCTGTAAATCATTATTATTGACCTATTCTAATTTTACATCCTAATTACATCATATGTTACATCATATGATGATTTAAGCAGGTGATAAAAAGAATTAAGTAAAGAAAATATTAATTCATGCCGATTAAGGGATAAAAATCATTTTTATTTTTGCTTATTCATACTTTTCAGTTTTGAATACTAATAAGAATTATTTAGTATTTGTCATAGGGAAAATATGGAGACGTTATAAGCTAGAAATGTATTACATAATAAATATTGACAGATGTATTTGGACTAAGGTAAAAATAGATGTATTTGGACTAAAGATTGGAAATATTCTGGATCTTACCTTAGTAAATTTGGGGAGACATTAAGGAAATCCAACTAGATAAGGAGACAGAGACTACAAAGTCTCTAAATTATTGTTACCATATGGGTGGGATGAGGCAGGAACACAAGTGAGTTTCAGCCAAATGGAGGCAAGGTCCTGGCTGAAACAGAACTTAACTAGCACCATTACCAGTTACAATTCACCCCCCGAACCCCCATGCCCACCCTGCTTCTAATAATCACATTATATGTGAAAAGCAACAAGCAAAGGAAGTAAACAGTAATTAGTAAGTAGATAGTGAATTTCATCTTAGAGAGAAGTCTGGGGAGTGTCTTCAGAGGGGTTTGTACAGTGGACAAAGACACAATCAAAATTGGACAGATGTGTGAATGCTGAAGATTTTATCAAGCCCAATAACTTAGGGAATTCTTGAGTATCTCAGACCTCTGGTATCTCTCATGTAGTCAATGCAAATAAATCTTTGTGTATACATGTTGCTTCACCTGTTGTCTACTACTGATGGGAGAAAAAAAGGGACCATGAGATGGCCGGCTCATCCTCCAGGTTTGGTGGTTCCCGTAAACTGACCCAAATGAGGGGATTATAGGCATACCTTGGAGATATTGTAGGTTCAGTCCAGAGCACCACAATCAAGTAATTATCACAATAAAGCAAGTCACACAAATTTTTTGGTTTTCAGTGCATATAAAAGTTATGTTTACACTGTACTGTAGTCTATTAGGTGTACAATAGCATTATGCCTTAAAAAAATTTACATACCTTAATTATATTTTATTGTTAAAAATTTCTAACCATCATCTGAGCCTTTAGCGAGTCATAGTAGTAACATCAAAGATCACTCATCACAGGTCACCATAACAAATACAATTATAATGAAAAAGTTTGAAATATTGTAAGAATTTCCAAAATGTGATGCAGACACGAAGGGAGCAAATGCTGTTGAAAAAATGGCACCAATAGACTTGCTCAATACAGGATTGCTACAAACCTTCAATTTGTAAAAAATGCAGTATCTGTGAAGCACAATAAAGGGAAGTGTGATAAAATGAGATATGCCTGTTTTTCCCTGGCACTCACACCACTCATAAAGACTGAATGCACCCAGGGGATAGGGTAAATAGCAGGAGGACAATACTGAGACTCAAAGACCTTCTCCCAAAAACCTAATGAAAGGAACCAAAAATAATCAATGTCAATAAAACAAACAGTAAAGCAAGCAAAAACCCATCAGCACTCTTAGTAAGAAAAAGGGTACAGCTTTTTTACTTTGAAAATTGTAATCCAGAGAAGAAAGAAAACTCAAGGAATTAAGCCTATGCAAATAAGTTTTAAAACCTGATATAAAGAGGTTAAGACATAAAATATAAGCTTTGTCAACTGCTTATAAATATCGGTGTTTCTAGACATTGTTTGTTCGCTGGCTGCAACAGCAGCAGCAAGTTGGCTTCTGCTTCCCTTCTGCCTTCTAAATCTCTCACAGGTGTATCAGTTTTCCAGAAAATAACTGAAATCCAAAGCCCTAACTACAAGGGAATCTGCAAAAAAAATGTGGGGCTTTTCAGTCTCTTTACCTGGAAGAAAAAGTGGAAGCCAAGCAATGGAGCTACTATTAACATTTAAAGAAAGCAAATATTTTTACTTTTCCCCTTTGGCCACATACACATGGTGTCAATTATCTATATCATAAATGAGATATTTTACCAACTTTAATTTTCAAATATATGATAATTAGGGAACAATATACACAAAAATATAATTAATATTTATTCATTTTCCCTAGTATATTAATGGTAGACATAGGCATGGAGTAAATATTTTAAATGATTAATTATTTGACATCACTTCATGGTTTCTTCATGGAGAAATGAGCTCAGAGATACCTAAAGTCTGGAGCTATAGAGAGATGCTGCTGGGAAACAACATATTCACCCTATCCTGCAGTAAATATCAGAATTTTTTTCAATAATTTCCTGCATCTTGTAAGGCAGTAGACACAGGGCTAGATCTCTGCAACAGTCAAGTGGCTCAGGTTATATATAGCAGAGTTCTAGAGGATGGTATAGACTCCTTAGAAAGTGCACTGTTACTTTCTCACCAACTGTTCCCATGTGGAACTTGGGAAGACCCAAGAACTCATAGCTCTATGCAACGTTATCTCTCACTTCTTGTTTTATTTAAACAACTTCTTAAAGTTCTATATCCCTTTAAAAACAACTCCACAATCTCTTACTATGATTATTGGTATTTTTTGCTATATATCCGTATCATTTGGGACAATGATGCAATTTGCAAACTAAGAACTGAGATCTCCTCAGACAGTGAAAAGCCTTATATTAGATCCAGAATACAATTGGATTGGCTTTTAATATAGTTTGGGGGGGATTTAAGCACAATACTTTCAAACTAATGACACTATTATGAAGAAAATCCTACTTTTATTAAAACAGTAGAGATAAAGACCAATGAATTAATTTTACAACCCATTTCTAGCCATCTGAAATATTCTACAATATTTAATTTGTCACTTTTCCCAGTCTAATTGTATCTTTTTTTTGGCTTCCTCCTTATCTTCAGCCCAACTTTCTACTAGATATAATTTGATTCCAATTCTTGCTCTCTCTCTCTCTCTTTTTTTTTTTTTTTTTTTTCTATAGACCAGATATAACAAAGGCCTGTGTGGGTTAGATTTAAGTTATGCATGATCTCACAGCAATTGTTAAATGAAGTCTCTGTCTTTGGGGGACTTAATAATTCAACAGTTATTTCTCTAGATTACCAACCTGAGGGTACCAAGAGATTGTACAGGGCAAAAATAAGAGCCTACATTAATTCTCTGAATTATGCCTTCCGGATTCTCCAGGATCAAAATGGAAAAAGAGAACTTGAATTTTTTCCCACTACTGACATCATCCTGTTGCCTTGTGACAATAATGTCTCTGCTTGGCTGACTACCCGTGACTCTTCCAAAGAATTCTTGCAACAATTGGACAACTTGTTCACTATTTCTGCTGATATCAACCAATTATAACTGCATCCACCCATGCTTACTCAACCTGAAGACCTCCTTCACCCTGGGTAGGAAGCAGGGTGCCAGTGACAGCTATGAATAGCAGATAAATCCTTAGGGCAGGTGTAAAATAGGAAGCACACACTTTCTGTTGGTCTACTGTTTCTCCAGATACCAAGAGAACAGACTGGAATATGGGAACTTCCTAGATGTTAGCAAATCACAATAAGTATCCTCCCTACTTACATGAATAAAAGAAGCAATCATTCAATCCTTATATAGTCTTGATTCTTTCTCCAAAATGAGGTATACATAGGCAGGGATTTTTAGCCTTTTAGGAAGAATAACTGAATTGTTTTATGGGTCATTTATTATATAGCATCCATTAACCTGAATTTTATGATATATTTACTAAGAATATAGAATGGCTGTTTTCTTTGTCAGTGTCCATGTCCCTTCACTATTATTTTCTCTCCTCTCTGGCTATTTCACCTCTGTCCCCATCATCATACCTTCATCTGCTACTTGAACTCTAAAACCCAGACTGCATCTAAGACTTTATCTTATTCTATGCTATTTCCCTAGGCAACCTTAACTACCCCTTCCTTAAAGTTATATTATCTTCTAAAAAATATATTATCTTCTAATAAATATCCCCCACTCTGAATCTTCTCTGAACTCCCAATCCATATATCCAACTGTCTACTTGGCATCTTTGCTTGGATGTCTCAAAGACTCAGCAGATCTTCAGCAGAAGAGTGGTGTTTGCCTGTATCCCCTCAACTTACTTCAGAGGTGGACCGTCTACTGTGGTATATTCCAACAACCTCCTGCACCTCTGTGCCTAAGGAAGTGTCAGCGAGTTAACCCTTCAGAGAGGTATTTTTTCTCACCAAGGGCTTAACCACCAACCTTTAACTATTTTCTCCAAACCATCAAGTTAAATACTCCTGGATCATTCTCTTGATCTCTTCTTTCAGTCTTATGTATATTGCCAATCTAAACACCAAGTTTAAAACCTGTGTGCTATTTTGATCTATACCTTCACCTTTCACAAGTGCCTAACTATTCTGCCTATTCCTTAGAAACACTCTGGCTTTCACGTCATCCTTCCCTGAATAGAAAAGTTCTTAACCTCATGGTAATGTTCACTAAAAAAACTACCAAAACTTTTGAGAGCTCAAGTCTAATGGTAGTGTTTAAAGTTCTGTCAGATATACTATGATTGCAAAGAATGCTGCCTTATAGGGACTTCCCTGGTGGTCCAGTGGTTAAGAATCTGCCTTCCAGTGCAGAGGACGTGGTTTCGATCTCTGGTCAGGGAACTAAGATCCCACATGCCACGGGGCAACTAAGCCCGTGCACTCTGTAGCCCACACACCACAACTAGAGAGCCCTCATGCCACAACTACTGAGCCTGCGTGTTCTGGAGCCCACACACCACAACTAGAGAGCCCACATGCCACAACTACTGAGCCCGTGCACTCCAGGGCCCACATGCCACAACTAGAGAAAAGCCTGTGCACTGCAACAAAAGATCCTGCATGCCGCGATGAAGCTCCCACATGCCGCATGTAAGACCCAGTGCAGCGAAATAAATAAATATTAAAAAAAAAAAAAGAATGCTATGGTGTAGTGATCACCAAACATTTTGATCATGACTATCAGAAAAAGTTTGTTCTTGCCAATGTTCCCCCAATATTTATATATTTATATTGATTGGTTGGTTACTTATATCCATGCATTAACATATTTTATTCAGTAGATAAAAACACAAAAATACACATTTAAAAAATGATTTAGATTAAAAAACAATATTTTCAAATAATTTTGTGTTTTTAAAATTTCTTAACAATACAAAAAGAATTTTGCTCTCAACAGAATATTCTTTTTGATAATCTTCTCTGACACAATGTTAATGACTCTCTGCTTAATTATTTTTGAAAATTTTATTTTAACGTTTAATGAAAGAGCAATATAACTGTTTCTATGCTCACATTATTTCAATAACTGATTTTAACAGCCTCCATAGATGAAAAATATATATTACAAATATACATAAAATCAAATGGGAGAAGCTCTTCACATGCTTAGCTTACTAAATCATGGCATTTATTTTTCAGTTGCATCTACAAATTATGTGATAGGGTTTTTTTGTCTAGTATTTATCCTATATTAACAACAACAACAAGAAACCTAAAGCAAAACATCATTTCCCTTTGAGATAGGAAACAAAACAAAGCAATATCACCAATCTTATTCAACATTGTATTAGGAATCCTAATCAGTACACTAATACAAGAATAGCAACAACAGCAAAGAGACAATGATTGGAAAGGAAAAAACACAACTGTCACTATTCCAAAGTGATGTGATACACATCACATACACAGAAAATTTCACAGATTCTGTCCTATATCCACCCTCTTAACTACCATGCTATCTACACTGCCTTTGTAATCATGGAGAGGGAAGGGGAAAAGGAAACACTGAACCAACTAGAACCAATGGTTCAAAAAATATGGGGGCTAGTAAGTTTCAATTTGTAGGACAGAAGAGCAGGCTGGGAACTCAGGCAAGTTTCCTGAGTTTGCTGCAGTTTTGAGGCAAAATTCCTTCTTTCCCAGGAAACCTCAAATTTTGCTTTTCAACGGATTAAATGAGGTTTACCCTAGTATTATTGATAGTAATCTCCTTTACTTAGAGTTAACTGATAGTAAAATTTTATTGCATCTACAAAATATTTTCATAGGAACATCTAAAGTAGTATTTAGATGGTGCCAAACAAGTGGGCACCACAGCCTACCCAAGCTGACACATACAATTAACCATCATGCTTACCATTACTTTTTTACAAAGTCATCGTGACACTGACACCAAAATCTGACCAAGATATCACAGTAAAAACAAGACCGTGGCTTTAAATATGGTGCAAAAGTTTTAAATAGGCTTTGGGCAAATGGGATCAAGAAATCCATCAGAGGACTTCCCTGGCAGTCCAGTGGTTAAGACTTTGCCTTCCAATGGAGGGGGTGCGGGTTCAAACCCTGGTCGGGGAGCTAAGACCCCACATGCCTCGAGGCCAAAAAACCAAAACATAAAACAGAAGCAATATTGTAAACGACTTAAAATACGGTCCACATCAAAAAAAAAAAAAAAAAAAAGAAAAAAAAAAGAAAAGGAAATCCATCAGAAGAACAACACATGACCACAAGTGAAGTTAACTCCAAAATATATGGATATTTAGAGCATGTACAGATATAATCAATAATAATAACTGCTTACACCATTGCAACTTAACAGTGCTCTAAACTGTCCAATGCAAGTACATGATAGAAAGAAAGAAAGAAAAATTGAAAGATAGAAGCAGGCACTAGTGGTAGATGATATATGTGCAGAATACCAAGAGAATCAAATCTTATAAAGTATTAGGAGCAATAAGAACTCTACTGTGGCAGATTACAAAAATCAAATATAATAGAAGGAAAGTTACCATTTACAGAAAAAGGAAATTCTTAGGAATTTACAAAATTAACAAAAACAGGTAAAATCTACATAAAAATTAAATTCTACTGAGGATATGAAATCATTGACTAAATGAAACAAAAACTGTTATATTTGTTTTTATTTAAAATGCCTTTCTTCCCCCATGCCCAAAATTATTCCTGTATTCACAGGCAAGAATTGGAAATGGGAAAGCCATGTTCTGATAGAGCAAGGTGTATAGATGGTAGTACATGTAAACACGAAATATCATGAGAAAGATTTGAGCTTCACAGTTTATAACTAGTTTTCTTAACAAAAAACACTAAATTTTGTCACAATTAAAATCCAAGTTATTTTCTTAACCTTTTACATTGAAATATATCATCACAACTCATGATCCAAAAACACTGGGATTGCTTTTTTAAACATTATTTTAACCATAATGTCACAGACTTTAAAATAACCCTGGAAATAGGGTTGCTTGGTATTACTAGAAAAATCAAAGAACATAGAGAAAAGATGAGTAGCAGCTGAAAAGTTCTAGATGTAACAAATATAACCAGTATGAGAAAGGTCAAGGAGTCATGCAAAAAATGTAACCTATGGGTGTTAAATGACAAAACTTTGGACAAATTATGATTAGATTTCCCTCCAATTCAAGAAAGGAGAAAGAAATTCAATTTAGGAAAATGACATACATGACTCTCCTTCATGACCTTAATTACAATGGAAATCTATTCCTATTATATGGTAAATATACAAATAGAAATATTTGATCAGCCCTTAGTTGAATCTGCAGATGTGGAACCCGTGGATTGAGAGGACCGACTGTAAGGGACTTGGGTACCCATGGATTTTATTATCCACAGAGGGCTTCCTGGAACCAATCTCCTGAGGATACTTAGGGACAGTGTATATGAAAGATTATAGAAGAAAATTTTAAAAAATAACTATTTAGGTGGTGAGAATACAGGTAGTATTTTTTCTCTTTGAGCTTTTCATTTAAATGTTTTACCTTAAGTTATCTTTTTGAAATTTAACCAATATAACATTTAATGCAGAACATTTTTTAATGAACTATATTTGATGTATAATATTATATAAATTCCAGGTGTACAATATAGTGATTCACAGTTTTTAAAGGTCACACTCCATTGATAGTTATTATAAAACATTTGCTATATTCCCCGTGTTGTACAGTATATCCTTGTAGCTTATTTTATACCTAGTAGTTTGTACTTCTTAATCCCCCATCTATATTTCCCCCTCTTTCCCTCTCCCCACTGGTCACCACTAGTCTGTTTTCTGTACCTGTGAGTCTGCTGCTTTTTCTGTTATATTCACTAGTTTGTTGTATTTTTTAGATTCCACATATAAATGTGGAATATCATATAATATGATGGATATAATGTGGATATAATATAATGTGGATATCATATAATATTTGTCTTTCTGTCTGACTTATTGAACTTAGCATAATTTTAACCAGCAATTCTGAGATTCAAGTTAAAGCTCAATGTAAAGTCTCTAGCATCCAGAATTGAATTTTCACTGTACTTGTCCTCCAACTTAATATGTCAACAATGTTAAGATTTATTCAATTACAACTAATGAGACAAAGTCTGATGGTAAAGTTCACAAATGTCTACTTCTTTACGAGAAGAGATTATTAAGCCACAACATTCAGTTTTAGCCTGAACAGATGGGGCTGAGTTACATGGGAAACTTTTCTCTAAATACTCTTCCTAAATTATGAGGGACACCTTGTGTCATTTCCTTGAGAATATTTTTAACTGGCAAGAGAAATTATATTGAAGGAGAATTCCACCAGCTTAACGATTGCCACAAATACATAACATAATTCTGGGAAAGTGTGATTTGTGGTTTTTCTTTTATAAAGAACAATCTTTTGAGAAAAACTTTTTTTCTCCTTTGTTTCGCATGACTCCACATAATCTCCTATATTAGCTTTCATAGTTATAACTAACCTCCCGATAGCAAAATATATAGTGTACAATGAAACTCACTCAACAGTTATAAATCTATTAATGTGAGTGAAAAAAAACTATGAAAAAAGATTTAAAGGCTTGTTGAAGTTCTATAAATTTCAGAAGTGTCTTACAACAAGATATATTATTAAATTCATCACTATTCAGCAGTGTTTTATAAATTATTCTTAATAAATATTCACAGTACATACATTTGAGAACAGTAAAGTGAATGCGTATTTAAAAGTTCAGAAAAATCTCAGTGAATGTTAAAAGCATTCATCTCTGAAGCATTTATTATGATAAACTGTGAGCCAAGATGAATTGGGAAACTTTCATTTCCCAGTGAAATGACAATCCTGGATTTTCTGAGGCTTAACTATGCACTTTATCTACAGCAAATGGACTCATAAAAAACACTGAATTCACTATGACCCAGTTCCTCTTGAGAGTACAGTAAGCAAGTTCTCAGAATGCCAGGCCATTAACAAAGCCTCCTTTAAAAAAAAAAATTATGAGTGTGGAGACAGGTTTGGGTTGATAAGAAAACTTACATTCTGAAATTGAAGATTGACAGCAGTAGTACAGAGCTAGAGATATGCAATTAGAGGAGAAACCTGCAATATTACAGATGAGAGATGGCAAAAGCAGAAATTCAAAGGAGAAAAGAACTAGTTTTTGAAGATTTTCTGGAAAAACATAATGGCAGGATTTTAGAAGAGATGAGACTGAGTAAGATGCTTTCTTTATGGGCTGCTAAAACGGTAGCACTGCCCACTACACAGTGAAGTTTGAGGAAGGAGGATGAAAGAGAACATGTATTTGTTTTATTGACAAATAAAGATAGTCTATGATAGCCAGAATGGGAAATGAGCATTTATTAAAGTTATATTACGTACTACCAGGTCATCAACAATGATATTAACCTTACATTTCACGTAAAGAAACAAAAGCATTTCATTTGGTTTAGTCAGATGTGACTAACGATCATCATTAATTCTTTCTAAACATACATAATAAGCATCTTTCAGCCATTTTGCTGGGAACTAGGGGCCCAGTGAGGAGTAAGATTGTTCCAATCCACATAGAGGGAGTTGAAGAGACTGGTAAGTAAATAGGTAGTTACAGTAAAGTGAGATGAGTGCCAGCCATAAGTCACAGTGTCCCCTCAGACACCAAACAAGGCACCAAGGCCATGTAGGAGATGTTAGGAAAGTCAGACTTAAAAACCACTAAGACATAATGAAGACAAAGAAGGATGAAGATGTGTTCCAAGCAGAGGGATAAGATGTACAAAGACCAAAGGGAAAAAGAGACAGTTTGGCTAGCATGATTAAAGTAAATAGTTTGCATGAGGAGTTGAAGACTTGATAGAAATGAAGACAGAGATGTAAGTCGGGGACAGATCCTAAAGAACTTGTAAATGTCCTGCTTAGAGGAGTTTGGGTTTTATTTGAACTAGTTAAGAATATCAGGGAGGAAAATGATGCCAGTATTGAGAAAGAGGAAAGCAGCAAAGGACATTGAGAGATGTTGGAAGAAAGTCAAGAGAGTCAAGAATCATGGAATCCAAGGGAAGAAATTCTGTTTAGATGAGAGAGTGATAAATATTAGCAAATGCTAACATAAGGTAAGGATGACAGAGACACAGATGTGTCTATTGTATTTAACGACATAGGACATTAGTGAAAGTGGATATATTGAAATGGGTGGAACAGAACCAAAATTTCAAAAGTTTAAGTATGAACAGAAAGTGAAAAAGTGGAGAAAGAAGGAGTGAATACCCATTCAAGGAAGGAGATATACTGACCACAGAGTTGGGCATGAGGTAAAGAGAGGGGTTTGTGGCAAAAGGAACTTAAGTGTACCTCTGACCCTTAAACAATGCAGGTTTGAGCTGCACAGGTACACAGATTTTTTTCAATAAATACCTACTACAATACTATACAATCTGAGGTTGGTTGAGTCTGTGGATGCAGAACCACATATAAGGAGAACTGACTATAAATTAAACATGGATTTACCCCCACAGTTGTTTAAGGGTCAATTATATTTCAAATAGAGGAAGGGCCTATTTAGGAAAACTTGAAGATACTGGAGGAAAAAACAATTACTGATGAAGCAGAGTCCATTCAATAAATGGGATTCACTGCTGCCTTAAATAGTAGATTATAATTATTTGGAGATAAAATTTAAAGAGAAAATCATAGATATAAATTTGTGTCATTTTAAGGCAGGGTAACAGGAAGTTAAGGAGGGATCTCTTAAGTCATGTTTTAAGAGGGGGGTGGAATAGTGTAACATAATAACAGGGATGGTTTTATAAAATTGCTGCAAAAAATGGATAAACAAAACACCTATAAAAATAGGAAACGACTTCTGGTTAGCCCAAATAGTACAGTTAATGCCAGAGATCATGGATTTATTGTAATGGAAATTTGCATTATTATGTCACATTTCCAGCCATCAGTAGAAAGCCAGAAGTAAGACCAGAGAAGACAGAAAACTGGTTGAGGTGGGATTTTCTTTTGCCAGGAAGATGGGAGGAAAAGACAAGAGGGCAAAGATTGTGTTGGTACTAGAAAGAGAATCACTGAGGTGACGAACCATAGGATCCATGCTGAAGAAGGGAGGAAGCAAGAAGAGTGCTGATGGCCAGGAGAGAGCAGAGGTCCTAACAACTCAAAAAGGTTGAGCAACCTTGGTAGTGGGAATAATACAAAGTCATACATTTACTATTCACCTAGTATATTCCAGGGACTTTGCACTTAATGATTATCTAACTCTTACAATAAGTCTGTTAGTGCTGATTCTACACTGACCAAGAGAAGTCAGCATCCTGGGTTTCTGAAACCTTTCCATATGAATTCATACAAACCTTATAATTCCTTAGCATGTGCTGAATATCACACATAGAGTTGTATGGCATGTGCTCCAGCTAAGGACCTCCTGTGTTTCTCTTCTGGATCCAAGGAGTGATAAAAGGAACGAGAGAGTGAACTTTAATGTTTAATCTAAAAAAGGTAGTAACGTGTTCCTTTATATTAGGTGCAATCAAAAGGTTAAGAATTCTAAAGCAAGTGTATAGCTAGGTTTAAAACTTGACTGACATATCTTAACTATTACTTAGCAAACTAAAGTCCAATTTGATTAAGTAAGCTATTGAGGATAATAACACTGTTAAAAAAATCCAGAATTAAAATCCAAACTCAATTGTGACTGATTTAAAAGTTCACATTCTTCTAATGTGATACATTCTCCTTTAATGTGAGAGAATTGAAAGCATAGCTGCTTATAGATATAAAGTGGAATATTTTAAGATAAGAATTTAGAAATGACATAGTTATGGAAAGGGAAAATGTCCAAGGTGAATCTTGGGAGATACAGCTGAAGTGGAGTGAAGAGACTGTCTACGGATACAGCTACAGTACTATAATCACTACATAATTTCTCTTCTAGAGAAATCCAAATGTGATTTGACCTCATATTGGAGGATGGCAGGATACTGTTCACAAACAAGATTGTAGATGGACACCAAAGTCCTCAAAGAGTGACAGGGAATGATCTGGAGGTCAGAAGGTAGGAATGGGGAAAGATAGTGAGATGGATAGTTAGTTGTCCACATCTTCAAAAACTATGGTTGTTTTTTCTATTACTGTATATTAAAAAATTCAGAAAAAAATAAAATCACAAAAGCTGGATTATGAGAGTGGTGAGGATGCTTATCCCACTTCCAGTATTGAGTTTTTTGGCTTATAGGATAATGTGTGACATTAACTAAAAGACCTACAACGAATGTGGTCTTTTTGGAGCTATCTAAGATTCAGTTAAGGTAGGGAGATTTGGAGAAGAACATAAAAATTTTATACCACAGAATGAGGATTTCAAAAGGCAAAAGAGAATGGTTTTGGAAGAAAAAGAGCTGTGAAAGTTGGCTCAAGAAAAAAAAAAGGTTGCAAGTGTAGACTACTGATTACTGAAAAAGCTGGTATTTGGGGTAGTGACTAAAGATAATGGGTATTTAAGGCATAAAATTTGACTCCTATGAACTTCCCCGAAAGAAAAGTCAGTCCCAACAGCCTCCTGGAGCACAAGCAGGTCTTGTTCTTTTGGGAAGAATTCATATTCATCAAGACTGACTGAACTTCCAAGAAAATCCAGTGGATGTCAGCAAGCACACAGCAGGATTTGTCCCCAGGGCTCCCATGGTGTTGGCATCCATAGTAATCCCTGCTCGATCAGAACTGACTCAAGATTACAGAAAAGCTACTTTCAAAATTTTCTCACTAATGTCAAGCACCTGAAAAGTCACTTGTTCAAAAGTTTTAGAGATCTAATATAAAACATTTAGAAAAATATTTGATCTCTAAAAACAATTATCTTTAGAGAAAAATTAGAGTGTTCTATCAGGTCACATCTAGAAGCCACACATTTATGAACTTAAAAACTATTAATTTATTTCTTCTAGTTTTGAATCAAGTTTGAATAATGCCAAGGTCAGTAAATTATATACAGATAGATAGATAGATAGATATATGAAATCTGTAGTGAAAAGGAAAAAATCCTTTTAATATTCCATTAAATAATGTAATCTTGGGACTTCCTTGGTAGTCCAGTGGGTAAGACTCATGCTCCCAATGCAAGGGGCCTGGGTTCGATCCCTGGTTGGGGAACTAGATCCTGCATGCATGACGCAACTGAGAGTCGGAACGCTGCAAGGAAGAAGAGCCTGCATGCTGCAACTAAGACCTGGTGCAGCCAAAATACAAAAAAAAAAAAATGTAATCTTAAAACTAATACCACCATTCTTGATATATTCAATGGCATGCATGTATGATATGTTTAGCCCCTTTTTTTAAATTTAATTTTATTTTTTAACATCTTTATTGGAGTATAAATGTTTTACAATGGTGTGTTAGTTTCTGCTGTGTAACAGTGAATCAGCTATACATAAACATATATCTCCATATCTCCTCCCTCTTGCATTCCCCTCCCACTCTCCCTATGTTTAGTCCTTTTTATGATAAGTATTTAACTCTTACCTCCAAATAAAATCAATATATATCATCAAAGATGTTTTACCTGACTCTCTAGTTCCCTGGAGGGACACAAAGATCATCCACATACTATTCTAGAAGTATCACAGTGGCTGTCAATTTAAATTAAGAATAATGTGCACTTACGTACTACTTTAAAAGTATAAAAATACTGATAAAAAATAATTATATTCTAAGTGCATCTAAATTAGCCCTCTATTTTTAACTGAAACAAAAATACAAAATATTTTATGTTCTAATGAGCTGTTTAATGACCCTGCTGTTTGATGTTACTCCATCACAAATAAGTAGATTTTCTGTGGCCCTACCCCAAAGAGAGAAAAATAAATGCCTTTCTTCCACCTTTAGAAAGGAAGAAAACAGAGACCCCTGACATAAACAAGTCTCCAACTTGGTGTTAACTGACAAGTTCCAGGCCACCATGGCAGACAAAATAGTTATCCACACTATCCTTTCACCTCTTCTTAGGTACATGGCAACCTAGAATGAAGGCTGCAATTCCCAGCTATGTGTGGCTATATGATTAAATTCTGACCAATAGAATATGAAGGGGAATGATATAAGCAACTTCCAATGTGTCCTAAAAGGAGGAATGATGACCCTTTTCTCTTCCTTCCTCCAATTTGCTACTTTAAACTTGGAACTGGTGGGGAGTCATGTTGGGACACGGCAGACAAGGGTAACATTCTAAGGATCGCAGAGCAACAACCAGAAGGAACCTGGGTCCCTGGACTTCATGGAGCAGAGCTGCCATACCTGGACCTTCTACTTACAGTTTATTAGGTAAGTGAAACAAACTTTCATATTGCAGATGAAACTATATCCTAACAAAAATTTCTACTATATTCTCTAAATTCACTGTAGTATGACACTGCAACTTATGTACTTGGCATAAACGGTGATTTCAGAGAAGAGTTATTTCTTTTCTCTGTGATTCCAGATGGCAACAAGCATTCTTCTGAATCAGAAAGAGAGAGGTGATAAATAAAATATTCATTACCTTTATACAGAGCAATCCTGAAATAGAACAAATCCAAATAAATAACCCAGTCCCTAAATTTGGAAAAATGTTACATAAATTTCACCTGCACAATAAACATTTCTTGGTGAAAGCAAGTTCTTTCAGGCACCAAAAATTATCATCTAGTAAATCAGGCAGTGTGTTAGAGATTATTAGCACTCAATAAACACATTTGTGCTCCTCTCTCTCCCAGCTGCACTTGCAGTTAGCTCAGAGCCATGTGACTTGGTATGGGACAATGAAAGGTGGGTAGAGACCGCTAGCTCCTTTGTCTTCTGCCATGGCAGGTTTAGGAAGCACAAGTTCTCAATGGTCCACCTATAAAAATGGAGGAGGACAATCACAGGGGATGCTCTGTTGTGCCACCAAGATTCCTTCATCAGTGGTGACTGCTCTCAGCTGAGCTGAACTCTGGAGATTTCCTCGGCAGAAGAGAGCTTCTTTGCCAAAACTATTACCCTTCTCTAGGGGTAACACACACCTAATAACTGGTCAATACAGAAGTATAACAGCCTTCCCTCAATCCCCACGTAAGACAACCCTGAAGAACTAGCCCAGCTCCAGATCTTCCTGTGAGATTAACTGAGGCCTCTGGTAAGACAGCATTATAGTTCAACTCTTCCCTCTGCCCAATCCTACTTTCTTGCCTCACCCACTGATGCTGACTCCAAGGGCTCCCCCACCACTAACCTCCACGGACACAAATCTTCATCTCAGAGTCTGCTTTCTGGGGAAGCCAGCCTATGACAAACAGTCAAATTGTATCATATTTTGTCTGAGCAAGAAATAAACCTTTATTGTGTTAAGCCTTGGGATTTTAGGATTTATTTATTACTCCAGCAAAGCTGAATGATAGTCATTCAGATTAGTTGTATTTCCAAGGTCAAAAGAGAGAGAACTTCCAAATCCCCACCTACTACTACTGAAGGTCTATGAGAAAGGTAGGAGGAAGAGATAACGGGCAACATTGCATTTTGATTACTGACATCTGAAGCTGAGTTAGATTGTGAGTTACCTTAACTAGAGACAGATAAAGAGCTTTGATGATTTCTGGGCTTTTTTTTCCTTATAAGACACCTTGCTAAGAGGAAAGAAGTTCTAAGCCCATTTATTTCTTGCCTTGGAATGAAAAGAACCCACTGTAGATTGTATTTTGATCACAAATATTTTTCACTGCCTTCCCTGGGGGATTATTACATACCACACCATTTAAATCAGGCCTGGCCATATGACTTGCTTAGGACAATGAAACATGACCAGAGTGGTTAAGTAGCATTTCTGAGCAGAGGCTGTAAGAGCCAGTGCACTATATTTTTTTCTCTCTGCCATGAGAACTTGCAATGTTCCAGATAGTGGCTAATTCCTCATTCTTGAGTCCAGAGTTCTGGACTCAAGGTGGAACAGAGTCAGAACTGATCCTCAGTGATCACGTAGCATGAAAAAGGAATAAATATTTGTACCATAGCCCCTGAAATTTTAAAGTAGCTTGTTACTACAGCAAAACTTATCTGATGATTGGAGATCTTAGAGAGAAAGGTTCAAACTTAGACTAAAAATCAACCAATCAATCAATCAATCAAATCCAAAGACACCACACAAAACAGAAGGAAAAGATTTAATCCTTCACCTGTGTCACAATGAAAATTCCAACCAGTCCCGGCAGTGTCCCTGACTTTGTACCAAATTAGCACTGCAGATTTTAAATATATCAAAGCCACTAAAGTTAGGTGATTAGAACTCTAATATCTCCCTCTTTCTCTCATTCTCTTTCAGGAAGGATTATTTGATAATGTTTTTTCATCAGGGCTTCCAGTACTATTTATTTCAAACAGACATATAGACATATAGACATATGACAGACATATAAAATCTTGTTGGTAATATAAAACACATTGCGGATCACCACAGATGATAAATGCTTCAAGGTTCCACCTGTGTTTTCAAGGCAATAAATTATGACGATGTTATTTATGGTCATAATCATTGAGTAATCACGTAGAAAAGTGTTAATAACACTTCATCAAATTTTAAAAAAAGAAGAAGGCTTCCCTGGTGGCGCAGTGGTTAAGAATCTGCCTGCCAATGCAGGGGACACGGGTTCGCGCCCTGATCTGGAAAGATCCCACATGCCGCAGACCAACTAAGCCTGTGAGCCACAACTACTGAGCCTGCGCATCTGGAGCCTGTGCTCCACAACGGGGAGAGGCCCGTGCACCGAGATGAAGAGTGGCCCCCCTCACCGCAACTGGAGAAAGCCCTTGCACAGAAACGAAGACCCAACATAGCCATAAATAAATAAATAAATAAACAAATAAATAAATTTTTTTTAAAAAGAAGAAAAAATGTACTTCTCCCATACACCCCTTGCAACTTCTCTCTCACACATACACATAAACACATATATATATATATACACATATACACATATATATGAGTACATATATATAAGTACATAAGTATACAAAACTTAAAACTCTAATTTTACATGTCAGAAATATAGATAGATAGATAGATATAGAGCTAGATATAGATAGAGGTATAAAATACCATCTGTTTGTGGACAGACAGCTACATATTTTTCTTAGGCCTGGAATGTCAAGTTCTCCCTTGTATAGTTCACATGAAGAAGTTGAGATGGGGAATGAAAAAAAGGGAGAGAGTAGAGAGCAGGATACAATGAACGTACTAAAGACACACAGACAATGTCAAAAGCAGATTCATAATAAGGAAAGCTGCCAAAGGTGTTGTCAAGCAGGTAAATACATTTCCATAGGAACTTTTTCTTTGTTAAACCAAAGTAATTGGAAATGACTGGCATTAAACATCAATCAGAATTATAGTGGACATCAGTTATAATTGATAGCTGCCAGAAATCAATGTAATCATCAGTACTATAAAAAGTTCTTTGTTATCTGCTTTCAGAATATCTCACAACTCTTTCCTCAGTTGAAATTTATGCATTTATACCAAAATAGCAAAGGTGACTCTAAGTTATTTTCATAATTTCTTTATTCTTACTTTATGGTTCTTGCTTAAAATCTCTATTTTATATTTCTTCAAAGATGGAAAAAGGATTATGAAAGTAACCAGTGAACTTTAAGATAATCTACGTTCCTGCGATATATGGCAGTATCATTTTTCACACCAGGTAATAATGCGTGAATTCTGCATTATTCCTCTTTTCATCACAAGTTTGTAATTGTTTCTTCTGAACACAACAGCATAACTCATATATTGATTCTAATGCTGTAAATATATGGAATGACTGAAATAAATGTTTTGGTAAAAAATAAAGTTGTGGCATCCATGTATTCAACCAATATTTAAACAGTGTGAGGGATAAAGGTTTGTGTGGATAGACACTTTTTATGCTGTACATGTTTGATTCAATGTTTCTGACATGCAAGGCTCTGAGTGAATTGTGAGTCCCAGGGGAGCAGCATGAGTTGTTAAAACTGGGTGCTTAAACTTAAGTGATGTATTTATAACCATATAAATTGCTTTTATAAGGAGCAGCTCCAATGGGGCTTACTCAAAGTAATCATATTTCATATAATACAATATCGAGTGTTGGGAAGGAGTTTGGAACAAAAGCCATGCCAGAGAAAGGTTTTCTGAATTGGCAGCTGGAAAAGCAGAAGAATAGAAAAATACATAACTAAATAGGGATAAAAATTAAATAAAAATGAAGAAGAAAAAGAGAAAAGGTCTTATATCCAATAGGAGTGCAACAGGTGTAGGGTTAATTAACACATTGATAATTCAGGGGGAAAGCAAGCAAGAAAGAAAGTTCCCTCACAATTTAGGTGGAGGCAGTGGTCAAAATGACATTCCTCAACTCATAGGATTCCTCTTTTCTACTCTGTGCACAAATCTTTAATCGTATTTTGAGTGAGGACCCAAATATTTAGCATTTTTTCGATCTCTCATCCCTAGTCCATACCTGATTCTGGAACACCAGAGATAAGTATATGAAACATTTCCAAGTCTCATTTTTCCCATAAGTGTATTTTCCTCACCCTGTGGCAACCATCACTCTGATCACGTATTACTTTTGCCTGTTCTGAATTTCACATAAATGAAATCACACAGTATGTACTATATTGTATCTATTTTTCCCTCTCTCAATATCATGTTTTTGAGGAGCATCCATGTAGCAGCATTTTTAACAGGCTACTGCTAGCCTACTTGCCATAGGGTAGGCTGCTAACAACTACTCCCTTCCTCTAGAGGATTGCCTCTGGCTGATGGCACCTCACATTTAGGGCAACACAGAGTCAATGTTCAACAGGTGTACGGTACAATAGGACAGCATTTTTGTCTCAAGTTGGCCAGAACTCTGTGGTGTGATCCCTCATGAATTAGGTCAATCCCAGACTTTATTCGAGCTCAGCTTTTTCTCCTTTGCTATTTTGCTTCTCTCACTCCCTACTGTTTTCTTTTTTTAAAAGAAAATGATGTACAACTGAATCTCTCAGAAAATGATGTACAACTGAATCTGCCTCATGTTCTGTTTTTAGGGTTGAGTCAGAAAATTGGTAGTGAGAATTATCCTAGGAAGCTGAGTCTATGGGATTCTAAGTTAGATTATCCATCAGTCAGCTGGTAATGGACCCACGATCACTGGTGGTGGGTGTAATATTGATAATCTCTGACATGCTGTAGGAGTGTAATTGTTTATACTTTTACATGGAGTGCATGGAACAGGACACATGTTGAAGGGTATGCACTACTTGTACAATATCTCTGGCATATGAGAGGTGTGAGGGAAATAGTATTTGTAAGGACTCTGGAATGGAATAGCTGTTGCTGAGTACCAGTGATGCTTTGAAGAAAGGAAATAACTAATTCAGGACCATCAATCACCAACTGAAAGCAAAGTACTGAAATCCAGAGAACTGCTTTGTCAGATTTTAAAGAATCACCAACTTTCTGTAACTGGAGAGCTTACTGTACTGAGAACCAGGCTCAGGACCTAATCTTAAGAGCAGGAGAACTTCATAAAAGGTTGAACTCTTAGCCCAGGCAAGACTCTGATTTTATAGTTCCAATAAGGACGAAGTGGGTCCTGGAGACTTTAGCTGGGGATATGTGGGTAGATGCACTTAAAAATCTCGAATACACAGGGGCTACAGGAGGGTCCCCTCCCCATGTGAGAGTATAGTGGATTACATTTTAAAGGGAAGGGTTCTATAAAAGGGTAGAGGTTGAAGTTACAGAAGAGAAATGAGATAATTACTAAATATGTCCATGAAGTGATGAGACAATATTTTCAATGGTCACAGTGAAGAAAGGAAGATTGTGGCTAGGCTTGCCCAGAACTGAGGAGAGCGTAGATGAAGTTGGAGACCATGAATCTGTAGTAGCAATAATCTTTTCACCTCTGCCCAAAACATAAGATTAAGCACAAAGAAAGTGGATAGTTGGATTTACCCAGTTCAGGGGTTTTATTAGGTTAGCGAAACAGAATGACAATGAGAAAAGGTTGTGAGACTATTCATGGATATGATGAACCATGGGATCTAAAGAATTCAGGGAAGGAAGAAGACAGGAAGAAATAAGTGGGTAGGAAGAAAGCTAGGAAGTTGTGATCTGAAGCAAACATCTGAATTTATCAGGTTAGCAATAACAAAGTTTTGCAAAGATGCAGATATAGGATGTAGCCCATCAGAGTGGTGGCTGAAGTTCTGCCCTGTCAATGGACAAAGTCAATAAAGACTGGATAACAGGACAAGCCCAGGGATATAGAGATCGTTATTTCTAGAAATTTTGAGACTAATACCAATAGGTTTTACATTCCTAGTCCTCTTGATCACTGATATGTACCCCTCATGTGCTAAAGATTTTAAACACCTGGCTCACAGATTTCTCTTCAGCACAAATCTTTCTAGCAATGTCCTTGGGTACTTAGTAAAAAGCAAAATTTCTGGAAATTATTCAAAAATACTGCAGATTAAAACAAAGGTAACTGGGACTTCCCTGGCGGTCCAGTGGTTAAGACTCCGTGATTCCACCGCAGGGCACATTGGTTCAATCCCTGGTCAGGGAACTAAAATCCTGCACGCCACACGGTGCAGCCAAAAGAAAAAAAAAAGGTACAAAATTTAAGAATTGGTGAATCTGGCTAAGGGCTATATGAGAGTTTTCTGTAGTAGCCTTACAGCTTTTCTAAAAGCTTGAAATTATATCAAAGTAGTTTAAAAATGAATCTGTTATAGAACTGAAATAAAAGAGGGCTTACAGATGATATTATGATATATACCAGTCCAAATATAAAGACCTATTTAATCTAATAAAACAAACAGCAATAGTCAGCCGTATTTCAATCAGCATCTGTGCATTATGAAAGTGTCTCATAATGCAATTATTCAATTTTTACAAATATTTTAGTACAAATAAAGCAGTTTGTTTCATCTGATGCTGCTGTGATTTTGTATGATATATGCACCTTTATCTTTGAACTGGATATTTGGTATCTCTCTTTCATATGATGTACTTAATAAATACTTATTGGACAAATGATTAATGCAATGAGTGTACTAACATCTTAGCATATTTCCATACCTTTATCTCATCTTATACAACAGTAAACTCTGCTAAAAATATAGCTTCTCTAGTCCTGGTTGGTGGTGTACTTGCTTCCAGCATGTTTTGTATTTATGTATGTTTGCATAAGCTACAATACTTATTATCTCAAATTAGTTATTGTTTCACAGCCTGTAACAGTATGAAATGGAAGATGATCTCTTTTATAAATTTCTGGATGTGTTCCAAGAAAACGCTTAGAAAATTACAGCAGACAAATTAACAAGCTCATAATAGGAGGTAATTCCGATCATCTTCACCACATTCCTCTTTATCACAACAGAATGAAAATGAAATACCTACAATCTTGAAAACAGACAGCTTTGGGAGGTTGCCATCTTGAGTTAATTAGAAAAATCTACATCTTCAACATCTCACATTGACAAGAAGCAGTCAGGCCTTGCCTCTGAATCCTAAGCCTGCAGAGCAATGTTTCTGAGGAGGAATATGTACCCCAATTAGAAACCCACTTGTCAGATTCTTCACCCGAAAGGCTTAGATCTGGACTATTTCAACAGATGTTTCATATACAATGTCACAACTCCGAAGGACGGGTATTCTTATCTCCATTTTCAGGATAAAGAAACTGAGTCTGAGAAAGATAAAATAAATTGCCTGAGACCACACAGCTAATAAGCGGTAGATCTAGAATCCAAAATAGGCCTGCTGCCTCTGGAGACCACACACCAAACCATATTCAATTCTGCTTCCTATTTCAGAATTAAATAAAATATGATTTGCTTTTCCATATTCTGATTGCATGTTCCAACCCATCATATCTAAGTGCTCTCTGTGAGCATTTCCATAAAGCAGAAGTAATTCCCGCTCCTTAGGAAAGTACACCCTCCATCGCATTATACTTTTCAAGGGAATATCAAATTAGAGAGATTGTGAGAAAAAGCTGCGCATACCTGGTCAGCCTTGGTCTCTCATTCGGGGCATCCTGCCCTCCATGCACTTGAATTCTCTACTCATCTGTGTTGAATGTTTTATGGAATAGGCTCAACCTCTGGGAACAAGGCTGTGGTTGTCCAACTCGGACAATGTTAGGGTGGATAACTTCAATTTAGGATATATGCATTAGAAAGCTAATTTTAATGAGTGATCAAGCTAGGTTTCCTAATTCTGCTTTTTCATCATTATTAAAACCACCTTGATTTCTGACATAGAATATTGACAAAGAACATAGACTCTGAAGCCCTACTGCCTAAGGACAAATCTGACTCCACCATAGGTACATGGAAAAGTTACTTAAACTTTCTGTGCCTCAGTTTCCTCATCTGAAAAATGGGGATATTAATACCCACAACACAGCTACCAACTGGCCAAGTCAAACATGCTTATACTACTCCATAGGAGCTGCTAAGCCCCAGATGCTCTGTTTTGTTATATAAAGAAGGTCTCTTCATTCTTTCCAGCTTTGTGACTTATGCATTTTGATCTGTAGAACATGCTATGATGATCTCCTTCCAAAAGCCCAGTGCTAATTCTGTGGGAAGAGCTACATGCTTGTTGGATAGATTCTTGGGTCTAATATTCCTCCTCCCTCCTATTTTGGTTCTCTAACGTGGCCCTTTAGTTTTAACTTTCTCCCTCCACAAGATCCTACAATGTAAGGTTTCCATTTTAGATTATGTTTTCTAATTCTGTCTAAGATCTTCTGTTCTAAAGGCATAACCATTCTGAAAAAAAGACACCTTGAATTTCACATCTGTACAGGCTGTGCACTCCGTGGAAGAGGACGACCTTCCCTCACAGAGGAGGACGGTTCTTTAGTGAAGGGTATACAAGTTGCTGTGCTCCTCTGCTCGAAACTTCAAACAAGCTCCCATTTGCACATTTAGTAGTTAGTTCCTATAAACTCCTGGAACAGTCTGCACAGATTTCATTCCTCCTTGCATGTGAGGTTTAGAATTAAGGTTTGGGAGAAAAGTTTTGCCTTTGCTGTGCTAAGCAACTCCCTTGATTAGCCCTTTCTGCAAACACCTGCAACAACCCAGCTGTGCCTATTACCTGAGCTTTGCTGCCAGCCTTCAGCACCACGTTCGTAATCAATTCTAGACTCACATTTTTACAAAGGCTGCAGGTCTCTCCCTACATTTTCCATTTATGAGCAGTAAGTGCTACTACTTGTCTAATAATTCTAATGCCAGCTAACTATCATTCAAAAATTGCAAATATCCAGAGCACAACTTAGAATTTTAAAAATCCATTCACCATCTTTCCTGGAGAAATACAAACATGTATTTATTCAACAACTATTATGTATGGGACATTTTTCTGGGTAGTGACAATGCAGAGATAAACGAGACAACTTTCCTGTGTCTCAAGACAGAGATCGTTAAAGAAACTAATAACTAAAAATTTCCAGGCAAGGTCAGAAATAGTAGTATGTGCCAAGTGCAGTGGAAATACAGAATAGAAACTAGAGTGAGGACAGAAAATAAGACTAAGTGATTTGAGCTAATGCTTGAAGGATAAAAAGGAGTTAGCCAGGTAGGCAAGGAGACAAAAAGCATTTCAGGCAAAGGAGACAAGAGTCCTGCCCTCTCAACTTTCTTTTCCCTTCTCTTCTTCCATCGTTGGATTTCCCTTTGCTTGAGTTATCTTTGAGTTGCCTACAAGTTCCATCTCTGCCTTGCAGATTGAGCCTCTTTATCTCAACTAACTCTTGCCCTGCCATCATTTGGAGCTAAATTCAAACTATTAATACAACTGACTTCTCAACTAGCCCCTGCAAATTTAACTAACCTTAAAGAACTTACCTTGATTAAATGTTGCCTGTCATAGGCTATTTCCCTAGATGGCTTCCTAAGAACACTCTTCTTTAAAATATATATATAATTATGTTAATGTACAGCTTGTTCTCCAACTCAAACACACCAAACATAGACATGCACCAAGTCATATAGTTTAAGTAAACCAGTATACTATTTCCTTTTATTCTTTAAAATTTTTTGTTGTTTCCATCTAGAGGGAGGTCAAAGGCATATTTCTAACCAAAAATTAATTGCTAGCTTTGAAGTATCACAGCTTCACTAACCAACAAAGCAGAAATACTCTTACCAGTGAATGTGGCAGTCTCCATTATGAAGTCAGATTATGAGGGTCTACAATAGCTGTTCAGCTACAACAGGCTGACTTGGTAGCAATTTGTCTGTCGAGTAATAAAATGTACATAATAATTAGCTTGAGTCTCTAATTAATCTGTGAATGATTTTTGTTTTTAAATTATTTAGCATTAAACATTTTTTATTAGATTTCAAAACCTGAAGCCCCAGGCATACATGTATAATTTTAAAAGTATCATTTGTCTCAAGTCTTAAAAAGGGCTTAATACTAAATAAATTAAATGATAATATTTCCAGTAATTTTTAAAGATATTATATCTAAATGTAGAAAGTATCTTAGAGTACAGAAGGTCATCTTTCTAAATGTTCTATCACAATTTGGAACTTGACAGTAAATATAAGAGATATAGATCATGTTTAACACTACCCAAAATTATAGACAACAAATGTATCAGTTTATTGTGCATATATTTTTTGCTACAAAAAGCTAGAAAACAGTGTTTTAATTCATCTTTGTTTCTCTAGGGGAACTGGACAGTGTTATCAATAAATGCCTATCACTTAGATGATTTCACTAATAGGTATTTATTAAATGGAGTCAATTATATATCATGACTCAAACATGTATCCCACAGTCTTATGTTGTCATTTTTTTCTAATACTCCAGTAGGTGGATCTTCTATAAATTAAACAAGAAAAATAAATTACCCAAAAGGGAAAATATTTCAACTTTAAAGTTATTTACAAAATATATTACTGAATTTGAGGACAAGATTTTGTGTTCCATCAGTATGAATTAGAACCGGAGGTTAGGAGAGCTAATTTTTATATTTGTCAAAAATCAAGTTTGAATTTATGAATAAAAATACATGTCCTAGGATCACACAACTCACCGTGAAGCAATTTCTCAGAAATGAAATCAAAGTATGATGGACTTTACAACACTGTCAAGTATTCTTGTCATCAATGGTTCAATTTGTCTTTTTAAATACTTTCCTATTTTTAATTGTGACCAAAGTTCAGCATTACAACAGCAAGTTAATATTCCATAATAAAATGAACCAAAAGAATTTTTATTTTGCTGCTGGTATCAATCATAGGTACCAAGATAAATGCAGCATAGACAGATGGATGGATGGATAGACAGACAGATACATAGATACAGACAGAGAGACAGACAGGCAGGCAGATAGACATAAATGGCTCATTAAATGTAACTGAGACAAATATATAATAACAACATACTGAAATCATAACAAGTAAATTAAACTGACTGTGGGAAAATAGAGATAATTTACACAATTTCATCTTGTCAAAAAATTTTGGCCATATCACATATCTTTGAATATATACACACACTAATATATAAAAGATGTCTTTCAATGATTATTTCATCAGATCCAAGAAAATGTGGAGTATTACTGCATACTATTTTTAGCCCAAGTCTACCAAAAATGTCTTTCAAACCTTAATTTTTTCATTTCTAATGAAAGGAAACATAATTTCTAATAAACTATTTAAAAAGGGAGAAGGACTTTCATTGCACTGCCATTGGTGGCTCCTATGGATTAAAATACTACGTCTGTAGTGGGGTCTTAAGTGATTTGGGTTTGGCTAAGTCCTTATAAAGAACTCTGAACACCCAGTGGCTATTTGTGTGGTTAGGATAGGGTGAAGTTTCAGAGATGGGATAATGACCCTAAAGGATGCAGGGACACCAACAAGATGAATATGCACATTCCACAATCCTTTCTGAGACCAACCCTAGCAAGAAGACTGTGAAATGCAAACCTACACTATCTACTTAACTCACTACATCCTATTTCCTATAGGATAAATCTCAACTGGAAATCCTTTAAAAGATAGAAATAATATTTGAAAGAGAAATAACTGTTTTAATCTACATTGAATAAACCTTCTATTTTAATCAAGTTTAAATTTTTAGGAGATTTTTACAGGTGGTCTTGAACAAGAAAGGTAACATCTGCTCAGCCAGCCAGATCAGCTAAATAAACCCTGGCAAACAATAGGAGGGCAAATATTTCCTTTGGTTTAAGATGTCAAACCAAGAAAAAGAAAAAAACACTGCACCTATAAACACATCACACTCATTTCCCCAAACCAGGGCAAAGAGTTCAGACCCAGGCTACAGGATTTTCTCCTCTCCCAAATGCACATGGCAAGCAGAGGAGGATGACACTCTCAGGAGAAGTGAATCGGCACTCACCTCCACAAAACTAAGACATTCAAGGTACTTAGCATTATGAAACAAGAACAATAAGCAGAAGAACTACACCTAAGGAAGCAGAACTAACGAAACAGAAAGAACCTGAATTTAAAGCAGAATTACTATCTTATGGGAGAAAATAGAGAATCTTACAAACATGAAGCAAGGGCGTGTGGTTTTAAAGAAAAATCATTTGAAGATATTAGATACGAATAATGTATTAAATGAAATAGAGAATCACTGAATGGGTTGACCAGCAGAATGAAAACAGATATAACAACCATCACGTTGAAATCCCTCTTGGATATTCCACCGTTATCTGAAATGTAATTTGTCAAAAACTGATACTATATTTACCTCCCCAAAAGAAATGCCTTTCTAGTTTCCATGTTATTATTCAGCCCAGTATCCTTCTTGAATCACAGGGTTTGCCACCTCGAAGTTATTTAAGCCATTTCATGGCTTGAATTATACTGAACACTCTTTGGGGAGCTCATTCATTTCACTTCTTTTGCAGCTTCTCTACTCTCCAGCAGCATATAGTAAATACTGCATCAACACTTTCGCAATTAACTATAGCTATATCTCATATTGAGTCATATTAAACAAAATCTCAGATTTGGAGCATCTTTTAGAACCAGGAAGCAATTTTTTAAAAAGAAATTCAAACTATGGCAAGGGTTGTCAATAGTATCAATATGTAAATTATTCATCCTCTTAAACTTGTTTGGAATCAAAATGATATCCAAACCAAATTTCACTACAAAGCAGTGTGTGTTATTAGAGAAACTAATTTGTAAACTTTGATACACATTCATCCTACTGTTCAGTGCTAAGGTTGATATTGCAATTCAGCGTGATCTTATAGAATACACTAGACTTTGACAGTTAATTACTATTGCATATGTAATAGTAAAACTCTTGGGTGAGTTTTCCTCACCCAAGAAAATGTGATTTTTTGGTTATTATTTAATTTCCTTTGGGTCCTAAATGTTAGTGTCAGCTCAGAATGTATAAAAGAGAGCCCACAGAAAATAAATCTATCCATTATTATTATTGAAATAGCACTGCAGCTGTTTTGCATCTGTTGCTAAAATCTTTTTAGACATTCTCAATTGAGATGCTAATAGCTCTGTGAATATGCAGTTCTGGACCCGTGTGAACAGAACTATGTAAATATTATACACAGCTGTAAAGAAACAGCTTTTTTACATTTTTTAATAAAAGCTTACCTTGAAGTTCTTATATTAAAATCAAACATTTTACTATTCTTCAATGGTTTATGTGGCCAATAACAGACACATTTGGAATTGAGAGTTAGAAAATTAGCTGCTTATATCTCCTGCCACGATGGATAAGAAAACGTTACCCATGATTTCCATAATGATAACAGACATTTACTAAATAATTAAGCATGTAGTTATCTGGTCTCATTTCACAAATACATAAACTGAAGCTTTAAGAAAGTCAAGTAATTTGATCACGATCATGGAGCTAGAAAGTGGCTGACCCTAAATCTAATTTTTCTAATCATTATGCAGACTTCCTCCACTCAGTGATAACCTGCAGTTGATCACCACCCTATTTTATACAAGAGGAACATGTGTAAAGGCTCGTCTAAGATGTAAAGCATAAGGTTATATAAAGCTATTACAGGTTTCAGAAGCAACAGCCCATAATTCAGAACAATCCATTTTAAAACTACAGTGGATGTTGTTCTATTTCTGGGGAAATAATGTATATTAATATAATATATCCTTTAGAATTACTTCCGTACATTTTTCCATCAAGTAACTTATTAGTTAATAGGTATACCATCTTCAAAAGAGATTTTTAAATGCATACAATATAAAAAGCTTAACGGAACTCCATCTGGGACTAAATACAAAGAGACATAACTTCAGGAAGTTGTGTTTTCTAGTCTCTTTCAAGTCCTGACAGAAATATCTCTTTGATCATATTAGAAAAAACTGCTTATGAGAAATATTTTAGAGTATCCTTAGAATATCATTCTATGAATCATCTATTATAGACATACCTCAGACCACCACAATAAAACTAATATCACAATAAAGTGAGTCACACGAATTTTTTGGTTTCCTGGTGCATATAAAAGTTATGTTTACACAATACTTTAGTCTATTAAGTGTGCAATAGTATTACGTCTAAAAAGCAATGTACATACCTTAATTAAAAAATACTTTATTGCTAAAAAATGCTAACCATTATCTGAGCTTCAGCATGTTGTAGCAGTAACATCAAAGATCACTGGTCACAGATCACCAAAACAAATATAATGATAATGAAAAAGTCTGAAATATTGCAAGAATTACCAAAATGTGACACAAAAACACAAAGTGAACAAACGCTGTTAGAAAACTGGAGCCAATAGACTTGCTCAATGAAGGGTTGCCACAACCTTCAACTTGTAAAAAATGCAATACATGCAAAGTGCAATAAAGCCAAGCAAAATAAAATGAAGTATGCCTGTATATACATAAGCCTATAAGTTCACCAGTTAGGTCTCCTGAAAATCCTTGAATTAGGGATAGAAACATGCTTAAAGGTATGGCACCCTATTTTAGAAAGAGTTTAGGTCAAATCTTTTATTTATTTTAACCCACAGGATTGAAAATACATTAACATTAATAAACTGTTCCTTAGTAACAAATATTTCATGTAGAATGGCCTACTTCCTCTTCATCAGATGCTGACACACTGTTCAAGTGTTCCTAAATGATCTAATGTGCTCAATCATTGTAATTTGGATTTAAAATATAGCATGGCTAGTAAACACTGACTCAGAAAACTTATAAACTCAGCAAGATTGTTAATAAATACTAACACACTGGCCCGCTGTTATTTATTGAGCTTGTTTGGGTTTTTTTAGGTTGATATTTAAGTCATTTAACATAAATTCAATCTCTAACATTCCTGACATTCTGGTCTTGCCATACTAAGTCATCCTTAGTTATAACATGCATCACTGGCCTAAAATGGCTATCTACGAGAGCAATATGGTATTTTGGGAAAAAGCATGTGTTTCAGAGCAGAGCAACCTAGATTCAAATCACAGTATTGTCGTATATTAATTAACCTAATCTCTCTCCATGCTATTTCCTTTATTATAATAAAAGAAGAATATGACAACCTCACAAGTCTGTTGGGAGAATTTATATATATATATATATATATATATATATATATATTTATATAACTATATATTACAGATATATTTAATTATATATAATGTATATTTATATACTAAATATACATCTATGTACTTACAGTGCATATATATCATTATAAATCCTCTATAAATAATTAATGAAAATAAATGAATATATTGAATACATAAAGTTATTGATAGAAAGTACTTTCTTCCCTTTTGTACACCTGGTCATGAACTGATATTTTATAAACAAAGGAAAACCTTAGTGATTCAGACTAATTAGGAAAAAAAGAAACCACCCAAATTAGTGAAAGACCTCAAACTACAATTTTTTTCCAGGGGAAAACCTGTATATTTAATAATTTAGATGCCAATTTCAGAAAAATGTACTATAATATTCCACATCATTCTTCCATTTAACAGTGGCATGTGATTTCATTTTCCAATTAAAGATAATTTTCATGACTAATGACCATGTCTTTTTTTAATAGAATTTTATAGAATTATATCAAAATTGCTGTTTCTCACATTTCCAAGTAGAAGGCACTACTTTGGAAAAAAAGATAAATTCACCTAAAATAAATGCTATCTACTTACATATACACCATAATTAATAGCAAATACTATAGAGTGCTAACTATGGGTCAGGTAATATTCTATGTGCTTTAACATATAATAAAATAATTGTAGGGCTTCCCTGGTGGTGCAGTGGTTGAGGGTCCGCCTGCCGATGCAGGGGACACGGGTTCGTGCCCCAGTCCGGGAAGATCCCACATGCCGCGGAGCGGCTGGGCCCGTGAGCCATGGCCGCTGAGCCTGCGTGTCCGGAGCCTGTGCTCCACAACGGGAGAGGCCACAACAGTGGGCCACAACAGAGAGAGGCCCGTGTACCGCAAAAAAAAAAAAAAAAATATATATATATATATATATATATATATATATATATATATATATATATATATATAGTAATCCTATCAGGTAACTACTTTTTACTGATAAGCAAACTGACTTTCCCAACTGATCTGTCCAAGATCACAACACATACTAAGTGGCAGATCAGTCTAACTGCAACGTTCACGCTCCTATCCACTAACTCCTGTATAATAAATGTGAAAATCAGATTTTTTCTTAAGTATGTTCTCTTCAAACATAGCATCTTACAATGTTGATCACATTATTATGTTGCTTAGTCAAAATTAATTCTTTATAAAGTCCACCCTGTAATTAGCCAACTATAAATTACTATAGTCCAAATAGATTCATCTCTGTTGATCATTTTTAAAGAAGAGAACACTGAAAACAAATTTTATCAACTGAATTTGGATTTTGCAATGCATATTTTCCTAAAGGTAATCATTAGCTATACTTCAAACTATACATTAGTTCTGAAACTTGCTTAATAAGGTATAATTGTGAGAATTGAATTTTGTTTATTTTTTCATTCTCATTTGAAAGAAGTTGAAATAAGTAAGAATACAATATTAAATTTCTTTGGAAGGTCCCTAAAAAATAAAAACTGATTTTAATTCAGTAAGATTTAAAATAAAATAAATCTCTGGTTATACCCTTGATTTTTAAATTTCTCAATCCCTGTGGGGGGTTCATACTGAATTAGCTCATCTTTAATATTCTTTCAATGATCTCAAAAATAAATTTAGAAATTACAAAGTAGCAGGTGAGAATAGATCTAAATTATACCAAAAATAAATTATATTCCTGAGTGTAAGGCTTATGAAAAAAGAAAAACAGTTATTTTAAAAGGCTGTATAATTTGATTTGATATTAAGATTTTTTGCCAAAACATGTCTACAATATTTCTGTATTGTTTTCTTTTGCTTAGAGTGGGGTACAGATCTAAATGAGCTCAAGTTTTCTTTTAAGTCCATAAATCTACAACTCAGTATATGCTAGGATATCTGTGATGGAAGAGTTACACAATTCTGCTTCTGAGATTCATTTTATATTTCTCAGTTCCCTAGTCAATACCCCCATTTGAGAATATCTTTAATATGAATGGTAAAATTAAGAAATGTTCTTATATTGTAGTAAGAGTAAACAAAATTTGGAGAAAGGGGTCAGTAGACACTTGACTGTAATGAGTGAAAATAAATCTCAAAGTTTCTAGAAACAAATGATTTTCATGGAAGTGCTTGATCTCCAGAGACAATTAAAATTGTTTTAATTTTGGTCAAACCAATTAAAGTCTTTATAAATGTTTGTTTGTTGAGTTCAGAGAATATAAAAATAATTCATGGCCCATTGACATCTTTTTAAATAAAAAAAATTAGCCCTCTAAAACTGTCAACACTTCAGTAGAGTTTTAAAGTTTTTCAAGAAAGCAAAAATTCAATGTCACATTACAAATTTAATTTGAATTGACTGACCAAACACTAAGATTAGTAATATTAATTACTTAGAATGTGATGTGATATATAACATTTTTTGTATATTTGTGAAAATAAAATTATTGTATTGTTTCTTTTTGAGTCTGAGACTCCCATTATACAAAAACTCTTAACCCTTTCATTTAATTCAGAAAATATAATGCATTTGATGCTGTGTTATACAGGGTTAATCCATTCTCCACAGTGAAGTCCACAAATTTTAGCAATAACATATTCTGTTCCACTGTCATCCGTATAAAATATTGTTTACACTCCAGGACTATTGCTTCAGGAAATTATTGATAAGAGCAGCTGCTCCTTCAGAAGAAACGTAGAAAAGTCCTTTCTGTCCAGCCAGGGGCACTTTCAGTCCCTTGCTTTATCTCTATGGCACAGAAGCATGCAAGATTGGATTTCAGACTTTGAATATAAATAAAATAAAATAAAATAAAATAAAATGAAATAAAAATCTTGAGAAAGAAACTCTTTAAAACTTCACTTGGGAACTTTTGTCAAGCTCTGAGCCATCTCTCTTTACTCAGAATCCTTTGTTAAAAATGAAATGAAAAGCAGAACCTCAGCTATACAGAGTAATCGGCATCCAACTTCAAATGCAACTCATTGCTACTGAACTGAACATTGTAATTGCAATTATAACTCTACACTGGTTCATGCATAAATTATTCAAATTCTGGCAATAGATTATTCAAACATTATCTCCAAGAAAGGCTTCTGAAAGCTCACTAACAATTATGCTCCAACTCTTTACTAACAAATGCCCTGCAATCAAAAGTTTAATCTATTTTTTAGACCCAGAAGTGGTCAATAAAATTGTTTTAACACAAATCTATTTTTAGCTATAATTCACTATTAAAAACTTCTTTCTTGTCAAATTTCAAAAAATTCAACGCTCTGTCTCTGAAAAGAAAAGGTTGAGAGTTTACACTGTTCAAATTGAGTATATGTAATTCAAAAGACTAACATCTTTTATAAAATATGGAAATATGAATATTATTGAAAAAAAGGAGATTCTCAATTACTATTAAAATGGCAGTACAATGCCAATTTCATATAACCTAACTGGCTTTCTCCACTATACTGTACAAAACTGTATTTTCATATAAAAAATTGAATCAAACATTAGAGTAAGCTTCAGCTGAGTTCTAAAATTAATCATTTAGACCTGGCTTTTGTGCACGTCATAAAGTTCATAAATCCTGGGATATGTTGTTGTTCATGTTGTGGACTATATGAACTGTCTCTTTAAGGACTATTTAATCCACAATTTACACAGACATACCTGGGGTCCCTGATTGCCTTCCCAGAGCATTGCATCAAGTTGGTAGCATAGAATGCTTTCTCAACTATTGTTGCTGATCCATCATAAGTGTCACAGTAACCTTGATTTAGTGCATTTTTAAAAAATAAAGTAGAGACTCAAATGCTTACTGCCTAACCTCTGGACAAGGGATTGATTACTTATCATACTGAAAAGTCCAGAGTCTGATCTTGTTTCCCCCACGACTGGGTCTTTCACACGGATTGCTTCTCATTGGTCTGAGTGGGTCATATCCCTGTTGCTGAGACAAACATTGGGGCAGATGAAACTTTATTCTCAGATTGGCTTGGCCTATGTCCCATGACCAGGAATAATTTACATAAGAGTTACAGATCATGCTATTATCTCTTCTTGTTATTTGTACATTTAAAACATAAACACTCCTTTGTCATGGCTATACACAGATCACAAAGTATCAGGGAATTATCTTGTTATTCATTACCTATATTGTTAAGCCTTTGGATGAAATTTACTCTTCCATAAGTGAATAACACATACCCCTATGTGTGAAAAGTAAAGCATTGTGCTTTATCTTACTCTCGACTCACAATCTCTTCCTACTGAAGGGAAGAATTTACCGGCTGGCCCTACGAGCTGTCATTCTGCCAGCATAGCAGAGGTGCACACTATATACAACATATGAATTTCTGTCTATATGTTTATAGTTATACTCCACATCATTCCATGAAAGATTCCAGTATGGTTTACAGGAATCTTTACTACAAGATGAAATAAAAAGTATTTTGGCATTATAACTAAATAAAAACAAGAGCAGTAAGACAGGAATACAACTTGAAAAAAGAATAACCGTAATAACTGCCATTAATTTGTATATAATTTAAGGTTCAGACCAGGAAGAACAAGGTGAACATGATCAGCTTCCTAAAGAGTCAGAGTTTCTATAAGACTTAAAAACACACATACAAAGAGACATTCTTTACATAGTTAAAACAATCACCAATATCTGATTTTACTTCCTCCGTGAACGGAGCCAAGAACACAAAAAGGGAGTACTGGCCAGAAGGTAACCTTGGAGAAAGTGCCCTGAGATGGTAGTTATGATTCCACAGTAATAAGTAGAAATGTGCAGCCTTATCTTTATTCTGTTTATGAAGCCCTCTGGCAGGGAAGGAGGGGAGATGCAACTTAAGGATATACCATAAACTAGTCAATGTACAAGTGTGAAATGGCTATGAAACTATTAGCAGAATTTTTGCTGCCAGCAAAAAGAAATTCATGTTTACAGGAGATGCACTTTATTAGTCAGGACTCTCTGAGAGGTAAAAGAAACAGCAAAATCCTGTCTTCATCCTTCTTTTGTTATTCAAAAACTTAAATTGCCACGGAAACCTTGCATATCAAAATTATATTTATTCAAACACATTAATAGCAAAAGAACTAGAAAGTGTATTTTAAAGAAATAAATAGCATTAATTTTCTCCTTTCAACTTTGCTGCAGAAAAAAGTGATTAGATTTTGGATTTGCATTAATGAATAATTTAGGAGTTATGAAGAAGACACTAATTGTTGATGGAGCAACCTTTGCTGAAGAACACTCTATTTAAATAAACAGAGTGCCTCAGGGTATTTTTGTCAGTCTAAGGGGAGCCATTTTATTTCACTCTAGGAATGTCTACAGTTCAATGTTGCATTAACTGAAAGAGTTTTAAACGGCACAGTTACTTATGCATATCAATGGAAAATCTCAATAGAGATATTATTTCTGATTTTTGGATAAAAAATAAAAGAGGAACAGACCACATGGGACAGAGTTATAAACAAAAATAGGGAAAAACCATAAAGAGTTTTACAAAAGAGCCATTGATACAGCAGTATTACATACTCAGCTGATCTGTATTACATAGTCTGTAGTTATATCAATTGGTAATAAACTCATAGTCCGTAAAAACACCAACAATCACTTTACCTATAATCCAACAAGGAGATGCACTCAATTCATATTTACTGAGTGCCCACTGTATATGAGTTGCTTTTCTAGACACAGAAGACAGAGAAGCCTCTAGATTTTTACAAATCATAACAGCTCACCAATATTAAATATACTACAAGAAGTGAGCATCAAACTGGAGAGGAACATTGTTTTGGATCTTTCTATTTCTAGGATTTAGGTTTTGTAACGCTGCATTTTTTAATGAAGAAAAATAGATGTGTTGTTAGACAACAAAACAGAGAATAACTATAATAATTTCTGTGGAAGATTTATTCACATGGAGGGTTTGAACCTGGAGTGAGGGATGAGGGAAAATGGAGAATGGTAAAGGGCCAGTTTGCTATGAAGCAAAACTCATTCCTTGTATTCTATGGGTTACTTAAAGTATTAGTAGAAAAATAAAATTTTGTCTACATTCAACTCTGATCAAGCATATTTCTGCAATGAAAACAGACCATAAGAAATACAACAAAATATTTGGATAATGAGATTATGGTTATTTGCATCTTATACATTTTTTCACTTTCCAATTTTTCTGCAATAAATATCAGTTACTTGCAAAACTAGAAAAAAATCAATAAATTATATTTTTAAATTAAGTATAATATAATGCTAAAACTAATGAAAAATAAATCTGTATTTGCTTTCATATTTTCAAACTACATTTAAATGATATTTCATATTTATGTAAATAGGTATATACTTGAATGCACACTCACATACATATATTGCCCGTATATTATACCCTCAGCACAGAGTTTAGCATGGGATCATGTTGTACAAACTACCAACTGTTAAGAATGATAAAGACATCAATTTTCACATCTCTGATCAATACTGTAGAATGCTTAAAATGATCATGTATTTCCAAATGTAATACTAAAATGTACATTCAAACTTTTTATTAGCTCTGAAGGTTTGTGTATTTTTAATATATAGCTATGGAGACAGACTAACATGCCTTCCTTAGTTGTTAAATACTAAATTAAAATTTCTGTTAATTTGCTATATTAAAGAAACCTCTACTTTTGCATATTGAAGAAACTCCAAATAACTGTAGTTTTTCAACTCAGCAGGATTTTCAAGAGGAAATATGCTAAAAAATATAGGCCTGGAGGAAGAATGTAAGTTTAAGAAAGACATAAAGCAAAATAAAAAGGATCTACACACCCAATTAAATTTAGAGATTTTATAACTTTCTACTATTTTCAAGAAGTATGGTAGCCTAAAGGGAATGTCAGAAAATATATGGTCTCATCCAATTCAATCAATAATTCTATTTAATTGACAAATATTTATTGAGAACTTATTACCAATCACCAAAATAGATGCCAGAACTCATATTCAATGAGCTATATTTATGGGGAGTAAATATTAGTTAACCTTTGTTTTTACATTATAACCATCCTTATATTTTGAACAGGTTCTCATTCTGACAGATATATAATTTGGTCTCACATCTCTCCACCTCTTACATCACATGCACACACATACACATAATTTGTTGGATTTACTTGCAAGATGAAGAAAATGTAAGTATAGCCAAGGTGTCAGAGATAGGGAACTCCCATCTGGTCCCTGATCATCATCTATCCTTGGAGACTTCAAACCTCTTGCCGTGTGGTGACTGATCATCAGTACCTTCCTGTGGCTGTTCATTCCTTTTTGCAAATCAGAGCTCCCTTCCAGGTCCTGGATCCTCATGGGTAATTCCTTGCCACTCTGAGAATATAGGAATTTTTTCTCTTACTTCAAACCAAGCAGAGCTGCAGGTAACTAGATGAAACATACCGAAGACCTTCATCTTACATTATCTTATACTTCCAATTGCTTCTGCAATATCCTGCCAGATTCTTTCACTTTGACCTAATATTCAGGGACATTCAATACCTTCTTGTTGCCTCTTAAAAGAAATCCATCTTCCATATTTTGCTACACAAATCTCCTGAGAAATCTGAGTTCATCATAACTTTTCTCCCCCTACTGCCCTCCAAGGTCTATCACTCTAGTGAGATTGTTCTCATTGTTGCTCCCCATATACATTGCCCCAGCTTCAATCTTGTTAATGATGCTCACTCTGCTTCACATGTACTTTATTTCCAATCAAATCTGGAAACTTTCAAGATTCAATTCTAGGCATCTCTCTTCCATAAAGTTTTCCCATCTTGATCACTCCTTGGTCAGGCAACTATTAACAATGTGTACATCATCTTTTGTTTTTATAGTACTTTCTATTCTTACTATACTCTATTTTAAATGTTCATGTATTATTTCATTAGAAAATGAATTGTGACAGATAGAGTTCATGGCAAGCAGTATTCAGCTGGACAAAATGCAGTAAATAAATACTTAGCAAAATGAATTAAACATGTATATGGAGTCCTAAAGAGAAAACAAGAGTATGGCTGTTTCAGAAATTTGTCTCTCTATCTTGACATGATAGATCCAAGTAAATTCAAAATACACCAGTAAACAAATATTAGATTTCTTTCTTTCTGACATGTAGGCATTCTGAGAATTTTAATATTACAAAAATTCAATATGTTGATACAAAACTAATGCTCTGACGACATCACTTGGTTTTTAATACTTTGATAATTCTTGACCCAACTGCCTTCACTGGTGCAATGCTCTAATCCAATCTCTTGATAAGAGTGTTTATTCCCCAGTCTTTTAGAAATAAAAATCTAAGTTTGCTCTGGCTGTTTCTTCGTAAGTGCTTTCTACTCTAATGCATTATTTAAAGTAAATGCATTATTTAAAGTAAAAACATGTGTATGAGACTATTTCTATTGGAAATGTTATGTTCATATGTTTGCAGAGATAGAAAAACAAGAATACAAGAATACAGTCATCACCTTTGTATATTTAAATAATTCACATTGCCAGAGGTCCTTTATGCTTACTAAAACAAGGTGTCTTTCAATAATCTGTTAAGAGAGTATATTAAACAATGGATCGCTAGATACAGTTTTCTTCCTCAATTCTACTACACTTTCTTTTCTGATATTAGATATTTAAAGTATTGGTAACAATGAAACTTCAGTGGTGCATTATTTTATTGGAAAGTTTTTATTTCCCATGGGGTAATATCCTTTTTGGAAGCACATTCAATATCATTTCTAAGGGTTGTTTTCATTCTTTACTGGGAAGATCTCAACTAGGAAGTAAATTCCAGGGACATTTTCTCTTCAACTACAGCTGAATCAACAGCACCTGGAAAAGTCCCTGGCATTCAATAAATATTTGTTAAAGAAATGAATGGCTACATCAGAAAAAAAAGATTATTTTCTCTATGTACTTTCTCTTTTCCTTCTTGTGCCTTTCTTAAAAGTACCTAACCTCCCTTTTTTCCCCTGGCTACACATCCTACTGATACCTTCAGGAACTAACTGACAGAAACAGTTTTAACTGTACTTAGTGATAGCAGAATACTAGTTGATGTGCAGTGGGCAATATTTAGAGATATCAAGCAAATATTTAAAAGGATTATGTAAACTTACTTCCCCTCCTCCCAAAAATATTGCTTGATTTTCTCTAGGTTTAGCAAGTGTGCATAAACATAATAAAAATTAAGTTTTGAAAGCTATCTTCCCGTAAGAACCTAGGGCGAAACAAATACTCCCTCTCATTAGTCTATGTCTATATAGCATTTAATGGCTGAAGGAGAAGAAAAGAAAGAAAGAGAGGAAGGGAGGGAGGGAGGGAGGGAGGGACAGAGGGAGGGAGGGAGGGAGGAGAGAGAGAAAGAAAGCCTAATATCCACTGTATCAAAATATGCTATTCATTTTCTTAAAATCAATTAGCTGTTTTAGATCATATACATTTAAACACCTAATTAGCTTACAGATATAAGTATTTCACTTTAAACAGATTTTCACTATCAATATAAACACTTGTTCAGAAGGAGTGCCATCACATAAAGATGACAGCATCTGAGAAAATCTCCAAGAAAATCTCAAACTCTTAGAGTTCTGACTTTTTAAATTATACTGTACATTACTAAATTCCTTTTTCCATATGATTGGATTATTAACATTTAAGAAGCACAGCCAATTCATATTTAACTTTTATTGCAGGAACTCACCATGTGGCAGTAATTCCTTTATAAGAACAAGGAAACTATGCACCTCCAGCTGTGATAGAAATGGAATTGGAGAAGAGTTCCTCCCTCTGCTCACCTTTTCATTGTTCCCATGTCTTTTACTATAATAAATCGTTTTAAAAGGAATGTTTTACAGTGTCACTTCTGCTTACTTTACTTGATCTTCAATTTTGGATACACGTTAGTATTTTGAGATATAGATTGCAGGACATGAAGACATAAAATAGTAATATAAATGGTTTTGGAATTTTTGCTATCTAATTATTATTCTAAAGTCCAGGGTCCTTTAGGTTTTGTTTTTGTTTTATTTCTTTTTACTTTTTAAGATCATTTATGCAGAAGTATATAGACACCAGGCACATTAAAAGCTATTGTATATTTTCAGATAAAATAACTGGATTTTGTATCCATACGAAAAGAAAGCATTATCTTTGAATACACAAGAAAGAAAACAATATTTTATAGCCAAGAAAAATTTTGCATAATTTTTCATAGAATATGTAACATGGATAAAATATAGAATATATGCATATAACCAGACACAAATTTTGCTCTTGCTTTTATAATAATTGAGATCATATCTGTAACCTTTCAGCACCTTGTTTTTCTCATTCCAAAATGCATCATGAAACTCTCTGCAGGTTAACTAGGAGAGAACTAAGTCATTATTTTTAATGGCAGCATAATGTTCCATGGTGTGGATCCCCCTAGTTTATAAAGCCATGCCCCTCTTGACTGGCATTCTCTTTGTTTCCACTATATTTCTTTCCTTTTCTTTTACTCAAGATATTTTCACATACTTTGTTAAGTAATGATGCTTTTGTTTATCTATATAATATACTCCTGTGAATAAAGTTGGAAAACAAAGGTATATGTATCTGTATCTTAATACTGACAAATTACTCTCTCAAACAGCAGCATTAACAGTCACTTTTCCTAGTGTGTGAAACAGTTAACTCTTCTTCATACCACATCACTCACCAGTGATGAAAAATATAGGATTTTTTTTGACAGATCTATGAATATAATGTAATGTCTTCTTGTTTGGTTGTGTGCGTGTGTGTGTGTGTGTGTGCATATTTCTCTACCACATTAGAACATTTTTTCTCACATTTGCTGACTATTAAGACCAAGAGCTTTGCTACTTTTTTAAAGACTTATTAATATCTTTCTCATCAGTCTAAAAGTAAGACACATAGCATGCTGCACAAGGTATAAGCAAGTGCAATCCAGAAACAAATCAAAATGAAAATATATGACTAAGGGTTTATTCCAGGAATGCAAGAGGAAGTCCATTATTTCTACATATTAATAAAAAAAAAACGTGATCATATCGATAGATGATTAAAAGATATTTGATAAAATTCAGCAGTCATTTCCAATAAAACCCTAAATAAAATAATAACAAACAAAATTTCTAAATACATTAAAGACTATCTTACCACTTCCCAAAAAGAAGCATTACAATAAACAAACACTAAAATCTTTCCAGTTAGACAGAGATGAATGCTATCACAATATTAAATACTGCCTTGAAACTTTTAACAAAAGCAAATATCCAATAAAATTAAATAAGTAGCATAAACACCAGAAAAGAAGAGACAACATTATCCTATTTGGATAGTAGAAAATCCAAGATATTAAATGTTCAAACAAAATTAACAAAATATTTTGCTAATAAGGAGGACCTTCAAGATGGCGGAGGAGCAAGATGTGGAGATCGCCTTCCTCCCCACAAATACATCAAAAGTACATCTACAAGTGGAAAAACTCCTACGCAACACCTACTGAATGCAGAAGACCTCAGACTTCCCAAAAGGCAAGAAAATCCCCACATACATGGGTAGGGCAAAAGAAAAAACAGAGACAAAAGAATAGGGATGGGACCTGCATCTCTGGGAGAGAGCTATGAAGGAGGAAAGGTTGCCACACACTAGGAAGCCCCTTCACTGGCGGAGACGGGGGCGGGTGGGCAGGGGGGGAAGCTACAGAGCCACGGAGGAGAGCACAGCAACACGGGTGCAGAGGGCAAAGTGGAGAGATTCCCGCACGGAGGATCGGTGCCGATCAGCACTCACCAGCCCAAGAGGCTTGTCTGCTCACCCGCTGGGGCGGGCGGGGGCTGGGAGCTAAGGCTCAGGTTTCGGAGATCAGATCCCAGAACTGGGATCTGGGAGAGGACAGGTTGGTTGCGTGAACACAGCCTGAAGGCGGCTAGTGTGCCACAGCTAGCTGGGAGGGAGTCCGGGAAAACGTCTGCAACTGCCTAAGAGGCAAGAGACCATTGTTTCAGGGTGTGTAAGGAGAGGGGATTCAGAGAACTGTCTAAAAGAGCTCCAGAGACAGGCATGAGCTGTGGCTATCAGTGCGGACACCAGAGACTGGCAAGAAAAACTAAGGCTGCTACTGCAGCCACCAAGAAGCCTGTGTGCAAGCACAGGTCACTATCCACACCTTCCGTCCTGGGAGCCCGTGCAGCCCAGCCCACCACTGCCAGGGTCCCATGATCCAGGGACAACTTCCCCGGGAGAACACACGGCACACCTCAGGCTGATGCAACATCATGCCGGCCTCTGCCGCCACAGGCTTGCCCCGCATTCCGTACCACTCCCTCCCCCGGCTTGACTGAGCCAGAGGAACCCAAATCAGATGCTACTTTAAGGCTGTCCTGTCTGGGCGGGGAACAGATGCCCTCAGGCGACCAACAGGCAGAGGCAGGGCCAAATCCAAAGCTGAACCCCAGGAGCTGTGCGAACAAAGAAGAGAAAGGGAAATCTCTTCCAGCAGCCTCAAGAGCAGTGGAATAAATCTCCACAATCAACTTGATGTACCCTGCATCTGTGGAATATCTGAATAGACAACAAATCATCCCAAAATTGAGGCAGCGGACTCTGGGAGCAACTGCAGACTTGGAGTTGGCTTTCTGCAACTAATTTGTTTCTGGTTTTATGTTAATCTTAGTTTACTATTTAGGGCTTATTATCACTGGTAGATTTGTTTATTAAGTTGCTCTCTTCCTTTTCTTTTATATATTTTTTATTTTTCCTTTTTCTCTTCTTGTGAGTGTGCGTTTGTTTCTTTGTGTGATTCTGTCTGTAGAGCTTTGCCTTTAGCATTTGTCCTAGGGTTCTGTCTGTCCATATTTTTTTTTTTTTTGCGGTACGCGGGGCTGTAACTATTGTGGCCTCTCCCGTTGCAGAGCAAAAGCTCCAGACGCGCAGGCTCAGCGGCCATGGCTCACGGGCCCAGCCGCTCCGAGGCATGTGGGATCTTCCCGGACCAGGGCACGAACCCACGTCCCCTGCATCAGCAGGCGGACTCTCAACCACTGCACTACCAGGGAAGCCCCATTTTTTTTTTTTTTTAAGTATACTTTTTAGCACTTTTTATCATTGGTGGATTTGTTTCTTAGTTTGGTGGCTCTCTCTTTCTTTTGTTCTTCCTTTTTATTTTCTATTACTTTTTTATTTTTAAACATTTTCTTTCTATTTTAATAACATTTATTTTATTTTTTTCCTTTATTTCTTTTTTTTTCTCCCTTTTCTTCGGAGCTGTGTGGTGGACAGGGCCTTGGTGCTCCGGCCAGGCATCAGGCCTGAGCCTCTTAGGTGGGAGAGCCGAGTTAAGGACACTGGTTGACCAGAGACCTCCCAACCCCACGTAATATCAAATGGCGAAAGCTCTCCCAGAGATCTCCATCTCAGTGCTAAGACCCAGCTCCACTCAATGACCAGCAAGCTACAGTGCTGGACATCCAATGCCAAACAACTGGCAAGACAGGAACAAAACCACACACATTAGCAGAGAGGCTGCTTAAAATCATAGTAAGTTCACAGACACCCCAAGACACACCACCAGATGCAGCCATGCCCACCAGAAAGACAAGATCCAGCCTCATTCACCAGAACACAGGGACCGGTCCTTCCTCTACCAGGAACCCTACACAACCCACTGAACTAACCTTACCCACTGGGGGCAGACGCCAAAAACAGTGGGAACTACAAACCTGCAGCCTGCAAAAAGGAGACCCAAAACACAGTAGTTAAGCAAAATGAGAAGACAGAGAAATACACAGAAGATGAAGGAGCAAGGTAAAACCCCACCACATCAAACAAATGGAGAGGAAATAGGCAGTCTACCTGAAAAAGAATTCAGAGTAATGATAGTAAAGATGATCCAAAATCTTGAAAATAGAATGGAGGAAATACAAGAAATGTTTACCAAGGACCTAGAAGAATTACAGATCAAACAACCAATGATCAACAACACAGTAAATGAAATTAAAAATTCTGTAGAAGGAATCAATAGCAGAATAACTGAGGCAGAAGAACAGATAAGTGACCTGGAAGGTAAAAGAGTGGAAATAACTACCAGAGAAGAATAAAGAAAAAAGAATGAAAAGAATTGAGGACAGTCTCAGAGACTTCTGGAACAACATTAAATGGACCAATATTCGAATTAATGGGGTCCCAGAAAGAAGTGAAAAAGAAAGGGACTGAGAAAATACTTGAAGAGATTATAGTTGAAAACTTCCCTAATATGGGAAAGGAAATAGTCAATCAAGTGTCCAGAAAGTGCAGAGAGTCCCATTCAGGATAAATCCAAGGAGAAACACAGCAAGACACACATTAATCAAACTATCAAAAATAAAGTACAAAGAAAAAATATTAAAATCAGCAAGGAAAAAGCAACAAATAACATACAAGAGAATCCCCATAAGGAGGCCCGCGAACTGCAAAATTTAAAAAAAAAGGAAATGAAGGATACGATAGCAAAGATCAATAAAACTAAAGGCTGGTTCTTTAAGAAGATAAACAAAATTGATAAACCATTATTAAGACTCATCAGGAAAAAAGGGAGAAGACTCAAATCAATACAGCTAGAAATGAAAAAGGAGAAGTAACAACTGACACTGCAGAAATACAAAGGATCATGAGAGATTACTATAAGCAACTATATGCCAATAAAATGGACAACCTGAAAGAAATGGAAAATTCTTAGAAATGCAAAATCTTCCGAGACTAATCAAGAAGAAATAGAAAACAGAACAGACCAATCACAAGCACTGAAATTGAAACTGTGACATAAAATCTTCCAACAAACAAAAGCCCAGGACCAGATGGCTTCACAGGTGAATTCTATAAAACATTTAGAGAAGCGCTAACACCTATCCTTCTCAAACTCTTCCAAAATATAGCAGAGGGAGGAATACTCCCAAACTCATTCTAAGAGGCCACCATCACCCTGGTACCAAAAACAGACAACGATGTCAAAAAAAAAGAAAACTACAGGCCAAATCACTGATGAACATAGATGCAAAAATTCTCAACAAAATACTAGCAAACAGAATCCAGCAGCATATTAAAAGGATCATATACCATGATCAAGTGGGGTTTATCCCAGGAATGCAAGGATTCTTCCAATATACGCAAATCAGTCAATGTGATACACCATATTAACAAAGTGAAGGGGAAAAACCAGATGATCTTCTCAATAGATGCAGAAAAAGCTTTTGATAAAATTCAACACCCATTTCTGATAAAAACCCTCCAGAAAGTAGGCATAGAGGGAACTTACCTCAACATAATAAAAGCCATATACGACAAACCCACACCCAACATCATTCTCAATGGTGAAAAATGAAACTAAGACCAGGAAATAGACAACCTTGCCCACTCTCACCAGTATTATTCAACTTTTATCTACAGCAATCAGAGAAGAAAAAGAAATAAAAGGAATCCAAATTGGAAAAGAAGAAGTAAAACTGTCACTGTTTGCAGATGACACGATACTATACATAAAGAAGCCTAAAGATGATACCAGAAAACTACTAGAGCTAATCAGTGAATTTGGTAAAGTAACAGGATACAAAATTAATGCACAGAAATCTCTTGCATTCCTATACACTAATGATGAAAAACCTGAAAGAGAAATCAAGAAAACATTCCCATTTACCACTGCAACAAAAAGAATAAAATATCTATGAATAAACCTACCTAAGGAGACAAAAGACCCGTATGCAGAAAACTGTAAGACACTGATGAAAGAAATTAAAGACAACACAAACAGATGGAGAGATATACCATGTTTTTGAATTGGAAGAATCAACTTTGTGAAAATGACTATACTACCCAAAGCAATCTACAGATTCAGTGCAATCCCTGTCAAACTACCAATGGCATTTTTCACAGAACGAGAACAAAAAATTTCACAATTTGTATGGAAACACAAAAGACCCCAAATAGCCAAAGCAATCTTGAGAAAGAAAAACAGAGCTGGAGGAATCAGGGTCCTTGACTTCAGACTATAATACAAAATTACAGTAATCAAGACAGTATGGTACTGCCACAGAAACAGAAATATAGATCAATGGAACAGGAGAGAAAGCCCAGGGATAAACCCACGCACATATGGTCACCTTATCTTTGATAAAGGAGGCAAGAATACACAATGGAGAAAAGACAAGTGGAGCTGGGAAAACTGGACAGCTACATATAAAAGAATGAAATTAGAACACTTCCTAACACCACACACGAAAATAAACTCAAAATGGATTAAAGACCTAAATGTAAGACCAGACACTATAAAACTCTCAGAGGAAACATAGGCAGAACACTCTATGACATACATCACAGCAAGATCCTTTTTGACCCACCTCCTCGAGAAATGGAAATAAAAACAAAAATCGGACCTAATGAAACTTAAAAGCTTTTGCACAGCAAAGGAAACAATAAACAAGTGAAAAAGACAACCCTCAGAATGGGAGAAAATATTTGCCAGTGAAGCAACTGACAAAGGATTAATCTCCAAATTATACAAGCAGCTCATGCAGCTCAATATCAAAAACACAAACAACCCAATCCAAAAATGGGCAGAAGACCTCAATACATTTCTTCCAAAAAGATATACAGATTGCCAACAAACACATGAAAGTATACTCAACATCACTAATCATTAGAGAAATGCAAATCAAAACTACAATGAGGTGTCACCTCACTCTGGTCAGAATGGCCATCATCAAAAAATCTACAAACAATAAATGCTGGAGAGGGTGTGGAGAAAAGGAAACCCTCTTACACTGTTGGTGGGAATGTCAATTGATACAGCCACTATGGAGAACAGTATGGAGGTTCATTAAAAAAACTAATAGAACTATCACAGGACCCTGCAATCTCACTACTGTGCATATACCCTGAGAAATCCACAATTCAAAAAGAGTCATGTACCAAAATGTTCATTGCAGCTCTATTTACAATAGCCAGGACATGGAAGCAACCTAAGTGTCCATCGACAGATGAATGGATAAAGAAGATGTGGCATATATATACAATAGAATATTACTCAGCCATAAAAATAAATGAAATTGACTTATTTGTAGTGAGGTGGATCGACCTAGAGATTGTCATACTGAGTGAAGTAAGTTCAGAAAGAGAAAAACAAATACCGTATGCTAACATATATATATGGAATCGAGAAGAAAAAAAAAATGGTTCTGAAGAACCTAAGGGCAGTACAGGAATAAAGACACAGAAGTAGAGAATGGACTTGGCGACACGGGGAGAGGGAAGGGTAAGCTGGGACGAAGTGAGAGAGTGGCATGGACATATATATACCAAATATAAAATAGATAGCTAGTGGGAAGCAGCCACATAGCACAGGGAGATGAGCTCTGTGCTTTGTAACCACCTAGAGGGGTGGGATAGGGAGGGTCGGAGGGAGACAAAAGAGGGAGGAGATATGGGAATATATGTATATGTATAGCTGATTCACTTTGTTATAAAGCAGAAACTAACACACCATTGTAAAGCAATTATACTCCAATAAAGATGTTAAACTTTGCTAAGGTAAAAAGACAAAATATAAACATGTGAAACCAAATAGCTTTCTCTGTTCTAGCAATAAATACCAATAAAGGACAACACAGGGAAAATCTCTTTTTGATGATGACAAAATCAAAAAATATATTTAATAATAAATGTATCAAGGAAGAACAATATAAAGAAAACTATAAAATGTTATTAAAAGAGATAAAAGAAGATCTGAACAAATGGAAAGTCATACCCTCTTCCTGGTGAGAAAGAGAAAAGCAGGCCTTTGACATCTAGGAGCTGACCTGGCACTCACATGTAGTCTTGTCGAAGATACCCAGTTTCATAGAGTAACATCATCAGACAAGGCTACTCTCTCACCAGGATGAATAAATAAGAGTACTACCTAATCATGTCTGAACACAGACAAAATATGAATATTGTCCAAATAACAAAACTAATCACACATCCTACATCCTGGTTAATGTGAGCGCCTGCTTCTTCTTTATTGTTTTTAACATCTTTATTGGAATATAATTGCTTTACAATGGTGTTTTAGTTTCTACTTTATAAAAAAGTGAATCAGCTATACATATACATATATCCCCATATCTCTTCCCTCTTGCGTCTCCCTCCCACCCTCCCTATCCCACCCCTCTAGGTGGTCACAAAGCACTGAGCCGATATCCCTGTGCTATGTGGCTGCTTCCCACTAGCTATCTCTTTTACATTTGGTAGTGTATATATGTCCATGCCACCTGCTTTTTCTTTACCAATTATAGGTCTAGCTTCACTTCATTCCCTGCCTTCTAGATGAGATCTATGATTACCCCCGATTGCAGAGTCCCCTCTCTGCCTTACAGGATCCAATTCAGGACAAAGCCCAACTGACTTCCTTGCATCCTCTCCAAAATCACTTAACACAGCCTAAATCCTATAATAGATTCTTTTTAACACTCTGAGACACCCTATGATTCCCCATCATGTATGTTCTCCTTTGTCTCAAAGAACAATAAACCAACCTGCTCAACAACAGGTTGTTCCCAGTGGTCTTCGGCTGGTTGGGCATTGACACTGAATGGAATGATTAAGAGCACAATCTGCCAATTCTCCTAAAATTTATGTTTATTTTAATGTTTAAAGCAATTACAATCAGCCCCCACTATGTGTGTGTTGTGGGTTGGGATTTGCTCAAAGTGATCTTCAACTTCACAGAGAAATATTAATGACAGAACAGTCTAAAATATATATACAAAGAACAGCAGGAGGGAGGCGGGTTTATAAAAAAGCAACAAGATGGCTCATGTGGAGATGGAACTGTTCAATATCTTTACTGTGGTGGTGGCTTCACAAACCTACACATGTGATAAAATTGTTTAGAACTAAATACGCACACACAAATCAGTGCAAATGAAACTAGGGAAATCTGAGTAAGATTGGTGAATTGTATCAATGTCAATATCCTTGTGTGGCATACTATAATTCTGCAAAATGTTACCATTGGGAAAAACTGGGCAAAGTGTGCCAGGGATCTCCCTATATTATTTCTTAAAATGACAAGTGAATGTACAATTATCCCCAAAGTTTCAATTACAAAAAAAAGAATATCAAGGTTTGTGGAGGAAGGGAACTTCCATTATCAGAATGTATAGTTTACTCTAAAATTTGTGAACACAAACAATAGGTATTGGTATGAAAATAGATTAGCCAATGGACTAAAGTATAAAATCAAGAAATATATTCATATACTCATTATTATTCATAAATATTGATTTTCAATTCAGAGATTATTGTTTACACCAGAGAAAATAGCTTCAAATTTCTGGGAAGCAATATATAAACTTTGTAAGTTATTATCATCTTATATACTTTAATCAAGTTATTTCATATATTAAATGTTTCAATGAATAGTAAGCAATACAGTTGCTCTATCAGAATAATGTAAATTCTATTTTTTAGTTGCATATTACATATAAATCATGCTTTATGCATGAGAAATTACAATTCTAGTGTATTCAGTATAAGTGCTAGCACTTTTTTTATTTATATTAATTTATTTATTTATATTATTTTTAATATCTTTACTGGAGTATAATTGCTTTACAGTGTTGTGCTAGTTTCTGCTGTACAACAAAGTGAATCAGCTCTATGTATACATACATATATCCCCATATCCCCTCCCTCTTGAGCCTCCCTCCCACCCTCCCTCTCCCACCCCTCTAGGTTGTCACAAAGCATCGAGCTGACCTCCCTGTGCTATGAAGCAGCTTCCCACTAGCCATCCAGCAATGTTTTTTTTTGTTAAACACTGGAAAATAGCATCTAGCATGAAAATACACGCTTACTGTTATTGTACAAGCAAAAGAGAACCTTTCGATCCAGGTAACATACATACCTCCTAAGAAACATTTCATCTCTGAAAATTTCTCTATAAGGCCAAAGCGTCACACTTCTAATCTCCATTACAGATTTTCAGATAAATCTAAACCTAATGCCTCTTTCCTAAGACTGCCTTATTTCTGGGAAGTAAGTTTCTTATTCCTGCTCTGTTATAATTTATCTTGAATTCTTTAATTCTTTTTCAGCTGGTCTCCTTAATCCTCTTAATTACAGCTTCTTCAAAACTCACCCTTATGTACTCTACTTGCACCATTATCAGATCATTTCATTATCAATTATCTGTAAAATTAGTTCTTAAATTATTCTTGGTTTTTAATAACTTGTTCTCACCCATCAACCTTTCTAATTCTAAGGTAGTATTTTTAGATACGTTTCTTATTCTCTTTCTCAGGGCCATTAATCAAAGACCATACTGATTTTCTTTTCTCACAAATACTGTGAAATGCCCTGCCTCTCCTCAGAGTCCAGGACCAAAAACAGTGTTTCTCAAAGTTAGTGGGCCTGGGAATTTCTTGAGGTGTTTGTCATAGATGTAAATTTCCACTTCTGTTACCATAAATTCTGACTGGAAGGTCTCCGGTGGGACTCAAGAATCTGTATTTTTTTTCTGAAAACTATTTTATGTTTTTTCTTATTTTTCCTAGTTTTCACTGAGCTATAATTACATATAACAAGAAATCTACATTTTAAACAAGCACCCTACATGACTCTGATATGGGACATATATGGACAATTCTTAAGAAACCCAGAAGGAAGGGCAGATGGTTTCTATTGAGGAGTTCTTCTTAAGTCCACATTCTGACCGATTCTAAAACATCATCCACCATTGGAAATATCTCAGTGTTTTGGTCAATATTTGAAAGAATCTAGACCTGCTTCTAAGCAAGACATTGAGACAGTACAATTAGTGATAAGGGGACATGGAGGCCACATGAGCTCAAACAACTGTTTTCATATCACTAAGCCTCAGTTTCTTCCTCTGCAATGTGCGGGTAACATCTACCCCATAGGAAAATCGTGAGGATTAAATGAGATGATATGTAAAATGTTTATCTCAAAGTGCCAAGTAAATATTAGCACATATTTTTCTGCTGGGAACTTTTCACACTTTTCTTAGATGTTTTTATTCTTAATAACTGTTTACATTTCTAAAAGAGCATATTCCTAGTGGAACATCTTGCACAGTGCTGGGATCCTGCAGGTGCTTAAATGATTATTAGCTCAGAATCTCAACAACAACAATAAAATACTTTGTTTTCCTCATGTGTTTAATTTTCCTTTGTTTGAGATGATGAATACTCTCAGAATTCTGAGAGGAAAATATCATAAGCATAGTGTCTGTTGAGAAAGAAGACACCACTCTCGTGTCACCATATTATATTGACCCTTCCCTATGTCTTAATATAGTGCCCCGAAGTCCCAGAGAAAAACATTTTCTTCTGTTAGAAACATAATAGCATCACAAGGTATAGCCATGGATCTGTTTGTTCTGAGCAACAAAAATATTTCACATTTTCCCTCAAGTTTGAAAAGGGAAACAAAAAAAGAGCTGTAAAGTGTTATCTTATTGAGAGTCTAACCAGAGAACACTGCCTCGGTACCCCCAACAAAGTCCCTGAGAAAAATCACTGTTGTTTGTGGCCCTAAGAAAAAAAAAAGAGAGGCAGAACACCTTCTTCATTTCAATTAGTGTCCCACCAAAGGGATTTCATAATTCACTTTCTAATTAGGGAGCAAAGAGTATTTAGAGAGCAGACACCTGGAGAATTCTAAAATGCTTCTACTCCATCCCCAGGAAACAATGTGCTTGTTATTTCTTTACTCTGCAGCAAGTGCCAGACACCATGCCTACTATCCTCAGGGAGTTCCTGGTCTGATAGCTGGTCTTTGACCAACACCTCCTTCCCCCCCTCCTCCTGGCTTGGACATTTCTCATCAGCTGTCTATATCTTCATGCCAGGGTGGTTCTCTCAGAACCGTAATTCTTTCTCTGTACATTTTTTCTTTTTTTTTTTCTTTTTCTTACTCTATCAAAACTATCCTATTAGCTTTGGTGCCTGAGAATAAATGACTAACTTCTGGCTAAGATGATAAGATATTATAGAGATCAAATATAGTCATTTCAATTCTAGTAAATCTTTTTTTCAACAGATTCTTTTCCTAAAGGGGGGGATGTTCAAGAACAGGTAAGGCTGTCAGTGTCTTTAAATTATGTTGCACATGCAGCCATAAACTCTGCATTCCACGTCTAACTTCCAATAACATATTCATCCAAAAAAGTGAAAATCGAACACCCAATATGTACTAGGCATGCTTTCAGATTCTAGATACTTAGAAGTTAATTTTAGCTAACATTATGAGTATTTATGCCATTCCAAAAAACTTTATGCCCTTTACATAAATTAACTCATGATAACTCTATGAGTAAGGAAAAATTATCTTCATTTTATATATGAGAAACAGAGAGGTTCGATACACTTGCCAAGGTCACACAGCAAGTAGGTGCTGAAACCATGATTGAAACACAGGCAGCTTGGCTTTAGAGTTCACATGCTTAAGCATTATAAACTTTACCACTTTGAGAAATCTTCCATGAGACTGAGAGCCCCTAGTCTTATGGAGCAACAGATGTGGAAAGAAATAACAATAATAAAACATATGAGCCACATAGTGAATGCTGTCCCCTGAAGGATGTATTCTTCCAACTGCTGGGAATTCCTCTGCCATCAATTGTCTTTATAATTGCTCTCGATGAAAACAGTCACCTTGCCCAAGTTCAACCCTCTCTCCAGGGCAGCTCACATCCCATGGCTGATGGACATAAAGGACTGTTCGGAGGGCCATTCAAGTTTCACATCTTTTCATGGAGCTCACTGGAGTCCTTTTTGAAACTACATCACAGGCTAGTATCTCCCTCTGCTCAACCCTGCTTCCTTCCCTTTGCTTGCACAGGTATTAATCCTCGCAATACTCACTAATAAACATCCTGCACCCTAATCTCCATCTCAGATAGGAGAGTTTGATCTCCATCCTGAAGGCTAATCTCCATCTCAGAGTCTGATTCCTGGGAATTCTGACCTAAGACATGCTATAATATAAGTAAAATTTGAGTGAATTGAGAAGCGACAAAAGAATTCATTAACTTCCAAAGGAAGTTTCATTGGCAGTGGGTAGGGTTGAGGGAAGAGTATCTATTTTAGTCTTAGTTGTAAAGAAAATCCAGCATGGCTAGTTTCCATTCCAAAACAACTAATTATTAAAGGACATTAGGTAGCTCACAGAACCCCTGAGAGGGTTGGTGAACTCAGCTCTGAAATTATACCCACACACATGTGTGACGCACCATGCCCACACACATGCATGACATCTTACCTGAAACATCCCTGCCTCAGACAGCAATCCTCACATCTGCGACTGAACTCCAAAACACTTGCTACTGCTACCCAGGGAACTGTGCACCTCCACCATCATGCTTGTCAGAACACTATCTCCCCAGGTGAGGCCACCTCGTAACATTGCTAATCTCTGAGTCCACATCTGATTTGTAAAACAACTGTGGCTACCTACACCCTAGCCACAAGGGCATCTGAGGATGTGCATTTTCAGAAGGTGGAACTAACGTGAGAAAGTAACAAGATAAAGGAGAATGTTCAATGATGGTGACTGGCCATAAACAATCATCCACTGTAGGAGGATTACTTGTATTTTCCTCTTCATAGAGCAGGGAGTCGGTGTAGTCTTTCTGGGCTATGTAGAGTTCTACAGCAATTGGAATAGGAAATTAATAGCCAATTTCCCTTTCTTAACCAAATGTTTACTGCTTTTTTTCCCTCTATACGTCCACAGAAAGTATTAGTATCAGATTAATTACGTATATTTATCAAGTTTTGAAAGCATTTTGCCATTCCTCTTAAATTGTTCATCCATTTTTTAATGGTTTCAATTAATTTTTACATTTTAAATTTATTGTAGATTGTGTATTGTACAACATCATGAACCAAAAATCAATTATTGTACAAAATATGCTATTCCTAGAAGTAACCATCCAAATGGTTTCTGCTTGCTGAAAAGAATCATGGAATTGTGGTATACATTTCTATATTTTACTCATAATCACAATGCAATTCTATCCTTCATAAGAGTAGGTCCATTCTGTGTTATTTCTGATTTAAGTCAAACTACCTTAGTTGAAAAGAACATTTACCATAATTATTATTAGTCAGTTTATAATAAACCAACCTCTGCTGCTACTTTATAACATAAATTATAATTTAGTCTCATACACTCATTACTCTTCTAAACTTACTAGTTAAAATCTTCAAATTATAGTATTCTCTCAATATTACTCTGGTTTAGTCAAATGTAGGGGTGATTTGTAAAACTATGATCTCAGGTACGAGAATCAGTAACGGGGGTTAATATTTCATGCCATCAAGTCAGCTTGATGTTTGGCACCTTTTGCCTTTGAACTGTTGACAGGCAAACAAGAACATCAAAGAAAGCAGGAGAGACTGGGTTAATCACTCTATTTTGTCTAAAAATTTTTCCACACAAGGCAAAACACACACACACAACATTTAATTTAAAAGGTCTTTTGATGGAATATTTTATGGGACTATTGGTTGTTAAAAGCTATCATACATTAGGTTTGCACCAATGTTTAGCACCTCTTTACCACTTGATCTTTTTGGGGTACAACTCAAAAGCAAAATTACGTATGTTTAGCATTAATAGTATTTATCCTGAGAATAAAAACAAGACATTTCCATGACTTTCAAAATTCCTACTTATAAAATAATTTTAATGTGTAGTGCATTTGCCTAAATGGATGAGATAAATCTTTGTAGCTGTCTTCTGAGTCTCAACTTTTCCTTAGATGTAAAATACTGATGTGCTTGTTAGGATTCAAAGGGGTTAAATGTAATTTGCATCTGATAGCTTTGTTTCTCATGGTAATTATGTACCTAGAAAAATGAAAGAATGCAGTTTCTGACAAACTAGGCATTGGCTTCAAAAAAGAAAGAATCATATTTTAATTAATAAGTGATATGAAAAGGAAAACAATATTTGACTACTGAACTGCCTATACAAAGAAAAATCAACAAATAGATTAATTGAAAAAGTCATTCCAACTAGTCTGGGGACTTGGGCTGGAGAAAAAAAGAAAGGCATGATTGACGTTTTAGCTTTTAGTTAATTGCCTTGGTACTGTATTCATACAACATGGCTCCATTGCTTTTCTGGCACTCCTGAGCAATTCTTTACCAGCAATTCTTTACCACCATGTTACCCAAGTGAAAAACACTGTAAAATAAGCAAAGAAATAATGAAAAATCTTTTCATATCATTATAATAAATTTATAAGTATACTTGAGGTCAGGATTGTTTATATGCCGATTTCCTCTAACAGTGCTGAGCAACTGGAAATTGAAACCAAACAGATAAATTGAAAAACTCAAAGCTTAGTGGAAATGGGGCTGGACAGAAGCAAGATCAGATGACAACAAAGATTAAGTACAAAGCAAAGATCTGCCATGTTTAATGTGTAAGAAGAAAGATTAATAGCTAATGCTTTATTTGAAATAAGATGCAGGAAGACTTCAGCCAAAAAAAAAAAAAAAAATCCTAATTGTCAGTAAACAACACGGTGTAGAGTTGGTCAGACCAAGGCTTGAATCCTGTCTCTACCACTTCCCAGCTAGGAGACTCTGAGAAAGTTGTACTAACTTAGCTTCAGTTTCTTTATCAGTAAAATGAGGCAAATCCTAACATCTACCTCATAGATAGGTATTAGGATTAAATTTCCTTCAATAGAAAAGGCACAATTTTTTTTTTTTCTGAGACCAGCATAATTCACCCTAACACTGAATTCATGTTGAGGAAAATAAAAATGAAGATAGTCAAAAAGCAGTAGACCAAAAAGAAACGAAATTGAGTTATTTGTAGTGAGGTGGATGGACCTAGAGTCTGTCATACAGAGTAAAGTAAGTCAGAAAGAGAAAAACAAATACCATATGCTAACACATATATATGGAATCTAAAAAAAAAAAAAAAACGGTCATGAAGAACCTAGGGGCAAGATAGGAATAAAGATGCAGACCTACTAGAGAATGGACTTGAGGACACACGGAGGGGGAAGGGTAAACTGTGACAAAGTGAGAGAGTGGCATGGACATTATACACTACCAAATGTAAAATAGATAGCTAGTGGGAAGCAGCCGCATAGCACAGGGAGATCAGCTCAGTGCTTTCTGACCCCCTTAGAGGGGTGGAATAGGGAGGGTGGGAGGGAGGGAGATGCAAGAGGGAAGAGATATGGGGACATATGTATATGTATAACTGATTCACTTTGTTATAAAGCAGAAACTAACACACCATTGTAAAGCAATTATACTCCAATAAAGATGTTAAAAATATATATATGTATAAGAATGTAAAAAAATATATATATAGTAGACCAATTAATAGAACTTGAATGTGCATGTAACAGCATGGAGCACACCCTGAGAGAAATAGGCTATTTAAAAGAGATTTATAGGGTCCCCAACTTCTCTGATTTTATCTACTCTAATGTAATGGTCAAATCATATCCCCCAAATCCAAGTATCCATATGCTATGAGACATAGAGTGGTTTCCAACTCTGATTTTTGAAGAGAACAAAGGTTTTTGTTTTTACTTTTTAAAGAATAATAATGTAGTAAACATATACTTTTTATTATATAGTGATGAAAAAATTTATTTTAAACTATTAGAGATACCAAGATTTCTCATAGCTACTTTGTTTAGCTTTCAAAGCTGTCCGGTAATCATGAGTTAAGGTGCAGTTTAATATAAGCCCTGAATTTCTGGTGTCAAATAATATTCAAACAGGTATATTTTCCATTTATCCCACATGAAGCCAGGCATCTTCCTGGTAATTATCTGGAAACAACCTAGCAGTTACTCCTGTTACTTTACGTTTACTTTACGGACTCAGATTTTTAGGGGTTCAGAAACCAGCTGAACCCTGGCCCAGATTAAAAACAAAGAAAACACAATACAGCAGTATGTGTTATCTGCACAAAATAAAGATACAGAAGACTCATCCTTCTCCCTACCTCTTCTTCATCTCTAGTTTCGCCCCTAGCAGCTTTGCTCCCTGGTCCCCTATCTATCAAATCCTTGTGATAAAATTATCTCAGTGCCCTTGTTGCAATTTACAGAAAAATTTTAGTCTTAAGTGAACTTCCATCTTGGACAAGTACAGGACTCAGGAATCTAGCCATGAATAGATACTGGTAGCCCTAGAAGGATGGGCATCAGGCAAATGGGACGATGATAACATGCAGAGGAAAAGGCAGGATGAGAACAGAGAATAGAAGGAATTCCAGGCAGAAAGTGGAAACTACATCCCAGGCAAAGGCCCTGGGACCAGGAATGGCAAAATGGAAGATGGGTGAATACCTAAGACATCGTTTTACCTAATGAAAGATCTTAAAGTGTTCTGTGTGAGCTCTACTTTGAGTGAATACTAAGTTAATTTGGTTTAGTAAATCTCGGCATTTGCAACTACATAGTAAAGTGTTTTCCTTCCATATACTCTTAAAAATGGCAGCTGTTAACTTTGTCACCTTCAGTTGTTTATATTCTGCTGAGCTCTGTCCAATGTGATCCTTATTTGTATGCTCTGTAACACAATAGAGTGATTGGAATGGCGATATTCAATTCCCTTTATCTGAACGAATCTCTATCAGTTTGGACAATAAGCAAAAAAATAGATTTACGACTGGACAGAAGTACTTTCGGCAAAATGTTTCATGGTAACACTATTAAATATCAGCTCCTGTGACAGTACTCATAGATATTCCTGTTTCAATGTTTCAATCCCAGGGGAAAGAAGACTTTACAAACACATTGGGGTGTCAGTGTTTTCACAGGAAAATACTGATATTCTGCACTTCTAAATGATTAATACTTTCTTTTCCCACAAAACAATGCATGCTCCTATTTTCAAAAACATTTATTCATATTCCTGCCATGTGGTTATTCATAATAACAAATGACTATAATTATTTAGAGACCTGTAGAAAAAATTGTATACCCTAGACATCAAATTTAAGTTGTAATTTTTAGACTCGATAGTCCTAAAATTTTCCAGAGAATTTAGCATAATATCTACATCTAACAGAATGGCTCTCACTATCACCTCTATATAGATAACTACGTGACCGGCTGTATGTCCAGCCCTGATGTCTTGAGCAACTGTCTGCATCCCCAATTTCTTAACTGAACATCTCCACCCTGATGTTACCAACTGACACCTCAAAGTTAAGTCCAAAACTAATATTACCTCCTCCACAAAATCTGTCCTTAGCACAGTCCTTAAGAAAGCCCTTGCTTTCCATTTCCTCCTCTTTCTAATCTACCTGGAACACAATGCTTCATCTATCTTCCCACTGATGATGTCATGTCATTCACTCTACTCAAAAACTTTTCATAGCTTCCTATTGCCAATTAGATAAAGTTCAAACACCTTGATTAACCTGTTAATCATAGCCCTCTATGATCAAATCATAATCTATCTTTCCAGTCTTTTCAATTTATGCACACTTCGCGTCAACATATCAAACTTATTTACCGGACTGCTTTTCACTGCTTTAACTGTCTGAACATTGTTGAGGACATTGCCTAAACCTTTTCTAAAAGATTGCATGTAAATTTTTTTAAACTTTGTGTTAAAGTATTGCTTCCTTTGGTAGGTTTCCTTTGTTTTAATGCAAGAGTTATACAAATGACCATATTCTTTTAAATTATTATCATGACTGTTATGTTGCTTAGACAAACTTGTAGATCAATTATATCAACTTGAGCCATCCACTCTAGACACACCAGCTTCTCACAGTATGAAAGCATGGTCAGCTGTATTCATCATCATTCACTCTAATTTACATATTTCTAAAGCCTAACCAATCTGCAGTTCCTTGCATTTACCTCCCACATGTAGTCATTCATAAGCCTCATTCCTCCTGTAACCAAACAGCCTTCTTCTGAAATATGTAGCACTTAACTGCTTTTCAAATAAAATTCTATCTCTATTTGTAAAATACAAACGAAAAATAAGAGGCTTAATTCTCCCTGTTGAAAATAAGCGAAGCAGATTTTCCTCCCCTCCTTTTTCTTTGAGCATTTATTTACTTGTACTTTTAAGTATCTTCTTCCTTTCTCCTTATCCTTTTGAAGACTAAATAAATTAAATAGGCCTTTTGTTAGCATTAAGACCTGGGAATGTTTTTCTCAAGGACCTGGGAGCCATCTTTTTGAAATATAAATGTCAGGAGACATAGTGCCCCTATCTCCCAGTTTCTGTGAGAGGGTAGGAGTTTAACTTCAGTGGGTACCTCGCTCCAAGTTGCAAATTTTTTTCCTGTCATAAGAAATATGTTTGCTTTGCCTCTTGATAAAGACAATTGGCTAACACCCCAATCAATTACCAGGTAAAGTTGGGATGAACTATATGTGACAAATGGTGCCATGAAGTCTTCTTATTGAAGACTAGTTATTGCTTATCTCGAGAAGATATATGTAATGGGTCGTATCTACTTGACTACACAAAAGGGTGAGATTCCTTCCTGTATTTGCCAATTGCCTGTGATACACATCACATTTTGGTTTAATTGTTTATTCAATAATAAAAGTGTTTTCTTTCCCTACTATTTTTGTGGAAGGGATTTCTGGGTTGGAAGATTTTGTTTTTAATTGTATTTCTCTATCTCTATATACCATAGATATTTGGGGTGTTCCCCTTTATAAACTGCTATAATAGGTTTGAATCACTATATCACACTAGATGCTCAAGTAATGTCATATTTCAAACTAACCTACAACAATTACATACTGTTACCATAATTAGAAAGTTCTTTTGATAGAAATCAGTATAGTCTCCAATAGTTAAAGATGAGGGCACATGTGTATGCACATGCACACACACAAAAATACACATACACACCCCTTGCTACTAGGTCATATATAATAATGAAAGCCAGTATCTGACAAAAGACAGTATCTGACTACATTCTGCCACCTATACAAATATGTCTTATCAAGCAAACACAAAACGCTAAACTCAGTAACTCGATGCAGTCTCAATTCTCTGTCCTTTCAAGTACTCTAAAAAGTACCTACATGAAAATCCGGTCAAGGCAGTTGCAGTAATAATTCTAGCAGCAAGATTAAGCTAAACTATTAGCCAAGTGTCAGATAATGGAATCCTCCAAAAGTCTCTGAACACAGATCAGATGGAAATCTTAAGCCTAGGGTACGTTTCTGAAGGATATAGGCTTTTGGACTCATTAGACTATTTTACCTGATTCATAGAGTGGGATTGTTTGTGTATTTCTAGTGAATCCACATGTCTTGAACAGTACTCATTTCACTAACAAAACTTCAGTAATGGTAAAATTCTATTCTCCATTAACTACATGGCACACCCTGTGGGGTTGATGGAAAATTCAGATAGCTGAATTACTTTTGTAGTACAAGATTTTCACGAGTCTTTCAAATTCCTGATCACTGCAGTTCAAAAGTAACTAACCACCCTTTAGTGAGGATCAAAGCTAAATAACAGATGCATATTTTACCGTGCTTCTGCTAACATGTCAAAGTAAATTATAGATAATATAACATTATGCTTTCAAATTTAATTCAATTGGCCTTGACCTCAATGAATGACACTGGCAGGAAGCCTCTCCCCTTGGACCATGAAAGAATGTTGCACCCTAACACTGCAGCATCCCAGAGCTCAGGCCTGGATGGTTTTCATTTGTAATCTAAACTCTCTCCATTGGTGAGTTCATCAGGTCTGAAGGCTTTAAATGTCGCCATAAGCCAACACTTCTAAACTTATGTCCTGAGCCTGGAACTCTCAAGTGACCTCTGGGCTTGTTGACGTAACTACCCATTTGACATCTTCCATCTCCACTTGCATGTTTAATGGACATCTTAAAACTTATTATGCCAATAGCTGGGCCCATGTGTTACCTTTTTTATTCCAGTAGTGTTTAGTTTGGTGGCTAACATATAGTAAAGTGGTCATTTGACTTTTTTCACTGATGGAACTTGTAAATTTCTCACTTCACATAAAAACCAAACATTCCAAAAAAATTAAAGTAATTTTATCCCAATTGCATTTAGCATCAAAGGTTACTGTGTATACACTCTAGGAGCATAAATACTATGGTTAATAATTCCACTGAAATTTTTGGCTTAAGCTCATTTGATTGCTGACAAAAGAAAAGTGAAGCCAGTACACAACGATATCTGGCATTAATTTCACTAACAATACACTGCCACAGGTCATGGGAAACTATCTGTCAACAACATCAAAATCGTCATTATACGATTACAAACCATGTAATTACCTCTAGTCAAAGGAAAATATTGTGGAATTTGTTAGGTGTATTCCTAAGACAGATTTAACAAAGTTTAAAAATGCAGTTTAATTCAGCAAACATATGTTGAGTACCTACAGTGCACCAGGTGTTGCTGTTGGCACTCGAGCAAGCATGATGACACTGTTTTCTTTCTCTTTTGTGTCCCTCAGAAAGAGATGAGAAGAAAGGTGATATGACCGTCAGCTACAGAAACGACAGCAGGTCACTCTAATGAATCTGGGTGTTCTCTTGCTGGCTTCCCTAAGATTGTAACATTTGTGAAGTTGAGCCATGAGTAAGTAAATAAGTGACACATCCCAACGATAACAAATCTAGTGTGGGAGAAAATGGTATATTCAGTCGAGTGTTATCATAACTGAGAAGATCTGAGGATGTGAACAAATAAGCATCATTTACAGACAAGGTCTTCTAAGTAGACCTGGTGAAAGAACACAGAGTCTAGGACTGTGTGTTAGGCAATGAGGCACTGAATAAGAATAATTGTTACTATTATTATTTCAAGCATTGTCCATGATCGATACTGTTCAAAGTTCTTCAAATACATTAACTCCATTAATTATCACAAGAACTCTAAGTATAGTTAATGTGCTTACATACTAGTAAATACTATAATGGATCTAAGATCAATACTATTATCATTCAATTTCACAAATAAATTAAGTCTGGGAGAGGTTAGCAACTTGCCCAAGGTCATAATTCTTTGTATTTATATGCAATACCTGCATATTATATCTGCATAATTCCCATTTTCAGAAATATCAATGGCAAGCTTACATCAACAGAAAAAAAAAGCAGATACAGACACGGTTTACTCATCTTAAGAATACAGAAATAAGTCACCATAGTAAGGATAGAAAAATGAGAAATCAGCAACATTTTTCAGGAAAGGCACAGATGCAAGCATTTGTGCCCCAAAATGTTCACAATTGAACATACAGCTGAGAAGGGTACATGTGAGTGAGTAAATGAGTGCTGTATCTGAGTCTAGAATAACTGGATGTTGCAGTTCACACAAGACAGTCCTGGTTTACACCTGTTATCCCTGCATAAGTGTACTACTGACTCCCTTGTCTCTCAAAAGTGTCCTGTTTGGATAGTGTATTACACGATCACCCTAAAAATGAGCCTTCTGAAAACTTAACTGTTCTTCTAGGTTGTATGTACATATAATAAGACCAAATGCATGTGTGATATCTGAGGATGTGTGTGTGTCAAGGAGTCCCCTCATCTAGGCCAGGTGATCTTCACTAATCTTGAGGTTGTCATATACTGCACGATAGTGGAGAAAAGAGAATGCACAACACTCAGAAATAAGCACAGCCCTCCATTAGATTTTCTTTGCTAACAAAGCTTGGTCCAAGGATCTTTCTGCATTCAGCAATGAGACTGGAAAGCAAAGTTCACTTACCTAGACATCTCTGAGAGTCAGGCTGAGACTCCTTGGTTAGTTATAGGAATATCATGAAATATCACTTGGTTTGTTAATTACCTTCTTAATATAGCTTTCTGCCAAAGTACTGCTTACAAATGGCCCTTCAAGGAAAAGTCAAAAAAAAGAGCAAGATACAAATGCATACACATACACACATGCACCCACATACACCAGCACATTAACACTGCTGAAAGGAACATGTACCAATCAAAGAAACAGTCCTTAAAACCCATAATCAAGCCATTATTGGGCAATGACAAGTAACAAAGAAGCTGTATGTCTGCTAAATCCTGTATTGCCTGCTAGAAGCTCAAAAACTCAGACAAGTAACACATCGGTTTATAAAGTTCTTATTAAACTGAAATAGTACAGAAATAAGTGTTAAAATATGCAAATAAAACATTATATTTAAATAAACACATACATGCATGCTTCAGAAAGTGACTAATGGAAACATGGTAGCAGTTATATGTTTTGATAAAGCATAGCTCAACTATGTCTGCTTCTTATATTTATGGATTTCAAGGCAAAATCATTTCACTGAACCAATAACTGAACTGTGGACAATCCTCAGACACCAAAAGAAACAGCCAATTTACAACGTTTTCCTGCAGTCTATGAACTTAATGTATTATTTTGACGGTGTCAGACTGAATTGTAAACATCTTAATTGGAATTTTTTTCATATTTCGCTTTTCTTTTAGAAAATGAAATATGGTTTAGAGTTACAAGTAAATGCATTGCTTTGAGAGAGGCAAAGACAAAGAGGTTTTGAAAGGGGAAAAAAATGAAGATTGCATGAATCCATGCTTTGACTTCCAAATCTCTTACCATATGTACAAGACTCCTCCATGTTCCATCTCTGCTTGTCTTCCTGGCCCTACCTTACCATCACCATCTTCCTGGCCCTAGCCACCATCACCATCCTAGGGACTTGAGCTTTTCCTGATCTTTGACCCTGCTCTGCCAAGTACCTTGCCAAAATCTCTATAAACAGTTACAGAAAACACAACTTGCAAGCAGTTTGAAGACAGAGAATTTGCCTCCTCATCTCTGTCCTCAGCACAGAGCATACCACCAAGCACACAGCAGTTGCTTAATGAATATTTGTAGCATGAATAAGTGAAAAGTTATGCTCAATATTTTCATTTAAAATGCAGTATTTAGTCATCTTAATATAGTCAGAGAAGTCTGAGAGATTTTTTTAAACCTCCGGTCTGAATTCCTAACACCATGTTTTGCACGTAACAACTGCAGTACTGTGCTTCAGAAAAAAAAAAAAAAAAGTTGTTTTTTTTTAACTATTAAATAATGCAAAAGGATCAAAAAAAATCCAGATACCATCTCATAATCTCTTACTAATAGAGTGCATTCCTTATTTTCCAAAGCTATCCTTTGAATCTTCTAATGCAGGAGCAGGTATGAGCATGTGCACGTGCACACACACACACACACACACACACACACACACACACACACACACACACACACAGGGGCACACTTACATTTTCCTTTTTTCCCCTCATTCTCCCCGCTATAGAGTAAGATGTGGCTACTAGTCAGTCAATCAGTCAACTTGTGAAATGCAAATAGCAGCTCACAGTGATTTTTTTCCAGGCTTCCTAGTCCAGGCAGCAAAAATAAAATATATTTCTCAGAGAAAATCAAATGAACCTTATGTGAATGAATTGTTTTCTTTACCATTTTCATTTTTTAGAAAAAGCAGAAATGCTTTTACCTGGAAAGTACTTTCTTTGACTAAGTTAGTATCATGCCGACTGACCTTTACTTTATTGCTCCACCAGCTCTCTGGCATTTTAATGTTTTGGTCTGTAATAATAGTCGTAAAGAATGGAATGGGCTTTTTGAAGCAATTTTCTCCCTAAGGATTTAAAAATCAGTCTTTATTTTTCACACACTCAAAACAAAGCACTTAAAAAAAATAAAATGGAAATGCAGTTAGGGCAGAAGTGGGCTCATTTACACTTTAATATCTTTAAATGCTGGACAAAAGAGAATACTGCATGTAGATATTTTTAAATGTCTTTTTAAGTGTGAGTGATTTCTGGGTTCAGGATCAAATGCAATATATTATAAGACTATGATCTCTCCTTCACAGAGCTTCCCGGGATAAAGAATCTTAGGCCAGCCCAATAAGGGGTCAGAATTTCCCATGTGCGTACACAGCTTACTCTACTGGAAGCATCCTTGTGCCTGACTCCAACCTGGTTCAGTTTCCAGTCTATCTTTAACAACTTGACTTTCTCTGGTTCCACAATTTCTGCTAGTATACAGCCTTACAGCTGTTTCCCAAATAAAAAAAAAAAAAGAGAAAAAAGAAAATCAAAGGCTTTTTCAAGTTGGGAAACAACCTTCCCCTGCTGAGTTAACAGATTTCTCTCCCTTTTGTTACAGGGAGGAAACAGAATATACTCTTAAACTTTCCCTCCATCCCCCAACAACTGCAGCTGTTTCCTTCTCAAAGACCCATGACTATGATAGCCAAAAAAATTCTTACCAAAATTTTAATAAAAATTCAAACAGAAGTTATGAATGTAAAATTTAAGACATTTTTGTCAATTATTTTAATTCACCAATATATTCCAATTAATAAATTACCTGAGAAAAATTCTGTTTAATTAGTATCACTGATAAAAATGATTTAAATTTGTTAAACAAAGATGTCAGTGCTCCTAAGTAAATATTTTGTCATAAATATATTTTCTAAATAACCAAGAATATACTACTCAAAGATAAGACCATTTTAAGCTTTTGTGATGGATTAATATTTAAGAATATGGTCTTTGGGCTTCCCTGGTGGCACAGTGGTTGAGAATCTGCCTGCTAATGCAGGGGACACGGGTTCGAGCCCTGGTCTGGGAGGATCCCACATGCCGCAGAGCAACCAGGCCCATGAGCCACAACTGCTGAGCCTGCGCTTCTGGAGCCTGTGCTCCGCAAAAAGAGAGGCCCGCGCACCGCGATGAAGAGTGGCCCCCGCTTGCCGCAACTGGAGAACGCCCTCGCACAGAAACGAAGACCCAACACAGCAAAAATAAATAAAATAAATTAAAAAAAAAGAATATGGTCTTTAATGAACTCATCAACAATTATTTAAAGAAAAACACAGTGATCAAGACACTGACCTAGGCACATACTTAGAGTTAAAAAAATCACAATAGGGCTTCCCTGGTGGCGCAGTGGTTGAGAGTCCGCCTGCCGATGCAGGGGACACGGGTTCGTGCCCCGGTCCGGGAAGATCCCACATGCCACAGAGCAGCTAGGCCCGTGAGCCATGGCCGCTGAGCCTGCGCGTCTGGAGCCTGTGCTCCGCAACGGGAGAGGCCGCAACAGTGAGAGGCCCACGTACCGCAAAAAAAAAAAAAAAAAACACAATATACAAATTCCCCACTGAAATAAAAGATTACACTCTATTTTAAGATTAAATAATAAGCACACATGAAAGAAATTACAAATGAGAGAGTACCTGTGTACAGATTTTGGCTAGGCTATATAAGACATCTACATAAAAGAAATGTGTAGCAATAAATGCAAGTGAAAAAGGAATTAAGAATGGAGAGATTATTGTGAATTTGTGGCAAGAGAGAAGGTTCATCATGAATCCCTCAACTTTTGTCAAATTATTCCCCTCCATCAGTGTTTTTTGACAGGCGTCTGGATTGTAGTTGCTCGATTTTTCTCATCCTTGTTTCTCTCATCACCAAAGACTAATATTTGCATGGAATTGCCGAAGTCTTCATGTTCTACCCATTCAACACCCAAACACATAATGTCACAATTTTTTAACATTTCAAGTTAAAACTCTTCACCTCAATCTCCACCAAATCACCTGATGGTCTTAGAGTTTACTATCACCCAGAATTGCTTCCTGGTAAATATGTAAACCTATAATATCCCTCTCTGCTACCACACTTCTCTATGCCAATATATCACTTTCATGTACTCTTTAACCACATCCAGACCGGTTCCTCACTCTCCATCCCTCTCACACAACCTGTTTTCTTCAGCTTTTTCAGTGCTCTCCTGTTCTCACCTTCTTCCCTAGCCAGCCTGAACCCCATGGCTGATAAGGTTAACTATCTTTCCATCAGTACCTTCAACTCCCCACAGCCTCACTCTTTTTCATGCCTTCTCTACAAACTGTCATCTCTCCATTCACCAGTCCAACATTTAGATACCTAAGCACTATTACAGAAATGCCCAAATTCTTATGTATTCTTGATATTAAAAATATTCTGTAATGAAAGAAGATAGGCTACTAAGAAGAGGAGAGTAAGATACATTTATTCAAGCCCTTGGGTGGAGTGCCATGAGAATGATGTGCTGGTTAAAGTCACAGACCACAGTTCAATCATGACTTTCGACAGAACATATTCAGTGGAGTAACTGTTGCCAAATCAGGGTAGATGAAGGGATGAATCTGAGGTGACAAACAGGAGACAGTGAACATATCTTTTCAAGAAGACTGGCAGTAGAGGAAATGAAAGATAAAATGATAGCTAAAGAAAGAGATGCGGTCTGCAAAATCTTTTTTAAAATGGATGATATTTGAACACAGTTACAGGCTAAAAAGAAGAAGCTAATAGGAAGGGAAATGCTGACAATAAAGGAGAGAAAAAGCATCAATTTGTAGATCAAAGTATCAGAAAAAGAGGTAAGAAATGAGATCAGAGGTGCCTATGAAGGAAGAACTAAATGGAGAATAGAGGGGAAAAGAATATAAGAAAAGATTTAGATGAGCTTTTAGGTAAAAGAGACAGAGTTGAATAAATTCTAAGTTGAGAGTCTGCTTTTGTTCAGATCATTTCACTTCAACCTGCTTACATTCTCTGTTCCCTATTTTCTGTTTCTGCCTTGTTTCCTATGAAAAGATTCACAATGTCCCCTCTTATCTAACGCTTTGTACCACTTCTATACTCATGACTGCTGGCTTCATTCATGTGCGTCCTTTCACTGCCTTCGTCTATTCAGTCTTGTTAACCCACAACCTCTACCAGCTCAATTCCTTGAATCCTCTGTGACATCAGCTCACCAGATTCTCTATATCTCTATGAACAGGAAACAGATGAACAAGAAACACTCTTCAGGTTTTGTTTGATTTGATTCTCTATAGCATTTAATGTTCTAATATATTCTATCTCTAGGCTTCATTCATCTACCTAAAGTGTCCCCCTAATGTTGGTGATGCCTAAGACTTCATCCTCATTACTAGAGACCTAGACAGAGGAAACCAGAAGGTATTCTTAGAAGCTGCCATCCAAGATTATCTCTGAAAAGTGTGATTTGACTCCCTTCAGTAGTAAACCAGCAGAACATTAGTAAAATTAAGGAAATTTAGAAAAGAAACTGATTTGGGGAAGAGAATGGGTTAAGTTTTAGATTTCAGGCTGATAGTCTCCGTTTGTGCCTCCAGACCTACTCTCTGCTCTTCTCTGGTCTATCAGGAGGAGACTGATCTGCACGGTGTGCATCATTTATGTTCCCTCATCCTCTGGATTCCTGTTAGGCTTGGCCAATGAGAACTCCAGGAAATAGGAGGGTGGGAGGAAATAGAGGTCAGGTATTTTTTCTCCCTGCTTCTTCCAAGTTGGACTGCAGTTTCAGCAGGAGCTGCATTCCTCTACCCATGGCCAGAGCATTTCTCAGGAAGGCCTTCTTTCATAGCTTCCGTTCTCTCCGGGTTCTGGTAACCACTCTCTTACCTAGACATTCCGAGTTTCTTAATATTGTTAGTCCCTGGATCAAAGACCATCCTTTGTTGATTCTCTTATTCCTGCCCACATCTCTGTAAATAGTTTACACATTAAATCTCTTCAATTAACCCTTTGAATAAACCATCTATTTCCTGTCTGGACCCTTATTGATACTGAAGTGTTTTGTTTGAAATGACAGCACGACATGCAAACAGGGAGATGGCAGCACTGAACTGGAGAAACAAAGGAATGAATTCAGACCTAAAAATGTATGTTTGGAAAAATATCTGTGCAAATGTGATAATGGAATCCACAGTAGAGGATGAAATCTCTAAAGAACAGCATGAACAGGAAGTACAAAGTAAATAACTAAATACAAACTGTGGGATGTATTCATATTTAGAACAAACGGAAAAGAATGAATGAAAGGAAGAGCAAAAAGTAGAAAAACATTAAGTATCAAACAGATCTTAAGGTTTGCTGCACCCCAAATTCACTTAACATTTTTATTGTACAATAACATCATAAATTTTAGGAAATTTGGTGACTCTGGCCTCCCCGAACTATTAAATCTTGTTGTTCTAACATCAAAAAGTAGAGTGTTCATATTTGAGTATGCAATGGGTGTGACTATCTTTTCTAAAAATATTTTAACAAATTGTTTGCTTCTGTCCTTATATACTTAGCTATCTGTATATGTATTAATACAACTTTACATTATATAATTTAGCATGTTTTAATACAAAAATAAAATAGTTCTATATAATGCAAAATAGCTGGCCTAAGCGTGGAAAGGTATGAATTACCCGTGATCAACTCTGTGTTTTTTGGTTTCTGTGTGTTTTTTTAATAATTTTCCTTTTGTTTTGAACAGAAATAGCCCTGATATTACAAATAACCCTTTGCCAGCTTAACGAAACTGCTGGGGTGTGGGAAGTGCTTAAAGCATTGCTTTTCTTATTTGTTTTGTTTTAAGCAAGAGACTAGAACTAAAGGTGAGGAAGATGTCTGCAGAAAGGAATAGAGACCAAATTCACAAGCCAACACTTTACAACAGTTGGTATCTATTGGTTTGGCCAAAAGGTTCATTCAGGTTGAAACCCGAACGAACCTTTTGGGCAGCCCAATATTACCAAAATTTGTCTTTCGAATGAAGTAGAAATTGTTCCGTCAGTATATTTGATGATGTAGTTCAAATACAGAATAAAGCCAATTTTAGCATGTGGGAGGAACTTTGCATCTCAGCTATGTCCGTGTTGAACTTTCAGTAGCACTCACTATCAGGCCGGGCTCTGTTTCTTCAGATCCATTCCTTGCCCTTCTCTTGCTCTCTCAGTGTCCTAATGGGGGTTGATCCTGGCAGTCTGCGTTTACCAAGCTCCCGGGTTTGGCCAGCTGAAAGCACTGGTGAGAGACTGGGGTTCAGGAAGAAGAGAGAAGTAAGATGCTTGCCCTCTCCTTTGATGCTACAGGTGTCTCTGACAGCTGCTGTGTCTTTCCGTGGTTTTAGCACCTGCCAGACAAGCTCTCCACAATTCCATCTTGTACTCAGTGACCCAACGACCTGAGTCTCTGGGCTCCAGCAACACCGGCTCTTACTTTTGCCCCTGCAGCCCAGAGCATCTGGTAGCATCTTTTGTTCTTGCAGATCTCCCGGATGCTTCACTGTTCCCTGGTTGGCTTCTTACTCTCTTCGATCAACTAGATAACCAATTCCCTGCATTAAATTCCCTCTGTCTTAAATACATTGAGTGTTTTCTATTTTCCTCATTGGTCCCTGACTGATTAATACCCCTGTATTCTGCTCTGTGTTATGCTGATTTGCATATTTGTTTCATTCTCTCCATTACTCTTTGTAACACCTGGCACAGTGCCCAGCACAATGTAAATGTTTCACGAATATGTGGAATTGCATTTCTAAAGGGAGTTTTGTGAGGTTTAATACTTAATGGAAAATTAAAACAAAATCAAGGACCTTAATTAGGGACATAGTCATTCACAGTAAACTTAAAAGCAGCTATTAAAACTATCCAGTAATAACTTATCTCATTGTGACACTGATTGAGGAGAAGACCACAGCGTTCCTGACCTCCTCCCACACCAAATCATTGCAAATCCTCTTAGAATTAATAGCAGTCATAACCCTTTTCATAGGTGAAAATGCAGCACTCTTACCAGAACAGTAACATAACAATTGTAATGGCCTGTAATTTATACCACGATTTGTAAAATGCAGGCATTCTGTGATGGTTTCCATGGCTACATGCATAGAAAGAGGAGTGAGGTTACAGATGAAAATAAGCTATGACTGAACTGTGAGAAGTATAAAGACTAACTCTGAGAATGAGGGAGAAATGTTTTAAAAAAATGAAGTGTTACGATTGAAACCACATAATAAAATATGTGGTTGTCATTATAACCTGACAGTGATGTGATTAATTCAGAAATACTATCAAAGTGAAAAGAAATGAGTTACTTTAATGCAAATAAAAGATAACTCGACATTACACAGAAAGCCAACAGAACCAGACACTCAGCAGCACTCCCAGGTGGAAAGGCAAACCTCCCTGTTCTCAAGACCCCACAAAAGCATCCAGATACTACTAAGACTGTCCTCTCAACTATCCTGGAGTCCTGACTCAGCAAGTAACAACCCAGTATATTCTGTGTGATTGTTGTAAAGCTTGGAGAACTAAAGGTTGATTTCACTGGGTCAATCTTTTAGGATTTATTTCTACCACCTACCAACTTTCTCCCAATAGCCTAGACTTCAGGGCTGCCTGACTTCTCATACTACATAAAATAAAGGATAAACTGGAAGATAAAGTTGTTACATAAATTAAATCATGCTTTATTATTTAGACTTTGCTTGCTTTAGTACATTAGTACTAAAACAAGCTTAGCAATAGATAACAACAACTACATTGAATGAGCATCTATAAAAAAAATTTAGAATAAAAACAGGAAATGGACAAGGAAACTCTCATTTAATGTTCAGTAAGTAGTACAGAGCTACTTAAAATTCAACTCTTTATCACTAAACACTAATCTCTATTTTTCAATAGATTTTGCCTTATCATAAAAATAACTGAGACTGTGACAAGATAATCTAAATCTTTTACAAATGTATGAAATGATCTCAATGAAGGAAGTGGGGGAAAAAGTCGCTGACCTAAGTAACTTAGGAAATGAGTGAAGTCTGTTAAGAGAAAATCAAAAGGAACTATATATAAGCACTGAACTTTAGTTAATGAAGTTCCTTCCCATAAGAGTACAAGTTAATAATCTCAATACTACTATACATGTATACTGGAATTGAATACTACATGTATGGATGGTGAATGGTGAAATCCACTATTAGAGTGGGAACTAAGGGATAAACAAGGGGAGGAGGCTAGAAGGATCCACGTGGTTGTCAGAGAGGAAGAAATTTTCCTCTACCCTTCTAAGTTCTTCTGGCTGGTCTAAGAATTACATTGACATGAGATAGATTAACAGGGAAAAAAATCAAACAAAAGTTTAATAACACGTATATGTGGAAGAGACCAGGAAAACTCAGTAACTTGCCAAAATGACCAAAACTCTCACCTTAAATACCATCTTCATCTAAAGACAAAGGAGGATGTTGGGGGTAGTGGTTTGGGACCTCAAAGTGGAAGAAGGCAATTCACATGGAGATGGAAAAGCAAATGTTTGGTAAACAAATGTTTGCTGGGCCATGTAGAGTGGACTGATCTCTAGGCCTTGCCTGTATTCTTTGCAGATATCTCTAGTAATAACTCTATCTCAGACACAGGCCCTTTATTTAAATTCTCTCAGGTAGTTAAAGGGGCTGTAACAACAATAACTTTCTGAATCTTCTGTTTCTTAAAAATAACCAGCCTAAATTAACCCTCATGCCCAAGAGACACATTTGGTGCGGCAAATTTTGCTCCCTTAAATGGTATTAGAATCGGAAACATCAGTATGAACTTATGTTTAACTTAATATAGATAAGATGGTTATATATATGTATGTGTGTGTGTGTCTGTGTGTGTGTGTGTGTGTGTGTATGATGGTACATACACATTTATTTCCTAGCTCTGTCAACTGAGAGGGCCTAAAAGAAATAACACCCCAGTAGAAACAAGCACACTTAGTGCTTGAATCTTGGTTTCTTCAACCATTCTCCAACAAAAGGAACCAGGGTTTCTTGGAGAAACCGCTGATTCTAGGACTGGCATAGGAAATATACAAGATGAGTGTGGAGCTAATTGTAGTGCCAGAAAGTAAGAAAGTGCTCAAAACAAAACACAGACAAAAACAAAAAAATACCCACATTGATGAGAATATATCAAAGAAACACAAGAGCCAATGAAAGAGCTCCCAATGAACAAAGCTGGAAGAAATAAATAAACTAGTATTGAATTATATGGTCCAAATGATAAAACAAATATCCTTGAGTCTATATTGATATAAATAAATTATTGAATAAATAAATAAACGGGGAGAAAGGATAAACCTCCTGTGCAAAAGAATTTCAAATAACTTTAATATAGAAACTCCATTCTGAAGGAGGGGAAGCATAACTCACCACTCCTTAAGTACAGACTGACGTTCATCCAAAGACTACTGTATGGAAAGGGTATAACAAGTGAAGGGAAGAGGAACTTTACAGTGGAGAAAACTAGCAAACACTACTTCAGCCAGGTAATCAAGGTTGACAGCAACAGTGCAAGGTCATGATGATAGTAGGTACCCTTGACATATTGTGATGAAAATGGTACTTTACTTTGTGATCTTCCTCCCACAAACCGTAACCCATAATCATGAGAGAAAAAAATCATATAAATTCCAATCAAGGGGAATCCTACAGTCCTGACTAATATTCCTCAAAACTGTCAAGGACATCAAAAACAGGAAAGTCTGAAAACCTGTCACAGCCAAGAGAGGCCTAAAGAAGATATAATGACTGAATGTAATATAGTAAACCGGATGGGATCTTCGAACAGAAAAAAATACATTAGGTTAAAAACTAGTAAAATCTGTCTATAATCTATGGACTTCAGTTAATAAGAACATATCAATATTGGTTCACTAATTATAACAAATGTACCATACTAATGTCAACATTAATAACAGGGAAAACAGGTATACAAACGTATATGGGAGCTTTCTATACTATCGTTCCAATTTTTCTATAAATCTGAAACTGTACTAAAAATTAAAGTCTACATAAAAAGTGGTAATTACAAATATAATAAAATATGTTTATAGTTAAGAAATACTCCACAGCATGATTTTTTAAGTTCTAAAGAAAGACCATAAAAGCATTCAAATATCTTTAATCCATTACACTAAAAATAATAGTCTTACAATGCTACAAGTTAAAGTAAAATCTTCAATATTATTATAAATTCCTTAATTCCATCAAGGAGAAAATTCTAAGTCATGGATGACCTTAGAATGATATTCTATCTGGACTTAACTTACAGCCATGACTTTCTTTCAAAACTATCATCAAAATCAATTCATATTGTCATGGTCATACTACAGAGTTTAGGTGTGGCTCTGAAACCACCCTAAGTTTGAACTCTGAATCTGCTACTTACTAAACAAATGACCTTGGCCAAATTACTTGACTCTTATGTATTGGGTTGGCTAAAAAGTTCTTTCGGGATTTTCCATAAGATCATACAGAAAAACCTGAACAAACTTTTTGGCCAACCCAATACTTGCGCTTTATTACACATATGGTTGCATGGAATTGATGTGATGATTACACGAGTTAGCATATGTAGACCACTTAAAAGAGTGTCTTTCATGTAGCATATGTTCAATAAATGTTAGTAGTTTTCTTTAATTTTTACCAAACCTCCCACATACTAGGATTTGAGTTCCATGAAGTCAGAGATTTTTGCCTGTTAGAGTCACTACTATAGCTCACGTGCCCAAAATGATGCCTGTCCCGTGGTAAGTGCTCAATAAGCCATTTTTGAATTATCATCATCATCGTCATCATCATCACAGATCCAAATCAATGGAACCAATTACTCAACAGCATAAATAAACTAGGCTGACCCCTTTAGCTATAAAATTTCTGAAAAGAAATATTCTGCTGTAGTGGACATAGAAACAGTCAGGAAGTTAAAACAAAGTCTCAGTCACGTCAAGCCTTCCCTCTGAGCCTCTGTTAGTCACTGTTGATTAGTGGTTACCCTTAAATTTTTGTGGGATGAACTTCCAAATAAGGAATATGAAGTAAAGTATTTTTACTCTATTTCCTACCTTGAAACTCACAAAAAACACCCAACATTTTTTTAAAAACAGAAATATCGCCATCATCAACACAACAAGCAAATGGCTCTTAACTTTAAACGAAGACCTAGTGACGGTGTTAAGGAATGAGTTGGAGAAGGTAGAATTTAGCCACCTCCCCCCTTTTTCATCAACAACCCACAGTTCACACAACATAAAAAATTCATTTGTATCTAAATATGATCTTTTCAATATAATGAAGCTTCAGGGAATTTCCTACATCACTTCCCTCCTTGTTTTGAAGTAATCTGACACAAAACTTCAGTATAACAATTGTGGGGCTTTTGTTGCCTTTAAATGCAAAGCATATCTGTCAAATCCCATTGCAAATGATATTAAATTTGACATTTCACCTGAGGAACCAAGATTTATTGATAATGACATTCCAAGGTTAGGTATCTGACCAACACTTTTAAAACTGTTAAATGACTTCTAAATTCCTCATCCACTTCCAGGTTGTGGCAGATTGAAAGAAAATATATAGTAAAAAAGCTCTAACCTACACCTAAATACACCTAATATTCTTGCGGAAATAAGAGAATTGTGTTTATAAAATAAGACCAGAGCTTCCCTGGTGGCGCAGTGGTTGAGAGTCCGCCTGCCGATGCAGGGGACGCGGGTTCGTGCCCGGGTCTGGGAAGATCCCACATGCCGCGGAGTGGCTGGGCCCGTGAGCCATGGCCGCTGGGCCTGCGCGTCCGGAGCCTGTGCTCCGCAACGGGAGAGGCCACAACAGTGAGAGGCCCGCGTACCACAAAAAAAAAAAAAAAAAAAAAAAAAAAATAAGACCACTTTGCTATACAAAAGGAAAAACTAGGAACAATAAAGAATTTGGAAAATTAAAATATGACAATTAAAATTTTAAAATTAATAGCAGGGACTTCTCTGGTGGTGCAGCGGTTCAGACTCCATACTCCCAATGCAGGGGGTCAGGGTTTGATCCCTGGTAAGGGAACTAGGTCTCACACGCATGCTGCAACTAACAGTTCTCATGTCCCAACGAAGGAGCCCTCAAACCACAACTAAGGAGCCCACCTGCCACAACTAAGACCTGGTACAACCAAATAAATAAATAAATATATATATATTTTTTTTTAAGTTTAAAATTAATGGCAATTTTGGAAGAGCCAGGAAAGTCTCCAAAAAATAAAACAAAATGATAAAAATATTGGGAAAAAAAATTAGAAAGTTAAATGATCCATACAAAAATCCCACATGTAATTAAGAAGACTTTTAAGTCAAGTTACCGATAATTTAGTTGTCATTAATAAGAAAGCAGGAAATTATGTAAGAAAACAATAGAAAAAAGAAAAATATCTCCTAGATCGACTGTCTAGCATAATAAATATTTTTTAACCTAGAGCAACACTTAGAATCGTGAAATGTAGAACAAAAGGATAAAGAGAAGATACTAAAGGGTTAGACAAAAAAATTAGTTCCCTTTGCTCATTCTTAGGAAATCTACTGAAAGATATGCTCCAACAAAATGAATATGTAAACAATTAAAAGAGGAGACATGGGATCCTGTAAGTGTAGATGATGATGTAGAGAAGCCTCAGAATGATAAACATGCAACAGACCTAGACAGCATAGAGTTGGTCCCAGCAGTAGGGTATTCTGGGGAGTAAAAGATAAATCATGTGATGCAGTTGGCCTTGTAAAAATCAGGACTGAGTGATTACAAATCTCTCGGTTTATCTGAGAAGAATTAAAAAAATAAATTAAAAGATTAGGCAATTATTAACTCTTATACAAAGTTGTATAAGAAAAACATTAATTAGAATAGACCACTTGACTAAACTGTGAGCACTATTTTCCTAGTTAAAATAATATGTACTCTAACCTTCATTAATTCAGAGTTCTGGTATAGCAATTTGGGGAGAGGAAAAGAAATTAGAGCGCTTCCCTGGTGGCGCAGTGGTTAAGAATCCACCTGCCAATGCAGGGGAGAAGGGTTTGAGCCCTGGTCCAGGAAGATCCCACATGCTGTGCAGCAACTAAGCCCATGCGCCACAAATACTGAGCCCACGCACCTACAGCCCATGCTCTGCAATGAGAAGCCACCGCATGAGAAGCCCGCGCACAGCAACGAAGAGTAGCCCCAACTCTCCACAACTATAGAAAGCCCATGTGCAGCAACAAAGACCCAACGCAGCCAAAAATAAAATAAATTAAAAAATAAATTAATTAAAGAAAAGAAATTAGAAACATGGGGTAAGCAGGTTCTATGGTGCAACAGTTAAATGTTTCTGAATTATAGTTGCAAGTCAATACATAATATCTAGAATATAGAAATAAATAAATACCAATAATGTAAGTTGAGTTCCCTGGGAAACCGACTTTAGATGAAAATTAGCTTGTAGCTTTTTAAGTGCTCTTGAGCTCAATATCTATGGAAGGGGAGGAAAGAGAATACGATTGGACAAAGGGAAAAACTAAGCAGCAATGCACTTTCAATCAATCATCTCAGCTAACCCTGCCCTGAAGATGGGATGACCATTTAGAGCAGTCTGGAGTTAGAGAGGTTCTTTGAAAGAGTCTTGAAGTATGTGTGTGTGGAGGGGGGATGGGGGGTTGGCAAATGAGGAATTTATATCCATCCAGCCATCCTCCCTGTTCTGCCCTGTAAATTTATCAGTGGACACAGATTAACCAAGGAAGGGGCATGATCTTAAGGGAGGTAGCTGTCTTAACTGAGGCAATTCCTGGAAGACGCTGGTGACTGGAGGCTATCTGCCAGTGGTATGTCCAGCATCTGAGTAATAATTCCTTTATTTATGAAGGGGAGTCTGCACAGTACATCATAGCCTCCACCACAGAAGTATAAGTGTATTATTTGAAAATGTTAAGGTAAGTATCTGAAGAAACAGTTAAAAGAGCTGAAAGTTGTTGCCTCTGAGAAGCTGGTCTTATGACACAGGAAATGGGTTAAAGAGGAATGCCATGTCCCATTTTAAGCCCACTGGTATTATTTGATTGCTTTTACTCTGTTTATTAGTTGACAAAGATAAAAATGATAATTTTTAACAGCAGGACACACAAAAGAACATGTAAATGTAAATGTATACTTTTAAGGATAGATAAGAGGAAATACTTCAAACTTCATTGTTATGTTAAGGTGGTGGGAATATAGTTAGATATATATACATATTTATATACAGGATAATATACGTAGAATATAGAAAGATACCCAATGTTCAAGCCTTCTATAAAGTTATTTATTATATTTTTAATTTAAAAAGATAATGAATAAGCTTATGTAAATAAATCAATGCATTTGTGAAATCTGGTATTTAAGGGAAATATTTAATAATTTATTTCTTTATTAACGGAGATTCATCTACATCTGTTGTATCATGTTGGAGTTTCAGACGTGGCTTTGAAAAATATACAACATCTATCTATATACACACTCCTAAGTATGAGAGATTAATTTGGATATATATGTGTGTATGTAAGTATGTATATGTCTGTCTATCTATCTATTTATCTCTCTCTCTAAGGCTTATCATGGTGAATTAGAGATCAGATAACCCAAGAAGACAGGAAATCTATTTTACCTTTACCAACATCAAGCTATAAAATATCTCTCTGAATAAAGTCATTATCAAAAGTTCTCCCTTCACCGCTTAGCAAATTCCTATTCAGCTCTCAAGGTCAAACAAAAAAACATTTCCCTTCCAAAGCATTCATATATATTCCTCCCTCCTCCACCCAGATGCAACCTCTTTGTCCTTCATAACAAGCATAGAACATAGCAAATGTAGCTGGTTAATAATCCAAGCTTTTAAAACTTGATTTGGAACAAACAAACCAAAAAAACCCTTCAGAGGTGCTTATTAAAAATATGGATTCTCCAGCCCCCGCCCTAGAGTGTCTGACTTGGTACCCATGGTACTGGGGCTATGAATCTGTACTTTAAGAAATTCCCCAGCTGATTTATTATGATCAAGCAAGTTTTGTAAACACTGCTAACAGTATAAAAAGCAAATGCTTTGGAAGATGAGAGATTTGCATTCTAATCAGAGCTAGAATCACTAGCTGTGTGACACCCAACTAACTTACTCAACTTCTTGGTTTTCTCATCTGTACAATGAAGATAAGCTTAACTTCATTAATTAAATAACATATATCAGGACCTAGCACAGTGACCAAATATTGTGACTATATAGCATATGACAAATATTCTTGGCCTTCCTTTTAACCCCCTCTTCTACACGCCCCCCCATTAAAGCACTTACCACCTTACTTTATACTCAATTATTTATAACTGTTTTCATTGCTAGATTATGAAACCCACAAGGTCAGTACCACATTTTTATTCTTGGGTCCTTAGTATCTATAATTGTACCTGGCATATGGTTGGTGCCCAAAAACTATTTATGGAATGAAATGACCAGGAGAACTTCCTAATCACCAGTTCCAGTTCTTTGCCCAGATTTACTACCTTGACCAATCTTTTTCACTTCCTCCCACTCCCAACAGATTGCACGTAATGGTGTATTCCCTATGATGAAAAAAAAAAAAGTAAAGAAACCAATACTCTTGATACCTAAATAAAAATTAAATTATATAGGAAAATTAGAATAAAATTTAAAGAGATGAAAGGAGTTTGAAATGGTTCTCCATAATTGCTTCTTTGTGCCACGCAAATGTGTGGATTTCATTGTTTTAATCTGCCATATTTCTGAGTAACAAGTATACTTAGGTAGGCATTTCGACTTTTCCTAGAATAGAAATGATCATTAGTGTGAGTCTAATTTAGTTTCCTGCTGAAGGTGATAAAGACAGCTCATTAATTCTTTCTAGTATAGAAGTACCTTTCACTGTTTCAAAGTCTTCTCATGATCTGGAAGGTACAGCCAAATGATGGGATTCAAATGATAACATCAAGACAGGTAAAATATAATAAAAACTATTTCTCAAATAACATGTAATTCATTCTTTGGAAAGAAATATTTTTTTAGTGAAGTAAAAACGAACTGGTTCATTACTTATTAGCAGCCAACAGATGTAGGAGGATTACTTGACAGTTTGATTTTTCATATCTGAAGAAGAAAATTAAGTGTGGTGCTAATAATGTTGTGCTCACAAATGTATTTCATCTCTTTCTATTCGAGGTATTGTTAACTCTGGAAGCTCTTAAAGAAAAATCAGGAAGGCCAAGACTGCGGCCTCACACTCAAAGAAACAGCATGCAAATGTTGTTCCTGTCATTTGCTAACTCATTTTACCTATCACCTTACTGCCCAACCTTACTGATGACTCACCTTTCCTGGTACTTTTCTTAGATTTGGAAGTTGCATAGCAAAACACTTAAGTTCTAGGTCTCCAAGAATACATGAATTTGATGCCCAAACTGACCATTTAACTTAATGAATTTGGACAAGTATTTAGTGCCTCTCTAATTTTCAGTTATTTATTTGTGGAATAAAGATACAATATTAATGTCATAGGACTGATAATGAAAATTAGATAATGAATTTAGAGCCCTTCCATTGCCCTGGTTATTATTATTTATTATGTTCAGTTAAAACTTCCAGGAAATTAGCAGATCAAACTTCATTTTGTGATATGCATTTCCAGTTGTCTAAATTTCCATGTGCAAACTCTTATGTACTACTTACTACTTTCTAAGCACTGTACTAAATCTCTGTATTTACTTTTCACAACAAATCATGAGGTAAATAATCACCATCATGTAAGTGAGAAAACTGAAGCACAGAGAAGTGAAGTATCTTGTCCAGAGGCAGCAGCTAGCGGGTGTCAAGCTGTGATTTGAACCCAGATAGTCTGTTCTGGAGGGTTTTCCCTAAACCATAACTTTCACTGCACCCTGCTTAGTACAACCTGACTGAGAGCAGGTAGAGCACCAACATAAACTAAATTTATCTCAGTTTAGAATTAGAGGGAAAAAAATCATACTGAGATGAAATAACTTCCAAAAAGCTTCAAAGAAATGCTGCATCAAAGACTTGGTTAAACTCTGATGTATCAGCTCCTTGAGTGTTTTGCACTTTCTTGGAAAGCTTGCCCTTGATTTGTAACTAAGAAATATGAACTGACTACTCTGAAAACCCAAATCACAAGCAGCTGGCTGAATATGAAGAGACTTCTTTTGTTTTTGCTTTGCCTGAAAACAAATGCCAATAGCAATAATTTGCTAAGTATTTTTTAAACACAGACTTTTAGTTTCAAGGCAGAATGCTGTTATGACTGAAGATTTTGCCTCAAAAATTGTAAGTCTAATTATGACCATAAGTGAATGCTATCTCATGACTCAGAAATTTCTTGTGTTTTCGTTTTGACTTCTTCATGAATTACAGGCACTTTTATTACTGTTTCACAGATAACAAAAGCAGTCCAGCAAGGTTACATGAATTGATTAAACAGTTAATATTACCAGCCCTGACATTTCTGTACCCGAAAAAGAGATGACAAACATTAGTCCCTGTGCCTTGGTTTTAGACCCTCAGAAATCTCAAAGAGACATTTGGGAATATCTGCTTAATCTACCTTCATTCTGACATTAAAATCTGTCCTCTGGAATTAATAATTAGTAACAATGTTATAGATAGTCTGAGTCCAAATATATCCTCAAGAGCAAATGCCCTTTTTATTAGATTAAACAAAATATATTTAGTGTTCTCAGTCATACACTTCTGCAACCAGAAGGTGTATATCACATTTATATATATTAGAAAATACATTTCAAAAATTCAAAAGCATGTCAAAAAATGTTCACTCAAGACAAATTTTGCTCCATAATCATACAAAATGAATCAATCAACCTTGAGTTTTAATAATGTGACTTTAACAAAATACTATTACATGCATTTAGAATTGGTACACAATGTATATAATTATATGTATAATTATATGTTAAGTGTTGTCTTTGCTTATGATATTTGAGCCAACAATAAAACATAGATTTTTTTTAATTAACTGATCAGAATAGCTTAACCAAACAAATAAACAAGAAAAATCATTCATATAACACTAGCACATTTAAAACCATACTTAAATGCTGTGATGATAAATATTTCAGTAGCCATGAATGCGACAGAAAACTGAGAATGGACTATTTCCCAGTAAGAACTCCAAAGCTAACCTAAGATGTCCACTGATAGATATGGCAAACATAAGCCTGGAAAATGACAGGGATAAAAGGTACTTCAGAAGCCATTAAACCAATCTTTTGCTGCTCAGATTTACATGCTGATCTCTAAAATAAGCTTCAGGTTTAATTTCTCCTCTTCTTTCAACCCTACAATCAATCCATCCTATAGATTCTCTCTTAAAAGTGTGTATCTTCCTTTTTTTTTTTTCTTTCAGTTGTTAACATCCTAAATTAAGATCTTTCACCTGATTCCTGAATCCTGGAATACTCTCCCAGGTGGTTCCCATTTCCATTTCCTCCCTGCAAAAATCACACTGTTGCTTTCTGAACATATCACTGACTTGCTCAAAAATGCCTCACTCATTTTTAGTTCGCAACCTCGGGAGTACCCCTGGGTGGAATTCAAAATTAGTCCCGCAACACGGAAGGCAAGCAGAGCTCAAAGAAAGAGGCAGGCCACTCCAGACTGGTAGGTGGCGGGTTTCATAAGCAAGGAGACTTACCTACGTGGCTGTCTCCAGCAGCCGGTGGCTAAAAGAGTAGGTCTCTGCATGTGCTGACAGAATCTTAAACGTTTACACAGAGGTCTTCACCGGGTTCAGTCACGGATTCGGTACAGATGGTCTCAAGAACACCTTACTCTCTCAAGGCTGTGTGCCTGAAACAGCTCCTAGTATGGGGAGAGCGGTAGAAACGTTCATTCCAAGGACAGAGAAACCTATGGGAAGCTGCCAATTTCCCGCAACCAGTTCTGGGTCAACCGGCAGTCACATCCTCTGGATGACCTCCTCCAATCCTCATCAAGACAGTGTTTTCTTCCCTGAATTCAACATCCTTCACAAGTATCTCCAACCTGCACTTTATCTTCCACTACTTATATGCTTGTACTTTATACTTCAAAATAATGGACTACTCCATATTTCCCAAGTATTCTATTCTCATTCTCCTTCATACAAATAACCCCATGTTTGGAAGTAATATACCCTCCATTGGCTTGCCTATTAAAATCTGCCTTTTAAAAAGAATTTTTATTGGAGTATAGTTGATTTACAATGTTGTGTTAGTTTCAGCTGCAAAGTAAATCAATTATAAATATACATATATCCACTCTTTTTTAGACTCTTTTCCCATTACAGGTCATTGCAGAGTATTGAGTAGAGTACCCTGTGCTATACAGTGGGTCCTCATTAGTTATCTATTTTATATATAGTAGTGTGTATATGTCAATCCCAATCTCCCAGTTTATCCCTCCCCCCCTTCCCCCCCTGGTAACCATAAGTTTGTTTTCTACATCTATGACTCTATTTCTGTTTTGTAAATAAGTTCATTTGTACCATTTTTCTAGATTCCACATATAAGCGATATCATATATTTATCTTTGTCTGACTTCACTCAGTATGACAATCTCTAGCACCCAATGTTCATTGGAGTACTATTTATAATAGCCAAGACAGGGAAGTAACCTAAGTGTCCATCAACAGACGAGTGGATAAATCTGACATTTCTAATGGTACTCACTATCTGTGCTCCTCTGGCATACATTCCTTCTTCTTCTAGTCATGGTATCCCAGTTGCACTTTGAGAACTACTTCAAGCCCCCAGGACAGAACCTTGATAGGCTGTCGATCTCTGCCTTGCCTTCCTCTTGCTAGGGGGACCATATGTGTTCCAAACTAGGCTGGGAAGATGCTCTACTCCTGGAATTACACCAGGATTGAAATCTGTTGGCTATCAGACACACTAAGATAACTTCATATGATCATGGCTCACTGATTCCTGACTTTCAGATATGTGAAGCTTCCTTCTGTCTTTTGAAGATCGGCTTTTCAACATTTCCTTCATTTCTGTAAATCATCCTATTTTTATAATAAATGTTTTTTATAAAAGTAACATAATCATGATGTCTAGCTTAAAGTCAAGGAATTCTTGATCATTAAATCATATTGGTCCCTTCTCAAACAACGCCTCCTCTGTAAAGATATTTATGACCCTGAAAACCAAATTTGACTTTTCATACTTGTAAGGGTGGCTGATGGCATTCTGAGAGTTGAGCAAGTGCAAGAACAATGGTTTCACCACTTATCACCATTACTCTATATATAGTGCCTCCCCTCCACCTTCAGGGATTCCTCATGTCCCTGTATGGAACACTTCTGGTTCAGTACCCCCAAAGTATCAGCCTCCTGGCAGAGTCAAGGAGATAAAATCCCTAGAATACTTGGACCAGGGAGGAACCCTAAGGGCCTAACTATTTCTTATACAAACTTTCAACTGATCCTTGCACTCCAGTATAAAGACTTCCTGAACCTTTCTAGTGCTTCAGAAACACAAATCTTTTTGTTTCTCATTGCTTCCTCTGTATGAAATTAGGTTTCAGCTCTGTCCTCCTGCCATGTCACTAGCAACTGGTTCATCTGCTTTCAGTCTCCCAAAATGTTGTTGACATCTTTGTATCACTGCCTTCAACTCTCCCCTTACCTGGGCCTTAATGGGTTTATCTCTTTTTAAAATTACTTTACTGTCATATTAATGTGGTTTGGAAAGGAAGCAAAAATAAACATATTTGTTCAATCTGCAATCTTGAAAGCTACATTTAATACTAAAAATTCTCATCAGTATAGTGTGGCAATTACAAACATGCCCTCTGGAGTAAGACACTGCTGTGTGAATCAAAGCTCTACAGTTTACTAGCTTACTTACTGATAGCACTGTATACCAATTTCTCTGGACCTAGTTTTATATCTAAGAATTTCGAGATTTGTTGTAAGGATTACATAAGAAAATACATCTGAAGAACATAGTACAATGCCTAGAAAAAGCTTACTGAATATTACTAAGAGACATCATATATACATGTATATAAGTAACATATTTTAAGTATTTCCTTTATGCTAAGCAACTTTGATCTTTTAATGACATAGTGAGGCATGTTTTGTCATCTCCAGTTCTAATAATATCCTGAGAGCTACATGACTAATGATAAAAAGTTAGGAAATACAGAACCTTCCTAGTGAAACCAGAGAAAGCCTACGTTCTGTGCTTGAAATCAATGTTTTCTTAGATCTAAGCTTTTCATATGAGAACTTTCACATTTTGTACTGTCATTTTGTGTTAATCTCAGAAAGTAATAAAAATATAAGTATGTTTTGGACTATCTCAAGCACCATCTTAAAAAGTATGGGAATTTGGTGCCTGAGTTTGCATTTTTTTACTAAGATTTCTTTGGTATCAGGTAACAAAAATATTACTGTCAACAATTAAGAATGATAGGGCTTCCCTAGTGGCGCAGTGGTTAAGAATCCGCCTGCCAATGTAGGAGAAACGGGTTCGAGCCGTGGTCCGGGGAGATCCCACATGCCGCGGAGCAACTAAGCCCGTGCGCCACAACTACTGAGCCTGCACTCTAGAGTCTGTGAGCCACAGCTACTGAGCCCATGTGCCACAACTACTGAAGCCCGCGCACCTGGAGCCCGTGCTCCACAACAGGAGAGGCCACCCAATGAGAAGCCCGCACACCGCAAGAAAGAGTAGCCCCCGCTCGCCGCAACTAGAGAAAAGCCTGAGCGCAGCAACAAAGACCCAAGGCAGCCAAAAATAAAAATAAATTAATAAATTTAAAAAATAATAAAATAACATAACAGTTAACCCTTTAAAAAAAGAATTATGAATGATAAAACAGAGCAGATTTATTATGTGGAAAATGCATTCTATATCAGCTTGAGGCCGGGTGATGTCAAGACACACTCCTGAGAGAAAAGTTTTAACAGTAGTTGCAAGAGAGAAGAGGAGAGACCAAATTCAGCCATCACTAAAACCTCAGGGGTAAAATGTGGATGTGAAAACTCACCTTATTCACATTGCTACTTCATTTAGTTCCTTTTAGCAATTCACATTGCTACTTCATTTAGTTCCTCCAAAATAATATCATCAATGCTACTTCATTTAGTTCCATTTAGCAATTCACATTGCTACTTCATTTAGTTCCTCCAAAATAATATCATCAGGGACTTCCCTGGTGGTTCAGTGGTTAAGAATCCTCCTGCCAATGCAGGGGACATGGGTTCAAGCTCTGGTCCGGGAAGATCCCACATGACATGGAGCAACTAAGCCTGTGCACCACAACTACTGAGCCTGTGCTCTAGAGCCTGTGAGCCACAACTACTGAGCCCATGTGCCTAGAGCCTGTGCTCTGCAACAAGATAAGCCACCACAATGAGAAGCCCACGCACCACAACGAAGAGTAGCCCCCATTCGCCGCAACTAGAGAAAGCCCACTTGCAGCAACAAAGACCCAATGCAGCCAAAAATAAATAAATAAATAAATTTAATTTAAAAAATAATAATAACATTCAAAATATCATCATTAGCCCATCAAGTTAAGGCAGATTATTTAGATTTCATTGGTTTTGAAGTTTTATTCGTATTTAATTAGCAAAAATTAATTTTGTAATTTGTAAGGATAATTAGCATAAAATTGCTATTAATTTTACATGTATATATTTAAGTTAACATTATAATAAAAATAATTTACTCATCAAGGAGAGAAGAAGGTTAGGCAAAATTACTAACAATTTTGAACTATGGGTTGTTATGAGTAGGAACTTCCAACAACTTCAAGCGCCCTAAGATGGAGACACAAAGGATGAGTTTAAAATGCAACAGCCAGAAGACAAGGAACTGTCACTAGAAGAAAGTGGACACGGACTCTGAGACTGCTAATGATGACTGTGATTCTTTGGAGTCAACAGGGGAACGGACAGGGCCAAGAGTTATTAATGCAGGCTGAGGACACAATATATGTGAAAATGCCTCGCCTGTTGGATTTCCAAAATATCGATAAAATGAGTGCTTCCTGTGTTTCTTTTCCTCCCTTCAACTTCTGCATCCACTTCATTTTATGAGCCCTAACATCCTAAAATTCATATCATGACCATTAACACATATCTTTTACTCCTTCCTGAGCCTTGAAAGCTATACATTATTTTTTGTTAAATTCCAAATTGTTTCAAACAATAGAAATTTTATAGAGATGGATGTTGATACCCTTTCATCCAATATTTGAAGTGTATGTCATTTGATCCTGCTTGAGTTGTGTAGTTTTGTCTCTCACACTGTTTTTCAAGAAATTCTATTCCCTAAAATACTCCTGTGAGCCTTGGAGAAGGCTATAAATACCAAATTACATTAATAATAAATTTTTTTAATAAGGACAAATTTTTAAAGTTTTATAAACTTATCTAATACTTGCAGCAGATATTTTTATGTTACCATTAGCCAGATAAAAAGTCATATTAATTGAAATCTTCACTTTCCAAATGACATAGGGCAAAGGCCTTTGTCACCATGGACTTAAGATTTTATAACGAAAGTGCTTGTATTTCTCCTATGAAACGAAATCTCAAAATCCTAAAATATACAAATTTTAGGACTATGTGGAACATAAGCCTCCCCCTCAACCTTCTACTTTCAGAACAATGTTGCTCCTTGATAAAAGAAATTACTTACACACCTTTAGGATGTCCAGATCCACCAACTTATTTATCCCATTAACCTTCTTTAAAAGCTTGCATAAGAATGTTTGAATTTGACTTTCACTAGGAGTCAAATGTATATGACTTGAAATTTTTTTTCTGTTCAGTATGCACTGTCATATTTACTTTTAAACTTTTTAAAATTTAGTATAATTGTCATATAACATTATATTAGTTTCAGGTGTACAACAGTGTAATTTAATATTTGTATGTATTTCAAAGTGATTACCACAATAAGTCTAGTTAATATCCATCATCATACACAGTTACAATTTTTTCTTGTGATGAAATGTCATATTTACTCTTAAACTTACACTGTGCTGCAACAAATAAAAGTGGATGAAACAAATAATTAAGTCAACTTGAATGAGGCTGTCTGTGAGAATGCTTTTCTATGCCATCCAATTCGATAATAAGAAAAAAATTTAAAGAGCAATTTCAACAGGGGAAGAATTTTTATTTTACAAATTATATGAAAATAATAAGTAAACAGTTGATGCACACTGAATATTTATAACGGTACGTCGCAGGAAAGGAGCTGCATGATATTTTTGAGGAATTCTGCATAATCGTTTTATTATGTTGAGAACTGTTTTACTGCTTAAATATTCCTATTATCAGGATAAGAGAGCAGGGAATATATTTTCTGAAAGGCAAAGAATTTTTAAACTAGACAATTTGGAATAACTAACAAAGATTTCACATTTGGCACTTGAGATGATTTTGGTGAAATTCATTTACATGTGCAATGTAAATTTTAATAAGAAAATACCTTCATTTTCAACTCTCCTAAATGGATTTTAATTATCTTATTCTTTTATATTTTATTTGTAAAATGTATTAAGGACAATGTCATTTAAGTCAGGTGACAAAGGCGCTAACTTTTTTAAGCCACAAATGATGAATATGGTGCTTATATTTGGCATATCCTGTGGAAAACACAGATGGAAATGTTATCATGACAGCTTATCTACCTGCAAAATATTTACTGACTATTCTTTGTGCTAAGATGATAACCTGCTCTGCCATTATATTTAAGTAAAATATATGCTATGTATGTAACATAGCATCATATTTTCTTCTCTTTCATTTTGTATAATATGTAGCTAATGGCTATTGCTGTGATATTTCTAATTTTATTATTCTAATTATTTTACAATATTGAGGCACATAATACCTTTTAATGTTAGCTATATCTCACATGATATTTGTAAGATGAGACAACAGTATTATTCAGTCGGATTTCCTCATATATGTCACACACAGACATATTCTAAGTGAAGCAGTGTCTTTCTCTCGCAAATATAATACTGTTTACCCATTTTGATGTGTTTTAAACTATTTCCCAGAAATGGGGTCAATAACAGGTTGCTGCACTTAAAGTATTTCATTAGATTCTAATTGTGATTAAGGGGTATATTTGCAGCTCACCTTATGGGTATAGTTTAAAGATGTAAAGTAGCCCACAAGGGACCTCATTAGCATGCTGATTACAAGTTAATCAGTAATACCTAAAACAGGGAAATAATGAAACAAAAAAAACAAATTTTAACGTGCTCATTATTAGATTTTCTTGACGTTTAAACGTTTAAAAATGGCTAATGTTCGGTGCTTTCATTCTTCTAAATTATGCTACCCTGAGGCAATAGTTTTGTGCTTTCAGGTAAAACCACTGAGGGACAGTCGTCATTGGGTCATCTGTTTTACTGAGGTTTTTTTCAACTCAATAAACATTTAGAAAATGACTACGAGGAACAAGGCACACTGCTGGGCACTATGATGAATACAAATGCAAGCAAGAAGGAAGCTGACATGTCAGAAAACACATGACACCAAACAAAGTAGAAGTTCCATATGGAGAGGGACACAAGATTTGGATGAGGAGATCAGACAAGGATGTGAAAGTACTAGGATTCAGTCTAAATCTTGAAGAACAGAGCGCTAAAAGGCAGACAGTAAAATGGCACTCAAGGAAGAAGAAATACTATGGAGAGGTAAAAATTGCTTGACAGCATTTGAAAAACACAGAGTAGCACTAAATTTTTTAGAGAGCAAGGTACATATACAAGAATGAAAGGAGATAATTGATAAAGAAAAATTGGGCCCAGATTGTAGAAGACCCAACTGAATACAATGTTGAGGGGTTTGAACTTTTATCTATAGGTAGCAAGGATCCGCTGGAGGGTGTTTGTTTTTAAATAAACAGGTTTTATAGTACATCCATTTTTTAAAAAGAAGCATATGCTCATTTTCAAAAATTTGGAAAATAGAGGGAAATATAACTCATCTTTGTACCACCTTGAGTCATTTAAGGTTTTTTTTTCATAGAAATGATGGATGAGCAGAGACATAAATGAATCACACTAGCGTTTTTAAGAATAAGATATGAGCAAGCCAGTGTGAATAACATAAGTATGCTACAGCTTCCTTTCTTTTTCTTTGAATGTGAAAAGCAGGCCTATGAATTTTCTAGCATTTGCATCATACATTTTACATATTTTCCAAGACACTTTCACATTCACTGTTTTATCGTATTGCCATGAAATATGGAGCAGGGCTATCATTAACATTATATCTTAGTGAACAATTAAGTGACTTTGCTAAATTCAAACAAACAACTAAGACTGAGTCAGCTTAGAATTAACATTTCCCAGCACATGTTTCAATGTCCTTAACCACTGTATTTGTTCAAACCACCAGAATAAAGGCATGGAATAGCAGTGTTCTGCATAATATTCCTCCACATATTCACAAAACCCATCCAGAGCATCTATTAGTGCCAGGTGCCAAGGCATCATGAGGATAAGAGGTAAATTAGACATGGCCTTGATCTCAAGGTCCTTGGCCTTTCATGGAACATTCATAGTAAATATCACAGTAAACATTATTGGACACCTTCTCTATTATACACAGTACTCAGCCTTGTTTTATGAAAAATTATTTTTCTTCTGAAGAGACTTCAACCAGAGTAGAGCATTACTTCTGATTCTCCTTTGCATCCCTCACTCATGCCAAAGAGAAAAAATGACTTCTCCAATTAGTGAGCTTTGAAGGAGCATGACTGAACTCCAACTGACCCTGTCACAAGCTAGTCTGCCAAGCAGATGGGTGCAGTTTGGTCTTCTCTCTGCTGTGGAGTGTCCCCTGAAGGGGAAGCCTACAGTTATTCAGTTGTGCCAGTGACTGGATTAGTGAGTTTGACTCAGGGGTGAAATACTGGTAAACACACCTGGCTGTGGATCTAAAGTCACGTCCTCCAACTAACTTTCTTAGTAATACAGTTGACATCTTTATTTCCTTATGTCTTATTATGTCTAATCTCAGTTGGATCTATACTCAGTATGGGAAGAGAACCATTATTTAATGACCATGTAAACATTGTGTCTCTTACCTCATTATTAAGAACCATAGAGAACAGACAATAATGTTATTATTCTTCCCAGTGAGGAAACTGATACTTAAAATATTAAGGAATTTACCCATGGTAACATAGCTGCTTGGTGACAGAGGAGAACCATGAGCTAAATCTCTGTGCTTGATCACATTCCAGACCACAGTACAAGGTAACAAATGCCTTAAGACAGACACAACATGTTGCTATGTGTTTGATTCCATAAACAAAGAGCATAGCTTGTTTTCCATAGTAGTGGAAAGTCTAAAGGGGAAAAACACCTTTTGAGAACAATGGCACTCATTATAACCCACCCAAGCAAATTTTAAAAACAAGGGGAAAAAAATCACCAGGTCTTACTTATGAATCAGATATCATAATTTACCCAATTCTGTTCTACATAATATGACTCTTAGCTACTACTCCCCTTCCTACTGGATGGCACTAAATATAAATTTCAGTTAGAGAAATAAAGGGACATAGTTTCCCATGGGGTGTCACCAAGACCTAAATTGCATTCCAGCAAGAAAAACCTGGTTTAAAAAAAAAAAGAAGAACCTGGTTTCTCAACCCAAACTAGGACTCAGCCCAGTCAGACTCAGGAGTCTGTATCTTACTTGGAGATTCTCCCTGTGAGAATCAGTTAAGTGCAATAGCACCGTGCAGGGAGGTGTGCTATGGATTCATTATATCATATTATGGAGGAGAAATCCTATATGTTAATCATAATATAGCTAACACAAACATATAAAAGAAGGGCTAGAGATCCTACTCTGCAAGTTAGCTTCTGTGCCGGAGTCTCCCTAAGACCACAGACCACTGCCAGGTTCAATAATTTGCTAGGAGGACTCACAGGATGTGGCATGTAATTGTACCCAGGATTATGATTTATTACAGCAAAAAAATATATACAACAAAGTCAGCAAAGGAAAAAGGCACATGGAGTGAAGTCCGGGGGAAACCAGGCATAAGCTTCCAAGGGTCTTGGCCCAGTGGAGTCACACCACAAGTCCCTCATTCCCCAGAAATGGGTTGTAACAACGTGTACGAAATTGTCCAACCAGGGAAGCTCAGAGACTCAGTGCCCAGAGTTTTTACTGGGGGTTGTCAAGTAGGCAGCCTCTGCCTGGTACATACCGAAATTCCAGACACTCAGAAAGGAAGTAGGTGTTCAGCAAAAACTATATTGTTTAGACAAATAGTTTTGTCAGGGTGAGCCCTCTTACCAGTTAATGGTGGAAAATCAAAGTTCCCAGATGTCAGCAAAGGGTCAACCTTGTAAACAGGCCTTGTAAGGATAAGCAGTCTCAGATCTGCTATGTTAACACTTTTATGCACAGCTTCCAATGAAAAAACTACATAAGAATTAGAGCTCAGTGGTACTTTATTAGGGAATCATAAATAGAATACCACTGGGCCTTTTTAAATTTTAAAGAAAAATAAATTTTAAAGTTTCACTTACTTTTGGATTCTATTTACAGTGTAAGATATGTCATCAAGGAGTTTAAAATTCTTATATTGTTAGGAGTTCAAAACAGTTGTCTTGACCTATGAATTGGCTAGTGCTCAAAAACAGGATTGATATCAAAAGCCTATTTTCCACTTCTTACATCAAACTACTTTTTCTTTAGCAAAGATCTTTAGTTTCTAGTCATAAGGGAAGAATTCAATTAAATTGAAAAAAAGGAAAAGAATTACCAGCATATTTCTATCATGCTAAGATCTTATTTTAACTCCTCTGTGTGTATATTTCAGTTTTTTGTATGCATAGGTTCTATATTACTGTACATTCCTTTGTACTGATGTACTGCAGTATATTTAGCCAAGCATCAGTTTCTACCTGCTAGACAGGTAGGTAAAATGGGCAGAGAGCAATCTCTTCTCAAGGAGTTGGCTTTCTAGGGGGAAGTGGGATTAAAAAAACAAACACCACAAAAAATCACAAAGAAATGAAGTAGCAAGTACTATGAAAAAGTTCACAATGTGATAGAGGAGGAAAGAGAAACTGCTTTAGCTCAGATGGCAACTGAGTATCTCTTGAGGAGGAAACATAGTTTGAGATGTGAATAATGAGAATTAATCAGGGGAAGATCTGGAGGAACAGTGTTCTAAGCAGATGCAACAGTCATTGCAAAAGCCTTGAGCCAAGAATAATAGTGGCCATGGGCAGGGGGTTATTTTGCTACCTGCAAGGTAAAACCTTTGAAGATTTCTAAACTGGAGAATGATGAGTTAAACTTTTAAAAGGTCATGCTGGGTTCCAGGGGGCATAAACTTTCAGAAGGGAAGAGTGGGGTCAGAAGGCTGTTGTCAGAATTCAAGGAGGAGGCAATGAGGCTTGACCAGAGCTACAATAGCAGAGATGAAACAAACTGGTCACAGTAGGGAAATACTTTGGAGATAGTGATATTCTTATTGATGGATTGGGTGTGAAGTGTTAGGATGAGGTATGAAGTTGGACCCCTAATTTTTAGCTTGACCACTCATTTGAAAAAATATTTTTAAAAATTTGGGACCATAGTTTTTTGACATATTTAATGAAAACTTTTTTCCCTCTTTTAGTTTGTCCTATAATTTTCTTTACGCTATTTTTGAAACAGAGCTATTTAATTTTAGGGCGTTAATAAATCAGTCTTTTCCGTTTTCTTCTTTGTTTTGCTAATAAGCTTATACAGTAATTCTCTACTTTCAAATTTAGCTAAATATTCACCTTGTTTTCTTTTGAATTTAGGGTCCCATTTTTACATGTCTATAATATGTCTGAAATTTGTGAAGATGTCAATAATGGATATTCCCTCCCTTTTGCCCAGTGGCTGCCTAGTTATTAGACAATCCTTCCTTTATCTACTGATTGAGATGCCATTTTTATAAAATGCTTAGTCTTATTTAACTTGGGCTTATTTCTGGAATTTTCATTTTGCTCCTTTTACTTGCCTGAACTTGGTCCAGTACCAAATTATTTTCTCAATTATTGGACTTCTATTATATATTTTAATATCTAATAAGGAAAATCTATCCTCATAACTCATATTTTTTGAAATGATCTAAGTTATACTCTCACATTCCTTCTTTCAGATGAACTGAAAATCATGCTGTCACTCAAGAAAAAAGTTTAATACTTGATAAATTACCAAGATTTTAGCTGTATACATGATTGGAGTTAATGTAAGTTTTTGGAATAGAGCATATTGAATCGAAGTGGCATAGGTGCATAATGAAGAAGAGAAAGTATCGTTTTCTCCTTTATCTTGGTCAATGTCTTTATGGTAAGTTCAATTTCTTGTCTTTAAAAAAAAATGCTCCGGATATCTGATATGTTTTGTAAAAGAAATGATATTGCAACAGTTTCTTTAATTATAAACATTTACATTTTACAATACCAAATGTTTTGTGATGAAGCACCTGTACATAATTCGCCCACTCTTTTAAACTCCCAAATCACATTTCTATTTTCTTCAAAGGAAGGAAATAATTTAGAGTTGTTTTCTTTAGCCTGTATTTTAAGCCTGATACAGAACTCAAAATATAAATACTTCTTTGTTGCCAGGTATACTATATATGCTTTTTGAGTTTTCCATGCAAGATCCTTTCTGAAAATGCAATTTTGTGACTTTATGTTTTCACACTTTTATCTTTATTTTCTTATAAATCACACACCCCCTTCCCAAGAAAACTCTGAATACCTTATTACTTCCTATATTTGACAGATATTACTTAGAAAAAAAATGAATTTCAAAAATCTTGCTTAGATCTATTGGAGGAAATTAGAGCATCATATTTAAATGCATAATTCCAGTTTTGAAAAAGGACTTGACCAGCTTGAAAAAGAGTCCAAATGGCAATGTCAAGGGATGCATAAAAATCTTAAGTTGAGTTCAGATTTAATAATATCCAATAAGTTGAAATGTACTAGTGACACAATAAGTCAGGTATTGTCATCATAGGGCTTGCCCTCCTTTGTGCTATGATTTTATATAAGTCTGCCAGTTTGACACATCCACAGACCCTATACTTACCCATTAAAACAAGCCAAAGGTATGAAATTGTTTAGATAAATTGTCCAAGATTCCTCTTGCTTTCCCTGCTTTAGTCCATGATTATCTTCTATTAGACTCTTGATTGCATCTCTATTATCTATTTTAAAATTCGGCTCCTCCTTTTTGCAATTAGCCTCAGCATTGAGTTCCTCCAGTTTCTAATTTTTGTCTTCCAATTTCTCACTCACTTCAGGTAATCTCAGATAGGATTCTCCATCTTTACTGGCTCCTCAGAACTCCCATAGCAATTGCTGGCCTCAAATCACTCACTCAATGCTTATTATGAAGATTAAATAATACAATAATAATAAATATGAAACATTCACCACCATATTAAAACATATCACAAATGCTCAGTTAATGGCAACTATTACTAGCTATAGTGTTCTGCAACAACTAGTTGTAGCATAGAAACAAACTGAATCAAGTAATTGCTTTGTCTATCGATAGCTAAAAAACAGTTTGGCTAATTTTTACCTTTATTTAGTTGGCTAAATACACAAATAAACTTCAATGTAGGAGTACATCAGCTGGTTGTTGTTAATGTTCATTATGTTTTGATATAGGGACAACTTATACATCTGCACACAGAAAAGAAGGAGCCAGTAGAAAGACAGTTGAAGATAAGTGGACCATATGTCCTGGTTTGCTGGTGACAGTGGCCAGTTTATACCTGCTCTCCTAGAATTATTATTAATAGTGCCCAGCTTCACTCTCCACCATGGCACTGTCCAACTGAACTTTTGGTGATGATGGAAATGTTCTACATCCAGAGTATTCAACATGGTAGCTATCAGCCAACATGGCTATTGAACACTTGAATGTGACTAGTGTAATTCAATAATTTCATTTAACACAAATTTCATGTGGCTAGTGGCTACTATATTGAATAGTGCAGCTTTAAAGTGTCACGTTGGGGGTGATATATTAGATGGTCATTTTAATGATAACGTGTATTTCGTAGACTGAAGTCCTTAAGGTCATCAGAGGGGAAATAATCCAGGTGGAAGGATTAGTCCTAGAAAAGTAAAGTGACGTTTCCTCTTCACTAGCAGGAGGAATTGGGTGACCATATATGGAACTTTTTCAGGTGGATGAATGGATAGTTTAGAAAGCTCATGTCAAACGATCTTATTAAAGCAATAAAAAAAGATACATCTGAAAGTGAAGGAGAGGTGATTTGGGGCCACAAATTGCCACATATCCTAGGAAAGAATTAAGGCTTCAAGTAGGAGCGAAACTTTCCCAGCTGTGATAATAGGACCTCATGTTCTTCCCATGTTTCTCATTTCATCTATATATTTTATCATTTATTATCTACCACAGTTCAAATATTCTATCACCTCACAAGTTGTTCCTAATTAGCATACAACCGGTAAAGAAAGTAAGTGACCTTTTCTTGACTAATTTTCCTTCTTCAATTCAACAAAAGCCTGTGAAATACTGTGTAATTAATAAGGATGTAGAGAGAAGTAAAGGTCTTATTTTATGATTTTAAAAAAGGATTAATTTCACAAAGAGCAAACCAGTTATAATTCCAATAGTTGTTAACATGCATCCTTTAGCACAGTACCTAATTAAGCCATTTTCTGTATTTTAAGAGAATAAAAGAACAAATATTTATTTTCTTTTCTACATGATGTTTGAATGTAATTATTCATCAAATTATAATGAGGAGTGACATACAGACCACACTTACTTTATTACCATCATACTTACTGGCACTCAAATTTGACTTGTTTATATTTTTTCTTATTTCAGAGCAAATGGAATTATTCCATTTCAGGTATGAAAAGGTACCTGTAAAGGCTTCAACAAGCTGAGGTTGCTCTATTTTGACTTACATTTATTTTCCTTAAGCTAAGTATTCATATAACTTTAGTATGACTCACAGATTATAATATTACTACAGCTTTATTTTCTGTTTACATGGGGTTCCCATGAGAATTAGTGATATATATTTTATTATTGTCTCTAGAAAATATTATTTCACTGCAGAAGGGGAAAAATGCCTTTGATTTGTTTGTTTTTTCACTTTTGTGACTCTGCAGACAGGCTGGAAAAAATGACATTGCTTTCTCTGTCTCATAAAAAAAAAAAAGAAAGAAAGAAAGAAAACTGGACCTAAAAACCACACTGCTGGTCTTTTCCATTGTCTTAACTACTGAATTGGATTAACTGCATGATCCGAGTCAACTGATTGTGCAGAAATCAATGGCCGAGAAGGCCAGATCTCCTCTGCTGGTTGGCCTCTTTTCTAAGCCTCTGAGTATGTGACGTTCACTCAGTGCACCATCAACTTTTAAAATAAATTACTTTTTAAATGCTCAAGTTATAAACTTCGATGGATGATATTTGTCTTGAAAATATCCAGTAAATGAGTAGCAAAATATAAATTAAAGGCAGTAAAAAAAAATAGGATTTATTAGACTTTTTTCAATTGTACTTACTATGGAAAATCTAAATAACAGAAATATAAAGAGGAGAATACCGCAACTCAGCCACCTACTATTAATGCTATGATATATATCTTTAGAATTTCTCTCTGTGTATGTGTATGTGTGTGTGTGTGTGTGTGTGTGTGTGTGTGTGTGTGTGTGGTAGGGAGAATAATGGCCCCCCAGAGATTTCCACATCCTAATCCCCAGAATTTGTGAATCTGATAGGTAGCAGAGCAAAGGGGAATTAGGTTGCAGATGGAATTAAGGTTGCTAGTCAACTGCCCTTAAAATAGGAGAGTATCCTGGATTGTTCAAATGGGCCCAATGTAAGGGCAAGAGTCCTTAAAAGTGGAAGATGGAGGCAGAAAAAGAGGAAAGAGTGATGTGATATGAGAAGGACTCAACATATTTTTCAGCTTTGAAGATGGATGAAAGCAGGCCACAAACCAACCAGTACAGGTGGCCTCTCAAAGTTAGAAAATGAAAGGAAACAGATTCTTCCCCAGGGTTTCCAGAAAGAAACACAGGCCAACTAACACTTTGATTTTAGTTCAGTGAGATGGTGCTGGACTTTTAACCTACAGAGCTATAAGATAATAAATTTGTTATTTCAAGCCACCAAAACTGTGGTAATTTGTTATAGCAGAAACAGAAAACTAATATAGTGTATATATATGTGTACATGTATATGTATAGGTGCATATGTGTGTGTGTATATGCACATATAATTATATCTATCTACATATATACACATATATGCTGAAATAGGAACATCATCTATATGCTCTTTAACTTGATTTTTATTTTTAAACTATCATGAGCATTTCTGTATTATTAAATATTCTGTAGCACAGTTATCATGGCAGCATACTATTCCACTGTGTTGATATGACTTATTTTTCACTCTTCCCTAGTGTTGGTAACTGAGATTCTTTTCTTTTTTCCATAATTATAAATGACATTGCACTAAATAATGTGAATCAATATCTGATAGCTTTCTTAGGATACACTGAAACTTTTACAAATTATTTTTATACAATATATATAATTATATTTTATATATACATAATATATATAATTATTTTATTTTTATATTTTAAATGTTCTTACATTTAACAATATCACTATTTTAGACTTATTCTACAAAAATGGAAGAAATCTTGTCATCTAATTAAAAACTAATTAAAATTAGTTTTTGAACTGTAAGGTCTTAAATGTGACACCAAGATCCAATTCTACCCGTTGACACTTAGCACAGTTTTTGGTTGGGACCCAATGTAGGCAATAGGGATTTTTTAATTCCCTTGTCACCATGCTTCCATGAAGGACTTTCATGTTAAATGCCAGGATAAAACAATTTTCAAGTAACAAAACTGTCCCCTCTCTCCCATTTCTTTACTGCTTGGGAGAAGTGACTGACCTGACTGACACAGTTGGGAAAAAAACATCATCCAATACACCACATTAACCAAAGGCAGAACTTCTATAGAAAAATTTTGTCAAATAATCTGGTCTCTCTTTGGCTCTCCTGAGACTCCTTCTGCCATGTGGTAAATGCACTTGGTCATGTACTTTCTTATGTGGTTGGAAAACATGATATTCCAGGGCTCTGTCTAGACAGATTAGCTGCTAAAAGAAAGGGGGTTCTGGCTAGCTGAGTCCAGTGCATTCAGTAAATAGCCATTCCTTAAGAGTATGCTATAGAGTACTAAAATTTATTACTTCTCCTGGGGATTTGCTGGAGGTCTAGGATGAAGCTATTCCTTTCTCTTCTTGTTCTTATTATAGTTCAGCAGTTCTTGAACCTAGCTGCAAAAGAGAATGATTGTGGAGCTTTAAAAAAAAGAGTGATGCAACCTGGAGAGTCTGATTTCGTGGATCTCATCTAATTATTTTTTTAAAGCACTCCCAAGAGATTCTAAGATAGGCCCAATATGATACCATATGAACCAACTAGCTGATGTATCTTAATGTCAAAAGCAGAGAGGAAGGAAATCATATGATGTGTCCTCACCAATAGGATTTGGTAATATTTGAAAATCCTCACAAAGTAGTATTAATCTTCCATGGTGGTGGAACTAACTCAGCAGCACTGTTTCCAACATATGTGGTTTTCCTAGCATAGCATTTTTGTAAGTAATCCTCAAGATTCAAGTCCTTATGTTAGAGCCCATTGAATTAGGAAGAGCATTTGCCTTTGCTTTCTCTTTCATATCATCCTTGCTTAGAGGATAGTCAATCGCTATCCTCTAAGCAATGGCTATCTCTATTACTGTTCCAAAATTGACTTTAATTCTATTTCCTTGTTCCTGAGTCCTTCTTTTCACCTTGCTCCAAAATCTCAACGAAAAGAAATTGAATGAGTAAAGTGAGGAGAGCAAGCAGCTAGAAGGAAAAACCTATAATGGAAAAAAGGTAAATAAGTGGTGGAGAGAAAAGACATAGGGCAGAGTAGGGAGAAAATGGTGGCACTACACTATAATCTAGGTTTACTCTGTGCTTCAAGTGTGTTAAAATGTCAAAAGTAATTTACTTTCCCCATGTGTGTTACTCCAATAGGAATAAGATGTGATAGGATGGCTTAACAACACAGAACTGCACGAAACCAAAAACTAATTTATCATTTCTTATCTGTTCCTCTAAATCACAATTAGTAGTCAGGATGAGCTATGTTAAAAATCTAGCTTCTCATTGAAAAAATGTTGCCTTCATCCATATGTAACTCCTATTTCCTACACAAACACCTATGCACTTTTCCCTCTACATACGTGTCTGTATATGAAATGGGAGTTACATATGAATGAAGGTAACACTCTTTTTCTCCCTGTGCATTTTTTAATGTATCTATCCATCAGTCAATGGATGGACAGATAGATAGGGGTTCCACATTACTAATGTCTGCTCCATAGACTTTATATTAGATTATTATTGTTATTTTTCTTTTTTTTTTTGGCTGTGTTGGGTCTTAGTAGTGGCACGTGGGATCTTCGTTGTGGCATGTGAGATTTTTCATTGTGGCACGCAGGCTTCTCTCTAGTTGTGGCACAGGGGCTCTAGAATGTGCAGGCTCAGTAGTTGCGGCACACGGGTTTAGTTGCCCTGTGGCATGTGGGATCTTAGTTCCAAGACCAGGGATGGAACCTGCGTCCCCTGCATTGGAAGGCAGATTCTTAACCACTGGACCACTAGGGAAGTCCCTATATTAGATTCTTAAATGCTTTATTCTCTACTGGAAAACCTAACATAATCAAAGAATGTTTACACTAGGCAAATTTTATTGATGGGTAGTCTGAACTTATTTTACAAATAATGAAAGTCAGGAACACAGTTTCCAAGGTCAAATCACTATTTAGTGATGACCTATAGCAAAGATTTTGATGAATAACAAATCTCTTTCTTCATAATATGCTGTTATGAAGAATGAAATGGAGTAAAAAAGCAATTATATTGAAATATTTATATGAGGAAATCCTAACTTTAGCAGTCCTAAGACATGATAAACATCTGAGAAATATAATATGGTTATTTTATCTCATATGTAGATGGAGTAAAAGGCTGCTTACCTAGGTGTTATGATCTGGAAAGTCTAGGAGTCACCTCCCCATTCCCACCCTCATTCAGCCCCTGCAACCAGACGGGGCCTTGAAACACTGCCAGAAATCCATATCCTGTAGAAGCAATTATTCAATAATAATCAATTATTTATATGTCTTTATATTTCTATAACTAAATCTATTTGTTTGTTTATAATAAATATCCTGTCTTCATTTGGCCATCAGTAGGTAGAGATATACTTGTAAATTTTAGATGTTCTTAAAATTCATGAAAATTAAATTTCACAATCTGAGCAAGACTTAGTCAACACATTCTTGTGTACACATAAAACTCAAGCACTTAAAACTTAGAAGTAGAAAAACAAACAGCATCTTGGCTATTTGTAAAACAAGTAATTATCGCTATACTATAGTATGTTAGTACATGCTTGTGTTGTTTAAACGCAATCAAAAAATGCTCAAAAACTTTTCAGAAGATTTTTTTTTCAATATGGGAAAGCTAGTCAAACAAACTGTTAAGATTATCTTGATATATATAAAGAGAGCTGTAGGCATAGTATATTTTTCATGCATACATGTAGAATATTTATATGGAATATATATTATATGAGCCCTTAAGTATATCAGTATGTGTATACATATACATGCATTTCATGTCAAGACAATGGATGTGTAAAAAGTAGCTATATGAGAATTTGATGATTAAAGCTGTAATCACACATTCCATTTAATAAAACTCAAACAAGTTTTATTCTACTGTAGCTAATATGCCATTCTTGCCAACTACTTCAGACTCATATCTCAAAAGCTTAATGGCTAAACCTTTAGACATTTAATATGCCACCATGTCTTGAGAAATGAGCAAGACATGCTTGATTAGTTTAAAAATGAAGTGTGCATTTCTATGAGACTATTTAGCAGGCTATGGCTTACGTGGGTAAAATGTCAGGATTTTAAGTTTGATGTGAAGTCAGTGTCTTGAGATCAATTAACTTCAAATTTATTAAGAAAATAAGAAATCTATCATTTGGCATATTTTGAAACACACAAAAAATATTCAATGAGGATGACAACACATTCAATTCACTATGCACCGTCAGAGAGACTGTCAAATGACTCCAAAATCGTTGATGCTTCATAGCTCTTATACGTGTCTTCACCAGCTTTCAATATCACTTCTTTTACGACATTGTGCAATCCAGTACTTGTGTTCTGAGTGCCTTGAAGTTTAATGTACTTCTATTTTGAGGCATTTACTGAATTGTATTAAGAACCATGGGGCTTGGGTTATAGAAGCAGTATCATTTTTCTTTATTCCATTAAAAAGGTCTCTCATCTTTTTCCTATATATTTTCCCTAGCTAGAAAAGAAAATATTGCTGTCACTTTCAGTGGGGTTTGCCTTTCATCACACAGTAGCATTTCACATCTCTAAGTGGTATCCAGTTTATTTGTATTCCAATGCCACTTCAGTGAAGCATGCCTCTCTGTCAACTGAATGCAAGCTTCAGGTGCCTAGTCCTTGGAAGCCATGCCATGAACAAATTGACAATATCAACTGTAGCCAGTCATCTTGCAGGTAATTTCCACATACCTGCTGGAGAAGAGTTCTCAAAATTATTCAGGAGCACTACTGATAATATTTTTAGAATAATCTAAGATTCTTTTCCTTGACTTTCTCAAACTATGATATTTTATTGTCAACTCCCTGTCATCATATTGAAGATGCACTTTAGCATAACTTTAATTCCAGGAAAATGGTTTTTATTTAATGTTATATTTTTAATATTTTCAAATCTTTCAATTTACTATTAAGAATCAAACTTTAATGAATCCCTATAATTTAAAATTTTACAATAACTGAAATCTGAGGGGTAACCCAGAATTACAACATACACAGCATAACACAGTATAACAACAACATATTATTCCTATCCTATTTCTATGTTATTCTTTTTTTTTTTTTTTGCAGTACGCGTGCCTCTCACTTTTGTGGCCTCTCCCGTTGCGGAGCACAGGCTCCGGACGCGCAGGCTCAGCAGCCACAGCTCACGGGCACAGCCGCTCCGCGGCATGTGGGGTCTTCCCGGACTGGGGTACGAACCCGTGTCCCCTGCATCGACAGGCGGACTCTCAACCACTGCGCCACCAGGTAAGCCCTATGTTATTCTTTTTACTCATTCACTCCTAAAAGATTCAATAATTATAGAATATTATGTGATTGGTATATCTTATTTTAAAATATCCCCTTCAGTTTATTGTAGATTGACTGAAAAAATGCCCAAATTCTCCATTTTTTCTCAGTAACGTTGCTTTGCAGCTCTCCTCCCTTTATGGCTCAGAATCTGTCCCACTACCTCCTTGAATCTCGGCTGGCTTTGTGACTTCCTTTGTCCAAACAGAATGGAATGGAAGTGACAGAGTGCCAGTTTCAAATCCAGGCTTTAAGAGCTTTTGTGTACCTCCATGCTTTCTTGGGACTCTGCCTCTACCATGAGCTCAAGCTCAGGCCAGCCTTCTGGAGGATGAGATACAACTTGAAGCAGAATCAATTTATTCAGTAGAATCACCTATATCAACATGTCCACACCCAACCCCAGGTGACCACAAATGATGATTAAGCCCAGACAAAATCACCTGAGCCTAGTCCAGGCAACCCATAGACCCATGATAAATAATATGTTATTGAAATATGTGCCTAGATAAAATGCAAAATGGAATACCTCCTTACATTTGGGTAAGACACAGCAGAGTCAGGTCAAAGAGAAAGCATGACTTTTAAAAAATCTTTCTGAAAGATAAAACTATGTCTAGTCATACTCATTTCCTCTGGAAAAAAAAAAAACCTTATTTGATTTCCTAAATCAATATCTTATGTCCAGTTACCATTGAGGAGTTATAAAATGCAACATGGAGAAACTGATATTTGGACTAGGCTTTGAAGAGGAAAAAAGAATTTGTAAGATGAAGAAGGAATGAAGTAGCTTTAATGACAGAGTGAACCAAAGATGAGCAAAGATGAAAAAATGAACTTAGCTGAAATAAAGTTGCATATACAGGCTAGTGGATGATGAGACTAAAAATTGGGTTGGGACTAAATTGTAAAAAGCTTTCTCAGGCAAGTCAAGGAACTTGAATCCTGGGGACATTAAGCAGACTAAAGAGAATTTTTGATAGAGAAATGACAATAACTCAGGAGACAGAGTGGATAATGGTTTAAAGGAGGGTGAGATTAGATATAGGGAAATCAGATAAAATGGCTTACCCAAAGGAAAAAAAATGATGAAGACTTCAAAGGCAGTTTCAGAAAGGATGAAAAGAAGAACTAAAGTCAATAAATTTTCAAAGTTAGAATTCAATGATTTTTCAGAGTTAGAATTCAATAATTTTTCAGAGTTAGAATTCAATAATTTTTCAGAGTTAGAACTGATTAAAGTAGGTTAAGAAAGAGGGAAAGAGAAGGGAAAACACAAAAGCCTAGCATTCCCCCAGATTCCAGATTAAAAGATGGCGCGGATTGTAGTATTTTCATTCAAATAGAAAATATTAGAATAGAAACCTGCTGTAAGAGGAGAAATAACACATTTGGTTTTAACATATTAATTTTGAAGTAGCTTCAGGATATACAGGTTTACATGGCAATTGAAAATACAAAAATGATTGGGATTGACATATACACACTATTGATACTATGTATAAAACAGATAACTAATGAGAACCTACTGTATAGCACAAGGAACTCTACTCAGTGCTCTGTGGTGACCTAAATGGGAAGGAAATCAAAAAGAGAGGGGATATATGTGTACATAGAGTTGATTCACTTTGCTGTACAGTAGAAATTAACACAACATTGTAAAGTAACTATATTCCAATAAAAATGTTTTAAAAAAAGAAAATACAAAATGATATTCAGGGATAATGTTAGAGTGAGAAAAGTTAGAATAAGAAAAGAGAATTAAAGAATTGAACTCTGGAGAATACAAAAATCCAAAGGACAAGCAAAGGAGACACTATTAAAGGACCCTTACAAGCAATTTTCAGATGTGGATAAAAATTTTAAGAAAAATAATCCTGGAAATTAATGGTACAAATTCTTCAAGGAGAGGGTGATCAACAGTATCAAGGGCAAAAGATGAGTAAGATGAGGTTTAAAAGAGCAGCTCTATTGGCAATTAACAGGTGACTATAGGAAGACAGCTTCATCAGGCACTAAACATTCCCAGTTTAAGAGTAATTAATAGATAGATAGAAATTCAGGATTTGAAAAAGCAAGCCTAGGCTACATTGTCATAAATTTTTGTAAAGAACTGAATGAGGGAAGTAGGGCTTGAAGGAAAGGTAGATAAAGGATGAGAATATCTGAGCTTCCTTGAAGGCTTAGGAAAAGTGACCCCTGAAAAGACTAGCTGGGCTTCACAGACCTAGCAGAAGATTGTCTCTAGGGTACAGGAGAAGCAGCTACCTTTGTAGATAAGAGAGAGCACCTCAGCCTCTGGGTCAGAAGAGAAGAATGAACATGACGACAGTAGTATTCAGAAGAGGGAATACAAAGTTACAGGATTTCCCACCTGATAATCTTGGCTTTCTTGTGAATTAAGGATCTATTGAGTGTGATTGTACTGTAAGTAAAATAGGATTCAGAATAAAGGTTTTGGTATAGATATTATGGAAATTTAAATGGAAGTTGAAAAGAGAAAAGAAAAATGATTCCAAATAGTTCTGAAGGCTCAAATGAGATTGGAGAACTCTTAAGTTTATAGTCGTAAAGATGTGCATCGATCTGTGTAAAGTCCAGGGGTAGCAGTGGAGGTGGTAGACGGTTGGATTCATTTGAGTGAGAACAGAAAAAAAGAGACTGGTAAGTCAAGATAGGAGCCTGGAGTGAAACCAGAGTACAGCTTATATATACAAGGAGGATTGAAAATGCAAGGTATATGCTCTCCAATTCCATTCTACTATGGTGCAAACTAGCCTCTAACATGGCTTTTTCATATGTAAAAAGTTAGATTTTTAACTGACTTATGTCTGTTCTACTTAAACACTAAGTACCGTTTTTTTCTGGTTTCAATATTTCATTATTATAGCTCTTTTAGTGAGCACTCACAATTACAACCTACATAAAACATGATTTCTTCTATTAATAAGGGACTGCTTTATTTACCTTTCCCAAGCTAAGCTAAATGTCAGGCATAGTTCAACAAAATAAATCTAAAATTCTCGATAGGCACAAATGCTTATTTTATTAATGCCAACTCTAACTCCAAATTAAAATCATATGGGATTGACATTGTATACATATTTCAGATAAACTAATTTTGTTTTTTAATATCAAATACATAAGGAGAGTAATTAAAGCATCTGTTGCCCTTTTCTCCTGGTTTTATATGCATGGACTTAGAAGGTAATAATTAAAAAGAATCTGCTTAACTCAAACACAGACAACATAAAAATATGAAAGTAGATAGACAGATGGGAAATAGATGGATAAACAGAAGGCCATATCACTTTGGAAAAATAAAGTGAAAACTTGCTTGTCATTCTAATTAACATTGAACATCATTCTTTAATCTTGCACCTTGGAACAAAGATAACAGTTTAAGTACTAAGCCATAATATTGTAACTTATAGTCCTTAAACCCAAAACAAGAGTCCTTAAACCCAAATTTCAAGGTTTTCACTCCAGATGTTGAACAATTCTAAAGACTGTTGATATGAGTAACTTCTATGTGTATAGCAGGAAACTGATACAATTTTACGATTTATATATTGATAAACCAAAGAAATCTATTAACTATTTCACCTTCCCCATTCAAAACTGAGGTTCAGGGAAGAATACTGTTTTTAAAGGGACTGAAAGAATCAGGTAGAATTGAAGAACACGGTCCGAAATATAAGTTCAATCCTGGGGACTGACCAGTATGAAAGTAAAGGGAGTAATGCTGACAATAACTCTGAAAAAAATTTAGGCTTATTCTCATGTTTGATTATCCTTAGAGAAGAGTCACAGAAAGAACCCCTGGAGTTTAACAGTTAGGGCCATTAGATCCCACATTTGATGGGCTATTTCAAGACAGATGGGAAGCAAAGGTCATTAACATACTTCCTCCTAAAATCCATCAAGATTGGTTCAGAAACTAGACGGGGCTGAGACGCAGATAGAGAAAGAGTAGGCACTATAACAAGGAGAGAGAAGCTTGAGGCAAAAGAAGTGAATCTGGTTTATATATTAAAAAAAAATAAAGACATTGGGATTAGCAGATACAAACTACTATATATAAAATAGATAAACAACAAGGTCCTACTTATAGCACAGGGAACTATATTCAATATTCTGTAATAAACCATAATAGAAAAGAATCTGAAAAAGAACATATATATCTATATATATACAGACAGATAGATAGATAACTAAATTACTTTGCTATACACCAAAAACTAACACATTGTAAATCAATTATACTTCAATAAAAAATAAAATAAAATCATTAATGTTTGTTTGACTTTATACTGGATCTATACATAAGTCTCAAAATATAGTTTAACAAAGAATAAGAGGCCAATATAGGTAACACTGTCATTAATATAGTAGTGTCCTCATTTCTGTGGTCCACCACTGGGTAATAGAGCTCCCTAATAAAGTTTGGCAATGACTGCCAATGAAGTCACAATTTGGCCACATGTAGCTATTCCAAGCTTATTTTTTATAATCATAGGTCAATATATCCAGGAGTAGAGAAGAAGAAACCATACTGAACTTTTCAAGAACAAAGATTGTGTCTAATAATATTTGTGGTCTTTCAGCATTACATAGTATCTAGAACATAATAAATGATCAAAACAATGAAATGAGAAGTATAGCTTGCTTATGCTCTTATTTTTATTTAAATATAATTTTATTTTATATTAGTAATACAAAATATGTAACAGGGCTTCCCTGGTGGCACAGTGGTTGAGAGTCCGCCTGCCGATGCAGGGGACACGGGTTTGTGCCCTGGTCCGGGAAGATCCCACATGCCGCGGAGTGGCTGGGCCCGTTGGCCATGGCTGCTGAGCCTGCGTGTCCGGAGCCTGTGCTCCACAATGGGAGAGGCCACGACAGTGAGAGGCCCGTGTACCGCAAAAAAAAAAAAAAAAAGTAACAAAGTTTGGCTATGTTTATGAGATATGAAATAACATACCTGGGAAATTCGTTGATAGCCAATAAGAGCATAATGACAGAAAAAAATACTTTAATCCACAGAAATTAAATATAAACCATTGAAAACATAAATAGATAAATGTAAATAGGCTTTAAAGTAAACAGGCATTAAAATATTGTTAGTTATGTATGAAGCCAATATAACTGCTAGAGTGATTAAGAGGTAGGCTCTGGAATCAAAAAGGCCTGGATCTGAATCCCATATGCCCACCTCGCTGACTCTGATCATCAGGTCTGGGATTTTACTTTACTTTACTTACAAGTCAGCCTGTAACTATGTGATGGATACTAGCAGAAGACATGAGATTTCTGGGTCAGAGACAATTGTCTTTATTACTCACAGCACAAAAAGGAGCATAAGTGTCATCATATTTGCATGGGATCTTTTTGCCCCAATTTCCACAGGGACAAAACGATAAACTAATATGGATGCTACATGAGCCAGCAGGATTTCACCACAGCTGAAGAACACTCAGTTTGGGGAATCCACAGTTTTTAATAGCAATTCAGTAAGCATGTCTGTTCTTTGTCCAAGGAAGGGGAGAGCCATTACCTCATTTCTCAACCTTGAGAAACAAACCTAAAAAATAGTAATAGCAGTCAGGGACTTGCAGTCTGGCATACTCAGCAAGATTTGTAAGAGTGATATAGACCCAAAGATTACTGTCTCTCCATACACAAATGTTAGGCAGATCATTTCAACTCATTCACTTTCTCTCCTTTTTAATCTGTTTTTTTGTGACTCTTTCAACAGCATTTTTATTGTCTATCTCTCCCACAAGAATGAAAACCCTAGAGAGATTGGTTCAGCATGGCAGAGTAGAAGGGCGTGCACTCACTCCCTCTTCTGAGAGCACCAGAGTCACAACTAACCGCTGAACAATCATTAACAGGAAGACACTGGAACTCACCAAAAAAGATGCCCCACATAAAAAGACAAAGGAGAAACCGCAATGAGATGGTAGGAGGGGCGCAATAACAATAAAATCAAATCCCATAACCACTGGGTGGGTGACTCACAAACTGCAGAACAATTATACCACAGAAGTCCACCCACTGGAGTGAAGGTTCTGAGCCCCATGTCACACTTCTAAACCTGGGGGTCCGGCAACAGGAGGAGGAATTCCCAGAGAACCAGACTTAGAAGGTCAGCAGGATTTCAGAACTTTAACAGAACTGGGGGAAACAAAGACTCCACTCTTGGAGAGCACAAACAAAGTACTGTGTGCATAAGGACCCAGGGGAAGGAGCAGTGACCCCATAGGAGACTGAACCACACCTACTTGCTAGTATTGGAGGGTCTCCTGCAGAGGTGGGGGTGTCTGTAACTCACCACGGGGACAGGGACACTGGCGGCAGAGGTTCTGGGAGGTGCTCCTTGGCATGAGCCCTCCCGGAGTCCGCCATAGGCCCCACCAAAGAGCTGGGTAGGCAACAGTGATGGGTTGCCTCAGGTCAAACAACCAACAGGGAGGGAACTCAGCCTCACCCAACAGGAGACAAGTAGATTAAAGTTTTACTGAGCTCTACCCACCATAGCAACAACCAGCTCCACCTACCACCATTCCCTCCCAGCACGAAGCTTGCACAAGCCTCTTACATAGCCTCATCTACCAGAGGGAAGACAGCAGAAGCAAGAAGAACTAAAATTCTGCAGCCTGTGAAATGAAAAATGTATTCACAGAAAGACAGACAAAATGAAAAGGCAGAGGACTATGTACCAGATGAAGGAACAAGATAAAACCCCAGAAAAACAACTAATAAAGTGGAGATAGGCAACCTTCAAGAAAAAGAATTCAAAATAATGATAGTGAAGATGATCCAGGACCTCGGAAAAAGAGTGGAGGCAAAGACCGAGAGGATGCAAGAAATGTTTAACAAAGACCTAGAAGAACTAAAGAACAAGCACGGAGAAGAATTAAAAAACAAACAAAGAGAAATGAACGATACAATAACTGAAATGAAAAATACACTAGAAGGAATCAATAGCAGAATAACTGAGGCAGAAGAACAGATAATTGACCTGGAAGACACAATGGTGGAATTCACTGCCATGGAACAAAATAAAGAAAAAAGAATGAAAAGAAATTAAGACAGTCTAAGAGATCTCTGTAACAACATTCACATTATAGGGGTCCCAGAAGGATAAAAAAGAGAGAAAAGACCCAAGAAAATATATGAAGAGATTATAGTCGAAAACTTCCCTAACATGGGAAAGGAAATAGCCACCCAAGTCTAGGAAGCACAGAGAGTCCCAGGCAAGATAAACCCAAGGAGAAACACACCAAGACACATAGTAATCACATCGACAAAAGTTAAACACAAAGAAAAATTATTGAAAGCAACAAGGGAAAAATGACACATAACATACAAGAGAACTCCCATAAGATAGCTGATTTCTCAGCAGAAACTCTACAAGCAAGAAGGGAGTGGCACGATATATTTAAAGTTATGAAAGGGAAGAATCTACAACCAAGATTATGTGGCAAGGATCTCATTCAGATTTGACGGAGAAATCAAAGCTTTACAGACAAGCAAAAGCTAAGAGAATTCAGACCACCAAAGCAGCTCCACAACAAATGCTAATGAAACTTCTCTAAGTGGGAAACACAAAAGAAGAAAAGGATCTACAAAAACAAACCCCCAAAAATTAAGAAAATAGTAATAGGAACATACATATTGATAATTACCTTAAACGTGAATGGATTAAATGATCCAACCAACAGACACAGGCTAGCTGAACGGATACAAAAACAAGACCCATAAATATGCTATCTACAAGAGACCTACTTCAGACCTAGGGACACATACAGACTGAAAGTGAGGGGATGGAAAAAGATATTCCATGCAAATGGAAATCAAAAGAAAGCTGGAGTAGCAATACTTATACCAGATAAAATAGACTTTAAAATAAAGAATGTTACAAGAGACAAAGAGGACACTACACAATGATCAGGAGTCAATCCAAGAAGAATATAACAATTATAAATATATACACCCAACAGGAGGACCTCAATACATAAGGCAAATGCTAACAGCTATAAAAGAGGAAATAGACAGTAACACAGTAATAGTGGAGGACATTAACACCTCACTTACACCAGTGGACAGATCATCCAGACAGAAAATTAATATGGAAACACAAGCTTTAAATGACACAACAGACCAGATAGATTTAATTGATATTTATAGAACATTACATTTGAAAACAGCAGATTACACTTTCTTCTCAAGTGTACATGGCACATTCTCCAGGATAGATCACATATTGGGTCAAGCTTCAGTAAATTTAAGAAAACTGAAATCATATCAAGGACCTTTCCCGACCACAACGCTATGATTAGAAATCAGTTGTAGGAAAAAAAAACGTAGAAAACACAACCACATGGAGACTAAACAATATGTTACTAAATAACCAAGAGATAACTGAAGAAATCCAAGAGAAAATCAAAAATACCTAGAGACAAATGACAATGAAAACACGACAATCCAAAACCTATGGGATGCAGCAAAAGCAGATCTAAGAGGGATGTTTATAGCAATAAAATCCTACCTCGAGAAACAAGAAAAATCTCAAATAAACAATCTAACCTTACACCTAAAGGAACTAGAGAAAGAAGAACAAACAAAACCCAAAGTTAGTATAAAGAAAGAAATCATAACTATCAGAGGGTAATAAATGAAATAGAAACAAAGAAGACAATAGCAAAGATCAATAAAACTAAAACCTGGTTCTTTGAGAAGATAAACAAAATTGTAAAACTTCAGCCAGACACATCAAGAAAAAGACGGAGAGGATTCAAATAAAGAAAACAAAAAATGAAAAGGAAGAAGTTACAACGGACACACAGAAATACAAAGCATCCTAAGAGACAGCTACAAGCAACTCTATGCAAATAAAATGGACAACCTGGAAGAAATGGACAAATTCTTAGAAAGGTATAACCTTCCAAGACTGCACCAGGAAGAAATAGAAAATATGAGCAGACCAACCACAAGTAATGAAATTGAAAGTGTGATGAAAAATCTTCCAAAAAACAAAAGTCCAGGACCAGATGGCTTCACAGGTGAATTCTATGAAACATTTAGAGAAGAGCTAACACCTATCCTCTCAAACTCTTCCCAAAAATTGCAGAGGAAGGAACAATCCCAAACTCATTCTACGAGGACACCATCATCCTGATACCAAAAACAGACAACAATACTACAAAAAAAGAAAATTACAGACCAATATCACTGATGAATACAGATGCAAAAATCCTCAACAAAATACTAGCAAACAGAATCCAAAAGCACGTTAAAAGGATCATACGCGATGATCAACTGAGATTCATCCCAGGGATGCAATGATTCTTCCATATACACAAATCAATCAATGTGATACACCATATTAACACATTGAAAAATAAAAACCATATGATCCTCTCAATAGATGCAGAAAAAGGTTTTGACAATATACTACACCCATTTATGATAAAAACTCTCCAGAAAGTGGGCATAGAGGGAACCTACCTCAACATAATAAAGGGCATATACAACAAACCCATAGCAAACATCATTCTCAATGGTGAACAACTGAAAGCACTTCCTCTAAGTTCAGGAACAAGACAAGTATGTCCATCTCACCACAGTTATTCACCATAATTTTGGAAGCCCTAGCCAAGGAAACAGAGAAGAAAAGTAAATAAACGGATTACAAATTGGAAAAGAAGAAGTAAAACTGTCACTGTTTGCAGATGAAATGATGCTATACACAGAGAATCCTAAAGATGCCACCAGAAAATTCCTAGAGCTAATCAATGAATTTGGTAAAGTTGCAGGATACAAAATTAATGCACAGAATCTCTTGCATTCCTATACACTAATGATAAAAAATCTGAAAGAGAAATTAAGGAAACAATCCAATTCACCAATGCAACAAAACGAATAAATTACATAGGAATAAACCTACCAAAGGAGACGAAAGACTTGTATGCCGAAAACTATAAGATGCTGATGAAAGAAATCAAAGATGACACAAACAGATGGAGAGATATACCAAGTTCTTGAATTGGAAGAATCAATATTGTGAAAATGACTATACTACCCAAAGCAATCTACAGATTCAACGCAATCCCTATCATATTACCAATGGCGTTTTTTAAAGATCTAGAAAAAAGATGTTAAAATTTGTATGTAGACAAAAAGACCCCGAATTGTCAAAGCAATCTTGAGAGAACAAAACGGATCTGGAGGAATCAGACTCCCTGACATCAGACTATACTACAAAGCTAGAGCCATCAAGATGATATAGTACTGGCACATAAACAGAAATATAGATCAATGGAACAGGATAGAAAGCCCAGAGATAAACCCACGCACCTATGGTCAACTAATCTATGACAAAGGAGGTAAGGATATACAATGGAGAAATGACACTCTCTTCAATAAGTGGTACCATGAAAACTGGACAGCTACATGTAAAAGAATGAAATTAGAACACTCCCTAACACCATACATAAAAATAAACTCAGAATGGATAAAAGACCTAAATGTAAGGCCAGACACTATAAAACTCTTAGAGGAAAACAAAGGCAGAACACTATGACATAAATCACAGCAAGATCCTTTTTGACCCACCTCCTACAGAAATGGAAATAAAAACAAAAATAAACAAATGGGACCTAATGAAACTTAAAAACTTGCACAGCAAAGGAAACCATAAACAAGAAGAAAAGACAACCCTCAGAATGGGAGAAAATATTTGCAAGGAAAGCAACTGACAAAGGATTTATCTCCAAAATATACAAGCAGCTCAGGCAGCTCAATATCAAAAAAACAAACAACCCAATCCAAAAATGGGCAGAAGACCTAAATAAACATTTCTCCAAAGAAGATACACAGATTGCCAACAAACATATGAAAGGATGCTCAACATCACTAATCATTAGAGAAATACAAATCAAAACTACAATGAGGTGCCACCTCACTCTGGTCAGAATGGCCATCATTAGAAAATCTATGAACAACAAATGCTAGAAAGGTTGTGGAGAAAAGGGAACCCTCTTGCACTGTTGGTGGGAATGTAAATTGATACAGCCACTATGGAGGACAGTATGGAGGCTTCTTAAAAAACTAAAAATAGAATTACCACCTGACCCAGCAATCCCACTACTGGGCATAAACCCTGAGAAAACCATATTTCAAAAAGACACATGCACCCCAATGTTCATTGCAGCACTATTTACAATAGTCAAGTCATGGAAATAACCTAAATGCCCATCGACAGACAAATGGATAAAGAAGATGTGGTACATATATACAATGGAATATTACTCAGACATAAAAAGGAACGAAATTGGGTCATTTGTAGAGATGTGGATGGAACTAGAGACTGTCATACAGAGTGAAGTAAGTCAGAAAGAGAAAAACAAATATCATATATTAATGCATATATGTGGAATCTAGAAAAAAAATGGTACAGATGAACTAGTTTGCAAGGCAGAAATAGAGACACAGATGTAGAGGACAAACGTATGCACACCAAGGGGGGAAAGTGGGTGTGGGGGAGGTGGTGGTGGTGGGTTGAATTGGGAGATTGGGATTGACATATACACACTAATATGCATAAAACAGATAACTAATTAGAACCTGCTGTATCAAATAAATTAATAAAATTAAATTTTAAAAAAAGCATAAAAACTCTAAGAAAGCAGATTTTTTAAAATTTTTATTGGAGTATAGTTGATTTACAATGTTCTGTTAGTTTCAGGAGTACAGCAAAGTAAATCAATTATACATATATCCACTCTTTTTTAGATTCTTTTCCCATATAGGCTATTACAGCATATTGAGTAGAGTTCCCTGTGCCATACAGTAGTAAGTTTTTATTAGTAATCTATTTTATATATAGTAGTATGCATATGTCAATCCCAGTCTCCCAGTTTATCCCACCCCCCACTTACCCCCTGGTAACCATAAATTTGTTTTCTATATCTGCAACTTTGTTTTGTAGATAAGGTCATTTGTACCCTTTTTTTCGATTCCACACATAAGTGGTATCATATAGATTTTGTTTTATTCACTATTATATCTCTCAATGCATGTCTTGCTATATTTGTTTTTTAAAATATTGTGATTTAATTTAAATTTTTACCAGTTTACTAAAAGCTGGGTGGTTTTCTAGTTACCAGTATATAGCAATAATGAGATGGTGAAGGTCCATACTCTAACTCTAATTAACTCTCAAAATCTTTTTCAGTAAAAAGCAGACTATAACAGTGCCTACTTCGTATGGTTATTGAGAGGATTTAATAAATAATACAAGTAAAATATGTAGTAAAATTCCTGTCATATAATAGATGCTTATGAATTTTAGCAATTATTTATTAAAATATAATGCTCCTATTGTGGATACTTCTTGCATTGTACATTGTATAGTTTGAAAAACTACTAAAATAAAGTTTTTTATTTTTAAAGTAAAATACTCCAACACACAGTGCTAATTTCACTTGCAAACTATATTGCTATTACTGGTATTTACTGCACTTAACCTTTACCTTTCCAAAGGCAACATTAAGTGTTATTTGCGTAAGTTTAAATCATTACATTTGAATGTGTCCCTGACTATATATATATATATATATATATATATATATATATATGTATTTTTTTAACAACTTTATTGGAGTATGATTGCTTTACAATGGTGTGTTAGTTCTGCTTTATAACAAAGTGAATCAGCTATACATATACATATATCCTCATATCTCCTCCCTCTTGCGTCTCTCTCCCTCCTGACTATATTTTTTAAAATCACTTTTCTATAAATTACATTAGAATAACATTATTGAGGAAAAAGTCGTTTTGAAAGGCTACTGCAATGTTTTTTTCACAAGATAAACTGTTCTTGATTTTTACGTTAGAGATGAATCTTGAGTCAAAGTAAATTCCTCTCACTTATTGGGTTTTTTTTACTTCATCTCCAACTACTGTGGCTAGCTGTCTACTTTGACGGAAGAAGCATGCTGAGTCTCAAGAAACTAATTCTTAAAGAGAATGGGAAAATAAATGTTTAATGCATTTATTAATAATTATTTTCCATTTTCCAAAATTAGTCTCATACTTTTTTTTTTTTTTTTTTTTTTTGCGGTACGTGGGCCTCTCACTATTGTGGCCTCTCCCGTTGCGGAGCACAGGCTCCGGACGCGCAGGCTCAGCAGCCATGGCTCACGGGCCCAGCCGCTCCATGGCATGTGGGATCTTCCCAGACCTGGGCACGAACCCGTGTCCCCTGCATCAGCAGGCAGACTCTCAACCACTGTGCCACCAGGGAAGCCCCTCATGATACTTTATGAAAAATAAAATATAATCTCCTTCCTGTTTTTTTCAAGAATTTCAAGAAAAAACTTCACCACACACTTATTTTGAACTTCAGTTTTCACTTTATAGTTATATCTTTTTACATAAACTTGGTACAACGTTCTACAAAACGGAACATTCCTAATGTACTTTGAGACAAAAAGTTGACCAACACCCTTCTATGCATGGTTTTTGACACTTTATTTATTACAGTACCAAAAGAAACACTAAACACATTACCACACATTTTAACATTAAAATACAGCTCTCATCTAAATATTGTTTTTTTCTTGATAAGTTTTCTTTTAATTTTTATTGGAATATAGTTGACTTTCAATGTTGTGTTAGTTTCATGCTCACAGCAAAGTGAATCTGTTACACATACACATATATCTACTCTTTTTTAGATTCTTTTCCCATATAGGTAAATATTCTTGCAGAAAACTACAGCTAGAGTCTTTGCAGCTCAGAATCAGATAGTGCTTGGGCTACCTGTTCCTCAAGCGTTGGGTAACTACTATATACAACATAGAAAGTGGGGCACTCACTGGAGCTGGATTTCCTTCAGGTCTACAATGAGTTTGCCAAACTTAAGGTTAAGAGCACAGTCCTTCACAAGACTGCCCTCAATTCAGATACCAACCACAAGTTCAAGTGTCCCCTGAGCCACCCTCACATCTGATCAGTTGGCTGCAAATTTGGGGGTACCCATGAGCAACCTCAGGTTCAATAATTTACTAGAATGACTCATAGAACTTATAAAGCCCTTATGATTACAATTTTATTATAGCAAAAAGATTAAAATGAGAAGAAAGAAAGGGAGAGATACAAAGGTGAGGTCTGATAGAATTCCAAAGGCAAAACTTTGGAATTTTTAATTCCAAAGTTAATTAGAGTTAATTAGAGCTCTCTGTTGTCATCAGAGACAGAGTAAATCTCCTGGCATCAACATGTGACAATACTCAAAGAGTACTGCAAACGAGGAAAGCTCACTCAAGCTTAGAGTCCAGAGATTTTAATGGTGTTTTATGATGTAAGCATGATTGATTGAATCATTTCCTACATGACTCAATCCCCAGTTTTCCTACCCTCCCTGGATGTCAAACTGAAATTATTTGGCTCAAAGCCCCAAACTCCGAATCACCCGGGTGGTATTCCTGGCATGCCTAGTCCTGATCCTGAGTCATCTTGGTTGCTTAAACTATCTGGGGGACAACCTTCACTCACCTCATTAGCATAAACTACCAGACGTAGTCCAGGGGTCCATTATGAATACAAAGATAGTCTTCACTAGAGAAATTCTAAGAGTTTAGAGGTTACATCCCAGGAACCAGAAACAAAGGCCAGCCAACTTCTTTACTATACAAGGTCTCTCCTTTGAACAACATCTAATTATAAATTCCAAACCATGACACTATTAAAAATATAAAAATGATCAAAATCACAGTAGCAAATTAATTTCTGTACTAGAAACCAGAGCTCTCTGCCCATGCTTACTCTACCCAAGCAGTTACAAGTAAAGACCTTGTGCAAGTGAGAGCTACATGGCTGCTGTGAGACCAGGAGGGACTAAGGGAACCAAGAAAGCACATCAAGGTAAAATTAAATCAAAGGTCAAAAATTTGACCAATTGCCAGCAATAAGAAAGAGTCAGTAAATTCACAGATCAGCATAAATTAGATTAAGTCTCTCTTGGTAGTCCAACAATCTTTTTCAATGTATCCTAAATGTCACCCAGGGTTAAATACTGGGCTGGCCAAAAAGTTCGTTCAGGTTTTCCTGTATGATGTTACAAAAACCCGAACGAACTTTTGGGCCAACCCAATAATAAAACTGTGTTTTGGGCTTCCCTGGTGGCACAGTGGTTGAGAGTCCGCCTGCCGATGCAGGGGACATGGGTTCATGCCCCAGTCTGGGAAGATCCCACATGCCGCAGAGCAGCTGGGCCCATGAGCCATGGCCGCTGAGCCTGCGCGTCCAGAGCCTGTGCTCCGCAACGGGAGAGGCCACAGCAGTGACAGGCCCGCATACCACAAAAAAAAAAAAAAAAAAAGAAACTGTGTTTTACATGTATCCAGTTTGGGATAACACATTATCAGGCAAAGGTTTTGGAAGTTTACTGTGAGCGATGCTATACAAAGTGGAGTAATTGTTCTTATTCTGGAGTCCTATACACTATTGTCCTTGCTACACCTGGGAACAATGATCTCTTAGTCAGTTATAATTCAACTCCATTACCAAAGAAAGGAAACGTATTAATTTGAGATGAGAATTTCTCCATCTGCCTTTGGAAAGATATTTTCCCCCACTGCTCCAGACCAGGGTTGGTAGCACATTCCTAGCTCTAGAGAGTATAAAGTTCTCACAAAATCCTTTGTATTACCTGAAACTGGCCTAGATATAACTGATATTCAAAAACTATTAGTATGTGTGCAATATGGAGAATGAAAGCTAAGGAACCTAAATGATATAAAAAAATAAAAGGGTACAATATCCCTAGCCAACTTTTTTTAAATAGAGAAAACCACTTATGAGGAAAAAAAAATTTTTTAAACATCATTGCAGTATTCTGGCGTTGGTGGGGAGGGTGTGGTGGAAGAAGAATATATACCAGAATATCTTGTGGATTTTTATCAGTTATTCTTCCTCTCCACTGAGGACAAAATAAGAAGCTATGAGCCTAAGTTGCTGCAAGAGAGATTTAGCTGGGATGTAAACAAGAAATTCTTGACAAGAGGAGCACTGCTAAATATGCAAAAAAATTATAGAGGAAGGCTCAGTTCTCTGTATATGAGATAAAATTTCACATCTGAGATCATGAAAATGTAATCCTCTTGTGTATCAATGCAAACTGGAAAGAAAATTTCATTTCAAGGGTCTTATAACTGAACAATTCTATTATTCCATGCTGAAGCAATGATGTAATGATTTGTTTTCATGAATGTCTAGAAAAATTTCGTTTTTAAAAATCATTTATTCATAATATTAATAACTAATGTAACTGCAGTGCTTTATAGTTTATAGTTTTTATAAATGCTTAAATCTGTATTACTATTTGATCAATCAAGGTAAAAGAAAAGTTTTAATAAATAAGCCAGATAGTACCCATTCAAAATATCCTTGTCCTTAACATAATAATAATTATTCCTTGGAGGGAATGGCAAAGATGGTGAAGTAGGAAGACCCTGAGCTCACCTTCTCCTGTAGGTGTATCAAATTTACAACTATTTACAAAGCAACTATCAATGAAAATGACCTGAACACTAGCAGAAGAGATTTACCACAAGTAAAGATATAAAGAAGAAATCAAAACAAATGGGTAGGAGGAGCAGAGATGTGGTACAGTCAAGACCCAAACCTCCAGGTAGGCAACCCACAAATGAGAGGATAATCACAATTACAGAGGTCCTCTCCAAGGAGCAAGGGGTCTGAGCCTCATATCAAGCTACCCAGTGCAGGGGTCCTGCACGAGGAAGATGAGGCTCCAGAACATCTGGCTTTGAAGGCCAGTGGGGTTTGCATATGGGAAAGCAAGAGGACTGCAGGAAACAGAGATGCTGCTCTTAAAGGATGCACACAAAATCTCACTCTCTGAGTACCAGCACAGAGGCAGTAATTTGAAAGAAGCCTGGCTCAGACATCTACTGATCTTGAAGAGCCTCCCAGAGAGGCAGGAGGCAAGTGAGATGTCCCCTGAGGACATAAATTTTGGCACTAGCCATTTGTGAAAGCTCATTCAACCACCAGGAAACTGGTGCTAGCTAGCACCATTTTGGAGTCCTCCCTCTAGCTTATTAGTGACTGGGGCTTATCTGGTTATCCGTGGTCCCAGGACCCCATAAGCTAAGCAGCCAGAAGTGCAAGGGCCCAGCCCACCCACTACCAGGCTGGCACCAGCCCCTGATCCAAAGGCCCCCAAAGCCAGCGACCCAGAGACTCAGCCCCATTGACCAGTGGATCAGCATCAGCCTTAAGCACCCTGGGAACCACAAGCAACTGTCTCAGGATACAGCCCCACACACCAGCAGTCAGTCTCCTACATAAGGCCACTTTTCCAAGATCAGAAAATGTTACCAACCTACCTATTATATAGAAACAAACACGGAGAATTAAGCAAAATGAGAAAGAGAAATATGTTCCAAACAAAGGGGGAAAAAAAAAACTCGGAAAAAGATCTAGACAAAGTCACGATAAGCAATCTACCTGATAAAGAGTTCAAGATAATGATCATAAAGATGGTCACTGATCTCAGGAGAAGAATGAACACAGTGAGAAGTTTAAAAAATAGTTAGAAAATATAAAAAATAACCAAACAGAGCTGAACAACAAAATAACTGAAATTTTAAAAATACACTAGAAAGAATAAAAAGATTAGATGATACAGAGGAATGGATCAATGAACTGTAAGACAAAATCATAGAAATCACTCATGCTGAATAGAAAAAAGAAAAAAAATTGTAAAAAATGGTAGTTTAAGACCTCTGGACAACAGCAAGAATACTAATATATAGAGGTCCCAGGAAAATAAGAGAGAGATAAAAGGGCAGAGAAATTATTTGAAGAACCAATAGTGGAAAACTTCCCAAACCTGGGAAAGGAAACAAATATTCAGAGAATCCCAAACAAGATGAACCCAAAGAGGTCCATGCCAAGACACATTACAGTTAAAACTGCAAAGATTAAAGATAGAGACTCTTAAGAGCAGCAAGAGAAAAGCAACAAGTTACATATAAGGCAACTCCCATAAGACCATGAGTTGACTTTTCAACAGAAACTATAGTCCAGAAGAAGTGGTACAATATATTCAAAATAATGAAAGGAAAAATACTACAACCAAGAATGCTCTACCTGACAAGGCTATCACTCAGATTTGAAAGAGAGATTAAGAGTTTACAGACAAGCAAAAGTTAAAAGAAGTCAACATCACTAAACAAACCCTAAAAGAAATCTTAAAGTGACTTCTCAAAGCCTAAAAGAAAACATAACAAGTAGAAATATGAAAATTGCAAAATGAAAACTCACAATGGTAAAGGCAAATATACAGTAAAGGTAGTAGTGTAACCACCTATAAAGCCAGTAGGAAGATTAAAAGACAAAGTAGTAAAATCGATATTCACAATAAGTAGTTAAGGGATACACAAAACAGAAAGATGTAAAACATGATGTCAAAAACATTACGTGTGGCTGGGGAAGTAAAAATACAAGATGTTAGAATGGGTTTGAACTTATGAGATCATAGGCTTCCCTGGTGGTGCAGGGGTTGAGTCTGCCTGCCGATGCAGGGGACACGGGTTCGTGCCCCGGTCTGGGAAGATCCCACATGCCGCGGAGCGGCTAGGCCCGTGAGCCATGGCCGCTAAGCCTGCGCGTCCAGAGCCTGTGCTCCGCAACGGGAGAGGCTACAACAGTGAGAGGCCCACGTACCACAAAAAAAAAAAAAAAAGAAAAAAGAGATCATCAACTTAAAATAATCATGTATACACACAGGGTGTTATATATAAACCTCATAGTAACCACAACCAAAAATCTAAAATAGACACGCTCACACAAAAGAGAAAGAAATCCAAACATAACAGTAAAGATAGTCATCAAATTACAAGGGAAGAAAACAAAAGAAGAAATAAAAGAGAACTACAAAAACAACCAGAAAACAATTAGCAAAATGGCAATAAGTACAAGCCTATCAACATATACTTGAAATGTAAATGACATGTAAAGGACACAGATGGTTAAATGAATTCAAAACTGGACAGTGTATATATATATATATATATATAACTGGACAGTTATATATATAACTGGCAGTATATACCCTGCCTATAGGAGACTCACTTCACATCTAAAGACACACACAAGCAAAAGTGAGGGGATGGAAAAAGATATTGCATATGAATTGAAATTAAAAGAAAGGTGGGTTAGCAATACTTATGTCAGACAAAATATACTTTAAAACAAAGACTGTAACAAGAAACAAAGAAGAATTTACATAATGTTCAACAGATCAATTGAACAAGAGGATATATCAATTGTAAATATAAATGTACCCAACATAGGAGCACTAAACTAAATACATAAATCAAATATTAACAAATATAAAGAGATAAATTGACAGTAACATAATAATAACAGGGAAATTTAATACCTCACAAACATCAATGGACAGATTATCCAGGCAGAGAATCAATAAGAAACACTAGCCTTAAATGAAACATTATACCAGTTGGACTTAATAGAAATATATAGAATATTTCATCCAAAAGCAGCAAAATACACATTCTTTTCAAGTGCACATGGAACATCCTCCAAGACAGATCATATGCTAGGGCACACAACAAGTCTTAATAAATTTAAGACTGAAATCATACTGAGCATCTTTTCCGACAACAGCTATATGAGAATAGAAATCAACTACAAGAAAAAACAACTGCAAAACACACACACAGAAGCTAAACAATATGCTACTAAACAACCAAAGGGTTACTGAAGAAATCAAAGAAGAAATAAGAAAATATACCAGGAGACAAATGAAAACAGAAACACAAAGATCCAAAATTTATGGGATGAAATCAGTTCTAGGAGGGATGTTTACAGCAATGCAAGCTTCCCTTAAGGAAAAAAAAAAAATCTCAAATAAACATCCTAACCAAACTCCCAAAGGAACTAGAAAAGAAAAAACAAAACCTAAAGCTAGTAGGAGAAAAGAAATCATAAAGATCAGAGCAGAAATAAATGAAATAGAGACTAAAAACAACAGAAAAGATCAATGAAACTAAGAGCTGATTCTCTGATAATATAAACAAAATTGGTAAACCTGTATCCAGTCTCACAAGGAAAAAAGAGGGAGAGCCCAAATAAATAAAATCAGAAATGAAAGAGAAATCATAATTGACATCATAGAAATACAAAGGATCATAAGAGATCACTATGAACAATTATACAACAATAAAATGGAAAACCTAGAAGAAATGGGTAAATTCCTAAATGTACAATCCCCTAAGACTGTATCAGAAAGAAACAGAATATATAAACAGACTGATTACCAGTACTGAGATTGAATCAATAATTTTAAAAAACTCCCAACAAGCAAAAGTCCAGACAAGATGGCTTCTTGTGTGAATTCTACCAATCATTTAAAGAAGAATTAACACCTATCTTCCTCAAACTGTTCCAAAAAATTGAAACAGAAGAAATGCTTCCAAACTCATCTACAAGGCAGCACCACCCTGTAATCAAAGCCAGACAAAGGCAACACACACACATACACACACACGAACTACAGGCCAATATCATGGATGAACACAGATGCAAAAAATTTCAACAATATGTTAGCAAACCAAATTCAGCAATACAGTAAAACAATCACACACCATGATCAAGTGGGATTTATCCCAGGGACGCAAAGATGCTTCAATACCCACAAGTCAATACCCACAGTGTAACAAACCACGTTAACAAACTGAATAAAAATCATATAATAATCTCAATAGATGCAGAAAAATCTTTTGACAATATTTAACATCAATTTATGATAAAAACTCTTATGAAAGTGGGTATAGAGGGAACATACCTCAACATAATAAAGACCATAGATGACAAACCTACAGCCAACATCATACTCAATGGTGAAAAGCTGAAAACATTTCCGCTAAGATCAGGAACAAGACAAAGATGCTCACTGCCATTTTTATTCAACATAGTATTGGAAGTCCTAACCACAGTGATTACACAAGAAAAAAAATTAAAAGAAATCCAAATTGTAAAGGAAGGAGTAAAAGTGACACTGTTTTCAGATTACATGATACTATGTATACAAAATCCTAAAGATGCTATGAAAAAACTACTAGGACTAATAAATGAATTCAGTAAAGTTGCAAGATACAAAATTAATATACAGATATCTGTTGTATTTATATATACTAACAACAAACCATCAGAAAGAGAAATTAAGAAAACAAACCCATTTACAATTGCATCAAAAAGAATAAAATTACTAGGAATAAATTTAACCAAGGAGGTAGACATCTGTACTCAGAAAACTCTTAAGACACTGATGAAAGAAACTGAAGATGACACAAACAAATGGAAAGATATGCCATGCTTACAGATTGGATGAATTAATATTATTAAAATGACCACACTACCCAAGGCAATCTATAGATTCAATGCAATCTCTATCAAAACACAATTGGCATTTTCCCAGAACTAGAACAAATTATTCTAAAGTTTGTATGGAAACATAAAGGGCCCCAAATAGCCAAAGCAATCTTGAGAAGGAAGAACGAAGCTGAAGGTATTATGCGTCCTGATTCCAAACTATAATACAAAGTTACAGTCATCAAAACAGTACAGTACTGGCACAAAAAGAGACACATATATCAACGGAACAGAACAGAGAGCCCATACCTATATGGTCAACTAACCTATAACAAAGGATACAAGAATATACAATGGGGAAAAGATAGCTTCTTCAATAAATGGCCTTGGGAAAATTGGACAGCTATGTGTAAAAGAATCAAACTGGACTACTTTTCGACACTATATACAAAAAGAAACTTAAAATGGATTAAAGACTTAAATGTAAGTCTTAAAGCCATAAAACTCATGGAAGAAAATATAGGCAGTACACTCTTTGACAACAATCTTAGCAAAATGTTTTTGGATCTGTCTCCTCAGGCAAGGGAAACAAGAGCAACAATAAACAAATGGGAGTACATCAAACTAAAAGGCTTTTGCACAGTTAAGGAAATGATCATGAAACAAAAAAGCAGGCTACTGATGGGAGAAGATATCTGCAAACTATATATCCAATAAGGGGTTAATATCCAAAATATGCAAAAAAACTCATACATTAAAAAAAAAATCCCAATTAAAAAATTGGCAGAAGCCCTGCATAGATATTTTTGCAAAGAAGATCTACAGATGGCCAACAGATACATGAAAAGATGTTCAACATCACTAATCATCAGGGAAATGCAAATCAAAACCACAATGAGATCTCACCTCACACCTGTCGGATGGCTATTATCAAAAAGGTAACATTTAAAAAGTGTTGGTGAGAATGTGGAGAAAAGGGTGCACTATTTATGGGATTGTAAATTGGTGCAGCCACTATGGGAAACAGAATGGAGATTCCTCAAAAATTTAAAAATGGAACTACAATATGAACCAGCAATTCCACTTCTGAATATGTTTCAAAAAAAAAAAAAAAACCCATTAATTTGAAAAGATGTATGCACCCGTATGTTCACTGCAGCATTATTTATAGTAGCCAAGATATGGAAGCAATCTATGTATCCACTGATAAATGAATGGATAAAGAAGATGTGGTGTGTGTACATACATATACACACACACACAATGGAATGTACTCAGCCATAAAAAAGAATGAAATCTTGCCTTTTGCGACAGCATGGATAGGACTAGAGAGTATTATGCTAAGTGAAATAAGTCAGACAGAGAAAGACAAATACTGTTATTTCACTCACATGTGAAATCTAAAAACAAAACAAATGAATAAACATAACAAAACAGAAACAGACTCATAGAAACAGAGAAAAAACTGGTCGTTGCCAGAGGGGTGGGGGTGAGGGTATGAGTGAAAGAGGTGAAGGGGATTAAGAGATATAAACCTCCAGTTATAAAATAAGTCATGGAGATGTAATGTACAACATAGGTAATATAGTCAATAATAATGTAATAACTTTGTATGGTGACTGATGGTAACCTGATTTATCATTGTGATGATTTTTTTTAAATTGAAGTATAGCTGATTTACAACGCTGTGCCAATCTCTGCTGTAGAGCAAAGTGACTCAGTTTTACACATATAGACACTCTTTTTTTAAAGTTTTATTTATTTATTTTTGGCTGCGTTGGGTCTTTGTTGCTGTGCACAGGTTTTCTCTAGTTGCGGAGAGTGGGGGCTACTCTTCGTTGTGGTGCGCAGGCTTCTCATTGCGGTGGCTTCTCTTGTTGCAGAGCACAGGATCTGGACACTCGGGCTTTAGTAGTTGTGGCATGCAGGCTCAGTAGTTCTGGCTCATGGGTTTTAGAGCAGTGGTCCCCAACCTTTTGGGCACCAGGGACCAGTTTCACAGAAGACAATTTTTCCACGGATGGGGGGTGGGGGGGATAGTTCCGGTGGTAATGCGAGCAACGGCTCAGGCAGTAACGTGAGAGATGAGGAGCGGCAGATGAAGCTTTGCTCGCTTTCCCGCCACTCACGGTTCCTAACAGGCTGAGGACCAGTACCTGTTAGGGGGTTGGGGACCCCTGCTCTAGAGCACAGGCTCAGTAGTTGTGGTGCGTGGGCTTAGTTGCTCCACGGCATGTGGGATCTTCCCGGACCAGGGATCAAACTGGTGACCCCTGCATTGGCAGGCAGATTCTTAACCACTGTGCCACCAGGGAAGTCCCTACACTCTTTTTTTAATATCCTTTTCCATTATGGTTTATCCCAGGAGATTGGATATAGTTCCCTGTGCTGCGATCATTTTGTATGTATGAATATACTGAATCACTATGTTGTACACCAAAAACTAATATAATATTATAAGTAAATTATACTTCAATTAAAAATAAAATAAAAACTAAACCAAAAAATTATATCATAGAAACTTCTCTGTAACTAGTGAAAGTACTTAAAATGTTAAGCCCATAAATTAATATCTTGGATGTCCTCTGTATTAGTCTGCTCAGGCTGCTATAACAAAATATCATAGACTATGTGGTTTAAACAACAGACATATGCTTTTTACAGTTCTGGAGCCTGGTAAGTCAAGGTCAAGGTACCAGCCAATTTGGTTCCTGGTATGAATTCTCTTCCTGGCTTACAGAAGTCCACCTTCTCCCTGTGTCTTGGCAGAGAGAGTTATCTCTCTCATCATCTTCTTATAAGGTCTCTAATCCCTCATGACCTCATCTAACCCTAATTACCTCTCAAAGGCCCTATCTCCAAGTATAGTCACATTGCAGCTTAGAGCTTAGACATATGAATTTGGGTCGGGGAGGGACACAATTTAGGCCATAGCCTTCCAAAGTATTTATATGTGGTCTGTGTACAACTTTCATTACTTTTTGGTCTTCTAACACAAAAACTCTTTACTCTTATCTTTTCCATCTCTATTTAAAGACAACAAAATAATATTTTTTAATTGTTTTATTTTTAGGTATAACTCCTTAAGCTTTTTTTAAATGATGTTATTTTTTAGAAAATTTTGATTTACAGCAAAATTGAGCAGAAGATACAGGGATTTCTGGCTTTCCCATATACCCCCACCTGCCCTCTTTTTTTTGGCTACTCCGTGTGGCTTGCAGGATCCTAGTTCCCTAACCAGGAATCAAACCCAGGCCCCCGCAGTGGAAGCACAGAGCGCTAATCACTGGACCACCAGGGAATTCCCACCCTACCCCTCTTATATACAGTCTTTCCCATTATCGACATCTCCCACTATGGTGGTATACTTGTTACAACTGATGAACCTACAATGACATATCATAATCACCCCATGTCCATAACTTACATTACAATTTACTCTTGGTGTTCTACTCTTGGTATTTTATGGGTTTAAACAAATATATGGCATGTATCCACCATAATAGTATTATACAGAGTAGTTTCACGGCTCTGAAAGTTCTCTGCCCTCTGTCTATTCATTCCTGTCTCTCCCCCAGCACAATGAATGCCAGGTAACTCCTAGCAACCACTGATTTTTTTCTCCTATCTCTGTAGTTTTGTTTTTTCCACATGGTTTTGTCATATAGTTGAAATTATACAATATGTAGCCTTTCCGATTGGCTTCTTTCACTTAGAAATATGCAGTTAAGGTTTTTCTATGTCTTTTCATGGCTTGATAGCTCATTTCTTTCTAGAGTTGAATAATATTCCATTGCCTAAATATACCACAGTTTATTTATCTGTTCACCTACTGAAGGACATCTTGGTTACTTCCAAGTTTTGGAAATTACAGATAAAGCTGCTATAAACATCCATTTGCAGGTTTCTGTATGGATATAAGTTTTCAACTCCTCTGGGTAAACACCAAGGAGCACAATTGCTGATTCATGTGGTAAGTGTATGTTTAGTTTTTCAAGAAACCTACCAAATTTTCTTCCAAAGTGTCTGTACCATTTTGCATTCCCACCACCAGTGAATGAGAATTTTTGTTGCTCCACACTTTCACTAGCATTTGGTGTTGTCAGTGGTCTAGATTTTAGCCATTATCATAGGTATGTAGTGATGTTTCATTGTCTTACTTTGCATTTCCTCATGACATATGATGTAGAGCATCTCTATATGATTATTTGCCATTTGTATATATTCTTTGGTGAGGTGTCTGTTAAGGTCTTTGGTCCATTTCTTCATCTAGTTGTTTGTTTTCTTACTGTTGAGCTTTAAGAGTTCTTAGTGTACTTTGAATAACAGTCCTTTATCAGATCTGTCTTTTGCAAATATTTTCTCTCAAGCTGTGACTTGTCTTCTCATTCTCTTGACAGTATCTTCCACAGAACAGACACTTTTTTATTTTAATGATGTCCAGTTATCAATTCTTTCTTTCATGGATCATGCCTTTGGTGTTGTATGTAAAAAGTCATTACCAAATCCAAAGTTACCTAAGTATTTTCCTACAGTATCTTCTACGATTTTTATAGTTTTGCATTTTACATTTAGGTCTGTGATCCATTTTGAGTTGATTTTTGTGAAGGGTGTAAAGTCTGTATCTAGATTCATCTTTTTCCATGTAGATATTCATCTTAAGCTTTGATATACATTTTACTGAGAACAGTGGGTATTAATAATAATAGCTAACATTTGTTGGTGCTTGCTAATGCTATAGGCATGGTCAGGGTTCTAAGAGCTTTCATGTATTAAACTCATTTAATAGTCGTGACAACCTCTATGAGATAGGTAATATTATTTACATTTTACAGAAGAGAATACTGATTTTCAGGAAACTAAATAGCTTGCTCAAGGACACAGAAGCAGGCCACTGAAAGGAACCAGGTTCTAAAGCCAGGCAGCCTGGTTCCAGAGCACACCTTCCTACTCATATACCCATAGCCACACATATCTAAGTTATTACAATATTAGATAATAAATACCTTGCTTTAAGATTATAGATCTAAATTATAATTAGAAAAGGTAAAGACAAGTAAGTACTCTTGTCCAGAGGAAAAGACAATGTTCTTAAGATAGAGAATGCTTCATAACTATGTGTATTACATTTACTGAAATATTTGGATTTTTACTTCTTTGAATCAATGTGTATTACATATGTCTTAAAGTGAATCTGAAGAAGTATATTCCTTAGATATCAAATGATAGGCATCTACTCATGTAAATTTAGTCTTGCAGGTAAAATAGTGTAATAACAAACATATGTGTTACACAGGCCACATCAGATGTTATAAACCTATGCTCATAGAGTTCATGCACAGAGACCATGATAATGCACAGTGTTAGCAATCTTCATCTATATACTCTCTGGAGCAGCAGTTTTCATTGTTCTAGCAAAACGCCCAATCTATCACTAAGATCTGTCACATCTTCTTTTATGAATGACATTTCTTGAATTTACAGCTAATAATTTCTACCAATTTTCTGTCATTTGAGTCACTGCCACCTGATCTTCACGATCTGCCCTAAAAGCAGCCCCCAACATTATCATTTAATTTCTTCTTCAGCCGAAAGCTATTTACTATAATGTCCTACAATCTGTCCCAATGTCCCAACACAACACTTTATTTATAGGTATAAAACAACTTTTTCAACCTCATATTTCCCCATCATAAATGTTGCTGTTTGAATTGCACTAACAAAACAATCCAAAAAGTGTTTCTAATTGCACTGATTCCAGACTGCAGAGTTATCTGGGTTGCTCTTGGCAGTAGCGGTGACACCAGATGCTAAAGGGCTAGTATTCAGCAGCTGGACATTTGATGCTATAAGGAAAGTGTGCTGTGTATCAGACTCAGACTTTGATTATCCTGCCACATGCCACAACACCCAAAAAGGGGAAAAAAATGAACAAAACTCAATAATCATCTTGGAATCAACCATAGTCTGAATGTATACACTTTAAATAAAATTAAATGTAGATTCACAGATAGAAAAGACTGTTCTCAAGACTTTTTTTTCCAAGTAGTATACATATACAGCAGAAATTTATAAAGCTAAAATTTAGGTAGGTTGAAGCATAAGAAATTGCTTTTTTAGTAAGTCAAAAATGGCCAAATATTGGCAATTGTATATGATTCTGCTTAATAGGTTGTAAAATATAATAACACTAATTTTTATTGAGAATAATAAGGAACATTGTTATGAAAACAGATGACAAAAATAGCAAGACAGCACTTAATGTCTCACCATCTATCTCATTTGTCTGAATAAAATGTCACGCATTACCTTAATTTTCATCCATTGCTTACATCTCACGCTCTCCAGAAGACTGTCACACAGCAGATTAAAAAGTGGCTATATAAATCACAACTTCTGCTACCTAATACCATGGTTTCCAAACACTATGCTGACAAATGAAGAGAGTATTAATGAACTCTTCAGTTCAATAATCCAATATTCCACCAGTAGTTAGCAAAAGTAGTGTGAAATAAAACACACTCTGAAATAAATGCCAAGGTTAAAAATACTGTTTCAAAGTCTATAAACTTATTACATGCTATTACAAAGTGCCAACAGTTTCCTGTTCCCGGTACTTTCATTTTACTTTAAATCAATTGGAATTACTACATTAAATCTATGTCTTTGAAAGCTCAGCATGCGAAAAAGAAGGCAGATTAAACACTATATGGTCAGCAACCTCATATAGTGTAATTATTTTTTTCTTATCATTCTAAGCTCTTTACTCAAACCCACATGTATTTAAGGAACACACTATTTTCAAAGCACTGCATGCGTGCTGTGAAGAAAACAAAAATTAAAAAACTTCTTCCCTCAAGGAGTTTACATTCTAATTTTACAGACAAGATATGGACACTTATGTGGTGTTTTTAAATAAATTTACTTTCAAGGACATGTTAAGATAGCAAAATAAAAGAGGTGTCACAAGGTAGTACATGATTGTCAGATGTATGTAGTATAAATGGTAATTAATGTTAGAAATCAAAAGAGGGAAATATCTTTTCAGACACAGTCCAGAAAAGATTTGCAGGTGAAGTGGGATTTGTGCTTCCTTTAAAGAATCACTGATGTTCAGAAGAGGGAAAGGGGAGAGAGATGACTTTCATTCTGGATGCCTTGGGCTTGGGCTGGGTGGTATCAGAAATCAAAGTACACAGAAGTAATCATTCCAAACTAGTTTCTAACAACACATCACCACTACTTTTAAGTTCACTAATGCTTCTTGTCACATTTTAGTTGCTTAGAAACCATATTACTCATTTTTGCCATTAACGTGCTTATCACCACATCAACATATTTATCACAAATTCTTTAACATCTTCTCAAAATTCCAATTGGTAGCATTTGAGGTTCGCCAGAAAAAAATACACTCCAGTAAATTGATAGCAGCTGCATGGCATGGCTAGAAAACTAATATTTGTGGGCAAGAAAGCTCTGTGTTATTCAAGCCAATATTTCAAAATGGAGTATGTGAGAAGACTCTCTAAATTTGGAATACCTTACATTTCCAGTTCTACCAAAAATTATTATATAAACATGTTCTAAGTTTTACCTATTCTGAATTCATAAAGAACTATAAGGAAAACAAAACTGAATGAAAAGAAACTAAGACAGTCTCCCCATTTTTTGTATATTCACTTGCTGCCTCCAACCACAGCTAGTGACCCTACATTAAGGGACAAATTCTGCCAGAATACAGGAGGAATTTAAACTGACTTCCTTCTTGGACTCTGGAATGATACTTAATGCTTAACTGCCTTCCACTCATAATGATTTTAGGTCAATTTATCAGAAATCAATACACCTGAAATTCAATTTTCCAAGGGAACAATATGCCAAGTGATCAATTGCCCTCCTTTGCCAAAATTACAGTAAACTTCCTTTTCTTCACCACGTAAAGTTTTGTGGCATTCATACTGGATGCACAGCCTTTACATAGATTTTTAATTTATGAGAAGATGATAACATCTAAGAATTGTTTAACTGACCTTTGCCCTGGTTTTCCTCTGCTGTTGTTATTGCTCCTGAAGCTTAAAAAGCTGGATACAAAGAGGAAGCATGGACCAACCTTCAAGATGGCGGAGGAGTAAGATGTGGAGATCACCTTCCTCCCCACAAATAATCAAATATACATCTACATGTGGAACAACTCCTACAGAACACATACTGAACGCTGGCAGAAGAACTCAGACGTCCCAAAAGGCAAGAAACTCCCCACCCACCCAGCTATGTGGCTGACAGGATCTTGGTGCTCCGACCGGATGTCAGGCCTGAGCCTCTGAGGTGGGAGAGCCGAGTTCAGGACATTGGTCCAACAGAGACCTCCCGGCCCCCATAATATCAATCAGCAACAGCGCTCCCAGAGATCTCCATCTCAACGGTAAGACCCAGGTCCAATGAACAACCAGCAAGCTCCAGTGCTGGACACCCCATGCCAAACAACAGGAAAGACATGAACACAAGCCCACCCATTAGCAGAGAGGCTGCCTAAAATCATACTAAGTTCCCAGACACCCCAAAACACACAACCGGACACAGTCCTGCCAACCAGAAAGAAAATATGCAGCCCCATCACCAGAATACAGGCACCACTCCCTGCCACCAGGAAGCCTACACAAGCCACTGAACCAACATTACCCACTGGGGGCAGACACCAAAAACAACGGGAACCACGAACCTGCAGCCTGCAAAAAGGAGACCCCAAACACAATAAGTTAAGCAAAACGAGAAGACAGAGAAATATGCAGCAGATGAAGGAGCAAGGTAAAAACCCACCAGACCAAACAAATGAAGAGGAAATAGGCAGTCTACCTGAAAAAGAATTCAGAGTAATGATAGTAAAGATGATCCAAAATCTTGGAAATAGAATGGAGAAAATACAAGAAATGTTTAACAAGGGCCTAGAAGAACTAAATAGCAAACAAACAATGATGAACAACACAATAAACGAAATAAAAACTTCTCTAGAAAGAATCAATAGCAGAATAACTGAGACAGAAGAACAGATAAGTGACCCAGAAGATAAAATAGTGGAAACAACTACCGCAGAGAACAATAAAGAAAAATGAATGAAAAGAATTGAGGACAGTCTCAGACCTCTGGGACAACGTTAAATGCACCAACATTCGCATTATAGGGGTCCCAGAAGAAGAAGAGAAAAAAAAAAGGGTTTGAGAAAACATTTGAAGAGATTATAGCTGAAAACTTCCCTAATACGGGAAAGGAAATAGTCAATCAAGTCCAGAAAGCCCAGAGTCCCATACAGGATAAACAGAAAGAGAAACATGCCAAGACACATATTAATCAAACCATCAAAAATTACATACAAAGACAAAATACTAAAAGCAGGAGGGGAAAAGCAACACATAACATACAAGGGAATCCCATAAGGTTAACAGCTGATCTTTCAGCAGAAACTCTGCAAGCCAGAGGGTGTGGCAGGACACATTGAAAGGGTTGAAAGGGAAAAAATCTACAACCAAGATTACTCTACCCAGCAAGGATCTCATTCAGATTCGACAGAAATTAAAACCTTTACAGACAAGCAAAAGCTGAGAGAGTTCAGCACCACCAAGCCAGCTTTACAACAAACACTAAAGGAACTTCTCTAGGCAGGAAACACAAGAGAAGGAAAAGACCTACAAAAATAATCCAAAACAATTAAGAAACTGGTAATAGGAACATACATATCTATAATTACCTTAAATGTAAATGGATTAAATGTTCCAACCAAAAGACACAGGCTGGCTGAATGGATACAAAAACAAGATCCGTAAATATGCTATCTACAAGAGACCTACTTCAGACCTAGGGACACATACAGACTGAAAGTGAGGGGATGGAAAAAGATATTCCATGCAAATGGAAATCAAAAGAAAGCTGGAGTAGCAATTGTCATATCAGACAAAATAGACTTTAAAGACTATTACAACAGACAAAGAAGGACACTACATAATTGTCAAGGGATCAATCCAAGAAGAAGATATAACAATTGTAAATATTTATGCACCAAAAATAGGAGCATCTCAGTACATAAGGCAACTGCTAACAGCCATAAAAGGGGAAATCGACAGTAACACAATAATATTGGGTACTTTAACACTTCACTCTCAGCAATGGACAGATCATCCAAAATGAAAATAAATAAGGAAACACTAGCTTAAATGACACATTAAACAAGATGGACTTAATTGATATTTATAGGATATTCCATCTAAAAACAGTAGAATACACTTTCATCTCAAGAGCTCATAGAACATTTTCCAGGATAGATCATATCTTGGGTCACAAATCAAGCCTTGGTAAATTTAAGAAAATTGAAATCATATCAACACAACGCCATAAGACTAGATATCAATTACAGGGAAAAAAAACTGTAAAAAACACAAACACATGGAGGCTAAACAATACACTACTAAATAACCAAGAGATCACGGAAGAAATCAAAGAGGAAATCAAAAAATACCTAGAAACAAATGAAAACACAATGACCCAAAACCTATTGGATGCCTCAAAAGCCGTTCTAAGAGGGAATTTTATAGCAATATGATCCTACCTCAAGAAACAAGAAAAACCTCAAACAAACAACCTAACCTTACACCTAAAGCATTAGAGAAAGAAAAACCAAAAAAAACGAAAGTTAGCAGAAGGAATGGAATCAAAAAGATCAGATCAGAAATAAATGAAAAAGAAATGAAGGAAATGATAGCAAAGATCAATAAAACTAAAAGCTGGTTCTTTGAGAAGAAAAACAAAATTGATAAACCATTAGCAAGACTCATCAGGAAAAAAAGGAAGAAGACTCAAATCAACACAACTAGAAATGAAAAAGGAGAAGTAACAACTGACACTGCAGAAATACAAAGGATCATGAGAGATTACTACAAGCAACTCTATGCCAATAAAATGGACAACCTGGAAGAAATGGACAAATTCTTAGAAGAGCACAACCTTCCCAGACTGAACCAAGAAGAAACAGAAAATATAAACAGACAAGTCACAAGCACTGAAATTGAAACTGTGATTTTAAATCGTCGGACAAACAGAAGCCCAGGACCAGATGGCTTTATTTGTGAATTCTATTAAACATTTAGAGAAGAGCTAACACCTATCCTTCTCAAACTCTTCCAAAATATAGCAGCAGGAGGAACACTCCCAAACTCACTCTACGAGGCCACCATCACCTGATACCAAAACGAGACAAAGATGTCACAAAAAAAAGAAAACTACAGGCCAATATTACTGATGAACATAGATGCAAAAATCCTCAACAAAATAATAGCAAACAGAATCCAATAGCACATTAAAAGAATCACACACCATGATCAAGTGGGTTTTATCCCAGGAATGCAAGGATTCTTCAAATATATGCAAATCAATCATTGTGATTAACCATATTAACAAATTTAAGGATAAAAACCACATGATCATCTCAATAGATGCAGAAAAAGCTTTGAACAAAATTCAACACCGATTTATTATAAATACCCTCCAGAAAGCAGGCATAGAGGGAACTTACCTTAACATAATAAAGGCCATATATGACAAACCCACAGCAAACATCATTCTCAATGGTGAAAAACTGAAAGCATTTCCTCTAAGATCAGGAACAAGACATGGATGTCCATCTCACCACTATTATTCAACGTAATTTTGGAAGTCATAGCCATGGCAATCAGAGAAGAAAAAGAAATAAAAGGAATCCAAATTGGAAAAGAAGTAAAACTGTCACTGTTTGCAGATGACATGATACCATACACAGATAATACTAAAGATGCCACCAGAGGACTACTAGAGCTAATCAATGAATTTGGTAAAGTAGCAGGATACAAAATTAATACACAGAAATCGCTTATATTCCTATACACTAACAACAAAAGATCAGAAAGAGAAATTAAGGAAACATTCCCATTTACCACTGCAACAAAAAGAATAAAATACCTAGGAATAAACCTACCTAAGGAGACAAAACACCTGTATGCAGGGAACTATAAGACACTGATGAAAGAAATTAAAGATGACACAAACAGATGGAGAGATACACCATGTTCTTGGATTGGAAGAATCAACATTGGGAAAGTGACTATACTACCCAAAGCAATCTACAGATTCAGTGTAATCCCTATCAAACTACCAATGGCATTTTTCACAGAACTAGAACAAAAAATTTCACAATTTGTATGGAAACACAAAAGACCCCGAATAGCCAAAGCAATCTTGAGAAAGAAAAACGGAGCTGGAGGGGTCAGGCTCCCTGACTTCAGACTACACTACAAAGCTACAGTAATCAAGACAGTATGGTACTGGCACAAAAACAGAAATATAGATCAATGGAACAGGATAAAAAGCCCAGAGATAAACCCACACACATATGGTCACCTTATCTTTAATAAAGGAGGCAAGAATATTTAATGGAGAAGACAGCCTCTTCATTAACTGTCGCTGGGAAAACTGGACAGCTACATGTAAAACAATGAAATTAGAACACTCCCTAAGACCATACACAAAAATAAGCTCAAAATGGATTAAAGACCTAAATGTAAGGCCAGACACTATAAAACTCTTAGAGGAAAACACTCTATGACATAAATCACAGCAAGGTCCTTTTTGATTCACCTCCTAGAGAAATGGAAATAAAAACAAAAATAAACTACTGGGACCTAATGAAACATAACAGCTTTTGCACAGCAAAAGAAACCAAAAACAAGAGGAAAAGACAACCCTCAGAATGGGAGAAAATATTTGCAAATGAAGCAACTGACAAAGGATTAATCTCTAAAATATACAAAAGCTCTCATGCAGCTCAATATCAAAATAACAAACAACCCAATCCAAAAATGGGCAGAGCCCTAAATAGACATTTCTCCAAAGAAGATATACAGATTGCCAACAAACACATGGAAGGATGCTCAACATCACTAATCATTAGAGAAATGCAAATCAAACCTACAATGAGGTATCACCTCACACCAATCAGAATGGCCATCATCAAAATGTCTACAAACAATAAATGCTGGAAAGGGTGTGGAGAAAAGGGAACCCTCTTGCACTGTTGGTAGGAATGTAAATTGATACAGCCAATATGGAGAACAGTATGGAGGTTCCTTAAAAAACTAAAAATAGAACTACCATATGACCCAGCAGTCCCACTACTGGGCATACACCCTGAGAAAAACGTAATTCAAAAAGAGTCATGTACCACAATGTTCACTGCAGCTCTATTTACAATAGCTAGGACATGGAAGCAACCTAAGTGGCCATCGACAGATGAATGGATAAAGAAGATGTGGCACATATATACAATGGAATATTACTCAGCCATAAAAAGAAACGAAATTGAGTTCTTTGTAGTGAGGTGCATGGACCTAGAGTCTGTCATACAGAGTGAAGTAAGTCAGAAAGAAAAACAAATAACGTATGCTAACACATATATATGGAATCTAAAAAAAAAAAAATAGTTCTGAAGAACCTAGCAGAAGGACAGGAATAAAGACACAGAAGTAGAGAATGGACTTGAGGACACAGGGAGGGGGAAGGGTAAGCTGGGACAAAGTGAGAGAGTAGCATGGACATATATACACTACCAAATGTAAAATAGATAGCTAGTGGGAAGCAGCCACATAGCACAGGGAGATCAGCTCGGTGCTTTGTGACCACCTAGAAGGGTGGGATAGGGAGGATGGGAGGGAGACACAAGAGGGAGAGGATATGGGGATATATGTATTCATATAGCTGATTCACTCTGTTATACAGCAGAAACTAACACACCATTATAAAGCAATTATAGTCCAATAAAGATGTTAAAAAAAAAAGAAGCAGCACTTTGTTGGGATGGAAGAAAAGATAGTGAGCACAAAGAGCAGCCTGGGATACTGTACTATCTCAGAAAAAAAGGCAGTGACGTGGAAAAGTAAGAGCCAGGAGTTAGGAGGATGGGACAGTGGAAGGAGAAGATACAGGGACCAAGAAAAAAACTTGGAGGGGAAACAGAAAGAAGAGACATCAACAGCGGAAATGGGATTTTAAGGGACAAGAAGAGGAGAGCAGTAGAGAGGAGAAAGGGGAATAAAGAAACTTAGGAGCAAGGAGGGGAAACAGTGAGAGAACAAGAGAAGTTGACAGGCAGAGAGAAGAGATGACATGGTTAAGTAGTGGAGAGGGAGTAGACTGAAAGGCAGAGAGAACACAGACAAAGGGAAAAGTGAAAATTTTGTGTCCAAATTGCCCAAAACACCTTAATAATCCATCATATAAATTGCTGCAGATATTGTGTATATTTAGAAGAAAAAGGGTTTTTGTAAGTTAACATTGGTAAATTCCTCGTGTTTGTCATTCAGCAAAACATAGTAATTGATCATTGGGCAAAAATGCTGGATTTTATGAAAACATCCCTGGGAATTTACTTCAGAAACGAATACATTTCATTACAAACTTTGAATATCATGTGCTTTGAATGCCAGTGTGAGCTTCCATTCATCACCACATAGCTTGTGTTATCTCCTCTTAGTTTTATCCCACCATGGCCCATCTATTTCGTAAGACATGGCCGTAGCAATAATACTGGATATTAAAAAGACCATCATAGATCTTAGCTGGCTACTACAGGAATCCTCCCAGTTCTCACTCTATCTTCTTTACAGTGCTGTCAAATTTCTACTTTAAAAGTGTTAACATCTAAGAGTTTTCAAAGCAATGTGTAAGTTAGGTGATCAGGACATTGTCTTTTTTTTTTTTTTTTTTTTTTAATTCTGATGAGGAACTTGATGTTCAAAGAAGATAACTGAGTTGTTCAAGGTCATAAGGTAAGACTTCCAAAATCTGGAACCTTAAGCCAAGTCTTCCTGTGGAAAAGCTAACACTTTTTTTCATAACATTCCAATGCACTGTCCCCAAATACTTTTAGAATCAACAATTCCTATAACAGATCTTTAAAAATAATATCATTTATAAGTGGGAAAATACAATGGCTAGAATGTATGTGATTATTTGAATCAAGATTGTTTCAGAAGGTACTCCTCTCACATTCTCTTCCTCAACACAGATGTCTTTAAGTCACTCTTATAAATCTAGTAACTAGGTTTTCAGTTCAGAATACTCAAGTGCGTGGTACTGAAATACGAAAAAAAATTGAAATAAAGAATTGATTCAGTTACACTTTCCTTCAAAAGCAGAACTCTTTTATGGTGTGAATTAGGTAACCATCACGTTATAAGAAATGGATAAGGTAAAAGTTACTATTAGGATAATGGTTTAAAGAAACACACTGGGGCTTCCCTGGTGGCGCAGTGGTTGAGAGTCCGCCTGCCGATGCAGGGGACGCGGGTTCGTGCCCCGGTCCGGGAAGATCCCACATGCCGCGGGGCGGATGGGCCCGTGAACCATGGCCGCTGAGCCTGCGCATCCGGAGCCTGTGCTCCACAACGGGAGAGGCCACAACAGTGAGAGGCCCGCGTACCGCAAAAAAAAAAAAAAATACATTGACTTGGGTGGGCATAGGTGCCCTATTAATAAATTCTGATATCCTTTGGCTTATTTAGAACAAAGCTTTATCTTTACAGACATCCAAAATCAGTCCTGATTCCGCTAAAAACTGAAATGTCTAAGATTTTACCCTCCTTGTTAGCTAATAAGTTAGCCTGTCACAGTTTCATGAATGCTAGTAGAACAAATCAGATTCCCAGGTGAGACAGAAAGGACAGCTTTTTACTCACAATGATAGCAGTAGCTGCAGTATCAGCATTTTTGTGCTGGTTCCCCAAGTCCAATTACTACAGGGTGGCATGAAGAGGTTCAGATGACACAAGCACACACTACGGGTTGCTTTACAATAAAGGAAACCCAAGAGAACCAGAATCTTTTATGATGGGCAGTAATTATGCTTGCCCTGGGCTCCAGAAAGAGACATTTTTATTGTACTAAATATTAAGCATGGCTGCACTTTGCCCTGAGAGACACTAGCTCTGTCTTCCAAGGTATTAGACACACATCCTTGAAACAAAAGTCCAGAACAAAGAGCCATCAGAGTCTCACTGGCAAAATGTGCAGAAACACTAGAGACCCATGAGAATTCTCTCTCAACAGGATGGCCCACATCTGCTTCAAGCTGTCTGTTATATTATTCTGAAACTTGTTTTATGAGTTGAGGTATTTAATTAATAATCTAGCTGTCTATGTCCCTTAATTGCAAATCATTTTACTTGGAATGTAGTTTCTGTTATTGCCTCCATATGATTTCACTGGAGAGAAAAGTCAAACTCCCATAATAATTATTAATTGAATCTACCTGCTATAACTATTCCCCCTTGCAACCAGAAACTCTCCTAAAAGTTCAAACCTAACTCAGGCTCTAGGGCCAAATCTCTCCCATTTCAGATCTCAAGCGATTCTGCATCAATTCAACCTTGCTTGTTCCCTGGGATACCTGCCTTGAAAACTGCACCAGCAGATCTGTTCTCTTAGGCTGAGATCTTGTTTTCGTCCTCCAGATCCTTGAAGAACCTAAATCCCAGACCTAGTCTCAAGCCAGCAACTGGCCCATGCCCCAGCTGTGAGACTCTTGTCACTGACTAGTTGCTAACATTGTCATCACGTTTCTCCTGCTGCCATCCACTCTGGTCCTGTGCCCCACCCTTTTATTTCGGTACTAACTTAATTCTTTCGCATGAATTTATTGCTATCAATTATCTATCTTAACAACCACCTTACTATTATCACCTACCTCCTTTTCATTTATTCAACAAATACTTCCTGAAGACTATCAAGTTTGTGGATCTGGTCCAGGTTGTGAGTTTGCAATGGAATCCCCACCCCAAATACTATATATGGTTTTGATTACCTGACTAGTACTGTCTGTTGGCTACTCCTAGGAAGATTTCTCAAACTTTTGCTCTAAACAATGTGTAAGTTCCAGGCTCCAAAAATCCATTCTGAGAACCATCTTTGTATGTGCAAGACCTTCCCTTAAATTCCTTGTATCTGCCATAATTTTCTGTTTGAAAGATTTTGTTCTTAAGTTTTTAATAGTACTATATGTCACTCTCAGTCAGTATAATTATTTTCTCATAAAATACTAAATTGGAGAGATATTGTGATATCATCTGCCATAGTCTGTTCAGTTCACACTTATTTTAAGGTGTTGTCACCTATATGATCTAGTATTTTCACCTGTACAATCCAATATTTTCTTTCAGATGTTAAAGTCTTTGAGTATTTTGAAGTTTGTTAATGATAGATTAAACTAACATTGAGGCATCATTCATTCTTGGAAGGTTTCTACAAATGGAACTTTACATATTCCCAGCACCATGGTCTCCTCTTGTCTACAAAACAGTACTATACAGTTATCTAATTTAAGAGCTTTTATTGAAAGGTCTTTGAAATAGCTTCCCTTATCAGGTTATATATGTACATATTTAAATATGTATCTCTGCGTGTGTGTTCCCTCTGATGTGAGTTATGGTTCGCTGCTAAAGAAGAGCCTGCTAATTTCTAATCATCTTTAAAGCAAAAATAAATGTTATACTTTAAAATAATCACAGTTTGTAGAAATTTTGAGCCTCAAATAGAACAAAATGCTAATGGACTATAAACATACTAATTTATAATAAATAGCATAATATGCACTAATACAGTCAATATATACCTAACATGCTATGGATAACATATACTCTCATATAATAGGGTACCTGACCCACATAGGTTAATGATTATGGAGCTAAAATCCACAGCACATGAACCACAAATCAAAACAATTCAGTTTGGGATTCCCTGGTGACACAGTAGTTGACTCCACCTGCCAATGCAGGGGACACGGGTTCGAGCCCTGGTCCAGGAAGATCCCACATGCTGTGGAGCAACTAAGCCCGTGAGCCACAACTACTGAGAGTGTGCTCTACAGCCCACGAGCCACAACTACTAAGCCTACATGTCACAACTACTGAAGCCCGCAGGCCTAGAGCCCATGCTCCACAACAAAAAATCACTGCAATTAGAAGCCCGTGCACCGCAATGACGAGTAGCCCCTGCTTGCCACAACTAGAGAAAGCCTGCGTGCAGCAACGAAGACCCAACACAGCCAAAAAAATAAGTAAAAATTTTTTAAAAAATTCAGTTTACTGGACTTGGCAAGGGTCACAATAATCTCATGGTATCAATTCAATTCTGCCAGAAAAGCACAAAGCCAAATAATCAGGAAACAAGATCCTAGTGTCAATTAGTCCTTTTTTCTGTCAAATGGAATCATCTCTCAATCTTAAATTCTGACCAGTTTAAAAGGTATTGTCCAGGGCTTCCCTGGTGGTGCAGTGGTTGAGAGTACACCTGCCGATGCAGGGGACACGGGTTCGTGCCCCGGTCTGGGAAGATCCCACATGCCGCGGAGCAGCTGGGCCCGAGAGGCCACAACAGTGAGAGGCCCGCATACCGCAAAAAAAAAAAAAAAAAGGTATTATCCAAAGTTTATTTCTAAGAAGCTACAAACTCTTATGCTGGATGGTCATGCAAAAGAAACACTGTTTGTCCTGAATTATGCCGTTTCACATCCACAGGAAACCCTTTTCTGATTTTGTTACCCTTGGACTTTTCCGACAGAAGCAACAACAATTTATACATAAAAATGACTACTCATCCTTTCAATGATTTTTTTCCTCTTTCATGAATTTCAGTTTACTTACCTCAAATCTTTTGAGAAATACTGAAGTATGAATAGATGAAAAGATGAACAGATGCTGAGAATAGGTAGATAATAGGATAGGTACATACACATATAATATACACATACGTATCAATACATACATACATACACAAGTGACCCAAAACTGTTTACTAAAAAATTTGTCCTTCCTCATTTATCTGTCAGGCTACTTCTATCAAGGATCCATACGTGTGGGGTTTTTTTCTGCATTCTCTATGATGCTCTGTTGGTCTATTTATCTACCTCTGTCTTATTTATTGCAATTTATTATAAAAAATGACATCTTGTGGGGAAAGTACTTTCACCATTTACATCTTCATGTATGTCTTCACCATTCTTGGCCCTTTGTTGCTATGTGCATCTTAAAATCTATATTCCAAGTTCTACTGAAAACAAAACAGAACAAAACACCCTATTGAGATTTTCACCAGAATTATATTCAAGCTCCAAATTACCATTGTTTTCAAATCCATGTTCATGGTATACAGCTCTACATAGGTCTTTCTAACATCTCTGTTATGTTTTATAGTTTCTACATTGTTGGCCCCGCATACATTTTTATAAATTTGTTTTTAGATATATGATAGTTTTTATGGTATCAGAATCACATTTTTTTTATTTTTTATTTCTTACTGGCATATAGAAATCAAATTGATTTTTTAATAATTTACTTTAAATCCAAAATTTTGTTAAACACATTGATTACAATAATTTGTTTGTGGAGCCTCTGATTTTCTATTTAAATAATCTTCACTACAAATAATGTCAGTTTTGTTTCTTCTTTTCTAATCTTTTTTTTTCTTTCTCTATTTAACTGACTACCACTTCAAATACAATGTTGTCTAGATGTGGTAAGAGATGAACCAATCTTACAGAAAGAGTTCAACATTTTCAACATTAAGTATATTATTTATTGTAAATTCATTGTAGAGACCAAATATCTGCTCTAGTTTGCTTACTTTTATCAAATACATTTTCTGCAACTATTGATAGGACTATAATCCAATAACATTGGGAATTTCATTAATTGATTGTCTAAAGTTAAACTAAGACTAAAATCCTGGAAGAAATCCAACTCTTATCATATATTACCCTTTTTTTTAAAGATTGAGATTCTTTTTGCTAATATTTTGTTTATAAGTTTTTCATCTATGTTCACAAATGAGACTGGCCTTTAATACTGTCCTTATCAGATTTGGGTATCAAGTTATACTAGTCTTGTTATACAAGTTAGGGAGTATTCCCAATTTTTTTGTCATCTTAAATGACAGAAGTCACTAGTAAAACCAGTTAGGCCTAGAAACTCACAAGAAATGCCAATTTTGTGAGAAATTTTTGATCACTTATTTTATTTCTTTAATGGCTTAGACTGTCCAGGTTTCTCTTTCTTCCTGAATAATTTTTGATAAATTATATTTTTCTAAGGACTTTTTATTTTATATACATTTTCAAGTTTATTGTTATGTTACCAATAATATCCAGTTATTTACCTTCTTGATTTCTTCAACACCTCTAATGCTGTACTTTTCTCACAACTGATGCTGACAATTTGTTTTTTGTCTTTTTCCTCTGCTTACTCACACCAGAGGTTTGTCCATTTTATTGGTCTTATAAAAAGACTTTTGATGTCACCATTCTCTCTGTGACTTCTGCCTTACGTTAATATATTCTACTTTCCACTATTTGAGAACCTAGGTCAGCTACATATAAAATTATCATTATATCTTTTTTTAATCTAAATCAGTTTAAGGCAGGTTTCTCTCACTTGCAACTGAATAGGTCTTGATACAATTGTGCACATTTGTATAATGTAAATATGTGCACAACTGCACAGAGTAAATATGTGCCATTCATAATGATAAATGTAAAAGCATTAAAATGCACTGACATAGTGCTTTACAGTTTACAAAAATGCTTTGACATACATTAAATTTCAAGCAATTCTTACAGAAACTTAATAAAGTAATTGTTATAACACATTTTACAATTACAATAATTGAGGTCTGAGAATTTTCCAAGGCCTCATTGCTACTAAGTGACAATAGAAACTTGAATTCCTGGCTTTAAAAGGTATATTATTTCCAAAACAACAGAGGCCCTTATACTATTAAGCATATTTTCACTTTATATTTTATTGCTTGTTAGTATTTTTTTCATAATATTAACCGTCTTCAATGAACTACTGTAAGCTTATTTTAGCAAAAATTCTTCAGCAACATAGGGCCCAGTACTTTCTAATTCTAACTGTTCAGATTGTTTCCATAAATTCTGTTCATGTAGTTTCCTTCCATGATGTGAAAACATTCATTTTATTGCAATCAAATTGTTATAATATTCCTTTAGGAACCTCCCAAATATTAGCTCCAAATCCTAATATTTCTTCAAGCAGTGGAACCCCTTAAGTATGACTAGATTTTAGTGTTTGGGGCAAACAGTTTCATGTGTTTTCTATACAGCTGTCTTTAAAATATTTTTGAATATGTGGTTAATTTCTGAATGCACATTACCATTATTTCAAGTACCCTATCTTCCCTTGTCAATGCACATAAATGCATGTGTTGTCTGAGAAACGATCATCATCACCACCATCATTTATTCTAAAGAGAAAAACTGAGAACTTTTCTTTTTAGATGTACACAATTTTCAAAGCCTTCAACATATGACAGATGTTGAATACGTCCCTGCAGAGTGAAGGTAGCTTAATAACACCAAGGATCTCATGAGAAGGTCAACTCTTGGTTCCACCCAGCAGGTTGTTATCACTTCCCTTTAAGAAAGGACAGGTAATGTTACTTTCAAGTTTACCAACATATTATAAATGTTTTTCTCAATTACCTCCTTTGTTTGTTTCACTGGTTCTCTGCTTATCATTGCTAAACAAAATGCCTGGATTCGGGGCTTCCCTGGTGGTGCAGTGGTTAAGAATCCACCTGCCAATGCTGGGGACACAGGCTTGAGCCCTGGTCCAGAAAGATCCCACATGCCGTGGAGCAGCTAGGCCTGTGCACCACAACTACTGAGCCTGTGCTCTAGCACCTGCGAGCCACAACTACTGAGCCCACATGCCACAACTACTGAAGCCCGCAAGCCTAGAGCCTGTGCTCTGCAACGAGAAGCCATTGCAATGAGAAGCCCGCGCACCGCAACAAAGAGTAGCCCCCACTCACCACAACTAGAGACTCGCCACAATTAGAGAAAGCCCATGTGCAGCAACGAAGACCCAACGCAGGCAAAAATAAAATAAATAAAATAAAAAAATTTTTTAAATGCCTGGATTCCAGCAGAGGGGATCTTTGAGACCTACTTAACCATTGTCCCTGATGTTAAGGAAAGGACCCGAAAAGGGTGAACTGCTTGGCATCCACACAAGAGTCAAACTGTCGATTGGCATCATTCAAAGGTTTTAGGGATTAATTGGGCAGAGGATCAGAATGGGAGACTAATATTCTGGCTCTGCCTTCATCAGGTCTTCTCAGTCTGGCTTCATTATTCCAAAATAAAGTAGAAAAGCTGTTCTTATTAAAAAATAAATAAATAAATAAATGAAGTATATCATTGGAGTATTCTATATGGGTATAAAGAGATAGTGAAGTGCAACAAAGGAGTATTGAGAGATCAGGCCTTCTGTGTCAGAAGAACATGTCTTGGAGCATCACTTGGTCGTAGTCTGCAAGGAAAACGAAGGAAACAACACTAGATGGGTCAATAAGAAGAGACGTTACAATAAAGAGACAGTACAGCATTCAGAAGAGTTATAGATTGGCTAGAAGCAACCCCACACCTCTGCTACCATTAATTCCCCTGCCCCCACCAAGAAACGCACCGCAAAATCTACACATGCACTTTCCAGGTTTATTTAACCAAGAATACTGAAATCTATGGACACGCAATAAACACAACTTAGTACTGTTTGCCTTACCCTCTTCAAGGGCACTGCTACTAAAACTGAGAAAACAGACACATTTTTGGCTATGTTCCCTGTTTTTACACCACCTTCAAGAAGGAAACTATATTTATAGTCATTGTACTTCTGTTTAAAAGAATATTTTCAATATCAGGCTCTCCTGGATATGAACCAAATTCAGCATCAAGAAGGCCATATTGCCCTGGAAGGGAGAAAGCAGAGGAATGCTTGATCATTATTTCTGCCTCCAACTCTCCAGGTACAGAGAAAGTACCTTTTTCTGATGTCCCATCAGTTGGCAGAAGGCAGTTTCAAAAGGGAGAGAAGAGCAAACAGTATCAAATGTATCAGAGAGGATGAATACTGAAAAGAGATCACTGAGTTTGCAGCAAAGAAAATACAGGTGATTTTACTGGTGCAATTTAATTGAGGGTGAGCACTGAGTATATCAAAGATGCAGCAGTAAAGGCCTGGACTAAAACTTCCGCTTCCAGTCTTGCTTAACTCCAATCCATTCATTATCCAACTATCACAAGAATGATCTTGCTAAGTCTGATCACTTTATTTTCCAACTAAAATCTTTCAATGGCTTCCTATTTACTAAATGGCATAGTGTACCTGTTTATAGTGTAGCTATTCATCCTTCACTCCAACTTACCTCTCAAGGATAAATTCCTATTTAAAACATTACTTGAACTAACAGATAGAATTGAAAATCCTCTTTTTTGTTCTCCACTATACCCAGCACACACTTCTCTTGCATCACTGACAACATTCAATCTCATTTATCTGTTTTCATGATTATCTTTCTAAACGGACTTTGAGCCTGTTGAGGGTAAACACAATGTCTAGCACATTGTAGATACTCAATACTTAATTGTTGAATGAATGAGAGAGAAATAGAGGGAGAGATAGAAAATAATGATGGGTGGATTAAATTTATAAAAAAGAATACCTTTGCCTTCAAAGGCAAACAGGAGGGAAAGAGAGGAAGACAGGTTATGAGGCAATCAGAAACAAACTAAAGCAATGATGTAATAGGAAACTGACTAAATGAAAAAAGAATCAAATATCAACTCCATGGAAAACTAAAATTTATACAGGAAAGGAATACTGTATAGAGAATACAATGAACTTAGAGCTGATCTGAGCAACTGTAGAGCTCTGCGCTTGTCTGCAGGGATACCTGGAGTCATAATACTGACCCTTGGCCGGAATGGGAATAAAATGTACTACCTAGGGATTTATAATGTGCAGTCTGAATTCCAAAATTTACCTAGAGGCACCCAATAACAAGTTGTCTACATTATTTATTGAGAATGTAGAATGACAGTTTGCATCTGGTTTAACCAGTTATATAGCCTTATTTTAGCTATTGACTGAAAGTTTATAAAAGATTCCTCAGGAAACTTGTGCTTGGCTGCCCTGAGACAAAGGTATCTCACACATATCTTGGTGAGTCATAATCCAAAGACAAAGCACATGCTGCAAAACAGAAAGGACCATGGGGGCTGTGCCTAGAAATCTCATACCTCTCTGATGTTTACCTATGTTTTCATTCTCCTGCTATACTTACGCCTTCACCTTTATTGAAGTCACATATGAATATACCCTGTGGAGTCCTTTCAGCTCTCCAACGTTCTGTAATTGATGCAATGGTACACTGAATGGAGTGACCCTTGTGACCCTTGACTCTATAATTTAAATAACGGCTAAGACTTTGGGGAAAAGAAAAATGAGGAAAGAGAGCTGTGAACCTTTGACAAAGGCTGACTTCCGGGCAACTTCTGGTTTGAGATCATGCAAATGCTGTGACCACTGATGGAAGGAAAAGCATATCAGCAGAACTTGGGGGCTGTAGATACTAAACCAAGGGAAACAGTTACATGAATTAAGAAGGAAATTCAGGTAGATGGGAAGTCAGCCAAGAATTTTGTGATTTTTGGCTTCTTTGAAAAAGTGAAGGAAGGCAGAAACAACTAAGACTGACAAATGCACCAAATTATTGCTTGTGACCTGAAAGAGAAGAGACAGCAAGCCAAAAGGGAATCATGTAAATATTTCTTTTGATTATGATGTGCCTCCGTCTAAATGAGAATCACTAAAAAAGACTATACGGGTTGCAAGGGGAGGAAATGAAAGACAAACAAATTACAGAAAGTTATTTGTGGAGTGATACAGACACTTCCTGGGAAGGTTATGCTAAAGTGGATTTTACGTATTCAGATCCAAGGAGCTATTTCCTTGTATTAGGTACTGCTGACTGGAAGAGTATGTTTGGTCTTATTCAGGATCCTGAAATAGTTGCAACTTTTACAGAAATGTGGCTGGAGGGTCAAACTCCAAATCTGTAGAGCTGGAAAAAATGTAAGGTACATGACATATACCTATAGAGGGGAAATTAGATACTAAATGAAATACTCTTAGATACCAAATGAAATAATTCTTCTGAAGCTTCTGAAATGTTGGAAATATCAGCAATTTTGGATTGGTTATATGATGATCCTAAAGTATCCCTTAATTTTATACCTTTGACTCGAGCGGTGATTGATGTTGTGGACTTAAAAAATTATTCACAACCTAAAAGTTGAGAGTTATGTTTTATTTGGCGGGAATTTTTAGGACTTCAAGCTCAGAAGGCAGCATCTCAAGTAACCCTGAGAGAACTGCTCCGAGGAAGCAAGGAGGGGAGTCAGGATATATAGGAGTTTTGCAACAAAGGGCAGGTAGTAGGAACATCAAAAGATTACTGTTAATTAAAGAAAACCAGACATCCCAAGTTAAGGAATTTTTAGCACTTTTCTGTGTATGGGAAGATGCAAGAGTCTAGGCTCACTGAAATCATTCCTTTGACATGCACCTCAGCTCTCTGGGGCCAGTATCCTGTGTTTTCACATCCTGAGTTTCCTCAGGGCTCACCACAGGAAGTGGCTGCAGTCTGATGGCTGCTAGATGGCGGGTATTCTTTCCTTCCTGAGTTTCCTGAGGCTCACTGGCTCACGTTGGAGGGCTGCAATCACTGATGGGTGCGGCATCCTTTGTTTACTGATATGACAAGAAATATTCCATTTCTCAATGTCATGATTAAAGGGCTCCCAAATACTTAGGTTCCTTATGTTACTATAATAACAGATGAGTTGGATTATGTAAGAGAAGCTGCCATTGACCTCTTGGCTCATTTCTTATAAGTAGGATTGAACAACGGAAAGGATTAGGATTATTCAGAAGAAAGGAAAAATAACAAAATGGATGAAAAAAAAGCTCAAGACATTTAAGCTGAATAGAAGTGTTCACAGGGTATGGAAAAGGAGGAGACAGATGGAGTAACTATGAAAATTTTAATGGATCACTTATGAGATTATGTGATCTGGTTGCTTTACCAACTCCTCCATTTATCCCAGCCTTGATGAATTTTATAAATCTAATAATGACATAAAAAGAGGATCTACAGTTTCTTCCAAAGCAGTTCAGTTTAAAACAGTGAGAGTTTAGAAAGATTACTCTGAATGACAAGATGGCCAGAGACTGTTAGTACAATGTCCCAGCAAGGAAACAAAGGCCATTCTCGTTGGCATACAAGAAAACCATCCAGGGTGGTAAAGAAATTTTATTGAAATTTCTAGACACTGGTATAAATTTATACAACCTGCTAATGAAAGGGTAAAGGGCAATATAATTAAGTTAGTGGGATAAGGTAAAATATTCAAAAATAAAAGTGTGGTTCATAGTAGGAATTTATGAATGAAAGTTATGAAGGGCTATTGCATCACCCCTACCAGAATGTATTTACCAGAAAGGATATAATGTATGAATGAGGAACTCTTGCCTTATCCAAGCCATTGGGAACAAGGATATCATAAAAATCTGCTCTTCATTATCTTTTAATTGGGTGTGTTAGATGGGGGACTTTGGAACTACCTAAACCCACTCAAGGGCTTAATATAAAACAAGAGAACACCTGGGAAGGGGCGGGGGAAAAGAAAGGAGCATCAAGAAATTTTATTATACATATGGTAGATGCAAGTGAATTAGTGTCTACACATTCCTTGTTTAATAGTCCAGTATAGCATGTGAGAAAAGCTGATGGATCCTGGAGGTTAACTCTAGACTCCAGACGACTTAATAAAGAGGAGCCTTCGATAGCATCAGCCATTCCTGATACAGTGTTAACAATTCAAGATGTGCCACAAGCTAAGGGCAGTTGGTATTCTGTGATCAATCTGACTAATGCTTCCTTTTAGATTCCTATTTTGAAAGAAAGTCAAAATCAAATTTGTATTCCTGTGAAACAGACTCCAATACACATTTACTGTGCACCTATGGGGATATTTAAATTATCCTGCTTGTTGCCACAACCTGGTGAGAAAAGATGTTGATTTAATTCAATCGAAAAGTACTCTTATTCATTAAGTCAATAATATAATGTTGATATCTAAATCTAAAAATCAAGCTAAGCATGAATTCCAAATGCTGGTTAATTATATAACCACCAGGGAGTAGCTAATTAACCCAGCTAAAATACAGGGTCCAGCATAAATGATAAAATTCTGAGTAATTATATGGGCCAGACCTACTAGCAGCATTCCTCAACCAACCACAATGAGTTATTGTCTCTCTAGCTCCAAAACTGAAACAAGAGCCATAAAGATTGCTTGGTTTCTGAAGAAATCACATATCACATCTATAAATTTTATTGGCTTCTATTCACACAATAATAACAGAAAAGGCTGAATTTGAATAATGCTTTAAACAGCGTCAGGCTCTCTCTTGAAGCTTCAAATGGCCATTGACCCACTCTAACTGGATGCTCAAATGACAGTAGAAATATAAGCAACTAGAAAACTCAAGCTGGCTAAAGCCTTTGGCAAAAACCCATGACTGCCACCCAGCAGTCATGGAATTTGGACTAGAATACTACCTAAGGCTGCCTCCTAAGTAGCATGGTTCACAGACTGTAGCTCAAGGGTAGAGAGCCAAAACTCAGTCTGGAAGTCAGCTGCATTACAACTAGCTGATCATTTCATTTTGACTGAAAAAAGACAAATACAATTCCACTCAATGGGCAGAATTAAAAGGGGTATTCCTTGGGGAGCTATACAATAAAAGTAACATAGTATAGGATTCATACTAAATTTTAGGCAAAACCCAACAGATTGGCAATTTAGTCCAGGAAGTAGGTTTTGGATGGCTAGAAGATAAGAGAAACCTCAGTGTGGGAGTCTTTGTTATGAAAAATTTTATGCACTTCTAAAGGAAACAGATGAAAGTAGGCTAAGTTGATTCCCTTTTTTTAAAAAAATCTCCTGAATTCAAAAGGGTACTGGAACTAACAAGTAGATACCCCATTTTCTCTTTGAAAGTAGTTTCTCAGGTACATAAAATCAGTTGTCGTGGAGACATTCAATCAATGAACAAAAAATAGATGTATCCTACTATAAGCTTAGAAGCTCACAAAGTGATTAAAATTTTTTTTCTGTTTTTTAATAGTAGCATTAGAAACTAAAAATGACTATGGGCTGCTTCCTATTGAGAGGATCCAGGCCAGCCCATAGCTGGCAAATGGATTACATTATTCATGACTCCAGGTATATACTGATGAGTTTTGACCAGGACAGATATTCATTGTAGATGTGGATATACATACCAGGTCATTGAAGCAAATGCCTCTAACACTGTTAGAGGTCTAGAGAAAAAATATGTGATTTCAGTTTGCCACCCCCACCCCACATATATTACTGATGAAGGACACATTTACTGCCAGTGCAGTATAATAGTGGACTAAGATGCATAACTTACAATGAACTTATCATATAGTTTACCATGTACAAATTAGTGAACTGAATGGAAATCAGAAGGTACATTAAAATGTGTGCTCACTAGAGGGACAGCATTAGCAAAATGATAGAACAGAAAGCCGCAAGTCCTCCTTTCCTCCATGGACACATTGATTCAACAATACGTGGACCAATTCCCTTTGTGAGAAATCCAGACACCAGTTGAGAGAGTCCTACACCCGAGGCAAGCACAAACTCAATCACAATGAAGCCAGTAGAAAAATCTGCAGAATCCTCTTGCCATAATCCCTCTCACCTGGCATGGCACGGCATGATCAGGAGGGAACCACTTAGCTCCCAGTTTCTCCCTGGAGAGAGAAGGACAGGATTGCACCATACATCCAACATTCTGACTTTTCTGGTGGCTGCCTAAGAGACTGGTTCTTGTCTTGCCTAAATGTGAGTGCTAACTGGAAAGGGCCTCAGGTTGGGAACCACCAGAATAAAGGTGATGGTTTGGACTAGTGCACATTTATTGGTCATAGGCCCTCCCACTGGCTCAGTGTAGAACAGTGCAGCAGGTGAAAATGCCCAAATCCCAACTTCTCCCTGGGAAGGGAAAGAGTTGGAGTATCCATCAAACATTTCAGCTATTCGGGGCACTGCTCAAAAGACTAATTTCTTTATCACCTCTCTTGGAACACTGATAGAACCTAGCATACTCTAGATGCCTGATGGCAACTGCGAACAAGTGAAAGGTTACAATTTGGACTACTATGCACTCACCAACAGAGCCTAGTCCCCAGTTCAGCAGGACACAATTGGGAAATCTCACAGCTCCCAACTTCTCTTTATGGAGAGAAAGAAAAGACTGAAACATACATCTAACATTCAGACTTTTGTGGGGGGGGGGGCGCTGCCCAAGGGAATGGTTGCAGTCTCACCTGTCACAAAGTACGGACAAGCCCCGGCATATTCTAGACACCTGGATGCTGGGGAAAAAAAAAAAAAGTTGAGCAATGTGCTGCTGCTCCAGCAGACAGACACCAGAGGTAGCAAGAGATTATGAACTCCTGAAAAAAGAAACTGTTAATTTCTCTGATTAGGCTAGAGAAGATACACATACAGAAAAGGTTTAAGAAGCCCCCAGAGTCTCTAGCTGGGTTTAGTGGTAAATATCTTCCTCTGTATGATGCCAATCCATAAAGTTGGAGAGTTGGCTTATATTTCAAATATATAGATACCAATACAAAGTGTCAAGGAACACACAAAAAAACAAGGAAACAAAGCCCAAAGAAACAAAAAATAAATCTCCAGATACCAACCCTACTAAAGTATAAGAATTACCTGAAAAAGAATTTAAAGTAACCATTATAAAAATGTCAGTGAGCTCAGGAAAATGATGTATGAACAAAATAGTATTTCATCAATGAGACAGAAGATATAAAAATAAAATAAAACCCAGAAATGTTGGAGCTGAAAAATACAATAACTGAACTAAAAAATTCACTAGAGGGATTCAACAGCAGACTTGATCAAGCAGAAGACTGAATGAAGTCAAAAACAGGTCATTTGAAATTATTCAGCCAGAGAAGCACCAATATGAAAGAAATGAAAAAGAATGAAGAAAGCTTAAAGGTTTTATGGGATATCAATAAATGGATAAGTATACCCATTATGGAAGTTCCAGAGAGAGAAAAGGCACAGAAAGCTTATTTCAAGAAAAAATGGTTGAAAACTTCCCATATTTGGGGAGGGAAATAGACATCTAGAGTCAAGAAACCCAAAAGTTTCCAATTATGATAAATCTAAAGAAATCCATACCAAGACATGTTATAATCAAAGTGTCAAAATTAAAAGACAAAGAGAATTCTGAAAGTAGCAAGAGAATAGCAACTTGTCACATACAAAGGAACCCCCATAAGACTATCAGAGGATTTCTCAGCAAAAACCTTGAACACTGGAAGGGAGTGGAATGGTATATTCCAAGGGCTGAAAGAAAAAACACTACCAACCAGGAATATTATATCTGGTAAAACTAGCTTACAAAAATGAGGGGGAAATAATAACTTTCACAGATAAACAAAAGCTGAGGGAGTATATCACTATTAGACCTGTCTGACAAGAAATGCTAAAGTGATCCCTCAAGTTGAAATGAAAGGACACTAAACACAACATGAAAGCATACAAAGGTAAAAATCTCATTGGCAAAGGTGAATATACAGACCAATACAGAATACTGTAATATAGTAATGGTAAGGCATAAATAACTGTTAATTCTGGTATAGAACTTAAATATCTATCAACAGATCAGTGGATGTGATAGTTAACTTTATGTGTCAACTTGACTGGACTAAGGGATACCCAGATATCTGGTTAAATATTATATCTGCATGTGTCTCTAAGGGTTTTTCTGAAAGAGATTAGTATTTGAATTGGTGGACTAAGTAAAGCAGATTGCCCTTGCCACTGTGAATGGACGTCATCCAATCCAATCAGACACTGCATAGACCAAAAAGGCAGAGGAAGGTCAGATTTCCTCTCTCTGTCTGACTGAGCTAAAACATCAGTCCTCTCCTGCCCTTAGACTGGGACTTACACCATCAGAGCTCCTGGTTCTCAGGACCTTCAAACTCAGACTGGAATTATACCACTGGCTTTTCTGGGTCTCCAGCTTGCATACAGCAGACTGTGGGACTTCTCAACCTCCATAAGAAGATAAATAAAATGTCATATATACATACAATGGAATGTAACTTGGCCATAAAAAAAAAGCCTATCACATGCAACAAAATGGATGAGCCTTGAGAACATTATACCAAGTCAAATAAGCCAGTCACATAAATAAATACTGCCTGATTCCATTTATGTGAGGTATATTAAATACTTAAACTCATAGAAACAGAAAGTAAATTGGTGGTTGCCAGGGACTGAGAGAAGGGGAAAATGAGAACTTGTTCCTCAATGGGTATAAAGTTGCAGTTATGTAAGATGAAAACATTTTAGAGATCTGCTCTACAACACTGTTGTCATAGTTAAAAATACTGTACTGTATACTTAAAATTTTGTTAAGAGAACAGAGCTCCTGTTGTGTGTGTGTGTGTGTATGTGTGTTTACCACAATTCAGAAAAAAAGCATGTGCTTACAGTACTTGCTTACTGATTTGGGGAGGGGTAAGACACTGAAGAAATGACTTAGAAGATCAAATGAATGTTTGTTGATACACATGAAAGTGGAATCACTACTCAATAGATTGTTGAAATATTATCACTATTGATAGATAGGGAAGAAGAAATAGGGAAGGCATTAGAACTTAGTTAAACATCTTACTTATTTCTAAAAATTTTTCTTTTTCTTTGCTTGATCTTATAGTGCCAAGACCTAAATTATGTTTCCAAGTTCCAAAGTAAGGATTACTTACTAAACATCACACAGTTACAGTATCTCTAAATATTATTGTTGGAATTCCTAAAGGAATGATGGAATAAGTTGTTTTTCTCCTCTCATGTCTAAGCTGGGATTAACAATTAATACCTCTTTCCTATCTAGTAGACAAGACAGTCCTGTAAGTTTTTACTTACCCAACACTACTCCACATGACTGGGAATGGATGAAGGGGAAAACACTGACCAGACTCATGCTGCTGGCCAGCTATAAGGAATTCTTCTTGCTGAACCTGATAATACTACCCTAGGAAGAAGATCTGGTTAAAAATTAATGATAAATGGAAATAAGAGGAAATGATTATTGAAAGAAAGTTAGCCTATAAATGGATAATAGAAAAAAGAAAGGCTAAATTTATATTGGTAACTTGTGAGTGGGTAAAAATAAAAGAATATTAACTCTTAACTATATTTACAGATTTCCCTAAGAGTGAAGTGATTCTCCTGTAGATACCTCTTCCTCTGTTTCAAGCTAAAGCTCCCCTGCTTATGACACCTTGTAGGTGAACACTTGAAATTCCCATTTTACAGAATACATCTAAAGAGAATAGACCCCTTTTTAAAGGTAACATGCTGGAAATTTTGCGTCCCAAATGTAATCACCCCAGATTCTCAAACGATATATAGTGACATGCAGAATTTATTCCAGCAATGGGAGCAATAGGGACAGTAGCTAGATCCAGTCTTCAGAGACAATACTGATATCTTGAGGGTTACATCAGCAGTAGTGTCTTCATGAGATCGGTTCGGTGGAATGTAAATCAAGCCCTTCTATAGATTCGGTGAGCTACAGAGTATTCTTTAATAAAATCTTTTTTGCTTAAATTTTTCAGAGTTGTTTTTATCACTTGAATTGAAAATCTTGAGTATTACTAAATTACATATTTAAAAGTAGGGGGCTGCTTAATAATGGGCCTAAAATGTGGAACTGGATAAATACTATATGCAGGGCAGCACTAGGTTGGCACCTTACCATCCAGTCAAGGATAATGGTGACTCTTACTGACTATTTCCTGTACCTTAAGATGCAGGTCCCAATGATGCAATGAAAATAGGAAAATAGGAAAAGTAGTAAGAAAAATTGGGGATGTTAGGGCACATTTGTTACTTCATACATTTTTCAGCAAAGTCAGTATGGCACAAGAAAGCACCAGTCTGCGGGTCACTACTCTAGAAGTAGAAAGAGAAGGAAATAACCGATTTGCTCAGAGAGAAAATATCTGCCTTGGCCTACACATTGAATTGACTGAGAGACCCCAAATTTAGAGAATAGCAAGGTTAGATAATTGAAGCAGAGATAAGGAAGAGGACACATAGCAGAAGAAAAATCTTAGAGGACTCTTACACATTCTCCACTGGGCTAAGAAACCGTAAAGCCAAGATCAGGTTCAGAGCGTAGCCTCTCCAACCAAGGAAAGTGACTAAATATCATAGCAAACTACTGTACATGCACCAATGCAGGCAAGATCTGGGCCACTTACTACTTAACATCCCATGAAGAAAATCCAAAGCAATGATGAAATTTCTTAGCCCTAAAACACTTTCATTTTACTACTTGACTTCTTTAAGAATCAAACTTACTTGCTCTTTGCCCAGGGTTTTGAAAAGTCTAGTGTATTAAGAAAGTCGGATAACTACCAAAATTAAAGCCGAAGGAAGTGTACAGCACAGTCATTAGGAGCTCAGTCTAAGGGGCCAGACCCAGATTTAAAGGCATGTATGATCCTGGGACACTTATTTCTCTCTTCTCTCCAAACTTCAGTTTCCCAATCTTTACATTAGGGCCTGTCTCTTGGAGTTCATGAGAGAATTAAATAAAATGAAGCATATAAACTTCAAAGCATATTCCCAGGCACACAGCAAGCAACAGATCATTATTATTATGAATTCTATTATAAAACATTTATATGGAACATGGATCCCAAATGAAGATTAATAGGTATAGTCAAAACTGTCCTTTGGAATTTTTAAAGATATTTTCTTAATTAAAAGATTATATATGGTAACTCTTCTGAGCTATGGCTAATAAGAGAAGATTCACAGTAATACTCTGGTAAGTTAATATTAAAGTTTTCATTATATAAATAACATATGAACTTTAGATATATAAGAGCAACAAAGATAATCAGGGATATCAGGTAATAGGAAATACTTAGGGGAAATACCCTACGGAAGATGGCAAAATAAAACTGGACTGAGAATCTCCTCTCAAAACTTAACAAAGTTCATTATTCATTTAAAAATGAGGGACTCAACAAAGGCACCAGCAACAATAAAACACCAAACAAGACAAAGTTCAGGACACAGACTTTGATTCTGATATAATTCAGTCTATTCCTAACCTTGTTCCCATCACGCCAGTCCAAAATTTTCACCAAGGAAAGAAAGAATGTAAATGAATAAAATCCTCGGAATCCTTATTAACACAATCTCCAGGCCCTTCCTAATCTCCACTGGGGGGAGGGGGGAGGAAGGCAGATTAGAGAGGAGGTTTCACTCTGGGAAAAAGTTGAGAAAAGCCATCAAATGTGGGTGTTCCTCTCTATCACCACCTGTTCTCAGCAGAGCAAGATAAACAATTAGAGATCCTCATTTTGATATCTCCATTTGATAGTCTCCAGAAAAGCAAATAAGGAGGAAATATGGCCATGACCACACTAGCACCAATAAACTGTGACTTAAAAAAACTGAATGGAATAGAGAAAACAAACTTGCTGAGGGAACAAGAAGCTAAAAGATAAACAGTGAGTCAGTGGAATTCTATAAAACAATGAAAACTCCAGCTACAATCAACGATATAAAGGAATCTCCTAAATGTAATACTGAGCTAAAGAAGAAAATTCATTTAGAACACAAACAATTTAATTCCATGTTTTTCAGGAATGCAGAAATAATTTATCGTCTACAAACATTTAAACATTTTACTTTCAAGCATAAAAATGTATGTTTATTTCCTTATATTTGGATGTATGTTCATGGATTTTTTTTTCCCCCAGTATAGTTCTACAGATTAGTTCCTCTTCAATTTTTTCATCTTTGATAATTTCCAATGAGAAACAAAAACTTCAAAACAACTGTGAAGCAAACTGAGTGCAGAATCCTAAAGGAATCTATTAAGTTGTTTTCATTCTTCTACTGCTGACTCAGTCACACCAGATTTCATAGCAATATTTTTTTCAGGAATTTGCCTTCATCAAAATTTGCAAAAGCATTCAAATTACATTTTATAGAAACATCTCCCTTCCTTATACATCATATCAACTGAATTTTTAAAATGTTTAATAAATAATGTAATAATAACTTCCACAACTGGCAAAAACATGTTTGGGAAGAAACACAACTTAGTCTTGACAAGCTCACAACCCAGTTAGTGAAAACAGAATACATGGGCCACGGGTGACCAGCCACAGGTGATAGGTATCAGTTGGTATGTTTTACAGATGGTATATGGAGTATCAGATGATTAGACAGGTTATTTGAGTAGAAGTCAGCTAAGTAAGTGACATGAAAGTAAAACTGAGACTATCTAATGTCAGAAAAAAGCAGAGGAAAATGACAGAAAGATAAATGCAATTACAGAAAAGATTATTGACTTGGGGGGGAGGAGGGATTAGCCTGAGGAACAGACAACGATGATTCAACAAAAGTTATTTAGCCTTCCTGAAATACGGAACTCATATGGAGCAGGAATAGTATTTAAATATATAATAAAATTTTGTTTCATTAAGTAAAGGAAAACCTGAATCTGCTAATAGAAAGGCACAGCATATTACAGGAAAAATTAATACAGTATAAATTATTAATCTTTTTTTTAAAATCCTGAATTATACTGAATTTTCAAGATTAGAAATATTTCTTGAGGCACTGAGGTAGGCAAAACAAAAATGAGTTACTTAAGCGAGTAAAAAATTAAGCTGGCCCCAGAATACTCCAAACAATGTGCAATGCCAAAAAACAATAGAGCAACAATGTTTACAAATTTCTGAGCTAAATAAAACATAAACCAAGAATTTTAGACCTCACTAAGTTGTTCTTCTAGAATACAGGCATTCCCAAACATGAAGGAATTCAGGAAATATAGCACTGAATGCGTATGAACATACAACTGAAACTAAACCAATTGATCAAATTACATTTCAAAACTGTATAAATGACATAAAATTTGATAATATGATAACACAATGTCTCTAATAATCTTTAATTTAAAAGAAAATCTTTTAGGAACTAATAATTTCTGTGATGAAGAACAAGCTTAGCAATTCCTATAGCTTACCAATTTTATTTTCTTCTGCTAAATTCAAGTAAAATTAAAATTAATGAATTTTATTGTTAAACAGCATGTATCCCATTATCTCATTTTTATAAAACTTTTATTTGTCTAGCCTTCTTTCTTTATAATGCACACAAATAAATATGAAATTATAATTAGTTAATGTTAACCGTTATTTCTGAGTGGTGAAATTTGGGAAAATTTTCTCTAAGTTTGAACTTTTTGTAATGGATTTAATGCCTTTGTAATGTATTTTATAAAGACAGTTAACATCATTATTCTAAAAGAAAAGTTAGACTACACAGGAAATTATAAGTTCAATAAAGATAAAACTTGCCTAACTGTCTTGACCTTTGCTCTAGTAAAACCCTTCCTTTTCAGTATTACTCAGCTGATCAAAATCCTACACCTGACTACACAGCAAACACACCATTAATTTTTTTAAATAAGTTAATAAAAACGCAGAATGCTATGCTAACGGTCAACCCTGTAGAAGACTTTTAGAAAGAAATTTCCCTCATTAATCCCTTGTCAAGCAAAAGTACTAATTGACTTTAGAAGAAAATTTGGTGGAGGAAGAAAGGAAATGGTTTAAAAGGACTCAAAGCTTTGCTCTCTCACAAATCACATAAGTAATTATTGTTCTGTATAACAGACTTAATAACTATAATGTGCTCTGTTTAGGACACTATTGTATTTCTCAGGTGGGTGCAGGTTTTTCTAGTATATTTGAGGTGGTAAGGCACACTGGGAGCCTTCCAGTTCCAAAGCATCATGTTAATGCAATATATTAACAATTGATCCTGTATTTGGAATGTTAAAAATGAAATTTATTCTTAAAAATTAAATGGTCCATTTTATAGGTGAAAAACAACCATTTTAAGTTAGAAAAAAACTTCAAAATGTCAACACTGTTAAAACAAAAGTTACAGTGGTTTCAAGTTTGAGAAAAGAAAGCTTTTTTATGAAGGGCAAATATTTCTTGCCTTTGCCACATGAAGAAGGCTTTCTTTTTAATGATCTGTTTATTTCTGGTGTTGAGCTAAATTTAAACTGTTTTATTTGTGAATATAGTTGAAAAATGGTAAATCCTTAAAATTAGTTACCTAGGGAAGTTAGGTGACCTCCAATAGAAAAAATAAAAATCATTCCAAGGGAAAATACCTGTCCAAATCTCAGGTCTTTATAGGCACCTGTAAATCCAGTTAACACTCTAGTTAACATTCTAATTATGACTTTAAATCCAGTTAAATGTCTAAATCCATGGTAATACGTAATACTGTTTTTTAGAAGACCCACATAAAGTTATTTCAATGCATTGGAAAAAAACTTCAATAATGTAGTTTAATAACTGCTTTCTTTAGTTTTCAATCCTTCTCTTTTTTAAAAATGAAATATGCAGCACAACATGCCCCTATATTCTTTCGTTTTGAATGGGACCATCTCTTTTCTGTTTTCATCAGCATATGAACCCGTTATTCCTCCTAAAGAGGTCAGATAAAATGGGAAGGGGTAAAAAGCTCTTGCTGTTGTTGCTGTAAAGCATGTCAATACTGCTCTAATTCAAAGTTGCCAGGGCTGTGTATCAACAAGCAGCACCACTGAAATCCACTAGTTCGTATCCACAAACAACTGATAGTGATTAACCTAAATAAATTGGTGTTTTGAATTATCATATCTTATTATTTTATTAATGTTTGTTATCTATTTGAGTAAAATAAGTTTAAAAAACTACTTTGAGTTAGTCCTTTCTCATCAAAGAATCAGTTACAGGTTTCTCCCGCTATCCAAAAGTAGAGTGTTCCTATGAAAACTTTCATAAGCCAAAATAGCATAAAGGAAAGAGGCAATTGACTTAGGACACATCTGGCTAACAGATGCACAAAATAAATTAAAGCAAAGATGCTCACAGACATATGGCATCTTGATGCTGCGATGCTGAGTGTAGTTCCAGGGGAAGGAGCTTGGGGGCGCTACTCTTGCTGCTCCAGGTTCCCGTTGCCTCTGCAACAGCTCCACTGCAAAATACGGGCTGTTTTCAACTTCTGCCTTTTTCTTGTAAAAGCAAAAATCCTCTTCAGATTTCTTTATGTTAGCAAAAACAGCTACTAACGTAGGTCTTTCATAAAAACAAAGTGGTATAAAGCCAACTTTTGAAAAACGGGGAAATGTTTGTATTTGTATTGCTGAACATTTAGATTGTTTCCATTTTTACTAATGTAAGCAATGATTATTTCCTTAAAATAAATTCCTAAGATTTAAAATACTCATTATTAAGATATGCACATTTTTAAGATTTATGATATGTAGAACCAAAGTGTCCTCTACAGAGTTCTGATTTCACTGACCCTAGATAATGCTGGATAGTTTATCATTTTTCATCTTTTTGGCATTTGTACTTAAACTTGCCTCTTCATTTGTGGTTTTAGTTCCCGTGCTCTACTTTCTAGCAACAAGAACTAAAACAGATAGCTATCAATAACTATGGAGTTAGTTTCTATGCCTTGCTGCATCAGATTGGTGTTATAAGTCAGAAAAAAGATTGAGAGCAGCAAAGCAACTGTTGGGAAGTGATTTAAGTAGACTCAGAATGGAAGAAATACAAGAATCAGCATGGCTTAGATTGAGGCAAGTGTTTTAAGAAATTGGTAAGAGGGGGAGGTATCTTCTTGGTAGCTTCCATAGATTAGGGTAAGAAAGAAATATAATTGTTTCTCAGGTGTTTCTAAGTTTTAAATGATCATTATTTTCATTTTCAAGAGATTTTGGTAAATATTTATGTTGTTCTACAATTGTTTTTAGAATGATTCAATGCTGTTTCTTTGAATCTTCCTCCAAGCCGTGACTGAGCAACTGGGCATTTCGGCTTTGGGAATTGAGAACCTAAAAGGGAGGAAATATTTTCCCTTCTTCCCTTTCAGGTTCTGGTCTAATAATTAAGTTGATATAAAACAGATTAACAGAAGAAAGTCAAACAAAAGGTTAATAACATCCCTGTGTATACATGGAAGAGACCCAGGAAAACTGAGTAACTCTCCTAAATGGCTGAAGTCATCACCTTAAATACCATCTTAGGTAAAGACACAAGAAGATGTTGGGGTTGGAGAGTCAGATATAGGAGGTTACCAGGAAAACCACAGTAAACAAGAAAAGGTTGTTATTCGAATTCAAGGTTTAAGTCAATTGATAACAGTTTATAGAGGTTTATATATTCTCCTCTTCCTGGTATAGAGAGGGAGACACTACAAATGGAGATTTCTCAGATTAATGTAAATATTTCTTAGAAAAGGGTAACTTCTACTCAGTTTTCAGAGCTTCTGTCATGTCTGCTCCTTTTTAAAAATAACTAGTTTAAAATAATCAATATGCCAAAAAGATATCTTTTGGGGTGGTATATTTTGCTCCCCTTTTATTTTTTATTTTTATTTATTTGTTGTTTGTTCAAATCTGAGTTTCATATAAGAAAGAAAAGGATATGTAGCAGAGATCACAATCAGTGTTTTTCACAACAAATGTTGTATGGTGGATTTTAATTTTTCAATTTTTTTTTTTTTTTTTTGGTCGCTCCTTGAGGCATGCGGGAATCTTAGTTCCCCCACCAGGGATCAAACCTGTGCCCCTGCAGTGGAAGTGCTGAGTCTTAACCACTGGACCATCAGGGAAGTCCCTGCTCCCCTTTTAGAATGTTGTATCAATTGTTAATTTATAAGTCTAAAATACCATAATGTTAATTAGATACATTTTTAAACCATTTGTAACATTTTTTTCATTAGAGTCTTTAACAGGACTTTTTGTTATGTTAAGATCTTCCAGAAAAACCCGAACGAACTTTTGGCCAACCCAATATATAATATTTCATTATATTAAATATTATTTTTATAAAATAAAAAATATACTGGGAGTTTTGTCAAAACATGAACATCTTAGTCTATCATAAATGTTGGGGAAGGAAAAAAGTTTTCCTCTACCCTTCTATGTTCTTCTGGCTGATTTAAGAATTAAATTGACATGAAACATATTCACAGGAGAAAATCAAATTTAATTACACACATATGGGGACCCCCTAAGAAAAATGAGACCCTTGGACAAGCTAAGCAATTGAAGTGTATATGTCATCTAAGAGAAGAAGAGTGGAGTAAAGGTTTGGGATTTCAAAGGGGAAGATAGGGAAAAAAAATATTTGGAAAACAAATGCTTGCTGTGCTATGCAGACAATGGGACACTGAGAGAACTTTGATCAAACAGGCCTTGCTAAGTTTCCCTCAGTCTACCACACCTAGCTTATATTCTCTGTAGTTAGCTCTGATGATAGCTCTCTTCCTGGGATAGGCCCCCTATCTAAATTCTTTAAGGCAGTTAAGGGGAGGAGGTAAAAACTTTTCCTTTAGCCTTTTGTTCCTTAAAAACAACCAGGATAAAATAACCCTCATGCTAAAGCGAAACATTTTCAGGTGGCAAATTTTGCTCCCCTATATAAATAATGTTTTTGCCAATATATGTTCTATTTTTTCTCTATGTGGAATTACCGTACAGGTTTTTGCTTTTGTATTTTTAATCATGACACATTGTATATTAAATAACTCATCCTGATACCTAAAAAAATGCTTATTCACATTATAGAGGTAAAAGTTTCTATTGCGTTTAACTATGATTTACATATTTCGAAATAAATAAAAAGAAAGGAAAAAGAAGTTCCAGGTGTGAGAAAAGTATAACATCAACTTTTTATATCAGGAATGAATTAAAAATATATCTTTGGGGCTTCCCTGGTGGCGCAGTGGTTGAGTGTCCGCCTGCCGATGCAGGGGACACGGGTTCGTGCCCCGGTCCGGGAAGATCCCACATGCCGCAGAGCGGCTGGGCCCGTGAGCCATGGCCGCTGAGCCTGTGCGTCCGGAGCCTGTGCTCCGCAACGGGAGAGGCCACAACAGTGAGAGGCCTGCGTACCGCAAAAAAAAAAAAAAAAAAAAAAATATATATATATCTTTAACTAACTTCCTGTGCTTCTTTAACTTTTGAATACTTATTCTACACTTATATAGTGTCAGACCTTGTACTAGGAACTGGAGTTACAGCGATAATAAAAACAGGTACACTGCCTTCCTGAACACAATTAGAAGAGGGAGAAAAACATTAATCAAATAAACAAATGAAAGGTACAGTTATATTTTTGATTAGTGGTACAAGCTGTGATACATAATCTTATGAAGATTTATAATAATGATATTTGACCTGGAAATAATTTTTTTTATTTGATAAGAAACTGTTTTTTATCTGAAGCTATAACCTAACCATGTTTTTAAACGTATTTGTTTCCCATAGCAACCATCTTTGAAATGATGTGGGCCATGTTACATTTTAGAAACTTAACCTATGTGCAAATGTAGCATGGAGAACTTGGAAGGAGAAACTGAATTACCATCCCCAAGGTTTAACCAAAAATATTCACATGTAAAGGTGAGCACGATCAAAACAGAAAATTTTCCATTGAAATGATAATGCAATGAACTTTATAAAGCAAAAGCAACAGAATTCATATATATGAAAGAGAAGACACTCAAATGTTAAAAAAATAGACAAAGTAAGAAAATTTCATGCAATAAAAACTATTCTTTTTAAACTCTTTGGGGAATTTAAAATCTATCAAGTACTTACAAATTCACTAGTATAAACATAATGTAATTTTAAAACATGAAACTATCTTAAATTTCATGAACAGATTTTAAAACTTTATATCTCTTTAAGATTTGATTGTTAATTAGAGTTAAATGTAAAACAGTGTCTAAAATGTAAATGATACTTTAAGTAACTTTAAAAGGAGACTAAAGAAAGAAAATTATAAGCATGTCCTTTTAAACCTTCTTTCCTCAAAGTCATTTGTAAACTGGCTAAAATGAATTAGATCTCCTTACCAACCAAAAACATAATTTCTTTTCTCGCTGCTTCAACAAGACCCAAAAATACGTAGACTAAGGAGCAAAGTTTCTTATTGCTCCTTCAAATACCATTCCAGGTTCACAGGCAGTTGCTGCACTCTCGGCAGTCATTCACAACCCAGGTTACAGGTCTTGTTTGTCTGGCATCCCCTAGGGTGTTGCCCTCATCTGCATTGTCAAAGCTGATGTAGGGGGAGTGGAAATAATTTTCCCTCTACCCTTCTAGGTTCTTGGATGAGATTCACTTGTAAAAAAGACAAATTTATAGGAGAAAAACAAACAGAAGTTTAATAACATGTATACTTCCTGTTTACATAGAAGATACCTCAGAAAACTGAGTAACTCTCCTAAATGGCCCAAGCCACCACCTTACATACCATCTCCAGCTAAAGATAAAAGATGTTGAGGGAGGGGGAGTCGGTTATGAGAGATTATCATGCAAAGCACAGTAAACAAAGGTATGGCTATTACGCAGATTTAAGTCCATTTAAGTCCACTCCATTGATAAGTTTCTAGACATTTAATCTTCCTCTTCTTCCTGGTACAGACAGGGAGACACCCTTACAAATGGAGATTTCCCTTATAAACATAATTTCTCTTGCAGAAGGGTAACTTCTACTGGTTTTTAGAGATTTTCGTGTGTCTGTAGTTTCTTAAAAACAACTGGCTCAAGACAAACCTTATGCCAAAGAGGCATATTTCAGGGTGGAAAATTCTGCTACCCTTTACTGGGTTTCAGGTACATCCTTATTTAGCTCACAAGAAGTCAACTGTGGTTGTGTATTTCCAATGTTCTAAGGCTTATACCCAGAAGTAATGCAGGTCACGTCTGTTCCCATTCCATTGGCAAGAACATTGTCATATAAGGACATTATAAGAAGGCTGGGCTGGGAAGTGTAGTCTTCAGCTGGTGGGCACATGCCTTACTATAACTTTATTTCCTACCAAAGAAAGGGAAAGCAGATTTTGGTGCTATCGGGAAGGGAGAAATTTTCCTTTCCCCTTCCCTTCCTTCTGGTTCTTTTGGCTGGTTGAGTAATTACAATGACATAAACTAGATTAACAGGAGATAAACTAGATTAACAGGAGAAAACCAAATTTAATTTTGTATATACAGGAACACCACACACATGAGAGGATCAAGACCCCACACACATGAGAGGTTCAAAGACAGAAAGGTAAAATGTATATGCCATCCTGAGCTAAGAAAGGAGATAAGGGCCTGGGGCTTCCAAGGAGAGGAGGGTCATTCACAAAATGGTAATAAGAAGAGTAGATGTTTGGTAATTAGATGTTTAATTAGATGTTTGCCCTGCCATATAGATGGGGCCACTTAGATACAATTTATCCATGGTAATAACTCTTTTTTCTGGGAAAAATCCCCAATTTAAATTCATCTAGGTAGTTAAGGGATAGGCAGTGGTTTCTCTTGAACCCACAGTGTCTCCATTGCCTTTAGCCCAAAATAATTCACATGCCAAAGTAAGCACATGGAGGTCTGTTCTGAACCCCCACCCACAGTGCACATTTAGCAGTTTCACCCATAAAGCTGACGTGTATTGAATTTAATTATGCTTAAAATTTTCTAGGGACTTCCCTGGTGGTGCAGTGGTTAAGAATCGCCTGCCAATGCAGAGGACATGGGTTTGAGCCCTGGCCCGGGAAGATCCCACATGCTGCAGGGTAACTAAGCCCATGCGCCAAAACTACTGAGCCTGCGCTCTAGTGTCCGTGTGCCACAACTACTGAAGCCTGCGAGCCTAGAGCCTGTGCTCCACAACAAGAGAAGCCACCGCAATGAGAAGCCCGCGCATCACAACGAAGAGTAGTAGCCCCCGCTCGCAGCAACTAGAGAAAGACTGCAAGCAGCAACAAAGACCCAACGCACCAAAAATAATACTAAAAAATTTAAAAATTTATTTTTTTTTAATTTCTATATCATCAGATTTTTTATTTAAAATAATTTGCCACTCACCATCTTGTTTTGTCACCTAAAAGATTTATTCTGTCTACAAATACTTACTGAGCAACTACTTCATATTGGCGCAGTACCAGAAGTGTAAAATACAGAGAAGTATATGTCAGAGTCCTAGACTTCCAGAAATCTGCCATCTAATTGAGATTGTTATATGTCAACTACTATGGCAGGTGATTTAAACAAGTTTGTCTTAATAGTAGTGAAAATTCTTAGAACAATTCTGTGCCTGCTTTATAAACATCAGAAAAACCTGGGGTTGTAAAAGTTAAGTAACACAAATCTAAATGCCAGAATCCACAGACCTTTCTTTTCCAAAGCCAGTATTTGCTATACGTATTGGAGCTGACCTAACACAATCAAATTGTCATATCAAACACACACAAACTAGAAATCTTCCGCAGTATCAATTTTTACTGAATTTCAAGAATCCAAGCAGTGAGAGGCTTATACATAGCAAATGAAAACAGATAGCTACAGGTTTACATCAAAATCTGCAGAGTCACCCACAAATCAGTAGGTTTGTTTACTATAAACAATCTTAGACAATTATATACATCCTAATAAAGCATTCCACAGATAAGGGCTTCCAGCTACAAATACCATGTGTTTGTTTGCCAGGAGGTGTCATTAGCATATTTATAAGGAGATTAGTCCAGATCACCTGCCTTCTTTCTTTCTAATAGTGACACAGACACACACCCTCAACTGAACCCAGCAAGAGAATGGATTATAGATTTGCTGTGTTAACCATTTCATTCCCATCAAGAATTCTAGTTTCTTCCCTCCAAATTTCCTGTGTCCCAATTTATATTCATGGTTAAATTAACTTAGCTGCAGAGCTATGAACTTCCACACAAATATGAATGTTTCCAAAAACTGTTTTACTAAATAAAAATTATAAGTTTGCACAAATAGATGGCACGGGTAATTTATAAGCTAATTATCCATCCCCACCAAATTAAAAAAAAAATTTTCTCAATAGAGAGATAGAGTGAAAGGAGGGAGAAAAAGTGGTAACATGATATTCTTCTCAGAGTAGATCCAGAAGCTTGAAAACAAAAGTCAAGCTCTCCCAAAATTCTACTGTGGCAATGAGTCTAAACAAAGCTATTCACAATTGCAATCTGAAGAGACCCAGGATAGGAAGGTAAAGAAAAGACTACCGAGAAAATGACAACGGTAAAAGAGAAAGATATAGAAAATTTTAAATAACTTTTTTAAAGTACATCTAGATTCAATTAGATGGGGTCTCCAGACTCTCATAGAAATCACTTTTCTTCATTGGCCATTATGGAGACTTTAAGAACCTACAGAGAATTAAGATGTTCTGAACTGAGACTGCAGGAAGTCTACAGCTTCATTTCATCTAGCTTTGAGAGTCACTGCTGCTATATTCCAGAAAATTAATTTTCCACCTAGTGGTTTTCTTTGGTTTTCCTATAATGGAACATTTAAAAATCTACAGATCTAAGAATTTAAAGAGCTATAGGCAGTGTTCAGTCAACTAGCTATAACACAGCCCAAGATACCCTAAAATTAAGGGCAGAGGACTTGCGATTACTGAAGCTGTGAGGATAAAGAAACCCTTTTTTTTTCTTTTTTCTTTTTTATTGAAGTATAATTGATTTACAATGTTGTGTTAGTTTCTGGTGTACAGCAACGTGATTCAGTTATAAATATATACATATTCTTTTCCTTATTCTTTGCTATTATGATTTATCACAGGATACTGAATATAGTTCCCTGTGCTATATAATAGGACCTTGTTATTTATCTATTTTATATATAGTAGTTCGTATCTGCTCCTAATTTATCCTCCCCCACCCCCTTTCTCCTTTGGTAACCATAAGTTTGTTTTCTGTATCTGCGAGACTGTTTCTGTTTTGTAAATAAGTTCATTTATATCACCTTTTCGATTCCACATATCAGAGATATCGTATGGTATTTGTCTTCCTTCTTCTAGCTTACTTAGTATGATAATCTCTAGGTCCATCCATGTTGCTGCAAATGGCATTACTTCATTCTTTTTTATGGTTGAATAATATGTATATGGTGAGTGTGTGTATACACACACACACACACACACACACACACACACACACACATATACACATATATATATACCACATCTTCTTTATCCATTCATCTGTCAATGGACGTTTAGGTTGCTTCCATGTCTTGGCTATTGTAAATAGTGCTGCTATGAACACTGGGGTACATGTATCTTTTCTACTTAGTTTTCTTCGGCTATATGCCCAGGAGTGGGATTGCTGGATCATCTGGTAACTCTATTTTTAGTTTTTTGAGGAACCTCCATACTGTTTTCCATAGTGGTTGCACCAATTTACATTACCACCAACAGTGCAGGAGTGTTCCCTTGTTTCCACACCCTCTCCAGCGCTCGTTATGTGTAGACTTTTAAAAATGGCCATTCTGACAGGTGTAAGGTGGTACCTTGTTGTAGTTTTGATTTTTATTCCTCTAATAATTAGTGGTGTTGAGCACCATTTCTTATGTTTATTGGCCATCTGTATGTCTGGAGAAATGTCTATTTAGGTCTTCTGCCCATTTTTTGATTGGGTTGTTTAGTTTTTGTGTTATTGAGTTGTATATGCTGTTTGTATATTATGGAAATTAAGCTCTTGTCAGTCACATCATTTGCAAATATTTTCTTCCATTCCGTAGGTTGTCTTTTCATTTCTTTTTTATGGTGTGCTTTAATGTGCAAAAGCTTTTAAGTTTGATTAGGTCCCATTTGTTTATTTTTTATTTTCTTTTGCCTTGGGAGATTGACTAAAAAAACATAGTTACAATTTATGTCAGAGAATGTTTTGCCTATGTTCTCTTCTAGGAGTTTTATGGTGTCATGTCTTATATTTAAGTCTTTGTGCAATTTTCAGTTTATTTTTGTGTATGGCATGACAGATTGTTCTAACGGCATTGATTTACATGCAGCTGTCCAGCTTTCCCAACACCACTTGCTGAAAGACTGTTATTTCTCCACTGTATATTCTTGCCTCTTTGTAGAAGATTAATTGACTGTAGGTGTGTGGGTTTATTTCTGAGCTCTCTATTCTGTTCCATTGATCCATATGCCTTTTTTTGTGCCAATACCATGCTGTTTTGATTAGTGTAGCTTTGTGGTATTGTCCAAGTCTGGGAGGGTTATGCATCCAGCTTTGTTCTTTTTCCTCAGGATTGTTTTGGCAGTTCTGGGTGTTTTTTTGTTCCATATAAATTTTAGAGTTATTTGTTCTAGTTCTGTGAAAAATGACATGGGTAATTTGATAGCGATCACAATAAATCTATAGATTTCTTTGGGTAGTATGGCTATTTTAACCATATTAATTCTCCCAATCCAAGAGCATGGGATATCCTTCCATTTCTTTAAATCATCTTCAATTTGCTTTATCAATGTTTTATAGTTTTCAATGTATAAGTCTGTCACCTCCTTGGTCAGGTTTATTCCTAAGTATTTTTTTTAATGTGATTTTAAGAGGGATTGTTTTTTTACTTTCCCTTTGTGATATTTAATTGTTAGTGTAAAGAAATGCAACAGATTTCTGTATATGTTAATCCAGTATCCTGCTACCTTACCGAATTCATGTATCAGTTCTAGTAGTTTTTTGTGAGGAGTCATTCTGGTTTTCTATATAAAGTATCATGTCATCTGCATATAATGACAATTTTACCTCTTCCCTTCTGATTTGGATACCTTTTATTTCCTTTTCTTGTCTGACTACTGTGGCTAGGATTTCCAATACTGCATTGAATAGAAGTAGTGAGACTGCGCATCCCTGTCTTGTTCCAGATTTAACAGGAAGACTCTCAGCTTTTCACCATTGACTATTATGTTGGCTGTGGGTCTGTCATAAGTAAATAGCTTTTATTATGTTGAGATATGTTCCTTCTATTCCCATTTTAAGAGTTTTTATCGTGAATGGAGGTTGAATTTTGTCAAATGTTGTTCTGCATCTATTGAGATGATCATGTGGTTTTTGTCTTTTCTTTTTGGATGAGGCATATCATATTGATTGATTTGCATATGCTGAACCATCCTTATGACACTGGGATGAATCCAACTTGATCGTGGTGTATGATCTCTTTTATGTGTTGTTGGATTCAGTTTGCTAATATTTTGTTGAGAATCTTTTCATCTATATTCATGAAAGAAACTGGCCTGTAATTTTCCTTTTTTGGTAGTGTCTTTGTCTGGTTTTGATATCAGGGTGATAGTGGCTTCATAGAATGACTTTGGGAGTGTTCTCTCCTCTTCAATCTTTTGGAAGAATTTGAGAAGCATTGGTAAAAGTTCTTTGCATGTTTGGTAGAATTCCCCAGTGAAGCCACTCAGTCCTGGACTCTTGTTTGCACGGAGCTTTTTTTATTACAGATTCTATTTTACCTCTATTTACCAGTCTGCTCAAACTATCTATTTCTTCTGGATTCAGTTTTGGTGGACTGTATGTTTCTAGAAACTTGTCCATTTCTTCTAGGTTATCCAATTTGTTGGCATATAATTATTCATAATATTTTTATGTCTTTTTCTTTGTTGCATTTTTTTTGTATTTCTCTGGTATTAGTTATCATTTCTCCTATTTCATTTTTTATTTTGCTTATTTGGGTCCTCTCTCTTCTCTTCTTGGTGACCCTGGCCAGAGATTTGTCGATTTTGGTTACCCTTTAAAAGAACCAGCTCTTGGTTTTATTGAGTTTTTTTCTATTTTTTTAATCTCTTTTATTTATTAGCTCTCTGATCTTTATTACTTCCATCTTTCTGCTAACTTTTTTCCTAACTCTTTTAGATGATAGATTAGGTTGTTTGAGATTTTTCTGTTTTTTTGAGGAAGGTTTATATCACTATGAACTTCCCTCTATGGACTGTTTTTGCTGCATCCCAATATAGGAGCAGGAAATACATAAAACAAATACTAACAGACATAAAGGGAGAAGCTGACAGGAATACAATAATAGTAGGAGAATTTAACACCCCACTGACATCAAGGGACAGACTTTCCAGACAGAAAATCAATAGGGCAACAGAGATCCTAAATGATACAACAGAACATTCAGGCTTAATTGATATTTTTAGGACAATACATCAAAACAAACAGAATACACACTCTTTGCAAGTGCACATAGATCATTCTTTAGGATAGACCACATACTGGTACACAAAACAAGCCTCAATACATTTAAGAGGAGAGTCATTATTTCAGGCATCTTTTCTGACCACAAGGGCATGAAGCTAGAAATCATCGACAGGAAAAGAAATGAGATAAAAATGGATTGGCTCAAGATGGCAGACTAGAGGGATGTGCAATCACTCACTCTTGCGAAAGCACTAGAATCACAACTAACTGCTGAACAATCATTGACAGGAAAACACTAGAAATCACCAAAAAAGACACCACACATCCAAAGACAAAGAAGAAGACACGATGAGACGGTAGGAGGGGCATAATCACAATAAAATGAAACCCCATAACTGCTGGGTGGGTGACTCACAAACTGGAGAACACTTATACCACAGAAGTTCACCCACTGCAGTGAAGGTTCTGAGCCCCACGTCAGGCTTCCCAACCTGGGGGTCTGGCAATAGAAGGAGTAATTCCTAGAGAATCAGACTTTGAAGCCTAGTGGGATTTGATTGCAGGACTTCGATATGACTGGGGGAAACAGACTCCACTCTTGGAGGGCACACACAAAGTAGCATCAGGACACAGGGGAAGGAGCAGTGACCCCACAGGAGACTGAACCAGACCTACCTGCTAGTGTCGGAGGGTCTCCTGCAGAGGTGGGGGGTGGCTGTGGCTCACTGTGAGGAAAAGGACACTGGCAGCAGAAGTTCTGGGAGGTGCTCCTTGGCGTGACCCCTCCCAGAGTCCGACATCAGCCCACCAAAGAGCTGGGTAGGCTCCAGTGTTGGGTCACTTCAGGCCAAACAACCAACAGGGAGGGAATCCAGCCCCACCTATCAGCAGACAAGCGGATTAAAGCTTTACTGAGCTCTGCCCACCAAAGCACCACCCAGCTCTACCTACCACCTGTCCCTCCCATCACGAAATTTGCACAGCTGCTTAGATAGCCTCATCCACCAGAGGGCAGATATCAGAAGCAAGAAGAACTACAATCCTGCAGCCTGTGGAACAAAAAGCATATTCACAGGAAGATAGACAAGATGAAAAGGCAAAGGGCTATGTACCAGATGAAGGAACAAGATAAAACCCCAGAAAAACAACTAAGCAAAGGGGAGATAGGCAACCTTCCAGAAAAAGAATTCAGAAAACTGATAGTATAGATGATCCAGGACCTCGGAAAAAGAATGGAGGCAAAAGATCGAGAAGATGCAAGAAATGTTTAACAAAGACCTAGAAGAATTAAAGAACAAACAAACAGAGATGAACAGTATAATAACTGAAATGAAAAATACACTAGAAGGAATCAATAGCAGAATAACTGAGGCAGAAGAACGGATAAGTGACCTGGAAGGCAGAATGGTGGAATTCACTGCTGTGGAACAGGATAAAGAAAAAAGGATGAAAAGAAATGAAGACAGCCTAAGAGACCTCTGGGACAACATTAAACGCAACATTCGCATTATAGGGGTCCCAGAAGAAGAAGAGAGAAAGGACAAGAGAAAATATTTGAAGAGAATATAGTCGAAAACTTCCCTAACATGGGAAAGGAAATAGCCACCCAAGTCCAGGAAGCGCAGAGACTCCCATACAGGATAAACCGAAGGAGAAACATGCCGAGCCACATAGTAATCAAATTGTCAAATATTAAAGACAAAGAAAAATTACTGAAAGCAGCAAGGGAAAAATGACGAATAATATACAAGGGAACTCCCATAAGGTTAACAGCTGATTTCTCAGCAGAAACTCTGTAAGCCAGAAGCGAGTGGCATGACATATTTAAAGTGATGAAAGGGAAGAAACTACAACCAAGATTACTCTACCCAGCAAGGATCTCATTCAGATTCCATGGTGAAATCAAAAGCTTTACAGACAAGCAAAAGCTAAGAGAATTTAGCACCATCAAATCAGATCTACAACAAATACTAAAGGAACTTCTCTAAGTGGGAAACACAATAGAAGAAAAGGACCTACAAAAACAAACCCAAAACAATTAAAAAAGGGTAATGGGAACATACATATCAATAAGTACCTTAAACATAAATGCATTAAATGCTCCAACCAAAAGACACAGGCTCGATGAATGGATACAAAAACAAGACCTGTATATAGGCTGTCTACAAGAGACCCACTTCAGACCCAGAGACACATACAGACTGAAAGTGAGGGGACTAAAAGAGATATTCCATGAAAATGGATATCAAAAGAAAGCTGGAATAGCAATACTCATATCAGATAAAATAAGACTTTAAAATAATGAATGTTACAAGAGACAAGGAAGGACACTACATAATGATCAAGGGATCAATCCAAGAAAAAGATAAAACAATTATAAATATATATGCTCCAACATAGGAGCACCTCAATATATAAGGCAACTGCTAACAGCTATAAAAGAGGAAATCAACAGTAAAACAATAATAGAGGGGGATTTAACACCTCACTTACACCAATGGACAGATCATCCAAACAGAAAATTAATAAGGAAACACAAGCATTAAATGAGACAATTAGACCAGATAGATTTAATTGATACTTATATGACTCTCCATCCAAAAACAGCAGATTAAACTTTCTTCTCAAGTGCACATGGAACATTCTCCAGGATAGATCACATCTTGGGTTACAAATCAAGCCGCAGTCAATTTAAGAAAACTGAAATCATATCAAGCATCTTTTCTGACCACAACGCTAGGAGATTAGAAATCAATTATAGGGAAAAAAACGTAAAAAACACAAACACGTGGAGGCTAAACAATACGTTACTAAGTAAACAAGAGGTCACTGAAGAAATCAAAGAGGAAACCAAAAATGACAACGAAAACACGATGATCCAAAACCTATGGGATGCAGCAAAAGCAATTCTAAGAGGGAAGTTTATAGCAATACAAGCCTACCTCAAGAAACAAGAAACATCTCAAACAAACAATCTAACCTTACACCTAAAGGAACTAGAGAAAGAAGAACAAACAAAACCCCAAAGTTAGTAGACGGAAAGAAATCATAAAGATCAGAGCAGAAATAAATGAAATAGAAACAAGGAAATCAATAGCAAAGATCAATAAAACTAAAAGCTGTTTCTTTGAGAAGATAAGTAAAATTGATAAAACATTAGCCAGACTCATCAAGAGAAAGATGGAGAGGACCCAAATCAATAAAGTTAGAAATGAAAAAGGAGAAGTTACAACAGAAACTGCAGAAATACTAAGCATCCTAAGAGACTACTATAAGCAACTCTATGCCAATAAAATGGACAACCTGGAAAAAATGGACAAATTCTTAGAAAGGTATAACCTTCCAAGACTGAACCAGGAAGACATAGAAAATATGAACAGACCAATCACACGCACTGAAATTGAAACTGTGATTTAAAATCTTCCAACAAATAAAAATCCAGGACCGGATGGCTTCACAGGTGAATTCTATCAAACATTTAGAGAAGAGTTAACACCCATCCTTCTCAAACTCTTCAAAAACACTGCAGAAGAAGGAACACTCCCAAACTCATTCTATGACGCCACCATCACCCTGATACCAAAACCAGACAAAGATACTACGAAAAAAGAAAATTACAGACCAATATCACTGATGAATATAGATGCAAAAATCCTCAACAAAATACTAGCAAACAGAATCCAACAACACATTAAAAGGATCATACACCATGATCAAGTGGGATTTATCCCAGGGACGCAAGGATTCTTCAATATATGCTAATCAATCCATGTGATACACCATATTAACAAACTGAAGAATAAAAACCATATGATCATCTCAACAGATGCAGAAAAAGCTTCTGACAAAATTCAACACTGATTTATGATAAAAACTCTCCAGAAAGTGGGCACAGAGGGAACCAACCTCAACATAATAAAGGCCATATACAACAAACCCACAGCAAACATCATTCTCAATGGTGAAAAACTGAAAGCATTTCCTCTAAGATCAGCAACAAGACAAGGATGTCCACTCTCGCCACTATCATTCAACATAATTTTGGAAGTCCTAGCCATGGCAGTCAGAGAAGAAAAAGAAATAAAAGGAATCCAAATTGGAAAACAAGAAGTAAAACTGTCACTGTTTGCAGATGATATGATACTATACATAGAGAATCCTAAATATGACACCAGAAAACTACTAGAGCTAATCAGTGAATTTGGTAAAGTTGCAGGATACAAAATTAATGCACAGAAATCTCTTGCATTCCTATACACTAATGATGAAAAATCTGAAAGAGAAATTAAGGAAATACTCCCATTTACCACTGCAACAGAAAGAATAAAATACCTAGGAGTAACCTACCTAAGGAGACCCAAGACCTGTATGCAGAAAATTATAAGACGCTGATGAAAGAAATTAAAGATGGTACAACCAGATAGAGAGATATACCATGTTCTTGGATTGGAAGAATCAATATTGTGAAAATGACTATACTACCCAAAGGAACCTACAGATTCAATGCAATCCCTATCAAATTACCAATGGCATTTTTTTACAGAACTATAACAAAAAATCTTAAAATCTGTATGGAGACACAAAAGACCCCAAACAGCTAAAGCAGTCTTGAGGGGAAAAAATGGAGCTGGAGGAATCAGACTCCCTGACTTCAGACTATACTACAAAGGTACAGTAATCAAGACAATGTGGTACTGGCACAAAAACAGAAACATAGATCAATGGAACAGGATAGAAAGCCCAGAGATAAACCCACGCACATATGGTCACCTTATCTTTGATAAAGGAGGCAAGAATATACAGTGGAGAAAAGACAGCCTATTCAATAAGTGGTGCTGGGATAACTGGACAGCTACATATAAAAGAATGAAATTAGAACACTCCCTAACACCATACAGAAAAATAAACTCAAACTGGATTGGAGACCTAAATGTAAGACTGGACACTGTAAAACTCTTAGAGGAAAATATAGGATGAACACTCTTTGACATAAATCACAGCAAGATCTTTTATGATCCACCTCCTAGAGTAATGGAAATAAAAACAAAAATAAACAAATGGGACCTAATCAAACATAAAAGCTTTGGCAAGGCAAAGGAAACTAAAAACAAGACAAAAAGACAAACCTGAGAATGGGAGAAAATATTTGCAAATGAATCAGCGGACAAAAGATTAATCTCCAAAATATATAAACAGCTCATGCAGTTTAATATTAGAAAAACAAACAACCCAATCAAAAAATGGGCAGAAGACCGAAATAGACATTTATCCAAAGAAGACATACAAATGGTCAAGAAGCACATGAAAACCTGCTCAACTTCACTAATTATTAGAGAAATGCCAATCAAACCTACAATGAGGTATCAACTCACACCAGTCAGAATGGGCATCATCAGAAAATCTACAAACAACAAATGCTGGAGAGGGTGTGGAGAAAAGGGAACCCTCTTGCACTACTGGTGGGAATGTAAACTGATACAGCCACTATGGAGAACAGTATGGAGGTTCCTTAAAAAACCAAAGATACAATTACTATATGAGCCAGCAATCCCACTACTTGGCATATACACAGAGAAAACCATAATTCAAAAAGACACATGCACCCCAATGTTCATTGCAGCACTATTTACAGTAGCCATGTCATTGAAACAACCTAAATGCCCATCGACAGACAAATGGATAAAGAAGATGTGGTACATATACACAATGGAATATTACTCAGCCATAAAAAGGAATGAAATTGGGTCATTTGTAGAGATGTGGATGGATCCAGAGACTGTCGTACAGAGTGAAGTAAGTCAGAAAGAGAAAACAAATATCGTATATTAACGCATATACGTGGAACCTAGAAAAATGGTACAGATGAACCAGTTTGAAGGGCAGAAATAGAGACACAAATGTACAGAACTAACGTATGGACACCAAGGGGGAAAGCAGCGTGGGGTTGGGGATGGTGGTGTGATGAATTGGGAGGTCGGGATTGACATGTATATACACTAATATGTATAAAATGGATAACTAATAAGAACCTGCTGTATAAAAAAATAAATTTCAAAAAAAAATGATTACATGGAGACTAAACAACATGCTACTAAAAAACCAACATGTCAATGGTGAAATCAAAGAGGCAATTACAAAAATACCTTGAGGCAAATGACAATGAAAACACAACAGTACAAAATCTAGGGAATGTAGCAAAAGAAACCCTTTTAAAAAGAATATATAGGGCTTCCCTGGTGGCGCAGTGGTTGAGAGTCCGCCTGCCGATGTAGGGGACGCAGGTTCATGCCCCAGTCTGGGAAGATCCCACATGCCACGGAGCGGCTGGGCCTGTGAGCCATGGCCGCTGAGCCTGCGCATCCGGAGCCTGTGCTCCGCAACAGGAGAGGCCACAACAGTGAGAGGCCCGCGTACCGCAAAAAAAAAAAAAAAAAAAAAAGAATATATAAAGAGAAGATCAGTGGGCTAAGAACTAAATCTTGATTAATGCTCACATTTTAAGAATGAGAAGAGTAAGAAAGTCCAACATATATTCACCTTTTTGATTACGTGTGTGTGTGTGTGTGTGTGTGTGTGTGTGTGTGTTTAGAAAGGTGATTGCAGAGCTGGGATAGTGAAGCAAAGGATTGTTAGCATGTTCAACAGCATCATGTTTCAAAGAAGTCAAATCAGATATGGACGGAAAGAAAAAAATTAAATGTGATGATTAGTTCAGTTTTGAAAACAGGGAGACTTCACTGGAGTAACTGGAAAGAGAAACAAAGCTTCCAGAAGATACAGAGTGAGTGGATGGTCAATAATTATGGCATAGCGGGCTTCCCTGGTGGCACAGTGGTTGAGAGTCCGCCTGCTGATGCAGAGGACATGGGTTAATGCCCCGGTCCGGGAATACCCAACATGCTGCAGAGTGGCTGGGCCCGTGAGCCACGGCCGCTGAGCCTGCGCGTCCGGAGCCTGTGCTCCGCAACAGGAGATGCCACAACAGTGAGAGGCCCGTGTACCGCAAAAAATAAATAAATAAAATAATAATAATTATGGCATAGCATATCAATTGATCCTTTGAGGAATATTGCAATGAAAGGTCAGAAGTCATTTTTAATTTAGCCTACTAGTATTTTCTGTTGCTTTTAATATCCACCAAATGCTAAATCTATCTTGCTAAATCATATTTCCTCTTTCTATTTATTGAAAAACTAATTCTTCTAAAACATCTACGGAATTAAGAATGACAATTTTTCAACAAGCCAAAACAGGTCTCTTGACTGCTATTAAGTCACACTGGGCCTATTTTTAGGACCACTTACTCACTTACTGAAAGCACAGAGGAGTTTCACAGATCTTTTAACTTAACCCAACTGTAGTCAAGCTTCAAGTCAAGCTTCAATTGAAGAGATTCAGAATCCTTTTTCCCTTGAGAATTACTTTTTTTCAGTTGCAAGGGAGAGGAACATAGTTACTTTAGGTGATAATTTAAAAATCAAATTAACTATACCTAATTCTTATTTCAATCTTAGGCAGAAAACATTTATTTTGAGTGACAAACAAAATCTAGACTAGAGAACTGATATAGTTTAGGGTGCCAGAATTAAACATGGGAACTATGAAGATCAAAGCAATGGATTGAGAAGGTAGTTTGGAGCCAGTGAAAAGAAATGGAAAGCTATAGATTGTTGGAGAAGAGGAGGATAGTTATGGATAGCTATGGATTACCCAAGCCAGAGAGGAGGATAGTCAGTTAACATTATAACAGTAGGAAGAGGAAAGAACGTGGCAGTGCTGATAGTCATTACGAAGTAGAAGCATTAGGGCTCAGCAATAAACTGGATAATGAGACAAAAGTAATCCGAGAAGTAGGATTATAAGGATATATATGACGGTATTTTGACATAATTGGCTGCCAATGCAAAGAACCAACTTTATGATCAATCTGATGCTTTAATTAAACCATTGTTTTAGGGCTTCCCTGGTGGCACAGTGGTTGAGAGTCTGCCTGCTGATGCAGGGGACATGGGTTCGTGCCCCGGTCTGGGAAGATCCCACATGCTGCGGAGCGGCTAGGCCCGTGAGCCATGGCCGCTGGGCCTGCGTGTCCAGAGCCTGTGCTCCGCAACAGGAGAGGCCACAACAGTGAGAGGCCCATGTACCGCCAAAAAAAAAAAAAATTGTTTGAAAATCAATATAATCGGTGAAAGAAATAAAGTATTATACTTCTATACCAATTCTACCCTCAGAGTTATGTTTAATTGAAATATAATTGATTTACAATACTATATTAGTATCAGGTGTACTACATAATGATTAGACTATATATTATGAAATGGTCACAGTGATAAGTCTCGTAACTATCTATCACCAAATAAAGTTATTACACTATTATGGACCATATTCCTTATGCTGTATATTATACCCCATGACTTACTTATTATATAAATGGAGGTATATACCTCTTAATTCCCTTCACCTATTCCATGGACCCCCACCCCAACCTTCTGGCAACCACCCATTTGTTCTCTATGAGTCTGTTTTTGTTTTATTTGTTGTTTGTTTTGTTTTAGACTCCACATATAAGTGAGCTCATACAGTATTAGTCTTTCTCTTGCCTGTCATTCTCTGAGACTTATTTCACAACATAATACCCTCTAGGTCCATCCATGTTGTCTCAACGGCAAGATTTTGTTTTTTTAAGGCTGATTAATATACCATTATATGTGTATATCACATCTCCTATATCCATTCATCTGATATTGATGGACTCTTATGTTGCTTCCATATCTTAGCTACTGTAAATAATGTTGCAATGACCATTAAGGTGCATATATCTTTTTGAATTAGTCTTTTTCTTTTCTTCAGAAAAATACCCAGAGATGCAACTGCTGGATCATATGGCAGTTCCATTTTTAATTTTCTGAGGAACCTCCATACTCTTTTCCATACTGTGTGTACCAATTTACATTGCCATCAACAGTGCACAAGAGTTCCCTTTTCTCTACATCCCTGCCAACATGTGTTGTCTTTTTGATGATAGCCATTCTGATAGGTGTGAGGTGGTATCTCAGTGTGGATTTGATATGCATCTCCCTGATGATTAGTAATGTTGAATATCTTTTATTGTGCCTGTTGTTCATCTGCGTATCTTCTTCAGAAATATGTCTATTCAGGCCTTCTGCCCAAATTTTTTTTTTTTTTTTTTTTTTTTTTTTTTGCGGTATGTAGGTCTCTCACTGTTGTGGCCTCTCCCTTTGCAGGGCACAGGCTCCGGACGCGCAGGCTCAGCAGCCATGGCTCACGGACCCAGCCGGTCCGCGGCATGTGGGATCTTCCCGGACTGGGGCATGAACCCGTGTCCCCTGCATCGGCAGGCGGACTCTCAACCACTGCGCCACCAGGGAAGCCCTGCCCATTTTTTAATCAGGTTGTTTGTTTTTCGATGTTGAGTTGTATGAGTTCTTGGTATATTTTGCATATTAACCCCTTATTGGATATATCATTTGCAAATATCTTCTTCCATTCAAAAGCCTGCTTTTTCATTTTGTTGATAGTTTCCTTTGCTGTGCAAAAGCTTTTTAGTTTGATGTAGTTCCACTTGTTTATTTTTGCTTTTGTTTCTCTTGCCTGAGACATAACCAAAAAAAAAAAAAAGTTGCTAAGATTGATGTTAAAGAGCATACTGCCTATATTTCCTTCTAGAATTTTTATGATTTCATAACTTATTTTAAGTCTTTAATCCATTTGGAGATTATTTTTGTATATGGTGTGAGAAAGTAATCCAGTTCAATTCTTTTCCATGTAGCTGTCCAGTTTTGCCAATTGAAGAGGCTGTCTTTTCCCCATTGTACATTCTTGCCTCCTTTGTCTTAATTGACCAGATAAGTGTGGGTTTATTTCTGGGCTCTCTGTTCTGTTCCACTGATATACGTATCTTTTTTTGTGCCAGTACCATACTGTTTCAATGACTGTAATTTTGTAGTATAGTTTGAAATCAGGGAGCATAATACCTTCAGCTTTGTTGTTCTTTCTCAAGATTGCTTTGGCTATTTGGGGCCATTTATGTTTCCATAAAATTTTAGAGTGAATTGTTCTAGTTATGGGGAAAATGTCAATGGTATTTTGATAGGGATTGCATTGAATCTTTAGATTGCCTTGGGTAGTATGGTGAATTGATGACTAGCTTTAGTGTTGTGTTTGGATTCCTTCCCCTTATTTTGTGTTTATATCTTTATAAGTTTTTTTACTTGTGGTTACCATGATTTTAATATGTAACAACATATGTATTTATATATACGTGTGTGTATATATATATACACACACAGATATACTTGATTATTTTAAGTTGATGATCTCTTATGTTCTAATGCATTCTAACAACCCTGCATATTTACTCCCAACTCCACATTAAATGTTGTACATCTTTTTGTTTTGTGTATTCCTTAACTACTTATTGTGTATATCAATGATTTTTCTCCTTCTGTCTTTTAACCCACCTACTAGCTTTATAGTCCCTTTAATATTTCTTGTAAAGTCAGTTTAGTGGTATTGAACTCTTAGCTTTTGCTTTCCTGTAAAACTCTTTATCTCTCCTTTAAATCTAAATGATAGTCTTGCCAGCTAGAATATTCTTGGCTGTAGATTTTTTCCTTTCACCACTTTCAATATATTGTGCCACTCCATTCTAGTCTGCAGTGTTTCTGCTGATGGTCTTATGGAAGTCGCCTTATACATAACTAGTTGCTTTTCTCTTGCTTCTTTTCAAATTCCCTCTTTATCTTTAATTTTTGCCATTTAATTATAACATGTCTTGGTGCAGATCTCTTTGGGTTCATCTTGTTTGGGATTCTCTGTGCTTCATGGACCTGAACATCAATTTCCTTTTCCAAGTTGGGAAGCTTTCAGATATTATTTCTTCAAATAAGTCTCCTGCCTCTCTCTCTCTCTCTCTCTCTCCTACTTCTGGAACCCCTACAGTGAGAATGTCAGGACACTTGATGTTATCCGAAAGGTTTCTTAATCTGCCCTCATTCTTTAAAATTTTTTTTTCTTTTTTCTCTTCAGTTTGGGTGGCTTCCAATACTCTTTATTCCTGTTCACTGATCTGTTCCTTGTATCATCTAATCTACTATTAATTTCTTCTAGTTTTTTTTTCAGTTATTGTATTCTTTAGCTGTGTATGGTTTCTTTATATTTTCTCTTTGTTAAAATTCTCACTGTATTAATCCATTCTTCTCCTGAGATCGCTGAGCATTTTTTTAATTACCTTGAACTCTTCACTTTGTAGATTGCTTATCTCCACTTCACTTAGTTCTTCTTCTGGGATTTTTGTCTTGTTCCTTCATTTGGACCATACTGCTCTATCTTCTCATTTTGCCTAATTCTCTGTCTCTATTTCTATGCATTGGGTAGTTGATTATGTTTCTGACCTTGGAGAAGTTGTCTTATGCAGAAGACATCCTATGGGCCCTACCAGCACACTCCTCTCTGGTCACCAGAACTATATGCTCTAAGGGTGCCCTCTTATGGGTTGTGTGGGCCCTTCTGTTGTGGTGTGGCTGTCTATTGTGGGCACACTGACAGGCAGGGCTGGTTCCTGGTCTTGTTGGCTGTCAGGCCCTGCCTCATATGGTGGCTGCCACCTTACTGGTTGGCAGGGCTTGATCCTGGCATGGCTGGCTGTGGGGCCAAGGGGATCTGGGGCTGATGTAGGCTTGCAGGTGGGTGGGGATTTGGGTCTGGACTTGGCTGGCTGTGGGGCTCAGAGAGGCCCAGGGCTAGTCCTGGCCTGCTGGTGGGTGGGACCTGGTAATGGGTAGCTGGTTGCACAGCTAGGGGGAGCTGCTCTTAGACAGTTTGTATATTTATGCATGTGATTTCAGGGAACTGGGGGCCTTTTGTATATTAATGTATGTATATACATATATATATATAACATAAACACAAAAAATATAATTTTGTATATACATATATATACATATATATTTAGATGTATATTTTTGTATATACAAATATTTACACATATGTACATTTATCTATGTATTATATTTCACAAATAATATCTCCTTGGCCAAATGAGAATAAAAAACTTAACATTTTTCTTGAGTTTCAAATTCCATTAACTGATCACAAATAATGAATTATATTAGTTGAAGATACATACATGATTTCTATATTAGCAATACGATGATCCAAATATCTTCCCTGACACATAACTTTAGAAGCCTTGTACTAAGATGATGGTGCCACAAGATAGAAGGAACTGGTATCTGTAAGTCATCAGGTAAAGAAGAGCCCCCAAACTGACCCACATTGGATTTGACATGAGCAATCAATAAACATTTGTTGTACTAAGTCAATGAGATTTCAAGGTATGTTACCACAGAAAAGTCTAGCCTAATCCAACTAAAAAAAAATGGATAGGGCTCTGGATAAGCAAAAAGAAAGCATACACCCTGAAAATTCTCAACCACAGGACTGTCCTCATAAGGGCTTAGGAATCAAATTTATGTTATCAGCATTCAGAGAACAATGCTGAGAAATTACCACAGAGTGGTCCCTAGCTGATAGAACTTCATGGGTATATCATCAAAAAAGGACTAACAAGGTAAATACTGAAAAAACACCCCAAACATGTGCCCTCAAGTCAAAATTATACAACTACAATATATAAGGAAACAAGCCACTATGAAAAAAAGGTCATCTGATAAAAGAGCAAATTACATTCCCAATGCCTTCAGATACTAGAATTATAAAACCTAGAACATAACATAAATATGTTTTGTATTTTTGAAAGAATAAAAGATTGAATCTAAAAATTCAGAAAATAATATAGTCTGAAACAAGCAGACAAATTTTAAAGTGAAACAAATATAAAAAATGAAATAAAAATGCTATGAATATGGAGAAATAGCAAGTTAGACATCTGAAAGATTACTCATAAAAAGAAAAATAGGTGTAAATTTGAGTACATTCAAAATAGAAATGTCTGTTCATCAAAAGATACAATTAAAAATGAAAAGACACCTCAGAATGGGAGAAAATACTTGAAAAGCATTTTTAAATGGCATAAGATTAGAGTCTATCATATATAAAGAATATTACTAAATCAATAAAGGACCAACAACCCACGAGAGGAATGGACAAAATATGTAAACAAATAGTTAAAGAAAAAAAATGACAAATAAACATAGGGAAAAATGTTCAACCTTAGAGAAATGTAAATTAAAATCACAGTAAAATACCATTCATATTAAGAATTAAGGAATTTAAGAAATCTGACAATACCTAGAGGAACAATAAGAATTTTTATGCAATTCTTTTTGGGAGTGTAAGTTGATACAACTACACTGGAAAGCAAGTTCGCAATATTTTATAAAGTTAAAAATGCACAAATTCTATGGATCAATAAATCCACTTCTTGGTAACTTCTCTAAGAATCTCTAGCACATATGTAAAATATTCAGACCAGCATTTGCACTAAGTCCTTACAAAAATATTTAGAGCAGCATTTTTTTTAAACAATTCATTCCAAGAAGAATAAATGAATAAATTGTGACATCATATCTACATAATAAAAACTATTTCACTAGACCTACACAATGGACCTCAGAAACAAAATTCTGGCTGAAAATTGTACATTCAAGAATATTACTTACATTAATGATCATATTTAAATTAGTCAGAATCAGGAGACATAGAGAATTTAACAAAATGAATTGTTAACAGCAACAACCTTATCTCTAGTTAATGAAGTTATTAAAAAGCAAAAAGGGACTGTTGGAATCACAGAGAAGTAAGTGTAGGAAGTAGCTACGTTCCCTAGGGCTGTGGGAACAAAACTGAAACTCAGACCTTGGAGAAGAGGGCCTAATTAATTGATGCTATTGTTTGCAAATCAAGAAGGACCCCATGAAGCTGGGATCCAAACCCTTACGGTGAGGGGCATCTATGGCTGGTGCCTAGCCTTTGAGGCGGCAGCAACAAGGCTGTTTCTGGGAGTGTCAAAACTGCAAACTGGATTCAGCCGCTGCCTATGGAAGGAATTGCTGCTGTGGCATGAAAAGCAGTTGTCAATCTAAGGGTCACAGGAACAGGGAGCAAACAAGAAGCAAATCCCTATTTTCTCCAACCTTCCAGTCTCCCTCTAGTACCTCTATCGGCACAGCCCAACAGGGAACCAGCTGGTGAAGCAGGAATGTGGTCTGCACAGTCCCTGTCCCAGCATCATACAGCAGAGTGTTAAAAGGATGGGCATGAAGCTGAGAGACAATTGTTGAAAAACTGATACACTATTTAATGTTTAAAACCTGCCAAACAATATTTATATGTAATATATATGTAGTAAATGTATAAAGAAATGCATGGGAACAGAATACACAAAATTCAAAATAGAGACTACCTCTGATGGATATAGAGAGAAATGGGATCTGAAAGGGGTATACAGAGTTCTTCTGTTCTTTTCAAGTTTTATTTTCAGGCTGGATGGTGCATTCCTAAGTATTGATTACCTTATTCTTTAGGCATATTGGATGTCTGAAATATTTCATTAAAAAACCAACCTTTTGTGGAAAGGAAGAAAATGAGAAAAGTATACACACTTAAATCCAAAGTACTGTGAGGCCACCATCTTGTCTCATGGTTAGTGTTTTGTTTACATGGTAAACTCAAGATAAAAGTTCCTACATTTTGATAACCACTGGAACACAGATGCAGATTTAAGTGAGTGTTTTGACCTGGTACTAAATGGCAGGTTTTCAAATCTCCTCTATAACGACACTTGCTCCTGGGAAGAAGGGCAAATTGTCCATGAAGTCCCCATCTGCTTGTCTGAGGAACATCTGTTGTGATGTGGACTCTCCTAGTTTAGGTGGCAGTAATGCACCTACTAGTGAAATTATCCCTCCTTAGTAATAACATCTACTGGCAAGAGAAACCTTTGAAAAGACATTTGTTTCAGGTTTTTTAAAAATGGAACCTTAAAACACAAATTTAATTTTTTTATTCAATGTTTGTAACTTTTATCTGACATTATACAGATTTATTTTGACAACCTATTTAGTTGTTGACAAGTCTATTTTGCTTTCTTGTTAGTGTATTTTAAAGATTTATGCTGAACATATTTTGTATAAATCTCATAATGATACAAAAACAAACATGAGGAAAACTGAATGCATCTTCAAAATATGTTTACTTTCATAAGGCTGCTTGGAACATGAGCACTAATAAAATTTTTTTAAATGCTTTTATTGGAAATCAATTCAGACTTGTGGAACAAAAATTGCTTGAGCAACTGTATTCAATATATTCCACTTACTGACCAAGCCATGGGAGAGAGATACCTCCCAACATCCATCAGTTACCAAAAAAGGGTACTTCCCAAATATCTCAGTTCCACCCACTTCTCTCCATTCCCACTGCCAATAACTTAATAAAATCTCTCCATCTTCTCTGTCTTTGACTACCACCCCAGCCTCACCACCGACAGTGTCTGATACATAATGGATTCTTTAAAATACGAGTTTGAATAAATGAATGAATAAATTCTGAATGTCTCATATTGTTAATGTCAAAAGTGTTGAGGTACAGGACCAAGACGGAAAAGTAGGTAGCGGTGCATGGGAAAAGCAGGAAAGGAGTATGAGGTATATGAAATGGTGATGGGAATGTTCTCATGTTATATTATTTTTAGAAAGTCTTCTATATTTTCATAGTGTAGAAATAAGGGGTTTTTTTTAATATACCCCAAAATTAAGTTTTCAAAAAGTATTTTCAAATTGTAAAAGTGGCTGAGATATCCCAAATCCTAAGTGGAACTTTGTAGGAAAGTAGTAAAAAATATAAATACGCTTTTCAATTTACCTAATCAAGTTACCAAACCAAAGCTCTTATGGGAAATTTTTTCTGACATTTTATTCCTATTTATTTTATTTATTCATTTTTGGCTTCTGTTTATGTAATATCATGTCAGTCAAAGAGCAGATATTTAATAAATGTTGCAATTCAAATGTCACTTGCTAACATTTACTCAAGATACTGATCAGATGTTTTTGTTCAAAAAAATCTTTATCACCTTTCACCAGACAGCCTTCCTTCAACTAAAGAGTATTTGATTCAGCAATCTTGCTTGTATTCTAAGTATTTAGTGGAATACAATGATTTAAGAACTTGATAATTGATATAAGTAATGATTGTTCATCACCAGCAAATCTGCATTATAAAAACCTTTTTTGGTGACATTGGATAGTGGTTTTACATTTATTACTTCATCTCTAATCAAGACTAGAGACCACCTAATCATCATAAAACTTAGACTGAGGTTAACACTTATTCAATATTTTTTCTTAAAATTATTTAACTAACTAAGGTACTAAGGTACCTTAACTAAGGTACACCTACGGATTTTTGTTAGATTAACACAGTATTTTGTCACACAACCCAATTACTGATTACATATTATCGATTTTCTAAACAGTTCCAGGACAGTTTTTTAGACTTGTAGAATACACTTAGCAAAAATGTATTGTCATTCTTCATTAGACTCTCCTATATCTTGAAAGTACTACTGCTAGTGGATCTTTCAACAATGGAAGGAGACAACAATAAAGTCACAATCTATGACGAAATTATTACTGGGTCCACTGTAGACACTCACTTGAATCCTAGATCTGCCACTTAGTAGCTATGAAAACCTGAATAAAGCACTTAACTTGGCTTTTCTCCATGAGAATAACAACATCTGGTCTACTTATCTTAGAAGTATAGATAAGATGATTTATATGAAATCTGAGCAAAATGTAATGCACTGTTTGAGTTTAATTAACGTTTGGTATCTTATGTAAAGATTTTTTTTAAAGGATTAAATCAACAAAGTAGAAAGGTACTTTGTACTAGACATCATCAGTAGTTCCAAAATGGATCTCCCCGGCTCCTAGCCCAATACTCGGCATACGTTCAATGAATATCTGTGTAACTAATTAGTTAATTAACTGAACAGAAGAATTTAAAGTGATTATATATTAGTAACAACGAAAAATCTAAGACTGGAACAACACTGGGAGAGAAGAGGGCACCTTGTGGAGTATGCTTAGATTCCAGGAAACCCTTCTTTAACTATATCAATGACTATAGAATAGCAAAGCATGGAAAATGTGAAAGCACTCATAATGAGATGTACTATGTGCTACTGCTACTCCTCACTATGGGTGAGGAGTTCAGGACTGAAGTATTCCAGGTTCTTTAACAAGAGCAGAACCACCTACAAGAGAGTGTAGTTGGCATTCAGGCTGACTGCCTGACTCACTGTCAGCCCCTCTTCTCACAGGGGTGGGTCTCTAATGCATCTATTATGAGACCACGTGTATAGCTTCAGATAATTGACCAGGGATGATCACCAGACCCCAAGCTAACCAATCAAATTCTCTCTCCCAGGAATTTGTAGTTTTTACTAACAGTCATAGAAACTAGGTGTCAATGGAGCAAGACCATATTAATACCAGTGTAGTAAAGGGAAGATCCACAAATGCTGCTTCAGAGATCCCCAGTTCCTCCCTGGTTAGTCAAATCTTCTTAGGCCACTGTAAGATAAGTCAGCACCCACCTAATAAATTGCCTTTTATGCTTAAGCTAAGGGAGTTTCCAAAAGAAAGATTCTTTAAGTACAGTACGTAAGATATTCTCTGTTATATGATGCAACCTGCTACCTACACTGAGCCAAGTTCAGTTGGTGACCCTGCGGAGAACCACAACTCCATGCAGAAGGGGTCCTCGAGGTACGATTTTTGTTTGGACTACTGATAAAACACTGAAGAGACAGAGGAATTAAAACCCAGGAGGGAAATGATATGCTTCAATGTCATTACATAGAATTTAAAATTTTTTATTTTTAAGGGAAATTTCTCATTTTTAATGAAGAAAGTAGGCTTACATTTAAAAAGGGGGAAATGTAAATAAGGATTTAACAATGCATTTCTTTAACTCAGGACATTCAGTCCATAAATATTTCTTGGACGTTTAATGTGTGGGCAAGGCAGTAGGCTATTGAAACTTCAAATTTCCTCCCATTTTATAAAGTTATAAAAATTTTTTCTCTCATGAGACTTTTAAACATAGAGGATAATATAAACCCAAAAGTATTCTAATTAGTAGTTCAGAAGAATGACAATCCCTTGTTTTAATTATTTAAAGACCTTATAATCATGAAATCATACACTGAAAACCACAGACACACACACACAGCAGGCAAGCCATGTTTATTCATCACCAAATGATTTATATGGATTAATCCCGTAACAGAAGTCAGGAAATTGAAAATCTTAGCTAAATTTAAGCACAATCCTCCAGAGGTATGCACTGCTAGAGGCAGAAATAACATTTTTCAACAGTTTCTGAAAACAGGGTTAGTAGCTAATACCATTAATATTATAAAGCAGCCCTCTGAGACTCAGCATAGACAAATCATTGATTTTTACATTTAACTTTCTTGGGACTTCTGTTGTCACTTCAAGGTGTCTTCATGTAATCCACTCATACCAGAGAATGTTTTTCAAGGATATTGTAAATAATTAACCTTCTCACAGTGGAGTTCAAGTGTCTCTCTGTGATAAAGCACTTGAACACCTCAAAAGCATAATTACAGGCATACCCTTGAGACCTGGGATATATCGAGTTTTCAAAATGAGGGTGGATATTAAAACTGATATAGCAGCAATTAGTTATCATGAATTTTCTCCATTACCCAGCCTTTTAGATTGTGTCAGTGAAATATAATTCTCCTTAAAGGAGTTCACACAATTTCTGATGGCCACTCTCGATCCTCAATCTTGAATTTATTATAGTATTTCAAAGGCAAAGCCATCAAAATTGATTTGGTTTCCCTTTTTCTTTTCTCCCACTGTTGAATCAGTTATATGTTAACATAAAGTCACATCTAAGTAAACTTTCTTGTAGATAAATTATTTTGGGAGAGGAAATAATGCATCAATTAATAATAAAAAGAATCCTTGCAGAAAAAGGAATCATTTAACCAGGTGACTTATAAATGTATGTAGGTTTAACAAGTCTTAAAAATGATGGTTTTAAATGTATGAAATAAACAATTTTGAGAATTATGCCAAATACCAAACAGGTCCATAAAGATGCCCTTTATTAAAAAAACCATTCTGACTTTGATCTAACATGTACTTTCACCACCAATATCTTAATAGATGTAACTTTTGTATACATATTAAATACATGTGCATATTTATAACAAAAATAAACAACAAATAAAAAAATAAATATTTTTATATTCTTCTTATCAACAAATTCATCTAGTAATCAGAATATTTTTAAATCCTACATGGTCTAGGCCTCTACTATCACTTCAACCTCATCTACCTTGTGACACCAATTATCTCTGTTCAGCTCCTTTTTCCCAATTCTGGCTTCCTTGTTGTGCTCCAGAGACTTTGCTCATTCTTTCCCCTCTTCTTGGTATGTTTTTAACCAACAGAGTCACATAGCTTATTCTCTTACTTCCTTTAAATCCCTGTTTCAAGTTCATCATTTTCTCTAAAAATACCATTTTACACATGCACGCCCATGCACACACTTCTCTAGTCTATTTTCTGTATCCCACCTTTGTTGCTTGTTTTTATAGCACATCATTCCCCTGATATGTTTGTATCTCTATTTTATCTCTTCTACCCAAAGGAAGAATATTTGATTAGGGAGAAATTTTATTTTATTAATTGTTGTATTCCCAATGCTGATGCAGTGCCTGGCACTCAGCAGCTGTTAAATAATAATTTTTGGATAAATAAATAAATGAATAAATGACTGAAATCAATTTTTTAAATCAAACACAAATATTGTTTTTCATGCTTGGTGCTTCAGCATTAAAATTCTGATTGTTTTGTCATAAAACTTCAACCCACCTATAACTATTTCTTTTCTACAGTAGTTTTTATTCTTATAACTTTAATAAGGTAATAAATAAATACGAAATTCTGGAAAACACCACATCCATAGTAAACTAATTTAAATATCAATGCATTGACGAAAACAACAAGAAAACAAATTGAAAACTATTTCATAGACTATCGTCGCTTCCCCCAGTGACCACTCCCCTCCAAAACCATAACAGAGAAGAAAGAAAAAAGGAAAGAGGAAGGAAGGAAGGGAGGGAGGGAAAGAGGAAGAAAAAAAAACTACATGAACTTTTTAAACTAGGCATGTCACATTAAGGTTAACATTTTTTTGATCCCTTGTTGTATCTATTGTCTCTAGTTTGCATCATTTAATCTTAGATTCTTTATGTAGAAGCACTCAAAAGGCAATTCACTGAATATGTAGTCTTTCAGTATGTGATCATTATAAATAAAGGCAGTAATGACTAGTTATAGGAAATCCAACCACTTTGCAATGACTGAACACAATAATAAATTCCTCCCCTGGAATGCAATCTTGCATAAAAAATATTACTCTTCAACATGCACAAAATATAGTTTAATTTCTAATAGTTCTCTTAGTCATTTGATTTTTACTCATATGTTCCAATACTCCCAATGGAGAGCACAGGTCACTCCCATGTGTGACAAAATGAAATCTAACTGAGACCCATTCTCTAAATCACATTCTTTGCAAACTGTACTTTCCTAATAGTCTGTTGAATAACAAAACTTTAGCACCTGATGTTACATTATATGACAAAGCTTTAGGACCTTAGTTTATCTTCCAAGGGACCTCTGAGACTCTGTAGTGGTAGGTACAATAGGAAGGGACTGATGCAGGATGGTATAACCAAAACTGATAATCAAAAAATAGACATACTATGTGGTATCTAGATAGCCAATAAGGCAACTGTGGTATTACAGGAAAACATTATGTGTGTTTGGACCCAAATCACTAAATATCCCAATATGGTTTATTATTTCCAGAAAATAAGGCACATGATTTAATAGAGTGGCAAGTGGACAATTGTCAGTTGTGATAAGGACTATGAAAAAGAAAGAAAAAACAAGTTGCTGAGAAAATAAGTAAAGTGAAAATAGGAGTTGAGGACCTATTTCAGATAGAGTGGTAAGGGATAGCCTCTCTGAAAAGGTAACATGTAGCACGAGACCAGAAGGATTAAATGGAGTCAGTTATGAGATGCAGGGGAAAGAGTGGTCCATGCAGAGAAAAATATGGGCAAAATCCCCAAGCCTGGGAAGAACTTGGCATATCTAAAAAGTAAAAGCAGCCCAGAATATAAGGAACACAGTGAGCAAGAGGGAGAGAGGACAAGCCAGCTAGATATTTGTCATACAGTGTTATTCTGAATTCAACAGAACACCATGAGCTGTTATAAGCAGCAGAAGGCCATAAACAGATTTATAGTTTTAATAGTGTCACTCTGGCTGCTGTATGGAGAACAGATTGAAGAGGACCAAGAGTAGATGAAGGGAGGCTTCTGCATTAGTCCCATGGAGAGGAGGTGTTGGTCTGGATGAACGGATGTTACCAAAGATTAAGAAAGATGGCTACTACATTGGAGATACATCTGGAAGGAAGAATTGATAGGCTGAATTGGTAGACTGGATGTGTGGTATGAGAGAGAGAGAGAGAGAAATCAAGGATGGCACTCATATTTTTTTAAAGTAAGGACTTCAGCCACTTTGACAAGCCAGAAGAACCTAGAAAGGTAAAAGAAAATTTCTTCCTCCCAACAGAATGGGGTGCTACTTTACTGCCTGGACACTACACTGCCCCAAAGCTGCTGCAGTTAAGAGATCCTGGGACCATGACAAAAGGTGGCAGAAGCTGTGTGGCTGACAAGGTCTTGGTGCTCCGGCCTAGTGTCAGGCATGAGCCTCTGAGGTGGGACAGCCGACTTCAGGGCATTGGACCACCAGAGACCTCCCAGCCCCATGTAATACCAACCAATGAGAGATCTCCCAGAGATCTCCATCTCAACGCTAAGACCCAGCTCCACCCAATGGCCAGCAAGCTCCAGTGCTGGATGCCCCATGCCAAGCAAGACAGGAACACAACCCCAGCCATTAGCAGAGAGGCTGATAAAATCACACTAAGTTCACAGAAACTCCAAAACACACCACCGGACACAGCCCTGCCCACCAGAAAGACAAGATCCAGCCACACCCACCAGAAAACAGGCACCACTCCACTCCACCAGGAAGTCTACACAAGCCACTGAGTTTACAACCTCACCCACTGGAGGCAGACACCAAAAACAATGGGAACAATGAAACTGCAGCCTGCAAAAAGGAGACCCCAAACACAGTAAGTTAAACAAAATGAGAAGACAGAGAAATATGCAGCAGATGAAGGAGCAAGGTAAAAACCCACCAAAACAAACAAATGAAGAGGAAATAGGTGGTCTACCTGAAAAAGAATTCAGAGGAATGATAGTAAAGATGATGCAAAATCTTGGAAACAGAATGGAGAAAATACAAGAAACGTTTAACAAGGACCAAGACGAATTTAAGAGCAAACAAACAATGATGAACAACACAGTAAATGAAATTAAAAATTCTCTAGAAGGAATCAATAGCAGAATAACTGAGGCAGAAGAACGGATAAGTGACCTGGAAGATAAAATAGTGGAAATAACTACCGCAGAGCAGAATAAAGAAAAAAGAATGAAAAGAATTGAGGACAGTCTCAGAGACCACTGGGACAACATTAAATGCACCAACATTCAAATCATAGGGGTCCCAGAAGAAGAAGAGAAAAAGAAAGGGTCTAAAAAAATATTTGGAGAGATTATAGTTGAAAACTTCCCTAACATGGGAAAGGAAATAGTCAATCAAGCCCAAGAAGCTCAGAGACTCCAATATATATATAGAAATATATATGGGTATATATTTGGAAATATTTTGGGGAATATTATGGGAAAATTTGGGAAATAATATGGGGAAATATTTGGAAATATTTGGAAATATATATATATATATATATACCTTATACCCTGAGAAAACCATCATTCAAAAAGTGTCATGTACCACAATGTTCATTGCAGCACTATTTACAATAGCTAGGACATGGAAGCAACCTAAGTGCCCATCGACAGATGAATGGATAAAGAAGATATGGCACATATATACAATGGAATATTATTCAGCCATAAAAAGAAATGAAATTGAGTTATTTGTAGTGAGGTGGATGGACCTAGAGTCTGTCATACAGAGTGACGTACATCAGAAAGAGAAAAACAAATATCATATGCTAACACATATATATATGGACTCTAAAAAAAAAAAAAATTGGTTCTGAAGAACCTAAGGGAAGGACAGGAATAAAGATGCAGACGCAGAGAATGGACTTGAGGACATGGGGAGGGGGAAGTGTAAGCTGGGACGAAGTGAGAGAGTAGCACTGAAATATATACACCACCAAATATAAAATAGATAGCTAGTGGGAAGCAGCTGCATCACACAGGAAGATCAGCTCGGTGCTTTTTAACCACCTAGAGGTGTGGGATAGGGAAGGTGGGAGGGATACTCAAGAGGGAGGGTATATGGGGATATATGTATATATATATAACTGTTTCACTTTGTTATACAGGAGAAGCTAACACAACATTGTAAAGCAATTACACTCCAATAAAGATGCTAAAAAAAAAAAAGAAGGATGGCACTTACATTTCAGCCTTGGGCAACTGAGAGGATGATGGGAGTACCTTATTAAAAGGAGAAAAACTGTTAAGATGGGGAGTGTGTAAAAAGATAAGAATATACTTAGTGGGAAAAAATAATCAAGTCTTCAAAAGATGTTATGTTTGAGAATTGGTGAAAGCTCCAAGCATGACTGCTGGTAGATAGTGTGATAGGACAATCAGCAGCTCATAGCAGAGGCTAGGGCTGGGAGTCAAAATCTGTTTGATCCCATCTTCGCACACACATTGGACACATCTGCAAAAGGGTAGGGAGGCTATGTATTAGCACTTGCGGGTGACATATTTTGCAAGTGAAGTGATATGCTGGTAATTCCAGCCACTTCCTCTGTCTCTCTCTATTCAGTAGAACTAAAGCAGTAAATGTGAAGCCCATCTGATATGGCAAAGACCTGAAGCTGTACCAATCTCTCTTTCTCTCTCTCTCCCCCAATTTCCCTCTAGCCCACCTCCATCTGTTTCATTTCTTTCTATATACAGTTCAGAATTAAAATCTGAAAATTGGTTTTTGGGGAATTTTCAAGTGAGTGGGCTTTACCCACCTATAGCTTTTTTGATACGAAGCTATGAAACCTAACTTGTTTTAGGAAAACCATGGCCACAGGTCAGCTTACTATAGAGTTCTCTATGCTGTGGTTGAAGACCCAAGCCCAGCCAACAATAATGTGGTACTTTCTACCTATATGACATTTTTTGTTGTGATGCACCCTTCTAGGGAAGGGTGACTGTGGTCTAGGGTAAATTTTAGATACCTAAATGCCACAATGTCATCATTATTTCTGAGGAAGCTCAATTTCTTCATTTAGTCTCAGATTGTACCTGTCAGATGGTTGCCTCCTTTGCTAATTGACTTGGAGAATTTAATAAATAAGACACTCACTATATATAATCTATGTCCTTTTAGACTGTACTCTTAGTGAATATGAATACTCTGCTGATTCCATTTAACTTGTTACAGATCCGGGCACCTGCTTCTGGGCTGCAGCACATCTCAGCTGTGGAGTTTTTTAAATGCTTTGGCAATTGAAGTGCATCTTCACTATTGAATGGCATCCCTCATCTATAAAACCATTTACAAACTTTACTGATCAAGCTGTACATTTCTGAGTTGGAATTTAATCTACAGAGCCTTCTGCAAAACGAGCTGAATCCTTTACTAATCATGGGCAATGGTAGAATTTATTTGGTTTGCAGCAATTTGTATTATTTGCTTATTATACGCCTTGGTTCCTGCTGCAGACTGCTGTGCAGTGTTACTGGAACTGGGAAATCACTCTCCACATCATCCTACTCCCAAGGTGAGAGCATTTTGGTGTGGATGAAATGCCTTCTTAATGTGAGAATCTCACCATTCACGCATGCACATATCCTCTCTCTGTGCCCACATGATGCCACACAGTGAGTCCTGCCTGGACCTCTTCATAAACTTCTATGAAGTTATGATGTTCCAAAACATTAAACCAAAAGCAACGTTACTCCATTTGGCCACAGACGCTATATGACTCCCTTCAGCCTTACACAACAAACACTGTTTGAGCTCCCTGTAAACCCCTAATTCAATTAAAATTGTTCCTGTGATACATCCCACCACTCTTACTCTGGAAACAGAGCAGTAGATTAAACAGTATGATGATGTAGAATTATTTTAATCAACCCTAGATATCATTTTATGCTTTCTCCTCCAAAAAATGGTTTTATTCCAACTACAAGATAGTAAATCGATGACTCAAAACTCCATAAATAAAGATATTCAAACACAAATTTTTATTCCTGGTTAGCAAACCTAGATAGACTGCACAGATAATTATAATGTAGTCAGAGCACTGTTTTAAGAAATAAACTGCTCCTCCATAATACTCTAACAATTACATTGTTTCTAGGAAGAAAGAGTAAACACTTCTAGAAAATGATTGTATTCACATCCATTCGTACCTGAACCAACATCTAGACTTGCCAGGTAAGATCAATATACTTGCTTCACGTTTGCATCACAGAATAGCAAGAGGGCTTTTGACTGGGTAAGATAATACCTAGAGTTTAATCCTGGTATATCAGAAGATAAAGCACTCAATTGTCCAAGAGATTACAAAATTTATGTTTTAGTACCGTGTAGACATTAACCATATAGACGTTAGACCAGATAAGAGAATATGTACAATCTTGAGAACAAAAATATAAAACTGAGTCACTCATTTGTTGAAGATTTTTTTCAAGAAAGCACATAAAAATGACTAAGGTTGCCTACAGTATGCAGACAAAAAGATATATAGCCCAGGAATAAAGTCAGGAAATATGTTCTATATTAACAGATTCACTCCTCAATCCATAAATTGTATGCAAGATAGTTTAAATAATTCCTTCATGACAGAATTTGTTAAAAATAAAATGCATATAAATCTTCACCTTTTTTTCTTAAAACAAATCTCCACATTTGTTCAGGGGAGATCAGTACCAGCAATAATTGCCCCATTGATGGCTCTTTCAACATGTTCTGAGTTTGTCTACTGGGAAATAAATGTTCTAGAAATCAAGTTAAGTTATAAGAACTATAGAATATCACACTTGGATTCTTTAATATTTTGAAGTCTGCAGCATCTAACAGACTATAGGCAAATCTATTTCAAAAAATAGCTTTTGAAGGTTTTGCTAAATATATCTTTCCTTTTGCCCCAATTCCACTTCCATCCTGGGCAGATTTCTCTGTGTTAAAAGGACTCCCTATTGATTTTGAAAGCTGCTTCTTGGGGAGTCTTGCTAGGAGTATTCCAAGAATCTAGTAGATGTCAAGAAGAGAGTTTTAATTTCAAGACTATGATTCAAACTATTTATATTTAATCCTTTCTATCAAATACATTGTGGGGAATGAGATATTTCAGAAAAATTTTAAATAATATTAGAAAAGATGTAGCAGTGCCTTTTATTATTTAGTTGTTTTCTAGGTAATTTGTACCATGTATACCCTAGTGGAGACATGCTCACAAAATCTCCTACCCTACTGTTAGATTTTTGCCAAATACAATGGGGCAGGAGACAGCTCAAATGGAACTGGGCAAGCAAAGAAGTAAAAGCTGAAGCAAAACTATTCCAAGATATATGAACCTACAATTGAGCTCTTGCTGGGGAGTAACTTGCTCGTTTGCCTTGAAGTAATACAACTCTTCGTGAAATATAATTAACATGCCTGTCTCTGGTACATGTAAGGGTCATACATGAAGCAAGCTAGATTTCACATGAAATTACATGTACATGAAATTACTCTAGATTTCACCTAGAAATGATCCCTAGATTTGGTAGGGTAAGCACTCACCCATAATTCCTTGGGGACTACCAAAGATGATACATTGCACTAAATTCAGGGCCTGCTCCTTGATTTCTATCCTATCTACAAACAAGAAAGAAAAAAAGGAGAGTAGCCTATGACAGTGCATGGATTATTCAGGCAAACTTACGCTGCTAAGTTTGTAACAAGTTATTATTTATTAATTCAGATTGGAAGAGGGTTAAAAAGTGGAGCACTGTGTGAGAAGAAATACAATGCTTGCTTAGGATGCTTTTGTGTAAGAAGGTTACCCCACCACCACCACCGCCACCAAAAAAAAAAAAAATGCAGATCTGCTGCTTTCTTTGAAGACAATGTCTTGCAATGGGAGACCTTGCAATAGCAATGGGATTAGCAAAGGAACTTACACATCCATGCTGGCAAATAACTAAAACTCTTGTGCTATAATGTACTAATAGTCACGTCAGCGTTAGGTGAAGTCCTAATCTTAATGTCAACTGAGCCCCACAGCATGGCTCAGAAGGAGTGTTCAGAATGAGAATGCAACAGCCCATCTGTTTGAAAACACCTGGCAAAGGTGAGGAAAGCAAGGGCAGACACTGATAAATAATTCACAGAGTAGAGAAAAAGATAAATATCAATATATTCAAGATATGTCTGTGATAATCAAGCCAAAGTAAACTCTAAACTCTAATCCCCAGCCTTTATATATTTCATGGGAGACTGGAAGGGGGCCTGTAGGAAAGGAAAACAGGGAGGCTGCCCCAAAACAAAATATTGCCTATATAATCTGAGTTTGAGATCCATGCATATCAAATAGGGCCTCCAAATGCCAACCTGCCTACATCTCCAAGTAATATAAAGCCAACTATCTATCGTCTCTTGGATCCTATTCACTGAGTTAAAGCCAGTAATCTCAAAAGTTCTGTCCTGTGATGCACTGGATAGTGGTTGGATCTGTCCCAGGCTTCTTTCTGATCCTGTTTCCTAACAAAGACAGTCTTGCCAACAGCCCTCTAACAAGGAGATTCGAGCCTTTGAAAATGGGTTACTCAAGTTACTGCGCTGCAGCTGTCTAAGAGAGATAGACACTCTCTCTTAGATAGACACACAGCTTTTCTGACACTCTCTTCAAAAGGATGCCCCATGCAACCAAAGTGTGTTCTAGAAAGCACCAATTCAACCATCCCAAGAGGAAGATGCCTGGTCCATGACGTTGTCTTTCCCTGGACCCGAGAGGAGAGAAAAAAGATAAGGGAAAATTGAAACCATATCCTTTGTCATCCACTGCACTTTGACCTTTTTAAAAGTATCTAATGTTGAGTGCTTGATTCGGTCAAATCATCTAGCACAGTTAAGGAATATTTTTAAAGGCTGTGTCTAACCCTCCGGCTGAGAGTTCATCTACAACACCTCCCCAGATGTCCTCAGCCCTGGTTCCTGCCGGATGTCACCATGACCCTCCAGGAGGACCACCTGGCCCAACCACGTTTAGGTAAGCCCAGAAGGGAGATTTCGATCTTCACTGGATGAAGGCTCATTGGGCTGCATCTCTGCCTTTACGACCGACCATGGCTGGATAGATCCTCGTGTGTTCCCGTGCTCGGCCACTTGGGTTGCCTTCAGCAATGCTACCTGTCTCCCAAATCCCCTGAGGGCACCCTGCCTCAGACCTCACCACACGCGTCTCCTGCCTCCCGGCCTGGGGATTCCTTCCCACTTCTGGGCCGCAAGTGGGCACCCAGCGCGTGCCCACGCATGTGCACAGGTTCACTCACCTAAGCCTGAGGGTCCACAAGCTGCAGGAAGATGAGACTGCCCGGGGCGGCTTGCAAGCCGTGATTCTTGCCACGAACCCTGCCGCTGCCGTAGTGGAATCCGTCTTCCCAAGCCGCTGCCGGAAGGGAAGACGGCGGGAAAGGCCGCCGGAAGAGGGCGGGAAAGGCCGCCCCAAGATGGCGGACGCAACGGTGCCGGCGTGCCGCGGGCCCTGAGGTGATCGTGAGGGGGGCGTCGGCGAGGCCCCAGAGCCCCTGCCGAGGAGTGTTGCGTGAGCTGGAGTAGGAAGAGACGGAGGCGGCTTGACAATCGGCTGTCGGCTGCTCTCTCACTCGCCTGGGTCCGCCCCGAGGCAGTCAGCCCGCCCGCCCGCTTGCTCTGCCCGGCCCTGCACCTGCGCTGCTGCCTAAACTTAAAAGAAAAAAAAAATAAAAGTTGGATAATACAACCTAGAAGAGCTGGTGAGTGAAGAGCCCATTGTGCAAACAGATCCATGAGAGACAGGAGATGAGAAAGTCTAGAGGATAAGAAGCTGAATTCTTTTCTCCTCTCCCGCCACAGTAGACTATTCCAGGGTGCAGTCGTTCCAGTGCCTCCCAGAAGATGTCCTTTTATATCCAGCAACAGTTGAAATTGGCTGTGAACCTGAGATCAGCTGGGTAACGGACCCACTGGTCCACGCTCTCCCTCCTTCCACGACTTGCCTTCTTGCGCCTCCCTCAGGCCCCCCTGGGACTGCACCCGCGGTAGGGAGAGTGCTAGTAGGTAACTTTTGCCTCAGGCTCTCTTTTCCAGGAAACTTGGTTTAATGCTGGGCTGTAATGAGATTTGTATATGTTGAGTTTGAGGCTCCTGTAGGACATCCAAGTGAAAATATCCAGCAAATAAATAGATACAGGAATCTAAAGGGGTATATGGACTGAGGATGAGGCATTTTACAGTGGGAAGTATTGTAGTATGCATGATTTGATTCCTTTGACGCATTATTTTAAATTAAAAATTGACAAATGTGCTATATTTTTCATCGAGTGTCTACTATATGCTAGCGTGAATCCTGCAATCAAGGATCTTACAGTATGGAGCCGTTCAGAAAGTGTCATGTTGTATGAAGGTTTTTCATCTGGGATCCATGAACTTGGATGAAAAAGGAAAAACCACTTATTTTCACTAACCCCTAACTGATGTGTCAATTATAGATAGAGAAAACAAACCACAGTAGTATTAACGGTACTTGTTATATTGTCAGCAATAGAAATCACAGGTATTTTCCTATCACATTGTAGTTGTCACAGGTAACTCATACAACCCTCACTATTGTTAAATTATGGCCTGTTAAATTATTAGACCTACTGGGAAACATAGTCTATAGTCAATCCATAGTCAATGTGTTGTTACATCACAAAATGTTTCTAACATTTTCATAACTAGTTGTCAATATATTAGGTTTTTTCTATTCCTAGAAATTTTTATAAGTTTAAAAACATTATTCTGAGAAGGGGGTGCATAGTGTATTATTAGAACGTTTGGGATGCCAGAAAAAGTACTGCAAACCGAGTTGTTCAAACAGCAGAAATTTCTTGCTTCATAGTTCTGGAGGCCAGAAATCTAAGATCAAGGTCTCGCCAGATTGGTTTCATCTGAGTGCTATAAAGAAAAATCTGTTACATGCCTCTCCCCTAGCTTCGTGTGGTTTGCTGTCCATCTTTGGTGTTCTTTCGCTTGTAGAAGCATCACCCCAATCTCTGCCTTCATCTTCACATGGCATTCTCCCTGTGTGTGTCTGTCACCAAATTCCCCCTTTTTATAAGGACACCAGTCATATCGGATTATGCTTAACCCTAATGACATCATTTTAACTTATTTCCGGAAAGACCTTATCTCCAACAAGGTCACATTCTGAGGTACAGGGGGTTGGGCCTTCCACATGTCTTTTGCTGGGGGGTGGGGCACAAATCAGTCCATGATAATAGGCTGCACAGACTGCCAGAGCAGCCCCAGTAATGAGAGGATAAGAATGCTACCACGGAAGAATATTCAACATAAAAAATATTTTAATACATTCTAAAAACAGGTTATTTTATAATATTGCTTTTCTTATGCATATTTTTTCACATATGTGTATCTATATATGTCTGTGTATATATATGAAAAAGGCTGGAAAACCTTTTACCATACATAAAAAATGTATCTGGTTTTCTTTCCGTGTTAAAATTGAGGGGATATAGGTAGGTTTACTTTCTCCTTTGTACTCCTGAAATTTTCAAATGTTCTTTATCTTAACATTTCAAGTGGTCTATATCTCTAAAAGAAGGGTTACGTAATAAATATACCTTTAAAGATTATAAAGATAAAAGTATCTCCGCTCTTTTGAGCCTTAATTAAACCCTAAAATTCTACTTTTAATTGTCCCAAATTTAATGCACTCTACCCCATGTATTTAATAAATCAATAACTTTTTTCTTCATAGTTTTCCAAAATGTAGGTTTTGTTAAATATGTGTGTGTATATGCACACACCAATGTGGCTATAATTACCAACGAGCCGTCTCATAAGTAAAACAGTATATGATTTTCAATAGGATTGAATATGTATTTATTTTATATACATGTATTCAGAAATAAATCTCAAGTACGATCAGTGAAGTCATTCTATGCAGTGAAAAAAGTGTGAAAGAAATGAGAAAACAGTAGTGATGAATGAGGCAAGTGCCTTCAGGACATTTGAAGAGCAGCAGGAGGAAAGCAATTGGCTGGGTTGTATGAATAGTTATCCAAGTCACCAATTCATTTTTTTTTTCAGAGACCTAACTACTGCAGAAACAAAGTAAAAGTCAAAAACCAGTTCAGTTCAACCAGAAATAAGTAAAACATAAAATTTTAACAGTCATTTGGATAATCTAATCTTCCTTGGCATTTTCCCCTTGAAAAACTTCAGAGCATTGTCACAATTCTCTACTTCTCTTTGGCTATAGTTACCCAATATCAGTGTACAAGGAAGGACATTAGGTAGCATATAAGATGTTATATAGTGCCAGAAAATGTTTTATTTATTTCTGCCTTTTTTTTTCTGCTTTTTGATATCCCAAACTCTATTTTGCCCAAGCAATCAGAATAACAAATTACGGTTAGAAAATAATTGTTTTAGGTAGAAGAATATCAGAAATTGAAATAGAAAAGGATGGAAATGTGGGGATTATACAGAGCAGTACGATAAGGTCTATAAGAGCGACTCCAGCATGGATTGTCTCTGATGCAGCCATTTGGCAAAGCCCTGGTCTTGGCAAACTGGGCTGCAGTTAACCTTTAGGGTGTTTGAAATGATGAGACATTCTGCTCTTCTTCCAGTCCTTTAGGCACAGAGACATGCAAGTACAAAGATGATCTCTTGGGCTTTGTAGTCAGACTTTCTGGAATTAAAACTAAGCCTCTGACCTGAAGCACTTGCTTGACATTGGTTAAATTATGTACCCTTCCTGTGCCTCAGTTTCCTCCTCTGCAAAACTGTCACAACAGTAACTACCACTTGGAATTATTATGCACATTTAATTAGGAAACACATGGAAAATAATAAGCCTATAAACAATTTCAACTACGAATATTATTACCATTGATTTTTTAACTCTAATCACATCCACACAGAAATTATTTTCACTGGGTATTTCACAATAGTTCAAGTAGCTTAGATTCATTAAGAAACCACTAGGAAATCAAAATGACAACGTCATATGTCTACCATTACTCATGGATTTAATCCAATTCCTTTTGCCCCTCTACACTTTAATTGTTTGCATGAAGGCACTTATTAACACTTCTGAAGCATGTTGGTATTGCATAGTGATCCCCGTCTGTCTTTTGCTGACTCAGATCCCTCGCTTGTCTTTTCTTGCCCTATGTTCTTTCTTTCTCTCAAAGACATCAAGAAAAAAAAAGGAATCTGGTTTCTGGTTCAGGCTTCAGCTTCTGAAGCCTTGATTTGTGGTAGGAATAGAAGCAGCATTTTAACCTCCAATGACACTTCATTTCAGAAAGCTGCTTGAAAGCATCTCAAGGGATCGATATAGGAAGTAGTCTCAAGTATTGCTATGTTATTGGTCAGACAACAGGAGTTGCCTGTTTTTAGCAAGAAAGCTGAAACAACCAGCTGGTTAAAATAATAGATCACAAGAGTAAACTCCATGAAATAGAATTTTAACAGGAATATTCTATAGTTTACGAAATCTGTATTTTGGCTTATGGGTTTTTAAGGCATTATAATACAGAAAGGAAATGTGAAAATACCATCTGCACAGCCACTATTTTGGGAAATTCAATAATGCAATGTAGAAAAAATTGACATACTGGCACATAAGCAAAAGTAAATCAAACTAGATTTAAATAAGCAAAATAATGAGCCAAATTCAAGATTCATATCCATTTAAAAAATTTTTTTATTTTCCATCACGAGGAAAAATCAAACATGGAATATACACTTTTAGTGTCATTGGAATAATATTATTTATAAGACTTACGATACTATGTTTTGCTCCCGTTATTCCACTGTTTTTCCCTGTCTCCTCAGTCCCAAGCACAAATGGTGCATTTAAGACATTGGCATGAGACCACAATTCTTATTGACTTTAATGAGACTTCTGAGGTAACAATAAAAATTCAGTAAGATTATACTGTACATGAAACCACTTTATGAGGATGAAATTAATAAAATCATAATATTGACAAATGTTCAATAGGCAGGTGGAATTTGTTAATTGCATTATGTATGTATTCTACCTTGGGTGGGCTTCTTCTAAAAATCCTGGGGAAAATTACGTATACAAGTACAGAAGACAATAAAGTTATCTTAGGAGCTGTTGACAAATTTGTGACTCTTTAAGCTTAAACATAATCTGGCCTTGCCTGCTGCGGATATTAGTTGGTCTCTTGCTGTTCTTTTTGTCTCATAAGCTAATGGGTAAAATTCTCCATTTTTTGTACATTTATAAGCTACTTTTGCAGGAGCTTGTAAAAGTTCAAACTGAACAGTAACTAATTTTATATCTTCATATATACAAATTATTAGTGGAACTGGCAATAAAATTTTGCTGAGAGCAGCATGATGGGTCATGTTCTAAGCTGGCTTGCTGGCATAGTATCACATGTAATATCATAAAACAGTTTGTTCTAGTCAGCCTCAACTGGAGCTACTGTGACAACATTTTGCAGATGATGAGACTTAATTGCATGGAAATGTCATTTCTCAAAGATCCTAGAAACAAAGAACAAAATCTGGATTCAAAAAGAAATCTCATGTTAACAAGGTTACCAGGAATCAGCCTTGGATCGGGAGATTAGATGAACTCTGAGACATCCTGTATTTGATTTGATGAAATTACAAATATAACTTTAAATTCTTAAATGAAAAATAAAAGATAAAGCAGACAATCCTCTTAATTGATTAACCTTCTAATAAGCAATTTTATTTTTAAAATACAGATTAAATATTTACTAAAATAGTAAAAATCTAACTATAGTTACACAGAAGTTACATAAGGTTTCAACAAAGTACATAGGAATTTTTGCAGCATGTTGACTCTCAAAAAGAAAATGACTGTATAAGCTTGCAAGAGTGAAATTTATTTTTAGTGGTCCAGCTTTCAATATGTAAGGGGTAACCTACTCTACAGTGACATGCCAGTTATGCTTCATCAAACTGATTATATATCATTTCATGAGGATGTAATCCACTGGGACTGAAGTAGTCCAGTGTAATCAGTTATAATAAGATGGATCAGTACAAGTTGTAAAAATATCAAATCCTCCAAGCAATAGATCAAGACCGATAAAAGTTTTGCATGTTGAAGATCTCTGGGTGCTGGTAGGTAGCTTATAATTACAGGGCTTTTATGGTTTGGTTGCAACCAATTTTTCTATAAAGAAGTCAGCACAATAAATATTTTCTTTAAGCCCTATCCATGAAACAGTCACTATCTTTAGTAAAAAAGCAATCAAATGTTTTCCTTTTACAGAACTCTTCTTACTTGCTAAATTACAAGTTGATGATTTCTCTGTTTTTCTGGCCCAGTATAAGTCTTGCAACTTTTCTAAAAACCAAATAGCAGAAACCCTCCCACCACCACCACACACACATACCATATACACCAAAAACAAACAGACAAACCTACAACCTTGGAGTGGAGAAGTGAAGGGACAGGGCTAGGTAAGACTGGATTAGGGAAAAGGTTGTATACGTGAAACTCCTCTTCACCGTCTTCAGTGCATCTTTGACCAGCAGGGACTGGAAATGAAAGAGAACCATTCCCCTCCCTTTCCATTCCCCTCCACTACAAAGCTGGTAGTTCAAGCGTGAAGAAAAGATAAGCTCAGGCCTGGGGAGAGACAGCTACCCGGCCCACATTCTCACTCTTTTCTCTCCCCCTTTCCATTTTAGTTGTGTACAAACCACAAGAAAACTTCACCTTGAGAAGAAAAAAAAATGTGGATAAAGCATTTAAAAACAGTTTATAATAAACTAACTTTTGAAAATAGAAAGTAATAAAAACTCATAGCCTCTCTCCCCCATCTCACACTTGCCTGCACCCTGCACCTTCCCTCTCTGCACCCAAAGCGCTTGCTCGAGCACTCTCTCTGTCTATCCCTTCCTCCCTCCCTCATCCTCTTCCTCCTTCTCCTCTTTCTCCTATTCCTGCCCCTCCTCTCGTCTCCTCTTCTCTTTCCTCTCCCTCTTTTCCTCCCTGTCTCTCCTTTTCTCCTTCTATTCTTTTTCTTCCCTTTCTAGTATAGTTTTACTCTCAGGTCTCCTCTTTCTCTCATTAGCATAATCTATACCAATTAAATGATGAAACGAGAATGTCAAGGGAATTCATATTCTACAGACTAATAATAACTAACATTTATTGAGTGTTTCATATGACTAAGCACATAGCAAGCATATGCATTCTTTATGTTATTTACTTGAATCCTCAAAATAATCTACAGAGGTGGATTCTATTATTTTCCCCATTTTTTAGATTAGGAAAATGAGGGTAAGAAGTAAGCAACTTGTCAAAAGTCACAATCTGTTTAAGTGAAAATCAGATTTCAATATTTTTGTCCACTATATAAATATAGCTCAGAGAAATATCAGAAAATTGGGAAAACGCTTAGATAGATTAAAATGTAGGCACTGGATCGTATATAAAAATCACTTTGGAAGATCTCAGAGAAGCCCTTCAAAACAGCAGGCTGAAATCTTCCAGAGAGAGTCTACCTGGGGCTTAAAATGCTGGCATAATTGCCATTCAGAAGGGACAGGCAAACCGTGATTGAAAATATGACCCACAAATCTGATGTCTCTCACACACACACGCACACACACACATTCACAGCATCATATGTAGATTTGCAAGCATTGATTTCTGACGAAGCTGCTTATAGGGGCAACTCCAAATAAGTGTGTCCTGGTAGTAGAAAATTACATATTTAATGATGGTTAATAACTTTCCACATGGCAGCCTAGGATATGTTATATATAAATAACCCACCTAAACAATTATTCTATCAATTATTTGGGCTGCAGAATTTTGGCTACAGGGCATTCCACAAACTCAAGGAGCATACTCTGGGGGTACTTTGTCATTGCCAGAGATTTGACAGCCCACTGAGCAAGGCCAAAACTTTTCACTAACAAGAACCTGTCATAATCAAACATGCCAACTCATTCATGGAAGAATAGAGTATGTTGTAGGTGGCTAAGAATTTACAGTTGGGAAACAAATCCAAAAAATCATACAAGTTATCAGATATAGACTGCAGCCTCCAGAGTCTATTCAGTACTAACCACAGCAGAAACATGGTTGCTCAATTATTACACAGTGTGTTTGGAAAGAATGTGTTCTGCAATTAGGCAGACGTCAATTCAGATATCAGCTCTGCCAGCAGTCATTTAGCCTCCCCACCTCCACCTCCTGCAGCCTTAGTTTTTAACTTATTTTAATTTTTTAAGTAATAATAACACTTGGTATGTTTTTTGTAAGGGTTTGATATGTACATAAATGATCTATCTGGGCTATATAGACTTTTGATAAGTAACAACTGCTAGTATTAATATCTTTTTAAATTGGCTAGCACCTAGTTATGTGTTGAATGGAATGTTTTCATATCGACACAGCATCATCGATTTATATTCAAATCGCTGTTTCCTAAAACCAAACCCAACCTACACCCAAAGTGTCTGCCCACTTCATTCCCATATTGTACTACTGTGCATGTTTTGGGAATGTGATTGCACCACTTTGATGAATCAACTTCTTGAACTGGGTCTAGAAGCTAAATCCAAAATCTACAACTTTATTATTCTTTGTAGTCAAATGACCCTATTTACCTTTGTTTTTATACCTCCAATTCTGCATTCCTTCCAACAATTTCTTTAGAGGTTATATCCTCAAAGAAAAGTTCACAAGAGTGATTTATAAGAGCAAGAGGTTATTTGACAAGAGTTGCATTTTGTAAATGCTGAGGGATGAGATTGGTGTCTGAATGCATTAAAATGAAACAAAATTATGTCCACATTATGTGGGAAAACATGGCTGTTTTTATTTTCCTATAGTGTATGGACTAATTCTTTCACATAATTACATTCACAGCTCCTTTACCTTCAGCCATGGCTACAACTTGAGAAAGCATTTGGCAGGTCAGTATAAAATGTCTTTTGAGGGACTTCCCTGGTGGCGCAGTGCTTAAGAATCCTCCTGCCAATGCAGGGCACATGGGTTCGATTCCTGGTCCAGGAAGATCCCACATGCTGTGGAGCAACTAAGCCCCCGTGTGCCACAACCACTGAGCCCACGTGCCACAACTACTGAAGCCTGCACGCCTAGAATACGTGCTCCACAACAAGAGAAGCCACCGCGAAGAGAAGCCCACTCACTGCAATGAAGAGTAGCCTTCACTCGCCGCAACTAGAGAAAGCCCGTGCGCAGCAACGAAGACCCAACACAGCCAAAACTAAATTTAAAAAACAATGTCTTTTGAGCACTATGGTGGAAAGTCAGAGATGATATGTGGGCCTATGGACATTGGGAACCATCTGAATTCAGCCTGGTAAGAAAGCAGATGCCTGGGCAATTTTACATGATAAACACTAGGAAGATTTTTAGACAATAGATCCTTGATTGCCAAGCTACTGAAGATGGTTATTTCATCTCTAGAACATAATTGGTCTGCTGGCATTACACCCACATTATTCGAAGGGATGAAAATAAAATTATAAACTGCTGTGTACAGCCTGAAATGGCCACCTTTAAGTTTAATCTTTCCCTTAATGTTGTAGAGTTCATAAAATATGCATTAATTCCAGTTTTTTAATAGCTTTTATCAATTCATCTTTCTTCTTAAAATGATAGACAAAACCTAATAGAAGAGATTTCTCACACTGCACTTCCAGACCATGATATATCTTGTAATTTTGCAGGGTTTTTTTTTTTTAGTTTCTTAAGCAATATTTATTAGATAAAGCACCCGAAGCAATAAATAGCTTCTCCAATGTTGAAACCAAAAGAAAAACTGGGATCATTTTGGTAAGGCACTTTGTTCATTATAAGCAGATTAGACTTTCACTGACAAAATATTACTATTGTAATATTTTTTAAAGATTTAAACTTATGAAAATTTTACTTTTTGAAACAATTGCTCCTAATTTTCATTTGCCTTCACATCATATTTCTTTAACTCAAGGTAAAACAATATAATTTTTAAAGTCTACATTTAGGAATATAAAACACCCAGAAATTTTGATGATACTTACTGTATTTATCGAACTTCCCATTTACCACCACCTATCAAGATTCTGAATTTTTCAACAGCAATTAACAAAAAATAAACTCAATAGACCAATTATAACCTCCTGAAAATTGGAAACAAACTAAATGTTGTCAAAATAGATGATAGGTTGGGCTTCCCTGGTGGCGCAGTGGTTGAGAGTCCACCTGCCGATGCAGGGCACACGGGTTCGTGCCCCGGTCCGGGAGGACCCCACATGCCGCAGAGCGGCTGGGCCCGTGAGCCATGGCCGCTGATCCTGCACGTCCGGAGCCTGTGCTCTGCAATGGGAGAGGCCACAACCATGAGAGGCCCGCGTAGAGTAAAAAAAAAAAAAAAAAAAAGATGATAGGTTAAATAAACCATTCAGAAAAGAAATAAAGTTCAGTAATTCAATCATAGCTTGACAGAATAATTAATGACTTGGGCTAATGTTTTCAGTACATTGCTAAGCGAAAAAATTAGGGTACAAAGGAGTATAACAGTATGAATTTAACTTTACTAAAAGTATAAATAAGTTTATGTATAAAATATCTAGAAAGAAATAGAGCAAAATAATTACATTTTTTTCTATCTGTGATAGAATTCTGGGTGACATATTTTCTGCTATATAACTTTCAATATTTTTCAAATTTTTCCATTGAATTTGTACTACATGCATGAATCAGAAAAAAAAACATTAACTATTTTTAAATTAATGAGGAAGACTTAGGCACTTACCAGTTGAGAATAGTGTCATAATGAAATCTGTATTAACTGCCAATGATGATAATAATTAATTAATTAATAATTTATTCTAAACTAAATATCAAAGTGAAATTTTTACTCTATTTAACAAAAAGAAACAAATTGTCCAATAAGTATATGTTGAACAGCTACTCAATACACAGCTGTTATATAATATTACCGGTATGGCATGTAAAAGAAGAACTGATTAATGATCAGAGAAGTTAAGATGTAGGCCATCTGAAATACAGGGGCCAGATTTAAGTACAATCAGGGGAAACATTAGAAAAATGGACTAAAGTAGGAACAGTAGTGGAGGAACTATCATGGTAGATTTGAAAGCACAAACTTGATGTTAGACTTTAATGCAAGGCTGGTTTATGTATTAGGTGCAGTTGGCACCATGCCAAGGCCCACAATGTTTTAATTTCTTTTCAGATGTAAAGAAGATATAACTTCTAGGTCAAAAAACTAAATTTATGCCAACACAATTGTAAAATATAATCTTAAATATTTCTATGGAGCGAGGAGCCCACAAAAGCAAAAACCCCTATAGGTCCCATGAATGTCATGTTGCTGCCCTGGTTCAATGCTAAAGAATAGTATTTAGGAAAACAATTCCAATATATAGAAAACAGAGATGAGAAAGTGCCTAAGCCCAGAAAGACTATATATGAATGTTATAGCAAATTGTGAATAAAATGAGGGACCAGAGATAGACAACAGCTGTACATGATGAGAACAGTATAAGAAGTAGAGAATCTTGTCATAGACAAGAGATTTGACAAGTCTTTGTAACATTAGATGTGAGTTTGATGGCAATACAGCTATGTGGATTCGTGGTTGATCAAGCTACAGAGTGAGTTCGCTGAGGTGGTGCCACAGGTGTGGTCTTTTAAGCGTCCCTGTTACATCTGGATGAAGCAATGCTTTTCAAATTTTCACATTGCACAAAGCTGGGACAAATTACTATGCTGATTGAAATAATTAAGTTAATTTTCTTTTCAAAGAGTAGAAGACTGAAAACAGTGAAATTAAACAATTATGAATGTAACCTTCACTAAATGAATTGCAAAGGTACACGATGAGGAAATGTGGATTCAAGAGTTCATATGAAGGAAAGAAAGGGTGAGTGGTTGACTCCAAGACCAAAATGAATGCGCCACTGCTACTAAAACAAGCAAACTAGTGCAATCTCAGACTTGCAATTTTGTTGAAATATAATCTCCAGATCAAGGAAAATTACTGTGTTCAATTTGCATGCATTATGTTTAGAAAGAGGCTAATATAATGGGATAAAGGCACAAGAAGTAACCTGGTTGACAAATGGTCTGTAAACCACAACGTCACGTGAATTATTTGAGGATGTTTGGCCTGAAGAAGGGGAATGTGTGTATTTATGTGTGTATTGGTGTGGGGGGGGGGGTGGAATAACAGCTGACTCTAAATGCTTGATGATGAATTTACCATGTGAAACTAGGATTATACCTATTTTGAATAATGTATGAAAACAATTAAGACCAAAGGTTAAACACTGCAGAGGAAATGATTTTCACTAAAATATGAGTGAAAGAATTTCTAACAATTAGAGTTGTCCAATAATAAAATAAAATTCCTGGAAAAGTAGTGATTTATTTTGTACTAGAAATAGTCAAGTGCAAGTTGAAAGATCATCTATCAACAATGCTGTGGAAGTGATTCTTGTAGTGGATATGTAGTTAAACAGGATGATCTCTAATACTGTCTCAAAGTAAAATAGTTTTTTGAGGAGAAACAAATGCAAAAGACCCAGTGAAGAAGAAAATGGCAAGGGTGTGTGAGTGACTAGATGTGAGAAGGCAACGTAGATAAATGAGAATCAGCATGTATGCTGCACACCACACATTGTAGGCTAAAACAGAAGGAATTCTAACCTGTGATTTCACCATCACACATTGTGTCTATCCTTATCCATTGCAGTCCACCCAGCTCAGCCCTTTGTAGAGCTCAGCCCAATGCAGTGCCACCAAGGAATCAACATAGGCTCTCTATTAATGAGTTCATTCCTCTGCCTTCACCTCTCCACACCCATTTCTTTCAGAGACTGTCAGAGGCATCAGGAGCACAGCCAGAGTACCATCAACAGATAAAATTCATAAGCAATCAACTCTTCAAAGTCAAGTCTCTCAGTCCAAGACAGGGAAGAGCAGAATATACCGAAAGAAAATCTGTGAGAAATATTATTGTGAATTATGGTGAGTATTATTAAGCAATTCCCTTTATGATCGTCAGACTAAATGTATGTTGTCCAGAAAAAAATATTCCTGATATAGAAACAACTGGAGAAAGCTAGGGTTTTTATTTATATCTCATTTAGAAAAATGTGGATTAAGTATAAATGATGATAGAAAGAAGTCAAAAGACAACAAAAAATGAAAAGCAGCTTGCGACTTTTCGACCATGAAGTGTAAGCCTGAATGATCAAGTTTTAATCGCTCCTGTGCAGTTCATATTAGCATTTTATTATGCAAAGCTGTAGGTTTGATTTTACAGTGAAAATAAAATTTGTTTCTTTGAACATATTTCCTTTCCTGTAAAATAAGAGGTTTGAGCAGCACTATCTCTATAGCCCATTTCAGTTCTAAAAGTCAACAATTAATAGATGATATTTACTATAACCTCAAAAGTGGCTATATTTTTGAGAGATCTTGTTCACATTACTCTCAAACCACTTTCGACACTCATCAGCCAGCAAAAGTTGAAATAACGGAAGCTATTTCCCTACTACCATCAGTAGGCAAGCCTTAAAGAAAAATGATGGAAGCAAACAGTCTCAATTATTAGAAGCGTGGTTTTCGTATCAGTAAGTTGTGGGTACAGAATAGAATGTTGATGAACCTAGAAAAGCTCTCTCGTCCACTCACATCACATAATTCCTCATGGAATTAATTTCTTGTAGGAATCAAAAAGGAGCTTTTAAGTCTGATTTGCGTGATTTCCTGGCTGCCTTTCTGGGGAACCAGAAGCATTACCATGGACCCTCATGGCGGTTAAGAAGGTAAAGTGATAATTATTCTTGTTAAGTTTCACATTGCAATAGGATATCCTCCTAAAAATATAGAATTAAAAAATAAGACTTAAAATTGGATTCTGTTATTCACAATTATGTGTCCCTTTTGACTATTTTAGCCTATTTAGCATACAAAGCATCCCTATTCAGTTATGTAAACTTTCTACACTAGCTGAAGCAATATTATGGTGGAAAACCTAAAGGTGAAGTACAGGACTGGACTTTTGGCTCAAGGACATAGTTTATTATAGTGAGCTCAAAGAATGGAAGATAAGAGTACAGCCTGTGCAAGTATCTAAAAATACCCCATATGATACAAGATTTTCAAAACAGAAAAATACACAGTTAAAGATGGTTGCAGAGATTCTCTGAAGTCTCCAAAGTACATTTCAACAATAGTAAGTCACATGTCTCTGAGAAAACCTGATTAACAGTGAGCAAAACAGCCCCATCACTACCTTCACAGGCTTAAATGATGATCTGTTGACATGATTTTGTAACAGATGAATAAGAGATTGAAGAAGATAATTTTAGATTAATTAGGATATTAAAATAGAAAGAATCTATTGCAGAGTAGATCAACAAATGTTAGTTCCTGTGGAAAAATACCATCCCTAAGAATTATCCTTGAATATTTATATAGGAAACAAGTAATATTTGTGGAAATGGTATATTTCTGAAAAAACAAAAATTCAAGCAGAATACTCCTCTGTAGTTTAAATTCTAAGCTTATCTGCTTCTGTGATATTTGATATACTCTAAATTTCTAAATCCCAATCCCTGCTTCCAAAGAACCCTAGAGTGATCAGAAGTAAAAACCTTCCCACTGTTAAGATGAACAGTGGCAAACACTGAAAAAAGAAATTATGTTTGGGATGTTTAAATAGTCGCACTAGTCGTCCCTCACCAAATGGTATTTCTCAAACTTTAATAAGCGTAAGAATCACCCAGAAAGCTTGCTTAAAATAGTGATATCCCTGCTAACCCCCATTCCTTCAGGAGGGCCTGGAAATGTGCATTTTAGCAATTATCTGGAATTTGGAAGCACATTCATTCTCAGGCTACACTTGGAGAAACTATGTCCTAAAATGTGTGGCTGCTTCTCAATGAACTTCATCTATTAAAGCAGGGACAGAGTATCTTAGTGTCAATGAGCTTGTCTAAATGGATTTTGAATGCAATGGCATGCTAGTTCTGCATTGGACAGATTTTCATAATTGAGGGGCTTGAGTGGGGACCTGATAAAACTATTCTGAATGTGATTGATGCCCCAGCTGAAAAAGCTGAACTGTACTCACTAATGTGCTACGCTCTGGGAGGTTCTTTATGCTGGAGGCTGGGACTGTTGCCCAGGCACTGTGTCTGTAATGAAGGTAGACACGGGTCTTTAATGATTTCCACCCCCTACCCCAAACGCTGAAAAATGGTTAGCATTGAGTATTTTTATACATAGCAAGAGTAAGACAGACTGAGTCAGAAATTTCTATTCCCATGTATCCCAGTGACAATATTCTAATATAATTTCTTCTCTAATGTTCTATTAAAATGATTGATGTCAAATTAAACCTTTGGAATGGTGGCTGATTATGTGAAAGTGTGACAGTTGGCCAGTTTGCATTCTGACTGACTTAATGACAATCCCATACCATTCAGTATTATGTGTGTACATTTATCCCAATTTGCATACCTAAAAAATGTTCTTTAATGAATAAACTGGCTTATGACAGCTGTTGCTTGACTACCTTTTTCTAAATCTTATTTATAAATAAGGCTTAGCTATCCAGTAACCAAAAGGTTGTCATCCATTACCTTGCTGAATTTTAACTGATCCAAGTTAGTATTTCTTCTTAAAAGAAGGATCTTCTTTTGGGAAATCATTCATTATGTGTATTCACTATCTATATATTGGTCAGGCTTTTAAAACCATGTCTTCCAGAAAGGAGACAAAAGAAAATCAAAGAGGTAAATCTAATATGCTAAATTTTACAGAGGAAAACATCATTATATACAAACCTGATGCATTTCATAACCTGAGTGGCATTCCTTAGACCTACCGGTACACTGGCAAGCTCCAGAAACCGGCTGATCCAGGCTATCAGAATACCAAAACACCTGAATGCTGTGTCTAAAATTAGACTTGAAATTCTCCCTGGATGTCACTTTCCTTTATTATAAACACATTTTTTCTTATTATCAAAGCTGCCTTAAACAAGTAAAGAGTGCCACCAAGTGGCAGTGTGTCATATGCCTAAGTGAAGTCTGTTTTCCTTTTTTTTAAAAAAAGATATACTTTACCTTTGTTAATTGTGCTCACACCCTTAAGAGAAATAGGCTTGTATGCATGATTTAAAACATGTGCTTCAAGTGTCCAAGTCATATTTCAGGAGAAAAGCATATTTTTCTGGGTTGATGAGCAAATCGGCTATGATAAATTTTTTAAACATGAAAATTCTATCTGCAGTTATTGGTATTTGTAAAAAGAAAAAAAGAAAAAAAATGTTAGTAAGAATCCAGTTTCCAAAACTTATTGGCTATATAGTGACTATTGGTATGGAAATCTGCATAATTTTCAGAAGAAAATATTCTTGTTATACAAAAATATTATCATTTCTGTCCAGAAATTTCAAGTATATTAGATTGAAGATACAGGGGCAAGACTTTTTGTATGAGAATAAAATCTATGGGTATTCCCTTAAATCTACTGTAGGTATTTGTTCTGCCTCTGTGTTCACTTAGTCCTTCATTAAATCCTGAATGCCTACCATGCCAAGAACAGTGTCTAGAAGAAAATGAGGACAGTCTCTGCCCTGATGATGTTCATAGCAAGCTGGGGCTCCTGGTTCTGACTGGAACTCTCTTGAAACCTTCAAGCACACTAAATTAAGACAATTTTATTTTACAAAGATGTATTTTATATATTGTGAGCATTTTCTAAAGCTTTTAGAATGATTTTGCATTTATAATTTCACTTAGAATCAGTGACTTTGACTGTGTACAATAGCTGTGATAACTGTTAATTATTATTCTTATATATGGCTCAGGATGTGGTTAAATGATTTACCTACGATGTCACTGGAAGGTTGTGGCAGGATTAAAATTAAAACCTCCCAACTTCCTAAACTGTGCCCTTTCTAGGAGGCCACCACTCTTTATAATAAATACATTAAAATTAGCATGATATTTCAAGAAGGTCATCATCATAGGAGGTTCTACAATAATTACAATGATGCTGACACTGCTTAAAATATTTTGGGAACTCTTGTTTAGAATTTCCCTTAGAGGGGGCACAAGAAAACCAGTCTCACTCAACTCAACATAGATTTATTCAATATCTATCACTTGCCTGGCACTACACTGAATGATATAGAGTTATAGAAATGATACAACTGGCAAGAAATGTACAACTTAACAGGCACAATAAAAAATGTAGTACTGGTGCTTTTTTTTCTTAATACTAATAGGCTGCATGGCCCTTGTATAGACATGACACATACTATACTTTATTGAATCTAAGATGTTGTTAAACACTTTATTTTATGTGCCAGTAAGAAAGAAAACACTGCACTGACAATTGACAAGTTGCTTTCCCATCATTTAAAAATTTTATTTTACATTTAGAGAAAGATCTCTTTTAGTCTTATTTTGACATTGATTTTCTTTAATATATCACTCTGTTGCATAAATAGGAAAATATAAGCAAAAGAAAAAAAGGACAATATAAGCAAAATAAATTGGTTAAGGTAATGACAACCACCTGGTGGTTAGTAATTGTAAAATCTCAGTGATTATTATATACACTCCAATTTAAGAGATGTGTTAAAATATGTGTGTGTCGGGGGAGGGTGCATTTTAGAATCACTGAGGTGCATATTTCCTGCTGTTTCTAAACTGGTTATTGTATAATGAAGATAGGACAAATCATGGAGGAAAGAATGGTACAATGGTTTAATTCATTTTCTTTTGTCTTTGGGTGCTATCAGTAATTGCCACAGTGGTTAAGAGAATGTGTTATAGGGTCAGAGTTCTGAGGTCAATTATTGGCTCTACGTCTTATAAGCTATGTGACCTTTAGGCAGGTTAGTAAACCTTTCTGTGTTTCAGAACCCCCATCTGTAAAAATGGTAACAACTATAAACTACTACTTAGGTAATACTAAATGAAATAATATATTTAACACACTTAGCATATAGCCAACAATACTATTATATTTGAATATGGCTAAGCTCTGGGAATTCTTCTAAATACAATAATGATGCTATGCTATTAAGATCAGGAATAGCTTTAAAAAAGCCTGTTTTCTCCCCTCTCCAATGATGAACTATGCAGTATCACTCTTTCAGCTAACCCTATTAAAGGCCTTGGACCCCACCTTGACCAAGGCAGAAAAAGAATTAAGTGCTCTAGCTTAAAGCCATTCTAGAGTAGCTACCAATTTGTCAAGTAGAAAAAATAAACCTGAAAGAGAAATTCAGTTTCTGAATTCATCCCTTTACTTCAGATATTCAAATATTAAGAAGACTATACAAAAGGAAGTTTATTCATAATATAGTCATACAATCATAATCACAGTGTTTCAAAATGAGCTGAACTTAAATGCTATGAAGTGTAACTACCGCACCCAGGAGAGGTACAAACTGAAAAGAAATAATAAAAAGATCTGAAAGACTGCCTTTTCAGGTAAAGTGGCAACAGAATCATGACTCTCAATAATAATGAACGCAACAGAAAACACAAGCAAGAAAAGGGATTCCAAATCAGCTGGTTACAGTGAGCCTTTGGGTGACTCATGGCTTAGCTGCTGCCTTGGCTTCCCCAGGATACCTCTGTGACAGGTGGAACCAAGCCAAGCCCATAAATCAGACATAGCCTCCAGGCTGGGACTTGTTCATAGAACATAAAGACAAACTTCAAACTTCAGAGACAACTTGTATCTTGTGACCCTCCCTGATGCTGATGAGTCCAGATATCCTAGTTTCTAGGTCACTTTCTGAATAGGAAAGGAAGCTTTAATTTGGGAATATTCCCTCATTATAGATGCCTGGCCACCATCATTACCATATATTTTTCACTTTTTAATTAAAAAACATATATAATTGCAAACAGTCAATAATGCTTACAAATGGAATAAAAACCTTAGTACTTCTGAAAATATGTTTCTCAACTGGGACCACTGCCTAGTCATTTCCATTTAAAAAGAGAGGAGGAGAGGGGGAAACTTAATCCTATGGGTGAGTGAGTAAAATGGACAAATAAATATTTGGAAAGGTGTACAGTATATATTTCCATTTCACCAGAGGGAGTAGATTTGTCTGTTTCATTATTCATAAGCCAGAGTTTTAGTTTAGTTATCTTGCTTGCTAAATATCAAGAATGTTCTAAGCCCCCAGGCAACAGACTTGGGTAAGCGATGGCTGAATTTCATTCACTGCGTTATGGAAAAATAAAACTTTTAAATTATAAAACATGCAAATAACAGTGTTCAGTTTTCCTTTTTTGAGGAGCATTGTAACTACTACTTTGAGATCAGGAACTAGTCAGCCTTTGTTTATTATCAAAAATCATGTGGCAAATTAATACAACATGAATTTTATGTTAGCAAAAATTGTTTTATTTATGTCTGTGTTCCCAAAGGTAAAAATTACTCAATTGTTGCTCTAGTGTAAACCCAGATTTTGTAATAAGGTCAAAAATAATAATGAAGCAATTTTTAATTTACTAGTGCTCACAACACAAAGATCACAGTTCTTTAAAATATAAAATACAAAATCAGGTACAAAAATAATTGTTTCTTAGTCTCTCCCTCAAGTAGTATATTTTAAACACCTTCTTAAACTTAGTCATAATGAGGACTGCTATATGGACAAGTTAAACAGATTAAGTTCCTGGCCTATTCACAGTTTTAAGTAGAAGACTCATCTAAAATTGTAAGTGAAGGGCTTCCCTGGTGGTGCAGTGGTTGGGGGTCTGCCTGCCGATGCAGGGGATGCGGGCTCGAGCCCCGGTCCGGGAGGATCCCACGTGCTGTGGAGCGGCTGGGCCCGTGGGCTGTGGCTGCTGGGCCTGCGCGTACAGAGCCTGTGCTCCACAACAGGAGAGGCCACAACAGTGAGAGGCCCGTGTACCTCGGAAAAAAAAAAAAAAAAAAAAACTAAAATTGTAAGTGAAGAACTGAAAACTGTTTATTAAGACTACCAGTTAATCTATGTCATCCTGATCTGGTATATTTACAAAAGAAAATTCCATATATGAAATACTACATTCCAGCCCTTCAAAGGACTTGGCCATAGTCATTGACATAGCATAAAAACATTCAAAATAGAAGAGGAATATTCCCCATGGAATGCCACCCATAATGTCCTAATCATGATATGCAGAGGTTTTGAAGCCTCCAAGATGATGGGAGAGGGAAGGCAGTGGTGAGAGAGAATTACCTGTGAAATATGTAGAAGTCATTGAGGGTAAAGACTGTCAGGTACACTTTAGGCTGTTCCCAGGGCATTTCCCCCTCTCTGTTGTTCTCTTGAAGATGGAGATGAGCTAATTAGCTCTAATAGAAGAAATCTCATCTAAAAATATTTTTCACATGAGCTCTGACAGAGGCCTGAAATTCACAAAATGCTAACTCCTTTATATCAAAATATAAAGATAAACTATTTTATTATATCAGCCTTTAGCATTTTGGTTTAAATTTGTTGATTAGATTTACCAGTAACTTGATAGGACTTTAACATACTAGGATAAAGGTATTTTATGAACAAAACTTTGATGACAAAGGAGAAAGTCTGGAAAGATATAAAGAACTTTCAGAAATACCATTGAGGGACTTCCCTGGTGGTCCAGTGGTTAAGAGTCTACCCTCTCACTGTAGGGGGCACGGGTTTGATCCCTGGCCGGGTACTAAGATCCCATGTGCAGCTTGGCACGGGAGAAAAAAAAAAAGAAAAAAAGGAAGAAAGAAAGAAAGAAGGAAGGAAGGAAGAAAGAGAGAGAAAGAGAAAGGAAGGAAGGAAGGAAGAAATACTGTTGAAGAAAAATACTAGTGTCACAATGAGGTATCACCTCACACCAGTCAGAATGGCCATCATCAAAAAATCTACAAACAATAAATGCTGGAGAGGGTGTGGAAAAAAGGGAACCTTCTGGCACTGTTGGTGGGAATGTAAATTGATACAGTCACTATGGAGAACAGTATGGAGGTTCCTTAAAAAACAAAACAGAACTACCATACAACCTAGCAATCCCACTACTGGGCATATACCCTGATAAAACCATAATTCAAAAAGAGTCATGTACCATAATGTTCACTGCAGCTCTATTTACAATAGCCAGGACATGGAAGCAACCTAAGTGTCCATAGACAGATGAATGGATAAAGGAGATGTGGCACATATATACAATGGAATATTATTCAGCCATAAAAAGAAATGAAATTGAGTTATTTGTAGTGAGGTGGATGGACCTAGAGTCTGTCATACAGAGTGAAGTAAGTCAGAAAGAGAAAAACAAATACCATATGCTAACACATATATATGGAATCTAAAATAATTTAAAAATTGGTTTTGAAGAACCTAGGGGTAGGACGGGAATAAAGATGCAGACGTAGAGAATGGACTTGAGGACATGAGGAGGGGGAAAGGTAAGCTGGAACGAAGTGAGAGAGTGGCATGGACATATATACACTACCAAATGTAAAACCAATAGCTAGTGGGAAGCAGCCGCATAGCACAAGGAGATCAGCTCAGTGCTTTGTGACCACCTAGACGGGTGGGATAGGGAGGGTGGGAGGGAGGGAGGCGCAAGAGGGAAGACATATGGAGATATATGTATATGTATAGCTGATTCACTTAGTTATAAAGCAGAAACTAACACACCATTGTAAAGCAATTATACTCCAATAAAGATGTTAATAAAAGAAAAATACCAGTGTCTGAGAAAGGGTGGGAACTGGGGTATGGCCTTTGAGAAGGCTGAAGACTGTACTGAGCACCTAGAAGGAGTGCTAAGAGAAATAAAAGGACGACTCAAAATCAAAACTGGATGGAGAGGCACCAAAGATCAATTATACCTACTTCCCAGTATTCCCTAAGATTGATCTTAACCATTAATAGACTAGATGCCAATCATTCTTTTTTTTTTTTTTTAATTAATTAATTAATTTATTTTTGGCTGTGTTGGGTCTTTGTTTCTGTGCGCGGGCTTTCTCTAGTTGCGGTGAGCAGGGGCCACTCTTCATCGCGGTGCGCGGGTCTCTCACTATCGCGGCCTCTCTTGTTGTGGGGCACAAGTTCCAGACACGCGGGCTCAGTAGTTGTGGCTCACGGGCCTAGTTGCTCCACGGCATGTGGGATCTTCCCAGACCAGGGCTCGAACCCATGTCCCCTGCATTGGCAGGCAGATTCTCAACCACTGTGCCACCAGGGAAGCCCGCCGATCATTCTTGATGATTCTCAATTAACTCTTGAAAACAAAAACAACTATATATTAGGGGGCTGGATAGATAGTATATACTAGGATAATAGTTAGGAAAAAACTCATTAGAGCCTAAGTTTTTACACTTAAAATTTGTTGTTTGTTTTAGTATTAAAAGCTGGTTAAAGGAACAGGGAGGTTAAGACTCTAGATAACAAAATAACCACCAATGGAACTCTGATTAGTTCAAGTAGACAAGGTAACCAGACAAACAGTAGACCACTGTCAATCATCTAGTGAAGACCAAAAAATGAGTTGCTCCTGACCATTCCTCAGTTCTTCCTCTCACCTCTCCCTTAGGAGGCAACAGAACTGTCCACCAAAAAGAGTTTCCAAGTCAAAATAAAGAACTAAATAAAAAACTCTTTACACTGAGCTTTTGAGAAGAGGTTGAGATAAGATAGGAACAAGAGGGAGAAAAGGGTGAAGAGTTCTTGGAGTTATATATGGAGAAACAAGAGCAAAAACTCCCGTGTGATGCAATGCTTTTTAATTGCTTTCTAATGTCTGGACATTCATCTTCTTTGATCTGTGCTAAACCCAGGTGGAAAATAAAACTTGCCTACATTAATTCTATCACCTTTAATCCCTAATTGTCATTTAACCTTAGGAAGCTATAACTACTAAAAAAAAAAAAAAAAAAAGAGCAATCAGAAGATACATGGTTTTATTGTTTTGCATTTTATATAATGTATGCCAAAATGTACAACTACATCAGAAATGAAAAAAAAAAAAGCTAAAGCCACTTTGTGTAACACTAGACTGAGCAGACTGATTATAAATAATTTTAATTTGTTTATTCAAATACAAGTTCTTAGAATCAAAACTGAGCTCCTTTCCAGTATGAATCACTCTCCTCAGTTTCAGAAGAGAGATTCTGTGTTCAGTGAAGGAACTGGGGCTTCTTAAATTCCACACAACTATGTAGTTTTTTAGCCTAAGGCTGGTTTTCAGAAGAGATTACTGTGGTAAAATGGATTTACTAGAGCTTCTTAAGTTCTACCCCTGATGAACAGTTTTTCAGTAAGGAGCTGCAAGACTTCATTTGACTTATATAAATAACGTATCGATGCCAACTTACTTACTCCTCAGTGAATTTGAATGACTTGACCAGTTCATCCACATTCTGAAATTTTAGGAAATGAAGTAAAAATAATTCAACAGACAGCCCTAGATAGAGCTCAGAAATGACCTTCCACACAGTTCTCGCTACCTCAAGCAGTCCACAAAATAAATTTACGGGTTGAGTGAAAGCGATGTAATTGTTAGTGTTAAACACTAGGATCATCCTGTGAGGAAATCATTATGATATGTGGGTAACAGTAAGATATGACATTTTCTTGAACAACATCATCTGAATACTTCATTGGAGACTTTTTAAAGAGGCTTTTTTCTCTCTCTTTTTCTGTGAATAACTTTCTTTTTTTTTAATAAATTTATTTATTTTATTTATTTATTTTTGGCTGCGTTGGGTCTTCGTTGCTGTGCGTGGGCTTTTCTCTAGTTGCAGCGAGTGGGGGCTAATCTTTGTTGCAGTGTGCAGGCTTCTCATTGCAGTGGCTTCTCTTGTTGTCGAGCATGGACTCTAGGTACGCAGGCTTCAGTAGTTGTGGCTCGCAGGCTCAGTTGTTGTGGCGCACAGGTTTAGTTGCTCCGCGGCATGTGGGATCTTCCCAGACCAGGGCTCGAACCCGTGTCCCCTGCATTGGCATGTGGATTCTTAACCACTGTGCCACCAGGGAAGGCCCGAATAACTTCTAAATGGAAAAATATCAATCTGTTTTTGTGCTGGTCATTTTTATTTTCTTTGAATCGTGGAAATAAAATGAGAGACCAATTAAGCCAAAAGAACATGTAAAGTTGTGGAAAGTTATGACATTTATTTAAAAAAAAAAAAAACCTATATCAAAACTCCTAATCTGCCTTTCCACTTCTTTTCTAAGAGAGTCAAAAGCAAATTGTGAAAGAATGTTCACTGGTCCTTCACGTACTTGTTCCTTCAAAGGAAACCTCGTAAAAAATAATTCCCTGTTATCTAAATCTTGGGTGCATGGGGCTGTCAGGCCTGTTTTTTCTCCCCTCTCCCCAAGCCCAACTGCTTTCACCACTATCTGCATTTCTCTCTTCAACCTTACAAAATTTGGGGAAAGACTTTTTTTCAGAATTTCCCAGATTTTTCCTGAGAAAACCACTTAAGAAAAAAATATTGAACTTTTCACCTTGTTTCCAATTACATTTAATCTGGTGTTTATGAATTTGTTTTTTTCCAACCATTCAGTAATAATCTTATACTGTCCCTCCTTGGACAGCTCAAGGTTAGGAGCTATATTCTATTAATCTCTAGAAAATTGGCTTACAGATGTGCAGTTTTCGTGTAGGGTAAAAATAGAAGTTTGTGCACCATTCCATCTTTACATCTTCTGTTTCACTTCCATGTTATCCACCAGACTCTTTTATACTCTACAGCTTGTCCTCTAGAAATGTGCTGGAAATATGCCCACACATGTGACAGTCCCTCATGTATCTGAAACATTAGCCACCTCGCTTATTTCAAATTGCAGAAAAGTTTTAAATACTGCTTTTCAGATACTTTGAGTAGAAAATACAACTTTATAATAGCTTATCTCTCTTCTGTATCCACTTTGAAATAACTAGTAAGGTCAAAATTCCTAAACCCGTTCTCAAGAATTTTAAACCATCAACAATTTTTGGTGTGAAGGGGTACCCTATAACCAAAGTTTCTGATGTTTGAAAACTCCCCAAAGAAAAAAGTCGAGTTTTTTGTTGACAAACAGCACTTCTCTTAAGTAAAGAACAGGATCTGTAGCTCCTTAATTCTGGGGTATTTTTTATATTAGGAAATGGGAGCAAACCAATGGGACAATTTTTTAAGGAAATAGAATTAACCACATCACTTAATTGCTTCATTTCACAGAACTCAACACTGGGAAAAGAGATGTCCCTTAAAAATTCCACTTGTGCCCTTCTTCAGTAGTTCCTATAGAGAAGGATACCTGAAGCTTTGAGACTTTAATTTGCTTTACTCTCTCCTTAACTAATCATATGAAAGTGGAAAATTACTTTCAGTATTTTGTTGAAAGAAATAAAAAAGATATCCATTTTTAACACCCTTCAGAGTTAGATTAGTCCACTGAAAAACTTTCAAGCCTTTATACTCTATATCATACTTTTACTATGGTATCATTCTCTATTAAGTGGAATTTGGTATAAAGGTCATCTTGTATCCTTTCCATTGTCGGATAACAAAGGAACATGAGTAGACGATTCTTCCACAAGCCATTCTACATCCCCGTTCTCAGGAGTAGATTTCTAGAAAGCCTGTAATGCAGTATCAATTTTTAAATCTTTTTACCTACGGAAAATGTTATTCATTTTCATCTTCAAATATTTAAAAAAGGTAAGTGCTTAAGACAGTGGAGAATAAAGAAAATCTCTCTAAACAGGAGATGTTGTACAGTAGACTTCAGTTGATTTTGTATCCCATTAAACATCTGCCCCTCCCTATGATAATACCAACTTATTTTTGCTTTGAGGGAACCATCTCTGTGCCCGCTATTAATCTATGTAGTATGTTTATGTGTGCTTGTGGGGAGGGGGTGATAGATAGATAGTTAGACAGATAGGCAGATATAATGATTTTAATTTTGTTATAGTAAGTTTGAGTTGAGTTTCCTGGTAGATTCATGGCTGGGGAGAAGAGAGAAAGAAAACATTAGAAGTGGGGACTTTTCAACAATTTTATAACATTACAGCTATTTAGACAATAACAAAAATGCATTAGAAAGAGAAGCATGGAAGGAAGCTTATGAGACTACCTTGGAAAGTAGTCTAACTGAAAATATTTTTACAAACTCTGAAACCAACCAATAAATGGCACATGCTCCAATCTCAATCTGTAGACATAAAACCTAACTATAACCTCACATCCATTAAGACAGCTACCATCAAAAAGACAGAAAATAACAAATGTTGACAAGGAGATAGAGAAATTGCAACCCTTGTACTCTGTTGGTGGGAATATAAAATGGTTCAGCCCCTATGGAAAACAGCATGGCAGCCCCTCAAAATTAAAAATAGAATTATCATATGATCCAGCAATCCCACTTCTGGGTATTTATCCCAGAGAATTACAAGAGATCACAAAGAGATGTTTGTACATTCTTGTTTATAACAGCATTATTCACAATAGCCAAAAGGTGGAGGTAACCCAACTGTCCATCAGTGGATAAATGTATAAACAAAAGGTGGTATATACACACAATGGAATATTATTCAGCCTTAAAAAGGAAGGAAATTCTAACGCATATTACAACATGGATGAGCCTTGAGAACATTATACTAAGCAAAATAAGCAAGTCAGAAAAAAATAAATATTGTTTGACTCCACTTATATGGGGCACCAGAGAAATCAAATTTATGGAGCCAGAAAGTAGAATGGTGGTTGCCAGGGGCTGGGGGAAGTAGGGAATAGGAGTTTTCTTAATGGGTATAGAGTTTCAGCTCTGCAAGTTGAAAAAAGTTTTGGAGATTGGTTGCACAAAAATGTGAATGTAGATCTCATTACTACTAAACTGTATACTTAAAAAAGGTTAAGATAATACAGTTCATGTTCTGTATATTTTGCCACAATTTTTTTTTAATTTTAAGGAGAAAAAACATAGGGAGTTATATAAACTCTAAAAGACTGACTCAATATGTGTAAGAATGAGTTAGAAATCAGAGATGTATGTTAGGTACAGTTTTTCATTCTTTTTAAGGGAAAAGGCATACACACACACATATACATACATACCTATACACACATATGTAGATATATATACATATATAAAGGTATATATAAAGTAAAGCACATGTAAGCATATATATGTGTGTGTGTGAGAAAAAATATATATATTTTTCAAGGTATAACTATTGTTTTTATCATTGAACAACCACCTATACATACACATGTGATTCTCAGACTCAGTAGAAAGGTGGTAATTCTCCAAAACACCTAAAAGAGTTGTGATTCTTAAGAAGACAATACTAAAATAGACATAAAAATTAATCTTAAGATCTTAGTTTTTGAGGAAAAAAACTTGACTGTACGTCTGTTCTTTTGTCATTCACAGCCAAAAGATTATTATATCAGTTTTATTAGCCTTTTTAAAAAATCAATTTATGTTTGGTTCTTATTCTATTAATTTCTGCTCCTATCTTTATTATTTTCTTCTACTTTCTTTAGTTATCCTTGCTGGGTTTTTTCCCCTAATTTCTTGAGCTGTTTGCTTGTCTTATAGGTTTTCAGACTGTATTCTTTTTATGATATATATTCATGGCTATAAATTTCTCTCTAACACATCTTTACCAGAATCCTACATATTTGATAATTAGCATGCACAAATTGTTTGATTCAAAATACTTTCTAATTTCTTTTGAAATCTTCTTTAATCTATGTTTTATATATAAATACATATTGTTAACTTACAAAACACTTGTGGCTTCTCTGGTTGTCTGTTTGTTATAAACTTCTATCATAAAAGCATCATTGTCCAAAAACACAAACTGTATGATTCTTGTCATTTGAAATGTGTTGAACTTTATCCTTAGGGTTTCATCCTTTAGGTCCCAGTAAAGGGTGTGTGTGGGTGGGTATTTGTGTGTGCATGTTTATGGAGAGACAATCAGAAACTGTACTTAGGAATGGTCCTCAACTCATGAAGCTAAAACAAGCTAACCTTTAATCAAACCCAGTTTCAAAGATGCTTCTGAGACAGGCTGGGACCTGAGACCTGGAACCCTTTGCTGCAGTGCTTGCATCTGGACAAATATCTCCTCGAGCAACAAAATACAAAGAAACTACAAGGGACTAAAAATAGCATGCATGTGCAGTTGGGGCAAATTATGGACAACAAGATACAAAAAGACAAAAACCCAACTGCCACTTCTGAAGAGCCAAGAGCAAAAACAGGGTACCAGGAGCAAAAGCAGGGTACTGCACATGCCCCCTACACATACCCCTACCAAAGGGTGGGCAGACCACCCCTCCAGGGTGACCCCTGGACCCGCCCCTACTCTCACCCCATATAAGGAAACAGCTCACCCCCGCTCGGGGAGTAAGCAAGGGAACCTGTTACTTGTTTTCACTCCCTCCTGCTGCAGCAGGAGCCCCAATAAAGGCTTGCCTGAATTTCTTCTCCGGTTTCCTATCAGTTTCTGTTGATTAGGGAAGGCCAAGAACCCTGGTCAGTAACACTTCCAAGAGAATAACAAACATCCTTTGAGCAAAAGCTGTTTCAAGTGCTGCTCTTGCTTCTCTGAATCCTCATTTTTTCTGGTATTTTGGTTCAGAAACTTCTCCACGTATTAGCTATTTGATGCTTTTAAGGAAAATTTTTATTTTATTCAGCATTTTAATTTTTTAATTAATTTTCTTGAGAGGCAAGGTTGGTCAAAATTACCAAGCCTGCTGTTACTGGAATTAGATGCCCAAGAACATTAACTTTTCTACCAAACATTTGAAAAACATTCAACCTCATTTCTTGAGTGATTATAAAAGAGATGTTTGACTTTAAGATGCCTATTCTTCCTCCATTTCATAATTCTAGAGGGCTATCAATCATTATACTTGGTCCTTCTTGACCACAAGACTAGTAACATGAGCCAAACTAGTATGACATCTCCCATCCACACAGTCGTGAACTGGAAACTTGGACCAGGTGGAGCCAATCACAGCCCCTCCATGAGATCTGATGTTATGAACTCTGAAAGGGAAAGGGGCTCTATTTCCATGGGATCACAGGCCATAAATATGCGTATTTTGTTAAGACTGTCAGCAGCCACCTTCCTCACATACAGAAGAACCCTGCCTCAATGAAGTCAGTACCCAGAGCAAACCAGAGAGAAGAAATCAGAAAGAAGGAATGTCTAGTCCCCATGATGTCTTAGACATTGATCCTTGGACTTCCCAGTTACTTAAGCAAAAAAATAACTTTTTGTTAAACCTAATCAACAATCTAATTGTCTAATTGGGTTTAGTCTCTTTTCAAAATGAAAGAATCTTGACTAATCCAATGTTAATGGCTGATAAAACCCGCTGCACAACTGTTTGTTTTTCCACAGCATTTAAGGAGCAAGATATAGAACCAGTTTCCTGAGGATACTATTTCTACTGCCAGCCTCTGTGAGCCACGAAGGGACATGAGCTATCACTTCCTAGAATAGACTAGTTTCAGTGCTATTCCCTAGAAGTCTTTGTTTTTGTTTGTTTGGTGGGTTGGTTTTTCCCAAGCACTCTGTAATTTAAGTAGTCTTCTTCTACAGAAAGGAAACAAGACTCTAAGTCAGGTTTTCACTATAAAATGATTGTAGTTATGTAGGTTTAGCTACCTAGAATGTAAATTGCATGCTTTCCCTCCAATTTCCATTCAATTATAATAACGTCTTCATAAAAATAAAGCAATTTCAAGCTGATCACAAATAATTTCCTAGCATTCAGATAACATTATACTTAAAAGAACGATACACAAATAGTGTTTTAGTTAGGTTCCCAACAGGAAACAGATGGGGCACTCAAGATAATTCAGGGAGAGTTTAATTACAAAGAGACTATTCATAAAGGTGTTGACAGAGTAAGAGGAGCCACAAAGGATGGTTCTGTAGCCTAGGTTTATTAACTTCAAAGGGACAGGAGAGGGAGCAGTTTCTGTAAAAGAGGAGAGACTCGTGTAGGGGAGGCTGCCTTGAAAGAAGCAAGTTGCCTTCAGTTTTACTAATGAAAACAGCCACAGGCACCCTTACATGGAAGGAGCCAGGGAAGTAAATACCTTGACCTCCTTCATATACCTCTGATCCTTTGCCAAGACTCCCTATTGATTAAACCCAACCAGAAACCAGAGAGCAAGAAAGTCTGTTTCTATAATCCATATAGACTGGTCTCCTGCAGACAGTGAATAGGATGGAAAAAGGAGTAAAGAGATAAAAACATAAACATGAGTATAACTTAAAGCCTTTCTTATTAATCCTCATTATCATCCTCATCATCAAAATGATTTAGCATCTCACCCTCATATTTTTTCTTAGTTTGAAATATTTGTCTATAATGTATTATAAGTTAGATGACAAATAAGTTTCTGTATTCAAGAGACTCCTAAATACAGTGGGTCTAAAAAGTAGGTATTTTTGTCTCTCACACACCTTCCAAGGTGAATGGCCAGCTTGGTAGGGTGGTTGCATTCCATTCAGTTATCAAGGGTCCATGTTCTTTTACCTTGTGGCTCTACCATGCCCTCGGGCAAAGTCCTCATCCTGGGGTCAAGCAGGGTCTTGAGCATGTCCACGTTCCAGCTCACAGGACATGAAAAAGGGATAAACTCAGAGCAAGTGAGTGAGGGCAAAGCTGCACACATCACTTCCCCTCACATTCCCTGGCAAGGGAATTTGTCATATGGCATTTGCAGCAAAGGAGGCCGGGTAAGGTTGTGTGTGACCACGTGCCCAGGAAGAAGAAAGAAATAGATTTTGTAAGGGGGACAACTAGCAGTATGCCAGAAGGTATTAAAATCTTCACAGCTTTTTCTAGTTTTAAGAGTTTATATAATAATGGGTCTTGTAATAGATTCATTCTCAAAACTCTTTCTTACCTCATCTTTTTCTAGCTAAAATCTACCTTTGCTAGCATATTTAAATATGACCTCATAAGATTATTTTTCAATGATAGAGAATGATTTCTCAGTTTGAGTTCCTCACCCAAACCATTCAATTTTCAAACACATGAAGTAGGACTCCTTACAACTGTATCCTTAAAACTTTCTAATCACATACAAATCCAGAATGTCCTATTCCAAAGTATATGCCACATCCTCTCAATTTGCTACTTGTACTGAAAACATGATGAGAGTTATGGTGGGAATAGGCACAGGACACGAGCTTCAGCCACATATGATTTGTGACTTGTACCTGCAACTCCCCAGTGCTGCCTGGAATCGTGAAACTCTTAGAGATTTTTTTTTAACATGTGTGTAATACCTGAAAGATTTCTCAAATTTTAATTTCTATTCTTCAGGAAGATATTCTACATGCCCTGACTGACACATTCCTGAATCACTTTCCTTTTTAAAACAAAGCTAAGAAGAAGGGAAAACATCACCCCAGTAAAATCCCTAACAATGTCACCTGTTCTAGATATGTCTAAAGAGGCTTTGCATTCCTCTGTATATCTAAGAAAGAACAATCTAACCTGAAGATTAATTCACATTTTCTAAATTATAAAAATATCAGTCTCTTTAGCATAATTTTAGAATTCTTTCAAAAAATTTTAATTAAAATGTGTTAATTAAATAATTAAAACATGGTTGTTGGTATAAATTAAATTGGTCTTTTTCCATTTGTGTAAATTGAATTTCAAATACAATCAAGAAAGTAAATATAGCAGCCATCTTCTAACTTGAAAGGTACACAGATATCTTAATGCAAGTTAGTGTGGTTATCAGTACTTCACCTACTATCTAAAGTCTCTTCTTTAATTATAAGTCTTTAACGTTTCACATTTTCTATCAAGATTCAAAAGTTCACATTTTTAACAGTTTGCACTTATTTTTGAGACCATTGCTTTCATGCAGGTGCCATATGTGAGTTTAGCAGATTTTCAATACTTTGATGTTTACATAGATGTCTAGAGTAACCCTGAGGTCACTTTGAATCTCATCTTCCTTCCTCTATTGGCATTTATTTCTAGTTCAGTTATTCTCTAACTATATCATATGTTTTAAATAACCTTATTGTATAATTCAGTCACTGGGTTGTTTTTATTTCTATTACCATTATCTATGATAAAGCTTTTCTTTCTACTCATGGGCAAAGATGCTGGGCATTAAGGTCACTGTCATTGATATTGTCTAACCTAAATACTTACACATGAAATATTGCCAAATTCAAACTCAATTTTAGAAATAAAACATAACTGAATAAATAACAACTTCATCTAGGGCAAACCTAGAAATACATTGTGGTAAACCATGTTCAATCTTTTCAAAATTCAAAGATCTGCCCTCTGACACTCTAGAAGTGGCTGAACATTGATATTGAAGTTATTTTTAAATGTACTCCCCCAATAAATTATAATATTATCCTACATTAAAAATGTTAGGAAACCATAAAGCCATTGCAGTTTTTTTTAACTTAATCATAAATTCTTAGTAATAAGAATGTTTGAGAGGTCATTTAACCGCCATGTACACCCACTTCTGCTACCTTCGGAGACAGACAACTGCATCAAACTATTCTAACCAGATGGAAAACTAAATCTCAGAAGAAACAAATTCCATAATCCACAACTCACTGTCAGGAAATTTTCCTTTCTGTTTAAACTACAAAACTCAGGCTACAGATTAAGTCTGTTTCCTCCAGTTCTATTCCTGGTGGAGGACAAAAACAGATGGACACAATCCGTCATGTAGTTGAAAACAATAATTAGGTTACTTCTCTTTCTCCGGCCTAAAAAAAGAAAAAAAAATTATTTTGGTGCTTTACATGTATTTTACTTCCTGATCATATTCAAAAGAGTACATATACAAACTATTTTAGTAATAATATAAGTAGGGGCCTTCTGTGCAAAACCAAGTGGTAGTCATAGTTGGCTTTTAAATGTCTTTTCTTCCAGCTATCAATGACCTCATGTTTCCTCCCACTCTGTCCCTGTCTGCAGTATGTTGAGATCATTGCAGATGAATATGAGATAGGGCAGTTAATGAGAGGGACAAGGGCTTGGTCAGACCCAACTGAGCCCAGAGCTTAAGGCATCTACATTTTGGCCTGGGAGCTTACGGCATCTGCAGTGAAGCTATGGGCAAGCAGCATATTGAGATACCAAGTGAAGGAGATGTGCATCCCTATTTAGGAATCTAAGCGGATAATGGGAGAATCTAAGCAGCAAAGAATGCAAATGAACAATAATGGAAACTGCAGGCAGGCTCTCAGCATCTGCCTCAGGCAAGATGTTTTTCATTTCAGAAAAGCTATAAGGCTAGACTGATCACTGGAAGACAAACTTAAATTGGGACTAGAGAGCCAGCCTTAGATCTGGGCCACTGGAGAAAGTGTTAGGAAAGTGGGAGAACATGCTCCCTACCTGCTGGGTCAGTAAAAGGAAGGGTGACAGAGGACACAGGGGTGAGGGCAGAGGTCGGTAGCAGAGAGCTCACATTTATTTGGTCCACAGACATTCACTGACTTGATAAAGTTGAATTGATAAAAACTTGCTCTGTAAGCTCTAAAACACATTTATGCAAAACTTAACAGACCTATAAACCTTAAAGATTTTTATTCATTTATTTAGAGGTTTTTGAGAATCTACTATAAGCATCGACCACGTGGTTTGGTTCTAGAAAATAACAGTGAGCGAACAGGAAAAAAAATTCCTGCCCTATGGTGGGAGAGAAAATAAAGAAGATAGTAAGTAGAACATAATAGTATGGTGATAAATGCTATGATGAAAAGACACAAAAGATTGTCATTTTTAATAGCTCACAAACACCTATTGTACTTAAGTGACAAGAATAAAGTTCCTTTGAATTCGTTATAGTCATGAATTGAATGAGGAGAAACCTGGGGGTGCCTTTACAAAGCTCCTAAAATCCCAGCACACAGCAGGCACTTACCCCTTTTGCCTGTTGTTCTTGAATCTAATTTCTCTGTCTACCTGGTTGGATAGCAATGATGACTGGAGTAGATCACAATGATGCATTATATAATAAATTTAAGGTTTTGAAACAATAAATACTATTTTAAAAGCTGCATGTTTTATTGCTAGACTATTATTCATTTAGATGGAACATCAGTAGCTAAAATGTCTCTGGTAGCATGCTACAGAATTTTATCTTTACCTCTTTCCTATTCAATATTTTTATCAACAGCCTGGATGAAGGCATGGAAAGGATGTTATCAAATTTGCAAATAACACTAAGCTGAAAGGCAGAGCTAATGTGTTGGACGACACAATTAAGATTCGAAATGATCTTGACAAGGCAGAACACTGAGATGAAACCCATAAAATAAAATTAACAGATATGCTATGAATAAAAAACAAACTAATGAACAAACTCCCTGCATCATGTGTACGAGATGGGAGAGATCAGGCTTGATAGCATTTTTATTAAGGGGAAAAAAACCTAGAAGCTTTAGCTGAACATTAGTCAACAATTTGATACAGCTGCAAAAAAAAGTCTTCGGTGGTATAATAGAATAATAGCCAAATCAGGATAGATAATATCTATGTGGAGAAGAATATTCATGCCTGGGTGTCACATTTTAGAGCAATATTAGAGACTTCCCTGGTGGCACAGTGGTTAAGAATCCACCTGCCAGTGCAGGGGACATGGGTTCGATTCCTGGTCCGAGAAGATCCCACATGCCTTGGAGCAACTAAGCCTGTGTGCCACAACTACTGAGCCTGCACTCTAGAGCCCACAAGCCACAACTACTGAGCCCACACGCCATAACTACTGAAGCCTGTGCACCCTAGAGCCCATGCTCTGCAACAAGAGAAGCCACCACAATGAGAAGCCCGTGCACCACAACAAAGAGTAGCCCCCGCTCTCCACAACTAGAGAAAGCTTGCACGTAGCAATGAAGACCCAACGCAGCCAAAAATAAATAAAAATTTTTTGGAAAAACAGCAGTATTAAAATTTTTTAAGTATTCATGGAAGGGTGACAAATAGGAAATGCACTCCTCGTATCATATAAGGAATAGTTGACAAATTGCTTTCTGTAGGAAAGAGAGCTTACAGTAAACTAATACATATTTCATATTTTCAAATATTTTAGAGGGCTATTACTCATAAGAATACTTCATTTTAAAACACATTAAGTATGTGACCTCAGAAAAGATCTTTGGCCTGCTGTGCCTCAATTTTTTAATCTCTAAGAATATCAATTCTGTAAGGTTATTATAAGGAGTAGCAAGGATTCATGTAAGGTATATAGTACCTTACCTGGAACTCTGCCTGCACTCCATAAAGGGTGAGTATTTTTATTCTGTGTTGCTCTAAGGGTAGACTAGAGTGAATGGATGCAGCCAGCAGAGCCATGCCACACACAAAAAAGGCGCCTAAAAGAGTTAGCTCCCTTCCACGAATTTTCCATGCAGATGTTAAATGACTATCAGGGAATTTGAGAAACGATTCCTACATTAGGTGAAAGTTGTATTAGATAGTTTCTAAATTCCTTTCACTGAATAATTTTTAAGTTCCCTTCCAGTGCTAAGATTTTGTAATCATCTCTGATTTCTCTCCATGCCCCTCATGGATGTGTTTCTGACTAATAAAACTAAAAATATACAGAAAAAGTTATAACAAGTAGAATTCATTTTGTTTTACTTTGTGTCCTACACTAAGCAGCAGCTACATTTATTATCCTCTTTTCACAAATGAGGAAACTAAGGCAGAGTCCAGTAATGTAGTTCAAAAGTTCACACAGCTCAACAGTGGCAGAGCAATAAGTGGAACCCAAGCTATCTGGATTCAGTCACTTAGGCTAATTTTGACTCAACCGCCAGACTTTCTTTCTATAGCCATTGCATCATGTGGACCCCAGTAGGTTTCATGATGCCCTGGGATTTCTTCAGTCATCTCCAAACTGTTGCACAAACACATTTAACTTTAAAAGTAAAGTAAATTTTAAATGACAAGGTACTGCTGGTGAATCAAATGAAAAATTTGCTCTGCATTATTAGAAAATGATGTGTTCCACAAGAATGTATTTTGTAAACAAATAAATCCCATTTCTTAAGTGCTCAAACTTCTTCTATTTCAACCATTTTGGATGGCGCTCTTCCAGAGATGAACTACTCTCTGCCTACTTCCTGTTATAATTTATTCTAATTTACAGAACACGAGTTAACTTGTACTTATTACTCAAAATCATCATATCATTAATATTGGTTATTGTTAATCATCATATCATTAATATTGGTTATTGTTTTATGACATTAGTCATTAATGTTCTCAGGATATATTGATAAATGGACTATGTCAAAGTAAAAAGAACGCAGGGAGGGCCTAAGGCACTCTCCAAGAGTAATTCTTTGAATTATAGAGTCTGGTGTTTGTGACTGTGTTCCAGGCTGTTCAGAAGAACTGCTTGTTTTCTTCCTTGTTCCAGGTTGTTTCAAAGGGGTGTAGTTGCAAGATGAAAGACTCCTCATTATGTAAGATGGTGGTGCTTACTCAAAGCAAATTTCAGTGCCTATCAGATAATAAAAAGACAAAGTGTGGGAATTGCTGCATGGTGAGAGGGCAGGAAAAATTAACTGAACAATGTGGTTTCTGAAGCCACAGGATATTTTGTCTACTGAAGGGGTGCATTGCCGAGAGGAAGTATAGGGAATTGAGAGGAACAAGTGAGAAAGCTTAAAAGTTCAAGGAAGTAAAATTCTATAACAACACCTTAAAACTAAAATCATGTTTTCTGTTTATTTGGGTAAATTCTGCTTCCTGATTATCGTAATTGGTTTAAGTTTCTAGTTCCTATGTCTGTGTGTGTTTAAGCTTTCAATGCAAGTGTGTTTAAGCTTTCAAATGTTTATAGCATTTCCTAGCATCCTCTTTCCTGAAATTTAAATAGCTTCATATTCAGTTTTATAATTTTTTTTTTTTTCCCAAGGAAAGCCATAACTTGGGACTTACCTGGAAATTTACTTTTGAAACTAAGGATAATGATCTACAAATATTTCCCTGGGAAAGAGCTTTCACCTAAGCAAATAGATTTTATGTGCTGAGCTAGAATTTGATTGAAATTTGTTAGGTATTTTTTCTGTTCGTTAATCTTTTTGCTTACCTTACCAAGTTTTTTGTTTGTTTGTTTGTTTTTTGCGGTACGCGGGCCTCTCACTGTTGTGGCCTCTCCCGTTGTGGAGCACAGGCTCCGGACGCGCAGGCTCAGTGGCCATGGCTCACGGGCCCAGCCGCTCCGCGGCATGTGGGATCTTCCCGGACCGGGGCACGAATCCGCGTCCCCTGCATCGGCAGGCGGACTCTCAACCACTGCGCCACCAGGGAAGCCCCTTACCAAGTATTTGGCTAGAAGCCTAACTACCGAACTGTACCTAAAGAATAGAAATAATAAAATTCATAGAGAAATAGGTATACTTTATAACTGCTTAATTTATCAATGTGCAAGAGCCCCCCAAATAATTATTAATTCAATAAGCATTGGTTGACATCAGCTCCAGTTAAGTGCTCTGCTCAGTGCTGAGCATACAAAGGAGTTTTATATCCTACAATGTAGCAAGTGTCCAGGTGATAGGAACCTAAAGAGAGAGAGCTAATCTAGACTGAGAGAGTAAGGGAGGGTTTAGTGATAGGAATTAAGCACAAAAATGGAGTGGAATTAAGGTAGGAAGTACAAGCCAGTTAAGGAAGGTAATGAGCTAAAGCAGACGTAAGAAAGTATGAAGTACGTAGGAAAACTCAAGGATGGTCTGTACGCACTCTCTCCAATTGTTCTTCTCTCTTTCTCTTTTGAATCCCCTCTAAACAGCCTTCCATTTCTCATTTCCTTGAAATAGCCTTTATCAATATCACCAATGACCTCCATCTCACTAAATCCATTTGGAATAGTTTTCTATTGCTGCAGTAATGAATTACCACAAACTTAGTGGCTTAAAACAACACAAATTTATTATCTGACAGCCCTGTAGGTTAGAAGTCAGGCATGGGTCTCATTGAGCTAAAACCATGATGCTGTTAGGTCCTTGAGAATTTTAGACCAGCAGAAACTCGGTAAGTTTGGACTAAAAGAGACAGAAAGTACAAAATGCGAGAAGACTGTCAGATCTCCAGAATTCTTCAGGCAAGAAACAGACTGATAAAGCTACCCAGCTGTAAACATGCGCTACCTTTTATGAAAAAGGAAGGATGACTCCAAGGGTAAAATGTTAAACCCAGAGGGCAGAATGAAAAGCCACGAGGGATTTTTTAATTGCTTGGGACCTATGTGTTTTATATTCTTTTATAAGGTGGTCAGTCAAGTGTGACCACAAAAGGAGAGAGAGGAGAAGGAAAAAAACAAAGTTTATTATACTCTCAGGTCCCAGAGACACAGTTGCTGTACTCCAGGAGGGGGGTGACACAGGAGGGAGCACCAAAGAGCAAGTTCATCCAAGCAGGTGGGGAGCCAAGAGAGAACGAGGGCCTGTGGGCAAGTGCCTTTATTGGGTCCCAGGGTGGAGTAGGCAAGAGAAGGCATGAGGGGGTCTCATTAGTGCATTTGAATATCATGAGGTCACTGTCAGGGGAGGGCCATAAGGGGAACTTGTGGCAGGGGCCAGCCTTACCATGCTGGTGCACCTGGTCACCTGGGCAGAATGCTCAGGACCCGACTGTGGGCATATTAGGGCAACAGGATAATATGAATGTTTAAAGGTTATAATACCCTACAACTCCTTTTTTTCTTCTATTTTCTCCTCTCTTGAATCAAACATCTATAGCTATGGTATCCTATTTCTCTCCCACCATTGTATTTTGGAAGTAAATAATTTGTTTCCAGAGTTTCCTGTTCACAGAGAGAAATTGTGCCCCAGATGGATTCTGTACAGAGCCTTACTCTTAACTGATTTAGATGATGTAGCTGATGAGACTAGGAACTTTTAAGCAATGATATTTTGGACTTGATGCTTTGAAGACCTTTGGATGAATATATTTTGGATGTGGAACAGACATGAGTCTTTGGGAGCCAGAAGGTGGGCTGTAATAGGCAGAATAATGGCCCACCAAATATATCTTAATAGGCAATTAAGTCTGTAGGTGAAATTTGGGTTACCAATCAGCTGACTTTAAGATAAGGAGATTATCCTGAATTACTGTGGTGAGTCCAATATAATCACATGGATCTTTAAATGGGAAAGAGGGAGACAGAAGGGTCAGAACCAGAGAGATGGCATTGTAAGAAAGGCTTGACTAGACATTGCCAGCTTTGAAGATGAAAGGGGGTTATAAACCAAGCAACGTGAGCAAATTTTGGAAGCTGGGAAGGACAAGAAAATGGATTCTCCCCTAGAGCCTCCAGAAAGGAACACAGCCCTGTGGACAGCCTAATTTTATCCCAGTGAAATTTTACCCTACTTTCTGACTTCTGACCTCCAGAAATGTAAGATAATAAATTTGCATTGTTTTAAGCCACTAAATTTGTGGTTATTTGTTACAGCAGCAATGGGAAACTAATACACAAGGAAAGACTGAGAAACTATAACAGACCAGAGAAGACTAAACACAATCTGATGTCCCAGTTGAATCCTGAAACTGAAAAAGGACACTAATAGAAAGTTGAAATTCAAATAAAGTCTGGAGTTTAGTTAACAGCATCATACCGGTGTGAATTCCTTGGTTTTGACAAATGTACCATGGTTATGTAAGATGTTAAAATTAGGGGAAGCTGAGTGAAGAGTATTTGGAACTCTCTGTACTATCTTTACAACTTTTTTCTAAATCTAAGTTTATTCTAAAATAAAGAGTTTATTTAAGAAAAAAAGTTTAGCTCAGAATGAAAGGAGTGAGTTTGGATTGTTAACTCAAGCAGATGCTAGACTCAAGAATAATTTTTGTATCATTGCATGTTCTTTTCAAAAGGCTTAATCTTGAAAAAAGTTTTCCCAAGCAATTTATATGACATTTTCTTGAGAATTTTTAAAGAAATAATAGAAAAATCAAGCAAAATATTTTTTTCTGTACAAAATATTTTTCTGTACATTGTTGACAGTAAAATTATGAACTAGGAAACTTGCGTGACAGTTCTTGCTTCTCTCCTTTCTACCTTCTTTTCCCACTTTCTCCATGCCTCTATTTTATTCATTCTTTCCCCAAGTGGTTTCATGCAATCCTTTCCAGTTGAAGAAAGAAATAGGACTGATAAAAATCATTTGCACCAAGGTACTAGTGAATTAAAGTATTCAATATTCTTCTTTGAAAATTTGTACTTCAAAAAAAACAGGCACTAAGGAATATTGAAACTCCTGACAGCATAATTCTTTAAATATGCAAATAAATTTCTCCCACAATTTGCTTTTACTATCACTGTTTTTATATGTAATAGCTAAGTTCTGTATTGTATTTTAGCCCTCCCTGTAACTTGGATAGGATGGGTAGTTTGGGATCAGCTGTTTAATAACCAAATCATTAGTTATTCCTTTGAATTTATTAAGCATCAAACTACTAACCACCCCTAGTGTTAAACAGATTATTTGATAGTAAAATATGAGATGCTAAAATTTATTAAGAATAACAGTAACTTTCCACTACAAGAATGCTTACTGTGTAGCACCCTGCCAAAGTAATTTTACTTCATAGCAACAGTATATGGTAGGTATTATCATTATCCAATTTTAAAAGTAAAGAAACTGAGGCTTAGAGAATTTAATTAGCTTGCCCAGGGTCAAGCAGGTAGTTCAGAACGGAGATGGGATCTGGTGAAGTCATCCAACTCTGGAGCACAATCCAGGCTTTGCCCTCTCACTATGCCTTCACCCTTCCCCTCCCCCTCATCCTATCCTACACACACTCTATCTCGGTAACTCAATAGAATTCATTACCTTCCCTCCTTATCCACTATCGTACTAACACAGAGAAAGAAAAATATAAGCTATACACAATATACGATAATTATATTGAAACATGCTTTTCTTTTTTAAACAATAAATTTCACGGCATCTCTACTTTTTCAAAATCACCTGGGAGAAATGGCTTTTATTTCTGAGTATATATGTGTAATGTTCCTTCATTCTGCTCATATGCAAACTATTGACATTATAATCTGGCTCATGTCCAGTAAAGCACATGCTATATAGTGAAGGACACATTTACTACAGATTAAATTTCAGTTTCCCTTTAACTCTGGGTTCTAAAACTGAAAGCAGATTTTCCAGAACAGGGATTTCCCATTTTATTTCTGTAATGCCTTTGTGTTTGATAGGAAAAGCACATATATGGGTGTCATTTCTCTCATGAAAATGAAAGGTATTGTGAGCAGGTGCACTTTTAAAATTTCATTTTACCTCCTAAGATGTAACTTTAGCTATATTACTGTGGAATTAGGATAGAATATCTTGAGTAATTCTGTTCAAGTTGTGTCAAAAATCTTACTCAGCTGATCAGCAAAATATGTAAAGGACAAATTCTAAGGACATGATCAGGGAGAATAAAGTCTAGTAGAAGTAGATACAAAGGAGAGGCAGGAGCCTGGCTTCATGAAAAAGCAGCAGCCTCATGAGCTGTGACTCAGAATCCTGGCTCTGCCTGAGATACTCTGGCAAATGTCAACCAAAGAAAATATTTCTTTGAACTGAAATTATATTCACACATTGCCTTAGAGTAAACTGAAATTTTACTGAATTACTGAAAATCAGTAATTACTATATTTGGGGGGGTGGTTCAAGAAAACTTAAGGCTCAGCCACGATTAACAGCCTATTCCTACAAGAATTTGCAAAAGAGGAATAAAAAAATCTAACCCTTGAAACCAACTCAAGCTCCAGTTTTCCTCCCAAATAGCCAAAATGAAAGGGAGGGATTAAATGAGGGAGGGAGGACTCTAACATTAACTTGAACCAATTTGGAGCTCATATTATAGTAGGCACCTATGCTATTTTATTTAATCCTCATAACAATATCTTGCAGTGCAGGCTTTAGAAGTTATACATTATGGAGACACAACAGAGACTGTAAAAGCATAATTTAGCCAAGATCACGCGGGGAAGTATGAACCGGGTCTCCTATCACTGAGTCTACAGCTCTCTCCAATGCAACAAAAACAGAAGTAGCAGTTATTGTGGTGTGGTCTGGGATACACAAGGAAACTATCCAAAAAATGATTACCTGTAAAAAGTGGCATGATTTTTCCCAAATCATTCTTTGTCACTCCTTATGTCTTTCTAATTAGCTTTGTCTATTAAGTTTATATTTTAAATGCAAATAGTTCAGTAGTATGCCCCTCATACACTATTAAGTGAAAAAAATTAAGTTGCCAAGAAATACAGAACAGACCTAAAGAAATTATACTGAAAAAAGGGAAAAATCTCAATGCCCCCAAATATGAGTACAATTAAATAAATTATAGAGAGATCCAGTCATTAGAATAATGACATCTACTAACAAAAGACTAGGTTAAGCTCTAATGTGAAGTAGAAAAGAGCAAGATGCAAGTACTATGTAAAGTCTGATTACATCTATATCAAAATGCAAAGAAAATAAAAAGCTAAGAAGTATAAACGTGATACATTAAGGTGAAAGAATTACGAGTAATTATTCTCTCGTTTTTGTTATTACTCATATTTTCTCTAACAGTTAGTTTGTATAATTTCTTAATGAGAAGTCGGTAAGCTTTTAGAAGCAATAGACACAGTCATATAAACTCGAGCCATACAATAGTCTCTTCCTCGAAGGCCAGAAACTTTTGTTCTCCAATTTATTTCCCACAGTGCACAGTTCCTTATACCAAGTAGATAACCAATATATTTTTTTTTATCAAATATATTTTTTTAAAGAGTAGGCAAACAAGAAAGATCCCCCTCTGCTTGGAAAGTATTTCCTACATAGGTTCACTAATTAGTGATTTATTTGTGTTAATGAGTTCCTCTTTTAAAATGCAAATGCATCAAATAGCTAAATTAGCAAAAACCATGAACAGAGAACACACAAGAGGAAACACAAACGGCTAATAAACATTCAATGAAAAGTTCAACCTCATTAATAATCAAAGATATGAACATTAAAATATCAGTTTTCCTCATGAAACTTGCAAAATTTTTCATGTAATTTTTAATGCCAAGTGGGGTATAAATAAGAATAAAAATATATGCCTCTCATAAATTGTAGGACTGAAAATTCGGTACTTACTTTCTTCAAAGCAAGGTAGCAAAATATTCCTAACTTTTGATGCAAGAATTCCATTTCTAGAACACCAGTTTAAAGAAAAAATCATATATATATGTGAAAAAGTTTTATTCGTGGATGTTCAATGCAGCATCAGAATCCCCAAACAATTGAAACCATCTAACTATTCATGATAAAGAAAAAGAAAACTAAAGTTTTGTAAATCAAATCAGTAAAATACTATTTAGTCTTTGAAACCAACTTTTCAAAAAATATTTGGTATGGAAAAATTCTCATGATATAATATTAATTGGGGAGAAGTAGTATATAAATCTTACCTTATATCATGATCTCACTTTTAAAATATTTAAGCATAGGCAAAATATTTTAAGAAAATAGTTGTAATGCCCTTCTCTGGATGATAGTATGTAACATGATTTTTGTTGTCTTCATTTTCTTTCATATCAAATCCCTAAGAGGATATTTTTATATATAATCAGCATTTTTTAATGTATTCTATCTATTCTAGTTGCAATTTATAGATATCCATCCTGAGAAAATAATCCTAAATGAAGTGAAAGTTTCTACACAAAGATGTTTATGCACTGCTTTATTTAAAACAGTAAAATTGGAGGAATAAAGAACTAGTTGAAGACAGTCTGTATAATAGACCACATTGTCTTTTAATATTATGTTTAATTCCTTTTACTTTATGTAAAACATCTTATTTCAGTGTGCTACCATGAAAGATACTAGGACAGACAAGAGAGGATACGGACACACACACACAAACACACCCCTTCTCCACTACCTTCTCTCTAAGGAGGTAATTTCAGGATTGGAGGATCAAGTGTCCTGTTCTTTGAGTACCAGCAGCAAGATGAGTAAGGCTACCCTCTCCTCTGTGAGTTGAGGCTTTATAACCACCTCAAAACATAAATGCACATAAATAAGAGACTTTTTAATATTATAGAAAAATATTTTGACACCACAGTTAAATTTTGAAAAGCAAAACAACATTGTGAAATCAACAGTGTAACCTCAGCTGTCTCTGTGCACATAAGACTGGCCCATTGAACAGCCCTGAACTCAGTGGGATACAAAGATGGTGTGGTTTTATTTTTCTCCATTCACTGCCTTCAAGCATGGTCTGTTGAATTTCCTTTTCCCATCCTTTAATGACATCTCGGACAGATCCTATAGCTTCCAGTCATTCTCAAATGTTAAGAATTTCAGTCTAGTCTAATAGAGTTTAAAATCTTAATCTTGCCTTCAGTTCTGTGTTCATCTTGGCCTTTCCCCCAGCAGGAGGGAGCTTGGAATGGAGACAAGGGCTCTCCTTTGCTCTTCCCCTCTTCTTTGCTGATTTGCTTCTAGCACTTCCAGAAATGGGTAGGAAGAGAGATTACAGAAATAGAACAAAGGTGTACTATTAATGCAGCTGCTCTAGCCCCTCACAGCTATAATGCTCCCAAGGGCTTCTGGTACAGGTTCTCAGCAGGCCCTGAGAGAAACGCCCTCACTGAGCAGTCTGCTGACATGGGGAATTCACTCCAGTTTAGCTGCTTCTTAACTCCACTAGCATTCACCCAAAACCCTTCATCAGGCGTCCCCTTCCCAAAGGCCAGTTCTCTCAGGTGGGCCATGAAACAGACTACTGACCTCAGATGCTTTCCTTGATGTTCCTTTGACCCACTAGAAAAGGACACATCTTCATCCCAATAAAAGTGAGAGTGAAAAACAGCTTTACTTCTCTATCGTCCTCCCCCAACCACTCTTGAATTATTTTCCCCACTTCCACTTCAAAAAGGCACAGAGGCCAGGTCACTACATCTGATGCATAAGTGCCCAGCTGGGGAATAAGATACCTATCTCCCCTTTCCTGGTCACCCCTCCCCCTCCAAGCTTACAAGGTATTCTATTGGAACCGTGCTGCACGTGTCATTCCTCTGAGGAGGCCAAGAGCTCACATCTCTAAAAGTTCATAAGATCCCTTGAGTAAAGTATTCATATAGACTAGGGAAAGGAAGAGGGATGAAGGGTAGGGGGCTAGTTCTGTCACCTTAATAATCTTACGGAAATATTATTGATGCCACCTTGAAAGCTCTTGTAAAGTGGATGTACATGCTACCTGTGCATTTTTTTATTTGTTTGTTGTTAGTTTGGAGGTTTGGTTGTTTGCTTGGTTGGTTTTGAGACTTTAAGAACAATTCCAAGATAACAATGATACAAATTCAATATTGTTACACGTAGAAAAACAACTGGAAGGAAAGATGTTAACATACTACAGTGTTACAAGTGCTTGTTACTAGATGGCAATACTATGAGCGTATTATTACCTACAGTATAGGTATATATTACAATATTATTTCCTCCTTACCTTCTGAATTTTTCTGTTTAAAGGGAAAACACATTAAAACTTAAGGGGAATATTTTAAACAATTTTAAAATATAATACATATATTTTCATATTAAAGTGATTATGGGAGTATTTTTTCAGCTTTATTGAAGGATAATTGAAAAATAAAACTGTACATATTTAAAGTGTACGATGTGATGGGTTTTACATACATATGCTTTGTAAACTGATTACCACAATTAGGTTAATTTGCACATCTATCACCTCCCATAGTTACCTTATTTTTGTACGTGGTGATAACATTTAAGTCTCAGCAAATTTAGAGTACACAACGCAGTATTATTAACTAGACTCACCATGCTGTACATTGTATCCTCAGACCTTATTCATCTTTTTTTTTAAAAATAATTTGTCAAGGGCTTTTTTTTTTTTTTTTTGGCTGCATTGGGTCTTCGTTGCTGCGCACGGACTTTCCCTAGTTGTGGTGAGCGGGGGCTACTCTTCTCTGTGGTGCGCAGGCTTCTCACTGCATGGCTTCTCTTGTTGTGGAGCACAGGCTCTAGGTGCATGGGCTTCAGTAGTTGTGGCTCATAGGCTCTAGAGTGCAGGCTCAGTAGTTGTGGCGCATGGGCTTAGTTGATCTGTGGTACGTGGTCTCTTCCTGGACCAGGGTTCAAACCCATTGGCAGGCCGATTCTTAACCACTGTGCTACCAGGGAAGCCCAGAGCTTATTCATCTTATAACTGAAGGCTTGTACCCTTTGTCTAGCATCTCTTCATCTTTCCCACCACCCAACCCCAGCTCCTGCTAACCACCATTTGACTTTATTTTTCTGCAAGTTCAGCTTTTTTAGATTCTGTGTATCAGTTAGATCATAGAGTATTTGTCTTCATCTGGCTAATTTCACTTAGGATAATATCCTCTAGATTATTTCTGTTGTTGCAAATGGTAAGATTTCCTTCTTTCTCATGGCTGAATAATATTCCATTATGTGGGTGTATTATATATAAATGTATTATATATACAATGTGTATATATATATATATATATATACATAATGTGATATATATATATATATCACATCTTCTTTATTCATCTGTCAGTGGACATTTAGATTGTTTCTGTACCTTGGCTATCGTGAATAATGGAGCAATGAACATGGAAATGCAGATATCTCTGAGATACAGATTTCAGTTCTTTTAGATAAATACCCAGAAGTGAGATTTCTAGATCATATTGTAGTTTTATTTTTAACTTTTTGAGGAGACTCTGTTCTGTTTTCCATAGTGGCTATATCAATTTACATTCCTTGCAGTGATGTAACAAGAGTTCCCTTTTCTCCACATTCTCACCAGCTCTTGTTATCTGATGTCTCTCTAATAAAAGCCATCCTAACAGGTGTGAAGTGATATCTCATAGGGGTTTTGATTTGCATTTACCTGATGATTTATAATGTTGAGCATCTTTTCATGTGCCTATCGGCCATCTGTATATTTTCTTTGAAAAAAATGTCCTTTCAGGTATTTTGCCCATTTTTAAGTCAAATTATTTGCTTTTTAGCTATTGAGTTAAAGTTAATTTATGTTAAGTTCCTTATGATATGAAAGTGATTAAATAGTCATGCCTGTCTACTGTTATAAAAAAGATTATTTGATTGTTGGTATACAGAAAGTGCCCAGGCAATGGAAACTTCTTTACTGCATAGACAAATCAAGAAATTATTCTTTCCTGGAAAATAAAATGGGTTTAACCTACATAGCTAAACACATACACACACACTGGCTCATATATAGAGATTTCTCATTATTCAATTTTCATAGTGTCTAGGGGAAAGACATCTAAGTAACCTCCCTTAAAACCAGGGCAAAATTTTACATATATAGTAAAAAAAAAAATGTATGAATGAGACTTTAGTTTGAAATACAAAATTAAAAATTTTTTGAATAAGTTTATGTTCTATTTAGTGAAATACAGGTTATATTTACAACCATATGCCAATTCTTAGAATTTACCCCCCAAAAATCTATTGTGTCCTTAAAAAAAATTTATTCACACAAAATTGTATGATGTTTTTACCTCAAGCTCGACAGCAAGATCATACAAGAGGGTTGTTTTCTTGCAATATTACTCAAGGGTTCATTATTTTCCTAAAGGACCTTCCTTAATCCTTTGCAATTCAAATCATTCTCTTTTGAAGAACTTATCCAGTCACCCTGCTTGTCACTTTTCTCTTCAAATATTAACTTGTCACACTCTGCCAGATCCTCATTTACTAGTGGTTTTGCAAGTGATTACAGTAGTTCTCAAACATTACTTTCCATAGACTTAAGAGTTGCCTGCAAATTTTGCAATTGCACCTTAAAATTCATTAGAATTTTATTTGTAAAAATTGAATGTTTACAGCTTTCTATAATCACCTATAGAAACAATAACTAAAATAGTACATTTGGTGGAGATGGATAAATATGTTATGAACACTTTTATTTCTCTGACAACATCAAATAAAGCAGATTAGATAGTGATTATTAGGGCAGTGAGGGGCTCTGTGCATGTGAATATGGGTGTGCACTAAACCCCTGGTCCATGATAACCCTACCTAGTAATTGGGAAAACTTTTGGTGCCAAAATTGAGTAAAACTAGGTAAGCATCCTGTTCCATTTTCAGTCCCCAAATATGCAGAGACTGGGAGACCTAAACCAAATCTTATTATATATAATAGTCAGAAAATCATCTAGCCCAGGAATTCAACTATACAGATGACTATTTTAACTAGAGTAGAAAAAGGGAGTAGAAATTTAAGTTGGGAATATGAGACACTTTAGGAGGGAAAAATGCACTTTTAAGAGATGCCTAAGTATGTGTGTTGGGAGAATTTATGTTTTGAACAGATAAAAGGCAATATAAAAATCCTGATTAGGGAAGGGGAGAAATAAATAGAGAGGGACAAAGTACAGAAGGCAAAATTTGATCACTCAGAAGACCAAATAGTCCTAACAGACATATACAGAACATTCCACCCAACAGCAGGAGAATATACATTCTTCTCAAGTGCACATGGAACGTTCTTCAGGATAGACAATATGTGAGGTCAGAAAACAAGTCTTAACAAACTTAAGAAGACTGAAATTATACCAAGTATCTGTTCCAACCATAATTGAATGAAGCTAGAAATAAATAGTAGAAGAAAAGCTGGAAATTTCACAAATGTGTGGAAATTAAACAGCATGCCCCTGAACAACCAATTTGTCAAAGAAGAAATCAAAAGAGAAAATGAAACTACCTTCAGACAAACAAACATGAAAACACAACATACTAAAAACTATGAGATTCAGGAAAAGCAGTACTAAGAGGGAAGTTTATAGCAATAAATGCCTATATTAAAAAGAAGAAATATCTCAACAAACAACTTAACTTTAACCCTCAAGGAACTAGAAAAGAAGAAAAACTAAGCCCAAAATTAGCAGAAGGAAGGAAATAACAAAGATTAGAGCAGCAATTTTAACAAAAAACATTAGATATTACTGTTAAAAATTATATACCACCAAATTGGATAATCTAGAAAAAGTGAATAAATTCCTGGAAACACACAACTTACTAAGACTGAAACATGAAGAAATAAAAGTCTGAACAGGCCTATAACTAGTAAAGTGATTGAATCAGTAATCAAAAACCTCCCAAAAAGGAAAAGCCCAAAACCAGATGGCTTCATGGGTGAATTCTACCAAACATGTAAAGAAGAATTAATGCCAATTCTTCTCAAACTCTTCAAAAAAAGTGAAAAGGAGGGAACACTTACAAGTTCATTCATGCCAGCATTACTGTCGTACCAAAGCCAGATAAGGACACTACAAGAAAAGAAAATTACAGGCCAATATTCCTGATGAAGATGGATGCAAAAATCATCAACAAAATCCTAGCAAACTGAATTCAATGATACATTAAAAGGATCACATACCATGACCAAGTGGGATTTATCCATGGGATGGATACAAGAGTGATTCAGCGTATGAAAATCAATTAATGTGACATGACACATTAACAGAATGAAGGATAAAAATCATATGGTTAATCCAACAGCACATTAAAAGGATCATACACCATGATCAAGTGGGGTTTATCCCAGTAATGTGAGGATTCTTCAATATACACCAATCAATCAATGTGATAAACCATATTTACAAATTGAAGTATAAAAACCATATGATCATCTCAATAGATGCAGAAAAAGCTTTTGACGAAATTCAACACCCATTTATGATAAAAACCCTCCAGAAAGTAGGCATAGAGGGAACTTACCTCAACATAATAAAGGCCATATATGACAAGCCCAGGCATTTACCTGAGAAAGCCCATTTATGTGGGCTTTCTCAGGCATTTACCCTGAGAAAACCATAATTCAAAGAGTCATGTACCACAATGTTCATTGCAGCACTATTTACAATGGCCAGGACATGGAAGCAACCTAAGTGTCCATCATCGGATGAATGGATAAAGAAGATGTGGCACATATATACAATGGAATATTACTCAGCCATAAAAAGAAACGAAATTGAGTTATTTGTAGTGAGGTGGATGGACCTAGAGTCTGTCATACAGAGTGAAGTAAGTCAGAAAGAGAAAAACAAATACCATATGCTAACACATGTATATGGAATATTAAAAAAAAAAGTTCTGAAGAACCTAGGGGCAGGACGGGAATAAAGACACAGACCTACTAGAGAATGGACTTGAGGATATGGGGCGGGGGAAGTGTAAGCTGGGACAAAGTGAGAGAGTGGCATGGACATATATACACTACCAAATGTAAAATAGATAGCTAGTGGGAAGCAGCCACATAGCACAGGGAGATCAGCTCGGTGCTTTGTAACCACCTAGAGGGGTGGGATAGGGAGGGTGGGAGGGAGGGAGATGCAAGAGGGAAGAGACATGGTGATATATGTATATGTATAACTGCTTCACTTTTTATAAAGCAGAAACTAACACACCATTGTAAAGCAATTATACTCCAATAAAGATGTTTAAAAAAATCATATGGTTATCCCAATAGATGCAGAAAATACATTTGACAAAATACACCACCCTTTCATGATAAAAACTCTCAACCAACTAGGAATAGAAGAAAATAACCTCAACATTATAAAGGTCATAAATAAAAAGCCCACAGCAAACTTCATACTTAATCATGAAAAACCAAAAGCTTGTCTTCTAAGTTCAAGAACAAGACAAGGGTGCCCACTCTTACCACTCCTATTCAACATAATACTGGAAGTTCTAGCCAGAGCAATTAGGCAAGAAATAGAAATAAAATTCATCCAAATCAGGAAGGAAGAAGTACAATTATCTGTGTTTGCAGATGGCATGATCTTATATAAAGAAAACCCTAAAGAGTTCACTCAAAAAAAAAAAAAGAACTATTCAACAAATTCAGTGAAGCTTGCAGGATACAAAATCAACATTCAAAAATTAGTTGCATTTCTATACACTAACAACAAACTATCTGAAAAGGAAATTAAGAAAATAATCCCATTTAGAATTGTACCCAAAAGGATAAAATAGTTAAGTAGAAACTTAATCAATAAGGCTAAAAACTTGTACACTAAAAACAATAAAACACTGATGAAAGACATTAAAGAAGACACATACAAGTAGAAAAACAAACAATGCTCCTGGATTGGAAGACTTAATATTGTTAAAATGTCTATATTACCCAAAATGATCTACAAATTCATTGCAATCCCTATCAAAGTCCCATGGCATTTCTTACTAAAATAAAAAAAGCAATCCTAAAATTCACATGGAACCACAAAGAACCTTAAGTAGCCAAATCAATCTTGAGAAAGAACAATGCTGGAGGCCTCATACTTCCTGATTTTAAAATATATTACAAAGCTACAGTAATCAAATGGTATGGTTCTGGCATAAAGACAGACATATAGACCAATAGGACAGAATAGAAAACTCAGAAATAGGGAGTTTGGGGGAGAATGGATACATGTATATGTATGGCTCATACTTCCTGATTTTAAAATATATTACAAATCTACAGTAATCAAACAGTATGGTTCTGGCATAAAGACAGACATATAGACCAATGGGACAGAATAGAAAACTCAGAAATAAGGAGTTTTGGGGAGGATGGATACATGTATATATATGGCTGAGTTGCTTTGCTGTGCACCTGAAACTATCACAACATTGTTAATTGGCTATACATCAATATAAAAAGTAAAGTTAAAAAAAAAAGAAAACTCAGAAATAAATTCATGCAAATACAATCAACTGATCTTTGGCAAGGATCCCAAGAATATACAATGGGGAAAGGATATATCTTCAACAAATAATATTGGGAAAAACTGACTATCCACATGCAAAAGAATTATATTGGATTCTTATCTTACATCATACATAAAAATTAACTTGAAAATGGATTAAAGACCTAAATGTAAAACTTGAAACTGTAATACTCCTAGAAGAAAACATAGGAGAAGAGCTTAGTGACATTGGTCTTGGCAATGATTTCTTGGATATAACACTAAAAGCATAAGCAACAAAATCAAATGTAAACAAATGGGAATGCAATTGCTTCTACACAGCAAAGGACACAGTTAATAGGGTGAAAAGACAATCTATAGAATGGGAGAAAATATTACAAACCATATATCTGATAAGGGACTAATATCAAAAATATATAAGGAACTCTTACAACTCAATTGAAAGGAAAGAAAGGAAGAAAAAATGGAAGGAAGAAAGGAAGAAGAAAGGAGGGAGAGAGGGAGGGAGGGAGGGAAGCAAGGAAGGAAGAACAAATAATCTGATTTTTAAAAACGGGTGAAAAACCTGAACTTGAATAGACATTTTCACAAAGAAGACATACAAATGGCCAATAGGCACATGAAAAGGTGCTCAACATCACTAATCATCAGGGAAATGTAGACATCCTGCAGAGAAGGTGGGGGCAGCCGCAGAAATGGCTTTTTACAAGCCGTGTGGATGAAAGGCTCTTGGTGCTCCAGCCAGGAGTCAGTGCTGTGCCTCTGACGTGGGAGAGCCAACTTCAGGACACTGATCCACAAGAGACCTCCCAGCTCCACGTAGTATCAAACGGCAAAAATCTCCCAGAGATCTCCATCTCAACACCAAGACCCAGCTTCACTCAATGACCAGCAAGCTACAGTGCTGGACACCCTATGTCAAACAACTAGCAAGACAGGAACATCAGGGAAATGTAAATCAAACTAAAATGAGATATCACCTCACATCTGTTAGCATGGCAATTATCAGAAGACCAAAGATAACAAATGTTAGAAAGGATGTAGAAAAATTAAAACCCTTGTACACTCTTGGTGGGAATGTAAAATGGTGCAGCTGCTATGGAAAACAATATAGAGGTTCCTCAAAAAATTAAAAATGGAATTACCATATAATCCAGCAATTTTACTTCTGAGGATTTAACCAAAAAAAAATCGAAATCAGGATCTCAAAGAGATTTGCACTCCCATGTTCATTGCTCCACAATAGCCAAGATGTAGAAGCAACTTAAATGTCCATAAAAGGATAAATGTATCTTTCTGATGTAATATATACATACAGTGGAATATCATTCAGGCTTTGAAAAGAAAGAAATCTTGCAATATATGACAATATGGATCAACCTGGAAGACATTATGCTAAATGAAATAAGACAGTCACAAAGGAAAAATACTGCATGCTTCCACTTACAAACTCATAGAAGCAGAGAGTAGAATAGTGGTTTCCAGGGTCTGGGGGGAAGAGGAAATTGGGAGTTTATATTCACTGGGTATAAAGTTTCAGTTATACAAGAAAGGTTCTAGAGATCTGCTGTACAACGTCATGCCTATAGTTAATAATACTGTATTGTACACATAAAAATTTATTAAAAGGGTAGATCTCAAGTTCAATGTTCTTACTCTAATTTTTTTAATTAACCAGTTTGAAATGTTGCCTATAGCCCTTAGAATTCACACACACACACACACACACACACACACACACACACACACCACCTTTATTTTCATACCGTACCTAATTTTAATGTTAATTTATGCAATAATTATTTATTAAATACTACATTGTACTAGACTGTTTTAGGCAATGAGATACAACTTAAAAGCACAGATTTAATTTTAAATTCCTCTTGTATAGAAATGGAGTTTCACTATTTCTAGCCTTACTTTATATCTTAGTAAATCTAATCTCTTCTAAACATTTCCAGACTCCTTATTAAGTTACTTCTGACTTATACAATTTACCAGAAAATTCATTAAATCGTTCATTAATTTTTCACCAATCTATAAACCTTATCACTGCAATTTTATTAGCTAAGATATAATTAACTAGGTTTGACTTTTTAATTTTAGGGACAAGTCATTTACCTACACTATCAACAATTTTGTAATAATTACTTTTTTATTTCATCAGATTTCTTTCCCCATCAAGTCCAGTAATTAGAATTCCACACTTAATATCTTATAGTCATAGTGACAGTTATATCTGTCTTTTTAACTCTCAGTCCTTAAATACTAAATAGTTTGTGTTATTAACTGTATGTTTTAAAGAAATCAAGAGCAATAATGGGTACAAAATTTCAGTACTAAATATATTATAGACATGCCCATTAATGGAAAAATTAGAGCTTCATTTCCTGACATTTATATCACATATAACTGTTGACTATCAACTTCCTTAATGTAGTGGAGTATACATTAAATGCTAGTGATTCTTGACAGGTAGAAACAATGATTAAACAAAGTCATCTGTCTTGTTTAATCAATATGAACTCACTGAATTCACTGAATAGTATTAATGTTAATCCTGCCAGCAGCTTCAGGCATTCCTTCATGCATTCTTTAAGAGACCAAAACTTATAACAATAACCAATATGGCCTCTTAAATAAAATTCTGGAATCTCCATAAATTGTTTTGCTACAAAGATGCAATACAAGTTTAAAAAATAAATAAATAAAATGGAGTCATTAGAGTTTTGCTCAAGCTAAGAATCCAGTTAGCTAAATAATTCCATCATTTTGGTTTAATCTAATATATTACCTCAAGTATTTCCCTTTTTGAGATTTAAAAATTCTGAAATTGAGTTTAAATGGCACTTGTCCACAATATTTTAATTTTTTCTTCTTTTGCTTACAGTATTCTAATCAGTATTTGCAGACAGTGTCTTTATATGAAACATCCAGTGTAATTTTAATGATGATTAGTCTTTTCAAAGTAAAAGTCTTTAAATAAAATGTACTTAATTAAATTGAGAAAAATTTGTGTGAAGTCAAGATTTCTGGAGAGCTAGATGCTAAAGAAAATTAGGAAATAAAATTTATGTTCATTGGAAAAGAAATGGGAAGCATTTGAAAAATAGTTCAGGAAAGTCTTCTTTTTACAATGCCCTGTAGCATGAATTTAATGGTTTAATGTGCTATGTGTCCATTAGTGCCAATATAAACACTGTTATATGTATTTTATTCTATATTTTTCAGTTTTCCAATTTCGAATATACCTATGGTATTAGTATATTCAAAGATTACAAGACAGTGCAGAAAATCAGAGTTAAGCATGTGATCTAGCAGATAACAAAAACAAAATATTATGCAGAGAAATATTTTTCTAACAGAGGCACTGAAATTCAGGATTAGGAAGAAAAAATTAAAAGTTAACATAAATTACCTGATCTAAGAAATTCTTTAAATATATCATATAATGGATGTGAACAAAAATAGATCTTTGCGAAAAGAGAAGATTCTTGACATTTTCAAGCCTTCAAGTTTAGATAAGGTAGAGATTTTCCAACAACAGGGTTTTTTTTTTAATTTTCCAAAGAATCCTCTAGAATTTTAAAGCACCCTTGAAAGTGGGGATTTTTTAAATTAAATAATGTATGCTAAAAAATGAATGTGGAAATTAGCATGTGAATGGCTCATATCAGAAAACATGAATCCAGTACCAACAAAAGATAAAGTATAAAAATGTACAATACACAGTTACAAGAGCTTACAGTTCCTTGATAGAATATATGTATATATGCATATATACACATATGTATATATATATATAAATTATAAACACATAGCAAAATGAATGTCTTATGAACTGAATATTTGTGCCCCCTCCAAATTCAAATGTTAAAGCCCTAACACCCAGGCTATATTTGGATATAGGGCCTTTAAGGAAATAATTAAGCTTAAATGAAATAATAAGGGTGGGGCCCTGATCTGATAGCATTAGTGTTCTTATGAGACATCAGACAGCTCACCCTCTCTCAGTCCATGTGTGCACAGAGGAAAGACCTTGTGAGAATGCCATGAGATGGCTGGCATCTGCAGGCCAGGAAGAGGGTTGTCACCAGGAATCAAACCCTGCTGAACCTTGATCTGGGACTTTGATTCTTCAGTACTGTGAGAAAATAAATTTCTGTTATTTAATTCATGCAATGCAGTCTGTGTTTTTGTTTTGTTTTGTTTTTTTATGGCCACCCAAGGAGACTAATACAAAGCAGATGCCAAAAGAGTAGCAGAGACAATTTGTGCTGAGCAAGGATATATGGGATAAAGGTCATTACAAGCATGAGGAGGAAGGGAAGACCTTCTAAGGAAGAGGGAACCTATCTGTGAAGTGATCTGTTTATGGAAGACAGTGTTAGTGGTAAAACGAGTGCAAATTGTAAAGGTGAAAACTGATTCTGTTCGGGAGATCACACTTACTGATCAGTGCTGCGCAGAGGCTGAGAGTTCATGTGCAGTGAGAGATAAATACAGCAGATTAAATAAGCAAACCCTTCCTTTCCAGCTCATCAGATTCTCCACCAAAATAACTTAATCAACTCAGGAGATATTCCCTGGGTAACAAAAAGAATATCCACTTAAAAAGTGTGTGCTCTAATAACCTATAATGGAAAATAACCTGAAAAAATATGTATATATAACCATATCACTTTGCTGTACACCCAAAACTAACACAATATTGTAAATCAACTATACTTCAATTTTTTTAAGAAGTGTGTGCTCATGGAATGTCACTGCATCTTGGAGCTGGAAAGGGCCCAATGTTTCTTAGCCCAATCAAGTGACCCCATTGTCCCTAAAATACAAGGGCAAGGAAGACCCTGCAAATAGAGAAGAAGAAATCTCTCCTCACTATTGGACAGGCTACACTGTCCAAAAACAAACAAACAAACATTGAAGAGATGTGCTTATTTAACTAGATCATCAAGCAAGGACAATAGAAGGGCCAAAGGAAGAGTGGCCAGGGATTGGAGAATTCACTTCCACCTTTTCTCATAAAACAGCCAGTTATATACCTAGAGCCTGTGGGACAGCACAGAGGTGACCATCAACTTTCGTCCAGCTGAAATCCAGGGTCTCACTTAAACTTGAGAGAATCATATCTACTCTTGTGGAAAGATGGGAGGGTTCTCAGGAGAAAAACTTATGCAGAGTCACTTGAAGAGCTAGTGTAAAAGTAGCATCCAAGTGAAGTAGAACTTCAACTCTATTGTCGTTTCCTTCTAAGAATACCCTAACTTTGCATATGAAATCTTCACCTTGAATGTTAGTCTGTTGAAGGGGCAGGATGCTCAGGGTAAAGTGGGAGATGGTTGTTCCATTGCATTTATTTTGGACTCCAACAGGAAAGAGGGCCTTTGGCACCTCTGGTCACTACTGGCTAAAACCATAGAGTCAGTGAAAGAGAAATTTGCACGAAGGCCAGAAGAGCAAATTTTAATTGCTACCAAGGTTTATAAAAGGAAGGGGTTGGGAGTCAGAGAAGCAGCAACATCTCTGTTACAGTAAGTTAAACAGGCAGTTTGGAAACCAACATTACAGCTTTTAACCAATTCACAGATAAACATTGCATTGAACTAAAATACTCAGTTAATAAATGCTCACAATTCCACAAAGCCATGATTAACTTTGTTCATTTCTCCAGTCGAAGCAACACATCTTTTTCTTAAATTCCCCTTTGTACTGGCTCTTCTTCCAAATACAGTAGCTAACTAGAAAAGTGTCAGCTCTAATTGGATGATGGTTTGGAGGCTTCAAATCACCCAGACGGAGGTCAAGTAATGTAGCATGGAGCCTGTGTATTCAAAGGGAATGTTTTAATACACTGGGAGAAATGCAGCGACACAGCAGCTGTGTGAACTCTGGCAGACATGCTGCCCTGAAGAAGCCCTATGTTGTCTCTAATACCTTAAGTTCAGTAGTTTTAATTTCCACTTCTGTGTGATGTTTGACAGTTCGTTCATTTAGAGAGTTTCAGGGATGCACAGGTGACTCAAGTTCAGATAGCTATTTTAAGGATATGTCACTTCTGTTTATTTTTTAATGCTAAGGAGTACACACTGAGTGAGTCAGAGGAAGACCTTTTGCACACAAAAGAAACTGTTCTTTCAAAAAGGAGAATGTTTTGACATTTAGCGACTAAGCACTTCTTTGGGGGATAGACTTTCTTAAGGCTGAAACATTGATTGGTATAGTAAAGTTAAACAGAGCCCAGTCATATAACACCACCCCCCAATCAAATAGCACCCTCTCTGAATGCTGGGCTTTAAAATACTCAAGGCTGTAAAACAGAGATCAGGCTAACTATTTAAACCTTTCTATATATACCTCTTCATCCAGGTTGTGAAGGGTGTTTATGAACTTCATTTTGAATTGAATTGGAAACATTACCAAAAACTGAAGTCAACAGCGTTAACAGAGGAAACCGCACTCTTCACACCAGAGGAAAACATGGAGGAAACAGGTCTTTGCAACACTGTCACAGTATTTCCCCAAGTAATCATAGTGGGGTTCTTGGTCAACTGCCAGGGAGTATGGGTGTGTAGGGACTGATGACAGTGATAAACAGAAGGATGAGAGGGTGAGGCAGGCCACATGTGGGTGGAGGGAGATAAACCTGGAAGAACTGAGGAGGTCAGAGGCAGCACTGGTAGCAGATGAGGTCTTAGAGCAAACATAGTATATCCAATAGCTACATTCTTAAGAAAAACATGTCTATCAAAAGTAGTTCATAGGATTTTTTTGAAGTTAATATAGCATTTCTATTAAAAAAAAAAACACTGGTGTACTTACTAATGTAAAAAGAACATTACCAAGAATAAATTAGCAGCCCTTAAAATATTATTCTCTAGGCTCCAAACTAACATTTTCATATTTCAATGGAAAATGACTCATGTTGTCACATTAAATAGCATAATTCAAAGTAAAAAATCTGTATAGAAATTATATTGAGCTTCCCAGTACATGAAGATGAACCAGGTTTTATTGAAATAAATATCAGCTGCTTCACAGAATCAATTCTTTTTTTCCTTTTAAAAACTCTAAACAATTCATTGCTCAGATACAAAAGGCTATTTTTTTAAAATAAGTAGCTCAAGACAATTTTTCTTTCTCTCCCATTCTTATATCCTGTTTTCTTATACCACTACTCCCTTCGAACTCTTAACTTAAATCTTCATTAGAGTTACCACAACCAAATAGAAACTCCATTCTGCCAAGTCTTTTTTCCTATTCCATGTTTCTTTGTCCTGTCCTTTAGTTTCTCTTCCCACAACCTGGCCCAAGTCTTTTCAGAGTTCCCAGCATTCCCCATTATTCCATTGGTTCACCCTTGAAAGATGGGAAGTTGTGGGAGAAATGTTTCTAATCCTCCGGGGAACAAGTTTGTCCATGTCCTGTACCCCCTCCAACCTGACTCTCTTGAGAATCACAGTGTGTATGTGGAGCACATGGAGCACTATTAATCATCTTTCTCAAGTGTCATTTTGATTTTATCATGCCCCTTTTTAGGAGCTTGCAGTCATTTTTAGTTGTCATTTGAGTCAAATTGAAATGGATAATCTTGTAGATTTTTGAAGAATATTTTCTCAAATGCACAATACCTAGTTATTTCAAGAATATTTTAAAAATAGATCTTATTAGCACTTTTCTCATCTGAAGATATTTTTATTTTCCCTGGCAAATCACATACAGTATCACTGAAGTCTTAAGCACTTAACTCACTTAAAACATAAATGTTAGTTTTTTTTTTTTAACCCAAGATGTTATAATGGAAATGTTCACTCTTCTTGAAATGGAAGACATTCACAGGAAGCTGGAGATTTCCTTTGAATGAGTAATTATGTTTTTAAAATACTCAAATTAGTGCTGCATTGAATTATAAGTCACTTTGTTCTGACATTTGTACATTAGCGAATTGTATTTCTGGAAAAAACTAGTGTCTAGGGAGAGCATTTTATCATTGTCCTTGTAAAGTATTGGAAAAAATTCTGCCTAAGATTGTGTTTGTTTTATCATCAATGCAACATGTTCGGTGACATTCAGAGGCAAAAAAAAATACTTTTTAATATTCAGGAGTCATTTTTAGAAATATATTTTACATTATAAGCATAAATTGTTGCTAATTTTTTTTCTTATTTTGAAACTAACATTCATCAAAGATGAAAAAGTATTACATTCATATGATGAATTCCTCCCTTGGTAAGAGCATAGAAAAAAATGAAGCCAGATTCATGAGAATAGTCTTCAACTAAGTGTTTTCATCAAAGTTGTATTTCTATAACACAAACTATGCTTGTTTCTATTTGTGATTTGTTCCAGTTATCTATTGCTGAAAAACAAACCACTCCAAATTTAGTAGCTTAAAACATCATTTATTTTGATCACAACTAGAAATGTGAGCAGAAGTCAGTGGCACCATCTCATGCACCATCAGCTGGGGGAGTGAGAGCAAGAAGCCGAGGATGTCCTAGCTGGGGGTGGAACCATCTGAATGCTCACTCACTCACACATCTGGTGGTTATGATGACTGTGGGATGGATGGGACTTCAGCTGCTGCTATTGGCCAGAACACCTATATGTGGTCCTTCATGTGGACCTTCATGTGCTTGCCTTCCTAATAGCATGGTGGTTGACATCTGAGAATGAATGTCCCAAGGGGACAATGTGAACATGCAAGGCACTTTTATGACCTCACCTCTGAAGTGACATAGCGTCACTCAACTGCACTCTATTAGTTAAGGCAATAACAAAGGTCTTCCCAGTTCAAAGGGAGGGGAATGGGCCCTACCAATTGATGGGAGACTTGTCAGTCTCACAATGTGGAAATTGCATGTGAGATGGGATAATTTGTGGAGACCATCTTCGGAAAATACAATCTGCCATATGACTGTACAGATATGGCTAATTTCAGAAGATATAGCTCCCCTACAATATATGTTCCATAAAATACTCCTGCTAAAGCTGTTCTTGCCAAATACATTCCCTTTGCAACAAGGGGAATTTTTATTTGGGGATACAATAGGAATAGCTTCTAGACCGAATATTACCCCAAAAAAACCTTCCTTCTGATGAGAAGCACACTCATCAAATTATCATTTTCTCACTCAGTCAAGAGCCTAGGGTTGGGGTTAGGGCACCTTATTATCACTCTTTGTGGAATATACAACTACTTTGATTCATCCAAAAGAAGTTCATTGTACAATAAGTAATAAACTATCCTTGGCTGGCCTAATCTGTTACCTTTAAATCAATCAGCTCCTTTGTCTCAACATCCAATAGTTTTGAGCCCTGGCACCTTTGCTTTGCTCGCAGTCTTAAGCACTAATGTTCTCCCATTTTATATCTTGTTTCATGACCTTATCCTCAGCCCCAGACCTCTTGCTTCAACCTCCTGACTAGAGTGTCACACACAATGTCTTTAAATCTGATGACATACAGGACAAGTTCATGGTTCATTTCCTTGCAGATGATTCTCACTTTTCCTCGGGCTACATCTCCTTCCACTATTCCACGCAACAGGCTTCTGTCACTCCTGGTACCCAGCAGCTCAGCCTCTGCAACCCTACCTGAGTCCCAGCCATTTCTGGGGCCTGGGAAAGCTGAAAGAATGATGCCCCAACTGTGAAGAATACAAGCATTAATTAAGCAGATGCTCAGCTCCAGTTAGTTTAGCGTCTAGTTGAAGAAACATACATGTAAACAGCTAAATAGAACACAGAGCAGGATAAAATGAACCCTATAACAGAAATACAAAGCACTTAGCAATATTATTTGAGAGTGCAGATAAATAAACAACTGCTTACTTTTCCTAGAAAAATCTTTGATACTGACAAATAATTATCTATAATAAACATAGCTCAGTCAATGTGTTCCTATTTTAATCCAGTTAGTTGCCTATCCCAAAGGAAGATAGAAGCACCTGTTGCTGAGCACCATAAGAATACAGTGTCTTGCTGGACATGTCTTAACAATGATTGACAGCTTCCACTATCCCCAACCCATGGTGCAGTGTCACTTAAATTTCTACCCTAGAGGACAGACCCCAAATAGTTCAACACACTAAAAGTTCATGACTGATAGCTCTGTTGGAGCAGAAGAAGCAAGTGTTGCAAGTGCTGAAAGATATGCTACATACCCATGGGAATGTTTCTGATCCCATTTATACTTGAATATTTGCTTATACACAGCTCTGGCAGTGTTTGGTAGTTACTGCCTATGCTGTTGTGCCCTAATATAAGGCAAGTGTGCCCACTTGTTTATTTTGGATATTATTTAAAGTTCCTCTATGTGTTTCTTACCAAAGTTTTAAACATTGTCTTTGATCTTTTCTTTTTATTCAACTAGTTTGACTCCCTGAAATTGCGAGATATACTTTGGCACAAGACAAAAAGAACTGAATAGATTAAATATTTTTCTGATTCCCTTTTAAACTTTGGAGTAAACACAAGTTAAAAGTTATTGTCAATACCATGTGACTGAATGAAAGGTGCTGAATGTGTTTTTATGTGCACTTCAGAAGAATATTTGCTACTAATATCCTTTAGATAACATAGTTGAATCTCTTAGCACATTTTTCCTTTGTCAAAATTGTTAGGCCAGGATCATTTTTATGCTTTATCTTTAATTGCTGGAAAAAGCCTTGAGCATTTCAAGAAAGTAGGATTTGAAAAATAAAAACAGAAAGAAAGAAAGGAAAAACAAAGTGAACTTCTCTTTGCAAAAGCTAACCCTTTTTTTTTTTTTTTTTTTTGCGGTACTTGGCCTCTCATTGTTGTGGCCTCTCCCGTTGCGGAGCACAGGCTCCAGAAGCGCAGGCTCAGCAGCCATGGCTCACGGGCCCAGCCGGTCTGTGGCACGTGGGATCTTCCCAGACCGGGGAACGAACCCGTGGCCCCTGAATCGGCAGGCGGACTCTCAACCACTGTGCCACCAGGGAAGCCCAAGCTCACCCTTTTAATGTGGATGACTAATGTATGGGGAATGAATAAGCACTGCATAAAATTGTGGGTGGTAGTTTCTTTACAGTCTGTGGACTATTTTATAATCAAAGTATAATTTTATTTCTGTATCTTATATAACCCAATATAAATTATTTGGAATATTGGAAATGTAGGTAAAATTTTAATAATAACAAAAAACAACAACAACAAACAACCAAAAAAACCAGTACAGGAAAGAATTCTGAATAATGAAGTCATTCCTGTGTCCTTAAAGCAGCCTATACTAACAGTGTTTTGTTGATCTGATTGCTGCCAATCAGCAGTTATTTACTTTGTCCCCTGTCCCTGTTATAGTCAATCTCTTGAGAAAGTATTTAGTGTGGACTCTGCAATCTGGTATGAGAATGGGAAGTAGATCACCTTTTCTTGTCATACTTTTCCCCTGGCTGTCTCAGCAGTCATTAACAGACGGCTTCTATCAGCAGACTGGGCTCCAGTCTGAGCTGGACCAGAGCTCTGGAGCCCCGGCCCCACTCGATAGTGGGAGCAATTAGTGGGGCTTCCATATATCCAATCCTGATAGGAAGGCTACTAATCTCCCTTCCTAGCATTCCAGCTGCCTTCTGGAACTTCAGTATTCACTTATTAAATTTTATCTTTATATAAAAGGTCCTTGGAATTCTCCCCTTACTAGATATGTCTTATATCTGTATAGTTATAAAATAGGCTGCAACAACTTGATTATATATAGCAGGGTACCTTCAGATGTCAATGCTGGATTTGAAATCCAAGTATGTATTTAGTTTTTTTTTTTTTTAATTGATGGTTTTCTTTTACTGAGCAGCCTGGCCTCTGAAAGACCTTCACTGTCATTATATAGCTCAAATCTTCAGCTGTGAATACCCACAATGCCTGGTACCTAAATGCCTGGTCACTCACAAGAGTCAGGATTACACCTGGCCAGGCCTATGAAACAACCACTTACTCACCTGGTTATTTTTCCTTTAACCAAACAAGTTTATACCAGGATTTTTGAGGATCTATAGGTTCTCAGAACATCCTCACCTTCCCCTGTCCATCATCAGCATGTACCAAACACTGCCTGGAATGTCAACTGTAACCATCAGCTAATTCCCCTTTTGGCCCATGCTAATCCCCTTTCTTATATGTTATTTTTATGCTACCAAGTCTTTGTCTTGATATAAAGAAGCACTCAGCTAGAGGAAAAAGAACCTGCTTCAAGCTGCACATCTAGAACCAGAACATATCCCTATTCTGAATAACACTAGTATGCAATTTCTGCCAAGCGTTGATAAAATGGAGAGCAATATATATGAGATTCTTACCCTCATACAGTTGACAATGTAAAGAGCCTAAGACTGAAGATGGATGAACAACTACGAAGGAAGGAAGGAAGGAGAGAAGGAAGGAAGGAGGGATGTTAGACAAGTACATAGTGTAACAGACCTGAGGAGTGGCAGGGCCCTGTGGTACTCCCAGTGGGTGACACAAGCTGTGATCATGTACTGAAATGTAAGAAGTGCCAAATGTAGCGGCATGGATCCCCAGCGCTCACCTTTCCCTTTGCCATAGTGCTGGAAATCGCCAAATTAATTATTTTTGCTTAACCAGTCAAATCGCCCAGCACATGGTAAGAATTCAATAAATAATTACTGAATGAATGTTATACCAGGAGCTCTTTAGCTCCAGTGCCTTTCACCATACTGAGCCCCAAGGACCCAAGCCATGGGATTTGGGAATTTGTTCTAGAACACCATTGCAAGCACCAGAGTCCCAGAGGAATGAGCTAGATGCACCCTTAAAAATTTGCTCACAGCCAACTCTGCTAAAGACAATAATTTATTCTGATTTACTAAGCTAGACTTTGAAAATTCAGTGTGAATGACTAACCATCCTCTAACATGTCTATTTTCATAAAAGGAAAACTAACAGTTATACCATAAAAACCTATAATATCAAACTCTGGTAACCACATTCAGAGCTGACCTACTTACACTATCAGCCCTGTTAAAAGAGAAAAATCTAAACAGATGTGCCTTGATAATTCATTCCTTTTCAACGAAATAGACTTCAGCAACTGAATTACAACTACAGTGCTAAGGAAGACTTATTATAGTGATTTCCCAGCCTTTAGTTTAAATTTTCCTCTAGTAGTTTTAGAGAGAGTTAGAGATTAATTTTGTGGAGGAAGACTCTTAGAATGCTGAGGTTCAAAATTTTGAGCCAGGGCTTCCCTGGTGGCGCAGTGGTTGAGAGTCCGCCTGCCGATGCAGGGGACACGGGTTCGTGCCCCGGTCCGGGAGGATCCCACATGCCGTGGAGCGGCTGGGCCCGTGAGCCATGGCCACTGAGCCTGCGCGTCTGGAGCCTGTGCTCCGCAACGGGAGAGGCCACAACAGTGAGAGGCCCGCGTACCACAAAAAAAATAAAAAAAATAAAAAATTTGAGCCATCTATGGGTCAGTTCACATCACTTTGTGAACTGCATACATAGTTCTTACCAGTTCTTGGTTATAAAGGGAACCATTCATTCATTTATTGCATTAATATTTAAGGGTCTGAATATTTGAGAGAGAATTGATGGCTGACCAAAAAAAAAAACAAAACCCAAACTACCATTCCTTGCAAATCCAAAATCAGTGACATTTGATTTCATGAAACCTTAATTACGTACCTATGCTGTTAAGCAGACTGGCAAACCGTCACCTGCAACACAATGTGATAAGCATTATAATAGAGATATGCAAATGGTGCTCCCCGAATGTGAAGGAAGAAGCAGACAAATGCTTTATGATGACAGGAATAGATTTGTTGATGTTGTTTATTTCTCTTTGTGTGTATGCACGTATGTTTAATCTTTTATTGAGCTTTTATTACATTCTAGGCACTGTACAAAGTACTTTTAAGGAATTTTAATTTGATACAGCTCTAGGAAGTGAGCAATTCTCTTCCCCATTTTCACCTTGGAGGATTAGGGTTGAGGAGGGGCGATGGTGGGATATTAAATCTGGCCAGGTAAGAAAGACAGGCAGTAAATGGTCTTATAGCATCTGAGGGCAACAGGGAACTACTGAAGAATTTTTATGTAGAATAGTAGCATGGACTCTTCTCCTGTTATAAAAAGCACTCTACCTTTACTTTAGCATGGTGGAGATATGCCCTCAGGAGCTTTCTGCAGAGAAGCTTTGCTGGGTCACAAACATTAGGCAGGGATAGCTTCATCCACAGCTGTTGTAGAATGCGTCACATTGAGGAAGCAGTGGGAGCCTGATTAAGACAACTTTACCAAGGCAAGGTAGCGTGCCCAGCCATTATGTCAATAGCTCTGGAAACACTGTTTCAAGTGTTGGCTCACTCGTTCAATGGCATTGTTTTTCTGCTGATGGTATGTTATAGGGATGTGAAAAGCAATGATTATCTATAAGATACATTGCCAGTTTCTTCCTGATGAATGTGAAGATACTCTTAGAGAACAAAGAGTTGATTCCAGGGTTGGGCATTAATGAAAGAAGAACACTCAGTACCACCTCCCCCCAAGCGTGCATGCACACGCACGCACACGCACACACACACACACGCACACAGCTCTGCTTGATGCATAGATGCGTTGTATATTGTTATGTTTAGAATATACTAATATCAGCTTCCCCACACACACTAAGTGCTCATGGATAGAGCATAGTGGTTCTTCATCCTAGCTGCAGATTAGAATCTCTGAGCAACTTTTTAAAAATAGTCACTTTGAGGCCTCACCTGAGACCAATCCAATTAGAATTATTCTGGGCAGGGTCCAGGTAATGTTTTCTTTTATTTTTTTTAACATTTTATTGGAGTATAAATTCTTTACAACGGTGTGTTATAGTTTCTGCTTTATAACAAAGTGAAGCAGCTATACGTATACATGTATCCCCATATCCCCTCCTTCTTGCGTCTTCCTCCCACCCTCCCTATCCCACCCTTCTATTTTTATTTTATTTTATTTTTGCGGTACGCGGGCCTCTCACTGTTGTGGCCTCTCCCGTTGCGGAGCACAGGCTCCGGACGCGCAGGCTCAGCGGCCATGGCTCACGGGCCCAGCAGCTCCGCAGCATGTGGGATCTTCCCGGATCGGGGCACGAACCCATGTCACCTGCATCGGCAGGCGGACTCTCAGCCACTGCGCCACCAGGACAGCCCCTATCCCACCCATCTAGATGGACACAAAGCACCGAGCTGATCTCCCTGTGCTATGCGGCTGCTTCCCACTAGCTATCTATTTTACATTTGGTAGTTGTATGTATGTCAATGCCACTCTCTCACTTCGTCCCAGCTTACCCTTTCCCCTCCCTGTGTCCTCAAGTCCATTCTCTACATCTGCGTCTTTATTCCTGTCCCGCCCGTAGGTTCTTAACAACCTTTCTTTTTTTTTTTTAGATTCCATATATATGTGTTAGCATACGGTATTTGTTTTTATCTTCCTGACTCACTTCACTCTGTATGACAGACTCTAGGTCCATGCATCTCACTACAAATAACTCAATTTCGTTTCTTTTTATGGTTGAGTAATATTCCATGGTATATATATGTGCCATATCTTCTTTATCCATTCATCTGTTGATGGACACTTAGGTTGCTTCCATGTCCTGGCTATTGTAAATAGAGCTGCAATGAACATTGTGGTACATGACTGTGAATTATGGTTTTCTTAGGGTATATGCCCAATAGTGGGATTGCTGGGGCATATGGTAGTTCTATTTTTGGTTTTTTAAGGAACCTCCATAATGTTCTCCATAGTGGCTGTATCAATTTACATTCCCACCAACAGTGCAACAGGGTTCCCTTTTCTCCACACCCTCTCCAGCATTTATTATTTGTAGATTTTTTGACAATGGCTATTCTGATTGGTGTGAGGTGATCTCATTGTAGTTTTGATTTACATTTCTCTAATGATTAGTGATGTTGAGCATCCTGTCATGTGTTTGTTGGCAATCTGTATATCTTCTTTGGAGAAATGTCTATTTAGGTCTTCTGCCCATTTTTGGATTGGGTTGTTTGTTTTTTTGATATTGAGCTGCATGAGATGCTGGTAAATTTTGGAGATTAATCCTTTGTCATTTGCTTCATTTGCAAATATTTTCTCCCATTCAGGGTTGTCTTTTCATCTTGTTTATGGTTTCCTTTGCTGTGCAAAAGCTTTTAAGTTTCATTAGGTCCCATTTGTTTATTTTTGTTTTTATTTCCATTTCCCTAGGAGGTGGGTCAAAAAGGATCTTGTTGTGATTTATGTCATAGAGTGTTCTGCTTATGTTTTCCTCTAAGAGTTTGATAGTGTCTGGCCTTATATTTAGGTCTTTAATCCATTTTGAGTTTATTTTTGTGTATGGTGTTAGGGAGTGTTCTAATTTCATACTTTTTCATGTAGCTGTCCATTTTCCCCAGCACCACTTACTGAAGAGGCTGTCTTTTCTCCATTGTATATTCTTGCCTCCTTTATCAAAGATAAGGTGACCGGGCTTCCCTGGTGGCGCAGTGGTTGGGAGTCCGCCTGCCAATGCAGGGGACGCGGGTTCGTGCCCAGGTCCGGGAGGATCCCACATGCTGCGCAGCGGCTGGGCCCGTGAGCCATGGCCACTGGGCCTGCGCGTCCGGAGTCTGTGCTCTGCAACGGGAGAGGCCACAACGGTGAGAGACCTGCAAAAAAAAAAAAAAAAAAAGATAAGGTGACCATATGTGCGTGGGTTTATCTCTGGGCTTTCTATCCTGTTCCATTGATCTATCTTTCTGTTTTTGAGCCAGTATCATACTGTCTTGATTACTGTAGCTTTGTAGTATAGTGTGAAGTCAGGGAGCCTGATTCCTCCAGCTCCATTTTTCGTTCTCAAGATTGCTTTGGCTATTTGGGGTCTTTTGTGTTTCCATACAGATTGTGAAATTTTTTGTTCTAGTTCTGTGAAAAATGCCAGTGGTAGCTTGATAGGGATTGCATTGAATCTGTAGATTGCTTTGGGTAGTATAGTTATTTACACAATGTTGATTCTTCCAATCCAAGAACATGGTATATCTCTCCATCTGTTTGTATCATCTTTAATTTCTTTCATCAGTGTCTTATAGTTTTCTGCATACAGGTCTTTTGTCTCCTTAGGTAGGTTTATTCCTAGGTATTTTGTTCTTTTTGTTTCAGTGGTAAACAGAAGTGTTTCCTTAATTTCTCTTTCAGATTTTTCATCATTAGTGTACAGGAATGCAAGAGATTTCTGTTCATTAATTTTGTATCTTGCTACTTTACCAAATTCATTAATTAGCTCTAGTAGTTTTCTGGTAGCAGCTTTAGGATTCTCTATGTATAATATCATGTCATCTGCAAACAGTGACAGTTTTACTTTTTCTTTTCTGATTTGGATACCTTTTATTTCTTTTTCTTCTCTGATTGCTGTGGCTAAAACTTCCAAAATTATGTTGAATAATAGTGGTGAGAGTGGACAACCTTGTCTTGTTCCTGATCTTAGAGGAAATGGCTTCAGTTTTTCACCATTGAGAGTGGTGTTGGCTGTGGGTTTGTCATATATGGCCTTTATTATGTTGAGGTAGGTTCCCTCTATGCCTACTTTCTGGAGGGTTTTTATCATAAATGGGTGTTGAATTTTGTCAAAAGCTTTTTCTGCATCTATTGAGATCAGGTATTGGTATTTTTAAAAACGTCCCAGGTGATTGTGATACACAGCCAGGGTTGAGAACTAAAATTCATCAGGCTGCATAAGCTGCTGACTATCGTGTGGTGAATTTCAGTTCTTGCCAGGGTAAAGCCCTCTTTAGGTCTTCCGTGTTTTGAATACAATCCATCACTTTATACCCTGAACAAATTATTTGTTTGCTTGTCTCAGCATACCTGTCAGGACATCTGCAGAGGTGAAAACCAAATTAATGCAGAAACTGTCAAGACATGCTATTGAATCCCACATAGTAATGTTGGCCCATTTTATCCATTTTAAAGAATCGTGTTTTAAACTGTCCTCAAAGAATAACTCATTTCCTCATATATTTTACCTACAATTAGCATGTTACCTCCAAAAGAGCAATGATGACTGAATTATTTATAAAATGGTATGCTTCTAAGGAAACTATTGAGAGAAACTAGATTCCTTTCCCTACAGTGATTCTTTCATAAATCAAAGTAGACCCCTTGTTAATACAGCTAAATATAATAATATAATGATAGTCCTAAAAGCCAAGTTATTATTTTAAAAAGAATCTAGATATTATCTAATGCCTTTCTTATTGATCTGAGCTGTTCCAGTCAACACCTACTACAACGCTATTCCTCTTTACAGGATTTGAGTGTTATGTTTTTGTTGTTTTCAACTCATCCTGAACCTTTTAAGGTGGAGCTAAACCTCCCTAAGGAATACTTGTCTCTGTGAAGCCTTCAGGACAACATGATTCAACAGCCTAGAGCTTATCAGCATCTGACAAATGAGATCTTCTCTAGGACTGCTTTTCTGGAAATGGGAGCAGTCTGTAGTGCTCTTCTATCCCCTGTCAGGTGGATAAATTCCCTTCCCCTTACCAAAAAGCATACAGATGTTGTAGTAGATGAGGCATAATAATGCTGTTTGCCTGGGAGAAATTATAAGAGAAAGCTCTTACCCAGAGAGTGAATGGTAAGGAAACAATTTTCCAATGTCAATCTTAATAAGGAGTGAAAGTCTCCCACTTTCAAAGGCCACCAGCAGCTACGTGGCCCTTTTAGAAACCAAATCTAAAAAAGTAAATCTTTTCCAGATATAGCTTCGTCATAAAATGTCATATTAAACCCTACATTTTAAAAATGAGACCATGTATTCTAGAATACACAATTATGAAACAACATGTAAGAATCTTTAAAGTATGTTTTGATAAAAATTCCAAGTACATTTATTATTTCACTTTCTTCAATGTGGATCAACTGAATCATGACATAAAGCCTAAGAACTCAGGGTTTTCTAAACGAGTTAATCCCTTCCCTAAACATATGAAGAATGTTTAAATGTTAAAAAATACTCAAAATACATATAAGAAATATGAGGTATCTTCTTCCACTCATCTCACCCCCATCAAACAGCCATCAAGTTATAAGTCCCTACCTAATTCATGTGGTTTTACACAGCCGGTTGACACAAGCCTACCAGTTTTTAGTGGTGATGTTATAAAGCACGAATAACTGGCAACACCAGAGCTTCTCCAATTTTTATTCTCAGTATACAAGAGTACACCACTCAACATCACTGAAGATCTAATAAAGGCTTTAAGTTGTTATTTTAGTATTGTTAAGTCACTAGGAGTTCTGTCTCTAAAAGAATATATATGTACTAACTATAGGAAAGGATTTCCATAAATATTAAGAAAATGCAGCAGACTTTCCATAAGGGAAAACTTGTCTATATCTTGAGGATATTGATCAGATCAGCAAGGCAAAAATCTCTGCCTTCCATGAGCTTAGTCATGTGGGGGGATAAAATGCATACACATAATGGAAATTATAGACAACATGCTATATATTCTATGCTGCAGATAGGATTGCAGTAAAGGGACAAGTGGTGAAAGTTATTTTTAAGCAAAGGAAGTAAACTGTAAGTTGATATTTAGGCATATAACTTGGGGACCTGCACAGTCTTTGTCACCTGTTTCTTGCTGGCTTAGATGGTGGAGGAGGGAGTAGGGGGAGGTTGCACAGGCTCCTCACAAGGGGTTAAACTGACGTTCATAAAACAGACTCCTTTTTTCTTTGGCAAAACAATCCCTCAAAATTTTAGTAGAATTTATATCTACTTGCTTCACATCAATTTCCTATGCATATAACCCATGCCAAAAATCTCATCTCAAATGTATTTTAAGTCTGGAATTCTGATCTTATATTCACTGGCTTCATACAATAAATATTTCCCTCTCACTCTCTTAAAGGCAGATCCCTAAAGCCAATGGAAATAATAGGCTCAAGTGGAAAGACAATATCTAAATCTGATCCCTGCTGCAATACTGGACCTCATTTTCTGGCACAGAACTCCTACTGAAAGGTGCTTGAATAGGGCTTGGAAACACAGCCTCTCTTGGAAGAGTTCTGTTTCAACTGTACTTGAAGGCTAGCTCACTCTAGCCTGAGTTTATCACCTTTTTAGCACTAGGCTACAAGAAACAACCAATATATACCAGAATTTTGAATTTATCTTACCACTTTTCTCAATGTTACAGCTTCAGTCAGCCCAAAGATTACCTTCCGTAAAATTATTGGTGAAATTTAATTAAATATTTTGCCATGATGTAATTAACAAAGATCACCAGATTTCTAAGCTTTAATATCTGAGTCCCTGCCATTCTCAAGCAGATTAAACCAATGTCTCATTTTAGATTTTTCATATGTAAGACCTGTTTTTTTTTTTTTACCAATTTCTGTATTAGTAATAATTAAGTTTAGCTCTAAGTGACATACAATAAAAAATAGGAATGACTTAAACAAAAGGCAAGCTAATTTCTCTCTCCAAATACATGGGGAGTCCAGGACTGATACAGCTTAGGGACCTGGGTCCTTCTGTCTTGCTATTCTGTCATCCACAATATATGGCAGCACTTCATAGCCCAAGAAGGCTACTCCAACTCAAGCCATCATGTCTGGACTTTCTCACAGAAAGATGGGCTAGGAGGAAAGACCCTCATGCTTTCCATGAAAGTGGACCATATGGATTCCAGTTATATCCAATTGAACAGATTTTTTTCACATCACTAGGTGCAAAGGAAGCAGAGAAATGAAGTCTTTTTTTAATTGAAGCATAGTTGATTTACAATGTGATAGTTTCAGGTGTACAGCAAAGTGACTAAGTTATACATATATATTATTTTTCAGATTCTTTTCTATTATAGGTTATTACAAGATATTGAATATAGTCCCCTGTGCTATACTGTAGGTCCTGTTGTTTATCTGTTTTATAGATGGTAGTGTGTATCTGTTAATCACAAACTCCTAATTTATCCCTTCCCCCTTTCCCCTGTGGTAACCATAAATTTGTTTTCTATGTCTGTGAGTCTGTTTCTGTTTTATAAATAAGTTCATTTGTATCATTTTTTTAGATTCCATGTATAAGTGATATCATATGATATTTGTCTTTCTCTGTCTGACTTACTTCATTTAGTATGATAATCTCTAGGTCCATCCATATTACTGCAAGTGGCATTAATTCATTCTTTTTTATAGCTGAGTAATATTCCATTGTGTGTGTATACATATATATGTATATATACATATATATATATATTTATACATACATATACATACCACATCTTCTTTATGAATTCATCTGTTGAAGGACATTTAAGTTGCTTCCATGTCTTGGCTACTGTAAATAGTGCTACAACAAACATTGGGGTGCAAGTATCTTTTCAAATTAGAGTTTTCTTCAGATATATGCCCTGGATTGCTGGATCATATGGCAACTCCATTTTTTTTTTTTTATTGAAGTATAGTTGCTTTACAATATTATCTTGGCAACTCTATTTTTAGAGAAACCTCCATACTGTTCTCCATAGTGGCTGTATCAATTTACATTCCCACCAACAGTGCAAGAGGGTTCCCTTTTCTCCACACCCTCTCCAGTATTTATTATTTGTAGATTTTTGACGATGGCCATTCTGATTGGTGTGAGGTGATGCCTCACTGTAGTTTTGATTTGCATTTCTCTAATGATTAGTGATGTTGAGCACCCTTTCATATGTTTGTTGGCAATCTGTATGTCTTCTTTGGAGAAATGTCTATTTAGGTCTTCTGCCCATTTTCCAATTGGGTTTTTTTTAATATATATATTAAGCTGTTTGAGCTGTTTTTATATTTTGGAAATTAAGCCCTTGTTGGTCCCATCATTTGGAAATATTATCTACCATTCTGTAGGTTGTCTTTTCATTTGTTTCTGGTTTTCTTTGCTGTGCAAAAGCTTACAGATTTGATTAGGTCTCATTTGTTTATTTTTGCTTTTATTTCTTTTGTCTTAGGAGACTGACCTAAGAAAGCATTACTACGATTTATGTCAGAGAATGCTTTGCCTATGTTCTCTTCTAGGAGTTTTATGGTGTCATCTTCTATTTAAGTCTTTGAGCCATTTTGAGTTTATTTTTCTGTATGGCATGAGGGAGTATTCTAAATTCATTGATTTACATGTGGCTCTCCAGCTTTCCCAATACCAGTTGCTGAAGAGACTATCTTTTCTCCATTGTATATTTTTGCCTCCTTTGTGGAAGATTAATTAACTGTAGATGTGTGGGTTTATTTCTGGGGCTCTCTATTCTGTTCCATTGATCTATATATCTGCTTTTGTGCCAATACCACACTGTTTTGATAACTGTAGTTTTGTAGTATTGTCTGAAGTCTGGGAGGGTTATGCCTCCTGCTTTGTTCTTTTTCTTCAGAATTGCTTTGGAAATTCTAGGTCTTTTGTATAGTTCTGTACAAATTTTAGGATTATTTGTTCTAGTTCTGTGAAAAATGTCATGGGTAATTTGATAGGGATTACATTAAATCTGTAGATTGCTTTGGGTAGTATGGCCATTTCAGCAATATGGATTCTTCCAATCCAAGAGCATGGGATATCTTTCCCTTTCTTTAAATCATCTTCAACTTCCTTTATCAGTGTTTTATACTTCTCAGCATATAAGTCTTTTACCTCCTTGGTCAGATTTATTCCTAGGTTTTTTTTTTTTACTCGATTTTAAAAGGGATTTTTTTTTTTTTTTTTGAGAAATGAAGTCTTTATTTCTGGTAGCCCTATACTCACCTAAAGATTAAGAGTCCATTACTATGTAAGAAGAGAAAAATGCTGAGAGCAGTTAACAGTATCTATCAAAATGTAGCTAAGATGAATTATATTTTCAAAGAATAGAAAATTTTAAAAAACACCATAGTCAACTCTGCTTCAAATCATCCTAAATATATTTAAATGGAAGAGTAATTGTGCTTGAATTCTTTACTACTCACTGCAAAAGTCAGTTCTCTGACAAATCTTCATTTTTGCAACAATATCAGGTTAATGGTGCCACATTTCCATGTATTATGTATGTAAAATGGTGCCACATGTGGAAGGAATGCATTACTGTGTAAAAGAGATCAAGGATTGAGCTCTGAAAGGGAAAATTCATGTCAGCCATATAATTAGGAGTGAGCACACATTTTGCTTTTCTTAGGACAGTTCCAGTTTTCTCCTGCTGTCCTACTGCTCCAGTAATTATTAATAGAACATCCATACATCCATATGCTCGCAAAAGCTCTTTGGTTCAGCAGATGAAGTATATGGTCACCCCAGCTATACTACCAGGTTTAATAAACTTCCACATTAAGTTTAATTGCATGAAAAATGCTGTCTATGTACGTTAACACATGCCCCTTGTTTTCTGTTTTAGTAAGAATGTTTTCTTTTGTCATAAAAAATAATAATAATACCTGCCAGTTACCCATTTCACCTCAAGTGAGAGAAATGTTAAATTCACAGTCCAAGTGTTATAATATGATGGTGCCAGAGAGAATCTGCTTCAATTAGATGGACTCTTCCTCTGTATCTTTAAATGTTTTATCTTGAAATTATTCCTTAAACTGCCTCAAGTAAAGTAGAAACTGTATTTGCCATACTATGAATAAATACTTACAATGTACAATTAAGTAAAAAGATCAAGATATAAAATTGTATATATAGTCTCATTCCATCTATGTTGGGGGGAATCTGATGCATAGAAAAGAAAGCTAAGGGAATTCCCTGGCAGTCCAGTGGTTAGGACTCTGCACTTTCATTGCCGAGGGCCTGGGTTCAATCTCACAAGCCATGCGGTGCGGTCAAAAAATTTTAAAAATAATAATAAATAAAAACATAGTAAAAGAAAAGAAAGCTAAGGGGAAAAATACTCAACTTTTAATAATGATTGTTTTCAGAGGATAAGATTACAAACAATGTCTTTCTACTTTTCTCTATTTTCTAAATTTACTTTTATTTCCAAAAATTGTTAATTAATAATAAAAATAAATATCACATATAATTTCTACTGCTGTTGATTATTAGCAATAATCATAACAAATTATAGTGCAGCCATGATATTCTTGCTTCAGTTTTGTTATTCTATACAGGGAAGCAGATATATAAAGTGTAGTTATTATTGAAAGTGCAAAGACTAAATCTTAGACTAAAATTCATCACAGCCATTACCTATGAGGGTAAGTATTGCAGCATTTATTGAAGAGTCAGAGGCATCGAAATATGGAAATATCCATGCATAACAACCCACAATTTTAAAAGATGATGAGAAAGAGCATCTTTTTTTGGAAAGTTACACAGTCTGAGATTAATAGCACATCTTAATAATTAATATCAGGGGAACTTCCCTGGTGGTTCAGTGGTTAAGAATCCACCTGCCAATGCAGGGGACACAGGTTCCATCCCTCGTCCGGGAAGATCCCACGTGCCGCGGAGCAACTAAGCCTATGTGCCACAACTACTGAGCTTGTGCTCTAGAGCCTGTGAGCCAAAACTACTGAGCCCATGTGCCACAACTAATGAAGCCCATGTGCCTGGAGCCCGTGCTCCACAACAAGAGAAGCCACCGCAATGAGAAGTCCACGCACCACAATGAAGAGTAGCCCCCACTCGTTGCAACTAGAGAAAGCCCACACACAGCAATGAAGACCCAACACAGCCAAAAATAAAAAAATAAATTTAAAAATAACAATTAATATCAGGGCAAAAACAATGTTTTACAAAGATCATAAATACTTTTTAAGTATTTAAAAATGAGGAATTTATAACATCTTAAGAATGAAATAAACTCCACAAGTTGGGAAAAAATATTTTTTGTGACACAGATAAGCCACAAAGGAGTAGCATGAGAATATATATTTTTAAAATCCACAAATTAATGGACAGAAATTCAATGGGGAGGGTGCAGGAATGAAGAGAGAAAATGAAGAAACAATTAACTGAAGAGGAGACTAAAATGTCTAATATGTGTCTATAAAAAGACGGTCATATCATGTGTAATCAGTGAAATAAATGCACACTGACAAACAATGAAATGCCACTTTATAATTATAAATAACTTATTTGACAAATTTATAAATAACTTATTTGACAAAGAATTTTTATATCTGATAATACTTTTTAAAAAATTTTTTATTAGAATATAATAACACAGCTTTACAATGCTGTGTCAGTTTCTGCTGTACAGCGAAGTGTATCAGCCATACGTATACATATATCCCCTCTTTTTCGTTTTGTTCTTTTTTTAGACTTATGTGATTTATTAATATTGATACCATAGGAAAGGAAAGGAAAATCTCATTCAGAGATTGTTGGCCTGAAAACCCAAAAAGATGCCCTAAATAGGAAGTATATCCCCTCTTTTTTGGATTTCCTTCCCATTTAGGTCACCACAGAGCACCGCGAGTAGCGTGCCCTGTGCTATATAGTAGGTTCTCATTAGTTATCTATTTTATACATAGCAGTGTATATATGTCAATCCCAATCTCCCAGTTCATCCCACCACGCCTCCTTTCCTCCTTGATATCCATACATTTGTTCTCTATGTCTGTGTCTCTATTTCTGCTTTGCAAATAAGATCATCTATACCATTTTTCTAGATTCCACATATATGCATTAATACATGATATTTGCTTTTCTCTTTCTGACTTATTTCACTCTGTATGACCGTCTCTAGGTCCATCCACGTCTCTGCAAATGACAGTTTCGTTCCTTTTTATGGCTGAGTAATATTCCATTGTATATACGACAATACCTTATTATTGAGTCTTTTTGCTGTCGTTGCTCCACTCTCTCATTACCAAGTGTTGGAGAGGACAAGAGGCCAGAGGTACTGCTAGTGGGAGTACAAATTGGTGCAACTATTTGGAGAACAATTTAGGCGATATCTAGTAAAATTGAAAATGTAAAAATGCAATATATCACCCCCAAAACAACTGGAAATATTGCATAAGTTATAACAAATATGCTTTGAAAAACATAGATACATTCATAAGTAAATAACGTAAATCCCTCAGGGCCCCCCCAAAAAAGGAAACTGAAAACTAGAATTATGTTGTGTGAGTTGTCAGTTTGGCATCTAAGGAGTTCTTCCAATCCCTATAAATGCAGAGACTTGGATATTCATGACTGCAGGGGAACAGAGCAAGAGGTCTTTGGCTTGAGGGAGGCTGAAAGTTAGAACTGATACCCCTATTTCCTCACCCCACTAGACACCACAACACACATAAACACACATACAGTATGCACACAGACACATAGAATGCTTGTATTCTAGAAGTTTACACCTTTAGTGAAATAAAAATATATCCATCCATCAGCACTGGGAAATATATATAGTTGGTTTTGTACGGGCTCTGGATAGAAAATTTTCTCCTCTGAGAAAGTGTAGCATTCTGTGCTACATACACATTTATTTTTTTTAATTTACGTGTAGTTGATTTACATCGTGTTAGTTTCAGGTGTACAGCACAGTGATTCAGTCATACATACATATATATTATTTTTCAGATTATTTTCTATTATAGGTTATTACAAGATATTGAATATAGTACCCTGTGCTATACAGTAGGTCCTTGTTGTTTATCTATTTTATATATGATAGTATATATTGGTTAATCCCAAACTCCTAATTTATCCCTTCCCCCTTTCCTCTTTGGTAACCATAGATTTGTTTTCTATGTCTGTGAGTCTGTTTCTGTTTTGTAAATAAGTTCATTTGTATCATTTTTTTAGATTTCATGTATAAGTGATATCATATATTTGTCTTCCTCTGTCTGATTTACTTCATTTCATATGATAATCTCTAGGTCCATCCATGTTGCTGAAAGTGACATTATTTCATTCTTTTTTATTTTCATTCATATATATATATACTCACACACATACCACATCTTCTTTATGCAGGTTGCTTCCACATCTTGGCTATTGTAAATAGTGCTGCTGTGAACACTGAGGTGCATGTATGTTTTCAAATTATAGTTTTCTCTGGATATAGACATTTCTCCAAAGAAGACATAGAGATGGCCAAAAGGCATGGGAAAAAATGCTCAGCATTGCTAATTATTAGAGAAATGCAAATCAAAACTACAGTGAGATATCACCTCACTCCAGACAGAATGACCATCATCAAAAAAGTCTACAAATAATAAATATTAGAGAGGGTGTGGAGAAAAGGGAGCCCTGCTACACTGTTGGTGGGAATGTAAATTGGTACAGCCACTATGGAAAACAGTATGGAGGTTCCTTAACAAACTAAGACTAGAGTTACCATAGGATCCTGCAGTCCCACTCCTGGGCATATATCTGGAGAAAATGATACATTAGGATTTGAATGTACACTACCACATGACCTGAGAATCCCTGATTTAAGAAATTAACCCTGAAGTGGTCTAGGCTGGATGCATGACACAAACAAAAGCAAACCTTCCCAGAAAAATTACCTTGGCTCTGTCACTATCCTTTTGGCAAAGGGGATGCTCACAGAGTTATGGAAATAAGGGAACCCCTAAGGAATAAAAAGTAACCCAGGGCTAGTAGTGGCAGAGCTGTTATCACCCATAGCAAGAAGGGATTAGGAAATAGAGTAGATGCAGGAATCCAGGGGAGAATTGGGTCAAGAAGGTCATCCTGATGGAGCAATGGCCTGCACTTGAGAACACTTGAGAATATGTACATAGTAGAGACATGTACAAGAATGTTCTTTATATCACTGGTTTTACTTATTTATTTTATTAATATTTTCTTGTTTGTTGAAGTAGAGTTGATGTATAATATTATATAAGTTACAGATGTACAATATAGTGATAGACAATTTTTTAAAGTTATACTCCATTCATATTTATTATAAAATATTGGCCATATTCCCCCTGTTGTACAATATATCCTTGTAGCTTATTTTATGTATCACTGGTTTTAAATGAAAAAAAAGGGGCATATTTTAAATGTCCATCAACAAAACAATAAATTAGTAAATTGTGGTATAGCTATCCATTCATTGGAATAATGTATAGTAGTTTTCATAAATGGAAATATGCTACATTTATTAATATGGATATATATCAAAAATATAACAAGTAAAGAAAGAGTAGCTTGTAAAAGATTTCTATAGTATAACATTTATATAAATTTTTAATTTGTTAAACAATATTTGTGCTATTTATATTTATATATGTATGTAATAAAAGTAAAAAAAATATGAAGGGGAATAATAAAAACAACTTTGAGATAGTGAATAACTTTTAGAAAGGATTCAGAAAAGGGGAATTGATTTGAGGAACATAAATATTAACGTACATTTATAGGGTTTTTTTTAATCTGATAGGAATATGGTGAGTGGTTAAGACTTCACAAGGTGGGCAGTAGATACATGGATATTCTTCATATTATTTCACATACTATTCTATATTCTTGAAATATTTTATCATGAAAATTCAACTCTCCTAATGGCTAATTTAGGTCATTAGCCTTCAGAAGGGATGCAATGCCTCACTAAGCTAATTAAAAATAAAGCCATGTGAAATTACAATAAATCCAACTCTGAGGAAAGATTTCTGTATATTTTGTATACTAAGGTGGGGTTTTCTAATACTTTAAAGTACAGGGTCCAATTTATAAGCAAAATTATACATGTTCCCCTTTAAAGAATTCTAACAATTTATAGCATTAGAGCATTCAGGGAGGTACAGGACGAAGTGTCCACATTACTCTGTGGGAAAAAAGAGGCTCTAAAGAAAAATAATACAGTTATAGGCAAAGGGAGAAATCTTTGTGTTGGATGGATTTACCTTTATCAGAATTAGAACATCTCTTATCTAGTTGAAATTATTAGGCTTTTAATTCTGTTTTCTTACTGATGTATATACTTGACCTCATTCCAAGTCTATTGAGGAAATTAACTGAATATGTACATATATCTCATATATATGCATATAAACACAAACAGATATATAAATATATGAGGACAGGAGAAAGTGACTGACTAGACTGAGATTAAAAAGATCCATTTTGAAATGATAAAAGTAAATATATTAATATGCGACAGGGACAAAATATTAAAATTAATAACATGCCTGTCTTTGCCCTTCTTGCCTTCCAAGCAGAAGAGATCACTTGCTGCTTGAGCAAATCCTCAGCCTGGGCCTTTGCCATACTGGCAAGCTGGGCTACAGAATTGCTGATTTATGTGATTACAATGTATTATGTGAGTTCACTAAACTGAGGAAGTCAAAGAAATCCCCATGTGACGTTCCAGGCTGGGGAGTCCATCTGCACAGACATCCAATTTCTTATTTAGAATCCTTTCTGAAAAAGAGGACAGTGACAGAGAAAATTGGAGCGGTTCAGAGCCCTCACTCTATTCCTCTGGCAAAGAATGGGTCCCCTGGAGGCCACGTTGCTGCCAGGGCACACCTAGAACCTTGGGGAAAGACTGCTTGCTTCCAGGAATAACCATGCCAGACTCAGAAACACAGGTCTAACATACATTCTAATCTTGGACTCTGGCATACATTTACTTTTCTTTCTTATTTATTGCCTGTCTCTCACCTGCAATGTATAAGATCCCTGAGAGCAGGGGTATGTTTTGATACCTTGTTGGAATTCAGTAAATATTTGTTGAGTGGATAAATGTGGATGAACAGTTGACCCATGCCACCAAAACACTACAAAGATGACAAACCTTTATCACTGAAAAAGTTCTGAGTCTGAGTAAAAGTTGAAAGATCTAAAATTAGGAATTATGTGTGGACCCACAGACATAAAGACACCTGTTTTTTATCAATTGTCTAGCTGCCCAGAAAGAGTATACTCCAAGGTGGAGAACTGTAAAAATTCATGTGTAGGATGGATGAAATGCTACTTAAACATGAAAAGGAAATATAGCTCTGTTATTTTCCAGAACTGATTTCACTTTTTTATAAGCTCCCATTGAATAGTGGAGAACTTGGCAGAGTACGGGTTGTGGGGAACCTCATGTCAGTATACACTATTTTATGCTCTTGTAGATTTTAAATTATTTGGAATAATTCATCTTTTAGGTAAATACTTTGTCTTTCAGAAATTCTCTTTTCTCCCTGCTTCTACCAGCATGGCATCTGGCTTTGCGGTAGGGCTTACTTGACTTCATGGTGGCACAGGAGGGGTCCTCAAGATGTTGAAAACGGGTCTAATCCATCCTCTGGTCCACCACTGCTCTCTGCTGCAGGGTTGCTGGCCAAGCCCTGCTTTCCTGAATGCAGCTAATCTGTCTGTTCCAGACCAAAGTTTATGGACCCAGCCATCTATCTCTGTTCATAAAATTATCATACCCTTACATTCACTCCTGACTTCACTAGCCCCACAAATTCTTTAACACTTCACATTCTACTTCTTCCTCCATCATCCACCAGGATACAAAGATTCAAGATCTCAGCCTCCACATATAGGTTATGGGAGATAGGAGCCCTGACTTAGGCTCAACTAACTACCCATCTCCCAACCAAGGCTTCACTAGCTCCCTGACTCTGCACTGGACATAGCTCCAAGTCTCCTCTGAAGCTTCTCCCAGATACTCATTAGCCACACTCCACCACCCTCCAAATCTAACTTCTCAGCTTATCTCTCACTCATCTTCCCTCCCTTCATTCCACCAAGTTTATAAAGGGAAGGCTATCCTCCCTTCCTGCATAGCAGAAAATTGTCTTTGCTCCTGGTTTATAGAACCCTTGACATTCAAGCTCACCAGACCTATATCTTAATATATTAATGGAAGTTTAAAGAATTTAGAAAACTCTACAAAGTCTAACTTTGGGGGACTATGGTTTTAGTATGGATTCAAAAATCCAGCTAGAAATGTTAAAAATTAACACTCTTGCTTTTATGCTATTTCAATGATAATCTTCTCAGAGACAAATTGCACTTCTTTCTAGCAAGGAGGTCAGATAATGAAGCAGCAAGCACAATTGTGGTGCAGCACAATTTGAATAACCAAAAGCAGCTGAGTTAGATCAGTGTCAAAGGAATGGACAGTGCAGATTTACCATAGACTTGAATTATCATGGTTAATAAAGCCAATTAGAAATAGGAGAAAGAGAACGGCCACCATGGCAATCCTCAGGAAGCACAATCAAATTTTGATTTTATAATAAACTTGCCAAGGTGTCCCTGGAAATCCAAAGCAACAGATGTGATTCAATCTCTTGATGTCAGATTCCCAACTGTCACAATTCAGGTGAATAGAAATAAGTGATTCCTTTGGCCCCATTTAGAGGACCGTCTTGAAGCCAGCCCAGACTTTGGTCCTATTAGGACCTGTTTCTCCTAATCTGCTTCTAGTATGTAGCAAGATTTGCAAACAGGATTAATCCATCAGCTAGGCACTATTTTTCTGGCTCTTTAGGATGCTTCAAATTGTGGTTTAACATGTGTAACAGAACAGGACTGCCCAGAACTTTGGAAGGGTAGAAACAGATGTGTCTGTCTTGACTGTGGAATGGAGGATTACCTGGTGACCCACTGCAGCCAGGAGTAGTCAATGAACACTTTTGATTCCTTCTCTGCAATAAACATATCCTCCTGGACAAGAAGAGAATGATATTCAGATGGACTTCTGGCACCTCTTCCTTACAAACAGTTCCAAGTTCTCTGGAACCCAGATTTAGTACAAGAAATTTTGACCGACAGACTTACTGAGCCAATCCTGAAAGAAAAAAAGTCCTGATGGCTGCAGAGGAGTTCTAAGGAGCAGGTTGGTGTTTGGGGTAAAGACCTAGAAAAGAAAATGGGAAGAGCTAATTTCCATTAGTGGAAATAGCTATTTTGTGATATGGAGGTAAAATGGTTAAAGAGTATTTTTAGGACATTTTTATGTGTATTAAGAAAGACAACTCCATCATTTGACTTCTCTCAATCTTCAAGAGTTCTGGTGTTGGAGTCTTCCCTCAGTGTGTGTCTGCATGTATGTGTGTGTGAGTGCGTATGTCGCTGCGTGCGTGTATGTGCGGGTGTGTTTTAAACACAACTCCATGCTGCTGCCAGCACCAAGATGGCTCAGCTTATTCAGGTTACATATATTAAAGGTACATGTTTAATAAAATTTACTATTTTATGTCTTTTCCATTTTTTATCCTATCCATATAATAGTAGTCATTATTTTTGTTACTTTATAAAATTACAGAAATTTAGAGCTAGAAAACATTATAAGATGTATCTAGTCCTGTACCATTATTTACTGATAAGGAAGCTGAAAGATAGCAAAGTTAACAAGTTCCCAATATAATACAGCTAGTGAGTGAGGCATTGAGAACCAAAGATACATCAAGAATCAAGTTTTTTGATTCCTACTGTCTCAAACCTGGTATGTAAGCCAATCTTTTCTTCCTTTGGGGAAGAAATTAACAGTTCTGGCAGAATGCTTAAGCAAATTTCTGATGCAGTTTAATTTAAAGTCATGTTATGGGACACTATTTCCTTCCCACACAGCTGTCAGTCAAGAGTGACCTTTAACCAGATTTTTTTTTTCATTTATACCTAATCCAGTGGTTCTCAAATTTTGTTGCACATTAGAATCACCTGATACAGTTTTTAAATTCCCAACATCCAGATCAAACCCCATACCAATTAAATTAGAATGTCTGGGGTTGGAAACCAAGCATCAATATCCAATATCTTTTAAAGATCCTTCCCTAGGTGAGCCCAATGTGCAGCAAACCACTGATGTAACCTAACAATGATTAACTCTCTCCCTCTCCCTCTCTCAAATGGCCTTACTAAGAGTGAATCTTGGAATTGGCCTACTAGGTGCTTTTTCTTCAGCATGGATTGTCTATTTTTCTACAGTTTATCCCTGTTTAATTATCTTTCAAAGTTAAATGATATGCTTGGATAATTTTAAAATAACTTTTAAAATAACTTCTATAATCGTTCCTTAAAATCGTTACATTTACATTAGGAAAATCTAAGAGAATCTGGTTACTCTGGGTAAATAAAATCACAACTAACAATTTACTGTCAGAAAAATAGTCTTTGATTAACATCAAATAACTATTTAACGAAGCACCTTACATTTCTTCCATGATTGTGGAAGCACTTGCTTGCTCTTCATTATATAATTATTGGACTGCTAATGCCTTTATGAGCTCTAATCATTTTTTTTTGGCCTCCTCCCATACATGGATGTAGCTCTAATTGAGTTTACCAAGGAAGAAAATCATGCAATTGTCCATAATAAGGTTAAGAGGCCAATTTTCCTACTTCCTAAACAGCTAGTCACAGAACCACAATATCTGGCAGAGAATACTAGAAATCAGGAAAATCTCCTTTGTTGAGATTCTTATTTTTCTGCCAGATTGTCTAAACCTTGTTCCCTATGCATTCATTACCTTGCAATATTAAATTATATGCTTAAACTATATGAAAGCAGCCAAAACTAATACTATTGAAAAAACAGAAAGACATATGTATTGAACTTTCAGCGTGTGCCAGGCTCTAATTGAACATTTTATACACATTACATGATTTAATCTTCACCAAAATTCTAAAACACATCTTTATTTTACAGTGAGGTAAATGAGACCCTGTAAAGTTAAGTAACATGTCCAAGGCAGATTCTGAATTAATACTGTCAAAAGTTTTTAAAAGACCACTAGATTGTTGTTATTGTTGTTAAATCCAAATGTATTGACTTGCCAGGCAATGGAACATAGGTCAGTAACACAATTCACAGAGTAGTTGGTGAGGGAAAAAGTCAGGGGGTTAATTGCTAAAAAGAAGGAAGAAGTTCATGGTGCTTATTCTAGTTAAGCACTGAAAATTTGCCCTCTGGATAAAATCAAATAAATACATATTGTCTGTACATAGTTTCTTAAATTCCAATTTTCCCAAAGGACTTGTATCCAGAATTTATATTTTTCTAAAACTCTCAAAACTCATTAATAACAATCCAGTTTTTTAACGTTAGGCAAAATATTTGAACTAACACTCTACCAAAGAAAATATACAGACAGCAAATAAGCACATAATAACATGCTCACTAGTCTTTAGGGAAAATGCAGATTAAAACCATAATGAGTTATCTCTGCAAACATATTAGAGTAGCTAAAACTCAAAAAATTAACAGTACCAACTGCTGGTGAATACACAGAGAAACCAGAACTCAAAACATTATTGATGGGAATGCAAAATAGTACAGATGTTCTGGAAAACAGTTTGGTAGTTTCTTAAATAATTAAACCTATGTCTATCATATGACCCGACAATCCCACTTGTAGGTATTTATTCTAGGGAAATGAAAACTTATTTCACACAAAAAATCTGTACATAAATACTTATAGTGGCTTTATTTATAATCTCCAAAAACTGGAGAGAAAAAAACAAATATCCTTCAATAGGTGAATGGGTAACAAACTGTTATACTCACACAATGGACCACAGTTCATCAATTAAAGAAACAAATTATGACAAGTGCAACAATATGGATCTCAAAGCATTGTGCTGAGTGAAAGAAGCTAGCTTCAAAGGCTCCATAGCTATGATTCTGTATATATAATATCCTATAAAAAGCAAAATTGTGAAACAGAGAAAAAATCAATGGTCAGCGAGGGTTGAGGTGAGAGAGTATTTGACTACAAAAGGGCAGTAGGAGAATTTGGAGTGTTATGGAATTGTTTTGTGTCCTGGTTATGGTGGTGACGGCACAAATCTATACAAGGGTTAAAACTCATAGACCTATCCACACACATATATATGCACACACATACACATACAAAAGAATTTTGACATGTTAATATTTTTTAAATAAAATTAAATCTTGGCTTCCCTGGTGGCGCAGTGGTCGAGAATCTGCCTGTCAATGCAGGGGACACAGGTTCGAGCCCTGGTCTGGGAAGATCCCACATGCCGCGGAGCAACTGGGCCCATGAGCCACAACTACTGAGCCTGCATGTCTGGAGCCTGTGCTCCGCAACGAGAGGCCGCAATAGTGAGAGGCCCGCGCACCGCGATGAAGAGTGACCCCCGCTTGCTGCAACTAGAGAAAGCCCTCGTGCAGAAACGAAGACCCAACACAGCCAAAAATAAATGAATAAATAAAAATTAAAGAAATAAAAAATAAATAAAATTAAATCTTCAGTCAGAGGAAAAATCCCATTGCTCATTCATCAAGAAAAAGTCTTCATTTAGATCTAATTGGGGTCCGGTGTACTGGAGACCTGCAAAGTTCATGGTCATTTATCAGCTTTAGTTAATTGGAGTCAACTGTGATGAAGCCCATCATTCAGCTTTCACATATCCTGGAAAAGTGCTGTTGTAAGTTAAAAAGAAATCTTTTTCCAGTCGTTCTTCTTGTGCTCCTTCAGCCTGATGCAGCAAGATGAGCACAAAGAGGATAAGTAAATCCTCAGATTTTAGAGTCTACACCACCGTATTGGTTTTGAGTGTCATTCTCACAAAATTCCATTATATTTTTTTGATGTAGAATTATCTTATATATGAACCTACAGGATGATGGCTGCTCAAAAGAATTTAAGGCCCTATTAACAACACACTTGACAGTGGCAACAAGTAGAAATGACATAGCAAATGTTTATAAAGCAACTCTTGCACAAGTTTCTATTTGGACCAGCCCAAAACAAGAGCAATATCCAATGGGTTGGTTTTTCCCATCTTGGACATCCAACTGGCTTATTACTGAATTTCACTTAAGGATCCAAATGCAATAGGGTTATTAACCAGCACACAAATGTTACCTTTTTAGTGAGTAAAATACCTAAAGTGATTCTGTGGTCTAGCACCTCTAGACAAGCAAATCTAAAGCTTTTTTGTTGAGTTTGTATAGCATACACAGTCTATACAGTGTCATTTGCCATTATTGCAATTGTAAAACTAGTTTCAAATTCAGCATTTAAGGACCTAAAGCCAAGAGAGAAACCTGTGCTCAAAGCAATGGAAACCAGTATCTCTACCCTCTCCCAGTAGATCTGCATGTCAATAGCTACATGAGAGAATAATTTATCTCAGATACTACCAATATAGAAATATCACATATAAACCCTTCCCAGATGGCATCCTCCTACCTCTCTTCAAGGTTCCCAATGTGAATTGATATTACCACCACATAAATATACCAAGTCACATGCACACAGCCTGAAATTTTGGTTAAGTTTTGTCAGTATACATCTTGGGTATCTCAGGTTACAATAGAAGAAGTATAATTAACCCAAGTAATGCCAAAAAAATTTTTCCTTGATTGATTTGTTGAGTAAAAACATGTTATTAGTTATTTCCTGTGATGGGGTACCATCAGGAATATTTTATACTCTGCAGATTACAGAAAAGCCTTTATCCTTTATAGGGGGTATTCGTGTCATATTTATAAGGATTAAAATAACACTAGGAAAAAAATTTTTACCATTATAACTAGTTTTGGGATTTTTTTTCACATAACTAGTAGCTGTATATTATCAACCTGGATGTTACAATTTTTATAGATAAGATTATTAGTTGTGGGATAGTCAGAAATTAGTTTCCATGCGTGAACCTTATCATAATTGCTGATGGTATTATTTTTAGTGGAATATTCTAATAGATTGAAACCTCCCTGGTATTCCAGAAGGATGACAAAACTCAAATTAATTAACTTTCTTGATACAATTATGGTCTTGCTGAATTCAACAAATAGTCGCCTATATAAAGGATTTGTCCTAAAATTAGGATGGTCAGAAAAATAAGAGATAGCAGTTTCAAGATTTAAAATAGTTAATAAATTAAAATGTAAATAAGTAGTCCTGTTAGTAGGCATTGATCTGAATATCTGGTTATCTGTTTTAGATAATTCAGAGTAAAATATAAGTGAATTAAACCTTGTAAACCTTGTCACTAAGGGAGGAGTCTCTGAAATATTGAATACATTCTCTTGGAGGGAAAAATAAAACAAACAAATTTAAAAAGTGAAAATGATGAAAACTAAAGGTTGACAATAAACACTGCGCAATACAGAAATCAAAAGGTCTGGAACTGAGGCACAGGCAGAAAGGATTCTTAAACATTCTTAAATGGGACTTGAAAGAGAAGAATTGTCAAGAAAGATTTCTAAGATCAAAACAAAAGAATCATATCACTATTTCTGCCTAGACATTGAATCAAGAGATATATAGCAGTATTTAGAACTACTGAGATGCAAAATTCAAGGGTGGATATAGGGGAGGAAAAAATGGGAAATAAGCAAAATGCCCCAGGTTAGGCATGGAACTGGTAGAAGCCACGTGGGTTCTGAGTACAGGTGGTCCAGGATGAATCTCAAGATGTAGTTCTTGATGTAATATCCCTTACACACAGGGTGACCATATAACTAATTACCCCAGCTAGAACTTCTCAAAGAAAAATAGGGCACTAAAAATAATTTATTGTAAATTATATAATTTTTTGAAATGTTATTGACCAACAACTTATTTGTAATATATTACTGGATTGTTTAATACTTTAAATAGTACTATCCAAATACCATTTTTGAAAATAAAATTTTTCTAAAAACTAAAAATAACACATATCTAGCACATTAAACAATATTTTAAAAACCCATATTGAGAATTTGAACATTAACAAAAGCAAAAAATTATTCTCATTTTAACCCGTTTTTTAAATAATATTTTTCTCTAATACTGTATCCTAGTACTTTTCTGAAGAATTGGCTTTTCTATATAATCTTATTCTCTTTCCATGGTTTTCATAAAACTGCCTGCGATTTTCTTAAACATTTTATAATTATTGACATCTTCAATTGATACTCCTTATAGATACTCCTTATAATATTTTAAAATATTATATCTGTATGGGTGCTGAGATGCTTGGTAAACTCCAAGCAATTTCTGCTAAAAAAGGATATTATCAATAATAATTTTGAACTGAAATGTGTCAATTTCAACCCAAATATTTTCACAAGTACAACTTTTTTTGCTTCATTCAAAGTGTTTTCTTTAACAAATATTTTTACAAGACAAATCTCATCAAATAAATCATCTCTTTTTATGATTCTCTTTACTGCTTTGCCATACTTGGATGCTGCAAAATTATAGTCCTTCTCAGTTTCATTTCGTTCTAGCATAGAATATAAATTTATCTAATTAAAAATAGAAGCTTCATCAAAAGAGTTTCCTTACAAGTCAAGATACTTCAATATGAAATTATAGAATTTCAAATTTAAATCTTATACTCCATTTGAAATCATAAGTTCAGTTTTGTCATTGGAAAAAGTTCTATGTCATAAAGTTTTGCAATGATTGAAATTTGCTAAAAGTTTTAAATGCTGACATTTTGGGAACTATGTTCATTTACATTGATTAAAGTTTTCCACTTATTTTGACAAAAATGCAATAAAAATTTAGAACTTGTGTAGATAAAATTTCTATATCATTACAGTTAAACTTAAGTTGATTTACAAAGAAATTATTCAAAGCTTTAAATGTTCTTAAAATCTATTTGATAATGAACAGCAAAAAGAAAAAATAGATAACCCCATGTTACAGTGTTTATTTAAAATTTGAATTTAGCTACATCACAAAAAATTTGTAGTTCCCTATTTTTATATTAAGATATTTGTAAATCTGTGTAACAATTACACAAATTTGTAGAATTTCAGCTTCTCTTATACAGAATGTTGCACTACAAGAAATCCGGTAGTCAATTTATTTTTTATTTTTTTATTTTTTTCGCGGTACGCGGGCCTCTCACTGTTGTGGCCTCTCCCGCTGAGGAGCACAGGCTCCGGACGCACAGCCTCAGTGGCCATGGCTCACAGGCCCAGCCGCTCCGCGGCATGTGGGATCTTCCCATACCGGGGCACGAACCCGTGTCCCCTGCATCGGCAGGCGGACTCTCAACCACTGCATCACCAGGGAAGCCCCAAATTTTAATTTAATGAGAACATTGTTTTTGCCACGACCTTGTGCTCCACCAAAATTCATATGCATATTACATGAAAAACAAATGATTTTACCAACAATGTTGAATTTTTTAACTGAATTTATGGTAATATTCAGAATAATGTCGATTGTTTCAGCTTTGGCAGAATAAACTTCCAAAGTTTTGCTTTAACTTCTATAAATTGCATAAAAATATCAAACAAACAAATAATTTTTTATTTGAAGTATCTGATGACAGGATATAAAACTGACATTATTTAACTGATCGCAAACTTCTACTTGTAGAACTGACATATAAACAGAATTATGTCATAGGTGTACAATAAAATTGAATTGAAAAGGGGCAGAACTAATTTAGAAGAGTAGTCATTAGATACAAATTAAATGCCATGCCTCCCAGAGTGATATATAAAGGCACATTCCGCAGACTCACATGTTAAATTGTGGTCTTCAGGCATAATGTTCTTAAAGGAACTATTAATATTTGAAGTATATGGTTCAGTTTTCTGCCTTCAGGTTTTCATGTGGTCAGTTACGTTGCTCTGCCTGTGCCTCCATAAACTTTGTTGGTTGGTAAGTGTCCCCAAACATCCTGTATGAGCTACGCTTAAGAATCAGAAATTCACTACTTAATTTGTCATTTTTAATGCACTTTTTATCTTTGAAAGCTATTAAACATTAAAAAGTGTTACCAAATGCCAAAATGTATAAATAGCTTTAGATTTATAACTTAACAATAAATGGCAGTACCACTGTAGGGAGGGCAATTAGATCTCTCTCTATACCCTATAGAGCAGGACCGGTCAGCCTCTTTTTCTTCATACAGTTTTTTTCATATCCACTTAATCTAAAATCCCCATTCCCTTTTGATCCCAATGACTGAGAATAACTTTATGAATTTCACAAGCTATGGCATGGACCATAGCACAATCGGCTTGTACCTCAAGAGGTTACCTCCCACCCCTACCTGACACCAAAAGATTTAGCTGTTCTCACTTCATGGCCTAGTGAAATCTGTTTTATCAACAAGGGCCCTGCCTGCTGTCTTTGAATGGGAGGTGTTGGATACATGGCATCCAAAAGGGGCAGATTATTGCTGGTTATCTTTCAGATTTAACTATAATACATATTAGTGAGAACTCTGGCACTGAACAAGTATTGCATAAGACCTTGATAGAAGCTGAAAGTACAAAATGGATGCACAAACCCATCCCAGTTTGTTTTAATGAAAATAGTAATCATATAATACCTTATTAAAAAATAAAGCATCCAGTATAATCAGTCAAGACATGAATACTACAGATGGAAACTGGCACTGGCATTCTTACATGGACCCTATCATATATGCTTGGTAGTCTTCAAGTGATGATCCTACCATAATATCTACTATTCAATCCATAGAAAAAGTTACCATATGCATCCTACAAATGTTATTAAGCCTTCACTTTATGAGGAAAAGCTTTCTTATGTACAGAGGTAAATATTTGAACAAGGCCATTTAGTATGACAGTGCAAGTTTTACTCTGCCCTGAAATTTAAGAAATACACACACCCCCAAACTCAATATTATGGAGGTTGAAGTAAGTAAAGATAAAGATAGTCACAGAAACTCAGGAACTACTATCTAGATGTACTGACCAACTGACACATCAAATTATCAAATTATCTTTTGGCAATACTTCTAAGTTTGAAACCTAAAAGAGATTTCCTAAAACATTTTAAATGAGCAAGTGTACCCCAACAATTCCCATCTCTCAAGTAAAAACAACAACAACCCAACAACAGTGTAGATTCTATTAAAACAAAGACATTTGTCACAAAACCCCCAATGCGAATACATAATGAATTTTGTAAAACCTCATTTCTCACCAGTAATAACACCCTTAATTCCTAACTTGGTAAGAGCCTATAGTAAATTTTCAACTCACATTACTTTTATAGGTAAGGATTCCATCAACACAACTGACTAATGTAGATCTGTAACCAAGTTGTTTTAAACTGAAAAAAATAATGTTCCAAGGTGCATGTGTTGATTCAATAATAATATGATAAACTCCCATTGTGCGCAAGACCTATTGTAAGGGCTTCAGGTATACCCTGATGAATAAGATATGATTTTATCTATGAGAGGTTTATAATCACCTTAAGAATTTATAGCATCACTTTAAATCAGCCAGGACTCAGCTATCACATAAATTTTTCTGGTAGGCATCAAAATAAATGAAATCTATTGAGCTCTATATATGAGCAATGAACAATCTAATAGTAAAATTAAGACTACAATCCATTCACAACAGCATCAAAAAAAAGGTTTAGGAATGAATTTAACAAAAGTACAATACTTGTATAGAGAAAGTTACAAAATTTTGCTGAGAGAAAGTAAATGGAGAACTCCACATTTGTGGTTTAGAAGACTCATTATTGATTGCAATTCTCCCTACATTGACCTATAGATTTAATGTAACCTTATGAAAATTCAGGCAGGCATTTTTGTAGCATTTGGTAAACAGATCCTTAAATTTATATGGGAATGGAAAACTAGCATAGTCAAAACAATTTGAAAAAGAAGAACAAAGTTGGAGGTCTTTTACTTTCCAATTTTGAAACTTTCTGTAAAGTTTTGGTCATCAAGAGAGTGTGATACTAACATAAGGATAGACATATGTAGATCAACAAAGCAAAATTAAGAGTCCAGAAATAAACTCATATTTATAGTTAACTGATTTCTGAAAAAGTGTCAAGGCAATTCACTGGGGAGAGGATAGTCTGTTCAAGTAGGTTATTGCATCCCCACGAAGGCCTGAACGTGAATGTTCATAGTAATACTATTCATAATAGCCAAAAACTAGAGATGTCTTAAATGTCCATCAACTGGGGAAAGGATAGGCAAAATGTGGAGATCCATACAGTGGGATATTCTTCAGCAATATAAAAGAACCAATTGCTGGCATCTGCTATATCAGGAATGAACCTCAAAAACATTGTGCAAAGTGAAAAAAGTCAGACATGAAAAGACACATATTGTATCAAAAAGGGCAAATTTATAAAAACAACAGTAGAGCAGTGATTGCTTTAGGCTGAGTGTGAGAAAGAGGACACGTAAATGGACATGAGGGATCTCATCAGGCAGATGAAAATGTCCTAAAATTGATTTATGGTGATAGTTGCACCACTCAGTAAAATTTATAAAGATCACTGAACTGTATGCTTGAAATGGGTAAATGTTATTATATGGAACATATCTGCCAATACAGTTGTTTTTAAAAATGAAGGAAGGGAAATATATCTTTAACTGACAAAAAGGTAGGTGGGATAGCAGTTAAGAATATCTGATAATGTATTTTACATTGTGTTCCATAATATATTTCAAATCAATTTGAGATGTAGACAAGTTCTTTCGAACTGAAAAAAGCGTCTGAACGTGACCTGATCACTATTATAACTACATAAGAGATTCAGTATGTGATTTTTACTCCAATAAAATGACAGCAACAATGGAAATACTGAGTTACAAGTAGAAGACTGAATTTACCCTGCAGCTCACCCAGAAATAGTCAAGGCTGTGTGAGAAGAAAAAGGAAGGAGACACTCTCCAACAGTGAATGTTAGATGAGACTGACTTGAGAACAAAAACATTCCCAGGTGGTTTTCTTTTTTTTTTGGCCATACCACACGTCTTGCAGGATCTTAGTTCCCTGACCAGGGATTGAACCCATGCCCATGGCAGTGGAAGCTCAGAGTCCTAACCACTGGACAGCCAGGGAATTTACCCAGGTGCTTTTAAAGTGTTCATGACCTTCCCAGGTTCAGTCTCTGTTACAAACTGACTGCAGAGCCTGACATTCAACTGTTTCCCTCCTTTAAACATATAGAACCCAAAGTATTATGACCCCTTGAAACGTTATTAGAATATGATAGACTGATCTCAAACTTAAAAACAGTTCAATAAAGTCAGAAATGATTTGTGCTTAGAAAGTGAATCCACAGTAGAACATTTTAGATCTTTATAAGTATGTACAATAGAAGCTTTCTTGATGTATCTATTTAGCTACTCACAAAAACGAAACAAAACAGAAACTATCTAGTCCCTCCCTAGAGCACACTGATCTGTCCATGGTGTGCTGAATATTCAGTCTGTAGTTCTCTCACATAATCCTGGGCATGTCTGCTCCCACCAATTGAATCACAGGTTTACCCAAAATCTGCTACTTACTCTCAAACCATTATTGTAATAATTATATTATTTAAGTAAATAGTATTGATGGTGGAGTAAGAACCCTTCAAAAATATTCTATCAAAGCAAATAAGAACACTGAAAAACTTTGTTGGAATCAACTTTTTCAGAGCTCTGAAAATCAACTAAACGTTTTTAGCAGTACAAGGAGTGTTTATTTTTTTAAAAAATTGTTGAATTTTAATAAGAACAAGTTTTGTGGCATTTGAACCTGAACTTGCTGTATCTCCCCACCCCAGCTATGCAGTAGCCTTCAAAGCCAAGAGCACCTAATAAATCATGGAAGGAAAAAAAGAAAACCAGCAACCTAGAAGCCAATAGACGAGGCAGAATGGGTTGAAGATCTTACAAAGCCCCATTTCCAAAGAATGGGCATTTGACCTATCTAGTGGTTCCCTGGAAGATCTCATTCACAAGCTTTATTGATCTGACTGAGAGCTTGCCCTGTGCAGTCTTTTCCTGAGAGCATTACTGAAGAATAATCAGAGGAAATTGTTTAACATAGCAGTTGCCTGAGGTGGTGAATTAGAGTTGGGGCAAACAATAGACTAACCAAAACGTTTAAAAGGAAAAGCTGGGGAAGGAGACATCCATTAGGGGCTTTGAAAACTCTGACATATTCCTGGGAATCTAGAAGTCCATGGGCATGTGTAGGTCATACCTCTTCTCTGAACTTCTGCTGTAATTATTGTCAAAACCTCATCACTTAACACTTGATTATAGGGTACCATTTGTGACTTATAATTATAGGTTACCTTCTTCTCCCCAATATTATGTTAACAGCTAACTTTTATATAACACTGACTGTGTGCCAGGCATTGTTCTAAGTGATTTAGATTTGTTGGCTCATTTAATCCTCATAATAAGTTAAATATTATCGTTATCCCCATTTTACAGAGGAGAAAACTGAGACAGAGTACTTAAAATCCCAAGGTCAAATAGCTTTTAAGTGGTGGAACTGGGATTCAAATTCCAGTCTTTCAGCTCTACAGGTCATGTTTCTTAAAACCAAGTAACATCACTTCTGTATGGCCTCTAGCTTATAGAAAGGGCAGAGGGCTTTGGAGTCAAAGACTTGTGGATATGACTTGCTAATTTGGGGAAATCATTTAATCTCTATGAGTCTCAGTTTTCTCCTCTTTAAAATCGTTCTGATAATACTATTTCATTAAAATTATTATGAATATTAAACAATACTGTGTATAAAAATACACTTTGTATCTTGAAAAGTGCTAATAAAAATATTTACTCATTAGATATTCAGGGAGAAATCAAGAAGAACAGCATGGTAGAGCAGAGTCAACAAGACCTGGGCTTGATTCTGACTTGAACAGTCGCTACCTCTGAGACCTTGGGCAAATCATTTAACCTTCATGGATCTTAGTGTTGGCATCTATAAAATAAGGATAATACACCCTGACTTTCTGGGTTCTGAGGATTAACATAAATAAATAAACAAACAAACAAACACCTAATGAATACTGTGTACTCAACAAACATCATTTCCCTTCCTACTCCACTTCATCATCATAGAGCAATGCCCCATTTCCATTCATTTACTCTGCTATATTTTGCTTCACAACACTTGTCAGATCTGACATATAGTATCAACACTTGTCAGATCTGACATATAATATATCAATTTGTTTATTTTCTGTCACTCCCATCCAGGATGTTAACTCCTTGAGGTGAGGTCAAGGACTTGTCATTTTCTCCACTGCTGTATTCCCAATATCTAGAACAATGTCTGGAAAATAGTAGGTGCTCAATAAACATTTGTTGAAAGACTCATTATTATCATCTATCATTATCATTGTCATAATTGAGATCAGGGTTTATATCACTGAAATCAATATAACATGAGGCAAATATTCATTAGTATATTTAAGGTATATAATCTGCTCTCAATCCAGTTTTCTCAAAGATTAATCACCAAAATACCCATATCAGAAACATCTTGGGTATTCATTACAGTAGAATTGCTGAATCAATGATGTTCCAGGATATTATCTTTTAAGCAAAATCCACATGGACTTTTTCTTCCTTTTTCTCTTTTAATCCAGACTCCTGTTTACCAGCCATTTAAAGCTCTATTACTTAATATAATTTTTTATTATAATTTGGATAAAGGAGGTATAAGGCTTTTAAATTTTAAATTCAAAGTCTCTGAAACTAATTTATTTTCCTAACTGTGTGCTTATAGATTAAAGCCAGAAAAAAGAATTATTTCCTAGTTACCATATATGTAAAGTCCAAATAATTTTTTCTGATCCAGAATATTTGTCATAATTTTTATGAAATGATTTTTCTAATTTTTTTCTGGACTTCAGTGTTTAGAACACATTTTGGATAATTTTGAATTCATTAGAGTTTATAATTTTTGGTTAGCTAAGAGGGTATCATTCAAAATATGACTATGAAACCATCCATATGTTAAAAAGAAAAACTTTCACAGTGGGCAAATAAAAAGCATAGTATTTAAGTGACTGCCCCATTGTCATCCCAAATGATTTCACTGAGCTGTGGACCTACACTGTATAGATATGGTAATAATTCCAAAGCTGCAGCAGCTGTCAAGACCACTTAAGTACTGGAGAGTTCAGAGGTACATTCTGAAACTTCTGCCACAGCTTTTTTTTTAATGAAGTATCATTGATTTACAATGTTGTGTTAATTTCTGGTGTACAGTAAAGTGATTCAGTTTTTTATATATATATATATATATATATATATATATATATATATATATATATATATACACACACACACATACACACACAGATATATTCTTTTTCAGATTCTTTTCCATTATAGTTTATTACAGGATATTTAAGCTCCCTGTGCTATAGAGTAAAACCTGGTTGTTTATCTATTTTATATTCATATATAGTATTTTGTATCTACCAATCCCAAACTCCTAATTTATCCCTCCCCCTCTTCCCCTTTGGTAACCATAAGTTTGTTTTCTGTGTCTGTGAGTCTGTTGCTGTTTCTATTTGTAAATAAGTTCATTTGTATCATTCTTTTAGGTTCCACATATAAATCATATGATAATATGATATGCATCTTTCTCTGTCCGACTTACTTCACTGAGTATAATAACCTCTAGGTCTATCCATGTTGCTACCAATGGCATTATTTCATCCTTTTTATGGCTGAGTAATATTCCATTGTGTGTATATGTATGTATATGTATAAGTATATATATAATATACACACACACATATATATATATATACTATATCTTCTTTATCCATTCATCTGTTGATGGACATTTAGGTTGCTTCCACATCTTGGCTTATTGTAAATAGCCTGCCACAGCTTTTAAGGTGTTCAGAGCTGCTTGCAACTCACTAGGTCATCGACACTAAATACAGTGGTGGTTGTACCTCCACTCCATGTATGTTCTGGGGTTCAAAATCTGGAAATACAATCTCAAAGCAGATTATATATTTACTCAATTAAATCTTAGGTATCAATAGTTGTGTACCTTTTGTCCACATGCTATTACAAGCTCAACAGAGGGATGAGTGAAGAGACCATGGGAATAAGCTCTTCCAAGTTGCTCCAAATGACACCTGGAAGAATGGCAAAGAAAGGAGGTCAAGGGAAGCCCCAGCCAATGCCTGAGCCAGTTTTTATCCCATTTTACTCATTGACCATTATTTCCAGAGAACAGAGAGGTGGAAATCTGTGAGTGATGCTATGACATTGTGAAGTGACTTCTCTGGAATCAGAACTTTAGGTACATTGAAAGGAACTAGCAAATGCCAATTTTTAGCTCAGCACTACTACAGGCATACAGTGAAAGACAGAAGTAGAATATATGGACTTGTTACATCTTAGTTGGAGAGAGTGTCATAAATGGCACTAATTAATATTTTAAAAGACCAACATATAGTACACAGTCAAGAAATATTTGTAAACAGACCCTAGGCAATAAAGCACAGTGGTTAGAGAGCAGCTTTCAGAGTCAGCCTAGCATTTGAATTCTGGCTTTACCATTTACTAGCTATGTCTTTGTGTCTGTGTCTTAATGTTGCTAAACCAGAATTTCCATATCTATTTAATCGTGATAAGCCTACTTCCCAGAGACTTTTTACATGGATTAAAAGCCAGGTGCTATATGTACTCAATAGTAATAAGAATATTAAAAGTAACAAGTATTGAGTGTCTGCTATCTGCTAGGCACTTTTTAAAGTATTAGCTCATTTACTTCTCTTAGGAACCCTATGAGGAATTACAGAATAGAAAACTGAGAAACTGAGAGAGAGATTTTATACCAGACTCAACATCACACCTAATAGGTGGTGGAGTTGAGATCTGACCAGAGTCTACACCCTTAGTCACAGTGCCCTTCTGCCTTTCATAAATGGTAGCCAAAGTAGGAAGGTGGCCAGAGGCAGGTGATGTAGTAGATGCTTAGTCACACCTGTGGGACACCTGGCTACAACATAAAGAAGTCATTAAGTAGATGGTAAGCTTTTTATTAGGACACATATATGAAAAACCAGAATCTCTTTAAGGAAATGGGATATAGAGCAATTAATATTCTATTCAACCACCTATAAGAAAAAGAGAAAAAACCTTTTTGGGCATATGAAAGAAACATTAACTTTGAACAACAATGCCGTGATAAAGATCAAGATTTTGTCCCCACAAGAATGCATGCACATTTATGGCATTCCCACAGACTAGACTTTGTTTCAGTTGCTATTACTTAAATCAAGCAGCGTTTCCTACCCTCACTTGGAAGCCACTTGGAAGCCCACAACACCACTATCTTCAGCAGCTTGCCTCACTATTCTTGGAGGCAGCTGGTACCTAAACTAGGAGGGAGCCTCAGCAAGTGTTATAGCAGCCTTTAATCTCTATAATGACAGCACCAAGACCCTAATTATCCAGGCAAATAATTCATGCTACAACAGTGGGAGCAAAGGCCACTTTTGGTCTTTTTCCTCCCACTGTTTTCCTCAAACTAAACTCAAAGAGAAGATCATGGCAGTTATCCAAGGTGGACTTGCCATGAAACAGAATAATGCCTCTCTGGGGAAGTCAAGACTACCTTAAGGATACATGATCACAGAATGGGAACAATTCCCTGCAAGTCCTGCAATTTAACCAAGCCTCCCTAACTACTAAACAATAGTCACCTGGTTGCTGCTAACTCCAACGGTTAAAATCTAGTCTTCTAAAAAACAGAACATTTTTATCTTAATATGTTCTTTTGAAACGTAGAGCCGGACTTCCCTGGTGGTGCAGTGGTTGAGAGTCCGCCTGCCGATGCAGGGGACGCGGGTTTGTGCCCTGGTCCGAGAAGATCCCACATGCCGCAGAGCGGCTGGGCCCGTGAGCCATGGCCGCTGAGCCTGCACGTCCGGAGCCTGTGCTCCGCAACGGGAGAGGCCACAACAGTGAGAGGCCCGTGTACCGCAGAAAAAAAAACAAACAAACAAACCCTAGAGCCATAGTTTTCATAAGAGCCTGGGCCGGCCTGAAGACAAGCAAAGAAAAACATAAGATATCATACCATTACGTGTACAGACCAAGGGGAAAAAAATCAGAAAGCAGGGCTTCCCTGGTGGTGCAGTGGTTGAGAGTCCACCTGCTGATGCAGGGGACACGGGTTCGTGCCCCGGTCCGGGAATATCCCACATGCCGCAGAGCGGCTGGGCCCGTGAGCCATGGCCACTGAGCCTGCGCGTCCAGAGCCTGTGCTCCGCAACGGGAGAGGCCACAACAGTGAGAGGTCCGCGTACAGCAAAAAAAAAAAAATCAGAAAGGAAAATATCCCTGTGGGATAGTGTATATGTGAAAGCTTTTATTATAACATTTTTAATCCCCATTTCACAGATGAGTAAAGTGAGATTATACAACTTGTTCAAGGTCATATAACTCGTAGTTGAGAATTCAACCCCAAGTGTTCTGGGATGAGAATCTAGACTCACTCCACTATACTGAATTATCTCTCCTGAAAATGGTAGGATTTGAACAGGCCCTTAAACAAGTATAGAATTTATCAAAGTTAAGAGAATGCAGAGCATTTTAAAAGAGGCAGGAAATAAACAACAAAGGCACAGAAGTAAACTGGAATGTCTTGGAAGGATATAATAAAGAGATGGTGGAGACAGGCAGAAAATTTTGCAGAAAATCAGTTAGAAAATATGGGAGCAGGAAAAGAGCCTCAAGAGAGCAAAATGAAGAAAGTGGTAGTATAGGGAAACTGATCTGATAACTATATGTTTGAAAATAATGCCATTTATTGAAAAACTTCTATGTTCCAGGTAAACATTATCTCATTCAACCTTCATACCTTTGGAAAATAATCATTATTATTGTTATTATTATTATTATCATTTCTCTTGCTCTGACAGCAACGCTTCTCTGGATATGGAAATCCCATAGTACTTCTCTAAATCTAGATACAAAGCAATAAACTAAACGATACCCACCCACATAATGGGAACCAGTAGAAAGACCTTCTTTTGCGTTTATGTTTTCCAGCCTGACAGTGATCTTCAGAAAGAAATTCTAGACAAAAATTATTCAATTTTTAAAATCTAGAGCTTAAAATATCTAAGTATACACGATTTAAGAAAAACTATCATTCACAAATCTTGATGCATCTAACATGCAATCTCAAAGCTGTATATGAATAAATTGATTTTATAAATAGAAAATGATTAAATAGTGAATTAACTTTGAATGGGTAAGTACTTAATGAAGTATCTTACTCTAAGCATGCTCTTTGAGGAGAAAAAATATTGTGGTGAGAGTTGAACCAAATTTTATTCACATTAGGTTTATATCTATCCGATTCAATAACTTCTTAGAAGACCTACTGTGCTAAGCATTTTCCAGAGGCTTTGGAAGAATCAGTCCCTCTCCCAGGCCCTGTGACACTAATGGTCATGTCTTCTATTTGTTCGCCCCCACCCCCTTCCTCTCCTTGCACAGGTCTTTAGATCAGGGTGCACACCTGGCTCAAGAGTAGCCAATCTTTAGTCTTCCCAGGAACCCACAATAAATTATGGCCTGGCTCTAAAATAAGAACTATAAGAATCCTCCCTTGGAAATTTGAACTAAGGGACTATGGAGAAAATTGCTAGATAGTGATGAAAGCTGAAAGATGAAGTCATGTACAGTCCATGCTAGAACAGTGTGGGCATTGTGCCATCAGATTTAGAGGAAGCTGATCTGACAGGGAGAACATGAGGCAGAAATGAGAGAGGCCATGCACCCCCTGAGGGAGAGAGAGAAAGAGATAAAAACAAAACCCTTAGTTTCTAATGTTTTCCCAGTTCCATTTCCCAAGAGTCTTGTACATACTCTGGTGCCTGTATTTAGATGTCTGTGTGATTTCACTAGCTGTCCTTACAATAACCTTCTTGTTGAGTGCTTTTCAAGGCTTTTCTGTTCCCTGCCAGAAAGATATTCTTGCCTAAGTTGCCTGCTGTGACTCCAGCTCCAAACTATCTATCATTCCAAGGGTTCAAAGATGACTTAAGGAGAGTCCTGCTCCTAAAAATCTCGCAACCAGGTGGAAAACAAGTACAGAAACATATCACGTATAATACAAGACAGACTGTGTAAAAGAGTACAAAGTACAATCGAGGTACCATGGAAAGAATGTCTGATTCAAATTAGTTGTATCTAAGAAGGCTTCTTGAGGAAGGTGAAATTTTCACCTTCTTAAATAATGTTAGGACTTCGAAAGTAAGGAAAGGTGGAGAACTACATTCTAGTGAGGGCAAACAGTATTAACAAACACTCAGTAGCAGAACAGGGCCACTTCTGTGAAGAGCAGTTTTTCTGAAATGAGTTTACTATATGGTGCACATAGAATGGGAGAATTTAAGAGGAGATAAAAACTAAGCATGGTATATGCCATAAAGTGTGAAAATTATTGTGTAGCCCATGGAGACTTTTAATTGGAGAAATTAGTTTATTAATGTACATCTCTAGTAAGCTTAAAATTCAGTATTTAGTGTTTACTAGAAGGAGAGAAAGGCAAGATGAGATACCAGTTATTAGGCTAACTGATTCTTGTAGGCTTGGTCCTAGAAGGCCTAAAACTGACTTTTCTGAGTTAAATGTATAAGCAAGATTCAAGGAAATTTGTTTAGAAAACAGAGTTCCACAGGTCACATGGAAAGTGTTGCGAAAGAAATCAATAGTAAGAGGGTAAGCCAGGAGGAGAGGATGGACAAGGCAGTGCAAAGCTTAAAGTATGAGAGAAAATAGAATGTGAATGGCATGAGAATGTGAAGGATGACACAGTTGAGAAGCATGGTGAAATTAGTTAGTCTCAAGGTTCCAAAGGAATTCATTTGTAAAGTAATTGTAGTGGTTTGCATTTATCAGTGTGTCATGGTGACTCAATAAGTTAGTGAGTAATCAGACCATGACAACCAAAACACTGAACTGGATATTTAGAACTCACCTTAGCTACACTTCTAGATCCTAGGAAAATTCCTTCATCACATGACTCCTATGAAGGGTATTAACACCCTTGTAACCCAAACTAAAATAAGTATCAGATATTTATAGTTCTAAAAAGGTATTAATCCCTTCAAGGTGAAAAGTATTATTATTTTCCCCTAAATAGACCATTATAAATTTTATAAATGAAATACTCAAGCAGTCTAAAATTTAAAATATCCATCTAGGTACCATATTATTTATGAAGCAGTCACTGGAAATCACTTGACCTCTTTCTGCCTTTTCCAAGTGACTTGAACAAGCATTTGGTGAATGGTAGTGTTTAACTCACTCAGAAATTATTCAATGAGCTCTGTTAACATGCTGTAGACCATGGGGGAATCAGGTGTTGATAAGGGAAATAGTCATTATAAGAGGCATTCCTTTATTTCCACCTCTTTCATTATTTTTTTCTCATTAGATAAAATAGTAGTTATTGCCTACAGAATAATCCTAAGTACGATCTTAAGCATTGTGTTCTTTCTGGGATGGAGAAAGAAAACAATATAGTCAATATATTATGCTTCATATTTTATATTACTTGAAAAATTATGTTCAGGATGTGAAAAAAACTAAACTAGTATGTGATACAAATTATTAAGAACATGATGAACTAGGAGAATCATGAGCAAGTACTTAAATAATTCTGGGTATTTAAAATCAAAACAAAGAAACCTCCTCTAGGATAAAATTGAGGAATGGTGAAAACTCATACTATTGTCTATGAAAAATATCTCCTCAACCAAATCAAACATCTCCAGCTGAGTACAAATTTCCCAAAATATCTTATATGAGGAGTCTCTGAAGGATCCATCTAACAGTATTTCATTTAGAAAACTGAAATGAGGAAGAGGGCCTGTGAATATTGGCCATGGGAAAGTAGAAAATATAGTGTCAATGGTCATGTAAGGAACTGGATAGAGTTGAGGAGATGTCAGTTTTGGAATCAGAGCTAAGCTTAGACGTCCCTTCTTGTTAGCTGTATAAACTTCAAGAAGTGGCTTCATCTCACAAGTCCCCATTTCTGCTCATGTGAAGTAGAAAGTAGGGATGTTAATATCCTTCTCACAGGGTTCTCACAAAGATTATTTGAAATAGGCAACGTTGGAAATTCCTGGCACTGAGTGAGTACTCAAAACACTGGTTCCCTTCGTCTTTCACCTACTACATCATCATTTGGTCTTCTAGGATTAGGCCTACAATTATCACACTCTAGAATTAAGGAATTTTAGCTGTGGGGAATCAACTCATGAATTACATATTCTAACAACTCTCTTAAAATCTCTGATGTGTAAAATATAGCTTTCATTAGAAACATGACACAATATGAAGATATTATCCTTTGGGGCTAATTTAGACAATCAATGAGTTGATATTTGAAGCATTTCACAAGTAAAGGAAAAATGATTAAAGAGTTATTATCTATTGTTTTTAATTATTTAAAATCCAAGAGGTAGCTATAATTTAGAGATGATTGAAATTGAATTGTATTTCTGTGTTCTGTAGAAGGTGAGAAATGTGTAGATTACACCCCAACCACTTTAAGAAATTCCAGTCATGTTTATTCAAAATGAGAGTAATGTTCAGAAAAAGATGCAGATATCATTTTACACATTGCATCGAAAATAAACATTATCTAAAAGAGTGATACCACAGCCTATCAAAGTTAAGTGGGCCTTGAGAGGCACACATGCCTAGAAACACCTCCAGGTCACACTTAATCCATCACTTATTTTTGAGGTGGTTAATTTTAAAGATATATAATTTTCACCACAACCCCAAAAAGTGAAAGTACTTGAAAGCACTTTCTTATGCATGAAACATTCTGGAGACAATTACAGGTTATGGAATTGGTCACTGCATTTCGTTAACAATCAAAACATCCTAAGTTGCAACCCAACTAAGTATTTATAAAGCAGATATACAACAGAGTTGGAATTAGAAATAAAATGGCCTTGCCTCTAAACTCTATCTTAATTTGCCTCTTGTTAGGCTTCATTCCTCCAAAGTTGATGTACTTTATGTCAATCAAACTGATTATGTTTTTTAATAAATTGAAATCATCATCCCTACACCACAACCTGTAAATTATTTAAGACTTTATGATTTTGGAAGAATTGAGAAGTCTTGTCTTACAACAAAGTTGTCACTTCCTCAATATAATCTCTTGTGGTTTCTTAGTGTTTTTATTCATTCTTTGAAAGTTCTTAAGCTCTATAATTGTATTATGTTACATAATTTGGTGATTGTAAATGATCAATTCATGAGTGCATAAAGACATTTGATTTAAATTAGAGTAAGGCTCAATCATAGTAAGTCCAAAATGATCGCTTTGAGTCCTATTATTTCCAATTAGTTTCATTCTTCCTCCATGGCAATAAGCTGTATGCATGGATCTCATTAGCGTTTTATATATATGAAAAAAAAAAAAAAACTGAGATGAGGTGGCAGTACAAGTCACCAGAAAAAAATTATCTCAAATATATTGTGGTTAATGGAGAAGTAAATTTGCCTAAAATTATAAACAAGGACAGCATTAAAAATGACATTATAAATTCTTAGTATCTAGAACCTCATTCATCTTTGCCATTCCAGCCTCCTGGTTTATGGTCACAGATCACATGTTCCATCATGAGATCATGAGAGTGTTGAAGGTATCTGGAAGCAGTGAAAAAGCTATAAACCAGGTAAGGCAAAAATACACTACACGTGCTACCACCATCCTACACCCAGAGCAAACATCATTAATCATGCTGCTCTTTTTCACTGAATTCATCCAGAGATTTTATATACAATTCTATTAAATGATAAGAGCTGTGGTTAAATATATATTTTATAAAATGCTCAATCCAACTCATTTTCTTCTGTTAGTTAATAAAATAATTGAATGATAATAATTCCTCAATTAAAATATTTTAGTTTTTTAATTGAAAAAAGTTTTTGCTGTAAGGGTCAAAATAGACAATAAATGATGTTATGTTGCTAATGGCCTATTGCTGTCTGTCTAAAATAGATTACTGATCTTTTAAAGTAGTACGCAAATTGATCATGCTGAGTGCTATATATTTTAACTTTTTATTATGAAAAATTTCAAATATTAAAAATAAATAGAACTCTTACGTACATGCCATGCAACTCTCTCCAACAATTATTAACTTTCTGCTGGTCTAATTTTACCTCACCCTTTGCCCTTTTATTCTATTTTAAGGCAAATTCTAGAAAGCATGTAATTTTACATATAAATACCTCAATATGTATCTCTATCAGAAAAGAATGTTTAAAACATATCACAATATCATTACCACACTCAACAAAAAAAATTTTTTGCAATAATTTAAAATAATTCCTTAATGTCAACAAGTAACCATCACGTGTTTAATTGTCCCCAATTGTCTGAAAATGTCTTTATGAATTTTCTGGTACAAAGCAGGAATCAAGATTCAACTGGTTGATAAATCTCATAAGATACCTTTCTTTTTTTTTTTTTGGCGGTTCACGGGCCTCTCACTGTTGTGGCCTCTCCCGCTGTGGAGCACAGGCTCCGGACGCACAGGCCCTGCGGCCATGGCTCACAGGCCCAGCCTCTCCGCGGCATGTGGGATCCTCCCAGACCGGGGCACGAACCCGTGTCCCCTGCATCAGCAGGCGGACTCTCAACCACTGCACCACCAGGGAAGCCCAAGATACCTTTAAATCCCATCTCTTATTTTTTTTTTCATGCTCTTTGCTGAAGAAACTGGTTATTGTCTATAGAATTTTTCCACTCTGTATATAGCTAATTGGATCCTTATAATGGTATTTAATATGTTCTGCTATCTTCTGTATCTCCTAAAAGTTGGATTAGAAATAGAGGCCTTATTGATTTAGGCTTATTTAATTAATTAGATTTTTTTTTCCTTTTGGCAAGAATATTTCATCCATGGAGATGTTCATTATTGTTTTACTTCAGGAAGCACATGCCTCAATATCACTTATTATGGTATTAAGAACAGCCCATCCATTATCAAGTTCCCCATCAACTTTTCACATAATGATTCGAGTAGCTATTTATGATTGTTGTCTTAATCCACTATTTTATTAAGACTTACAAAATGGTAATATTTAGCGTTTTGCATGCATTCAATAGCAATGATTTTTCCATAAATAAACTCTCTCTTGTAAACTATTAGGTATTCTGAAATATAGTATGTACAGAAAAGGCAGAAGAAATAATTGAATCCTCCCTTTTATCAATTTTCAAAAATATGAGTTGTTGCCCTAGCTACTTCCAAATGTTCAAAATGTTTTGTGTTTTTGCTTTTATGCTTTTTTGATTGCTTTGAGGATGATTAAGTGTTTCACTGCATTGTGGTTGTTATTCTTTTGTCCCATCTTTGACCAGTGAGAGCCCTTCAGGTTGACTCCTGTGTAATTTTAACATGATCATAATACACTTGGATAGCTTTCTTTTATTTGCCTGACAAGATGTCCCAGGCTTATTCCTGCCTGACTTGCAATCAGTCATTTCTCTAAAGAGCCTTGGTTTCTTTTAGTGGGAAATGGGATTTAGAAGCTTCTATCTGATTTCTGGAATAGTCGTTGTGACTATGTGGTCATTGCCACTATGGCTTCTCAGTGTGCAAACCTAGAAAAATATATTGCTCATCCACCAGAGGGCAGACAGCAGAAGGAAGAAGAACTACAATCCTGCAGCGTGTGGAACAAAAACCACATTCACAGAAAGATAAACAAGATGAAAAGGCAGAGGGCTATGTACCAGATGAAAGAAAAAGATAAAATGCCAGAAAAACAACTAAATGAAGTGGAGATAGGCAAACTTCCAGAAAAAGAATCCGGAATAATGATAGTGAAGATGATCCAGGACCTCGGAAAAAGAATGGAGGCAAACATCAAGAAGATGCAAGAAATGTTTAACAAAGACCTAGAAGAATTAAAGAACAAACAGAGATGAACAATACAATAACTGAAATGAAAATTACACTAGAAGGAATCAATAGCAGAATAACTTAGGCAGAAGAACGGATAAGTGACCTGGAAGACAGAGTGGTGGAATTCACTGCTGCGGAACAGAATAAAGGAAAAAGAATGAAAAGAAATGAAGATAGCCTAAGAGACCTCTGGGACAACATTAAACGCAATAACATTCGCATTATAGGGGTCCCAGAAGGAGAAGAGAGAGAGAAAGGACCCGAGAAAATATTTGAAGAGCTTATAGTCAAAAACTTCCCTAACATGGGAAAGGAAATAGCCACCCAAGTCCAGGAAGCGCAGAGTCCCATACAGGATAAACCCAAGGAGAAACACTCCGAGACACATAGTAATCAAATTGGCAAAAATTAAAGGCAAAGAAAAATTATTAAAAACAACAAGAGAAAAACGACAAATAACATACAAGGGAACTTCCATAAGGTTAACAGCTGATTTCTCAGCAGAAACTCTACAAGCCAGAAGGCAATGGCATGATATACTTAAAGTGATGAAAGGAAAGAAGCTACAACCAAGATTACTCTACCCAGCAAGGATCTCATTCAGATTCAAAGGAGAAATCAAAAGCTTTATAGACAAGCAAAAGCTAAGAGAATTCAGCACCACCAAACCAGCTCAACAACAAATGCTAAGGGAACTTCTCTAAGTGGGAAACACAGGAGAAGAAAAGGACCTACAAAAACAAGCCCAAAACAATTCAGAAAATGGTCATAGGGACATACATATCCATAATTACCTTAAACGTGAATGGATTAAATGCTCCAACCAAAAGACACAGGCTTGCTGAATGGATACAAAAACAAGACCCATATATATGCTGTCTACAAGAGACCCACTTCAGACCTAGGGACACATTCAGACTGAAAGTGAGGGGATGGAAAAAGATATTCCATGCAAATGGAAATCAAAAGAAAGCTGGAGTAGCAAGACTCATATCAGATAAAATAGACTTTAAAATAAAGAATGTTAAAAGAGACAAGGAAGGACACTACATAATGATCAAGGGATCAATCCAAGAAGAAGATATAACAATTATAAATATATATGCACCCAAAATAGGAGCACCTCAATACACAAGGCAACTGCTAACAGCTATAAAAGAGGAAATCAACAGTAACACAATAATAGTGGGGGACTTTAACACCTCACATACACCAATGGACAGATCATCCAAAATGAAAATAAATAAGGAAACAGAAGCTTTAAATGACACAATAGACCAGATAGAATTAATTGATATTTATAGAACATTCCATCCAAAAACAGCAGATAATTTCTTCTCAAGTGTGCATGAAACATTCTGCAGGATAAATCACATCTTGGGTCACAAATCAAGCCTCAGTAAATTTAAGAAAATTGAAATCATATCAAGCATCTTTTCTGACCACAACGCTATAAGATTAGAAATGAATTACAGGGAAAAAAATGTGAAAAACACAAACACATGGAAGCTAAACAATATGTTACTAATTTATTTAGTAACTGAAGAACTCAAAGAGGAAATCAAAAAATACCTAGAGACAAATGACAATGAAAACACGATGATCCAAAACATATGGGATGCAGCAAAAGCAGTTCTAAGAGGGAAGTTTATAGCTATAAAAGCCTACCTCAAGAAACAAGAAAAATCTCAAATAAACAATCTAACCTTATACCTAAAGGAACTAGAGAAAGAAGAACAAACAAAACCCAAAGTTATCAGAAGGAAAGAAATCATAAAGATCAGAGCAGAAATAAATGAAATAGAAACAAAGAAAACAATAGCAAAGATCAATAAAACTAAAAGCTGGTTCTTTGAGAAGATAAACAAAATGGATAAACCATTAGCCAGACTCATCAAGAAAAAGAGGGAGAAGACTCAAATCAATAAAATTAGAAATGAAAAAGAAGTTACAACAGACACCACAGAAATACAAAGCATCCTAAGAGACTATACAAGCAACTCTATGCCAATAAAATGGACAACCTGGAAGAAATGGACAAATTCTTAGAAAGGTATAACCTTCCAAGACTGAAACAGGAAGACATAGAAAATATGAACAGACCAATCACATGTAATGAAATTGGAACTGTGATTAAAAATCTTCCACCAAACAAAAGTCCAGGACCAGATGGCTTCACAGGTGAATTCTATCACACATTTAGAGAAGAGCTAACACCCATCCTTCTCAAACTCTTCCCAAAAATTGCAGAGGAAGGAACACTCCCAAACTCATTCTACGAGGCCCCCATCACCCTGATACCAAAACCAGACAAATATACTACGAAAAAAGAAAATTACAGACCAATATCACTGATGAATATAGATGTAAAAATCCTCAACAAAATACTAGCAAATAGAATCCAACAACACGTTAAAAGGATCATACACCATGATCAAGTGGGATTTATCCCAGGGATGCAAGGATTCTTCAATATACGCAAATCAATCAATGTGATACACCATATTAACAAATTGAAGATTAAAAACCATACGATCATCTCAATAGATGCAGAAAAAGCTTTTGACAAAATTCAACACCTATTTATGATAAAAACTCTCCAGAACATGGGTGTAGAGAGTACCTACCTCAACATAATAAAGGCCATATACGACAAACCCACAGCAAACATCATTCTCAATGGTGAAAAACTGAAAGCATTTCCTCTAAGATCAGGAACAAGACAAGGATGTCCACTCTCACCACTATTATTCAACATAGTTGTGGAAGTCCTAGCTATGGCAATCAGAGAAGAAAAAGAAATAAAAGGAATACAAATTGGAAAAGAAGAAGTAAAAAAAAACAAAAAATATATATATTTTCAGAGAAAGAAAAATAAATAAGTACATGCATCTCTGATTCAAGTTAACAATTACAGAATTTTTACTTAATTTTTCTATTTTATAATTTTTTTCTCTTACTCTGAATATCTGGTTCCTAACATTAACATCATTACTTATTCACTTTATGCTATTAATCTGTGTATCTATTAAAATAGTTTTAACAATCACCAGCAGCAGTACCAGTGAATGCAGTTTAATATTTCTTTGTGGTTCTTTTGTCTTTACAATATATCCCACTAGTCATGTAAAGTCAAAATACTATATTTAAAAACCACAGAACATTATTCTTCTTTGCATCGTTTTCTGTGACATAGAATTAAGTTCATTAATTTCTGTTTGTTTTCTATTTTACAGATTGATTTGCTTTTTTCTTTTTAAATTAACTCTGCTTTTAACTACATGAAATACTTACATGATTCCCAAGCCAAAACTATAAAACAAATCTAGCTTCCATCACTATCTCTTCCCCACTTTCTTCCACATCCCTATAAAGAATCATTTTATTAGTTTTGGGCACTATTTCTTTTTGAAAATATTAGCAATACACACACAGAGATACATATATATTCACCCATACAAGCCAATACTTCTTGCTTGAGAAGAAACTTACAGTATACGTTCTTCTGCACCTTGTATTTTTGTTTCTGTTTTTTTTTTTGCAGTACGAGGGCCTCTCACTGTTGTGGCCTCTCCCGTTGCGGAGCACAGGCTCCAGACGCGCAGGCTCAGTGGCCATGGCTCACGGGACCAGCCGCTCCGCGGCATGTGGGATCTTCCCGGACTGGGGCATGAACCCGTGTCCCCTGCATCGGCAGGCGGACTCTCAACCACTGCGCCACCAGGGAAGCCCCTTGTATTTTTAATTAATGGTATATTTTGAGATTACTCCAAACATTTTTATTTATTTATTTTTAAAAATAAATTTATTTTATTTATTTATTTGGGTCTTCATTGCTGCGCACGGGCTTTCTCTAGTTGTGGAGTGCGGTGCATGGGCTTCTGATTGCAGTGTCTTCTCTTGTTGTGGAGCATGGGCTCAAGGCACACGGGCTTCAGTAGTTGTGGCACACAGGCTCAGGAGTTGTGGCTCGCGGGCTCTAGAGCGCAGGCTCAGTAGTTGTGGCGCATGGGCTTAGTTGTTCCGCGGCATGTGGTTTCCTCCCAGACCAGGGCTCGAACCCGTGTCCCCTGCATTGGCAAGCGGATTCTTAACCACTGCGCCACCAGGGAAGCCGTAGACGTTTTGATTAAATGTGCATATTCCTTTTTTGGTGGGTGGGTGCAGTTTAATCTGTGTGGATCCAGTAATCAACAGGCATCTCTCTCCCTGTTCAAATTGAAGGAAACATCTAAATACCATCCAATACCTCATTTCTTTGTGCACAACAATGTCAATGATATGCAAACACAGGCACTTCACGGTGAAAGAGTGGTTTGTCAGAGTGGATAGTGAATGGGCTTCTCTTCTTGCTTCTGGTTACTCTGAGCTCTGCCTGGGAGCGGGGATCTTGCTGGGCGGCATCCAGGAGGCTCTCCCAGGTCAGATCTGCACACTGTAGACATTGCCTTTGTTGCTCAAAAGGATGGATCTGAGTCAGAATGGGTCCAGGAAACCGAGGTCAGCATTGCTCCAGTCACAGAAATGACAGGGAGGCCTCCATGATCACGAGAACGCTGGTCTTCTAGGAGATGATGCGTCTAGTGGAGTTTAAGAAGCCAGTCAGAGTTAGGGAACAGACGGTTGACTCTGCCAGTGATTTCTTCCCCTTTAGTTCCCTATCACAGGGCACAGTCGCTTATATGCAGTAGGCACGCAATAACTGTTCATTGAATGAATGGATGGATGATTCGTTCCCCCAAATTGGTGCATATATATCTTGAACACGTCCCTAGATCAATTCTTTAAAATGATTTCATATGTAAAATCTTCAATCGCCTGCTCCCCCTGCTGCTTCTCGCGGCCGCACTGGGGCGCTGTGGCGGCGCTGGACTCGCGGGCAGCCCCGCCGCCGAGTCACGCCGTCTCCCGGCAGAGCTGCAGCCGATCACGCCAGCCCCGGCGCCCGCCCGGGGTCAGGGGCCACTCCAAACATTTTTAGAAACCTACTCTATTTAACAGATGTACCATCATTCTATACTGGAAGGCTATTTTTAATATCTTTTTTAAATAACTTAAAAAATAATTTTCTAATAATTTTGCAAGTAGTTCATTATTCCTAAAGAGCTTAAAATTTTTAGTCTATGACACCTTATTTCTCATTGAAATAAAGTTAACACTGTACTTTTTTGAAACATTCCTCTTTCAAGCACAAACTGGCTGACTCTCATATGAAAATGTATACATCCACAATGGAAAAAAATGAATTACACTTTTCTTTAAAAAAGTGAAATTTGTGGTTAATGTTTCTCCTTTGACACGGACTGAAGTATAGCTTTTACTCTGTGGGTTATAGAACACAAGAAAATAAGGAATAAATTATTGGTTTAAGGTCATAAGCACTAACCATTCCTTATAAATTTTGATGATGAAAAGAACTTTCTAAAATGTATCACAGGGCTTCCCTGGTGGAGCAGTGGTTGAGAATCCGCCTGCTAGTGCAAAGGACACGGGTTCGAGCCCTGGTCTGGGAAGATCCCACATGCCACGGAGCAACTAGGCCCGTGAGCCACAACTACTGAGCCTGCGCGTCTGGAGCCTGTGGTCTGCAACAAGAGAGGCCACGACAGTAAGAGGCCTGCGCATGGCGATGAAGAATGGCCCCCGCTCTCCGCAACTGGAGAAAGCCCTCACACAGAAACGAAGACCCAACACAGCCAAAAATAAATAAATAAATAAATTTAAAATGTATCACAAATTTGAAAAATAAAAGTGTTGAGTCAAACAAGTTCACATTTTTCATAACACATCTCCATTACCTCTGCCAACACAGAAATGGCATAAATTTTCAATTCATGTATGCAAAATTACTGAATACATAAACACATCACAAGAATATATCAAGTGAAGTTGTCGCCAAGGCAGGAGTCATCAAGGATATTCCATCAAACAATTCAACAATCATATATTGGGTCCCTATTGTACCCAGTCACATAGTAGGTCAAGCACTCCACTAGCCACTGGGAATACAAAGCTAAATTGGCTTCCTAAGTCTAATTTTTCTACTAACCTGTGAATTTTTTAAAGGGTTGACAAAAGAAAGGCTTAATTTACAAATTCTGGAAGAGTGTGCTAAGGACAATAATTATTTTACAAACTACAGTGGAGGTAGCACAGAGGTGAAGTTCAGGTGATTAATTCATGGAAGAGCTTCCCATCAAAATGACAGCTGGGCTGGGCTGTGAAGGATAAATAACTCTCAGTGTAAGATGAGCAAAGGAATCCCTGGCAAAGGGAAAAGCAAAGAATACTACATTATCCATTAGAAAACTCTGCAAAAGACCTTTCCCAGAACCCAGTATCTCTAGCAGCTTTAAAAATATTCAGGTCTGGGTGCCACCCTACCCCCTACAAATGAACACTCAGATTAATTAGCCTGGGGCAAGCCTGAGCATAAGAATTTTTTAAAGTTCCCCAGGTAATTCAATGTGAATCCAAGGCTGACAAGCATTGCAATAACTGGAACTATCGAAAAAGATTTGAACACTGTGTGAATAGATCTTTTTAGTTCTAAGATAGAGGGATGTCCTTTTTGCTTATAGAAATCCTGTAATTGCTGTCTGACACTATAGCCTGGGTGTAATGTTCTTAATATTCCCCTCTATCACTTTCAAATCAAGAAATGGTCACCTTTTCCAATGCATATTAAAATCAACATTCTAAAATTATGTCTTTGTTTTGCTTGTCTTTATAAACATATAAGAGCAGTGACGCTCTTATCCCTTATAACAAATTAGGCTTCACCTTAAGTCAATATTTAGTGCAAGTGAAAGATTACCCATCTTTTTGGCCATTAATGCTTAATTATGCATTTCATTAAGTAACGTTTTTACTTTAAAAGGTTCATTAGTAACAATTAGTCTTCTCTCTTTTCTAATTTATATGCACCTGTTTCTAATTACAGTGCCACCATGTCAGCCTTAGAAAATGCATCATGCATATTTCTGCCTACCCAAGTATATTCACCTTCCTGTTTAAGAAATAATTCTACCTTTTTTCATCTTAAATGCATTTTCTGTTCTTTTCTGGTATAACTTGTGTGTGCTTCTCCAATATTTAAAAGGTAAATATGAGCATTTATATTTTGTTCTTGTTCAAAGGCCTACATCTCATTGAACGTGGTGAGCATGTCTGAAAGAAAAGGAAACAAGAAGCACCCCCCAAAATTGGTAATCATTAGATTTTAAAAAAATTCTGTGACCCTGCCATGACTGAATGTTTGTGTCCCCTCACCCCACAAAATTCATATTTTGAAGCCCTAATCCCTGATGTGATGGCATTAGGAGGTGGGAACTTAGGGAGGTAATTAGATTTAGATGAGGTCATGAGGGTGGAGCCCTTCTGATGGTATTAGTGCCCTTATAAAAAGAAGATAAGGCTAGAGCCCCCCCTCTCTCCAATTTCAACACAAATTAGTCCTAACAAGAATTTTTTTAAAAAGAATGATGTTTAAACAAGATCATTTAATTGTTTTTAGGTTTTGATTATATAACATATATATAAGCTGGAGACATGAATTCTACTTCAGAAAAAAATAATCAAAATTAATTCCCTATAAACAGTGAAGGAAATTCTCTTACCAGGGTAAAGCATAAGGAAAACATGTTTTCAACATTCTCACTCTTCACCTGGGGCATTTTCTTATTTATCCCTCCTTGACCAACTGTCAAATTCCATACACTATCTATGACATTTTACCCCAAGCCTCTCTAGTCCCAACAACAAAACTTGGCTATCCTTTTTACCATCTCCTCTGATCTCAGTTTTCTGGCAAGGACTTGAACAAATTCTTTTTTTTTTTTTTTTTTTGCAGTACGTGGGCCTCTCACTGTTGTGGCCTCTCTGTTGCAGAGCACAGGCTCCGGATGCGCAGGCTCAGCGGCCATGGCCCACGGGCCCAGCCACTCCACGGCATGTGGGATCCTCCCGGACCGGGGGACGAACCCGTGTCCCCTGCATTGGCAGGCAGACTCTCAACCACTGCACCACCAGGGAAGCCCCTGAACAAATTCTTATACATACATTCATGAATGATAGTAAGTTCATTTCAAGTACATTTATGAATCTTTGTAATTATTATCTACAGCATCTATTTTAAAATGGGTACGTTATCCTAATGCTGAGAATTGAAGTGATGTTGTGGGGGAAAAAATGTACTAAACAATATGTCAAAAGACCTAGTTTCACAACTCTAACTCACTTAACCTTTCTGATCCTCAATTTTAACAACTGCAAAATTTATGTAATTTCCACTTCTTTGTTGTGAGGATTATATGAAAGTTAAAAGTACTTTGAAGCTTTTAATATATATGGGAATATTACATTTGTATGTATATATGTGAATAAATATGCACATACACATATATAATTAGATAGTATTACTTAATATGGTGGACCACATGGACCTTTTATTCCTACCTTCCACAATTTTCAAACAAATAAATGACTGGTTAAGTTACTAGATGAAAAAGGGAAGAGAAATGACCTTTCAACAGAAAAGGGTTGCTATATTCCTTGGAGACTACCACTGAGATGCCCAGAGAAATAGCTTTTAGAAAAATAGTCACCATTTCATACCTTTAGCCTTCCAAGTCCAATAGAGCTGAATTTGACACAGTGGGAGAATACAGAATAAAAATGGCCCTGTAGGTAATTTCATCCTATTATGTTTATATGAAAGGAAGACTGAACTCTATGCATTTTTTTCAGTGTTCCTTCTTACAGTTTTAGTGCACGGATCAGAACCAACTGAAAGCTATGTGCTGAGGGTTATAATTTCATAGGAAGTAATGCAGTAAAAAATCTGATGGCTGTGTACCCATAAGGAGATAACCTAGGGAAGACATCAGAAGCAAAATAAGATTGTCTTAAGTACACCCATTTAGGACCTGCCTATCCCATAGACTCTACCACTACAAAATTATGGATTGGTCAGGAGCAGCTGAAAAGCTTGTAAGATATGCAGAGGAAACAAGTTCAGGCTAGTGTGTAATCTTAAAGCTGCTGAGGTGGGAAAGTCACTAACTGCATTTTCTGAGCGACATTTTTGATCACCCTATCTTCTCATTAAAGAGGATTTTCTGAAAATTGAAAGGGTGTTAGGATGTTGAGAAATCAGCTAAGTGGCGATGTGTTTGCCCAGAATATCATTTTCTGTTTTTGTGGGGATTAGCAGGAAGAGTTGGTTTTGTTGTTGTTTTTCCCAGAAATCATCCTATGTCTGAGCAGTTATTTAGGAAGACCTTATACACAATATTTCCTGACATGACTACTAAAGTGGATAGAAATTCATGCCAACAAGACATAAATGTCATTGGTTCCCTTTCCTTGTAATTTTTCAGAAGAATCTTATATAAATGTACAGATGGGAACAACCAGTAATGGGATTACTCAGTGGGAAAAAGAAAGTACAACATAATGAATGGTGAGCTTCCGGGCAAGAACAACATCAGCAGGAGATAAAGAGAAGCTGAGCTGTGTTCAGACTGAAAAATTATTAGAGAAGAAACAGATTAATCTCTGCTAATATGTTAGTGGCTGGATGAATACAGTAGCTGTATCACTCATGTTGTGATAACTATTTGTTCTGTCTAAAGACAGAATCTAAATACTCAGGCTCTGGTGCTGCTGAATAGATGGAATTCTGGCACTTTAATAGAATCATTTAAGGGAAGGCAGTGGCCTTTTGGAAAGAGAGCACTTCTCATATCCAAAACGCCATGAGATCGCCTGGGGAAACAGACGAGCTAACAATGAAGTAAGTGGACAGAACAAGGGAGAGGACAAAAGGGTACTGCTAACCTACTTACAACAGAAAAGTTTATCTCCCTCTCACCTCCTTCAAGGTCATCTTTTCTGCTCTCAGCCCCAGAGCAGAAACTTGACTGTTTAAAAATCTCTGACACAGTGGGAGAATACAGAATAAAAATAGCCCTGCAGATAATTTCATCCGATATATGTTTATATAACAGTTTTTTTCAGACTATTTACAGTTACTTAATATGTATCTCAATAGCCTAGTCTACTTAAGATTAGACAAATGTTAGATTCATTTCAAACATTTATTTGATTCAACACTAAATTTCACTTATATGTGTTTGGTCTCCATGTCTGTTGATCACATGTCAAGTTCTTAGTCCACAACGTTTAAGCGTGAAATGGGAGTTTGCCACCTATTTAAAAATACAAATCAAAACAAATAAACAAACAAACAAAAAAAAACAAATGACACTAACTTCCATAAACTGCAGATTTGGGGCTCTTTCCCCAAATCCATATTCCCTACTAGTTGGTCAATCTGCATAAAATAAAAATGTTAAGAGGATTTAGTGTTGGAGAAAAAAGAAAAATGTAGAATATTTTCTCACAGTGTTAAGTAGCATACTTTGTTTCTAGACAATTAATTTAAAAAAAAAAAGATTTATTGAGCACCTACTACCTGCCCACCTGTGCTCAAAACTGGAAGATGCAAAGAATGGCAACAGAATCCTCAGACTTACTTAGATGAAGAAAAACTCAAACAAAAACAAACACCACCAAATATATATATACACAGTTGACCTTTGAACAACAAGAGTTTGAACTTTGTGGGTCCACTTATACTCAGATATTTTTGAATAGTAAATACTACAGCACTACATGATCTGCAGATGCAGAATCGATGGAATAGAGGAACCCCAGATATGGAAAGCCAACTATAAATTATATAGGGATTTCCTACCTCACAGAGGGTCAGTGCCCCAAACCCTACATTTTTCAGGGATCAACTGTATACATATTTGTTTGTTTGTTTGTTTATATTTGTAGGAGGGAGAGATTATACCCAAACTGTAAAAATTGAATTAAAAATATAACTTAATAAATTGTTTCCAAAAATAATGATTAGACAGACATAAGGTGAGTATCACTGTATGCATCAAAATTGGAGTGAAAAGCAATATAAAATTTTGACAACAATTATTTTACTTTTTGGATTCTCTTCCTTCCTGCATTGTTAAAGTAAGAAAGTAAACGGAAAAAAGTGAAAAAAAAAACCCTATGGCTTTATTTTATGGTTTAATAATAGGTCCTAAAAGATCACATTCTGATTCAAAATGATGTGCATTGTCACATTCTCAGGCTTACAAAAGTTGCCAATAAAAGATCAGCATAGGGAAACCCAAGGCCAAAGTAAAAGGGTCATTTGGACACATCTAGGAAAGAAGATTTTCCCCTATTGATCAACTAAGCAAGATGAACCGTAAGCAGTAAGAGTGCTAGCCTTAGAGTGAACTTCAGGTAAGCTGGAACCAATGTAGGAAAATCCAGGTCAGGACAAGCCTGTGCATGATGAAAGAAAGGCCATGGGGAGTAGAATTAGAGTTGAGGATCCAGGAGATGCACTTATGGCCCTGTCCACCCCTATTGAAAAGCTGGTGCTAAAAATCACTCATGGTTTTACATATTTTTATAACAGGTGCAGAAAAAAATGTTTTTGTTCACTGCTTCTTCCTCTGAACTACTGTTTACACTATTTGTCCCTGAGCTTATACTTCTTTCTATTGCTATTTATCATCTTGCAATACTTCCCCAACTGTTCTATAAAACTTTCTCAAATCTTCCAAAACCCAGTGCATAATTGTTATGTAACAGGGAAAATGTATTTTTAAACAGATTAGAGTACTTTTCTTTTGCTAATGTCATTGTGTGTGATCTTTCTCTCGTTTAACCCATTGCCCAAGGGAGAATTAGAATCTTCATAGCAGAAATACAGAGTCTGTACCTTCTGCTTTTGACACCCAAAATAAAAATGTGAAGCCCAATTTTCTCTTAGCCTAACTTTATTAAGAAAGTAAAGGGTTTTCTACATTTCAAAACTGTTCCTTTATATATACAGACAAACCTGGCTAACTCAGATCAAAGAGCCATGCTGTAGAGATAAGGGAAGACACAGTGTGTGTAGGAAGTTTCTAACAGGAAGAGAAAATAAATAGGAAATCTTCTAAAATAGTAAGAATACGAGGCATTTAAAGAAGAGGAGATAAAATGAGGGTTATTTGGGTACTAGAGGAAAGATCTATTCCCTCTAATTCTCAGGGTCTCAACCAAAGGGAACAAATGTACAAGATTATAAAAATGCCAATATAACCCGTGATAGATTTCAGAAAGAATATGACAGCATCTAACTTGGGTTATATCCACCCACCTTGTCCAGCATGGCAAGGCAGGTAGGACAGTAATGACCAATAGAAGTATCTATTCCAGATGAATATGATGGTGAATATTATGTGTCAACTTGGATAGGCTATGTTGCCCACTTCTTTGGTTAAGCACCAGTTAGATGGTGCTGTGAAGGTATTTTTCAGATATGATTAACATTTAAATGAACAGACTTTAGGTAAAGCCTAATATGGGGGGGCGGGGGCGGCACTCCTCCAATCAGTGGAAAGACTTAAGAGAAAAGACTGAGGTCCCATGAAGACAAAGTAATTCTGCATCCATACTGTCTTTGGACTTGAGACTACAACATCAGCTCTTCCCTGGGTCTCCAGCCTGCTGGCCTGCCTTGCAGATTTTGGACTTGCCAGCCCCCGCAATTGTGTGAGCCAATTCCTTAAATTTCTCTCTCTCGGTATGTATTTAAAAAATACACTCATACCCACAGTCATACATACATACATCCTACTGGATGTAAAATATATATATATAATATATATATATACTATAGGCAGTATACATCTTATTGATTCTGTTTCTCTACAGAACCCTAATACAGTAGATAAGCCTAAAATAGCACCCTGAGCCTGCATTGTATGAAAATGCCATGCAAGAGGCCCAGGACTTCCTGCGTAGAGGACTAAGAGATGCAGAGAGAACAGGGGAACATCTGAGACTGGGGGTCAGGACCCTGGAACTGCAAAATACAGGAACTTCATGACCAAAGCAAATGGCAGCGACCATGGATTTCAGCAGCAGCTACCTAAGTGACTCCAAAAATAGCAAGTCACTCCTCAGACGATGTCAGCTCACAGACCCAGGGCCAGCACAAGCCAATCATACCACAAAAAATTTAGGGAGGATACTAAGAAGAGTATATGAGCCAGTCCACACCCCAGCCCTCCGTAGTAAGATCACATCGCTTTCTTACAGAGCAACCTCCATGAGAAGTGGCACCTTGACAGAGCAGAAAAATAGCCTTGATATAAAGCTTGTACTTCGAATTGACTATTACATGAAATACACTGGGCTAATCCTAAATAGAACATATTAAACCGAAATGTACTTTTATTGTCAAGATTAAATTCATTCCAAGAGCGGTGACATCACCAAATGGTAGAATAGGAGGTTCCCTGATCATATTCCCCATTAGCAACAATAGTTTGGCAGCCATCTACAGACAGAAGTGCCTTTATGGGAGTTTTGGGATTCAGCTAGGAGATGGAGAAACCCCAGTGGAGTCCAAGACAAAGGAGGGCCATTTTGAGAAAGTAGGTGGCTGCCCAGGTGGCAGGCTCCCTGACCAAGGACAGCTACAGACACAGAGACAGCCCTGTCCCTCGGTGGACTTGGCTACCCCCTCTTTTGGCCTTGGTCTTGCCACCAGCATCTATCTGTCAAAGGATGCAGGAAGAGTTTCACCCACCCTTGCCTCGGGTAACAGGCACCGCCCTGAACTTGAACTTGGGGCCAGCTGTGGACCCTGACATGTCACATAACTCAGGTCTAGGTCCTCTCAGCTGTGGTCCTGGTTTGGTCTTGCCCACTCAGGAATGTGTCGGGAGATTGCCTATCAGTACCCTTGGGGGCAAGCCTGCTGCCTTGGTTCCACTGTGGATCCTGAAATGGCGCTGTGACTTGGCTTCAGTCCCTTTTGTGGAGCAGTCCTGACTGCCCAGGGCCCAAGAGGAGACATGCCCCTCCGTGCCCCTGAAGTCAAGCCTGCTGACATCAGTCCAGCTGCTGATCCTGAATCAGCCCTGTGACCAGCTCTAACCATACTCATTTGTGGTCTGAGAGCAGCCCTGCCCACCCAGGAGCCCAGCAAGATGCACACCCATCCATGCCCCAGGAGGCAGGCCTGAAGACCTCCCAGCTATGGAACCTGAAGCAGCCCTGTGACTGGCTGCAGCCCCACTCAGCTGCAGTCCGGGTTTAGTCCTGTCCAGTGATCTAGCAGGAGCCCTACCAGGAACTCAGTGGGAGCAACACTCCTCCATGCACCTGGTAACAGGCTTGCCCTCTGTGGACCCAGCTGAAGACCCTGAAGTGGACCCTTGTTGCAACACCAGCCCTACTAACTGGGGCTGTGGAGGTAGTCCTGTCCACCCATGGACCAGACAGGATTCATACCTGCCCAAGTTTCTGGCAAAAGGAACACAATTGCTGGATTGTGTGGTAAGAGTATGTCTAGTTTAATTAGAAGCTACCAAACTGTCCTCCAAAGCGGCTGTACCAGGTTGCATTCCCACCAGCAATGAAGGAGAGTTCCCGTTGCTCCACATCTCACCAGCATTTGGTGCTGTCAGTGTCCCGGATTCTGGCCATTCTAATAGGTGTGTAGTGGAATCTCATTGTTATTTTAATTTGCAATTCCCTAATAGCTTATGATGTTGAGCATCTTTTCATATGTTTATCTGTCATCTGTTTATCTTGTTTGGTGAGGTGTCTGTTCAGTCTTTGTGTTTTAAGAATGTGCCTTTCTGCTCATTTTTCTAACTTAAAGTATGGAGGGACAAATTCACCCACCTCCAGAATAACCTCAAAGTAGATTTCCTTCTTAGATTTCTGCTATTTCCATCCTTAGATGGGACTGAAGAATCAGGGTTATTTAATTATGAGAAGAAAAAGAAACCTCACTCATTCATAATCTTCTCTATAAAAAAGGAGGAAAAGTAGAACCAATATTTTTCTGAGGGAGGAGCCTAGACAACATTGTACCTGAAAATAATAATAGTGCGCATTGTCCTGCTAGGCTGGAACATCTGTCACTTTACTTGTATTGTCTTAATTTCACCTCTAAAACATTGACAGGACACAAAGGCTATCACCATCCCATTCTGCATGGTTAATCTGAACATCTGGGCTGTTTTTGAATTGTCACTTTAGTTTTACCAGCTGAGCCTTCACTGGTTTTGAATGCCCTTGTATTTAATTCTTATCAATTTTATGGCCAAGTAAAACTGGGATCAAATTTACTATGCAAGCTCTGATTCATGAAATGATTTGAACAATATTAGCATTGGACTGTAAAGACTGTTACTTTCTAATAACTAATACATTTTCAAATAGGTGGCAAGTCAGGGACATTTATTTTCTGAAAATGTGTTATATCAAAAGACAATAATGGACTACTGGGAAAAGTCATAAGTACCTTATTAAACCATGTTTTGGCATGAGTATGGTTTAGAATATGAAAATGGTTGTTAATGGGTCTCAAGCAGTTTAAAATAGATTTATAGGCATGGCTACTAAGGGCACTAAAAGTATTGTATCATAAAAAAAGAAGCTAGGGAAAGTTGAGACAAATATAGGAGATGGCCAAAAATATCCTTAAACATCAATAATTTAAATAAAAATTAGACTTTACTTTGTAGTACATTTTCATTTATTGTACTAAATATATGTAATGATTCAGATAAAAATCCTATATTCTTTTAACATTTTAATTATAACATTAATGATTAATATATATGTACCTTATGCACTAATAGAATCTCTGTATTTTAAAACTCTTGTTTGAAAGTGAATGTTCATATAGTGATAGTTATATCAAATTATATCATCAGGGCTTCCCTGGTGGCGTAGTGGTTGAGAGTCCACCTGCTGATGCAGGGGACACGGGTTCATGCCCCGGTCCGGGAGGATCCCACATGCCACGGAGCGGCTGGGCCCGTGAGCCATGGCCGCTGAGCCTGCGCGTCCAGAACCTGTGCTCCTCAACGGGAGAGGCCACAACAGTGAGAGGCCCGCGTACCGCAGAAAAAAAAAAAAATTATATCATCAAAGATAAAGTGAATAAATTCAAGGGTAAATAAAATTCTGAAACAACAACAAAAGCAACTATGATGGCAATCAGTCACTAAATAAATAGACGTTCTAGAATATTTTTGGAACTGCAAGCAATTCAGAAGTTCATTTGGTCCATCTACCATATTGGATAAGTCAATATAATTGAAAGTTATCCTAAACAAACAGTTGTCAATCGTTCTTCTAAAGACGCTTGGAATATTCCTTGATTATCCATTCCAGGAGCCAACACTTACTAATTCCATTCTAGAATGTCTTCCTTCTTTGTCTGAATACTCTCCTGCTGCTGTCTCCTCTGGTTTACCTTCTAAAAGAATTTCAAATAATCCTTCAAAAACTAGAAGTGCTGCTCAAACTTCAATACAACGAGCATTTTTACTTAAATTAAATAGAAAACATCAGATTGTATTGGATAAAATAAGAGAAATAACTGATTCATGAAACTCGTTCCAGTTATCCATATGCATGTGTGTGTGAACTGGATATTCATTTATATACAAGAATGTGTCTGTCAAGATAAAAATATAATTCTTACTAAGTGTAATGGTAAATGTCTTAGACCATCAAGAATTTTTCCTTGATCAAGTTTTAATTCCTTCTATAGTTGAAGAATATTTGCTGAATATACGTTTCCCCTCCTGTGGTTCAAAATTTTTTTGTTGTTTACACAATTTTGCTTTGGGAAAACTCATAAAATATTTTCTTACACATTTTTTTCACTATATTATATAAACCTAGAATTATGACTCTTGGAAAATTAGACTAATTTTAAAACTTCAGTGTATGATTTGTGGCTTGACTGCTATTTAGCCTTCGTGTCAATGAGAATAGCTCACAATATATGTATCAGCAAACTTAAATTGTTATTAGAATTGATGATATAGCTAAGAGAGTGTTTTCTTCTGTGTGTGGTACAATTGAAGCATCAATTATGTTACAATAAATATCATTCCTTTGACATATAATACAAGAAGGCATTTAAGAAGGAATTTTTCCACACTGATTTGGCACAATTTCTCATTACTAGAAACAGAAATAACAAAACTTTGGATTAATTTCAAGCATTGATAATATAAATCTTTCCTAAAATAAAAACTAAAGAGATGAAATGTGATATTATAAAATCCAAAACTTTTCTCTGAGATTTTTTTCTTTATAAATCAACTTTATTCATGTATAATAGACATAAAATAAGGGACTTCCCTGGTGGTCCAGTGGTTAAGACTCTATACTCCCAAATGCAGGGGCCCTGGTTCGATCCCTGGTCAGGGAAATAGATCCCGCATGCAGCAAAGACGATCTAGCACGGGGCAACAAAGATCTCACATGCTACAACTAACACCCGGCACAGCCAAACTAATAAATAAATAAATATTTTTAAAAAATAGACATAAAATAAAATGCCATACTTTTTTAAATATAAATTTATTTATTTTATTTATTTATTTTTGGCTGAGTTGGGTTTTCGTTGCTACATGCGGGCTTTCTCTAATTGTGGTGAGCAGGGGCTACTCTTCATTGCGGTGCACAGGCTTCTCATCCCAGTGGCTTCTCTTGTTGCAGAGCACAAACTCTAGGCACGCAGGCTTCAGTAGTTGTGGCACATGGGCTCAGTAGCTGTGGCTTGCGGGCTCAGTAGTTGTGGCACACAGGCTTAGTTGCTCCGTGGCATGTGGGATCTTCCCTGACCAGGCTCGAACCTGTGTCTCCTGCACTGGCAGGCAGATTCTTAACCACTGCGCCACCAGGGAAGCTCAATGCCATACATTTTTAAGTGTACAGTCTGATGAGTTTTAACAATGTATATACTTGTGTAAACATCACATATTTCAGCCACTCTTTACTCAACCATAGTGTATGAATCAATAATGTTGCTGAAATTCATTTATATTGTTCTTTGTACTGTTTCTTTTCATTGCTAAGTAGTATTGCATTATATTGATATATCGCAGTTTATGTACGCATCTATTGATAGGCATTTGGGTTGTTTTTTTTGTGTGTGTGGGTTTTTTTTGCGGTACGCGGGCCTCTCACCGCTGCGGTCTCTCCCGCTGCGGAGCACAGGTTCCGGACGCGCAGGCTCAGCGGCCATGGCTCACGGGCCCAGCCGCTCCGCGGCAGGTGGGATCTTCCCGGACCGGAGCACGAACCCATGTCCCCTGAATCGGCAGGCAGACTCTCAACCACTGTGCCACCAGGGAAGCCCCTGGGTTGTTTTTAATTTAAGGTTATTATGAATAAAACTGCTATGAATATGTACAAACTTCTTAATTCACATATATATTTTATTCACATATTTTTTCACTTATCTTGGGTAAATACCAAAGATTAGAATTGCTGAGTTATATGATAATTGTGTGTTTAACTTCATAAAGAACTATCAAATTGTACTCCAAAGTGGTTATGCCATGTTATACTCCCACCCAATGTATAAAAACTTATTTGCTATACATCCTTGCCAATATGCCGATACTTAGTGCTTTATCTTTTTAATTTTAGCTATTGTATTAGTCAGGGTTCTCCAGAGAAACAGAACATATATATATATGTTATATGGAGAGAGAGAGAGAGAGAGAGAGATTTATTGTAAGAAATTGGGTTATGTGTCATGTGATTATAAAGTCTGAGAAATCCAAGATCTGTAGTTAGCAAGCTGGAGACCCCAGAAAGCCAGCGGTGTAAGTTCCAGTTGGAAAGCCAGGAGGCTGAAGACCCAGAAAGAGCCAGTGTTTCAGTCTGAGTCTGAAAGCAAAAAAAGACCAATGTCCTAGCTTAAATAGGCAGAAGGAGTTCCCTCTTATTCAACTTTTTTTTTTTTCACTCAGCCTTTTTGATTGAAGGTCCACATTAGGGACAGCAATATGCTTTATTTAGTCAACAGATTCAGTGTTAATCTCATGCAGAAATACCCTCACAGACACGCCAAAGTAACATCTGGCACCCTTGTGACCCAGCCAAATCGACCCATAAAATTAACCATCCTAGCTATTCTGTGAGTAATCTCCTATCTAATAGCACATTCTAAACATCAGAAGGAATTCCTGTAGTACAACACCACTAAGACCTGTGACAAAAAGTAAGACAAGCTGGGTAATATATCATAGGATCTGGGAATGGCATTACATTGAGACCTTCACATGTTTCTTTTATACCCTTAAAGAAAGTCTTCTCTGTTTTCCCAAAGTAAAGCAGATACACTACCATTTAGATACTACAGTTTTTAGGTATTAATCAATGGTCTTCTTTGAAAGTCTAGAAATGGCATCAAGCAAACCTTAACTCCTTAAAACTTGATGCCATCAATGATCTAATTTCTTTGATTTTCAGATTTCTTTTCTGTTCAAAATCTGTCATAGAATTTTATATTCCCAAAACAACCGATTCTCACGTGATTAGATAGGAAACCACCTCGTACTTAACAGGTAAGTCTCATCAATTCTGTGTCCTTTTCTTCTGACTTTGGTGAAGAGAAAACATCTGGTTACCATTCTCTATGTAATAACATTATGTATTTGAAGTTTGTAATTAAGCTTCCCCTGAAGACTTAATAACTGTGATTCTTGAAACTCCCTTTCTAAACTCCCAAACCTTTAATCAGTTACTTCATGATGGATTTTTGCCAAGTTCTCTTCATTTTTTTCACGAGTCTTAAAATTGTTGAGATTCAAATTGGACACATCCCATAATTTATTATTAAAACATCTCTATCATCATATCACTGCATCTTGTGAGCACTGGTCTGGGAGTCAGGTGTCCAGCTTATTAGCTGTTTTGAATTGCCTAAGTCATTCAACTTACCTGCATCCCAGTGTACTTATATATAGATAGTAGGAACTAGAATAGAAGATTTTTATTGTCTATATCATTTATGCTATGATTTTATTACTTAGTCCAGTGAAACAATAATTTTTAATGGATATCTTTGTACAGCTAACTTTTGTTGCATTCTCTTTTGCAGATATTTTTTTTTTCTTCACAAAGCAAAGTATCCTTCATTTGTCCCCAGTGAGCTTCGTTACATTTATTTTTTCAGCCTGTCAAAGTCATTCGGAATTCTAATCTTCTACAAGGTAAGGGATTCATCTAAAATATCAGTCCTTCAATGCCATGATGCAGTATCTAGGGGGGAAAAACTCAGAATATTATAGTGAATCAGTTTCAGGAATTTATATAAGATAAACTAATTTGTTTACACCTCGTCTCATAAAAGAAAAGGTTAACACAATAAAGAATAGGTCAAAAGATGAGATTAGCCAATCTTTCCTGCTCCCCCTCCATTTTCTCCTCTTGCACTAATATTTATTTAACACTCCCAGTTACTGTGCTCGGTGCTCTGCCAAGAAAGCATAACAGATGTATTTCTTGTCCTTGCAGAACTCAGATCCGAAAATAGGTATCACTGAAGTGAGAAAAGGGTAAAAAATAGACTTAGAATATGCAGAGAATAAGTGACTCTTTCAAAGTATATGTACTTTTCCCAAAATGTGCTATTTGGAATCTGGTAGTATAAGGTTTATCATCGTCAAGTCTGAACTTAGAAATTGGGCAACGGCTTCCACCTTGCTCACCTTCATACAACTTTTAAGAAGGTTCTTGTCTGGAAATAGATATTGTCTTTATTCTTTTACAACTTCTGTTTTTCCACACCTACTCCTCCCCCTTCCTTCCCTGCTCCTTATTCTCTCCTCTCCCTATGCTGTCCCCACCACACACACACGCACACGCACACGCACACGGTATCTCCTCCAGTTTAGGTGCTCGTATAGAGTGAGCCCCACGATCTCGTTGGAACCTGGGTTCCCAAAATTAGTCTCAACTTTTTTCTTATAATTACTCTCAAATTCTTTCTTCTTGAGAAAGAATTCAAAGGCTTCTTGAGAAATAATAATAACGATAAATCAAGCAGAGCTTCTTTCCATAAAGAGGCTTAGAATCTCTAATATAGGGACTATACATAATTCTTGCTGGAGTGAGGTGTGCATATTCTTAAACTTGTGACCTCACAGTTGGAGAAGGTCATAAGAACTATAAAGGAAGAGTTGGAAATTTTCTGGGAGAACTGAAATGGGGAGAGATAAGTTTTAAAATATTCTAGCAATATTTGAGAACATGTAGAGTGTTTTAAGGATTAAATATATAGAAGGAAGGACTAGTAGAATAAGCAGTCTGGGCATATCCTTATATTCTAATTTGTATCTGTGGATGAGGGTTGTACAGTAAAGAAGAGAGACAGCTACAGAAGAATTTTAATGAGTGGTTTGATAGTTGAAGTGATGAGTCACTAATGCACTCTTGATAAAACACATATACACCCACAACCTTCATTCCTTTGTAAAATGTGGCTAATAGTGCTTCCCTACTGAGGGAATGTCAAAAATAACAATAAAAATCATTGAAATTTTACCAATAAAAAAATCCCTTAAATAATAACTTTTTTCCCAGAATTTTTCAAAGCTTTATTCAACTTTTCTACAAATGTATTTTCACATGCCATTTTTTATTCTAGTAGAATACAGCTATCCTGTTGGGAAATCTAATTTTTTCCTTCGTCAACTGAAAAGTGTAATTTAAGTCTACTAGAGCAAGACTGGTAATGAGAGTGACTGTAATAAAAACATGATGGGACTTCCCTGGTGGCGCAGTGGTTAAGAATCCACCTGCCAATGCAGGGGACACAGGTTCGATCCCTGGTCTGGGAAGATCCCACATGCTACGGAGGAACTAAGCCCGTGAGCCACAACTACTGAGCCTGCACTCTAGAGCCAGCGAGCCACAACTACTGAAGCCCGCATGCCTAGAGCCTGTGCTCTGCGACAAGAGAAGCCACCGCGATGAGAAGCCCGCACGCCGCAACGAAGAGTAGCCCCCCTGTTCTCCGCAACTAGAGAAAAGCCTGCGTGCAGCAACAAAGACCCAACATAGCCAAAAAAATTAAAAATTAAAAAAAAACAAAAACATGATAATAGGGAGATGCTGAATCAGCTGAGCAACAATAGTTAATATAAACCAAATCATTTAAAATTCCTTTTACAGAAGCAGATGCATTTAAATTACCATTTAGGTGCTCTTACACATTACTGTTTATAGGGTATGGTTTACGTTCACTGTTCATTTATTTACAGCTCAGTTGGTAAGTGTGTTAATGAACAAGGTAGAGTTTGAGCCCTTTAAGACATGCTAATACTTTCAGACAAGGAAAAAGTGTCTTCCCCACTGCAGAGGCCCATATGTAGAAAAACACTGATTTTATATTGATTCTGGTAACAATGTTAGAGTCTATAAAAGTTTAGAGCTAAATGCTTGATGGGATTTGTATATTCAGTAGAAATAAAATTCAGTGCAGTTGTGTTCACAGGCTTTTTGGTTTTTGCTTGGAGTTTAAAAGATGCTTCTAGGGCTTCCCTGGTGGCGCAGTGGTTGAGAGTCCGCCTGCCGATGCAGGAGACACGGGTTCGTGCCCCGGCCCCGGGAAGATCCCACATGCCGTGCAGCGGCTAAGCCCGTGAGCCATGGCCGCTGAGCCTGCGCATCCAGAGCCTGTGCTCCGCAATGGGAGAGGCCACAACAGCGAGAGGCCCGCGTGCCGGAAAAAAAAAAAAAAAAAAAAAAAAAGCTTCTCTAAGAGGTGAATGTTTTATTGATTAGCCAACCCAACAATTTTTTACTATGTATAAATAATTGCTAGGTGTTTCAGCAAATTTTAGTTGTAAAAGTGACTGGAGTCAACAGTATTTGGTAAATTACTATAATTCCTCACCAAACATTTTTCATATTTCAGTTGTTTTTTTCCTCCACTAAGTACTAAACAAAGTAACTGTGCAGTTAGAAATCATTTTGTCATGCCTGAACATTACTATTTCACAGAGCAGTCATTTTTGGATACATAAGCAGTCAGTAAAACAATTTCATTTACCTTTTAATTGGTGCATAAACCTCTTTAAGACCATCATTAATAAACCTCCTTTAATGATTAGCCAGGAAATGTCTTCATATAATTAGCACTTTTCTTACACCAAGCAGAAAAGTTTTGTCCTAGAGGAGTAGAGGGTGGGAGAACTTTGAGGATGTCCACCAAAAGACAGATCTAGGCCAGATAGTCCCAATGGTCACAGAGGATGAATATCTGGAACCATTTAACAAAGCCCCCATGGGGAGACGGGAATGCTCTTTAGTATCGTCATCGTTTTGTAAACCTCGGAGGTGGATTTCAAACATTCTTCTTTCCTGTGTGTAAATGTGGAACATCTGTGGGAGCAAATGCCTGTGCGGGCTGTGCAAACAAAAATAGAAAGATTTCCATTTTGAAATCTCTTTCCAGAGTATAGTTGGGGATGAGAAATAAAAGACCAGATTCTTGTTATGACATTTAAAGTTGGTATTTACAGAGGATATAAGCAGGTTTGCCCATTGTTTCAGGATGGCGATCTTAATTGATAATTTTCTTAATGTCCCCAAGCATAGGATTCACCCGTGCAGATAGAGACAGGTTGATGTAATGCTTTTGGCAGAGACAGATTATGTTACTGTGTTCATTTCAAAGTCTCCATGATGGTTACAGATCAGAAAGTAATTTGAAAAGGATGAATTCTATTCCCCCTTGCTTTCTGCTAAAGTAGTTAAGGTTGCTATTCCAGATTACTTTAGTTTTTAAAACTCACATGTTGACTTTATTCGAGTAATAATTAAAATATTTTAGTTAGATTTAGCTCATAACAATCTTTTCTGGCTATCACAATCTTAGACTAACTTCCCTAATCATACCAAGTTAACTTAGACTACATGATTGAAAACAATGGAGAGAAGTAGCAACTATAGCACTTTAAATCATTTGGGTTTTTTCCCCCTCTCAGGTGTTTATCGTATTTTTCAATGGACCAATGAACACATCACACTTTGAGGTTAGAAATTTTATACATTATAGTCCACATAAGAATCAGAAATAAGCAAATAGTCTATTTGTCTTTGTGGTTGAAGACAGAACATATTTTTAAATTATATTTAAAATATAATTATAAATATATATTTATAAACCTATTTATAAATTATATTTTTTAATTTCTCTGTAATTGCCAGTTTTGCTTGTCTTATAAGAAAGTCCACCCTGATTCTATTCACTATATAGTGTGAAATAAACTTCCCAATTTGGGACATTTTACAGACAATTATTAGGGGCTTCTTTTATTCCTGTCAGAGAAGTTATTTTAAAACCAGTTTAGGAAAAACATGCCATATGCTAAAAAGTGCATGTTGTGAATCTTATTTAGTATGTTCTATTTGGAAACATACTAAATTATATATTTACAAACTTTTGTGTCTCAAGGAAAGGAGGTATACTATGTCTCAGTTTAAGTTAAATGTTACTTACTATAAAGCAGTAGTGTTTTAATCCATTGAAGAAAACCCTTATGGTTATTGGCAAGAAACTAGAACTGATTTGTAAAGAGTAGGGCAGAAACTTTTTTTGAGATTAGACACCAATATTTTAAGCTATGATGAAAGAATCACTTACCGCTATTGATATACTAATGATAAGGTGAGACTATACAAAGTGAAAAGCCTGAGATTGTTTTGAAAATTTTACTCGGTCTGTTCAATTGGAAAGCTGCTGATAATAGATTATATAAATTATTCTAGAACTTCCAAGAAAATGAGATTAGTATTGTGTCACCCCAAACTGTCCTGTTAATTCCACAATTCCACATTCCATTTTCCATATGATATATGGAAAATTCAAAATAGTATTCACTACATTCATTGAAATGCATTGACTAATTTTGCTGAATGGAGAGAGGATTGTAAAACCCTGGGTGATTTTTTTCTGCATGTTTTTATTGTCCTTAATTTTATAATAGTTCCCTTCATCTCTGCTTTCTGCAATTTGAGAATGTGGGGGAAATTGTTGCTATAAAGTTTATACGTTTCATTGTGTTTTATTGGTGCAGAGCCTAACTCATCAAAAGTGTATCATGTGGGTCTGATTAGCTACCTTGCAAACATCTTTTGGAATGCATACCACATACTCTGCGTGCAACTGAGTAAGAACATGAATGAATATAGGGAAAACTGAGGTGGTATCTTTGACTATGCTTACAGAATTCCAGAATTGAAATGGAAACATGTTTTCTTAATTACCATTTATTTTAGCTTCATGTCAGCTTCTCACTGGATTCCTTTTTTTTTTTTTTTTACGAATAACCGTCATGCACATAAAAACTTTAAAAATACAATTAGATGTTATGGAGGATATGAAACAAAGTAAGCTAGGAATTCTATTCTTGAGAAGCTAATGGTTTAATATAAGAGATAAGACATGTAAATAACCATAAAACAGAGGGATGATAGGTGAAATGAAAGGAATCGCTGGGATAATTTAGTGAAGAGGAAAATGACTTCAGAGAAGGCCTGGTGAGGAATACAGCCGATGAGTTAGGGAAATGAGTCTGGTAGAAATAATCAGAAGGTGAGAAAAGCAGGGAAGTTCATCGTGCATAAAATTACTAATAATGAGGGAGTGATCAAAATGTAAAATTACTGGGATTGGGGAACTGCCGCTGCTGCTGGAACAGGACAGGGGAGACCTGGGGGCTGTGATTCTGTTCATTTTCATCTCTTCCACATTCTCCTTTTCATATTTCAATAGCCAACTCTGTGAATATTGAGGGCAGCTAAGGGACTCCTTGCAATTTATTTTCTCCTTTTGCTATTCCATTTTTAATGAACAGAATAACGCATAGGGGAGACTCACTTCCTAACAATGTTCATTTCACACATAAACAAATTCCAAGGCAACATCTGAAGCTGAGTCCTCGATTTAGAGCATTGGAGGGCTGTGCAGATGACTGCAGGAAAGCAGTTTTTCAAATGAGGCACAGCGGGGCCAAGCTAACACCAGGAGAACTTCGGGTCATTAGGGATTCCCATGCCATTTGCTGCCAAAGGATTAATGTTGACCTCAAGTGCTGGGTAGATGCCAACAAGGATAATTGCTTGTGGAACAATTAACTTGGATAAGTTGAAAACTGCTCTTTGCCTGTATATTAAACAATCTGGAAGCTCTCATTTTTTCTTTGTTTTTGTTGTTGTTTCTGAGCAGCCTGATTACAGATAGCGGCTATATTTTTTATATTCACTTGATGGACACTGGGTAAGTAGAAAAGGTTTAGACAAGTGAGTTAAACTGTGGGTGGACTATTTGAAACGTGTAGGTATTGGGGTGAACTGCATTCCTGAGCCTTTTAAGGCAGTCATTAACAAGCACATTGTGGCCACCACAGATGAAATTCATCTCATTAATTTTAATTGGGGAAAGCCATCCTTACTTCCTTTCCCTAAAGCCCACACTTCATTTTATGACTTAATTATGTTATTAATGCACCTCACCAAAAGAAGCGGTTCATCTCTTCCTGATGTCCTAATAAGCGTCTTGCAACAGTTCGTCAGAAACTTCCCCACTGTTTCCAAGCCCTCCTTTCTCCACACTCCCTCATTCTCAACAAGTGAGCTCACTCATATTTTACAGAGGAGCTAAAAGTCACTTAGCATAAACTCCCTCACCTGTTCTCTTCTAGGGCTTGATTTCTATACCTATCCTGTCACTTTCCTTCATTGAGTCTCAGAGAAAGAGATCTTTGCTTTCCTTTCACTGGTCTGGGCTCCTTGCTTCTCAAAGTGTGTGCTGAAGAGCAAAAGCGTCAGCATCACCTGGGAGCTTGTTCAAAATGCAGACTTTTGGGACCCATGTTGGACCAAAGAATCAAAATCTGGATACCTAGGTGATTTGCACACACATTCACATTTGGTTTTAGATCCTAGTCAGTCCTACATCCCCCAGGACTATTTTCCTTCATTTACTTCCATTGTAATACATCATTATAATATATCTTCCTTTCTCTTCACTTTTTAAATGCTTTTCTTCCCCCTGTCTTGTCAAGTCCTTCTGTTTCCACCTCTTCTCACTCAAATTACACTTTGCAAGATTCTTAGCTCATTCTTATCCATTGTCTTGGTTCTTACCCCAATGTTTCATCATCCTTTCATAAGGACTCCTGATGTTTCACTTCTACGCGTACACTTGAAAGTGGCCACTGATCTCCAGTTCCCTAATCCAACAATCTAGACTTAGTCTTCAGGACTTTAATTTTTGTAGAATTTGGCATTGCTCGGCAATTTCTTGAAACTTTCTCCTCTGGCTCCTATGACACTAGGCTTTCTCCCAGGCTCTAGGGCATGGTGTTGGCTTTTTTTTCTTTCCTGTTGCCAGCTGTGGTCAAGGGACTGGCATGGGAGGATGCTTGGCTGTAAAAGTGACATATTTTAGAATTGGGACGCTATTATTGCAGCATTCAAGGGTAAATAAAAGTGAAATCCAGAACTTGAAAACGTATTTGTTCAAAATAAAAGGGATGAAGGAGACTTATGGGAAAGTTCTGGGACTAAAAGTGCTACAGTCCCCATTAGATTTTTCCAGATGCCATCTTCTAAGGGAGGCAAAAAATGAGCTGAACAGCCTTTAGACTTCTTTTTATCATGATGTGGAGATTTTGGTATCTTAATTTTTCCTTTGATGGGAAGTCTTTGGCTGAGTTCTCCCACCTCCCCCAAATTGGTGGAAATAGATTTAGGAATCAGAAAAAATTTCATTAATACAGGAATTTAGAAAGAAAAAAATGATCCAGAATTCTACCCTCTAGAGATAACTACAGTTAACATTTTGTGGTTCATCTTTCTAAATTTTCATTCATACATAGAGATAGATAGATAATGTGTGTGCATGTGTGCATATACATATATATATATGTATATACAAGTACGTGTATATGTATAAACTTCAACTTTTAAAATTATTTTGTCTGCAAAAAAGATGAAAGCTACTCCTTTCAGTTACTTATATAGTATGGCTCAAGTTTCTATGTAAAAGTATATATATCTACATCTTTTTAATTGCTCAATATTATTCTGGCAAGTGGCTATGGCATAAATTATTTGAATAATTGCTTATCCTTTGCAATGTTTTGCTCTTTTAAGCAATGTTAAAATGAGCATTAATGTGTTGATATCTTTATTCATTTATCATACTGTTTAATATAAATTCCCCAAAGTGGAATTTTTATGTCAAGGGCTATGTATTTATCTTTCTTTCTTTCTTTCTTTTTTAACATCTTTATTGGAGTATAATTGCTTTACAATGGTGTGTTAGTTTCTGCTGTATAACATAGTGAATCAGCTATATATATATATATATATGTCCCCATATCTCCTTCCTCTTGCATCTCCCTCCCACCCCTCTAGATGGACACAAAGCATTGAGCTGATCTCCCTGTGCTATGCAGCTGCTTCCCACTAGCTGTCTATTTTACATTTGGTAGTGTATGTATGTCCATGCCACTCTCTCACTTCGTCCCAGCTTACTCTTCCCCCTCCCCATGTCCTCAAGTCCATTTTCTAAGTCTGCGTCTTTATTCCTGTCCTGTCCCTAGGTTCTTCAGAACCTTTTTTTTTTTTTAGATTCCATATATATATGTGTTAGCATACAGTATTTGTTTTTATCTTTCTGACTTACTTCACTATGTATGACAAACTCTAGGTCCATCCACCTCACTACAAATAACTCAATTTCGTTTCTTTTTATGGCTGAGTGATATTCCATTGTATATACGTGCCACAGCTTCTTTATCCATTCATCTGTTGATGGACACCTAGGTTGCTTCCATGTCCTGGCTATTGTAAATAGAGCTGCAATGAACATTGTGGTACATGACTCTTTTTGAATTATGCTTTTCTCAGGGTATATGCCCAGTAGTGGGAGTGCTGGGTCGTATGGTAATTCTACTTTCAGTTTTTTAAGGAACCTCCATAATGTTCTCCATAGTGGCTGTATCAATTTACATTTCCACCAACAGTGTAGGAGGGTTCCCTTTTCTCCACACCCTCTCCAGCATTTATTGTTTATAGATTTTTTGATGATGGCCATTATGACTGGTATGAGGTGACACCTCATTATAGTTTTGATTTGCATTTCTCTAATGATTAGTGATGTTGAGCATCCTGTCATGTGTTTGTTGTCAGTCTGTATATCTTCTTTGGAGAAATGTCTATTTAGGTCTTCTGCCCATTTTTGGATTGGGTTGTTTGTTCTTCTGTTATTGAGCTTCATGAGCTGCTTGTATATTTTGGAGATTAATCCTTTGTCAGTTGCTTCATTTGCAAATATTTTCTCCCATTCTGAGGGTTGTCTTTTCATCTTGTTTATGGTTTCCTTTGCTGTGCAAAAGCTTTTAAGTTTCATTAGGTCCCATTTGTTTATTTTTGTTTTTATTTCCATTTCTCTAGGAGGTGGATAAAAAAGGATCTTGCTGTGATTTATGTCACAGAGTGTTCTGCCTATGTTTTCCTCTAAGAGTTTGTTAGTGTCTGGCCTTATATTTAGGTCTTTAATCCATTCTGAGTTTATTTTTGTGTATGATGTTAGGGAGTGTTCTAATTTCATTCTTTTATATGTAGCTGTCCAGTTTTCCCAGCATCACTTATTGAAGAGGCTGTCTTTTCTCCACTGTATACTCTTGCCTGCTTTATCAAAGATAAGGTGACCATAGGTGCATGGGTTTATCTCTAGGCTTTCTAACCTGTTCCATTGATCTATATTTCTGTTTTTGTGCCAGTACCATACTGTCTTGATTACTGTAGCTTTGTAGTATAGTGTGAAGTCAGGGAGCCTGATTCCTCCAGCTCCATTTTTCGTTCTCAAGATTGCTTTGGCTATTTGGGGTCTTTTGTGTTTCCATACAAATTGTGAAAATTTTTGTTCTAGTTATGTGAAAAATGCCATTGGTAGTTTGACAGGGATTGCACTGAATCTGTAGATTGCTTTGGGTAGTATAGTCATTTTCACAACATTGATTCTTCCAATCCAAGAACATGGTATATCTCTCCATCTGTTTCTATCTATGTATTTTCAACTGTAGATGTATATTGCCAAATTGCCCACTAACTTAAAGTGTATATGAGTGTTATTTCTCCTGATATTTACCATTATTTGCAGGGCCAGGATTAAGGTCATTTAAATTTAGGGATGGATCCTGCCTTTAAAATTTTGATATCTTGTTCATCATGGAAATTTTGGAATATTTTTCATCAAAATATTATTTATTTTGATTGCTAAGTTTTTTGTGCCTAAAACAAGTAACTTATCTCACCATAGTCCCAGCCCTGAATATTGGGTCTGACATTAAAAGAAAAAATAACAGTATGATTGGTATAAAGTGAATGTTAGTTGTTACTTTTACATTTTTAACATTTCTAATGAGGGTGAGCAATTTTTCACATTTAATGATAATTTGTGTTTCTTCCTCTAGGTCACTTGTTTGTGCTCTATGACAACTTTTCTATGGGATACTGTCTTTTTGAATAAATTTATTTACTCATTTATTTTTGGCTGTGCTGGGTCTTCATTGCTGTGCATGGGCTTTCTCTAGTTGCGGTGAGCAGGGGCTGCTCATTGTGGTGGCTTCTCTTGTTGCCAAGCACGGGCTCTAGGCATGCAGGCTTCAGTAGTTGTGGCATGTGGGCTCAGTAGTTGTGGCTCGCGGGCTTAGTTGCTCCACGGCATGTGGGAATCTTCCCGGACCAGGGATCGAACCCGTGTGCCCTGCATTAGCAGGCAGATTCTCAACCACTGCGCCACCAGGGAAGCCCGGGATACTGTCTTTTGCATTTTGATTTGTAAAAACTCTTTCTGTTTATCATGTACATTGTAATAATTAACCCAGTTTTTTTTCAGTATTTTGGGGCATGATTTTTTTCTACATAGAAGTTTGAAAAAAAACTGTAGTTATGATGTGACTGCAGAGACTGTTTAAAATGGAAAACTAATCTTTTAGTCTTCCTCCCTTTCTTCAAATGTTTTTTCCTAACAGAATTTGAAGACCAAATCTTCCTTGCCCTTGAGGAAACGTTAACTGTTTTTGCAATTATTAATAATTTGAGTAATTTGAAATGCACCATCAAAGTCCATTACAGCAAAAAAAAGAGGGAGCACAGGTGGGAGAGGAGAAGCAGAGTGGAGACAGGAGTTAGAGTGAGGTTTTCCCCACCACTATAAAGAACTTTTAAAAAGAGATAGGACTTCCAGTCTCAGAGATGCTTCTGGCAAGGCTCTGGGGAGGTGGCAGGATCCCAGAGAAGAAGGTTGCATCACACATCAAGGCAGAGGTGGCTAGTTCCCTAATTCCCCGTGTGACACAGAAACTACCTGACTTCAAGGACCAACCATGGACTTGGACATTGAGAATGGTAGCATGAGAAATTCCCTGGAAATTAAAAGCACTGACATTTGCATCCTATCATCCCTTCCCACTCCACCCCCGACTGGCCTAATTTTCTCGCTACCACATAAGCCTCTCTGATTTCATGCAACTTGAGGAAGAGAAGATAGCATCAACTAAAACAAGCCTGGAATTTCCTGACAATCTGTTAGAAGACTGAATGTAGAGAAAACAAAGTCTTATTGGCTGTATACTCAAGTTTGGAGTCTGAGATGCATACTTGCTAAATGACTAGATTTTAAAATATTTTCTTAGATATATTTTTGATTTTGATATAATGCTAAGAATAGGCTTTCCCAGTCAAGGATGTTTTTTTATTGTCCTATAAATTTTTCTAATACATTAATGGTTTTATTTTTAAATCTTTAATTCATCTCCAGTTCATTTTGGTGTTCTGTGTGTAGTAGGAATGTAATTTTAGAATCATTTCCAAAATGGTTAGCCAGTTTAATTATCACCTCAAATGTATATAAAATTCCCAATGGTATAAACTGGACACCCTGGGAAAGTGAAGCCAGAAGTTTTACCTTTTTTCCCTTCCCTATAATTTGTTGGTCAGTGTCTTTCCCTAATTTCCTTCTGCTTTATTCCTTTCAGTTTTTTCCACCCTATAGCCAAAGTGAGCTTTCTAAAACAAATCTACTCATGCCATAATTGTTGCTAACAAACATTTGAAGGGCTATGTTGTGTAAGAGGAATCTGCACTGCCAGGCAGAACCAGGACTCCTGGTAGGAAAATTTGGTGCAAATTTAAATTGTCAAACTTTGAAATGTTCTCTAATATAAGGAAGTGGATTTCTTGTTTGGGTTCTCTGTGAAAATATTTCAGACTGGTAGAGTGCTCATCAGGAATGCTGTGGAAGAGATTCCTTCATAGGCAGAAAGTGGGAATAGATGACTTCAAGATTCCACAATTGTGCTAAGTGTGTGGAGTTCCATAGAACCAGAGCTTGAAATGCAACAAATTAAGGGGAAAAATTTCAATTGTTAAGATATCTCCTGTTTAAACATATGTACTTTTCTGTTAAGCACTCTTTGTTCTATTAAGTTCTATTAAATGCTGTTTCTATTAATGGTTTTATAGCAATGGAACTGAATTTTCCAATTATCTAATATATTTATTTATAACTATAATTTTCCTTTGCTATTGGTATAGTATTTTATTGCAAAATAATATTCTTATGAAATGTTAATGTATATTCTATCTTTGTTTTAGATATCTAATTAATTAGATGGCTTAAATATATTGAAATATCAATATATTAGCCAGAATTTTATCTGAACATATTCATTAAAATGATTTCTTTCTTTTAGTATGAAATAATGTTATTGAACCATAGTTTGGTTTAAAAAAATGGGAAAAAGAAGTTTATTATACTTTTTAGCAATATCCATCAGCTAAACACCGATTATCATATGAAATGGGGGTATAGAGAGTATCAGAACTCCAAGGTTCAGTGATTTAGTCTCTGAACCACAGTCTAATTAAGAGTAGAGCCACAGGGTTACTAATACATTAGGACAAAGGTCACAGAAGGGAATCAAGTGCCTTATTCCTTGACTTGATTAAATGTTTCCCTTCAGGAAGATTACATTAATGTTTTCATTTCAGAAAGAAAATTACTTTTGCAATAGTTAGAACAGGGCACTAACTAGGCTCCTCCAAAATCTGGACATTTGCCAACTTCCTTGAGATATTGTTGATAATTTCCTCCCCTGTCCTCCACACATGCACTACATTCTAATTGTCTAGTAGGTGGGGAATATAATTTGGTGCTAAATGAATTTCCACAGATGCTATTTGGAATACCTATATGATCTAAATGCTAATTCACAGGGGACCATTTGCCTGGATAAAGGCTTTAAATATATGGTGGTTTTGTAGTTCTTTGTATTTGCCTTAAATATATTTTTAGTAATATTACTCTTTTTTTTTTTTTTGGCTGTGTTGCATCTTCATTGCTGTGCACGGGGGCTACTCTTCGTGGCAGTACACGGGCTTCTCATTGCAGTGGCTTCTCTTGTTGCAGAGCACGGGCTTTAGGCACACGGGCTTCAGTAGATGTGGCACTTGGGCTCAGTAGTTGCAGCACGCGGGCTCAATAGTTGTGGCTCGCAGCCTCTAGAGCGCAGGCTCAGTAGTTGTGGCACATGCACTTAGTTGCTCCGCGGCATGTGGGATCTTCCTGGACCAGGGATCAAACCAGTGTCCCCTGCATTGGCAGGCAGATTCTTAGCAACTGCGCCTCCAGGGAAGTCCCCATTAGTCTATTTTTAAGATATATAAGATTAAAAATGTGATAGTGCTTAGCAAATAGAGCAAGGGCACATAGAAAAATAACAGCTCATCCAATCAGCAGATGTTTGAGGGTCTACTCTATAAATAACTCCCTCAAAACTTTTCATCTTTCAAGGATAACGTACTTGTTTATACTGTGTGCAAATCTACTTAATAAGTTTTCATTGGACAAAGGAGGATTAACATTTGTTAGGACATTACAGGCTTCGAAAATTTTACTTTATTTGGCACCTATATGCATACTTTTTGTGTTTTGATAATATTTGGGACTGTTTCCAAAAATACTGTATGTTTTGTATCAGTATATATATGTGGTCCAAGTTGTTAATTCCTTCACTCTTTCAAATTCCCAAATGCCACTTTATTATGAGATTAAAATACAGCTCCTTAGAATTATCTGTATACGACCTAAAATCATAAAATTGTGGTTTTTTTCCTCTCCAGGTATACTCTGTGTTGTAGATAATTCAAACAACGCTGGTCAGAAGACAGGGTTGTGTTTCCATTTGGTCTCTGTTTTTTCAAAGTAGCAAAGGCTTTAAAATTAGTTTTGCTCAACCCCAATCCAATAAATGAAACTTTTCTTGAGTGTATTTCAGTTGTAGTGTATCAACTACCGCTTTGTAACAAATTACCTAAAAAGTCAGTGACTTCAAACAATCACCACTTACTATTTATCACAATTCTGTGACTTGACTGGGAGAGTCTTCCGGCATTCTCAGCTGGGGTGGCTGAATCTCTCTCCACCCTCTAGGAAGTAGAACCAGGCTGCTTCGAAGGTTTGGCTTCTTCACATGGCAGCTGAATTCAAAGGGTGAAATTGGAAGAAGCTAGGCCTGTTGATGCCTTGGCTTGGCAGTCACACAGTGTCAATTTTGCTACATTCTACTGGCCAAAGAAAGTCTCCAGGCCACTTTAAATTCAAGGAGATAGAGAAGTAGACTCCCTTTCTTGATTGGATAAGTGGTGGTGTTACTTTCTAGGATTAGAGAAATTTGAGACCACGTCTTGCAGTCTACCACCTCTGGGAAGTAAGGAAGTGACCATGGCTACAATCTAATCCATCACCATAATTAAGTCAAAATCCCAAGAAACCAGAAAATATAGATAGCTCATACAACCCACCGAAACAAAAAAAAAATTTTAATTGGCAAAATTTGAACAGACACTTCACAAAAAAGACCTATTAGTGGCCAATAGGGACAAGCAAAGATGCTCAACATCATTTGTCATAAGGAAAATGCAAATTAACACCGGAATGAGATAATACACAAAACACTCTTTACTCATCCTCTCACTCATTTATTCAACTAATATGTATTATTTTCTCAGTGCCAAGCATTGTGATAGGTAACACTTTTATAAAGATGAATCATGTTTCTTGAAACTCCCAATAAAGAAGAACAAATTGATGGCAAAACAGAGTAATGACTATTACAATAAAGAGAACAGAAAATTTATAAAGGCACAGAGGAAGCGGTGACCAAACTTTGGGAGACTAGAGGAGGAGGCAGAGTGATTTCTAGATAGTCTTAGAGGGAGGGTGAGAGTTTACATGAAATCATAGGGGAAAGAGATAGTCCAAGAAAAGAAACAAGCCTGCGCCAAAGCACAGAGGCATGGCAGAGCACGGCACTTTTGGAAAAATAGAAGCAAGTTGGACCCCCAAGGGAAAGGAGTGAGGTTAGCTGTGACTGGTAGATGGGTGAGCAGCACACAGGGTACTGAGAAGCCCATGATACCTTTCGTGCTCTAGCTACTGTTTCATTCTTGGCGGACTGGCACAAAAGACAACTCCTCCACGGAGTTCTTTAAATTCTTCCTCCTCCCTCCCCCCAGCAGAAAAAAAAAAATCCCACCTTCCTTTGAGCTTCAGTAATACTTTATTTGTATACCTACCACATTTTTTTTTACAATGGTGTGTTAGTTTCTGCTTTATAACAAAATGAATCAGCTATACATATACATATGTCCCCATATCCCCTCCCTCTTGCGTCTCCCTCCCACCCTCCCTATCCCAGCCCTCTAGGTGGTCACGAAGCACCAAGCTGATCTCCCTGTGCCATGTGGCTGCTTCCCACTAGCTATCTATTTTACATTTTACTTACCACAGTTTTGCCTCATATTTATATTATTTTTCTCCATGTCTAATTTTTTCTGTTAGACTGACAGCTCCCGTTAAGGCAGAACCTAAGTCATTGCTTTTTTCTTCAGTACTTTGCCAGACTTTTTTCTTTTACAGGTCACCAATAAATGCTTGTTTAATAAAATTGTATTGTATCTATCAATTTTTTTTGGTATATGATGTTGACATGTTAAAAAGAGAAGATCAAATATAGACTAGTTTACTGCAATTGTCTCATAGGTTTTAGGTGAAAATGAAACTCAAATTGTTAAACGTAATCTTACACATTGTAGGCTTTCTCTAAAGTCAAGTGATTTCACGTGTTTTTTAAATGGTTATTTTTTTCTTGTTACATATTTTTTTAATTCTGAAATATTTATCACTTAAAATATGGATTCCTTTATGCTATATTTTAAGTGGGACTCAGCTTTCTTGGTCTTACACACTAGAATTTGGTCTCAGTACTAGCTCTTTGTCCTGGAATCACTTGATGATAGTAATTCATGAAAGATATCGATATATTAAATACATTGGCAATGTAAGATACAAAATGCATTCATATATGGACTAATGATAAACTCAAAACACATTCTAGCAACTCTCAGAGGGTGGGTTTGGGGATACTGGGGAATAGTTTATTTTAGCATCTCAAAGAGTGGAATGTGGACAGTTTGAAATTTTGCTTTAAGTATTACATATAAACTATTTTTAGACTAAAACTACATAAAACAAGGCTTGGCTGATACATGTGAAGATCGAGTGAAAAAAAATGTGGAGAGGTAAGAAAATAAAGTTGTAATACATAGCGTGTACTGGACTTACATGTATTAAGTGAGAACTATCTGGATAATTTAAGAAAAAAGAGGTTTTTTAAATTCACAAAATTTAAAAAAATTCATTGAGCAACTATTATGTGTGGGATGCATGGGGGCTTTAATTATTTAGCTATGTTCAGATGAAAGCTTTCACTTTCTACTTTATATTACATGTCTAGACAGAGCCCTAGTTTCTACTCAGAACTAAAGGACACAAATAATTTATTCCTAGGTGCAAGGATTTATCCTCTAACTCCTGTCAATCTTTCCCCATCAATCAGGCCGGTTCCTAACTAAACAGATGGGATTTTCACCAAGCTCTGATGGCCAGTATGCATTGTTGAGCCAAGAATGAAAATTAATTCCATAGACAATGACCTTCTTCTGAAAATCCTTACATAGTCAAGGTTTGCATTCAATCACTCAAGCAAGATGTATTCTACTTGATTTAAGAGAAGCTTTTCCTTCTATTACTATATTGCTTGCTACTGAACAGGAACTCGTAGGGAGGGTGTTTGTCAGAAGACAGGGTTCTCTGCCTCTTTCTAAATGACGAGGTTCACATCATTTAAAATACGGCTTTTCCATTTGTGAAGGAAGGCAGTAATGCTCATCTCCTCTCCAACTGCAACAATAACGTTCAGTGCATCAAGAACCGCAATAATTTGTAATGTATTTTGCGTGTCACAGACGCGAATATCCTTAGCATTTTTATATTGCCTACCTTGTTAGACAATATATTAACTTTATTTCAGTGGATCCAATGAGGAAGTATCATAATTCCCATTTTACAAGCAAAGAGACCGAGACTCAGTGATGTTAAGTGGTTTGGCCAAGATAACATTTCAAGTTAGTGCTAGAAACAAGATTTAGAATACTGTGTTTTGACTTCAAGTCCAGGACTCTCTTAATTCTTCCACCTCTCTCGTTTTCTCTCTCTCTCTCTCTCTCTATTTATTTGTTTGTTTATTTATTTATTTATTTTTGCGATACGCGGACCTCTCACTGTTGTGGCCTCTCCCGTTGCGGAGCACAGGCTCCGGACGCGCAGGCTCAGCGGCCATGGCTCACGGGCCCAGCAGCTCCGCGGCATGTGGGAACTTCCCGGACCGGGGCACGAACCCATGCCCCCTGCATCGGCAGGTGGACTCACAACCACTGCACCACCAGGGAAGCCCTCTCTCTCTCTCTCTCTTTTTTGCCTCTTCTTTTCTTTTTTTTCCAGTTTTATTGAGATACAATTGACATATAGCACTGTATAAGTTTAAGGTATTTAGCATAACGATTTGACTTACATACATCATGAAATGATTACCACAATAAATTTAGTGAACATACATCATCTCATATAGATACAAAATTAAAGAAACAGAACATTTTTTGCTTGTGATGAGAACTCTTAGGATTACTCTCTTAAAAACTTCCCTATGTAACGTACAGCAGTGTGAATTATATTTATCACGTTGTACATTACATCCCTAGTACTTACTTATAACTGTAAGTTTGTCCCTTTTGACTGCCTTCATCCAATTCCCCTCCCCTCACCTCATTTCAGCAGGCCACGTGCAACAGTGCCACGCCTGGTGCTTCAATCAGCGCAGCTGCGCCAGACCCACAAGGACTCTGCCCCGCCCTCCACAGCGAGCACCCTAGAAAGCAGCCCCGTCCACAGCCTGTGAGGGAGAGTGTGTACACTGGAGCCCTGGCTCACACCTCTCCATTCTCTCATCAAAGAATAAAACCTTCCTTTGCTTCTGAACCAAACTTGGTCTCGTGCTGTTGGCCCCAAACGACACAGAGCAAAGGACCCTTGTTGGGGACTGGCTCGTGAGGGTCGGTAACAGTATCTCTTAATCCCCCTCACCTATTTCTTTCCTCTCCTTACCCACCTCTTTCTCCCAGAGAAATGCTGTGGTCACAGGAGTCTCTCTGGTGTGTGTTGAAGTAACTTTCCAGGTAAATTCTATACGCTTCAAACCTAACTTTTCCCCTCTACCTCCAGTGATGAACACCTCATAGCAATCACCTCCAAGGAAATTTGTCCTTGTCTCGAAAACAGACTGGTTTACAAACGAAAATAATCCTTCGTAGTTTCACCTGTGATTAAAGTGATTAAAGCAATCCTTATCCCAAAACATTCAGAATCAGCCATTAGACCATACTACGCTGCCTTTTAAACATATTTTAAATAAAAATTAAAACCTAAATGGCATCAGTACAGCTTCGAAAAAAACGCTTCTAACTTTAGCTGAATTTAACAATGAAGTTGGGATATTCTCTCAACCTACAAAAGTAATTAATTCACCACCTGGCTCAGTGCCTCCAAAGGATTAAGTATAAAACATGAAAATTGCTTTCAGTTAAGGGTCAGTGAGATGAAATCGCATGAGAAATTAGTAAAAGACTCACAAGATCAAAGACGGCACATTGGCAGCAGGTCAGGGCTATCTGTTTAAGCACAGCTACTCTCATGATTCAAACAATTAACGTTTATGTGGAGTTATAAATAAGCAGCCTCCATCAAGAAAGCGTCCCCAGTTTCTGCTTTATAGAAACCTCTGGTAAGAGGTGTATTTATCCTGGCTTTTTGTGCTTGTTGGCTACCAAGAGGTTTTTGGAACCAAGTGTCATTGCCCAAAAGGGAGAGACATCCAGGATTTTCAAAACAACAACAACAACAACAAAATAACTGCAGAAGATAGATATTAGATTCATCTCTTTAGTACTCCATAATTGTAAATTTCCTATTTGAGGCCTTAGAGGGAGGATTCAGATCATATTCATATTTGTTTCCCTCCTTTTTAGCACATGTCTTGGTGCATAATAGGCTTTCCAAAAAATATTTGAGGTCAGAATAAGTAGGGTTGTTAAGTCAGGGACATCAACAAACAGAATATATCTATCAAGGAACCAGTATAATACAGTCAGTAATTAGACTCTGGAATCAGACTGTCTAGGATCAAATATTTATTCCATCGCTTACTAGCTTTATGATCTCACTCATTACAAAAAACAGAAAGAAGTGGCATAAATCCATTAAATTAAATATGGTATGTAATAAACTTAGCACAGTGCCCAGAAGATAGTAAGTGCTCAATAAATGTTAGCATTTATTGTTATTATTATTGGTCTGGGATTCAGTAGAGTATTTAACAGCTTTAATCATCATATCCTTGTGGCTCACAGAAAGAAATATGGGATGAATGATGGTCCTATCAGTTGAATACCAACTGGATAAAAGATTGTACAAAACAGTGTTGATAAATGACTACGGGGAGATTGCAGGAGCTGTACTTCAGGGCTCTATCTTTGGCCTCTTCTAATCAATATTTTTATCAGTGACTTGGTTGGAGATTTTTCACACTTAAAGACTCTCTGAAATTCCTGGTATAAAATGGCATCTACGATTCCCTGATTGAGCCTTTCTCATTTTCTCACTAAAATATCTGTGAAAAAACAGCAAATTATCAAAACAGTAAAAACTGAAACTGATGATCCATGGATTGTGGGAATCCAAGAGGCATCTGCACTATCAATATGACTTAAAAAGCTTCTACATTAATTTATCATAACCAATACTTTCCTGAAACATATTCATTTTACCCAACTCATATTTATTGATTGCCCACAATGTGTTCAGCACGGTTCTAGGAACTTGGGATCTATCAGTGAACAAAACAAAGATCCCTGTCCTCATGAAGCATGGGGATAAACACACAGTAATCATAATTAATAAATTATATTAAATTCATTGTGTGTTAGGTGGTTTTAAATGCTATGAAACAAAATGGGAGTGGGGCAGGGAATATGGGCAGAGGGTGAGGGTTGTGCTGTTAAACAAGGTGGTTAGGGAAGGCCTTGCTGAGAAGGCGGAATAGGAGCCAAGGCTTAAGGAAGACTTGAAGGAAGGAAGGAAGCTGGTTATGGAAACATCTGAAGGAGGAACATTCCAGGTAGAAAGAAGAGCTGAGGTGGAAAGAAAACAGAAAACAAGATAAATTGTCTCTTTGCATGCTTGTCCCTAACTGCACAAAACATAAAGTGAGCCAGAGGAGTTTGTTTTAGAAAAGAGGAATAATGTGTACATTGAATAACAGAGTTGGAATCATAATTCAAGAAAGGCCAAACTGAATAAAATGAAGTTTAATAGGGATAAATGTAAAGTATTGCAACTGAGTTAAGAAAAGAAGTACCTAACTATAGTAGAGCAAAGACATAGCATAATAGCAGGATGTATCAAAGACACTGGGAAATGTTGGTTGATTATTTTCAACACAATTTGAGTCAACACTGGGGGTGGCTGCCAAAATAGCTCTGATATTAAAATGCTTTACTACCATTTAGTGTCTAAAACCAGGAAATTGATATTTTGGCCCACTCTACATGGTGGGTCAAGTCCTGGAGTGTATTGATCAATTCTGTGTTCCACACTTAAAAGTGTACTCAGAGGAGGGCAAGCAAGGAGACTAATAGTATGACATCTGAGAGACAGTTTATGGGACTGAAACTGAAAAGGAAAGTCATGGGATAGAGATAAAAACCTATTTAAGGGGCTTCCCTGGTGGCGCAGTGGTTGAGAGTCCACCTGCTGATGCAGGGGACACGGGTTCGTGCCCCGGTCCGGGAAGATCCCACATGCCGTGGGGCAGCTGGGCCCGTGAACCACGGCCGCTGGGCCTGCACGTCCGGAGCCTGTGCTCCGCAACGGGAGAGGCCACAACAGTGAGAAGCCCGCGTACCACAAAAATATATATATATATAATATATATATAAATAGTTATAAATAACGTACATATATGGAGTACTTTCACATAGTTTTCCTTGTTAAATCTTCACAATATCCAGAGGTAATTGCTATTATTATTACCTTTATTGCCATCTCATTTTTTAAGCTAAAGATTGAGAGACCCAGAGCTGTTGAGGACAGGCCAGGTTTGCCTCGAGCCGAGCCCTGCAGTGTGGACACTCAAACTCTGCTGAGCACGGCTCCAGTCCACGTGTGCTCACCCAGCTTTCAGGACAAGCAAGGATGCCTCCCAAAGAGTCTCCATTCCAAATGCTCCTCTACCCTCTGGCTCCCAGACAGACTGAGCCCCAGTGTTCCTAGTTACCAAATGACTGGCAATTAACTAAAACCAGTCTTATTTCTTCCCCATTTTCTTTTTTGTCTTCTCCTTTTAGTTCTCATTACCCTCAGCTTCCAGCCTATTTCACTCTTAACTACCTACCATGTGAGTGGTAGGGGAAGGGGAGGGGGCAGTGGTGAAAAGAGATAAAGATGAATAAAAGAGCATATCTAATAAATTCGAAATATATATACATCACGACTCCATCATTCCTTTCTAGGGATATTCTCCAGAAAAACTCTTGCACAGGTGTATAGAAGACAGGTAGGAGGATATTTCTACAATGCAAATAACACTGTAATGTTGAACAAGTAACTAAATAGAAGCTAAATGTACATTAGTAGAAACACGGTAAAGCAGAAAGCTAAAATGAATGAACCATAGCTATATCTAGGTGTACACATCACAAAAAGAAAGTTGAGTGAAGAAAAAGTGCCACATATATATCTGCTTGCCTCCATTCTTTCAACAGTCGTCTTCCTCCTTATTATTACACTTCCCTCTGTTCAAATATATCTATTTAGTCTTTTGCCCAAAAGATGAAAGTATTCCCAGCTGGGCCTTCTATTTACTCCTTCCCAGGAGTAAATAGAAGGCCCAGCTGGGAATGCTTTCATCTGGATCTTAAGCTTTATTTCTCTCTTGCTCCTTACATATGTATCTTTCCTTAGAATGCCCTGGGAGAGTTGTACCTAAGCTTCAGTAAAAGCTCAAAAAGCCCTCTGTTGCTTTTCTCTTCTCAGCTGGTGGGGACCCAATGTTACTGTCTTTTCTAACACAGGCTCCATCCCATCTCTTCATCTCCTGCCAACGAGGCCTCTCCTCATTGTCTGATGAATAATTCTTACCCATCCTTCAAGGATCAATTTAAACCAATCTCTTCTAAAACATTTTCCTAATTACCCTTAATTCGAACTTAATTCTCCTTTCTCTCACTCTCTTAGGACCTTTCTCAACCACTCTTTTAGCATGCCTTGTAAGATTATTCATATATGTCTATCTCCCCACCAAACTGATTTCCTCTAAAGACCATGGGTTTTATCTTACATTGTCTCTGAATTCCTCAGCACCTAACACAGGTGGCAGGCTGTAGGAGGTGCTCAACAAATGCTTGTTTAATCTTGACACTTTATTGTCTGAAAGCTGTTTGATTCCTGGACACCACATTGCCTGGAACCAATGCCTTTTTTCCATTCTCCTGACACTAGTTTTGTGATCTATAACTAGACCTAACTAGACTCTGGATCAATTGCTTGTCCCCCTCTCTTCCTTGGCAGATCTGAACAATCTTTCAGGGAAACCAGCTCAGAAATTTTTATTAAAGGCTTAGAGCTCCTGCCCTGGTGTGATAATAAATGCATAGCTTTGCTCAGATCCTTCTTTAAACTTAATCTGGATCCTCCTGCCTCCCTCCCCAAGCATCTGGTTTAGCCTAGCCCTGTAGCAACTGTTATCAGCAACTCTTTATAGCCTCCTTCATAAGAGAATTTAATTCTCCTTTCTCTCGCTCAGGCCCCATCAGGCCCCTAGTTTCAATTGCTACTCCTGGATCTAGTAACTGTACCTTAAGTGCAGTTTCATTCTTCCTGTATCCAGAAGACATAAACCCTGGCAGGCCCCCAGCTTTAGCACCTCTCAGTAGTTTAATTCTGTTCTGTTTCTGGCCCATGGACAAATCTTGACTATGATTATGTCATTTTAGTCTCTTCTCTCTTTTTACATGTTGTCATCTCTAAGTGTGTAGCTGGAGCTGGGGGAAAGGGTGCCTGAAGTCTATCCCCCACTATCATCTGCATTCTAGCTCTTTTTGAAGCAATTCTGCTTTTCTCACCAGAAACTTCCCATCCTCTACCAATCTAAGTTGTGGATGTTAGCTTATGAGATTCAAGTTCCTTCAGATGAGCCCAAGATCATGATATTGTTCCTTAGATGGGAACAGTCACTCTTGTTTGTGTCCATAGACCCTTTATTCACAGTTAAATATTTGATAGAGGTGTATACATTGTTCTTTACTGATAATGGGGCAGTAGCATCATTTCACACAACCAACTGGCACTTCACATCTATTTAAATCTGATGAACTAACAAGACAGTGGTACATGACTTCTGTTAAGAGAATCTCACACTGCACAAGATCTGACACGCTCCAACTATGTAGAGCCTGACACTGAATGAGTCAGAGTAGACATTTGAAAGAGGTGCCTCCTCTTTTGTTTTCACCTGGTAAATTGACCATTACATGAGCAGTCTATCCCCTTAGTGGAAACTGCAGAATTTCGATAGATGGTGGATAGAGAGAGAGACAGATACACAAGGCTCCTTGAAAGGGGAGAATGGGGATTTGTCTCCAAGTTGTATCTATATTATAAAAATACTATTTCTACTTAGATTATATGTTTAAATTGGTAGAGTTTTATTTTTGTTTTTTTGTGTGTGTGGTATGTGGGCGTCTCACTGCTGTGGCCTCTCCCGTTCCGGAGCACAGGCTCCGGACGCGCAGGCTCAGCGGCCATGGCTCACGGGCCCAGCCGCTCCGCAGCATGTGGGATCTTCCCAGACCGGGGCACGAACCCATGTCCCCTGCATCGGCAGGCGGACTCTCAACCACTGCGCCACCAGGGAAACCCTAAGTTGGTAGAGTTTTAAGAAGCCTGGTGAAATATGGCTGCAAGGGACAGCATGTATTATAAAAAAAAGTCAGTAATTGGCTAGTAACAGAGTAAACTGGTAACCCATAGCAACAATCACCACTCTCAAACAGCACTTTCAAAAATAATTAAGAATTTAACCACCACTTTTTCAATATTATTTAATCAATGTTATGTCTTCAAAAACTTACATAGATTTAATTGTATGGGAGAGATAAAAAAGAGAAAAAGGTGTTAATGGAGAATGGAATTAATAAAAGCTCTGGTCCAGAATCTCCTACTTTTGACTTTCAGTATGGCTTCAAGTACATCACATAATTTCTCTGTCTACAAAGTAGAAATGCTAATATTTGCCATATCATCAACTGATAAACACTCTTTGAACAACTAGGATTAAAACTCAATGTAAATACCGCAGAGTGCTATTTTTACTAACATTTTTCAAAGCTTCTAAAAATTTTAATCCACTTGAAGATAATTGCTTAATTACATGAAAAGGCATGAACACCTGACCAAACTAAGATTTCACACCGTGTGGGAGAATTCACATAGAGTTTTCCCATGAATGTACAGAGGGAATAAATTGGGCCTATAAACTTGGAGCCTCAGGTCAGGTTTACTCCAGTCTAAAGGCTTTTTCCAACTGGAAGGAAAATCTAGCTTTGTTTTATGAGACGAAAAAGTCATAAAACATACTGCTCTTACACAACTGGGTGACTCAAAGTGCTATTTTCTCTCAGCAATTATCATATGAGCTACTGGAATCAAACGAACTCAGGGAACGCTATGGGCCACTGTAAAATGCCAGTGTTGGTGTTTAAATGAAATAGTTAAACATTGTCAAATGAAGAGCTGTGTTATAAACAGTGCTAGCATTTAAAAAGGAACCGTGCCTACTTATTCATCACCCACATCTGTGTGTTGGGAGGGGAGAAGAATGAGTTTAGACTGGTCCACATTTGCTTTCTTCATTTTTTACCACATGTTTATTTTTAAAACAGCTCTTCAAATGTCACTAATGACTGATGACTGCAAATTTGCCAAATTCAGTACTTTTTCCTTAAATCTTCTTTAATGTCTCTGCAGCATTAATGGCTCCCCTTTGTCAAATATCTCATACATGTGGTGAGGCAAAACACACCACTTCCCAGATTCCTCTGATAACCCTGGATGAATCTTTCTCCATTTTTACATACCCTAGAGCGTCTTTATTCACTCTTGTCTACTTTGTTTCTACTATCATCTATGTTGAAAACTCCCCAAACTAAATATTTAGCCTAACCCGTCTCCCAATCTCTAAATTCACATTTCTAAAAGCTTTCGCTGATATGGCCCAGAAACTCATCAATTCAACATTGTCCCTGAGCACCCTATTATGGTAGTCATCTAATACTATTTAATATCACTCTGTGTTGTCTTTGTCTAGTGCGTATGACAATCAGTTCTTTTCTTCTGGCTCTGTTATTGCTCTTGCTGTTGTTCATTGTCTGTCTCTACTAACATGAGACCAGAGACATTGTCCATTGTACTCATCACTCAACTCTGAGTCCTTAGAATAGTATCTGGTACATAGCAGGAGCAAAATAAATATTTAATAATTGAATAAATTAATAACCTTTTGTTAAAATCATCTTTTCTTTCCTAATGGCATTGTTATTTTTATAGTCACCTGTACATGAAATATAGCTACTTTGCCTCATCTGTCTCATTCTTCTAGTCACTGTATCACTTAGAATTTCATTCAACTACAAGAATCAGAGACCAAAAAACAACACTTCCTCTCCCCCCAAAACAGTGATTTTAACCAGTAAGTAATTTTTTTTTTTTTTTTTTTTTTTTGCGATACACGGGCCTCTCACTGTCGTGGCCTCTCCCGTTGCTGAGCACAGCCTCCGGACGCACAGGCTCAGCGGCCATGGCTCACGGGCCCAGCCGCTCCGCGGCATGTGGGATCTTCCCGGACCGGGGCACGAACCCGTGTCCCCTGCATCGGCAGGCAAACTCTCAACCACTGCGCCACCAGGGAAGCCCTAACCAGTAAGTAATTTTTTAAAAAATATTTACTTAAGTAAATACCTGAAAGTGAGGTATTGTAAGTGGTATTTTGAAATACCACTTTCAAAATATTACTGCACATTGAAAACAAACTTACGGTTACCAAAGGGGAAAGGGGGGTGGGGGAGGGATAAATTAGGAGGCTGAGATTAACATATACACACTACTACGTATAAAATAAATAACCAACGAGGACCTACTCTATAGCACAGGGAACTATACTCAATATCATGTAATAACCTATAAGGGAAAATAATCTGGAAAAGAATATATATATAACTGAATCACTGCGCTGTATACCTGAAACTTACACGATATTGTAAATCAACTATACTTCAATAAAAAAATTTTTTTAATTAGTTCTTAATCAAATTAAGTGAAAATAACTGGAAAACGGATAAATAAAATATGATAAATTCATTAAAAATATATTACTGCTCATATACAATGCACCTGGCCACCCAAGAACTCTGATGGAGATGTACAGAAGATTAATGTTGTTTTAATGTCTGCTAGCCCAACATATATTCTGCCACCCATGAATCAAGAAGTAATTTTAGGGCTTCCCTGGTGGCGCAGTGGTTGAGAGTCCGCCTGCTGATGCAGGGGACACGGGTTCGTGTCCCGGTCCAGGAAGATCCCACAAAAGAAGTAATTTTACCTTCCGAGTCTTATTCTTTTTTTTATAAATTTATTTACTTTATTTTAGTTTTGGTTATGTTGGGTCTTCATTGCTGTGCACGGGCTTTTCTCCAGTTGTGGCAAGCGGGGGCTACTCTTCGTTGCAGAACACGGGCTTTAGGCACGCGGGCTTCAGTAGTTGTGGCGCATGGGCTTAGTTACTCCGCAGCATGTTAGATCTTCCCAGACCAGGGATCGAAACCATATCCCCTGCATTGACAGGTGGATTCTTAACCACTGTGCCACCAGGGAAATCCCCCTGAGTCTTATTCTTTATGAAACATATTTCGTAAGGTTATAGCTGACATAGATAGTGATTCCTCTGATAAATCTGAGCAAAACAAATTGGACACCTTCTGGAAAGGATTCACCATACTAGATGCTATTAAGAACATTTGTGATCTACAGGAGGAGGTCAAAATATCATCTTAACAGGAGTATGTAAGGAGTTGATTCTAATCCTCATGGATAACTTTGAGGGTTTCAAGACTTCAATGATGGAAGTAACTGTACATGTGGAGGAAAATAGCAAGAGAACTAGAAATGGAGCCTGAAGATGAGACTGAATTGCTGCAATCTCATGATCAAACTTGAAGGGATGAGGAGATGCTTCTTATGGAGGAGCGAAGAGAGTGGTTTCTTGAGATGGAATCTACTCCGGGTGAAGATGCTGTGAAGATTGTTGAAATGACAACAAAAGGTTTAGAATATTACAAAAACTTAGTAAAGCAGTGACAGGGTTTGAGAGAATTAACTACAATTTTGAAAGAAGTTCTACTATGGGTAAAATGCTATCAAACAACAGGGCATGCTACAGAGAAATCATTCATGAAAGAAAGAGTTAATCAGTGTGGCAAACTTCACCATGTTCTTATTTTAAGAAATTGCCACAGCCAGCCCAAACTTCAGCGACCACCACCGTGACCAGTCAGCCGCCCTCACCATCGAGGCAAGACCCTCCACCAGCAAAAGGATTATGGCGTGCTGAAGGCTCAGATGATGGTTAGCATTTTTTAGCAATAAAGAATTTTTTAATTAAGTTATGCCTATTTTTTTAAACATAATGCTATTGCACACTTAACATACTACAGTATAAAGTAAACATAAATTTTATATGCACTGGGAAACCAAAAAAATTGTGTGACTTGCTTTATTGTGACATTTGCTTTATTCCTGTGGTCTGGAACAGAGCCCACAATATCTCCAAGTATGCCCATACTTCATAATATAGATGTACCACAGTTTATTCAACAACTCTCCTATATGTGGGCATTTAGGTTGCTCCCCACATTCTGCAATTATAAACAATGCTGCAGTGAATAACCTTGCACACATGTATTTTCTTATTGTTGGAGATACATCTTCAGAGTAAATTCCTAAAAGTAGGATTGTTGGTCAAAAGGTAGATGCATATGTCTTGCCAAATTTTCCTTCAAAATGATTGTACCAGTTTGCATTCCCAGCAGCAAGGTATGAGAATACTTGTTCCCCCACAGTCTTGCCAACATAATGTATTCTCAAACTTTTTATTTTATTTATTTATTATTTTTTTTATTTTTGGCTGCACCACAAGGCTCATGGGATCTTAGTTCCCCAACAAGGGATCAAACTCGGGCTCCCAGCAGTGGACGCATGGAGTCCTAACCACTGGACCGCCAGGGACTTCCTATTCTCAAACTTTTAAAATGTTGCCAATCTTCTAGATTAAACATGGTATTGCCATGTTGTTTTGATTACCATTTCTCTAATTATTAATAAGTTCAAACTTTTTTAACATTGTATAAGTTTAAGGTGTACAACCTGTTGATTTGATACATTTATGTATTGCCATATGATCATTACTATAGTGTTAGCTAACACTTCTATCACATCACATATTTATTTCTTTTTTGTGGTGGGAAAAATTAAGATCTAGTCTCTTAGCAACTTTTAAGTTTATAATACACTACTGTTGACTATAATCACTATACTGTATATTAGATTTCTAGGACTTATTTATCTACGAGTTGCAAGTTTGTACCCTTAAACAACATCTCCCAAATTCCCCCACCCTACTCCCCCAGCCTCTGGTAACCACCATTCTACTCTCCGTTTTTACAAGTTTGGCTTTTTCATATCTCACATGTAAGTGGTATCATACATTTTTTGTATCTGTCTCTGTTGGACTTATCTCACTTAGCATAAGTCCTTCAAGGAGGAACACTTTTATATCTTGTTTTTGTGTGTGTGAATTATGTGCTCATGTCTGTTTCTCTTTTTTCTATCAGGTTTTTGGTCCTTTGTTCCTCAATTCTCTCTATATTAGGAATACTAACCCTTTACCTATAGTACATGTTGTAAACATCTTCTCCAGTTTGTCAGTTGGCTTTGGCTTTTGCTTATGGCATTTTTTTGCCATGCCAAGAAATTTTTATGTAATCAAAATTATGACTCTTTTCTTTTATTGCCTCTAAGTCTGAGTCAGTTAGAAAGCTTTTCCTGCTTTGAGGCAAAAGAGGAATTCATCCATCTCCTCATTCTTCTAGTACTGTGTTCTATCTTATAGCTGTTTTGATCTCCACTACCACCACCAATAATTTCTCCCTGCCCTCTTAAACTTCAAGCACACTGAAGGAAACCTCGTCTTCATTTTATGATCCCTCAAGTAATTAACCCATCACCTTCTTTATATTAGGTCTTTAATAAAATAAAAAAGTTTAATGAATTTAACTGAATTGAATTTACATGAAGATATTAGCTATGCTCTAATGAACACCATATTTCAAAAGTTAGGGGAGGTTTAAATATGTCAGTTCAGTTTCTCCAAAATTAAGTAGATTAATTTACAAAATAACGACTCTGGAAGGAAATATAAACTTACTCAGCCCCTTTATTTTGCAAATAAAGAAACTAACATCCATGTAACTTAAGTGGCTTGCCCCTATCTTATGGCGAGGAGATAGAAGTATTAACTCACTGGTCTATGAAGTCCAATCAAATTCTTGGTCTACTAAACTTCCCATCCTACTATCCCAAATTTTTTCCACTTTTCTTTCTAATTAAGTAAAGCAGCAGACAAGAAAAGTTGATAAAGAATAAAAGATTTTTCTAAAAGTTTAAAAGAAGCTGTCAGCCTTTGAAATGCCTGGGTGTGGTTAGGCTGCATTTTGAAAAAACACCATGGATTTTTATTCCAACAAGAATTTTCTTCCGAATACACTCTTACTAGAAAGGCAGCTACATCATGTGTGAAAGACAGGATTTCCTGTTGATAAATAAGGAACCAAGTGCTCAAACACAGCTCAATAAATATATCCTATGGACGTTTCAAACTAGTGGACAACGGGCCAAATACAGCTAATAGACCTATTTTCCTCAAAGTGCTCTTTTCCAGTACTGAGCAACATTACTTCTACATTAAGAAATTATTTATAAAAATATCCGTGTTCACTGTTTCCTAAAAAATTAAAAGTACTGGCAGCTCTGAGCTCACATTTCCGCAGGATATAAATCAGCCAGAATTAAGAAGAGGCTGATTCATTTGCACATGTTATGAGCTCTTTAATTTACCATTATCTCTGCCACTTCCCATCACAACCCAATTCATTCCTTTCTGTTCTGCCTAGACCCTGCAGGCATTGGAGTTTGCAACCACTGACAAGGCCTTTAGTGTGGATGCTAATAGGTAATAAACTCAGTGTGGATTGACATTATTTAAACAGAAGTTACCATTTATTAATCATTTTAGGTGCCAGGAATTTTTTTTTTTTTTTTTTTTTTGTGGTACGCGGGCCTCTCACTGTTGTGGCCTCTCCCGTCGCGGAGCACAGGCTCTGGACGCGCAGGCTCAGCGGCCATGGCTCACAGGCCCAGCCGCTCCACGGCATGTGGGATCTTCCCGGACCGGGGCACGAACCCGTGTCCCCTGCATCGGCAGGTGGACTCTCAACCACTGCGCCACCAGGGAAACCCTAGGTGCCAGGAATTTTTAAGTACTTTATATACATTACATCATTTAAATCTTACAAAAAGTTCTGTGAGGGAGGTGAAATCCTATTCCACAAAAAAAAGAAAACTGAGGCTCCAAGAAGTTAACTTAAGAGTGCGCTGCTACAAAGTGACACTTTGAGCAGGGATCCAAAGTACTCAAAGACAGCAGATGGTGAAAACAGACGGAGTGAAAATATAGAGGAGATTCAAGAAGTTTGTGCAAGAGAGGGTCACAGAAAAACTAGAAAACATAGTAGAAAACTTACAGAAGAGTAAAATAGTATAGCAAAGAAAGAGAACAGAAGAATATGAAAGTAAAGTTATAAGAACACTCAGCAACAAGAGTAAAGCCAGAGCAGTAAAATATTCAGACACAGAGCAGGAAGGTGCGACTAAGACAAGATGCTGAGGAGGCAGCAAGATCCATGGCAGGAATGGTGGAGTGATATGTCTGTCGTAGAGGATGGGACCACAGGTACCCTCAGCCCACTGGATACAGAGCAAAGGGATTCTCTGGGTTCCTTCACATTGTATTAATTATTCATGATCTGCTTAGCAAATCTGTTTCTAACTTCATCCACAGCAATTGTGGATTTTCTTATGTACTTTAGAGTACAGGTGAATGTCAGTTGGTCCTTAGCTGCCCTATCAGCCTTAGCAAAATCCACTCAGTACCACCTTGAGGAGATATTCACAACCTCAGTGCTAAACCACCCTCCTCAATCATTTCCTGGAACCTATTCCCTTCCTGTTCCTAACCTTCTCCTATCCAGTTTGTGGTCAACTTTTTCTTTCGGCATTCTTATTCTTCCTTTGTACTCATTGGTATGCTGCTAAATGTGTAACAGAAAGCTCTTCAAGAAACACAGAGCAAGAGAGGATGGAAGAAGGCGGAGAGGTAAGGAAGGAAAAAAGGAAGGAGGAGAGAAGAAAAGAAAGGAAGAAAAATAGAAATAAAATTCCTGACTTGTAGCGTTTGCCAGTTCCCATGGTGTAACTCTTACAGCTATGGCCAATTTCAAGCAACCTATGTGATGTCACTGAAAACCATGTTAGTAAAAGATGTGAAGTAAAACAACTTTTATAGTATTCCCATCATACTATACACATAGATATATCAAGAATATAAGAAACAGTAAACTATAAAGGAAATAAATAGGAAGAAATTAGTTTGGAGCAATTTATTACTTTTTAAAAAAATAATGTATTTAATTGTAAGTTGAAACCATTTAATATTTCATAGTGGCCGTGTTTAACAACGAACTAACAAAATACCTGAAAATTCAACAACAGGCTCTCACGAGCAAGTGTGAGCCAGCACGCACCACTGCTCGTATTTCAAACTTCTACAGGACAGAAGACACTTAGGGGAGCTAGAGATATTTTCATATTTTTTTATAATTAAATTTAATTTTTGACCTTGAGACCCTCTAAAAGAAAAGCACACTCCTCCCATGTGTCTCCTCCACTCTCAATACTCTACAACCATACTTCGCTTCTGACACCCTGCGTGCGGAAAACCCACACAATTCCTCAGCCCCAGCTGTGTGTCAACAAGTTAACGCAATTCTGACACTATCTACCCAGAGATAGCATCAGATTCCACAAGTTAAGGGTTCAGTCTCTCAAGACTGCCCCCCACCCCCTCTCACGGAGACGACAATCACAGGTCCAGGTTGACACCTGTGCTTCTTCCTGGCTGACTATAAACTGGCAGCTCCCAGGACACCCTCCACAGGTTGAATTAATTTCCTAGAGCAGCTCACTGAACTCAGTTTACTTACTAGATTGCTGGTTTATTATAAAAGAATGGAACTCACGAAAGCCCTTTGGAAGACACGGGGGCAAGGTATGGGGGATGTGGAGGGAGAGGTGAAGAGCCTCAAAGCACACCACCCTCCAAGCACCTCCAAACCCCATCCTTCTGGGTTTCTATGGAGGCTTCATTACATAGGCGTGATTGACCAAATCATTGGCTATAGGTGATTGATTCAACCTCCAAACCCTCTCCCCTCCCCAGAGATCAAGGGCTGGGACTAAAAGCTCCAACCCTCTAGTCACATGGTTGGTTCCACTGGCAAACAGCTCCCAACCTTAGGGGCTTTACAAAAGTCACCTCATTAACATAAACTCAAGTGCAGTTGAAAGGCGCTTGTTATAAAAGCAAAACACTCCTTTCCTCTTTATGGCTCTGGATCTATTTCAGGAATGGAGGACAAAAACCCTAGTATTATAACAAAGATGGTCTCCTTGCTCTTATCACTAAGAAATTCCAAGCGTTTTAGGAATTCTGTGCCAGAAATGGAGACAAAGACCAAATATATCTTATAAATCACAAGATCACAAACCCCCAGTCTATCAGACTGTGATAAGAAAGAAGAAATTTAATCTCAGTCTTTTCTTTGTACCACCTCTCTCGGTTGTGCCACCGAGTTCTGAGCTCTTTCCAAATATTGACAGGGAGCCAACTGGCCCATAAGACACCTGGATCCAGCCTCTCTCTGCTCCTCTGTGCCTTGTTTGGAAAGCTAAGGTACAGAGGTTTTTCAGTGACTTACTCAAAGTTCACACCACTACCCAGGAACAGAGTCTAGGCAGTGACTCAGGTCTTCTAACTCTAAACTAACAATGCACAGGAGGCTCTTTTTGATCTAATCCTTGCCCACCTACTTCTTTCTGTGGTGTTCCCCAGCTCTCAGCCTTGCTGGCTTTTTTTCTCCTCCAGCACATCCATCTTGTTTCTGAGCTTTTACCTATGCTATTCTCACCACATGAAAGCCTTTCCCTCATTAACTCCCGCCCATTCCAGACAAGAGCTGATAAATTCCAACTCAGCTTCCAACTCATCCTTTACTGAGGAGTCTGCTCCTTTGGACTCCAGTGCATGCCCCTCTTACAGTCCTTATCACATTTTACTATCATTGTCTGCGTTTTCATTTGTCTTACCTGTTGAACCTTGAGCTCCTTGAGAGGCAGATTCCGTGTTTTGCCCATCATTAGCACAATGCCTAGCACGCAGTAAACACTCAGTAAATAATTTTGTTATTAAAATGACCTTAAAAATGGGTGAGTCTCATTTAGTAACTTTTAAAAAGGCTCATGCATTATGCAAATAATCTACTGACTACAAATTTAATCAATGGTCTAGTTAAGGAAGATGTTGGCTGGAGTTGAAGCAGGTCACATATATATCTCTGAAATAAAACTCAAGGAAGCACCCCAGGGCAGATCATCTGGGAACTACCAGCCAGGCAGCAGGTGAGTGGGACATTCTCTGTATCCTCCTTCCCAGCAGCCATCACAGTGAATCCACCTACCCTTGAGTTTTAATCAGAGCTGCTATTCACTCACTGTTTACCTCACCAACAGAAATATACAAGCACCACCCACAAACAGAAGAAGGTTTTCTATTTTCATTATTAAGGAAACCACATTTTTATGATTCTCTAGACAGTTACAAGGAAGAACAAAGCCCAGCCAGAACACTTAACTAAACCAAGTCAAAAAAGGCTAATTATGAAATGAGATGAACTGAAAGGACAAAGGTCAATGGAAGAGAATTCTCCTAAGTACAGACTATTTAAAGGTACAGTACGTTGCATGACTTCCAGTGTGATAATTGCTTCTTGCTGAAGACTTGAGTTAAAGCAAAGGAAATTAACATGATCTATTTCCCATTTCTATTCTACAATCATTGCCAAGTTAATACAAAAATAGTGACCAATTTCCATAGTGTATAAAATCAAGAGAGATGAAAAGCATTTCTAAATTTTAATCCAAGCAAAGTCAAAGGGTCACAAGAAAAAATTCAGCAGGAAGCACTTTATTGTCTAGATTCACAAAAAATTACATGTGGAAAGAAACCTTTCTTCTTCCCTGCCCTGTGCAAAAACATGTGTATTCTTCCCTTTAATCATCCCTTTGCTTCTTGTCACGGGTTGAATTGTATCCCCCTAAAATTCATATACTCAAGTCTTAACCCCCATACCTCAGAATGTGACCTTATTTGAAGGTGGGATCTTTACACAGGTAATCACGTTAAAAGGAGGTCATTAGGGTGGGCCCTAATCCAACACGGTATGCCTTTATGTAAAGGGGAAATTCAGAGACAGATACATACACTGGGAGAGTGCCATGTGAAGAAACAGGGAGAAGATGACCACCTACAAGCTAAGGAGAGAGGCCTGGAACAGATCTTTCCATCACAGCCCTTAGAAGGAACCAACCTTGCTAATACCTTGATTTCAGACTTAGAGCCTCCAGAACTGTGAGTCGTTATGGCAGTCCCAGGAAATTAATACACTCCTCTAGACATTTTTCTCCAAATATCCTTTATCCCTGTTCTTCCAACTTTTCCCAAGATAGAAAAAAAATTACTTCACATATGTATATTATACATCTTACAATTTCATTTGCCTTCCTTTAACATCAGTGTGTAATCTTGTCTCACAAAGTTAGATGTAATGTGGGAAAATCCTCTACAATTTTCAAACCCATAATAAGCTCTATAATCACCAGAAAAGAAGTGTGCAAAAGAAAACCAATGCTGAGAGCTTTCATAAAGCAAGTACAAAGACAGAAGACAAAATTGGCTGTGTAGTGTCATTAGCTACAGCTATCACAGTCCCTTTTGTCATCTTAAGCAGCTATTCCATGATCTTTTCACTTGTAATAATGAACTGAGCTTTTGACAAAAGAAAATATTTGATCTCCTTTTAGCCCAAAATCTCCCCTTTATAAGTCCATTTAATATTCTAGAAGGGTTTTCTTTTCCTTTGGAGAAATATAAGTTTGGCATTCTAAAGGCATTTGTATTTTAAAGTCTACAAAAAGAATTTGGAGAGTACCTGGTGAAGTACTGACTGGCCTCTGTGGCTCAAAAGTTCAATTATCATAGACATTTCACTCAGAAGAGCAATTCCACCTTTTAACCTTCATCTAAATAATGTCTACTTCTCTTTCACTATGATTGAGTTCAAGCCCTTGGAACACACAAAGTTGTAGGAGATATACAATTGTACTTCTCTGTTCCTGGATTCTAAACATCTGTCTATACCCCCAAATAAAATAAAACTTCTTGTTTTCTGCAGATACAAGTTTCCCAAGAAGAAATCAGTACAGATAGACTGCAGTTCTCTCAGAGAATGAGAATGCATCATGTAAACATATCTTTTTTATTGTGTTTTTCTTCTGAAATACAAGAAATAGATTTCTTAGTTTTGGAAAGCTGATTCCTATTAAAGCATCTCTAAACTGTGAGAAAATTATCTCAGCAATAAAGAATGAAACGCTTTTTCCAAAAATATTTACACGATTTGCAAAGCGGTGTCTAAAACACATCTTAACAGGCAGCTTATATTTGTTGTAGGTGGAACTACAGAAAAGTGATGGAACGTGACAAGACTCAGCTTTTAAAAAATGAATTTATCTGGCAACTAATAAAAAGATTTGTGCTTACTTGATTCATGGCATTTTTCCCATATGAGAAGCAGTAAAATCCAAATGAAGTAAAATGAATAAAGTTGACAAAGATGTAATTTGGAAATGTGGCTGAAAACAAATCAAGAGTGGACTGACCTTGACTACTACATGGGTCAGGGTTCTTTGTTGGTAAGCAGCAGAAACTGACTCTGCCTGACTTAAGCAGAAAGGAACTTAGACTCACAGGAAGAACACTGGGGAGCTCAAAGAATAAACCAGCCTGAAAAGACAGGACCCAGAGTATCTCCAATGTGGGTAGCAAGAACTAATGGGCAGTTTGGCCTGGGCACTACCACTGGGATGAGTCAGCTCCAACTGATTTTCCAATAGATTAAGTCTGGGGAGATTCTGATTAGCCTACCTTGGTTACCCACCTAGAAGAATTAAGAGTCCTTTGACCGGGCTTCCCTGGTGGTGCAGTGGTTGAGAGTCCGCCCACTGATGCGGGGTACACGGGTTCGTGCCCCGGTCCGGGAGGATCCCACATGCCGCGGAGCGGCTGGGCCCGCGGGCCATGGCCGCTGAGCCTGCGCGTCCGGAGCCTGTGCTCCGCAACGGGAGAGGCCACAGCAGTGAGAGGCCGGCGTACAACAACAACAACAAAAAAGAGTCCTTTGACCAAGGCTGCTCACAATGTGGAAGAGGTAATTTCTCCAAAGGAAACTGTGAAATGTTTTAGAAGGAGAAATGGATGCTAGATTGCATAAATGAGTAAATAAATAAATACCTTCTGCAAGTAAGCTGATATGAGAGCAAATATATACTCCATGTATTTTTAGAAAGAAAAAGTATTCAAAACTCAACTTTCACCTAATAATGACTTTATATGAAAGGCAAAAATGTAGATTTTTAAATGTTTATTAAATCTGCAACTCATTTAAATAATTTTAAACCAGTGACACACTGAAAACCAATTACCTGCAGGTTCTTCTATGTTTATAAGTTAGCATACATACATTAAACAGCTCCTGAATGCAATTTTGAAGGTTTGTCATATTGAGAAACAGATAATTGTGTACTTTAAGAATGCTACTTCAACTATGCAGACAGTCCTCATAAAAATGCACTCTCAATCCTGCTTGTTTTTATCTAAACTTTTGCAAATAGTGCCTGATCAGAAAGCCTATGTCTAATTTTATGATTTTTAACTCTGAAATTAGGCAGCATGAATCATAAAAATAAATTTATTTTATGGCTCAGATTCTGAGATTGACTCAGGAACTACTATTCAAGCCACGAGATAAAGATCTCACAGTTAGCTGCTGAAACATCTAATATTTTTGAACACACACACAGAAACGATAGAAACGTAGCATTGATCTTAAATGTTTAAAAACATACTAAATGAACAATTCAGTTGAAGAGACATTTGACACCAATCCTCCAACAAATTCTGTGACTGCAAAGATGAATAAGACATAGGCCCTCACCACAAGTCATTCAAAATCAAGAAACCTGTTCATAAATAATTGCAATGTTATATGGAGAAGCAATAAATGAATTATGTGCAAAATGCTAGAAGAGTATAAAGAAGAGGAGACTTCAGAAGAGAAGGCGTTTGATCTGGAATTTGAAGGATGAGAAGGCAATCAGAGCGGAAAAAACTCGCTAACAAAGTTGAAAAATATAAAGTCCTTGGAATATTAATAAACATGGAAAGACGCGGGAGAGGCAATAAATTTGTCATTGCTAGACCATAACTTTGACATGACAACAGAACCAGTAGCTGGAAGTCAGGGACCATATCATAAAAGCTTTCCATACTATAAATAAGGAATTTGAACTTAATCTTATAGATCAGAATTTCATAACCTATCTATTCTATGAACAAAGAGCCCCTTGTCAAATAAGCTTGAGAAACACCGCATATTAAAAACCTGTGCAGTGGTCATTACAGGTGTCTAACCAACATCTATTTCAACACTCTTTCTATAAAAGTTTTAATGCAGTTTGAGGAACTGATTCCATCTCCAAAAGAGAGCTCTGATTAACCTAAGCAATTATAATATCCTTCTCCCTTACCCAAGTTGGTTAAGGAAATCTGATCTAAGCCAGTCAGCACATGTCATTCCCCCTGGTGACAGTTACCAGTCTGGAATTGGACCTGAACAACTGCATCAGATCTCTCTCTCTCTCTCTCTCTCTCTCTCTCTCTCATCACCCGCCTCCTCGGCCCGCCCTGCCCTGGAACAGGACTTAAAAGAGAATAAAAGCAGTGCCTTAAAGCTACAGGCAGTGCACAGTGATCCTAATGACTACAAGAAGAACCAACCTTAGGATAAACTCATCAAGATAAATGGCAGAGCAAAAGATGAAAAGCAGACCTTGATCACATCATTGAATTGCAGGATCAGTGCTGCAAACAAGAATAAGATCTGGTTCACGATGTCAAGGGGTTTATTACCTTCAGGGAAGAAGGCACATATACAGTTATTTCGATACACTTTAAAAGTACTGTTGTAGAAATCACTATAAGCATGAAGCAATAAAGAAGAGATTGACTCTGCTAGGTAAAACTAGAGAAAGTTTTCATGCTCTTCACTTGAGTCTCCAGTGATGTTCAGGAATCCACAGTTAGTCTACAAATCCATTTTGGTTTAATACATTGATATGCTTAGTATTTTATATTGTACCCCCAAAAGCCATATAATTACGAAAAGTAAAATCATTTTCAAAATGAATGTGCTGACAAGTAGTTGACAAGTAGCATATGAATTAAAAATAAACTAAACATAGTTTATAATTCTCATTAAACATAAAAGGATTAAAAAGGGGTTTCTTTCTTTTATATTTCAATAGTTGAGTAAGACTTATGACTCCCAAAATAAAATAAATGATTTTGAAATACCTATGCATATATTTTTCTGCATTTTAAACAACATGCTATCATTGTAAAGTCATAAATGACTTTATCCCCTATTTTCTCAGTTGTGCATTCATATTAAATCTTACATATACCAATCTATTCAGTAGGACTTCACTATTACAAGAGTTTAATGCTATTTCCCAAATACAAATGGCCAATCTATGATACAATTTAAATTGTTTGAAAAGTGTTTTGTGATGGGCTATATGGAAAGCCATGACTGGGATCCTTTGAAAATGTAGCCAAAATTTTAGTGCTCATAAATGCAATAAGCCTTACAACTACTGTTCAAGAAACTATATTTTTAATGTTGAAGTATCTTTCCATCGGTAAAACTTCAATGTGCCATAAATACCATTCAGGTTGGGGTTTGCTTTTCTTAAAAGAGATGTATAAAAATTATCACTGATGATACAGTGTATTGCCTGAAAACACCACACCTAGCAAGCTTTGTTTCTCTACCTAATAATTTGTTAAGTGTGCTCTTACCTATAAACACCCTGATGAGCTTCTCACCACGTAATAAAACAAAGTATTGAATTATGTATTATTAACAATCCTTATGGCTTGTTAAGACCAAGGAATTGGAAAGAGACAGCTTGAAAAAGGAAAGCACATCAAAGTGGTTTTATTTCCAAGAATAAGATTCAATCATTTACATTTTTTAAAAGCCCTTCAAATTTAATTTTAATTGGACTTTTTAAAACCTAAGTTGATGAAGATGGAAACATTCTCGATTATTTTATCTTAGCAAAATGGAGATAAATGCAAAAATGTTACGTGCATTCTTTATTCAAAATGTATAATCTTCTCTGTAGAGTAAAGGCTTTAGGCATAAAGTGCTTCATCTAATAGCAATATTTTGACTATCTTTATGCTGGAATCTTCATTTTGAATGTCATGCAGCTGTGGAAGTTTGCAGCTTCCTGAGCTAAACTCAAGAGGTTCTGAGTCCATGCCAGCTGTCTTTCAATTTCACATCAACTCTCTTGATATTTTGTCAGTTTAAAGCTTTTGCAAAGTTTGCAGGGCCTGAATTCATTAGATAAGGGAAATGGGTCATCTAAATCTTAGCCAACCTCAACTGCCATAGAGATTCACTATTGTAAATTTCCTTCAAGACTGAATTAGAAAATAGACCCCATGGGTCTTTGTCAGTTTTGGTATTTGATGATACTGTTGTAACAGCAGCTGCTGAAGCTGTGTGTGCCTCAGTAAAAATTTCTGGTTTAAATTCCCTTTTCTTTATATTTTCTATATAAAATTGGATTCTGACAGCTGCAATAATAAGGGTGAAAAGGTCATTCAAAGTTCAATTTGCTAGGCACATGGTAGGCGACAAATTCATCACAAAGGCATTTTTTAAAAAATTATGGCCGTTATTAGAAGAAGAAAAATCCATCTTATTTTTAAAGAATTCTGCAGCATCTTAAAAGAGCTAAAAAACAGATTGTCAGGGATAGTTAAGGAAGTTGGAACACAAAGCTTCAGCCAACAAAAGGATTTGATGACTCCTCGGAGAGTGAAGAACAGCCTTATTATCACTAGCAATCATATGTTATCTGTGTTTTGGCACGGTATACATCTTAGTTCTGCAGAGACCCAGCCTTTGCCACATCTTGTTGCTAGAAAGAACTATACAAGCGCATGTCTGTATTTTAAACTGAAGGGGAAAAAAGCTAAATAGTATCTGGAACAGGAAAAGGTATTGGTAATATTCTGTAACACTGTAAATGAATGAGTGCTTCATCCCACAAAGATTAAAATCTGTCTAAACTTTGCATTCTGGAAGTAATTCCCAAGACAGTGAGGAAAGACAGAAATAAAGTATCAAGGCAGGAGATTTTACAGAGAAGTAGAAATTACCTTCAATAGAATTTCAGATTATGTGAACCTATTTACATTTATTGCCAACTGCTTTTCTGTAGCTCTGCTGTTATAGCACAGCGTGACCTAAAGCATGGTCTTCAGAACTAGAAAAATTCACATTCAAATATGGCTTGGCCACTTATATGATGTTGTACGTCATTCACCTTTTCTTAGCCTCAGCTGCCTTGTTTGAAAAATGGGAATAATAATATCTAACACATAGTGCTGTTGTGAGGATTAAAGGAGAAAAAAATGCATGTCAAGTACCTGGTATATAGTACATGAACAATAAATGTTAACTATTATTCGTTAATGGATGCCATAGTGCAAAGAATGTAAATCTATTGTGCTGTCTTAATTTGTAATCCAGAGAAACTATTACACCTATTCTTAGGAAATTTGGGAAAACTGGAGCATCTACTGAAGCTCTGTATGTATTACTCTTTGCCCTCTTGTGGGGAGGGAGGAAAGCATATGTAATGAATAATTTAAGGCACTTGACAAGTCAACTAGATACCTACTAGAGAGGTCACAAGCTCTGTAACAGTGCTATCCGTAGTACTTTCTGGGATGGTGGAAATGTTCTATATCAGCACTATCAAATACGGTAACCACTAGATACATGTGGCTATTAAGCATACAAAATGTGGCTAGTGCAACTGAGTAAGTGAATGTTCATTTTTCTTTTATTTTAATTAATTCAAAATTAAATAGCCATATGTGGCTAATGCTACCATATTGAATAACACAGCTTTATACTGAATGATACTTTCATTAGACCCTCTTGGGGAATATAAAAGAAAACTAGCTCTAAGTGAATAAAAGTTTAACATAAGTATCAAGGCCTGCTCCCTTAATTCAATCTCTGAATCTTTAGAACAAGTTTATTTACTAAGATATGATACACAAAAACTTCTCCTAAAGAAATCAACAGGGGCTTTGCCAAGTGGTATGAGAGAAACGGTGAACTACCCAGATATCATAGTATGGCGGAGCTCATTGTCAGCTGCTTGATAAGATGAAAAACACCAGGACCCTATAAGAACTGCCACTTTCATAAGCTTCCCAAGGAGGTATCCATGATGGAAGCCAATGCCAGCAGGAACCACTACCAGAAGAAACAGTGCTAGAAAACCAACAAGGAGTAGTTTTAGGGTTGGCTTATGAAGACATGACTTCTTGGAAATCCTCATCTGCTCTACTTTTAGTAGGATGTTACCCTCGTAGAAGAATAAATTTTAATTTACGTTTACCAGGTAACCTAACATATTCACAGGTTTCAGAGATTAGAACATCTTTGAGGGGCTGTTATTCTGCCTATTATATACATATATACTCCTGACAGAGTAGCCATGATGATGCTTTGGGTCCTCAGGTATCAATGTATCAATGTCAACTTGGACCCTATGTCCAACAATATTAGCAAAATGTTTGGGTACTCCTCTTTCCAAAGTATATGGTTATCCTAGTAGTCACAGGTGTCTTTCAGTGATGACTGGATAAATCATTACTCTGTATATATGCTGTCAGTGTTGCAGTATCCTTTGTCATGGGAATTTGGCCTTCCCTTTAGTCAATGAATTCTAAATCTGAGAATTGGCTCAGGTCTGTGAACTGAGCAAGGGATTACGACATTTTGTTTGTGTGGCTGCTCCTAGCTTCCTGATCATCAGTACTTGATTTCTTTTGGTTACAGAGATTGTGAAATACCATTGTTGACTGCCCATCTATTTTGCCCCTGGAATGCCTTGCTCTATCTCCATAGCTCTCTGTGGATTAGGCATGCCTTGCTCTCACTCTAAACTTTGGTCATTACAGTAGTTACATCCACCTTGCTTCTGATAGCTAAGTACACCTCCTGACCTCTGTTATTTCAGGATTCTTTCATCATTTTTGCTATCAGTTGATCCCAGATCTATAACAGTATCTTCTTCTGCCAGTCCTGGCCTACAGAGGAGGGCCAACACTGAGCTCAACAATGCTGGTGCCTCTCTCATTAATGCAATCCCGAGTGGGAAACCAAGTAGGACTCTGCAGGGCCTTCCCAGGGATAAACCCCTCATGTCCCCTGACTCTTGTTTGTAGAAAAGCTTTAGCCTCCTCAGCCTTCCCCAAGTTCCAAAGAGCAAATGTAATCAGAGAAGTGAGAAAATATAAAAACAAAGGAAAACAGTCAAGCAAGACAAAATAACAATAGTTTAGCCATAAAACAAAGTCAAGGACTTCTAGTTCCTCCTCAAGGGTTATAGATAAATAACACCCTGAGCATATCCTTGAGTTGTTTTGTATATACTGAAACCCTCACCAGGTGGAGAAAGTTAACTGCTGACCATCAACACATAGACCAGATGAAACTAGAAGGTTGATAACTGAGATTCCTGAAACATCATCCTGTTACCTCACCATCAACCAATCAGAGAATTGTGCACAAGCTAATCATACATGCTGTGACCCTCTCCCTCACACTGTCTTTAAAAACCCTTCCCTGAAAGCCATCGGGGAGTTCAGGTCTTTTGAGCATGAGCTGCCCATACTCCTTGCTTTGACCCTCAGACTTTTCTGCACTCTGACAGAAAATTAGAGTTTAATGCTTCCAAAGAGGTCTTCTGGCTTTCACCCTTTACTTTATAATGGTAATTAATCACCCCTAGCCTTCATTGTCCTTCTCTAAAGCATCAATCTACCCCAGCAACAGCCATTCAATTCAATAGTCCTTAAATCACAATTTTGCCTAAACCTCTCAAATGCTTTACCTATCACATCTGCCTGTGTATTTCCTTTCACCAGTATCCCATCACTATTTATCACCAGTGAAAGTTTTAACAATTACACTGCAAACTCATTCCAGGTTCAATCAATGCTCCATCTACCAACAGTGATGGTGAACCGACTCTAAAATCCCATCATAGTGGGATAGTGGATTGCTTCCTAGGACCAGTCCACTTCTAGTATCAACTGTAATCAGTTTTTTCCCCTGGAAAATAGTCTCTGAGACTCTGATATTTACACACAGAATGTTTATTGCTGATGCTCTTGGGAACAACTGTGGGAGGTGAGGGAAGCAGGATTGGGCAGAGGAAGGACTCGACCTGTGAAGAATTTACAGCAGCCTCAGATAATGTCTCAGAGATCTCTGTAACTAAAATGGTCCTGCAGAGTTATCTCAATTAAAGCAAGAGAGCTGAGCATTTGTGCCCTACATAAACCAGTCATTAGATAGATATTGCTATGAAGGTGGGAGTGAACCCATGGTAAATAAGCTTCCTGCACCTGAGGAAAATGCCTAGAACGGGACTCCATTGTGAGCCATTAGCAAACTCTTTTATCGGCTGCAAGAATGAATGCCTTGATCCTGAAGGGGGATCTGGGCAACATACCACCGCACCCTCCTCAAAGGGGTTCCTATTCATTGGTAGGTGATAAATGAAGAACTTGCAATATTGGAGATAAGACTTTTCCCCAATATCTTACGTGAACTAAGGACTCTAAAGCTCACAGAATTTGTAAGCCTGATCACCAAGATTGATGGCACTCTCTTTCTCATTTTTTATATCCTAATCTTAAGTATATGATGATGCTTCTGGGAATTTTGTGTGAATGTACCAATCAGCAATAAAATGAAGAAGTAAGGGAAGTTCTGCTATTTATACCTAAAGTTTTGAAGGGAGATTCACAAACTTCCAATACCATGAAATCAGAACAGTGGTAGCAGTAGAAAGCCAAAAGAAACCACAAAACAAGTCTATGATCTGAGATAGATTCACCAGGGGATGCTTCTTTCAATAACAATGGTGAAGGATCTGGGTTTCATTTTCATCAAACAACTAGGATTTCTTTATAGTTTTACAATACTAAAACTCTAGCCTATAACTCTGTTAAGGATATTTTTCCTTTGTGTGTGTACTTCCAGGGGCTCAGATAGAAATCTGTTATGAAATCCAACTATTATTAGATTTTACTCACTTCAGTACAATGGAATATTTTTTAAAAATAAAATTAGCAGAGAAAGTGGTTTATACATAATATAATCCTACATTTAAGCTTCTCCTAAATAAAGTAGCTAATAATTAGGACCAAGACAACAACAAATTATCTAAAATTTAATGTGAAAAATGTAAATATTGCTGGAATTCACATAACAACAAAAAACAAGATCAAAATTGTTACTTATTTTCACAAGTCAACAAAACCTGAATGCAATGTTATTTTACTCCTTACTACTGTATACTATAAACAGAATTTTCTGAAGGTTGGACATTATTGGGATATACCAAATTGTCTCATTGTTAAAAATATGTAATTTATTAAATACCTACTATGGGCCAGAGATAATGGTAAATGTTCTATGTTCATCAACTCTTTAATTTTTATAAGAATACTATACAATTGTTCTTATAACTTTAGCTGAGTCTTAGACTTCAAGTAATTTGTCCAAGTTCACACTGTTGGTAAGTAACAGATTAAGTATTCTAGGATGACCTGTCCTCAAAATTCATGCCCTATGCCATAGGGCCTCTTTAGAGTAAAAGAAACTACATGATCCTAAGCTCAAAATTTTCTCTGAAATGATTAGGTTTATGTAATCTAAAATACTGAAGATATAGTATTACTTCCACTGAAGCCTTAGCCTTGACTTCTTGCTGCCTTTGCATGTATCCAGAATAGATTCCAAGATGTACTAAAACATCACCCAGATACAGGATGAGTTCCATTTTGTAAAAAATGTATTTAATAGTACTAGGAAAAGAGGCTGGATGGATTAGAGGTACTAAGAAAATTTCTAGCATCAGCTCTTTAAATTTATTTATTTATTTTTGGCTGTGTTGGGTCTTCGTTTCTGTGTGAGGGCTTTCTCCAGTTGCGGAGAGCGGGGGCCACTCTTCATTGCCATGCGCAGGCCTCTTACTGTCGTGGCCTCTCTTGTTGCAGACCACAGGCTCCAGACGCGCAGGCTCAGTAGTTGTGGCTCACGGGCCTAGTTGCTCCGTGGCATGTGGGATCTTCCCAGAACCAGGGCTCAAACCCGTGTCCCCTGCATTAGCAGGCGGATTCTCAACCACTGCGCCACCAGGGAAGCCCTAGCATCAGCTCTTTAAAAGCCACAATTGAGGAAGGAAAAGGACCACACAAACACCCAGCCCAGGTGGTTAACTTTATCTCCATCTAAGCACCTCAGGAAGAAGTGGCCTGGGACTGTTATCTCCCTCCCTATTACAGAGCGCACACACTGTGGAGCCAATGATTTTAGTTAGGTTGGTGTGGTGCACAGGACGGCCTCTCTATCTGATCAATCTGCTGATACCTGGTTCTGTCTAGTCCTTACAAAAGAAGCAAATAAGCAGAAATGATAGATTTCCTGAACAGATCAAACAGTTCTTCTTCCCCTATAAATGTTCTTCTGGGAAATTAAGAGAAGGAGTTACCTGTGTGTAGAACACTATTTCTGTCCTCTCTCAATGTCAGAGGCTTTTAGACTTGATACCAGTATTTTTCTTCTAAGTTTAGGCTACTTCCGCCCACTCTCATGGGATATATATTTTTTAATTAATGAAATTCTACAGTTAAGAGCCACTATTTCTTGATAGAGAAAGAGGCACTGGAGAGGAAAGGGTGATTTACGTACTTTTAGACACAGACATTCGCCCTCCTGGCTGAGAGCTAACCTCAAATGAATTCCGTTCATTTATTTTCCCTTCACCAGTCATTTCTCCTTTCAAATAATCAAGTGAATAAACATTTCATTCAGTTCCAGTTTAACTCAAAATTTTATGTATTAAAAAAGATGGATCTAGATTTTGAAATCTCTCTCACTGGTTTTGAAAAAGCAAACAGGATATCCCTAGGAAACTTAGCAGTCAGCTATACATTTTATAGCTAGTGGGGTACCGATAAGATCTGTTTGGTATTATCCAAATAAAAACCATAGGGCTAAGTACCCTACAACATTTAATTAAAAGCATATTATGTCCCACTGGGATTTTTTTCCACATCACAGTGATAAGCCTTAGGGAATGCAGAGAATTTAGGAGTTTTTATTCAGTTCCACATCATAGTCTCATGAACCATTCTGAAAGATTTGGTCCAGACAACAATGATAATAAAAGCATTCCATTTGTAATTTAACAAGAGTAAAGAAATTATTACCATTAAATTGTTGTCCAAAACAAAGCACATATAACTACTACTCATTATTATCTTCATTATTACATGCGTAGTACTGCAAAAACATAACTGACCTCTAAGAGACTATTTAGAATTGCTAAAATTTATTGAACACTGGAGAACTTATACTCACCCCCATACATATGCCCTACAGAATGATGTTTAATTGTGAACAAGTGTGATAGCAAACAATACCCATTTACCCATACTAGCTGAAGGCAGCAGAGGAACAGAGGTAGCACAAGAGAGATTAACCAAAGCCTTTACACTAAACTATAAGTTTAGTACAAGAATTTTGCCCCTTAGATTTACCTTTCTTGAAATACTTTACTTGATTGAGGAGAGGGTTAATTTCAGACATCAGTTTGATTTCACCTGAGTTTTTGAGTCATTCTTATAGCTTTCTATCTAAAACAAAATCCTTAATTAACTTCTTTTTTATGTCCACGTTGTTCCCTGTGTTATTAATCCCTAACGTACTATTAGCTTTCCATAGGAAAATGTTCCCAGCTCTGGGTTAGGGGAAACGAGCCAGTCTCCAACTCACAATTTAACTCTTAGTATATACAAAGCATTCTTAGGTCAGTTAATTCAAACTTGGAAATAACATCCTGAGGAACAATCTTATAAGTGGTAGTTATGTCCCAGGTCAGTTTGTACAACTCAATGTACTGAAATTTATCACAGCACCCTTTCACCGTGCATGGTGCTGTTTTAATAGTGTTAAATAAATTCCAAAAGGAAGCCATGAGGCTGAGGCAGCTTTAGTGCCTTAGAGCCTATGTAGTAAGCAAACCAAAACCTAAGCCTGTGATGCCTCAAGGTTAAGATCAAAACCTAAGGACAACGGATCACAAACAGCCAACCAGGTACCCAAATAAGGTAACTGCTTAAGCTACAGCCAATCAAGTATTATAATTTGCCTTGCTTCCACCCGTTCTCTATAAATGTCTGTTCCCAGCTCCTGGCAGTGGGGCACTCCTAACCACTTATGGTTTGGCACTGCCCGATTGGAATTGGCACTCAAATAAACTCTTACAAATTTAATATGCCTCAGTTTATCTTTTAACAGTGGTAAAGCACATTCCCCCATCCAGGTAGGAGATAAGAAACAGTTGTCTCAGCCCCACGGTAAGAGCAGGAAATCTGCTTGGCTTTGGTCGAAGTAGCTCAGAATGGGAATCAAAGGATAGGAAGCGCTGCTGCTCCCCTGGGAGCTGCCCCATCGAGAAGAGCAAGCCTCACAAGGGCTTCCACTGCGGCTTCCCCTCCGCTCCCCTTAAGGCACTCTCCAAACGGCAGCCCAGGAGACCCTTTACAATGCAAACTAGGTCTTGTGGCTTTCCATCTCAAAGCTCTCCAAAGTTTCCCATTATACTTTAAAAAAGATTCTAAGTCCTTATCCTGCCCCGCGTGATCTGGCCTCTGGCTGCTTCTCTGATCTCAATTCCTGCCACTCTTCCCCCACTCACGCCGCTCCGGCCACTTGAGCCTCCTGGCAGTTCTTCAAATGCATCAAGATGTTCCCGCTTCGAGGCCTCTGCACTTGCTCCTTGCTCCTCTCTCTACCTGGCATGCCCTTCCCGCAGAAGAGACATGACTTGCTTCCCCATTTAATTTCTGTCTCTGCTCTAATGCCACCTTTTTAGAGAGGTCTTCTCTGATAACCATAAAATAGCACTTTGGTGACTCTCATTGCCCTCCTTCATTTTTTATCACAGCACTTAATACTCTCTTAGTATTATGTATTTGTTTATCTTCCTTAGTAAAATGTAAGCCCCATTAGAGCAGGGAATTAGTTTTGTTTACCACGGTATTCCTAAAACAGTGAATGGCACATAGTACATATTCCATGCAAATTTATTAAATGAATGAGAGGTACGGCTCTCTGAGAAAATTGCTCACGAATCATGGCCTGCCCAAATTTGAAACTGGCTTCTATCATCTTAGTATATACCAGCCAATGCCAGAGAAAGATAAGTTAGCCAAAGGAATAGTCAGCTATACAATAACTAAAAGATTCCTTTGAACAAAGTGCATTCTGGAAAATTAACAACCAAAATTTTTAAAAGATCAGCAGAACTTTGCATCTTATCACCTTGTGCCCTGATTATAACCAAGGGCTCTAAAGCTATCTAAACTGCACTGTCCTTACGCACGTATATTTTCCAAATTGTGCCTATCTACATAGTCCTCCAAAGGATTTGGCTCAAATGGAAAATGCCTAAGGCTACTGGCATTCACAGATGCAACATCTTCAACTTACTCCAGCATTCAAGGCTTAAAGAGGCACAATATACTCAGCAGAAGTGACGAGTGCTGATCATGAAATGATAGAATGATAGAGCTGAGACAGCTAAGAAATGATGGCATCAACCCTCTAAATTTATATTTGAGTAAATCAAGGCCCAGAGAGGAGAAGCTGCTGAAGGGCACCAGAATATACCACCGCAAAAAAACCTTTTTGGCAGATGTATTATTTTGAGCTAAAGTCCATTGAGAACAAGCAGAAACAGAAAAAGCTCTACAAACAGGGCACAGGTTTTCCTTTTCTGAAAGAAATTTACATTTATAAAGAAAATTTAACTTATAAAGATGTCCTCTGCTCCCATAACAGGAGGAGAAGGACTCTTAACAACTTATCAATGGAGAAAAAACCACTTTGGTCTGCGTAATAAACCATAATACTACCCTTATTTACCATTGTGTTCCTCATCACCTCCCCATAACTTGCCTCCCTCACCCAGAAGCCCCCAACCCCTTTTCCTTTCTTTAGCCTAAGACTGTACATAAGCTCAAGTTTTAAGCATCCCTTCGGGGTTTTCACTGGGTGCTCCCATGCGTATGTGTGATGCACATGTTAATAAACTTCTGTTTCTTTTCCTCTTGTTAGTCTGTCTGTTGCCAGTCTAATTTACAAGGCCCCAGTTGGAGAAGCCAAGATGGATAGAGGCAAAAGTTTTTTACCCTCCCTGCATTGCTGATGAACCTATGTAATTTTATTAAACACCTTCATGAACAGGGTTTGTTTAGAAGGCATTATTTATCATTTTCCCCATTCTTGTTAATTTAGGGGCATAAATTTGTGTTACATTACCCAGTTTTTTCTTTAATGTACAGCTCTTTAGAACCTGGTGTAGTGGACAATGGCTGACTTTTGCCTGCCCAGTAACACTCCATCCCTCCCCAGACACACACCTCTGAATTATTTACTCTTTCCTCATCCTTGGATGGAATGGAAACCCTTCTTGTGTACAGAAGTCAGCCTCTGACCCAAGCCTAGTTAACTGCAGCATAGACTAGCCCTGTCCACAGCAACTGGTTCATCAATGGACACATAACCCAATTAGATCTATTACAGCACTCTGAAGTCACAGTCACAAGGGTAAACAGGAGAGGAAAATTCACAAATATCAGCCTTGATCCACAGTCAGCCACAGAGGGAAAACTTTCCTGAAAAGTGAGCCAACGCAATTGAAAGCCAAGACAACAGATGGAAAGAAACTGAGACCAGACGACACTGTTAGGTCCTTTAGATCCAGTTCTGTCTAGAGGTTGGTTTTTCAGTTACTCAGGTCAGTGCATTGAGCTGAGTTTTCTATCATATGCCACCAAAAGTAAACTAACTAACAAATAACTAAAGAGGTGGTTGTATGAATTTACAGAGGGAATGCAAACATCAGGATATCAGAGTGATTTGAACATGCAAGAATAAAGCCTCTCACATTTATTTGCCTTCAACAAAGAAGCTAAAACTAGGAGCAATACAAATATATAGTTAACAAGTTTCTAGGCTCTAGTTTAAAGCAAGGAACCTATTGCCTGAGTTTTTAATCATCTGCACACTCTCTTCTATCCCAATCTCTAGCAGAAATAACTACCGATAAATTGTTGAAAAGAAAAAACCTTGGGCTTCCCTGGTGGCGCAGTGGTTGAGAGTCTGCCTGCCGATGCAGGGGACATCGGTTCGTGTCCCGGTCTGGGAAGATCCCACATGCCACGGAGAGGCTGGGCCCATGAGCCATGGCCGCTGAGCCTGCACGTCCGGAGCCTGTGCTCCCCAACGGGAGAGGCCACAACAGTGAGAGGCCCGCGTACCGCAAAAGAAAAAAAAAAAACCTTGTGAATCAGATTTCTATTTCTACTGGCTGACGAAAAAGTTTTTAATATAAAAACATAGTGAAATTTAAAAAATATAAAGCTGCAATGTATTAAGATCAATTTGAAGATTTGTTTTTATTCTTAAGGCAGAAAAATTGATGACTGTAATACCGACTGCATGCATAATTATCCACAGTTCTTATGATCCCCAAATATAATGACAAAAAAATGTCACGCATACCAACTTTCAGCTGGGGGGAATAATAGTGCCAGCCAGAGGAGTGCAATTTTCCCTTCTCTCTGTGTGGGGTCACTCACCTAATAGAACTGGCTGTAATAATAACAAGCAAAACAAAATGTAAAAGCTACTTTGAGGTAAGCATTTTTCAAGTTAAACCGTATTTAAAAGAGGGAGTATACTAAAAATCCTTTTTTAGCAACACATTTTCCCATCCTGAGGAGCTTGGAAAGGTTTAATGTGCTCTCAGTCCTCTCTGGAGGGCTACAATCCATGAGTCATTTGGCTAAGTAATCTGCTCTCACCCAACAACTCACACATTTATTTGTAGGTTAAGTAGAGGTAACGTCATAGTTCCTGTGATTATCCACGCCTGTGTCTATACAGAAATAAAAGTGTGCTTGTAAACATTAATATAGAAAATTAAAGCACTCCAAAGAGTTCAGGAGAAAAAAAGGCACACTCACCTAATGATGAGTAAACTGACACCAATGAACTTTTATTATGAATTAGATGAGAGCTTTCTCAATTCTTTACTTACATTTGTAAAAACAACAAAAATGAATTAAATGTTCCATTGATTCAGAAGTAGGTTGACATAGTAAAGATGTCCATTCTCCCCAAATTCATCTATAGTTGTGATTCCTAACAAATTCCCAACGGAATTTTTGTTGATATGGACAAGCTTAACCTAAAATTTATACTGAAAGGCACAGAAATCAGAACGGCTGAGACAATTTTGCAAAAGAAGAGTAAAGTGGAAGGAATCACTCCACCCCATGTTGACTTACTATATAGCTATGGTAATCGAGACCATGTGGTGCTAGTGGAAGAACAGAGGCAAAAATCAAGGGAACAGAACAGAGAATGGATAAATAGACCCACACGAATGTATCTGACAGATTTTTGTCAAATATGCAAAGCAATTTGATAGAGGAAAGATGTTTTTTCAACTAATGGTGCTGAAGATATTAGACATCCATAGACCAAGGGGAAAAAAGACCATCACCCTAAACCTTCCATCTTATACAAGAATTAACTCAAAAGGATCATAGACTTAAATGTAAAATGTAAAAATGAAGAAACATAAAACTTTTAAACAAAAACATAGGAGAAAATCTTCAGGACCAATAACTAGATTTGACACTTAAAAACACAATCTGTAAAAAGGAAAAAGGTGATAAATTGGACATCATCAAAATTAAAAATATTTGGTTGGCAGAAGAACCCGTGCAGAATATGAAAAGAGAAGCAGCAGAGGATTTGCAGACCACATATCTGGCAAAGGACTTGCAGAGAACCTCAAAACTCAACAATACTATGTTCCATTCCCAGAATTATGGCTTGAGGGGCTCTGCAGACCTATTCTCCAGAGAAACTATCATAACTGATAAAGTTGCTCCCAGAAAAAGTCTCTGGAAGAAACATTTATTCCAGAAAATCTATTAAACTCAGTAAGAACAGCAAGAGTGTGTGGCATGAACCACATCCCACTTCCTGGTTGCCCCTCCCAGCTCAGCATGACAGAATTTCCACTGGTGGGTACAGCCAAGAACACAGCAATTGCTGGAGAGGGTGTGGAGAAAAGGGAACCCTTCTCCACTGTTGGTAGGAATGTAAGTTGGTGCAGCCACTGTGGAAAACAGTATAGGTTCCTCAGAAAACTAAAAATAGAATTACCATATGATCCAGTAATCCCACTACTGGGCATATATCCGGACAAAACTATAATTCAAAAAGATACATGCACCCCTATGTTCATAGCAGCGTTATTCACAATAGTCAAGACATGGAAACAACCTAAATGTCCATCGACAGATGAATGGATAAAGAAGATGTGGTATATATACAATGAAATACTACTCAGCCATAGAAAAGAACAAAATAATGCTATTTGCAGCAACATGGAAGAAACTAGAGATTATCACATTAAGTGAAGTAAGTCAGAAAGAGAAAGACAAATGCCATATGATATCACTCGCATGTGGAATCTAAAATATGACACAAATGAACCTATCTATGAAACAGAAACAGAATCATGGACATAGAGAACAGACTGGGGTTGTCAAGGGGGAAGGCGTTGGGGGAGGGATGGACTGGGAGATTGGGGTTAGCAGAGATAAGCTTTTTTATATAGAATGGATAAAGAACAAGGTCCTACTGCATAGCACAGAGAACTATATTAAATATCCTATGATAAACCATAATGGAAAAGAATATTTTTTAAAAAGAATATATATATATATTTATATGTATAACTGAATCACTTTGCTGTATAGCAGTAATTAACACAATACTGTAAATCAACTATACCTCAATTAAAAAAAAATATATATATATATATTAAAAAACTTAAAAAAAAAAGCATAGCAATTCCTCACCATCCAGCTCACAGTCCAGGGCTATGGCATCTCCCCCCGGGAGGGGTAGGCCATGCAAACTGGAGGTCAGAGTTCCTGTCTCCATCCAGACCCCTCTGCAGAGTAGAGGTTTCACCGTAGGCTGAGCACTCGATGCTGTCAGAATGCTGAGAAACTGGATCACTCATGCATTGCTGGTGAGAGTGAAAAATGGTACAGTCACTTTGGAGAAGAGTGTGGCGGTTTCTTACAAAACTAAACATGTGCTTACCATACAACCCAGCAATTGTACTCTTGGGCATTTATCACAAGAAAGTAAAACTTTATGTTCACACAAAAACTTGTACATGAATGTTCATAACAGCTTTACTTATAATAGACAAAAGCTGAAAACAACCCAAATGTCTTTCCGTAGGTGAGTGGTTAAACAAATTGTGGTACATCATAAAATGGAATACTACTCAGCAATGAAAAGGAATTGACCAAACTTAGATGGATCTCAAGGAAATTATACGAAGTGGGGGGGGGAAAAAGTCCATCTCAAAAGGTTACATACTGTATGATTCCACTTGTATAACATTCTTGACCTCAACTGATAGAGATGAAGAACAGATTAGTGGTTGTCAAGGATTAGAGGTAAGTGGTTATGGTTATGAAAAGGTAGCACAAAGGATCCTGATGACGTAACTATTCTGTATATGACTGTGGTTGTGGTCACATGAATGTACCCATGTGATAAAATTGCATAGGACAAAATACATACACACACATATGAGTGCTTGTAAAACTGGTAAAATCTGAATAAAATTGATGGATTGCACCAATGTCAACTTCCTGCTTGTGGTATTGTACTATAGTGTAGGGGAGCAGAATTTGCTACCCCAAAACGTCTTTGGCATATTAATTATTTTAAGCGTGTTGTCTTCTAAGAAACAGTAGCCATGGGAAAACTCTGAAAACCAAGGAGGAGTTACCCCTTTGTAAGAAACATTTACATTTATAAGGGAAATCTCCACTTTTAAGGGTGTCTCCCTGAATGTACCAGGAAGAAGAGAATGGCCAAATTTATAGAAACTGTCATCAATGGAGAAGGTATAGAGTTAAATCTACGTAACCACCTTATCCTTGGTTACTGTGCTTTTCCTAGTAACACCCCATAACTGACTCTGCCCACCCTCAGCATCCTCTTTTATCTTTAGCAGAGGATGGTTTCTAAGATGAGGCCTCTGGCCATTTTGGTGAGTTACTCAGTTTTCCTGGATCTCTCCCGCATACACGTTATTATACTTTTGTTTGATTTTTCTACTGTCAATCTGTCTCATGCCAGTTTACCTCTTAGACCAGCCAGAAGAACCTAAAAGGGTAGAGGAAACTGTCTTCCTCCCCAATAATAGTAATGCAGAAGTTACTATGGGGGAAACTGGGGGAAGGGTATATGGGATTTCTCTGTATTATTTCTTACAACTACATGTGAATCTACACTTTTCTCAAAGTAAAACGTTTTTTGATAAAAGTGAATTGAATGTCACACAAAGTTGAATGATTTTTAAGATAAGCTGAGCTGAGATAGTCACATCATCATCACTGCTAACCACTTGAACCAGATAATTTCCTTTATTTCACCTTATTTGGGCCCTTTATGACATAAAAGACACACAAAAATAGTGCTTTCTCCTGCTGTGTTCCCCCACATAGCTAACAGGTTGAGAAATTTATTTTGGTTAATCCCAGGAGTGCTGCAGAAAAAAGCTGCCGTGCAAAGCACATGTCCATGGTGTCCTGGGCGTGGGATCAAATCCTGGCTTTGTGTCCTGTGAGATCTGTGACCTTGAATATGTTATTTACTTTTTCTCAAAGTCAGGGCTATAAAATAGTGTAAGAATAATAACTTCTTACAGAATTTTGTGAAAATTAAATGTGATAATATATGTAAATAAATGGCTTTATTAAAGGATTAAACAATTATTGCTATCAAACAGAAATAAAGTCATAATTGTACTTCTCAGCTCACCTAATCAAGTTTCTGAACTATGTAAGAAATCTGAGGCCAGGAAAAGTGACTGTCAAAGACTAGACAGAAAGTAGCCTATCAGGTGAGGAACAGGGCATTGTTTTTGGAAGGCCAGTCCCATTCTTTTATAAGAGAAAGATTTTAAGCATTTGAAGGAAATCACCTCTTATTCTACTATTTTTTAATCTCCCACTGCACCCAGGTGATACTATACAGAGTAGGGTTGTTTCATAAATGAGGACAGATTCAATTACCAAAGAAAATTGCTTAGGCAAATTCAAACAATACACATTTATTTCAGATACAACTTTTTGTCATATTGCTAGTCCCAGTTTGAAAACCAGCACCACTTTCTTCCCTCTATCTCAGCAGAAATACAGCAGAGTTCAGTATTTGTAGACATTTATTTGTTTCTAAATTTTCTTAAGTGGTGAAACAGTCTAGCACCTCAGCCAATTTTTATTTCATTAAAATCCAAATTGTGTCAATATAGTCATAGTCTTTACCTGTGGAAAATGAGCTTTTTGGTCTTTACCCTTAATGGAAACTGACTCAGTGTTAAAACTAGCAGGTTTTTCTTGGTAAACATCTGGACATTTTACTTTCTCGTTCATTCTAAGTAAAAGCTTTAGTACACCTAAAACTAATACAGTGTTCTATGTCAATTATATCTCAACTAAAAAAACAAAAATCACCATGGGCGTAAGCTATGTTTGATGACTGATCGGTGGACATTCTTCAGTCTTAGGAACCAAAAGGAGAAGAGAGTATCCGAGCAATGCTTCATTGTCAAGAGCCACAGATCTTTAGAAAAATGATGATGGTGAAGCCAAAGGGAAGGCCAGTCAAAGGTAGATCAGGGATGAACAGATTTACTTGGTGGAGAAGATGTGCCCTCAACCTGTGGCCAGAAGATCTTTTGTCGGGGGTGGGGTGGTGAGGAGAGAAGGTATACAGTTCTCATAAGAAATCCGAAACCATAAGTGTAACATTGTGTGTGTCTCATGCATGCATACTATTTCCAAGTGCACAAAAATTCTGTTGAAATTAATAAAAAGAAAAATTCATTTAAAAAAGCAACATAGGGATTAAGGGTTCATCTATTTAAAAAAAAAAAACACCTTAGAATTTTGTTCTGTAGCAGTTTTAGTTCTCCGAGTCTACCTGTGTTAAGGCTTTTTGCACAGCTTTATAGACCTGAATTTTTAAGTTCTTACCTGAGCCAGTAATAAGAAGTATATTTAAGAGCATGCCTTTTCCTGAGCTCCTGAACCAGGAATATATTCATCTGTACTTACTCATGTTCTGATAACCTTATATAACTTTATATGTCGTATTCTTTGACAAGTTTCGTAAAGTGGACCAGCTCCCTAAGGGGTTGACTTACTATAATATCAGCTTTCCTGAACTTGATTGTGTCGCCACAGTTCCCCAGGGCTTTAAATATCTCAAAGCACATTAGCCCATATAATTTTATCCTCTGACTCTTTATAGAGGGTTTTGTCATGTGGGGTTTTTTTCGTTTGTTTTTGGGGGCGGTTGGGGGGGAGGTGGAGTTTGGGGGGTGGTTCTGTTTAAAGGTGAGGATGAAAACAGGAAAAGAGACTGCCTGTGTTCTCAGAGATGGACCTCGGACCAAGGTGCAGGAATCCTTCTGACTCCGGCTCAGCTCCTTCCCTGACTGGTACAGCACACACAACCACTTGCCCTGGGCTTTCCAGAAGGCTGAATCAGTCACTTCAGAACAGATTCCACATGGACAGTCTTCCAAGGTGAAATGTCACATCTCAGGAGACCATGTGCTCACTGCTTCTGGGGATGTTCAAACATAAACTGAATGATCAATTAAAGTGGATTCAATCAAATGGGGGGTTAGACAAGAAGACTCTGAAGCTCATTTCTAACTGAAATTCTGTGATTATAACAAAATACTTTCTTCAGTCTAAACTACAATTGTTTTTCACTAAATCACTTTCTCCTCTTCCTTTTTCCTGACAGACTACGATTGTTTAAAATACGTTGTGTAAAAAAGTATTATAGAGGGACTTTCCTGGCTATCCAGTGGTTAAGACTTCATGCTTCCACTACTGGGGGCACAGGTTCAATCCCCAGTTGGGGAACTAAGATCCCACGTGCTGCATGGCATGGCCAAAAAGAAAAAAAAAAGTATTATGGAGTATAAGTTTTTACCTCATTTTTTGAGTCAATACCGTACTACACTAATAAATTCTTAGTTGTTTTTCCTGCTACCAGTTTTTCCTCTCTCCAATTTATCCTCTGTATATGTGCTGTCAACTAGAAGGTCCTGCATTATGGAAATGTACCTTATCTATGCTGTCCAGTATGGCAGCCACATGTAGCTATTAAGCTTTTAAGCCCATGGAATGTAGCTACAGTAATCAAGTAACTCAAAAGTTAATTTTATTAATTTTAATTAATTTTAAGTAACCACATGTGGCTAGTGGCCACAATACTTTACAACACAGCCTATATGACTATCAAAGTAATAATTCTAAAAACAACTCTGCTCCCTTGCTTAAAAACCTATAAATTTGTCCAAACCCATAGAATGCACAATGCAAAGAGTGAAACCTGATGTAAACTATGGACTCTGGGTGATAATATTGTGTCAATGTATTTTCATCAGTTGTAACAAATACACCACTCTGGTGGGGATGTTGATGGTGCGGCGGCTGTGCCTGTGTGGGGCAGGGAGTCTATGGGAGCTCTCTGTACCTCCTGCTCAGTTTTGCTGTGAACCTAAAACTGCTCTAAAAAATAAAGTCTATTTTTTTTTTTTAATTCTCCTGGGTCCCATTTGTCCACATCAATATTTCTCAAGTTTCTCCAGCAAAATACTACTAACAGTAGAGTCTGGAGAGCCACTTCTAAGGAGTCTGGGGGTTTAACTTAAGACTAGACAAGTTGAAAATTAATTCGAAGTGGACTTTTTTTTTTTGGTGCGGTACGCGGGCCTCTCACTGTTGTGGTCTCTCCCGTTGCGGAGCACAGGCTCCGGACGCGCAGGCTCAGCGGCCATGGCTCACGGGCCCAGCCGCTCCGCGGCATGTGGGATCTTCTCGGACCGGGGCACGAACCCGTGTCCCCTGCATTGGCAGGCGGACTCTCAACCACTGCGCCACCAGAGAAGCCCTCGAAGTGTCCTTTTTATCTTTAAAATATGTAGGATTTTTGCCATCCTCTACAGGATACAAATTTCTATTAACATATAAAGGTTCAAAATGTCTTGCCATCAGCTAAAACAACAAAAGCTCCCTACCTCCTTCATTGATTAATGGATGAGAAGCTAGTGCATTAATGAAATCACCAATGAAATTAACTACTAACAATTTGAGAAAATCTGGCTGAATGAAAGATTACTACGCTGCTGCTGCACATTTCAGATTTGAGGCCCAATCAATTTCTCTTCTGGGTATGAGTGTCATAATATTTGGGAACTGGGATTCACATAAGTATGTGGATACAAATGGCAACAGTTTTTTGTAATTATTTTATGAGCTGTGTCAGAATAATCATTGCCAGAATGTTGCCAAAAATGTGGTGGGTGAAAAATAATCTTAGGTACTTGGTGGATATTTTTACAACTGTACCAGTTTGCTGATTAATGGAATCTCTGGTGTCATATGATCGATGATACAACGTCTTTTATTTTCAAAGGAAAGATTTGTTAAATCACTTTTCCAGTGTATAAAGATGGTGGGTGCTATTCTTTATTTCATTATAAATATTGTCATTTTCATCACATAAAAAACTATAAGCTAAATATTTAAACTCACTTGGATAATTACTCTTTCAACACATTTGTCATAATACATTTGTCACCTGAAAAATAAATATTACACACAGAAGAGTAAATAATAAGGTACTGTTCTTAATTTCTTTAATTGAATTAAACCACCTTATGAGACCCCATCTCACTGATGGGGGGAGTGAAATGTACATTTAAATTTCCCAATCAAAGCCAATTCACATATTCTTACTTCAGACTTATTTCTTTCTTCTTACTTATTTCTTTCAAGTAAATATTGAGTCAATTCAAGGTATACCTTCCTATAAAAGCATTTCTCCCTCCTCCTCCTTTTTCCTACAATGGCTCTGCTTTCAAGAGAAAACTTTCAAAGCTTCATAGCAATGAGACAGGGGCCTTAGTTTATCTGACCTTAAAGGGACCATCAAGCAAGCCTTCATTTGCTTGGGGATTATGAGTTTCATTACATAACTTCTAGCTATGATGTCTCTATTTAGCTTGTGATTTTTCCTTCAAAATATGTGCTTTTAAAAACAAAAAATGTCATTGCAATGGTAATGGCTACAAGAAACACTGTGTTTTAGACTCATTTGCATCTCCTCAATGACAAGCTTCATATTTTAAATAAACATCTAAGTATATCTTTCTCTCTTACTGTCTCTTTTCATTTGGTTTCTCCATGCGTTTTCCTTACTGTGGTGGGAGTGGTGCTCTCAACTTCTTTGCTGCCAGTGCCAGTGCAAAGGGTCTCAGGGATGAATCATGCCTCCTTGGTCTCATGTTGTTCTAAACTTTCCTCATTACCATGAATGTTGTCACTGATTTCAAACATCCTATTTTTGTCCACTGATCCATCTTCCTAGTTGTCTTTATGATTTTAAATTGTTACACATTTAAAATGTACATTGACAGTAAGAAAAAACTGTCTAAAACTTCCCACAATTTCAACATTTCTTAGTTATCAGAGAACGCACTGCAGGAAGGGGAACTAATATTTCTTCGACTGTAGTTATAGATGAACTTTGATCAGATTTGTGAACCAATTATGTTTGTGTATGTGCACAACAGAGCGTTAAGAAAAATAATAACACTGATTCATGAACTGTTATTTAAACATGTTTCTCAAAAACACTAACTCTGGCTGAGTCTCCTGGGACTCAAGGAGGAAGCTCATGTCGTCCTGCTAGCCTGTCTCACAGACCAGAACCACGTATGTCGACCTGTGACATTAACATACATGGTGGACACTGTGATGCTCCCCCCAGAGCATCCCCTCCAGGGACTTTTGGCCCCAGCTGCTGGGCGTGCTGCCAGCAGGCAGTTTTCAGCTGTCACCTCTTTCAGGGTCAGCTTCCACTGCAGAGAGAACCACACCCTTCCCAGGGAGAGCCCCATCCAATGACTGATCCTTGCAGGCCTGGTCGTTCCAATCCAATACAGGACAATGCTGAGAGCATTTTAGTTCCAGGTCTCTCTGTGAGGTCTGCAGAGGTCATCGTGGGGCTGCTTTGCAGCTCAACTTCTCACTCAGCTCAATCCTGCATCCTTTCCTTCCCTTCACAGTAAACACCCTGCACACCAACCTGTCTCAGCATCTGCTCCCTTGAGAACTCAACCTGCAGTAGCATAATCTTATCTTCCTGAAATATGAGAGTCCTGTTTCTTACAGTGCTGATGCCACCATCACACAAAATGGCCCAGTTTTCCAGTCACTCACTATACATAAAATGTTATAACATCTGACCCAGTGGTTCTCAATGACTTGGAGAGATTTTTTTGTAATGCTAGTATGCAGACCAATTATCTCTGGGGGTGGACTCTAGGAATCTGTATTTTTTCAAAAGCTCTCCACGGGATTCTAAAGTGCAACCAATCCTGGTTGAGAACATTCTAGGCTTTCAGGAAAAATACACAATTACAGTTAAGCAAGGTGGAAGAAAAGGATTCTACTGCATATGCTTGTGCTTACACGTGCTAACACACCTTCAGTGGAGCGTTAACAGCTCCACCAAAGCTGCCAGCCATCCTGCACACGCACACATCACCTCTGCTTTTGCTCATGTTCTGGCTACTGCCCCATTTCTTTGCTTCTTCAGTTTTATGTGTTTTCTCCATTTCCTCACCTTCCATTCTCTCTTGAACCTACTTTAGTCAGGCTTTTATCTCAACCCTCCATCCAAAGCTGCTCTTATCATGGCTATGTTACCAGGTTCAGGGGTTAATTCTGTCTTTGTATTACCAAACCTATCAGGAGCCTTTGACTCAAGCCGTCTCTCGCTCCTCATAACTCTGTCTTCACTTGGAGTCCTAGAGAGCACACCATCTCGAGATTCCCTTCCTACCCTAATGCTCCCGCCTTCTCAGTCTTCTTTGCTGATTCCTCTTCATCTTCCAGCCCCTACACATTACTTTGCTGAAGAGTTCATTGCTCCACTTTGCCGTCTGTAATTGCTCATTAGGGAATTAGCCCAGTTTTATGGCTTTAAATATCATGTGCTTGAAATTCCCAAACATAAGTGTTCAATGCCGACTGTTCCCCTGAATTCCAAGCTCATTTATCCCAACTACCTATATCGAGCTGTCACATCACACTTATCATGTCCAAAACCAAAGACATTTCTTCCCCAAACCGACTTCTTCAGCTTTCTCAATCTCAGTAAACAGCAACTCTAACTTAGATGTTTTTACCAAAATCTTTGAAGTGATTCTTAACTGTTCTCTTTTTATTTCATTTCACAAGTTGTTAGGTCTACCTTTAAAATATATCCAGGTAAGATCACTTCCCATTACTAGTCTGCTGCCACCCTAACTAAGCAACCGTCATCTCTCAAAATAAATTCCAACGTCTTAGGGGTTTATAGGCACGCTCTCCTTGTCCCAGGCCACCTGTCCAGGTGCGTTCTTCAGCTCTTCTCCATGAATGGCTACGTCATAGAATGCAGGGCACCCTTGAGCTTTGTAATGTCAATCTCTCCCACCAGACTATCAGCAGTTCTTAGTTGTTTCTCTATCCCCATTCAGAGTGCAGTGGCTGGGCACAAATTTAAGGTTTCAATAAATGGTCAGTGAAGGAACAATGAATGAATGATCCAGTAATGCTACAATATTGACTGTAATGAATAAAGAGATATATTGATCTGCATGACAGAAAATTCAAGCAGTTATTATTAGCTACATTCACTGTGCATGCCAACTGGAAAGAATTTCACACCTGCTTAGATGCATTCATTTTTCTCTTTGTCTCAGTTGGTAGAATTGAACTGTCTTTCTTCTTTTTCAGAGGCTGACTAAACCAAAGGGCATGTGTGGTGACCTCACAGCATACTAAGTTAGTTGATGCCAGTAATCCAATATGTACAAAGAAAGCCTGTTGAAACAAGACAAGAGCTAACCAAGCCAACAAAATCAGTCCTAAAATTTTGAAGACCCCTAATAATCTATATCTTTTTGTTTATCTCAAGATTGTTTATTAAGAGATTAGGTGGCTGTTACATATTCCTGGATAACTCAAGGTAGCAGAATATAACCTTTCTAAAGTTTTGACCAGTTTTATTTTTAATTTAGATCTACTTGATATTAGTTCAGAGAGGCTTACACCTGTCCAAAATTTAGATTAATGTGCATTTCCCTAATGAGGCTGACTTTACGATTTGCATTCACATTAATTCTCGACAGGCTTGCTTAAAATTGTTTTGAATTGGAGTTTCATAATCAGAATTTAACATTTAAATCATCTTCAGGAGACTGTGCATATGGTTAAACAGACTGCCAGAATAAATTATGAACTAACAAAATAGTCATCTATTACTTTAAGGCATTTGGTAAGTCATACTGTAGTTATCCTTTTACATCTTCTTACAGAAATATTCTCTTAGGTTTCTTAACCACAGTTCACCACCCTCTTTTGACCTGAGACAGTTTTTCACAGTGATGTCACCTTCACCATTCCACTCAGAGCTTCAAACCTTAGTGGTGTCCTATGGCCATTGACATGAGGAAGAAATTATGTCTTTGCTTATGTTCTTACCAACCTGAGTTCTGCTCTCTTTGCCCCAAGTATAGCTTAGCCTCCAATAATGGTTTTCTCAACTTACTATATCACCTTCCCAACATTCTATTTAGAAACTGGCAAAATACACAAGATTAAGTGCATACACATTTGCTTTTGAAATTTGAGCATAATTTTATGGGTTACCTTGCCTTCTAACGTTTCCATCTCCTATTCCTCTCCAATTTTATTGTATCCTAGCTTGATCACCTTGCCTCGGTGCAAGGTTTCACAGCCTCAGCACCGTTGACACTTGGGGTCAGAAGATTCTTTGTTGGGGAAGCTGGCCTGTGCCCTGTAGGGTGTTTAACAGAATTCCTGGCCTCTACTCACCACAGGCAGGAAGCGAGTCCTCCCACCCCCACCCTGTTGGTAGCAATCAAAACTGTTTTCAGACATTATCAAATGTCTTCTAAGGAGGTAGAGGGAGGGACAAATTGCCCCCAGTTAAGAACCACGGCTCTATGATAATTGAAGCTAAAGATCTTTCCAAATGACATAGCTGCTAAGGATCACTGGGATTCAAATCCACATCATCTTAATTGACAATACATTCTTCCCCCTAAAATGAGAAAGCTTGCACTAGTGGGCATAAAGGGACCCCAATTTAGACACAGTGTGTTCCTGAAGATCATGAGTAAAATGACATGTGATGGTTAATTTTATGTATCAACTTGGAGGGTATTTTCCCATGAGATTAACATTTAAATCAGTGAACTCTGATTAAATCAGATTGCCCTCCGTAATGTGGGTGGGCCTCATGCAATCAGCTGAATGTCTAAATAGAACAAAAGGCAAGGCTGAGAGGAGCAGCGATGTAGAAGACTATTGCTGGCAGTCCAGCCGACTGCCTTGGAACCAAAATGCACCATCAGCTCTCCTGGATCTCAAGACCACCAGCCCACCCTGCAGATTTTGGACTTGCCAAGCTCCATAACTCTGTGAGCCAATTCCTTCTCATTAATAAATAAATAAATCCCCAGAGAACCCTCGCACATGACATAATTGAAATAATATTTCTGCTTTTCTTCCCCTCCACACACTCTCAACAGAGCCATCTGCGTTTCTACCTGCCTTGAGAAGGATAAGCTATGTTTATTTTTTGACTTCTGAATGTTGTCAGTAAATCAAAAGGGAAAGTTTAAAGAAGTAGGACTATACAGAGTGAAGTAAGTCAGAAAGAGAAAGACAAATACCGTATGCTAACACATATATATGGAATTTAAGAAAAAAAAAATGTCATGAAGAACCTAGGGGTAAGACAGGAATAAAGACACAGACCTACTGGAGAACGGACTTGAGGATATGGGGAGGGGGAAGGGTGAGTTGTGACAAAGCGAGAGAGAGAGGCATGGACATATATACACTACCAAACGTAAGGTAGATAGCTAGTAGGAAGCAGCCGGATAGCACAGGGAGATCAGCTCGGTGCTCTGTGACCGCCTGGAGGGGTGGGATAGGGAGGGTGGGAGGGAGGGAGACGCAAGAAGGAAGAGATATGGAGACATATGTATATGTATAACTGATTCACTGTGTTATAAAGCAGAAACTAACACACCATTGTAAAGCAATTATACCCCAATAAAGATGTTAAAAAAAAAAAAAAAAACATGTGCTGAACCTAAAAAAAAAGAAGTAGGACCCAGAGCTCCTACGATAACAGAAGAATTATAGAGAAAGTAGAGGGAGTGAGAAGGGTGGGGCAAAACTTTGCAGAGCACATTGAACGGAGCAGAGCTAACACTGAAAGTCCAAAGCGTTCTGTGGTGGAATGGCCAGTGCTTGGGAGCCAACCCATGGCCTGGAGGAGACCACGTGAGGGAGCAACTCACGTCACCTGAATGGAGAACCACATTAACTGCACCTTGTGACAAAAATGTGTGCATGTATGTGTTCACGATAACTGCCTATATGTTGCCTATGTACTATTCTCTTAGACTTTTCAGAAACCATTCAAACTGCCCAATGTAAAAGCAACCTCTCTTTTTCAAAGGTCCAGAGCACTTATAAACCTCTTTCCAAAACAGAGGGTTGGGTTCCTGGACACTCAGAGATAAGGAAGGGAAAGTCGCTGCACTGGTGAAATCATGAATGTTCATGTTGTGCTTCCTCATGCTGAGAACAAAGGTCACAAGATGAGAAGTATGGTTCTTTACTGAGTAAACCAGAAGATGCTGCAAAGCAAAATACAATACAGAGGGAAGTAGAACTGCCTTCAGTATGTTTTTCTAAGTTCTGAGAAATCAAACTTTCCTGTATCTACCTTGTTTTCAATTATAGATAGCTCTTCTGATTCAGTGCACCTTTTTAAAAAATAGAGCTCTTCTTACATGCAGACAACATACCTATGTTATGATACCTGTGGATTATTTGTAGAAATAAAAGTATTTCTATCAGTAATACACCACATGAAAATGGCTAGACACAATTCACCAATTTTGAAGCATGTGTTTGGTATAACCTGACTTAAAATACAGGTTGATCTACCCTATGACCCGGAAATTTCACTTATAGCTATGCACCCAAGAAAAATGAGTACATGTATCCACCAAAAGACATGTACAAGAAGGTTTATGGCAACTTTATTACAATAGCTCAAAACTGGAAACCACCCAAATACCCATCATGGGAAACTGGACAAACATATGCATACAGCAGAATACTCTACAGTACTGAAAATGAATGAACTATATGTTGATACTACAGCAATATGAATGAACCTCAAAAACATGCTGATTGAAAGAAGCCAGACATAAAAGTGCATACTGTATGATTCCATTTACATGAATTTCAACAGGGACAACTAATACATGATATGTCATAATAGAGGAGGACTCTGGGTAGGGAAAGTACTGACTCAAAAAGGCCTAAGGGAGGCAGTGAAGTGATGGAAATATCATTATATCTTGATCCTGGGTAGTGTTTCTCAAGTGTTTACATATGAAAACTTTATTAAGCTATACACTTAATAATAGTAAATTTTACTGAATGTATGTTATATCCCAACTTTTTGAAAGTTCTATATATAGAGAAAGAGCTATGTACAAAATTCACCATGAGGGGCCTCAGGGGTGGGTAACTAAAAGATGAAAGATGCTATGCTCTGGTACAGAGCATCTAAAACTAAGGTACTTGCTGGTTTAAAGAGTCATGTGCCACATGTTCATATGCTGTGATCATCTCATTCAGGTTATTGGCAGAATTCAGTTCCTTGTGGTTGTGGGTCCCTATTTCCCTGTTGGCTGTCAGCTAGGGACCACCATCAGCTATTTTTTTTAATAAATTTATTTATTTGTTTGTTTTTATTTTTGGCTGTGTTGGGTCTTCGTTGCTGTGCGCGGGCTTTCTCTAGTTGTGGCGAATGAGGGCTACTCTTCATTGCGGTGCACGGGCTTCTCATTGTCCTGGCTTCTCTTGTTGCGGAGCACAGGCTCTAGGCACGTGGGCTCAGTAGTTGTGGCTCACGAGCTCTAGAGCGCAGGCTCAGTAGTTATGGCGCACAGGCTTAGTTGCTCTGCAGCATGTGGGATCTTCCTGGGCCAGGGCTCGAACCTGTGTCCCCTGCATTGGCAGGCAGATGCTTAACCACTGCTCCACCAGGGAAGCCCCCACCATCAGCTCTTAAAGACCCGTATCTATTCCCTGCTGATGGTCCCCTGCATCTCACAGCCAGAAATGACATGTGAAATCCTTCTCACACTTATCATCTCTCTGAGTTCTCTTTCTGCATATCTCTTCTGCCTCCAACTGGAGGGAGTTCTCTGCTTTTAAGGGCTCATGTGATTAGACTGGGCCCACATGGGTGATGCAGGATAACTCTCTGTCCTAATTAAATTTGCAAAGTGGCATAGCCTTTTGCCATGTGGCATAGCATCTTCACAGGTTCTAGGAATTAAGATGTGGACTCTTTAGGGTCCATTATTCTGCCTACAACACATGGACAGCTCTGGCGTACATGGCTGTATGGTAGCAGGCATTTATTCATTTATCAGTGCTTAATGGTCTTCTTGAACACAAAAAAGAACAACTAACACATTTGCAGCTTGATCATGATGGCTTTTTCGTTTGAAGCTGTTAGGGCATTCTTAGAAATAAAACACCATACCATTTTGCTACATTACTTTACCAATTTTAGTCTTAGGTTGACCTTAAAGAAGGTTGTCCCTAAAGAATTACTGCTTCAGGGCTTCCCTGGTGGTGCAGTGGTTGAGAGTCCACCTGCCGATGCAGGGGACACGGGTTCGTGTCCTGGTCCAGGAAGATCCCACATCCCCCGGAGCGGCTGGGCCCGTGAGCCATGGCTGCTGAGCCTGCGCGTCCGGAGCCTGTGCTCCGCAGCGGGAGAGGCCACAACAGTGAGAGGCCTGCGTACCACAAAAAAAAAAAAAAAAGAATTACTGCTTCACACAAACCTAAATAATTCTCTCCTATTAAAGACTCAGGTTCTGGGCAAAGAAAAACCTGTATGGCGAAGGATGAATTGTGCTCCAGTAGCTATCCTCTCATCTTTCCTAGCATGGCCTGGCCTGGAGAAGGGAAACAAAGAGAAAGGAAAAGTGGCTTACTTTGACTCAATGATATACGGAAGGCAACATATGCATCCTGATCATCTTAATTGTCAGAATTCTGAGTGTGATTATAAAGTGGCACCAGGATCCACCTTTGTTGTGACATGGGTAGACCTTGCCTTGGCCACATTTCTTTTCTGCTTTGGTCTTTACTTTACATAGAACTTCATAGTTTGCAAATCTTTTGTCACACATATACTCTCATTTGAGGCTCCAAATGATCCTGCTAGGTACACCAAGCAAGTGTGATCACCCTGTATTTCATGTGTGATAGCTGAGGTTCGGGGGAATGAAGTGACTCCAGGTTTACAGAGCTAGAGCGTGGCAGCCCCAACTATGCATTCAGCAGTCTTTCCATCATCACCATGGCAATAACAGCTGCACCCGTTGCCAGAGCTCTCTTGTTTTAATCTCTACCACTGATCAAAACCAGCCTCTGACAAAGGATATGAATAGACATTTTTCCAAAGAAGACATACAGATGGCCAACAAGCACATGAAAAGATACTCGGCAACACCAATGATCAGGGAAATGCAAATCAAAACCACAATGAGCTACCACCTCCCACCTATCAGAATGGCTATTATACAAGAGACAACAAATAACAAGTGTTGGCAGGGATGTGGAGAAAAGGGAACCCTTGTGCACTATTGGTGGGAATGTAAATTGATGCAGCCACTATGGGAAACACTATGGAGATTCCTCAAAAAATAGAACTAGGATACAATCCAGCAATTCCACTCCTGGGTATTTATCCAAAGAAAATGAAAACACTAATTAGAAAAGATATATGCACCACCATGTTCATTGCAGCATTATTTACAATAGCCAAGACATGGAAGCAACCTGTGTCCCTCAACAGATGAATGGATAAAGAAGATATAGTATATGTACACAACAGAATACTACTCAGACATAACAAAGAATGAAATCTTGCCATTTGTGACAACATGGATGGATCTAGAGAGTGTTACACTAAGTGAAATAAGTCAGATAGAAAAAGACAAATACTGTATGATTTCACTTATATGTGGAATCTAAGGAACAAGACAAATGAACAAACATAACAGAAGAGAAATAGAGTCATAGATACAGAGAACAAACAGGTGGTTGCCAGAAGGTGGGGTGGGAGGAGGAGAAAAATGGGTGAGGGAGACTGAAGTACAAACTTCCAGTTGCAAAATAAATGAGCCATGAGTATGAAATGTACAGAATGGGCAATATAGTCAATAATTAAGTAATATCTTTATATGGTGACAGATGGTAACCAGACTTATCATGGTGATCATTTTGAATTGTATAGAAATGTCGAATCACTGTTATATAACAGGAACTAACATGTTATTTGTTATAGGTCAATTACAGTTCAAAAACAAACTCACAGAAAAAGAGACTATGTTTCTGGTTACCAGAACAGGGGAGTGGAGGAAGGGAGATTGGATGAAACTGGTGGTCAAAAGGTATAAAATTCCAGTTACAAGATAAATAAGTTCTAGGAATGTAATGTACAAATGTAATTAACACTGCTGTATGTTGTGTATGAAAGCTGTTAAGAAAATAAATCCTAAGTCATCATAAGGAAAATTTTTTTCTCCATTTCTTTAATTTTATATCTATATGAGATGATGGATGTTCACTAAACCTATTATGATAATCATTTTATGATGTATGTAAGTAAAATTATTATGCTGTGCACCTTAAATTGACATACTATAAGTCAATTATATTTCAACGAAACTGAAAGAAAACAAACCTCAACCCCTGAGCCTCATTCACAATAAAGTGTGAGTGACTGGCTCTTCCCAGGAGTGTCTGTACTTTAATACCAAAGGAAGCAAATTCATAGGATAAAGTTTCAGATATTACCAATCAAGTCAGGGAGAAATGGGTTGGTATGGGAGGGGGCACAGGAGGAATAAGGTCTTCCCAACACTCTATAATGACATCCAAAAGGTTCTTCGAAAAGTATCTAGACAGGCCTTCCCTGGTGGCGCAGTGGTTGAGAGTCCGCCTGCCGATGCAGGGAACACGGGTTTGTGCCCCAGTCCGGGAAGATCCCACATGCCGCGGAGCGGCTAGGGCTGTGAGCCATGGCCGCTGAGCCTGCGCGTCCGGAGCCTGTGCTCCGCGACGGGAGAAGCCACAACAGTGAGAGGGCCGCGTACCGCCAAAAAAAAAGTATCTAAACGTTAAATTCAGTGCCAAACTCTTACAAAAGTTAAAAGATAAAGTCAAAGCTGTTTCAGACGAATCTCATTTTATTCCAGAAATGAAGTCAACACATAAATAAGGGAAGGTGGGAAATTTAAAAAGAATTAAAGCATGGAAGTTATGAAGAGAGAATGGTAGGTGCCAAAAGAGGAAAATTATATCGATACCTAAAATTTTCAAGTGTTAATGTTAAATCAGATGTATAATATTCCATCAAGAAATGAACAAATTTAAACTATGGCCTTCTCTCCCAAATGACTGAATAACAGCAACTTTTATGCTTTATTCTTTCTTGTTCATCAGAATAAATTGCCCTGTATTGTACTCAGAAGGACCTCTGAAGCCCCTATTAGAGAAATGTAATCATCTTTGAAAGATGACATATAATCATCTTTGGAACCACAGTATTCACTGAAAATAGCATGTAAGTTCCTGCCCATCTTTTTCTTTTCCCTACAGTGCCTTCCCATTTACTTTTTGTCCTCCTGTTATCTCTTGATCTGTTTTATATTACAACTTCTCAAATGTCTTTTAATGACATATAGAAAATTATCCACTTAATGTTTCCCTTTGTGAAACCTCAGGCTACCAAAAAAATTAAAGTAACTGAGTCTCATAAAATTAGACGAAAACCTTCTTTGAAGCAATGCTGGGATTTTGCTTTCTTTCTTGTTTAAAATCAGAAAGTAACAACATCTTTTTTAGGTGAAAGGGACCTTGAAAATTTATATAGTTCGTTACACGAAATCTAGGAGATACTACATAAAAACCATCAAACAACAGTGCATACCCCTCTTCTTGCTTACTTATTTTCAAACTTTAGTGAAGATAACTTCATAGAATAGTTGGTCTCTTTACAGATGAAAAAATAATGGCGATCATGGTTAAGATATACGGGTGGGCATCTAGTTATAAAATATGTGTTTTTTTCCTCTTTCAATACATACAGATGTCCTGTTTCATGTGTTAAGCACATCTACCCATAAACCATTACTATGAATTGCTCTGTTTAAGAGGAAATAACATGTGTAAAGAATTGAGATTAACCCTCTTGAAAAAATTAGGCAGGAACTATACCAAGCATGGAAAGTACAGATCAGCAGTTATGGTCACACCCAACAACCACATAGAAAGACGGTTCAAGATACTATAGTGGGTTTAATTAGAATTCTCAAGAGAAGAGCTGCCTGTGTAGTCTCACTCCTCTCTCTAAGGAAATAAAACCTCTGAATGACCCAATTAATGGTGCCAAGATGATAATAAAGCTCAGTGAAGTAAATAGGACACTAAGGTGAGATCTCCTTCTACCAAACTTCATTGGCCTGGAGGAGGAATAAGGATGTGCTAGAGGATGAGGTGGGGTGAGAAAGGGGAGGAAACAGAGCAGGAATTTTATCTCTTTATTTTATGTAAGCCAGACTCCCTGTTTTGTCCTTGGTCTTAGCCAGCCTCTCGAGATGGAGCTCTCAAGCAGGAATAAAGTGAAAGTAGGGCATTGTCTCCTACTCGTCACTGAGGACGACAGCTGACTACATGGGGAATATTTGATAGAGTCTGATTTGGAGCCAGTGATTTGACACTTCATAGAGGTGTATCCCTTGGCTTAAGATGGATGGCAGGCTCAAGTAGCACTACCACCTTATCACAAGGTGAGAATTATCATTCTCCTCTCCATGTAATGAAAGAACCTAAATATCTCAGGTGCTTTTTATTTATAATTGGAGTATGCTAATCTAGAAAAGAAAGTAGTTAAAAGTTATTGATACTGACACTTATACAACCTTACTTCAATTATCTGATTATGTTTTTTAAATCCTTAAATAATTATATGCTAGATATTTTCAAACAATAGGTAGGCAACTAATGACTGTGGTTTAAAATGAAATTGATATTCCAGCTCCAAGATTCCTCTGGTCCTTGTAGTATCAATTGCAAATCTACTGTTCATGAAATCTCAGCAGTGATGACAGAATAGAAATGACTTCATAATTTATTAAGTATCAAATGAAAAATATATTAATGATTTTATTATTAACGAAACAAACAGTGGCCTATAATGAGTCTCTGAGCTCTGCTCCAGGGTCCTCCCTTCAACTTCCTTTCATCTGGTGGGAAGAAGTAGCTTCATTCCCCGCCATAGAGGGGCAGGGATTATATATGGTAGAAGCATAAACAAAAGTCCAAATCGCTACTAGCTTTAGAAATGGTCAGAAGCACTCTCATTTGTTTTTCATCTTGAGCAAAAGGAAGACAGTGAAATAAAAGGTTCATCATTATAAACTAAAAGAAAACTACTCCAAATTTGTGAAAATGGTAAAACCAAAAACTTAGCTTAAATTAATTTTAAATTTGGTTATGTCTGAAAAAAGCTAAGTACTATTTCTGAGTCATCATTTCTCGTCTATGCTAGTTATGCTTTCTGTCCCCTCATAATTTTTCAAGTAAGTTTCATGATTTTGACAACAAAAAGGCTGACATTCTAGTTGGCTAATAAAACAGTATGAGAGCAGGAGAGTCTGTGGGGTTTTTTTTTTTTTGACAATAAATGGAAACACATTGCAGGAATCTGCCTATTACTGTTGAGCAGAAGCAAGTTTTCATCTTACTGGAGAGGTTGTCTTCAACCAGATCTGTTAGAAGACAAGTTTTTTGTTTAGGTCCATGGGCTTACTGATTCTGTTCAGATTGGTTTTTTTTATCATCAAAGAGAAGCAATTAACAACATAGTGCTTGAATCAACAAAAAGTATTTTAGGTTTCATTTGCCTCACAATTTCTCTTTCATTAAGGCTGATTTCCTTTTTAAAGCAAAACTCACATATCTAACTTACTTTTGCGGTATGAGGGCCTCTCATTGTTGTGGCCTGTCGCTGTTGTGGCCTCTCCAGGCTCCGGACGCGCAGGCTCAGTGGCCATGGCTCACGGGCCCAGCCTCTCCGCGGCATGTGGGATCTTCCCGGACCAGGGCACGAACCCGCGTCCCCTGCATCGGCAGGCGGACTCTCAACCACTGCGCCACCAGGGAAGCCCTCTAACTTACTTTTTAACCTTCTTCTTCAAAGAAGGGATTTATATTATTCTGCTTCCACAACTCTATAATTCATATTCTTTCAAACTACACTTTCTAAGCCATATTTCTAGGCTCACAATGTATAGAGAATCTAAAGGGTTCACATACATGCTGATCTTCTCACTATCACCCTTTCCTATCTTCAAATTCTCACTTCTGACCTATGCTAAATATGTATCCTCACACAGGTACACATTCTCACATACCCTCATGATGATAAACACAAATGTAGTAGATAACTAAAACCCAAAGCAGAATTTCCAACATACAAATTCATTCGTTGCCTATTTTGTTCCTATTTCTATCAAGAGAATTGCTAGTCCACTTAAATAATGCCTGCTGTTAGTTCACTAAATCAGACTTCCTTACACAAAAAGAGAATTTATTAGAAATATCTACAGTAGTTCACATAATTGATGGGCATGCTGAACAATCAGATCCCAGGGAGTACCAGGAGTCACCAGAGCACCCTCTCTTGAAACAAATTTGTTCAAACCAATTTCAGCGTTTTCTGTAACTAAGGTTTCACATTAATTGAAAAAAATCTGATTAGCATACCTAGAATCATATATACCCCCTCCCATTTTTCAAAACAGAAAGAGGCTATTACTGAAAAAAGAAAAATGAATTGACAGTGATGGGATCATGCTGGGACTTTGATGGCAATTTTCGGGATAATAGAAAAGTTCTGTGTCTTGATTGTGGTGGTGGCTATATGAGTGTATAAATTTGTCAAAACTCAACAAACTGTATGCTTAAAGTTGTATTTTATTGTAGAATGAATAATATTTCAATAAACTTTACTTTTTAGAAAGATGACACAAAATAAAATTATTGTTAGCTAAAAGATTCTGACCCTAATTTTAAAATCAATGAGGGGCTTCCCTGGTGGCGCAGTGGTTAGGAATCTGCCTGCCAATGCAGGGGACACGGGTTCGAGCCCTGGTCCAGGAAGATCCCACATGCCGCAGAGTAACTAAGCCCGTGCACCACAACTACTGAGCCTGCACTCTAGAGCCCGCGAGCCACAGCTACTGATGCCTGCGCGCCTAGAGCCCGTGCTCCGCAACAAGAGAAGCCACAGCAATGAGAAGCCCGCGCACCGCAATGGAGAGTAGCCCCAGTACACTGCAACTAGAGAAAGCCGCGTGTAGCAACAAAGACCCACGGGAGCCAAAAATTAATTAATTAAATTAAAAAATAATAATAATAAATAAAATAAAACCAATGAAAACAAAGGAGGAATTTAAAAATAAGTCATTATGCCCAAAAGACTATAAAAGTTAAATATAGAAATTGGTTTTAGAAGGTTCTAACAAATATATCTACACACCATTAATAAAGGGAGAGCAAAGTAGCAACACTACTTGTTCAGGGCACAATCTGACCAACTTAAGGTTGATATCATGTGCACAGATGTCATATTCTCCTAGATGATTCTGTTTGGTAGTTTGCTTTGTACCCCTTGAGCTAACAGTCTAAGTTCTTTCAGGAGAATGATATAGCAACAAATTTCATTGTTCTGTATATTCGTATCAGTCAGATAAAAGCTGCTGCAATCAGTATAGCAGTTTCATTCGAGAATGGATTTTTTAACAGTATCAACACATCTCATACCTTAATTGTTACGCCTTACACAGACATCTGAAAAATGAGCTTATAATGAAACAATATGAAAAAGATTTATTTTCTAGGATGCCCTCTTAAATAACTAACACATTGGGAAAATCTGAGCAAGAATAAGTGTTTTTGTAGACATTGAAATAGCACATGCCCAGATTTATTTTACCACCAACAAACGTAATTATTTCCAAGGCAGAATATCAGTATGTTGGTCCTACAGTTTAAATAGAATTGTGTCATCCAGGAATCATAAATAATGTGACGATTTACTTGAATCTGAGGGCAGTACCCTGTGCTTATGTAACCACTACCAGGTTGTCTTTTAAGACCTATAACTCTAAACAGATGAAAAATATCAAGGATGCTTAAATGTGTGTTTCTGTGTGTGTCCGTGTGTGTGTATGTGCTGTGAAGGGATAGGGTTTTTGCTGAGCCTATTCTACTTTCAAGCCCTTTGACTATCTTTCTTAATAACCTGCTTTGCATAGGGATAATAGAGATTATGAAGAAGAGTTTTTCTTCAAGGGGAACCAGGAGGCAAAGATGGGTGAAATAAAGAGGGTTATTTCCTCTGCTGCTCAGCACAGTCCCTAGAATTAAGCAATTCTGAGGGTCCCTAAAGGCAGAAGCATACAGAGGAAGCTGTAGCAAACACCTTTGATGCCAGGACGCCCTACAGAAATCAACAAGACTCCAACAGGCATGCAGTGTCCCACAGCTCCCCTGGAAAGCAAATTTGTTTATAAGTCATGTGACACACCTCTGAGGACTTCCAAAAGTCACAGGCAAAAGGAATTTTTGTAAGGGATTAAAGGGCCAGACCCATCAGTGGGCATACTGAGCTAGCAAAAACTGAGCACGACTGTCAACTGCACTTCATTTCTCGTGGTAAGTGGTGAAATCTGGAGAAATTTGGATTCCTCAAGCCAGTTCTGATCTCTTTACTGCCTGTGTCATGACCGCTCTCTAAAATGTAAAAAAAAAAAAAAAAAAATTCTAGATAATCAGTAGCCTCTTTGCCAACACCAAGTATACGAAGAAATAAAATAATTTCCCTGATCTTTGCCAGTCTTTTTGTCCTAACTATTGCCTCCTGCTGAAAGAAATGGTAGGCAATACCAATAACAATATTTATTGAGTCAGCATGGTGTTAGGTGATTTAATGCATTAACTCTTTTATCATTCAAAACACACATTTGAAGTACTCTTATTATTCCCGTACCACAAATGAGGAAACTAAGTTTTTGAGGGATTAAGTAACTTGCTCAGGGTCACATGACAAGTAAGCACTGGAGCCAAAAAGGGAAGAGAAGAGCAAGGAGTTTTCCTCTAACCCACTCCTATATCAATTGCTGGCTGTCAAAACAGATTTCTTGCCAACAATCTTGAGCCCCTTAGAGGCCCAAGTCTCCTCAAGAGAAAAGATGTACAGCTATAACCCTTTGTTTCCTTTTTCACCCAATGGAATTAATAAAAGCTACTCAAGCAGCAACGACAACCAATTCCACACATAACTACTAATTCTTGCCAATTGTCCAATGTACAGATGACAGAGGCCACTGAGCAGTAGAAATAACAGTAACAACAGAGTTGAAGCAATTTAAATCAGTCTTATGCCCCATGCCAGCTAATGCCAAAAACCTTACATTAAAAAAAATTCGGGCTTCCCTGGTGGCGCAGTGGTTGAGAATCTGCCTGCCAGTGCAGGGGACACGGGTTCGTGCTCTGGTCTGGGAAGATCCCACATTCCGCGGAGCAGCTAAGCCCGTGAGCCACAACTACTGAGCCTGCGCGTCTGGAGCCTGTGCTCCGCAACGGGAGAGGCCGTGACAGTGAGAGGCCCGCGCACCGCGATGAAGAGTGGCCCCCGCTCTCCACAACTGGAGGAAGCCCTCGCACAGAAACGAAGACCCAACACAGCCAAAAATAAATAAGTAAATTAAAAAAAAAATTCAAAAGAGTTTAAGATAAAAAAAAGGAGAAGGGAGGGTAAAGGTATTCTTCTCCACAGAACACCATTGGTACCTTGAGGAGTTCCACGTAGGACACAGAGGAAATGGCAGCCATGTGTTTTTCAGGAGACGAGGCCCTACCTACGTATTACCCGGTAGGGGGAGCCTTAACAGAATGAAAAAATGTTATCACATGATAGTTGAACAGACTTCTACTTCTCGCTCTCTCTTACACACACGTACGCACGCACGTGCACACATGCGCATCCTGTAATTTTGGGTGCCATAGTGTATATTCAGTATAGCATAGAATAAAGCTTAGAAGACTAAAAGTACTAGTGTTGACCCTGCCCTGTTACTCCAAGGAAGTTAATTAACACTCTCTGGGCTTCAGCTTCCTGCTCTCTTAAAAGAGGCAACTGGACCAGAGAATATTTTAAAATCTTCACAGCTCTAACCACCTCTACGGTTCAAAGAGCTACCCTATACAGTCTTTGCCAAGGAAACTGTAACATTTTTCTTAAAAGAACTCTGAATCTAACCTACAAAAAAAAAGTCAGAAGCACATTTCAATCTGTGAATGCTCTAAATTAATGTTTAAGTTTTTTTTTTTTTTTTTTTTTAAAGGAAGTGCTTCTTTTCCTTCAGGCTAAAGAAACTCCTTGTCCCATCTGTTGGCTGGCCCTCTTCAAGGCACAACGTATCCCTAACTTCTAACCTTGGCATGGCACTTTTTTCCCTTTTCCTATTGTAAGAGCTCTCTAAAGTCTTGTCTGCAGAATAATGACAAAAACACTGCTGTCTGCAAGACTGCTTGTCACCTCTGAATATACTCCATCAACATGCTGCCACTTCATCTTGTTTAGACTCATCGACTGCTTTGTAGAAGGACACCAATGTCCACATCTATCTCCTTGAGACAGGCAGAGAGATGAATTCTTTTTCCTGTCTCAAAAAGAGCTGACAAGCTTTTAGTAGTGTTTATCTTCACTGAAGGGTAATAACCTTGAAAATGAAAGTTAAAAGAGACTGATACAATTAGGTACATAGTCTTCTCCATTCCATATTACAGTTGGTTTTCTTTTATAGTTGAACATGTCAAAGTTTTCTATTGTCCACACTGCTTTTTTAAATTAAATTTAAAGTTAATTTTTATTTACAGAATGCAAGTGCATCATGCTGTGACTCTTGCAAAAATGTAATCCCTCTGTTAAGTCTAAAATGGGTTAAAAATATAATTCCTTTAATATTTCCATCCTATCAACTACTCTTCCCATATTATCTATGTCATTTTTTCTTTTCCTTTGCATTTTTTCACCCCATGTTATGTCATATTCAGAGTCTTGAGATTTCTTAAAATAACCTTCCCTGATTACAGGCAAAATCTTAGAATTCTAATTATTTACATTGTGTTAACTCAGGGACAATAACAGGTGGATTTGACACTTTCATTAATAACTTGTTGCTGTAGACTAAATATTTGTGTCCCCCTCAAAATCCATACGTTGAAATTCTAACCCCCAATGTGATGGTATTAGGAGGTGGGGCCTTTGGGAGATGATTAGGTCATGAGGGTGGAGCCCTCATAAATAGGATTAGTGTCTTGATAAAAGAGACCCTAGAGAGTTCCATTGTCCCTTCCACCATGTGAGGATCCTGACAGAAGATGGCCATCTACAAACCAGAAATGGGCCCTCCCCAAAATCTGCCTGTGCCTTGAATTTGGACTTTCCAACCTCCAGAACTCTGTTGCTTATGAGGCACCCAGTCTATGGTATTCTGTTATAGCAGCCCAAATGGACTCAGACACATGTGCATGACGGTCCCCTTGTGATCTAGATTGTGCCCACTACTAGGGTTCATTCACACAGACATGGATATGTCTGGCAAGCTGGTAGCCGGGCCCTCCAGAGACCCTTTTGCACGAGGCAGTCGAAGTCCCTTAGGAAAGGGCTCATCCCTAACAGAATAGGAAGGCAGGCACAAAGCTTTGGCCATCAGAGAAAAGCAGCATTTCTGAGTCCAGTATTATGTCTGTTGCTCTGCTTTGTCTCAGGGCTGACCCCCAAGGTGTCCTACCTGAGGCATAGGGAGAGAAGGGGCCATAAGCAAAAACAAAGTGTAACTCAAAACGGAATAATAACATTTTTTTCCCATCATGCAGCAAAGCAAGGTGCAGCTGTGGCCGTTGCGGGCTCCTGATTCAGCTACAATGGAGCTGGTGGTTCCTCGTGAATGACTGGCAGCAGATTCCTGGGAGGGGCGGCAGCCAGCAGGCATACACTGGTCCAAGCATACATGAATCCCTCCCTGGGGACTCACAGACACACTGAAGGGTCATTCTAGGGGAACTGAAGTTCTGCAAAAGCAGGACAGACATGCTCTACAGCAGCTCTGCTACTCTCCCCTCCCTGCCACTGCCACGGGCCATTCTCACATGCTTGTTTCGATGGGTGAGCTTGACCAGTCTAGGATCTGTGGTAGGCAGGACCGAATCATCAAGTCCTGGAGGATACTAGTAAGAGGGGTCTTGGAGACCAGGTTCACACCAGCCTCTCCTGTCTCTCTGCAGCTGGTTGGCACCGGCAGGGCTCTGAGCACCTGCCCAGTCGGTGAGTCAGCATCCACCCACAGCTAAATGCTGTTGCTTTTTCTCAGTGGGGGCGAGTGCGGGCTAAACATCTTTGTGGGCTTAATCTGGCCTGCAGGATGTATTTAGCCACCACTGCTCCAGCCCTAAATTATTTCATAGTGATACAAGGATGTCTAAAAGTACAGTATCAGGTTTTGGCTCAGAACTTGACATTATACCCTAAGTGTGTTATCTTAATAAAATACATACCATCTCATGTTCTTTTCTATACCATTTATGAAGAGCCAATGATCTTGTACATGGAGGTCTTCCTTTGGCATGAATTGTTTTTTTATCTTTCTATCTCCCACCTCCACAAAATAATTATTAAGTCTAGTAGATATGCCAGGCAGTACCTTTGAACAACCTAAATTATAACTTTCCCTAAAACAGCACAATCTAAAACATAAAGATATTGAAACTCCATAACAAGGTTTTAAGATGCTTAGAACTATAGCACAGGGCCGGACATTGAGTAACATCTCAACAAATCATTTCTGAGTTGCATTTTGATGAACTGAATGAAATATCTGTGTGTTAGTTTGTTGGTTTGTTTGTTAAGAGCAGGGTAGTATCATACACTCGAAGAGAAGGAGCTTGGAAGGAGCTTCTTTGAATAAGTCACAGGTTCAAATCCTAACCCCCTTACATAGTATATAACCTTGGGGAAAATCATAAAACAGAGATAATATACTATATCTCTCTGGGATGTTGTAGTGATAAATGAGATAAGTATGTAAATCATCTAATATGTTTGGTTCAATGGAAGTTAACTATTTTTTTTTTTAGTCTTAAAGAATAGCTTTATGACTATATCCAGTGAGGATAGAAAGGTCAGCATCTGCACTTCTCAGCTCTTTTCTAAGAGCATATAATTGCTACTTTCAGGGGTCTCTGTAAAAGGTCTCTCCTATTTGGAAAGAATGACAGCTGTAGTGTAAAGATCAAGTTCTTGATGGTGCCTGAGCCTTGGATGCTATAGAAACTCTCAGAAATATCACACAGTTCCATTCTACTATCAAAGAAAACTTTAGGCAGATAGCATTTGACTTGAAATGCCTGGAAGGAAGGCAGCAGGGAGACTACCCCATATTCCAAGGTCAAGTTTGACCCACTGAACAAGTCATAAGCTCTATCCACCTTTAGCAGCTCATTATGGAGACAGCACTGGCCTGACTTAGGGATCTAAAACCATGAGATGTAGCACTGGTTTACCCCTTCCTAGCTGTGTGGCCTGAGACAAGCTACTTAAGTTCATTGGAACTCAGTTTCCTCATCTGTGATATGAAACAACAATTCCTGTTCTTCCTATACTATTAAGTTATTGATTGTTATCATCCTCTGCTCTTCCCTGGCTCCACCTATATTTCTTGGGCTTAATGAATGTCTCCTCAGCCCTATGTCAGGCACTGAAGGTACTCTCTTGTATTATCTCGCGTACTAGATACACCAACCTAATGAGGTAACTGTGATTCCCATTTTACAGATGAGAAAACTGAAACTCTGAGAGGTTAATCAACTTGCATACCTAATTAGTGGCAGAGCAGGAATCCAACTTCAAAGACCACATGCTGAGCCCTCATTCTAAGCTGCCTATCAGAAACTAAGGTGGGTTTGCGGTGTCTGGCGCTCATTCAACAGGCATGTATTAAGGACTAGTTCCTGCCTCAAGGAGTTTATATCCAAAAGTATAGTTCAAAGATACACAGGGTCAAATTGCCATTTGCATCCACCCCAGAAGAGTTAACTGATCCCTGGGTCTGCAGCCAGTGGGGTAATTTCCTGACAGGATATGAGACCAAAAGAGACATACCCACAACCCAAGTCACCCACACTCGGGTGGGGCTACAGACAATCTGTTTCTCCAAAAGGTACAATTTCTTCTCTGGTCTGTAGGCACCTTCCCTTCTATTTCCATTAAAGTAACATTAAAAGAAAAAGACATGTATTTACTTTACTTCTTTTTAGTCAAAAGTAAAATTGTATTTTGCTTGGTCTAGGCAAATTTAATGCTACACTGCAAAAAATAAAACCTTTCTTAAGTTACAAAAGTGATATTAAATCTTTATTGGGCTGTCCTACTGACAGGCATAGCACTACAGTATTTAATTGCTTCCACAGTTGTTACAGCCTAGAATTTTAAAACTTCAAAGTAATTGTCTAATGCCATTTTACGTAAAAGGACTAAACTGAAAGCTGGGTCTCCTCACTCCCAGTCCTATGTTCTTACCAGTGTAAGAATGTCCTTCTTTAACTCTGCTGTATTTAATTCCCTGCCTGAAGGAGAAGAATCTTATCCTTCTGTCTCCCTCTCTGCCAAATTCCTATTGATTGGTTGGTGACAAGCTAGTAAAAGCTTGATGAGAATGCCATCTAGGCCTTCAGTGTCAAGATCAAGGGAAGCTTATAAAGAGATGCTTTTCATCTTTTCCTAAAGTCAGTGCCTTAGGTAATCACTTCTTGTCCAAAAGCAATGAGTCCCCCAGATGAGGTGCCATGACTCAAGGAACTCTGGCCCCAGCTTTGTCAGCTCATTAAGCATACCGTCTACCACAAAGTGACTTTTGAACACACTAAATAGGAAGAATCAAGTGGTTTCTGCAATGACAGAATCAGCTGGACCAGAGCCTGAGCTTTGAAATAAATCAGATATTGCCGAAGTAAACAACAAAAGAAGCTGAAGACAGACTGAATACAGACATGGTTCTTTTATCTGTCATCCAGCAAGCCGCAGATAGAAAGAGTGTTTCTGTAGTGCCATCTCATCGCATTGTGGGTTACTAGCCCACCTCGCTTGCTGGTCTGCAGCCCTTAGAGGGCAAGGACTCTGCCGTGCATATTTTTATTCCATAGTTTACAGTACATTTATATGGTGGATGTTTGGTGTATGAAGAAATAAAGGAAGAAAGGAACAAAAACTCTCTGTCTCACATCTTAAAGAAATTTATAATGAAAGCTTTTGCTCTTCTTCCAGACTATTTAAAACCGTGATAGAAAAAAATAATTGTTCCATTATTTTGTAGAAGAAAATGAGGAGAACGGGGAATAAGAGAGGTGAATAAAGAAAGGAATAAACATTTGTTTAGGGGCTACCTTGTGCCAAACACTGTAGTAGGTAATTTGTATATATTATCTCATCTAATCCTTACAATAGAACCATGAGTCAGATAGTCATATTTCTCCTTTTTCATACATTGATAAAGAAACCAGGGCTCAGGAGGACTTAAGTAACTCATTCAAAGTCATGCAGCTGGTAAGTGACAGAGCTGGAATTCAACTCAGTAACTGTAAAGCCATATTCTTTTTATTTTATCAAGCTGGTTACTATAGGCAAAAATACCATTCCAAAACCATAATTAATAGAATTCTAGCAACAAGAATTTCTATTATTCTAGCACAACCAGCACTTACCACCTCTTCTTCTCTCCATGACATACTTTTTCTTTAAGACACTAATTTGGAACTTCTGCTTCCAGCAGAGATGGAATCACAGGGAATGAATTTACACTCTTAGCTGTAACCAGCAAAAAAAAAAAGAAAACCCCACAAAACATAAATAAATATATTAAACAACAGTTTCAAAACATTGAGCCTCAGGCAATGAAGCATGGTGATACCTGAATTATGGGAAGTAAATGATGTGAGCCCTACAAGTGCTCTGACTTACTACTTTGAGAAATTTTCCAACACATATCACAAAATGGGTGTATCCAGGCACAACCCAGTGAATCATCTGAATTGAGGAGACAGAACTGAGAGTCCAAAAGAAGACCCAAGGCAGGCAGAGTTTGCAAGACAGTGTGCCAGAGAGGAGACAGCTGCGCAAAACGAGAACAGCAGAGATTCGCAGAGAGTCCCTCTGAGTATTTAGCAGAGTATTGATCAGTGTAGGCATGTGTGGAAATTATTCCTGGCAGGGAAAGAACCACTAGAGGATTAAAGAGAAGAGTGTCCAAAACTTACACAAGACCAGGACAAGTCTATACTTCTAACCAGAATGGATAAATCTTATAATTTGTGGAGTTTGAGGTAGATTACTCATTGGGTAGTCTTACCTCAATAGTGGGGAATAATTAGACCTAAACTGTACTGATTCCACCAACAAATCTTAAAAACAAGATCCAGAGGGAACAAACTGTTTTCAAGTAATTTAACTGTATTCCAGAACAAATTTCAACAATATTTACAAGAATACAAAGATATTCAGAACCAACATGGTACAAATCACAATGTCCACCAACCAGTCATCCAAAGAAACAAGTAAACAGGAAGAAAATATTTCTTTCCAGAGCAAAGGCAGGCATACTTTTTTTTCCACTATAAAATATTCAGGTTCCCTGAATCGAGGTTTTCTCCTCTGTAGAACAACTCACTGTGGGTGTAGTTCTGGAGGCCAGAAATCCAAAATCAAGGTGTCACCAGGGATTTTCTCCCTCCAAAGGCTCTTGAAGGAAGATCTTTCCTTGCCTCTCCCAGCATCTGGTGGTTCCAGGTATACGGAGAGGATATTGGCTCCAGATGGCAGACCAGAAGGATGTGCTCTCACTCCCTCTTGCAAGAGCATCAGAATCACAACTAACTGCTGAACAGTCATCGAGAGGAAGACACTGGAACTCACCAAAAAAGATACCCCACATCCAAAGACAAAGGAGAAGCCCCAATAAGTCGGTACGAGGGATGCAATCACAATAAAATCAAATCCCATAACCGCTGGGTGGGTAACTCATAAACTAGAGAACAATTATACCACAGAAGCCCACACACTGCAGTGAATGTTCTGAGCCCAACATCAGGATTCCCAACCTGGGGGTGAGGTAACGGGAGGAGGAATTCCCAGAGATTCAGACTTTGAAGGCTAGTGGGATTTGATTGCAGGGCTTCAACAGAACTGGGAGAAACAGACACTCCACAATTGGAGGGCAAACACAAAGTAGCGTGCACATCAGGACCCAGGGGGAAGGAGCAGTGACCCCATAGAGGACTGAACCAGACCAACCTGCTAGTGTTGGAGGGTCTCCTGAAGGGGCAGAGGGTCTGTGGCTCACCGTGGGGATAAGGACACTGGCAGCAGAAGTTCTGGAAAGTACTTCTTGGCATGAGCCCTGCAGGAGTTGGCCATTAGCCCCACCAAAGAGCCAGTGACCTCCAGTGCTGGATTGCCTCAGGCCAAACAACCAACAGGGAAGGAACTCAGCCCCACCCATCATTAGACGAGCACATTAAAGTTTTACTGAGCTCTGTCCACCAGAGCAACACCCAGCTCCACCCACCAGCAGTCCCTCCCAAAAGAAAGCTTGCACAAGCTTCTTAGATAGCCTCATCCACCAGAGGCACACAGTAGAAGCAAGAAGAATTACAATCCTGCCGCCTGTGGAACGAAAACCACATTCACAGAAAGATAGACAAAATGAAAAGGCAAGGACTGTGTACCACATGAAGGAAGACGATAAAACCCCAGAAAAACAACTAAATGAAGTGGAGATAGGCAACCTTCCAGAAAAAGAATTCAGAATAATGATAGTGAAGGTAATCCAGGACCTTGGAAAATGAATGGAGGCAAAGATTGAGAAGATGCAAGAAATGTTTAACAAAGACCTAAAAGAATTAAAGAATAAAAAACTAGAAGGATTAAAGAACAAACATACAGAGATGAACAATACAATACCTAAAATAAAAAATATGCTAGGGCTTCCCTGGTGGCGCAGTGGTTGAGAGTCCGCCTGCCGATGCAGGGGATGCGGGTTCGTGCCCCGGTCTGGGAAGATCCCACATGCCGCGGAGCACTGGGCCCGTGAGCCATGGCCGCTGAGACTGCCACAACAGTGAGAGGCCCGTGTACCGCAAAAAAAAAAAAAAAAATATGCTAGAAGGAATCAATAGCAGAATAACTGAGGCAGAAGAACAGATAAGTGACCTGGAGGACAGAATGGTGGAATTCACTGCCATGGAAGAGAATAAAGAAAAAGAAATGAAAAGAAATGAAGACACCTAAGAGACTTCTGGGACAACATTAAACACACCAACATTTGCATTACACGGGTCCCAGAAGGACAAGAGAAAAAGGACCTAAGCAAATATTTGAAGAGATTATAGTCAAAAACTTCCCTCACATGGGAAAGGAAATAGCCACCCAAGTCCAGGAAGCACATAGAGTCCCAGCAGGATAAACCCAAGGAGAAACACACCAAGACACATAGTAATCAAATTGACAAAAATTAAAGACAAAGTATTAAAAGCAACAAAGGAAAAATGACAAATAACATACAAGGGAACTCCCAAAAGGTTAACAGCTGATTTCTCACCAGAAACTCTACAAGACAGAAGGGACTAGCACGATATATTTAAAGTGATGAAAGGGAAGAACTACAACCAATATTACTCTACCCAGCAAGGATCTCATTCATATTCAACAGAGAAATCAAAAACTTTACAGACAAGCAAAAGCTAAGAGAATTCAGCACCACAAAACCAGCTCTACAAAAAATGCTAAAGGAACTTTTCTACATGAGAAACACAAGACAAGAAAAGAACCTACAAAAAGAAACCCAAAACAATTAAGAAAATGGTAATAGGAACATACATATTGATAATTACCTTAAATGTGAATGGATTAAATGCTCCAACCAAAACACACCAGCTCGCTGAATGGATCCAAAAACAAAACCCATATATATGCTGTCTACAAGAGACCCACTTCAGACCTAGGGACACATACAGACTGAAAGTGAGGGGATGGAAAAAGATATTCCATGCAAATAGAAATCAAAAGAAAGCTGGAGTAGCAATACTCATATCAGATAAAATAGACTTTAAAATAAAGAATGTTACAAGAGACAAGGAAGGACACTACATAATGATCAAGGGATCAATCCAAGAAGATATAACAATTATAAATATATATGCAGCCAACATAGGAGCACTTCAATACATAAGGCAACTGCTAACAGCTATGAAAGAGGAAATGGACAGTAACACAATAATAGTGGGGGACTTTAACACCTCACTCACACCAATGGGCAGATCATCCAGACAGAAAATTAATAAAGAAACACAAGCTTTAAATCACACAATAGACCAGAGAGATTTAACTGATATTTATAGGACATTCCATCTAAAAATAGCAGATTACACTTTCTTCTCAAGTGCACATTCTCCAGGATATATCACATGTTGGGTCACAAATCAAGCTTTGGTAAATTAAACAAAATTGAAATCATATCAAGCATCTTTTCCAACCACAACGCTCAGAGATTAGAAATCAATTACAGGGAATAAAATGTAAAACACACAAACACATGGAAACTGAACAATATGCTACTAAATAACCAAGAGATCACTAAGGAAATCAAAGAGGAAATCAAAAAATACCTAGAGACAAATGGCAATGAAAACACGATGATCCAAAACCTATGGGATGCAGCAAAAGCAGTTCTAAGAAGGAAGTTCATAGCAATACAATCCTACCTCAAGAAACATCTCAACTAAACAATCTAACCTGACACCTAAAGGAACTAGAGAAAGAAGAACAAACAAAACCCAAAGTTAGTAGAAGGAAAGAAATCATAAAGCTCAGAGCAGAAATAAATGAAATAGAAACAAAGAAAACAATAGCAAAGATCAATAAAACTAAAAGCTGGTTCCTTGAGAAGATAAACAAACTTGATAAACCTTTAGCCAGACTCTTCAAGAAAAAGAGGGAGAGGACTCAAATCAATAAAATTAGAAATGAAAAAGGAGAAGTTACAACAGACACCACAGAAATACAAAGCATCCTAAGAGACTACTACAAGCAACTTTATGCCAATAAAATGGACAACCTGGAAGAAATGGACAAATTCTTAGAAAGGTATAAACTTCCAAGACTGAACCAGGAAGACAGAGAAAATATGAACAGACCAATCACAAGTAATGAAATTGAAACTGTGATTAAAAATCTTCCAACAAACAAAAGTCCAGGACCAGATGGCTTCACAGGTGAATTCTATGAAACATTTAGATAAGAGCTAACACCCATCCTTGTCAAACTCTTACTAAAAGTTGCAGAGGAAGGAACACTCTCAAACTTATTCTACGAGGCCACCATCACCCTGATACCCAAACCAGGCAAAGATACTTCAAAAAAATAAAATTACTGACCAATATGACTGATGAATATAGATGCAAAAATCCTCAACAAAATATTAGCAGACAGAATCCAAAAACACATTAAAAGGATCATACACCATGATCAAGTGGTAAATAAATATCCCAGAGATGCAAGGATTCTTCAATATACGCAAATCAATGTAAACCATACGATCATCTCAATAGATGCAGAAAAAAATATTTTGACAAAACTTAACACACATTTATGATAAAAACTCTCCAGAACATGGGCATAGAGGGAACCTACCTCAACATAATAAAGACCATATACGACAAACCCACAGCAAACATCATTGTCAATGGTGAAAAACAGAAAACATTTCCTCTAAGATCAGGAAAAAGACAAGGATATCCACTCTCGCTACTATTATTCAACACAGTTTTGGAAGTCCTAGCCATGGCAATCAGAGAAGAAAAAGAAATAAAAGGAAAACAAATTGGAAAAGAAGAAGTAAAATTGTCACTGTTTGCCGATGACATGATACTATACATAGATAATCCTAAAGGTGCCACCAGAAAACTACTAGAGCTAATCAATGAATCTGGTAAAGTTGCAGGATACAAAATGAATGCACAGAAATCTCTTGCATTCCTATATACTAACAACGAAAGATCAGAAAGAGAAATTAAGGAAACAATCCCATTCACCATTGAAAAGAAAAAGAATAAAATACCTAGGAATAAACCTACCTAAGGAGGTAAAAGACCTGTACTCAGAAAACTATAAGACACAGATGAAAGAAATCAAAGATGATACAAACAGATGGAGAGATATACCATGTTCTTGGATTGGAAGAATCAGTATTGTGAAAATGACTCTACTACCTCAAGCAATCTACAGATTCAATGCAATCCCTATCAAATTACTAATGGCATTTTTTACAGAACTAGAACACAAAATCTTAAAATTTGTATGGAGACACAAAAAACCCCGAATAGCCAAAGCAATCTTGAGGGGAAAAAATGGAGCTGGAGGAATCAGACTCCCTGACTTCACACTATACTACAAAGCTACAGTCATCAAGACAATATGGTACTGGCACAAAAACAGAAATATAGATAAATGGAACAGGATAGAAAGCCCAGAGATAACCCCACACACCTACAGTCAACTAATCTATGACAAAGGAGGCAAGGATATACAACTGAGAAAAGACAGTCTGATATACAACTGAGAAAAGACATGTAAAAGAATGAAATTAGAACACATTAGAACATGTAAAAGAATGAAATTAGAACACTCCCTAACACCACACCACCACACACAAAAATAAACTCAAAATGGATTAAAGACCTAAATGTAAGACCAGGCACTATAAAACTCTCACAGGAAAACATAGGAAGAACCCTCTTTGACATAAATCACAGAAAGATGTTTTGTGACCCACCCCTAGAATAATGGAAATAAAAGCATAAATGAAAAAATGGGACCTAATGAAACTTAAAAGCTTTTGCACAGCAAAGGAAACTACAAACAAGACGAAAAGACAGCCCTCAGAATGGGAGAAAATATTTGCAAATGAATCAGCGGACCAAGGATTAATCTCCAAAATATATAAACAGCTCAATATTAAAAAAACAAACAACCCAATCAAAAATGGGCAGAAGACCTAAATAGACATTTCTCCAAAGAAGACATACAGATGGCCAAGAGGCACATGAAAAGCTGCTCAACATCACTAATTATTGGAGAAAAGCAAATCAAAACTACAATGAGGTATCACCTCACACCAGTTAGAATGGGCATCATCAGACAATCTACAAACAACAAATGCTGGAGAGGGTGTGGAAAAAAGGGAACCCTCTTGCACTGTTCATGGGAATGTAAACTGATACAGCCACTATGGAGAACAGTATGGAGGTTCCTTAAAAAACTAAAAATAGAATTATCATGTCACCCAGCAATCCCACTACTGGGCATATACCTAGACATAACCATAATTCAAAAAGAAGACATGCACCCCAAGCTTCATTGCAGCACTATTTACAATAGCCAGGTCATGGAAACAACCTAAATGCCCATCAACTGACAAATGGATGTGGCACATATATACAATGGAATATTACTCAGCCATGAAAAGGAATGAAACTGGGTCATTGTAGAGATGTGGATGGACCTAGAGACTATCATACAGAGTGAAATAATTCAGAAAGAAAAAAACAAATATCCTATATTAATGCACATATGTAGAATCTAGACAAATGGTACAGATGAACCGGTCTGCAAGGCAGAATTTGAGACACAGATGTAGAACAAACGTATGGACACCAAGCGGGGAGAGGAGGGGCAGGGGTGGTGGTGGGAGGAATTGGGAGATTGGGATTGACATATATACACCATATAAGTATAAAATAGGTAACTAATAAGAACATCCTGTATAAAAAAATAAAATTCAAAAAAGAAAAGGTCCCTGGTCCCTGGGCAGCAGCAGCAGTCAACTCTGAGTAATATCAGGATGGCTTTAAACAACTGAATGAACAAGACAAAGAAATGTGTTTCTTGGGATGCAAGTTATCAGCAACAAAGCAAACTTATGAACATTTCATTGCAACTTCTAGGAAGGGAACTGATAAAAATATTTCCAGGAGTAAAGGCTGGTAAAATAGAAATTAATTTCACAGTTCCCATTTTTAGCTGGGATTATGAAATGTCATCGCTAAGTCCTTAAAATTGAAATTTTTATTTAAAAAAAGATTTTTAGGAGGAGCTTCAAGATGACATAAGAGTAAGACGTGGAGATCACCTTCCTCCCCACAAATACATCAGAAATACATCTACTTGTGGAACAACTCCTACAAAGCACCTACTGAATGCCGGCAGAAGACCTCAGACCTCCCAAAAGGAAAGAAACTCCCCCCGTACCTGGGTAGGGCAAAAGAAAACACAGAGACAAAACAATAAGGACGGGACTTGCACCAGTGGGAGGGAGCTGTGAAGGAGGAAAGGTTTCCACACACTAGAAGCTCCTTCGCGGGGGGAGACCGTGGGTGGCAGAGGAGGGAGTTTCGGGTCTGCGGATGAGAGTGCAGCAACAGGGGTGCTAAGGGCAAAGCAGAGAGATTCCCGCACTGAGGATCGGTGCCGACCAGCACTCACCAGCTCGAGAGGTTTGTCTGCTCACCCGGCAGGACGGGCGGGGGCTGGGAGCTGAGGCTCGGGCTTCGGAGGTCAGATCCCAGGGAGAGGACTGGGGTTGGCGCCATGAACACAGCCTGCAGGGGGCTAGTGCGCCACAGCTAGCCGGGAGGGAGTCCGGGAAAAGGTCTGGAGCTGCCGAAGAGAAAAGACACTTTTTCTTACCTCTTTGTTTCCTGTGTGCGAGGAAAGGGGATTAAGAGCGCTGCTTAAAGGAGCTCCAGCGACAGGCGTGAGCTACAGCTAACAGCGCGGACCCCAGAGACGGGCATGAGACGCTAAGACCGCTGCTACCGCCACCAGGAAGCCTGTGTGAGAGCACAGGTCACTAACCACACCACCGCTCCCGAGAGCCTATGCAGCCTACCACTGCCAGGGTCCCATGATCCAGGGACAACCCCCCGGGAGAACACACGGTGCACCTCATGCTGGTACAACGTCACGCTGGCCTCTGCCGCCGCAGGCTCACCCCGCATCCGTACCCCTCCCTCCCCCCTGGCCTGAGTGAGCCAGAGCCCCCGAATCAGCTGCTCGTTTAACCCCCGTCCTGTCTGGGCAGGGAACAGACACCCTCAGGAGGCATACACGCAGAGGCGGGACCAAATCCAAATCTGAACCCCAGGACCTATGCAAAAAAAGAAGAGAAAGGGAAATTTCTCCCAGGAGCCTCGGAAGCACCGGATTAAATCTCCGCAGTGATGTACCCTGCATCTGTGGAATACCTGAATAGACGGCGAATCACCCCAAATTGAGGAGGTGGACTTTGGGAGCAACTATATATATATATTTATAGTTATAGTTATGTATTTTTATTTATTTATTTATTTTCTGCAGTATGCGGGCCTCTCACTATTGTGGCTTCTCCCGTTGCGGAGCACAGGCTCCGGACACGCAGGCTCAGCGGCCATGGCTCATGGGCCTAGTGGCTCTGCGGCATGTGGGATCTTCCCGGACCGGAGCATGAACCCGTGTCCCCTGCATCATCACGCGGACACTCAACCACTGTGCCACCAGGAAAGCCCAACAATATATTTTTTTTTCCCTTTTTCTCTTTTTGTAAGGGTGTATGTGTATGCTTCTGTGTGTGATTTTGTCTGTATAGCTTTGCTTTCACCATTTGTCCTAGGGTTCTGTCTATCCATTTTCTGTTTTTTTTTTCCTTTAGTATAGTTTTTAGCACTTGATTTCATTGGTGGATTTGTTTTTTGGTTTGGTTGCTCTCTTTTTAACTTTCTTTCTTTTTTCTTTCTTTTATTACTTTTTAAGGTTTTTTAATAATTATTTTTAATTTAATAAATTTATTTTATTTTTTTATTCTTTCTTTCTTTCTTTCTTTTTTTTCCTCCCTTTTATTCTGAGCCGTGTGGATGACAGGCTCTAGGTGCTCCAGCCAGGCGTCAGGGCTGTGCCTCAGAGGTGGGAGAATCAAGTTCAGGACATTGGTCCAGAAGAGACCTCACAGCTCCACATAATATAAAACGGTGAAAATCTTCCAGAGATCTCCATCTCAACGCCAAGACTCAGCTCCACTCAACCACCAGCAAGCTACAGTGCTGGACACCCTATGCCAAACAACTAGCAAGACAGGAACACAAACCCACCCTTATTATGCCTAAAATCATAATAAGGCCACAGACACCTCAAAACACAACAACAGATGTGAACCTGCCCACCAGAAAGACAAGATCCAGCCTCACTAAACAGAACACAGGCACTAGTCCCCTCCACCAGGAAGCCTAGACAATGCACTTAACCAGCCTTAGCCACTGGGGGCAGACACCAAAAACAACGGGAACTACGGACCTGCAGCCTGCGAAAAGGAGACCACAAACACAGTAAGTTAAGCAAAATGAGAAGACGGAGAAACACACAGCAGATGAAGGAACAAGGTAAAAACACACCAGACCTAACAAATGAAGAGGAGATAGGCAGTCTACCTGAAAAAGAATTCAAAATAATGATAGTAAAGATGATCCTAAATCTTGGAAACACAATGGAGAAAATGCAAGAAACATTTAACAAGGACCTAGAAGAAATAAAGAGCAAACAAAGAGTGATGAACAACACAATAAATGAAATTAAAAATTCTCTAGAAGGGATCAATAGCAGAATAACTGAGGCAGAAGAAACATAAGTGACCTGGAAGATAAAACAGTGGAAACAACTACTTCAAAGCAGAATAAAGAAAAAAGAATAAAAAGAATTGAAGACAGTCTCAGAGACCTCTGGGCCAACATTAAACGCACCAACATTCGAATTATAGGGGTTCCAGAAGAAGAAGAGAAAAAGAAAGGGACTGAGAAAATATTTGAAGAGATTATAGTTGAAAACTTCCCTACTATGGGAAAGGAAATATTTAATCAGTCCAGGAAACACAGATAGTCCCATACAGGATAAATCCAAGGAGAAACACGCCAAAACACATATTAATCAAACTATCAAAAATTAAATACAAAGAAAAAATATTAAAAGCAGCAAGGGAAAAACAATAAATAACACACAAGGGAATCCCCATAAGGATAACAGCTGATCTTTCAGCAGAAACTCTGCAAGCCAGAAGGGAGTGGCAGGACATATTTAAAGTGATGAAGGGGAAAAAAGTACAGCCAAGATTACTCTACCCAGCAAGGATCTCATTCAGATTTGACGGAGAAATTAAAATTTTAACGGTCAAGCAAAAGCTAAGAGAATTCAGCACCACCAAACCAGCTTTACAACAAATGCTAAAAGATCTTTGCTACACAGGAAACACAAGAGAAGGAAAAGACCTACAATAACAAACCCCAAACAATTAAGAATATGGTAATAGGAACATACATATCGATAATTACCTTAAATGTAAATGTATTAAATGTTCCAACCAAAAGACATAGACTGGTTGAATGGATACAAAAACAAGACTCATATATATGCTGTCTACAAGAGACCCACTTCAGACCTAGGGACACATACAGACTGAAAGTGAGGGGATGGAAAAAGATATTCCATGCAAATGGAAATCAAAAGAAAGCCGGAGTAGCAATTCTCATATCAGATAAAATAGACTTTAAAACAAAGACTATTAGAAGAGACAAAGAAGGACACTACATAATGATCAAGGGATCAATCCAAGAAGAAGATATAACAATTGTAAATATTTATGCACTCATCATAGGAGCACCTCAATACAAACAAATATAAACAGCCATAAAAGGGGAAATTGACAGTAGCACAGTCATAGTAGGGGACTTTAACACTCCACCTTCACCAATGGACAGATCATCCAAAATGAAAATAAATATGGAAACACAAGCTTTAAATGATACATTAAACAAGATAGACTTATTGATATTTAGAGGACATCCCATCCAAAAACAACAGAATACACTTTCTTCTCAAGTGCTCATGGAACATTCTCCAGGATAGATCATATCTTGGGTCACAAATCAAGCCTTCGTAAATTTAAGAAAATTTAAATAGTATCAAGTATCTTTTCCAGCCACAACGCTATGAGACTAGATATCAATTACAGGAAAAAACTCTGTAAAAAATATAAACACATGAATGCTAAACAATACACTACTTAATAACCAAGAGATCACTGAAGAAATCAAAGAGGAAATCAAAAAATACCTAGGAAAATGACAATGAAAACACAACGACCCAAAGCCTATGGGAAGGCAGCAAAAGCAGTTCTAAGAGGGAAGTTTATAGCAATATAATCCTACCTTAAGAAACAATAAACATCTCAAATAAACAACCTAACCTTACACCTAAAGCAATTAGAGAAAGAAGAACAAAAAAACCCCAAAGTTAGCAGAAGGAAAGAAATCATAAAGATCAGATCAGAAATAAGTGAAAAAGAAATGAAGGAAATGATAGGAAAGATCAATAAAACTAAAAGCTGGTTCTTTGAGAAGATAAACAAAACTGATAAACCATTAGCCAGACTCATCAAGAAAAAAAGGGAGAAGACTCAAATCAATAAAATTAGAAATGAAAAAGGAGAAGTAACAACTGACACGGCAGAAATACAAAGGATCATGAAAGATTACTATAAGCAACTATATGCCAATAAAATGGCAACCTGGAAGAAATGGGCAAATTCTTAGAAATGCCCAACCTTCTGAGACTGAATCAGGAAGATATAGAAAATATGAATAGACAAATCACAAGCACTGAAATTGAAACTGTGATTCAAATCTCCCAACAAACAAAAGCCCAGGACCAGATGACTTCACAGGCGAATTCTATCAAGCATTTAGAGAAGAGCTAATACCTGTCCTTCTCAAACTCCTCCAAAATATAGCAAAGGGAGGAACACTCCCAAACTCATTCTACGAGGCCACCATCACCCTGATACCAAAACCAGACAAAGATGTCACACAAAAAGAAAACTACAGGCCAATATCACTGATAAACATAGATGCAAAAATCCTCAACAAAATACTAGCAAACAGAATCCAACAACACATTAAAAGGATCATGCACCATGATGAATTGGTGTTCATCCCAGGAATGCAAGGAGTCTTCAATACACGCAAATCAACCAATGTGATAAACCATATTAACAAATAGAAGGAGAAAAACCATATGATCATCTCAATAGATGCAGAAAAAGCTTTCGACAAAATTCAACAGCCATTTATGATAAAAACCCTCCAGAAAGTAGGCATAGAGGGAACTTACATCAACATGATAAAAGGCCATATATGACAAAGCCACAGCCAACATTGTTCTCAATGGTGAAAAACTGAAACCATTTCCACTAAGACCAGGAACAAGACAAGATTGCCCACTCTCACCACTCTTATTCAACATAGTTTTGGAACTTTTAGCCACAGCAATCAGAGAAGAAAAAGAAATAAAAGGAATCCAAATTGGAAAAAGAAGTAAGGCTGTCACTGTTTGCAGATGACATGATACTATACAAAGAGAATTCTAAAGATGCTACCAGGAAACTACTAAAGCTAAACAATGGATTTGGTAAAGTATCAGGATACAAAATTAATGCACAGAAATCCCTTGCATTCCTATACACTAATGATGAAAATTCTGAGAGTGAAATTAAGAAATCACTCCCATTTACCATTGCAGCAAAAAGAATGAAATGCCCAGAAATAAACCTACCTAAGGAGACAAACGACCTGTATGCAGAAAATTATAAGACACTGATGAAAGAAATTAAAGATGATACAAATAGATGGAGAGATATACCATGTTCCTGGATTGGAAGAATCAACATTGTGAAAATGACTCTACTACCCAAAGCAATCTACAGATTCAATGCAATCCCTATCAAACCACCACTGGCAGTTTTCACAGAACTAGAACAAAAATTTTCACAATTTGTATGGAAACACAAAAGACCCCAAATAGCCAAAGCCATCTTGAGAAAGAAAAACAGAGCTGGAGGAATCAGGCTCCCCGACTTCAGACTATACTACAAAGCCACAGTGATCAAGACACTATGGTACTGGCACAAAAACTGAAAGATAGATCAATGGAACAGGATAGAAAGCCCAGAGATAAACCCACGCACATATGGTCACCTTATCTTTGATAAAGGAGGCAAGAATATACAGTGGAGAAAAGACAGCCTATTCAATAAGTGGTGCTGGGATAACTGGACAGCTACATATAAAAGAATGAAATTAGAACACTCCCTAACACCATACACAAAAATAAACTCGAAATGAATTTAAGACCTAAATGTAAGGACAGACACTATCACACTCTTAGAGGAAAACATAGGCAGAACACTCTGTGACATAAATCACAGCAAGATCCTTTTTTATCCACCTCCTAGAGAAATGGAAATAAAAACAAAAATAAAGAAATGGGACCTAATGAAACTTAAAAGCTTTTGCACAGCAAAGGAAACTATAAACAAGACGAAAAGACAATCCTCAGAATGGGAGAAAATATTTGCAAATAAAGCAACTAACAAAGGATTAATCTCCAAAATTTACAAGTGGTTCATGCAGCTCAATATCAAAAAAACAAACAACCCAATCCAAAAATGGGCAGAAGAGCTAAATAGACATTTCTCCAAAGAAGATATACAGATTGCCAACAAACACATTTAAGAATGCTCAACATCATTAATCATTAGAGAAATGAAAATCAAAACTACAATGAGATATCATCTCACACCAGTCAGAATGCCCATCATCAAGAAATCTACAGGGCTTCCCTGGTGGCGCAGTGGATGAGGGTCCACCTGCCGATGCAGGGGACACGGGTTTGTGCCCCGGTCTGGGAGAATCCCACATGCCATGGAGTGGCTGGGCCCACGAGCCATGGCCGCTGGGCCTGCGTGTCCGGAGCCTGTGCTCTGCAATGGGAGATGCCACAGCAGCTAGAGGCTGGGTACCGCAAAAAAAAAAAAAAAAAAAAATCTACAAACAACAAATGCTGGAGAGGGTGGGGAGAAAAGGGACCCTCTTGCACTGTTGGTGGAAATGTAAATTGATACAGCCACTATGGAGAACAGTATGGAGGTTCCTTAAAAAACTAAAAATAGAACTACCATACGACCCAGCAATCCCACTACTGGGCATATACCCGGAGAAAACCATAATTCAAAAAGAGTCATGTACCAAAATATTCATTGCAGCTCTATTTACAATAGCCAGGACATGGAATCCACCTAAGTGTCCATCAACAGATGAATGGATAAAGAAGATGTGGCACATATATACAAGGGAATATTACTCAGCCATAAAAAGAAACGAAATTGAGTCATTTGTAGTGAGGTCGATGGACCTAGACTCTGTCATACAGAGTGAAGTAAGTCAGAAAGAGAAAAACAAATGCCGTATGCTAACACATATACATGGAATCTAAAAAAACAAACAAAAAAATGGTCATGAAGAACCTAGAGGTAAGACGGGAATAAATACGCAGACCTACTAGAGAATGGACTTGAGGATACGGGGAGTAGGGAGAGTAAGCTGGGACAAAGTGAGAGAGTAGCATGGACATATATTCACTACTAAATGTAAAATAGATAGCTAGTGGGAAGCAGCCGCATAGCACAGGGAGATCAGCTTGGTGCTTTGTGACCACCTAGAGGGGAGGGATAGGGAGGGTGGGAGGAAGGGAGATGCAAGAGGGAAGAGATATGGGGATATATGTATAGGTGATTCACTTTGTTATAAAGCAGAAACTAACACACCATTGTAAAGCACTTATGCTCCAATAAGGATGTTAAAAAAAAAGATTTTTAAAAGGCCACTCAAACTTATCTCCCAAATGCAGAGTTACGACCAGGATTCACAGTCAGTTCACGGTCGTGGTAATGGGAAAAGCAGGCTGAATTGTTCTGTTAGTCTCTTCCTCCACTCTTAGACACCCAATGACAAAGACAAAAGAAAACAAAAGTTCTCCTCTTTCCTCCTTCAGTCAAAAAACAAGTCTCTGTACACATCAGCTTGTGGTCAAGTTGTTTTCAAGTACAGTCCAAGTAGACTGCTTAATTGTCTGGCCTTCCTGCTCTACAAAGAACCAGGTTTTTAAAAGTTCTAATTCTTACAAAGCTGTGGTACTGCCCACCACCATTCAATGATAGTCCCCAAGGTCCTCTCCCCCAAGCCCTGTATGCATGGTTTGCCTAGTTCCTGGGACTTTGAATACGATGGATTTTACTCTCATGATTAGATTACATTGCATGGCATAGTTGACCTTAAGGTAGGGAGATTATCTGTGTGGGCTTGACCTTATCACATGAGCCCTTTGAAAGCAGAGTTTCTCCAGCTCATCACAGAAGAGAAAGTAAGAGGTTGGGAACTGGAAAAGGATTCCATGCACCCTTGCCGACTAGCAGATGGAGGATATCATGAGGCAAGGGATGTGGGTGGCTTGTAGGAACTGAGAGAAGCCTTTGGCTGATAAAGCCAGCAGGGAAATGGTGACCTCAGTCCTACAACTGTAAGGACCTGAATTCTGCCAATAATCTGAAGGAGTTTGGAAGTGGATTCTTCCCTGAAGCCCACAGATAAGAGCTCAACCTGACTGATGCATCGATTTTAGCTTTGAGACTCTTAGCAGAAACTCCAGCTGCACCGTGCCTTCTGACCTATATAGCACTGTGGGCTAATAAAAGGGTGTTATCATATGTCAATTATATCTCAGTTTAAAGAAAAAACTATTTAAGAGGGCAATTTGGCAATATCTATTGAAATCACAAATTCATATCTCCTTTGACCCAGCGATTCTACAACTACCCTGTGGATATACTTGCATTACACCATTGTTTATAGAAGCAAAACTTAGAAACCACCCCAATGTTTGTTAATAAAAGATGATTATGTAACCTATTGTACACACATTCAATGGTATATTATGCAATTAGGAAAAAAATAATGAGGAAGATTTGTATCTGCAGATAGGGAAAGATATCCAAGATAAACTTTTCAACAAGATGTAAAGCAATATGTGTGGTATGACTGCACTTGTGTAAATAAGAAAAAGGAAATGTATATAAGCTGGGATATACATAAAACATTTTTATATGTATATACACAAAACAACTATTAACTGTGGTTAATTTGGGGGAGAGAAACTTGGAGTGTTAAGAGGGGGAAACCGTCTCCTTTTTTATTTCATACTTTTAAAAACTGCATATACATAATTTTAAATATAGATGGTTTCTAAAGAAAGAAGGGATCCTCCTTTCCTTCTCCTGCAGCCTGGAAGAAGGCAACTTGAGGAGCGAGTGCTACTAGGCAGCTCACACTGTGGCTTTTGTCTCCTTGGTAGAAGCGCCCTGGGCACCCACAGTGCTCTAGAGACCTCACTGTTACCCCAGAGTGACTTCGTCAGAACCACCTGGCTTGCACTGAAAACACCTGCAAGGCCAAACCTCTCTTATTTTCTAAGCCAGGGTGAGGGTGTAGGGATAAAATGGTGTTTATTTTCCAATCTGATCACCTGCGATTTTGTTTTTAAAAAATCTATTTGCTTCAAATTCACTTCAAATACACCAGTAACTGTGTAATTTGATGGTCACAATATTCATTTCTCATTGTTATAAATGTATTCAAAACTGTAAATGTTGCCTCTCCCTCACTCATAAAACCCCTGTTCTTTTTATAATTAACAATCTTAACCTGAGCATGTCCATTTAAAATAATATGCTTCCAACAAAAATATGAAAATCTAACAGGTATTATTTCCTATGATAGCCTTTCTTATATGAAAGTCTGCATATAACATATATTTGCAAAAAAGTACTTACAAATATCCAATTATGTACAAATATACAACTATACAATTACAAAAATATACAATTATGAAGGAATCTTACACTTCAATGTGTTACAATAAATGCATCATACAAAAACTATTTCAGTTTCTCATTTTAAAGGAATTTAAAACTAGTCGCTAAAAAGAAGAGCAGAACAGTCATATTGGACACACACTGTGCAAGTATGTAAGTATGAATCATGGTTAGAAAATAAGTCATTTATGAGCATATTAAGTTGGTCTTTATCACTACCTTAATCTTCATTTGGGGTTCTTACACAGCATCCCAGAGTTAGGGAGAAGTAATCCTCAAACTATTTCTCCCTTGAAGTATGCTCAAATAGAAACAAGTCCTTTGACAAGGGCTGAACCCAGTACCCTTGTGTGTTTCATATACAGTTTCCCCGGGAAGTTGTGGGATGTGTGTGCAAAATTACTGTGATGTAATTGAAGGAACAAAATATTGCTCGTTTCTACCTTGATCCATCTGGGATGGCCTTGAGACCTCGTGGTGTAATTGATGTGTGAGATCAGTTTCTTCCTTTAACGAATAAAGCTGCGTGACATTTGCCACCGTGGCGTCATTTTTTATGCTTTTTAAAAAATATATATAATGAGCTTGATTTTCTTTGTGTTCCTGACAGAGAGAGCAAACTATTATCATTTTATGAGGCTGAAGAGCAGTAGTCCTCAACGTGTGGTTCCTGCATCAGCAGAATTAAATCACCTGGGAGCTTGTTAGAACTGCTGGTTCTTGGACCTTGCCCCAGACCTACTGAGTCAGAAACCCTGGGTGTGAGGCCCAACAATTTGTATTTAACAATCCCTAAAGCTTGAGAACAAGGTCTGTATGGGAATTCCTACAGTGCGGAACCAAGAGCTATAAAATATCTTTCCCTGCTTTTGTGATACCTCTGACCCTGTAGTAAAAGAATACTTACTCTCGATTCATCTATACACTCCGGAGCAATTATTTTGAAAAGTCCAACTACTTGCACCAGAATCCAGCGGACGGTGTGTTAAAATGCAGCTTCCTGGACCTCTATGAAGGCAGGGCCTGATAATCTGCATTTTAAATACACCTTCCAAACAGTACGTAAAAACTGAACTGAGGTTCTAACTCCACTACTGCAGTATTTCTTGAGACAGATTCTTATTTAGTTCTTGTTCTACTTCCTTACGTTTTCATTTTGGCCTTTTCTTACTGCCCCTGCTGCCTACCTCTCTGGTATCATCACTATGTCTATCTTTGGAAAAGGGCAGGTGACGTTGAGTGACAGGGGAAGGTGATACAAATAACAAATTTTGTAAAATTTATGTTATCTACTTGAAATGCTTCTCCCAACCTGATATGAACGATTGGAAGTTGACTAAAATGAAAGAAAATGCTAAATCTTCATGTTACACCTTCCTGTCAAGAACAATTATTTATGGTCATTATGAACACATACAGGGAGCCTAAACCAGCAGAAGGCTGCTGAGGAGGACTGTGCGTCAGCCTCCAACCTGCTCTCCCTGCTTCTGTGGCTTCATTGCACTAAGAGCTGCCTCTTGACCCAAGAGCCAAAGCAGTGGACTCTTCATCAACGTTTACCTTTTGAATTCTCTGAAGATTCAACTTTTTCTTTTTTTGACAGCACCACAAGGCAAGGATCTTAGTTCCCCACCAGGGTTGAACCTGGGCCCACGGCAGTGAAAGCGCGGAGTCCTAACCACTGGACCACCAGGGATTTTGAACACACACTTCATCTTGAGATTCTTAACGTTCCTCACTGTTGTTGGACATCATTTCTGCTGGCTCTTTTCCTGCCTTTCTTGGAGGCTCCTTCTTTGTCCGCTGCTTTTCCTTAGTTTCTTCCCTCCACTCTCTCTTTCACCACCACTCCCTTTTCTTGTGACCTTGTTTCCTCTCTCTTAATATTACTGAATATTTACTATGGGTCAGACACTCTTCTAGGCAGTTTACATAAAATAAGTCAGTTAATTTTTACACTTCACATTCGCGGGAACTGAAACTGGGAAGTTAGGTTAATTTGCCCAAAGTCGCCTGGCTAGTTAGTGATAGAGCTGTTATTTAAACCCCAGCATCCTGGCTCCAGAGACTATGCTCTTAACCACTCCATCATATACCTTCTTTTCTTCATGTACAAGCCCATTTAGGTGAGCTAATCTTTTTTTTTTTTTTCTTTTACTTCAACTTCCACCTAAGAGATTATTTACTTGATATATCCTAACTGTGCTCTCTGTTGCTTACCGGACTACTTCACTGGAATTTCCCCGCAGGGCATTAAACTGTTAATATCCCCACAACTGAACTCATTGCTTCTCTTTTCTCTGTTCTCCATCTTAGTTAACCGTGTCTCTGTTCTGCTGTCACCAATGCAAAAAACCCTGGATCTGTCCTGTGGTTCTTCTTCCCCGGTCGAACTGGTGATCAAGTCCGGTTTATTTCACTTCCTTACCACTTACATTTTATTTCTGTTCCCTCCTCTTCTTCTCTCCTGCTACCACATGGACTCTTTGGGATTACAGTAATATTATGCTCATTCTCTTGGCCAAAGGATTCGATTTCACCTTGTGAAATTATGAGTCTCTTAACGGACAATATTCATTTTTTTGAATCATCTACTATGAAGTATGGAGCCATACAGGAAGGCTACTTATTAAAAAAATCCATAGGAATTTATGACATGATTTTCTGAACTAACTTCTCTTTTGTCATTATCATATTCTCCTCCACATATTTTTTATTTGACTTTTCCTACTCGTTTTCAATTTTATTTTATGCCACTGTACACACAATAAATTACTTGCAGTTTCCCCAGATTTGCATCTATCTATTGAATACCTATCCATCTACCTACCCATCTATCTGTCTTCATGCTGGAATGTCCTTTCCCATTTTGCACTTTCAAGCCTCAGTACAGGATCATTTTATTCTAGAAATTGTTTATGACAACCAACTTATGCCACTTCAGTATGACACATGTATTTTTTAACATCTATTGCTCTCATTTACTTAGATACGTTGGTCCCTCCTGAAGTGTAATCTCTGAAGAACACTATATCTTCTTATCTTTCTATTCTCAGTGGCCCGATACAGGCTGCACATTCAGAAGTGGCTGATGAAGTAATTCTAGAAATAATAATAGTCATCCTTACTGAGCAATTACCATCTGACAATGGCAAGCCAAACTTCAATGACATCTCAGTGAAAACTACATATACCACTACTTCTCTATTTTAGAGGTTTCTATAATTTTGTAATTCTTTTTAATCATTTTAAAGCCCTGTTTCTCCAGCAATAGTAAAACCCTTAAAAGCAAGAATGTATTACATGCTGGTTCCAAGAAGGGGGGAAATTGGGATAAACCACATCCTACTCTCAAAGGAACCAATGAAGACAGTGAGTAATGGCATCTGAAAGGCAGAGGTGAAGGAGCCCAGGGTGTTGATGTGGGTCTGGCCCTGTGGGGGGTTATCAGCAATGAGCTCTTCATAAAATGACAAATTCTCTGTATTTGCACATAGCCAAGTCAGACATTTCTTGGCTCATTTGTGGGAAGGAGACACAAGAGAGCAGGAAATTGCTTTGATGATCCTAGTTTTAGTTTCTTAGGGCTGCTGTTACAAGGTACCACAAACTTGATGACTTAACCAACAAAATTTTATTCTCTCACAGTTCTGGAGACTAGTGATCTGAAATCAAGGTGTCCGCAGCATTGAGGGAGAAACTCTCTCCTATCTTCTGGTGGTGGATGGCAATCCTTGGCATCCCTTGGCTTGTAGCTACATCACTCCAATCTCTGCCTCCTTTTCGCATTTCATCTTCTCTGTGTGTGTCTAAATTTCGTTCTTTTTATAAGGATACCCTAATCTAGTATGACCTCGACTTAACTTGATTACATTGCTAAGACCCTATTTCCTAATAAGATCACATTCACTGGTTCCAGGGTTTAAGGACTTGAGTATATCTTTTTTGGGGACAATTCAACCCACAACATTCCCTAAAATCCCCTCGGCATATAGGCCTCTCCACTGCTTTGTGGGTGGTGGTGTTAAGGGTAGTGTAGAGCTGAGGATGGCCTGGGAATCCTGGGGTTCTGCACCACAGATCCTCCACCACTTCACTCACCCATTCAGGTGGATGAGGCCAAGAAGAATTGTTTATTTATTTCTACTTTTTAAGGGTCTGAACTTGTATTTGAAATAAACACATATTTAAGGTTAATTAAAATAATTCTAAAGCATCTATTTGCTATAAAGCACTAGAGTCAAGAGTTTAATGATATTTTTTAGATTTTTGAGTCATTTTGTTAGGAATTCCTTGCAGGTCCAGTGGTTAGGACTCTGTGTTTTCACTGCTGAGGACTTGGGTTCGATTCCTGGTTGGGGAACTAAGATCCTGCAAGCCACGAGGTGTAGCCAAACATAAGAAAAAAATGTCATTTTGTTGCAGAAATTTTTGAACACACATAAAAGTTGAGAAAATTGAATAATGAACCGCTATGTATCCATTGTCCAGCTCAACCACTATCAGCATCTTGGTATCTTGCTTCATCTGTTCCCTACTCTGAGTTTTTTTTTTTTCTTCTTTATTTCCTAGAAAATTTTTAAGCAAAACTTAGACGTCATGTCATTTCACTTACAGAGAACTTCAGAACGTATCTCGCATAAAGAATGCTAGTGGGCTTATGTAAAAGAAGGCGCTTGTGTCCAACAAAATCTTACTCCTAGAGGATAGATTCTTCTCCCATGTAGATTAGTTTAATTAGATTATTTTTCACACTTAGCATCTGATATCAACCATTCCCCCTACCTGACCCCACTTCTCTTCAGGCTGTTCACTTGTTTATTTAAATGGATCACTGGGGCTTCCGGGAAGATGGCGGAAGAGTAAGACGCGGAGATTACCTGCCTCCCCACAGATACACCAGAAATACATCTACACATGGAACAACTCCTACAGAACACCTACTGAACGCTGGCAGAAAACCTCAGACATCCCCAAAGGCGAGAAACCCCCCACGTACCTGGGTAGGGCAAAAGAAAAAAGAATAAACAGAGACAAAAGAATAGGGACGGGACCTGCACCAGTGGGAGGGAGCTGTGAAGGAGGAAAGGTTACCACACACTAGGAAGCCCCTTTGCAGGCGTAGACTGCGGGTGGCGGAGAGGGAAAGCTTCGGAGCCCCGGGGGAGAGCACAGCAACAGGGGTGCGGAAGGCAAAGCGGAGAGATTCCCGCACAGAGGATCAGGGCCGACCGGCACTCACCAGCGCGAGAGGCTTGTCTGCTCACCCGCCGGGGCGGGCGGGGCTGGGAGCTGAGGCTCGGGCTTCGGTCGGAGCACCGGGAGAGGACTGGGGTTGGCGGCGTGAACACAGCCTGCAGGGGGTTAGTGCGCCACGGCTAGCCGGGAGGGAGTCCGGGGAAAAGTCTGGACCTGCCGAAGAGGCAAGAGACTTTTTCTTCCCTCTTTGTTTCCTGGTGCGCGAGGAGAGGGGATTAAGAGCGCTGCTTAAAGGAGCTCCAGAGACGGGCATGAGACGCTAAGGCTGCTGCTGCCGCCACCAAGAAGCCTGTGTGCGAGCACAGGTTACTATCCACACCCCCCTTCCGGGGAGCCTGTGCAGCCCGCCACTGCCAGAGTCCCGGGATCCAGGGACAACTACCCCGGGAGAACGCACGGCGCACCTCCGGCTGGTGCAACGTCACGCCGGCCTCTGCCGCCGCAGGCTCGCCCCGCCCTCCGTGCTCCTCCCTCAACCCGGCCTGAGTGAGCCAGAGCCCCCAATCAGCGGCTCCTTTAACCCCGTCCTGTCTGAGCGAAGAACAGACGCCCTCCGGCGACCTACACGCAGAGGCAGGGCCAAATCCAAAGCTGAGCCCCTGGCAGCTGTGAGAACAAAGAAGAGAAAGGGAAATCTCTCCAGCAGCCTCAGAAGCAGCGGATTAAAGCTCCACAATCAACTCGGTATACCCTGCATCTGTGGAATACCTGAATAGACAACGAGTCATCCCAAATTAAGGAGGTGGACTTTGAGAGCAAAATGTATGATTTTTTCCCCTTTTCCTCTTTTTGTGAGTGTGTATGTGTATGCTTCTGTGAGAGATTTTGTCTGTATAGCTTTGCTTCCACCATTTGTCCTAGGGTTCTATCCGTCTATTTTTTTTCTTTTTTTCTCTTAATAATTATTTTTTTATTTTAATAACTTTATTATATTTTATCTTACTTTATTTTAGTTTACTTTATCTTCTTGCTTTCTTTCTACTTCTACTAATTCTTTCTTTCTACTTTTTCTCCCTTTTATTCTGACCCGTGTGGATGAAAGGCTCTTGGTACTTCAGCCAGGAGTCAGTGCTGTGCCTCTGAGGTGGGAGAGCCAACATCAGGACACTGGCCCACAAGAGACCTCCCAGCTCCACATAATATCAAATGATGAAAATCTCCCAGAGATCTCCATCTCAACACCAGCACCCAGCTTCACTCAAGGACCAGCAAGCTACAGTTCTGGACATCCTATGCCAAACAACTAGTAAGACAGGAACACAACCCCACCCATTAGCAGAGAGGCTGCCTAAAATCATAATAAGTCCACAGACACCCCAAAACACACCACCAGACGTGGACCTGCCCACCAGAAAGACAAGATCCAGCCTCATCCACCAGAACACAGGCACTAGTCCCCTCCACCAGGAAGCCTACACAACCCACTGAACCAACTTTAGCCACTGCAGACAGAAACCAAAAACAACGGGAACTACGAACCTGCAGCCTGCAAAAAGGAGACCCCAAACACAGTAACATAAGCAAAATGAGAAGACAGATAAACACACAGCAGGTGAAGGAGCAAGATAAAAACCCACCAGACCTAACAAATGAAGAGGAAATAGGCAGTCTACCTGAAAAAGAATTCAGAATAATGATAGTAAAGATGATCCAAAATCTTGGAAATAGAATAGACAAAATGCAAGAAACATTTAACAAGGACCTAGAAACTAAAGATGAAACAAACAATGATGAACAACACAATAAATGAAATTAAAAATACTCTAGAAGGGATCAAGAGGAGAATAACTGAGGCAGAAAAACGGATAAGTGACCTGGAAGATAAAATAGTGGAAACAACCACTGCAGAGCAGAATAAAGAAAAAAGAATGAAAAGAACTGAAGACAGTCTCAGAGACCTCTGGGACATTAAATGCACCAGCATTCGAATTATAGGGGTTCCAGAAAAAGAAGAAGAGAAAAAGAAAGGGACTGAGAAAATACTTGAAGAGATTATAGTTGAAAACTTCCCTAATATGGGAAAGGAAATACTTAGTCAAGTCCAGGAACCACAGATAGTCCCATACAGGATAAATCCAAGGAGAAATACAACAAGACACATATTAATCAAACTGTCAGAAATTAAATACAAAGAAAACATATTAAAAGCAGCAAGGGAAAAACAACAAATAACACACAAGGGAATCCCCATAAGGCTAACAGCTGATCTTTCAGCAGAAACTCTGCAAGCCAGAAGGGACTGGCAGGAAATATTTAAAGTGATGAGGGAGAAGAACCTTCAACCAAGATTACTCAGCAAGGATCTCATTCAGATTTGATGGAGAAATTAAAACCTTTACAGACAAGCAAAAGCTGAGAGAGTTCAGCACCACCAAACTAGTTTTACAACAACTACTAAAGGAACTTCTCTAGGCAAGAAACACAAGAGAAGGAAAAGACCTACAATAACGAACGCAAAACAATTAAGAAAATGGGAATAGGAACATACATATCGATAATTACCTTAAATGTAAATGGACTAAATGCTCCCAGCAAAGACACAGATTGGCTGAATGGATACAAAAACAAGACCCATATATTTGCTGTCTACAAGAGACCCACTTCAGACCTAGAGACACATATAGACTGAAAGTAAAGGGATGGAAAAGGAGATTTCCTGCAAATGGAAACCAAAGGAAAGCTGGAGTAACAATTCTCATATCAGACAAAATAGACCTTAAAATAAAGACTATTAGAAGAGACAAAGAGGGACACTTCATAATGATCAAGGGATCGATCCAAGAAGAAGATATAACAATTGTAAATATTTATGCACCCAACATGGGAGCACCACAATACATAAGTCAATACTAACAGCCATAAAAGGGGAAATCGACAGTAACACATTCATAGTAGGGGACTTTAACACCCAACTTTCCCCGATGGACAGATCATCCAAAATGAAAATAAATATGGAAACACAAGCTTTAAATGATACATTAAACAAGATGGATTTAATTGATATTTATAGGACATTCTATCCAGAAACAACAGAATACACTTTTTTCTCAAGTGCTCATGGAATATTCTCCAGGATAGATAAAATCTTGGGTCAAAAATCAAGCCTTGGTAAATTTAAGAAAATTGAAATTGTATCAAGTATCTTTTCCAACCACAACACTATGAGACTGGATATCAATTACAGGAAAAGATCTGTAAAAAATACAAACACATGGAGGCCAAACAATACACTACTTAATAACGAAGTGATCACTGAAGAAATCAAAGAGGCAATCAAAAAATACCTAGAACAAATGACAGTGGAGACACGACGACCCAAAACTTCTGGGATGCAGCAAAAGCAGGTCTAAGAGGGAAGTTTATAACAATACAATCCTACCTTAAGAAACAGAAAACACCTCGAATAAAGAACCTAACCTCTCACCTAAAGCAATTAGAGAAAGAAGAAAAAAAAAAAACCCAAATTTAGCAGAAGGAAAGAAATCATAAAGGTCAGATCAGAAATAAATGAAAAAGAAATGAAGGAAATGATAACAAAGATCAATAAAACTAAAAGCTGGTTCTTTGAGAAGATAAACAAAATTGATAAACCATTAGCCAGACTCATCAAGAAGAAAAGGGAGAAGACTCAAATCAATAGAATTAGAAATGAAAAAGGAGAAGTAACAACTGACACTGCAGAAATACAAAAGATCATGAGAGATTACTACAAGCAAATCTATGCCAATAAAATGGACAACCTGGAAGAAATGGACAAATTCTTAGAAATGCACAACCTACCAAGACTGAATCAGGAAGAAATAGAAAAGATGAACAGACCAATCACAAGCACTGAAATTGAAACTGTGATTAAGAATCTCCCAACAAACAAAAACCCGGGACCAGATGGCTTCACAGGTGAATTCTATCAAACATTTAGAGAAGAGCTAACACCTATCCTTCTCAAACTCTTCCAAAATATAGCAGAGGGAGGAACGCTCCTAAACTCATTCTACAAGGCCACCATCACCCTGATACCAAAACCAGACAAGGATGTCACAAAGAAAGAAAACTACCGGCCAATATCACTGATGACCATAGATGCAAAAATCCTCAACAAAATACTAGCAAACAGAATCCAACAGCACATTAAACGGATCATACACCATGATCAAGTGGGGTTTATTCCAGGAATGCAAGGATCTTCAATATACACAAATCAATCAACGTGATACACCATATTAACAATTTGAAGGACATAAACCATATGATCATCTCAATAGATGCAGAGAAAGCTTTTGACAAAATTCAACACCCATTTATGATAAAAACCCTCCAGAAAGTAGGCATAGAGAGAACCTTCCTCAACATAATAAAGGCCATATATGACAAGCCCACAGCCAACATCATCCTCAATGGTGAAAAACTGAAAGCATTTCCACTAAGATCAGGAACAAGACAAGGTTGCCCACTCTCACCACTCTTATTCAACTAAGTTTTGGAAGTGTTAGCCACAGCAATCAGAAAAGAAAAGGAAATAAAACGAATCCAAATCGGAAAAGAAGAAGTAAAGCTGTCACTGTTTGCAGATGACATGATACTATACAAAGAGAATCCTGAAGATGCTACCAGAAAACTACTAGAGCTAATCAATGAATTTGTTAAAGTAGCAGCATACAAAATTAATGCACAGAGATCTCTGGCATTCCTATACACTAATGATGAAAAATCTGAAAGTGAAATCAAGAAAACATTCCCATTTACCATTGCAACAAAAAGAATGAAATATCTAGGAATAAACCTACCTAAGGAGACAAAAGATCTGTATGCAGAAAATTGTAAGACACTGATGAAAGAAATTAAAGATGATACAAACAGATGGAGAGATATACCATGTTCTTGGATTGGAAGAATCAACATTGTGAAAATGACTCTACCACCCAAAGCAATCTACAGATTCAATGCAATCCCTATCAAACTACCACTGGCAGTTTTCACAGAACTATAACAAAAAATTTCACAATTTGTATGGAAACACAAAAGACCCCGTATAGCCAAAGCAATCTTGAGAAAGAAAAACGGAGCTGGAGGAATCAGGCTCCCTGACTTCACACTATACTACAAAGCTACAGTAATCAAGACAGTATGATACTGGCTCAAAAACAGAAAGATAGATCAATGGAACAGGATAGAAAGCCCAGAGATAAACCCACGCACATATGGTCACCTTATCTTTGATAAAGGAGGCAGGAATGTACAGTGGAGAAAGGACAGCCTCTTCAATAAGTGGTGCTGGGAAAACTGAATAGGTACATGTAAAAGTATGAGATTAGAGCATTCCCTAATACCATACACAAAAATAAGCTCAAAATGGATTAAAGACCTAAATGTAAGGCCAGAAACTATCAAACTCTTAGAGGAAAACATAGGCAGAACACTTTATGACATAAATCACAGCAAGATCCTTTTTGACCAACCTCCTAGAGAAATGGAAATAAAACCAAAAATAAACAAATGGGACCTAAGGAAACTTAAAAGCTTTTGCACAGCAAAGGAAACCATAAACAAGACCAAAAGACAACCCTCAGGATAGGAGAAAGTATTTGCAAATGAAGCAGCTGACAAAGGATTAATCTCCAAAATTTATAAGCATCTCATACAGCTCGATATCAAAAAAATAAACAACCCAATCCAAAAATGGGTGAAGACCTAAATAAACATTTCTCCAAAGAAGATATACAGACTGCCAACAAACACATGAAAGAATGCTTAACATCATTAATCATTAGAGAGATGCAAATCAAAACTACAATGAGATATCATCTCACACCAGTCAGAATGGCCATCATCAAAAAATCTAGAAACAATAAATGCTGGAGAGAGTGTGGAGAAAAGGGAACCCTCTTGCACTGTTGGTGGTATGTTAATTGATACAGCCACTGTGGAGAACAGTATAGAGGTTCCTTAAAAAACTGCGAATAGAACTAACATATGACCCAGCAATCCCACTACTAGGCATATACCCTGAGAAAACCATAATTCAAAAAGAGTCATGTACCAAAATGTTCATTGCAACTCTATTTACAATAGCCCAGAGATGGAAACAACCTAAGTGTCCATCATCAGATGAATGGATAGAGAAGATGTGGCACATATATACAATGGAATATTACTCAGCCATAAAAAGAGACGAAATTGAGCTATTTGTAATGAGGTGGATAGACCTAGAGTCTGTCATACAGAGTGAAGTAAGTCAGAAATATCAAGACAAATACCATATGGTAACACATATATATGGAATTTAAGAAAAAAAACATGTCATGAAGAACCTAGGGGTAAGACAGGAATAAAGACACAGACCTATTAGAGAATGGACTTGAGGATATGGGGAGGGGGAAGGGTAAGCTGTGACAAAGCGAGAGCGAGGCCTGGACATATATACACTACCAAACGTAAGGTAGATAGCTAGTGGGAAGCAGCCGCATAGCACAGGGAGATCAGCTCGGTGCTTTGTGACTGCCTGGAGGGGTGATATAGGGAGGGTGGGAGGGAGGGAGATGCAAGAGGGAAGAGATATGGGAACATATGTATATGTATAACTGATTCACTCTGTTATAAAGCAGAAACTAACACAGCATTGTAAAGCAATTATACTCCAATAAAGATATAAAAAAATAAAATAAAATAAATGGATCACTGTTTTAGTTATATATTGCTTTGTGACAAATTACCCCAAAACTTAGCAACTTAAAACAATAAACATTTATCACCTCAAGTTACACTAGGTCAGGAGTTCAGGAGCTTAATTTTCATTAGGTGATTCTGGCTAATAGTCTTTCATAAGATTGAAGTGAAGATGTCAGTGGGAGTTGCATTCATCTGAAGGCTTGACTTTGGCTGGAGGATCTATTTCCAGGATGGCTCATCACATGGCTATTGGCAGGAGGCCTCAGTTCCTATTAGCTGTTGGCTGGATGCCACATGAAATTCTGCAGAGGGCTGCTTGAGTATCCTCATAAGATGGCAGGTGACCTCCCTCAGAGTGACTTATTTGAGAGAGAGCAGGGAGGAAATCACAGTGCCTTTTATGAGCTAGTCTTGTTAGTCAGACATCATCAATTCTATCACAATGTATTTATTAGAAGCAAGTCACCAAGTTCAGTCTACACTCAAAAGAGGAAGAATTAAGTCTCACTCCTTCAAGGAAGGAGTATCAGAGAATTTCTGGACATATTTTACACTCACCATAACCATCAATGAGCAAGACATAATACAAAAATGAAGAGGGAACTAAACCATAGTATATGCCAATGATTAACAACTGACTTAGCCTCTAGGGGAAGAAGATGTGATAAGCTACATTAAAACACATTCTGAAAATTTCCCTTTAAGTTCCTTTTCTCAATTTCTGGCTTTTTCTCTTCTCCTTGCTACTGCATCCCAAAGAACATAAAGATTTTTCTAGCTGTCCTAACACTGCAGTGTCCTACTCAGACAAGTCTTCCTCCTCAAAAATACTCTATACTTATCAATTATTGTTTAGCCATTTCCTTTCCATTACATCTAGTCATAAGTTTTATTTCCTTAGTGTAGACTACAGCAGACCTAGATTTTTAAAATCCAGTTACATTTTTAGAGTTAGATGAAATGGATTCCCAAATCATTTCACCATTAGAAAATTAAATCAACATGCCAAAACTTATATTTCAACAAATAATAAAAATAAAAGAGAAAAGGTAATGGATAAACTGAAGAATTATGAAATAGGAGAGCTGTAAGTGCTCATAGAGATTTTCTAGTTCAGGTCCATGGCTTTCTCTTCAGTGCGTGAAACGAGGCCCACTTAAATATTTTGTTCTGAAGTTGCCCAGCTAGTTAATGGGCACAATTTAAACTATCTTTCAAGTTTGTTAATTTCCAGTTTAATATTCTTTCCACTATATCACAGTTCATTTTGGTCTTCATTTTTAGACCTTTTAATGGATTATTTCAGAATTTTATTTTAGCTTTACTTAGAGGAAGTCAACTTGCAAAGTGAATCTAGCTTCTGTAATTCACAGTGTGTATTTAGATCAGTAGGTAGAGTTAGGCATATAGTTTGTTGTCCCAAGCAGGACTTCTTAGGAGTAAAAGAGGGTGCTATTAGTAATTGTATTAGGCTGACAGATGTAAATTGGAAAGGCTTTGGGTAAACTGTTATAAGTGGCAACCTATTAGTAGGTGTATAACGAGTAGAGAAGCTTCTGGGTTGTTCTCATACTATATTTATACTTTCTAAATATTTTCAACACATATGTTCATTTGACCATAGCACATAATTTAATAATCCAAGAAAAGAGTTTGGTTTTTTTTTCAATAACTGTCTTCCAGATAGTCCTAAATTTCCTTTGAGAATGGCAGGAAAGAGAGTTCCAAATTCCTGATCAAGAGTAATCAATCAAGCAATCAATTAATTAATTTAATAGATACGTATTGTTCATTGTGTACCAGGCATTGTTTTAGGAGCCAGAGATATGATAATGAAGAAAACATACAAAAACCTCTATGTTCTTGAGACCTATATTCTAGTAATTAAACAAAAGTGATTTTATTGATCTATACAATTAGCAAGATTTGGGTTTTTCATTCTTTGTTTCAGTAATGGGGATAGATGTATTATTGAGGCATCCCTGTTCTTAGGCCAGATTCCTTGGTGACCTATGCCATTTACTACAAATCAGTAGATTGAGATATAGTAAGGGATGCAACGGAAGTCACGGCTCAGACAGTTTTTCTGTGTGTGAAATTATCCGAGCAATATGGGGGTTACTCCTATGACCTTGAACTCTGTAGTCTTATAGTCTGATCCAGTGAGCTGGTTTGCTTCAACAAAGCAAACTCATTTGTCTAGCCCAAGGGAAACATTTTGCCAATTTTACAGTTGGATAGTTCCTTTTTAAAAAAATGCATTAATAGTTATTTCAGCATTAAGATTTCCAATAAATTAAATCTGTGTAATTTCTAGCTGAGCTAGAATTTCACCAGAATGATAGAGTCCTACTAATTACAGTGTTAAGTAAATCCTCATCCTCTCTGTAAGTAACGTAGGTGGTAACTTACTCTTCTGTAGATGTATAAATTAGGCCACCAGGAGGTTAACTAATTTGCTCAAGGTATGTGGCAGGGTTGAAATTGAATCCAAAAACCTTGATTCCTAATTTTTAAAATCAAATGATCTCTTTTCCTGTGTTTAGCTATATTTATAAATGAAAATCTATATATAAATTATAGTCTATGTATACAAATAATATCCTATTTCTAGAAATAATTTATCTATTATCTATCTATCATCATCATCTAACTATTATAATATCAATATGAATATAGTATTAACAGTGTAATAGTGTTGGGATTCATCCAGTAAGATCTTTTAAGTGGTTAGTTTGTTCTAAGGACCCTCAAGAATAGAAAACCTCAGGGATATGGATGAGTTTAAGTCAAAAAAACATTTACATTCCCCAACTTGTTCAGCTGTTTGGTGGTACAGTAAAGGATGAAAATAATTGAACTTTCCTCACGAAGTTTTATTCTCCTCCTAGGCTTGCACTAAGCAAGAGTGGCCTGTGAATAGCTTTTCTAGGCTAAACGGAATGTCTGAGAGTTACTTTTGGACATTGGAGGAGGATCCAGAATTTGGGAGTTAGGTGTATAGGAAAAGTTTTTACTGTCTATGTTTTACAGGAAAATACCATCCTTAACCAAATTATGAAAGAGAAAGTCCAGTGGCATATTTACTTCTACCATCATCACCATCATCACCATTATCATCTAAATGTAGTTAAGCACCCACGTGCATTTAAGTGTCTATGCTGTTTATAGTGATAGATGAAAGGGAAGCAAAACGAAGATCCTGAAATGTTTCTCCAACTCTTGCTAAAGAAAGACGAGAGGCCTTTCTAAAATCCTTTTGTACCCTAAAATAATGAATTAAAATAATTTTCTTCCAATTATTCATCCTAACGCTTTTTATTTAATAAAAAGACAAATAAGTTTAAGGACATCAATGGGTAAAAATTGCATTTGAATCAGGAAAGAGAAAATCTGCAATGATTTTTGTTAAAACCATAGCCCCAGAACAACAGTGTAAAGATCCAACATCACAAGCCAAACAAAAAGTCCCAAACACCAAAATAACCAAAAGACAACACAGGCACTGTTTTTATGCTACATATAAAGGATACATTTAGGGTTCACCCTGCTCAATATATTTCTCCAAACACAAATTAATTCTGTTTGTTTGAAAACTTATTAGGCCTTTAGGACAGTCTGGTCATGCAATTGATCCATACTCACAAATTTTATTGATATCTTTGAAAAATCTGCACAGGAAATAACTAAGATTGAATCTTAGAAATTATGTATGTCTAAAGTAGATTTAATTTTGAAGGTGTTAATTTGGAAAGATCAAGGAGATTAAGGGGGGATAAATTGAAAACGCCCCCCTACAAAAGAAAACATTAATTTTCTGGGTGAACACTTTTGCTGAGAGTTCAATTTCTCTTTTAGAAGTTTGGCCAAAATTGATTACAATTATCAAACTTTAAGTAAAATGCAGTTTGCTTTCCTAATCTGTCTCTCACAAACACACAGACACACAGATGCACACACATACAAATTCAGAACACACCTTTAATTTTCAGGTCTTTATTGATGATTCCAGAGCAGGCAACATTATAGAATGGACTAAGAGACCAGTAGAATATGTTTCTTATTATATGAACTACTGTAAGGTAGTTCATTAGCAAAATGTATAAGCAAATAATATACTAAGAGACAAATGAGTCACATTGTACATCAAGAAAATTCTAAGAGAACACAGGCAAATCCATCTGAAGCCCTTGAAGAGCTTTGTAATTTCATGATGAAATATACAAACAAGCTGTAATTTCCCCTACATTAAAAAAACAAAACCAAACCTCTTTTGACCCAATATCTCCCTTTAGCTACTGCTTCATTTCTTTGCTTCCTTTCATAACAAACTTCTTTGAAAATGTCTCCAATTCTTATTCCCTTTCATGCTGGAACTCACTCCAGTCAAAATAGTTCATGTCAGGGTCACCACTGACCCTCTTTTTGTCAAATCAAAAGGCTTTTTTTCCCAGTCTTCAACTCATTTGATGATTTACTACAGTTGATCTCTCTCTTTCTTGAAGCAGCTTACTTGCTTCACTCGGCTCCTGAAATAAACCACTATCTTGGTTCTTCTATTATCTTACTGGTTTTTTCTTTAAAACTCTTCAATGATTTAATTTCCCTCAGAGCAAAAGCCAAGGTCCTTACAATGGCCCACAAGGCACTCTTTTTCTCTTCCAGCCTCTTTGCCTTACAAATTTTGTTTTATAATCATTCTGTCACTTCCTTTCTTCCTGCCATTTTGGCTTCTCTGTTTTTTATGAGCAGGCCAGGTATGCTCCTACCTCAGAGCTTTTTCACTGGCTCTTCCTCCTCCTAGAATATCTACATGAATTGCTCCTTTACTTCCTTCAGGTTTTTACTCCTGTGATACTATGTCTGTGAGCTCCCAACCTTCTTTACGCTCATCATACTTAACTTTTTTTCCATAGTGCTTATCACCACCTGACATATTACATATTTACTTTTAAAGTTGACTATTGGGGCTTACCTGGTGGCACAGTGGTTGAGAGTCCGCCTGCCGATGCAGGGGACACGGGTTCGTGCCCCGGTCCGGGAAGATCCCACATGCCGCGGAGCAGCTAGGCCCGTGAGCCACGGCCGCTGAGCCTGCGCGTCCGGAGCCCGTGCTCCACAACGGGAGAGGCCACAACAGTGAGAGGCCCGCGTACCGAAAAAATTAAAAAATAAAAATAAAATAAAGTTGACTATTATCTGTCTCTATCACTAGAATATAAGTTCAATGGGCAGAACCATCAGTTTACTCCATGCCATAACCTTAGCACTTAGAATGATTGACACAAAATGGCCCTCAATAAAAATGTATTGGAAAATGTATGGACAGAAGAATGAATGCTTGACTAAATGAATAAATAAAAACAACTTAGTTCATTAAAATCCCTGGTAGCAGATGATAATTAACAATTACTTTTTAAGAAGAGTCAATTATAGTAAATGGGGATTGCTTTACTTAACCAACTTTTCTGATACTCTAGCTGATTCAGAATTTCCTTATGCAGAACTAAAAATATGTACTGTGATCTGAATCATAATGATTCACTCAGTGAATTAAGGGGCATAGTTACCCTTTGCTGTTGATTTGTACACTGTTCCCTCTGAGAAGGAAAACCAGCTGCACTGGAAAAGAAAAATGAATTTTAAATTTTCCACACTAAAACTTATAGCAATTTTAATGAACCGACTGGTATCATCATTGATAGAGACTAAAATTTCCACTTTAGTACACTGCTTGCATTTTGGGGAGTTGCTGAGGAGCGAAATAGTTCCATGTTTGATTACACTGGCTCAATAGTTAGACTTTCCCAGAACAGGTACGTAAAATAAAGTGCACAAGTAATTTTGAAAATTATTTAGAAAACTAAAAGTAGTCATTTATATACTTATTTATTACCACCATTTGCATGCTTCGATCAAATCTGGAAACCTATATAAAAAATGTGAAAAGATATAAAAACCCCAAGATTCAGTTTTATGTACTTTTTCCTCACACTCACTCCTACTTGCAGTCTTACTGTATTTATTCTCATTCTGTTATACTTCCAGCTAATGTATAACTTAGCTAATGTCCTTTAGAGACCAAAGCCTTTCAAGATACGATTCATTTCCTCCTCTGTACTACCCTATATTACTGTAATATACTTATTGACCTTATTGCCTTAAAAAAAAATCTATCTCCCATCAGACTGTGAGTTCCTCAGCAGGGTCAATCAAGACTAACCCTTTCTTTGTACTCCTGGAGCCTAGTACAGTGTGTGGTCCATAGCAGTCTCTCTATAAATATTTGTCAAAATAAATTGATTTGTTCCATTTGCAGTAGTAATGGGAAGAGGGTAAACATCTGCTACTTTCTTGTTTCTAGAATGAAATCCATTAATTAGCTGCTGAGTTGAATTGTTCTAAGTAAATTCTTACATAGTTGCTTGTAATTCAGGGGTTCAGTCCTATCATTTTCAGCTGTTTACCTTCTGGGCTTCAGTTTGGCATGTAAAATTGTCATAATAATAGTTAATAATAGAAATATGATGAGGAATAGATGGGACAATATATTAAAGGATTTTCCATGGTGTCTAGAACATAGTAAATATCTGTTAGCTATTTTTGTTATTATTAGTAATTGGGGTTTGTTTTGGTTACCAGTGCACTATAACAGATGAAACATTCAGCTCATATTAGTTGGAATTATTATTATTGGTTTGGTTTTAGTCTTCTTTTTTTCTTTACATCTTTATTGGAGTATAATAGCTTTACAATGGTGTGTTAGTTTCTGCATTATAACAAACTGAATCAGTTATACCTATACATATGTTCGCATATCTCTTCCCTCTGGCGTCTCCCTCCCTCCCACCCTCCCTATCCCACCCGTCTAGGTGGTCGCAAAGCACCGAGCTGATTTGCCTGTGCTATGCAGCTGCTTCCCACTAGCTATCTATTTTACATTTGGTAGTGTATATATGTCCATGCCACTCTTTCACTTTGTCACAGCTTACCCTTCCCCTTCCCCATATCCTCAAGTCCATTCTCTAGTAGGTCTGTGTCTTTATTCCTGTCTTACCCCTAGGTTCTTCATGACATTTTTTTTTCTTAGATTCCATATATATGTGTTAGCATACGGTATTTGTCTTTCTCTTTCTGACTTACTTCACTCTGCATGACAGACTCTAGGTCCATCCACCTCACTACAAATAACTCAGTTTCGTTTACTTTTATGGATGAGTAATATTCCATTGTATATATGTGCCACATCTTCTTTATCCATTCATCCAATGATGGAAACTTAAGTTGTTTCCATCTCCTGGCTATTGTAAATAGAGCTGCAATGAACATTTTGGTACACGACTCTTTTTGAATTATGATTTTCTCAGGCTATATGCCCAGTAGTGGGATTGCTGGGTCATATGGTAGTTCTATTTGTAGTTTTTGAAGGAACCTCCATACTGTTCTCCATAGTGGCTGAACCAATTCACATTCCCACCAACAGTGCAAGAGGGTTCCCTTTTCTCCACACCCTCTCCAGTATTTACTGTTTCTAGATTTTTTGATGATGGCCATTCTGACTGGTGTGAGATGATATCTCATTGTAGTTTTGATTTGCATTTCTCTAATGATTAATGATGTTGAGCATTCTTTCACGTGTTTGTTGGCAGTCTGTATATCTTCTTTGGAGAAATGTCTATTTAGGTCTTCTGCCCATTTTTGGATTGGGTTATTTGTTCTTTGGTTATTGAGCTGCATGAGCTGCTTGTAAGTTTTGGAGATTAATCCTTTGTCAGCTGCTTCATTTGCAAATACTTTCTCCCATCCTGAGGGTTGTCTTTTGGTCTTGTTTATGGTTTCCTTTGCTGTACAAAAGCTTTTAAGTTTCCTTAGGTCCCATTTGTTTATTTTTGTTTTTATTTCCATTTCTCTAGGAGGTTGGTCAAAAAGGATCTTGCTGTGATTTATGTCATAGAGTGTTCTGGCTATTTTTTCCTCTAAGAGTTTGATAGTTTCTGGCCTTACATTTAGGTCTTTAATCCATTTTGAGCTTATTTTTGTGTATGGTGTTAGGGAATGCTCTAATCTCATACTTTTACATGTACCTGTCCAGTTTTCCCAGCACCACTTATTGAAGAGGCTGTCCATTCTCCACTATACATTCCTGCCTCCTTTATCAAAGATAAGGTGACCATATGTGTGTGGGTTTATCTCTGGGCTTTCTATCCTGTTCCATTGATCTATCTTTCTGTTTTTGTGCCAGTACCATACTGTCTTGATTACTGTAGCTTTGTAGTATAGTGTGAAGTCAGGGAGCCTGATTCCTCCAGCTCTGTTTTTCGTTCTCAAGATTGCTTTGGCTATTCGGGGTCTTTTGTGTTTCCATACAAATTGTGAAATTTTTTGTTATAGTTCTGTGAAAACTGCCAGTGGTAGTTTGATAGGGATTGCATTGAATCTGTAGATTGCTTTGGGTAGTAGAGTCATTTTCACAATGTTGATTCTTCCAATCCAAGAACATGGTATATCTCTCCATCTGTTTGTATCATCTTTAATTTCGTTCATCAGTGTCTTATAATTTCTGCACATAGGTCTTTTGTCTCCTTAGGTAGGTTTATTCCTAGATATTTCATTCTTTTTGCTGCAATGGTAAATGGGAGTGTTTTCTTGATTTCACTTTCAGATTTTTCATCATTAGTGTATAGGAATGCCAGAGATCTCTGTGCATTAATTTTGTATCCTGCTACTTTACCAAATTCATTGATTAGCTCTAGTAGTTTTCTGGTAGCATCTTTAGGATTCTCTATGTATAGTATCATGTCATCTGCAAACAGTGACAGCTTTACTTCTTCTTTTCCGATTTGGATTCATTTTATTTCCTTTTCTTTTCTGATTGCTGTGGCTAAAACTTCCAAAACTACATTGAAAAAGAGTGGTGAGAGTGGGCAACCTTGTCTTGTTCCTGATCTTACTGGAAATGCTTTCAGTTTTTTGCCATTGAGGACGAGTTGGCTGTGGGTTTGTCATATATGGCCTTTATTATGATGAGGAAAGCTCCCTGTATGCCTACTTTCTGGAGGGTTTTTATCATAAATGGGTGTTGAATTTTGTCAAAAGCTTTCTCTGCATCTATTGAGATGACCATATGTTTTTTCTCCTTCAATTTGTTAATATGGTGTATCACGTTGATTGATTTGCATATATTGAAGAATCCTTGCATTCCTGGAATAAACCCCACTTGATCATGGTGTATGATCCGTTTAATGTGCTGTTGGATTCTGTTTGCTAGTATTTTGTTGAGGATTTTTGCATCTATGTTCATCAGTGATATTGGCCGGTAGTTTTCTTTCTTTGTGACATCCTTGTCTGGTTTTGGTATCAGGGTGATGGTGGCCTCATAGAATGAGTTTGGGAGCATTCCTCCCTCTGCTATATTTTGGAAGAGTTTGAGAAGGATAGGTGTAGCACTTCTCTATATGTTTGATAGAATTCGCCTGTGAAGCCATCCGGTCCTGGGCTTTTGTTTGTTGGAAGTTTTTTTTTTTTTTTTTTTTTTTTTGGTGGTATGCGGGCCTCTCCCATTGTGGAGCACAGGCTCCAGACGCACAGGCTCAGCAGCCATGGCTCACAGGCCCAGCCACTCCGCGGCATGTGGGATCCTCCCGGACTGGGGCACAAACCCGTATCCCCTGCATCAGCAGGCGGAATCTCAACCACTGCGCCACCAGGGAAGCCCTGTTAGAAGATTTTTTTTTTTTTTTTTTGTGGTACGTGGGCCTCTCACTGTTGTGGCCTCTCCCGTTGCGGAGCACAGGCTCCGGACGCGCAGGCTCCGGACGCGCAGGCTCAGCGGCCACGGCTCACGGGCCCAGCTGCTCCACGGCACGCGGGATCTTCCCAGACCGGGGCACGAACCCGCATCCACTGCATCGGCAGGTGGACTCTCAACCACTGCGCCACCAGGGAAGCCCTAGAAGATTTTTAATCACATTTTCAATTTCAGTGCTTGTGATTGGTCTGTTTATATTTTCTATTTCTTCCTAATTCAGTCTTGGCAGGTTGTGCATTTCTAAGAATTTGTCCATTTCTTCCAGGTTGTCCATTTTATTGTTATAGAGTTGCTTGTAGTAATCTCTCATGATCTTTTGTATTTCTGCAGTGTCAGTTGTTACTTCTCCTTTTTCATTTCTAATTCTATTGATTTGAGTCTTCTCCCTTTTCTTCTTGATGAGTCTGGCTAATGGTTTATCAATATTGTTTATCTTCTCAAAGAACCGGCTTTTAGTTTTATTGATCTTTGCTATCGTTTCCTTCATTTCTTTTTCGTTTATTCCTGATCTGATCTTTATGATTTCTTTCCTTCTGCTAACTTTGGTGGTTTTTTTGTTCTTCTTTCTCTAATTGCTTTAGGTACAAGGTTAGGTTGTTTATTCGAGATGCTTCCTGTTTCCTAAGGTAGGATTGTATTGCTATAAACTTCCCTCTTAGACCTGCTTTTGCTGCATCCCAGAAGTGTTGGGTCGTCGTGTCTCCACTGTCATTTGTTTCTAGGTATTTTTTGATTGCCTCTTTGATTTCTTCAGTGATCACTTCGTTATTAAGTAGTGTATTGTTTAGCCTCCATGTTCTTGTATTTTTTCAGATCTCTTCCTGTAATTGATATCTAGTGTCATAGCGTTGTGGTCAGAAAAGATACTTGATACAATTTCAATTTTATTAAATTTACCAAGGCTTGATTTGTGACCCAAGATATTATCTATCCCGGAGAATGTTCCATGAGCACTTGAGAAAAAAGTGTATTCTGTTGTTTTTGGATGGAATGTCCTATAAATATCAATTAAATCCATCTTGTTTAATGTATCATTTAAAGCTTGTGTTTCCATATTTATTTTCATTTTGGGTGATCTGTGCATTGGGGAAAGTCGGGTGTAAAGTCCCCTACTATGAATGTGTTACTGTCGATTTCCCCTTTTATGGCTGTTAGTATTGACTTATGTATTGTGGTGCTCCTATGTTGGGTGCATAAATATTTACAATTGTTATATCTTCTTCTTGGATAGATCCCTTGATCATTATGAAGTGTCCCTCTTTGTCTCTTCTAATAGTCTTTATTTTAAAGTCTATTTTGTCTGATATGAGAGTTGTTACTCCAGCTTTCTTTTGGTTTCCATTTGCAGGAAATCTCTTTTTCCATCCCCTTACTTTCATTCTGTATGTGTCTCTAGGTCTGAAGAGGGTCTCTTGTAGACAGCAAATATATGGGTCTTGTTTTTGTATCCATTCAGCCAATCTGTGTCTTTTGGTCGGAGCATTTAGTCCATTTACATTTAAGGTAATTATCGATATGTATGTTCCTATTCCCATTTTCTTAATTGTTTTGGGTTCATTATTGTAGGTCTTTTCCTTCTCTTGTGTTTCTTGCCTAGAGAAGTTCCTTTAGCAGTTGTTGTATAGCTAGTTTGGTGGTGCTGAACTCTCTCAGCTTTTGCTTGTCTGTAAAGGTTTTAATTTCTCCATCAAATCTGAATGAGATCCTTGCTGGGTAGAGTAATCTTGGTTGCAGGATTTTCTCCTTCATCACTTTAAATATGTCTTGCCAGTCCCTTCTGGTTTGCAGAGTTTCTCCTGAAAGATCAGCTGTTAGCCTTATGGAGATTCCCTTGTGTGTTATTTGTCGTTTTTCCCTTGCTGCTTTTAATATGTTTTCTTTGTATTTAATTTTTGACAGTTTGATTAATATGTGTCTTGTCGTATTTCTCCTTGGATTTATCCTGTATGGGACTATCTGTGGTTCCTGGACTTGACTAAGTATTTCCTTTCCCATATTAGGGAAGTTTTCAACTCTAATCTCTTCAAATATTTTCTCAGTCCCTTCCTTTTTCTCTTCTTCTGGAACCCCTATAATTCGAATGTTGGTGCGTTTAATGTTGGCCCAGAGGTCTGTGAGAGTGTCCTCAATTCTTTTCATTCTTTTTTCTTTATTCTGCTCTGCAGTAGTTATTTCCACTATTTTATCTTCCAGGTCACTTATTCGTTCTTCTGCCTCAGTTATTCTCCTCTTGATCCCTTCTAGAGTATTTTTAATTTCATTTATTGTGTTGTTCATCATTGTTTGTTTCATCTTTAGTTCTTCTAGGTCCTTGTTAAATGTTTCTTGCATTTTGTCTATTCTATTTCCAAGATTTTGGATCATCTTTACTATCATTATTCTGAATTCTTTTTCAGGTAGACTGCCTATTTCCTCTTCATTTGTTAGGTCTGTTGGGTTTTTATCTTGCTCCTTCACCTGCTGTGTGTTTATCTGTCTTCTCATTTTGCTTATGTTACTGTGTTTGGGGTCTTCTTTTTGCAGGCTGCAGGTTCGTAATTCCCGTTGTTTTTAGTGTCTGTCCCCAGTGATTAAGGTTGGTTCAGTGGGTTGTGTAGACTTCCTGGTGGAGGGGACCTAGTGTTCTGGTTGATGAGGCTGGATCTTGTCTTTCTGGTGGGCAGGTCCACGTCTGGTGGTGTGTTTTGGGGTGTCTGTGGACTTATTATGACTTTAGGCAGCCTCTCTGCTAATGGGTGGGGTTGTGTTCCTGTATTGCTAGTTGTTTGGCATAGGATGTCCAGCACTGTAGCCTGCTGGTCGTTGAGTGAAGCTGGGTGTTGGTATTGAGATGGAGATCTCTGGGAGATTTTCGCTGTTTGATATTAGGTGGAGCTGGGAGGTCTCTTGTGGACCAGTGTCCTGAAGTTGGCTCTCCCACCTCAGAGGCACAGCACTGACTCCTGGCTGAAGTACCAAGAGCCTTTCATCCACACGGGTCAGAATAAAAGGGAGAAAAAGTAGAAAGAAAGAATTAGTAGAAGTAGAAAGAAAGAGACGAGGGAGGGAGGGAGGGAGGGAGGAAGGAAGGAAGGAAGGAGGTTAGGAAGGAAAAAAAGAAAGAAAGAAGATAAAGTAAAATAAAGATAAAATATAATAAAATTATTAAAATAAAAAAATAATTATTAAGAGGAAAAAAAAGAAAAAAACCGGATGGATAGGGGCTTCCCTGGTGGCACAGTGGTTGAGTGTCTGCCTGCCGATGCAGGGGACACGGGTTCGTGTCCCGGTCCGGGAGGATCCCACATGCCGCGGAGCGGCTGGGCCCGTGAGCCATGGCCGCTGAGACTGCGCGTCCGGAGCCTCTGCTCTGCAACGGGAGAGTCCAAAACAATGAGAGGCCTGCGTACCGCAAAACAACAACAACAACAACAAAAAAAAAAAACGGATGGATTGAACCCTAGGACAAATGGTGGAAGCAAAGCTATACAGACAAAATCTCACATAGAAGCATATACATACTCACAAAAAGAGGAAATGAGGAAAAAATCATAAATTTTGCTCTCAAAGTCCACCTCCTTAATTTGGGATGATTCGTTGTCTATTCAGGTATTCCACAGATGCAGGGTATATCGAATTGATTGTGGAGCTTTAATCCGCTGCTCCTGAGGCTGCTGGGAGAGATTTCCCTTTCTCTTCTTTGTTCTCACAGCTCCCAGGGGCTCGGCTTTGGATTTGGCCTCACCTCTGCGTGTAGGTTGCCGGAGGGCGTCTGTTCTTCACTCAGACAGGACGGGGTTAAAGGAGCCGCTGATTCGGGGGCTCTGGCTCACTCAGGCCAGGGGGGAGGGAGAGGCACGGAGGGCGGGGCGAGCCTGTGGCAGCAGAGGCCAGCGTGACGTTGCACCCGCCTGAGGCGCGCCGTGCGTTGTCCCAGGGAAGTTGTCCCTGGATCCCGGGACCCTGGCAGTGGCGGGCTGCACAGGCTCCCCGGAAGGGGGGTGTGGATAGTAACCTGTGCTCGCACACAGGCTTCTTGGTGGCGGCAGCAGCAGCCTTAGCGTCTCATGCCCGTCTCTGGGGTCCGTGCTGTTAGCCGCGGCTCACGCCCGTCTCTGGAGCTCCTTTAAGCAGCGCTCTTAATCCCCTCTCCTCGCGCACCAGGAAACAAAGAGGGAAGAAAAAGTCTCTTGCCTCTTCGGCAGGTCCAGACTTTTCCCCGGACTCCCTCCCGGCTAGCCGTGGCGCACTAACCCCCTGCAGGCTGTGTTCACGCCGCCAACCACAGTCCTCTCCCGACGCTCCGACTGAAGCCCGAGCCTCAGCTCCCAGCACCGCCCGTCCCGGCGGGTGAGCAGACAAGCCTCTCAGGTTGGTGAGTGCTGGTCGGCCCTGATCCTGTGTGCGGGAATCTCTCCGCTTTGCTCTCCGCACCCCTGTTGCTGTGCTCTCTTCCGCGGCTCCGAAGCTTTCCCCCTCTTCCACCCGCAGTCTCCGCCCGCGAAGGGGCTTCCTAGTGTATGGAAACCTTTCCTGCTTCACAGCTTCCTCCCACTGGTGCAGGTCCCGTCCCTATTCTTTTGCCTCTGTTTATTCTTTGTCTTTTGCCCTCCCCAGGTACGTGGGGAGTTTCTTGCCTTTGGGAGGTCTGAGGTCTTCTGCCAGCGTTCAGTAGGTGTTCTGTAGGAGTTGTTCCACGTGTAGATGTATTTCTGATGTATCTGTGGGGAGGAAGGTCATCCCCGCGTCTTACTCTTCTGCCATCTTTCCCCTCTGGTTTTAGTCTTAAGTCATAATCCAGTTGTAGAATTGATTATGTGTTTGTATACCTCTTCTTTTCATGATCAATGAGGACCTGAAAGAATTTTCAAGCATAGAAGCTTGCCCTTCTCTAAGTTGGACTTGGTGTATGTGTATGTTCTCTCTTCTCTGGCAACAGTGTCAGAAGGGAAGCCTCCCATAAGAAGGGAACCAACCTCTGAATTACTGAATCAACTCCCTTGTGAGGTGTGGGCTACAGGTTCTCTGGCAATGCTGAGGTTAGCCAAACTTGGGGACTGAGGAAGAGGGCAGGTGATGCCATTGTTTGGTTAAGGAGGTAGCAGCAGAAACAGATCGTTTGGAAGCTGGTAAAACAACGTCTGCCTGACTATGCCTGGTGGGTGAATCCCTTGCGGAGGGACAGTAGATTGTGATTCTGAATCTTCAAGGAATAATGAAATGTTCTTGAAAAACCAAGACCTTGGGGACACAGTAGGGACACCTGATCCGAAAGGGCTGAGCGCTAAGCTTTATAATCCAGGAGTCCTATTTCTGGCGTTGGCTAAGTTTAGCATGGAAGACCATCAAAGGAGCATAGTGTCCCTTGCTGTGAGGTAGATGAGTTAAGAATCATTGCAGAATGTGATGCCAGAGGGAAAAATCATTTCTGTAAGTTGAAAGAAAAACAGTTTCAAAGCATAACTGAGGAGGATTAAAACCATAAATCAGACAAAATCCATAGGATCTAAATGAATGCCTTTTAACTGAATTTTTTATGATACCATTTTGTTATTGTGACAAAATATACGTAACATAAATATTACCATTTTAACCATTTTTTTTTGGCTGCCCGTGCAAGGCTTGTGGGATCTTAGTTCCCTGACCAGGGATTGAGCCTAGGCCCTCGGCAGTGAGAGCATGGAATCCTAGCCACTGGACTACCAGGGAATTCCTATTTTTTTTTAAACCAATCTGTTGATTTTATAAATTTATTTATTTATTTGTTTGTTTATTTATTTATTTATTTATTTTTGGCTGCATTGGGTTTTCATTGTTGTGCACGGGCTTTCTCTAATTCCGGCGAGTGGGGACTACTCTTCATTGCAGTGCATGGGCTTCTCATTGCAGTGGCTTCTCTTGTTGCAGAGCAGGGGCTCTAGGCATGCAGGCTTCAGTAGTTATGGCACACAGGCTCAGTAGTTGTGGCTCATGGGCTCTGGAGTGCAGGCTCAGTAGTTGTGGCGCACAGGTTTAGTTGCTCCGCAGCATGTGGGATCTTCCCGGACCAGGGTTCGAACCCATGTCCCCTGCATTGGCAGGTGGATTCTTAACCACTGCACCACAGGGAAGTCCCATTTTAACCATTTTTTGATTGAAGTGTAGTTTGTTTACAATATGATTTTAGTTTCAGGTGTACAACATAGGGATTCAATGTTTTTATAGATTATACTCCACTTAGTTATTACAAAAAAATGACTATATTTCCCTGGTTGTACAATATATCCTTGTTGCTTATTTATTTTATACTTAGTAGATTGTAGATCTCTTAGTAGATCTCTTAGTAGATCTCTTAATCCTCTACCCCTATCTTGCCCCCTTCCTGTGGGTAACCACTAGTTTGTTCTCTGTGAGTCTGTTTCTGTTTTGTTATAATCATTCATTTTATTTTTAGATTCCATATATAAGGATAACATACAGTATTTGTCTCCCTCTGTCTGACTTATTTCACTAAGAATAATATCCTCAAGGTCCAGCCACATTGTTGAAAATGACAGAATTTCATTCTTTTTTATGGTGAGTAATATTCCATTGTCTATATGTACCACATTTTCTTTATCTATCCATTGTTGATGGACACTTAGGTTGCTTCCATATCTTGGCTATTGTAAATAATGCTGTTATGAATATTGGGACGCATGTATCTTTGCAAATTAGTGTTTTCATTTTCTTCAGATATATTGCCAGTAGTGAAATTGCTGGGTCATATGGTAGTTCTGTTTTTAGTTTTTAAGGGGAACCTCCACGCTGTTTTCCATAATGGCAGCACCAATTTACATTCCTACCAACAGTTTATTAGGGTTCCATTTCCTCCACATCCCTGCCAGTATTTGTGATTTTTAGACCTTTTCATGAGAGCCATTCAGACAGATGTGAGGTGATATCTCATTGTGGTTTTCATTTACAATTTTCTTATTATTAGCAGCATTGAGTATCTTTTCATGTGCCTGTTGGACATCTGCATATCTTCTTTGGAAAAATGTCTATTCAGGTCTTCTGCCCATTCTTAAATTGAGATATTTAGGTTTATTTACAAAAATTTTTTTATTATTATTTTTGGCTGCATTGGGTCTTCATTGCTGCGTGCGGGCTTTCTCTAGTTGCGGCGAGAGGGGGCTACTCTTCATTGTGGTGCACAGGCTTCTATTGTGGTGGCATCTCTTGTTGCAGAGCACAGGCTCCAGGCACGTGGGCTTCAGTAGTCGCAGCATGTGGGCTCAGTACTTGCAGCGCGAGTGCTCTAGGGCACGTGGGCTTCAGTAGTTGTGGCATGCAGGCTCTAGAGCACAGGCTTATTAGGAGTGGTACACGGGCTTAGTTCCTCTGCAGCATGTGGGATCTTCCCAGACCAGGGATCAAACCCATGTCTCCTGTATTGACAGGCAGATTCTTAACCACTGCGTCACCAGGGAAGTCCATGGGGTTTTTTGATATTGAGTTGTATGAGCAGTTTATATATTTTGGGTATTAACCCCTTATCAGTCATATGATTTGCAAATAGTTTCTCCCATTCAGTAGGTTGTCTTTTTGTTTTGTCGGTGTTTCCTTTGCTGTGCAAAAGTTTTTAAGTTTAATTAGGTCCCATTTCCTTATGTTTCTTTTGCTTCCTTTGCCTTAGTAGACAGATCCAAAAAAACATTGCACAATTTATTTCAAAAAGTGTTTCATTTTCTTCTAGGAGTTTTATGGTTTCCAGGCTTACATTTAGGTCTTTAATCCATTTTGAGTTTATTTTTGTATGTGGTGTGGGAAAATGTTCCAATTCATTCTCTTATATGTAACTGTCCAGTATTCCCAGCACCACTTATTGAAGAGACTGTCTTTTTTCCGTCGCATATTCTTGCCTCCTTTTTCTTAGATCAATTTACCATAGGTGTATGGGTTTATTTCTGGGCTCTCTATTCTCTTCTATTGATCTATGTGTCTGATTTTGTGTCAGTACCAAGCTGTTTTGGTTGTTGTAGTTTTGTACTATTGACTGAAGTCAGGGAGAGTTATACCTCCATTTTGGTTCTTTTTCCTTAAGATTGCTTTGGCAATTTGGGGTCTTTTGTCATTCCATATAAATTTTAGGACTATTTTTTTCAACTTCTGTAAAAAATGTCATGGGTGTTTTGATAGGGATTGAATTAAATCTGTGGATCTACTTCTTACAATTCATGAACATGGGATATCTTTCCATTTCTTTGTAACATCTTCAATTTCCTTCATCAGTGTTTTATAGTTTTCAGGGTATAGGTCTTTCACCACTTTGGTTAAGTTTATTCCCAGTTTGTTTGTTTGTGTTTTTTTATGTGATTTTAGGTGGGATTGTCTTCTTGCTTTCTCTTTCTGCTAGTTTATTATTAGTGTATAGAAAAGCAACAGGTTTCTGCATATTAATCTTGCATCCTGAAACTTTACTGAATTAATTTATTAGTTCTAATAGTTCGTTGATGGAGACTTTAGGGTTTTCTATATATAGCATCATGTCTTCTGCAAACAGTGACAGTTTTACTTCTTCCCTTCCAATTTGGATGACTTTTATTTCTTTTTCTTGTCTGTTTGCTTCCAATCAGAATTTCAATACTATGCTAAATAGAAGTGGTTTTGTTCCTCATCTTGTCTTGTTGCCAATTTTAGAGGAAAAGCTTCCAGGTTTTCATTGTTGAGTATGAGGTTAGCTGTGGGTTTGTCATAAATGGCCTGTATTATGTTATGGTCCCTCTATACCAACTTTGATGAGAGTTTTTATCATGAATGGATGTTGAATTTTGTCAAATGCTTTTTCTGCATCTATTGAGATGATCATGTGATCTTATCCTTTGTTAATGTGGTGTATCACATTGATTGATTTGTAGATATTGAACCATCCTTGCAAACCTGGAAGAAATTCCACTTGATCATGGTGTATGATCCTTTTTATATATTGTTGAATTTGGTTTGCTAATATTTTGTTGAGGATTTTTGCATCTATATTCATCAGAGATATTGGCCTGTAATTTTCTTTTTTTGTGTAGTGTCTTTGTCTGATTTTGGTATCAGGGTAATGGTGGCTTCATAGGATGAATTTGGGAGTGTTTCCCTCCTCTTCAGTTTTTTGGAATAGTTTGAGAAGGTTAAGTGTTAGCTTTTATTTATATGTCTGGTAGAATTCCCCTGTGAAGCCACCTTGTCCTGGACATTTGTACGTGGGGAGTTGTTTTTTTTTTTTTACTAATTCAATTTCACTATTAATGATAGGTCTGTCTGCATTGTCTATTACTTCCTGATTCAGTCTTGGAAGATTGTATGTTTCTAGAAATTTGTTTCTTCTAGGTTGTACAATTTGTTGCTTATAATTGTTTGTATTATTCTCTTATGACTTTCTGAATCTCTGTGATATTGGTTATTTCTCCTCTTTCATTTCTTATTTTGTTTATTTGAGTCCTTTCTCTTTTTTTCTTGATGACTCTGGCTAAAGGTTAATCAACTTTATTTTTTCAAAAACCAGCATTAGTTTCATTGATCTTTTCTATTGTTTTTCTGGTCTTTATTTTATTTATTTCCTCTCTGATCTTTATTATTCCTTCCTTCTTCTGACTTAGTGCTTTGTTTGTTCTTTTTCTAATTCCTTTAGATGATAGGTTACATTGTTTAATTGAGATTTTTCTTGTTTCCTGAGGTAAGCCTATATCACCATAACCTTCCCTCTTATAACCGCTTTTGCTGCATCCCATAAATTTTGGAAAGTTGTATTTCCATTTTCCTTTGTCTCAAGGTATTTTCTGATTTCTGCTTTGGTGTCTTTGACCAATTGATTTCTTAGTAGCATGTTGTTTAGTCTCCACATGTTTGTGTTTTTCCCATTTTTCTTCCTCTAATTGATTTCTAGTTTCATATCATTGTGGTCAGAAAAAAATGCTTGATATAATTTCTATTCTCTTAAGTTTGTTGAGACTTGTTTTATGGCCTAGCATGTGATCTGTCCTGGAGAGCATTCCATGTGCACTTGAAAAGAATGTGTATTCTGCTGTTTTTGGATAAAATGTTCTATAGCATCTCGTAAGTCCAACTGGTATAATGTGTCATTTAAGACCATTTTTTCCCTATTGATTTTCTGTCTGGATGATCTGTTCATTGATATAAGTGGGTGTTAAAGTCCCCTGTATATTTAACAAGTTAAATACATTTTTGGTGCTTTTCATTAATTTGTGAAGAACCATATTTTTAGCTGGCGTCATTTTTCTCCTGTTGGAAGGAATTTCTTTAACATGTCTTGTAGTGTGGATCTTATGGTGATGAATTCTTTTAAATTTGCATGTCTGAAAAAAATCTTTATTTGGGGGCTTCCCTGGTGGCACAGTGGTTGAGAGTCCACCTGCCGATGCAGGGGATGCAGGTTCATGCCCCAGTCTGGGAAGATCCCACATGCCACGGAGCGGCTGGGCCTGTGAGCCATGGCCGCTGAGCCTGCGTGTCCGGAGCCTGTGCTCCAAAACGGGAGAGGCCACAACAGTGAGAGGCCCGCATACTGCAAAAAGAAAAAGTCTTTATTTGGTCTTTGTTTATGAAAGATGCTTTCACTGAATGTAGAATTCTAGATTGACAGCTTTTTTCTTTCAGCATTAAAAAAAATACTGTTCTCTCTTCTAGATTGCATTGTTTTGGAAGATAAACATGGTGTCATTTTTCTTTGTTTTTCTTTACATAATGTATCTTTTTTTCCTCTCATTCCTTTTAATATTTTTCTATTTATCACTTGTTTTCAGCAATTTGATTATGATGTGTCTTGGTGTAGTGTTCTTCATGTTTCTTATAATTGAATTTTGCTGAGCTTCTCACAATTGTGGGGTTTATTGTTTCATCAGACTTGAAAAATTTCAGCCATTATTTCCTCTGTTTTTTCACACATCTTTCTTTCAGAGACTTCAATTATATTTATATTAGTCTGCTTGAAGTTTTCTCATAGCTCACTGATTTTATTTTTATTTAAAATAAATCTTTATGTGGGAGGGAAGGATTGGGAGTTTGGGATTAGCAGATGCAAACTATAATATATAGGATGGAAAAACAACAAGGTCCTCCAGTATAGCACAGGGAACTATATTCAATATCTTGTGATAAACCATAATGAAAAATAATATATATATATGAACCACTTCGCTGTACAGAAGAAATTAACAAAACATTGTAAATCAACTATACTTCAATAAAATTAAAAAACAAATCTCTGTTAATTTTGGATGGTTTCAATTGTTATGTCTTCAAGTTTGCTATTATTTTATTCTGTGATATTTAATTTACTATTCACCACATCCAGTGTATATATTTTTTTATTTATTAAAGTATAGTTGACCAGTATTTTTTTTAAGTCTTAGGTAGTATAGATTTATGTCTAAAATTTTGATTTGATTGTTTTATATATTCCATATTTCTACTTTACTTTTTCAACACAAGGAACACAGTAATAACAATTCTTTCAATGTCTTTGTTCATTCTAGCATCTGTGTCAGTTCTGGATTGGTGTCAGTTGGTTAATTTTCTACTGATTATAAACTGTGCTTTCCTACTGTTTTGTTTCTTTTTTTTTTTTTGAATGATACTCCTTCATTATCTCTCCACATACCTTTTTTTAAAAAATGTATTTAGTTTTTTTTTTATACAGCATGTTCTTATTACTTATCTATCTTATACATATATGGTGCATATAGGTCAATCCCAATCTCCCAACTCATCTCACCCCCTCCCCCAAGCTTTCCCCGTTTGGTGTCCATACGCTTGTTCTCTACATCTGTGTCTCTATTTCTGCCTTGAAAACCAGTTCACCTGTGCCATTTTTCTAGATTCCACATATATGCGTTAATATACGATATTTGTTTTTCTCTTTCTGACTTACTTCACTCCATATGACAGTTTCTAGGTTCATCTACATCTCTACAAATGACCCCATTTTGTTCCTTTCCATGGCTGAGTAATAGTCCATTGTATATATGTACCACATCTGCTTTATCCATTCGTCTGTTGGTGGGCATTTAGGTTGCTTCCATGACCTGACTATAGTGAATAGTGCTGCAATGAACATTGGGGTGCATGTCTTCTTTTTGAATTATGGTTTTCTCTGGGTATATGCCCAGTAGTGGGATAGCTGGGTCATATGGTAATTCTATTTTTAGTTTTTTAAGGAACTCCATAGTGTTCTCCATAGTGGCTGTATCAATTTACATTCCCAACAACAGTGCAAGAGGGTTCCCTTTTATCCACACCCTGTTCAGCATTTGTTGTTTGTAGATTGTCTGATGATGCCCATTCTAACCAGCGTGAGGTGATACTTAGTTGTAGTTCTGATTTGCATTTCTCCAATAATTAGTGATGTTGAGCAGCTTTTCATGTGCCTCTTGGCCATCTGTATGTCTTCTTTGGAGAAATGTCTATTTAGGTCTTCTGCCCATTTTTGATTGGGTTGTTTGTTTTTTTAATATTGAGCTGTCTATATATTTTGGAGATTAATCCTTGGTCCGCTGATTCATTTGCAAATATTTTCTCCCATTCTGAGGGCTGTCTTTTCATCTTGTTTGTAGTTTCCTTTGCTGTGCAAAAGCTTTTAAGGTCCCATTTGTTTAGTTTGGTTTTTATTTCCTTTACTCTAGGGGGTGGGTCAAAAAATATCTTTTTGTGATTTATGTCAAAGAGGGTTCTTCCTATGTTTTCCTGTGAGAGTTTTATAGTGCCCGGTCTTACATTTAGGGCTTTAATCCATTTTGAGTTTATTTTTGTGGGTGGTGTTAGGGAGTGTTTTAATTTCATTCTTTTACATGTAGCTGTCCAGTTTTCCCAGCACCACTTATTGAAGAGACTGTCTTTTCTCCATTGTATATCCTTGCCTCCTTTGTCATAGATTAGTTACCATAGGCACATGGGTTTATCTCTGGGCTTTCTATCCTGTTCCATTGATCTATATTTCTGTTTCTGTGTCAGTACCATATTGTCTTGATGACTCTAGCTTTGTAGTATAGTCTGAAGTCAAGGACTCTGATTCCTCCAGCTCCATTTTTTTCCCTCAAGATTGCTTTCATGACCTTTTGTGTCTCCATACAAATTTTAAGATTTTTTGTTCTAGTTCTGTAAAAAATGCCATTGGTAATTTGATAGGGATTGCATTGAATCTGTACATTGCTCTGTGTAGTATAGATATTTTCGCAATATTGAGTCTTCCAATCCAAGAATATGGCATATCTCTCCATGTGTTTCTGTCATCTTTGATTTCTTTCATCAGTATCTTATAGTTTTCTGAATACAGCTCTTTTGCTCCTTAGGTAGGTTTATTCCTAGGTATTTTATTCTTTTTGTTGAAATGGTAAATGGGATTGTTTCCTTAATTTCTCTTTCTGATCTTTTGTTTTTAGTGTATATGAATCAAGAGATTTCTGTGCATTCATTTTGTATCCTGCAACTTTACCACATTCATTGATTAGCTTTAGTAGTTTTCTGGTGGCACCTTTAGGATTATCTATGTATAGTATCATGTCATCGGCAAACAGTGACAGTTTTACTTCCTCTTATCCAATTTGTATTCCTTTTATTTCTTTTTCTTCTCTGATCACTGTTGTTAGAACTTCCAAACTATGTTGAATAAGAGTGGTGAGAGTGGACATCCTTGTCTTGTTCCTGATCTTAGAGCAAATGCTTTCAGTTTGTCACCATTGAGAATGATGTTTGCTGTGGGTTTGTCACATATGGCCTTTATTATGTTGAGGTAGTTTCCCTCTATGCCCACTTTCTGGTGAGTTTTTAATCATAAATAGGTGTTGAATTTTGTCAAAAGATTTTTTTCTGCATCTATTGAGATGACTGTATGGTTTTTATTCTTCAATTTGTTAATATGGTGTATCATATTGATTGATTTGCATATATTGAAGAATCCTTGCATCCCAGGGATAAATCCCACTTGAACATGGTGTATGATCCTTTTAATGTGTTGGATTCCGTTTGCTAAGATTTTGTTGAGGATTTTTGCATCTATGTTCATCAGTGATATTGGTCAGTAATTTTCTTTTTTTGAAGTATCTTTTTCTGATTTTGGTATCAGGATGTTGGTGGCCTCGTAGAATGAGCTTGGGAGTGTTCCTTCATCTGCAACTTTTGGGAAGAGTTTGAGAAGGATGGGTGTTAGCTCTTCTCTAAATGTTTGATAGAATTCATCTGTGAAGCCATCTGGTCCTGGATGTTTGTTTGTTGGAAGATTTTTAATCCCAATTTCAATTTCATTACTTGTGATTGGTCTGTTCATATTTTCTGTGTCTTCCTGGTTCAGTCTGGGAAGGTTATACCTTTCTAAGAATCTGTCCATTTCTTCCAGGTTGTCCATGTTATTGGCATAGAGTTTTTTGTAGTAGTCACTTAGGATGCTTTGTATTTCTGCAGTGTCCATTGTAACTTCTCCTTTTTCATTTCTAATATTATTGATTTGAGTCCTCTCCCTCTTTTTCTGATGAGTCTGGCTAAAGATTTATCAAGTTTGTTTATCTTCTCGAATAACTAGCTTTTAGTTTTATTCATCCTTGCTATTGTTTTCTTTGTTTCTACTTCATTTATTCCTGCTCTGATCTTTATGATTTCTTTCCTCTACTAACTTTGGGTTTTGTTTGTTCTTCTTTCTCTAGTTCCTTTAGGTGTCAGGTTAGATTGTTTAGTTGAGATTTTTCTTGTTTCTTGAGGTAGGATTCTATTGCTAACAACTTCCTTCTTAGAGCTGTTTTTGCTGCATCCCATAGGTTTTGGATCACCGTGTTTTCATTGCCATTTGTCTCTAGGTATTTTTTGATTTCTTTTGTGATCTCTTGGTTATTTAGTAGTGTATTGTTCAGCTTCCATGTGTCTGTGTGTTTTACATTTTTTTCCTTGTAATTGATTTCTAATCTCTGAGCATTGTAGCTGGAAAAGATGCTTGATATGATTTCAATTTTGTTTAATTTACCAAAGCTTGATTTGTGACCCAACATGTGATATATCCTGGAGAATGTTCCATGTGCACTTGAGAAGAAAGTGTAATCTGCTCTTTTTAGATGGAATGTCCTATAAATATCAGTTAAATCTCTCTGGCCTATTGTGTGATTTAAACCTTGTGTTTCTTTATTAATTTTCTGTCTGGATGATCTGCCCATTGGTGTGAGTGAGGTGTTAAAGCCCCCCACTATTATTGTGTTACTGTCCATTTCCTCTTTTATAGCTGTTAGCAGTTGCCTTTTGTATTGAGGTGCTCCTATGTTGGGTGCATATATATTATAATTGTTATATCTTCTTCTTGGATTGATCCCTTGATCATTATGTAGTGTCCTTCCTTGTCTCTTGTAACATTCTTTATTTTAAAGTCTATTTTATCTGATATGAGTATTGCTACTCCAGCTTTCTTTTGATTTCCATTTGCATGGAATATCTTTTTCCATCCCCTCACTTTCAGTCTGTATGTGTCCCTAGGTCTGAAGTGGGTCTCTTGTATACAGCATATATATATGGGTCTTGCTTTTGGATCCCTTCAGCAAGCCTGTGTCTTTTGGTTGGAGCACTTAATCCATTTACATTTAAGGTAATTATCAAACGTATGTTCCTATTACCATTTTCTTAATTGTTTTGGGATTCTTTTTGTAGGTCCTTTTCTTCTCTTGTGTTTCCCACATAGAGAAGTTCCTTCAGCATTTGTTGTAGAGCTGGTTTCGTGGTGCTGAATTCTGTAAGCTTTTGCTTGTCTGTAAAGTTTTTGATTTCTCTGTTGAATCTGAATGAGATCCTTGCTGGTTAGAGTAATCTTGGTTGTAGGTTCTTCCCTTTCATCACTTTAAATATATTGTGCTACTCCCTCCTGTTCTGTAGAGTTTCTGCTGAGAAATCAGCTGTTAACCTTGTGGGAGTTCCCTTGTATGTTATTTGTCATTTTTCCCTTGTTGCTTTTAATACTTTTTCTTTGCCTTTAATTTTTGTCAATTTGATTACTATGTGTCTCGGCATGTTTCTCCTTGTGTTTATCCTGCTGTAACTCTGTGTGCTTCCTGGACTTGGGTGGCTATTTCCTTTCCCATGTGTGGGAAGTTTTCGACTATAATCTCTTCAAATATTTTCTCAGGTCCTTTCTCTCTTCTCCTTCTGGGACCCCTGTAATGTGAATGTTGGTATGTTTAATGTTGTCCCAGAGGTCTCTTAGGTGTCTTCATTTTCTTTTCATTCTTTTTTCTTTATTCTGTTCCATGGCAGTGAATTCCACCATTCTGTCCTCCAGGTCACTTATCTGTTCTTCTGCCTCAGTTATTCTGCTATTGGTTCCTTCTAGTGTATTTTTTCCTTTACATATTGTATTGTTCACCTCTGTGTGTTTGTTCTTTAATCCTTCTAAGTGTTTGTTCTTTAATTTTTCTAGATCTTTGTTAAACATTTCTTGCATCTTCTCGTACTTTGCCTCCATTCTTTTTCCAAAGTCCTGGATCACCTTCACTCTCATTATTCTGAATTCTTTTTCTCCAAGGTTGCCTATCTACACTTCATTCAGTTGCTTTTCTAGGGTTTTATCGTGTTCCTTCATCTGGTACATAGTCCTCTGCCTTTTCATTTTGTCTGTCTATCTCTGAATGTGGTTTTTGTTCCACAGGCTACAGGGTTTTAGTTCTTCTTGCTTCTGCTATCTTCCCTCTGGTGGATGAGGCTACCTAAGAGGCGTGTGCAAGCTTCCTGTTGGGAGGGCGTGGTGGTGGGTCGAGCTGGGTGTTGCTCTGGTGCACAGAGTTCAGTAAAACTTTAATCTGCTTCTCTGCTGATGGGTGGGGCTGAGTTCCCTTCCTGTTGGTTGTTTGGCCTGAGGCAACCCAGCACTGGAGGCCACAGGCTCTTTGGTGCGGCTAATGGCAGACTCCTGGAGGGCTCATGCCGAGGAGTACCTCCCAGAACTTCTGCTGCCCATGTCCTTGTCCCCACAGTGAGCCACAGCCACCCCTGCCTCTTCAAGAGACCCTCCAACACTAGCAGGTAGGTCTCATTCAGTCCTCTATGTGGTCACTGCACCTTCCCCCTGGGTCCTGATGTGCACACTACTTTGTGTATACCCTCCAAGAGTGGGGTCTGTTTCTCCCAGTCCTGTCAAAGTCCTGCAATCGAATCCCACCGGGCTTCAAAGTTTGATTCTCTTGGAATTCCTCCTCCCATTGCCAGACCCCCAGGTAGGGAATCCTGACATTGGGCTCAGAACCTTCACTGCAGTGGGTGGGCTTCTGTGGTATTATTGTTCTCCAGTTTGCGAGTCACCCACAGTGGTTGTGGCATTTGATTTTATTATGATTGCATCCGTCTTACCATCTCATTGCAGCTTCTCCTTTGTCTGTGGATGTGGGGTATCTTTTTTGGTGAGTTCCAGTGTCTTCCTGTCAATGATTGTTCAGCAGTTATTTGTGATTCTGGTGCTCTCGCAAGAGGGAGTGAGCACACATCCTTCTACTCTGCCATCTTGAACCAATCTCGCCCTCTTAAAGAGTTATGCCAAGTCCCAGTAGCACTGATTCTGTGCTTAGTCACTGCTTCCGGCAACAATAAGGGAAAGGGTTGTATTCCGAATAGTGGCAGGAACCCATGTCCCCCCTGTAGAGTTCTCCACTTAGTGCACTAGGGAATTCACTGCACTCTGGTGAGAGAGCTCAAAGGTATCTCTTTAATTTCACGAGTCAGTTTATTGTATAAATTTGTATTTAGCATATTTATCAAAGGACACCACCATATGCTAGTTTCCTTAGAGCTTGCTAATAATCTGGAATTTTTACATCTGTCCTACATTTTATTTTGTCCTTGGGAAATATATAGTCCCAGCATCTGGATAGTAATAATAAATAATAATAGCTCCCTTATATGGGACTTTTGCTTCAGGAACTAAGAACACATTATGCACATTTTCTCATTTATCATAATAACATCCCTTTAAGGAAGGCATTTTCTTCTGTATTTCAGAATTACATAGTGCTTGAGCCATGGAGTGTTAAGGTTTTCCTTGCATGTCTTCATGAACTAATAGGTTTTAGGAAAACTAATGGTTTTCTGATTTGAGTTCAGCAAAGTTCATGATAGAGGCTCTAATTTCTCTTTATTAAGGAAAGTCTCCATGTTTTTATAAAACTATAACAAGCAAAATGGAACAGAGTTCTCCAGATGAGACAGAGGAAGTTGTGAACTGCTTTTCTCGAGAGATTTTACCTTCTTCCATTAAACAATTACAGAAGGAGTAGAAGTCAGGCCACAGGTAGAGAAGACACCACATTGTAGATTAGAGTTTACAGTAGGAGCAGAAGATTCTCATGGTAGTGATCTAAATGAGACAACTGAATCGATGAGGCTTTATGAGCACCCTCAAGCTATAACCAAATTGGAATGGAAGGAGATAAACTACAAGGTATGATATATTTGACAGATAAGAATAAGGGTTTGGGAGAAAATCTATTCAATTGGCCAGTTTGCATTGCCAGGTGAGGGCTGATATCAACATTGGCAGATCCACATCTGACAATAACACCAAGTGGTTCATTCAATGCCTTCCATTCAGCACTGACCTTGTGAAACCAGTGCTAGTTGCCCAGAATTCCTAGTCTGACTTGGGACGGTTATCTACAGAAGTCCATTGTGGGCAAAGAGAAACAGAGGCATGCCTGACTATGGCATTTCCTTCAGGCTTATTGGATTGCCAGCTACAAGTACGCAACAGATTTTTTCCATTAGTGCCTTTCTATTCTTGTCTCATAGAAGTTAAGATTCTGAGTATAATGTCTTACACAACAGGGCAGAAATACCTTTTCAGCCAGGATCCCATGTAGGGATCATTTACCTATCGTCTGAGGTCTCAGCAAAGTCTGTTATTGTCCCTGCCTGTTGTAATTTGCAGCAAAATTCTGAGGCCTCAGAAGAGGAAATGCAGTATGGTGAATAGAAAAAAATAATGCAAAATTCCATAAATAAAACCCCCCTTCATCTTTATAACTTAGTCATTAGTGACTTGTGAACCAGTAACAGAGATCAAAAGACAGCACACAGACTTCTCCAGAAAAAGTGCTGGGGCAGAATTTTTTAGCATTTCAAATACTAAAATAGAATTCAGAAAAATAATGTGCAAAATACTGTGGGCTTTAGTTAGCAGATCTGATTTGCTTCCTATAGCAGCAAATTTAGATGTGACTGTCTTCAATGCTAAGAAGCGTGAAGCTTAGCTGTGTGGCTCATATTTATGTTAATTTCAGGGCATTAAAAAGTTTTCAGTGTTTTTAGTGTTTCACGCCACTCAAAAATATGAACACTCAAGTAGGTGTACTGAAAACCTGTGCCATTTTGACCAAATAGCTTCTTACGATAACATTCAGTTAGGATCTCTGACACTTGAAAAATTCATGAACGTGAAGCATTTAGTTTGAATACACACATGCACGTACGAAACTGTCTTTGGTCAGAAGAGACAAGGTCAGCTCCAAAGGGCTCCTGTCTCCCGTAGGGTTTGCCATTAGAGAATGAAGGCAAATGGCCAGTGCCTGTGCTCGTGAATTTTCTTTATCCTCCTCTGTTTTGGTTGTGGAGCCAATCCTAGGGACTTTACAAGATGCCTGCTGTGTTCCTGAGAAAATAAAGTGTGCAAAGCACACTTGCCTTCAGGTTGTCCTCATCCACGGGAGATATCTGGAGTGATTAATGGCCGGACTCATAACTGCCACTGGCATGTCCTTTGGGTTTTATTGGACCCTCCAGACATTTGACCTAATCTGAATCGGAAGGTTAACTTCCAAAATTATTTAATTTGTCTGATTTTTCAAGAAAAGTCATTGATACTGATAAAAATATAGGTAACCTTTTAAAGATCCTTTCGGCAGTTTCAGGGGTTTGAGAGAACATGCAGGGCAGGAATCTTTCTATTCTCTAAGCTGGGAGAGCATGTGTGGAAATACACAATAAAATAATTTTGAGCTGGAAAAGATCTCCAACTCATCTAAAACAAGCCTACCATTTTATCAGATAAAAACTTTCATGATGTGATTTTTTTTTCAAAATGTACTACTTCCTTTTTTTGATAAAGTAACATAAGCATGTGGTTCAAATGTCAAAAGGCACAAAACATTGGGCAGTGGAAAATAAACAAACAAACATTTCTCACTCCCAGTCATCCAGTTTGTGTCCCCGGAGGGGAACTACTGTTAATAGCTTTTTATGATTTTCCAGAGATAACCTATTCTTACGATGACATCCTTTTTTGGCTGCATTGGGTCTTCGTTGCTGTACATGCGCTTTCTCTAGTTGCGGCGAGCAGGGGCTACTCTTCCTTGCGGTGCGTAGACTTCTCATTGCAGTGGCTTCTCTCGTTGCAGAGCACTGTCTCTAGGTGTGCAGGCTTCAGTAGTAGTGGCACGCAGGCTCAGTAGTTATGGCTCGCAAGCTCTGGAGCACAGACTCAGTAGTTGTGGCGCACAGGCTTAGTTGCTCCGCAGCATGTGGGATCTTCCGGGACCAGGGCTCGAACCCATATCCCCTGCATTGGCAGGCGGATTCTTAACCACTGCGCCACCAGGGAAGCCCACAATGACATCCTTTCAGCAAGAGAACCAGACCTGGCAAGGCCAGAGAAGCCATAAATTAATCACAATTCAATATTTAACATAAAGTAATAGTATAACTTTTAATTCCAGTCTCAGCTCTGTCACTTACTCTCTTGGGCAAGTTAATTAATCTCTCTTCTTCACTTCCCCATCTATATGATGGAACTAATGATTCCTACCAGGCAGGATTTTCAGGATTAAGTGAAGTCATGTACCAAAGATCCAGATACACCCCTTAATTTTGATTACGGGAAAAATATAATCTTGGGCTTCCCTGGTGGCGCAGTGGTTGAGAGTCTGCCTGACGATGCAGGGGACACCGGTTTGTGCCCCGGTCTGGGAAGATCCCACATGCCGTGGAGTGGCTGGGCCCGTGAGCCATGGCCACTGAGCCTGCGTGTCTGGAGCCTGTGCTCCGCAATGGGAGAGGCCACAACAGTGAGAAGCCTGCGTACTGCAAAGAAAAAAAAATATATATATATATATATATATATACATATATATATATAATCTTTTTTTCTATCTACTTGCATTTCAGATGCAGAGGATGAAATCTTATTGAGGTGGGGATGAAGGTGTCTATAGGATATATATAAAAAGGAAACATGTGTCATGGTATCTGTTTTCATAACACTATCACTCTACTTTTCCTGGCCTTGATGAAGTTGACTGGGTTCTTCCTTAATCACCCTCATTTCATTATTAGTTTAGTTGTCTTTAATCTTCTCCAAAACCACTTTATACAACCCCAAAGTCAGATGCCTCTCCAAATGCACTACTTTCAAAGATTGCATGCAGTAAATAATACTGAGAGAGTAAGAGAGAAAGAGATTTCTCATTTAATAAATATTGATTATGCAACTAAAATGTGCCAGGCACTTTGCTAGATGACACAGAACCAGGCAAACACAGTGGAGAAAATGGTGTTAAGAATTGCTCATCTGTGGAACTGGTGAAATTCAAGGGACTGCTTGGTTTTCTGAGACCTAGAAAATCATTAGTTTCACTCAAATTAAGATCCAAACAGTTTAAACAATTAAAGGATTTATTAGCTCATATGATGGAGAAATCCAAAAACTGGGCAGGCTTTAAAAAGCAATTCATTGGGATTGACATATATACATTAATATGTATAAAATGGATAACTAATAAGAACCTGCTGTATACAAAAATAAAATTCAAAAATAAAAAAAAAACAATTCATTCCATAATGTCAACAAAAACCAACTTTCTTTCTATTACTGTACTCTGTCTTCCGTGATGTGGTTTTCTTCTAAGGCTATCCCCTCTAATGGTTTTAAAAAGGTAGTCAGAAAAAAACAGAGTTATTTGTTTCTTAGTTCATATCTACAAAGGCAGAAAGTACTTACGGGGCAAGTCCCATGGATTAGAGAGGAAAAATTCCCTCCAAAACTCCTGCAACTGTCCCCTTCAACTCATTGTCTCTCACTGGTTCACATATCTACTCTGAACCAATCACCTGGACAGAGTATGTGACAGGAGTATGTGATATTGCTGATTGGCTTAAAACAATCAGGAATTACCCCTGCAGCTGGGCAAGTCTAACCCAAACCATGCTGGAAAACATAATGTTTATTTAGGAAGTAGAAAGAGGCCTGGATGGTAAGGAGAGATCTCACAAATGTCAACTATAGCTCTTGTTAGCTGCTTTTCTCTGCATATCTATTCTATGGCACTCTCTTAGGCTGGCTCTATACACAGGGGTTTTTTATTTGGGATCCCTCATAAATTTGATTTACACATGGCTGAGACTTGTCATGGAACAACTCTCAAACCAAATAACTGTGACTCTGCAAATCCAATTTCCATCACCCATCTATGACTTTTGCGATCTCGTTCAAAATTCTCAAATGATATCATCTGATTGGCTTAGCCTAACATATAGATGGACACTAACCTTTGGTCTCCACACACTGGTCCTCATCTCTTTACAGCCCAAGAAATAGGGTCATCTGATATAATCATGGGTGATCAGGCCCATCTGTTCAGCAGGGTTTGTGGGTGGGGACAGTTTCTTTTAGAAGGGGATGTGGGCAGAAAGGAAATTATACACATCTCTAACCAGAAAAATCCCAGGGGTGAAAATGATAGGAAGAAAATGGCACCAAATTTAAAGATAAAAGAAAAACTGCCACAATGATTCAAAATTAAACTGGGTGACTGATCATAGACTTTTGTTTTAATCACATTTTAGCCTTATAATCTCAGAAATTTACTTTGAAGAACAGTGAAACACTCTGCAAGCAGAAACATTGTAGAAGAAAACAATCTTTGATCAAAAATCCAGAACCTAAAAAGATATTTATGCTCGTTATATCCCAGGTGCTGAAAAGTGTCAACACAAAGCTCCATTTTATGCCTTTCTTGCAGACTAACTTCCTCAAAATGAGTTTGCACATTGAAAGGGCTAACAAAATACCCCAGTAGAATTTCTCCCAACACAAGTGCATTTCACTTTTAAGTAAATTACAATTTTCATCTCCTGATTTCTAAGAGGATGTTAGAGATTCCCATCCATTCCCAGACTAACTCCGATGTGTTCACTGGCAAGGGGGAGGTTTCCAAGTTCTCAGCACTACTTGTGGGTGGCTCTGAGGAAAGAAGTGTGTGGGTATCCGAGCAGTACAACCAAACCTCTTTGCTGGAACGAAAGAGGAATACAGGAAGCCGGAATGAGAAGAATTTTTCTTCCCTTCCGTATAATGCATTCAGGCTCACTTAGTCCCAAATAACAATCTGACCAATTACTATTTTAACTATGAAAGAATTAGAGAAAGGACTCTCCCTAGCCCCCTAAACGGAGAATGGATTGGGCTGAGGGCATCAAAACTTCCCCCTGAGGCACAGAAATTGCAACGAATGTTTTCTTGATGGTTCTAATACTTGAATTAAGAAGGCTTTGCCTAGACTTGTTCAAGATATAAAAAATAATAATAGAAAATTGAACTCAGGTAAAATATTAAAAACTCATAGAAAACACTTTTCAGAAAATGTCATTTGGCCCATGGCTAATTCTGATTTTAGTTAAAAAAGAAAACAAAGCCCAACGATGGTTACAACTAAACAATAGTTAAAAGAAAGAAGGGGGGCTTCCCTGGTGGCGCAGTGGTTGAGAGTCCGCCTGCCGATGCAGGGGACACGGGTTCGTGCCCCGGTCCGGGAGGATCCCACATGCCGCGGAGCGGCTGGGCCCGTGAGCCATGGCCGCTGAGCCTGTGCGTCCGGAGCCTGTGCTCCGCAACGGGAGAGGCCCCAGCAGTGAGAGGCCCGCATACCACCAAAAAAAAAAAGAAAAAAAGAAAGAAGGGAAGACTTCAGACATAAAGGAAGAATTTTTTTTTCATCAACATTTCATGTAGCAGCTCCATCACAGCCTTCCCATTTCTCAAAGCTTTGATTTGTGGAAATAGTGGTTATGCAATTTCCACACATTGTGGTCCAATCACAGCATGTAGGCAACAATGAAAAGAAAACAACTAAACACACTTGAAGCTGGAGATTTTGATAAGCTTTCCTTTTCATTTCACGAAGGTTTTTAACTTGATATTTTTCTAAGGCACCTGAAATATTCCTATTGAGCTTTAATCAGATATATGTGAACACAGCAAAGTGTCTCATTTTCGTAAATGTATCTATGGCAGCAGCACTGGCTAATCTAAATAGTTGTAAAAAATTAACGAAAAAGAAACTATTGGACTGTGAGAATCCCACAGTTGACAGATTGTTGGTTTTACTTTTTTTTAAAAAAAATCTATGCCATATGTTTACGGAAGATGAGAAATGTTGGAAAAAATTATTTTCCTTAGGGCATAATGCTGCAGCCATTCAGAGAGAGGTCTCTGGCATTTTCAGTGAGGATTTGGTGCAAGGAACAAGACAGCATTAGGTCTGCACAGTTGTTGGCCGAGAAAAACAAAGATGATTTCCTCTGGTCCCTATTTTAGTTTTACTCTTTGAACTTCCAACAGTTTATTTATTATTATTGTTATTATTTTTAACTGGACACAGATTGTTTCAGGAATCATCTTGGTTCCCTTTTTTGAAGCCCTTTTTAAAAAATTTGTTGAGACTGGTTTCTAAAAGGCTCCACCTCCACCACCTGTCACTATACAGGGGGTTGCGACTTGGATAGCACCCCTCACTTCTGAGTTCAGCTGCAGACTGGATGGTGAAGGGCAGTGGCCGAGGAGGTGGAAGTGCAGATTTGGAGGTAGGTGACAATATAGTATTTCAACATAAAAATCCCCACACTGCGGATCAGTGATAAATTTTCATACACCTGGAGAAACAAAACTCGTCTACCAAATGTAATTCTCTCAGAAGGATTTTCCCCTCTACATCTAAAATCCTGGGAATTTCACCTGCTGTGTCCATCATTTCTAAGTGGCTAATCATATGTTGGTTACCTGTCACTAGGTGGCATCATTCAGTGTTTCTTGACAGCAGTAACTAAGTTGGCAAAGTTACAGCTTGGGCCATTTTTTGATATTTTCTTCTTTGGTGTGAATCTAGAGAATCTAAATCAGATGGTGGATCTTTATTTGTTGTGTGCATTTGGCTTTGTAACATATGTATAGTGTTTGAGATTCTTTTTTCTTAGCGTGTCTTGGTGGTATGTGAACCCAATGATTAGTCTTATATAAATAATAAATGAGTTCTTCCTCTGAAGTCTCTTCCAAGTCACATACACAAATATTTACTTATAGAGACTTTGCAGAACTAAAATAAGTCCCCACATGTCTAGGATCTTTATCTAGACCTGCAGGTAGGAAAAAATATATGAATGAAACTTGTTTTATCTTAGAATGGTCAGTTGAAATCTAGTCATGGATAAGCCACTACGATGGAAAAATATAAAAATGATCAGTTGATGTTCTCATAAACCTGTGATATTTGTAAAGAAAATATAACAGTGATAAATAAGAAAAATGGATGTAAATATAATATGAGCTAATGGTCACAGTCTTGTACTCTCCCAGATGTGACAGGTTAATTATGACCATTTTTATTTGTTGTATTCTAATAAAGCTTATACTACTGAAGAGTAAGTGCTAACTTCCACATTGTTAATAAAACAGGACCAATTTTTCTAAATTATAATTATGACTTAGTGACCTGAAAATATGTAAATAATAATAGATGACAAAATGTATTATCTGGAATGAGGCTAACAAGATAGATGACGGTCAGATAGATAAAAGGATAGCATCTAATACAGTACTTGATATTCTGAATAGTTGTCTAAAATCTACAATATTGCTCTTCTATTTTCATTTACTTATTTATTACCTGAAAAGACATTTCTGTTTCAATCTATCTTATTTCATTTATTCATTCATTCAACAAACATTTAGTTGAATACTTATATTGGATTAGATACTCGAGATGCAAAAATAAATAGAACACCAAATTTATCCTCAAAAAGCTTTTAGTTTTTTATGTTGCTAAGCATCCGTAAAGTAAGTTTCAGAATCAGTCATGGGGGGTTGGGGGAAGGAAGGGGAGACAGAAAGAGAGAGAGGGAGAAAGGAAAAGAGAGCGAGAGAGAGAGAGAGAGAGAGAGAGAGAGAGAGAGATAGAGAGAGAGAGAGAGAGAGGGAATACAGAGTCTTAGACGAGGAAACAAGATGCATGGTCACAGCTCTGCCAGTAACTCATGCTGTGATCCTCGTCTTCCCACACTGTACATTCATATGAAAAAATTTTATGTGAAAGTGCTTTGTAAACTGTAAAATATTTTAAATGTAAAGATATTTTAAGCTTTTTAATTTCTCCTTATAAGAATCCTACAATTTTTAAATATATTTTTGATATATATATCAAAATATATATTTTGATTCAAGTGCTTTCTCCCTTTTAAATTCCACTCTGTTTCAAAATTCTAGCTGCATAAACAAAACCCATTAAATGTCCAACTCATCTTGTAAAACAAAAAGTGAACAGAAGCACTGTGATCTTGGAAAGAGAAAAGGTGAGAGGCTAAACCAAGTGGCCTTGTGACTACACCAGACTCTGAAACATGGAGACTCTGGGATTACCCCCTTACCCTCTTTTAATCTAATAATTCTGGCTGCTTCTCATTTTTGCAGATTAAAAAAATGGAATTTTAAGCAAATTCTGTTACAATAACACATATAAGACAAAGAGAGCTCTTTTGAGTTTCATTCTGGTCCTGTAACTTTATCTTTTCTCCACTTTGGTGGTAGAAAAAACTAAAGCTTCTAGTTGATTACTGGATTATAAGATTTGGTACAACGCCACCTGTTCTTAGACTAGTTCAGTAGTTTTGCAAAATGCTTCCTATTTTTCACTAAGGCAAGAAATATCATATTCTACACTAGGTAAGTCATAAAACCTGTTTTTCTACAGGTTGTATGCAGAAATCAATATGTAAGGAACTCTGAGCTCAATGTATTTAAGACCACAAAGAAAGATACCTAAAATGATCAAGGCCTTGATCTGAGTTTGTGTAGAGACATATTTTATCTTAATTTCCTGGTCCATTATCTGGGGATTTTGTCTTTTATTCTGTACTGTATTAAGCTGTATTTTTAGTATGATGATGACTTACTAGTAAAGACAAACTTCTAATTAAGCATTTGGGCTGAAAACATTCCCTCAATCTGTTATATATTTGTTTGAAATAATATTATTTCATCAGGGAAACAGAAAGAGTGACTTGGATTCATTCTACCTGTAAAAAATGTATGCCTATCCTTATTTTGAAGGATTAGTTTTGTTCTAGAATATTTGTTTACCATCAGACATGGGCTGGGAGAAAATATGAAAGGCTGGAAATGAAAGTTTAGAGACTAAGATATCTACTTACCACTTTATTTCCTTCTCGGCTTTCTCTTTATTTTTTAGGTTACGACATTTTTCTCTTTGTTTAAAACATTATTTCAAGCCAACAAGTGTTATAAGAATGACAGTATTTGTGCACAAGGAACCTAGGAAATGCAATTCTACTTCACTATTTCCAGAGACCATAGCTTTTAAGCCTTTTACCATCAGTATATTTGGGTAAAAAGATGGTCTTTATCATGAAAGTATATGCACCCACATTTAGCCATGGACAAAACTTCCTGGAAGGAAGCAAAGATTTTTTTAAAGAAATTATTTTGGGAAAGTGTGCTGAAGCTTTTCTCTAAAAATAAAATGGTATTTCATCAGTACTGGTCATTTTTTAGCCACATACGACAAATGAGCACAGATGCTCATAAAAATCTAAAAGGAACTGAAATGGCAAATATCTTTCCTTTCACTGCATCTAAAACAAAAACAAACTTTACCACATTGATTGAAGAGAATGCAGGAAGTCATATGGTCCCACCCAAAGTTCCTGCATTCAAAATGTCCTCATGGGGCAGAAGGTTCAAGGTGTTTTTAAGAACAGAACTTTCATGTTTCTGCCTGTTAACAATGGCACTTCCTGTTTTGACCTCTAACCATACTAGGGTATCAAGAAAGTAAGAGGATGGACTTCTCCTTTTTGCACAGTGAAGAGCATTTTTACTCCCTCTCATCATGTGTGTAGAGTTCAAAGTGAAGATTATGATTACCTAATTCTCCTGAGGTTCTGTAGATTGATCTACAGTCTCCCAACAAGAGTTGTGATTTTCAATAATTTATAGTTATCTAGTCATGAGCCTGGTATTGAAGTCAACAGAATGTGTAATATTCCTCATCTCAAGTATAAGTAAAGCTACATGCTTCAAATGACCCCAGTGTTTTACTAAAAGTTACTAAGAGCCCTTAACATGTTCAGGACTCAGTGACTGCCTCCTTCTAAGCCACCTTCTTTCAAAAAAGAGAGAATGAAAGGAAGAAAGTAGGGAGAGAGGGAAAGAAGGAAAGGCAGCAAAGATGGATGGAAGGAAGGAAGGGAGGAAGGAAGAAAAGCTTGAGGAAAGAAAAGAAGAAAGGGAGAAAGGGTGGGAGGGAGGGAAGAAGGAAGCAAAGAAAGAAAAATTAGAGTGAAAAGATCATCATTTCAAAGTGAGAAAGAAACTACTTGCAGGATTCAATAATCTGAGTACTGTTGCTTCCCAAAAGAAGAAAAAAATATTTTTAAAGCAAATCAAATTCCACTTAGTATAAAAAATGTCATGTTATTTTTTTTAAGTAGATACAGATGACAGGAATGCTAAAGATGTAAGTATGTAAAAATAGAGTTGCCATATGATCCAGCAATCCCACTCCTGGGCATGTATCTGGACAAAACTATAATTTGAAAAGATATGTCCACAGCAGCACTATTTACAATAGCCAAGACATGGAAACAACCGAAATGTCCATCGACAGGTGAATGGATAAAGAAGATGTGGCATATATATATATATATATATATATATATATATATATATATATATATATATATATATAAAATGGAATATTAGCCATAAAAAAGAATGAAATAATGCAATTTGCAGCTACATGGATACACCTAGAGATTATCATACTAAGCAAAGTAAGTCAGGAAGAGAAAGACAAAAAACATATGATATCACTTATATGTGGAATCTAAAATATGACACAGATGAGCTTATCTATCTGACACAGATGAGCTTATCTATGAAACAGAAACAGACTCACAGACATAGAGAGCAGACTTGTGGTTGCCAAGGGGGAGAAGGGGTGGGGGAGGGTTGGATTGGGAATTTGGGGCTAGCAGATGCAAACTATTATATATAGAATGGATAAACAACTAGGTCTTCCTGTATAGCACAAGAAACTATATTCAATATCCTGTAATAAACCAAAATGGAAAAGAATACAGAAAAAAAAGATGTAAGACATCAAAATAAATAAAGCATTTTGAAGGTAATATTCTCAAAGTGTTTTTTTTTTAAATAGTGCTATATATTGAAAGAGGAAACTATTAGGTGGAAAAAACTCAGTAACTATTCTATTTTCTGTATTATTGTGGGGATGACAGTTTATTAGAAGTGAGAATATATTTTCTTGACAAGAAAGACAAACCTTATCTCAAAATTTGTCCTTCAATTCTTGAGGGAAGTTATATATTTTTATGCCATAGGAAAGCGATTTGTTGGCTTTCCCAACAAATCTTTCCCAGATTCTATAAGACTTTCTTTGAATATAAATGCATATACTATTAAATATATGCATACAATATAAATGATATATGCATAGATATAAATGTTTTAGAAAGACTTAAATGACTGCTTTCTTTAAAATATTTCAGTAATTGGGATAAACATAGTAAAATTAAATTCCTTCAGGTACTTATCATTAATGATTTATGTACTTTTTTAAGAAATAAGAAATTCATGTTTCAATTGCAAATTCCAGATTGTTACACATACCAAGTGATACTAAAACAATAAAACATTTGCTAAAGCAGAAGATAAGCAAAGCATTGTCAAAGGATGCTATGGGTGTAGCTAATAGCAAAGTTGTTAAGACTGCTAATCCCATTTGGAAATCTGCGCAACCTGATGAGCAGATGCACAAAAGATATTAGTGGGAGATCTGAGAAAACCAATGATAATTAGAAAAGTCATTTTTTAGCAGAATGCATTCTAGAGCAAAAATAATTTTTTGATGCAGAAAACTGACACAATAACCAAAGTGATTAGGCTTTCTTGACTATTATTTCTATAAATTTATAAAACTAAAATAGAAATGGGTAACTGTCAAAAACCAATGTTTCCCCTTCTTCCATAAAACATAAACACTTTGAAAAATAATTTTGCTGTAAAAATGATCACCAGAACATGTTTTCTTTAATCCTTAATTTAGGTTTTAATGTATTTTCCATAAGTAAACAATTCATAAATTATCTGATACTCTTGATTCATTATTAATATCAGTCAGGTTAGGGAAGTAGATAAAAGATAAATTTGTTTTACTTGTGCTACTCTTTGTTTGTTTGTTTATTGACATATAGTTGACATACAATACTGTGTTAATTTCAGGTCTACAACATAGTGATCCAACAATCAAATATATTACAAAATGATCACCACAAAAAGTCCAGTAACAATCTGTCACAATACAAAATTATTACACTATTATTGACTATATTCCCTGTGCTTACATTACACCCCGTGACTTACTTATTTTATAAATGGAAGTCTGTACCTCTTAATCCCTTTCACCTATTTCATCCATCCTCCCAAACCCTCCTCCTGATATCGGGTGACCTCAGCCTGCAGTGGCTTGAAGCGGGATTTCAGTTCCCCAGCCAGAGATTGAAGTCAGGCCGTGGCAGTGACAGCACTGAATCCTAGCCACTAGACCACCAGAGACCAGTGTCTAGTGATAGGCCCTGGCCCATCAGCTTTGTAGAAATGAATTTCCACAGAGAGGTGGAAAGTAGTGAAACAAGTAAAGTGTTTATTAGGAGGAAAAAGAGTACAGAAAAAGAGTACGTGTGAATAGACTCATATGGGCGGGCTCAGAGAGAGAGTTGTGCCCTTGTGGTAGTTTGAATCACTTATGTGGGGCATTTCTTCTGGGTTTCCTTTGGCCAATCATCTTGCTTTGCCTGTCTCTGAGTTCATATTTGGTTTATCTCAGGGTCCTCCCCTGTGTGTGTGTGCGTCTCTTAGCCAAGATGGATTCTAGCAAAGAGGCCTATGGGTAGGTTGACATCATCTACTGTGGGGTGGTGCCCCCTCCTTTTTTGACCCCCAAGGAGCCTTTCTGTGCAAGTGTAGTTGGGAAGGTCTCCTTGACCTTGAGAAGAGAAATATATGGTGTCTTTATCTCTTATCTGGGCAGGGCTCCTCTCTGCACCTGCTATTATCTTCAACTTGGAGTATCTGTCCACAGAGGACAGACTCCAGCTGCTCAGCCTGGGACCCATCTATGTCCTGCCTCACTCCCACCCTGGCAATCACCAATTTGCTCTCAGTATCTATAAGTCTGTTTCCATTTTGTTTGTTTGTTTTGTTTTTCAGATTCCACATATAAGTGAGATCATACAGTCCTTGCCTTTCTTTGTCTAACTTATTTCCCTTAGCATAGGGCCCTCTAGGTCCATCCAAGCTGTCGCAAACGGCACAATTTCATTCTTTTTTATGGCTGAATAATAGATAAATATTTTTTGTGTGTGTGGTACGCGGGCCTCTCACTGTTGTGGCCTCTCCCATTGCGGAACACAGGCTCCGGATGAGCAGGCCCAGCGGCCATGGCTCACGGGCCCAGCCGCTCCGCGGCATGCGGGATCTTCCCAGACCGGGGCACGAACCCGTGTCCCCTGCATCGGCAGGAGGACTCTCAACCACTGCGCCACCAGGGAAGGCCCAATAAATAATTTTTTAAAAAACGTTATAAATAAAATGTATACTGTGGCCATGGTAATCCTTCAAATTCAAGGAGACACTTGACATTGAGGATTGCTTTTATCTCTAAAAATCAATTACTCAGAAGGCCCAGTTTTAGATGGTGAGTGCTTAAGAGCAGGAACTAAGGAGTGAGTCTGTATTTTAATTATGGTATAGTAGTGCCAATTTATCCCCAGAGCAAACTGTAGTTTTTTTCCTTTTTAAACAGAGACGGTAACAGCCCCTGCTTCAAAGGGTTGTTCAGAGGATTAGCTGAGATTATTCATTCTTTTTTCTTTATTCTGCTCTGCAGTAGTTATTTCCACTCTTTTATCTTCCAGGTCACTTATCCGTTCTTCTACCTCAGTTATTCTCCTCTTGATCCCTTCTAGAGAATTTTTCATTTCATTTATTGTGCTGTTCTTCGCTGTTTGTTTGCTCTTTAATTCTTGTAGGTCCTTGTTAAACGTTTCTTGTATTTTCTCCATTCTATTTCCAAGATTTTGGATCATCTTTACTATCATGACTCTGAATTCTTTTTCAGATAGACTACATATTTCCTCTTCATTTGTTAGGTCTGGTGGGTTTTTACCTTGCTCCTTCATCTGCTGTGTGTTTCTCTGTCTTCTCATTTGGCTTTGGAGACTGTGTTTGGGGTCTTCTTTTCGTGGGCTGAAGGTTTGTAGTTCCCATTGTTTTTGGTGTCTGCCCCCAGTGGCTAAGGTTTGCTCAATAGGCTGTGTAGGCTTCCTGGTGGAGGGGACTGGTGCCTGTGTTCTGGTGGATGAGGCTGGATCATGTCTTTCTGGTGGGCAGGACTGCGTCTGGTTGTGTGTTTTGGGGTGTCTGTGGCCTTATTATGATTTGAGGCAGCCTCTCTTCTAATGGGTGGGGTTGTGTTCCTGTCTTGCTAGTTGTTTGACATAGGGTGTCCAGCACTGTAGCTTACTGGCCATTGAGTGAAGCTGGGTCTTAGCATTGAGATGGAAATCTCTGGGAGAGCTTTCGCCATTTGATATTACATGGGGCCGGGGGTCTCTGGTGGACCACTGTCCTGAACTCGGCTGTCCCACCTCAGAGGCACAGGCCTGACACCCGGACGGAGCACCAAGACCCTGTCAGCCACCCGGCTCAGAAGAAAAGGGAGAAAAGAGAGAGAAAGAAAGAAAATAATAAAATAGCTGAGATTATTCATGGTTAGTGCAAAATGTGGGCCACAGGAGGCATGCTATTATGTTACCAGTTCCAATAATGTTGTTATTGATGATGGTGGTGGTGGTGATGCATATTCTACAAGGGTTCTGAACCTCTTCTTGAGATTTCTAGTTTTACCTGGGATTAAAGGTAAACCTCCCCCGACCCCACCCCTTCATGTTCTTGAGAACTTAATAACTACACAGAAATAAAAAAGCTATCATTCCACTCTCCTGTTCCTGCACCTTCACACCTCAGTAGTTTTTACTTGAGGAGATATGCAGACTTGAAAAAGGAAAAGGCCGTCCCTGAATATGTGGGAACCACATCTGAAGGGAGAGAACTCGCAGAACCAGCACTGTCTTCTCTGAGATATGTTCACTTTGCAGGGAAAACAACATGGCAAAGTTCTGAGACTCATTGCTTCAAAGGTGTAAATTTTGAGGTGGGTTATATCTCGCATGAGGAATTAAAGTCCTATAGAATTTAATAAAATTTTAAAGTGGAGTTTGGAAGTTCAGGAACATATCTGTGCTGAGGAAAACAAAGAGAATTAACAAGCTATAAAAATCACAAAAGCTAGAATATGCAGTGGATTAGGACTTGATGGGGAGCCATTGTTATGCTACTTAGGAGGAACAAACCCCTCCCAAAAGACTGTCTCAGGAAAACTTTAGACTGAAGCAGGCTGAGACAGTTTTGACCTCTCAACCTGTCTCCCCTAATGAAGATAGAAGAAAATGTATTTAAGGGAGAGCAGAATTGCATCCTTTCTCTTTGGACCTAAGCACCTTGAAAAGCTGTTGCCAGGATAAGTCTTATGCTCAACCCACCGAGGCTTAAGACATATTACCAAGGCCATGGAAAGGATATTTAATGCCTCTCTAATATGCTTGTGTATTTCCTTATGATTTAAACTTTTAAATTTGATGTCGTGGGGTATGGCACTCGACCAAGGTTCAATGATGGCAGAGTACTTCTGGGGTATTAGCAAAATATTTTGTTGAAGACATAAACTTGAATTTCTAGATATTAGAAACTGACTATCCAAGGAGAAACTTTGCCACCTTTGATTTTGAGCTTCTTGTACCTTGTTTCTTTTCCTCTTCCAATTTCCTTTCTCATGTTCTTAGCAGAGTAACAAATCCAGGAACTACTAACTATAGAGAAGAATATACGTGTTCAGCACATAGAAAGTTAAATTTATTGATGTTTGTTGTATACACAGGGAATCATTTCTCTGAAGCTTTAAATTGTTAGATCTGTGTTTTTAAAAGGAAATTATAAGAAGAAACAAAACTCAAGTGACTCGTTCTTTGCCACCTCTCTAAGCAATGCTAAGTGTTCATCCAAGGTATTATGAATCAATAGTAGATTCCCCCTATAATTATAATTGAGAGGAACCAAATAAGACAAATGTTACAGGTTTGATTTTGAAACCGCACACCTGGTCTCAGATTGGGACTCAAACCTAGATGGGATTGGAACCCAGCCAAAACTCAGACTTGGGGCTTCCCTGGTGGCCCAGTGGTTAAGAATCCACCTGCCAGTGCAAGGGACGTGGGTTTGAGCCCTGGTGCAGGAAGATCCTATATGCCATGGAGCAACTAAGCCTGTGTGCCACAACTACTGAGCCTGTGCTCTAGAGCCCGTGTGCCACAACTACTGAAGCCCGCACACCTAGAGCCCGTGCTCCACAACAAGAGAAGTCACCGCAGCTAGAAGCCTGTGTGCAGCAACGAAGACCCAGTGTAGCCAAAAATAAAATTAATTAATTAATTAATAATTAATTACTTTAAAAAAAACTCAGATTGGGACTCAAACCCATTGTCTTTTTTTGAATAACTGAAATCACATACCTGGTCTCAAGACTTAATGAAGCTCAGGTCTTTGCCTCAGTGCAGAAGGAATTCAGCAAGAGGCAAAGTGCTAGGTAAGTAGTGGATTTATTGAGAGAGGATACACACTCCATAGACAGATGTGGGCCATCACCTCAGAAGGTGAAAGACCCTGAGAGATATACGTTCCATAGACAGAATGCGGTGCATCTGAAGAGGCGAGAGGGGCCCTGAAATATGGGGTGGTTAGGTTTTTAAGGGCTGGGTAATTTCATTGGCTAACTAATGGGAGGATTATTCCAACTATTTCGGGGAAGGGGTGGGGATTTCCCAGGAATTAACCACTGCCCACTTTTTGGCCTTTTATGCCTGGCCTTGGAACTGTCATGGCGCCTGTGGGTGTGTCATATAGCATATGCTAGTGTATTACAATGAGTGTATAATGATGCTCAAGGTCTACTGGAAGTCAAATCTTCTGCCATCTTGGGCCTAATCGGTTCTAATCAGTTTTTGTTGCATCCTCAACAGCTATGTCATTCTTTTCAAGGTATTGCCCTGCCTCCCTCCCTCCTGTCTCAATTTGATCCTTTAAAGATTTCTTTCAATTCTGAGAGTCTAGAGATTCCAGGATGATGTAGAATATTGGATATATGACACAGATATCAGGCAACATCATATAATGTGTTGTGCAAAAGTGCAGAAGAATTCGTGTGTGAGTGTGTGTGTGTGTGTGTGTGAACTTTGCTGGGTCTGGGAGGAAAACTTCTTTTACCTTCTTAGTTCTGTGGCTGGCCTAAGAATTAAAGTGACATAAAACAGATTAACAGGAGAAAAACATCCACATTTATTTAATTTTCTTTTTACATGAACATGGGAGTCTTCAGATAGAAAATGAAGACCTAAAGAAGCCGTCAGGCTGCAAAGCTTATATACATTTTTACACAAAGAATGATAAATCGTGGGGATGTAAGAAGACAAAGGGGCTTGGGCTAGAGGCAGTAAGCTGTGGGACAGTGACTAGAAATTATATGAAGCTTGTACATGTCCATTTCAGCCATAACTCCCAGTCTGGTGATAAGAATGTTCTCTTCTTGATCCAGGGAAGGCTCCTTTCTCATTGGAAATTTTATGATCTGCTTTTAGGTAGAAAGAGGGAGGTACAACAGTCTTCATGCATCTGCTGTTTCTCAAGTGCTTTCAGCTCAAAATAATCAATATGCCAAAGTGGCATATTTTGGGATGGCATGTTCTGAATCTCTTCACCTGATAAACTTTTCAAATCAGGAAAAAGGAAACAGCAAAAGAAATCTTTTTAATTCCTACTATGCAATAAATAATTTTGAATCCATAGATAGTGGTGCATATGTATGCTGATTGTTCATAACATCACGGTAATTTGCACAGTAAACACACCACAATCCTTCAGTTAACAGCCTGATAAATAGACTGAGGCTTGTGTGTAATTTAGTCAAAAAATAAGCAATTTGATCAGCAAAGATTTTCAGGCTGATCGGTAAATTGTTAAATCAGTGAGATACTTAAAATTGTGATGAAAAAGATGTGCTGCTAGCATGACCTTTTCTCTTTGAATTGATCATTAATCCCAAAATACTTGAATGATGTGATAAGGGAATATATTCAGAAAACCAAGGGACAAAACTGAACACTAAAAAAAGTTTCTTGTTCTAAGCCAATCAATTAGAAGGTCTGATTCAATTTGCCAAACACTTATGAAATGATGAAATGGAATAGTAAGTGAATGTAAAGTTTGGAAAGACAATAGACGATGGAAATAAACGTAGATAAATTTCCATATCATGTAAAATATGCGCATTGAGATATTTACAAAGCATGTGAATTTTTATAATGCTGACTTTAAAAGTGGAAGAATCAAAGATAATACAAACACAAACTGTATAATAAAAAAACTAAGATAAGGTATTTGTGTTTCCTCGGAACCAATATTGAATTTAGAAGATGTGTGACAGTTTTTCAATTCCTGCCTTATATATATTTTCTGCTGGAATTGCTTTGCGCTCTTCAGATCTTTTTTTTTTTTTTAACTATGTTGCACCTTAAGATTAGCTGTGCCAAGGGTACAATTTTAAAGATAAAAGAAAATTACTTACAGGCCCAGATAGATCAATAGGCATTTCGGGTCAGTGCCAACTACTAAGTGTACAGGAGGCGTTTGCTCCCTGGGATGGAAGCTCTGACTCCAGGCTCTTGGAAGGCCTGAAGTGTGAATTAGCTCTGTGGATGCAAACCCTCTTTCAACTTGAAACATCCTCATCTCCCTAATGTAGGAGGCTCATCTCAAGCTTAGATTTTTGAAAACTTCTCTCTTAGAAAATACATGATTTAGAAGGTTAAAACCTTAAGGAGAAATAGTGTTCAGGAAATAGAGGTCAGGCAGAGCCTTACAGAAGCCCTGAGGATTATTCTGCCATCCACAGAACAAAGCAATGACGTGAGCAGACTAAATAAACCTAATATCTGTGACACATCAAATGATAATGGATATTTGTAGGGTTAATTTTTCTTACTGTACCTTACAGTGTGCTCAAAACTGTTCAAGGTCTCAATTCTACTGAGATTCAATGGGGTTGTCTTGTTCTAAATAATATGAATCTTGAGTTTTGTTTTCCAGCTGGTGGTGGTGTATCTTTGGTCCTTGATCCCAATCCTCAAGTAGCTTTGTCATACAATAATTTTAAGAATTAAAAAAAATTTAAGTTCTAGATTGTCCTTATTTAACCTACTCCATATAGCCAAGTACCTATTTCTTAATCCTCTCTAAACCCTATGGTGATCTAGTCTTAAACTCTCTTCTTGTGGCTTCACGCTGATTATTTCATTCAAGTCTCAATTGCCTCTTTCAGGACACCATCAAAATACTCCTCAGAGGCCTGGAATTTCTTCTGCCTCTTAGGTTTTCTTTCTTTTTGCTAATGTGCATCCTCTTCAGCTCAGTTTTCAATTCCCAAACCCCTTTTTCCTCTTTTTAAATTACCATAAACAGGAGTACTTTTCAGTTCTCAATGGCTAACACTGAAATGTTCAGGTTTCAGGAAACAGAATTGAGAAATAAAGCTGTTTGTCACAGAATTTCCCCTAAGCGAGCCTCAGGTAGGAGAAGCAGTACCCATCAATAAGAAAATAGCCCACTGTTTGCTTGTGAAACTCAAATTATTGAGGTTTCAAGGACTGAAGGGCAGGTGTGTGAGAGGTGAGCCAGAGGCACAGGCCTCAATGGATACAGAGCCTGAAGGACAACATGGACAGAAATGTTCAGGCCACTTGTTCAGCAGGTCCCTGATTACTGCAATACTTGAGCAGACCAAGATGTATTGAATTCCTAAATTCACTGTCTACGAATTCACTGTTTAAATTCCTAGATTTTAAACACCTCTATAGAGCTCTGAAATGAAATATTTTTCAGGTCTTGTAGTATTTAGTACCTGACTCTAAAAGCCTTCCAAGAGAGCCAAGGTTAGCATTTCATGTTTTTTTTAAAAATTTAATTTAATTATTTTTTATACAGCAGGTTCTTATTAGTTATCTATTTTATACATATTAGTGTATATATGTCAATCTCAATATCCCAATTCAACCCACCCCCTTTCCCCCCTTGGTGTCCATACGTTTGTTCTCTACATCTGTGTCTCTATTTCTGTCTTGCAAACCGGTTCATCTGTACCATTTTTCTAGATTGCTCATATATGCATTAATATACTATATCTGTTTTTCTCTTTCTGACTTACTTCACTCTGTATGACAGTCTCTAGGTCCATCCACATCTCTACAAATGACCCAATTTTGTTCCTTTTTATGGCTGAGTAATACTCCATTGTATATATGTACCACATCTGCTTTATCCATTCATCTGTCAATGGGCATTTAGGTTGCTTCCATGACCTGGCTATTGTAAATAGTGCTGCAATGAACATTGGGGTGCATGTGTCTTTTTGAATTATGGTTTTCTCTGGGTATATGCCCAGTAGTGGGATAGCTGGGTCATATGGTAATTCTATTTTTAGTTTTTTAAGGAACCTCCATAGTGTTCTCCATAGTGGCTGTATCAGTTTACATTCCCACCAACAGTGCAGGAGGGTTCCCTTTTCTCCACACCCTCTTCAGCATTTGTTGTTTGTAGATTTTCTGATGATGCCCATTCTAACCAGTGTGAGGTGATACCTCATTGTAGTTTAAATTTGCATTTCTCCAATAATTAGTGATGTTGAGTAGCTTTTCATGTGCCTCTTGGCAATCTGTATGTCTTTGGAGAAATGTCTATTTAGGTCTTCTGCCCATTTATTGATTGGGTTGTTTTTTTGATATTGAGCTGCATGAGCTGTTTATATATTTTGGAGATTAATCCTTTGTCCATTGATTCGTTTGCAAATATTTTCTCCCATTCTGAGGGTTGTCTTTTCATCTTGTTTATAGTTTTCTGTGCAAAAGCTTTTAAGTTTCATTAAGTCCCATTTGTTTATTTTTGTTTTTATTTCCATTACTGTAGGAGGTGGGTCAAAAAGGATCTTGCTGTGATTTATGGCAAAGAGTGTTCTTCCTATGCTTTCCTCTGAGAGTTTTATAGTGTCCGGTTTTACATTTAGGTCTTTAATCCATTTTGAGATTATTTTTGTGTATGGTGGGGGTGTTCTAATTTCATTCTTTTACATGTAGCTGTCCAGTTTTCCCAGTACCACTTATTGAAGAGACTGTCTTTTCTCCATTGTATATCCTTGCCTGCTTTGTCATAGATTAGTTGACCATAGGTGAATAGGTTGGTTTATCTCTGGGCTTTCTATCCTGCTCCATTGATCTATATTTCTGCTTTTGTGCCAGTACCATATTGTCTTGATTACTGTAGCTTCGTAGTATAGTCTGAAGTCAAGGAGTCTGATTCCTCCAGCTCCATTTTTTTCCCTCAAGTTTCCTTTGGCAATTCGGGGTCTTTTTTGTCTCCATACAAATTTTAAGGTTTTTTGCTCTAGTTCTGTAAAAAATGCCATTGGTAATTTGATAGAGATTGCACTGAATCTGTAGATTGCTTCAGGTAGTATAATCATTTTCAATATTGATTCTTCCAATCCAAGAACATGGTATATCTCTCCATCTGTTTGTGTCGTCTTTGATTTCTTTCATCAGTGTCTTATAGTTTTCTGAGTACAGATCTTTTACCTCCTTAGGTAGGTTTATTCCTAGGTATTTTATTCTTTTTGTTGAAATGATAAATGGGATTGTTTCCTTAATTTCTCTTTCTGATCTTTTATTGTTAGTGTATAGGAATGCAAAAGATTTCTGTGCGTTCATTTTGTATCCTGCAACTTTATCAAATTCATTGATTAGCTCTAGTAGTTTTCTGGTGGCACCTTTAGGATTATCTATGTATAGTATCATGTCACCTGCAAACAGTGACAGTTTTATGTCTTCTTTTCCTATTTGTATTCCTTTTATTTCCTTTTCTTCTCTGATCACTGTGGCTAGGACTTCCAAAACTATGTTGAATAATAGTAGTGAGAGTGGACATCCTTGTCTTCTTCCTGATCTTAGAGGAAATGCTTTCAGTTTTTCACCATTGAGAATGATGTTTGCTGTGGGTTTGTCATATATCACCTTTATTATATTGAGGCAGCTTTTTCTTATAATAAATTAAACATGAACCCTGGCCCAGAAATTAACTGTTTCTGACTTAACATCTTTTTGGCCAAATGCTTTGATTTCTTAGTTACCAGACATTTCTAGATGTGCTAAATGAAGATTTGGAGTCTGGGGGGATGGGAGAAGTGCATTGTATTGCTTTTGACTAAAAATCTGGTTTGTATACAAATAAAACCAAAACTCGGAGCTGCTGTACCTAGTCAGATTCCAAGGTCTTCTCAAGGTGAAATAGCAACGTCCCAAAGTGTGTCATTGGTGGCATTTGTAAAGCTGTGAGGTGGGGTGCTCCATGTTGTAAAACATGACTCTAGACTTGTAACCATACCCATCATGTTAAAAAAAGGAAAAGGTATGAAAAACTGAAAAGCCAAATCGAAACTACCATCCAAAGCAAAATGCTGATGCCAGGATTTTGGCAGGGTTTCTTTACTTGACTACAATCATTTCAAGGGAAATGTAGCCTCTTTCCCCAATCTCATCTTTTCAAAGAAGCAAACTGAGGCAGAAGAATTAGCCCTGATCTTCCTCCTGTTAGGACTCAAAGTGCAGGAGGGAGCTGTGTAATAAAGTATATAGGATGAAACTCTTGTTTCTGTTTTCCAGAAGCTAATCTGAGGGTTGTCATGGTAACTCACCAGGGTATAAGACTATTGTCAGCTTCAGGGTACAATTTTGGGCTACATACTTAAAAGAGGATATCAAGTGCGTGCATTAAAAGAGTTAGAGAAAAATCTTTTAGAAGTGGATTGAAACTGATTTCAGATTTTGGTTTGGACTTTTGAGACAGTCGGTTCCTTGGGAGAAAACAACAGAAATATCTTGCTATAAAAGTCTTGCTAAATCTTGCTAAAAGTTTGGTGGGGTGAGAGGGGGAGCAGAGGAGAAGATAAGATTCACACCAGGTAGTAGGACTAAAAGAAAGAATCTGAAAGTCAAAAATAGCTCGAGGCACTTGGTAATTTAAATATACACATTCTTATAAGAATCAAAGATATAAGAGGAATTGTGTTCTGCTTTTAGCTTCTCTGTTGTCATCTTGGTGTTACTTATGGAAGATTCCATTTCAGTGGATTTTATCCTATATTCTTTTCATTCTGAAATCGTTACTCTTATGTATTAATAACTTTATTCAGCTTTTCCCCTTTTCACAGAAAATCATAAATGAAACAGATTCTCTTTGCAGCAGTGTATTTTCAGAACAATTATTCCTGGTGAAGCTATTTAACTATATGGAATTCTACAACTAAATTTTTATTTAATTTTTTGAGTATGGTAGTATCGAAGCCTGCCTCTTTGGTTTCTCAGATTCAAGTACCATATCCTTGGAGGAACAGGGCTCTGTACAAACCAGCATTGCCTTTCTGGAGCGTTAGCTTTACTAGAAAATTTAGGGTAAAACAGATTATGGGATAGAATGCCAAATTCACAACGACATTTAAGACAGAACTAGAAACAAATTTCCATTTTGAGGCTGGACAGCTTTGCACAACCTGCACTTCCCACACCTGCCCTGTGATTCTCACTGTTAATACTTTTGGGAAAAATTTGAGAAGTCACCATTCAAGCAGTCAGTCTCTTGGGGAAACCTGAGGACAAATCTAAACAGTGCAATGTGCCAGTAGCCCTAAATTATTATTTAATTATTTACACTTGGTTTGGGGCCTTGTGATTTGTCCTTTTATAGCAGTCACAAGGTGGAGTGTGGCTTAGTGTGACTTCAAGCCAGAGGTCAACAATCTACTCCCCAAATGCTGAATCAGGTCCCACCACCTGTTGTTCTACAGTCCACAGGCTCAGAATGGTTTTTATATTTTTCCATGGTTAAAAAAATCAAAAGAATAGTTCATGATATGTGAAAGTTATATGAAATTCAAATTTCAGGCGTAAAGTTTTTATTGGAATACAGCCACATTCCTTCACTTATGCATTGTCTGGGGCTACTTTCTTGCCATAAGGGCAGAGTTCAGTAGGTGCCACAGAGACCATATGGCCCGCAAAGCCTACAATATTCACTATCTGGTCCTTTCAGAAAATCTTAGCGAACCCTTAATCTAAGTCATGATCTTTACCACTGCCAAGTTGCAGCCTGGGTTATCTAACCATAAAACATCAATCAAATTATATTAATATACTCCACTAATGAGAGCTGTTCTGATAAGAGTTACTTGTCCTGCTAAAGAAGCCTGAAAGTGCAGAGACCAGATTTCTCAATGGTAACCAAGAAGATAAGATACACAAAGAGAGTACAAGAGATATTGTTACACTTCTAAGTAATCTCTTCCAAAGGAAATGAAAAACTTTACAATGCTATTTGCTGTTAGGTTTCCTTTTTCATATCAGAAACCAAAATGCCCTAGTTTCAACCCCGTGGAAACGGTGGAGACACTCCCACTTGATCAGCGATTTTCTTTCTGAGGAATTAATGATCAGTGTGTGCAAGTTCAGACTCTGACCTTATTTGTCGAATTGTCACGTTGATTGTGCTGGAAAAATGACAAAAGGAAGGAAGCATTTAGATATATGTCTTCTGAGACTTCATTCATCTTTGATTAGCTGAAGAAGCCATAAGAAAGGCTTTCTGGACAGATAACCAGCTTGAAGAAAGATATTCTTTTGAGTTAAAAAGCTAGTTGTGATTTGTGATTCTCTTTTAGCCAAGTCTCCTGTCTAACTCTAAAGTCTGGAGACTGTAGTACTTTTTCTTGGGTCTTAGCCAATCTTCTAAAAAAGAAAACAGAACAACTGGATAAACAATTGTATCATTGCCTTATTGGAGTGCTTCTCAGTTTTCCTGCCCGTGCACATACTGGGTGATGTTCATGTATTGTGTGCTCAAGGTGATACATAATCCCAGGATCTGACTCATGCAAACACTTGTTTCACACTCAGGCTTATAGAATACAAGAGAGTATATGGAAAGTTATCAATCCACTCATGTATATTTTAAATAAATCTCAGTACATTTATGCCAGTTTTAGGACTTGTGAACAGCACATTTGTTGAGACACATCTCACACAAATGAGTCACAAGACCTCAGTTGAATGAGAACTATTTAACCGAGGCAATATACCCAAAACACTGGATGCCTTGGCCCTATAGCCTCGGGAGAGCATTCTCAGGGCAGCAACCTGGATAGCAGTGGAGCTGGTCTCAGCATCGGCGTCACGGTACTTGTGTGAGATGAGGCTCCCGGAAGTCGAGCTTGAACTGCCTCATACAGCCCACATTTGGCTCCGCCCCTGGGACACCTTTCCTCTTTCGAATTCGTTGCCCATCAGTGCAGTGGGCTGCTCAGTCCTACTGGACTCAAGTACAGATAAGGGCTCAACCCTCATCTCTATGGCATTCCCCACAAGCTGCCAAAGGTTCTCAGAATCCTCACAAACTGCTAGGAGAAAGGCTTTGTGACATCAGGATGACTTATTTCTGTGCATGCTCTCCAGAATTTTCAAGAATGGACTCATTTTCTTTAGACATAAAGGACGCTTTTCAAGGTCATACCTTCTCAGAATCTTTTGCCCTTAAGTATTTAGGACAGCAGGTACTTCAGGCATGAGCAGCCTCCAAAATTGTTCGGTGTGAAAAAAAATCATTTCGTACATCGTGCCTTCCTTTAATGAGTTTAAGAAATGGAGGGGAAAGTTCTGGTACAGTGAATTTAGGTTAAAAGGATTCCTAGTTTTAAGGAGAAAATGAAACCTCTTCAGTCAATACACTGGCTTTTAGATTTCCTCTGTTTCCTTTCACAGCAGCCTGTGGCTTCATCAGATGTGAGTAGCAGAACTGATCCAGCAGATCAGCGGGGGAGTGCCAGGCAGCAGTAATGTGGCACCAGGCAAGTTAGGATAATTGTGAATCTGCGGGGAATCTTCATTCCTTAGAGAGTTGCAGGTCTAATTGCCAAAAACAGGGACATGTCCCTAGTCCTGAAGTGGAAGAAACAAAGTCATTTGAATATGAATATGGTGGCTGCAGTGTGTTCTGCAGAAGCAGGAAGTCTGCTCTGAGTATAATAAGGCTTGTTGTAAAATCCAAGATTTAATTAATATCAGATCTCTAGATAATATATTCATACAATATACAACTTAATTTCTGGAAATGGCCTACACTACTTGGCGGCCACAAACTCGACACTAAGGCTGCCCACATAGCCCTGTCCATCTGGTTTGACTTTTCTACTTGTGCCCCCGATCAAGAGATAAAGCTTTTTCTTTCTAGAAATAAACAGTTCTTACTTTCTGACTTTGAACAATATCCTTTCTCTTTATTTTCTCTTTTTACTGTCTTAAATGCTTTATAACAAAGTCATTTTTTCCTCATTTTTCATTTTTTGTTTGCTTTTCCCACTTTAGTAATTGTGTTACTTCAATTTAAAATATGAATATGCTGATGTTTTCAAACATCCTCTTTCAAAAGAAGAGATAGGGTTTGATAGATTTTCCTAGTGTCAGAAGTCCATTTAGCAATATGTTGAAAAAAAAATGTACCATTGATTAGACTGGATTTTTCATGTCATTCTTATAGTTTCTATTTTTTACAGCTTTATTGAAGTACAAACTACATACAATAAAATCCAATAATTTTAAGTGTATATTTAGAAGAGTTCTGATAAATGTATAAAGCCCTGTAACGACTACCAAAGTCGACATAGAGAACACTTTCATCACCCCAAAGACTTCCTTCCTGGCCCTCTGCAGTAAATCCTCTTTTCCTACTCCCTCCCCCAGCCCCTGAAGGGCCACTCATCTCCCTGTCACTACAGTCTGCCTTTTTAGAATTTTGCATAAATTGAATTATATTGCATTATGCTATTGACTCCGGCTTCCTTCACTCAGCTTAATGCTTTTGAGATTTGTCCACATCCAGTAGCTTGTTCCTTTTTATCGTTACATGTATCAGTAGTTTATCCCTTTGGTGAAATGGTTTTCCACTGTATGGGTCTACCACAGTTTGCTTATCAGTTTACCAGTTGATGGGCATTTGGATTGTTTTCGATTTGGGGCTATTACAAAGAAGTTTCTACAAACATTCCCATACAAGTCTTTTCGTGGATACAAGTTTTTGTTTCCCTTGGATAGATACCTGTGAGTGAGATTACTGGGTCATATGGTAAATAAATGTATGTTTAACTTTTTAAGGAACTTCAATTTTCCAAAGTGACTCTACCATTTTGCATCCCCCTAGCAATATATAAGAGCTGTGGTTATTCTACATAATTACCAAAACTTGGAATTAGCAATCTTTTTCACTTGAGTCATTATAGTGGTAATTTATGTGATTTTAATATGCATTTCCCTAATGAATAATGATGTTTACTTTATCTGAAAAGATCTTTGGATTCATTGATTTTTCTCTTTCTGTTGTCCATTTGCTGATTCACTGATTTCTACTTTTATCTTTTCTCTTCCTTCTGTGTACCTTGGTTTAATGTGGCCTTCTCTTTAATTCTTTTTTTTTTTTTTTTTTTTTTTTGTGGTATGCGGGCCTCTCACTGTTGTGGCCTCTCCCGTTGCGGAGCACAGCCTCCGGACGCGCAGGCTCAGCGGCCATGGCTCACGGGCCCAGCCGCTCCGCGGCATGTGGGATCCTCCCGGACCGGGGCATGAACCCGCGTCCCCTGCCTCGGCAGGCGGACTCTCAACCACTGCGCCACCAGGGAAGCCCCCTTATTAATTTGATTGCTTAATGTGAAAGCTTTAGATCTTTATTCTCTTCTGTATAAACATATAGCATTGTAAATTTCTCACCAAACACTGCTTTAGCTGCATCACATAAATTTTGCTGTGTTGTGTTTTTATTTTTACTCACTTCAAAGTATTTTCTTTTTACCATGTGTTATTTAGAAGTACATTGCTTAATCCAGATATTTGAGGATTTTCCATGTATCTAGAAAATTGATTCTTATTTCCTTCCATTATAGTCAGAGTCATATGTTTTTAATTTTCAATTCTTTTAAATTTATTGAGATTTATTTTAGGCCCAAATCTGATGTATTTTCTTGAATGTTCCACATACAGTGAAAAAAAAACCTGTGAGTTCTGCTCTTTCTAGGTGGAGTGCTCTATATGTGTCAATTAGGTCAAGGTGGTGATAGCACTGATTTTGTTTACTACTGCATCCCAAGTGCCTAGAACTGTCGGTTCTCTAAACATATTTGTTGTATGAATGAATAAACAAGTGAATACATGATCTATATCATGACTATAATTATTATTTTTATCCTCCACTCAGAATTCTAAATATGGGGCTGGCTGCAGAATAATCTCAAATCTTAACTAGTGCCTCAATCTCAATGGCATCCAAACAATCTCATATGAGCAGTAAGTTGAAAGGCCATTCAGATCTCATTTTCTCCCTTTTATGTCATTTCTAAATCTATCACTGCAGGGTTTACTGCATATCCCTGGTTATTTAAACTTCAAGAGATTGCTGATCATTTCCTTCTAGATGTAAAATACCTTTCAATAATGTTCTGAAAGGAAACATCCAGAAGAAAAGACATTAAATATATTTAAGGAGAGTCAGCACATATTTGATTTCAGGCTGGACTGCTGAGGATGGTGGGGGGGTGGCAGAAGGAAGGGAGTTGATGGCACTGAAATTTTTATATCATAAGTACATTCTTTAGAGATTGCAAATTTTTTAAAAATTAATTAATTAATTATTATTTTTTTTGGCTGTGTTGGGTCTTCGTTGCTGCATGCGGGCTTTCTCTAGTTGCGGTGAGTGGGGGCCAGTCTTGTTGCAGTGCACGGGCTTCTCACTGCGGTGGCTTCTCTTGTTGCGGAGCACGGGCTCTAGGCATGTGGGCTTCAGTAGTTGTGGCTCACGGGCTCTAGAGCGCAGGCTTAGTAGTTGTGGCGCAAGGACTTAGTTGTTCCGCGGCATGTGGGATCTTCCTGGACCAGGGCTCGAACCTGTGTACCCTGCATTTGGCAGGCGGATTCTTTTTTTTTTTTTTTTAACATCTTTATTGGGGTATAATTGCTTTACAATGGTGTGTTAGTTTCTGCTTTATAACAAAGTGAATCAGTCATACATAAACATATGTTCCCATATGTCTTCCCTGTTGCGTCTCCCTCCCTCCCACCCTCCCTATCCCACCCCTCCAGGCTGTCACAAAGCACCGAGCCAATATCCCTGTGCCATGCGGCTGCTTCCCACTAGCTATCTACCTTACTACGTTAGTGTGTATATGGCAGGCGGATTCTTAACCACTGCACCACCTGGGAAGTCCTGATTGCAAATTTTTTATTGTACTCTCTCTTTACAAAGCTTTTCTTTCTTTGCCTGACCCTTTTAAACAAGATATTTGTCATGTTTGTGGTCCAGGAATAAAACTTGTAGTACTTGCAATCAAGATGATCAGTCTTTTTAGAGTAGCCTCACCATTCCCCCCAAAAGTTATATTTCATATTTATTTCTTTTCAAAATTCAGGCCAATCAACATTAATTTTATTTTGAGACTTTTACAACATCCTTGAAATCACTGTAGATATACTAGATGCCAGAAAGCCACGATTTCTGGATTGGAATTGTAACTGCTTTGTCATTGTGAAGCCTATTAACTAGAGTTATAGTTTGTGTAGTCTCCAAAAGTGGCGGGAGAGTTATATTTTTCTAAATTAATGCATCTAAATTAATCCACGTAAAATTTGTGCATTATTAATGTCCAGCTTGACTTTCTGTCATTTCAATTCTCTGAGAGACTAATACCTTTTTCTTCTTTTTCTTTTTTGACTCCCTACAAGGAAACCTTGATAGAAATCAAGTCTGTCCAGTTTTGTTAGTTCTTGCCTTGAGTATAAGTGCTATCTTTAAAATCATAGAGCCCTGCTTGCTAGTCTGAGGTATTGTTAATTAGGCCAAAACATGTCTTAGCCTGAGAATTCATCTGCATAATTTTAAGTTTTAATATGTAAGAAAGCTAGTCAAGAGAATACTATGTGTGGGTTTTTCTTTTTTTTTTGGTTAAATCTGTTGAAACTAATTTAACACAATTCTTTGTAAAAACTTTCCTCTACCTCCCTGAGATAGTTTAACTAGATACTGCTGTGAGTATGCAAACATTAACTGGACATTCTCTTGTATTTAGCTCATGGTCTCCTACACTTTCCCCCTCACTATTTCTTCTTTATTACTCCCACAGGTTACTACAACCCAAAAGGGATTCTTTGTGGCTTGTTTTTTTAGGTAGTCAGGAAGAAAGATTCTGCTCTGGTATGAAGGAGAATTATTCCAAATCCAAAAAGAACTGCTCTGTTCTGAGAGCCTGAGAGGGAGGCCATTAGTCACAGCTCTGGGGACCGACACTGCCCCACTGAGGAAGAAGTGGGTTGTGTGGGGACTTAGGCAACAGGGGCCCAAGCTACCGTTCCCCAGCCTGCCACGGCACCTGGTGCTCCACTCAGCTAGAAAGCCAGCACGGACCCTGATCCCTCTGATGCCAAGAGGAGGAAAAACATGCTTCCTCTGAAAAGTGGGTTATAAATCATGGTGCAAGTCTATAGTAATATGGGTCCTCTTTGTCACCTATACATAGGAATTCAGTTGGGACGTTCTGGGATGGTACCTTGAGTCCCTAGTGCCATCCTGCTTTTGAAAAACCTTTCACTTTTGAGTGTGCTTTCATTCTGAGGCTGCACAGGGCCACTGACTCATTCTGGCTTTAAGTGGAAAAGGCACCCCTCCCTAAAAGGCAGGTGAATGCAGCCCTGTGCAGGGCACTCTGCTTGCCCAGTGTCCTTATGTAGTAACAGCCTGCACAAGTGTGTATGTGGCTGCCCTGTAGTTACATCTATGACCATTACCCTAGGGTCATTCTTGGCAGGAAATAGTCTGTCCTGGATGTCTCTTGAGATCATCTCTGAATTGTGATAGTCAGCAATTACAGGAAAGTTACAGGACAGATAAATCTGGCAATTATCACAAGCGCCTCAGAGAAAGGCCATAATGTGTGGAAACCATGTCTGCTCTTTCTTTGGCCTTTCAGCTTAAATTTCCCTTCCTCAGAGAGGTCTTCCTCTATAGACACATCTAAAGGAGAGTCTCATGTTTTTTCTTCTTACAAGTGACAGTTACTGGATTTGTGTGTTTGTCTTATTACCTATGTTTTCAACTCTCTCCATGAGGTGTTCACAAATATACCCCCAACACAAAGCTACTACTTGACACAGAGTTGGCCTTTAGTAAATACCCCTTGAATGAAGAAATGTCTTTGGCAACCTCTGACAATGGCAAAGATGGGAGGTATGAAGGTGATCTAAAAGAACAAGAGAACAGAGAGTGAACAGCAGCTCTTTTTTTTTATAGCAAAACTGTTTTATTTTTTATCCTCTTGTGCAGATTTGTTTATTCAGATTTTTTAAACATCTTTATTGGAGTATAATTGCTTTACAACGGTGTGTTAGTTTCTGCTTTATAACAAAGTGAATCAGCTATACATATACATATATCCCCGTATCTCTTCCCTCTTGCGTCTCCCTCCCTCCCACCCTCCCTATCCCACCCCTCTAGGTGGTCGCAAAGCACCGAGCTGATCTACCTGTGCTATGCGGCTGCTTCCCACTAGCTATCTATTTTACATTTGGTAGTGTATATATGTCCATGCTACTCTCTCACTTTGTCCCAGCTTACCCTTACCCCTCCCCGTGTCCTCAAGTCCATTCTCCAGTAGGTCTGTGTCTTTATTCCCATTCCTGCCTCTAGGTTCTTCAGGACCATTTTTTTTTTTTTTTTTTTTAGATTCCATATATATGTGTTAGCATACAGTATTTCTTTTCCTCTTTCTGACTTACTTCACTCTGTATGACAGAGTCTAGGTCCATCCACCTCACTACAAATAACTCAATTTCTTTTTATGACTGAGTAATATTCCATTGTATATATGTGCCACATCTTCTTTATCCATTCATCTGTCAATGGACACTTAGGTTGCTTCCAGGTCCTGGCTATTGCAAACAGAGCTGTAATGAACATTGTGGTACATGACTCTTTTTGAATTATGGTTTTCTCAGGGTATATGCCCAGTAGTGGGATTGCTAGGTCATATGGTAGTTCTAATTTTAGTTTTTTAAGGAACTTCCATACTGTTCTCCATAGTGGCTGTATCAATTTACATTCCCACCAACAGTGCAAGAAGGTTCCCTTTTCTCCACATACTCTCCAGCATTTATTGTTTGTAGATTTTTTGATGATGGCCACTCTGACTGGTGTGAGGTGATAGCTCATTTGCACAGCAGCTCTTGATCAGAGGGATACAATCTATTGGATATCCCGTACTCCAGGGGCTTTTCTTGACTCTTCTACCTTTTTACAGATAAGAGATGCTGAGCAGCTGATGTTTCATTGTTTGTTTTTAGCTGACATCCACTGAGAATGCCAGGCACTGTGCTAAGTGCTTTATTTACATGTATTATATCATCCAACCTGCACAACAAGTACCTTACATGTAAGTACCTTACAAGTACTTACATGATTGGACATGTGAATGCACATTTGCATCTTTGAAAGTTCGCAATTTGAAGGTTTGTATGCAGGGGACTTTATAACATTTCAATATATGCATATTGCACTATAACTTTTAAAATTCATTATTCATTCAAACATGTGTGAAGGCCTAGGTGACAGGGAAGAAATAAAGGTAAGTCAGTCGACACCAAGAGATTAAAAATCTAACTGTGATTATTTAAAACAAGACCCAGATATAATGGAATATTTTGATCTTCTGTTTCAAATCCTAATACCCAGCTTCCCTTCATTAACCAATCTGACATACGGACCTCCTACCCACAGGACCTGAGCTTCTATTCCTCTGTGTCCTGGTGATGGTTTGGTAGCTTAGCTTGCACCTGAAGAGAACACAGGCACAGGGTAGGGGACAGAGGAGCACTGAGGGGTAATCCATTCCCCTCCTCCTTCTCTGCCTCCCTGGCCCCAGCAAATGAGAAAATTCAGGCAACTCAGTCTGTGACTTTTCCAGGTCTGAATGTGGGGTAACATGCAGACATATATGATTCACCAATTTTTTTACAATCTTGTGTACTACAAAGATATGGCTGAAGACAAACTCAAGTTTAAGCTGCATTTTATTTTGTAAATGTTTTGTAAAGTTGTACTTAATTTTTTTTTTTTTTTTTTTTTTTTTTTGGCTGCCTTGCATGCAGCGTGCAGGATCTTAGTTCCCCGGGCCCATGGCATTGAAAGCACGGAGTCCTCACCACTGGACCGTCAGGGAATTGCCATACTTCATGTATTTTAATTCCCCTTGGTTATTATCCATTCTAGGCAGAAAGTATTTAAAATCGCAAAAACACTCCTGTCTGCACCTTGAGGCCTACACCACCAAACATTAAGAATGGTTCATCTTTTAGGAAAAAAATGGGGAAAAAAATAGAGCTCTTTCAGGAAAAAACAAAATGAAAGTTGCTTACGCTGCAATTTGAAGTCAACCATGCTACTCTTCTTTAGGTTGTTTTTGGTCACTATACCTTAATTGTGTGCAGTCAAGATGAAGATGTCATTGGAGATAAATGTTTTCTACATGATCCTGAGCAAGACCAAGCAATTTATTTCAGTTCAGCAAACATTTATCACAAGTCTAGGACCAGGCTAGGCGCTATAGGCAGAGAGTATAAAGAGTAGTAGAATCTTAATAGGAAATGACTATGTTATAGAGTAGAACGATTATGTAAACGAGAGAGGAGATTGCAGCTGGTGAGGGTGTGGGTGTGGGAGGAGAATATGGTAGAGCTGGTGCTAGGAATTGGTGTACAATATCATTTCAATTAAGAATTCCTCCAGACCATGACCTCCTCGAAGGCAGCAGGCAGGACTATACGTATCAAGGGTCACTGGTTTCTGTTTGGGGCATTACTTCTCTCCCACTCATGCTTCTCCCTTCCAGCCCCACTTCCCTCACCAAAAGAAGAGATCAATGCAAGGGAAAATTCTTTCTCTTCAAATGCCAAATGTATTATCTGGCTGAGGGCCAATAATGTAGACAAACCATCCACAAAATACAGTGAAGGTAAGGGCATAATTCACGCTATGAGAAAGTGATACAAACCTTTTGAGATTTCAAAGAATCATTCACAGGACTAAAAAAGGAGGGGGAGCAAATAAAGCAGAAAAGCCAGGATATGTGTGTTGCCAGTTTAGTACAGTCATGGTGTTATAAAAGGATCCACCCAGATGACCTTGTTTTATTTATTTAATCAGTTAATCACACTCTCTCCGAAACTTTTGGACACAAGTGCAGAAATAAAGGTATTCATGAAGTCAGACTTGCATTTGCCAGGAAGTAGTAAAGAATGTCAATTTAGTCTCTGCTACCTGGGCAAGTCCTAAGGGGAAGATGAGCTCATGAATGCGTACACAGATCATTACAAGGCTGAATTAAAGTACATTAAATATGAAAGTCGGATATGAACCCCTGAGGGTTATACAACATAAAAAGAATAGTTGAAGAACGACCTGAAGCTTTAAAAGGGGGAAGAGTTACTACTCGCTCTTCAAGGAAACACATATAAAGCTTAGGATTTGAAAACCGTAGTTCTCCAGCTGATCTAAATGAATGTAAATTGAGGGGGAGGGCCTTCCTTTATCCTTCCTTTTGTGGTCTCCACAGGCTCTGGACCCAACCGGACCCTATAACTCTTACCTGAATTGGATAGAGCTGAAATAAAGAGGTAAACATCCTAAATCATCCACTGAAACCTTCTTGAAAGGGTAAGTTTGATTTATTTACCAATTTTTAAAAATGATATAGTTACTTAGCAAAGTATATGCCGTCGGCTAAAACGTTGAACATTTATTTTAATATTTCATTTTTGGGTAACACTGTCTTCGGTATGCCCCTCCCCCAGCCCACCAGAAGTGTCACATTCAGGGAGTGTGCTGTGCTATAAACCTTTGGCATATTAATGAATTGGTGTCACTAGGGGACTCAATGGGGACCAAAAGTTTAAACTTTAAAGACTTTAAAATAGAATAAAATGGCTGCCAATTAAAATGAAGAAACATGAAAATTCATACAAAGGAATAGGAAAAAAATGTGAATTAAAGTCAAGACAATGCCGAGACTATGGAAAGCATTAAAAAACGGAGAAGTAGGAATAGGAAGGAGAGTTATGTGCAAAGACAGATTAAAGAACTATACTGTGGACAGGGGATTTTTTTTTTTTTTTTTATGCAGGAGTCAGTTGAAGATTCTCAAAAATAATCCGAAGTGATTGAAAAGAGGTATTTGGTCCAAAAACATGAACTAATATAGACATTTTTTAAAATTGAAGTATAGTTGATTTACGATGTTGTGTTAATTTCTGCTGTATAGCAAAGTGATTCAGTTACACACATATATATATACACATTATTTTTTCATATTCTTTTCCATTATGGTTTATCACAGGATATTGGATACAGTTCCTTGTGCTATACAGTAGGACTTTGTTGTTTAGCCATCCTATATATAATAGTTTGCATCTGCTAACCCCGAACTCCCCACTCCATCCTCCTCATGCCCCCTTCCCCTTGGCAACCACAAGTCTGTTCTCTATAGACATTCTTTTTGACAGGTAATGACTAGGCTAAAAGTTGTGGAGAACCACAAAAGTAAACAGTGAGAGTAAACATTTTGGAATAATGAAGAAAACATTTACACTGCATAGGTATACATTATTAAAATTTCAGGAATGTCTGCTTACTGTAATAACTAACATGAAAAAAATCAGGAAGACAAAATCTAGAAAGAAAAAAATACTGATTTGTTTCTTATAATCTCAGAAATGGACCTAACCACACCTATTTATAGTTAATGGAGATTAAATGATTACTTAAAAGTGGGTTTAGGCTCACAAGCAAATTTATCCTAGAGAATTCTGAAGCAAAAACTCAGCAATCACAAACCTGGAAACCTGGATGATTCTACCTGACAGACCAATGACCCTCCAATATTGAAAGAAGTCCTTTTAGTCTGTGGCATAATTTCAAATTCTTATTTACTCTACATTCAGCAAACTGAGAATCCTACTAGTAAAAAGTAAATAACAAAGCACACCACCTTGGAATTCTGCATGTCTTTGACTGCAAAGAATCTTTAGCAATACTGCAACTAAAGACCCAGGTACAATTCTTTCAATAACAAATTCTGACTTAATTTGAAAGTAAATAAACTAATTTCAGACTATCCGTTTCAGAAGGAATAAGGCATGAAGAATTTAAATCTTGTTCAGTGCTTTTCTTCCACAGAGACAAACGAAAATGAGATGGGGGAGAAAAGTCCTGTAAAGAAAAAGTATTCAGTCAGCTTTTGAGTTCTTTGGTGTAAAGAACTGGTCATCAGAGTGAAATTTTACTAATCATTGGATTCTGGTCTGCTCATTTAGTTTCCATCTTGTATAAGCAGAACATCATGTATTTGCATGTTCCTTTATTTGAAGTGATTCCACGTTTAGGGTCAGTTATACCTTGAGAGGCTTTGTGCTTGCTTATTATTCCTGGTATAACAGAAATATTCGCCAATGTGCCTTTAAAGCTTAAAAGACCAGCCAATGTAATTCAGTATCTAAGTTTTAAAATTCTTTTGGTTATCTTATTTGGCATTTAACCGACCTTTTTACTAACTTCACTTTTTACTTAAATGAGTAAATTTTATTTTTTCTGCAGGTATTTGAATCCATAGTGACAATTTTGTAGATGCTTACACATGCTTTGAGAAAGTGTGTTGTGTGTGTTCATAACTTAAAGAAAATCAATATCTGTCTCATGTGCGCCAATTTAGAACTATTCACCTAACACATCGAGGTATTATTCTATGCCACAGAAAAGATGAGTCATCAGCCTCTGCCCTCAAAGACATTACCATCTATTTTAGCTAATTTAATTTACAATTTATGTTCTTTTCATAGGATGAAAGATTAATAAGCTCTGCGTGTACTGAGTAGGCACCTTGCCCAAGCAGTTAGGAGATAAAAGGATTTTGAAGTCAGATGGACCTGGGCTTGAACCCTGGCTGTGCACACTTAAGACTTTTGTTCCTTGGAGGCTGAGATTTCCACTTATAAAATGTGGGTGCTGATTTTTAGCTTACAGAGGTGTCAAGAGGGTTAAGTGTGATAATGCATATAAAACACCTGTCACGTAGATAAGCCCTACATTTTTAGCCTCCCCCGCCCCCGTATATGTTATTTCAATGAAATGCTCAGCTTTAACATTGTCCATAATTTCCTCCATTAATTTTGGTCTAGGATTTTAAAATAATTTCGTAAATGCAACCAGGTTGTCATTGGAGTACTTTGGGAGGTGAATGAGGCGCAATCTAGTTGTTTAAAATTCAAAGACCACATAGGAATGCCAGAGCATGAAGCGCAAAAGCCCAGCCACAACCCTTCACACATGTATCACCAGTCACAGCCTCCGCTGTTAGAAATGATCTGCCAGGGCTGGGAGTGTCCCTAGGGAGAACAACAGGAGAAGAGGATTCATCGTGTTTCTAAAAAACCTGGAGAAAAGTGGTGAAGGAGATATAGATTTGTTTTGCCAGTGTTCTATTTAGAAAAGAAAAAAAAAAGGGCACATAGATTACATCGATAGAATTTGACTAGAAATAAATATTGGGACTTCTCACCCTTCTGCCCCCAATCTACCAGATCCATTGTGTAGTTTTTCACGGAGAGAACACAAAGGGAAGTCCTTTCATTCCTAGCCAGCTCTTTGCCCATAGCCCTCCCTCCTTTTCCCATTCTGTTTAATCGAGTTGAACCATAAAGAAAGTAAACTTGAGGCCAAACTTTAATTCTCTACCTGAAACCCAGATAGTCGGTTTCCTCTTTGTCCTACTGGTCACTCTTTGAAACAATCTCCCTCAAAAGAGAATCAGGGTACTTCCTACAATGATTGGGGAGACAGAAGGGTGTCCTTAATCAAGAAATTCTGAAACTTAACTGAAGTCCTCAAACCCTACTAGTCTGGGGGGGGGAGACTTTGTCATTCTTTAATTCTCCTCTTTCCACATTTCATGCCTAATGATTTAGGGAACGTTAAAAAAGAAAACCCTGGATGAAGGGTTATTTTCCTGTATTTTTTAAAGTGGGACCATCTCTTTCATTTTTGTTGAATCTATTGGTATTTTGGTGGAGGCTTTCTAGCTTGTTTTTCTTCCTCCACTGTGATTTTCTTTTAATTTCATTTAAGAAAATTTAAATTGCAAAATAACGTACACAAAGTGCACAAATCTTAACATATAGATAGCTCCAGTGATTTTTTTTTTTTTTTCCCGATACGCGGGCCTCTCACCGCTGTGGCCCCTCCCTCTGCGGAGCACAGGCTCCGGACGCGCAGGTCCAGCGGCCATGGCTCACGGGCCCAGCCGCTCCGCGGCATGTGGGATCCTCCCGGACCGGGGCACGAACCCGTGTCCCCTGCATCGACAGGCGGACTCTCAACCACTGCGCCACCAGGGAAGCCCCCAGATGGCTCAGTGAATTTTTATATATTGCTATACCTGTATACTTCAACCAGAACAAGATCTTAGGATATTTTTAGCACTCATGGAAGGCTCCCTGGTGTCACTTTCCATTCAATTAAGCCCTCCATGGTAAACAGTCTTCTGACTTATAAATTTTGCCTGATTTTGAACTTCCCATAAATGAAACCATAACTGTGTACTTTTTTGGCATATGGTTTATTTTGAGCAAAATTAAGTCAGTGATATTCATTCATACTGTTCCATATATCAATAATTTTTTCTTTTGTTTTATAGTATTCCATTGTGTGAATATACCACAATATATCTTTCCCTGTTGATGAATATTTCCATTATTTGGCTGTTTTTAGTAAAGCTGCCTTGAACATCTCCGCTGTGGATTCTTAATTTTCTCCAGGCCCCTTCTCTGTAGGATTGTGATGAGTAGAATTGTGGGGAGAATTTACATGCACAAGTTAATCTTGCTCCAGGTTCATTCTTCAGATTACTTTGGTACAAGGAAGGAAGGGAGGAAGGGAGGAAGGAGAGAGAAAGAAAGAAAGAAAAAGAAAGAAAGAGGGAGGGAGGGATGGAGGCAGGAAGGAAGGGAGGAAGAAAGAGAGAGAGAGAAAAGGAAAGAAAGGAAGGGGGAAGGAAGGAAAGAAGGAGGGAAATGTGTAGGCATGTTAGTGAAAAACAAACTCATAATTCTTTGCAATGGCTAAATAAGTAACGCTTCCATGATTACAGACTTCTTTACCTCACTTTTGGAAATAATCCATGCCCTCTTGAAATTACTTAAAGAGCTTTGACATATCCCTTTAAAATGTGATAAAGTCATAGTGTCAAGTGCAAGTTCCAGAGCCAAGTTCACTAGGAAGGTTGGTTGACTTTTGAGTATATTTCCTAAAAGGTTTTTGTTTTTTTAACTTCATGAAGAGTCCAAACAGTTGAACAAATCCCAGAGACTGAGGAAAACAGTGAAATGCAGTTTTAACTATTCACGCTTTATGACGCTCCATTGCTGACTCTTTATCTTTTGATTCCTTATTCCACTTCCCCTAGATTTTTCTGCTTTTGTTGTTACTTAATTTGCTCCCTCAAATGTGAAAAGTCATCAGACATTCAACTTTTCCTTTGAGCCCTAGAATCTACTACGTTAATAAGTTATCTAGACAATTACCTAAACACCATCCCTTTTCAACTTTTATATATAGATCATCTTAGAAACTGGTCAATTAAAATAATCAGTGCATGGTAAGTAGCAAATTAATTTTCAACAGTTTTTTCTAATTACAGAGATTTTCCTTTCTATCATTAAGATTAAGGATAGTTTTTAATTGTGTGTTCATTTTGGGAACGTTGGCTTATTTTTAATTGTGTTCTTGTTTAGTTATGGGGAAATATAGATATTCTTTGTAACATCATCACTCAGTGTTTGAAGTCAGATTATAGTCATTTTCAATTAAGTTCATGCCCAATGATGATTGAGAGATTGCCTGAGAAATCAAATTATATCAAGCCATAGAACCTCCTAAGAGAAACCACTTGGTACGGTAGAATAAATTGCAAATGATATGAAAATAGTGACAAATGGCTGTGCAAACATGGCAAGCCAAATTCTGGACGTCAATTCTTTAACCAAGAAGTGTTAATCTAAAAACAAACAAACAAAATTTGTCAATCTCAGGGTTTTAACAATCATAGGTAAAAATTTTAAATGTGATTAGAATTTGCCTATGACATTTACCCCCAGCATTTAGGGCTGTATGAGCGGAGCTTCTTTGAGTGTTTTGCCTCACCACTCATGCTGGAAACAGTTTTATTTAAAGACAGAATGGAAAGTATATAGGTCAAAGTTGAGAGAGAAAAGGTTAAGTATTTGTGTTAAAGGCAGTGGCCATAGAACTGCATTAGATAAGTATATGAAAGGCTCGTTATTTGTTACATTGCCTGGAAGGACATTTTTGAGTCTGCTGTGTCTTCTTTAAAAACCACATTAGCAGCTCCATCTGGGAAAGAGTTCTCTGTCCTAACCAACATTCCAAGGCCAACTAGCCCTTTGTTAGCTCTGTAGTTCTGGGCTCAGAAAGGCTGAAGTGATAAAAATATAAATTGTGATTCTATTAAGGAAAAAATATCTAGCGAGAGCTGGTTTTAAATTCCTGTGATAGTGTTTAGCTTGTTCAAGGTTCGCATTCAACATTTACAATTGGCTCAGTGTTATGGAGGAGAAACCTGTTGATACAGCTCCTTTAAGTGCGATGGGTTTCAAAACAACCCTGCAGATAGCACACATTCCTGTGGTGGGAGTCCGAGGGCGAACCGAAAGCCTTCCCCATTCATTCAAAGAAGGAGAAAGAAACTGAACTTACCTCCCAACAGGTGAAGTTAAGCACGTCCTGTAAGTGGATTGATTTGTTCTATAAATCGAAGTTCTGTTCACAGGGGCCTTAAGAAATATGCTTTCTCACCCGATACCCTTCTATTCCCCCACCTCACCCCGACAGCCCCCAGGCTCACTGCTGGGAAAATATTTATTTCTTCTTCAGAGATGCCTTTCTTCCGCCTTGATTATAGTATTTTTTTTCTTTCTTTTTAGCTCAAAAGGAGAATTTTCCCCCCTTTTCATCCTGCGTGCCTTGTCTGATACATTGTTTCTCTTTTCTTTTGTTACTATGCTCCTGCACGTCTTACAAATGTGAGTTTTATATCAAAATAATACAAAATAAATGCATGCTCTAAAATAATAAAGAAATAGTACAGCTCTTCTCAGTGATTATATTCTATGAGCATTTAAACTTTTGAAAGTGCTTAGAAATTTCTTTTTAAAAAACTATCAAAAAACTTCTTACAGAAACTCATTTTGTGAACTTTTTTACTTTTGCTCTTATGGATTGTTTATAAAAATACCTAGTGTGTTTCAGAAATATGCATATTTTAGTGTAGGGGAGGTTCAATAGTTTAAGACTTTAGACTGATTTTTCATTTGCAATTAATCTGTACATTTATCCATAGAGTGGTTTTTATATAATTTTCAGCAGAGGTAGATAAAAACATTACTCAGTGCAACAACTTAAAAAAAAAGAATAACATAAGAGTTGCTGATACTATGCTTTGAAAGCCATGTCCTAGTATTGCCACTTAAAATTTTGGAATTGTTCTCCGACTCTGTAGCAAAGTAGAGGCTTTCTGAGGTGTATCTTTACCTGTTCTGAATTCCTCCCCTTCCCTGTGTTTGGCCCCCCAGTCTCAGTGGTTCTTGATATTCAAAGACAGGCTCCTGAGCTGCTGACAGTGTCTAGTTGGAGCCATGGGCTGCTCTGACTCATCCACACTTTTATCTTCTGAGACCATTCATTTTAGGAGCAGTGACATCAGTTTTCCAGGAGGCTGGCTAACTAAGACTACCACTGAAGGAATGAAGTTAAAGGACTTGGAATAGCACCTGATTCATAGTAGGAGCTCTATAGGCATTCGTTGGACAAAAGTTTTCAACTCTTTCTTTCGTGCCAGTTATATTTCTAACCAGGTCATGAGGGAGTGAGTTTTCTTTTTTGTTTGTATTGCAGTTATAACCCTGGCTTTGAAAATATTGTGACTTGACATGGTCCAAATTAAGTAAATAAGTTTTACTCTAGCATTCCAAGCCCTCCAAACTTTCCTAGCTTTATTTTCAACATACCCTTTATTTTATTTTTTAATTTATTTATTTAAATTTTATTTATTTATCTATTTATTTTTGGCTGAGTTGGGTATTTTGTTGCTGTGCGCTGGCTTTCTCTAGTCGTGAACGGGGGCTACTCTTTGTTGTGGTGCGCGGGCTTCTCATTGTGGCGGCTTCTTTTGGTGCGGAGCATAGGCTCCAGGTGCGCGGACTTCAGTAGTTGTGGCACGTGGGCTCTACAGCGTAGGCTCAGTGGCTGTGGCGCACAGGCTTAGTTGCTCTGCGGCATGTGGGATCTTCCCAGAGCAGGGCTCGAACCTGTATCCCCTGCATTGGCAGTTGGATTCTTAACCACTGCGCCACCAGGGAAGCCCTCAGTATACCCTTTAAATTTTGCTTAAGGGTGTCGTGAGGGAGGGCTGCTGAGCTGGTGGTGCTCCAAAATCCCTGCCCACCTAAATGAGAGCAGAGTTGCATATTGAACTTTGCGGCACACACGATATTGTTGACTGGGATGGTTTAGCTGAGTGAGAAAATTTAAGTAAATAGCCAAAATCTGCATTGAAAAACTTCTGCCTTAAAACAATCTAAGCCTTAGACAAACTCCACTAATTCACCATTCCCTCCCTAGCAAGTTGGGAGGACCCAGTCACTTTTTGATGGGTTCTACCTAATTTCAATTACTTGCATTCTTGCCAGCAGTATAATTGGAAAAATTAGAACATTTACAACTAGTGGGTATGCGTTTCCTCTGGGAAATGCCGATACTACTTAATGAATGGTCACTCCCTTGGAAAAGGACAAAGTTCTCTAGAGCAGAACTTCTCAAACTTGACAGTGTATACAAGATTCACTGGAGATATTTTCACAGTGCAGATTCTGATTCTGTAAATCTGGGTTGGGGCCTGGGGTTCTGCATTTTTAATGAGTCACAGGTGATGAAAATGCAGCTGGTCCACACTGTTGTTACCTGGGCAGTTTTTAAAAACTGTAGCTGCCTGGGTTCCTCCTCCATTTTATCCTCCTATCCCCTTCCTCACCCGTGTTTCTAATTGAATCGGCCTGAGTTATGGCCTGAGCATGGGGATTTTTTTTAATCTCCCAGGTGGTGCTAGTATACAGCCAAACTGAAGAACTTCTAGATCTTGTTTTTAATCAGTTTCTACTTGACAATCCATCACTTACACGCATCACCTGCCTGGCTCCTGTAGGCATTTGATTTTCTGCATTAAAAATACCCCATCCTTTCTTGAAGAAATCACATCAGTCTTTCAAAACCCCTTTTCAAATATTACTGCATTTTTCAGATATATAATACATTAAACAAATTCTTCCGGCAGTCACTTTGCCCTAAGTCCCATACAACTTTATTTGTTATCCTAAGGCAAGGACTGGATTCTGCCTTATAATTATACGTGTATTTATCTTAACCTCCCTAGTTGATAAACTACCTAAAGGCAGACATTGTCTCACCACTTTTATCTTCCCCTGTGGTTTCCCAAGCAGGGCCCCCCGCACGGTGCCCTGAACACTCGTGTCTTCACTCAACAAACTTTCATGAGCTGATGTGCCAAGCAGCCTGAGCTATGGTGAGACATGCAAAAGCAGACAACTTCCTCTCCGGCTCTAGGAGCTTCACAGTCAAATGAGGGAGACAGATAGCCACAAATAATTTACAAAAACTAGCATAAGAGTTCAACCAAGACTTGAGGGAATCTGAACTTTTCCAGATTGGAAAGAAAGTCTTTTGGAGGAAATGATTAAGGCCTGAAGCGTGGCTAGGTGGAGGTGGGGAACGAGGGTAAATAACATTTCAGAGAGAGAAAACTGTAGCATTTGCATGAGTTTTCAAATAAATTAAAAATTTTTTCAATTAAAAAAAGTCTTCCTACCCCATCCTCTGTCCACCCAGGTCCCCAGAGAGGTGCGAACTATTATTAGTGTCTGGTGAATCCTTTCAGAGTCTCTTTAAGCATGTTCAAGCAAATGCACAGTAAGCACTATCTTTTCACCTCTGAACCGTGCTTTTTCCTCCTTAACAATTTGTATTTCTTCTCATTTCAGTACAGAGAGAGCTTCCTTATTTTTCATAAGAAAACACTTGTCTTAAAGCTGAACATTATTTTATTGTGTGCATGTATTAACTAGTATATCCCCAATAGTTGGATTGCTTGCAATATTTTGCTACTGCAAACAATGCCGCAATGAATAATCTTGTAATTTAGACGTTTTTCACATATGAAAGTAGATCCGTAAGATCATTTACCAAAAGGGAAATTGTTGACTCATGAGCACATGCATGTGTGATTTTGAGAGATATTGTTAGATTGCCTTCCATAAGTATTGTATCATTGTACATTCTCACCAGAAATATGAGACCCCTTTTCCTTACTGCCTCCCATTAGTATGTTATCAAACTTTTCAATGTTTTTCAGATCTAATGGGTAAAAATAATGATGTCTTAATAGTTTGAATTTCTCTTATGAGTGAAGTTGAACATCTTATGATACTTTTAGGAGCCATTTACATTTTTTTTTCTGTAAACTTCCTGTTTTCTTATTCCTTGTCCATTTTAATATTCAGTTGTTTGGTAATTTTCTTGTTGATTTTTAAAAGCTCTTTATGTTTTAAAGATATTATACTTTTTTGATGTGAGTTGCTAATGTCTCCCAGTTCTTGGCATTTACTTACAGTGTTGTGCAGTTTTTTGTTTGTTAGTTGTTTGTTTGCTTGTCTGTTTTTACCTTACAGTTGATTTTGGTTTTGACAGAGTTAAACTTATCAATCTTTCCTATTTTGATTTCAGTATTTTAAGTCATAGTTAGAATGGCCTTCCCCACTCCAAAACTATACATGAATTCTCCCATGTTACATCCTAGAACATTTATAGCTCTGCCTTTTTACATTTAAGTCTTTGATCTTTCTTATACATTTGGTATGTGACATAAAGCATGGATTTGAATGTTTTTGTATGCCCATCCACTGTCAGAATACCATGTATGAAGTAATTTTTTTAAAAAGAGAACTGTGAGAGCACTGAGAAAGAGAAGAAAGACTCAAGTCTAAGAGACCAGTTCTGATGAATTGGGAGATTGGGATTGACATATATACACTAATATGTATAAAATGGATAACTAATAAGAACCTGCTGTATAAGAAAATAAATAAAATAAAATTCAAAAAAAGAAAAGAAAAGAGAGACCAGTTCTAGGGAAATAAAAAGTCATAGGGTACCAAAGCACATGAAGGGTTAGGGAAATTTAAACATTCAATTTGTGTAGCAAAATGGCCATCGTTTCCATTCCATTACCACCAACTCTTCTCGGTAGACATGACCTTCTCCTTAGAGCATTGTTTCAGGCAGCCACTTCCAAGTAACCAAAATTGACACATTTGCCATCCTTAATGCAGGGTTTGATTTGGGAGAAATAGGGGAGGAAGAGAAGTGGCAAAAGAAGGGGCTGAAAAGGCAGGAGATGTCAGGGTCTTGAATGCATATTAAACAATGGAGACAATGTGATTTTTTTTAAGGCAAAAAATGACTTGGTAAGTGTTTTGAGAAAGGAGGGAATGATGGATTGAAGGAGAGAAATCAAAAGCTATTGTAGTCCAATCCAGAGATGCTGAATACCTGAACTCGGGTAGTAGAGTGAAATAGAGGGGAAGGGCCATATTTAAGAGGTAACTCAGCAGAAGTTGTAAACCAATTAGCTATATGTATGTAGTGAAAGAGAAGCTAGAATAAAAAATTATTGATCCCTCAAACTTGGGCATGTAGTAGTGCTGAGACCTAGACAGAGAACTTAGGAGGAGGAACAGATTTGGGGATGAAAAGACAATAAAAAGAATGAGTTTGATTTTAAGCTTTTAGATATCAATACTATATTTGAACTCTTTGCATTTGCCTAGCACTGGGCTAAGACTATGATGTATTTAGGACTAGAGAGAAGATTTAATGTTGATTCATACAAGGTAATTACATGAGGAAAGAAAATACATATAGAGAAGCTGGAAAATGACAAGTTTGGTCTATGAATTCCCAGTATGAAAGATGACTGCCTCTGAAATTGTCAGAAAAGATGGACTTGGCAAGTAGAGCATGTAATAATAAGAACAACAAGAGCTGATACAAGTCTACATAAACTAGAACAGGAGGCATGAGTCAGTCTTACAATAATATTTTAGCATTAGTTCCACTTGCCAGTCCCAGCATATTATGTCTGAGCTTGGGCTCCAGGACTTCAGGCATAAAAATCCTAGAGAGAACATTCAAAAAGCAAGAAAGATAATTAAAGGGTTAGAAATAATAGCTGAGGCATGAAAGTGTACTTGAGTTGGATTGGAGAACAGGAGAACAAATGGGGACTCCATTCACAATAGGTGAAGGCACTAAAGAAATAAGTATTTGCCCAGAGGTCAGAAAGGGAGTAAACTGTAAATTGATATGCATGAGATAATGGGGTAAAACTTCCTGAAATAAAGGTTAAGTATTAGATGACCCTTACGTTTGGTAGTTCAAGTTACCTGGAGGTTGTGAAATCTTCTATGAATCTTTAAAGCATGGAGAGCATTTAGCAAACACTCTGTACTTAAGAATCCAGTTCCTGATCCTGTCAGCAAAAATCCAGCACAAATCTTGTGCAGGTGGCTGCCATAAGATCCCTCTTCTAGGAGGTCATCTCCACCTTCAGTGCCCCTTCAAGAGCCTTTCGTTATTCAAGGACTATTTTTTTTTTTTTTTTCAAGGACTATTTTTGAATGATACATGTGAGACAGTAGTTTGGGTGCTAAGGAAGGGGGGGAGGTGAACAAAACAGAAGAAAGAGTGTATCCAAAGTTGACAGAGTGTGGCCCTGCATCAGGTACTGAGCAGCTGGCTGCCCACTTCTAAAACCCACCCTCTTGAAAGTCGGCCTCATGCCACAGTCCCCACTTCCTGAATCCTTCCTCTGTTTCCTCCCAAATTCCTCCTGAATCTGGTATCTCAGAGGTCAGTGCAGGGCACTGGAGCGTGCCTGCTCCAAAAATAAGAAGACAATTCAAGAGTCTGGATTTAATATTTTTCAAATAGAGCACAGACTGTCTGTAGTTTTAGTTTGTCTCAGAATCATTCAAGACGTAATTTATTCATTGGGCTTACTTTTTTCCTTTTGACTATCTGGTGTCTGACTGTCACTAGTGAATGTGACAGCATGATGCTCAATGATGGTGGTTACTGGAGATATATTTTAATAAGAGAGTAACTTATTTTAATTGCTCAGATAGGCAAAATCAGAATATACATCACTTAAGTAGTCTGTTTATGTAATACATGTAGATATACCATGTATTTTTAGATGTTTAGTAATGCAAAATACTTGGAAGGAAAGCTGCTACCAGAATATATGTTTAGAAATTAGCTGAATGTTGTTTAAAGGCATATGTAGAATTGGAAATTGATTGCCATATGGATTGTGAGTTCTTTGATTTCTTTGAAGATAGTGTTTGATGGAGTTAGTGTCCTTGGTACTGAACTCAGCATAAAAGCACAGGACTGTCTCCATCTTTGTAGAAGTCAACCATGCAGATTTAGAAGCTACCTATAGGACAGGAAGACATATTCCTCCCATTATTTTTATTTACAGATGCTTTGAAGCATCCCCATATCACTTGATTCAATTCTCCAGATAGAGGACCTGGCAGTAGCAGAAGGATTAAGGAGAAAAGTTGCAGGGCCAGCACAATTGGAAAGATCATTTTACTGGTAAACTTTCCGGCAATTCAGAGATATGCAAACTAACCAGAATAAATTTGTAGCAAAAAGTATGAAGTGACCCAGCACTGGAACAGAGTTTGGCTTGGAAATATAGCTATAACGGGTGGATTTTTTAACTGTACATGAATAGGCAGATTTGATGACTCTTGGAGAACAGAAAATATAAGGAGTGGGGGGAGGGATCCAGAGCATCCCAAAATGAATTGTGTTTTTCTAGAACAATTACCTATGACCGTAATAAATCCAATGACCAACTTCCCAAGCATAGGAAAATATGCTAGGTGCTTTATAAACTTATCCTGTTAAATCTTCATAGGTACTTTGTAGTGTAAGGAATATTGTACAGAAGAAAAAACTGAGGCCCAGATAGTTAACAATTTTCCCTACTTAGAAAATGGTGGTGCTTGGATTCAAATTCAAATCTATCTGGTTCCAAATCTGTACTCTTTCTTTATATCACATTGGTCCTTACTATTGTCCCTATTAGTGCACTTTTTACAAAACGAGTGATTTAGACTTTTCCTCTTAAGTTCAAGCATTCCAACACTCCCAGAACTGTTTTGGGTTAAGTAGACCTGCTAAAGTGAACTTTTTCAGTTTGAGGCAGTTAGATGACAACACCAAAACTCTTACTAGTCAGCCACGCCTCCCAGAAACGGGTCAAAGGGATATTTGAAGGACAGAGGGTTTAAAGAGACCTCAAGTGTTTGAAAGAGAAGTTGTAAATAAAGCCAAACAACAGTTTGGACATCACTGATGATATCTGAGTGTGAGAAATGAGCAAAAAGGGCAACAGCAGAGTTTAGGAAGGCTAAATCAGCTGAGCCCAGGAAACATAACTGAAAGAGATACAGGAAATTAAGGGTGAAAGTTTGTCTGTTAATGAATGATGTCACTTTCAGGTAGGATTTGAAATCCATTTGATAAAAAAGTCTTCTGTATTCAAGGGTGTTCTGTCAGATTACACAAGGACATGTGTTTTCTTGACATGATTGAGTGTGAGTGTTCTGTTCCATCAGTAATCTGACTTTTCCCCTAAGTGTAAGTTGCGATATTTAACTAAATATTTCTGTTTAAGGTTTGTTTAGAATTGCTTCAGTGAACTTAGAAGTTTTTATAAGAACATAGTCTCCTCGCTCTCCCCTCATTCCCCACCACTCCAACCTCGCCCAGTAGTATATAATTTATCTAAATAAATTGTTTCGTAATGATGCATTTTTGTACTAGAAGTAAATGTGTCCTTTTGGGCTCAGTATACATTTCTTTAAACAAAAGAGGCCATATTAAACCAAGTATTTACTGTGAAGCAAACAACCAGTACTCCACACATACAGAGTCTTAAGGAGTAATTTTTATTTTGGCTCTACACTGCTAAAGTTAAAGGCAACCCATTAATGGCATGCTTTAGCTCTCAAAAAGAAGTTTGGCCCTGAAAAGAAAACACTTGGCTTTATAAAATGACTTATTATCAAATTTTAAATGGCGCAAAATGAACATATTATGTTCTATACCTTTATTTATATTGTGTTTTTTCTCAGAAACTTGTTTTGAAAATGAAAGAGTCTGAAAACATTGTGAATATACTTTGTAACATTGCAAAAGTATTTCATCAAAGTAAAGATGTTTTAGTCTTTCATTTAAGAAAAGCAAAACTCAAGCAAACAAACAAAAAACCACACATGCACATGTATACACCCTTGTAGGTATATTGACTGGGAAAAATTAGACCAAGGATTCAAAACGTAAATAAAGGCTTTGTCATTTCCTGAAAATGTATACTCAGGAAGAAAATAAAGAAGGGAGATTATTCAGTAGTCCAAATCTGGTGACCCTTTCCATCGTATCCATCTGTGAAAGAAGGCCTGTTGTTTCCATGTACTGAAAATGCAAGATGTGGTGATTGCCTACCCAGGAGGAGGGAAGGGTGGGTGTTGTACTCATAAATTAGCAATTTATGTGACTATTTGAGAATAGTCATAATCTTTGTCCAGTAAGGCATTAGCAATTTAAAACTTTGCTGACAACTCGGATCAGCCAGTTATATGAGTGCCCCGTCACCACTGTCCATCCCCATCCCCAAGCCATTTATGAAGTACCTATTGTGTGCAAGGCCCTGGGATGAGAGATGAATGAGGAAAATGCATGCCTAAGATAAGATCTTTTGCCCTTCCTGGACTGATTGCTCAAGGACACCAGCAAAGCAGGGATATAAAAAATTGAAGAAAGCTCAGCAAAGATAAAGTATCCAAATTTCTACATACAAAAAATAACTGGAGAGAAGCTCAATTTATGTATGCATGTAAATTTTGTATTTTGCAGTTTACAGCTTGATATTGACTTTATTTGAACAACACATGAGGAATCACAATCTTTTCAGAGCTCCAGCCCTCAAAAATTCTAAATGAGGCCCCGTCCTTGCCTCCCTTATCTTGAGGAGATGAAAAGCCTCTGATATTTTCTTCTGCTATGTACTCTTCCTTATTTTTTCTCTGGAGATAGCAGTCATATGATCAGAAACGCTAAAATGTGTCAGATTCCCCTTGGGATAAGAAGGCCTCAGTCAGATTTAAGTAGTGAGACCCTGGCAGTAAAAAATCTAATTCTGTCATGATGGTCTGACTGTTTAGTAGGGCTACTCTGCAGTTTACCACTTCCTTCTTGATGGCTTTGTTCCTGAAGATTTGAGATGAGAGAGTAATGAACATTTTAATTTGACATATGAAAGAGAAAATAATACAAGTACTTATTTTCATGACCACAAAATATAGATTACTAATCTATATAATTTCTTAAAAAATAACCACAACAGCAACAACAAGCCTTCTATAATTCTGTGGAAATGAAAGTAAAAGAGCTTCCTTTTAAAAACAAAACCACTTCTGGATTTTGGGACGATTTTAGAGATTCTTATTGCAGGGCATAGACAGTAATTAGAGAGTGTCAGTTGGAGAGTAACTGTGCAAAGTGCAGATGAGGGTGAAGTCGATGTCAGGGAAAATATCGTCAATGGGTAATAATTTCCCCAAAGAAAAGAGTTTTCTATACAGTTACTCATCTGTACCTCAGGCTCACAAACTGGCTGGCAAGTTTTAGTGGCAGGAAAATTGATAAATAGTTGTAGCCTGGAGATACAATTTCTCTCCTGGCACATAAATGTCTTCCCATATCCCTTGGCTGTTTTTATCTCCAAGCATTATTAATCTATGTTTCTTGGGAAAAATAAGTTCATGATGATGCATCAGTAAATTTTCAACACCTCAAAGATTGCCTTAAAATTATATTTTAAAATGTTACTTTTCTGAATTAAATTAAGGGTTAACTATTACCTAAGAAAGTAATCAAAATTGGGAGATTTAAACCAAGGATATATATGAATTCCAATTTGCTGTGACTCTGGATAATTTATTTTTGATCCATCTCTCAAAAATTTGAAACGGTAGGTTTAGAAATCTGCATTAAAACAAAGCAAAACCTCCCTCTATGACTCATAATTACCATAATGATTTATTTAAACAAAATAGCTACAACTTCAATAATTGTCCATTCTGTTTTTAAATGGAGTAAACAATGAAGATGCTCATTTAAATAAGTGGCCAGTTGACGTCATTCTGTGTAGAGAGAGGGCTGGTGATGTGATTTGAGCAGTACCAGCTTCCCACCGTTAGCAACGCACCTTAAAGGCAATTATATTACCCAAATTAACAAAACGCAGAAGATAAAGTAACTACATGAATAGCTGAAGAGTGAGGAAGGGAGACTTCTAAGGACTTGCCAACTCTAACATTCTGCAATTCTCAGAATAATTTTTTTTATAACCCATAGCCAGACATTTCTTGTACAATAAGAAATAAGACCAGGAAGGAATTGGAAACAAGACAGGTAGTAAATCTGAGAGAAGGAAAATGTACATCTGTATATAGTATACTGAATGGCTGGATGTATTGAGAACCTTTAAATACTGAGGGGCAGCCAAAACCCACTGGTTATCTTAGAGGGAAACAGCAATGCCACAGATGGGGGCAGATGGTTGTCAGTATTTGCAGACTTCACACTTCTGGTGGTGTCTGCTCTATGTACAGTCTATTAAGTGTGTTGTGGAAGAAATTTCCCTGTGAGTTAGACCTATTAAAATCAACTTTAGAAATGAACTTCTGGTATAAGTAACATTTACAAAGTTGTGTACATTGAGCAAGATAGGCAAAATATGAGCAAAATCAGTGTCATGTCCACCTCGTTTACTAAAGTTATAATTGAAATATATAAATAAATGTTTCAATGTAACAATTAAAGTGTACATTGGAACAATAAACATATATGAGCCATTCATCATACATAAGAGAACCTTGAGGCAGATATAGATGAATAACACAGGCTCCAAACTGGGAGCTTATGATAGAATACTTGTACAGTTGATGAATTGTTTGTACTCTGAACATACAAGGTTCTCTCCATAAACATTCATATATCACAGACCCTCCATGGAGCATGAAACTGTAAACTAAAATGCTTGAATTCTTTGCTATTTAATTTATTCTTTCCTTAGAAAAGTTCAAGATAAATGATAATTGATTCACATCTTACATTGTTTTATATATGTATTTATATTTTAATAGTTGCTAAATTGTTGTGATCACCTTAACAGGTTCATCTTACATTCACTCAGTATTCACATCCACTTTCATTCATTACTCAATACTTAGTATTTATTATGTGTCAGGCACTGTGCTAGGCACTGGGAATACAAATTGAAGCAAATGGCCTCTGCCCTCATGAAACATACATTCTAGTGGAGAGACAAATACAAAATAAATAATCACAAATAATTCACTGCAAATTATGATAGGAACTTTGATGATATATTGGGCGGGGTATTGCCTAATTTAGATTAAGGGTCAGGAGAAGTCTTTTGAAGGACGTAAAAATTAAGCAGAGACCTAAATATATAAGGAGTTAGTCAGGAAAAATAGGGTAGGACAATTCCTCAAGTTTTCCAGGCAGAGGTCCTGGGCCTTCTTTCCATTCTACCCAGTTATTCTTGAGCAATCTTATCCATCCCTGTGGTTTCATCTAAATACTGACAACTCCAAAATTTATTATCTGACTCACACTTCTCTTTGAAGCTTGACCTAGATATTCCATTACCCACTTGACATCTCCACTGAGATGTCTCTTAGGTATCTCAAACTTAAAATATCTCCAACTATTAAGTCTTCATCCTCCATCCCAACCTCCACATCCACCCCCTCCTCCAGTCTTCTCACTCTTGGCAGAAGATACCTCCGTCTATATAGTTATTCATACCAAAAACCCAAAAGTTACCCATGATCCCCGCCTCACCCCACACACATTCTTATCCAGGGTAGAGCCAAGTCTCATCAATTCTACCTCCAAAATGTATCTCAAATCTGATACTACTCTTGACATTACTTCTACACCAGCACCTTTCGCTGGGATTACTGCGGTGGCACCAGGGAGTTCAAACTGAACACCTGTGTCTGGATACAACCGCAGCTATGGAGCCACAGACTGAGCATGTCAGTCTCAGATGGGTGGAGGAGACTTTCACTTAATATTTTCCAGAGTATGTTATGACAGGGCTTTGCACTTATACAAGTGTCTTACAATTGTTTTTCAGATGGCTAGTAAGGCTACCAATAACTTGAAACTGATTTTTCCCTGTGGCACCCGATTGAAAGGGACAATTTGAAGAAGAAATATTTTCCGTACTGTTGCTGGAATAATTGAACAAGTTATTTCACTTGACATTTATTTTTAAAATGTCAAATTGAATCCCTGATTAGAAAATTCAATCTCTAATTAACACACCAAACATATCTTAGCCCCGAGTTATACATATAATTTAAAAAAGTTAAAGATGTTTTCTCAAAACACAACATTACTTAAAAGTTTAAAGAAACTTTTTTTTTTTTTTTTTTTTGCGGTACGCGGGCCTCTCACTGCTGTGGCCGCTCCCGCGGCAGAGCACAGGCTCCGGATGCGCAGGCTCAGCGGCCATGGCCCACAGGCCCAGCCCCTCCGCGGCATGTGGGATCCTCCCCGACCGGGTCATGAACCCGCGTCTCCCGCATCGGCGGGCGGACTCTCAACCACTGCGCCACCAGGGAAGCCCTAAAGAAACTTATTTTTAAAAATTATTATTATTTTTAATATTTTGGCTGCTCCCCATGGCATGCAAGATCTTAGTTCCCCGACCAGAGATCAGGGATCGAACCTGTGCCCCCTGCAGTGGAAGCTGGGAGTCTTAACCACTGGACCACCAGGGAAGCCCCTATTTTTTTTAAATGAGAGCAAATTGTTAGATGAATTTTTAATTTAATTCATGTAACCATAATTTACTTAAAAGTTGCTGATACCTTGTCTTCTGTTAGTACTTCAGGATGGTTCAATAAACATGTTACTGAATGGAAATAGATTAATCCTTGCTGGGTCTTTGATTTGGAGTTATCTCTGAAAAATAACCTTTGAAAACAATCTCAATTTGTGATTAAGAATATTTACCAGTATAGGAATTCCCTGGCGGTCCCGTGGTTAGGATTCTGTGCTTCTACTGCAGGGTGCACTGGTTCCATCCCTGATCCCTAGTCGGGGAGCTAAGATCTTGCAGGCTGCGTGGCGTGGCCAGAAAGAAAAAAAGAATATTTACTAGTATATAATATCTATGTCCATTTGCAATAGGAATGTGGGGAAAGTATTGATGTCATCACAAGATGAATTTTACTACATTCCTTTTTTTTTTTGGCTGCGATGCACGGCATGTGGGATCTTAGTTCCAGACCAGGAACTAATTTATATTTATATAAATTATAAATATAATAATAATTATTATAATTATAATAATTATTATTCCTCTATATTAGAGGAAGTGAATGTTGACTTCTACAGAGAGAGATGGTTATTTTCCTAAAGCCATTCTTTATACAGTAGACTAGATTTTCCTTGTAGAGGCAGGAACTCTGATCTTGGAAGGCACGAATAGCTGTGGGTCATTTCTGGTTTTCCACTGACACACAGGGGAAGTAAATAGGAGAAATAAATGAAATTTATTAATGTTAATTAATAAACATTAACATTAATAAGTTAATGTTAATTTTTCCTGTCTAGAAGACAGTTTGTTTCCCTTTTATTTCTTTGACTTATTTCCCCTTCTGAATCTCACAGTGTGATATTCAAAAGTTAAAAAAATTGAATTAGAAATCTTCAAACCCACATATAGGTATCAAAAGATAGGCCTGTTTTATCTTGAAAAGAACTCTTTACTGTAACCTGACAATTCACAAATATATTGTTACTTCTCTTACTCATGACCACATCTCCAACTTTGGTGGTACAACATTTGTTGTGTTAACACAGAATAATGAATACTTCCTTACTGGTCTACTACATAATCTGAAATTTGATTTTTTACAAAATTTTTATTTTATATTGGAGCATAGTTGATTAACAATGTTGTGTTAGCAAAGTGATTCAGTTATGCATATACATGTATCTATTCTTTTTCAAATTCTTTTCCCGTTTAGGTTATTAGAGAATATTGAGCAGAGTTCCCTGTGCTATACAGTAGGTCCTTGTTTGTTATCTATTTTAAATATAGCAGTGTGTACATGTCAGTCCCAAACTCCCAATCTATCCCTCCCTCCACCCTTCCCCCCATAACCATAAGTTTGTTTTCTAAGACTGTGAGTCTGTTTCTGTTTTGTAAATAAGTTCATTTGTATCTTTTTTTTTTAGATTCCGCGTATAAGTGATATCATATATTTGTCTTTCTCTGTCTGACTTCCTTCACGTAGTATGATAATATCCAGGTGTCATTTGATTTCTTGACACTTGGATAGGTTCCAAGGGTTTTGCCTTTGAACGCCTGGTTGCTTTCTGATCCTGATTACTCTATAATTCAGAAATAGTGTTTTTTTAGTCCCTCAAATTTTGTTATTATATTCTAATCCCTTTAATCGTTCTCATGTTTTTATTAAAATTTATTGTTGTCTTTTATTCGATTTGCCTCCATATAAGACCAATTTTAGTTGTTCAACTTGGTATGCCTCCTTCCAGCTAGTGTTAAATGGCTTGTAATAATTTTGTTTTGCTGCTCATTTCAGGAAGTTTGGAATGGATCTAGCTCTAGTGTACAGGCTTTTGGCGTCTTTTGAATACTGATGGGTTGACAGGAAGTGTAAGACTATGTATGAATAAAGATGCTTTCATCTTTAAGGAACATAAAACCTGTCAAAAAGTCATTTAAACATTAAGGGAAATTATTACCTCACACAACAAGAATTCTAGAGATAGGGCAGTTTTGAAGTTGAATAATTCAGTGATTCAACAATGACATCAGTTTGCCCAGATGTTTTCCATCTTTCCACTTTCTGAAATTCAGTGTGTTATTTGTCCTCGTGGGCAGGTTATTGCTAGGTTTCCCATGTAGATGACAAAGTCCAGAGGCAGAAAAGGGAAATTTCTCCTTCCACATATCTTATTGGAAGGAAAAACCTTTCTCAGAGGCCCCTTTGGCTTATTGACCAGAATTATGTCACATACCTGTTCCAGAACAGATTGATAAATGAAGTGGAATATCATATTGGCTTCAGTCAGCAGTGGTTTATGGAACCTGAGGGCCCTGTGATTCTCTCAGGGAGTTCACAATGTTAAAATCGCTTTCCCTAATAATGCTAAGATATTATTTGCTCTTTTCACTCCACTGTTAGTGGAAAACAGCAACAGTGGGTAATGCTACTGGTTGCTTAGTACAGATCAAGGCTGTGATATCAAAATGTACTAGTAGTCATTGTATTCTTTACTGCCAGCCTCTCACATAAAGTTTGTTGTTTTCTGGTCCATACTGAAGCACTTTTGTTATTTCAGTCTCATATTTTAAGATTGAGTTGTAAGCTGAAATGGCTGCTTTTTTCATGGAACACTTAAAAAAAAAAACAAAAACCTGAAAGACTGACAAAGTATGGTTATTCAGACTTGGGTGTTTTGCTGACATTTTCTTGAAAATGAACAAAGTGAGCCTGTCACTTCAACGAAAACAGCTGACAATACTTGTTGCAAATGATAAAATTTAAGCTTTCGGGTGAAAATTAGAATGCTGGATAACTTGTATCCACCACTGTGAGCTTGACAGCTTCCCAGTACTTATATATATTTTCTGATGATATTGGTGGTGATATTAACAAAAGTGATTTTTTGATATGGTGTGATGAAATATGTCAGCATTTGAAAGATCTTCATAATTCAGTGAATCAGTATTTTCCCAATGACCAATGCATGTTACAAAATCACTCATGGGTGATTCAAAGACCAACATAGACTAAAAGATTTAAGGGTAACTGAGCACAAAATTTTATTGATCTGTTTTCAGATTCCACATTATAATTAACCTTTGAGGAACAACCACTTTTTGAGTTTGGATGTAGTATGAAAGAGTATCCAAAGCTATCTGAAGAGGCTATTAAATATTTTTTTCAACTATTTATTTGTATGAGGCTGGATTTTCTTAATGCACTTCAACCAAACAACAGATTGAATGCAGAAGCAAATATGAGAATCTACTTTTTCTATTAAGCCAGACTTCTCAAATTTTTTTTCTTATTCTGAAAAATATAGCTATTTTTCCAAAAAATATTATTTATATTAATATGTAACAGGTTTATTATTTTTATTTTAAAATTAATGTCTTTAGGATTTTTAATTTTTAGTTTTTAAAATGATAAACATTAATAGAGATGACTCATAAATAAATGTACTTTGCACTCTTCAGTACTTTTAAGAGTGTAAAAAGATCCTGAAACCAAAAAGTTTGAAAACCACCTGGTTTAGTCCAGAGCTTTACCATTTGGGCCCTGGTAGATGATTTTATGTTGTCTCAATAAAATCAGGATTCTATTGACAGGATGGTTAATGGTTTCATTAGAGACCTGTGATCTGGCCACAGTTTAAACTGAAGGAGAATTTTTCCACTGGCATGTGGCAATCAGCAAACTGTGACTTGTCTTTGGGCAATGTTGGCAAAGGGTTCTCAGGCTTCAGGGACAGAGACCTCATACTGCAATGCTTCTGGGCTGCCAGATTCTAGGAGAAAGCTTCTTCAAAGCTACACACAGAAAATGGACAGAAGTAGTTAGTTGCCTTTCATGCCCATTGGGGATCAACCTGAGTCTCTGGTCTGGCTCCCAAAAGCAATGGTGTTCTTTGTCCCAAGCTGGGGATGTTTCTTTCTTTCCCAGGGAACACAAAACAATGATATCTCATATTACTGTCTCATACCAGGACTGGAGATCTCAGCTGTCCCTGGGCTCACCTCCAGGTTCCACAAGTTAGCCAAGGCTGTTTTTTTTTTTTTTTTTTTTTTTAGCCAAGGCTGTTTTGATTGATTGGTAATTATTTAGGAAAATTAATTCAGTGACAGTTGAGGAAGCAGGTACAAATAGAATTAAACAATATTTGTATGAAATCAGAGAGGATAATTGTGGTAAAGGAAACAGTCATAGATATATGCAAGGATCCTATTAGATGACTGGGCAATTATAATTCTCTTAATCATGATTGAGGACATAATAGGAGCCACAGGATTAGGGTTTAAAACAAGGGTTTCTCCTTTGAACATACTTATTTTAGTATCCCTGAGAGTCTGTAGGTAGATATATCCATTAGGCAGTTGGAAGTATGGTCTGACTTTTAAAAGAGAGATTAGGCTTAGAATACAGATCTTAGAATGTTCATCATGAAAGTCATAGTTGAAGTTATTGGAATTGGTAAGATTTCTTTCCCCCTGAGAGATAAAGTGATAAGACAAGGCAGTCAAAGGTAGAAATGTAGGAAATATCATTAAGGGATGGGAAGAAGAAGAATCCAGTATTAGAGACTGGAAAAGAGTGCTATTCAGGAAGAGAATAAAGAGAAGTATTATTGAAGATGCTAAAGGAAGAGAGAGTTTCCATAAGGAGACTATCCTACAGTGCAGGATGAAGATTATGGAAAGGAAATATTTGGCAAGTAAAGAATTGATGATGACTTTAAAAAAAACTATTTTTAGAATAGTTTTAGATACACAGAAAAATTGTTAATAGTACAGGGAGTTCTTATATACCCAACATCCAGTTTCTCCTATTAACATCTTATGTTGGTATGATGACATTTTTGTTATAATTAATGAACCAGTATCGATATGCTATTATTAACAAGTCCATAGTTTATTCAGATTTCCTTAGTTTTCACCTGATGTCTTTTTTCTGTTCTAGAGTCCTATCCAGGTTATCACATTATATTTAGTCATCATATCTTCTTCGGTTTTGGCAGTTTCTCAAATTGTTTTTGATGACCATGACAGTTTGAGGAGTACTGGTCAGGTATTTTGTAGAATGGTCCTGATGTTTTTCTCATGATTAGACTGGGGTTATAGATTTTTAGGGAGGAAGACCACAAAGGGAAAGTGCCATTTTAATCACATTCTTTCAAAGGTACATACTGTCGACATGATTTATCAGTGTTGATGTTGACCTTGATCACCTGGCTGAGTTAGTGTTTGTCAGGTTTCCCCCCTGTAAAGTTACTCTTCCCTTTTCTTTTTCTTTTTTTTTTTTTTTTTTGCGGTACGCTGGCCTCTCACTGTTGTGGCCTCTTCCGCGGCGGAGCACAGACTCCGGACGCGCAGGCTCAGCGGCCGTGGCTCACGGGCCCAGCCGCTCCGCGGCATGTGGGATCTTCCCGGACCGGGGCATGAACCCGTGTCCCCTGCATTGGCAGGCGGACTCTCAATCACTGCGCCACCAGGGAAAGCCCTACTCTTCCCTTTTCATACTGTCCTCTTTAAAAGAAAGTCACTTTGTATAGCCCACACTTAAAGTGGGGAGTTATGCTCCCCCTCCTTGAAGATAGACTATCACATAAATTATTTGGAATTCTTCTACATGAGATATTTGTCTTTTTTGCCCCATCTTAAAATTTATTTAATCATTTATTTATCAGTATGGACTCCTGGATATTTATTTTATTCTTTAGGTTGTAATCCAAAACTGTATTTATTTCGTTGTTCAAATTGTTCCAGCTTTGGCCGCTGGGAGCCCTTTCAGTGGTTCCCATGTCTCTTTTACACAGCCCCGTTCAGTGGTGACTTGAGTTAGCCATTTCACCAGAGTGGTGAACACAGGCATAACACTGTGTTAAGAAGTTAAACAAGTGGTGAAGCAGTGAAGCAGAAAAACAGCTAAGTCGTGCCCTAAATCAAGATGAAGCTTAATATTTGTCTTTACAAGTCCTCTAGACACTGTCATTTCAGAAAAACACAAATAGATGGAAGTTCTAGCTGTGCCATGAAAAGCCCCAAAGCTTTAAACAAAACAAAACAAAACCCAGAGTGATCGAATTGGATGAATACTGAGGAGCCACTTAAAATTTATATCTGATGAGACCGAGAAAATAGTTATGGTCTGTTCTTACTACTTTTATATTTGCGGTATGCTAATTTTTTCTTTTAACAGACAGTAATGTGGTAAATGTTAATTATAATGTGAGTATGCCAGAATTTTTGATGTATTCAAAACTTCTCTGTGAATGCCAGCAGTACAGGATTACAGAGAAAATGATTTGATTTTAGGTCTTATTTAAACTCCTGCAAAGACCTGATCTTCAGAAATGGTATAAAAATGTTTTCCAATGAATGCAATTTTTCTCACAATGAACATCTTCTAGTAGTAAAGCAATTTAAAAATATTTGGAAGACAAAAGTTGTGTTCATTATATCCCCTGATCATTTGAATTAACTGATGATGTTTTGAAATTTTACCAGGGGCCAAAGAATCAGGAGAGGCTTGGAGATGTTATTTGATAGGGTGTGGACCGGGTAAAGATGTAGAGACAATATTAGCTTATAACTCTTCCCACACATACTGTCATCAGCCATGTTTCATGTTTTGGGTCCTGGGAAGTCATTTCCAGCAGCCATCCCACTAGTATTTACTCCATATCTACTTTGCAGCAAGCAATGTGCTAGAGGCTGAGGATACTACACTGAACAAGCAACAGTCCTGTTAACGAGCAATTGGAGAGTATAGGAGACAAAGTTTGGGGTAGACGAGTAAACCACAAGTGCCGTACATTGCAAGCTATGTGCTGTGTGTGCAAGCATATAGGAGGTACAGCTAACCCAGAATTGGTTTGGGAAGGAAAAGGGGCAGGGAAGTTCCTCACTGTAATAACTAAACGAAATCCTGAAGGACAAGTAGTAGGTAATCGGATGAAGGAAGGGGAAGGGGTGCGGAGGAGAGGGGGCACTTTAGGCAAGGAAAAGTATAACATTTGGGGGAGTAACGAGTCTTTCAGTTTGGCTAGACCGTGGAGTTGTAGAAGTATAATGTCCAAAAGATGTTATGGAAAAACCCAAACGAACTTTTTGGCTAACCCAATATAATGTGAACCACCTATGTAATGAAAAAATTTTTAGAAGTCACATTAAGAACATAAAAAGAGTCAGGTAAAATTAATTTTAATAATATTTCTGTTTAGCCCAATATTTTAAAGATCATATCATCTCAGCACGTAATCAATATGAAACATTATTAATGAGACATTTTTACTTTTCTTTGTACCATGTTTGAGAAATCTAATGTGCGAATTACACTTAAAGCGCATTTCAACTTGGATTAGCCACATTTCAAGTGCTCAGTAGTCACATGTGGCTAGGGGCTACTATATTGGACAGTATAGTTGTAGAGTGAAGTAATAAGAGATAAATCTTCAGAGAGAATATGGGAACAGATTAGGAAGACTATTGTTTGTCAATGAAATTACTTAACCCAAGGGTGATGGGAGGCTTTGAAAAGTTCATGCATGGAAATGATCTGCTCAAGTTAGTGATAATTCCCATTTTCACTGTGGAGGATGGATTGGAGGTAGGCTTGACCAGATGCCAACTAGTTCTAGGCAACTAGTTCTAGTTCTAGGAGTGACTTGGGTGTACTGAGAAGTAGGAGTCAAGCGTCGTAAGGAGAGAGTGAATTGAGAGAGGAGGCAAGAGTGACTATTTCATTTCTACTTTTTTTTTCTCCCTTCTGGGAGTATAGCAGAACCGTTTTGAGAACTAGGGGAAACAAGAGGAAGAATGTCAGGATTGGGAGACAATGTGTTCAGTTTGGGACTTCTTAAATTATGAGAGTTGCCTGTGAGACATCAAGTGGAGTGTTTATACCTGAAAACAGGGTGATAGATGTCACCACCATGTAGATAGGAACTGAAGCCAAGGGACTGGATAAAATAATCCAAGTTGAGTGTATAAAACAGTAATTCTCCATCCTGACTTTTTTGTAAGAATTATCTGAGAGGTGATTTAAAATTCAGATTTTGATTTTCATCCCCAAGATGCTGGCTCACTAGGGTGAGGGTTGGAAATTGTACTTTTAATAAGAAGCCCTATAGTCGCTGATGCTGATGCAAGTTGTCCTTAAAACACTCCATTAAAAACACTGGTGTAAAATGATAAATTAGAGAACCCAGAAGAAATTGCCTACATGTATAGGAGTTTAGAGAAAAAAAGACCTTGAAGAAAATAGGAAAGGAGCCACTAGAGAGGCTGATGAAACATCAGAAGAGTGCTATCTGCTGTTAATGTGGAGGGGGAGGATTCTTACCTGAAGGGGGGAGCAAGGCTGGTGGTGGGAAAGCTAGGCAGGTGCCTGACTTGTTGGGCAGTCAGCCTGGGAGAAAGGTACCACCCTCTTTGGCTACTTTCAAGCTTTGTGTCCTGGGCAAGTCTTCCTAAGCTACCACCAAACCCATCAAATTCCCTGAGTATTTGAAGGAGGAAGTGGTTTAAACTGCCTCAAAAGAAGCAGAGAAATCAAACAGAATACCCAGTTAAAAGTGACAACTGGATTTAGTAACTAAGGTCATTGGTGGCCTTTGGATAACCTGGTAGGGGCGGAAGCCCAGTTTCAGTAGGTGAGTTGAGAAAGTAGGCTGAGTGAGTGTGTAAAAAAAATTATTTTTAAGAATCTTGGCTATGAAAGGGAGGAAAGAGAAGTCAGAATGTATAAATATCCGTTGTTCACTCAAGAAATAATAAGACATACATGCCCTTCTTCTGAAGGTCTGTCCATCCTTGCTTCATTTCTATTGTGTGGACCGATTCAATACTGTAAAATCTCCATTCATCCTTCATAGAAGATAGTTATTAAATATTATTTTGCTTATACATTCAAGTCAATGAAATAATATTCAGTCATACTATCACCTCTTCTACTAACTGTTGGAATGGATAAACCATTTTGCAGAATAATTACTAATGGTTTGAAAGAAGTGCCAACTTATAATAGCTTGGGGTTGGATGAGGGAGACAAGAAAGAAGAAACCAGAAACTTGAACCTGAATTTCTCAGTCTCCTTCTTACCTGTCCTCTACTGGCCAATCATATATCACTGGTAGAGCTCGCCTCACCAGTCCCAAACTGGTAAGATTCTGTCATCACTTACCCATGGTTAGTCCACAAGTCAATTCTTTTATCGCTGATAAAGAAGAGCTTACCAAAACTTCACTGTTACAGTAATTTTGTGTTAGCTGCTACGTCCTCTCTACCACTCAACACTACTCCCATTACCAGGTTAATCTAGAACTGACTGATTATCCGTCACCAAACTTTTTCTTTAACGATGCTGTTAAATTGTAATTTAAATTTAACAGTTTAAATATTGAACAAATGCAGTAAATATTTAAACGATGTGGTTTGCTTCCAGTATGGAATGCTACAAAGTATAAAAATTCAAATGAAATATAAATAGGGGTGTTAGAGCTTTATTCTAAACATAGCTGAAAGTTCAATTAAATTAAATGCAAATTAGTTATGTTTTTGTTTCCTTCAAAGAGGTGAGTCTATTTTAGAATGGAGCTAAATAATTTTAAAGTCACATTTGCATCACTTTCAAGGCGTGCCCAGTTTGCCCCACAAATGACATGACAGCATCATGTTGGCTGATGTCATTACTGATACATTTTGGTTATCTCAGAACTGCTCCAGCTACAAAGCTACTGTTCTGTATTTGAAATTCTTATTTAAAATATAGGGGAAAAAATTACAGACTAATTCTGAAAACTTATTCCCAAAATTACATTAAAAAACTCTAGATTTATAAAATCATTTATATGCTATAATTTGGTCCAGTTCCTAGAACATTATAGACACTAGCTATATTTGGTTAATTTGCGTTATTGCAATGCTTTATTTTTTTTTTTTACTGTTATTATGGAATTTTTAAAACACAAAAGTAGAGAAAATAGGAAGCGCACCCACCCATATAACCATCACCCCCCTCAACAGTTTAAACAGGAATAATCTTGCATCATCTGTACCCTCACTGGATTATTTTAAAGCAAATCTCAGACAATTTTATTTCATCCATAAATACTCCAGTCTATTTCGCTAAAAGAACTTGTTTTTTTTTTAAGCTCAATTTTATTACCATACATTTAAAAGTTAATAATTCCTTATTATCAAATATCCCATTGGTATTAAAATTTTTCTGATTGTCTCATACTTCCTTTTACAACTGGATTTTTCAAATTATGAATCAAACAGTCTCCCATATTGAAATGCTGTATTTTGAATACTTATTTAGCTATAACTTCATCCAACAATCTGTGCAAAACAAAAATGTCACATGCTCCATACCTTCTAATAGGTTATCTTCTCTGCTAACTTGCTATGTTGCATCAAGGGTTTATAAAATCTATGAAGATTTTGATTAATTTATTGACCACCTTTTTATAAATAAATTTATTCTTGAGGATTTTTTTTTTTTTTTTTTTTTGCCTTTGGGAAGAATGTCTTTTTTCAATTATTCAGTAACGTATTAATGGCCAGTCAGGACTGGCTTCATCATGACCATGCAACCTGTACAGTCACATAGGACCCCATGCTCGGAAGGGCCTGTGCTTGGTTTATTGCTCTGTTGTTGCTGTCTTGAAATTCTTAATATATATATATTTTTATTATTATTTTATTATTAATTATTTTAGGCTGCTTTGGGTCTTCATTGCTGCGCATGGGCTTTCTCTAGTTGCAGTGAGCAGGGGCTACTCCTCGTTGCGGTGCGCGGGCTTCTCATTGCGTTGGCTTCTCTTGTTGTGGAGCACAGGCTCTGGGTGCATGGGCTTCAGTAGTTGTGGCACATGGGCTTAGTTGCTCTGTGGCATGTGGGATCTTCCCGGACCAGGGTTCGAGCCCATGTCCCCTGCATTGGTAGGCAGATTCTTAACCACTGCGCCACCAGGGAAGTCCCAAATTCTTAACACTTTTGATCAAGGAGCCCCACATTTTTATTTTTCACTGGGCCCTACAAAGCTATATTGCTGGTTCTGCTGGCAGTATAAAGGCTAGGTAGAAAACACATGACTCCCTCCTAATGTCTCAAGTGGGTTTCAATAATTATTAGAGTCTACCTGAATTTCCTACCTATATCTCTAACAGGAATATTAAAATCTGACTAGACTTCAAGTTACTGACCAAAGCGCCTTTGATTAAGCAGCATCTTTTTTGAACAGTACCCATGCAAAAAAATGGGAATGGGTTTGAGAATACTTTTTTGCATATTTAATATTTCTTTGTTGACCGTCAATAATGTAAGACTTTGGAACATCAGTGCCTGCATATAGTAAATGCTCTAACTGCTTGTTATGATTATTATTAGTCAATTATTATTATCATTTAATATTGTATTATTTAGTATCTTGACTCTCGGTGCAGCTTTTAGAGAAGAAGACTTGAAATGCTTCAAAAGGCATTCTTTGACAGATACTAAATTTGGAACATAATTGCAAAGAGATTATTTTCTAAGTGATCATTATAGTTTTCCAATTTGGTCCTCATTTCAGTAGCACAAATACCACCTGGCCTGATACAGGCGGTCTAGCCCTCTGAACCAATTTAATATCACACACACAGATTCCAAACTTTCAGGCTTTCTGACCTTGTCTTTCAAACTTCCTCAAAAGTCCTAATGGACACAATTATATGTTGGATCTAGTACTTAATTTGGGGGAGCCATTCTCAAGGATCTAGTGTTTGATCTAGTCTATGGATGGACTGGCTAATTCTCCAGGGTTTTCATTAGAGAAGAGCAACTTGGAAATTTTGATAATTCTGTTGATACCTATCAATTTCTATTTCCTACTCCCTCATAACTATACAGTTATAAAAGGACAATTAGGACATAGAAGACAATGCAGGTGATTCATAACATTTCTCTTTGATAATAGCAAACGTGCAAATATTTCCCAAGTGTGGTTCCTATTTAATAAAAAGGTGTAGGGAAAAAACCCAAACTATCTCTGCTACAGAGCTTGGTTATTCCACAATCAATATCAACTGGAAAGGTCAGGATACATTCCACTTACATTTCTAACATTGCTGATGAATCAGATATCTTAAAATAAAAGTGTAAAGAACTGGGAAACATACAGGAAGAGGCTCATGCTAAAACCATACTCAAAAGTAGCCACTCTGTTTTATGTAAATTCTAGAGAGTTCAAGTAAAGACTAATAACAGTCACACATGCACATGTGCAGTTCTCTATAAAGGTATTTATAATGTTGTGGACTCACTCCACCCTTAGAAGATAAAAGGCTTTCATAAGAGCACACATTCTGGGTCTCTCGGGACATTGCCCACGCACAAGGTAGAATAGGAGACACATGGTTTCGGTATTCTTCATGTAGAAGCCTCAGTTTACCTGTGCCTACAGTGAGCCAGGGAGACTGTGTGAATGAAGGAGATTTGGTCTTGGACTTGTATAAAGCTGGGAGTGCCATTAGCATTTTTGCTGCCATAGCAACCCATATTATCTCGAACAGAGCACTTGTCACTCTGTACTGTAATTGTCTCTTTAATTACCTCCCTGACTGGACTGTAAACTACTAAAGGACAAGAATCATATTTTGTTTGCCCTCATTTTCCAGCTACATAGTGGCTTGCGCATTAACGGAGCACACACTTTTGCCTGCAGTTCTTTTCATCCCTTAAAACTTGCCTTTTTTTCCAAGGTAGACTTACAGACTTACTCCAAGATTCATCTAAATCCAAGGACTGCAATGAACAGTCCCCTAAATGAATTTCAGTTTAAATCCCCTAAGGGAATTTCAATTTAAATCTGCTGGGATATATTTGCCTGCACCTGACCAATTATTCATTGATTAGCACATTAATAGCTCATATTTATATGACTATGATCAAAGTCATTAACATACACCTGATTCTGCCTAATTTTTAATATAACTTTACTGGTATAAATAAATACTTGAACAACTACATCAAATCACCATAAAGAGGAGAAAGCTTTCATCTAAATGTGTAACCAGATTGGCTAATTAACATTCTAATTTAAGAGACTGTGGCATAAACATCTCCCTTGGAATTGATTCAAGCTAGTCAAGCTGAAAGATAAAGCAAATGTTCACATTATAAGTATCTTTAAATGTTTTTACTCTATTCTCTATTCCATTTAAAATTTTCATTGACCTGTGACATTTACAGCCTGGGAAGCCACCACTTTATGGTTCTACTATTTTTTTTTAACTACCAACTTTTGCAGAGAAAGTATGTAGATATTCTCACAAAAATTGGGACCTGCACAGAGTCTCTAGATAAGAAGCAAAGTAATGTAAGGATTAAGAGCATAGCCTCTAGAGCCAGACTGTCTGGACTGGGGTCCTGGTTCTGCCACATGCTAAGCACCTCAGTTTTCTTCATCTATGAAATGGGCATAGTAATATCTGCCTTGCAGGGCTGTCATAGGAATAAAATTAGTTACCATATTTAAAGTATTTAAAATGATGCCTGGCACATTTTAAACCATATACCTTCATGTGTTTAGGGTGGGAAGAAAAACTGTGAAATGTAGCTGCTTAGAGAAAGCAACTATCCTTGTAATTGGAATGAAATTTGAATGCGATGAAATTATTAGAGCCTGTAGATGAGATCTACAAGAAGGGTAAGCATGTAGGTTGCTAACTGTTGGGCACTGCCGGAATCATTCCTCACAAAATATTAGGAAGTTTCTAAAACTTGTAAAGATGTGTGCTGGTAAAAAGAGGTGATTTATGGGATTCTGTGAAGAATGCAAAAGTGGCTTATTCTAATAAAAATAAAATGATTTGAGTTTTACTTAGAAACAGGGCAAGAAAAATTCAGAAAGCTTTAGAAACAAGAGAAGCTTCTCTTGTTTTGACAATTCATTTATTGCCTTCTCTAATATTTAGAATTCTGTGGCCTTGTTGCTGTCAGATTTTTAATAAATAAAGGTAAGCAATATTTGTTAAGATAAACCAAGTATGTCTTGGTTTTAAAAGATGTACTTGTTTTCATAAATGTCATTTGTGAAATGAGTCCCATTATTAATTATCTTGGAAGCCCTAGGCAAGATTTGAAACTTGCTTTCATGTGGTGACATTTTAAAATGAATTTTAAAATGAGTTTATTAATTTAACTAGTTACACAAATAAACCTGTTTTAAAAAATATTTACATGGTAACTTGTTAATTCATTTCTATGTTGATAATTTTTATTAAACTGAACCATAACCTTCCACAAATATTCTTCAGATCTGTAATATTCATGTGGATATTTATGTTACTTCTTTATTCCTTTGGAATAAGAGTTAAGGTTTGGAAAGTCGATTTCCACACCACTGTGCCTCTGGAATTTCAAAAGATCCAAAATGGCTGCCTGTCGGCATCTAGGCCCCCTTGGTTGGTATGAGTGGCTGCTTACCAAGCCTACTGTTTTTCTCCTTGTTAGTATTCTGTGAGTGAACAAGGCTGGCTGGAAGCAAGATTGAGAAGTTGGCAATTTGTCCGTTTTTCCTTCTGTCCCTTTGTAACACACTACCCTTAAGAAATTTGGATACTCAAATTTTCTCTCTTCTTAAAAATTCCTCCTTAGAAAACACCAGAAAAAAAAAATATTCTCAAAGCAGTATAGATAAGTAATAAAATGGTAGTAACTTCCCTCAGGGTCAAAGTCTCTTTGGTTTCAAGGCCCAGAATGGAATTCTAAATGTGGAATTCCAGGGATTGGTGAGAACAACAGAGTAGGTTTGCGGGAGAAGCTTTTCTGATAACATCATGTGGTCACATCTGTTGTTGGCCTGTTATCCTTGCTCTAGCTCAGAGCTTCTTGATTTTGTTTATTCTTCTGAGTGAGTCTTCCCCTTTCTCCTAGGCTAGGTCTCATTCCTATTTTGAAAGGACTTGCCACGGCGAATCAGAGGCTCGAATCAGAGGCTCTAAGCTTCTCCATTATTGTCTTTCTCCCAGTAGAGATGTCTAATGCTAAGGGCCTTCTGTTTCTACTGCAATGAATTGAAACTAAGGGATCTGGCTAGTCTAATGTTAGCATCATCTAGGCAAATCATATAGAAGTTAATTTTCTACCCTGCTTGAATTGCTGTTTTCATTGTTTCCTTTCTCTAATCTATTTTTATTTCTGCAGAGAGCCTGAAACTTATTTTATTGAATAAGCCTAGCAACTCAAAATGATCTCACTTGCCAGGCATGTCAGTCACGTTTGTCTCTCACCAGGGTGGGACTGGTCCTTCTCTCCCTGCCTTTGTGTACCCGTTTCAAAGTGGTGGGCTCTCTGGATGAGGATGGCCTTCTCCATTTCATGAGTGCTGCTTTTTAGAAAGAGATGCAAGGGCAGCTGTGCTTCTCTCTGAGAACTTCCATGTAAGCTCTGAAGGCCTGTTTATCTTCATTTTAGGAATGGGAAGTCTTTAGAAGAGATGGAACCATAATTTCTCAAGGGATCAGAAAAAGACTGCCCCACGGGCCTCACTTCCCATCCTGACCATGGGGTTGACATGTTAGGTGTCACACAGTGCCGCAGGCCTCAAAGAACAGGGAGGAGGATGTAACTTTTATATTTCTCTGGCTTCAGATCTAATGCTGGGGCCTTAATTTCCAGGCTAAAATATGTAGTCTCTAAAAGTGAATAGGCAGTTGTTAATTTTTTTTTTTTTTTGCGGTACGCGGGCCTCTCGCTGTTGTGGCCTCTCCAGGCTCCGGACGCGCAGGCTCAGCGGCCAGGGCTCGCCGGCCCAGCCGCTCCGCGGCATGTGGGATCCTCCCGGACCGGGGCACGAACCCGTGTCCCCTGACTGCGCCACCAGCGAAGCCCGGCAGTTGTTAATTTTGAGGCCTAGATTTAGAACATATTCCTGAGGGCTTCTTTTCCCAACTCTTTAACACCTATTCCTGGTATTTAGCACTCTCCACATCAGGGCTATATATCAATATAATTTAGTCTTCCTTCTCTAGGTATAAACTTATCTGAACCAAACTTTTTTGGCCATATAAAAATCAGTTTAAACTGAACATGGATTTAAGGAGGTTTTGTTACCTTTGATTGTTACTAATCTTGATTCATGGAAAGAACTATTGAGCTTGCAAGGTTTGATTTCTCAGAAGCAGTCATGTTCTTAATAAATTTAATTAAAGGCTCAACTTTGTTGTGTATGATGACAATTTTCTCCTCTATTAGAGGGAAAACCAAGTTTATGACACAGATTTTCTTTATTCACAGCAAAAGATTGAGGTATGAAGTATGGTTCTTATTTTCTCTATTTATTGTAGTTGGTTCTTTTCTAACCCTCTGAGGTGCAAAAAAAGCCATTGGATTTATTATATCATGCTTCACAAAGGTAGATTGGTGATGCTTAAAAGTTTAGATATGTGAAATAAAATTGTGACTGAAGCAAAACAAATGAGAGGTAAACTATTTACACATAATTCAATACTTTCTCTTCCCCGCATATGCTGCAAATCGTCTGTACTGTTTTATAGTTCAGATGAGCTTCTTTATGAATCACATGAGATGGCTGGAAAAAAAAAGTCTGACCTTTCAGAAAGTTCCATGATTCTAACATATTAGAAATTCCTTACCCTAAAACTGGTATAAATATAAAACTGGTAAAAATAAAACATATGTTATAGTGATATTTTTGCTGCACTTTCCATTGTTTACCTCAGCAGGTGATTTTGAGTAAGGCTGGAAATCATTTTCTGAGATTCCTTTTTCCAATAGGAAAAGTAATACACTAGTTTGCAGCTCAATCATTACCCTACTGAGTAATTTTGCTCGAAGTCCTGCCCTAGTCAGTGTGCCTATACTTGATCCTATATAAATGTTTGAGTGAGTATATAAAAGTGGTAGAAGACAGTCTATTTTCAGTTAGATTACCCTAGAGTGTTATGCAGGGATGATATTTAAAATACGAAAATTAATAAAGCATAAGCACCAACAAATTAGAATGGAAGTCTTTGAGAAGAGCTGGGTCCTTCGGTTTCTTTCTTAGCCAGACATTAACCCTTTAGTTCCTGAAATGTGGGAGGTCTAGAGAATCCTGAGAGAAAGGGCTGGTACAGGGATGGGGATCACGGTGGAATTCAACTCAGAGATGCAGCTGTTGACCAACTTGTATATTTCAGTATTTGATCAATGGGTCTCTGTGCCTGTGTGTACCAGCTGAACATTATTAGCCTTGTAAATACATAATTAAAAAGCAGTGAGGGTGTGAGGGCCCTAAAATATAAGGAATGTAAGTGCTATATTTTATTGAAATTTAGGAGCAAAATATCACATGTATTTTAAAGTTGCTGAAATAATATGTTCAATAAAATAATTATGAGGCTTAAAATATCAGGATAATTTGGAAGCTTTTTATGCTTTCGACCCAAAAGACATACTATATTTATATTGATTTTATGAAATCTAAAGACTTTAGTTCTGATTTTATAAAATCTAAAGACAAGAATAAATTTAGACCAATTCCCTTAATTTCTCCATGAATCTGAGGACCGTGGCCATTGTCTTCCACAGTTAGTGACCATGGTAAGACCTGAAGCTAGGACTCAGACTTGATCTCTTTCCTTTATACATCAGGACTTCTCCCTTTCCCTAATAGCAGCATGGAAACCGGCAGGAGTGAGGTCGATGGCTCTTCCAAACAAAACAAAACAAAGGGATATGAGAAGCTGAGTATCCTGGCAGTCAGTAGGCATTTATTGAGCACCTAAAAGATGTTTTTTGTAGAGATACAAAACAAAAACAAAACAACCTTCCTTCATTAAATATGCAGAATAGCAGGAATATGTAGCCATACTAACTGGGTTTGGATCCCAACTCTTCTCCCTACCTGTTCTGAGGTCTTAAGCAAGTTACTTCTTGTGCCTCAGTTTCCCGGCGTAGGATAATAATACCTACCTCGTCGTGTTATGAGGATGAAAGTAATATACATGTAGAGCACATAGGAAGTACTTGACACATAGTAAAGCTTGCTGTTACTATTGATCATGGTTTTATGCACTCTGCTAGACATCAGTAAGGTACGCCCAGGACTCTGGCTGGATACAGAAACAGGCACGCCAGACAGAATAGATAAGCCTCACCATGGAGATCAAATAAGTGCCAAGAAGCAGGGTAATGGAGCAAAGGGAAAGTGTCCAGAGCCACCTTCTAAGAAAGTACGGGCTGTGAATTGCTTACAAAGAGGAGAGGAGACAATTCACATGTCAGGTATGGTGTGAGCAAAAGAATGGAAAGCAAGAATGACCACGATGTGGTCAGGAATCCATGAAATTGCTGGGCTGGATCGGGAGGTGTTGCTATTGGGTGTTAATGAGTTTAGCAGTAGGAGGTGGTGGAAAATTTTGGAAAGTTGTCAAAATCCTCGAGAATTCCTCTAAGTGCGTGATATGCTCTCTGGACTCAACTTCTTCTTTTCGGCTTGTAAGGCCCACAGGAAGTGCTCTTCAGAATAAATTGGGAGGAGGGAGAACTATGCAAAATACCTCGCACTTGGCACTAAATCAGTATTAATTCCTTTCTCCCTTCAGAGACTGAAAGTTTACTTTAATAAAGGGGAGGGATTAAATTAACGTAGATGTTTAACTCGTGTACAGATAAACATTCTAATTTATCCATCTTAAATCTTCTGGCTGAAGCGTTTGCGTTTAGAGTTTCCCTTACTCATCCGCCTCGCCCGGGCCGCAGCAACCGACCGGCAAAGCCGGGAGAAAAGGCGAGAGGTAAAAGAGCGCTCCACGCATGCGTTAGAAGCCGCCCCAACTACCCCGCGGCGTCTTTTCTTGGAACAAAACTAGCGCGGAGCCGCGGAGCTCCGCAGTTTGCGTAGACTCGAATTTCCTATTGCTCTCACGGTCCGCGTGGAATCCACGAATGGTGCAGTTCTGCTACGCAAGTTTCGTTATTCGAAGTGAATGGCTGGGTGGTGAGTGTACGCCCAGAGCGTAACACCCATAGGCGGACGGGGTGCGGCTGCGCAAGGACCTGAGTGGGCCGTGTACGCCGCTAGCGTAGCGTGGTGTCTGACGCTCAGGTCTCCGCGACGCAGTTGGCGCAGCCGGCTTTGGTGAATACACGATTTAGTGCAGCCGGGGTTTGGTACCGAGCGGAGAGGAGATGCACACGGCACTCGAGTGTGAGGTAACTATAAAACCCCGATTTGTTTACATTCCCTCCCCCAGAACCGGCCCCTTGCGCGGCGGAGACTGCGAGTCCCGGGACAGCGGGGTGGGGGTAGAAAGGGAGACAAGGACCGGGGAGTCGGGGCTGAGTCCCTCGGGGATCCGGGCGCTGGGCTTCTCGCAGCTGCTGCTGTCGTTGGTGGCGGCGGCGGCGGCGAGCCGGGCAGAGCGCGCTGTGGGCTGCGCGTGGGGTGCCGCAGCTCCTCGTGTGCGCTCTGGGCTGCCGCGGGGTTAGCGGCCGGGCAGCATCCGCCCCGCGTGCGGGACCCGCGCCCAACTTAGCCCCCTATCGAGGCTGGGGGCCGCGCGGAGAGTGGGGCAGTGACCACTGGGCAGAAGGTGGCGGTTGGGGGGCTACGCGCGGGCGGCCTGGGGGCCGAGGGTGGCGTCGCCGCCGGAGGCGGGGACACGGTGGCCCGAGGGTGGGAGGATCCGCAGTCCGGTCTCGGCGAACACCCCCTGTTCTTCCTCTCGCGTGGTCCTCTCCGGTGTATCACGGTGACCCCGGGATGGAGCCTGGGCGCTGCTGTTCCGGCCCCGGGAGGCTAACGGACGGTGGCGCCTGTGCTCCTACCGCGGGAGGCCTCGTGGGAGCTTGCTTTCTCCCCTACCAACCGGAAAGCCGAGGCGGGGCGCGGGGTGGTTAATATTGAAGCCAGCTGGGGACCCTGGAGCTGAGGGCTCGGGTTGGGCTGGGGCTGGGTCGGAGGGGGAGTTCGGGTGGGCCGGGAGGTGGCACGGCAGCCCAGGCTTTGTTCCTCAAAGCTCTTTGGCTGAGAGCGATGGGGGGCCCTGCTGCGGCAGTACGTCGGGGAGCCTTCGCGGCCCCCTCCCCGGGTCTCGGGCTCTGCTCAACTCCTTGCTTCTCCCTTGGGACCCCTGAGTGCCCAGGCTAAGAAGGGGGCCTGGTGAGGGCGCAGGCGACGTGACGTTGGAGGTCTTCCTGTGGCTTCTGTAAAGAACTGTTCACGTGGGAGTCTGTCCACATGGGCTGTCTTTATGAGCTGGGCAGGAGGAAGAAGCAGGATCCGCAGCCCTCAGTTGGAAGGGTCCTTCACTCAAGTCCCTGTTTTAAGTAATAAAGAGTGACATTAAAGCACATAATTTAAAAAGAAGATGGTAGGTTATACTGTGTGTGTGTTTATTTTTAACTTTAATTTAACGTCTTTTACGCTGTTCAGTTCTCTAGTTTTACCTTGGAACTGAGTCATTCTTGGAGCAAAACAAGCATGTGACAAGTTTGCATTTCATTTGTGTGGGTTTTTTTTTTTGATGGGTATCTAAATTCTACATAATTAAGATCAAGCAAGTAATATATGGGAAAAGCTGGAGATTTAGAATGTAGTTGATTGTAGTAATGCAGTTGAGAGCCTTAAGTCAAGACTTGTGTACTGTTTTTTGTTAGGGCTTACAATTCTACAAATTTTAAGTACCTTGAGGCAGTCTCTTGCTCTAGACTTTGGGGTCCACACCAGACAATTTACATCCCTCCATGTGCTGAGTACTCCCATAGGAGAGAGATAATAGGTAATATCAACGATGAGTGATTTGAAGAAAAGAAAATAATAATGTACTGGAGGGACTTTTAAACTTTTTTTGTTTGATGAAACTCTGAATGATGAGTTTAAATGTATGGAAAACGTAGGATTACAAGAGAAACCAGTTGTATTGAAATATAATTACCAAAATGTTAAATATTTATGATGAAGTAATTCATGCTTTAGTAAAGCATTAAATATCGAGTAGTGGCAGGTCTGATGACTAATTTCAAACTAGTGAGGACTGTAAATGATCTTTATAGGATTTAATTTGAATGATTTATATTAATAGTGTCAGGTGCTGCATATTACTGTGCTTTTTGCCTACATTTATAACTGAAGGGATAACTAAATTTCAGAGATCAATTACAGTTAGATATGTCTGTCTTCCGTATCCAAATTCACAAACCTGAATTCTTTACACAGCCCCCTGGTTAAGAACCCCTGTGTAAGAATGACTTTGTGCTACTTTAAAAGAAGTGGTTAACTATGAGGTGACATCGATAATATATTGCATGATAACCTTTACTTATTCTTCATGTTAATTTGTATTCTACTAACAGCTTAAAAGCCAACACAGTTCTTCCCCTTTTTTGAGCACTTGATTTGAAGTAGGAGGCCTCAAGTCTGGTATGCAGGTACTAGTCTAGGGGGTGTTTTTGTTTGTTTTTAAACAGATTTATGGAGAATACAGGGTATAGGTATTATAACAAGGGAAATTATTCAACAACAGGAATCATCTGCTTTTAATTAAAGCGAATTTACTTTGTTACTATTCTATTCCCCACCTCTCCCCCACTTCCTCTACCCCCAGTTTTGGCCGTTATTGGAAAGAATGTACAGCTTTGGAGTGAGACTTAAGGTTCAAAACTGACCCATTATTAACTAGTTTGGTTACCTTGAGCAAGTTGCTTTATCTTAATCTTTTATCTGTGAACTTGAAGTACTAGAAAAACCTACCTCATGGGTTTACTGTGACCTTGAAATGACTTAATGAGCTAAAGGGCTACAGATAATTCATTTTACCTTCTTTCTGCATAGACGTTTCAGTTCTTCATTAGCAGTTGAAGGACTACTTTCTGTCTTGATTCCAGAATGAGGTTTAATGGTCTCTACTGGGCCATTGCGGGGATACAATTATCTTATTGTTGTTATTCATATGTAATAATTCATAGAATTTTTTCTGCTTTTGCATTTTCTAACTTATAATTACATACATATATCTTGTTTTCCCTGCCAGACTAAATTCCTTGAGGGACACACACTCCACAGCTTTTTGTGACATAATGCTATAATGCTCATGACACCTTATTCATTGAATGTGCAAAGCTTGGTTGTCAAGCTCTTCAATCGAGTTAAAAATGTTAAGTGAGTGATACAAAATTTAAATTCAGTATTAACCCAAGGAAATATTAATACTTTGGATTTTGATATGTCAGCCCTTGTCTGTGTAGTGGCTACCTCAAGAATGGAAATGCTCATTTATTAAAAATTGTATATCAAAAGGACTTTATCATGAGTGCATTTTAAACGTATTCATAAGATGCAAAAGAAAGCACACAGTAGGAAATGGAAAAGAAGTGCAGGTAATCAAAACAGAAAGCTAGTTTTTTCCTTTATAACAGGTTTTATAACCTTATTAAGCAATTTTTCATTATAAGTGTAATTCTCATTAAAAATATACTAACTTTAGCTTCAAGTTTACAAGTTAGAAGAGTGCTGTTTGTCCCAACAGTTTGATGCTGCCCCCTAGTGTTTGATTCCTCTTGAAGTTTTCATGCACTTACCTTCTTCATCTTCACCTTTTCCTAAAACAACACTATTTAAGTTACAATTAGATTCCTTAGTGCTATTTATCTAGTCTACCTTGAGATTTCCTCCAGCTGGTTAGTGTTACTAATAAGAGTCATTTTGAACTGGTTAACTTTGATTGCTTTTAACCCTAATTTTCTGAATGGGGCTGAGTTTGGGTGGAGGTAGAACAATATAAGGCCAAGTTTCCTTGCAAGTTATGTTGGGGGTGTTTTCAAACAGAAAGAGGGCTATATATTAAATGTGTATCTTTGAGGTTAGCTTTGCATATGAATAGCAGCAATTCCTTCAGTCTGGGCTGCTTCTGGCTTAATTTAGTCCCATATAACTTTGTGTTGTCTCCACTGTACTGAAAATAATGTTAAAATCACGTGGTGAGCTTTTTTTTTTAAGTTCAAGTGTTTTGGAACTTTGACTTTTATAGAATGATTTTTGAAAAATAGAGCCTCAAGGACCTGTAATAACCACAAGATTTCCCATAGTCATTTATGTAAACTCAAGATTTCAAATTATATCAGTTATCAATATTCCAAACTACTTTTTTCATTTTCATTATTTTCTTTTTTTTTCATTATTTTCTAATAAGTTTTGTGACTAGACCACACAATGACTTTTAGGTTTTTCCCAAATAAGCAAATATATTCTTGACAAATATTTACTACAATCAGAATATTCAAAAATGTGTTCAGTAGTTATGAAGGCAATTTTCAACTGAAGTTGTAAAGCTTTAAATAACAATAGCATTATTGAAATTATTTCCAACTGCTTAAGAGACCACACTTTCAATGTTCAGAACACAATAGTTTATTGTCATAGCACATCATAAAAAAATAGTGTCAGATTCTATTATCAGAACATAAGGTTTTCTTTTTTTGTTGTTGCCAGATATAAGAATTGGATATTTAATAGACTTTTAATGTTAAAAGATGTTATTAGAATGGCGTGGTGGTTACAGGTTTGTAAGTATAGGGATAAAATCTAAAATCTTTTTCAACTAGTGTTTCAATTATTTTCATTAGGATTTAGTGGTATATGATTTTGTAATTTTATAGTTTATATTTACCCATTATATTGTATATTTTACTGCTGAAAGAGGAGGTATCAGGTAATTGTTCTTGCATTAACATTTCTAACAATGGTGTTTACCCTTAATGTGTACACTGTTTTGGGGGACCATCCATCCCATTCAGAAAAGAGGTTTTTGGGGATTAGAAAAGTGAATCAGAATGTTGTCGGAAATATCTTTATCTTATTAATATAAGATTATGTGCTTTCATAGGACCCAGAAGTATTGTTATTAGAGTTACTGTGAAGTACTGTGTGAAAGAGTTATTTTTAATGCTCTAATAAGTATCGAAGACTTGTCAGTCAGTGATCACTTGAGTTTTTGCATTTGTTTTCATTCATATAGAAGCAGAAAATTAAATCGTTTTCAGTTGTAGTAACAAGGTCACAAATGCATATATCCCACTGCCCTGTTGCTTTAATGTCTGTAAATAAAAAATCATTTCAGATGTGCCTTCGTGCCTCTAAACTTTTTTCTGAATTCACTTTATATATTCAGTGAATGTTTGAGTTTTACAATAGTGGTTTCCCCTGTAGTTGTCTGTTGAATTGGTAAGTTTTAAAAAATGTGTAGATTAAGTCAGGGGTCAGGAAGCTATGGCCTTGGGCCAAATCAGTCTGCTTTTCTAAATTAAGTATTGATGGAACACAGCTTCCTTGTACATTTATATATATTGTATATTGCTGCTTTGTACCATAATGGCAGAATTGAGTAGGTGCCACAGAGACTACTGCCTGCAAAACCTAAAATATTAAATATCCGACCCTTTTAAGTCAGCCAACTCCTGGATCCAGTTCTTCATATTCTGTCATTATTTGATGTGTTGCTGCTTTTAAAATACTTACATTTTCCTACTACCTGTATGAGTAAGATACTTTAGTATAAAAGCATTCAAATCTAAATGAATGGGTAATAATGTGAGTTCTCAGGTATTTTTCACCTAAATAGTGTAGAAGCTTTTTGTCTCTCTCCCTTTCCATTTTCCTCTATAGGAGGAATAGCACCTTTATTTATGATGCTTGGATTTGGAATGTGGCCTTCAACCTTGAGCTACTACTTAACTCTATCACTGTCACAGTTTACCGTCTCTAATTTAAAAGGTGACTGTGTCTTCCTTGTACCTCCTTCAGAGCAGAAAATGTTCATATTTTTTATGCCTTCTCCCTGCTCCTTCCTCCTGTCCCCTTTCCTCCTTTTTCCTCTCCTCCCACTCCCCTCATAAAGCAATTTGTGATTGCATGTTTACAGGCCTGTGAACAAGTGTTTTGGTGTAATTCTTCTTAGTGTACCTTTGCTGAAGATGAATCATTACTTTATTCTGTTTACATGTGAAGAAGTATACTTTGTGCTATGTCGTAGAAGAACATAGCCTCTTGATGAAGGGGGCTATGGAAAGATTGATTTACGTACCTTATCAAGATATGTAGAATAAAATATGATTTATTATTACATTGTAAATCAATGAGATCAGTAAAACTATATTAGAAAAATACTTTATGTAATTATAATGTAATATTTAACTATTACATTATTGTATATACTTACAGAGAACAATTAGATATTATGTATTGTATATAATATATATCATAAAGCAACAGATCATGTTTTCTTTTCCCATGGACCTTTTTTAATGTAGAATTTCAGCTGACTTTGTAACTTGTTAATGCTTAAAACATATTTTAAGATTTTTGTTTTAAATTAGCATACTCTAGTTTTTAAAATAAAGTGAATAATTTGATATATATAACCAGTGTAAATAAAAAGTTTATTTTCAAGAAAATAATCAATTTTTAAAAACTGAAGAAGGAAACCAAGTAGCTACAAATCAAATCACTGAAAATTTTAAGAAAGTGTTGTTTAAGTTCACTGTAAATACAGTATTATATAATACATAATGTAATTTATGATTTATAAAAAATGTTAAAGCTTTTCCCCTGAAGATTTCTGCCTAAACACAAGTACTTGAAAGTTTTACTGAGGCTAAAACGTAAACTTTCTTAGTTAACAGATATAAGACTATTGTTTGTTAGTTCAGTGGATGTTTTATTTTCCCTAAAAAAGAAATGGATGTTAGGGGTCATGTTAATTTTAATTATTGCTTTTTTTTCAAAGAAGAAAATATATATTAAATATAGGGAGAAAAAACATTAAATTTAGAAGTCATAAAGAAATTGCAAAAGATGTTCACGGGTTTCAGTGCATGTGTGTGAAAATGTCTGTACGTGAAAGGGAAAACATTGTAATCAAAGTAAAAAGGCATTAGACAGAATTGAAGATGTTTTCTGCGGAAAATATGACCAAGCCATGTTATGTAAAAGCTCATGAATGTTTATAAAAATATTGAGACACCAGGAATAATTTGAATATAAGAATAAGGTAATTTTACCTGTTCCAAAATTAATAATACCAACTACTAATGAGAATACTATGACCGTACTACTGGTGGCAGTATAACCAAACTTAATTGCTCTAGAAAACAATTTGGAAGTATGTAACAAGACCTGAAAAGTATTCAAACTTTTGTGGTCTTTCCCCACATCTTGGACTTATCCAAGCCAGTAACTAAAAATAATAGCACAAATTGAAATTAAAATGATTACATATTGTGATTAAAACCCTGTAAACAAATGCTTGTGAAAATCTTGAAACTGTAATTCATTTTCTTCCACATGTGACATAATGTGATTTTGTTCAACAGAAACTTTTTTTAAGATTTATAATTGCTGACTTTTATATTTAGTTTTTTCAAAGTTATGCATGAATACAGTTTAAAGAATTAAATAGTTCTGTGAAGTTTTTAGGAAAAAGAAAAATCAGTCTCCTGCCTGGCTTCTTTTACATTCTGCCTAGAGAGATAAGGAACTCCTTTAGTTTCTCTGATTATTTTGCTTTTCACTGCTATGTCTCCAACATGTTCATAACTTGCTGATTTTCAGTTTTAGTCATTGTCTGCTTTGGATTTAGCACTCTTTCCACCTCTCCATGTACTCATTTCCTATACCCCAGTTTTTCAGTACAATTGTATTGAATAATTTTGGTTTAGAACAGTATTTAGTGTTATATTTTTATGACTGTGAATGTTATTTACAATTGAGTCATTGTAATAAACTGTTACTTTTCCTGCACAACTTCCCTCCCCCCTGGCTTTAATAATCTTTTTCAATGTATCTGTATATTACAAAATCTACTGCAGTCTGTGTATCTGAGTGTGATTCTATTAAGAAAGAGAATGTGCCTTAAGAAGACTATGTTTATATAATTTATGTAGTTTTCTTTATGTTGGACAAGGTTGAACTTGATAATAAAGATTGATTGATACTTGATAATAAATTGGTTGTTTGCTAGTAAAAATTAAGTAGCTTTGACACTTGAACTATACTTTTGTAAGATTCTGCTAAATGGCAGGACTGAATCATTTAACTTTGTTCAAATAACTGTAAGGACAGCTAAAATTAAACAGTAGAAAGCTTCCCTGGTGAGGAAGAAGTAGTCTGTGTTGTCAGCAGCATCAAAAAAATGTTAATGTTATGAAAATATTGCCCTGGTGGTCCAGTGGTTAAGACCCCAAACTTCCAATGCAAGGGGCGCAGGTTCCATCCATGGTCAGGGAGCTAAGATCCCACAAGCCGTGCTGTGTGGCAAAAAAAAAAAAAATACTGCCCTGGATATTCTGTGATTTTTTTTTTCCTAACCTTATGGAAAGGAGAGATCATTTTAGCTGGCAGTGCTTATGAATGGCAAGCTGGTACAAAATCAGGGTCATGTAACAGTGACAAGATGCTGAAAAAGGAAAACAAAGTAAGAGTGAAGATGAATGGAGTAATAAAGATTTAAGGCAATGGCAGTAACGATTCTTAGAATGAAGGTAACTGAGGGGTGATGAGTTGAAAGAGAATACAGCTCTGGAAGTTGAAGGGAGAAGGCATGTGTGTCTAATTCAGGTCCTAAGGTTAGTGCTCTGTCTTTTAAGTCCTCTTTGTGATTATATGCTGTGTAGGTTTACATGCATTTGTAGTGGAAAGAAGTTGAAGCTTATTTATTGAAAGGGTAACTAAAATTGTAAACATTTTAGTAGCTTCAAAAGGCCTCACAATATTTTGTGACTGATAAAGGTTTCCCACCTCATGCATTTACTAATCTCAGATGCTCTTTGTATTCACAAGCAGCACAACAGGCATAGGAATATCATACATGGCTTTCTACATTATGGTTCCAGACTCCTTGTAATGAAAGCTTGAAAAGTAGACTTCAGATAATTTTTTTTGAATTTTATTTATTTTTTTTATACAGCAGGTTCTTATTAGTTATCCATTTTATACATATCAGTGTATACATGTCAATCCCAGTCTCCCAATTCATCCCACCACCACCACCATCCCCCCGCCACTTCCCCCCCTTGGTGTCCATACGTTTGTTCTCTACATCTGTGTCTCTATTTCTGCCCTGCAAACTGGTTCATCTGTACCATTTTTCTAGGTTCCACATATATGCATTAATATATGATATTTCTTTTTCTGACTTATTTCACTCTGTATGACAGTCTCTAGATCCATCCACATCTCTGCAAATGACCCAATTTCATTCCTTTTTATGGCTGAGTAATATTCCATTGTATATATGTACCACATCTGCTTTATCCATTCATCTGTCAATGGGCATTTAGGTTGCTTCCATGACCTGGCTATTGTAAGTAGTGCTTCAATGAACATTGGGGTGCATGTGTCTTTTTGAATTATGGTTTTCTCTGGGTATATGCCCAGTAGTGGGATAGCTGGGTCATATGGTAATTCTATTTTTAGTTTTTTAAGGAACCTCCATAGTGTTCTCCATAGTGGCTGTATCAATTTACATTCCCAAAAACAGTGCAAGAGGGTTCCCTTTTCTCCACACCCTCTCCAGCATTTGTTGTTTGTAGATTTTCTGATGATGCCCATTCTAACTGTTGTGAGGTGATACCTCATTGTAGTTTTGATTTGCATTTCTCTAATAATTAGTGATGTTGAGCAGCTTTTCATGTGCTTCTTGGCCATCTGTATGTCTTCTTTGGAGAGATGTCTATTTAGGTCTCCTGCCCATTTATTGATTGGGTTGTTTGTTTTTTTAATATTCAGCTGCATGAGCTGTTTATATATTTTGGAGATTAATCCTTTGTCTGTTGATTCGTTTGCAAATATTTTCTTCCATTCTGAGGGTTGTCTTTTTCTCTTGTTTGTAGTTTCCTTTGCTTGGCAAAAGCTTTTAAGTTTCATTCACAGTTTCAATTTCAGTGCTTGTGATTGGTCTGTTTATATTTTCTATTTCTTCATGGTTCAGTCTTGGGAGGTTGTGCTTTTCTAAGAATTTGTCCATTTCTTCCAGGTTGTCCATTTTATTGGGATATAGTTGCTTGTAGTAATCTCTCATGATCCTTTGTTTTTCTGCAGTGTCAGTTGTTACTTCTCCTTTTTCATTTCTAATTCTATTGATTTCAGTATTCTCCCTTTTTTTCTTAATGAGTCTGTCTAGTGGTTTATCAATTTTGTTTATCCTCTTAAAGAACCAGCTTTTAATTTTATTGATCTTAGCTATTGTTTCCTTCATTTCTTTTTCATTTATTTCTGATCTGATCTTTATGATTTCTTTCCTTCTGCTAACTTTGGGGGCTTTTTGTTCTTCTTTCTTTAATTGCTTTAGGTGTAAGTTTAGGTTGTTTATTTGAGATGTTTATTGTTTCTTGAGGTAGGATTCTAGTGCTATAAACTTCCCTCTTAGAACTGCTTTTGCTACATCCCATAGGTTTTTGGGTCGTCGTGTTTTCATTGTCATTTGTTTCTAGGTATTTTTTGATTTCCTCTATGATTTCTTCAGTGAGCTCTTGGTTATTAAGTAGTGTATTGTTTAGCCTCCATGTGTCTGTACTTTTAACAGGTTTTTTCCTGTAATTGATATCTATTCTCATAGTGTTGTGGTCAGAAAAGATACTTGATACGATTTCAATTTTCTTAAATTTACCAAGGCTTGATATGTGACCCAAGATATGATCTATCCTGGAGAATGTTCCATGAGCACTTGAGAAGGAAGTGTATTCTGTTGTTTTTGGATGGAATGTTCTATAAATATCAATTAAGTCCATCTTGTTTAATTTATCATTTAAAGCTTGTGTTTCCTTATTTATTTTCATTTTGGACGATCTGTCCATTGGTGAAAGTGGGGTGTTCAAGTCCCCTACTATGATTGTGTTACTGTCGATTTCCCCTTTTATGGCTGTTAGCATTGCCTTAAGTGTTGAGGTGCTCCTTTGTTGGGTCCATAAATATTTACAGTTGTTATATCTTATTCTTGGATTGATCCCTTGATCATTATGTAGTGTGCTTTGTCTCTTGGAATAGTCTTTTTTTTAAAGTCTGTTTTGTCTGATATGAGAATTGCTACTCCAGCTTTCTTTTGATTTCCATTTGCATGGAATATCTTTTTCCATCCCCTCACTTTCAGTCTGTATGTATCCCTAGGTCTGAAGTGGGTCTCTTGCAGACAGCACATATATGGGTCTTGTTTTTGTATCCATTCAGCATGCCTGTGTCCTTTGGTTGGAGCATTTAATCCATTTACATTTAAGGTAGTTATTGATATGTGTGTTCCTGTTACCATTTTCTTAATTGTTTTGGGTTTGTTATTGTAGGTCTTTTCCTTGTCTTGTGCTTCCTGCCTAGAGAAATTACTTAAGGATCTGTAAAGCTGGTTTGGTGGTGTTGAATTTCACTTAGCATTTGCTTGTCAGTAAAGGTTTTAATTTCTCCATTGAATCTGAGTGAGATCCTTGCTGGGTAGAGTAATCTTGGTTGTAGGTTTTTCTCTTTCATCACTTTAAATATGTCCTGCCACTCCCTTCTGGCTTGCAGAGTTTCTGCTGAAAGATCAGCTGTTAACCTTACGGGGATTCCCTTGTATGTTATTTGTTGCTTTTCCCTTGCTGCTTTTAATATTTTTTCTTTGTATTTAAGTTTTGATAGTTTGACTAATATTTGTCTTGGCATGTTTCTCCTTGGATTTATCCTGTATGGGAGTCTCTGTGCTTTCTGGCCTTGACTGACTATTTCCCTTCTCATTTTAGGGAAGTTTTCAACTATAATCTCTTCAAATATATTCTCAGTCCCTTTCTTTTTCTCTTCTTCTTCTGGGGCCCCTATAATTCGAATGTTGGTGCATTTAATGTTGTCCCAGATGCCTCTGAGACTGTCCTCAATTCTTTTCATTCTTTTTTCTTTATTCTGCTCTTCAGTAGTTATTTCCACTATTTTATCTTTCAGGTCATTTATCCATTCTTCTGCCTCAGTTATTCTTTTATTGATTCCTTCTAGAGAATTTTTCATTTCATTTATTGTGATGTTTATCATTGTTTGCTCTTTAGTTCTTCTAGGTTTTTGTTAAACGTTTCTTTCATTTTCTCCATTCTGTTTCTAAGATTTTGGATCATCTTTACTATCATGACTGAATTCTTTTTAAGGTAGACTCCCTATTTTCTCTTGGTTTGTTTTATCTGGTGGGTTTTTACCTTGCTCCTTCATCTGCTGTTTGTTTCTCTGTCTTCTCATTTTGCTTAACTTACTGTGTTTGGGGTCTCCTTTTGGCAGGCTGCAGGTTCGTAGTTCCCGTTGTGTTTGGTGTTGGCCCCTAGTGGGTAAGGTTGGTTTAGGGGGTTGTGTAGGCTTCTTGGTGGAGGGGGCTGGGGCCTGTGTTCTGGTGGATGAGGCTGGATCTTATCTTTCTGGTGGGTGGAACTGCATCTGGTGGTGTGTTTTGGGTTGTCTGTGAACTTATTATGATTTTAGGCAGCCTGTCTGCTAATGGGCAGGGTTGTGTTCTTGTCTTGCTAGTTATTTGGCATAGGATGTCAAGCCCTGTAGCTTGCTGGTCATTGAGTGGAGCTGGGTCTTAGCGTTGAGATGGAGATCTCTGGGAGATCTTGCGCCATTTGATATTATGTGGGGTTGGTAGGTTTCTGGTGGACCAGTGTCCTGAACTCGGCTCTCCCATCTCAGAGGCTCAGGCCTGACCCCCAGCAAGAGCTCCAAGACCCTGTCAGCCACCCGGCTCAGAAGAAAAGGGAGAAAATAAATAAATAAACAAACAAATAAATAAAATAACAAAGTTATTAAAAGAAAAAACATTTAAAAATATATTTAAAAATTAAAAAGTAGTAAAAACAAAAAAAAAAGAGGAAGGAAAGAGAGAGCAACCAAATCAAAAAACAAATTCACCAATGATAACAAGCTCCAAGAAGTATACTAAAAAAAAAAAAAAATAGGACAGACAGAACCCTAGGACAAATGGTAAAAGGAAATCTCTACAGAGAAAATTACACAAAGAAGCATACACATGCACACAAAAGGAGAAAAAGGAAAAAAATAAATAAATAAAAGGAAGAGAGCATCCAAATCAATAAGGAAATCTACCAATGATAAGAAGCTCTAAATACTAACCTAAGATAAACATAACACCAGAAATAAATTAGATGCAGAAAGCAAACCCCAAGTCTACAGTTGCTCCCAAAGTCTACCGCCTCAATTTTGGGATGATTCGTTGTCTCTTCAGGTATTCCACAGTTGCAGGGTCCATCAGGTTGATTGTGGAGATCTAATCCTCTGCTTCTGAGGCTCCGTGGAGAGATTTCCCTTTCTCTTCTTTGTTCACACAGCTCCTGGGCTTCAGCTTTGGATTTGGCCTTGCCTCTGCATGTATGTTGCCTGAGGGCATCTATTCCAGGCCCAGACAGGATGGGGTTAAAGGAGCAGCTGATTAGGGGACTCTGGCTCACTGAGGCCAGGGGGAGGGAGGGGTACGGAATTTGGGGCGAGCCTGTGGTGGCAGAGGCCGGCGTGACGTTGTAACAGACTGAAGCATGACATGTGTTCTCCTGGGGAAGTTGTCCCTGGATCATGGGACCCTAGGAGTGGCAGGCTTCACAGGCTTCCTGGAGGGGAGGTGTGGATAGTGACCTGTGCTTGCACACAGGCTTCTTGGTGGCTGCAGTAGCAGCCTTAGTGTCTCATGCCTGTCTCTGTCTGTGCTGATAGCCACGGCTCGAGCCCGTCTCTGGAGCTTGTTTGTGTGGTGCTCTGAATCCCCTCTCCTCGTGCACCCTGAAACAATGTTCTCTTGCCTCTTAGGCAGTTCCAGACATTTTCCTGGACTCCCTCCCAGCTACCTGTGGCGCACTAGTCCCCTTCAGTCTGTGTTCATGCAGCCAACCTCAGTCCTCTCCCTGAGATCTGACCTCTAAAGCCCAAGCCTCAGCTCCCAGCCACCAGCTGCCCTGGCGGGTGAGCAGAGAAGCCTCTCAGGCTGGTGAGTGCTGGTCAGCACCGATCCTCTGTGTGGGAATCTGTCCGCTTTGCCATCTGCACCCCTATTGCTGCGCTGTCCTCCGTGACTCCAAAGCTTCCCCCCGACACACCCACCATCTCCGCCAGTGAAGGGCCTTCTTAGCGTGTGGAAGCTTTTCCTCCTACACAGCTCCCTCCCAGAGGTGCAGGTCCTGTCCCTATTCTTTCGTCTCTGTTTTTACTTTTTCCTTTTGCACTACCCAGGTACGTGGGGAATTTCTTGCCTTTTGGGAAGTCTGAGGTCTTCTGCCAGGTTCCATAGGTGTTGTGTAGGAGCTGTGCCACATGTAGATGTATTTTTGAGGTATTTTGGGGGAGGAAGGTGATCTCCACATCTTACTCCTCTGCCATCTTGAAGCTGTCCCTCTAATTTCTTTCTTTTACATGCAGCTGTCCAGTTTGCCCAGCACCACTTATTGAAGAGGCTGTCTTTTCTCCATTGTATGTTTTTGCCTTCTTTGTCGTAAATTAGGTGCCCATATGTGTGTGGGTATATCTCTGGGCATTCTATCCTGTACCATTGATCTGTATTTCTGTTTTTGTGCCAGTACCATACTGTCTTGATTACTGTAGCTTTATGGTATAGTTTGAAGTTGGGTAGCCTGATTCCTCCATTTTTCTTTCTCAAGATTGCTTTGGCTATTCGGGGTCTATTGTGTTTCTATATGAATTGTAAAATTTTTTGTCCTAATTCTGTGAAGAATACCATTGGTAGTTTGATAGGGATTGCATTGAATCTGTAGATTGCTTCGGGTAGTATAGTCATTTTCATAATGCTTTTTCCAATCCAAGAACCTGGTATATTTCTCCATCTGTTTTTGTCATCTTTGATTTCTTTCATGAATGTTTTATAGTTTTCTGAGTACAGGTCTTTCGCCTCCTTAGGCAGGTTTGTTCCTAGGTATTTTATTCTTTTTGTTGCAGTGGTAAATGGGAATGTTTCCTTAGTTTCTCTTTCTGATTTTTCATTGTTAGTTTATAGGAATGCCAGATTTCTTTGCATTAATTTTGGATCCTGCAACCTTACCAAATGCATTGATTAGTTCTAGTAGTTTTCTGGTGGCATCTTTAGGATTTTCTATGTATAGTATCATGTCATTGGCAAACAGTGACAGTTTTTCTTTTCCAATTTGTATTCCTTTTGTTTCTTTTTTTCTCTGATTGCTGTGGCTAGGACTTCCAAAAGTATGTTGAATAAGAGTGGCGAGAGTAGACATCCTTGTCTTGTTCCTGATATTAGTGGAAATGCTTTCAGCTTTTTACCATTTAGTATGATGCTTGCTGTGGATTTGTCATATATGGCCTTTATTATGTTAAGGTAGGTTCCCTCTGTGCCCACTTTTTGGAGAGTTTTTATCATAAGTGGGTGTTGAATTTTGTCGAAAGCTTTTTCTGCATCTATTGAGATGATCATATGGTTTTTCTCCTTCAGTTTGTTAATATGGATTATTACATTGATTGATTTGGGTATATTTGAAGAATCCTTGCATTCCTGGGATAAACGCCACTTGATCATGGTGTATGATCCTTTTAATGTGCTGTTGGATTCTGTTTGCTAGTATTTTGTTCAGGAGTTTTGCATTTATGTTCATCAGTGATATTAGTCTATAATATTCTTTTTTTTGTGATATCTTTCTGGTTTTGGTATCAGGGTGATGGTGGCTTCATAGAATGAGTTTGGGAGTGTTTCTCCCTCTGCAATTTTTTGGAAGAGTTTGAGAACAATAGGTGTTAGCTCTTCTCTAAATATTTGATAGAATTTGCCTGTGAAGCCATCTGGTCCTGGACTTTTGTTTGCTGGAAGATTTTTAATTATGGTTTCAATTTCATTACTTGTGATAGGTCTGTTGATATTTTCTAATTCATCCTGGTTCAGTCTTGGAAAATTGTACCTTTCCAAGAATTTGTCCATTTTTCGTGGCTGTCCATTTTATTGGCATATAATTGTTTGTAGTAGTCTCTTATAATCTTTTGTATTTCTGCAGTGTCAGTTGTGATTTCTCCTTTTTCATTTCTAATCTTGTTGATTTCTATCCTCTCCCTTTTTTTCTTGATGAGTCTGGCTAAGGTTTTATCAATTTTATCTTCTCAAAGAACCAGCTTTTAGTTTTATTGATTTTTGCTATTGTTTTCTTCATTTCTATTTCATTTATTTCTGCTCTGATCTTTATGATTTCTTTCCTTCTACTCACTTTGAGTTTTCTTTGTTCTTCTTTCCCTACCTGTTTTAAGTGTAGTGTTAGATTGTTTGAGATTTTTCTTGTTTTTTGAGGTGAGATTGAATTGCTATAAACTTCCCTCTTAGAACTGGTTTTGCTGTGTGCCATAGGTTTTTGGTTGTGGTGTTTTGATTGTCATTTGTTTCTATGTATTTTTTAATTTCTTTGATTTCTTCAGTGATCTCTTGGTTATTTAGTGACGCACTGTTTGGCCTCCATGTATTTGGTTTTCTTTACTGTTTTTTCCTGTAATTGATTTCTAGTCTCATAGCTTTGTGGTCAGAAAAGATGCTTGTTACAATTTCAATTTTCTTAAATTTTCCAAGGCTTGATTTGTGACCCAAGACGTTATCTATCCTGGAGAATGTTCCATGTGCACTTGAGAAGAAAATGTATTCTGTCACTTTTGGGTGGAATGTTCTATAAATATCAATTAGATCTATCTGGTCTATCTGGTCATTTAAAGTTTGTGTTTCCTTATTTATTTTCTGTTTGGATGATCTGTCTGTTGATGTAAGTGCATTGCTAAAGTCCCTTACTATATTTGTGTTACTGTCAATTTCTCCTTCGTGGTTGTTAGCATTTGCCTTATGTATTGAGGTGCTCCTATGTTGGGTGCATAAACATTTATAATTGTTATATTTTCTTCTTGGATTGATCATTATGTAGTGTCCCTCCTTATCTCTTGTAACAGTCTTTATTTTAAAGTCTATTTTATCTGATATGACTAGTGCTACTACAGCTTTCTTTTGATTTCCATGTGCATGGAATATCTTTTTCCATCCCTTCAGTTTCAGTCTGTATGTGTCCCTAGGTCTGAAGTGGGTCTCTTGTAGACAGCATATATATGGGTCTTGTTTTTGTATCCATTCAGCCGTTCTTTGTCTTTTGGTTGGGGCATTTAATCCATTTACACTCAAGGTTATTATTGATATGTATGTTCCTATTACCGTTTTCTTAATTGTTTTGGGATTGTTTTTGTGGGTCTTTTTCTTCTCTTGTGTTTTCCACCTAGAGAAGTTTCTTCATCATTTGTTGTAAAGCTGGTTTGGTGGTGCTGAATTCTCTTAGCTTTTGCTTGTCTGAAAAGCTTTTGACTTCTGCATCGAATCTGAATGAGATCCATGCTGGGTGCAGGCCAGAAGGGAGTGGCAGGGTATACTTAAAGTGTTGGACTGTTTTTAAGAGGGGAATAAACTTGCTTGTTTCTTAAGCCACCGCCCTTTGAGAGAAAGGGCTCTCTCAAATAGCTGCTTAGTCTATGCTGATAAATGCATACTGCATTCAAGTGATTCTTTGGCACACACCTGCTATATAGCTGTTCTAAACTAAACTTGCAAAGTTTATGTATGACTTACTTTAAAAAGTACTTAACAGAGGGCTTCCCTGGTGGCGCAGTAGTTGAGAGACCGCCTGCCAATGCAGGGGACACGGGTTTGTGCCCCGGTCCGGAAAGATCCCACATGCCGCAGAGCGGTTAGGCCCGTGAGGCATGGCCGCTGAGCCTGCGCGTCTGGAGCCTGTGCCCCGCAACAGGAGAGGCCACGACAGTGAGAGGCCCGTGTACTGCCAAAAAGAAAAAAAAACAAACCCCACTCCAAAAAACAAAAAAGCAAACAAAATACTTAACAGAGATTTAATATTACCTTTATGATGTCACTCATGTATTTTGCATTCCTATCGTGCTCTCTTGAATGTAAATGATTAGGTGACTTAAGATATTAGAATCTTTGCAGTAAACAAATTGAGTACTATACACTCAAAAAGTAGACACAAATGACAATTTAAAACTCATATAGACCACCCACAGTTTTTGTGTTTCATGGAGTCATTCATTTGATGTTGCCTGATCAATATATATGTATGTTTATTTTTTGGTTTTTTTTTTTTGCGGTACGCGGGCCTCTCACTGCTGTGGCCTCTCCCGTTGCGGAGCACAGGCTCTGGACACGCAGGCTCAGCGGCCATGGCTCACAGGCCCAGCCGCTCTGCGGCATATGGGATCCTCCCAGACCGGGGCATGAATCCGTGTCCCCTGAATCGACAGGCGGACTCTCAACCACTGCGCCACCAGGGAAGCCCTATATGTATGTTTTATTTTTACCACTGGTACCTATTCATTTGACAGTGAGATAATGTTCACTGAAGGAACTATAAGACATTTACATATCAAATGAACACAGCAACATTCATTCAGAGTATCGCCTTTCACTAGCATCTCCAAGTGGAAAACCAAGGTAATTGCGCCACCAGAGAAGCCCTATATGTATGTTTTGTTTTTACCACTGGTACCTATTCATTTGACAGTGAGATAATGTTCACTGAAGGAACTATAAGACATTTACATATCAAATGAACACAGCAACATTCATTCAGAGTATCGCCTTTCACTAGCATCTCCAAGTGGAAAACCAAGGTAATTGTAGGGAGTGTAATATCCTCTTTCTGCTTAATAGCGATTGTCTTAATCTGTTCCCTTTCATCTTCATTAGTGTATAGGTAAAACTATGTTTTAAATGGTGACTTTATCTATGAGACTATTATATAAGAAACTGAAGCGTTTGGATTAAAAACAAAATCTCAAACTTAATGTAGCTTTGGGATTAAACATTTTATAGACTAATTATTTTCTAAAATTCTTAAACCACGTGTGATAACTAAACCTAATTCAGATAATCATAATATTCGATGTAATTAAGTACCATTTGAAATAAATGGGAGTGTTTATATAATTTATTTGTATAGGTAGTGGCTCTCAAACTTTAGCTAGCATCAGACTCACTAGGAAGATTGAATGACACACTGCTGAGCCCTAACCCCAGAGTTCCTGATTTAGTAGGTCTGGGTGGGGTGCAAGAATTTACATTTCTAACAAGTTCCCAGGTAACCATGATACTGCTTCTGCTGTTCCTCCAACACATGTTGATTAATCACTGATGGCGGTTAGGTATCAAACTTACAAAAAGTATATACAATACAGATGGACTCCGATTTACGATATTTTGACTTTACAGTGATGCAAAAGCATTATGCATTCAGTAGAAACCATTCGTTTTGAATTTTGATCTTTGTCCAAGGTAGTGATATGCAGTACAGTACACTCTTGTGATGCTGGGCAGTGGCAGCGAGCTGCAGCTCCCAGTCAGCTGTGCGATCACCAACGTAAACCATTCTGTACCCATACAACCTTCTGTTTTTCACTTTTAGTACAGTATTCAGTAAATTACATGAGATTATTATTATAAAACAGGCTTTGTGTTAGATGATTTTGCCCACCTGTAGGCTAATTAATGTAAGTGCTCTGAGCACATTTAAGGAAGACTAGGCTAAGCTATGATGTTCAGTGGATTATGTATGTTAAATGCATTTTCAACTTATGATATTTTTCAAGTTAGGATGAGTTGAGACATAATCCCGTCTTTAAGTCGGGGAGGATCTGTATAACACACACCTGAATCCTGCTGCTTTTACAGATATTAAATGTTTTGTCACATTGCTTCAGATTCCCCTCACTTTTTGAGAAATAAAACACTGCAGATGCAGCTAAATATGCATACTTCCTCTACCATCTGACTCCCCTTCATTTCTTCCTGAAAAGATAACCACTCTCTAGAATGTGATCATCCCCATGTTAAGCTCTTGCTACATGTATGTAGAACCCAAATTAAGGTATTTTGCATGTTTTTAATTGTGTATAAATGATATGACATGTACCTTTTTGGAGTTTACTCTTTATGTTTCTAAGAATTGTGTTTGTTGTGTATTTCATAGTCACACATTTATAACTTTAAAATAATCTTTAATTACATAAGTATGCCATATTTTTTTATCCATTCTTCTACTGATGGGCATTTAGGTTTGTGGCAGGCACTAATGGTTATATAATCAACTGACATTCCTCATTTACCTCCTTTTTGCTTGCTGTTAGTATGCCCTCCATATGCATAGGAAAGGTGGCTTCTTTCCAATCTCAAGAGAATGAATGTCGATTTGTCTAAGCCGATCATGGTAATTTCTTCCTTTACCAGTTTTGTTTTGTGTATGTAGTACAGCCCTGATGAAAGATATGTTAAGGGAAATCTGAGAGGAACTTTCAGGAAAGATTTTTCTCCCTGGATGAAAAGAAAAAGATAAACCTTCCCGCTTTGGATATGGTTGTGCAAGGATGGAGTGGTTGTAGCAACGGCAGTTTCTTGAGATTCTGAGGAGAAAGATCTGAGGATGAGAGAGTTTGGGTTTTTGCTTGTGTAATTGTCCTGAAACCACCATTTTCCCCAACTTTTTTTTTTTTTTTTTTTTGGTGCGGTACGCGGGCCTCTCACTGTTGTGGCCTCTCCCATTGCGGAGCACAGGCTCCGGACGCGCAGGCTCAGCGGCCATGGCTCACGGGCCTAGCTCCGTGACATGTGGGATCTTCCCAGACCGGGGCACGAACCCATGTCCCCTGCATCGGCAGGCGGACTCTCAATCACTGCGCCACCAGGGAAGCCCTTCCCCAACTTTTTTAATGTGAAATTTTTCTCTTTGTTTTAACCACTTTTAGTTGAGTATTCTGTTATTTACAAGATAGTTAACATTAAAAAAAAAAATCAACAATACTGCGTTAGAGATTCTTGAATTTGTCTCCTGTGCATAGTGTAAGAGTTTCTCTAGGGTAGATAGATAGATAAAAGTGGAATTTTGGGGCTGTGGAGTGTATTCATATTCAGCTTCAGTAAATGTCAGATTGCTTCCCAAAATGGTTGCACCAATTTATACTCCCACCAGCAGTGTAAGATATTTTCTATTTCTTTACATTAGATTTTTGCTTAATACCTGGTATTTTCAGATATTAATTTTTGCCTCTTAATGTCTTGGTGTGTTATCCAGATTATTAGTGATCATGTCACTGCTTAACCATCTGTCCTGTTTATAACCTTTGTATAATTGTCTATGCAGTATTGGAGTGTTTTGTATTTTTTAATATATATATATATATATATGTTTTATATGTTCTGAATAGTGATCTTTTATATGCATTGTTTATATATACACATTGCAAATATCTTTTAGTGTATAGCTTGTCATAAACTTTTATTGTGTTCTTTATTGTAGAGTAATACTTAAAGAATTTAGTATAATTAATCAAAATTTCCTTTTAAGGTTTGTGCTTTTTGCATCTTATCTAAAATTTAGTTTAATTAAATTATCTAAAATTTCCTTTTAAGGTTTGTGCTTTTTTTGTCTTTCCTTAGCCTAAAGTCATGATAGTCTCCTATATTTTATTCTAAAAGTTAAGAATTTTTTTGTTTTTCACATTGGGTTTTTAATCCTTCTGGAATTGACATTTGTGTATGGTGTGAAGGAGAACTATTTTTTCACAATCAATATTACTGATTCTTTTCTTTTTTTTTTTTTTTGTGGTACGCGGGCCTCACTGTTGTGGCCTCTCCCGTTGCGGAGCACAGGCTCCGGATGCGCAGGCCCAGCGGCCATGGCTCACGGGCCCAGCTGCTCCGCGGCATGTGGGATCTTCCCGGACCGGGGCACGAACCCGTGTCCCCTGCATCGGCAGGCGGACTCTCAACCACTGCGCCACCAGGGAAGCCCCTATTGATTCTTTTTCTGAATTCTGTTGTTTCTTTGGTCTATCTGTATGGCCCTCTGCCAGTTCTGTTATTTTAGTTATATAACTTTATAAAAAGAAGTCTTTATCACCTTACTAGTTTTCTGAACTGTGTTGGTTGTCCTTGGGTTTTTACTCATCCATATGAATTTTTAGATTAGCTTATGCAGTCTCACGAAAAGCAGACAGCTTCCGGGATTTTGATTGACACTGAATTAGATTTGCATATACACTTGGGAAGACTTTATATACCTTATGCCATTTATTCCATCCATGTAGGTGGTGTCTCTCCAGTTTTTGCAAATAATGTCATATACATTTCTCCTTTTAATGGTCTTGTTCTATTTATTTCTAGGAGCCTAATAATTTTTGTTTATAATTACATTTTCTAATTGGTTTTCACTGGAGAAAATTTGATTTTTAAAAACTTTTAATTGAAGTACAGTATGTGTACAGAAAAGTACACAGAGTATGATAAGTACAATGAATTATCACAAAGTAAACATATTTGTGTAACCATTACTCAAGTAAAGAAAGAGAACATTACTACAATTTCCAGTCCCAGTTATTACCCTCTACCTTCCCTTCAAAAAATAATCATTGTCGTGGTTTAGTTTTGCCCATTTTAAATTTTATATAAATAGAATTTTGCTCTATAGTTTATTTAGCATTTATCTTTGGCTCAGTCTCAATTTGTGAGATTCATCTGTGTTAATGTGTGAATCTGTGATTATATTTTCATTCCTGTGCAGTATTCCATTGTAAAATTATTGTTTTGTTTATCCATTCTACTGTTGATGGACATTTGGCCTTTTTCCTGTTTTGAGCTATGATGAATAATAGTTATGTGAACTTTCATGTTCATTCATGTCTTTTTGTGTCTCTGTACATGTATTTCTGCATATATCCAGGACTAGAATTGCTATGTGAGTGGATATGCTTATGTTCAACTTCTGGCAGATCCTGCCAAATAGTTTTCCATAAGATACCAATTTGCAGTCCCACCAGCAGTATATGCAGGTTCCAGTTGATCCATATTCTTGCCTACATCTTTTATACTTTACTCATTCTGGTGGGTATATAGTGGTATCTATCTACTTGTGATTTTAATTTATAATTCTCTGATGACTATTGAGGTTGAGAATCCTTTCATATGCTTCTTAGTAATTTGGCTATCCTCTTATGAAGTGCCCGTTCAAATTTCCCATTTTTCCATTGAGTTGTCTCATAATTTTCATATTGATTTGTAGAAATTCCTTATATATTGACTAGTAACATTGCCATAATTTTCTCCCAGTCTGTTGTTGCCTTTTTAGTCTCTTAATGATATCTCTTGATGAATAGAAATTTCTTTATTTTAATGTAGTGTACTTGATCAGTCTTTCCTTCATAATGCACATTATGTCCTATCTTGAAGGTCTTGAAGCTAGTCTCCCAAATAAATCTTCTAGATCTATACTTTCCAGTACAGTAGCCAGTAGCCACATGTGGCTGTTGAAATGTGGCTAGTCTGAATTAAGATGTCTGTAAGTATAAAATACATGCCAGATTTCAAAGACATAGTATAAAAAAGAATGTAAAAATTTCGTTAATAATTTTTATACTGATTACATGTTGAAATGATAATATTTTGGATATAGTGGGTTATATAAAATATAGGATGACAATGACTTTGACCTGTTTATTCTAGAAAACTTTAATATTGCATGAATGACTCACATCATATTTCCATATTCTAGAAGCATGCTGTCCAGTAGAACTTTCTGTGATGATTGACATGTTCTTTGTCTACACTGTTCAGTATGGTAGCCATGAGCTACATGTGACTATTGAGCATTTAAAATGTAATTAGGTGACTGAGAAACAGTTGTTGTTTTGGGGGCTTTTCTTTTGGGCCGTGCCGCGCAGCTTGTGGGTTCTTAGTTCCCCAAACAGGGATTGAACCTGGGCCACCAAAGTGAATGCACCAAGTCCTAACCACTGGACTGCCAGGGAACTCCCAAGAAGCTGAATTTTTAATTAAATTGTTAGTTTAAATTTAAGTAGCTGCACTTGACAAGTGGCTACCATACTGTGCAGCACAGTTTTGGACCCTGTTTTACTTCAAAATTTACTGTTTTAGATTTACATTTACAATCCATCTATAATTGATGTTTACATATGGTGTGAGGTAGGGGTCAAGTTTAATTTATTTTTCTTCTATATCGAAATCTAGTTGACCAAGCACGAAGGAAAAGAGAATCTTTCCTATTTTTAGACTATGTTATTTATTTATTTGTTCTTACACCAGATACCCACAGTCTTTAGTAACTGGTAGATAGAGTGTCTTGTCCATTTTTGGCCCTTGGTTTCCATGTAAACATTAAAAATACCTCATCAATTTTCATAAAATTATCTCTGGGATTTTGATTGGGATTACATTGGATCTATGTCTCATCCAATCTTGAACATGATAAAGCCATCCATTTACATAGGTCCTTCATTTCTCTCAATAATATGTGATCTTTTTTTATGAAAAGGTCTTGCACATCTTTTGTTAGATTTATTTCTAGTTATTTGCTACTGTAAATGGTAAACTTTTTCTAATTTCATTTTCTAATTATTGCTGGTGTAGAGAAATACAATTGATTTTAGGTTATTGTCCTTAAATCCAGCAACTGTGCTAAATTAACTTATTAATTCTCATAGATTCTTTTGGACTTTCTGCATACCCAATCCTGCCATTTGTGAATAATGACAGTTTTATTTCTTTCTGATTCTTACATATCTTATCACACATTTCATCTTACTGCCTTATTGCACTGACCAGGACCTCAAGAACAGAGTTGGGTAAACTTTTTTGTAAAGGACCATATAGGAAGGAACCAACATTTACTGTATAAATGTGTATAAAGTATTGTGCTTAAAGGGAGTCAGAGTAGTGTTGCAGATGAGTTTTAAGCAAATTTGTATTAATTTGAAGGGCTGTACACTATTTTGATAAAAGGGGCCATTTTTTATAGGAGCTTGAAGAAGGAAAGAATGATTCATAGGCATGAAAAAAATGGGGTAAAACAATTTGCCTAGTGAATTGGCAACTGCTGGTAAGTTTGTTTATTTTGAGTGTGCATAAGTATAAACTAATGCTTGTTTCTCTTTCCCTTTAGGAAAAATAGAAATGAAGGTACATATGCACACAAAATTTTGCCTCATTTGTTTGCTGACATTTATTTTCCATCATTGCAACCATTGCCATGAAGAACATGACCATGGCTCTGAAGAGCATCACAGACACCATCGTGGAATGACAGAATCGGAGTCAAGCAAATTTTCAGTGCTGGATGCTGAAAATGAAAAAAAATATTATATTGAAAAACTTTTTGATCGTTATGGTGAAAATGGAAGATTATCCTTTTTTGGTCTGGAGAAACTTTTAACAAACTTGGGCCTTGGAGAGATAAAAGTAGTTGAGATTAATCATGAGGATCTTGGCCACGATCATGTTTCTCACTTAGATATTTTGGCAGTTCAAGAGGGAAAGCATTTTCACTCACATAACCACCAGCATTCCCATAGTCATTTAAATTCAGAAAATCAAACTGTGACCAGTGTATCAACAAAAAGAAGCCATAAGTGTGATCCAGAGAAAGAGACAATTGAAGTATCTGTCAAATCTGATGATAAACATATGCATGACCGTAATCATCGCTTATGTCATCACCATTGTTTGCGTCATCACCTTGATCATAACACTACTCGCCATTTTCCTAATGATTCCATTATTCACAGTGAGCATGGGGAGCCTAGCCATGAACCTTCTACAGAGACCAATAAAACACAGGAACAATCTGAAAGTAAGCTACTGAAAGGAAAGAAGAAGAGAAAAGGGAAGAAAAGTAATGAAAATTCTGAGGTTATTACACCAGGTTTTCCCCCTAACCATGATCAGGGTGAACAGTACGAGCATAATCGGGTCCACAAACCTGATCGTGTACATAACCCAGGTCATTTTCATGTACGTCTTCCAGAACATAATGGTCATGATCCTGGTCACGGACACCAAGATCTTGATCCTGATAATGAAGGTGAACTTCGACATACTAGAAAGCGAGAAGCACCGCATGTTAAAAAAAGTGCAATTTATTCAGCTGCTAGTCACAAAGATCATAATGAAGATGACCGGCAACATGAGGTAAGCAGAACAAGATGGTTGCTCCGTAATTCTCAGATGATTGTGGAGCATTTTTAGGTAAAAAGAGAAGTAACAGAGGAATAGTCAACCATATTCAAACTTATTTCCAGTTACAAAATACATTAAGGAATCAAAATCAGATTAAAGATTTTTAGCTGCATTTTCACTTGCATTGTTTGTTCTCAAATTTGGGTTCCTTCAATTCCTAAATGTTTAAAGGTTGTTAGAAAATATATTCCTTATTTTTGTTCCTTATTTTACTCTCTTGCTTAAGACTTGTTTTGACTCCCCAAAGTAGTTTACATGTTGTTACTGTTAGCTGGTTTCTAGATATTTGAAAATTGAAGACTTTTTTTTGTTCAAACTGTTTTCTTGGGAAGTTCCTAGGCAGTTTTTTTCATAATTGTTAACTTATTAACTATGGAGTGGTTCCCAGTTATTGATCTAGCTACAAAGTCAGGTATTTTGCACATGTGGTAGGTTTGTTTTCTCTGTCACTTTATCATAGGACCTACTTGCTCATATTAGTCTTTTCTTATGCTTTCAACAGATGTACAATGAATGCAAAAAGATATAATAATGGGAAACTCCAATAGTAATGGGATGGTTTTGTTTTTCTTTTAAATTTTCATGCTTTTTTGAATTCTTTCACATTTGATGGTTCCTTCTTGATTTTTAAAAAAACTATTCACCTTAAAAACATTTTTGTTTCATTAAAAGTGTATCAACACCCTTATGTATTCTTATATTTAGCCCTCATTAAAGTTTAAAAAAATTGTTGAATTTGTTTATTGTTCAGATGTAGAAAAAGCAGCACCATCTAATGTGGAAAATGACCTCAACCTTTGTTGTTTCTGTCTCTTATTATGGAAGTGTGTTTTATATCTAAGTAAATATCTTTGTTTATTTACTGGACAAATCATTAGATATTTGGTTTTTAGCAAATTTAAAAATCTTAGTGTACTTTTAAAGAAATATATTAATTTGTTACTATGGGTAATATCCTAGAGCCTTGTTGATAATAACTAGACATTATCAATAATGTTTACTTTTTGTATTCTACTTGTGGGGTCTGGATCATCAGACTTGTTATTTTGTATCCTCATAGGCCTGATGCATACTGAGGATTTTTTTCAAGATTTCTGGAAATATTCTATGCATTGGATAGGGTAGTAGTATCTCATGTAAAGGCCTGAAAAAAATCATTCTTTTTGTTTGTATGTTTTGATTCTGTTTTTTGTACCATAGATAAAATAAGCAAGCATGCAACCAGAGTGCATATGTATGAAAAAGAGGTAGTGCCATGTCCTTTGCCTCAATTTTATGTATTTGTTTTTACTATATGATGGGTCCAGAATTTTTTGTTACTTGTTTTCTTCTTTGTTTTGTTATATTTTGTACTTAAAGTACCAGTGGATAAAGCTGCCTTTTTTTAATCCTCCAGTTTTAGCATTGGGATAGAATTCCCCTATATGATATTCTTTTGGGGTACCTTAGTGAACATGTCTATATCCTTGTATATTTTAATATAAAGTTGTTAAAGAACTCTTAACTGTTTAACACTGTTTCACAAATAAGAATCTTGAGCGATTGATGATTGCACTTTGACTAGGGAAGTGATTTTTTCCCTCACCCCTTAAGGATCTTGGGAATATAGTTCTAAGTCATTCTTATTGATGGCAGAAAGTCATCATCTTTTATATGTTGCAGTGGAAAATGGTTCAAATCTATTAAAAGTTTTGGATAATCAAGTTGAATATTCCTATCATAAATTCCTGTCAAAAATCATTCTTTGTAATAGGTATCTATATATTGCAGATTATTTTCAAATAATATTTAGAATATATTTTACTATATAATATTTTATTTTTCTGCATAATCTTCTTAAAGTACTCTTACTTAATTTGTTTTATCAATTTCCTTGCAGTGTTTGAACGTCACTCAGTTGTTAAAATACTATGGTCATCGGGCCAATTCTCCAATCTCACCTGATCTATTTACGTACCTTTGCCCTGCTTTGTTATATCAAATCGACAGCAGACTTTGTATTGAGCATTTCGACAGACTTTTAGTTGAAGATTTAAATAAAGATAAAAATCTGGTTCCTGAAGATAAGGCAAATATAGGGGCATCAGGTAAGAAAGATTTAAGTTCTTTCTCCTCAAAAAAGTCTCTGTACTTATTTTTTTTAATGTAATTGAATGAGGAAGTAATTCCAAATGATTGCTTTCCTTTTGGTGACTTTCAGTATGTTTTAATCATGTTTAGGTATGTGTGTTTAGAAAAGATTGGGGGGAGACAAGGAGGCACAATACAGTTTACAAATGTCTTCTGACACTACAGAGGAATGTTTTGCTACGGACAGAGAACTAATAGATTAGAAAGGAAATACAGGTTTATCATAAATAGATTCTTCTTGATGGGCAAATGTTAATAAGGGGACCCCTAATTAAAGTTATATGATGTTATAATTACTTAACATTTAGCAGGGTGATGGGCTCTAATGAAAAGATTATTAAGTTCCTGAGGAAGTAAAAAGGGAAGCCAGTGTGGTGAAACTCTAGGAATGTCTCAGAAATGCCAGTGATTGGCACATGAACTTCATCATGGGCACTTCTAGAGAGTAAAACCAAATGGGTAAAACCAAAACTATTTTTAAACTTCTCTCTAGGCTCTTTTTCATCATATCCAGTTGGCTAGATTGCTCCACCTTGATGTTTACAGATACCTCCCATCTAATATTTCTGGAACTTCTACTCCACAGGAAGTTCGTACCTCTTATAGAATCCCAAATGCCATTCCAATTCATTCTTTTGATAAAATCTGAAAATCTTTGATTTTTTTCCCTCTTATGGTTTTAATTTTCATTTCCTATTTCCCCTTGTATAATCAGTTGTCAAGTCCAGTTGAGTCTTAAATATCTTCCAACTGTATCCACTCTGTCATAACTTTAGTTCAGATCCTCCTTGGTTCTTTCCTGAATTGTTGAAATGCCTTCATAACCTTCCCTGCCTGTGTTTTTGTCCCCTTTGTAGGTCATGCTTAGCATTTAAGCTAGATTTATCTTTCTAAAATGCAAAGGAGATACTCTGACATAGATTTTTCTTTTTAGTGATAGCTGGCATTTATTTAATACATATGTTTTCCTTTTATTTATTAACAAACATGTATTGCAGGCACTGTTCTAAACTCAGTTCATTTACTCCTCACAACAGTCTTATGAGGTGGAGAATGTTACCCTAATAACTTTCCCAGGGTCTCAGAACTAGTGAGTGATAGTGGTCAGATTCAGTCCTGGGAAGTTTAACCATTTTGATATCCATGTTCTAAGTGTTTTCCATGCTTTTTTTTTCTTTTTAGTAAATTTTAATAATAATTATTGAATTATTATGTGAGGGAGCTATTGTATGATTCTTGTTTTTACAGATAAGGAAGCTGAGGTATAGAAAAGTTTAGTAACTTGCCCACAATTCCTAGACCTAGATAAAACCCACCAAGTCTGAGGTTTGTCTGATAAATGTTCTGGGCAATCACTGTGCTATTATTTTCCAAATTTAGCTAATTCTGGTATCACCTTTATGATTTTTGCCACATATTGTTACACTAATATTTTTCATTAGATCTCTATATTTTTCTACATTTTTTGTATTGTAAGCAGTAATAGCTATGAGAACATGGATTTGATGTGATGTGCTAGTTATACTTTTTTCCTCATTTATTTTAGAATACTGCATTATGCTATGTTGTTCAAAGTTCAGAGTGTTGTTTTTTTTTCTCCCACTCATGCTTTCCAGAATATGATCCATGCCTACCTACCTTTCCATCTTTATCCTCCACCATTCGTTTCTTCCCTCTTAGCTCTAATCATAACAAACTCATGGTAATAGATTATGCTGGTTTACCTTCATGCCTCTGTGCCTTTTCACATTGTAAACCTCTCTACTTGGCTGACTACTATGATTCCTCAAAGATTCAGCTCAAGGATTAGTCTCTCTGGGATAATTTAGTGACCATCCTAGGCTTAATTAAGTCCCCTAGCTTGATACTCTCTGGATATTTCCATCATGGTACAGAGTTCATAATTGGATTAGTTACGTTTTTGTTTGACTTTAGTTGCTTAAAGGAAGTGACTGGGTCTTTCATCTCAGCATCCCTAGTGCCTAAGATAAAGGGTACTTTGGACAAAAAGTAAGCACTCCTATATTGATTAAATGAATAAATTGCTTAATATTAGTCTATAAACTTTCAGTTCTAACCTAGGAAGAACACTTGTAAGCCAGCCTAGTGTACTTTGATAATACAGTGTTCTCACTCAGAATGAGTTGTATTTCAGGAACTTCATCATTTGCAAAATCATGATGAATGCAGTTCTGGTTGAAATGCCCAAGATATAGTGGTGGTATTACATAGTAATTAAAGTGACTAAATTGATGTGTATGAATATGAGCTGAAAACAGAATTCCGATAAAATAGATGAAAGATTGAAAGAGCAGCATTTAAAATTTTTTCATAGTGTAGCAATAAGGTAGACATGTTTAAGAATATCACATTCTAGTACGAGTTTTATATGATAGAGACATTCCTTAAAGCTTAAAAGAGTACACATAAAAAGAAATGCGCTCAATACATAACTAAGTCTCCTAGGTTCCTGCCTATTCTTGGTTAATTTCTTTGCAATAGGAAAATGACTTCAGAATAGATAAATTAATCATAATAGCCTATATTTATTGGAACCTTACCGTGTGCTATTTTAAACACGTTTACAAGAGTTATTTAATTTAATTTGTTACACCCATGAGATAGGCACTTCTATTTACTTCTCTTTGCTGAGGAAAGGAGGCTTTGAGAAGTTAAGTAACATGCCCAAGGTCACATAGCTGCCAGGCAGCAGAGCTGTGATAGGAACTAGAGTATTCTCCATCTAAAACCTGTAATGTAACCACTATGCTCTTCTCCTATGCTGTGCTCTACTGCTTCCTGCTGAAAAGATTCTTAAGTGTGCTTTGCTAAAATGTAAATGACAGGGAGATAAGGAGAGTGTTAGTGACAGAGAGATAAGGAGAGTGTTAGTGATTTGACAGATAATGCAGACATAGACAGGAAACGGGTAGAGGTAAATATTGATATAAGTAAGTATTACTATAAGTGTAGATTAGTCATTAAAAAAAAAGAAAACAACCTGAGAATAGTCTAGTTAGACAAGCTGGGTTCAGTCTGTTAAGATCTGGAAAGGCAGAGAAAAGTGATTTCACATGCTAGACTTGAATAATGATCTTTGGATAGACAAAATATGTCCTCTTTGTGGCTTCATGCTCATTGATCTTTGTAGATGAGTAAACACCTTGAGAGCCACAGTCTCTCTCAGGTGCTTATAAATTCTCCCTGGCAGGAATAAAAGGGGAAGCTAGGTCTAAGATTATTTAACTTAATAAAAAATAAAATACATTTGTTCTTTGCGGGGAAAAATGGAGACTGACAAGATTGTGGCATCTGGAGTTAAAACTAATAGCCTTTTTTGTTTTTATGGTTTCTTAAAAAAACTCTAGTTCTTTGTTTTCTCATCAGCTGTGGGTTATGACTTAGAGTTGTCTATGTTGTAATATTGACATAATCTATATATTTTAACAAGGCTGTTGACAGATGCTTGACTATAGTAATGTTGAAAATTACATTTATTAAATATGAAAAGCCTTAGAGGAAATTGTACTTGCTTTGAAAACGAATCCTTTACTAATAGTGAATATTGATTAGTTGTTTGCAGGTGGTTATTAACATTCTCAGAAATGAAGCTTGAATTAATTATGTCCTGATAGATGTTAATAATTGTTAGAGAGAATGCTCTGCTAGTAATTATTTTCAGTGACTGCTGCACCATTAAACAAGGTTAACTTGTTCTGTATAAATCTCCCATAGTGACACAGCTACTACCTCATTAACTATTCAGAGACTGCTGTAAACCAAATTCTATATATACTGTGTATGGTAGGAATCGTTTGTTTCACAAGATTGGCTCATTTAGTCATAGAGTTGACCCTAGCTTAATTATCAAGGGGAGTTGTGAATAGGCCGCTCAGCATTTTCTGCCAATTAAAATGCTGAAACAGTGTAGAAAACTGCCATCTTGCACATGCTTTGAACCAAGTTAATTAGAAAGTTTCCACAGATGAGCGCTTCTTTTTAAAAGAATGCATTTTCTCTCTAGATAATGAGAAAGGGAGTTGGTGAATAACTAACCTTGAAGACCTTTAACGTTTTAAGAGACCTAATTTGCAGAATAAGTGAAGCTTATTTCAGACATTTAGCATTTTTTATTGCATATGGTATCTTGGGTACAAATAAAGAAAACATTTGCTAGTTGTACTTAATAGTTTGCATAGTGTTAGGTTGGTATCAGTTTTATGAGATTCCTTTTATTGTTCATTGTTTATCGTTGTTATTTTGCTTTTTTATGGCTTTATACCAAATTGTGATCGAAAAAACACAATACTTTGGTCGAAAATCAGAAAAATTTTATTACCTGAGTTGCCTTTTTTCTACACCTAAGAAATTATGATAAGAGTTTATGTGAGCTTTAAATGTGTATGTTATTAATTCTAAAAATAAGTACATACTTAAATAGCATGGGAAGGTATTTCAGGCACAATAAATTCAAAACAACTTTACTTCTCATAGTTCAAAGAAATCGTAATTTTCCTTGAAGAAAATTTAAGTTAGGAGAATGACTACTCCTTAAATTTTTAGTGCTAGAAAGCTAAAATTACTGTTAAAAATTAATAAGAAGTCAGTATAAGAAAACGTATCTAATAACATACACTTATGGAATAATAGGGCTGTTTTGCTAATGAAACAGTTGTGATGGAATAGTTGTAATCTATACAAAATATCTAGAAAATTTCTAATTTATCTGAAATGGTATTTCTTCTTATTTTTATGTTTAATTATACTTATTTTTCTTGTAAATCCTCTTTTATGTGAAGCCATCTCCCTGGGGGTAAATACATAAGTGGTAAATAAATCACTTGGCCAAGAATTCTCTGAAAATACTTTGAGTTACTGGAGAAAACAGTGGATTCAGGAAGGACTTTGGGTTTGGGTTTTTTTTTTTTTTTTTTTTTTGCAGTACACGGGCCTCTCCCATTGTGGAGCACAGGCTCCAGACATGTAGGCTCAGCAGCCATGGCTCATGGGCCCAGCCACTCCGCGGCATGTGGGATCTTCCCAGACCAGGGCACGAACCCGTGTCCCCTGCATCGGCAGGCGGACTCTCAACCACTGTGCCACCAGGGAAGCCCGGGTTTAGTTTTGACTTTGCCATTTTAGCTAGCTGTTTAACTATTTTTTATTATGGTAAAATATATATAACATAAAGTTTGCTGTCTTAACCATTGAAGTGTACAAATTAGTGGCATTTATTACGTTCACAATGTTGTGCAACCATCACACTACTTGTAAAACTTTTTTGACACACCACCCCAGATAGAAACTGTGTAACCATTAAGCAATAGCTCATTTCCCCCCTACCCCCAGCCCCTGGTAACCTCTAATCTTTTTGTCTCTATGAATTTGACTATTCTAGATAGTTAATATAAGTGGAATCATACAATGTTTGTCTTTTCTGTCTCTTCTTTATTTTGAAATACTCAGCATAATGTTTTTAAGGTTCACCTATGTTGTAGCATGTATCAAAACTTCATTCCTTTTTGTGGCTGAATACTAGTCCATTGCATGTATATACCACATTTCATTAAACCATTCATTCATTGATGGACGCTTGGCTATTGTGAATAATGCTGTAATGAACAAGGCATACAAGTATCTGAGTTTCTGCTTTCAGTTCTTTGGGGTATAGACCTAGGAGTGGAATTTCTGGGTCATATGGTGATTCTGTTTAGCTTTTTGAGGAACTACCAAATCTTTGCTACAGTGGCTGCACTATTTTATGTTCCCACTAGCAACGTAAGACGTTCCAGTTTCTCCACACCTTTGCCAACATGTGTTTTTCTTTTTTTCAAAGCCATCCTAGTAGGTGTGAAGTGGTAATGTTTAGCATTTAACATCTCTTTGCCTAAATATACAAATACAAATCTCTAAAGTAAAAGGACATTGGACACATTGGGGTCTGCTAAATTGTGTTCTTCAGGATACTGGCTCATTGTGCTATATTAATAGGTTCCATGATCAAGTAAGTTAGAAAAATACTGCATATTATTTCGCCCTTGCAGAAATTCACATTGCTCATTAAACTGTTAGAGGCTCTGAGGGAACTTGTTTAATCCAGAATTACCAAGTCTTTTTGATTATTAAAATTCTCTCCTCACTCCCCTTGGAATGCCACCTATCTCATAGAATTAGATGAGCAGTTTGAGAAATGCTACTGTAGATTATTAAAGTTCTTTCTAGCTATACAATATGACAATAGCTAGTATGTTGCCAGTTCAAATAGCTACAAGTAAGCAAGGAATTTAAAAAATTCTTCATAAAGGGGCAGAATAATTGGCCTCTTTGAAAATTTTTTTTTTTTTTTTGTGGTACACGGGCCGGTCACTGTTGTGGCCTCTCCCGTTGTGGAGCACAGGCTCCGGATGCACAGGCTCAGTGGCCATGGTTCACGGGCCCAGCCGCTCCACGGCATGTGGGATCTTCCCGGACCGGGGCACGAACCCGTGTCCCCTGCATCGGCAGGCGGACTCCCAACCACTGCACCACCAGGGAAACCCTGAAAATATTTTTTATAATTTCCAACTTTGTCAATCAAGGCAGCATATTCACAGAGGAGTAATTAAACTCAATATATTATAATAGTCTCAGTTGTGCTCTCTATATTTTATGTATAAAAAATGTTACTGGAGGTTATAGGATCCTTTTTAGTTCTAGAATTTATTTTCTAAAATCAATTTGAAAAATCTTTCGAAGGTAGCAAGCATATTATATATATTTCCTCTAGTTGGAAGAATGAGAAAACTCTTCATAGAATATCCTTGGGAGTGTTCTTTTCTCTTCAACTTTTTGGAAGAGTTTGAGAAAGATCGGTATCAAGTTCTTCTTTGTATGTTTGGTAGAATTCGCCTGTGAAGCCGTCTGGTCCTGGACTTTTGTGGGAGTTTTTAAATTGCAGATTCTATTTCAGTGCTAGTGATCAGTCTGTTCAAATTATCTGTTTCTTCTTGATTCAATTTTGGTGGGCTGTATTTTTCTAGAAACTTGTCCGTTTCTTCTGGGTTGTCAAATTTGTTGTCATGTAATTGTGCATAGTGTTCCCTTACAGTTTTTTTGTATTTCTGCAGTATCAGTTGTTATGTTTCCTTTTTCATTTCTTATTTTGTTTGAGTTGTCTTTCTTTTCTTCTTGGTGAGCTTGACCAGTGGTTTGTCCATCTTGTTTATCCTTTCAAAGAGCCAGCCCTTGGTTTTATTGACTTTTTCTCTTGTTTTTTTAATCTCTATTTTATTTATTTTCTTTCTGATCTTTATTATTTCTTTCCTTCTGCTGACTTTAGGTTTTGTTTGTTCTTTTTCTAATTCTTTTAAGTGGTAGGGTAGGTTGTTTATTTGAGAGTTTTCTTGAGGAAGGCCTGTATTGCTATTAATATCCCTCTTTTGCTGCATTCCATAGATTTTGTATGGTGATGTTTTCATTGTCATTTATCTCAGGATATTTTTTAATTTTATCTTTGATTTCATCATTAACCCATTGGTTTTTTAGTAGCATGTTGTTTAGTCTCCATGTAATCGTTTTTTTCTCATTTCTTTTTCTGTGGTTAATTTCTGGTTTCATGCCATTGTGGTCAGAAAAGATGCTTGGGATAATTTCTGTACTCTTAAATTTGTTGAGGCTTGTTTTGTGCCCTAGTATGTGGTCAGTCCTAGAGAATGTGCCATGTGCTCTTGAAAAGAATGTGTATTCTGGGTTTTTTGGATGTAATGTCCTGAAAATATCAAGTCTAACTGCTCTATCGTATCATTTAGTATTTCTGTTGCTCTATTGATTCTCTGTCTAGAAGATCTGTTTATTGATGTGAGTGGGGTTTTAAAGTATCCTACTATTGTTGTATTCCTGTCAGTTTCTCCTTTTATGTCTGTTAGTATTTGTTTTATTTATGTGGGTGCTCCTATATTAGGTGCATATATGTTGATGAGTGTAAAATCCTTTTCTTGTATTGATCTTCTTGTATTATCATTATATAGTGTCCTCCTTTATCTTTCTTTATGATCTTTGTTTTAAAGTCTATTTTGTCTGATACAAGTATTGCAACCCCTGCTTTCTTGTCATTTCCATTTGCATGAAATATCTTTTGCTATTCCCTCACTTTCAATCTGTGTGTGTCCTTTGCACTAAAATGGGTCTCTTGTAGGCAGCATATTGTAGGCTCTTGTTTTTTTATCCATTCTGCCACTCTGTGTTTTTTGATTGGAGCATTTAATCCATTGATATTTAAGGTAATTATTGATAGATATGTATTTATTGCCATTTTAAGCCTTGTTTTCCTGTTGATCTTATATTTCTTTTTTGTCCCTTTCATTGTCTTTTTGTTTTTCTTTTTGTGACGTGATTATTTTCTTCTATATTATACTTATGTTCTCTCTTTTTTTGTTTTTTGTAAATCTATTATATGTTTTTGAAATAACCAGTTTCTTACCAATCATTTTATTGTATAACCAATAGAGAAAAAACATTTCTATTAAGTATTTTTTAAAAATGTGAGTGTGAGTGTGTGTGTGTATGTATATATATATATTAACTCATTTTGGAGGGGCAGCTGTCCAAGCTCAATGTAATATCACTTCATTGAACAACTCCACATGACATAATTCACATTGTATTCTAAGTAAATGACATTCACCCAAAAATACAATGAGAATGGTGCTCTTGAAGTTGGCCAGTACTGTGACCTTGGGTTGATTCATGTAAGACTTTTGGCTTTGTGGGATTGTGATGTTTTCTTGTATTCTCTGAGTTTCAGATGTCAGATAATCACAAGTACTAGTGATTTTCTAATCATAAAGTGGGCTTCTCTCTTTCAGACATTTCTTTTAGTTTACAGATTTGCTTTCTCAGGAGGATAATAAGGAGATACAATTACCAGCACTGATTCATGAGAAATTGTACCTGGGAGAGTGTAATATGTGACATATACCCATTTGTACACATATAAACTCATATACCCTTTCACACAGACCTTCCCTCAGCTACATGTGTAAGCACTTGGCTGACTTACTTTGTTCAATCTGCCAGTGCTTGTTCTTCAGTTATACTGTATTTAGCTCACCTGTCAGCATATTGGCAAATTGATTTTCACTGAATTCGATTTTGGTTGATTTGTCATTTGGTAACTTGAGTTTTGACTAATTGACCAGAAGCCATTTGAGATTGTAAATCATCGTAGAACACTGCAAAATGTTTATGGCTTCATAGACTCTTGGACTTTTCTTCACATTCAAGATACCCTGAGCCAGAAGTTTATATGATGAGAATTTTATAAAGGAAATACTTGCTTAGAATAATGTTCATTTTTAGATATAATTTGTATGATTAGGGAACAGAATCACATTTTCTCTCAACTCTTTAATGATTAAACTTGGTAAATATGCTTATAAGAGTATATGTTGGTATAATAGGGTCTTAAATTTCATAATCTAATAAGCACAAATTTAAAAATATGTTTGTAATGCTAATATTTTATTACTTTGCTAAATTGTATTGTATAATTTGTTAATCATCTCACATGTCTACTGCATCAAATTAATAGTGTTCCCTTATATTAAGATTTAGAAATTTAATATTTATTGCAAATGTCTTAATAGGAAAATCTGGAAGTGAATGCATATATATTCCCCAGTGTAGAATATAATGTAACCCTAGGAAAAAGAATAAATCAAGTTAACAAGATTTACCCAACTAGATTTTGGCTAATACAGATTTTAATTTAGCAGCTTAATCTGGTTATATGAATTTTCTTGGACATTGGGACATAGAAATAAAATAAATACTTTTATTGGGTAATTTTGGTGAATATTCCAGTGCATTTTTGGTGAATTCTGATTAATTCTGATTAATAAAAAATTCTAATAATTATGAAGAGTTAATTAAATTTGTTTATTTTGTCTAGTGTATTTGGGGTCTTGTCTGTAGTTTTGTCAGTCCTCATCCATACATATTTACATTAGTGTGTATATACAGTTATTTTTTTCTACTTCAGAGTATCTTGGAATATGAATTGCTGGGTTTTCAGTATCTTTGTGCTGTTTTTCTTTAAGTTCTTGATTGAGGTTGCTTTTGGATTGGCTTTTTTTGAGATATATTGCTTCTAGATTGGATTATTGCCAAACTAAGGAAAAATATATTTGGGAAGGGAGAGTTGTATATTAATATATGAGACATTTTATTTTCAGGTTGATGTTTTCATTATTAGCCTTGGTGTTTCCCATTTAGTTATTGTCAGTACCTTTTGTCGCTCCCTTTTTAATTTTTTTCCCCACTAGTGTGATTGGAGCTAGAGAGCTGCAGTAGTTTTGACAAACCTTTTTTGGTTTAGTTGGCCAGTAGCTTTATTGGTTCTCTGCCTTCATGTATACCTATGGCCACTTTTTTCCAACTTATTCCCTCAGGCTCTCCCACTCAATGATTTTATTGTTCCAGTCTGTATATGGGGCATACACAAAGTAACCTGGTCATCATTATTAAGTCAATCTTTAAACCTTATTTGACCTTCCATTTTTCTTTATACAAAAGGGTTTTTTACCTCAGTTCCCTGTGCCTGTAGTCGCATCCATAGTTCGGGGAATCTCCTTCTTATTCTTTGGGTCCACTAACCAAGTTGTTGGCTTTATAATGAATCTTTCTCTGACCTTGGTCCTTTGGGAGTTGAGTTCCTGTTCCTTTATTGCCCCCAAATCCTTAAAAAGGATTGAAGGCACTGTATTCAATCTCTGGCTGTATTTCAGTGTTTCTGGCCCTTTAGATTCCCAGTGTTTCTATCATAGTAATTATCTGTTACATATAGTATAAACCACAGAGCTTCCATTAGTAGTAGATGACCTACTGTTTCTTTCTGAGCTAATTTAGCTAACAAGAATTAGCTGTAGTGTTAATGTTATTGGATACTGTGACTAAAATGTCCAATGAATAAACAGTTTTATTGATAAAGTTTAGCATTTAGCAGGTCAATTAAAGTTTTATTTTTTTACCTATCCTTACTTCTCTTTGTCTTTGAAAATTTTAAGTTATCTTGATGAAGAAATGCATTTTTCCATTATTCACTTATCACAAGACTTGACATAAAATCTTTCAGCAGATTTATAGTCCTTTTAGATTTGATTAGAAAAAAAATCATTTTAGATTAAACATTTTCAAAATTATAACTCTTCAGTGAAATTTCCTATAGATAAATATTAAAATAAACAAATTTTAAACTTAAAACATTTCCATTTTATTTTAGGCCATTAATAGGAAGTAATTTCTCATTTTAAGTGAAGATGCCTCACCCCCTGAACTACTGGCATTTATTTCTGATAATCTTATCTGCTTATGAATAGCCTAGATAAAGAAATGTGCACAGAATTATTCCACCTGTTTCAGTTTGGAGCTGGGTATGGAAGAAAGATGATACCAAGGGAAATAGGACTGAATTATCCTTTGTAAAAATAAGAAATGCAATACAGTGAGGCTACCAGTAATAAGCTTTTTTTGTGTCTTATCTGAGTATATTTATATTTTGGGCTGATAAGTTTCTTAAACTTTGTTATTGGAAAGATTTCCATAGATTATGCTGCATTAGATACTTGGCTTCCTTTAATGCTCACGGGAGAGTTTTATAATTATAGTCTCTAAATAAACAGTTTAAGGCTGTACCTTTAGACATCGGTAAAATTTTATTTAAGTCTAGGTAGTGTAAGTGAACCACAGCCTTAAGTCATTTTCAGTTCCTGTTTCTAATAAGGTGGACCACTGAAGATAACTATTTATAACTTGGTCTTAGTTTAATTCTTTTTTTAAGCATTCAAGTTGGTTATATAGTTGTTTGTTTTGTTTGTTTTTAAACACAGTAGTGCCAAAATATAAAGTTTTCTTAAAAAAGCATAGTCTAGGTAAGGTAATCAGTCTTCCATGACTCATTTATCCTATGTTTTTTCTTCTTTGGAGCTTTTTTGGTTTATATTGTCATACTAATGTTGACCATTACTTTCTTCCTACAGCGTGGATTTGTGGTATCATTTCTATCACTGTTATTAGCCTGCTTTCCTTGCTAGGAGTGATCTTGGTTCCCATCATTAACCAAGGATGCTTCAAATTTCTTCTCACATTCCTTGTTGCACTAGCTGTAGGAACAATGAGTGGAGATGCCCTTCTTCATCTACTGCCCCATGTAAGAAATCTTTTAAATCTTTTTAAGAAGTAAAAATATTTCAGCTAAAAGGATCCTTCATTTGCAAGCTGTAGCGTACTAATCTAGTATTTCTGTTGTTTTATTTGCTTATAGGATGAAGTATTTTTTCCATTCGTACAGTTTTAAATTAAGCAATATTAAAATAGATTGAATCATTAGATTTTAAAACAGCAACAAAAAACTGGTAGTGTCAGTTTTATCTTCACCTGTCACAGTGTATACATATCAAATCACCACAATGTACACTTTAACTCTCTTACAATTTTATGTCAGTTATACCTCAGTAAAACTGAAATTTAAAAAATGCTCTATTAGCAGTTCTGAAAGTGAATACTTGGACATCAATGAGTGTTTTATCTTTTTATCTTTATGGTACATCAAGAAAGCCATTAGAAGAAACATATAAGGGGTTTTATGATGATTGTACACATAGCCAGTGCTCCACAGGCATCCTTGTTTGAGCAGGAATAGGCAGACATACTCAGTTAACAATTTTAGGCATTTAGCTCTTTACCCATGGGGCCATTTATCTTTTCACCTGGTGTGCCACTTGTGTTCTTCCATTTGGGAACACTTCTAATGATATGATCATAAGCCCACACTCCTAGTACCTTTACCTTGCTTATTAACCTTTTAAAATCTGTCACCAGTTAAGAGTGTTTGAGCCAGTATTACTGTCTTTCCTTCAAATAAAAAAACAACAGGGCTTTTTTCATTTCCAAATGTAAAATTATAGGTTTGAATATTTTTTTATGTTCTCATCACCTCCCTTCAGGAGTATTTGGGAGACAGAATTGTATTTCTATGTTGTGTGCACCTCTTCTCGCCTTCTGCACTCGGGGTTGAGAATTCCAGGTCTAGTATCTAGAACAATGCATGGCATTACCTTTAAAAAAAATTAATGTTAAGGCCGTGAATATGCATTTTTTGTTGTTGATTTATTATATATTATTTATTTATTTCTCCCTTATTGCAACCCTTTGCCTGCCCTTTCTACCAGCCACCAGGCATAGCAACAGTCTGTTTCAGAACTGGGCCTAATAAATTAGAACAGTTGAAGTGCGAACAATGTTTAAGTGCTATTTAACTTTTTATTTTCTTAAGAAGTGTTAATTAAATGAAGCTATTACCTTTTGTAATGGTCATATCTTCTTTGAGAGGTTTAGAAACCTCTTCTGTTGACCACTAGCAAATAGGGAAGGAATACAAACAAATGTTACAAGGAGGGAAAATACTGAAGACCAGTTCTCTAACTCTTACATTCTCTTAAGATAAAGAATTAAAATATAGAAAATTAAACACATGTTTAAGTATATTCTTTTGCTCATGTTCAGCAGTATATGCAGACATAACATCTCATCACTTCTTTGAAATAATTTATAAAAGAAAAATATAATCAGCTTAAGAGAAGGTTAAATTACTGAATATTAAGGCATATATCTGGGACATGTTCACTTCAGTTTATGAAGGACCCATCATTACCTCTTATCTTACTGCTGGTTTGATTCTTTTACTGTAGGATGTATCTTAAACCTGATAGGCATTTGAGTTTTTGGTCTTTGTTTTAGAGTTACCATGAAATGTAGTACTTTCCAGGCCACTGAGGATAGCAAAATTAAATGGAAGACTACTTATATTCAATTGAGATAATAGGGGATATTTTTTCTGGAGATTATATTCTCAAAATATCATTTAAATTACTTGTTTAGAAGTTTTTCTTATTCTTATTAACAGTCTCAGGGTGGACATGATCACAGTCATCAACATGCACATGGGCATGGACATTCTCATGGACACGAATCTAAGAAGTTTCTAGAAGAATATGATGCTGTATTGAAAGGACTTGTTGCTCTAGGAGGCATTTACTTACTATTTATCATTGAACATTGCATTAGAATGTTTAAGCACTACAAACAGCAAAGGGTAAGTGTTTTTTAATTGTTTATTTTATTTTCTGAGGTAAAACTCAAAAACCATTGTTTTTGGGCCTTATGTTTTTTCTTAATCATGGTGTTGGTGTGTATTAAATATCGTTTAATAGATTATCTTCAGAGGAAAAACTGACTTTGATCTTTGCCATTTTTTTGTCATTACGTTTGTTTTGGCATTTATAATCAAGATATAGGAGTCTCAGTTTCAGTTAATTTTGTGTTGCTTCTTATCTAATTGATTTAAATAGTCTGAAAAAAGTTATTGGCCAATTTATTCTTATTAAAAATGCAAAAATGTATAAATAGAAGCAAATCTCATTGGTCTTCATAGGTAATATTTTCAAGTATAGGGGGCTTTCATTGCCATATCTTTTAATGAAAATGTTTTTGCACAACACATTTCTTTGCCAGAAATGCCTTGCCAATGGTGTAAGCACTAGAGGTATGAAGAATTTAGATTCAGGGGGCTTTGTAGGAAGAAAATATAATGAAATGAAGGAAATGGTGATTCATCTCAAGAGTGACAAACACTTCAGAGATGATGCTTGGATTATTGAACTATCTTTCATGTCACATTTATTAGAATAAGATAAATACCTAAAAGAATTTTTTCCCCAAGAAAGTAAGTTCAGGTATTACCATTCACTGTAATTTACACTCCTCCCTGTTCACATTGGTTCACATCTGTCTCTAAGGCTCTGTCTTGAATACATCTCTCACTTAACATGTTTGTGATATTAATGCTGATTGTCTTCAGTATATTCTGTTTAAGTAAGGAAATCCAGAGGACACTTTTAGAAAGGTTTCCACAATAACGAGTTAGAAAATGTTTATATTTTGTTAGTTAACTACACATATTCAAAAAAAAATTCTTCAAGAACACTGGATAGTCATTATCATAATATATACAGCCCACTCTTATGATAAAACTTTAATGCTGTTTTTATGGATATATTCTTGTTTGTGTATGTATGTGTTTTGTATATATCCCCTTGGGACAAAATATGGTATTCAGGGAGAGTGATTCTAGTTCTTGCCCAGCCACAAACTAGCTCTGAAACTATGACTCATTCATCATGATTACCAGTTGCTATCTAAATGCATGGGAAATAAATCCTACTTCTCATCTGTATTTTCATATCATATTCCAAGTAGTGTATTTAATTTTAATGGCCATATTTTAGTCAGGGCATCATATTTAATTGCTTCCAAAGGAGGGTTGATCAAGATGGTGCACTCAGTGAAGTTTTATCTGAGGAATGCTCAAAGGAACTGGGAAGGATCAACTTAGAGAAACGTGAAAGAGATCTAACAACATTTGGTTTGGGAAGGGCCATGTGGAAGGTCATGTGGATAGGTGAAGAATTGACGGTGGTGGGAGGGATGCCAAGGTGAGATTGGCTGGAGGGAAATGAGTCAGTGAAGGAGATTAATGCAGAATAATTTAGAAGAGAGGTACAGAGGGCTTGAATCATGGCATAAGGAATTGGGAAGAGAAGATGATTAAGAGAATTATTTAAATGAGGGACTCAATAAGAAAACATTGATTAGATAAAGAATTTAAAGTCCATCTCTGTGAATACCAAATTTAGAACACAAATACAAATTGCAAAGTATATAAAGAAGTTTTGGAGTTACTGTGAAGCCCTAATTTTCTTCAATTGTGTGTACCTACTAACACTGAAGCAGCAAATATGAAGTATTTAATGTGTACAAAATATTAGGGACTGTATAATTTGCAGATAAGTATAAAATGTAGTGCTTCAAGAGATAGTCCTTCAAAATAAAGTGGTTTTATATTTTTTATAATTTAACCTTGATCTCATTTTGAACCTAGACTTACTGGCAAAATTAAACACATTTATTTTTATAAAGTAAAGTAATATAGAAGAATAGAGTCCCCAAAATATGGCAGGCTTTTGGAAATTTGAAATTGTGGGAAGTAAAAAACTGAAAGTAACACCATTTGCAGAGGGGTACTCTAAATGCAATAGTGAGGAATTCATCAAGTACATCAAAGAAAGGAGTCTAGGGAGATAAATAAGTACATCTCCTTTATAATAAATAGGACAATAAGTAACTAAGATGAAAAAATATATAGCATTTTTTGAAGAAAGGGAATTAGTGATACTTGAATAGAACAGACATTTGACCGTCTGTATAGAAGAATTGGAAGGAAGCTTTCAGAACATAAGTTAAATAATACACCAGATGCTGACTAGTTCAGCAAGTTGCGGCTTTGAGGGTAATGATTTGGCAAGTTTTTAGGAAAATGGACAATCAGAACCAAAGCAATTAAACAAAATCCCAGCTGATGTTTTCCTTTCTATGTCTGTCTCATTGACTTTTGTACTGTTGTTTGCTCCTCCTTCCTCTTTTTTTTTTCTTCTTTAACTCATGTTAAAACTGCTGTTTCTTTTCTTCTCTTTAGGATGTCTCCATATTATTTTCTTTTGAACATTTTCTATTTTCCCAGTTCTGTTTTCTATTGCTCTGAAGCAGAACAACCCCAAAAATAGCTTGTAACAACAACTTATTAGTTCTTTTAATTTTGTCAGGAATTTAGGCAGGATTCAGCTGGGCAGTTCTTTTGCTCCACTTGACATCAGCTAGAGTGATTCACTCAAACTCTGCTAATCTGGGTTGGCTAGGGCAGTGCAGAGCTGGAAAGGTCCAAGAATGCCTCACTCTGTGTCTGCATCTTGGTACTCCTCCACATGGCCTCTCTTCAGAGTCTAGACTGAGCTTCTTCATAGCATAGTGGCCAGACTCCCTGAGCGAAAGCAAAAGGTGCCAGTCTTCTTTCAGACTAGGCCAGAACTGGCACAGCATCACTTCTGTTGTATTCTGTTGGTCAAAGCAAGTCAAAAGGCCTGCTAAAATTTAGGGGCAAGGAATAGACTCCACCTCCTTATGGGTGGAGAAGAATGCTTACACAGGGAGGGAAGAAATTGATGATGGCCATCTTTGGAGACTCTGCTGCACATTCAACTAGCCACAAGAAGCCTACTTATGCAGCAGTTAGAAGACTTAAACATCTGAAACATAGCTCACAGCTTATAAGCAAAACCAACAAGGAAATGCTCTGCCAGTCAGTAAGGATCTTCCAGAGAACTTGATTTTTACTTTCATACTGTTCTAACATACTTGATTATTTGCTTTTTAAAATGAACATTGATTAAAAGTAGAAATTTAAGTTGGAAGAGTTGTTAGTGATAGACTGATGAGAAGAAACCAGACTATTAAGAGAGAATGTAGGAAAATCCAAACTTAAACAATGAATTACAATAATTAGAATTTATTAGAGGACAAATTAAATGAGAAAGAAAACGTGTCTTGATTGCATAGCTGTTAAGTCAGTTACTGATAGGTCATTTTCATACATCACCTCATTTAATCCTTATAAGAATCTCATTTTCATATTATAGATGAGTATTTTTAGGTTTAATAAATTTAACAAACTTCTCTAAGTCTCATAGAGGTAAACTGTAAATTTAGGATTTTAAGTCAAGCTTGACTCTGTCTGTTACGTCACATATGGGGAAAAGTGAGATTGTGTTAAACACAGAATGAAATTGAAAGGATTAAGCTTTCGTTTTTTGGAACTTCCCATTCCCACACACTATTAAATGAGAGCAATATTACATATATTTCACACATTTCATTCAGGTTGCATATAATAATACAGTACTATGTACCCTGTTCTTAACTTGAAAGTATGTGAATTGGACATTTTAGTCGAGTATTCGAAAAAAAATAACATGCAAATTTAGTTGGATTTTTCATCTGGTAGACCCTTTGATTAACTTCTAAAAAATTTTTCTCACTCCTTTTCTAAATAATTTATAAAATTACCACCATTTATCCCCATAGATGTTAACAAGTGAATACTGTTGCTAATTGTGGCTGTAGATTCAATGCTAATACCAGATGTTTTTTTCAGGGGAAACAGAAATGGTTTATGAAGCAAAACACAGAAGAATCAGCTATTGGAAGGAAGCTTTCAGATCATAAGTTAAATAATACACCAGATGCTGACTGGCTTCAGCTCAAGCCTCTTGCCGGTAGACAATAGTTCTGACTAAAGAGAAACCTTTAAAAATTGAAACATTGCTTCTAAACTGTGCCTGAGTTGTTTGAAATTTCTTGTCTTTGTTGCTTCTCTAATACTAGTTTCTTTTATTTCCTTACATATATCTTAACTGATTTTGTTAGTGTTTTTGTTATTTTCAGTGTTATTTATACTGGAATGTGGGACCAATTAATTATATTACAGGGCAAGGAACACGTTGCACTTTTTACTTTACAGAAGAAAAAAATGAAATAAACAGAACGGCTTTGGATTAGTGTTTTATTTCTTGGTAATGCAAAAATCTCCATGCCCTCCATATGTGATTGTTTTCATGTGAGAAAAGGAGAATTGGTCTTTGTACTTAAAGGAGAGTGGTCCCTGTACTTAAAATCTCTGCTCATCCATTCATCTACTGTGTTTCATGATAGATGTAATGAGGTAGCTTACAATTTTCAGGGAAATAATATTTAAACATAATTTTTCCCCTTTGTGAACTTGTGTTTCCCCTGAGTGTACTAAGGATTTTCTGCAGAAAAGGGAGAGCCTAGACGCTAACTGTAGACTCTGCCCCAAAATACAATTTGGAAAGCATTAGAATCTTTGTCACATAATAAATAGCTTTTGTAAACTAGGTGAGAGGACAACCTTAATTAAAAAAAGGAAAAAGTATCAGTGTTATCACTTGTATGGGGTTTTGAGCTTCATTCTAATAATGATCTAGAATTGATCTTGGTCAGATAGGTAGAGCACTAGAGGATGCAAGTGATTTAAATTTTGTCTTTGTTTTTTAAATGATAAGAGAAGGTTAGAGTGGGTAAACTTTGTTCTCTGAAAAATTATGGGCATATTTTGTTACCCTGTGAATGCTACAGTAACTTTCCACCCTTTTATTTTCATCAACTGTTGATGATATGCGCCTTAAGTTTCACAATATCTTCATGCATGCCAATTTATGTCCTCACTTCACCTGCTATTTCAGTTCCCTTCCATTTACTTCATCTGGTTCATCTTTTGGACTCTCAAAACCCCAGTTTGTTTTGTGTTTGTGCACATGTGTATTTACTTATTTATTAGTTTGATTTGTTTTTTTATATTATTTAGGAATTTTAAAGACATTCACTTAGGAAATGTTCATTACACTGCTATTTTGCCTGGGTTTAAATTAAGCAAATATGCATTCATTTACTTGCTGATAAAGCATATCCTTTGCCATTATAAATATAGGAACTGATGACTCGGTTGTTTCTGAAGATCGACTTAATGAAACTGAACTGACAGATTTAGAAGGCCAACAAGAATCCCCTCCTAAAAATTATCTTTGTATAGAAGAGGAGAAAATCATGGCCCATTCTCAAAGTGATGGATTACATGCCATTCATGAGCATGATCTCCATGCTGCTGCACATAACCACCATGACGAGAGTAAAACTGTGCTGAGGAAGCATAATCATCAGTGGCACCACAAACATTCTCATCATTCACACGGTCCCTGTCATTCCGGATCAGATCTGAAAGAAACAGGAATAGCTAATATCGCTTGGATGGTGATCATGGGGGATGGCATCCACAACTTCAGTGATGGGTTAGCAATTGGTAAGTAGGCTTGAGACTTGGGTTATAATTTGTTATTCTTTAAGACCATTTTCCTTCTTCCACTGTTTTAGTACTGTCTTGGAGCTTAACAAATATATTATTATATATTATTCCGTCATTTGGCTTTTCCAAAGGCTATGTTAGTGTTTTTGATAAGTTTACTTGGGGGCATAAAGGTATAATTTCAGTGGGTTTTTCTTTGAACATATAAACAAATTCCACAGTGTACTTCTTTGATACCTTGATTTCTTACTGAAGGCATAGTTACCATATTGAAGAAGCTACCTTAACATATTTTCAATACATTTATATGTCTCTGATTGAGAACAAATGAATTTCAATCTTGGGTTTAAAAATTCTTTTACATTTGAAAAAGTGAAGAAAAATTTTACAATAGTAAAAATCCATTATATCAAATTCAAACATCATATTAGAATTTTGATAATATATACTGATGTTACCAGTTTAGGAGAACATTAAATGTGATCAACACATAATTTTCTTTGAGATCCAGACTCTATTAAATAATCATTCAGAAGTAGGCCTTGGTTTCTTTCAAAAGAGACCATATTTTTGAAGCCACAGTGGCTGTCAGTGTTAAAGAGTAAAGAATTTTACTAGTAGAATCAGATGCATTTGTACCTCTGATTTCAGTATTCAGGACCATCAGACAAATAATAATTTATGCCATTTATGCTCTAGACCTAGAAAAGTTTGGATAAGGATACTAGGCATTTAAATATCTATAAATATTAGTATGCGAGAGCAAGTGCAATTATAGACTTACATGACTTAAGATTGAGGGTTTCACACTACCAGTCAGGGACTGAAACACTAAAAACTGTTACTACTCCGAAGCTACTAGTGAATTAGAAGGTTACACAAATAGAGAATTTAATTCAATAGGGAATGTTTCTTTCATCGAGTAGCTCTTTCTCTGGTTGTCACATACCTATTGCACTTCACTCACTGTATGTTCAAAAGCTATAGTGTGTGAGATTACTGAGTCACTCATACATTATGAAATTAATTTAGTTAGGCAAAAGAGAATGCAGCTGTCATTATGAATGAAAATAGTAAAACAGGGCTTCCCTGGTGGCGCAGTGGTTGAGAGTCCGCCTGCCGATGCAGGGGACACGGGTTCGTGCCCCGGTCTGGGAAGATCCCACATGCCGCGGAGCGGCTGGGCCCGTGAGCCATGGCCGCTGAGCCTGCGCGTCCGGAGCCTGTGCTCCGAAGCGGGAGGGGCCACAACAGTGAGAGGCCCGCGTACGGCAAAAAAAAAAGAAAAAAGATCAGTAAATGTCACTTGAATTTTTTCCTCCCCTCCACCCTCCCACCTCAGGAGCAGCTTTCAGTGCTGGACTGACGGGCGGAATCAGTACTTCTATAGCTGTCTTCTGTCATGAACTGCCACATGAATTAGGTAACATGACCTTAAAATTTTTACCAGATTTCATGAAATGCAAGACTTAATCTAAATGCATCTAAATTTTAGAGATGTTAAAGCATAAAAAATGGCTGATGGCAAGTATACAGTATCATCATTCTCTTGTTTATTGTATAATTTTTGTTAATGTGCTTCTAAAAAATGTGTATTGTTTTATATGTATTTTTATTTTATGTAAACTATATTATGTTATAGCCCACTCTGTTTCTTATCTTATTTACTAATCATTACGTTTTTAAACTCCAAGCAGGTTACCATGAGTTAATCTAATATGTTGTTTCTGCCCAGTACTCAGAGGTGTACATTTACCACATTTTTACGTATTTAGCACCTAGTATTGGACACACCACCTGTTCTTTAATTTCCTGCCACCACAGATAATGGTGCATTGAACATTGGTAGACTTGGTGCTTCGAGACCCTTGTGAGAACATCTTTTGGGGTATATACCTGGGAACAGAATTGATGGGTCCTAAGATATGCATGCCTAAGAGTACCATATCACTATCCAGAGTAACTGAACTAGTGTCCTCTCTACCAGCAATAACTGAGAGTTCCTATGTTTCCACATCCCTGGTAACACTTGGCATTAACTTTCTAATTTTTGCCAATTTATAAGGTGTACAATGATATTTCTCTGTTGTTTTAGTGGGCATTTATTGATCTAGCAATGGTTTTTTAGTTTCTCTTCTTGTGTTTTGGTTTCCTTCTTCTATAAATTGAAAAATGGAAGAAAAAAATGTGTACATTCACATAGAAAATATCTGAGGGATGTGAAGATGATGTTAATTTGAAAGAAAAAAATACATCTTTTCAGTATCCAAGGAATTTCTTCATGTGCCCTTTCTAATTTAAGATTTTTCTTGAATTTATCAGGCTGTGAGACATCTATCATATCATTTGACTGTCTTGATTGGCAGTACACTTATTTGCTCCCTTTGAATAGAATTAATTCATATAATTTTCTTAGAAAGTTACCAACTGCTCACATAAAGCAAAAAAATCTCTTAGTGCTTATTTGGTGCTGATTCTTTAGGGCTTGATTCCTTATAGTTTTGTTTACCTTGTCAACCTTGGACATGCAGTCATATATCTTGCTTATGCCACATAATCCTTTACCCAGACCCTTCCTTGTCTTTTGCTTGGGCAGTTTACATAGTGAACGTTTATATCTCTGGTTTCATTCTGTTCCAGCGTGTCTTTTATACCTATTGCCAGATATATCTTCTTGCCATGTGACTGTGTTATTATGTGACTAGATGTGACTTGCTTATTTAATCAAAATCTTTCAGTCCCCTTCCCTTATATATAAAGCAAAAGCTGAGACTCATTAGTTCTACTCTCAATGACCTTCACATCTGCTTCTACCTACCTTTCCCGCCTCACTCACTGTACTTGCCGTTTTCCACTTCACCCAAACACAGTTCACCAAACATGCACTCTGGGTGCCTGAACATGTTTCTCTGCTTATTCCCTCCTCCTAAGTGGCTTGTCCTACTAGCTCTATCTAGTATAGCATGTTAAGAGTCTTTTTTCCTGTAACTTCAGTACAGTCCTCCGGTACCCCATGCCTCGGGATTACTATTTCCTCTAAACTTTATCACTTACTTTCTCTAGGTCCTTCTTTTGGTGCTTAATGTATTTCCATTTTAGATGGAAATATACTAAGCCCCAAATAGATGTCCTGTTTCCTACAATGTAGGTTCTTTTGTGCAGATACTGTGTCTCACACCCTTCTCTAACTACTTTCCTATGTTAGTAAGAGAATGATATGCCAAATACTTCCTTGCACTTCCATAGCAACACAAATCAAGACTTGTCAGTTTTTATATATGAGAAACATTGCCTAATAGTTTTAACCTTTCTTTTTTTTTTTTTTTTTTTGTCACACACACATCCACAGTATGCTAGGGAAACCTTCAACTTCCTTCCTACCCACCCACTACCCCCTAAAAGTAGTATGTCAGGCCACTTCATGATTAAGTGTGGTTATACTGAATTGCCCTTACCCCCCATGATCCACTTCAGCACAGAACTGGTAGCAGAGAGTTTGGAAATGAGGCATGGTTGCCTTCTTGGCACTTACTTCTTTTTTTTTCCTATTGTTTCTTATTGAGGGAGTGACACACAACAACAGCCACATGTAAAACAAATGCAATACGTATCTTATTGGCTAGGTAAGCGCTTGCTTGATACCCAGTGCAGAGCTCTGGTAAAAGCTTGAGCCAGGACACCTCAGTGAAATATTGAGACCCCAAATCTTTATTTGTTTTACCCCACAAACCAGAGATTAAGGTGTTACTGTTGCTGTGAAAGGAAATACCAATCTAAAGTATACATCTGCTTTGCCAGAAGGAGAGGAGTGAGACATTATGAGAATGTACATTTCCCCCAATGCCTTGTGCTAAATTGACATAAACTGCCCCATATTCTAGTTGCCTGGGCTCCTAGGGAAGAAAGATCATAAAGAAATAACTCAGCTTCCTCCTCTGGAGGTGACAGAAAAGGCTTCGGTTTTTTTAATCCATCAACAAGGTGGAAGTGGTCTAAAGAAAGTTTTAAAAAATGCTCACGTGGGCTTCCCTGGTGGCGCAGTGGTTGAGAGTCCGCCTGCTGATGCAGGGGACCACAGGTTCGTGCCCCGGTCCGGGAGGAATCCCACATGCCGCAGAGCGGCTGGGCCCGTGGGCCATGGCCGCTGAGCCTGTGCTCCGCAACAGGAGAGGCCACAGCAGCGAGAGGCCCGCGTACCGCAAAAAAAAAAAAAAAAAGCTCATGGAGCCTAATTTTTGCCTTTAAGGCATAGTAATGGAAGTACTTTGGTAAAATAGGGCCAGATATATGCCTCTGCTCTGATTAGATTATCTACTCTTACTCGCTTGGGGAGGAATAGAATATAGAGACAGACATAGAAGCTTCTTAGTCAGAATTCCCAGGCAAGGGAAAAATCAGTCCCCTGGAGGCTGAGATAGATGCATGGCAGGTGGATAGCAACAAGTCCTCTTCCCACTTAATAGGTTAAGATGTTGGCAAAGCAGCATAATACATCACATTCCAGGATAATTTATTTAATATAAAACCTGTTTTGCCCTAGCTAAATTTTTTATTCTGAATTCCTAAAACTAATCTGAGATTTCTATACTAAAGTCATACCCTAAGGGGGAAAACATGTGCAGTTGACCCTTGAACAACATGGGTTTGAACTGTACAGGTCAACTTATATGCAGATTTTTTCTATAGTAGATACTACAGTACTACACGATCTGCAGTTGGTCTTCACATGTGGAATTGAGGATATGGAGGGCTGACTGTAAGTTATATGCAGCTTTTCGACTGGGGCCCTGCGTTGTTCAGGGGTCACTTATGTTGAAATTACATTGTAGTACCTTGGAGATCCTGATCCGCAGTCCGGTCAGTAATTCCAAGATTTGATGTTCCTCTTCTGAACAGATTGCTGTTTCCCTATTGGTGTTCCAGGTAGGGTTTTTTTTTTGTGTGTTTAGGAATGTGATATGAAAAACCATGTATACTTTTAAACCTTAAAACAGTATAGGGAGGTTCACTCTGAGGTGTGCAGAAATTGAAACCATCTGAAGAAATAGAGAACCCATATCTCTCATTTCATGTTTGCTGCGGGGTGTGGTAATGGATGAAATTACCTGATTTATTACTACTCTTTCTTCTATTTTTGCCAAACTTGTATAGCTGAATTTAAGTAAGTTGCAATATTATTTTGTTGCATTCTCTCCACTTTTTTCCACCCTTTCAGTAAGGAGCTGTATTTGAAACATTTGAAAAATAATTTGTAAGAAAACCTGTATAAGAATGTATAAAGGGGAAGTGAGGTTGAGGATAATCCAGAAGGGCAGATGATCCATACTCTCTTCTTGACATTGAGTAATGTTTCAACTGCAAGGAAATAACATTTTGATAAATAAATGTAGCTATGTTATTAAGACTTCGCTTAGAGAGGCTATCAGTAATGCTGTCCATTTTTTCCTTTCCTCTCATGTGTACTGAGTTAAATAGAAATTAAAAATAAGATACTCATAATGTGCTGAATTGTCCAGGAAAAAGTGAACATTCACTGTTTAGATTTATACATATGTATACATGCATTATTTAAGACAAAAAGAACCTTAAAATACTTTAAAAAATCTCAAGAGTTGATATTAACAGATACTGACATAATTATAACATTGGATCACATTAACAGCTTTGGCAAACACACCTCATTCTTTGTGCCAATGATATCCTTTGTCAGCAGAAAGGAAAGACTATTGACTTATCAAAAGATGAATAGATTTGTTTATTCAGTGTAAATTCCGACGTGGATATTCCTTTTGATTTATTTTTCAAATGTTTATACAGGTTCTTACTGAGAAGGGAAGGGTAGAAAAATATGCAGATAACTTTGAGGAATTATAACCTGAGATAGGACTAGGACAAAGATAGATTTTTAAATGAAATAATTCATCTTGATACAAGAACATCATATAAAAGTCATTTATATGCTAGCAATGAACAATTAGAAATTGAAAATTTTCAAAAGTACTGTTTTTGGGCTTCCCTGGTGGCGCAGTGGTTGAGAGTCCGCCTGCCGATGCAGGGGACACGGGTTCGTGCCCCAGTCCGGGAAGATCCCACATGCCGTGGAGCGGCTGGGCCCGTGAGCCATGGCCGCTGAGCCTGCGCGTCCGGAGCCTGCGCGTCCGGAGCCTGTGCTCCGCAACGGGAGAGGCCACAACAGGGAGAGGCCCGCGTACCGCAAAAAAAAAAAAAAAAAAAGTACTGTTTACAGTAACACCAAAAAACACAAACTGCTTTGGTTAAATCTAACAAAATTACATAGAATCTGTATGCTGAAAACTACAATTTGCCAACAAAAGAAATCAAAGGAAACCTAAATGAAGATCTATTATAGGTTTATGGACCAGAAGACTCAGTATTTTTAATATACTAATTCTCTATATAGATTCATTACATTCCCAGTTAAAATCCCAGCAGGCTTTTTTGGAGATAAATGAGTTTTTTCCAAAAATTTTTATGGAAAGGGAAAGGAACGGCCAGAAGAATTTTGAAAATGTACACCAAAGTTGAATTTAAGACTTATTGTAAATCCACAATAATCAAAACAATTTATATTGGTTACAGAATAGGCACATAAATCAGTGGAACAGTATAGAATCCAAGAAAAATGCAAAGGAAATTCCATGTAGAAAGAATAGTTTGTTCAACAAATGTTGCTGCCATAATTGGATGTCTACTTGCAAAAAAATCCTCCCACCACAGACAAAAATTAAAATGGATCATTGATCTAAATGAAGAAAATTTAAATATAAAAGACTTTTAGAAGAAAACATAGGAGAAAATCTTTGTGTTTTTTGGATTAGGCAGGTTGTTCTTAGATACAATACCAAAAGCATGCTCCACTAAGGAAAAAAGTAAGAAAGTGGACTTCATAAAAAGTAAAAACTCTACACAAAAGACACTTAAACGAATGAAGAGACAAGCCACAGTCTGGGAATAAGTATTTGGAAAATATTTATCTGACAAAGAACTTAGGATTTTTAAAGAATAGGAAAACCAACAATTCAACAACAACAAAAAATGGGTAAAAGACTTGAACAGGCATTTCACTAAAGAAGTTATACCGAGAACAGATAAACACATGAGAATTCAGGTACTGGATTTGTCATTGTGGGCTGAAAAGGGTGGGGAGCAACCAGAACTCTCATAAATTGCTGCCAGAAATCCCACTCCTACGTATCTACATGCAAGAGATGAAGACTTTCGTTGACACAAAAATCTATTTATGAATGTATATAGTGGCTTAATTCATAATTGCCCCAAATTGGAAACAACCTAAACGTCTTTAAGCTGCTGAATGGGTAAATAAGCTATTGTTCATCTTTGGGATATCACTTAGCAGTAAAAAGCAGTGGTTTTCTGATATAAATTGTAACATGGATGAATCTTACACACATCATGCTAAGTGAAAAAAGTGTAGACTCAAAGGACTACATACTGTATGATTCAATTTATATGATGTTCTGGGAAAGGCAAAACTGTAGGGACACAAAGCAGATCAATGATTGCCTAGGATTGAGGGGCCTGAGGAAATTTGTGGGGGCAGGGGCAGGTCATGATGAAATAGTTCTATAGTTTGATGGCGGTTAGGGTTACATGGTATGTACTTTTGTCAAACCTCATAGAACACAAGGTCAAAAAAGGGGGGACTTGTGTATGTAAGTTACACCTTAATTTTTTAAAGTATTAACTAAATAATTCATCTTGAATCTTGACTAGTTAATTCATGCTGTTTGGTTGTTATTCAGGGATGAAAGCAATCATCTTCCTACGCAGTAATGTCAGGGAAGGCATCAAAATTGATAGAGTTTTACCTGTGATATTTGGTTCATTGAGTATTCAGTAATGCTCCTTTTAAAATCCTATTTTGAAATTACAAAAGGAAACACTGTATTTTATAACCTAAAAGACACTTCTGTAGTCTCATTTTGTATTACCTAACTGCCTGCTTAATGAAATTGTCCCTTTAATACAACTGATGGGTGAATTATTAAAAATATGGTGAGGAAATTTGCACAGGAAGAAGTTAGGGAACTCTTTCCTTAGAGGAGGCCGATGAAGAAAGGCCAGAGGAGCTTAAAACTCTAGGGGAGAGAAGAGGTAAAAGCCGACATTGAATCCAAGTCTCACCAGGAGAATTAAGTATTTAGGATCAGAGGGAAAAGATGTAGGAAGAATAGTATTAGATGGAAAACTGGAGAATGGCAGTTTAGAAGCCATTGGTAGATAATCTCCTTAGGTTTCCCAAATAATGTTGCAGGATGTAGTTTGTAGCAATTCATTGAAACATGGAAAATAATGCCTTGCACTGATTTCTTTGTTGTTAACTTCTGCTTCTGTGTTGTAAATGAGAACCTTGTAATGATAACTTAAAAAAAACCCAACCCAGATCATGTACTTTTAGTCATGTAAGATCCCTTCTTAAGGGAAAGAAACAAGCCCCTGCCCCCCACCTCAGTATTCTATATATTACCTTGCATATACTGAATGTTCAGTAATTGATTGGACATTGGCATATTTAGTAACAAAAGTTAAAAAAAAATTGTTATAATTAGTAAAACTATTGCTTTTGACCTTTTAGCTTAAAGACTATTAGTTCTAGCAGCATTTTGCCCTTCTAGTAATGTCTCTCTAAACAATATTTAATCCTTTCTTTACCTAGTGTTCCAGCTTTAGATGAGTAAGAAAATTCTCTTTATTCTTTTTTTTACATTTTTACGATTTTCAGAATTAAGATTTAATTTTTCTTTTGGAATAAATAAAACATAAATGTAAACAGCATACAGAGTCTGTTACCTCTGTTCTTAGCCCATTTCCCTTTGAAAAAAGGGCAGAGATCAGAGCAGAGAGCTCTATTTGCTGCTCACAAAAAGAGCAGTGGTGAAGTTCTTTTTTTTCTCATGTTTTTCTTGTGTTTTTTAAAGTTTTCATTTCACGTTATCCAGTAAAATTGACCTTGCTGCTTGATGTACAGTTCTTTGAATTTTAACACGTATATAGATTTGTGTCAGTGCTGCCACCATCAAGGGTAACAGTTCCATCACCTCAACAAACCCCCTCATGCGATCCCTTTATAGTCACATCCCTTTTCTGTCCTTGCCCCTTGGTGACCACTGAGTGTTCTCCATCACTATAGGTTTATCTTTTTCAGAATATCATATAAATGGAATCATGTATAACCTTTCAGACTATCTTTCAGCATCATGCCTTTGAGATTCACCCAAGTTTTTGCATGTATTAAGGTTTAAGTAAAAAGGGAAATTTCATTATAAAGCTATATCTTTTTTATGTCATTCTTAATTTTGTTTTTTATTGGAGTTTTCCTGAATTTGTGTGTAAAATCCTGTGGTTTTAAAACTCACATTATGTCTTAACTGCAGGTGATTTTGCGGTTCTTCTTAAAGCAGGCATGACTGTAAAGCAAGCAATTGTATACAACCTCCTCTCTGCCATGATGGCTTACATAGGCATGCTCATAGGCACAGCTGTTGGTCAGTATGCCAATAACATCACACTTTGGATCTTTGCCATCACTGCAGGCATGTTCCTCTACGTAGCCTTGGTGGATATGGTAAGACGGCTTATTTTATATTTTTGTTGTTATGCTAAATCTGTAAATAGAATGCAACTTCCAAAAATGGAAGAAATCTGGATGTAGTTTGAAAGGCTAATAAATATAACCCATTTTAAAGACATGTGATATCTTAAATAAAGAAAAGTCATTTAGGGCTTCCCTGGTGGCGCAGTGGTTGAGAGTCCACCTGCCGATGCAGGGGACACGGGTTCGTGCCCCGGTCCGGGAAGATCCCACATGCCGCAGAGCGGCTGGGCCCGTGAGCCATGGCCGCTGAGCCCTGCGCGTCTGGAGCCTGTGCTCCGCAACAGGAGAGGCCGCAACAGTGAGAGGCCTGCGTACCACACACACACACACAAAAAGATAAAATTACAGAATTATTATACTACTTTGAACGTTTTGTAATATTGGGGTGTAAATGTTTTTTTGTTGTTAACAAAGTAATTCTTCGAGCTTGCTTTATAGCAGACAAGAAGGAAATACTATACCTCCTTAGGTAAGCCAGTCTTCTGCAGGAAATGATGTATATTCCAAGGGATTTATGTAATTTCCCTTATTTCTAACTTCAGTTTAAAGTTAATAAATCTAAACACTAACAATTAATTTTACTTTAATATCCTAAATATGTTAGGCAGTGCGTTTGCAGAACTAACAATTTGGTTACTTTCTGTTTTTAACTAGATATTGTATTCACTTTTCTTTCTGGTGGGATCTGTTAGATAGTCTCATATCAAATTATATAACCTAAATTTTTAATGACTATTTATTATAGAAAGTTTAGAAAATAAGAAAAAATAAAAATTATTTATATTTTGTACCTAGAGGCAGCCATTTTCCCCCCCTCTCCGTAGGCCTCTAATACCTCATTTATTGTCCTCACGCTCAGCTGATGACCTTGCTTCCTATTTCATGTAGAACAGCGAAGCCACCAAGACCAGCTCCAACCAGCTCTCATCACCATTTCTACTCATTTCCCTGTATCGATGCCTGTTTAACGTCGTTCTTTTTACTATGAAGAAATGTTTATGTTCCTAGCTAGAGCCAGCTCCTTCAAACTTTTCCCTAGACCTTATCTATCCCCTCTCTCACTAACTCCCTTAAATTTCCCCCTCTTTTTCCTGCATCATTTGTTTTTCCCTCTCTGCTGGATCATTTCTGTCATCGTATAAACCTCGTTACTTTTCCCATCTTAAAACGGTAGGGGAAAAGGATCTTTTTAAAATCCAGTTTCAGTTTTAGCTACCACCCTATTTATTACTCTCCTTCCCTGTTATAGCAAATCACGCGTTCTTGTTTTTTAATTCTCTTCTCTCATGAGTCTAGCTCATCAGGTTTTCTCCCTGACCGCTCTGCCATGTTACTTTGTCAGATCTACCATTGACCACGACATGATTGCTCAGTCCGCTGGTCACTTACCCGGCCCGTCTTCATTTCCCCTGTCCTAACAGCAGCATTTGGCTGTTGATCATTCTCTTCTCTTTGGGATGCCTCGTGGTCCGTTGGCTTCTGTACCACCACCATTTCCTGGCTTCCCACCTTTCTAGCTTTCTTAGTCTTTTGCTGGATCTTCTCTTCCCTTACCTCTGAATGTTGGTGAAAGGCCTCAAAGTAATCTTATCTAGTCTCATGGCTTTACGTATTTATTGGCTGATAATTCCTCAGTTCACATCTTTAGCCCAGGCCTTTTCCTTAACTCCAGATTAGCCTGTCTACCTGCTTACCTGAATATCTAAAAGGTGTTGCCAACTTAATATGTTCAGAAACTAGCTCTTGATATTTGCCAACCCTGCTCCTTGCACCAGCACCACCTATAGAATCCCACATCTATTAATAATAACTATATTCTTCTGGGTGCGCAGATCAAAACCCTGAGTATCATTCTTTGACTCCCCTCTTTCTGTCCTTCCCACATCTGCTGAGGGCTCCCATCTCCTCATCACCTCCACTCCACTCTCACTCCAGCCACCATCATCTTTCTCTTTCTAACTGTTCTCCCTGCTTCTGCCCTTGCCCTGTCCACCACACTCTGTATCTACAACGCACCTTGGGAGATTTTTTTGTGTGTGATCCTTGTAAGATTAGATCATGTCACTTGTGAGCTTCAGATCCCTCCATGGTTTTCCATCTCATTCAGAGTAGAAGCACAAAGTTCTTCTTTTGACCTTCAGGGTTTTTAATCCTCCTGAGCATTTCTTCTCCCTTTCCATCCCTAACTTTCCTAACCTTACCTCACCTCCTCTCCCGCTCCTCTACGAGGCACACTGTGCCTCAGGCCCTGGTTCCTGCTGGTCACTCCTGTGGGATATCTCGCAGACATTCTCCTGGCTAGCTCCCTCACTTCTTGAGGCATCCTATCTAAAATTTCAGTCTCTGCACCAACATTTCACATCCTCTATTCCTACTTTACTTTTTTTTCCTTTGCACTTGTATCTCAATCTACTAATAACACATTAAACATTTATTGAGCTCATTGTGTGTCCCACTATGATATCAGTTCTGGGAAGGCAGGCGTTTTTGTCATATTTCATTTACTGCTGGAGATGCAGTTCATAATTAGTTGAATAAAGAATGAATGAGCTAATTCTTACATTAGAGAGCTAAAAGTGTAAAAAGAACCAGAGAGTCATTACAGTAAGGATTTATATTCTAATGAAGAAGAAAAGCAGCCATTAATTATAATTCTTTGGATACGTGTTATGATAGAGTGGTGCAACATGTTTGTGGAACTACAGAGGGAGGCTGGCTAAAAAATTGGGTAATAAAATTAGGGAAGTTTTTCTGGAATAGGAAATTTGAGCCAAGTCTTAAAGAAGGTAAAAGAGTTTATCGGAAGCAAGAGGAAAGGGCATATAAGAAAACAGAATAATAAATAGCATCATTCTTTGACCAGTGAGTCTACTCCTGGGACTGTATTCTGAGGAAATGAAGTAAAATGATTACTGCTAATAAAACAAGCAAGCAAATAAATAAAAATAAAACCATATGAAAATGTTCTTTGCAGAGTAGTTATAATGTCACAATTGGAAACACCTAAATATTCTAGAAGACAGGGACAAACTATCCACATGTATTTTAGGGTTCATTTAGGAAATAGATAATATATCTACAGTGTCATTAATTAGGTAGTTGGTGATCGGATCATGAGTGACACAACATGCCATGTTAAAAAGATTAGAGCTTATCTTGTAAATTTTGGGGGACCATTAACAGGTTTAAGCAACAATGACATCTCATTTTTATTTTACAAAGACCACTTTGGCTATAAGGGGGAAGTTTTTATTGATGTAGAGTCATTCAGTAAGACAGCAACAGTACCAGAAGTTTTAGTACCTTTAGGATACCCAGTTGGAAGCATCTGGTCTTTAGGGGGCTTTGGATAGCACCTGTTTATCAACCAATCTGGAGCATTGTTGCATGTTAACAACTGTGGTCATAGAGGTAGGTACTGGCTGGCTCTTAGCTGTGGTTATGACAGACAACATTGGTGTTGGCATTCAGGATAGAATTGAAGCACTGTGGTGCCTCTTCTTGTTGGTATGTGCACATATCTAGAGGGGATATTTCTGTGAAACATACAATGTTTATGCTTAAATAGTAAGGAAAGTTAGAACTGAAAGTTTCTGTAACTATAAAAACTTGGGGAAAAACGTAATAAAATAGTCTTCTTACTAAAACCATAGGTAGGAACTGGCCAGTTTTAGTCTTAATCCAGGGGTTGGCAAGGGACAGATAGTAAATATTTAAGCTTGTGGACCATATAGTCTCTGTCACAATTATTCAGCTTTGACATTTGTAATGGTCTCTGTCACAGCTACTTAATTCCGCTGGATAAGAACAGTAACCTCCATTAGCGTACACTACTGCCGTAGACTTCTAAACAGAATAGATGACCAGCATGAAGTACTTCTTAAATAGGACCCTCAGGTGATTGTTAAATATACTGTAGCACTGTCAGAGCATGGAAGTTGGATTAATTGTACTCATTGTTTAATAATGATTAAGGACGTTTCTTCCTAGGTAGGCGTTATGTACTTAACGCTACATTTCTCCTCCCTAAACCCCAAAGCACCAAGATATTGTTTGGAGTAAAGCTTAGTGTCCAATAGAGAGTAGCATATCAATGTCATCTTTCTGTAGATATTCACTGCAAACTTGAAAAAAAAGATAAGTGAACATGAAAATTGGAAATAGTTCTTTTGCAATTTTGATTAGGTTTGGGTGGGAAGAATTTATGCTTATAATCACATACATTCCATCTTCAGCAAATCTCATTTCCTTAGACACGTTAAAGATTTAAGTTTTATACTTTGAACTATGGATTTATTTTAAAAGTTTTTTTAAATTTATATTTTGGCTGTGTTGGGTCTTCATTGCTGTGCGTGGGCTTTCTCTGGTTGTGGCGAGTGGGGGCTACTCTTCGTTGCAGTGCGTGGGCTTCTCATTGCAGTGGCTTCTCTTGTTGCAGAGCATGGGCTTTAGGCGCATGGGCTTCAGTAGTTGCAGTATGTGGGCTTCAGTAGTGGCTCGCGGGCTCTAGAGCGCAGGCTCAGTAGTTGTAGCGCACAGGCTTAGTTGTTCCACGGCATGTGGGATCTTCCCGGACCAGGGATCGAACCCATGTTCCCTGCATTGGTAGGCGGATTCTTAACCACTGCGCCACCAGGGAAGTCCCTGAACTATGTCTTTTTTTTTTTTTTTAATAAATTTTATTTAGTTATTTTCGGCTGGATTGGGTCTTCGTTGCTTGCAGGTTTTCTCTAGTTGCGGCGAGCGGGGGCTATTCTTCGTTGCAGTGCGCGGGCTTCTCATTGTGGTAGCTTCTCTTTTTTGAGGAGCACAGGCCCTAGGCGTGCGGGCTTCACTTGTTGTGGCATGCAGGCTCAGTAGTTGTAGCTAGCGGGCTCTAGAGCACAGGCTCAGTGGTTGTGGCACACGGGCTTAGTTGCTCCGCAGCATGTGGGATCTTCCCGGACGAGGGCTCAAACCCGTGTCCCCTGCATTGGCAGGCAGATTCTTAACCACTGCACCACCAGGGAAGTCCCTGGATTATTTTTAAATGTAATATATGCTTGTGCTTTAGAAGTTGAGTTGTACTTTTCAATGCACTGTGCCTTTAAAGATATTGGAAAATTTTAAATTTAAAAAATTTTATCACGAGAATAGAGTACACTGTGATGGCAGTGTGCTTAACTTGGTAGTTCTGCTGTGTAGCCTTGATATACTATTTTCTGTGTCTGTTGTCGGAAGGAAAATAATGGCTTTTAAGGGCATAGAGATACCAAGTTTGGAATTGTCTGTTAATGTGTACCCTTGATGAAATGTGCAGTTGGAAATGAGAATTTTAGATGGAAAAGGGTGAAGAAATGATACAATTTTGAATGAAACATCCCCCAAAGGAATCTTACTTTCTCAGTGCGCTTAAGACAGATCAGTAAATGTGGGAACTGTGGTGTTCTTTTCTGAGAGTCTTATTTGCAACAGTAACTTGTCTTATACTTTAGCATAAATGTCAGTGGACAGTAACTTTAAAAAAGTGACTAGTACATATATTATGTGCATTTGTTGGGGGATGAGGAGGGTACAGATATAGCGTTTACTTAGTACACAGCTAGAGCATAAAATTTCTTAGTGTTTGACTAAAATATGTGTTATGGTTAACATTGTTTCAATAAAATAGTTATTAGTAGTTGTGCTTTAGTCACTAGTTTTCTTAAGTAGGAAAATGTAAAAAAAAAATGAGCAAAATATTATACAAAATTACTTTAAAATATTTTTTAGCTTCCAGAAATGTTGCACGGTGATGGTGACAATGAAGAACATGGCTTCTGTCCAGTGGGGCAATTCATTCTTCAGAATTTAGGATTGCTGTTTGGATTTGCCATCATGCTGGTAATTGCCCTCTATGAAGACAAAATTGTGTTTGACCTCCAGTTTTGACCATTCCCAGCAATCACTGCTGATTACAAGAATGTTACCATGCAGCTTTGCATCTGTTCCTTGTACTGTAAGCACATTGCTCAAAGAAAAGTCAGTGGCTTGCACTACTTACAAGTTCACAGATTTGAGCCTGACCACAAAGACCGGTGCTCAGTACTGTTTTCCCTGCATGAAGGGGTCTTTTAGAAATATAAAGCTTGTGATAAAGAAAGCAGAAAACGGGACTCTGTGAACCGATGTTGATATAGGTTTGATTAAGACTTTTTAAAAAAAATAATCATATAAAACACTAAAGTAGTCTCTTTATTAGTAGAAACTTCTGTGGCTATGCAGAAATAGAAATTGAACCAAAAAAAATCCCTTAAACTTTAAAAATATTTTAAATGGACTTTGGGAAGACTTTTCTTTGTGCTAAAAATGAATTGTATTGTCCTTTAATTCAGCTCCATGTATACATGTGGTAATAGGGATCAACTTGACACAGCTTTGAATCTGCAGAAAGTAGACTATAGCACCTAGAAGAAAGCTCAGGCTGCATTAGAATATGGATTTAGCATTGGGAAAAGCCCTTATTCTTGAATCTAGAGTTACTATTTTTGTATATATTTGCATAGGACTTAAACTTGCAGCCTAAACTACTGAAATTTGTGATTGTACATTTGTGTGAGCTTCAGTTTAATGAAAGATTCATAACGGTTCTTTTATTAATATTATACTTGGTGTTTGGGTTTGTTTGTTTTTTTTAAACTTTTGTTTTTGTCTTGGGTTTTTTGGTGGGGGTAAGGGGTTGGAGCATGTGGTAAAATGTTTTTTCCTTAAAATTGTAACCCTTTAGAAAATGTCAGTGAAATGAAGAACCCAAACATGGTCTAAATATTCAGATTTCCTTTAGTTATTTGGGAAATTTAAGTTTTAAATGCACGTAGTGCTCTACCAGTTTGGCATTGGAACCTAGAGCACATGCGCTGGCTGGAGGTAACGTCGTAAGGCGGCAAGTTTACCGTGTCCATAATCTGTACGTGGAGTGTCAAAACAGATATGAGGATGATCTCCATTGATGCCATGGCTCTCATGGCACCAGGTAACTTGGAAGATGCATTTAAGTTCAGTAACTCAGCTGAAATCACATGATCATTTTGTGCCAAGATATGCTGTTGGTGCCTGATAGGAATTAGTCTCTTTTTTTTAGGTACCCTGTTCTCCTGCCATAAATTGTGAATGATTTGTGAGAAATGCAAGCCATGTTTATCCTGAATTTTGACCTAATAATTTGTAGTATTAATCATATGCATGTAGCTCTCTGTGTGCCACATGGTCTTCATTTATGCCAGGTAAACTGTAATTGAACTACGTGCAGGCAGCTTTGTTTTAATCTGCTTGGCTACCTGTGTGGCTGCTTTAAAAATCTTATTGTTCAGATATTTAAGAGCCAAACTCGTTCCATTCCATTTGAAATGTATTCATTTAGTCCTCCTCCTTTCCCCAGTTCCTTTCCTCTTACTCCGTGAACTTTAAAACAAAAAACAAAACTGAAAGCAGCACATGCATTCAGGTATTAAGAGTGTTGCCAGTATTTCTTCTTTATGCGGTAAAGCAAGGGAGCTTATTAGATGTTATTTCCTTAATTTATGCCTGAATTTGAAAAATTATTTCTGGCTTTCTCCATGGCCTCCTGTGACAAGTAGGAGTTTTATACGTAGATCACTTTCAGCACTGGGCACTGAATTAGGACAGTCCTCATCTCATTGCTTGGCCCCTCAAGCAACCTAGCTCAAAGGTGCTGATATTTTTATTTAGTACTGCCAACTTGAAGTAATTCAAATATCTTGCTTTCTGAACCAAGATATATTTATAGTTCATTTTGGGGTTTTTAATGCCCAAGGAGGATTCTGCATTCCAGCATTAAGTCTGCTTATTTTTAAAACAACTTTTATGAAAAGCAACAGCTGGAATATACTCCCAGACTTAAAAAGAAATACCTGATTTAAAGCAAATAGGTTATGCTGAAGTATATAAAAGTTTTATATCCTCTCAAAACCGCTATTATCTTTGTTTGCTAGATTTCTTTAAACTTTTAAGAGGGCTGTAACAGTTGCTGCTAGTGTTTTGTTTAGGGTTCCACCAGTATTTAGTTTTCACATCATCCTAATGTATAGTTTCAAGTCTTACTAGACAATCTGAATTCCACTACATTTCTCTTTGGCTCCAACATTCCCTTTAGCTTGACCAGTCTAATTTAACATGTGTTTGTTGGAGGTCATTAATGTTACTTGTACAATGCTGTCACTGTGTGACATCCATATGAATTTTGGTGTATATCACATTGCATTCAATCAGCTGTGATTATGCTTAGAAATACTATAGTAAGTAGATGCAGTGTGAATTTATTCCATTAACAGTAAGTCAGTGGCTTAAATGTGATTATGGTCCTGCAAGGTGATACTTGCTAAAATATCTAAACTTTTTTTTTATTGTAACTGAATCATTTTTTAAAAATTTATAAAGCTGGAAATGATCAAATGCTGTTTTTTTTTCATTGTCAACAGTGGTGTGTCATTTTATGTATGTTCCTAATGCTTATGGAACGCTCCCAAAATAAAGTTATTCAAAAAGAGCAAATATACCAGTGTGTTTTGTTTAGTCTTTATGTTAGATTCCTTACACTGAAGTATGAATCATTTTAAATATAGGCTGCATTTGCACATAAATGAATTTATAATTAAGTATAACTAATCAAATTGATTTAAAGCAAATAACTTCTTTAAAAAGTAAAATATAATTTCTACTCAACCATCTAACAAGAAATAGGAACAGGGAAATGATACCTTCTAACTATGAATTAAGTTGACATAACAATGCTACACCCCGTCCGATCCAGTGCTCCTTGGGTTGGTCAGAGGGAAGAGTCATGGCAATCACAAAATTTGTAGAATGGCCAGTGGTGGACAACGTTCCTCTCCGCTCACTTGTCTTATACAATGGGGCAGTATAACTCGGTTGTTCTGGTATATCTACCCTCTTACAAGGCTTTAGCCACATCTAGAAGAAAGTAGACAAAATTTAAGTCAAGGCTGTTGTTACATTTACATATAATTGAACCTAATATGGAATCGTTGGCATAAAGTTCTAGTTTTGTCTGCAGATTTCTATGGGCTAAATCGATTTTATCTTTGTCAGCAGTGCTGCCATTGCTCAAAACATTCTTCTTCCAGAGCTCTCAGAGCTATCTTCAGGGCCAGTATATACGAAGCTAAATGAGAAAAGAGTCATTTCCACCTACTCTCTGAAAAAGCATACTATCCATTGTTTATTCATCATCTCCCTACCATACCTACCTGAGGATGACCTTTGGTGCTTACAATAGTAAAATCAGGTATACTTTTTCAAAGGTTTATCTGCCACCACTGATACACAAAATCATGTTGCTTTATTAAAGGCCAATCCCAGAATATTCTGAAAGGATTTTTATCAGTGATTGTAGAACGAAATCACCTCCCCATGTTACGTGGCTATTTTAAAGGGCCTATTATGTATATTGTGCTGTTTAAAACATAGTTGCCTTTATAACTACACTACAACCACATTATTCTTAGAGGGTCATTAGCCAAGTTCCTAGAATGTTAAGCATAGTTGAACCTCACCAATCTCAATAAGATTTTAGGGCAAGTTGATTGATCTCTGAATATAAGAGTAAAGAACAAACTGTCATCAGAAAGGTGAAACAATGGTTTTAAAACTCGAATTCCTTTTTCCAGTAGTAATAATAGCAATACTTGAGGTGATAAGTCTCAACAGCCCCACTGTTTGGAGCCCTTTTTCTGGTTTCTCAGGTTTAAAACGCACAAATTGTATGAAGGAGCTAATTAATAAGGGTGCTAGTCTCTCTCCCACATAACTGTGGAGATCCATAAAGCAGTTTTTCAGATATCATTAAATACAAGGACTTGCAACACTCAAGTTGGACGTATTTCAACTAAGTGGATTTTTTTAATGAGAATTTTTCTTACTAAATGACTTCCTTTTTTGGGAGAATTATCCACTTATAAAATGCTTCTATTCACCGCAAACTTAAGAGTTTCCATATGAAAGAAAAAAATGGATCCAAATCAACTTCTGAAATTGCAAACATTTGCCCTTGTGACTTTCAATTTGGGTCCCATATTTGAAACTTTCTCTGCCCACAGTATCTTGGTATATATGGTAGGTTTCTTGCAATTGGCTGTCAGCTGGTCCCTCACTGTACCTGTTAGAGCCGCTCTGAAGGATTATTGCCTTTGAGTAGCTCCCAGTGTCCCACAAACAGAATTCATGTAAAATTCAGCCTATATTTTATCATTATCCCAGACCAACCCTTCAAACTGTGTGAAAATCTATTTAGTCATCTTCTCATGATGCAGTAACAGAAACTTAGTATTTATATAGCTTAGTATGCCCATGCTGAAGATGGGTCCTAGAAAAAAAATTTTTTATGTGTATGGTTTTCATATAATAATCTTTTAATCTGCAAGTTTCACATTTTTAGGTCAAGGTGTATGTAAGAAAAAAAATCATAAACATGTATGTGTGTGGATGTGGATATAGGTATACAGTCAATCCTCATTATTCCTGGATTCCGTATTTGCAAATTTGCCTATCACTAAAATTTAGTCCTAATCCTAATGTCAATATTCTGCACTTTCATAGTCATTCGCAGGCATTCTCAGAGCAGCAAAAAATGAGTCACCAGCAACCATGTTCCCAACTGAGATTGAACCTGGTGACATTCTGCCTTCTTGTTTCAATTCTCATAACTATAAACAAGCATCCTTTTGATGGTTTATTTAATGCCAAGGTTTTTGCATTTTTGTGTTTTTTGTTGGTGATTTCGCTGTTTAAAATGGCCCTTAAGTGTAGTGCTGAGGTGCTGTCTAGTGTTCCTAAATGCAAGAAGGCTGAGATATGCCTTATAGAGAAAACACTATAAGCTTTGTTCAGGCATGAGTTACAGTCCATGAGTTCAGTGTGAATGAATCAACAGTATATATTAAGTAAGGTATCTTTAAACAGAAACACAAATAAAACAAGGTTATATATTGATCAAGTAACAAAAATGTGACCACAGGATCACAGAAACGTAACCTTATATTTCGCCTAGGAGTTCAGTATTCACTAATTCAATGTTGGAAGCAAGCTTATAGAACACCACTACTGTGAATAACAAGAGTTGACAGAATATGTGTATGTCTGTGTATAAAATAGCCTCCCATATATATATCATTAAAAAATACTAACCACAGGCACTGTATCATAAAGAATTTTGGGATGTGATTCTGCAAGTTTCTTGATCTTTCTATTCCAGGAAGCTCCATCCAGAAATAGTCCATGAATGAAAACACCTAAATATAAAAGAAGCAGGTTAATACAAGACTTTACATATGCATATTGATTGAGTTCTGCAGGTGAAATTCCTGCCGGTGAATGCTGTGCAGGTGATACTAGGTCAGCAAATGAAGGCCTGCTTTAAATGAAGGCAATGTTCTAAGTTTGTGTTAACATTCTTACTTCAAGAATAGCTATACTTTGCCTAGTCAATTAATTCAGTAAAATTAGATGTGGAAGACGAAAAGAGGAAAGGAATTTTAAATTAGTCTATGTGAAGTTCTCTGGGCAAATGCTATCAGGTTTATATTTTAACTGACCAATGAGTATAATGTGGTTAAGAGTCCACAAAATCTACAAGAAAAGGTCTTAATGTAATTGTAGGGATCCAGTGGATTCTAGGCAGCATGTGAACAAAATACCCTTCTGCTGATGTCTAATGTCCTGAGAGTTAAATTTCTCCTCCCCTTTTAGAATCTGTCCAAGGCCACGCCTCAATCTGTATGCAAGAACACATGGATGAACTCCCTCCAGAATGCAACATCATACATGAACAGCTGAAGAACACAAATTAAGGAATCCATGAAACCTGGATCACATGCCCCGGCTATCTACTTATGTAAAAGCCTCATGAATTGAATATGGGTATCTGCACATGAAAATATTCATTGTAATTGTTGCACAGATATGAAGAGAAGCAATGAGGAACTTAGGAAGACTTAGGTTTTATCTCTTAATGTGCTGTGTGACCTTGAACAATTCATTTAACTTTAGACCTGTTTTTTATCCAGAGGACAACTGGAAAATATTTGTAAAACAATAATGCCTGCTTTGTCTACCTTGTAGAGTTAGAATCAAATCAGCTATACTGGTGAAAGCGCTCTGTAAAAGTAGGATATAAAAATCTACTTGGGCAGTGCTGTCCAATAGGACTTTCTCCAGTGATGGAAATATTTTATATCTGTATTTTCCAATATGGTAGCCATATTTAGCTATTAAACACCTAAAACGTGGCTGGTGGGGCTGAGGGATTGAATTTTATTTAATTTTGGTTATAAATTTAAAAGGCCACATGGGGATAGCCCAGTGATGGATGTTAAGGGAAGACTTAACCTTTTCTTCTCTCCAGGTTTTAACTGACAGAAAGCATAGTTGGAATAAAATGTCAACTACTGGTAAAGCACTTGTCCAATAAATTCCCAAGTATCACTCTAGTAAAGCTGAATTACAAAATGCATCTTGAGCCTGGGGCCAGGTGGGGGGTGGACCTGCCTGCAGGAGCAAGAGAGGTCTGCAAGCACATCCTACATGCTAATGTCTCCAGCCAGATCTAAGCCCACTGGCCAGTCACAATAATAGATGGGAATAGAGAAAGTAGAGGAGACCCTACAGACAGGTCCCAGAGAGCCATTTAATACCCTGGCCTTGCTGACTTGTAAGCACAGTCCAGTAAATCTCTGACTCTAAGCAATAGGATGATCTATTCCTTACGTGGGAAAGATTATGTCAGAGAGAGTAAAGAGAAGAGTTCATTTCAACACCTAAGAAAAGTGGCAGTAGGGATAAAAGTTCCCTCCTACCTAACAACAATTTTATAAGAAATGTGATAGGGACAATCAAATACGTTTTTGTTTCTCATGGTCAATAAGGGCCTTATGGAAAACACAAAATACAAAATGACAGGAGATACTAACTGGGTCCTGTTTCACAGGTGCTCCTGCTCTGTGTCACACCTTTGCCTCTGTGAGCCATGGTCAGCACAGGGTGGTGGCCACAGCATCCCCAGGCCCTCTCGTTCACTCCTTCCTGTCCCCTTCCTGCTTTGTAGTGCTCTCCCCGTTGATGACTCTGAGTCACCCTGTAGTGCCCAGGAGTTCAGATAAGATGAATCTTAGGCAAACACATCTAGATATATGACACTAACACTAGATAGATTTACAATGGCATTGTGGCCACTTTAAAAGTCACTTTAAGAGTGAGTAGCTGGGGCTTCCCTGGTGGCGCAGTGGTTGAGAGTCTGCCTGCTAATGCAGGGGACACGGGTTCGAGCCCTGGTCTGGGAGGATCCCACATGCCGTGGAGCAACTAGGCCCGTGAGCCACAACTACTGAGCCTGCACATCTGGAGCTCCACAACGAGAGAGGCTGCGATAGTGAGAGGCCCGCGCATCGCAATGAAGAGTGGCCCCTGCTTGCCACAACATAGAGATAGACCCTGTGTTGAAATGAAGACCCAACGCAGCAAAAATAAACTCCTACCCCCAACATCTAAAATAATAATAATAATAATAATAATGTTCAACTCAATACAGAATATTGTATTGAGTTGGCTATAGAACCACCAACTTAAAAAAAAAAAAAAAGAGTAGCTTTTCTCATGACCCCAAAATACACAACACCCCACAAAAGACCCGGAATAACCAAAGCAATCTTGAGAAAGAAAAACAGAGCTGGAGGAATCAGGCTCCCTGGCTCAGACTATACTACAAAGCTACAGGCATCAAAACAGTGTGGTACTGAAACAAAAACAAATAGATCAATGGAACAGGATAGAAAGCCCAGAAATAAACTCACGCACCTGTGGTTAATCTACGATAAAGGAGGCAAGATTATACAATGGAGAAAAGACAGTCTCTTCAATAAATGCTGCTGGGAAAACTGGACAGCTACATGTAAAAAATGAAATTAAAACACTTTAATACCATATGCAACAATAAACTCATAATGGATTAAAGATCTAAATGTCATACCAGATGCTATAAAACTCTTAGTGGAAAACATAGGCAGAACACTCTATGACATAAATCACAGCAAGATCTTTTCAATTTGTCTCCAAGAGTAATGGAAATAAAAATAAACCAGTGGGACCTAATTAAATTCAAAAGTTTTGCACAGCAAAGGAAACCATAAAACGAAAAGACAACCCACAGAATGGGAGAAAATATTTGCAAACGATGTGACTGACAAAGGATTAGTCTCCAAAATTTATAAGGAGCTTATGCGGCTCAATATCATAAAAACAAACAACCCAATCAAAAAATGGGCAGAAGAACTAAATAGACATTTCTCCAAAAAAGGCATACAGATAGCCAAGAGGCACATGAAAAAATATTCAACCTTGCTAATTATTAGAGAAATGCAAATCAAAACTACAATGAGATATCACCTCACACCAGTCAGAATGACCATCATCAAAAAATCTACAAACAATAAATGCTGGAGAGGGTGTGGAGAAAAAGGAACCCTCCTGCACTGTTGGTGGGAATGTAAATTGATACAGCCACTATGGAGAACAGTATGGAGGTTACTTAAAAAACTAAAAATAGAGCTACCATATGGTCCAGCAATCACACTCCTAGGCATATATCCAGAGAAAAACATGGTTTGAAAGTATACATGCACCCCAATGTTCACTGCAGCACTGTTTACAAAAGCCAAGACATGGAAGCAACCTAAATGTCCATCAACAGATGAATGTGGTACATATAAACACTAGAATATTACTCAGCCACTAAAAAGAATGAAATAATGCCATTTGCAGCAACATGTATGGAGCTGGAGATTATCATTCTAAGTGAAGTAAGTCAGACAAATATCGTATGATATCACTTATATGTGAAATCTATTAAAAATGATACAAATGAACTTATTTACAAAACAGAAACAAGTCTCATAGACTTAAGAGAATGAACTTATGGTTACTGGGGGGAGAAGGGTGCGGGAGGAGGGATAGACTGAGAGTTTGGGAATGACGTGTACACACTGCTATATTTAAAGTAGATAACCAACAAGGACCTACTATACAGCACAGGGAACTCTGCTCAATACTCTGTAATAACCAAAATGGGAAAAGAATTTGAGAAAGAATAGATACATGTATATGTATAACTGAATCACTTTGCTGTACACCCGAAGCTAACACATTGTTAATCAACGATACTCCAATATGAAATAAAAATTTTAAAAAAAGAGTAGCTTTTCCCATGATGTTTAATTTAACATTAGGTAAATGAGGTTGACTTCGTTATGAGCCCCAGAACCAGGCACATCCTGAAGTTTGTATGAGGAGACAGACTGTGGACTGGTAGAGGTAAGAAAGAAACTGTGCTTCTAGCCCCAGTTCTCAGGTCGGATCTGTGTTCCTTCCCTTAGGGTCCCATGAGAAATTGTTCCTTGGGAAAAATTCCATTGCTCCAAATCATTCCATGGAATCTCCTTTTCTTTCTGGTAATTTGCTAAGCACGAAGGAAAAAGCTAGAATGACGAAAAGGCTAAGCTGTGGATATCTGTATTTGGGGGAAAATGTTTGTGTGTATAAAATTAATAAAATTCATGATTTAGTGAATCTCTATCAGCTACTGTAAATCAAACCTGGGCTGATTCTTTGGTATTCAGTAAACTGGTTTATTTAACTGATGGCTACTCTATGGGATCTTGGAACACTAAATGGTCTTTATTGATCTTTAAATAAGTTGTGCTTTATACCTGCTCCACTGTTTTCAAGATAATTTTGGATTTTAATAAATTTGGATCTTTAATAAGAGCAGTTCTGGGTTAAATTAGTAAATCAGTGTAAACGGAAATACCAACTACCTTGTACAACATCTGAGTTTATATATAACAATTGGAAATTCAAGAGTTTAATCTTAGATATTAACTAGTTTATAAACTTCAGGTAATGCTTTTTTAACTTCTCTATCTTTTAACTGAGTTCAAAAACATAACTTTGATGGGCAGCATATACTACTCAGACTTCAATTCAAATGCCATCTTCTGCCTTTTATCATAATGATATAAGGAAAATTGAGGGAAAAAAATTATTCCATCTGATTTAAATACTTAAGAATCAGCCACAGCTCTTCAAGAAAACTTTCCTTGGGCTTCCCTGGTGGCGCAGTGGTTGAGAGTCCGCCTGCCGATGCAGGGGACACGGGTTCGTGCCCCGGTCCGGGAAGATCCCACATGCCGCGGAGTGGCTGGGCCCGTGAGCCATGGCCGCTGAGCCTGCACGTCCGGAGCCTGTGCTCCGCAACGGGAGAGGCCACAACAGTGAGAGGCCCGCATACCGCAAAAAAAAAAAAAAAAAAAAAAAAAGGAAGGAAATGAAATAATTACAGAGTGTGATTAATGTTTTGAAGTTAATAAGCAAAGTTGTAAGAGAGGCTAACAAGGTGGAATGAGGGCTTCAATAGATAGCCCTCACTCTTCAATTATTTGTAAAGCAAATAATTGCTTTACAATGTTGTATTCGTTTTCTGCTGCACAGCGAAGTGAATCAGCTATACACATACACATATCCCCTTCCTCTTGGACCTCCCTCCCCCCCCCATCCCACCCATCTAGGTCATCACAGAGCCCTGAGCTGAGCTCCCTGTGCTATACAGCAGGTTCCCACTAGCTATCTATTTTACACATGGTAGTATATTTATGTCAAACCATAAGGAAGTGCTTTCTGATGAACTATAACATAGGCTCAGACCTGAAGTTTGAGGAGTGCCCACCATGCTAAGTCTGCTTAGGAATAGTACTACAAAGAGAAAAGAGCTTGAGGTGATCTAGGAATTGTGAGAAGGTCCAGTGTGCCCTGTGTGGGGAGGCACAGGATGGGCTCCAGAGGTGGACAGTGGCTAGAATGTGCCTGGCCTCATAGTCATGGTAAGGGGTTTAGAGTTTATTCTAGCTACAAAGGGAAAATGTCATTATTAACTTACTTAGTCGTCTGAATTTCAATGGGGGCTTAGTGGTGACATGATCTGTTTACATTTTTAAAAAACTTCTGTGGCTTCTGTAGAAATGAAGGATTATAAGAGTGTAACACTAGTAGGAAGATAAGAGGCTAGAGCAAAAGTCTGGATAAAGATGGAGGTGGCAGGGCTTCCCTGGTGGCGCAGTGGTTGAGAGTCCACCTGCCGATGCAGGGGACACGGGTTCGTGCCCCGGTCCGGGAAGATCCCACATGCCGCGGAGCGCCTGGGCCCGTGAGCCATACCCGCTGAGCCTGCACATCCGGAGCCTGTGTGCCGCAACGGGAGAGGCCACGGCAGTGAGAGGCCCGCATACCACCACCAAAAAAAAAAAAAAAAAAAAAAGGAGGTGGCAGGAGCATTGTAGATGAGCAACTGCATGTGATGTGAGGGAGCAGAAGAACGAAGGATCCATGGGTTTCTGGCTGGACAGTGGTGCCATTTGTCGCAATTCACTATAAGTTTTACATTTCCAGGAGAAAGCAGAAGTGGAGATGTCAGGCAGGCAGTTGGATACAGAGGTCTGGATTTTAGAGGAAAGATTTACACTGGACATTCAAATCTGGAAGATATAATCCAGGAGGTAATATTTAAAGACACAAAAAGTATGAGGTCACTTGGGGAGAGGATGCAATTAGAAAAGAGAAATGCATTTGGGGTCCTTGGGAAATCCAACATTGAGAGGAGGAATAGCTAGCAAAAAGCATGAATGTATCCAGTAAGAAAGGGAAAATCAGGAGAGGGTGATGACTTAGAAACAAAATGAGAAGAATGTCTCTAGAAAGAAGAAGTTGTCAACTGGTAAAGACTGCTAAGAGGTTAAGATGAAGACAGAAGAGAATTCATGGGATTTGTCAACATGGAAGTCATTAGTAATTCTGAAGAGCATCAGTTGACTGGAGAGGATGAAAGGTAGACAGGAAAGAGGGAGTGAGAAGCTGGAGACGGCACGAGAATGGTGCTGCAAAGGGGAGCAGAGATTATGGGACAGTAGCTGAGGGGATATGGATATTTAGACAAGTGGCATTTGTTGATTTGTTGTAAGATGAGAGATTCTGGTTGCATGCTGGTAGGAATTATCCAGTAGTGAGGGAGATAACTGCTGATTCTAGAAACAGAGGGTACAACTGAAGGATAAAAACCCTTGGCAGGAGGAAAAAAATGAGATCTGGACTATCCAGTGGATCTGAACTACCAGAGGGTGCAGCAGTCAACAGGTTTATGGATTCGGTTGTGCTAAAAGCCCTATTCTGATGGCTGCTTATTTTTTCAATGAAGGATGAGGTGAGATGCGGGGGCAAGGGGCAGGACAAAGAAGGCATACGTGGTTGCTTTGAAAGTGGGAAAGCAACTCTTCCAGGGAACAGTAGTAGGACTGCTTCATAGTGTTATGACCCTCCTTGAGATTTCTGACAGTCAAGGTAAAGTAAAACCACCCAGCGCAGTAATAGGATGATGACACGCTGTTGTGATGACACATCTACTTGTTAGTATCTTCCACCAGAGTACAGATTAGTTGAGGGTCAAGATCCTGCCTACAGTCTTCACTGTTGATATTCCCCAGTGTCTAACAGAGCGAGCCAGTGAATTCACCATTCAGTGATGAATAAGGAAGCAGGATTATCTTTGACACATTAGTAAAAGCAGGGCACATTATTGGTCATTTAGAAATTGTCATTTAAAGACAACACCATTTTGGTAAAATTAGAAATCGATAGTATTTTTAAAATAATACTTTTGAAAGGTAGTGGCCCCTTCCATTAAATTTGAAATAAAACATTAGGGTAGCCACTGAGTATTAAAAAGACAAATGATTAAGAAAATAAATTTCCTCACAATGTTTCAATCACAGAACATATGCTCATATTAGCTATTAACTGTATTAAGTTTTGGAAGGATGTATATAACAGGAAAGAACACATATTTTAGGAGTCTGCAAAGGTGTGCTCTTCGAGGGACCAAGAGATCCTTCTTTTTAATGTTGTGCTGCCTTAATTCCCCAAGGTCACCATAAGACTGTGGTTGATTATCCCATGTATTGTTAATTTGATGACTCCTTTCGACCTAACTTTTTTTAGAAATAACTTCAAAATTACACAATTTTGTAAAACGAAAACAATGCAAGGGACATCTACTCCTTCCTCAGATTAATTTCATCCCCATTTATTTTCCTACTCTTGCTCTCTCTTGCTCACTCTGTCTCTTCACAAAATTGTTTTTCCTTAACCATCTGAGGGTAAGTTACATACATGATGATTAAATTTTTAGCAGCTGGGTAAAGTGAGCAAGAATGTTACATTCTTGTTCAGTGTTGAAATATAAGCCAACTCATTCCATCGCTGCACTTACCATCTTCCGGAGCATGGTTGTATTCTTTGTCTTCCATCACTTCATAGTCAAACCCAAGAAGATCAATGGGGATGGTGTATTTCCTGGCATAGTTCTGCTGGGCGCCAGTCAGGAAGGCTTGTGTGAAGAAGAAGCCAGAAAGCCAGAACACTGGGGGAGGGCCAACCTCGTACCATTGCTGTGGTGTCAAAGCACAAGTGTCCTGACAACAGGGTCTTTCAACTTTGAATGCAACATGGCTTAGTACAATTTGCCACAAACACTCCGCCTATTATCTTCTAGGTAAACTAACAAATAAGCTAACACTTTGAGGAATAAAAAGTCATACTATCAAAGTTTGAAAAATAGGCAACATATCCAGCGTTCGTTCTGACTTCAGTTTCGTATCCATTGCACCAGCTCATGCAATGATATGAATCATAATGTGTGTGAATGTAGCTACAAATGTCTGTTTTATACATGCCCAGTGATTCCTTCAGAAGAGCTCCATACAATAGTGAGTTTCTAATATACATTATTGCACGCTACATCATGTTGTTTAATTGAATAAAAGAAGATCTCCCTACAAGGTCTGGTCAGACGATAATGTTTCTTTCACTTTTTTTCCTCTCTGGTTATTAGTACCCGGTAGAATATTCCTTTTGAAGTCTTCCCTTCTACTTCACCAAAATACAGTGAATCTAACATACGAAGACATAATATTGTAACAGGAACTTCCAGAAGATACAGGGTAGTGAGAGCTTAAGATCTTTATAAATATCAAGATATCTGGATATTCCATTCATATCATATATTATAACAAGTAGTTGAGTTACTGACTCTAATAGTAAATTATAGAAGTCAGTCTGAAGAAGTGAATTTGAAGAACTTTCCCCTATAAGAATCCAAGGTAGAGTCTTCACTTTTCAAGAACAATCTTAATCCTTCAGTACCAAGTCTAGTATCAAAGAAGGCCTATATTATGGAAGGGGTGTTTTGTCATTTTATCCCCGGAGAAATCTCCTCACAGGCAATTTTTGATGTATTATGTATAGTACCTAGGGAATTAATCAATACTTCTAAGAAATATAGTTGTTAATAATAACATAGTTAAGCACCAACATTGCCAGATAATTAGGAGGCAGGCTTCTGCCCACTCTACATTTCCAAGACAATTAGCCTTTGAGGTTATTACTGACTTGGGCTGAAACAGCAATCTAGTGATTTCACGACCTGGAGGGGTGCTGGACAAGGAAGAAATAATTCTCCTTACTAGTAGCTTGTCTGGCTTTCTAAGATGCTGTGCTGTAGGAATCTCTTTTAAAACTAAATATTTAATGGAAATATCAACATAGCCAGTCCTTTTCCCTCTTCAAATGTCCTTGGCTTGAATGTCTAACTTCACTGAACACAAACACCTGCTCCTAAAGAAGCTTTCAGAGGTTCTACTTCCAATGTTAGTATTTTGACAATTCCATGTAACAGATACACAAACTATATGCAATATTGGGGGGTGGTCATTTGTGCCTGGGATGCACAGAAAAACTAGAGAGTCATTCTTACTACGTTAGGCAACCTGATGAAGAAGATGAAATCAGAAGAAACTTAATATATGAGCATTTGGATGAACTCACCTGCAAAAACTTTAGTCTTGCAAGGAAGTCATTCACATAGCTCCCAAGTGGTTTGAGGCTTGGGTATGATTTACCCATCCACATTCCTGGAATTTTGACATTCAGAATGCTGCTAACCACTTCCTCAAGATCTGTAGACATCACTACAAGCCCCTGAAACGCATTTAACCATTGTTTAACACAACTGTATTCTAGGTTATGAATGATTTTATAATTGTATTTGTTTACAATTATGATTAGTTGAGTCATATAGCAAAAAGAGAAAAGATACTTTCTTTTGCTCAGAAGTTGTGGAGTCTTTGAATTATTCCTTAGAAAAATATTAACAATTGTAATCTAATCAAACTTTAATGGAAAATTTCTTTTCTTGAAATATAATTGATATACAACATTAGTTTTAGATGTATGACATAATGATTCAATATTTGTATATACTGTGAAGTGATCATCACAGTAGGTCTAGTTAACATCCATCACCATACATAGTTACAGCATTTTGTGTGTGTGATGAGAACTTTTAAGATCTACTCTCTTAGCAACTTTCAAATGTGCAATACACTATTATTAACTATAGTCACCAAGCTGTACATTACATCTCCATAACTTATTTATTTTGTAATTGAAACCTTTTGACCCCCTTTACCCATTTTTTCCACCCTGGAAGATCTCAACACTTGGCTTCTCACTAGCTATTAAATCACAGCCTAACTTTGACTTAGTTTACTTGTCCATTAAATGGACAACTAATATATCTCTGTCCTGCTTTCTTAAAAGGATAGTGATAAATATAAAATGAGGAAAATGATACAAAGTGCCTTGAAAGGTTAAGACATCCTGGATTGCAACTATGAAGTCTAATTGATCTTATCCCATTTTGAAATGTAAAATAGATCATTTCATTTCATTGCTTAAAACCCTCTGAAGGGTTTTTTACTTTTACACTTTACCTTTACACTTTAGAATAAAATTGAAGATCCTAAGAGATGGTAACACTTTGAGGCCCTTGAAAATTTTATTTGATCCTGCAATTGGGCCAGTTGCCATCATCATTTCTGTTTTCTTCATAGTTGACAATATAATTCCAACTAACATATGGAAAAGATTTTAGAGAAAATTTAATGGATTAAACATCCACATTTCATTTGCCTCCTTCCCCAAACCCTGAAACAACAGTAAAGGAATTTATTTGTTAGAAGCACAAGCCTAGGGACTTCCCTGGCAGGCCAGTCGTTAAGATTCTGCACTTCCACTGCAGGGGGCGCGGGTTCGATCCCTGGTCAGGGAACTAAGATCCTGCATGCCACGCGGCGTGGCTTAAAAAAAAAAAAAAAATCCTACAAGTGCAGGAAAAATAGGAAAAGGCAAGGCAATATTGGGAGCTAGAAAGCATGTGGACTGTTGGTAGTTGACTTAGTAGTCAGGAGAAACTGGCAGACGGGAAAGTTAAGAATCGACTAGATATACACTAGGATACTCAAAGTATCAATATTTGGAACTGATGGCCCTAGCTGAAAGGGAGGAGAGGAGGGTGGTGCTAAATGAAGATTGTTGAAATCTGGCTTAAAAAACAGATTCCTGGGTCTTCTCCCACAAAACTGTACCTAATTCACCTTGAATGAAACCTGGAAAGGAAAATGAAGACATCCCTACAGTGGAGGGGGATGCCAGGCTCAGGTGGGGTCAGAATTCCCATACTGAAATCAGGAATTAAGGGAATTCATGTGTATTGGTTGCTGAGCTCCCTGAGGCCTGTTTCCCCTTTTATCTCCCAGAATGCGGAAAGCCAGGCCTTCATCTTCCAGGAAGGATACAGGGAGGACCAGGTTAAGGAGAAACACAAGACACTGAATACTTCTTAGACAAACAGCCCAGCCAGATTATACCACAGCCAGCCGGGCAGACTCCTCTCTCCATAATAACTCATATCCAACCACTCTTCTCCACCTCCACTGCTACAAGAAACCAACTCAGCTGGACTACTGCAATCACATAATTGGGTTCTGCCTGTGCTCTTGTTTCCCTACAATCCTTTCTGCAGCGGTCAGAGCAAACTTTGAAAATATAAAATAGATCATTTCATTTCATCACTTAAATCCCTCTGAAGGCCTCCCTTTACCTTTACACTTCAGGATAATATTGAAGATCCTAACCTTGGCCAAGGCCATCATGAAGCCCGTGCCTTCCTCTCTCTGTCCTACCATTTCCCTCGTGCTCACTCTACTCTAGACAAGCCAGCCTTCCCTACCGTGCTCCTGGACCACGCCAAGCTGGTTTTCTCAGGGCCTTCGTGCTGGCTGGACCCTCTGCCCAAACGTTCCATGGCTTGTCCCTCCCATCAGGTCTCTCTCTTCAGAGCGGCCTGACCCCAAATGACTGAGTTTCCCACACATCATTCTCTACATCCTTATCCCATTTTATTTTTTTCCACTGAACTTACCAATGACTGAAAAAAATAAATGTATTTGTTCATTTTTTAATTGTTTGTCTCCCTAAGAAGTAAGCTCTATGAGAGCAGAAGCTTTGTCTTACTCCTTAACATTTTATGCCTTCTTAGCATATGTTCCATCCAACAAACGATCGCTATATGTACCACATTCTATACTCATTTACACATTTATTAACTGTCAGCCCCAGAATTCGATACACTTTTTAAGGGTGGGGATTTTTTTTTTTTCTATCTCCGGAACCAAGAACAGTGCTTTCACGGAAGCTGTGCCCAATAAATATTTGCTGAGTAAATGAATGATATGTTTATTTCAATGATTTTTCCTTGCTGTACTTCCCCTTACCTTGATTGCTTTCTGGATGTTAATGCATGATTCTCTTATGGTCTGCAGCAACTTATTGAACCGTCCCATCTCTTGGACAAGCACCGTGTTCATGCTCTGAGTGTAAGTGGTTGGGTATCTCCTCATTGCAGACTCCACATTGAAGTTGTTTGGAAGTTTACCCAAGATGTCACCAGCGACCTCATATACTACTTCATCCGATGATTTTGCACCAGACTCTGCTGAACGAGACTGGAAAGAATCCAAACTACGAATCAGAAATCCTCATAAAAAAAAAAAAAGAAATCCTCATAAAAATCTAAGAATTGCTGGATAGGAAATCTCCTAAAGTAAACTTTATAAGAATGAGTACTATTGATACTTTGCTATTTTGACTATGATTCTTCTCCCCACGAGATTTATTGAAGTGATGATAACAGGCATGGGAATGGAGTTTCAGGAGAAAAGCAATTGGTAGAAGGTAGAAGGTCATGTACAATGTTCAGAGGCAAAAGAGGGTCTGGAGGAAGCAAACAAGCTGCACATTGTGCTGCCCGGGGGTCAGGGGAAGAGCAGATGACACAGACAGAGGGAGAAAAAGCGTTCATGTTGGGGGTGGTGGTGGTCAAGTGATGACGGGCATCAAAGCCCAGGAGGACGAAATCTGGTTTTTGCTTTCGCCACAAAATATATAACTCTGGTGCCTAGTGGTTGCCAAAAGCAGAGATAGAGTTTTTTTTCCTTGAACCAAGAGGACAAAGAAAATAAGCTCATCTCCTCTAAGCAGTTGGAAGAGTTATGGCGATAAGGCAGACTTTAGGGATTCACACTGGAAGCAAGGAAGGGGAATTTCATTTCAATTTTTATTTTTTATGTTTATAGTGACACCATGCAAATGAATCTATATTTTCTGGGAAAACCCTTTAAATCCTCAGAATAAATGAATGTGTGTGTGTGTGTGTGTGTGTGTTGAGAGAGAACAAGCACTATTAGAATATAAATGAATATATCTCATACTTTTCCAGTCCATGGGAATTGTGTTTAGTGTTATTTCAGATTTTATATTTTCTAGTGTCTATATTGGCTCTATTCTATAAATATTGACTGTTACTTCTACTTAAGTTTCTAGTGAGATTTTTAATGCTACCTAACACATTCCTATGAAGTTGTGCAATAAAAAAATTAAATGTTGGTAAGTATTAATTACATGCTAGCAAAAAAAGGGATATGCCAATATAGTAATCTTTTATCATGATCCCCAAACATTAGGTTTACAACTAAGTATATAAAACAAATTACAGAGAACAAAGAAGGTAATGAACGTTTGGCCCAAACTACTGAAATATCTATTTCCATTGCATTTAAAGAATCATATGCTGATTTCTATTTGTATTTTGATGTGCATACAATATACTATAAACTCAACCATTCCTATTTTCTAACAAGAGCTGTGCCTCCACCGAAACCACCCCCCCCAAAAAAAAGAATCTCAGCCTTATAGCCCTTCAAAAATGTAAGAAAAATAATTTAGTAACACAAACATTCCTATACCTATTTCTCACACACCAAAATCACATAACTGGGGGGCTTTGTTTTAAAAGTAATATCCAACTGATATTGAGAATTAAGAGCAAAAGGGTGTTATTTATTTGTAATTATATAACTTAGCTTTTTTCCTTTTTACCACTTTTCCTTAGAGTTTTCACAAACACCATTTGAAATCTAATGGTCGTTGCCCTTTTATTAAACAAATAAAGATAAGTGGGATCCATTTTCAAGGAGACATCGTGGAATTTAGCCTTTCCATTTCTAGTTTCACAATATTTTAGGTTGAAACGATTTTCTTATTCAAAAGAGAGTCTGGCACACTATAAAACTCTTAGAGGAAAACACAGGCAGAACACCCTATGACATAAATCACAGCAAGATCCTTTTTGACCCACCTCCTAGAGTAATAAAATAAAAACAAAAATAAATAAATGGGACCTAATGAAACGTAAAAGCTTTTGCACAGCAAAGGAAACCATAAACAAGAGGAAAAGACAACCCTCAGAATGGGAGAAAAGATTTGCAAATGAAGCAACTGACAAAGGATTCATCTCCAAAATTTACAAGCAGTTCATGCAGCTCAATAGGGAAAAAACAAAAAACCCAATCCAAAAATGGGCAGAAGACCTAAACAGACATTTCTCCAAAGAAGATATACATATAAAGTAGAAACTAACACACCACTGTAAAGCAATTATACTGCAATAAAGATGTTAAAAAAAAAGAAGATATACAGGTTGGCAACAAACACATGAAAGGATGCTCAACATCACTAATCATTAGAGAAATGCAAATCAAAACTACAATGAGGTATCACCTCACACCAGTCAGAATGGCCATCATCAAAAAGTCTACACACAATAAATGCTGGAGAGGGTGTGGAGAAAAGGGCATATACCCTGAGAAAACCATAATTCAAAAAGAGTCATGTACCACAATGTTCACTGCAGCTCTATTTACAATAGCCAGGACATGGAAGCAACCTAAGGGTCCATCAACAGATGAATGGATAAAGATGTGGCACATATATATAATGGAATATCACTCACCCATAAAAAGAAATGAAATTGAGTTATTTGTAGTGAGGTGGATGGACCTAGAGTCTGTCATACAGAGTGAAGTAAGTCAGAAAGAGAAAAACAAAAACCATATGCTAACACATATATACGAAATCTGAAAGAAAAAAAAAAAAGAAAAATGGTTCTGAAGAACCTAGGGGCAGGAAAGGAATAAAGATGCAGACATAGAGAATGGACCCTGGTGGCACAGTGGTTGAGAGTCCGCCTGCCGGTGCAGGGGACACGGGTTCGTGCCCCGGTCCGGGAAGATCCCACATGGCCCATGAGGCATGGCTGCTGAGGCCTGCGTACCGCAAAAAAAAAAAAAAGGATAATGGACCTGAGGACACAGGGAGGGGGAAGGGTAAGCTGGGACAAAGTGAGAGAGTGGCATGGACATATATACACTACCAAAAATGTAAAATAGATAGCTAGTGGGAAGCAGTCACATAGCACAGGGAGATCAGCTCTGTGCTTTGTGACCACCTACGGGGGTGGGATAGGGAGGGTGAGAGGGAGACGCAAGAGGGAGGAGCTATGGGGATATATGTATATGTATAGCTGATTCACTTTGTTATAAAGCAGAAACTAACACACCATTGTAAAGCAATTATACTCCAATAAAGATTTTTTTTTTTTAAAGAGAGTCTGGCAGTTAAGTATAAGCAAAAGGGCTCTGCAGAAGTAACATTCTCAGCTCCAATACTGGCTCCTGTCATTTCAAAAGATATTTTGGTTAAATACACAAGGTAAAGGTCTTGTCATCGTGACCTTGCTCTCCGACCTGCAGTTCTGGTCTATCTCATCGCCTCTGAATTGTGGTTAATCCCGACGTAGAATCACTGAACTCCTGCTTACCCATTACTATAACTGTACTTGCCAATCTGAGTTGGAGGATATTGAACGAGGTTGTTTAATTACATACTGAGAAGATACCCCAAGTGTAGTTAAACTTATTTGCTTGGCTCTGAGTCATTTTCTGTTGGACTGAGCCCACTGCTTCATGTGGCACAGCCCATCAGGTTTAAATAAAGCCAAAAGACACTATAAATCTGCTGTCAGACTGTTGTGTACTACAGGCACTGATGTTCCTAACAATCTACTTATTCATGTCTGTATACATGCTTTCATGCTCAGGCAACAACTGACTTTAATGGTATTAATGTGTAAAATGGACATAAAAAATAATCTTTGTCCTTTCTGCCTTATGAGTAAATGTCATCTTACAGTAGACCAGAGGTAGAAGTTCCATGAACTCTTCCATCAGTGACAGCACACTATTTCATCCTCCTAATCTGGTTCTTTTAGCTTCCCGCCCCCCACTCCCAACCCAGCATCTCTGGTTATCTGCCTTCTAGGTCCTATCCCATGTTTAGAATCTAGAAAGAATATCACGTAGTGGTTCAGAACACAAATTCTGGAGCCAAACTAGTGGGAGGCAGACTGCTTGGCTTTGAGTGCTGGCTTGAAATTGTACTAGCTGACCTTGAGTAAATGACTTAATCTTTCTGTGTCTGAGTCTTTTAGCTGTAAAATGGGAATAATTAGCACCCTCGCTTCATGGGACTGTCGTAAGCATCACACTGTTATGCATAAAGCATTCAGAACAGTGCTCCCATAGAGTAAGCACTATAAAATTATTAACTATTATTAGTATTAATCTGAGATTCCATAAAAATAAAAAAGACCAGCTCGAAATCAGTTTTGGGGATAATTTGCTTGACTGAATAAACATCCTGAACTTACTAAAATTTCATTCAATCAATAAGGGAACTCACCATTTGGACTAATTTGCTTTCAAAACTAAAAAAAAAAAACAAAAAACAAGCATATCTTCTAATGGGAGAACAATACAAGGGAAGATCTCTAAATAGACAAGCAAGATTAAATATCTTTCATTCAAATGTACTGACTCGTGCCCAGGGCATGCTGAAATCTGGTGCCTTGGAAGGTCATTCTCCGACATGCCCTTACATTTATGCTCTCACCAGTGGAGCCGCATGTCTAAGAGTCAAAGGTTCTCCCAAACCTTTTAATTTATTTTGTACTTACTATTATATTCCTTAAATATTATGTAATCTGATAAAATATTGATGTGAAAGAAACTATTTCTATGTAAACTAGGTTAAATGTTCTAGAATATTTGATAAAGATAAGTCATTTAAAAATGTTGAATTAGTAAGAGAGAAAATAAAATAGGCAGACTTCTAGATGGATTCTGGCGTTAAACTGCTGCTTCCAGGTATCTTTGAAATTCTTCTTCCACTTTAAAGGAAGTAAAAAAGGATAATGTATTAGGGCATGACTTAAGCAAGAAAGGCAAAATGGAACTCATAGCAGCAGAATGATATCAAAGAATACTCAAAGAATCTTATTCAAAGAACTCTTGGAAGCAGAATGATACTCAAAGATTCTTCCCAAATCAAAAGACTGACGAAAACAAAACCCACACATTCATTTACTTTATGTTTAAAACCATTTTTAAGTTACGTATTTTTTCTTCTTTTCCTTAAAGTGGTTCTCTCCACTTGAAGAGATGGAATTCTGTGCCTGGGCCTCTACCGTGTTGTCTCATGCTGCTTGGGGAGCATCCTTTCCAGCCTCAGAAGCCAGTTCCTGCACAGATCACACACCTGTGTGAGAAGAATGTTATCAAACAGCAGTTGAGTTTCTGACTGATCTTTAGTGATATCTGCATTGGCATTCATCCCAAAGATTTCCGGAGCTGGGGTCAGCGGCAGTGTCTTTGTGTATTCGATGTAGCTTTTGTGCTGCAAAGATGAGTAACAAGGAATCAGGAGGTTAGAAATCAGGAAATCAGGTTAGAATTATAGAAATCTAATTATCCTGTAGAGCTTGCTCACTGAAAAGAGATAATTTTTCATACTCAAGTTACTGAGTGGATGAGCCTGTGAACCTGGACACTGAATGCTTCCATTTTCTTTCAACCTGGGCCAAAGTGTTGGAAAAAAAAAAGATATGGACACATTTAGAGAGAGAAAAAAATGTCCCATTCAACTGGAATGGATCTGAAAATGGAGAGAGGAATATCCTGGCTGCTTCATTTAGAAATTCTTCCTGAGAAATCTTTCTGTGCTGCATTTGCTGATGACTGTTCTTAGTTTATCACGATATCTTTTTTTCCGCTTTAGTCTGATATTTCTGTTTACTCTTATTGTGATAAATCCACGTAATTCAGAAAAGTGAAAATCATCTGAGATTTTATCATGAGATAACCACCATTAATATGGCAAATCTTTATATATATATGCAGACACGTTTTATATTTTATTTATGTGAATTTCTATCAAAATTCCATACTTTTCCTGATGCTCATATAATCATATGCAAACATTCATATATTGGGTTGGCCAAAAAGTCTGTTCATAAGACGTTACAGAAAAATCCGAACGAACTTTTTGGCCAGCCCAATACACGTACGGTAGCGGGGAGATTGGTCACTGGTGGTTTTTCGACATGGGTCATGTTACATAACCTGACTTCATCTTTGGCCATCTTCTCACTTACCAAATCATCACTGGAGATCTTGTTACCATGACTCCCTGTGTTGACTTGCCCCACCCAGTCAGTGACCTGGGCTCTGGGACTGATTTTTCTCTTCATCTATTAGTGTCTGCCCTCAGCTAGAATCTATCCTAGTGGATGATGGGGTCATGGTTATGTGCCTCTGTTGCCTGTGGCTGTGTTTTTAACTTTCAACTTGTGCCCTTTTGACTTCTGGGAATAAAATGAGAACCAATTTAATTGTGCTAGCAGTCCCTAGAAGTCTACTGTGTGATACTGCAGATACCACATCTTCTACTAGACAGGACTGGAAAAAGTAGCAGAAGAGAACCTTGGTCTTGTGAAGCAGGTGTGATGCTCTGTCCCTTTCTACCTGTGGGATCTTGGGCAAGTCATTTAACTTTAGTGAACTTACTTTCTCACTTGTAAAAGGGAAAGAAAGAATAATAACTCAAATGTTAATTAGATGCTCCAGTGGGATAATTACACGTAACTGCTTTGTAAATAAGCATGATCTAAATGTTAACTATTATCGTTAATACGATTTTGTAACCCCTTCTCATGTGTATTTCCATTTTAATTGGGGACCATGCTTTTTTTCCCAAAGCACTGAATTCACAATAAGAGGATTTCAGGTCACTGAGGAAGCCATTCTTGGGTGAGGAACATTTCTGATAGTCTTCACATTACAGCAAATAGGAAACCACTAACTCCATCTTTGTATGGGATTTGCTCTATCCCTATAGGACTGAAGAAAGTACACACAATGGTTAACAAAAAACAAGGCTTCTTTTTTAAAAAAAAAAATCACCTTTTTCTATATCAGAGGAATTCCACATTTTACTGCTTTTAGTTTTCTTGAAGAGCATATGTACTTACATCACCAGAAGGAGGCACAAAATAGATGCCACTGGAGTCGAATTTATAGTGCGGATTCTGAACTAATTCCGTGTTGAAGAATTTCTTTAAGATGCTGCGCAGCGTGCGCCGGTCCCAGTCGTCAGTCACGCGGCCGCCGTAATTGCACTCGCCCGTCATGTACTGCAGGGCGTCGTAGGGCAGTTCCTAGAGTAGAGGTCAAGTCGCTCAACCAGTCAAGACTTAGCAGTGGCACATCATACAGGATTGTGTTTCTTGTTTGCTCATGTTATTCAAACAGTTTACGGAAAGTTTACATCAACACAAATTTCCCTTTATGTACTTCCCGGCTAATTTCCTGTAATTTTCCCCAGGGTCTCTCTCTCCTTCTGTGATTTGTCATTTCCATCAGTGCAAAGAATAGAAATCCTCTATTAACTTGTGAACTCACCTCTATTCAACCAACATTAATGGACCACCTACTATATGCCTGATGCAAAATTAGTCAGACCATAATCCCATCCCTGAAAATCCTGCATTGAATGACATTCAAAACCAATCCAATATAATTCCGAGATAATCAGTGTTCATTTCCTTCACTACCTCTTTATATCTGTATATGTTTGATAATTAGAATCACACTATATATACAATTTTGCATATAATTTTTCACCAAATCTCATATTACGAGATATCTTTTACTGTTTCACGAAATACTCTTTGAAAATAGTTTTTAATAACTATCTTCTAATATTGAAGATTTCAGTTGCTCCTAATTTTCTACTTTGTTAAATTGTTTCATTAAATATACATCCCTTAAAATTGCTAATGATTCTTTAGTCTAGATTCCTGAAAGGGAAATAACACTGTCAAAGGAAAGAAGTTTATAAAAAGCAATTGACTAATGTCACCAAACTGCTTTCCTGAAAGGGTATAGTAATTGTAGGAATCAGTTTTAAAATCTCTGCTAATTTGATTGACCAAAGGTAATTAATATTGCATTAATTTGCATTTTCTAGAATACTAATGAAATTTATGATCTTTTCATATGTTTAAAAACATTTGTTCTTCTGTGAACTAGCCTACCTATTTTTTCAATTAGTTTTTAAAATTTTTTAAATTTTTATTTATTTATTTATTTTTGGCTGTGTTGGGTCTTCGTTTCTGCGCGAGGGCTTTCTCTAGTTGAGGCAAGCGGGGGCCACTCTTCATGGCGGTGCGCGGGCCTCCCACTATCGCGGCCTCTCTTGTTGCGGAGCACAGGCTCCAGACATACAGGGTTAGTAGTTGTGGCTCACGGGCCTACTTGCTCTGCAGCATGTGGGATCTTCCCAGACCAGGGCTCGAACCTGTGTCCCCTGAATTGGCAGGCAGACTCTCAACCACTGCGCCACCAGGGAAGCCCTCAATTAAAGTTTTAATAGTTTTATTTGTATAAGCTCTTTTATAAATCTACCTTTATCAAATTTCTTGAAATATTTTTCCTGTAGGTTTGCCTTTTTATTATATTCTCTAGTACATAGAATTTCTAAGTGTTTATGAATGCAAAAGAATTGATTTTTCATATTGCGATTTTATTTATCCTAAGCATAAATACTTACACAGCCACCAGTAATATAGAGAATTCTCTCACTGCTCACAACAAAACTGAGTATTATCATTTAGGGGAAAAAAATGATAATTAAACAATAAAATTGTTTTTAATTTTTGGGGATATAATTCACATATTATATTAGTTTCAGGGGTACAAATAATGATTTGATATTTGTATATACTGATCACCACAGTAAGTCTATTTAACATCCATCACCATAATCAAAATTTTTTTGTGTGTTGAGAACTTTCAAGATCTGTTTTCTTTAGCCACTTTCAAATATGCAATATAGTATTAACTATAGTCATCATGCTGGACATTACATATCTTAATTTTATTTTACTTATTTATTTATTTTTGATATTGACATTTAAAAAATGTTTATTCACCGCTTGTATTTCTTATTGTTAAATTATCTACTTCATTCTTTTATGTGTTTTCCTCATATGAATGCTTTTTTTTTTCATTATTAAAAGCTCTTTATAAAGATACCGAATCAGTTTGTCAGAAAAATTTTAGGTATTTTCTCCAATTTTCATTTGTCTTTTATTTTTATGGTGTTTGTTTTTGGTATTTTAATATAGCAATGTTTTAAAATGTTTTCTACTAAAATACAGCCATCTTTTCACTTTAGGATTTTTTTCACCATTTTTGTGCTATAAATGCCCTTCTGGCAGTTATCTGCTAAAAGTTAAAGTGTATATACCCTACATCTCAGTGATCCCACTTAGAGGAATCTCTTCAGTAAAAAACAATAGCACTTGGGAAGAATAGGTGGTAGTGATTAGACAGAAGGAATTTATTGAATTCGGGTTTGGGAATTAAGAGACTTGTTACTTGGTAGAATTGGAAATGAAGGCAGTGAATTTAGGAGAACAGCTCAGTGACCAAGACGTGGTGGAGAAACAAGCAGAACCAGGAGGGAGAACAACGGCACGGTGTTGAGGGGAGTTTGCAGATGCAGGCAGTGCTCGGGTTTGCCTTGTTGACAGGTCCCCACCTCATAAAACTGAAATATAGTAAGAAAACTCCTGAGTGAATTAAATAGTGTATCAGCATGAGCTGGGCCCTGGGAGGGCTTTGTGAGGCAGACATAAGATGAGATCTGGAGGGGAGGAGTTTGGCTTATGTTTAAAGGGTTAAACCTGCCAACATTCCCCTGAGAGCTGATGGGTAAACTTGTTTCTCTCAGTAGCTTGATCACAACCAGGGCCAATCAAACTGGGGAATGCATTCTCCCAGGCGCCCAGGTCCATGGGCTGAGGTTGCAGAAAGAGTAGCAGCTCGCTGCTGGGATTTCTTCTCTGTTCTGTTGTTATAAGAGGGTTGAGACCACAGGCCAGGAGAGAGTGCAGAAGTCGGCAACTACATGCAAGGTTATATATGAAGTTATTCACTTTAACATTACTTATTAGTAAGAAATAAAAAGGAAATAAAATCCTCATAGTCAAAAGTGGGAAATGCTGTGTATGCAGCCATTAAAACAAAGATCTGTATCTATTTTGGAAGTTGTCCACAACATATGTGAGTGAGAAAAGCAAGCTGAAAATGACATACAGATGTAATTATGTTTTTGAGGAAAATGTGTGCGTATATTGTATATATGTGTATATATAACTATTTGTGCATAGGAAAAAGTTTGGACAGGCCCTCCTAAGCTGTGAAATTGACTGCTTTGGGGGTGAACTTAGGGTGAGAGTGAGGGGGTGAGCCTTTCTCTCACACACAATCACACACACACAACCCTCCCAAAGGGAATTACCCATTTGCCAAGTACATTATATACATCCACTTGTATTTTCTTCTGTTACGGTTTACTTTTTCTTATTTATGTTTTTTAAATTAAAATATATAAAGATCTCATACAGCTCAATAACAAAAACCAAAAAATCTGATTAAAAAATGGGCAGAGGGGTTTCCCTGGTGGTGCAGTGGTTAAGAATCTGCCTGCCACAGCAGGGGACACGGGTTCGAGCCCTGGTCCGGGAAGATCCCACATGCCGTGAAGCAACTAAGCCCGTGCGCCACAACTACTGAGCCTGAGCTCTAGAGCCTGCGAGCCACAACTACTGAGCCCGTGTGCCACAACTACCGAAGCCTGCACGCCTAGATCCCGTGCTCTGCAACAAGAGAAGCCACCGCAATGAGAAGCCCGTGCACTGCAACGAACAGTAGGCCCCACTCGACACAACTAGAGAAAGCCTGCGTGCAGCAACAAAGACCCAATGCAGCCAAAAATAAATAGATAAAATAAATTTATATTAAAAAAAATGGGCAGAGGATCTGGATAGATATTTTTCCAAAGAAGACATACAGACAGCCAATAGACACATGAAAAGATGCTCAACATCATTAATCACCAGAAAAATGCAAATCAAAACTACGATGGGATGTCACTTCACACCTGTCAGAATGGCTATTATCAAAAAGACAAGAAATAATACATATGTTGGTGAGGATGTGGAGAAAAAGGAGCCCTTGTGTACTGTTGGAGGGAACGTAAATTGGTGCAGCCACTATGGAAAACAGTATGGAGGTTCCTCAAAAAACAAAATTAAAAACAAAACTACCGTATGACCCAGCAATTCCACTTCTGGGTATTTATTCAAAGAAAATGAAAATACTAATTTGAAAGACTATATACATCCCTATGTTCATTGCAGCATTATTTACAATAGCTAAGACATGGAAGCAATGTAAGTGTCCACTGATGGATGAATGGGTAAAGACGTGGACTATATGTGGAATACACAATACTATTCAGCCATAAAAAGAATGAAATCTTGCCATTTGTGACAACATGAATGGATCTTGAGGGTATTATACTAAGTGAAATAAATCAGACAAAGACAAATACTGTGTGATTTCACTTAAATGTGGAATCTAAAAACACAAAACAAATGAACAAACAAAACAAAACTTATAGATACAGAGAACAGATTGATGGTTGCCAGAGGGGTGGTGAGTTGCCGGGAGGGCAAAATGGGTGAAAGAGATTAAGATGCACAAATTTCCAGTTATAAAATAAATAAGTCATGGGGATGTAAGTACAGCATGGTGACATTAGTCAGTAATACTGTGGCACAAATTTGAAAGTTGCTAAGAAAGTAAATCTTAAAACTTCTCATCACAAGAAAAACAATTTTGTTTTTAACTCTACGGTGACAGATAACTAGAAGTATTGTGGTGATCATTTTGCAGTATATACAAATGTTGAATCATGTTGTATACCTGAGACTAATGTAATGTTGTAGGTCAATTATACTTCAATAAAAAAGAACAAAATTTTGATTGCTGAAGGATTACATTCGATTTAGTATCAAAGGGAACTGTGAATCCCATTCCACAAAGAATCTCTCTGCATTTCTTGATGGGTTATATGTCATGCGTGAGTAGCAGTTCTGTGCAGTTTGCTATATGATCACTGTGCTGGAGGAACGGGAAGTACTGCTCAATTGTCATTTAACAGAAGGAACCAGTTCAGTCAGTCCCACGCATCATGAAAAGATTCTCTGTAGCATTTGCCAGGATGGACAATTCCTGATACTCCATAGTTACTCAGCGTGCTCACTCCCCCTTTTTCTCTGGCTGTTTGGTCTGCATTTTCCATTTCTCCTGTCCTCTCTCCTACCATTGATATTGGGTGCTCACCAGCAGCCAGGCTTTAGTTCGTTTTTACGCTACAAGGCCTCCCTTTTAAATCTCAGGTGTTCTCAGGCTTCTCCTTACACATTAACAATTCACAATTCTCTATTTGTGCTCACTCTTTTCTCTCGGGCTTTATATCTATATGCCAAAAGCCTACCAGATACCATCGATATCTACACCTAGACACCCCAGATGTATCAAATGTACAAGACTGAATTATTTATCCACTCATCCACCCCCATTCCACTAACCCACCTGCTATATACCCATTAATTCCTGATACCTATTCCCTGTCTGGATTAATGAGTGGTGGTAGGACCACCAACTGAGACCCCAAAACTAACATTAACAGACTTCTCCCTCTCCCTTTACCATTTACTATCTAAGTCATTTCAGTCCCTGTTCCTACATATCTATTATATCTCTTCCATGTTCCCCATCCTAGCCCAGATGCTTTAGTTTAAACTCATATCATCTCTTGCCTGGGTTATAACTAATACAGGAGACCATTAGTTTTCCAGGGCTGCTGATAGATGGCTTAAAACAACAGAAATTTATTGTTAAAGAAGTTTGAAATCAAGGTGTTGGCAGGGCCACACTCCCTCCACATCTTCTAGGAGGATCCTTCCTTGTCTCTTCCAGCTTCCGTAGCCCCAGGTGTTCCTTGGTTTGTCACAGCATAACTCCAATTGCTGCCTCTGTTTTCACATGGCTGTCTTCTCTGTGTATCCAAATTTCCCTCTTTTCATAATGATACCCGTCATGTTCTATTAAGGACTCACCCTACTCCAGTATGACCTCATCTTAGTTTAACTGATTATATCTGCAACAACTCCATTCCCAAATAAGTTCACATTCTGAGGTAGAATGGATTAGAACTTCAACATATTTTTGGGGGGCGACACAATTCAACCCATATCATCTTAAACTGGCGTGTCATCTAAATCCCTCTAATCTGCTCTCCACTCTGTTGCTAGAGTGGTCTTTCTAAAATGCAAATACTCTCCTAAAAGCAGACCAATAACAATATAATAATCCCAAATCAGCATGGCATACAAGGATGTTCCAAATCATTTATACTTAACCAAACCTTTTCACTTATTGGTACTTTTTTTTAACCTTTTTATTGCTGCTTCTTTACACCATCCACCTGAAAACCTTCTATTCATTGTTTGAGTCCCAAGCAACTGCTCCTCTGTGGAACCTTCCCTAATCACATCCAGTGAGTTGCTTACCTCCTTGTTTGTGTTCAGATCTTTAAAAAGCTAGGGTGACCAAATAAACTACTGTCCAAACTGTAACACTTTGAGAGTGAACGTGGGCACTAAAGATAATTAGTATTATGGAATTTTAGAGTACTATATATATATATATATATAAAATAGTATATATATAGTATATAACTCTATTTTTATATTGGCAGACCTGTAAGTAGTTTTATTCAAACATTGCTTTTAAAATAATTACTTAAAATAAGAAATTGAAGCAAAAATTTTATAATGATTAAGAGTTTAAGCAGAATAACTTTTCTTAGTGTATATTCATGTACTTTAACTTCTTAGACATCTCTCTCTCTCAAATAACGTCTCCGATGTTTTCCCGAAGAATGTACTTTTCAATATGGTATCACTGTTTTTTTTAATTTTTAAAGTAAAATTGTCTATAATGGTTTGCAAAGTTTCATTTTATGGTTACTAAATTTTAAATTGCTGACACTTTTAATTGACTCCACTACATACTATAATATTTTAAATTAGAATATACTCTACAGGTTCGTGAACAAATTGCTAATTAAAGGAGCTCCTCATTCTTTTTGTTTGTATTCAAAAGTGTAATTATTTTAGCTCAAATACTACCACATGCATTGTTTCATTATAGCTTTTGCCTCCATTCTTAGTATGTTTTAAAAATAAATATTATTACAAGAAAGAAATTCATCAAATCTATGCTTCTTTTGAATGTTTCACCAAATTTTAATGCTGCAAAATCAAAGGCCTTCTCAAGTCACTTCATTTTAGTACAGAATACAAATTTGTCCAAAGAAACACAGAAGACCAGACAAATGTTCTTCACCTAAGTTTAGATATGTCATTTGAGCTCTCAATATTTATTTTCTTGTTTTTTCCTGTTTTTATAGAGAGAGGATTCAATGACTTCCTGTTTGTAAGCCTTTCTTAAAAAAAATCACAATTCACTAAAAGTTTCAAAAACCAAAGGTGTTTTTGATACTCCATTGATTGATTTAAAGATTTCCAACTAATTTTGAACAAAATTCTATCAAAATTTAGAGGATTTGCTTTCGAAAAAGTTCCATATCCTTTTAGGACACTTGCACTGATTTACCAAGCAGTTCTTCAAAAGTTCAAACGTGTTAAAATCCATCTGATAGATAAGCAGCAAACAGAGAAAGAGAGAGAGAGAGAGAGAGTACATGCATGTGTGTGCACGTGCACAAGCGACGGCGAGAGAGAGAGAAAGGAGAGAGGGGTGGGGAGAGGGAGAGAGAGAACTACAGGGGATGAAATGTGGTTGATGTGATGACATTACATTGTGGGACTTCTTCCCAGAATCTATACCTCAGGTTAACACCAATGGCTTAAGTAGTTTGTTTGATTGGGACAAATGGCCCAAACTCTGGAATAAAACTACAGTAACATTTCCTTAAAAATAAAGTCATGCTCCAGAATGGAGGGAAATCAGTCTGTTTTTTTTTTTGTTTTTTTTTTTCACTTTGGAGACTGATTGATGTTTATGTGTCAAAATAAATGATAAAATACAGGTTCCTAATAGACAAACTGACATCCTAACTACCTACTACGGCAGTTTTAATATTCTGTTATAATAAAGTCCTACTTAATAAGCTTTTGGGAACTATCCTCCTATTCATTTTGTAAAAAAAGAAATTAATCAGAAGTCCCTGCTCACTGTACAAACACAACGTGATAAACAGCACAACAGGTAATGTCCTTGCTGTGAGTTTTACGGTACCTCATACTGGTTCAGGAACATGTGGAGTTGCTGTACGCTGATTCTTAGGTCAGTCTCGTTGAACTCATAGGGAATATTCCACCCCAGGGGTCCAAACTTCCGTCTCTCTTGTACCAAAGCATGAAAGAAACAGAGACCATATAGTAACTTCTTGAATTCCTCCTGTAATGAGAAGAAATGGTGTAACATCATTATTTCTTCCCCTAATAATGCATTATGCTTATCATATTTTAAAATGAAAGTAATTAATTCCTTTTGCTTATCAATATATCCATGTCAAAGTAAAACTAAAACAGAATTAACCGTTTCTACCGGCTATTTAGGCTATGCCTATGTGTATACATGTTCAGTTGACACACATAGCTTCTACGTACACCAGGTTTTTGGAAAGTATAGTAAGCCTGTCTAATTTAACGTTACCTTAGAGGATTTGGGGGGTTTCAACTTAAGCATCATGAGGCAAGGAGTATGAATTCCAGTGTTTGGTCCCAGATCACCATGGAGAAATTTCAAAGGAGATAGTTCAAACCAATTAAGCAGCTCTACAAGCACTTTTGGGGTGAAATTTTGGGCAGCCTCATGGCTTTTCTGGTTGCTTTTAGGTAAGAGAAGTCTTATAGTCACTGTCAACTGCAAAGCCAGCCTTGATTCAGAAATCAGAAAGTATGATGCAATATATTAATCATTTGTACCCTCCACAAGGAGGATATAAAAATGGTCAAAATAGAACTTGAGAGAGGATTTTTTTGTTTTTGCTTTTTTTTGTTTTTTGTTTTTTTCGGTACGCAGGCCTCTCACTGTTGTGGCCTCTCCCGCCGCAGAGCACAGGCTCTGGACGCGCAGGCTCAGCGGCCATGGCTCACGGGCCCAGCCGCTCCGCGGCATGTGGGATCTTCCCGGACCCGGGCACGAACCCGTGTCCCCTGCATCGGCAGGCGGACTCCCAACCACTGCAGCACCAGGGAAGCCCGAGAGAGGATTTGTGAAGAGTTTTCCTTGGAGAGAAGAGCTGCTGTGCTGGGAGTCCCTTTGTCCTCACCTCCAAGGGAAAGGGGAGTGTGGGGTCCAAGATACTGAGAAGGAACTAATGGGGCCCCTTGGGGAGTTGATACTCAGGCCCTGAAGCTGGGATGGAGTGGGACAGTGCAAAACTCATGCCTGGAAGAGTAGAGCAGTCTATGGCCTCGGGTCGTGCACTGTGGGAGGGAAATCAGTAGCCTTCCCCCAGATGGTGGGCCAATCTGGCGTGAATCCCAAGGAGCAGACAGGGAGGTGGGCTAGGAATGTCAGCCAGTGGTCATTTTAATGGTTTCCTATTCAAGAGGACTTGTGTCACAGAGTAAGGAACCCCAACAGTAAGAGCCTGTATGAAATGAAGCCTGGAGAACCAAAAGCTGAGGGGAATCAGGAACAGCCAGCTGAAGGGGAGGCACTGCCACGGGTGATGGGGTCACAGAGAAGTCCAGCACGGGAGCCGAAGGAGAACCCACGAGAGACCTCACAAGGCAAAAAAGTCAGCTTTAAATCCCCGCCAAGTCCAAAGAGCTCCAGGCAATAGCAGCCCAGAAGAGGAACCTCTGCCCCTCCTGACTCACCCCTGCACACGCCTTGAACTGAGCACTCAGTATCAGCAGCTATCATGTGCAGGAGTAGTTACAAAAAGAAAGTTGGGGCTTCCCTGGTGGCGCAGTGGTTGAGAGTCCGCCTGCTGATGCAGGGGACACGGGTTCGTGCCCCGGTCCAGGAAGATCCCACATGCTGCGGAGCGGCTGGGCCCGTGAGCCATGGCCGCTGAGCCTGCACGTCTGGAGCCTGTGCTCCGCAACGGGAGAGGCCACAGCAGTGAGAGGCCCGCGTACCACAAAAAAAAAAAAAAAAAAAGGTGGCCCAACAACACATGAAAAGATGCTCAACATCACTAATTATTAGAGAAATGCAAATCAGAACCACAATGCACTGTTATCACCTCACACCATTCAGAATGGCTATCATCAGAAAGACAACAAATAACAAATGCTGGAGAGGGTGTGAAGAAAAGGGAACCCTTGTACACCATTGGTGGAGATGTAAATTGGTGCAGCCACTACAGAAAACAGTATAGAGGTTCCTTAAAAAACTAAAAATAGAGCTACCATATGATCTAGCAATTCTACTTCCTGGGTATATGTCCAGAAGAAAATGAAAATTCTAATTCAAAAATATACATGCACCCCAATGTTCACAGCAGCCTTAGTTACAATAGCCAAGACATGGAAAAAACCCAAGCATCCATCAACATATGATTGGTTTAAGAAGATGTGGTACATATATACAATGGAATATTACTCAGCCATAAAAAAGAATGAAATATTGCCATTTGCAGCAACATGGATGGACCTAGAGAATATTCTACTTAGTGAAATAAGTTAGACAGAGAAAGACAAATACTATACGATATCACTTACACGTGGAATCTAAAAAAATAAAACAAATGAATCTATATACAAAACAGAAACAGATTCACAGACAGAAAACAAACTAATGGCTACCAAAGGGGAGAGGGAGGAAGGGACAAATTAGGAGTGTGGGATTAATAGATACAAACTATTAAACATAAAATAGATAAGCAGTGAGGATTTACTATATAGCACAAGGAATTACATTCATTATCTTGTAATACCCTACAATGGACTATAATCTGAAAAAACAATAACTTAATCACTTCGCTGTACACCTGAAACTAACACAGTATTATAAATGAACTTCAATTAAAAACAAGGAAAGATGACAACTCCATTCTCTTTCCCTAGTGGCATGAAGCCCACCAACTACAGGCCCGAGGCAAAGTGCTAGAGAGTTGAAACCTATGTTTTGAATAAAAGTTGAAATATTGATTAATATATTGTGTTGCACTTTCTGATTTCTGAATCAAGATTGGCTTTGCAGTTTAAAATGACTATAGGTCATTTTATTACCTGACACTAACCAGGAAAGCCATGAGACTGCCCAAAGTTTTATTCAAGGGCAGGGGGGAAAGTTTCCCCCATGGAATAAAATTGAAAGGGAGAGTGTGAAACAAGAGGAAAGTAGCATAAGTTTGACCACAAAGGTGGGAGAAGCAAAGTTAAACACGCTGTGCTAATTCTGCAGCTCTTCTCGATATATCAGAGAATTGAGCAAATCAGTAAAATGTGTTGATGATGTGCAAATATGGAATGAGGAAAAGCAGGAAAGAACCCTGGGTAGAGGGACTGAAATTGAAGGTATTGCTAGGAACTCGTTACTTCTAAAACATGTATATGAGGTGTGTGCATGGACTTGTTTGTACGTACTACATGTGTGTATACAGATTTGCATATGTGTATTTGTGAGTACATGTAATATTTCCAAGTTCTCTCTAAAAGGACTCGAACCACGGACAATAAATGCTACTTGTTTGGCACCCAAATCTTGGTCTCTAATACCATTCCCCATGAAACAGGAACCAGGGCTGTTCAGAAAAATGGCTGGTTCCAGGACTGGGATACAGATAAGCCTGGAGCAGCTTTTGCCAGAAAGAGGAATAATAATAATAATAATAATAATAATAATGGGACCTATAACAAGTACAAAAGGAGCTCCCTCTGACCAATTCTGGGACAACTTGAGCAAAAGATTTAAGAATAGTAATGAATTATAAACCATTGGAAAAAATGCAAGGAATTCATGAGTCCACACCAATAAAAGATAAATAAATGGAATGCAAGGGAGGGCTGCTGCTGACAATAGCACGCCAAGTGTCAAATGTGGAGGGAGTGCTGGAGTTGGAATCACCAGCGGAAATAAGTGTGTCAAGCAAGAATCATCACTGGCTACTAAATCTGTGTCCCAGGTAGATTTTGATGAAGAACAGGCTATTTGCATGGTCCAAAATGTCTCCTCACAGACTGATTATCAGTTGCAAGGGGCAAAGCAGTTATTATACAGTGAAGAAATCAGACCACGCTTCGTCTGGGGGATCAAAATCAGTAACATCAGTGAGGGATAAATGGGCACCGTGCACCTCCCAGTATGATACTCGAGTACATGACTTCACCCATGTCGTATTGTGGCTCAGAATGCATAACTTGAACCTAATATCGAGGAAATATCAAGCAAGCCCAAAGTGAGAAATGTTCTATTAAAAACAACGTGGTGGAGGGGATGACTTCTTCAGAAATGTCAGTGCCATCAAAGACAAAGAAAGGGGCTTCTCTGGTGGCGCAGTGGTTGAGAATCTGCCTGCCAATGCAGGGGACACAGGTTCGAGTCCTGGTCTGGGAAGATCCCACATGCCGCGGAGCAACTAGGCCCGTGAGCCACAACTACTGAGCCTGCACGTCTGGAGCTTGTGCTCCGCAACAAGAGAGGCCGCGACAGTGAGAGGCCCGCGCACCGCGATGAACAGTAGCCCCCGCTCGCCACAACTAGAGAAAGCCCTCGCACAGAAACGAAGACCCAACACGGCCAAAAATAAATAAATAAATAAATAAATAAATAAATAAATAAAATGAAAAAAAGACAAAGAAAGGCTGAGGCAATGGTCCAGATTAAAGGAAGCAAAGAGGCATGGTGACTAAATGTGATACTAACCCTGGACCCATCCCATGGTGAACAGGGAAAATGTTCCAAAGGACATCACTGTATCAATTGACAAATTTGGGACACAAATACAAATTTGGGTAGATTAGATACAATAGTGTATACTTGCTAAATTTACTAAAATAATAACTGTAATGGGATAAGATAATATCTCTATTCTTAAGAAATATACACTGAAGGACTTATCTAGGAATAAAGGGCAGTGACATATCTAACTTACCTGCAGATGGTCATGTTAACAGGAGACAAATATAAGTAAAGGGCATAGGGCTGTTCTTTGTACTACTTTTATATTTGCAACTTTTCTGTGAGTTTAAAATTATTTCCAAATAAAAAGTTAAAACCAAAGGATTATGGTGTACTGCTTTGGCATTTGAGATTTTGGTTTGGGTTTGGATTTTGGTTCATAAATGCCTGGACTTCCAATCTGTGTGACTACTGCTGGAAAGCCCTCTGGATCTGGAAGAAAGGGAGTTAAGTTTTTGCAAAAGGGCTTCTGTCCAGTCATCAGGTACAGAAATGCCCTCACCACCTACCTGGGGGTAACCTGCTCTCTCTGGGCCAAATCATGCAAAAGTTTGTCATACAGCAGGTCTTAGATGCTTAGGATAAGGTTTGACTTAATTTTAAATACAGGTCCCCCCCCTTTTTTTTTTTTTTAGTATCCCAGACTTTTGTTTAATGAAAGTACTTCTTTATTCTTAATACTTTCTTTTGATGTGTACTTAAAACATATCCCAACATCAAGAGTGTGAGCTTTTTAACAGCAAAAACTTACCAAGGTTCCTAACCCCTCTTAAAAAGAAACTATTCCATTTTTAATTATGGCAAAACACTGTGAAACAATTTTAGGTCACAAACATTCACACACAGAATTCTAATCATGAAAGCAGTGGGTGGCTTCCCTGCTTGCCTGGTGATGCTAAAAAAAAAAAAAAAAAGACCCTTATGAGCCCATCAATCAAGGAGTAAAATCCTTTTGGCTCTCATTACAGTTATATGGAGGAAATATTTTTATGTGTTAATTTAAAGATATGGCTCCACATAGCAAAGGGCTCAGTTAATATCCTGAAACAAGATTCTCCAACCTTGCAGATTTGTACTGGGAATGGCTTACGGCTGACTTTCTAAATAGAAAGCTGCATAATTAATGACACTCCACTAGATCTCAGCTGAGCAGGAATGAGGCTGGCGGTGAAATAAAATAAAATATTAATAAAATTGACTTCAGCACAGTCAATAATCAGTAATCAAAACCAACAGTGCAGGAGGCCTATTTAATTTGCAGTTTTACTCAGCACACATATCCAGGATCACTGGGGGCCACTTGAATTGCTTTACGGGGCGGAGGTAGCAAGACCTAGCCATTACTAACATGCTTTTTGCAGCTGCCAAAGAACTCAGGGTCAGAGATTGGGTCCATGAGGTATGATCGAATGATATTAGCCCGTAAACCTTTCGGTGCTTCATTGGTCATTTTCACTCCATTCTGCAGTACAGACACAGGGAAATTTGGAGATGGGTAACTTGTCAGCCAAATTCGGAAATCTGGATGTGTTGTTTCTGCGCTTAACTCCTGCAACAAAAGAAACCAGATCCAAAAGGGTCATAAAATGCAAGGAAAATCTCAATCATGTGTGCATGGGATGGGCTGGAAGTGGGAGGAAGCATCTTTACAAAATAGGGCTTATTGCTGCAGTTTAAGGCAAAGGCCTTAAAAACTGATTCTGCCAGGGAAGCGACATACTTCATTGGGAAGGCCCAGAGTTGCTGTCCCTCTCCCTGTTAACAATTAAATCACATGACTGTAAAGTTTACAAGGCATTACATAATTCAGATTGGGCCGCGATAAAGACTAAGACATTCCAAAGAGTCTTGTATCTTCACTGATGTTGCTGAAATATTTATAGAAACACTTTTCTGCCCCAGAGCCAGATTAAGAATGATGCCTTCTTGCTGTAGCCAGGTTGTGAGAATAAGCAACACACTCCGATAAATCCATATAAAACCAAGTAGGGATGAAACAAAAAAGAGCATTTTGAAAGGGAAGAAGAACTGGTATATCCTGAAGCACTAAACCATATCACCATTAGCGCCACTTGTTTACGGGGATAGTCAGGCCTGCACTGTGGAGGATGACAGAAGGCTCATCTATGACTGTCGTGAAGGCTATACTGGGCCTTGGAATAATTACCATGGGTCTTTCCCTCTCTCCTGTTCTGCCCCACTCCCTACTGCTAACTCCTCCAACTGTCCATGTCAGTGGTATCTATGTTTTTTTAATTGCAAATCTTTAACAGTAAAATAATTTTTGAGCACTCAACTGGTGAAGGGGTGGGTAGGGGAATTGGAAGGATGCTTAAGGCACCTACATTTTTTCATAAATGGTGAAGGTACCATTTTTCCTCCTACTAGCTGCCCTATGCCCAGTGACTTAGGTAGCATAACTCATGGGACTTTGGGCCAAGTTCACCATCCACTGGGGACAGCTCTTCCCTCTTGGATGACTCTCTAATGGGTATACGATACAATTCAACAGGTCATGAGAACAGCCTAGAGACAGAGGAACCGTGAGGAAACAGGCACAAATACAAAGTCTCGAATATAAGGCCCGAAGCTTGAGAAGATGTTAGTAAGGCAAAAAATATTAAAGAATAGTTTTGCAGATAGAAATAACATCTATCATGGAAGCCTACATTCTTGAGAAAGTGTGCTCTCCCAATGAAAGTGAAAGAAGGTCAAGTGGCTAGAGCACGGAAGTCAAGATGGGAAGTGGCCAGAGACGAAACCTGAGAGGCAGGCGAAAGTCAAATGAAGAAGCCATGATGGGGGCATGAACTTTGTCTTCATGCAGTGGGAAGCCATTGAAAGGCTTTATTCATTCACCAGCTCAGGAAAGATTTATTGGTTATGTCCCATGAGCCAGGCACTCTTCAAGGTGCTAGAGGTAAACCGGAGAATAAAACAGCACTTACATTTTAGTGGGAGATACAGACAAAACAAAATGGTGACAAGTGGCACAAAGGAAAATACAGTCTGCTCCTTAAAGTGTCAGGTGGATGTCTGGATAGTGCAAGTTATATCAATTTAGTAGCTCGAGGGACTCCGAAGAGAGGGCTAGAGTCACGGGTAATTACGTGGAATCCATTGCCAGGTTTTCTGTTTATTCAGTTGAGCTACGTGGGATTTTCTTCCTGGAATTTCTGCCCACAAAAATAGGGAAGTACCGTGACCCACTGCAAGGAGGGTGGGAGGAGTGCTCTTTTGGTTTCCGATTCATCCTCTGTGGCAGCGTCACTAGCTAAGTGGGTGAGAAGTATAATTAAAGCAAAGTTACATCCTGAAGCCTTTTGGTTTAGAGGGGCCACACTAATTTCCCCCTGCAGAGCTTTCTTTGTTGTTTTTGGCCCACTGCTGTAAAAAGTAAATTGGTTTCTGTCTACCCTGTGGTTTATTCCTATCTTTGAGGCTGCTCCTCTGATTAAGGCTATTTCTGACCCACGGGATGAGCCCTTGCCTCTAGTAGGAGAGATTCGGCAAGGCCTGGCCATGTGCTGTCCTCTAGTTCCCAATGTGAACCCATCTCCCCTATAACCCAGCCATCCTGAAACCCTCAAATTACAGGACAGGAATGGAGTTACTTAGATGGCATGTACATCATTAATTCTACTGGGGAACTATGATCTCATAAAAATAAGCTTGCGTTTTTACCTCGCAAACTTTCTCGAGGGTTGGCATCCAAGAGGTGGCAAGGTGACAATTCTGAAGAACAACCCATGTTCCTTCTTTGACAGCTTTTTCTAACATCTTCATAGCTATGGGCCCTTGGCCTTGACCAAGAGATAAAGACCTGAGTTTTGATGCTCCACATCCCTGTGTACAAGAATAGTGAAGATGTTATTTTCAATCACATTTTAAAGAAGAATCAATATTATCATCACAGGAAATGTTAATATTAAATATATTAAAATTTAATCATGCAGCATCCCTCAAAGGTTCTAGGGCACATACAGCCCTAGAAACCTCTTACTGGTTAAGAAGCCAATAAACAGACAAAAAGCAAGCCAGTTCATGAAGGAAACAGTCATGGTAATAAATGAAAAATTCTGTAGATTCTTTGATTGTTGAGATAAGGGACGGGAAAAAATTAAGAAGACTTTAATATGAGGAGGAGATGAAAGAGCCCAGCTATCAAGCAGCAACTCCTAAAATTCAAAGCTGAAAAGAAAACTAATAGACAGATGAATTTGCCCCAGTTTCCTCCAGATCTCTGAATAATTATATCTTAACTAATTTGGTTACTGCATAAAGTTCAGAGGAAAAAAATCCATTAGCCCCTAATTTCTATTCAAGTTTATTTAAGGAACTCTGTGGGAATGTCTGTCTAGAATTCATTTCTCCTATATCCTGATTCATCTACAGCTTCCAGATATGGTGTCTGTGACCCCCTGGTCTATTTCTAGGGCAGTTCCCACCTGAATGCCACTTTGGAAGAGGCCTTGAGTTATGGGAGCGGTATAAGAGAAGGCCCTGTCTGAATGTCCACAGGTTACTGACACAAGCAGGTCAGCAGGAAATAAAATAGACGTTTAAGGTACCTGGTCATCGGCAAATTTTAGAAGGGCAGCCATGGGATCTGCTCCAGGAGAGAGCACGAAAATCAGTGGTGCGCAGCAGTTACTATCCGCAAATGCCTTGGATAGATCAAACGGGGGTGGTTCAATGAATGCACGTCCCAGTCTGTTGTTTATAAATTCTTGCAGCATTGGAATAATCTAGAAAGGGACAAGAATATGTTTGAAGGAATATTCAAAATCTGCCTAAAACCTTAAAACTTCACATTCAAAGGTGTTTTATAACAAAGGACCTTACATTCGCTTTGGTATTTATAAATGTTGGTAAAGAGTCAAAGGCATCACTTTATACAGCTGTCTTTTAGATAGAAACTATACATTATTGAATTAATAAAAGGTGGGTGGTTAGTGACACCAGAATTCAAAGGCATTTTTCTTCCTTTTAGTGAGCATTCAACATATCCTAGATGAAGAATATAAAAAACCTTAATTCTTTACTTAAGTTTTAAGTAAAACTTGACTATGTTCCAAAGTCCACAACTCAGAAGTAGAAATTCTAGTGTGATTTATACAATCCTATACCACAAAGAAAGATCGATACAGCTGAAAAAAGAAAGAAAAGGAAAAGCACCGTGCAAGAGAAGCCATACTCCCGAGAAACAGGCGAAACTACGTCGTGTAAACTTTCTGATAATACGCCCGTGCATTTTCTGGGAGCGTGTTTGAGAAAGAGCAGAACTTTGGGGCTTGGGGGTCCCTGTCAGGCACTGCTGTGGGAGCAGACTTGTAGAAAGCAGTATGGCTGAGGTACAGCCTCAGGTACATCATTCCTTCTTTCTGATGAAGGGTCTACACCACTCATCTCTGGGTGATGGCTTAGGTGTGTGCCAAGCAAGTAATAAAGGTATGTTTAATGAACCAGTATCCCTGTATCTAGCTTAACAAATTATGGAAGCATCCCAGGAAGAGAAATAATGAAGTGACAAGAGCACAAAGAATTTTTTGAAAGCTTCAGAACCTCTCTGACTGGACACCTACTTATATCCGAGGATGGAATTGTGTGTAACACACAACACTCCAAATTAGGACAGCAATTCCACCACCCCACAACTTTTCTGAACTTAAAGCGAATTGCAGGAGCAATTTGCAGATACCAAGAATCTCAAAAAGGGGGTCTCCTCTGGAGAAAGTTACAAACATTGCCAAATTTTAACAGTGCATTCTCCAGAACCTCTATCCACACAAGGTTTGTAAGTAAAACTCATTGACTTGTCACAATACTTTAAAAAGAGTGTCAATCCTGGTATGGATGTGTGTGTGTGTGTGTGTGTGTGTGTGTGTGTGTGTGTGTGAGAGAGAGAGAGAGAGAGAGAGAGAGAGAGAGAGAGAGAGAGGGGTGGGGAGAAAGAGAGTAAGAGAGACAGACTGACTGAGGGTGTGAGGGTCTGGAGCTGAGAAACAGTGAAGAAATATCTGTACTTAATTTTTTTAATCCCTCCACAACAGATTCATTCAAATATGGAAAGGTATAAATAGCCAAGTTGGGGAACCAACCTAAATGTCATGGACAGATGAGGGGATAAAGGAGATGTGGCATATATACACAGTGAAATACTATTCAGCCATAAAAAAGAATGAAATAATGCCATCTGCAGCAACATGCATGGACCCAGAGATTGTCATACTAAGTGAAGTAAGTCAGAAAGAGAAAGACAAATACCATATGATATCACTTATATGTGGACTCTAAAATGTGACACAAATGAACCTATCTGCGAAACAGACTCACAGACACACAAAACAACCTTATGGTTACCAAAGGGGAAAGGAGGTGGGGGAGGGATAAATTAAGAGTTTGGGATTAGCAGATACACACTACTATATAAAAAATAAACAACAAAGTCCTACTGTATAGCACAGGGAACTACATTGAATACCCTGTAATAAACCATAATGGAAAAGAATCTGAAAAAGAATATATATATGCATATATATATATATATACATATATATAACTGAATCACTTTGCTGTACACCAGAAATTAACACAATATTGTAAATCAACTGTATGTCATTAAAAATAATTAAAAACTATGGAAAGGTATAGAAGGGTAATAACACATGTATAAGTGCCACGTTGGCATGGATCTACCTAACAAGATTACTCATATATTGTTCCTGCGCAATAAATATCTACTGAACAAATGAATGAATAAATTAGGATGCTCTCTTTTGTGAAGGTGGGATTCTAATTACGGAAATTCTAAACAAAAATTACAGAATAATAAATTCATCTATACATCAAGTTTCATGTCTTGATAAGTTATTTCATGTTTCAGATATTTTGAATGGGCACAGATATCAAGCTTATGGCAGAAAACTAAAAATATCCTAACTGCCTGTCTCAGGCCTTGTCCTTGCCCTTTTCCCTATTATTCTTTTCCTGTGGCTGTCTTTTCTCACTAGATTAAAAACAACAACAATTAACAAAGGAAAACTAAATGGTTTTTTAATAACCTCTCTCCTCTCAAGGCTAACTTCTTCACTAAATTATAATTTTACAAACACAACGAAAGCACATGGCTTTTAAGTGCGTGGTTTTACTTTTAGGAAGTTTGAGTTCTAAACGGCCCCTCTTCTGTGAGTGTTTCAGGCTGGCAGCGTCCACTGCGCTCATGCAAACATGGCTGGTGGAAACTGATTCTTAATGTTAGCGCCAGAGAACCCAGTTAGGGGTGCCTGCGTGAGGGTGGGCACAAGTTTCATTGTTTCATTTTTAATGTTAAAACTGAATAAGACCTGCTTGCTCCCAAGACTGAACAGTAACCCCTGAAGCAAGCTATTCAGTTTGGAAGGCGATGGAATTGGGTTTGCTTCTGCAACCTGATTATGCCAGCATCAGGTTTATACAATAAAATCTGTCAGTAACAAAAATTATAGACTAATTTAGGCAGCCATCTTCCCAAAGGCAGAAAAGAAGTTTGTGGTCACCTATGTATGTTCTTCTGTGTCTTGCAAGTTCCTATGGGATTTATCTGAGGTCAGAGAAACATATTAACTTATATTTGACAAGTTTCTTATTGAAAGCTGATTAATTTGCCTTTTGTTTACTGTCCAGAAGGAGAGAACTGTGGCCAGAAGCTCTTCATTTTGTAAATGGGCTCAAAACATTCCACACCTCCGTATTTATCCATCTGATATGCTTTTGTCAATAAAACACTATAAACTATTAAATTCTACGGAAGGTGCAAACCCATCTCATTTCTCCTACTGGTGAGTCAGTGAGCATCTTTTACATTTTTCCAAACTAGAGCATTAGATAACCTGGCATCTGTGGCTTCTTACCATGGGATGGAGTTGGTTTTGAAGGGAGAGCAGTAGAAAGGAGACAGAAAAAATTGTGCTGACAAATAACATATACTGTAAACTAGAGATCAAACAATTGCTGATTTTCCTAGGGGTGATACATATCTCATGACTTAGAGATGGCAAAGAAATAATATCTATATAGTACTAGCCCAATTATTAGCCTCATATAGCACTGTTCCTTTCTCTGGCATGCTAATACCATTTTGCTTTGGAAAATCATTCTTTTAAAAGCATAATAGTCATATATTAATTTTAAATACATAGATTCTAACGTCAACGATTTACCACTAGAAATTAAAGTACCTGGCAACAGCAAGATTGAAGGGTTTGAGGTTGCTAGTAATATAAGAGCATACTAATAATTATTTCTATATTAAGGATTACGGGTGTGATAGTATAGATAATGGTAACTAGTTAATCACTTAGGATAAATTGAATTATGCTGTAGTAGCAAACGATTTCCAGATCTCAGTGGTTTAACACAACAAAAGCTTATTTCTTGTCCCAGCAAAGTCATCTGGGTGTCCAGGCAACAAACTTTCCCTGTGCTGGCTCAGCACTGCAGCCTGTTTATGGCACTTAAATATCCACACGTGATTCCACAGTTTTGGTGGCGGGGGGGAGGGCCCTGGAGAATCTCACACTGGTAGTGGGATGCTTCTGCCCTAACACTTCCGCTCACATCTTACTGGCCAAAGCAAGGTTTATGGCCACAACGCCCCCACCTCGAGTGTACTCAGGAGAGGAGAACCAGAAATACTGGTGAGTAGCGTTAATGTCTACATTCATCCACCAATCCAAAAAAAAACTCTAGAGGAGATATGGAAACGTATAAGAAAAAGTTATAAGACAAGGTGCTGAAGTATTGTGCAGAGTAGGCAAGAGAAGTATGAAACCTTAAGTTTAACCTCAATGGATTGAAAAACAAAAAGATACAAACAAAAATTCCTCAGCTTGAATATCTAATTCCCCAGCTCCCTCGAATACACTTTAAAAAGAGAGTGACTGTGGAAAGTAATATTGGATCTGTTTGGTAGCTCAACATATTTTCAGATTAAAATGTCCAATTTTTAAAAACAAACTGGGGAAAAGATATTTATAGATGAAACTGCTGCAATTAGGAAACGGCTCATTAATCACTTCTAATTAAACAATATAAAACATGAACAGAAACTTCTTTGTTTATCAAATATTGAGGGGAGAAGGTCAATGGTACATGCAGAGTCATTTAGCAGAACAGTCTTTAGCTTAGAAAACAAAGTAACAACCTTTGAAAATTTTAATAAAAGGTTTTAAAGGAAGAAGCCGTATTCGGCAAGAGTTTGAAGCACTTCATATTCTTCCATATTTAATAGTTGAAGTGAAAACTTCTGATGCTTAATGCTAAAGTTCCAGTGAAAATTCATTCTTAAAAGGGCCACCAAGGGGGAGATGTTTCATCAGTTTAATAATGATCCTCAACAACGGGAGGTACTTCCAGCATCTAAGAGCTGGGCAGCATTATGACGTTCAGGGGCCCTTGGCACTTCGCGGGTCCCTTCTTCCATAAATAAATATAAAAAATTGTATTTTACAACTATTTTGGTATAAGTACAAATATAATACAGACGGATTTATTTTCTCATTTTAAAAGAAATTAAAACATTTTCATGAACCCCTAAGAGTATCATGGGCCCTAGGCCCTGTGCCTAACCAATGCTTTGGCCCTGGCTAAGGCCACACTGCCAAGTCAAGCAAGAATGACATGTGTTTATCGAACAGACCATGGCTTACAGAGGAAAGAATGCTGCTACCCTATATTATCACTGATGTGCAGAAAAACTTAAAAAAAAAAATACACGGCTTTCACCATCTAAGCTCTGCTTTTTCTGTTGTTAGAATGGAAGTATTGTATTATATTCCTTGGCAACTCAAATTCTGAATACAGTAAATTTTGAAATAATTATGTATACTTTTACTCAAGCAGTAACAGTGGACAATTAGAATATTTTGTTCAATTTATTTTTCCCACACTCCTAATGTCTACATGTTCTCAGAGTATGTAGATATCTCTGTGGGTATGGGTCTTTACAATTAAGTGAACAGTTGTTTTCTTAAATGGAATTTAATAATACAAATGAGGATGTCAATGAGTACTGCAATTTGTTCATATGACAGGTCAGCTGATTCACTGGTTATATAATTTATTATTTAAAGAAATGAAAATTAATAGTATTGACATTTTCCTTTGTAGTTAGCAGTGATGAATGTCTTAATATTCTACTAGCTTTCCAAAAGCCAACAAAAAACCATGTACAGCATAGCATTTGAGGAGCCAGAAAGTCTAGTAAATCAGCTTCATGTAAACCACATTGACTAATTTCATCGAAACAGTAAGAATAAAAATGAGATTACTGCATGTAAAGGAAGTAGATTGTGAGGAATTGGGGAAGCATATAATAAAAGGAAGAATCATAACATAAATAAAACCATAAAATACAATCTGGTGAGTTACTAATTTAGTGTGGTTTTAATAAATATACACTTTTTGAAAAATGGCTGCATTAGAAGGAAGTGGGGTTATTTCCCCCAGGCTCCTTTACGTCCCCCATGACCCATGATTACATAAGGAAACACGTGTTTGGCTGGACTGTGGAGAGAGGAGGGACTGGACTCACTGAGCTGCTTTCAAAGACCACATTTACCTTGTCCGGTCTCAGGCAACGAACGATAAGCATCCTTTGAAACTGACTCGCTTTATCTTCCCAAACGTCAGGAAAAACCTCATGATGTGGCTCCTAAAATGACAGTGGATATAACTCAATGCTATTTGGAAGACTACTTAAAAGAAAAAAACCCCCCAAAAACAGTATTTTGACTTTTAAATCGAGTTTTAATTTCATATAATGACTAAATGAAATCAAGAATGCTAATGTAAATTTTATTAGGTTGGGCAAAGTTATGAAATAAGATACAAAAAGAAAATTTAAAATGCCACTAAAAACAACAAAACTAAGACATGAATTAAGCAGGTAAATGTCAATATGAATATTAATCAATAGCACAAAATGATCCCTGTTATTAAAAAAATAAATGTGCATTAGATTTCCCCATTATTTCTCCAAAGGCATTTTAAAAACCTACCAACTACTCTTATTATCTATTTATAAAAAAACCCATTTATTGCAAAAGAAGGAAGAAGGATATGTGTTATTTCTTATTTTGAAGAATTTTTGGTATCTTTTTTAGAAAGGGATATTTGAGAATGTGTATATCAAAGAAGAAGTCAAAAGAGTGCTATTAAAAATATGCAAGAAGAGAGGTATCAAGATTCCAGGAGGAGGAGTAAACATGGAAAAAAAGACACCTGCACCTTTGAAAAGTTTAGGAAGGCTATGTAGTATCTCAGATCAGACATCTCCATGCTTTATCATAGGGAAATTTCTATTTAAATTAGAATCAACTATACACAAAAACATATTTGCCTCTGGGAAATGTAGTTTTGTTACTAACTAGGAGCGATCCAAAAGAGATCCAGTCCAAAATATTTAAATTCAGGTGTAGACACAATCTCAGTATCATGTATAATACAACAAACAGGTCACCAAAGAAAAAGTGTTCTCCACGCATCTGGCTCTTTTTCCCCTCCACCCTCCCCTGCAACAGAACTGTTGCATATTAAACCCAAGGAAAGCAGAATGTCCAGAGAGTAGAAAAAATAGAAAAAATTAACTGGGAATCATCAAAATATTAGCCCTTGTACTAAAAGAAAAGTGAGGGGAGGCAACAATTCCTACGTATTCTAGAAGGGAAACTGAGTATCATGGTATATGTTAGCTATCTCCAATTAGCAAGATAGGGTCTCGTGAAAATTATTTGAGAACTATTAGCTTTTCCCTTTCGTCAAATGACAAAAATATTTATTAGTTTGTGTCCTGTATTCAGAAAATCTAAACAATATCTGTTTTATAAAATTTTAACTCATCTGCCATTATGATTGCCAAAGTACAAGTTGATAATAAATAAAATACCTGGCATGGAAATTCAAAAAGAGTACTTTTAAGGACCATGCAGCATTTTTGCATCTCTATATATTTCAAGGAATTTGAATAGAAGTGCAAACAGAACCACCAATTTTGAAGGTGGGGATAGTTTAATCGAAGCACTGATTTTAATATTTGATCAGTTTAAAGCTTACTTAAATCTTGTTTTTATTCAAAGATAAGAGTAAATTGTTTGACATTATTTTCTCCATTTAAAAACTCTGAAATAAGCAAGAGGGATAAAAACATACCAAACTATCATATACTTTTTTCCACCCATCCTTTAAGTGCATAAACTCCCTACGAATGGTTTTGAAGGCAGGCAACTCGTCTAGTCGACATATTTCATCCCAAGATTTTTGAGGAAGCCACGTACAAGGGTTGGCATGAGGATTATCCAGTCCAATGCCACCAGTTAGCAGAAATCTCCACTCAGCTTTATTAATCTTTGGAAAACAAAGTAGCATGAAGAGTCAGAAGTGAGTTCATCATATACATAGTAAACTTACAACCATTTAAAAAGAATTGACTATTTGATTTTTAAGCTTCAGGTATGGTCCCCATAAAATTCTATAGTTACTGGTATAGCTCAGTATTTATTCATAAGAAACCAGTGTATCCATTATAACCAGTTTTCAAAATAGTTCCATTTTAGATAGGTATTTTTGATAATTTTCCTCCAGAATTACTGATCTAAAAATGGAAATCTGAATTTATTCTTTTTGAATATATGCTTTCCTAAATGACTTCTTATAGTTTTATTGGCTCTAAAAATTGTTGAGAGGCAATCAATCTGCTATGTTTTCAATTATTTTCCATAAAACATAATGAGGTACTGCTACGAAATTTTTGCAAGAAATGCAAAAATAAAGCTTCTACTCCTTCAGAGTTCAACTAATACATTGCCATATGAAATCAATAAATCTTAAACACATAATATAAAATAGTGAATTTATACACCTCTCTTCTAGTCTTAAAGTGCTTCCTATGTTTTAATAGATTTGAAACATAGCAAAAATTAATGAATGGTATCGTTAGGCCCAATGGTTAGATTTGACGAACTTGCAAAAGTTTCTAAAAATACTGCCATTTATACTATTACTTGGAGTACATATATCAATATATTTAATTTATATGCATACTTATATAAGATTCTGATAGAAACTATTTTAAACTAAAACATACAAAAATTTAAGCAGTAATAGTTATATAATGAACTCTGCTTAATTTATTTTTCACCTCTGTGAAATTCAATCTAGTTGTGATCCCTTAACTATAATTAACTATTTACCATCCTTTTATATATATTCCCACACAAGTTCATAAATTAATGAATTCACGTTAATATTTTTTCCCTACAAATTAAAACAATACTGACCAAACGCTCATGTATCATCAGATTTACAGTTAGACAAAAGGAAAAGAGTAGTTTATCCTTTTCAAAGAGGGATCGGCAGACGTTAACATAAAGGGAATAAGTGAAGTGATCCTTGAGAATTTGAAGCCTAAGGGTCAACAGAAAGAAAAGTAAATAAATAAAAATGCATTATCCTTTAAGAAAAAATGCTCTTGGGGAAACCTATTATAAACCATTTAGATGTGTGCTCTTCTAATAAGCTTTCTGGTCAATTACTCCCCAAACAAATCAAGGATCCTTATTAACTGGGGGCACCAATTTGAGAGCTACACAATGTAGAAACATCTCAGTAGAACTGCATTTTTACTATTGACTGATTTTTTAAAAAACTTAATCTTCCTTTTGGGAAAAAGTCAATGCACAGTATATTAATCTATTACATTTAACAGTTTTTGGTCTATTTCTAACTATAAAACATTCCTTGGGGTAAAACTGGATTTCTTTATTCCATAAACACTTCCAAATGTTCTATATTATATATTAAATGAACAGACTAAAGTTAATAGCTCGTTTATTAAATTAACATTAAGTTTAGTAGTGTGCCACTCTGCTCATAAATCCATAAAAACCAGAGAAATCACAAAACTTGATAAACTACATTTTTATTTACCACATAGACAAGACACAGGAATGTGAATAATCACAATATTTGCAACTAACAACTTCCTAGTAAGTGCTAACATGTGTGATCTGTATCCATAATAATTCTTAACATGAATATAGCACTTTAAGCATTTTCACTAATCTCATGAGGGGTAAACTACCACTGAGACAAAAGTTTTAAAAATATTTTTATTACATAGGTTATACTAGTTATAATAGAAATAAAGTTAGCTGAAAACATTTGTAGTAAGCTAATGATTTACATAGATTAATGACCTAAATTATCTAAAGGATAAAGCATCTAAAGGGAAAATTAGCATAGTTTATGATTAAACAAAATTACATTGGTGTTTCTTAATGTGCCTAGAAAAAAAATTATCTAGCAGTATAACCATATCTTGGTTATTTCCAGACTGATATCCTAAGCTGTAGATCATCCCTGCTCTAGTTTCTTCCTTACCTCCCTATTTCTTTAACTATTTTACCCCCGGCAGCATTCCCATAGAAAGAATTACAACAAATTGATATATTTTATTTCTAATTGAGAACTCTGAAAAAGGCTTGGTAGAGAAGTCCTTGAAGCTAGTTGCTGAGATACAGTTGAATTCTTTGAAAATTCAAAATAATAATACAATTCCTGTCCCCATTTTTATGCTAATAGATGGTCTTTTCACACTTGGCATTTAATTTCTCTCGTGTAACAGTACAATTAATATAGGGTGACTCAAATTTGGTCTCTCTAGAATTAAATAATTTCTGCACTTTAAGACAAACTTCCTCTTGTAGAGAGGAAGATAGAAAGGAAAATTATAAGGGTCAATCATACTAGAAATTCAAGTTCATTTTCATTAAATGCCAATAAAAATATATTTATTTTTAAATAAATAGTTTAAATATTTCTAAATACTTAAATATCAAGTATTTAAAATATTTTATTAAAATGTCAATTAAAATATTTTAATAATCTGTTACAGTATAAAAGAGGATAAAAATTATTATTTTCAATGCTGATGTGCGGCACAGTGTTGTAAGACAGTCATGCTCCTCTGATGGAACTGTACATTTGAATAACCTTACAGGAAAGGAATTTATATCAGGAGTCTGAAAGAAATGAACAACTGTGTCCTAATTTTGGGATTCAGCCAAAGGAAATAATCAAATGTGGACATTTATATTTATTGCAGTGTTATTCATAATACAAAAGCTGGACACTACTTGAAAGTCTTACAGTAAGAAAATTATAAAGAAAATTATAGTGCATTCATTAAAAGGTATATTGTACAGCTACTAAAAATTATATTTCAGAAGAGTATTTAATAACATGGGAAAATTATCTTGACAGAAGTAGAAGGAAAAGAAAAAACTCTGTATGCACCGGCATGTGTGATCTTACATGTATTATTGAGAGAGAGAGACAGAGACAGAGACTGATTTCAGTTTGGTTCCTGTAACAAAGCTATATTCTAGTCAGATTTTTGTTTCTGTGCTTATTTTTTTGCTAGTTATTTATTTTGCTATAATAAATTCTGATGCATTAAAAATTTTATAAAAGATGATCCCGATTATTATGGCTATTTCATAGTACATACCATAGTAGTTATATCATAAATTTAGTTATAACATATGTTTGGTATTATTAAATAATAATTATTACAAATAATAACTATCAGAAGACAAACAAAAATGAAATATTTTTATCTCTGAGTAAAAGGAAATTAGAGATAATTTTAGACCAATATTAAGATTCTCAAACAATTTAGTACTCTGGTGTATAGTCACATGCTTTCTATGCCTTTGTTATAGCTATAATTCAGTAGTTGCCCAGAGAACACGGGTTACCTAATTTTTTTTGTTTTTCCCCCAGCCTTATTGAGGTATGATTGACAAGTAAAAATTGTACATATTTAACAGGTTACCTGATGTTTATCAATGATTGACAAAAAACGATTTCTATGAGAACTCTATCTTTAATTTCTGAATGACAGCTAGCTTCTTACAATTTACTTAAAAAAAAAAAAAAAGGAAGATTAAGCAGGACTCCTAAAAGAGTCTCCCTTGCTGTAGCCACTTTGGAATTCTGTTTGGCAATATTTATTAATCATATTTTTTGAAATTAATTTATTTTCTTTCTTTTTTTTTTTGGCTGCATTGGGTCTTCGTTGCTGCGCGCAGGCTTTTCTCTAGTTGCGGTGAGCGGGAGATACTCTTCGTGGCGGTGCACAAGCTTCTCATTGCGTTGGCTTCTCTTGTTGCAGAGCATGGGCTCTAGGTGTGTGGGCTTCAGTAGTTGTGGCTCACGGGCTCTAGAGCGCAGGCTCAATAGTTGTGGCGCACAGGCTTAGTTGCTACGCGGCATGTGGGATCTTCCCGGACCATGGCTTGAACCCATGTCCTCTGCATTGGCAGGTGGATTCTTAGCCATTGCGCCACCAGGGAAGCCTGGCGATATTTATTAAAATGGAAAATATGCATACCCTGTGATCATCAATTGTGTTCCTGTATATATACCTACCATACATGTGTACATACAATACCCACGTACAAGAGTGTACAAGACAGCAAAAATTCATAATAGCCCTAAACTGGAAGCCACCCAAATGTCCTCAACAGTAGAGTGAATGAATAATTTGTGGTATAGTGAAAGGACAAATAAAAATAAGAGGTTTACTTTTTTTACACTGAAAATGTTAAAAAGAGATTTCCCTCTCCTCCTTCTTCTTAGAGAATTTACGTTTGAAAAGTTAAAATTATACATACTTTCTCGTCTCTTTGAAATGTGTATAAATTCTTGTGAAAACTAGGCAGGCTTTTTGTCAACTTTATGACCCAGGAATGTCCTTCTCAAAGACCTGAGAGCCATCTTCATGGGCACCTGGCTCCTCATTGTAAAACTACCTCTTGTCATAAAGATAAGACATTTGCTTTTCCTCTGGATGAAGCCAGTTTGCTAACTCAGTTGGTAAAGTCAGGAGAAGATTTCTGTCTTTGCAGTCTCTTAGTGGATTGCCGGTCGATGTGGATCACATTCTGGTTTAATAATTATTCAATAAAAAATTGTTTTCTTTCTCTACTACTTTGTGGAGAAAACTTCTGGATTGGGAGATTTGCTTTTACACTTGCCCAACAATAATGAGCACAGGGAATGCGACTTAATAATGAAAGTGAATAAACCACTGCTTTGCACTGTGCAAAACAATATAAATTTCACAATGTGAAGTGCAAGATGCCAGACAAAAAAGAGCACAGGCCATGCGATTCCTTTTATATGACGTTCTAAAACAGGCAACACTCATCTCTAGTGTTGAAAGTCAGGACAGTGATTACCTTGGGGGATGGGTTATAGTGATTAGAAGGGGACACAGAGTGGTTTCTGGGCTATTGATGACGTTCTATGCCTTGACCTGGCTGCTAGGTACACAGGTGTGCTCACTTAGGAAAATTTATCGAGCAAATACTTCTGACTTCTGCATGTTTCTGTAAGAATATTAATAACTTCAATCAAAGTTTTCAAATGCATTTTTTTCTATTTACTCTTTGGTCCCAGAATTATATTTTTAAGATCACTTTAGTCATAAATATGATTTTCATTGTTTCTGCATTAAAGGATTTAACTAAAAATAAAAAGGCACATTTTGTTTTCTGGATTTCAGTCAAATCTTACATCTGGGGAAAAGAATTTTATTTCCTATAAATCGTAAGGGGCTGTATCATAGTTATGAAGAAGCAGATGTCATATTTGTGGCTGAGTCCTAATTTAATATAATGAGGTAATAAAGCAACCAATAACTATTTTTAAAGCATAAAATTGTCCTAATTTTTAAATCTTGTACACAAAATATGTCTTTAAGAGACAAAGCAAAGAAAGTTTCTTCCCTAGACTCTAGGACATACCTTGATTTTAAACTAATTAAAATGACAGCATTCTGGTGACCTTGTTTTGTTTTGTTTTAATAAATTTACTTATTTAATTTATTTATTTTTGGCTGTGCTGGGTCTTCCATTGCTGCATGCAGGCTTTCTCTAGTTGCGGCGCGTGGGGGCTACTCTTCGTGGCGGTGCACAAGCTTCTCATCGCGTTGGCTTCTCTTGTTGCAGAGCACGGGCTCTAGGTGTGTGGGCTTCAGTAGCTGTGGCTCACGGGCTCTAGAGCGCAGGCTCAATAGTTGTGGCGCACAGGCTTAGTTGCTACGCGGCATGTGGGATCTTCCCGGACCAGGGCTCGAACCCGTGTCCCCTGCACTGGCAGGCGATTCTTAACCACTGCGCCACCAGGGAAGCCCAGTGATTTTGTTTTAACCAAGGTAGAAGTTAAGAACTGCAGTGAAAAGCAGAACAGCACGTACTATGTTGCTCCATGTGATTAGCTCTGTGATAAGTTCTAGGTTCTAGGAATATTAAAAAAAAAAAAATCCTTGCCTCAGGGAATTCAGGATCTAGTGTGAAAACCAGACATGCATGTTGAAGTCAATAATGCAAAGGGCTGGGAACTTTTCTAAGAAAGGTCACTTAAATTTTTGTTTTCTGTACTCATTAATCCTTGCTAACCTTGAAAATGTCAGATACTGGAAGAAATAAACTAAACATTTTCAAATATCATAATATAAAAAGAAACTTTAAACTCTACCATCATGCATTCCTTCTGTAAAGATACCCTCTTCTTCCCTTTCTTTTCTTTCTCATGGGCAGACATTTGAAAAGTTGTTTGTTAAGCCAAGTGTCAATCCAACAGCTTCATTAGCCTCATATACAGGCTTGTAAAGTAATGAATGATACTAACCAAAAATTGCTCAGTCTAAGAACATTTAAAATTTAGCAAAATTCTACCATGATAAATGAAGGAATTCAATTTAGATTTCAAGAGATGAGCATTTTGGATTTCTAAAAGATAATTCTTAACTGTGGGTGATAAGCAGTAAATCAAGTTTCTTTTATGGGTATGAACAGTTAGGAAACTGAAGTATTTTGCTTCGTATTGATTGATAAAGTTATAAAGGGCAAAGGTTGCAATTATTTGTTCGAGAAGTAATTTAATGTTAGACTCTATTAAAAACATGTTTTAATACCAACTAAAATTTATCTCACTGACAACAAATAAAATGAAATTTTATTCTCTCAGAGACTTACTATTAAGTAGGTCTTAGTTCCATTACTTACTGCAATAGCCAACAGTAAAATAAGGTATTTTATATAAATAAGAATAACAAAATCACAAGATTATTTTTCAAAAACGCTGTTATCTGACAAATTTTATACATGTATATATCAAAATGTGAATATGTAACTTTTCGAATGCAAGCTTACAGAGGTTAAGAGTCATATCTTTTAGGGGGACTACCTCCTCCTTCCACACCTCCCATCACAAATAACTTTTGCAAATGATACACAGAAGTAAATGTTTCCTCCTTTTAGAATTACATTATAATCCCATTATCTATTTAAACAAAGTCCTGGCAGACTGAATTTGGTCACATCTGTTCAATTTATAACCCTCAGATTTATTTCTGGTACAATTATTAATCAAGTTCACTCTAGCTATGTGGCTGTAAGGTGCACACCACTCTTAAACAACAATGAAGGCCACCGATTACTATTTATTTCTCATGCATTAGCTACTATTAGTATTAATTAGTATTGTTTTTACGTACCTTTTTGACAAAATTTCTGATTTCTCTGAATTTTCAATAGACAGGATGAAAAGGTTAATAAACCAGGTCAGTGAGTATTGGTACATGGGATCGATGTTAGCTAAATCAGCAATTGAAAAAAACAGGATGGAGGAATGAATGGCAATAGGTCGATAGCCCATGCGGGTGGCATCAATCTTTTTCTCCGTCTCTTCCGCTACTTCCTGCTTTTGAGAAATCTCATTAGCCAAAGCCTTGGAGGAAGATAATATCTTAATGGCGGTTTCATCTTCTAATATATTGCCTTCCGAAGATGAAAGAACTTCTAAAATCTTGTCTTCTATTTCTTTTAACTGCCTGGAATAAAACAATTCTCTCAGAAGAAATCATTAAAAATCACTTCATGTATATGTTCTTTCATAAGAAACAAAGAGCTTGTAACCTTAAGAAATGCATCACATTGTGACAAATATCCAAAACGGTGATGCTGTATAATTAATTTCTTATCTTGCGAAATGTCAAAAAGACAGGGCTTTCTGCTCCACTTCTCTTTCTAATGATCATTTATGTGGTAACTAGAGAGAGAGATGGTAAGCCCATCTACTCTGCCATTAAGAATCTCAGCCCCCAATGAACGGAAAGTATCACTCCATTTATTTTCTGAAATTTTTCATGACTTCTAGAGCATTACCTTTTTTACCTATGATACAGACACTACAAGCAGAAAATGGAATGCAACATATTCATTCAGACTATGCTCCAGTGAAAACAGGTAACCTCAGTTACATAATGAATACTGAAACTTTTGCGCTAAAACTTCATTGAATGGTTGAAAATATATTGCTTTGACTTGTGGCAGGCCTCTGAATTCTTCCAATGCCTAAGAACTTGTATGTAAAAATATACTCTGCAATGCAATTTTCCAAATTAACATAGAGACTCTGTAATACCATATATTTTCCACTTAAGTCTTTCCATTCAATGCACCTATTAAACCTAACAAAGTAGATCTTTAAAATGTACTTTAATTGATTCTAAGTGATCTTGAAACAAGTAAGAATAATTCTGTGTTTTATAACATTTAAAACCTTTTGTTTTCAGCTCCTTGTAATATCAAGGCTTGCTTTTCTTCTTCAAGGTCTGGCCTTTCTCGTGCCACCACAATTCCCAAAAGCTGATCCTGCATTCCCTCTGAAGTGATCATGAAGTTTAATAGTGTCACCTGTAAATGAAAGAGTACACAACAATTGCATCATTATTTCTGTTGAGAAAGCCTCAACAGAGAAAGCCTCTGCTTATACACTTCACATTCTGATTTAAAACTGTTTCTATTTACCATGGTAGTATGTGTGAAAAGTGGAATTTGTAGAGATGGTGATTAAGGGCATAGGCAAACTGGATTGTTGGATTAAAAACCCACTGAAGTTTCTCATGGTCATAAATGTAATACTTCAGAGGGTTTTGTTTGGTGATCAATTTATTCTTATTTCAAATTGGTCCAATTTCTGACTACCTTTTAATCCCCAAATCAATTAGAATCAGGCTGGAGGCCATCCTTCATATTGGCTGGACTAGCTGATTTATGTTTTAAGGATCCCAGTGGTGTCAAAAAGCAAAGGAGATCTTACAAAGAGATGAGAGAAAAAAGAACAATTACTTGTCATAAGTATATACGGTATTCACAATATGACAATCATATTACGTATTATAATGATATATACAATAATATAATCATATTACAACATAGCATATATTATGTTGCATTATATCATCATATTAAAATATGATACTCAGCCACTACTATGAACTAAGGAATATACAGTTCGACAGTGTCCATCAAGATGCAGTCTGCTAACCCTGCTTCATCCCGGTACCTAACGGCTCTTACAGGCAGGTCTCACTCTGTTGCCCACAGCTTAAAATACTACCCCTCTGAGTCCGCCTGCCGATGCAGGGGACACGGGTTTGTGCCCCGGCCCGGGAAGATCCCACATGCCGTGGAGTGGCTGGGCCCGTGAGCCATGGCCGCTGAGCCTGCGTGTCTGGAGCCTGTGCTCCGCAACGGGAGAGGCCGCAACAGTGAGGGGTCCGCGTACTGCAAAAAAAAAACAAAAAACAAAAAAAAACTCCCCCTCCTGAGTCTTTCCCATAAGTGGGAAAGTAATCGTGCTTTGGTCTCTCTTTTTAAAAAGCAAAAAACAAATCATCCACACAATCCCTTTCAGCTACTGAACCATCTCCCTTTGTGCCTTCATAACTATATAACTGAAAATGTTACTTGTATATGCTTTCTGTCTCTGCCTCATTTCATTCCTCAGCCCTCTACAATCTGCTCTCACTCCTGCCTCCACATACCTATCAATACACACAGCAATAAACTGCAGAAACTTTCTGGCTCTGGTCACCAATGAACCGATAAACACCCGACCTTGGCTTAAGCTGACCTCCCCCGCCCACCTGCTTTTTTAAGCCTCTATTTTGCAGTCTGCCTGCGCTCACGTCTTGAATTAAGGTCTGCACCTATGTCTTGAGCATCACTTCCCATTCCTCCCCCATTCCTCCCTTTCACGTGCCTTTCACTGTAGCTAAGCTGAACTGATTGTGAAATCTCAGACACACACTATGAAACATCTGCACGTGCTTCAGCCCTGACTGAGGAATGGGAGAACTTGGGTCTCCCCATCTTCCCTGGTAAGAGAATATTTCCTCTTCGTGAATGGAGTAACTTTGTTTGTGTGAGAAATTTCCTACCTGTGGTCAGGAAGTGTGAAACAGCTCCTTGCTGTACCCTTGTGAAGGCAACACCCTCCTCTGCCCAAACCCAGGCACCTTCTCCATGGTGGTGTCCTCGGGTTAAACCGTTCCCCCTGGCTTGCCCCATGGCAGGCCTTGGATGCCACTAAATGTGATTACATAGGCATAATCATAAATTTATATGGAATAATAAGCAACAATTCTTGAAACTGAGCAATTAAAAATGACTCAGTGTTGTTATGCAATTCTCTACTGCTCTGGCCTTTATTCATGGGAAAATTATCATTAATGTTTTCAAGACGTTTTTCCTGTTGGCATGAGAAACCAAGTGCACAGGTTACACTCGCTTTACTCTCCAAACCATTGTCACAGTGCTTAGGGAAATGTATGTTTTACAACTTTTACCTCAGGCACAAAGAGGTATTCATTCATATTCCATTAATGTTAGATGTTCTGAGATCAAGATTTTGCAAATCTAGCCATTTGCTCACAAATAAACATTTAAAATCATACAAATATGATTTCATAATTTTATTTTCATTTAGATGCAAAAGAACTATAGCAGCACAATACCATCCCTTGGGTACTTTTGAAAGCAAAAGTTACATAAAAGATCCTAAAAATAAGATCAAGAGGAAATATTTTAATTTGTAAATGAAGGCAAGTAATCGTCTCACTATGTTTTCTAATCCCTGTTTAATCAATCCCAGCAATTAAAAATAATGAAGCAATAAGACATTCTAGGGATCTAAAGGATTTCAATACTGAATCATAAAATAGTTTCCTCTCCACGGTGGTTGATTTATGACTTCTACTATAACTGGTTATTAGTGTACATAAATTATTATTTATGTCATTTGTGATATTTTCATAAATTTTAATGAAAAGTAAAAAAGGTTTTCCATGCAATTTATTAAAAATTTTTTTGGTAACGCAGCTTTGGGATTTATTTTCTTTTATATGTCATTCTTTTTCACATATATTTAAAAGTTAAATAATAGTACTAATAGTTAACTCTCATAACACTATTGCTGGGCCTTACTGTAAGCATTTTACATAGATTATTTAGTCTTCACATCACTCTATGAGATAGACATTTATTATTCCCATTTTATAGACTAGGGAACTGAGGCACAGAGAGGTTAAATAACATGGCCAAAGTCACACAACTGGCAAGTGACAGAGCTGGGATTTGAACCAAGGGAGTCTGGCTCTAGAATCCATGCTCTTAACTACTAGCAGATACTGCCTCTCCTAATAGGTGAACACATGACCCAATTTTTAGGTGTTTAGAAAACACGTTTATTTTAATTAACTGAAAACACTCACTAAGAATGTTCATATTTTAACACCGTGTCTTTCAAACTAAGCTCAAGGGTCACCCCACCTTCCCCCAGTCTTCCTGACTTCCCTAAAGGTCCAGTCTAAAGTGTGTCCCCTATGTCTTCTGAGTTCCTCTGTGTCTTCCTAGTCATAAATACTGTCACTTGACATACAGCTTATTTACAGTGTAAGCCTCTCGAGAGCAGGGACCATGAGTATTCACCTTGGAGGGCAGGAATTATGTCATCTTAGTGCCTCCTCTGTCTCTACAGAGAGATGCCCATGTTAATTTAAATATTTCTAATAAAGGACAGCATTTGGACCCTCTGGATAAATCTTGCCTCTATATGTTTCTTTCAAAATCTGAATATTTCTTAATGTTCCCTCCTCCTAGCTTCTATAAATGAAAACTATCCTTCCCTTCCTCATTCGCTCATTCTAAAAACATTTATCAAACATTTATCAAGTGCCAACCAGGGCTAAGAATTGGGAATAAAAAATGGACTAACCTCCAGAAGCTTGGTTACAAGTCAACGTCTCAAGTCATTTTATGAACCGGGGCACGAACCCGTGTCCCCTGCATCGGCAGGCGGACTCCCAACCACTGTGCCACCAGGGAAGCCCTAACTTTACTTTTTAAAGGAATTTTTAGTATTTTAAAAGAACGAGTGATCTAAAACAGTTCCTTTAAGTAACTATATAAAATCAGATAGCAGCAACCTTATTCTGAGAAAGAAGAATGGAGTTCTGTTCCTGAATTCCCATTCTAAGAATTAGCATATTATCATTTATTACAAAGGAAAAATGTGCATATATGTCATCTATTTTTAACAATGCAAATCTAAGAATAATATCACTTGCAGAAATTAGATTCCCATGGTCTTTTTTCACTGCATACTGAAGGCTCCTTTATTACTTGCATGCACATACAAAAGCAACATTTGGAAATTATTATAGCAATTTCAGGAAATGCCAAACAAGGACAAAATCCATTTTACTTAGGAAGACCTGTTTTTCTTATGGCTCAGGAGGAAAATTCAGCCATTAATTGTAAAATCTGGTAAAGAAACATTTGTTTTAGATACTGGCCTTTACTGAAGTTTCAGGAAGATAATGAGGATTTCTTAGCTTGGTAGTAATATAGAAGCGGAAGTCTGGTGAATACTCAATGGTAGAGTCCCCAAGTCGGATACAGGTACTCCCACCCTGCTTAAAGGTCTGTTTTAGTAGAAGAGGTTCCAGGATTGCATCTAGTTCTTCTCCAACATTTTCTAGCAACACTGGAATAAAGTCAGAAAAATATTTCATGTTATTTTAAATACTGACTGTAAACCTTCAACCCTCCAAATTCTTCCAGCCTTCTAAATTGCTGCTGTTTCTAGTTACGCATAAAACTATTTTTGTCTTCTGAGTATAAAGAAATGATGCCATACCATCATGAAAAATTCCACAAATGACAAATGCCGGAGAGAGTGTGGAGAAAAGGGAACCCTCCTTGTAAACTGGTGCTGCAGCCACTGTGGAGAACAGTATGGAGGTTCCTCAAAAAACTAAAAATAGAGTTGCCATATGATCCTGCAATCCCACTCCTGGGCATATATCCAGAGAAAACTCTTAATTTGGAAAGACACATGCACCCCATTGTTCATTGCAGTACTATTTACAATAGCCAAGACATGGAAACAACCTAAATTGTCCATCAACAGATGAATGGATAAAGGTGTGGTACATAGACACAATGAAATACTACTCAGCCATAAAAAGTGAAACGCCACTTGCAGCAACATGGGTGGACCTAGAGATTATCATGCTAAGTGAAGTAAGTCAGAAAGACAAATACCGTATGATATCACTTATATGCGGAATCTAAAATATGACACAAATGAACTTATCTACGAAACAGAAACAGACTCACAGACATAGAGAACAGACTTGTGGTTGCCAATGGGGAGGTGGGTGGGGGAGGGATGGATTGGGAGTTTGGAATTAGCAGATGCAAACTGGTATATATAGAATGGATAAACCACAAGGTCCTACTGCATAGCACAGGGAACTATTATATTCAATATCCTGTGATAAACCATAATGGAAAAGAACGTGAAAAAGAATGTGTGTGTAGATATATATCTGAGTCACCTAGCTGTATAGTAGAAATTAACACAACCTTGTAAATCAACCATACTTCAATAAAATAAATTTTAAAAATAAATAAATTAAATAAAATGGGTAATTGCCAAAAGAAATAATTTTAAAAAGAAATGATGCCATAAAAATAAATGGATGTATGTGGAAAGGGCTTCATTGGTGGGGCTATCTGGTCATCCTGCCTGCTTCCATAGTCTTAGTCAGAGTGCTACTCAGGACTACCCCCCCCCCCCCCCCCCCCCCGGCTCTGGGATTCACTATATGCCTAAGTATGATGGCAGTGAGGTATAAGACACCGGAGAAAAAGCATTTCTAGTTGTAGTTATTTAAACGGTTATTATATTTCTTAATTACAAAAGTAACTCACACTTACTGTAGAACACGTGGAAAATATAGAGAAAAAATAAAGAAATGTTAAATTAATTAAACAAGGAGGCCATTAGACTGAGACAGCTGTAAGGTGTGGTAGCTTACATAAGTAAACCAAAATTTAAGCCTGTAAATGCCTCAAGGTTATGAAATCAAAACTCGAAGGACAACCAATCACAAGCAGCCAAACAGGCTTTAAACTGTAGTCAAATAGTTTCCTTTCTTTGCTTCCTTACTGTTTCTGTACAGTATACATCCTTCCCCAGCTCCTGTCGGAGGGACGCTCCTTATCACTTTTGGTTTGGCACCGCCTGGTTTAAATGGATTTTTGCTCAAACTCTCAAAATTTTTGATATGCCTCACTTTCAACAGATGAAACCGAAAAACAGCCTCTAGTCATATTTTCTTAATCTTTCCCTCCCCAAAATATTTTACATAATTTATTCATAGTATATATAACTTGATAGAAAAATGACATAAAACTACATATGAATTTAAATATCTTTCTTTTCAGTATTTTTTATTATTTTTTTTTGCGGTACACGGGCCTCTCACTGTTGTGGCCTCTCCCGTTGTGGAGCACAGGCTCCGGATGCACAGACTCAGCGGCCACGGCTCACGGGCCTAGCCGCTCCGCGGCATGTGGGATCTTCCCGGACCAGGGCATGAACCCGTGTCCCCTGCATCAGCTGGCGGACTCTCAACCACTGCGCCACCAGGGAAGCCCAGTATTTTTTATTTATCTTTTTCTATACACAGTTGAGACAACAATATATCTAATTTCATATCCTAATTATTTTGTTTGACATTATAGCATAAATATTTTCCCTTGTTACTAAAAAAAAAAACAATAAACATGCTTTTAATTACTGCACAATAGTCTATAATATTAATGTTCTCTCATTTTTAACCAATACTCCATTATTAGATATTTGGATTGTTTCCTGTTCTCAAGATTATAGGTAGCACCGTCTACAAAATCTTTGTGTATACAGTATTTTCTTATGATAGCATTCTAGAAAGGGAATCCCAGATCAAAGACCAGTGACATTGCTAAGGTACTTGATACATTTGCCAAATTGAAGTCTTACATTTTGGTGTTTGGGGTGCTACCATAGCCAAACTCGAATCATGGCATTTTGTAGGAGTCCCTCAAGGGATGGGATGTGCCCTCTGGATGGGAAAGCAGCAGCTCAGGGCATTGGGATGACAGGTATTTGGATCTCTGTTGCAGCACTTCTTCCCACAGGTTACTCCTGGCTAAATAAAGTCCTAAAATTGTCTTGTCAATTTCCTTCACTGCTGAGACTTTAACAAAAACAGGTATGTCAGATGATTTTTAAATTCATTATAATTTTCTGCTTGAATAAAATGATTATTTTTCATGGGTAAATAATATGAGTGCATCATAGTATATTAAATACATTAATCTATTATTTAGATTGTTCCCATTTTTCCAACTGTTAATACTGCAGTGAACATCTTTTTGAATAAACCCCTGTGTTCATCTCTGATCACTTAACCAGGCTGGAGTCCTAGAAGTGCAATTAATGGTCAACAGTTACAAACATTTTAAAGATTTTTTATATTGCCAAATTACTTTCCTGAAAGGCTGTAGAGGTTTCAGAGTTGCAATAAGCACTCATTCTGCTGTTTTTAAACCTGTTTTTATATAATATCACTGTACTTATGAACACTAGGCATCATGTTGGCATTTTATTTTGTCATTATCCTCACAACTTTAAAAAGCATCAGGGGACTTCCCTGGTGGTGCAGTGGTTAAGAATCCACCTGCCAATGCAGGGGACACGGGATTGAGCCCTGGTCCGAGAAGATCCCACATGCCGCGAAGCAACTAAGCCTGTGCGTCACAACTACTGAGCCTGCGCTCTAGAGCCCGCGTGCCACAGCTACTGAGCCCGCATGCCATAACTACTGAAGCCCGCGCACCTAGAGCCCGTGCTCGGCAACAAGAGAAGCCACTGTAGTGAGAAGCCTGTGCACAGCAATGGAGAGTAGTCCCCGCTCTCTGCAACTAGTGAAAGCCCGCACGTAGCAACGAAGACCCAACACAGCCAAAAATAAACAAATAAATAAATTAATTTTAAAAAACTATCAAATATTATTAACCCAGTTTTACAGATGAGGAAACTGAAGCAAGGCGACTGTAGTAAAATTTTCAGTTAAATCATCTCGTGAATGACAAAGCAGGAACTCGAACTAAGCAATCTGGCTCCTTACACAGCTCTCTTAACCACTGTGTGATACTGCCAGCATTAAATGTTATATTCATGACTTTTACAATTTGATAGGTAAAAAATATTGTTAAAATCTGTATTTTGGGCTTGATGTTTTAGGTGCTCTTTGGCTAATTATACTTTTTCTTCTAGAAACTGTATGCTAAAATATTTGCCCATTTTCCTATCGTGGGGCATGTTTTCACCATTAGGTTCAGTGGCAAGTGATTAAAAAACCCCAAATAACAGTGACACGAACAAGAAGGAATTTATATCTCACGTAAAGAGGAGCCTGAGGTAATCTGTCCAAGACTGGAAGGACAGTGTGTCTTAACTGTCAGAGATCCAAGTTCCTGCCATCTTGCTGCTTCACCATTTTTGGCATACAGCTTTACCTCTTTGGCCAAAAGAGCCTTTCAGAGAACATGCACATTGCAGCCATCAGAAAAAAAAGAAGAAACAGAAAAGGAAGCAGTATCCTTTAAGGATACTTTCTGGGGATCACAAATGGCACTTCCACTTACATCTTGATGGCCAGACCACAGTCACATGATGACAGAAGTTAGGAAATTTATTCCTTTACTCTGAATCCAATGTGCCCAGGTAAACACAGGGGGTGCTAATAGTAAGGAGGTGAGAACGGTTATTAGGGAACACTGGGCACCAACTGTCACAATGTGCTAGTTTTTTAAACTTTATTTGTATTTTTTAATATTGTTGATATTCTCTCTTAAGTTTCTTTTATATAATGTTTCTTGGATTAAATTATAAATTTGTAGAGTCAAATCTATTATTCTTTTCCTTTTGTATCTTTTTCCATTGTGTATTTTCTTAGAAAGTTCTTTCCCATCAAAGACAACTTATTCCCCTATGTTTTCTTTTAGCATTTATGTCTCCTCTTTTTTTCTTTCATATTTAACTCTTTAATTCATCTGGAGCACATTTTGATGTAAGATGAGACTATGACTTGATATGTTTTTTCACAAAACCAATTTTTGCAGCACCATTTGCTGAATGACCTATCATTTTCCATTGTTTTATAACGCTTACCTTCTAATGCATTAAAGGCTTACGTGTATCAATATTAGAGTTTATTCCAGAACAGTTAATTCCAAATTTACTCTTCTTCTGAATTTTTATTGCCTCTGTACTTTCTTCTAGGCTAACTTTAGAAGTAATAAGTAGTATTACTTCTAAAACGTTTATTTCTGAAAGTGTTGATATCTTCACAACATTTAGTTTTCCTATCAGTGAAAAAATGATGTCTTACTCAAGTCTTTTTTTTGTGTGTGAAATTTTCTCATTTTTTTTCACTATGCATTGTTAAAGTCATTCTAAGTTTTTGTTTTAGATAGCTTTTCAGTTAATTCTTTTTGGTTTTCTAGATGAAATATATTATCTACAAATACAATAATATTGTTTCCTCTTTACAAATATTATAGCACCCTCATTGAAAAGAACTTTCCTAATAATGTTAAACAATAATAGTGATAATAGATATCAATTTCTCATTTTTACATGATCAGACTTTTAAAATCTATTAATTTGCTAGAGTGTTATGGACTGAAATTCTGTTTATGAAATATTATAACATAAGTTTTGTTTAATTGCCTCAACTTTTATTAACAATTTCTGCATAAAATCTAATATTTAAATTATTCTTTACTAAAAAATGATATTATACAATTTCATCCCTTATTCTCCCTGAATTGTTTTAGTTTCACAGCGAATTAAGAATGTCTACATTAATATGTATAAATGTCTTTTCTCAAAGCTAAAATATACACTATAAAACTTAAGTATTACAGACTTGATTCTTTTCCCTAAAAGTGAAAATTTATTTCCTCACCAGTAGAATAAAGTCTTAAGCCTGTTAGGAAAGATTTCTATAGCGTCCAGATTTCAAAGAAATATGTTCTCAGCATTGAGTATTTACTGTATTATAAGCCTTACTGGAAAAGCAAAAGTATTCTAAGCTTGAAAACAGAAAAAAGCAAAAACAAAAAAACCCAAAATCCATATAGACATGAATTACCCAGAATGCTCTCCTTAATTTATTGACCCTAACTTTTGATTTCTTTCACTTTTAATTAAATCAAAGTATGTTTCATGTTAAAATACAGGAGAAAATTTATGAGACAGCCTTCTCTTCATATTTCTATCATCAAAGTTAACAGTATGCTGGTTTATGTAAAAACCTCCTTTCTCATTCCCAAAAGCCAGCCCATCACAGTATTTGCAAACCTTGTGGGAAGCCAAGACTGGGAATCCAAACACATGGCTGCTAATGTCTTTGAGTAAGGCAGATCATCTTGCTCAAAGCAGTTGTTCTTAGCAACAAAGAGAACCAAGTATTCTCTTCATATTTCTTCTGCATTTAGGACATTAACTGATATCAGTTTTTAAATTATGAATTATCTACATTATCCTATGTTAGACTTCAGATTAATACGAAAAAATCTGCATAGTATGTTCAGCTGTGCAGCATATTGTATTCAAAGTAGATTAATCAATTACTGGGTACCCTCAAAGAGCTGGAGTTGAGAAACATTTATGTACACAATAGAAATCTGTAAAAACCATAGAAACCTGTACAAGCTTCAGTGCTGGCAGTTCATCAGAGAGGTTAAGAGAGATGTCACAGAAAAAGGTGTTTGAGCCTCATCTTAAAGGGTGAAATTTAAAGTAATTCACTAAATGGATGGAAGAGCACAGACGAAAGCTAAGAGATGAGAAACAACCCCATGTTGTTATATGTACTGCCTGCCCCCGTGTACCCTGTACTCCCATCTAATCCTCACCCCACGTGTAATCTCTGTCTCGCTCTTTAAACCAATAAGCTCCAAGACAGCAGAGATCAAGTCTGTCTGTGCGTGCTCTGTTTTCAGTGGCACATGCTAGTTGCAAAATAAATATTTGTTACGTGAATGAATAATGAACAAAGAAATGAGCAAATGAAAGAAACATTGAGCCAGAAGTAGTTTCGCCTCCCTGATACGTTATATGCAAGGGGGGAAGAAAAGAAAGTGCTAGGAGATAAGATAAAAATAAGGAAGGCTCAGATAATGCTGGGTTTTGCTCTAAATGCAAAGAGTTTTTTTCATGGAGTTAATGGAAAGCCCTTAAAAGCTCCTCTATACAAGTTGATTTCTTTTTAAAAATTAAAAAAATATTCTTTTATTCTTCCAGTTTTATTGAGGTGTGAACAAATTGCCTTATCAGCAATATTAACATGAATAACATCCTATGCCCACCTTATCCACTGGTGTAGCTAATACAGATGTACCTCTGTTTTCTAGAACATTGGCTTTCAAACATTTTTTTTTAAGCAGCAGGATACTTTTTTCACAGAGGATTTTATCTTAAAACTCAATATAAACAACAAAAAAAAGGGAGGCCTGCTCTGGTTGAACCCGAGGCAGGTGGGTGAAGCCGAAACCTCTGCCTTCTCTACCCAGGCTGCCTGCGAGGGATGAGAGATCAGAAGCCACTGTCCTGGAATAGGTCAAAATCTAAAGAGAACTTCTTAAATGGAAGAGTCTTTAACTGCTTATGTTTTAAAACTGTAACAGTAGCTGATTCTGTTACTCGAAGATTAAATATAAAAATAGTTACAAAATCTGCCATCTGTTTCTCTCTCTATCATAGATTTAAAACTTTTCACTTCTCTCTGATGATTAATGTTAGAAGGCATTGTGAATTATCATTATCCATTTTTAAAGTTATTTCATTCCAAAAAGTAGGTTAAAGCAACTGTGAGTGACACAGTAAACAATGAACAAAGGCAGAAGACTTGGGGACTAGTTTTAAGACTCCCCTTAACTAGAGATACAGTCTTAGTTAAGTCACGTAACTAACATTCTCTGTCACCCTACCTTGTTAATAAAATGTAGTGGTTATTAGAATTACTATTGGATTTCAGATTTTTATGGCCACAACTCCAAGTAAGAAATGCATTTTAAATCTTTATCAACTACACACATATGCATAAAACTTCTAAAATTTCATGAAGTAATGCTTACCTTTACTCCATGCTATGCAGCTTTATATGTTCTATTCCACTGCGTTTCATTTAAAAACGCTGGTCATGGCCCATTATGTGGGTTCTCTCTCCCACAGTTGTGACCCATAGTTTGAAAAACACTGGACAGATTGTATGGCCCTTTCCTCTCTAAAATGATGCAACACTAACATCAATATATGTGACTGTGATCACACAGATCTTCAAAATGTCAAGCACATGGTAGATGCTCAATTATTACTTGTTTTTACTGTGTCAAGGAAATTCTTTGAATATTTAAGTTAAATTAAGTAATTTTAATTGAAGTATTTAAGGTGCCAATCCCTTCAAGAAATTTTCCCTTACGTAGAACAGTATGGAGGTTCCTTAAAAAACTAAATATAGAACTACCATACCAACAGCAATCCCACTCCTGGGCATATATCTGGAAAAACCATGTTTCGAAAAGGTATATGCACCCCAATGTTCATTGCAGCACTATTTATAATAGCCAAGACATGGAAGTGACCTAAATGTCTATCAACAGAGGAAGAGATAAAGATGATGTGGTACATATATAAAATAGAATATTACTCAGCCATAAAAAAGAATGAAATAATGCCATTTGCAGCAATATGGATACCTAGAGATTATCATATTAAGTGAAGTAAGTCAGACAGAGAAAGACAAATACCATATCACTTATACATGTAATCTAACAAAATATGATACAAATGAACTTTTTTACAAAACAGAAACAGACTCACAGACATACAAAACAACCTTCTGGTTACCAAAGGGGAAATGTGAGGGGAAGTGATAAATTTGGAGATTGGGATTAATATACACACACTACTCTATATAAAAGAGATAACTAACTGTAGCACAGGGAACTCTACTCAATATTCTGTAATAACCTATATGGGAAGAGAATCAAAAAAAGAATGGATGTATATATATGTATAACTGATTCACTTTGCTGTACACCTGACACTAACACAACATTGTAAATCAACTATATGTCAATAAAAATTAAAAGAAAAATCTTCCCTGATTGCTCTAAATATTCATAGCTCACATCTGTGTCTTTCTTATTATACAAAATAATTATGTATGATTCTAATATAATTAAGAGATAATAAAAAAGAGATAATATACATAAACCACACAGTAAATCCCCAAACAAAAAATATAAATTGAGCTTATCAGACACTGTCGTAAGTACCCAAATTACAGTAACTCATTTCTTCCTCACACTATATGGTCAAAGTATAAATGGGGAAACAGAGACTCAGAAAGGTCACTGCAACCAAGTACTAAGTAACAGAGGCAGGTACTCTGATTCCAGAAGTGCACAGTGGTCCTAAGAAGGGTTAGTGAAGTATGTCCACTTTCTATTTTTATAACAGTTACATATATTGTCTGATCCTGCCCATTTAACAAGCAAGATATTTGATAGTAGAGAGCAGGTTGTCCCTTTTTTGGTAACTCCATATCATTATACTATACTCCAAGAACACCAGTTGGATGAATGAAATACTATTTGTGTGTCTGTGTGTCCATATATATAAACACAACATTTTGTAGGTAGACATAGTTTTTTTCATTTCATGCTCACCCAAACCAAGCCTAAAATTGCAATTAATATTTTAAAGGCTAACTCATTATTAATATGCAAAAATAAACTGTCTGTAAGTCTATTTGGTATATCTCTTTTGATTCTTCCATGTAACACTCGTTCTATCAGCAACTGGGATTTGCCAAACTTGTCCTGGGGCTAAATATATTGTCCTTTCATAATGTTGGCCATTTACTTGGTTAAGTAAATAGTCAAAATTTGATAGGTAACATGAATTTAAAATGTGACTAATAAGCCCAACATACTTAAATCATAAGCATTTTGGTTTTTGTTTTGACAAATGTGACCTGTGCATAGAGCTTCACTGAAAAATTCTCGTCATGTTGTTAATCTCTCCATTGTAAATGGCAGATAACAGTCAGCCACGTAAAATGTGCACTCACTTCTCTGCCACTTTTGTAGGATAAGTCGAGAGAAGAACAAAGAGATAGTTGGACTAATATTGTGTTAAAATACTTTTGGCATATCAAGTGGCCCTTTTAATTGCAGAAGTGGAGCTATAATGAGAACTAAAGAATGGCAAACAACAGACAAAAATGAAAACAGCTAAATTAGAAGGCGTATCCCAAATGAATCTTGAGACAAAGAAAGCATCCTAACCTGTTAGAACTATAATCTCTAAAGTTCTCACTTGATTCATTACCAATAAATAACGAAAGATATTAACAAAGTAATCATTTAAGATGAGTCTGACACAAATATCTTCAAAAGAAAAAAAAAAAAAAGCCCTACATCATTTTGGGTTAATTGTGCCCTCTCCAGGCAATTCTGTAATGTATGCTTCTTATTCAAGTACATACCAGGGGTGCCAAACTGGATGCAATTTTCCAGAGTCCTGGCATAGTCAGGGTCACTTAATTTAATTAGGTGAAGACTATTGGTTTTTTCCATGTTCTTGATCCATTTATTAGCCTGACCTTGAGGATCTATCATCAGAGGCCACCTTCTTGCGTTCCTGAAAGGGAAAGAAAGACAATGCTGGTCAAGCCATGATCTGTCTCTCTGCTATTTAAGAGGCATGCATCACTTTCTTACAGTTTAAACTTTACAGTATTATTTTACTTTTTAGCTTGTTTTGAGAAACTGTGTTCTTGAAGCAGAAACATTTAAATTGAGAAGGCTACTAGAACGGCAACTACAAAAGCCATCTGGCAAACTTAACACAAGTTCTTTTACTCCTTTAGAAAATTACAATTCTCTAAATGTTAAATTATATTTTTGAAAATGTTTGCTGCTCTTGCTAATTAAGTCACAATGATAACCATCAAGAGTACTAGAAATCAGGAAAGTCCAATTCTTCACTAGGCCCTGCCATTAATTAATTCTGTGACCTTGGGCAAGCCACTTCATTTCCTCAACTTCTGTCTGCTGTCATTTGCACAAGAGGGAAAGAGAAAGGATGGAGACATCACATCTCTATTTGAAATCTAGACCATTAAAGATACAGTGGTCTAAAATAACGGTGAGAAGCAAAATTTTATATCATCTAATCTTCACAATAGCCATCGATCCTTAAGTGTTAACACAATTGTTGACCCAGTAATTGTTTCAAATAGCTGTATATTTAATGTCACATATGTAGTTCACTACATACTTGCCTAGAGGTTGCGAGTTTCTTATGAACAGAAATATATTCTATGAAAGTCAGGGTTTTTGCAGTATGAGAGAGCTCATACTTATTGCTTTATTCTCACTCCCATCTCCCTTTTAGGATAAGAACAAGAGCAGTGAACCACCACAAGGCGCCCAGTTTACTGCCCAGGGAGTTGTTGGGTCACAAAGAGTTAACCAGTACCTGCCATCACGACATGGTATCCAACCACAGAGCTTTCTATCTGCTGTGAAATGTAATCAGCATTAAGATCACTGTTCTTTTCCTTCCTCTCAGAAGTTTCAGTAAACACAAGTCATAATTTTGGCCAGTTTCCTAAAGATACTGTCATACTCTTCCAAAAGGGAGCACAGCAAATTCATGCCGAGCATCAGAAGAACAGGAGGAGAAAATAAAAGGTGACTGGGGCAAAAAAAAAAAAAAAAAAAAAAAAAAAAAAAAAAAGCTGGGGATGAATCAGGATAATCTATTCGATTCCATCTCATTACAACACAAATTTAGTATTTCATCGGATCATTTGTCCCAAATGAAAGGAACCACAGTCCTCCAATATAAGCATTACATAATGTATTAGTGAGCTTGGGCTGCCATAACAAACCATCACAGACTGTCAAACAGCAGAAATTTGTCTTCTAACAATTCTGGAGGCTGGAAGTTCAATATCAAGGTGCTGGCAGAGGTCTCCCTCCTTGGCTTGCGGACAACACAGCCCTCTTGTGCCCTCAAGTGGCCTTTGCTCTGTACGCAGATCCCTAGTGTCTCTTCCTTTTCTTACAAGGACACCAGTCCTACTGGATGAGGGCTCTACCCTTATGACCTCATTTAACCTTAATTACCTCCTTGAGGCCCTGTCTCCACATATAAGCACACAGTGGGTTATATCTTCAACATATGATTTTGTAGGGGGTGGGGGGACAGAATTCATTTTATAATATTAATTATATTTAGGAAGAAATGAGACTAAAAGAGTAGATGCAAACAACTAATAAAAAGGGAACCATATCCATAAGAAACTAAAGGGAGTAAGAGGGAAATGAGAAACAAAACTTATATGTAAAAGTTTCATTCTGTTACATTTTGGAAATATTTTTAAGGTTGGAGGATTATGTGAGCTTTAGACAGCATTTATGCTTTCCTAAAGAAACTGAAATGACTCACTCTTCTTTCTGTTGCTTCCACAATTTTTTTAGCCACAATACCCCTGTTCATGCTGTTTCTTTGTCCAAAATGCACTTCTTCCCCATCCTTTCATGTTCAAGTACTACTCACATTTCAAGTTCAATTCAAATCTATGCAGTTCACAAAGCCTGTCTTGATCTCTTTTCTCACTGAACTTCTTTAGCCATTCATCCATATTATATTTATGGTACTTTCATATAATGATAATATTTTATTACGGTAATTCTATAATTTATTAGCTGCATCACCCAACTAAATTGTATATTCTTTGAGGGACGGGTCCATGCTGATTCTTCTTTTTCCTCTTTTCCTAGATCAAATAAAGCTTGCATACGACGATCCACTGAAGTGGGAACAGCAAAAAGAACATCTGACAAACACCATACAAGTTAACTCATTCTAAAAATGGATATTTTATAAGAGATTATCCCCACATAGAGAAGACTGGTCCAAAGAACACCATCTCAAAATTAGAGGAAAGGACTTCTGGTGTTGACCAAACTGGGTAAAATCCACTATAGCCTACCTTTGTCACTGATTACAATGAAAACTTTAGGATAAAATACAAAAATCAACTACTTGCAGATTCTAAAAAGTAAGTAATAAGAAGTGAATGGGAAAAAAGTTACAACTTGAGTAATGACCAATAAGCAGGTGGTGACTTTCTTGTGTGTGTGCGCATGTGTGTTTTCTCCTTATCTTCTGGCTTTGGTCTGAGAACAGGCCAATGCGGGGAACTGTGCACCAGGCACAGGTAGCAAAAACTCAAAGTAGAAGATGGAGAAAATGATCATGTGTGAGCCAGAGAGTGGGGGTGGGGGGAATCTCTCTGTTCTCTCTTCTGTCCCTACCCCCAGGTCAACCCAGCCAGAACTATATTACCATGGCAGAGCAGTGGTAATTCAGTCACCTAAAACACTGAGTGAAAATCCATCTCTCTGTATAGAAGAGCTGGGAAAAGGGGACTCTGTTGTGCATAGAGTCTGAGAGGTGTCATAATCTGCTCAGGCTGCTATAACAGGATTCAGTCCAAAATTACTTGATATACAAAGAACCAGAATGTGACTAATTCTTAAAGAAAAAGTAAGATGTCAGATTTACTAGAAAAATACCTTTAAGCAGTTATTATAACAACTCTTTATTTGGTAACAGTGAATATTTTTTGAAATAAATGGAAAGAGAGGTGTTATCAACAGAGAAATAGAAAGTTTAACAAGAACCAAATGAAAATTTTAGAACTGAAAAATATGATACCTGAAATAAAAACTTTACTGTAAGGACTCAACAACAGAAAGGAGACAACAGAGGAAACAATCAGTGAACTTGATGACCCGTGAAAAAAATAATCCAATTTGAATAATAAAGAGAAAAAAAGATTGGAAAAAAAAAGAACAGGGTCTCAAAGACCTGTGAGAAAATATTAAAAGGTTTAACATTCATGTCACTGGGGCCCAGAAAGAAGGAGAAAGAGATTGGTGTAGAAAAGATATTTGAAAAAATGGTTGAAACTTTCCCAAATTCAGTGAAACACATAAATTTACAGCTTCACAAAACTCAATCCTTAAAAAGGAGAAACCAAAAAAACAAAAAAACCCCACCCACACCCAACCTCATTATAAGCAAACTGCTGAAAACCAAAGAAAAAAATTTTTTTTTTTTTTTTTTTTTGGCAGGCCTCTCACTGTTGTGGCCTCTCCCATTGCAGAGCACAGGCTTCGGACGTGCAGGCTCAGCGGCCATGGCTCACGGGCCCAGCTGCTCCGCGGCATGTGGGATCTTCCCGGACCGGGGCATGAACCCGTGTCCCCTGCATTGGCAGGCGGACTCTTAACCACTGTGCCACCAGGAAAACCCAGAAAAAATATTTTGAAAAAATATTTTGAAAAAAGCAGCAGAGAAAAACGATATATTACATTTGGATGAAAATTATTCAAAAGACTGCAGATTTTACATCAGAAATCATGGAGCCAGAACAGAGTAGAAATGTCAACCCAGAATTCTACGTCCACCAAACATATCCTTCAAGAATAAAGGCAAAATAAAAAGTATTCTCAAATGAAGGAAACTAGAAAATTATTTGCCAGCAAATCTGCTCTAAACAGATGCTAAAGTTCTTCACCCTTAAGGGAAATGATGCCACAGTGAACTTTAGAAAGAAAAGAAGGTCAAAAAATGGTAAATATAATAGGCTATTTCCCCCCTCTTAAGTTCTTTAAAGCATACATAACTACTAAGACAAAATATTAACATTGTGTGTCTGGGGGGCAGAGTTTCAATGTATGCAGACATAATATATATGACTATGATAATATAATCAGAGGAGGGTATAGGGGACTTGCATGGTTACAAGTCTTCTACATTTTAACTGAAGTGGTAAACTATCTCTAGGTAGATTGTGAAAAATTGTACTAAAAAATAATCCAAAGTATTATAGTAAAAAATAGATAAATTGGGCTTCCCTGGTGGCACAGTGGTTGAGAGTCCGCCTGCCGATGCAGGGGACACGGGTTCGGGCCCCGGTCTGGGAATATCCCACATGCCTCAGAGCGGTTAGGCCCGTGAGCCATGGCCGCTGAGCCTGCGCGTCCGGAGCCTGTGCTCCGCAACGGGAGAGGCCACAACAGTGAGAGGCCCGCGTACCGCAAAAAAAAAAAAAAAAAAAAAAAAAAAAGATAAATTAAAGTGTGATACTAAAAATGGTGAATTATTCAAATAATCTAAAAGAATAAGAAATGAGGAACAGGGCAACAAAAACCAAATGTAAAAACAGAAAAATAATAAAATGTCAGATCTAATTTCAATGATATCAACCATATCAAGTATAAAGTTGTCTAAATTTACTAATTGAAGGAGAGAGATCGTCAGGCTAGAAAAATACAAGGTCAAACTGTATGCTATCCACAAGGTACCCACTTCAAATATAACAACATATTTATATTAAAAGTAAAATGATGGTAAAAGATACCAGGCAAACACTAATCAAAAGAAAGCTGGACTGGCTATAGTAATATCAGAAAAAAGGAGGTTGCAGAACAAGAAAAATTATCAGGGATAAAGGGGGATAATACATAATGATAAAAGGGTCAGTTCATCAATAATACACGGCAATCTTAAATGCGTATGCATCCAACAAGTGAGCTCCAAAATACAGGAAGCTAAAACTGATAGAAATGAAGAAACAAGTAGATGGAATATTAGCAACGATATGGAAGATATGAACAACACTCTCAAACAACTCAACCTGACATTTAAAGAAGTCTCCATCCCATGATATGTCAATTGCACAGGGAACATTCACATAGACCATATTTATGCCATAAAACAAATTGTAATAAATTTAAAGCACCTGGAATCAGATAATGTATGCTCTCTGAACGTAATGGAATTAAGTTAAAAATTAAAAAACAAATAACAAAAAGAAAGCTTAAAAATTCTCAAGTATTTGGAAATCAAACAATACATTTTTAAAATAACCTATGGTTCAAAAAAGAAAAAGTCTCAAGAGAAACCAGAAAATATTTTAAAGGAAATGAAAGTAAAAATACACCATATCAAAATTTGTGCTATGCAGCTAAAGCAGTACTTAATGGAAAATATATAGCATTAAAATGCATAGATTAGAAAAGAAAAAAAATCTAAAATCAGTAACTTAAGCTTCCCTCTTATATCAGAAAAAGAAGAGCAATTTAGGTCAAAAGCAAGCAAAAGAAAAGAAACAGTTAATATTCAATGAGAAATCCATGAAATTGAAAATCAACCAACCAAACAAAACAAAAACCAAAAAAATAAAAAAGGAGAAAAGCAATAAAAGGCTTGTTCTTAGATAGGATCTACAAAATTTAGCAAACTCTAGCTAAACAAAGAAGGTACAAATTACCAATATAAGGAATGATAAAGAAAATTATCACAGACCCTGCAGACATTAATAGGATGTTAAGGGAATGCTACAAACAACCCTATGCCCATAAATTTGGCAACTTAGTTGAAATGGACCAATTTCTCGAAAGACAGAAACTACCAAAACTCACTTGAGAATAAATAGATAACTTGAATGTCCTATAAGTATTTTAAAATTGAATTCATAGATAAGATCTTCCAACAAAGATCAAAGAAGATCTAAATAAATGGAGAGATATACTGTGTTCCTGGATTAGAAGACTTACTAAGTTGTCAATTCTTCCCAAATTTTGATCTATAGATTCTGCAGTCCTTATCGAAATCTCAGCAGAATCTTCTGTGGATATTCTAAAATTTATATTGAGAAGTAAAAACTAGACAAAACAATTTTGAAAAAGAAGAAAAAAGTTGGAAGAGAGATACTGTTCAATACCCAGTTAACAACTGCATCAAATTAATTTTCTTCAAACAACACCCTCAAGATAACATCTTTTTGATTCAAAGAGAGGACAATGTTGTGGCTTCAGTCTACAATGTTTGCTTTTGAAGATCATAGCTCCCATAGTTTCTCAAGTGGAAACTAAATTATTATAGCACCCAGCACTCCAAGTTTTGATAGTGTTTGTTCTTTTGCTATTGTCTAGAGAGGATAAATATTTGGTGCTCTTCTGTATTTTTGAAAGATATAGACTTCTAACATGATAATACATGTTCACTGTAGTCTGCATGGAAGGATGGAATTTGGATATATAGCAGTGGAGCATTTCAAAGAGTTGTGGTATTTTCCTCTTTACACACACACACACACGCACACACAATTAGATAAAAACAGACAAAGAAAGGTGGGTGTTCCTCTCAGTTATTACTGTTGCTGAAATAAACCTGATTTATCTAACTCCTATAAAATTGAAAACTTAAAACATTTTTTAAAAGCAGAGTTATATTAGATATAGGTCTGATCTACTTACCAAGTTGTTAAACAAGCCCAATACTTTCCCTGTGAAATGTTTAGATAGAATCCAATTACATTTAATGTTATCACTAGCCCTTGAAATTCTGATTAGCTAAGGAAACATCAAGTGTCAGTAGCTCCAAAAGTTAATTATGTTCTAACTTGTCCAAATTTTACATATTCTTCCAGTTCCCTAAATTACTGACTCTTCCCTCAGCTGAGATAGTATGTGAAAAGCATTTAGCACAGGCTCAGGTCCTTAGTAAGTGCTCCATATTAGGTATTATCATTATCAAGCAAGTATCTCTGGGGAAGGAAGAACACACTAGCAAATAAGTACGATACTTATTTGATACTTCAAAATGATCACCTTAACCTATTTACTGAAACCTCTCAGTATAAGATTATCAAAATCATTGAAAACAAAGCCAAGAATGAAAAATGTTAATATTTCCTACTTAGTAAGGTTGCTACCATAACTTCTTGCTAATGCTTCAACACTTTTACGAACAAATAGCAAACATTTAGGGGTTATGGCTCATTAAAACCATTTTCTACCTCAAGCTCTCCTGAAATGGAAGTTTGTCTTGAAAAAGATCACTGAAAGATATGGAATCTTAAAAGCAGAAATATTCATCAACAGTTCCAGTATTATTGAAATATGACTGGACCCAAAAGAAAGGGTACATTTATTTGCTAGAATATAAGAAGTATATCAGCCTCCGCTGGATAAATGGAGTTATAGGAATACATTATAGATGTCCTCCTAGGTAGAACAAAAGTATATAAATTGCAAATCAAAACAATAAAGACATAACTACTACTATGTGGGACATGACCAAGTATATTCACAATTGTTTGGGAAGATCAAAGCTTTTTTTTTCTGAGAGGGAAACAACAGCAACAACAACAACAACAACAAAATTGGACTATTATTTTAGCTGAAGTTAATTGGTCCAGCTGGACAAAAGTATAAGGTGGACTTTTTTTTCTATTGAAATTTTTAAAATAAAATTTTATTATCATTAATTATTATTTGTACAATATTATATTTTGACTTCTACAGCACGCCCACCACCGAAGGTTTAGTTTCCATTCATTACCAGATCTTTGATCCCCTTTACCCATTTCACCCTCCCCCCACACCCCCATCCCCTCCCCTCTGGTAACTACTACTCTGCTCTCTGTATCTACATGTTTGCTTTGTTTTGTTTTGTTTATTATTTATCTATCTATCTATTTATTTAATATTTCACATTGGAGCAAAAGCATACAGTATTTGTCTTTTTCCATCTGACTTATTTCACTTAGCATAACACCCTCAAGGTCCATCCATGTTGTTACGAGTGGCAAGATTTCATCTTTTTTATGGCTGAGTAGTATTTCATCTCACATATACATCACATCTTTAGCCCTTCATCTGTTGAGAGACATTTGGGTTACTTCCATATTGTTGGATAGTATAAATAATGCTGTGATGAACATAGGGATGCACGTATCTTTTCTAATTAGTGTTCTTGTGTTCTTCAGATAAATACCCAGAAGTGGAATGGCTGGATCATATGGTAGTACTCTTCTTACTTTTTTGAGGAATCTCCATACTGTTCTCCATAGTGGCTGTACCAATGTACATTCCCACCAACAATATATAAGGCTTCCAAAAGATAGACTTCTAAACATTCAGAAACCTCCCATATTGTCAACGTCCAATGTGTATTCTCACATTAAACGTCTACGCAAACTGTTTGCCACCTACTTGTTAAGTATTTAAAAAACGAACTAGCTGCCATCCTAAACTTCTTAAAAGGTACTTAAACATCTGTTTTAGTTGCAAACTAATGCACATATTTATCACTTATCTAGATTCTATAATTTTTCTTCTGGATTCATGTAGATTATCAGAGCGAGAGTACCCAGTGCTTAATTTTAGTCCACCAAAGAAAAGCTTGATAATCTCGTCTCCAAATCAACAAAGTAATTAAATGTAAGTTTAGTTCCTGGGAAAGTTTGTTTTTCTGAGTATGATTTGCTTGATTGAAAAATGAGAACTGTGTGACACAGCTTTTCTTTTTTACCTTGGTTATCGCAAAGCTGTGAGCTTAATTCAGGACCCAACTGCAAGGATTAGCTTGTCTCAAGTACCTAATAGTAACTACCTCTTTAATATCCCTAGGTGGTCTTATCAGATTTTATCCTGTTTTATGTTATATTCAAACTGCACATGCTTCAAATCCTTTTAGAATAGTTCAGTAAATAAATGCTATAGAAATCCATATGGCAGGATCATTTGCTGAGCAGTAAAGAAATTTGTTCACCAGAATTTTAATTTGTAGAATAATTTTCATAAATGTTACAAACAAAAAATTTAATAATATGGTTTTTACACATAGTGGTTAATTCTATTTTTTAAAATTTACATGCCTCAACCATTTTTACTTTAAGTACCATCATATCAATTACTTTTTCAGTAGTAAAGTAACAACTACTCAAAATAGTGATGTAACACAGAACTGAACGTTTCCTGATGGTTTCCCTGTGCTATTTCTAACATGCTAAAACCTCCAAAAAGATTGGTCCAGAGATAGAAGGCCCATAGTAATGTGACCTTGAAAATAACACAATCAATGATCATCCTCACACTAGGACAGAGTGAAGTCCTTGGCTTCTAGGAGGCAACACCTTGAGGAAAGGTAAGGCTGGATGAGCCTCTAGTATCCTCCCGGCCCAATCTCCATGGGATTTATCTACTAACCAGGAGATTCCAGGAATAGCACCACTCTTTTAAAAGCCCCAATCAGCCCAGGACCCAGAAATGTATCCATATCATTTAAGGTGGTCGCACACCCAGCAGGGAATAAGACATCACCAACAGAAACCTATCCCTGCATGTTTCACTAACCTATAATAACAAAACCCTGTGTTTTATGGGAATAAAAAATTTGGACTTCACTTACTTATGGCAGGGTTTTGCTCTATTTGCTAAAAATTGATTAAAAATTAAGCAAAAGTCATCTGGGGTTTTTAGTTTGTTTACTACTGTCTCCAATGCTCAACTACTCTGACATTAATTGGAGAAGGAAGTGATTATCCATATTTAATTTAGCTAATTAGTTAAGTAATACATTTTTCAATACTATAAAAGTTTACTAGCTGTGTTAAAAAGGTACACAGATAGATAAATCCACTGACTGATAGAGATCATTTGTGAGAAATATTTTCCTTACGTTATGATGATCCCGTTATCAATAGAAAATGAGTCAGAAGGTAATCCAGCAATATTCCAGGCTCGAATTGTCACTGCTTCTCCCAGAATACTCATAAAGGAATAATCATCTGAGCAGGGGATACCTCTTCCTTTGCACAAATTTGTCCACTCCTTGATCTGGTTCTTTAAGACATACACAGAAAGATATAAAAATGAGGTTGGAGGTTACCAAATGGATACCTTGTAAACTCCTCAACTACGCTCTGAGTCTACAAAGCATCGTTGAAACTCTACCTCAAAGATGATTTGTGTTCATCATATTTTTCAAAATAAAATCATAATTTAGAAGCTCTACTATGTATTCAAATGAAAATTATATATAATGTTAAGATAAAATTTAGATAGATCACTTACTAGTGAAATCAGAACTTTGTATCTGGAAAAAATAATTGCCAATTATGATTCCAAAGCTTCTGTTGACAAAATACATGGAGATCACCATGTTTTTCTACACATTTTCTTTAAATTATAAATATCAGCACACCTTACTACAATATTGTGGTATAAAAGTAAATCCAATTTGAACCAGTAGGGGACACAGAAAACATTTGTGTCTGGCTCTCACATGTCCTGGGGGAAGGACCAGAGCAGGGTTATTAGGCACCAATAAGGATCAGGGCACATACTGGAGTTTTGGATACCCCACCTGGGGCACAGTTTGCTAGGATGCTCAGGAACCAGAAGCATACTTCAAGCTTAGGTTCACACTCAGAAAATCAGAAATCAAGGTCCAAACTGAGGTTATAGATCAAAGGGTTCATAAACAGTGAAAGACATGACTGGAGAGAAAATAGGTTAGAAAGGGGCAAGGAGAAGGTGGATATATGTGGTGTTGATACCAGTCCGTGGGCAAATGAGGATGCCGTGTGCACCAAGTAGAGCTAGCTGAGAGGGCATGGTGGGTACTACCGTCTCCCTCGGGTTCCTGCTGAGTAGGTTGGACCAACATTCCCTTCGGTTTGCACATGAAAGGCTATGACAGTTTGGGGACAGCGGATGATTTTCATGACCTTGATTAGCCGGTTATTCTGTAGAATGCCCCACAGCTGGGTCTGTGTGGTATTCTGTCATGAGTCAATTTAGGTTATGCACCTTTGGCAGGAATATCACAGAAATGATACTGTGTTCTTCTCATTGCATCTCATCAGTGGCACATGATTTCAAACTGTCCATTCATGGATGACATTTTTATTTTGATTAAGGCATTGTCTGCCAGGCTTCTGTCTCATAATTATAGGATCTTAGGTATGATTAAAACTTCCTTGGATGGTGGGCCATAACACAAAGACACTCCTATAGATGAGAGGCAGAACTCTTTGTTACTTACAGCTCCAAATGAGAGAAATTGATACACAGCCTCCTGATACACAGGAGGCTGCACCTGGACACAGAGTAACAGCAAGGTGGAACTGTAGGGGGCAGTTTATAAACATCAAGCAGAGTGGGGTGGAGTTAGCTAGGTTTCCAGGGCTTCCTGATGACTGGGTCCTTTGAATAGTTCCACAGGCACCGGGAAGAAGGGGCCGTCCTTGGGTGTTAGGTATATGGGGGCCTCTGGAAGTTGGATATGTGCCTATTGTAACCCAGGACTATTAGAACCTGAAAAGGGAAATGGTTGGCGTGAGGGCTTAGCAAACTGCCCACAGAAGGGAATTCAGAGTTGTTAACCATGATTCAAAACTGAGTTAAGACAGCACACTCACGAGCACTTAATGACTATCATCTGGGTTTTTACTTGCTTTGGTTGTTGGCACCAGGACAGATGGCATGGCTATGTAGGGTGGAGGAGAAGGCAGCATTTCCAGTTTGATTCTGGCTCCTAGTACACAGTTCCTATGGGCATGTTTTTGATTTTTCGTTGAAGACTTTTGTGGGGAGGTCTGAAGGTTTTCTCAGATACAGCTTGATGCTGGTATGGGCATCGTAGCCAGTGATACGGGGAAGAAGTAGGGAAAATGAAAGCCATAGTTGCTGTGGAATGCTCTCTATAGTTGACAGGTGTAGTATGTTATCACAGATGAACTGGCTTAGAAATTTAAGCGGCCAATTATACATCTGTAAGGGTGTAGCAGCAGAGCATAGGTGAAATGAACATGAGGGCCTCTGAACAAGCATCTCAAAATACAAGCCAAGGATCTTGGCTGGTAATCAGGCGGTAAGATAGTTGGTGGAAATGGAAAACTGACCACTAAGGGTGCCACCTTGGTGAAAGTAACTACCGCCACCAAAGCAGTTTGACTTTGATTATTGGTAGGAAAAGGTCCCTCAGAAAGTTCAAAGTAATTCAACTCCAGGGCTTGTATGTCCTTACAGCTTTGTAGGATTTTGTTTTGGAGATAGGCGTGGGCATTACGATCGAATACTGTGGGCCCAGTTATGCTAGGAGAATGGAAATTTTCTACATTTTATTATGAGGAGTGCCAGAAACTCTACAAAGGGGTTGATGAATAATTGACAACTACTCAGACTCAAGCTTAGAGGGAGGGGATCTAGCTACTTACTGCAGGCTCTTGGTATCCAGAGACTTTGATGTTAGGAAAAAACCAAGATTGTTTTAAAGCCTTTTTGTCTTACTTGGGTTTCCCAGGAGCAGACTCTGACATGAAGGTTTATCTGAAATGATTTATTAAGGAAGGGATACTAGGAGAAGCAGTATAACGACCAGGAAAAAGCCAGTAAAAGGTGAGAGATCAGCCAAAGTTCTGCACAGGTGGTTACACCTTATTCCTACAGGGGGTGTAAGTTATTCCTTGCATTTGTTCCAACCAGAGGAAGGGAGACAGACCTTCAGGCTCTCACCTCTGTCAGTCTTTCACTGAGGCCAGCCTCAGAGGGCAGCAAATTCCCAGCCAATTTTAGCTCTCCAAGCACTGCGCAAAGTGAGTTCTAAGAACCCAAGGGAAGTCTGCCAAAAAAGCCACAGGTGCTGGTTGTTGGACGTGAACGCACAGGAAACCAGGTGGGGATCTGGGCAGAGCACTGAAATTGCCACTATTACCCTTGTGCTTAGAATCGAATGGGAAACTTGATGGGGCGTAAACTGCCAGCTGCCCTGACCCAGGAGAAATAGATAAAAGAGACGATTACAGAGCAGGATTCAGAGAATGAATTCAAAGGAAGGAACAATGACGTTAGAGATTAGTTAAGTAAAAGCCTAGGTTGCTACAGTAAAGCAAGGAAGGGATAAAATTGCCTTCAAGTCTTCTTAGATGGGACGGGATAAGGTGTCCTCTTGAATCAGGGGTGGGGACAGTGCACAGAAGTTCACAGAAGGAGTTACGAGCTTTGCTTGGAGCTTGTGTCTAGTTTAGCGTTGCTTTGCTTCTGTCCATAAATTTCAAGGTCTCAGTTCAAGCCTCAATGCTTCCTTGAAGCATTTGTGTAGTGGTCTAACTGGCAGCCCCCATTCTGGTGGAAGCAGCTGACTGGAGAGTCAAGCAAGATGCAGTGCTTTGGAAGGAGTCGTCAGAGAGGGCTGGGTTGGGAGGAGTGGCCCTGGCTGGTGACTTCCAGCATGGCACTGGAATGCTCAACAGGAGCCAGTGCAGACACCCGGGGGTATGTTGGGAACCAACAGAGGAGTGTAGGAGGCTCTGCAGGTACCACTTCCATCCTTCCAAGTTGACACAGAAGAGTAGAAAGAGGGCTAAATTAGGATTCAGGTGACAACAAGTCTCATTTCTGCCCTGTCATTAACCAGCTGTGTGGTTCTGAGCAGTTTTCTTAATCTTCATAAGCCTCAGTCTCTGAAAATGTCGAGCAAACCAGTCTATGACTAGGTAAATAGTGTCATGTTAAAAGTTAATTATCTGAACTACAAGATGTCAATGCCATAACTGCAGACAGTCATTCAGACACAAATGAAGACAGAAAGCTAAGAAGAATATGAAAGTCATGCACCAGGACAAGGGCTACCAGAACCAAAAGATAAAGACAGAAGCATGATCAATGTGAGGATTTTAAACTAGTTTGGTTAAAAGCAAACAAGCAAACCAAAACAGTGGCCACCAAGAATCAACCCTACTTCAGCGAAAGCCCTGAATTCAAGCGAAGCTCAACTGAGACCACGGGCAAAGCGAATGCTTTGTAAAACTTGATAAAGCCACACACAGAAGTGGGTTTTCATTTACTCTTTCTCTCCTCCGTTGACACCAGAAGCTATTGGCAAATGTTTCAAATTTCTCTCTTCTCTTTATTTTCACTGCCTTCTTCTCCTTTTAATTTTTCTAAATCTCTCCTCCTGCTTTGACAGGGCCATGTCCTGGGTTGTACTCCTAGAGAGAGCTGAAAAATGTGCTGGGTGTCATTGAGAAAGGGACTGAACAGTGGAACAAAAAAGCTGGGATAAGAAGTAGGGGTTAGGAGTTGGATCAAGGAGGCAGAATCCGTCAAAGGGGTGGGAATTCGAAGCAGGGAACCTGGTATTTATTTTCTTAGGAAAGAAGCCACTTATCAATTGGGTTTTAGGTAGGTTCGTCTTTTCCTCCCATAAAGTTTCAGTTTCTCAAGTCATTTGGAAATGATTTATTATTGAGATTCATAGAGAGTAGTTGACTAAAACCCCCCAGCTCCCCAAAATATCCTGATACGTTTATACTTGTTTAAGAACTGAAATTTTATCATTAGAGCCTACCATTTCACATTACGTTCTAAAGTAGATCTTTTTGTTTCTAAAACAATTAGAAGAGTATTTGACATAGCACTTTTTTGGCTACCAAGCTAATTTATTGAATAATTAAAATACACAACTAGAAATCACTTGAAAACATTTTTCTCCCTCGTACTTACCAAAAAATCCAAACAAACAAAAAACCCCAAGATTAATGTTGATTGTAATGGGAGGGTCAGGAAGAGACCCTAGAGGTCGATGAGTACTCCCTACCTGTCGATAGTTAGATGTAAAGGCTCCGAGGTAAGCGACGACCCCTGAGGAAATGAGGATGTCCCCTGTCAGGTTGATGTACAGCTGCCCCAGCTCCAGAGCTGTTTGGCTCCAGCGAGTTTTCTCACCCCCAAGGCCTCCGATCAACTTTTCAGCTCGTTCTAGCTTTTTGCTACACAGGTCAACCTCAAAAATAAAAGTAAACTTTTATCAACATCTACAAGGAGAATAAGTTAAAAAATTATTTAAATTTCTGCAAGATTTTACCCTCAGGGATAAATTTTTACATTACAAACACGCCTGGAATTAATTATTTTTAACGCTCTAAAAGAAAAATGTGCAATATCTAACTATGAAGATTGGCAAGTCCATGACCTTTTAGAACATTTTTCATAATAAAGTGTGTACTTTAATATAATTTGTGAAATTTGTAACAGATATTTATCATATAATGCAAAGAATAGCTCTATTAAAGGAAATGAGCTACCGTATGAGACACTGAAAGTTAATTAAGTAATAAAGGACATCCTCTTGCAAATATAGATGTTTCCCCTCCATTTTAATAATCTAAATGCATTTTATTTTAAATATTCTATGAACGTTTTCCCCTCATTTAACTTGTGGTTGATTTAATGATAATTTTAAAGGTTAAATGTTTAAAAGTTTTAATAATTTATGCTTACTTACAAAGCACAATTTTCAAGTTGTTAAATTGTGTCAACCTACTCAGACACTTGCAATTAACCTTAAATTAGGACATCAATCAATAGTTGACAGCCTACTTTGTGCAGAAGACTGTCAACCAAGTTTGATTATACATAATTAAGCAATGTTATTTTAAAAAAGAGGAAGGGTAATTATGAATATGGCAAACTTTGGGAAAAGCTATTTCAACCCATGCAATAGCAATATTCCAACAGAATACCTGAATTATTTTGATTAATTTTAAGTGACTTAGCATCATTATTCTTAGAACATGACAAGATTAAGTAAAGGTTATCTTAAAGTTCAAAATGAAATAATTTACATGAACAGAGGAAGTAAATAATTGATAAAAGCAGAGACATTTAGATCATTTTGGAATAAGAATTTGTCCTATACTTTTTCTTATGCTATTAATATTTATATTAAATAAATGCTTTTAGATTAAAAGATATAAAATACTGTACCAGTTTATCTAAAGATAGGTTTAAAAAAAGCAGAAGGTATGTAATTGGTAATATTTTTGATACTTCCTAAATAAAAACCTTTCTCTCTTAATTTTCCCTCCTTTAATATCTTTTGCTTCCTAGTTTCTTTCTTCACCCATTCTTCTTTCAACAGTATTAAAATGTTGAATCAGGTCTTGGACTATAATAAAGTTGCCATCAGGAGCCACCAAGTAAAAATATTTTAGCCAAAATTTCTCTTCCAGAAGTAGATTTTTAATACACATATATGCATGCATTCAATTTACATTACCATAATTTTCCAACATTTTATTATGAAAAGTTATTTCAAACATACAACACAGTTGAAAAATGTTTACAGTGAGCAACCACATACCCATTTTTTAGTTATATTATTTAAACTAAAACTGATCACTTGGAACCCATGCCTAATAATAGGTCACATTTTTAAGATTAGCACAATGTCACATATTGCACAAATACAGAATTTGTGCACATATCCTACAGAAAGAAGCAGTCTAGTACAGTGAGAAAGAGCATAGCTATTAGAGTCAGATTGCCTGGGTTTGGATCTCAGCTTAGAAGCTGCATCGACCATGAGTAAGTTGCTTAACTTTTCCGTGCTTCAGTTATTACAAAATGGTTCAAAACGATTACCTCCCTCAGAAAGCTTTTGTGAGAATCAATGAGATAATATACATTGCTCTCAGAACAACAGTGCCTTGCATATAAGCACGCAATAAATGTTAACTGTTATAAAATGTTTTGACTTTTTTCTGGAACATAATCAGACTCTAGCAATTAATTTTTGCAAATGGTATCACTATCTAAGAGCAATGATTTTAGTCTTAAAAACATTTTCAGTGGACACACTATGGTTCTGGGTATTGAGTTCTAATCTCAGCTCTGCCATTCACTCTTTTTTTTAAAAAAATAATTTTTATTGGAGTATAGTTGATTAACAATGTTGTGTTAGTTTCAGGTGTACAGCAAAGAAAATCAGTTATTAACTCTTATATAACCTACGTCACTTAACATTTTGGTTCCCCATTTTCTCACTTATAATGAAGAATGATTTAAATAATCTAGCTCAATATTCTAGTAATCTACAACAGAGCTTATTGACAATTTTCTTCTTTTTGTGGGGTAAAGAGCCAGAAGGTAAATATTTTAGGCTCTGTGGGCCAAGAGGCAAGAATGAGGATATTATATAGGTACTTATATAATCATTTAATATATAATCATTTAAAAATGTCAAAACCATTATTAGCTTGTGGGCTGTACAAAAACTGACAATGGTGGACTTGGCCTGTGGTCCACTGTTTGCCAACCACTGACCAGGAAGAAAACAGGATTGCTGTGTTTGTGCCAGCATGAACATCATTTTTATTTAGAATAATGGAGGATTTGCCCATATTTGTCTGTATTCTCCTATACCTGGTTTTCCAAGTCAGCCTTCTTTTGTTTATTTAGTTCGAGTGTGTCCTGAAGCTTGGCCAGCTTGTCCTGAACTTCCCGAAGCACTGACTGCTTCTTTCTGAGACCATCCATGGCAATTTTAAGCTCCCCTTCAGCTGCAGCCAGTTTTATCTTTTTGGGAGCTACTATTTTTGCCACTCTGCCAAAAGTAAAATTGGAAAATTAAATACATGTTTAATATTCTAGTGTACTTTCTGTCACTGAATTTACTTTTCTAATATCCTTACTATAACTCAAAACACATCTTCATGTATAACCTATACTGATTTCTATATTTTACATTTCATTTAGGAATCAGTCAAATCTGATCTCAGCACATAAAACATGACTATTAAAATAGATATCAAATACACATAATGTTTTCAAATAAGTAATTTTTTTACCCAAAATAAAATATTCAGTTGTCACCAATGTCAATTTCGGTGATTTTGGAAAAGGAGAATAAGCATATACATGTAAAATAGAGCAGTGTTTGTGGAAACTAGCCTAATTCGTTAAGGCTTAATTATGATGAGAAGAAGGGTATTTTATTCACATCATTTTACTCTTTCATTTTTAAAAAATTTTTATTATTTTAAATAATTAAATGGGTTAATCTAACTATTTTATTTTCATCTCAAAATAGTTAAAATGATTTTCTGTGTGTCCACCCACTTCCTCAGTTCCCCAACTCTTTTTTTTCTCTTCCAGTTTTATTAAATACATCTAAGAATGACACTCCTGTCTTTATATTGTACTTTTCTCAAATTTCAGAATATATCCCTAACTAAAACCAGCTATCTTATAAATATGTATGTTGGTAATAAAAGGGATTATTAGGAAAAAGGATGGATCTAAATTCTCTTTTATCTGGAAAATGGAATTAAGTCATGTTATATTTCTAAATAAATGATAAAACATTAAATTAAAATTTATCATTAACATAATATATCATGGTCCAAAATATACACAGCCTGTAATATATATGTACAATGATTCAAACTGTTTATGAGTTTGAAAGACATCCAGTAATAGTTCCTGTTTTGAAGAAATAACCAAAATTTTTTACTGTTTTGTATATAAGTATTTCTCATACAATCATCAAAAAAGGCTGTTTGTCTAAACAAAGAATAAATGTTAAGGGTGGTTTTCAAAATGTGGTCCAAGACATGTCCCCTCCCCTTCAGGGACTCCAAGAGGTCCTCCTTGTGCAACTAAACATCTGTGTGAGGCTGCATTTTCCTCATATACTTCAATCAAAACAATATATCCCACAACAGATTGAATGAAGAAGCAGATCTGAGAGTCCAGCTGTCTTTTAAAGCACACAGTAAAGAGATGTGCAAAAATATGAAACACCACCACTTTTCTCACAACGTTTTTTGAAAATGTGGATTAAAAAAAAGTTACTTATGTAAACATGTGGAGTTTTTTATTGCTATTTAAAAATGAATATTTTTAAAAATTCTCAGTTTTAATTTCTAATATGGTAGATAAAAAAGGTTTTGGGGTCTGCAATAATTTTTAAGAATATAAAGGGTTCCTGAGTCCAAAAAGTTGAAGTATCATTGTATTATACTATTTAGTTGGTATAGTCTTGCCTCCAGTAAATATGTCATATAACAGGCATTAGACAGGATTTTCTGAGGACCCTCTCACCTATGTAGCTCTTTATATTATTTAAATGGCCAAACCTGAAAATAAAACACACCAGTTCATTTTCTTTTTGTTAGTACTTACTTGTCATACGAATCCATTGCTATGACCCATTTGCACAGACCTTCGGCTGCTGTGGAAGCATTTCTAATCTTTTCTGGAACAAAATCTGGATTTGGAATATAATTTTTTCTTATGATGTTCATGTAAGCTGGAGGAATATTGTCCTTGTCATATTCATGAAGTGACTGTAGAAATCGAATGTCACCAAGAAGTCTTTTGGCGGGACCCCAGAAATCCTCAATTTTTTTCCCTGAACCCGTTGGGTCAGGGATTTTGTCAGCTTTAATGCCTTTCAAGATGCATACAGCTTCCATAACAAGCTTGACACCAGCGGGAGGACTCTTCATGGATTTTATCACTGTAATGTCCTTGAAATAATAACATGCTATTATTAAAAAAGAATTGTTTACATATGACTTGTAATCGGTTCCTATTTTCAAACTAAGCCATAAGATAGAAACTCACCGTTCATTGGGTAGAAATGATGAAAGTGATAGAATTGTGTCAAGAAGTGTTGAGAAGTTTATCCCAAAGGAAAAGTTACAGACAAAAAAGAGTAACGGGAAGATACCCTATATGAGATTACTTATGACATGAAATCTACTTCAAAGACACAAGAAAGAGAGTTTTGGCTGTCACAAAGTAAGAGTTTTGTTGCTTCTGAAAAGCTATAAATGTCATAGATGCAAACAGAAAAACACAGAGAAATTATACATATGAGTGTCTCCTATAAACCAACTATATATAGTTAGCTCTTATAAACATTTTCCTTTATATTCCTCTATATCTTTTTCATATGTATACGCTATAAACCAGTGTATATGCTGTATTTTAACCAATGGAATCACAGTATACTTAACATACACGCTGTTTTAAAATCTGTTCTATTTCAATCACAATACATAGCGAACATCCACTCATGCTAGTAAACACATCATTTTTAATGGCTGCATAGATAGCCTTCCAATGCATAGATAAGAACCATAATTCTAATACCCTATTTGTGCCTTTTTCTCTTTTTTACTATTACAATTGCCATATTGAATTAAAGTCTTAATGTCTTTTATTGTTTTAAAGCTTTTGACAAATACTGACAAACTGCCCTCCAGAAAGCAGAAGGGTGCCTGCTGCTTTACTACATACACCCTTAGCAACACTGGTAGGCATTCTGACAGGCCAAAGAAATTTTATTTTGATCTGTATTTCTTTAAATACAAATAAGGAATGATATGTTTATTGACACTTTGTATTCATATGTTTATTGACTATTTGTATTTCCTCCTTTGTGAATTAGTACTTCTTTATACCATTTACTATCTTATCTTAGAGCTTGTTATTGATTTATAAGAGCTTTTCACATAGAAGCATATTAATATCTTGTTTACCATACAGTTGAAAAGTTTTTCCTCAGCGTTTCTAAAGTTCTGTCCATGGTGTTTATATCAAACAAAATGTGTTGGTTTTTAGGTACTAAAATTCAGTACTTTAAAAAATTTTTATTATTTATGAAAAATACAAAAGAGAGCATATACATTATGAACAATATTGCTTACTGTTTTTTTGTTCCTGATTTCTTATACCAAAGAAATCCTAGGTTTTAGTTTACATTCCAAGATCATTAACATCTGACCTACATTTTCAACCATTTTTATAGTAATATAACTATTTATATTTAAATTTCAATCTGAAATCTATTTTGGAGTAAGGTGTGACGAAAGGATCTAACACTTTCTCCCTTACCTCATCCAAAAGTTTTGCCAAGATTCCCAACACTATTTATTTTTTAAAACTCATCTTTATCTTTCTTAATTGAAATGTTCACTCTCACACCTTAATTTTTAATGAATTTCAAAGCTTAGACATGCTATTATAAAATATAACATTATAAGCCATATTATGTATCACAAAAAACAACTGACAAACATTGACATAACACTTTATCATATATACTGTAAGGTATATTCCAGTTACAAGTGTCTAAATATGAAATAGGTGCACATAGCATCAAAATATGTACTTGGGTCTTATACCCCTGTTGATTAAAGTTGCTCTGCAAAGTTCCTGAAATAACAGTTGTTGTACGGTTGTTTAGAACATTTGGAAGCTTGCTTCTTTTTCAAAGTTGTCTTAGTTATGCATGTACATTTCTTTTTTTCCAGGTGAATGAGGGAATCTTTTTCCCAATTTGAAAATGATTTCAATTGCATTAAATGTGGAGACTAATTTGGAAAAACAGACTAGATTGTAGCACACAATATTAAGTACTTTCTTAAGCTATGATGATGCGTCTCCCAGCAAGCCTGTGGCTGTGCTCTTACCTGTGCAGTGAGAGTGTCAAGGGCAGCTAGAGCTGACTCTAATACGGGCAAGGCCCCTGCCAGGTCAGCATCACATTCATCTTTGATGGCTTTGGCAGCCATAGCTTGTTCATTTGCTATTGTTTCATCAGCTTTCACTATTTTTTCAGTTTTGGCAACTTCTACAGACTCCCTCTCAATGATTATCATCATTTCATCAACCTCTTTGCTAGCAACTTTTAACTGAGGTTGTAGAGCCTCTAACTCGAATTGCATTGTGGCTACTTGAGATGCAGCAGAATCCAGTTTATCCAAACCCACTTCGTACCTCTTTTTCATTTTCATTACTTCACTGAAAGCAAAGATAAAACAAGGTTAGCTGTCAGGCTCTAGCTCCTCCTTCAAGGAAAAAAATTAAGTGTTCTTGAGCTTTTCAGGCTTTTTCAAGGCAAAACTAAAGAAGTGGACCTACTGTATAGCACAGGGAACTATATTCAGTATCTTATAAATAACCTATAATGGAAGAGAATCTGAAAAGTTATAAATATATATAACTGAATCGCTTTGCTTAATACCTGAAACTGACACATTGCAAATCAGGTATACTTCAACTTAAAAAAAGTGGTTTGAAAGTTTTTCACATATATTAACAATTTTGTGAAAAATATAAACTCTAGAACTTTAGATTGTGTGCAATTAAAAGTAGACAGTATGTCTAGGGATTTTTTGTATTTCCAGTACCTGACACAATATCTAGGCATATAACAAATTCAAAAGATAAATACACTAAGTATAAGGCAAGGAACCTCCTTATACCGAGATGAATGATGTGCCTCTACAATTAGTCACCTTGGGAAGTTTATTCCAACAACATTATTGTTCCTTAAAATCTTTTTATAATCAGTTATTTTAAATAGACTTCAGTGCCCAAAATACATTATTTTGAATGCTGCCAAATGTGGCATATAATTTTAAGATGTGTTAAGTATCTTGAAATAGGAATTTTTTTATATAAGATAAAAGTGGCCAATAGAGAATAAAGCTCAACACTTTTTTGGTGCAAAATTATTATAAGGTAATAATAATTGATTCAAAATAATGTAATATATATATATATATATCTTTTTTTTTTGGCGGTACGCGGGCCTCTCACTGTTGTGGCCACTCCCGTTGTGGAGCACAGGCTCCGGACGCGCAGGCTCAGCGGCCATGGCTCACGGGCCTAACCGCTCTGCGGCATGTGGGATATTCCCGGACCGGGGCACGAACTCGTGTCCCCTGCATCGGCAGGCGGACTCTCAACCACTGCGCCACCAGGGAAGCCCAAAATAATGTAACATTTTAACATACTTTAAATTTTTATCTGCATTCATATGTGTTCTAGAGATAATTATACATTATGAGTAGAGAAAACGCTCCTTTATAATTTGTTTCATTTTAAATATTTGAGATGCCATAATGTCTCAAAATAAAAGGTGACACATTTTAGAAGTTCTCTTCAAAACGTTGGTTGGAGCAGGTAACAAACCAACCTGATAATTGTCTAAAGGTGGAAGCGCACTCTTCAACTGAGTGCTTAACTGGCTTGAGCTGGAAAACTGAAAAGGCTGTCATAGGGGGAAAAAAAACATTACAAGTCAGGACATGCTACACCTTTGGCATTTGTGATTCCCTCCGAGCAAAACGTGTTACAGCAATGGGAACTGAGGAGACTGGATAGAGGATACCATATTATCTGTGAGTTTGGTTTCAGTGGAACCTTTGTGGAGCAAGCACTGGAAAGGTCTCACTCCTGCCAACATGAAGCAGCTTCAGTGTGGTGGTTCATCCCACATGATGCTTTGCTGGCTAAAACACTGGTTTCTTGGCAGGGAACCTGATAACTTGCTTCGAGGTTACAGTACTACCTGGCTATAAGGAGATCTAAAGACTTTAGCTATTAAAGGAAGAATAACTACAGGGTGGGAATTCTAGTTGAGGTAAAGGAGAACATTTCTAAAAAGAGGAAGGTAGGAAGGCCAACAAGAATATCTAAAAACGCCTAGAAAACTATTACTTTCAAACTTTCTCTAAGTTTGTATATCATTTTTATAATCTTTCTTCCAGTTAGGATGGCCTTAAATACTGTGAGCATATAATCAAACAGAAAGATGAGTGATACCCCCAAATTAATCAGACTCCCCAAGTGGTTTTGATCTCCCTGGATGGGAAAATATGGGGGGAGAAAAGCAAGATTCCATTAGGTTAAAGATCCTAAGATCTACATGGTAAGAAATAATAAAATGACAGGCAAAGAAATAGTAAAATTCAGCTAAGTCTTGTAGCAGCCTTGGGTGGGACTTGCAGATTTCACTAGGTAGAGGGGAAAAATACCATTGGTATGATTCAACACGGGGTGTGTGCCATGATGAATAGGAAAGCCATGACACTCCTGCTGTGGAAGGCATTACAAAAGTCACTATAAATACGGCTAAGGAGTTTCCCAGCAGTATCTAGGTAGCATCTTGGACAATACGAGAAAAGGTACTTCAAAATGCCTGAGATAGTGAGTTAGCCATAAGAAGATTTAGAATGAACTATAGTTAATATGCAAAAACTAAACTTATTATTTTTTTGTCAAGGAATCTGTGCACATTTGGTGTTTTAAGTATTTTTTTAATATTTAGAAGAATTTGGTCTATTAGATGAACAGATCAGCCTTGTACTCCAATATAAGTTATGTAATTGATCAACAGAGCTAATTTGTGCTTTGAAGTAAAAAAATCTCATTAAGTTTTTAGACAATAGTCAAACACTGAAAAGAACTTAAGGCTTACCATATGTATAAGTTTAACTTACTAGATTTTCGAAATTATTTAAGTACCTGGGAAAGTTTAGTTTGATAAATCAGACTTCAAGAGGGAAATAAAAATATTAAAAATTACAAATGCAATATAAAAAATTGCTTAAATTCATATAAGTTTATTGATGTTTGTATTGATGTTTTCAAATAAGAGTTTACTTAAAGAAGGAAAGCTGGTTATGTATATTGAGTGGCTGTCTCTGGGTTTCAGCTGTTCAATACCTAAAGAGAAGGTTTATTTATTATCTAATTACTTATTAAAGAAAAATTACTCCCTAGTGTTGTTTACCCAATAGCATTGTCAAAGTATCCTGGAGCCTTACCACAGCTCTGAGTGGCACACCTTCATTCCTTAAACAAATACGATTATGCATTTATCATGTGCTGGGCAATGCATCTGCACAAAAGAATAAGCCCTGTTCCCTACCCTAAAAGTGTCTGTGGAGTAAATCATTTAATGATGTAACAAAACTCACAGTATATACATATATGAAATAAATCTCTACCACATCATTGCTATGTCATTTTTGTCCACACAAATGTTTTAAAAACCACCATAGCTTACTTTGAAATAAGAAATTTTGTTTTTACCTCCTTTTCTTTTCCAACAACAGTTTGAAGGTAGAAATTAATTCAAGATAAGAGGTAGGAGTCACGTAATTGTATCTTTGAAGTTCAACATAGAAGGATGTCGATAAATCTACAGCAGAAGTGTGAAAGCTTTTACACAACTCAATACAGCCATCTCGTATTTCCTCTGACATTTCAATGTCTTCCAAGAAGCGGGAGGCAACTGCCTGTAGTGCATCTTCAGGCCAGGACTGAATTTAAGATAAATGCTTTAGCACATGATCCAATTTACTGACAGGAGTTTGTTATTACTGCGGTCCTTCATGGATGGTGGAAATGCAGGGGAAAACATGAGGGATGGGGTGGGACAGACACTCATGAGGAACTTCCCCCTAGTATTTGACCCCTTATGACAGGGAGCCAGTAACTAATGTGTGCAATATTAACCCTTCATGGTTTGTTCAGGGGTTAGAGAAATTGGGCCTGAGTATTGCAGGAGCAAGGAAGAGAAAAGGAACTAAATTTATAGAATGTCTATCTTTGTGCGCACTCTACTATTATTATCTTGTTTAACTCTCCCAACAATTCTGAGGTAAATGTTACTATCCTTTCCCCTAAACTCCAGAATTAGATCAACAACTACCTCTTTGATTTCTCTTATAACCATCTCAAACTCAACAAGTCTAAAACACGGTTCTTATCTCCCCCAAAATAGTTGCAGTCCTCCCCAACTTAGTCAACATCTCCACCATACACCCAGTTGCTCAAGCTAGTCATCCTTGATCCCTCTCCTCTTCCTCAATCCTACATCTCTCCCAAAAGCAAGTCCTATGGGCACCATCCCTAAAATAGCTTCCAAATCTTTTCCATTCTTTCTATACCCACAACCATCATTGCAGTTCAACTCTCTGTTACCATCTTCCTGGAATTTTCCAACAGCGTCCTAAGTGGTCTCCCTGCTTCTGAGCTCTATGCAGCTGCCAGAGTGATCTTATCAAAGGCAAATTAGCTCTTTTCACACTCTCAATTTACAATCCTTCAAAGACTTCCCAGCACATTGAAAATAAAATCCGGGGCTTCCCTGGTGGCGCAGTGGTTGAGAGTCCGCCTGCCGATGCAGGGGACACGAGTTCGTGTCCTGGTCTGGGAGGATCCCACATGCCGCGGAGCGGCTGGGCCCGTGAGCCATGGCCGCTGAGCCTGTGCGTCCGGAGCCTGTGCTCCGCAACGGGAGTGGCCACAACAGTGAGAGGCCCGCGCACTACAAAAAAAAATTAAAAATAATAAAATCCGAAGCCCAACTTGTAAATCTCTACCTGATCTGGCGCTTCCCACCTTTCTGACCTCAGCTCTAGGACTTTCCCCTCAGTTACTGTGCCCCTGTCACCCTGATTTTCTCTCAGGCCGTTCATTCCTTCTATGTAGCTCCTTGTCTTCACTAATTTATTCTCTTACCAGATCCTCTCAAAACTGGCACTTTTTGTCCTTCATCTTTCCTCGTAAAGGTCACTGATTCAGAAAACCTACATGCTACCCTGTATGATGAATTATTTTTCACTAATTTGCAAGTAAGTAAGCAAACTCAAGGAAAGCAGAAGCCTAGTCTATTTCATTTTCCTATTCACCTCCAGCTTTAGGATAAGACCTGCTACAAAGCAAGAGTCAATAAATATGTTTTTCGTGAAATAATTAATCTTAGCAGGAAATGGAGGAACAAAGGGGCTATGTAAATTCCCCAAGGTCAAAAATTCTTATGTGTTAGATCTCACTTACAGGATCTCTGCCACAGCTTGCAAACTTCCTACCCCACCCCCTTGTCTGCTCTGCACTTCCTGATACTGAAATTTACTAGAAAAAGTGGTCTCTGGGGCTTTCTTCCTTTTGATGTCCTGTTGGGTTTGCTAATGGAAAGAGGCTGGAAAAAAAAAAAAAAAGAGGTAGAGGCATTTCTACCCCTCTTCCTTTCTAGCAGAAGCTGAGCTCTAGGTTTTGGGTTCGTGTTACTATCAGACATTCCTATTTCCACAGCTCCAAGTTCCAGTAACACTTCTTCCCCCCATTCCCTTTTTTACCCAGCTATAGTAACATCTTCTTGCTACACTCCACCAGTTCCTGCCTGACCATCCCTCTCAAGTTCCTTTAATCCTGCCTACACCTCTATGAACAGTCCCCTCATTCAACTTTCCTCAGTGAGGCCTTCCAGGGTGCTCTCTGCTCCCTGTCAGGAACCTGACTGATACACAACTTTATCCTAAAACTTTCTACAATAAATTGATGTCAATGACTGTATGCACTGGCAATAAGAAGTTATTCTATTATAATGATTTTTGAATTATAATTTCATAAAATACATTATTATTGATCAGAAAATTCTGCTAAGCTACAATTTGGTGGGGGGGCTCTAAAATAAGTCATGCTCATGATGGAGATTCAATATTTCTAGAAGTCTATATAAATTTACATGACAATACCTGAAACCAGTCAATGGTACAGCAGTTAACAAGAGCAGGGAACTTTCTAAGATGAATCCGAAATGCATCTCCAATGGGGCTCATGGCAAGGACAACATGCAGTTGGTTGCGGCAGCGATCGATAAACATGTTGAAAAGAGCTATGGGGCTTCCATCAGTTTGTTTGGTTTTATCCCGTTGGCGATCTAAATGACGCATCTTATCACATATCTCCTGCTTCTCATCCAATGCAAAGAGATTCGGAACCTCCCCAGCATTTAGTAGATTGTTGACATCTTCTAGAAATGACTCCTTTTTAATCTGAGTATCTGTAAACAGGAAGACACCCTGCACCTCCCCTTCTGCACATTTCCTTAAGATCACTTTTAAGTCTTCATGCCACTCAGAATTATCGTAGCCCTTGGTGATTTCAACCTGGAAAACTGAAGAATCAGCCATGTGGGCAGCTAATCTGGTGACAGACTGCCTTCCACTCCCTCCGACACCAACCAGAAGAGCATGGCTGCGAGGCTGCTTCAGGATCCTGGAAATTCGGCTGATGTGCTCTATGGCAAATCGGAATAAGACAAGGTTCAGGGTTTTTTTGCTCATATTGTTGTATTCTTCTAGGTGAGCTTCTACTATCACCCGGAGAGCATCTACATCTGCAACTTCTCTGTAGTTGGTATCCTCTCTCTTGGGATCATGGAAATCACAAAACATTAAGCTGTGTAGGTCATCTTCTTCCACCACTCCATCATTATCAAAATCCAAACTTCGAAAAAGCTCATGAAAATTTTCATGCATACAGTTTTTCAAGATTTCTTGAATGTAGTTGATCAGCCAACTTCTGTCTGCATTATCCACAAGGCGATCGTAATACACTCTAAGTACCTGTATAATAATTAAAAAGCAGCGTTAAGAACTGACTCTTCTATTTTTTTAGTTTCATTTCTGTGCTCATCTCAAGTAATATAAAAGGTGCTCTCAAGAAATTTCTATGGGTTTTATTAAAGGTATATCCAAATGAGGACTGGCTCATAATAATATTCACTTTAAATATTAATTTTAACCGTATATATTTGGAATAATACATAGTTACACTGTTGTCAATAAATAAAGGTAAATTGGGGGAACTGAAGTAGATTATAGATATGCAAAGAGCATTAAAGACTACAGAAGGGAAAAAAAGACTAGAGAAGGTAAGTGACTGCATTTGCTGTTCACTCAGATATAGATAACAGAGCTGGGCACTGGTATCTAGGGTTTTGCAACTCCCTTGAAGTGATCTTTTCCTTTTCTCAGCCAGATAACATCTTGAAAATTGTTGTCAAATCTATATATATATATATATATATATATATATATATATATATATATTTTAATAAAAGTACATTTTCTAGATAAAGAGGGAATGTCTTAGGTGGAGGGCAAATTTGTCTTATTTTTGTTGTAAGTAATTGCAGAGGGCAATCTACTAAAATAAATCTCTGCTTATCTGCACATGTTGTGGGACTGCAAAAAGTAGTTAATCAGGCTTGCTACATAAAATAAGTATTTCCTTAGAGTGGTATGAATGTCCCTTGGTTGCAGTCTGTTTGGGACTGAACTATGTTCCCCCGCATATTCATATGTTGAAGTCCTAACCCCCTTAATGTGATTGTATTTGGAGAAAGGTCCATTAAGAAGATAATTAAGGTTAAATGAGTTCATATGGGTGGAGTCCTAATCCTATCCACTGCTGTCCTTACAAGGAAAGGAAGCAACACCAGAGCTCTCACTCTTTCCCTGCAGACACACAGAAGAAAGGCCATGTGAGGACGTAGGGAGGCCCTCTGTGAGCCAGGAAGAGAGCCTTCACCAGAAATCCACACTGACGGCAACTTGATTTTGTATTTTTGGCCTCCAGAGGTGTGAGAAAATAAATTTCTGTTGTTTAAGCCACTCAGTCTGTGGTATTTTTGTTATGGCAGCACTAGTAGACTAATACACACAAAAACAAGTAATGCATATTTCTGTCAGCAAACTTTCTAACATTAAACCTGTCTGCATCAGCTTCTTCACCTTATAAAGTGGAAGTAGTAATACCTGCCTTACAAATCTCAGATGCATGGCAAAAATGAAATGACAACAAATGTGAAAACACTACAGAACTGAGAAATGTAATTATTACAAACTGCCTTGGAATCAGCCTAACTGTGTTCAAGAGTAATGATTTTATGATTTCTTTCCTTTTGCTAACTCTGGGGTTTTTAAGCTCAAAATGGATTAAAGACCTAAATGTAAGGCCAGAAACTATCAAACTCTTAGAGGAAAACATAGGCAGAACACTCTATGACATAAATCACAGCAAGATCCTTTTTGACCCACCTCCTAGAGAAATGGAAATAAAAACAAAAATAAACAAATGGGACCTAATGAAACTTAAAAGCTTTTACACAGCAAAGGAAACCATAAACAAGACCAAAAGACAACCCTCAGAATGGGAGAAAATATTTGCAAATGAAGCAACCGACAAAGGATTGATCTCCAAAATTTACAAGCAGCTCATGCAGCTCAATAACAAAAAAACAAACAACCCAATCCAAAAATGGGCAGAAGACCTAAATAGACATTTCTCCAAAGAAGATATACAGACTGCCAACAAACACATGAAAGAATGCTCAACATCATTAATCATTAGAGAAATGCAAATCAAAACTACAATGAGAAAGCAATAATACTCCAATAAAGACTAAAAAAAAAAAAAAACTACAATGAGACATCATCTCATACTGGTCAGAATGGCCATCATCAAAAAATCTAGAAACAATAAATGCTGGAGAGGGTGTGGAGAAAAGGGAACACTCTTGCACTGCTAGTGGGAATGTGAATTGGTACAGCCACTATGGAGAACAGTATGGAGGTTCCTTAAAAAACTACAAATAGAACTACCTAATATGACCCTGAGAAAACCATACTACTACTACTGGGCATATACCCTGAGAAAACCATAATTCAAAAAGAGTCATGTACTAAAATGTTCATTGCAGCTCTATTTACAATAGCCAGGAGATGGAAGCAACCTAAGTGTCCATCACCGGATGAATGGATAAAGAAGATGTGGCACATATATACAATGGAATATTACTCAGCCATAAAAAGAAAAGAAATTGAGTTATTTGTAGTGAGGTGGATGGACCTAGAGTCTGTCACACAGAGTGAAGTAAGTCAGAAAGAGAAAGACAAATATCGTATGCTAACACATATATATGGAATCTAAGAAAAAAAAAATGTCATGAAGAACCTAGGGGTAAGACCTACTAGAGAATGGACTTGAGGATATGGGGAGGGGGAAGGGTAAGCTGGGACAAAGTGAGAGAGTGGCACGGACATATATACACTACCAAACGTAAAATAGATAGCTAGTGGGAAGCATCTGCATAGCACAGGGAGATCAGGTCGGTGCTTTGTGACCACCTAGAGGGGTGGGATAGGGAGGGTGGGAGGGAGGGAGACGCAAGAGGGAAGAGATATGGGAACATATGTATATGTATAACTGATTCACTTTGTTATAAAGCAGAAACTAACACATCATTGTAAAGCAATTATACTCCAATAAAGATGTAAAAAAAAAAGAGTAATGATTTTAATGTTTTCACTGCTGTCTGGTTGACATAATAGTGTCATCCTTTTTTCTAACAGCAGTAGCTACACAAATGGTATGACTGAAGCCTCCCACATACTCCCCCCCCACCCCAGTTCAAAAGCTATTCCTCTATGGGACAACTGAGTTTCCCAACATATGACAATAGTCACTTCCTCGGATTGAGATACTGAAGACCTCCTCCTTCTTATGAGAAAAAGGAAACTAAGACAACCTCACATATTGGGCATCAGTGTCTAAGCATGAATCAAGTATATTATTATCTAGCTGCAATTTAGCAAGAACCTAAGGCAGTGTTTCTCAGGGACTGTCAACACACATGAATCTAGGGCCCCACTCTGGACCTGCTGACTTAAAAGTTTTGAGGATGGCGACTGGGAAGATCTTTTTGTTTTTCTTTTTAAAAATCTCCTTACACGAGGTACAAAAATCTTAAGTGTACACCTCCAGGAACTTTTACACATATTTACACCCAGGTGACCACCACCAAGATCAAGATATAGAACATTCTCAATACCTTAGCAAGCTCCCTCACTCTCACTTCTGCTGATACCTGCCCTCCTCTCTTCCGTACAGGCGACTATTATTCCATTGCCACCCCTTATATTTTTAAAAGTTGACACATATAATTTTCCATTATAAATCTAAATCTTTGCAGGGGAAGTAATTTCTGGCATATTTATATTGTATTTGTGCTTTGAATTCATTTGCCTCAAGGTCTTGATTACAAATTGCTTTAATTGGTCCATAATTTACACATCATAAAATTCACTCTTTTAAAGCATACGATTCAATGGTTTTTGTAGAATAGTCACATAGTTGTGCAGTCATCACCACCATCTAATTCTAGATCTTTCTCATCACCCCAGAAAGAAACCCTGTACCCATTAGCAGTCCCTTATTATTATCCCCACCCCATATGCCGCCACAGCCCCTGGCAACCAGTAATCTCCTTTCTGTCACTATGGATTTGCTTATTCTGGACATTTCATATAAATGGGAAAATATTATATGTGGCCTTTTGTGTCTAGCTTCTTTCACTTAGTATAATGTTTTCTAGGTTTATCCATGTTGTAGCGTGTATCCGTATTTCTTTTTACGGCTGAATAGAGTTCCACTGTGTGTATATAAGCACACACACACACACCACATTTTGTTTGTCTATTCATCAACTAATGTGTATGAGCTGTTTCCACTTTTGGCTGTTATGAATACTTCTGCTAACACTCATGTACAAGTTTTTGTGTATACCTATGTTTTCACTTCTCTTGGGTATATAGCTAGGAGTGGAATTTCTGGGTCATATGGTAACTCTATGTTTAACATTTCGAGGAACTACCAAACTGTTTTCCAAAGCAGCTGCACCATATAACATTCCCACAAGCAATGTTATTATCCAGTTGTTTTTTTTTTTAATTACAGCCATCCTATTGGGTGTTAGGGGGTACTTCACTGTGACCTTGATTTGTATTTCCCTAATTATTAGTGATGTTAAACATTGTTTCATGTACCTATTGGCCATTTGTATATCGTCTTTGGAGAAATGTCTATTTCTCTCTCCACTTCTAAATTAGGTTATTCATCTTTCACTATTGCTTTGTAGTAGTTCTTTATGTATTCTGGATATTAGATGCTCATCGGATACATGATTTGCAAATATTTTCTTCCATTCTATGGGTTGTCTTTTCACTTTCTAGATAGTGTCTTTTGAAACATGAATATTTTTAACTTTGATGAAACCCAATTTATCTATTTTTTCTTGGGTTGCTTGTGCTGAGTATCTATATTTAACAAGCAAACCAGATGTTAGGCACATTAACGATTGAGAGCAATGCAGAAACCAAAGGGAATGCAAAATAGTAAGCCAGTTTTATATCTCAAAAATCATTTAGTGAAATTATATTGGGTTGTCTAGTTTGGCAAAAGTGTGTGGAGAGGAAACAGTCACCTAAAGTACTGAAGTCTTTTTGAGTAAACAGAAATAAAGCGCAAGTTAAGAGTGTTAAGCTCAATCACTTTCTATCGTTTGAGACGGTGAGAACAATGTGCCTAGCACTGTGCTCAGCACTGTGGACAAATCCGTGAGGGAAAAAAATCCTCTGCCCTCAGGAGCTGGCATGCCACCTGCGGGAGATGGACAACCAACATAACAAATGAACTGTGCAGCATGTTAGAAGGTGATACATGCTATGGAACTGCTACGGAAAGAAGAAGAATAGAGCAAGTCAAACAAGACTGGAACTGCTAGTGGGATGTGAGGCTGCAGCACTAATTAGGGTGGTCGTTGTGCCTCACAGAGAAGGAGAGATTTGATCAAAGGCAGTAGGGAGCCAGCCCAGAGGGTCAACACCTGGGGGGAGAGCATTCCAGGCAGAAAAAAGCCAGGAGGCCTGTGTTGTGGGTGAACGAAGGTGAGAGCAGGAGGTAACCTGAAAAAACTGGGGAAAGGTACACATACAAGGTCTTATGGACTGCTGGACTTTTATTCCAGATTCCTCCCCACAAAGTCAGGTGCCATTTCAAGGTTTTGAGCCAAGGACTTAAGCTCATGACACTATATGAATATGAAGTAGTCACTAAAAATGAAGAGTTATTATATTATGAACCTTATTAAATGCCCAAAGAGCTCAACAGCCATTGTCAAAACTCAGTAATCTGACATCTGAGGCAGGACAGGATCTGAAAAAGGCTAAAAAGTTTAACTGTACATACCACAGATATACAACAGCAAATAGGAACTGCTCTCATGATTGGAAGAAAGCAAAGCATTATAATCCCACGTGACGAAGCATGTTATGGATAGTAAGATGCCTTCTTTCTTCCCTTTATGCACTCATTTGACAATATTTCTGGAGTGCTTGTCATGTATCAGGCATTGCGGAAAGCAGTGACTAAATAAAGCTGCTGCTCTCATAAAGCTTCTGTTCTAGTAGAGACAATAAGTAAGCAAAAATATAGACGGGGTCAAGTGACACTCAGTGTTATGAAGAATAAAGCGAGACAAGGGATAAAGAGCTATAGCGCGTAGAGATGGTCTAAGACGAGCCTCTATAGTAAGGTTATATTTGAGCTGAGATCTTAAGGAGGTAAATGGGCAAGCCGTGTGGATAATGGGAGGAGTGTCCTAGGTAGAAGGAATATCAAGGGCAAAGTTCCCGAGCTGGAGGATGCGAGATGCTTCCTACAGGAAGATTTGGCCCGTGACCAAATGCTGTCTTAGGTAATGTGCTCCTTCAGTGAAGTCAATGACATCCTCCCCTCTCGCCACTCTCCCTCTATACCTTTCAGCACATTTCTGTCACCCACGTGGCCTACCAGGCTGACAGCCTGTGTTCATGTCCCAGAAGATGGACCCCACTCAGGCAATTAAGTGACCTACAGTGGAATCTGCAGATCATACTTTTCCAAAGAGTCACTTTTAGGGACCTTGCTGTGGCCAAAATTTCTGAGTGGAATGGACCTTCACTTGGGCATATATTTGAATGTGTGAGGATATAAAAATTCAAACTGTAGATCTAAAAAGCCTACAAAGATCGAATTTGGTAAAGCCTTTCTGAAATTTATGTCTCTGTAACACATGGTTTTAACATAGCAGTACATTTCCATTTTCTAGATTTCCTAACTACATTAATTAAAATTAAAATAACCATATTAGTTATATATTAAAAAGAGAAAATTTTCCTCCCACTTTCCCATATTCTTTGCCTATTTTAAAAATATTCTTTCTTTTTTTTTGGCTGCGTTGGGTCTTCGTAGCTATGCGCGGGCTTTCTCTAGCTGGGGCGAGTGGGGGCTACTCTTGGTTGCGGTGCACGGTCTTATTGCGGTGATTTCTCTTGTTGCGGAGCATAGGCTCTAGGCATGCGGGCTTCAGTAGCTGCAGCACGCAGGCTCAGCAGTTGTGGCTTGTGGGCTCTAGAGAGCAGGCTCAGTAGTTGTGGCTCACGGGATTAGTTGATCCACAGCATGTGGGATCATCCTGAACCAGGGCTCGAACCCATGTCCCCTGAATTGGCAGGCGGATTCTTAACCACTGTGCCACCAGGGAAGTCCCTGAACTATTATTTTTGATGCATTATTTTTTGTATTCCTTTTTCTCTCTCTCCTGCCCTTCCTCTACAAGTTTTTACAAGAAAATGTTCACCCATGTATCTCTTCCCAAAGAGAAATATATTTTTATATAGTTTCTATGTTCTCAAATCTAGTTTACTCTGTAGTTCTTTTGGCATCTAATATCACTACAAGTAAGTAATGAACATAAATACATTCACTTCTAATGAAAACAAAAGTGTTCCATCTCAAAATTATTTGAAGTCAAACTAACAAGGATTAAGTCAATTCAAGGAGACCAAGAATGATACCTACTTTGAAATAGCCTATAAATCAACAGAAATTCCTGAAAATGAGAGATAAGGCATCTTAAATGTCATAAAACATATTAGCGAAAAGTATTTTTAGACATTATCTTGGCCATTGGCCTTCAGAATGCCAAACAGTGGAATCCATCTATTTAAATTGCTGAATACTTCTTTTTACGCAGTTGTTGGCATGGTAAAATCTTTGTTTCCTGCATCATCATATATCAGTAACATGGAGATTTACCTCATGAACCCAAAGACGTTTAATCACATCTTTGGTTTCTGCTGTTTCTGGTCTTGACAAACACACACCCTGAATGACACGGGAGAAATCTCGGAGGTTGAACAGGTAGTGAGATTTGGCTGGAGTAGGCAAGAGATTCTTCATTGCTTCTTTATACAGAGTCATCGTACCATTTACAATTTGTGTGGTCAAATCTAGAAAACTGTCTGGAAATTTATAACTTAAAAAAATTTTTTAAGTAAAAAGAAAGAAAAATGTTAGCAAATACAGAATTATGATACATAAATGATATTTAGTATGACTAGCATGACTTTTTTCTTACGATTAAATCAATTGATTTTGTTTACAAAATTACCATTTCTTGATATGATAATAGAATTTTTACTTCTTTTAAAGCTACTTTCCATTCATTGTTTTATTTTATGTTCAAAGGAACTCCATGAGTAAGCAGGACGAATTTAATGAACTTAAGACTACTGACAGAAAAGCCAGCCAAGGAACCCATATTAAGTAACTTAAACCCAGAGTCCACTAAACGATGCTTCCTAACCTCTTTCACCCCCTGGCATTCTTAATTGCATAGAGATAGAATCCCTGGAAGAACACTGGTGAAATGGGTATTTTCAGAGAAAGGGAAGGGAGAAAATAAAAACACAGAAAAAAATAAAGAAAAGTGAACAAGAAAAGGAGAGTAAAAAGAAAGTAAAATGAACAATGAGCCAGGATTTTTTTTTAAGGGCAAAAGGAATAATTAGGGTAGAAAGAACATGGGGAAATAATATCCATTTGAAAACATTGGCTCTATTTCACTTCTGGCTTGACAAGGGGTCCTCCATCATCACTGGATAGGGCAAGGAATGACAATTTCCTGAGGACGGTGTCCACATCAGGGAGCAAGATTTGCACTGCTCAGGTGCACTTGGCTCCCCGACCTCCAAGTATCTTGTGGAGAAGTGCTGAGTGTCCAGAGCTAGGGAGCAATATTTCCCCAGGGTACAGGCTCCAAGGTTATACTCAAACCTGGACATGGACACCTCTGGGGAACTCAAGAGTTTTACTACTGGGTGTCAAAGTCACAGGATAAACCTGGCAATCTTTCCAGCATTAATTGAACTATGTGGCAAAAATTCAAAACATTGATCATTCCAACATGGATATATTATACAGCGTGAGGCAAAATGTGTATGGATTTTTAAGTTAAAATCCAAGACTTCAGAAAAATAAAGGAAAAAGAGAAAGATACTGCAGTCCCTTTGTGTTATGTTCCCATACCTGGAGATGGGAGCAAAGGAGGGAAGCAATGTTACCTGTTATCTTCTTCCGTGTCTAAAGGTGCTTTCATGGAAAAGTTTGAGAAGCACTACTTGTACTGACATGTTCCCCAAAGATTTTACACCCCCCCCAATGAAAAAACAAACACACCTTCAATTACCTACCAGGTTCTTAAATGCCAGGTTAAGATTCTAGAGAAGATTGTAAACATGGATTTATCACTAAACTCATTGATTGTTATAATATTGAAATGTCGCATGTATCGAGGAGTTATTGGATTTCGACCACCACCTAAATATTAAAAAGGATAACCCTTAACAGTGTTATTCATATATACCAGAGCATTTTCTCTACACTTTACAGCATAAAACAACGCGCAAGATGGACAAATTCACAGCACACAGAGAAGAATAATCGATTATTTGGATAACCTTGACCTCAAAACAGTTTTCTCCTCAACCTCAAGGTGTTGTTTTCTAGTTCAACGATCTGAATAAGTTCAACTAATTAGATATAATCTTGGTCAAGTGTATTTACCAAAGGAAATTTGACCAGACAGAAAGAACCAATGGCCACCTTCTCCATGACTCATACATAGCCCAAAGCAGTAAACCGTCAAACATTCTCATTACAATACAATATTAAGATACAATATTATACAATGTTAATATTGTATGCAGTATTAACATAACCCTGGTGATTCTCACTGACCATACTTTAGGGTCCTTTCCACATGGCTGAAATTCAGCATGACATTGGCATACAGCCTCATTCTTCCCCCACATCTTGAAATAAATTTCCCTAGGACTAGTCTATGTGGTTCACATGGCCACTTCACTGGCTGCCTGTAATTGTAAAAACTGGGGGGTTATCTTATTTTCACAAAATACTGATTACATTTTCAAATATGAAGTTTTAGTAATAGACTTAGAATGTAACATCACTTTACAAAATTGATTGATATTATCATCCTTACATGTATAGACAAAATGCATTTTCTCCTTAAAGGGATTCTATCATGAAATCTTTGGTAAAGAAGTGGTGTTAAATGTGCATGATACCTTTATATTGCTTAAAAATATGTAAGTTCATGTCTTATGTTTGTTTTAAACCCGGTAAATCTGTCTTTTGCTTCTACCACTATTATACTGTGCTGATTCTGAAAACATGGATAATGTGTGAAAGCATGTAACTAGTTGCCTATAGATCAAAACAGTTATGTATCTCTATGTATTTAGAAGCTTATAATAAACACTGATTTACCTGGGCAAGCTTAAGGAGATGGTAATAGAGCTGCAGAAGGGAAGGTCAGAGATCATATACCCAGGTCTATCTTCAACCCTTCCTCCCAGAGAATGCTCAGAAATGGTGGTCTTTTTAGAAAATGGGGTCCAAGAGGAAAAGACACCTCATGGATTTAGCCTGCTCCTCTGTCCCGTCCTTGAGGAGGCCAGGAAAGTGGACACTTAGTACAAATGACTGCTGGGTAGTGGGGGAGAGGCAAAGTGGAGCTGAAGTCTGGGACCCAGGAGCAATAGAATTAAAGAAAAAAAGAGTGGGGGGAGGGGGAAGCATTCAAAGTGGCCCAGGGAGTGTACTGAGAGCAATTACTGACTCAGAGCAAACTGTCTGCATTATAGGTCAGATAAAGGTCAGGTGGTTCAGAGGCAAATACCAGAGAGATTCCTTGAAGACATGGTACATCAAGAAGGGGAATTTTTAAAAATATAGGATACCAGCTTGAGTTCAGGAAAAGAACAGTTAAAAATGTCCAGTCAGTTGAATCAAGCTGTTTCAGATATTCTAAAATAAAAAATTTCCCCTACATAGAGATCTCTTTGAGTTTACAAATTTCCCCTGAAAAGTATAAAGGATCTCTAAGAGTTAATTATTTTGGCCATCTCCTACTCAAATTCCCCCTCCACAGTCTGTCTAAATCCAGAGACTCACTAAAATGGGAATTGATTGGGGTAGGGGAAAGGTGACTATTGAAGCAGGGATGTTTCGTACAGTTGAAACTTTAAGGAATGAAACAGAGGAAAATGAGCTTCCCCAGGGGGATCTGGGTTCTCAGGGGATCTGGGACCTCAGAATGCAGGAACAGGAAATGGAAAGCAAAGTCCTAAAAGGTGGAAGAAAAAGGATTTGGAAGAGCTGTTTGGTTTGATGAGAATGACTCCAAGCAAGTCAACCCACTCTGCAGTGTTGATCATTGTGGTCACTCTCTTAGGTCACAATGGACAGACATAGAAAATATATACACAAAACATTGTAACTCAAGTTATCCGATTTCTCTTTCTTTCTTTCTCCTGCCCTTTATATATAGCCAGAGTGATTTTCAATCTTAATCACAAACTCAGAAAACGTACCTGGAGGTCCCATAGCACACATGATTTGAATGTCCACTAGTTTGATCATAGAACAATCTTTTAGGTCATACCAATTCCAGTGATCTAACCATTGTCTAAGTAACTCGATAGGAGGTTGAGCCCCATACACCTCCCGAGCAGGCATATTGACATCATCTACAAAGACAACCTGACAATGAAAGGAGAAGAGGGATTAGAAAATATTAACATCTTAATATAGTGTCTTATGGTGCAAACAATGTTCAGGCAAAGAATCAGATTATCTTCTTGTGGGGTACATATGTGAGAAATGATGGTTTCTTTTCACATCAGGAATATCCCTTAGCATCCATGTTACCAAGGAACAGGGAGACAGCCTTATTACTAACCTTTATAGTTAAGAGTTTAGAACCTATTAATCCTCTCATGCAACTTTTCTCAGTATTCCTTCTCTTTTTTCCTTGTACAACTTCAGTACATTAAAATAAATGAGGAAGGTGTGATTTAAAAATGATTATAACCTCTGAGTGATGACAGTAAGGTTGGGAAGTGTATTCTTTTTTTTTTTTTTTTTTTTTGCGGTACGCGGGCCTCTCACCGAGCCCGTGTCCCCTGCATCCGCAGGCGCACTCTCAACCACTGCGCCACCAGGGAAGCCCGGGAAGTGTATTCTTGGTAGAGGAAAAGTCAGTTGATAGCTTGGTTGTTTAAAGGCCAAGAGAGCAAGAAGCAAAGACTCCGATGAGTAAAAATGTTAATGAGAGAATTAGGAAGGTAGGTAATTTCCCAGATGTATATTCTACTTCGAATTCAAAGGGCAACTGCTTGTTTTTAATGTCAAGTTGCGTGATGCACATACAAATCTGAACACACTTTTAAGAAAACTTAACCAAAATCTGTGATAAAAAAAACTGCACAAAAAGACATCCAGTACCAGTATATCTGGCTTCCTCGTTCTGAATGTAACAATGCCCATGAATAGGACCATTGCTGTACTATACGTATAGAAACAGAGAGTAATTACCATTTTCTTGCCCAAAGGAGGTCCAAAAACTCCCTTTCTTCTTTTGTCCAGTTTTGACATGATAATATTCTGAGTTTGAGCTGCTGTAGTTTGTGCTGAGAAGTTAATCAGCAGAGGCTTGTATATATCTTTACTGAGTTGATTTAAAAGAAAATTCTGTATAACAGGAAATAATGAGCCATAGTTGCAATTATGTTTTGACATTTCAAAATAACCACTAAGCATCATTGTTGACACACTTGAATTTAATATTAGAGTGTCATAATGTAAAAAGAGATGGAATCAACAGCAATAACAGTTACCAAGTCAATGGAGTGTGTCTATTTGTGCAGGCCTTCTGGACACGTGGCTTCTCTGATTTCTAAAACCACCATGCAGAGTACACATTCCTGCCTAACATGAAGTCATAGGGACTCAGGGGTTAAGAAACTTGGTTAAGCTCTCAGAGATGACACAAGAATTTAGACTGCCATTTGTCTCTGTCCAGATCAACGTTCTCTGTAATATAGCTCATTAGCTTTCCACTTTCATCAAGTTATCTGACTGTAAGTTAAGAAGCTTACATAGTATAATTTGTACTTTCAAAATGGAATTCACTGGAAAGCAGGTAAAATTACAATGATTCTTAACCAAGATGTTGTTTTCTACAAATCATCTTGTAGAATAATAATGGAATAGGAAAATATTTACAATACCTTAAGTAGAAAAAAGCAGATTACAAAATAAGATGCAAATTATGTTCCCCAATTTTGTGAAAAGTAATTCTTTTTGGCCTGGGCAGTTTATTACCTGGGCTGAATTTGATGGTGGTACCAATGACAAAGGCTTTATTTTTCTCCACCCACTGCCTTGAACCATGTCAAGTCGCCATTCCCTAACTCTTGATAATATCTTAGATAAATCCATTAGCTTTCTGTACACTTTGTTATTTTTTAAAAAAAATCCAGTCCAACTCAACACCTTGATTTAAAATCTCAGTCTAAACATCTTCCCTCCCCACTCCTGGATATTTCTTGATACATACAGCATTTAGTATGATAAAGGTGACATTTCAATCTGTTGGGAAAGAGATTATTCAATAAATAATACCAGGACAATTATTCTACTATATAACCAAATATATTCCAAAGGATTAAAGGACTGGATTAAAATATAAAATCAATAAAGAACTAGAAACAGGTACTGTCACAACTGGGAGAATGTGAATTGACTGGGAAACTGCAATGGGGGAGGGGCCACCGATAGCTCCTCCTCTTTCCTCCACCTCCCTTCCCTATCTTCTTCCTGCCCACGGTCGGGTAGCGGGCAGAGCTGGACGAAGAGAGGCAAAATTCCCACTTCACTGGTGTCACTGTGGTTCTCTCTTGGCTAATGCTATCTTGCCTGCTGTCATGGCAAGCTTCCAAATGTTTGCTCTCTGAGAAGACCAGATGTGCAGGTTCCTTACTTACTCCCAAGGGACATTCACATTGCACAGTTCCCTGACCTAAGGGGACTAGTGGAGTTCCCTCACTTCTGTGGGCAGTCATATGGAATGGACTCCCAGGAAGGCTCAAGTCCAGTTACCTTCCACACTGTCCAACTGACCCGGGGGAAACTTGCACTTACTTGCCATGTCAAAGGCTGGAGGTGCTACTCATTAATAGTTCCAGCCAGGGGCTTCCCTGGTGGCGCAGTGGTTGGGAGTCCGCCTGCCGATGCAGAGGACACGGGTTCGTGCCCCGGTCCGGGGGGATCCCACGTGCCGCGGAGTGGCTGGGCCCATGAGCCACGGCCGCTGAGCCTGCGCGTCCGGAGCCTGTGCTCCGCGGCGGGAGAGGCCACAACAGTGAGAGGCCCGCACCGCAAAAAAAAATAAAATAAAATACGGCATTGTTTCTCATCATCAAAAAAAAAAAAAAAAAAAAAAAAAATAGTTCCAGCCAGCTTTCTCCTTTCAGAAATCTGAAACTAGAGGCAAGAACTGATCTTTGATCAGTGTGATCCCCTAAACACAAGGGAACAAATATTTATAAGGCTACTGAGATTTGGGGCATGTCTGTTGCAGCAGCTAGCATTTTCTTACCTACCACACAATAGGTGTGATTCCAGAAATCATTAAAGAAAATCAGTCTTATTACCATGTAGTAATTGTTTACATATTTGATACTTTAAAAAATTAAATATCAACCAAAACACCCTTTTTAAGGGAGATAAAATTCTTCATCCTGTATAAGCTATTTTCACTAAAATAACTTTAAAATGGACAATAATTTAGTGATATAAAGTAGCATAATATCTTTAAACAACTTTCAAAAGTAAATAGGCAATTACTCAAAAATTCTCTGTGGCTGCAACATTGAAATACGTATTTAAAAAACATTGCCTACCAGTTCAGGTAGTTTAAAAAATAATTTTCTTAGGACTATCATGCACATTTTAAGATGTAGATTTCTACAATACTTACAATAATGTAAACACTCTTTCCAGTTCCTGTTGGTCCTACAAATATTGAAGGCTTTTGATGGGTGGTCAACAATTTCATTAGTGCAGAGCATCGAACTGTGTCCAGAGTTGGTACAATGATTTCATTAAACATCACATCCTTAGGAATTGGAGGAGCTTCTGCCAACTTCTTTACCCATGGTTCCCATTTTCCTATTCCCTGTTTACAATAAATAACCAAATAGTGAATGTCATGTTGTAAAATACTTTTAGATGGCACTCCTGTGCCATTGCAAAAAAGATGAAAGATCAAGACAACAATCCTTGATATTTATGCACTTGTTTTTATCCTTTAAAACTCTTCACTCTAATTTTTTTAAGTTAAATTTTATGTTAAATTAAGGAGAAATTGGGCTTTTTATGAATAAAAATGAAATGGCAATGTTGTGATACTTTTGATGTCCTGAAACCACTGATTATGTCAACCCAAAGATCAGTTATTTCAGCCAATTGTTAGATTCTTTAATGGCATTGAGTAAACTGGTCTAATCAATGTGTTAAAGAGTAAAGAATTTTATTCAATACCTGTTCACACAGAAACTGTTCACATAGAAAAATTTTCTACATAGAACATCAGCTGCATACGGTTTGACTTTTATAATGGTACTTACAACATCAGCTTATTATTTCAAGCAAGATTTCTCTTTCTTTCTTACAAAAATTTTTATTGGGGTAGAGTTGATTTTGACTTTGTGTTAGTTTCTGCTGTACAGTAAAGTGAGTCAGTTATATATATACATATATCCACTCTTTCTTAGATTTTTTTCCCCATATAGGTCATTACAGAGTATTGAGTAGAGTTTCCTGTGCTATACAGTAGGTCCTTAACAGTTATCTATTTTATTTATAGTAGTGTCTTTTTTTAATTGTAGTAAAAAACACCTAACATTTACCTTCAACCATTTTTAAGTGTATAGCTCAGTAGTGTTAACTATATTCATGTTGGTGTGCAACAGATATCCAGAACAGACGAGATTTCTTAATATGAGATTATTACTATGAATTAACATTACACTGTATCTTTTCATCCAATTAGCTTATGAACTAAAATTTTAATTTGCTAAGGCAGTGTCTATAAAAAAATTTTTCAAAAATATCACGTTAACTCTCTCTCCTTAGACAAACACCACTGGCCTCTCCTTTCTTACAAAATCCAATTTAAGCTCCTGGCCTTTCGAAGCATATTAGAATTTAGACCCATTCTTCCTTCACACCTTCTTCATGTTCCCCAAAACCCAGCCTCACTGATGGGCCTACGGTTACAAAAATGCCCTGTGTCCCTGGACCTTGACATATAAGACTCTTCTGTCCTACAGTATACATGACACTCTTCTGAAGAGGTTAGGAACTCACAGCGGGCAGCACTGTGCTTTATTCATTTTTGTATCTTCTGGCAGTGCTGTGCACATAGCAGAGAATTTGAGGAGGCTGAATTTACATCAGCCTAAAAATAGTATTGCAAAGAAATTCCTAGAACTTTCTAAAACTGATGAAGAAATAATGCTCTTTTGATACTCTTGATAATCTTTTCTAACATGGATATTTTGCCACCTGTGGGGAAGGAAAAATTAAGAATCACAAAACCTAGAACAGAGAGTCATTTAGAGATTGTGTGATCCTGGGAAAAATCACAAAATACCTCTGAGCCTCACTCAGTTCCCTCAATGGTAAAATTTGAAAAATAATCCTACTTTTACCATTTCACTGAGATGCTGGGAAACAAAATAGAAGTGATTGTGGAAAAGCTTAATAAACTGCAAAGTGCTCTGAAAATGCAGCGTATGGTTAGTCATTTGAAGTAAAATTAGCAAAGATATAAAGGTATCTTGTGGCTGGCAGGGTGAAGAGTCTCTTCTGAGGTGAGGTTGGCAATACATGGTCAAGAGCCATAAAAATTTAAAAAATGATACAGTAGTTCCTTTTCTAGGAACCTATCTTAAAGAAATAATCAGATATGTGCGCAATGACTTGTGCACAAGAATATTCACAAAAGCATTAAAACTAAAACAACAAAAACACTTCAATGTCCAAGACTACGAAACGCAATGGATCATGGTCCATCCAAATGGTAGATTATAGGGAGGTTTTAGAAAAATAAGTTTATTAAAGAAATATCAGTGAGACAGAGAGTTGTTTTCTTTATTAAAGGAGGAAGGAGGATATACAACTACCCAGTGAGGATATGGTGTGATCCCAACCTCACTTAAATCTGCATATATTTAAATAATATGTATACCAAAACTTTGTCCTCATTTACAGTACTTATGGGAGCTGTTACACAAAAACAAACAAGTGAACAAACACCACCCAGGTTGTATTGTCCAATCTGTTTGGGAAGGGCTGAATTCCTAAACACCCAGCGGCGGTCCTGCAGGACCTCTTAGCCTGTGATGTGCTAACATGCACCATGAACCTCCCAGAGGTGTGTCGTTGAGCAGTACTCGCCTGGTGCTGGACTGGATGTCCTAATGTGTGATTTTTTGCAATGAGTACAACTGGCCCAACAAGTATTATTATTTGTCTCATTTTATCAATGAGAAAAACAAGGTTCAGGGAGATTAAAGAACTAGTCCAAGGCTACATGGCAGACCCAGGTGTGCCTGACTTCACAACCAGCGTGCCTTCCTCTACTCCATGCTGTCTCCTAAGGTAAACAGTGGTGACAAGGTGGCCACAGAGCCTTTATGTGCTGTGTGTCTCCAAGGAGACTCTGCCTGGTTGGCAGTTACAACTCTTGCTTTAGAACTCTTACCTCAGTGACAAACTGATAATCATAAATTGTTCCTTTTTCAGGAAATGGAACAGTTAGTGTTTTTGAAGATGTTTGCTCAGTACCACTCAGTAATTTAAACCTATTTCGAGTTATTTCTGAAATCGGGCCTTCCATTAGTTCTCGAAGAATCTTATTAAATTTCAACCGATCATCATCTTTACAAGAAGCACCAATGGACCAGATCAATGAAAACAGAAAAATGCCCTGAATTGGAGAGATGAGAAGATAAGAGTGCATTAAAGAATAACTTTAATCTATTCTTGAAGCTTAAATCATATCAGCCAGATTAATATCTTTGAAAGGAAATGAATAAACTGATATATGGTAGTAGGTTATCTCAGGATTTTGTAATAATTAGTTTTTTTCTATCAAATTACATGTCTTATAAAGTCTTACTATCAGAGAAGATAATACAATGCAAAGTATAAATTCTAGGCATAGTAAAACCTTAGAATGATTAGTCTGGTAAATCAGGTGATAATTTAAATATATGGCTGAACTTTGATATTAAAAAGAACATTGAGATAACTTTTTATTAAAGTACAAAAGCATATTTTAATAAAGAATAATCAACCCACTATATATATTTATTAAATTTAAATTCTGATGCAGTGTTTTTAAAAAAGTAGAACAAATTCAAATACTTTTATTTACCTGTTGTAATAATTACCTGAGCATTGATTGTATAATTAGAACTGCTAACCTGCAAGCTTTCTTACCAGACTCAGGCAGAGGGAACAGGGGAGACAACAAGACACACCACTCAAATGAGAAAGCCTGTTTGATAGTTTTAAAATCAAATCCCCTTTTTAATGCCATTAAAACATATACATGTTTTAATGTTAAAACAGTCTTGACTATGCTCATAAAAGTTGTGAACTCTGGCTTCACACTATTCACCTACTCACAGCTTACAGACTGTCTTTCTCTGGAAACTGTTTTAAATGAAACTAAAAATTTATTTCATAAAACATATGGAAAAAGTGACTACATTAGAAGTGCTACCATTAGCCAATACATAATTTTTTTATTAAAAAAGATTCAAGGTCTGTTGATAATTTTATTCCTATATTTAAAATGTTTATAGATTATATGCTTTCCTCATTTCAAATATATACTTATACTCAATACATATATATATTTTAAACATTTATATCTCATGAAAAAGGCGGAAAAGTAAGGAGAAAAAGCAATGAATTATAATTTGGAGGTTGTAGGGGAGGTGAATCCTGTTGTCAATGGTCATTGACATTTTGAGGATTGATCATCTTTGAGACAGGCCAACTGACCCAAGGTAATCAGTAGCAGATCTGTGGGAATCATCGGGCTCCACCCAAACTTCTTGATCCAACAGAACTGCCGGTCAAGGAGCTTTCCTACCAGCACCTGGCATTTGGAACCTGACTTTTTCCTCACTGTTCAGCTACCACCCATTGTCCAGATTCCAGTTCCGGGAAAAATGAGGTTAATTAATTAGGAAGCGTTGGGGAAAGCAGTGGATGTCTTTCTATTGCAAGACTCAAAGAGAAATGGACCTACCTCAAGTAAAGAGTAAGTTTCTCGATCATTTCTCTCTCCTACTTTGACTTCATCAGCAAAGTCACTCATAAAACAGTCTATCAGATTCATTAGGGATCGGACTAAGTTTGTATCTGAAGTAGGAGATAATTCCTGAAAAATCAGAGAAAAAAAGTCTGTGAAACAATTTAAATGAGGCACTAACTGAAATAGTATCAACTAATTTTTATTGAACTCATTTAGTTCTAACAGCCAAAGTATCTATGAAAAGGTACTACTGTTACAATTCTAATTTTATAGGAGGGAAAACTGAGGTACATATTAGTTCCCTAGAGTGAGGCAGCAATGGATGTCCCATCCAGGTGGCGTGTGCTCTTTAATCACTCTTATACTGATTCTCAAATTGAAAAAACTCAGTTACAAGTTTAGTTAATTTAATCACAAACATAGATTCTATGTTATACCAATTTCATAAACCAAAACACTAAAAAAAAAAATCTTTCAGAGCAGGAAATTAATTTGCTTATCTAACATGTTCCATAAATAAAGCCCATTTTAGAATATCTTTATAAGCTACAGCAGTACTCGGAGTAAACTCATGAAATATATTTTTAAGTCTTGAAGAGCATAAAATGTTTCTGGAGTGCTGTAAATACTGTGCACTTTATTTCTCTGGGTCTCACCATGAGAATTTATAAAATAAATAATGTTACAGTTCCTATAACCATGCAGCATACAGCAAGTTCTCAATAAACATTTGTCTTCTTCCCTCCAAGCTCTCTTCCAGCCTTTAGAGTTGTATTGCTTCATGGTTAACATGTAAGAATTAACTCTGAAATGGACTCTCTGAAGATTAGAAGCAGGTGACTTGATATTTGGCCACTGTCCCAGTAGAAGCAGGCAGTAAGCGACAACTGAGTGTCTGATTAAGGACAGGGACTAAGTGTTATGGCTGCAACCCTAAAATGCAAACAGTTAACTACTACAAATAAGACAGACGCGTATTACTACTTAGTAAATAACAGGCATTCATAATTATTTTAAAATTTATTTTATTGAAGTATAGATGATTCACAATGTTGTGTTAGTTTCTGGTGTACAGCAAAGTGATTTAGTTATACATATATATGATAGTTTGCATCTGCTAATCCCAAATTCCCAATCTATCCCTCTCCTACCCGCCTCAGCATACACAGATCTGTGCTCTACAGGCATTCATAATTTCTTCAAGAAAGGACAAAAGTGCATAAGTACCTTTCAGGAAGTTTATATTAAAAGTGATTTTTTAAAAATTCTCATTACAAGAACAAAATTCTACGTATGACAGATACTAACTAGACTTTCTGTGGTGATCATTTCACAAAATATACAAATCATTATATTGTACACCTGAAACTAATATACTGTATGTCAATTATACCTCAATTAAAAAAAATTCTTCCCCCTATTTGCTATTGAAAAGAGCAGTTCCAGTTATATGGAAAATCCATTTATTTGTAACACCTACCTTCTGTGACAATGCCAGGAGAAAAAAAACCCTATAGCTTATTTTATCTCAATGGATGCGTATTTAATTGATTTTGAAACATGATTACTTCATATGTACAACATATTCCGTTACAGCCAAGTTTCCTGAAAGAGCAGCCTACACTCACCATCAAGTCAATATCACCCACATTCCTAACCAACCGCCCTGAAGTACTCTTGCCTCTTCCCTCAAAGTGCTGGGGCCAGAGCTCCCTCAAGATCTCTACTGCCACTTCCAAGGGACACATGCCAACGCTTTCCTTCCTTCACCTGACTCTCAGTAATTTCTGATAACACTGGCTACTTACTACTCAAAACCTCCCCATTCCCTCTCTCTAAGTTGCTGGTTTACCCAGGATTACAGCCTTTGCTCTTTTTTCTCTGGATTTGCCTTTAAGTAATCTTCATTACCGTGGTTTTAAATTCTACTTTCCAAATACGAACACTGAGATGAATACCTGCCTCAAGCTTTTCTATTATATTTCCAACAGCAGGAGAAATCCCAACCCTGTTTCCCTATATTTGATCCGGAGCAAAGTCATCCTAAAAGACCTTTGGTCCACATCTCCCAAAGCAGAAATTAAGCATCTTTCCCTACAGTTCCCAGCTGGAGGGTGTTTAAGAGCCTCATTGGAACTCCATCAACTCTCAGAGGCAGGAGACATCCATGCTTCCGGAAATTCACGCTGTCACTTCTCTCCCTTCTACCTTTCCCCCATCTCATCCCCAGGGTGTACTAAAAGAGAGAAAACTGGATTTGTTTGCTTTAGGACCTCTTTCAATTCTTCTACCACAGGCTGGCTTCCCTTTCCGAATCACAGTTTTATTAGCTATCCACAGTAATCCCTAAACAATTAGATGCACTCATGCTAAATATAGCTGATTCCTCATTTAGTATGTCTAAAAAGCAGTAATATGTGTTTCTCCATGTGACCCACTATCCAGTTCTTTGGAAGTCATAAACGAGATTACTTTTTTCACTTGTCCTTTTTCTAATTATAAAATAATATATATTTATTCTAAAAGCATTGGAAAATAAAGAAAAATTTCAAAATGAAAACTTGCTCCGGACGCGCAGGCTCAGCGGCCATGGCTCACGGGCCCAGCCGCTCTGCGGCATGTGGGATCCTCCCGGACCGGGGCACGAACCCGTGTCCCCTGCATCGGCAGGCGGACTCTCAACCACTGCGCCACCAGGGAAGCCCCAGAGAGAGAACTATTTAGAATATTTTCACCCAGGTGTGATTAGGTGGGACTTTGAGTTTGTTTCTTAAGAGAGAAAAGATCCACACATTTTTCTCAAACCACAGGATGCTCCATTTAAAATATTTTTTGGAGAATAATGTTAATTAAAAATTTTAAACTTTAATAAGAAAAGCATTTTTAGTCGAACTAGTTAAGAACTTATTTTAATATCTGGTAGTTGGCAATAAAAGTAGACATTAAAATGTATATATATGGCTACTTTGGATTTTCCATTTATTTTTTAAATATTAAAACTTTCATCCCTCTTACCTTTGTATGCTTTCTAATAAATTCGACAGAAACAGGAACCATTCTGTCAAATAAGCCTATTATAAATTCCTTCTGAATAATACTGATCACAGGAGGTAAAAGATTTATCCAAGACAACATCAGCGGTCTCCAGCCCAGCATATGGGGCTCCATGTAAATCATCCCACATCTGGAAACCTGGAAAAACAATCATTGTTTACCTCCAAGGAACTGCTTACAAAAGAAATATGACTTGATACATCTATTTCTTACAACCTTCAGAAAACTCTTGGGGAAAAAATAGCATACTTTTAGATAATTTCCTGATTTAATTTTTGTGTACGACTTTACCAAATGGTCCTAGGCAAAGAGGAAAATATTCCTGACACTTATATTTGTCAAGGTATGTCGACAGACACGGCTGCTCTTGGAGAATCACAGATGGCTGTTAAAATGAATTCTATAAATACTTTTCGTCTAGAGTCAAAGTTACTAAGCAATAAACGCATTTATAACATTTCAAATTTATAAGCAGATGTGAAAACTGAGAACTTACAGTGGCAGGAGAAGCAACTTCTAAATCCATTGGTTCAAAAATAAGATTCATTTGTGGTGACATTTGGATAATCTCCCCGCTCATCAGACATAGTTTTTTGTTGTCATCTAGCACAGTGTTCATATTCTCAATCCATACTGCATCTACTGGCCCATCAAAAACTAACCATTTCCTATCTGGCGTCTGGTTCATGCATACGGTGAATAAAGGACAAAAATGGTCATGGAAGGGAAAAAGTTCAATAATATTATTTTACAACTTTAAAATGTAACCCCTAAAACTAACTGCACCATCAAAATGTAAAGGCATCTCTGGAATAAAGTGTGCATACATGTGTGAATATATATATATTCACTAAAGAAGCCTATATATGCCACGGATGAGACAAATATATATAACATCTTAAGATTCCATCTTTTCCAATGTTTCTAAACTCATATATAACATGTTTTAGAGAGTATCATAAGTAAAACAAACATGTAATTGCCAGGGAAAACAATTTTCATTCAGACTGTCTGACTCTAGAGATTCTATTTAGTGTTCATACAGATTAATTACTCTTGTGTGTTAAGTCAAGTTTTTTGTTCCCTCCACTGAATGAATTAACACGCACATCCTTCTTGGGCTGAAATGTCTCATGGTGGTACAGGGCATTAATATCAATATAACCTTCACAGTCCCACAATGAGAAACATGAAAATATTTACATATTGTCCAGAATATAGTAAATGTTCAACAAATATTAGCCAGAGGGAGCAAAAACGGATTCTCTTTTCTAGATCCTTATGAAGCAGCCCTTCTGAGGACACAGATGATGCTTTGGTTCCCCTTCAGCAAATGTGAATTTGAGTTGAAGTAGTGAAGGATCTGAATCCACCTTAACACATTCTCATTCCCTGTGACCAAAGGCATTAATCCACAAGACAGTGGGCCTGTCTGGGCTCAAGCCACCCACACCCACACTCAGAAGCTAGCTCTGGCCACGCTCAGGAAGCACGGAAGAGCCTGTTATCTCGGAGATCACCTTCAGAGCAACTTTTCCTCCTGCTGTTGGGTTCCCAAGGCTGCTCATCTTCACTCTAAGAAACACTGCCCTGGAATGGTGAGTTGTTGGGCTGTGCAGTCTGAAAGACCTCACTTTTAATCTGATTCTACTACTTCCCAGCTGTGTGACTTTGGGACAGCTACTTAACTTCCTGGAGACTCAGTATTTACGGGATGTAGCTTCCTGGAAAATATAATGTGTACTGTGTAGCTAAGTGTAAAATGGGAGATATCTCATGATTATTTCTTTATAAATAATGTAACAGCATACATTATCTGGAGACTTCACATGTTAATCTGGGCCAGAGGACATCCACTGTGACAAGAAAGGATCTGAGACATCAAAGGATCTGGGACATCAATGGTCCCAGACCTCTGCCCACCCCACCTGTGCTCTGAGAGCCAATCCTTACATTATTCATTGCTCAAGCCCCTTCAGCCAATAAAAGCAGAGCTGCAATTTGATGTTTTTCTGTTATTACACTGACTCATGACGGGCTGGTCCTTAAGTAGGTAAAGAGCACCAAATTTAGGATGTATGGTAGTCAGAATAAAGGAAACATTTATATAAAAAAAGACTTAAAACAAATGTCTGTAGCCTAGGCCCCTTTTCCTGTAAGACTAGCCTTAGCAAGCTGTCTCCGTGTAATCACACTCCACGGAGAGTCTGCTAACATACGACAACCAAGTTAACATTTATTGGTCTGTGGACCCTTTTCTGTAACAGTGGGAAGCTGCCACTCAGTAGGGTAAGCCAGGAGGAGGTACGTTCCCACTCCCTTTCCCAGCAGCCAGCAGCTGGCACACCCTTTACCTCTTCTGCTTTCCACAGGCAGCCGATTCTCTTCCTAACACACTAAAGGGTAAGTGTTGGAATTTGTAAGACATCGTTTTATAAAGGTCTGCAATTTCCGCTCTAAGCACTGGAGTCTATCTAACAATTAGTGGGTGTGACACTGACAGCTAGCTGAGCAGCAGGGCACAGGAAGAACATTATTTAAGGATTGAAAGGATCACGTTACTCAGATGCTCTCTTTCCTGGGTCACTTAGCCTGGAAAAAGAAGATCAGAAATACTCTCCCCAGTCTTCTTTGCTCCTGCCCTCTCTTCTGTGCATACTGAGGAGAAGGTGCCTGCCCTCATGGTCTCTGGCCTCTCTGCAGGCACTAACAGTGCTCTTCACAGAAACACTGCCAGACTCTTCAGTAATGTGTTTTATTTATTTATATATTTTTTAACATCTTTATCAGAGTAAAATTGTTTTACAATGTTGTGTTAGTTGCTGCTGTATAACAAAGTGAATCCGCTATACATATACATATATCCCCATATCTCCTTCCTCTTGCGTCTCCCTCCCACCTCCCCTATCCCACCGCTCTAGATGGTCACAAAGCACTGAGCTGATCTCCTTGTGCTATGTGGCTGCTTCCCATTAGCTATCTATTTTACATTTGGTAGTGTATATATGTCAATGCCACTCTCTCACTTCGTCCCATCTTACCCTTCCCCCTCCCCGTGTCCTCAAGTCCATTATCTACGTCTGTGTCTTTATTCCTGTCCTGCACCTAGGTCCTTCAGAACCTTTTTTTTTTTTTTAGATTCCATATATATGTGTTAGCATATGGTATTTGTTTTTCTCTTTCTGACATACTTCACTCTGTATGACAGTCTCTAGGTCCATCCACCTCACTACAGATAACACAATTTCGTTTCTTATAATGGCTGAGTAATATTCTACTGTATATATGTACCACATCTTCTTTATCCATTCATCTGTCGATGGGCATTTAGGTTGCTTCCATGACCTGGCTAATGTAAATAGTGCTGCAATGAACATTGGGGTGCATGTGTCTTTTTGAATTATGGTTTTCTCTGGGTATATGCCCAGAGAAATTGCTGGATCATAGGGTAATTCTATTTTTAGTTTTTTAAGGAACTTCCATACTGTTCTCCATAGTACCGGTATCAATTTACATTCCCACCAACAGTGCAAGAGGGTTCCCTTTTTTCCACACCCTCTCCAGCATTTGTTGTTTGTAGATTTTCTGATGATGCCCATTCTAACTGGTGTGAGGTGGTACCTCAGTGTAGTTTTGATTTGCATTTCTCTAATAATTAGTCATGTTGAGCAGCTTTTCATGTGCTTCTTGGCCATCTGTATGTCCTCTTTGGAGAAATGTCTATGTAGGTCTTCTGCCCATATTTAGGTTGGGTTACTTGTTTTCTTTAATATTGAGCTGCATGAGCTGTTTCTATATTTTGGAAATTAATCCTTTGTCCACTGATTCATTTGCAAATATATTCTCCCATTCTGAAGGTTGTCTTTTTGTCTTGTTTATGGTTTCCTTTGTTGTGCAAAAGCTTTGAAGTTTCATTAGGTCCCATTTGTTTATTTTTGTTTTTATTTCCATTACTCTAGGAGGTGGATCAAAAAAGATCTTGCTGTGATTTATGTCAAAGAGTGTTCTTCCTATGTTTTCCTCTAAGAGTTTTATAGTGTCCGGTCTTAAATTTAGGTCTCAAATCCATTTTGAGTTTATTTTTGTGTATGGTGTTAGGGAGTGTTCTAATTTCATCCTTATACATGTAGCTGTCCAGTTTTCCCAGCACCACTTATTGAAGAGACTGTCATTTCTCCATTGTATATTCTTGCCTCCCTTGTCAAAGATAAGGTGCCCATATGTGCGTGGGTTTATCTCTGGGCTTTCTATCCTGTTCCATTGATCTAAATGTCTGTTTTTGTGCCAGTACCATACTGTCTTGATTACTGCAGCTTTGTAGTATAGTCTGAAGTCAGGGAGCCTGATTCCTCCAGCTCCGTTTTTCTTTCTCAAGATTGTTTTGGCTATTTGGGGTCTTTTGTGTTTCCATACAAATTGTGAAATTTTTTGCTCTAGTTCTGTGAAAAATGCCATTGGTAGTTTGATAGGGATTGCAGTGAATCTGTAGATTGCTTTGCATAGTAGAGTCATTTTCACAATGTTGATTCTTCCAATCCAAGAACATGGTATATCTCTTCATCTGTTTGTATCATCTTTAATTTCTTACATCAGTGTCTTATAGTTTTCTGCATACAGGTCTTTTGTCTCCTTAGGTAGGTTTATTCCTAGGTATTTTATTCTTTCTGTTGCAATGGTAAACGGGAGTGTTTCCTTAATTTCTCTTTCAGATTGTTCATTATTAGTGTATAAGAATGCAAGAGATTTCTGCGCATTAATTCTGTATTCTGATACTTTCCCAAATTCATTGATTATCTCTAGTAGTTTTCTGGTAGCATCTTTAGGATTCTCTTTGTATAGTATCATGTCATCTGCAAACAGTGACATTATTACTTCTTCTTTTCTTATTTGGATTCCTTTCATTTCTTTTTCTTCTCTAACTGCTGTGGATAAAACTTCCAAAACTATGTTGAATAAGAGTGGTGAGAGTGGGCAACCTTGTCTTGTTCCTGATCTTAGTGGAAATGGTTTCAGTTTTTCACCATTGAGAACAATGTTGGCTCTGGGTTTGTTGTATATGGTCTTTATTATGTTGAGGTAAGTTCCCTCTATGCCTACTTTCTGGAGACTTTTTATCATAAGTCGGTGTTGAATTCTGTCGAAAGTTTTTTCTGCATCTATTGAAATGATCATATGGTTTTTATCCTTCAGTTTGTTAATATGGATTATCACATTGATTGATTTGGGTATACTGAAGAATCCTTGCATTCCTGGGATAAACCCAACTTGATCATGGTGCATGATGCTTTTAATGTGCTGCTGGATTCTGTTTCCTAGTATTTTGTTGAGGATTTTTGCATCTATGTTCATCAGTGATATTAGTCTGCAGTCTTCTCTTGTTGTGACAGTTTTTCTGGTTTTGGTATCAGGGTGATGGTGGCCTGGTAGAATGAGTTTGGGAGTGTTCTTCCCTCTGCTATATTTTGGAAGAGTTTGAGAAGGATGGATGTTAGCTCTTCTCTAAATGTTTGATAGAATTCACCTGTGAAGCCATCTGATCCTGGGCTTTTGTTTGCTGGAAGATTTTTAATCACAGTTTCAATTTCCGTGCTTGTGATTGGTCTGTTTATATTTTCTATTTCTTCCTGGTTCAGTCTCGGAAGGTTGTGTTTTTCTAAGAATTTGTCCATTTCTTCCAGGTTGTCCATTTTATTGGCATAGAGTTGCTTGTAGTAATCTCTCATGATCCTTTGTATTTCTGCAGTGTCAGTTGTTACTTCTCCTTTTTCATTTCTAAGTCTGTTGATTTGAGCCTTCTCCCTTTTTTTCTTGATGAGTCTGGCTAATAATGATTTGTCAATTTTGTTTATCTTTTCAGAGAACCAGCTTTTAGTTTTATTGATCTTTGCTATCGTTTCCTTCATTTCTTTTTCATTTATTTCAGATCTGATCTTTATGATTCCTTTCCTTCTTCTAACTTTGGGGATTTTTTGTTCTTCTTTCTCTAATTGCTTTACGTATAAGGTTAGGTTGCTTATTTGAGATGTTTCTTATTTCTTGAGGTAGGATTCTAGTGCTATAAACTTCCCTTTTAGACCTGCTTTTGCTGCATCCCATAGGTTTTGGGTCATCGTGTTTTCATTGTCAACAATTTCATTTCATTTCATTTGTTTCTAGGTATATTTTGATTTCCTCTTTGATTTCTTCAGTGATCTCTTGGTTATTTAGTAGTGTTTTGTTTAGCCTCCATATGTTTGTATTTTTTATAGATTTCTTCCTGTAATTGATATCTAGTCTCATAGCATTATGGTCAGAGAAGATACTTGATATGACTTCAATTTTCTTAAATTTACCAAGGCTTGATTTGTGACCCATGATATGATCTCTCCTGGAGAATGTTCCATGAGCACTTGAGAAGAAAGTGTATTCTATTGTTTTTGGATGGAATGTTCTGTAAATGTCAATTAAGTCCATCTTGTTTAATGTATCATTTAAAGCTTGTGTTTCCCTATTTATTTTCATTTTGGATGATCTGTCCATTGGGGAAAGTGGGGTGTTAACATCCCCTACTATGGTTGTGCTACTGTCAATTTCCCCTTTTATGGATGTTAGCATTTGCCTTATATATTGAGGTGCTCCTATGTTGGGTGCGTAAATATTTACAATTGTTATAGCTTCTTCTTGGATTGATCCCTTGATCATTATGTAGTGTCCTTCTTTGTCTCTTATAATAGTCTTTATTTTAAAGACTATTTTGTCTGATATGAGAATTGCTACTCCAACTTTCGATTTCCATTTGCATGGAATATCTTTTTTCCATCCCCTCACTTTCAGTCTGTATGTGTCCCTAGGTCTGAAGTGGGTCTCTTGTAGATAGTATATATACGGGTCTTGTTTTTGTATCCATTCAGCCAGTCTATGTCTTTTGGTTGGAGCATTTAATCCATTTACACTTAAGGTAGTTATTGACATGTACGTTCCTATAACCATTTTCTTAACTGTTTTGGGTTTGTTTTTGTAGGTCTCTTCCTTCTCTTGTGTTTCTTGCCTAGAGAAGTTCCTTTAGCATTTGTTGTAAAGCTGGTTTGGTGGTGTTGAATTCTCTTAGCTTTTGCTTGTCTGTAAGTCTGAATGAGATCCTTGCTGGGTAGAGTAACCTTGGTTGTAGGTTTTTCCCTTTCACCACTTTAAATATGTCCTGCCACACCCTTCTGGCTTGCAGAGTTTCTGCTGAAAGATCAGCTGTTAACCTTATGGGGATTCCCTTGTATGTTATTTGTTGCTTTTCCCTTGCTGTCTTAAAAATATTTTCTTTGTATTTAATTTTTGATACTTTCATTAATCTGTGTCTTGGCATGTTTCTCCTTGGATTTATCCTGTATGGGACTCTCTGCACTTCCTGGACTTGATTGACTATTTCCTTTCCCACGTTACAGAAGTTTTCAACTATAATTTCTTCAAATATTTTCTCAGTCCCTTTTTCTCTTCTTCTTCTGGGACCCTTATAACTCAAATGTTGGTACGTTTAATGTTGTCCCAGAGGTCACTGAGACTGTCCTCAAGTCTTTTCATTCTTTTTTCTTTATTCTGCTCTGCAGTAGTTAGTTCCACTATTTTATCTTTCAGGTCATTTATCCGTTCTCTGCCTCAGTTACTCTGCTATTGATTCCTTCTAGAGAATTTTTCATTTCATTTATTGTGTTGTTTATCATTGTTTGTTTGCTCTTTAGTTCTTCTAGGTCTTTGTTAAACATTTCTTGTATTTTCTCTCTTCTATTTCCAAGATTTTGGATCATCTTTACTGTCATTACTCTGAATTCTTTTTCAGGTAGACTGCCTATTTCCTCTCCATTTGTTTGGTCTGGTGGGTTTTTACCTTGCTCCTTCATCTGCTGTTTGTTTCTCTGTCTTCTCATTTTGCTTAACTTACTGTGTGTGGGGTCTCCTTTTCGCAGGCTGCAGGTTCATAGTTCCTGCTGTTTTTGGCATCAGCCCCCAGTGGGTAAGGCTGGTTCAGTGGGTTGTGTTGGCTTCCTGGTGGAGGGGCCTGGTGCCTGTGTTCTGGTGGATGAGGCTGGATCTTGTCTTTCTGGTGGGCAGAACCATGTCCGGTGGTAGTTTTGGGGTGTCTGTGACCTTATTATGATTTTAGGCAGCCTCTCTGCTAATGGGTGGGGTTGTGTTCCTGTCTTGCTAGTTGTTTGGCATAGGGTGCCCAGCACTGTAGCTTGCTGGTCATTGAGTGGACCTGGGTCTTAGTGTTGAGATGGATATCTCTGGGAGAGCTTTCGCCGCTTGATATTATGTGGGGCCGGGAGGTCTCTGGTGGACCGATATCCTGAATTTGGCCCTCCTACCTCAGAGGCTCAGGCCTGACACCTGGTCGGAGCACCAAGACCCTGTCAGCCACATGGTTCAGAAGAAAAGGGAGAAAAAAACAAAAAGAAAGAAAGAAAAATATATAAAATAAAATAAAGTTACTAAGGTGAAAAAAAGTTTTAAATATTAAAAATTAATTAAAAAAAAAGAAAGAAGAGAGCAACCAAAACAAAAAACAAATCCACCAATGTAACAAACGTTAAAAACTATCCTTAAAAACAAAAACCGGACAGACAGAACCGTAGGACAAATGGTAAAAGCAAAGCATATGCCTGGCACAGTATTAGATGCTCAAGATACAGGAGTGAACGAGAGAGATGATGTACTTTGGCCTCCTGAAGCTTATATCCAGTTGTATTTATATCAAGCAGGACATAAAATTTCCTTGTCTCAACTCTCTCATCTGTAGAGGGAGAAGAGACAGGCACCACGCCCCACTCACTGCCCTCGTGAGGGCCTCACCCCGGCACGTGTAGGGCAAGGGTGGCGTACCCAGTGACCACAGGCCTGTCTCCTTGCGGCATCTGGGAGGTAAAAGGGGGCCACTTTACCTCCCAGCGGGAAACTCAGCGCTCCCGCCCCCAGCCGAGCAACCGGCAGTTTAAAGGCCATGGGCACACGGAGGCGAAGGACGCGGGGGCTTGGCTCAGACACTGCCTGGGGCGGCGGCCGGCGCCTCAAGGATCCCAGTAATGTGTTTTAAATAAGTACCTTGAGCTACAAATACAAATGTTTACTTGAAACAACTGAAAAAAATCATAACTCTCATAGCATTGAGAAGTGTTAGCACTTACCGATGAAGCAGCAAATGCTCTAAAACTGACAGCGAGGATCCCGTCGGACCACTCATGGGACACTAAGTCAAACTGCCCATACAGCTGACCCATGGTGACAGACTTAGGATTTAAAACAGTGATCTGAACCTTGTTTTCTTCCATTAACCCCTTAATAGAAAAAAAAAAAAAGATTATTTATTTATTTAAAAGACTACTAATGCTGTCATTATTCATGGAAAACATGATTGGGCATGTAGAAAATCCTAAAGACTCTACACAAAAACTACCAGAAGTAAAGAGTTCATTTAACAAGGCTGCAGCAAACCAAGTCATTATACAAAAATTGATTGTATTTTTTATAATGCCAATAAACAACTGAAAAATAAAATTTAAAAATACCATTTACAATAGGATTTAAGAACTCATAGGATACTTAGGAATAAAGTACCAAATGGTCAAAAGCATATAATATTTACTATTGATAGATCAACAGGTTACATGCTCTTTTCTGCTTTTCTTTACAAACCTTAAAAATGTTAGCACCATTCTAAGCTCACTGGCATCACAAAAACAGGCTTTGGGCTGAAGTTGGCCCATGGGCTGTAAGTGGTTGATTCTTACTACAAAACATTCTCTGAGATAAAATTGAATGATTCAAATATAGGCAAATAGGTACCATTCTCACGTTGTGAAAAAATTAATATTGGTAAGCTGATAGTTTCCACCAGAACCTTGAAAGCTGGTATATGGAATTAATACGAGATGTTAATACCCTTGGGGCATAGGCTTTTTTATGTTTTTAATTAATAGACTTTATTTTTTTAGAGTAGCTTTGGGTTTACAGAAAAATTAAACAGAAAATATAGAAAGATTCACATATATTCCCTCCATCTTCCCGCCACTCACACACAGTTTCCCCTACTATTAAAGCCTCTCATTGGTGTGGTACATTGTTATGATTCCTCAATTCCTCAGTTCCTCTGCTGATATGGATTCTTTCTTATTAACTAAAGCCCATGGTTTACATTAAGGTTTACTCTCTGCGTTGGACACTTCTATGGATTTTGCCAAATACTTAATGTCATGTATCCACCATTACAATATATACAGAATAGCTCCCCACCCTAAAAATCACCTGTGCTCTACTTATTCACAATCATTTCTTTTTTATATAACATAACAAGTTCAACTTAGAACAAGTCCAACTCTTTCCCACACTGCTTTCTGCCCACCACCACTGGAGCTTGGGACATGAAGTACCAAACTGAAGAAAACATGTGGCAATAATAATGTGAAGCAGTAAAAAAAAAAAAAGAAAAAAAAAGCTCAAGGTCTGTGTTTTCTTCTCTGTGCCCAGAAAGGGAATAACGATGTGTCATCCTTAATTCAGAAGCATGGGAAAGTTCTATCATCTTAGTCAGAACAACGTTGCTGCCATTAAAGCAACGTGTTCGTCCCAAATGCAACAAAGCTAGTGTGAAGCTACAGCTAGCAAGCAGTGGCTGTGGAGCCTTGCCCTTTTTACATTACCACAATGTCACTCTTAGAATTTCCTGATAATGAATCACTTTCGGGCTTTATATTGGACCAGAATACATGCTCATACCTTTATCTTCTTTAATCTTTGAGTGGCACCACATTTGGCTCTTTTAGACACTTATTTTTTATAGCAAAAAATTCACCCCTATAACAATAAAACAACAAAATAGGAAGAATGCAAACAAAAACTGAGGAAAGCAAGGCAGGAAGGATACAGGGAAAGGAAGGGAGGCGAAGAAAGGAAACAGCATGAAAGGATAAAACCAGAAAGGAACAGATGACAGAAATAAGTACATATCAGTTTGTTTGATAATAAATACAATCGAAGTAAAATTTCCCTATGAGAAGATAAAGGCCATCAAATTGGAGAAAATAAAAGTTAAAACTAATTACTTTCCATAAAAAAGTAAATCACAGTGACAGCCAGAGTCACAATTAAGACATGGGCAAATATATATGCAAGGAGAAAGCAGGGGTTGCAATACTGAAATTAGACACAGGGGATCCAAGGCAGATAATACAAGTAGATAATTTTATACTGGCTGAAGGGAGGCTCCACAATGAAGATGTAATGATCACAAATCCCATTTGGCTACAAACACTGAAATATATGAAGCAAGAGCTATTTGAAATACAAGGGTAAGTAGACAGAAATGCAATATTAGTTGGAGAACTTAAAACAGCCTCACTCCTTTAGCCTATCAAAGTAGAGCAAACTGAGATGTGTAGGACAGGAATTTTGAATAATATAATCATCATTATTTACTATACTTACATATGCATGTATTATATAATGCATGCGCATGCTCGCACACGCGCGCACACGCACACACACACGCACGCACACACGCGCACACACACACACACACACTTCAGTTCAGTACCACTAGCAGCCACTAACAAGTTTGCATTACAAATCTAAACACCAAGAAAATAAAAACTACTCTCCTAAGAAAGTATAAAAGAGAAAACTGTCAGGTTTTTTTCATGTCTTCAGACTTTTTTCTATAACGAATGTGTTATCTTTATGATTAAACTCTTTAAAATTAAACTCTTTAAAAAAAAGAAACAAAAGGGCTAGAGGCAAATCTGTGGCATACCCTTTGTATACTGAACTTCCTACTTGCTTTGTATTACTTTTCTAATTTTATTTCCTCTGTATTTTTATAAGTTTAAGTTGCTGCATTAAAGTACCCTTTTAAATAACCATACATTCTATCTTGCACAAAGCTGATTATCAATAAATTAATGCATTAATAACACACTTACCTTTTCACATAGATCATTTAGTGCTCCAGCTAAGACGCGATATGCACTGGTTTTTCCTCCAAATGGTTCTCCAACAATCATAAAGCCATGACGCACGATCATCATTTCATATATCTGAAGAATCTTCTCAGAAAAGAAGCTGGTCATTTGCAAATTCATGGAGTCACAGTTGTCTTTGATGGCTCCCAGCAAATCATTGTAATCTGGTTTTGGTAATTTCACCCCAGGAAACAAATCTGAAGTAATTCCCTAATGATAGATGATTTGGGGATTTACATTATCTATCTATACATTCTCATATTCTCTGTGTCTTTCTATGTATGTATATGTATATATACATATATATATATAGACATATAGACATACATAAACTTGATAAAATTTCTCACATCCTTGTATTTAACATTGATGGAAATAGAGCCTTTGAGTAATAGTCCAGTATTTTCAACAGCTTCATAGAGGTATGACTGACATACAATCAACTGTTTATATTTAAAGGGTACAATTTGATAAGTGAAACCACCAACTCAATGAAGACAGTCAACATACCAGTCACAGCCACAAGTCTCCTTGTGGCCTTTTCTCCTCTCCTTGCCACCTCCTGTCTCCATCCCCAGACAACCAACAAACACTGATTTGCTTTCTGTTACTATTTTTACTTGCATTATCTAGAATTTATTACGGGTGAAATTACACATTACAGGTACTACTTTATTTTTTGTCTGGCTTCTTTCACTTGGCATAAAGATTTGGAAATTCACACCTTTCACAGCATATATCAATAGCCTATTGTATTGAAGTGTTCCACTGTATTGAGGTGCCAGTTTTTAAATTCATTTTCCTGTTGATGGACATTTTCATTGTTTCCAGTTTGGGAAAGAAATAAAGCTACTATAAACATGTATATACAAGTCTTTGTATGGACAAATGCTTTCATTTCTCTCGGGCGAATAATGAGGAGTGGAATACCTGGATAGTACGGTGAGTGTGTATTTACCGTTTTAAGGAACTGTCTGCTTTCCAAGGTTGTTGTATTATTATGTTACATCCCCCCAAGCAGTGTATGAGAGTTTCAATATTTGATATGGTCAGTCTTCTTAATTTTAGCCGTAGTAACAAGTAACAGTATCTTGTTGTGGCTTCAATTTGCATTTCCCAAAGATTAACATTTTTTGCATGTACTTGTGTGCCATATGTATATCTTCTTTAGTGAAATGTCTGTTCAAATCTTTTGCCTATTTTTAATCAGTTTATTTTCTTCATGGTAAGTTTTGACCATTCTTTAAATATTCTGCATACAAATCCTTCATCATACATCTAATATGCAAATTTTTTTCTAGTCTCTAGCTTGTCTTTCATTCTCTTACCAGTGTATTTCAAAGAGCAAACTTTTAAATTCTGATGAGTCTATTTTATGAATTTATTGTTTCATGCATTGTGCTTTCGGTGTTGTATTTAAGAAATTTTTGCCTATTCCAAATTCACAAGGGATTTCTCTTGTTTTCCTCCAGAGATGTTGCAGTTTTACATCTTTTTAAGTTAAAAAGTTAGAGGATGAACACGATCTGATTTGAAGGCTTATTATAAAGATGGGGTCACATTAGTATAAAAATACACAAATGTATCAATGGAACAGAATAGGGAGACCAGAAATAGACCCACACACATGTGAACAACTCATTCTCAACAAAGACTCAAAGGCAATCCTGTAGAGAAAAGATTAAAAAAATAGTCTTGAGAAAATTACGCTAGAGTACCTGGATTTGTCAAAATAATGAACTTCCATTCATGCCTCATACCATATACAAAAATTAGTTCGATGGTATTTTAATCATTGTAGTGGGTAGTATATTTTAATCATTGTAGTGGGTAGTATGTTAATCAGCTTAGCTTCCCTCAAAAATGTATGTGCACCTGGAACCTCAGAATGTCCCCTTATTTGGAAATAAGATCTTTGCAGATGTAATTAGATAAGATGAGATCATACTGGAGCCCAACTCCAGTGATTGGTGTCTTTATAACAGAAAGGAGAGGAAGACACAGACACAACGACACCCAGGGAAGAAGGCCATCTAGTGGTGGGGACAGACACTGAAGTAATGACAAGCCGAGGAACATCAAAGATCACCAGTAGCCATCAGAAGCCAAGAAGAAACAAGGAAGGATTCTTTCCTAAAGGCTTCAGAGGGAACCAACACCTTCGTTCAGACTTTTATCCTCCAGAACTGTGAGAAAATCAATTTCTATTGTTTTAAGCCACCAACTTTGTGGTACTTTGTTATGGCAGCTTTAGGAAACGAATACAATCATATAATGTATGATTGGAAAGAATTATACTTCCATATTTAGTGTATATGAATACACAGAGTTGATTTCAAGGTCTAAGAAACATCCCTTTATAAACTGCTAAGGCTTTTTCATAAGTATTATAGCAACCTATGTGAGAGATACAACTATTCATTTTACTCTGAAGATAAAAGTGAAAATTCAGAAGAGCTTAATATGAAAGCATACATTCAAGCTATACCTTAGAACTGACAAACTACCAGTTTAATCACCCCTAAATTTAATCCTTTAAATCCTGTTATGGATAAACTGATCCCAGTTCACTGGAGCAGTAAGTTTCCTTGGGGCAAAGGAGAGAAAAAGGCAACGCAGTAGGGTCTTTAAGATCACTCTGCAGCCTAGCTGAGTGGCTGGAACCCCCTCTCCCTCATATACTGGCCATGAATACAAGTTACTTATGATCTCTGTGCCGCAGTTACACCACGTGTAAAATAGGGATAACAAGAGCACCTGCCCCGTTAGCTGCTTATGAGTAATAAATAAGTTGCTATTCATAAAACTCTTAGAATAAGGTCTGGTCCATTGTGAATGCATAGTGTTTGCTAAGTAAACAAAAATATCTTCTCAGATTGTTCAAATTATTTATGGTTAACCTTGAAAGAAGCAGATAATTCCAGATCATATCTGGTAGTCAGTAGTTCTCAGCAAAGACCAGTTCCCTTCACTCTCCCGCCAGGTAGAGAGTTGGGAATATGTGGAGCTGTCCTTCTGGTTCTCACACTGGGAGAGTCCAGAGACACTGGGGGAGGAGGAATGCCAAGTGTTCTGCAGCGTATGGGACAGTCTCTCACAACACGGAACTGTCCTATTTGAAAATGCCAGTTGCGCTCCATTTAAGAAATATTGTTCTTAATATTATTCAATAAATGTTCACTGAATGAACACACAGCTGCATAAGAATACAACTAGGTGAGGTATACTTCCACTTTATAAAAATAAATATAGCTTTTACTCCTGGAAAATCTGTACAGTGTACTAGTACCAAAGAAACTGAGGGAAATTTTTAAGAAGAAAATTTGAACCTATTCCTTGTAGATTTGATCTGCAAAACGTTAGCACTGTCAACTCTAAATACTAAGGGAAGTCCCTTTCAGAGTGATGAAACATGGTTGCTGTGGATAGCTAACAACACTGGACCACACTACAGTGGCAGTGTCACGTCTCCACCCTCCCCATGACAGCCTTATGACTTCAGTCTTTACACTTTGGAAGCTAACCGCCCATACCTCAAGGCAGCACAAGAGAGACCAACATCTACCATGTGTCAGCAGCCCGCTCCCAAGCCCTCCCCCAATTTCTTCTACCTGAGAATGGGAAAAGGAAAAGAATGATATCACATGACAAAACAGGAACTTTAACCATCATTCTAATAGCTCTTCTCAACTACTTATAATTTAATTGTTAAAATGCAACAAGATTATTAAGCCTAGTTCTTAAATTATCCTGAAAAAAGAATTTCATAAAAGCCATTGTACTCTTCTAAAGAAATTAAGCTTATTTTTTTTTTTTATTTCTCCAATCATTAATTTGACAAACATTTACCAAGTATCCATTCTGTGCAAAGGATTCAGTGATGTGTTAGACCAATTACTTTCCTCCACGGAGGAAATTTTGGTGAAATTTATAAGCAAACATGTTTTGTAACTTTTGTGTACTTATTATATTCTGCAGAAAAGGTGAAACTTAAAAATCCCAAGTTGTTAAAAGTTATCCAGGGGGCTTCCCTGGTGGCGCAGTGGTTGAGAGTCTGCCTGCCGATGCAGGGGACACGGGTTCAGTTCCCCGGTCCGGGAAGATCCCACATGCTGTGAAGCGGCTGGGCCCGTGAGCCATGGCCACTGAGCCTGCGCGTCCGGAGCCTGTACTCCGCAACGGGAGAGGCCACAACAGTGAGAGGCCCGCGTATCGCAAAAAAAAAAAAAAAAAAAAAAAAGAAAGAGTAAAAAGTTATCCAAAACAACAAAGCTAGCTAACACACTTCAAATAAAACAGAATGATCTATGTTTTTCTTTGCCATATCATCGTTTTCTGTAGTGGAAGTTTCTCACAGGGAGTTGCAACCATGGACGCTTGATAAATACATTATTAGAAGAGTTTTGATACATTGTAATAACAAAATGTTCTTACCTCAAAGAGTGGTAAATCATGGGATAAAAATTTTGGTAGATTTACATCAATAATAGATCTAAGCAGAAGAATTTCTTCATTTTCATTTGGATATTTCAGCTGAAAGAAAATATGCTCATAATGATATCTGCAGCTATTAACTGCACCCCCTACATGTTCACACACACACACCAGGCCCCAGCGGCAATTTAAGCCCATGCAAAAGTGTTGTTCTTACTTATTTTCATTTAATTGGACTGTTATTAATTTTAGAAACTGATGATTATACTTGGTGAATTTTCTACCAGTTTATAATGAAAACCTAAGTTGAACTGACTACTTTTTCACAGATGCCCTGGGTAAAAAGCTACTGGCCATGAATTCCATATAGTTTGGGAGCTGCCGTTGCCTCTATATTGGGTAAGAGCTTGCTTCTCCTATGCATTCAGGACCAGCAGTGGGTTGGTAAAGTGAAAATAATCATTAAAGATGGGCAATCATTTTTAAAAGATGCACTTACATTTAAAACATATAAACATTCACTCACTCTGCCCATATTTTGGTGCCAAGACCTTTTCTCTGAGGGTAGAGTTTTGGACCATTTTTCTTGTTGGAAAAAAAAAAGCATCAATAATGAATCATCTGCTCTGTCCAGTTTTGTTGTGTTTTGGTTTTGTGTTTTAAAGATGATCATGCTCTTCAGAGATACTTGGCAGACAATCTAAGTGTAGCATCCTTAAGATTTTTAAGGTTTTTTCCCAGTTTTATTCACTTTTCTTATCCATACCCAATTCAAAGTCATTTTTTTTAGCATTTCATCTTTACTGAGTCTTTCTTAAACAATGAACTTAGTTTTCATAAAAACAAAACTCTTCTTTTCATGCTCATATACCATCAATTTCATTGACAATTAATTAAATGACATAACGACAGTAACATGTCCGACTGGCTTCAGGGAGTTTTGGGAACAAGCTACCTGACTCTGGGTGAGGAACAGTTCATCTGATAGAAGGTGGGAGGGCAGAGCAGCACGCTGCCTGCCGGCTGCATGCTTAGTACCAGCACACTTGAGTGTGATCCCCAGGCAGAGTGGAGAGGGCTCGTTAATACACTAAGTCACTTAAGTAGAAAGTGCTTCAGAAAACTTATGTTAAATTCTAAAAAATCTGTGGTAAACCCAGAGTTTACTAAGAAATCTGGTTGAACCCTCAACTTGTTGCTCATGTCCATAAGATGGTTCAATAATTCACAAAAAAATCTGAACTCAGAACTATTTCTCCCAGCTTCTATACTTTATTCAACATCTTACTCCAAAGTTTCTCCTACCATCACGCATTTAGTTTTCCAGAATCCTCTTCTTTTTCTCTAGAATCTTTCTAATAAATCCATGCTCCTACTTAACTGGCTTTAACCTTACAAAGTCAGTGATGCCTGGCAATCAGGGTTAGCTGTCTCTAAATTTCCAGGGCCTCCAAAGCCAAAGCTAGTCCTATTCATATGGACTTTGGATCAACCTAACCACATGTAAATTATGAAGTGTCAGAAGTCTCTTTTGTTATCTGAGAGGCTATCATCTTAAAGCAAATGTTTAAATTGATTTTTGATATAATAGAAACAAACTTCAAAATATTCAAGCCAACACATTCAACAATTTTCAATTAGCTTTTTGACAAAGAATGATAGGATTCATTTGCTGCATAACTTTAATAGCTCAATTCCATAGTCAAGATGTCAGTGATGACATATACTAGGACAATGCATTTTCTTTCCCATTATCTGACCACAATGTAATCATGACATGCCAGGTTAATACAAATTGTTGCTTCTAGTTGCATTTGTTTATTACAAAAAAAAAAAAACGACTTGAAGTCATGTTAGGCTAATGTGAAACAGAATATCACTACTATATATCAGAATTCTTGGTAACATTATCATAGAAGATTAAAATGCATGCCATTGTTTTTAATCACACAAGATATATTTCAAAATCTTTATCTTCTGCAGTCATGAACATGAAAATTTTATAAGCTCCAAAGCCACAGTTTGCATTTTGCTGTTAATTATAGCCTATCTTGCTTACTTTGATAAAGAACAAATGTACAGTTATATTTTATGTTTCTACAAAAGACTTTCAATGAAAAATTACCCAAGTCTTCAAACATTTTGACTTTTTATCAATATAGTTATGATTTACACCATCTTAAAATGCAAACATTATATTGCCAATCTATTACTGCTAGTCTACAGTTGGCTGCAACTGTGTAATTATATTAAGTAACAATGTCTAGGGGCTTCTGTATATATTTATTAATTATACATAGATTATTTCCTTTAAAGCTATTCAATATATATGTTCATATATAAATGCTTTCAAAGTATTTCTCAGCAGCAAGGAATTTTACTCCTTAGTAGAACCTAGTTTCATACAGTTAAAATTGTGGAATGGAACTCAAATCACTGATCACATGTCTAAGGTTTTACAAATCATAAAATGTCCTTTTTCACGTGTGCAAATAATTAATTATGTTAGTACGATAAGTGAACTTTTTTTCAGTTGATGAAACTAACCAGTTAGTGTAACTGTTGTGAAGACACATGGTCCTGAGATTTATGAACAGGAAATGAATGAGTAAGAAGCCACTTGAGTTTTTTACCTTTAGATTCCCAGCTGCGGTGAGCACTGACTTCACGGCTCTCATTCCATAGTCATAGTGATGTTGTGATGACAACTGCTCTGAACACAGGCGATATGTAGCCACAATCTTTACCGACAGTGGCCGAGCTGTGACAAAGCCACAGGAGTACAGGACTATTTCGGCAATCATGGCATAATCAGGCACCATCATTGCTACTGTCCGAAAGAGTGCCTATGGGAGGGAAGGAAAGGTGCTTTTTGAAAAAGACCATCATGGAGATAAGCCTACTCTTTTTTTTTTTTTTTTTAAACATCTTTATTGGAGTATAATTGCTTTACAATGGTATGTTAGTTTCAGCTTCACAACAAAATGAATCAGTTATATATATACATATGTTCCCATATCTCTTCCCGCTTGCGTCTCCCTCCCTCCCACCCTCCCTATCCCACCCCTCCAGGCGGTCACAAAGCACCGAGCTGATCTCCCTGTGCTATGCGGCTGCTTCCCACTAGCTATCTACCTTACGTTTGGTAGTGTATATATGTCCATGCCTCTCTCTCGCTTTGTCACCGTTTACCCTTCCCCCTCCCCATAGCCCACATATATACAATGGAATATTACTCAGCCATAAAAAGAGACGAAATTGAGCTATTTGTAATGAGGTGGATAGACCTAGAGTCTGTCATACAGAGTGAAGTAAGTCAGAAAGAGACAAATACCGTATGCTAACACATATATATGGAATTTAAGAAAAAAAAATGTCATGAAAAGCCTACTCTTTCCTTCATAGCATGTTACAATGTTATAGCTTTTCTGCAATAATATTAAGTTACAGTAGCCAGATCATATAGATAAAAACACTTTAAAATGTGACTTCTTGTTATTGTTATATAATAACTAGATCATTAACTTTTTATATAAATATGTTTCCTTAAATTATGCTTTGAGAACGCTTCAAATTTCTATCATACCTAGACCTTTGGTGAATTATTAATTTACTTAAGTGTTAAGTATCCATTACGTTCTATTTTTTGTGGGAAGTAACATGCTATAGGGAAAAAGCAGACTCTGCTGGGATGTCCAAGAGCCGGGCTTCTCATCTGGGCTGGTGAGAAAGTGCCTGGGGTTGGGAGACTGGGCTTCAAGTGAAGCTCTCTGGCATCTAATTAATTAAATGATTTGGGTCTCATCAGGTAACCCCTAATAACAAGACTATGTTACATAAATGGTGTAATTTGAGATATTTTTTTAACATTTTTGAGTCTGCAGTCACCATGTCAGTCTTTCACCAAGCATAATAAAGGGAAGAAACTGAAAATAAGTCCTGGATAATTATTATTAGAGATAAATCAATTTTCCAAATTCTAAAGATAATTTTTTCCTCATAGTATTTTAAACATTGTGGGACAAATAAATGTTGTGTGATGGAAAGTAAATAGAAAACTGAATAGATTTTAAAAGAATAAATAAGAAAATTTAAGTTTAAAATGTTAGTATGTGTCCGGATTTACTTCAATAGCTCATACATGAAAACATGGCTTTCTTGTACTAAAGCAGGAGAGCAACAGTGTTCTAGAAAAATGATAATCATATTCAGATAGTGAATAATAATTATAGTAAATGACAATTTACTATAATTCAGACGGTTCAGACAGTTTATAAATACCTGCTGGGAACTAGCTGAATTACCGAAAACACAAGGCAGACAGAAAATGAGGACATTTTACTTAAGTGATCTGTTATGACGCCAAAGTTGAGAATAAAAGATTTGCATCAAGCAAGATCCTTCCAATGTGTCACATGAATTACTAGCTAGAGGCCTTAGGACTGCTATTTTATCAATAAGGTTACCATTCAAGAAAGGCAAGAATAAAATGTTAAAAGTATATAGCATGAGCAAATAATTCGCAACAGAGAAGCTTAAGCAAGTGCTCTAAACCACTACCTACCTGGGAAGAAAGAATGCAAGAGAATTACTATACACATGGCACCTCTTTTAAAGGGTAGGTTCTCAACAACTTTTTTTAAATGAATAAAATAGAGAATGAATGAATGAACAAATGAGTTAGCTGGTTAATGGCTAGGTTAGGGTGATACAATCTTTCTACCATAGTACAAATTGCTACTAGCTTGGGATCAACATCCAGGTCTGTGTGTCAGGTCTCTGACACACCAGGTACTTTACAAATTCCTATGCACATTCTCTTAGCACTATTAGCAAAGTGGTTGTGGAACACAATGAAACAGACATATCAGTGGCCAAGAGAACAAAAAATAAAGTATGGTACAGGAGTTTCAAGGAGTTATCATGGATTCTTACTTATCACAGAGAAAAGTATCCTCATCAAAATATTTTTTTAGGCCTAAACTGTTATGGTGGTAGACATTCTCATTCATTGATTCTCAAACAGAGTGTGTGAAATACTGATATGATACGGTTTAGGATCTGTCAGAAATAATTTTTCAGTAATAGCAGTAGGTTTAAGGGTAATTTAGTGCTCTAAAAAATTAATTTGGATTCTGGGTTAACCAATGGCATACTTTCTTGAGTGTAAAAAAAAAAAAAAAAAAAAAAGGGAGGGTATAGATCCAGGTAACCTGCCAGGGTTTGAATAAATTCCAGTACATGTAATCAATGTGAGTATTACCCTCCATGTTTACCTCAGCAGAAATAAATGATTGAGAATAGTTATTTTATTGCTTCTGTCCTATAGAGTGGATGAAGAAGGGTGGTACATAAGGAATTACATACACTTCCTAGAGTATGCTTCCAAATGACTACATTTTGGAACAACAACAACAACAAAATCTCAAGCAATAACTTCTTACCATTTCTTCCTTTAAGGATTGGAAATAGATTTCATAAATGTGACCTGTTCAGGAATTAGCTAAGTATTAGTTGAGTGAAATGGAGGATTCAGGATCTAGTTCATTTTTTTTCTCTGTACTAATAGGGTGTTTCATGCTACTTACTCTGTGGAAAGTTATGGATCATGTTACTGACTTTGTGACATCAGAAGATCTAGAATATGCCTATTTTCCATACTACCCAAAGCAATCTACAGATTTAATGTGATCTCTATCAAATTACCCATGACATTTTTCACTGAACTAAAACAAATAATCCTAAAATTTATATGGAACCATAAAAGACCCAGAATTGCCAAAGGAATCCTGAGCAAAAAAAGAACAAAGCTGGAGGCATAACCCTCCCAGCCTTCAGACAATACTACAAAGCTACAGTAATCAAATGGCATGGTATCAACACAAAAACAGACATAGGAATCAATGGAACAGAACAGAGAGCCTAGAAATAAACCCACACACCTACAGTCAATCTTTGACAAAGGAGGCAAGAATATACAATGGAGAAAAGACAGTCTCTTTAGCAAGTGTGTTGGAAAAGTTGGACAGCCACATGTAAATCAATGATGTTACAACAGTGCCTTCAAATCCTACACACACACACACACACACACACACACACACACACACAAACAAAGCCCTCAAAATGGCTTAAAAACTTTAATATAAGACAGGACACCACAAAACTCCTAGAAGAAAACATAGGCAAAATGTTCTCAGACATAAATCATAGCAGCATTTTCTTAGGTCAGTCTCCAAGGCGATAGAAACAAAGGCAAAAATAAACAAATGGGAATAAGCAAACTTATAAGCTTTTGTACAGCAAAGGAACCATAAACAAGACGAAAAGACAACCATCAGAATGGGAGAAAATATTTGCAAACAGTGCAGCCAACGAGGGCTTAACTTCCAAAATATACAAACAGCTCATACAACTCAATAACAAAAAAAGCAAACCACCCAATCAAAAAATCAGCAGAAGACTTAAACATTTCTCCAAAGAAGACATACATATGGCCATCAGACACCTGAAAAGATGCTTAACTTCACTAATTATTAGAGAAATGCAAATCAAAACTACAATGAGGTACCCCCTCACACCAGTCAGAATGGTCATCATTAAAAAGTCTACAAATAATAAATGCTGGAGAGGGTGTGGAGAAAAGGGAACCCTCCTGCACTGTTGGTGGGAATGTAAATTGGTACAGCCACTATGGAAAACAGTATGGAGGTTCCTCAAAAAACTAAAAAGAGATTTATCATATCATCTAGCATTTCCATTCCTGGGCATTTATCTGGGAAAAAACCCCAGAAGTTCTAATTCAAGAATATACATGCACTCCAATGTTCACAGCAGCACTATTTACAATAGCCAAGACATGGAAGCTACCCAAGTGCCCATCAACACATGACTGGTTTAAGAAGATGTGGTATATATACATATATGCAATGGAATATTACTCGGCCATAAAAAAGAATGAAATAATGCCATCTGCAACAACATGTATGGACCTAGAGATTATCACACTCAGTGAAGTAGGTCAGAAAGAGAAAGAAAAATATCATGATATAACTTATATGTGGAATCTAAAATATGACACAAATGAACCTATCTACAAAACAGAAACAGACTTACAGACACAGAAAACAAACTTACATTTACCAAAGGGGAAAGGGGTGGGGGAGAGAAGAGGGATAAATTAGGACTTTGGGATTAGTAGATACAAACTACTATATATAAAATAGATAAACAACAAGGTCCTACTGTATAGCACAGGGAACTATATTCAATATCCTGTAATAAACCATAATGAAAAAGAATATGAAAAAGATATACAAATACACACATACATATACATATATATAAATGGAATCACTCTGCTATACACCAGAAAGTAACACAACATTGTAAATCAGCTATACTTCAATTTAAAAAATAGGATAAGTCTATTTTACCATTGCTTCTAACATTTAACTATTCTGAAATGATTACTGATTCTTCAGAATAGTTTTAATATTAAATATAGCTTCTCTGAAGTGGAGATGTGTTTAAGAAATTGCTCTACTATGCAGGTTTTACCTAGATGTACAAGATGTCAAAACAAGATGTCAAGAGTCTTTCTTCATGACATGATACATATCAGTTACCGAAGTATGCATGATCTGCCCAATAATTTACAAAGGAAATATACACAATTCTTGAACCTTCCCATTTACTTGTAGATCATAAAGCATTTGAGAGAATAAGGAAGGAGGGAGGATTTGTAAAAAGACTTCCATCGAAGGGAGGTTTCCTTATGCTGTGAGTCTCCCTAAGCCCCCCTCCTCACTCCCAAGTTCAGTAAGAGTTTGATGGGTATCGCCCTATTGTGGGGGAATATAGATTGGTGCCTGACTCATGCCTGAGAAAGCAAAAGTAGACTGTGGCAGCAAGATCCCAGTGGCCTTCACTCCCACAGTCTGTTGGGACAGAAGATGCATGAGATATACACGATAAGGGAGAGAGAGAGCGAAGTTGGGGCCATTTTAAGTCCTCCCCAAGATTCCCTCTGGCAAAGTGAGAGCTCTCCAACAGCAAAATCTACGTGGAATCATCCACCAGCGATCCACGCAGAGTGGAGGGAATGACAACTGGAGAAACAGATTCCATCACTCAAAGTCTCAGGAGTTCCAAGCGGAGAGACCTAACAGGAGTCCCTGTAGAACCCATGGACACGTGCAGGATAGAAAGATGCAGCTGTAAACCTCTGCCAGCTCCAGGGGCTGGACCCAGATGGTCTTATCTGAACTGTATGTATGTTCGGTGGCAGACTGCTAGCTTAGAGGATGAGTATGAATTTGTCAGGCAGGACAGTGGTGGCTTAGCAGAGCACTCAAGAGAGGGTAAACAGCATGTGCAAAGGCATGGGACCTTCAGAGACTAGTGAGGTCTGTGTGACAGGGAGATGCAGGGAGCTGGTGGTACAGATGCAACTGGGTCTAATGCCAAAGCTCTTGCAGATCAGGCCAAGAAATTTGAATTTTTTTCCTGTGGGCAAAAGGAGCCCGGTGGTTTTTTAAGTCTGGAAATTATACGATTAGATTTCTTCTTACAACACAGGTAGCATTACAATGGGGAATTCTTTATAATGAATTTCAGTAGGGACTCTTGGTGACAGGTGAGCTGCTGCAATAAGACACGCAAGAGAAGACTGAAGATGGCTGGGAGCAAGGCGTGGCCGTGGGGCTGGACGGGAGCAGCAGGCGTAATAAGACTTACGAAATAGGATTTTGCTGGTTTTGGTAACCGACTGAATCACTGCGTGAGGAAGAGAGAAGCATCGAGGATGACTCTGAAGACTGATGATAATATTCTCTGGGCCTCAGCAGGCTTTTAAAAAATAGTATATCTATCTATCTATCTATCTATCTTTCATTTCAGACTAAGACATTTTTTTCAAAATTGTTAGGTATTTCCATATGTACTTGAAAAGAGATATTCTATAGCAGCTCTAACCAAGAAGACTGCACAAAAAGAACAACGAAAACAACAAAAAGCTATCAGAATTTGAGAGCAGTTTTTGGCCTAAAATAGAAGGAAAATACCCCAAGAACCACAAGGTGAATATTTTGACACTGTTTTAACACTTACAATAAATAAAACATGGAAAAGTCTGCATGGGGTATTAACAGACTCAACCAATACTGGTCCCAGCTTTTTATGATTAGCTACTCACGGATGTTTGCCTTTACAAATATTTATGTATTCAGATTGATCCTACTGAATAAAAGGAAAACATGAGTGAATAAAAGTACTGCTACAAAAAGAGCTTTCCAAATGTGTATCCCAATAAAAAGTTGCAAAATGCTTCTTAGATGAAGGAGGATTTACCAGTTTCTATTTTTAAGTCACACCATCCTTCACAAAGGCAAAGTACTAAAACATCACGTCTAACATATAAAAGTGTACGGAATAAAAATACCACAAAAATACTTGGCAGCAGTGAGTCCAATCAAAAGTGTTTTCGATGGAAAAGTACCTCAACTAGTCTGAGAAGCTGTCGTTCTAAAAATGTGGATAGTGGAAGGAATGCAGGATTTAGAGTCAGAAGACTTGGTTTTGGATCCGCAATTATCACTGCATTATTCTTCAACATTTTCTCTCTATGTGCTAGCCATAAACATGCAATTCACCAGCAAAGGATATAAAATGTCTAACAAAGATATGGGGAAAATGTCATATTTCACTAATAATTAAAGAATTTTGTTTTTTAAATGAAGATTCTAGTCTATTCAATTAGCAAACTGTTTTGTTCTTACAAAAAACTACTGCTGGGTATTAAGGAGAATTGAGAATTGATATGGGATATAAATTGTTTCAACCTCTGTTGGAAGGCAATTTAGCAACACAGCTCTTGGTCTTATGACTCTCCTTAAAGGAAGTATCTTAAAATAGAGAAAAGCCTTAAGTAAAAATTGCTCATTGCAGTATTATCTATAATGAAGGAAAACTAAATGCAAGCTAAATGTCAAACAGTAAGCACAGTTCAATAACTTTATTTACAGTTTGAATTATATTCATAAAGATAGAAAAATGCTCGTATTATATTCACTTGAAAAAAACCTCAGAATTCACAATTTTCTGATTTCAGCATTTAAAATTGAGGAATACGATATAGTAAGCAGTAGAATGGGTACCTTTTTCAATATTTCCTATGTCTTCTAATTTGTATAATTACCACTAATTTTAAAATAGAAGTTTTGGAAATTGCATATCTATTTTTTAAAAGTACTCAAAGCTTTAAAATTATTTTCTAAAACAGTTGTCTAAAATGTAACATCTAAAAGCAAAAATTTTTCATAAAATTCAAGAACAGCATGTGCTTTCTTTTTATATATTAACTGTGTTAATCACAGAAAGGAAATCGATGATATAATTGCCTTTTCTGTACCTTCAGATTATCCGGAAGTTCTGATCGCCCAGCATATCCAGGGTTCATTGTTATAAAGACAGCGCACGTGGGGTCAAGTTTTAGTTCAGTTCCTTCAAACACTAGTAAATCCGCACCTGCATTAATACCTGTGAGTAATCAAGAATGAAGTGACTTAGCAATTCCACATATAAATGGGACTGGTGCCATTCATTACCTCCTATATTTCTACTGTTTTCACACAATGCAGAGATAAACTAGTCCATTACCTCTTTGGAGAGTAAGAATTTGTTGAGCAACCACAGACAGTACTTCCAAATCAATTCTGTTAAACTCATCAAAGCAAGCCCAGGCTCCACAAGATAACAGTCCCTGGGAGAAAAGATCAATGAAATTTTTCAATTTTATCTGATTGAATATTACATTGAAATGTTGTATTTTTACCTCATCTTTTCGCGGATTTAATATCCTATCAAGGAAATTGCTTATTCACCCTTATCTTTAAAGCTTTAAAGATGGCTTATTCTTTTATTACCAATTCATTATTCTGCATGAACAAAGAGTTCAATCAACTGGAAAATTTTCCAATTGATTTTTTTTTTTTTTTTACTTTCTGTGTATATCTTTTGCCATTTAGATGCATATCTATAATTTCATAGCCTTTCTTACTTTTTATTTACAAGCTGATTTTATTTGCTTTTTCCTTATGGACTCCATAGAATGGATTGTAATAATCCTTTAAATAAGATGACTTCTGTTGCCAATGAGACTACTCTCTGGCCTGAGCACCTTAATGACCAACTAACACCGTTTGAGGCACTAGCTTGCAGTTCTAACTCACAGACACCTCATAAGTATGTGCCATTTGGTCATAAGGAAAAACTGTAAAATCAAGCTTGAGTAGTCGAGTCGAAATGTGGACTAACTTTAAAAAATCAATGCAAAAATATTCATTGAATGTACATTCTATAGATTGCATATGTATGTATGTGTGTTTCACTGAGTACCTAGTATATGCCAGGCATGATGTAAGGCACTTTGTATATATCTTTTATGAGAGGAAACTAAGGCTATATCACATAAGATGTTAAGTATCAATAATTAGTACAATGCCATACATCTAATAGTGGCTGACCTTGGATTTGTGTGCAGTTCAATCTACTGAAACACTGGATTAAACATGAATGGCATGCAATCAAAGAGTAGTACATTTTCATTATTTAGAGAAGACTATGACTTAGAAATCTAATACACGATAAAATAAAAGGATTAGAAATCACAGAACAGAATGCTTATGAAGTCACATGTTCAAACGGTTATACAGATTGTGAGGTTCTTAATAGTAAGACCTATGTCTTTTTTATTTTGTTCCCCCATTATTCAGCATGATCCTAACACAAAGTGTCCATATGATCAATACTTATCAATAATCAAATTTAATATTATAAGTATATGAATCTACATCAAAGAATTAAGAATATCATTATATAGATTTGAAAACTTAGCACATACCAGACTTTTCTTTAAACATTTAGGAATATAGTGGCTATTCAAACTACACATAGAATCTTTTAGATTTGCTGTTTATTTCTTTAATCATTACAACAAGGTTGTATATCATGATAGAGGATGATTAAAATAATTACTGGTCACACAAATGTTTTCTTCATATGTTATTCATTATAATATTTTCTTTTATTTTATTCTAATTGTTTCAGCATCACAAATGTAGAGACTTTTTATGCTCCAAATCTATTATAAAATGACTAGGCCGTACTTCAGGGAGGAATAGTTTACTGTATGGGGTAGGGTTGTTATATTCCTTTTTGTTAGTTTGTGTATTTTTTTTTTAATGTTAACGTTTTCTGGAGATACTTTTGAAAAGGATTACAGAATCTTTAAAATGTACTTTGAAAAGTATAGAAAAATAGAAATCAAATAAACAAATAAGTAGAGCCCATAATCCCACACGGATAATTTTGTGTTCAATTCTACCGCCTAATATTTTAAGGAATAACAGGCTGTAGCAACAAAGCACTAAAATGACCAGATGTTCATAGGTTACACCGATGAACTTAGGGACTTTATACTTTTAACTTCCCTTTTTGCAATCTTACAGACTCATAAGAGTGGGAATCTGACTCAGAATAAGAAAAAACAAAAGAAGGATTTCAAGTTCACCAAAATGATTAACAAAAAAACAAAAGAAAGATTTCAGGTTCACCAAAAAGATTAATTAGAATGTGTCTATAGAAGTAAATCATTGAACTTGTTAATGATTAATGAACTTGTTAATATTAACTTGTTAATAACAAGATCTACCGGACAAAGAAGTCTTTAGATACCACAATTTCTACATGATGCAGTGGTTCTCAAACTTCTAGCTGTCCAGTATACTGGAGGGACACCACTCATTCATTTCTATCAGTAATACTGACCCATTATAGCAAGGACTGGAGGCAGAGGTCCTTCTCAAATAAGCTTTTGATATAACCCTACTTCTCTCGAGAATTACTGAGATAATACTTTAAGTTTAACTTTGCTTAAACCACAGTAAATCTTTTACTTGCATCAAATTATGTTTCATTATGAACAGCCTTTCTGAGAAGTTATCATATCGCAAATGACGAGTCAACTCAAACCTTAAAGAATTTTCCTAAAGCCAGATAATCCAACCCATCAGAACAGTTGAAAACAACACATTGTTTGGCTACAGCTTTGGCTAAATCTTTTGTAGTTTCAGTCTTTCCAGTTCCAGCTGGCCCCTCAGGTGCTCCTCCAAGGTGCAGATGAAGGGCTCCAAATAAGGTTCTGAAATATAATAAACAATCTTTGTTGAATAATGTGATTTTTATATACGTTCTGAAAAGAAGAAAATTTAAGCTGAGAGCCAAATTTTCCACTTCCCCATCAATAACTCCTTCCTTCCTACTAGTCTATGAAAATCTTTGGGCATTACTTTTGTCTGTTATTATGTTTTACTTCTGAATAGCTGTATATATGACAAAAGCAGAACAAATTCACTTTTGAAATTCAGTGCTGACTTCTGGTCAATACAGAGAATTCAGCGGACCCTGAGTCACCCAATCCCCCTACTGCAAGCATATGGAAATGCTACATAAAAGAAAAATATAACAACTTTTGAAATATATAGCCATTTTTGATTGAATGAAAAGGAAATTATCAATGAAGAGGGAATGCATAGCTGGAAAAGTAATTAGGTGCTAGAGCTGTAGAGGTGCACATTGGTTTGGAATTTGCATATAAACACAAGTGTATTTATACCCACATAGAAAATAAATCCTTAGAACTGAGCAAGCTGAGGAGCTGGAATGGATTCACTATTTAAAGCTAGAAGACTTGAAAGTCTGCCTTGTGTGTAAATGGGAACTAAAATTACTCCAGCAACCTACTCAAGAGACAAAGAAGAGTCAACTAAGGAAGAGACAGGAAGCTTACCCTTCATACAGTGCCCAACGAGAAACCTACATTTCACGGAGGGTGGGATCCAGTTCCCATTACTGATGGGCCATGAACCCAAAATGAGAAATTAACATTAAAATTTTGTTCTGAAAACCCTAGAGCCCTCCACAGAGATAAATGTAAAACTGCTCCACATGGACACCTCCACAGCTGAGAAAATGTAAGACTACACGGGGAAACAACCCCTACTAAATTTAGCTCACAGCTAAAACTGGAACGAGAGATTAGAATTAAGAATCAGACTTGCAGTGACAAAGGCAGTTGGACAATCGTCTGGGAGGGTTACTGCACATATGGCACTCTGCCTTCTTTGGTATCCTAGCAATTTTTTTAAAATAAGATTTTAAATAAAAAGCAATATACCTCGGGCTTCCCTGGTGGCGCAGTGGTTGAGAGTCCACCTGCCAATGCAGGGGACACGGGTTCGTGCCCCGGTCCAGGAAGATCCCACATGCTGCAGAGCGGCTAGGCCCGTGAGCCATGGCCGCTGAGCCTGCACGTCCGGAGCCTGTGCTCCGCAACGGGAGAGGCCACAACAGTGAGAGGCCCACATACCTCCAAAAAAAAAAAAAAAAAGAAAAAAAAAAAGCAATACACATCATAAAATTGTGGGGAAAAACAGAAGCCAATTTCATAAGAGAGGCAACATGGAATCTAGCAATGAAAAATACAATCACTGAACTTTTGAAAACTCAGTAAACAGAATAAATAGCAGAGAAAACCTAAAGAAACAGAATTATGCACTAGAAGATAAATATGAAGAAATCACCCAGGGAGAGAGGTCAACTATAAGAAAAGACATAGAAGAAAGAAGGAAGAGAATGGGGAAAAGGCAAAATTCAAAAAACAATGGCTAAGAATTTGCCAGAATTAAAGATATTAATTGAAAAAGTCCCAAGTAGGATAAATAAAAACTCATCCACATCTAGTAACATCCAGTGAACATCAACAATAAAGAGAAAACCTTAGAAACTACAATGGAGAAAATTACCTATAAAGGAATAATAATTAGAATAACAGAATACTCAGCAGGAGCGATGAATGCCAGTAGAATATCTTTGGAGAGCTGAGGGAAAATTACTGTTCATCTACAGTTTTATACCTAGCTAATCTATCATTTAATAATCTAGTGAAGACTAAAAGGAAAAAAAAAGAGAAGAAGAAGAAAAGAAAGAGGCAATTTTAGATAAATACTGGTATAGCTCACTACTTGCAGAGCCTCACTTGAACAATTACTAAAAGTTATTGCCTAGTAAGGAGAAAAATTAAACCAGAAATCAGACAAAGAAAGAAGCAATGGCAAGTAAAGACACTGATAAAAGTTTTGGTAAACCTACATAAATATTAGTTGTAAAATAATGTGTAACGGTATATAAACACAGATTGTTCTGTGTTAGAATTTTGACTAAAACCCCAAGCTGAGAGCTTTAAAATATTTAAAGTCAAGAGAATGCCTGCAGCTTCTCCTGATGGCAGAGTAGGAGAAAACAGGGATGGTAAGAAAGATCCACTCTTACTGATGGCAAAACAAATGTGTGTATCATCTGGCCAGATTTAGATCCCACTGGAAGGGAACCAGATTTGAGTCAAGCTGAATGGGACCCTGTGCAGGAGGCCCATGTAGAATCAGAGGAGACCCCAGGAAGAGGGTCAGTGTGTGGTGGACCTCAGCAGAGGCTGAAGCAAAAGTCACCAGCAGCCAGCCAGAGAAGGCATTTTCCGCAGGTGGGAGAAGCAGGTGACTGCAGATTCCCAAAGAACCCAAATAAACATCCCCTGGGAGATCTGGTACATCTAGACTTGTGCCATCAAGGAAGGCACTAAACAGCCAGGAGATAGTTGTCACCCAAGACACCTGTCACCTATAAACCTACCTCTCCCTTTCCTTCTCCTCTCCTCCATCAACCCCCAACACTAGAGGAGCTAAAAGATGAGCTATTGAGGGATGAATGCAAAGGACAGGGACAAAAATGACAAAAGACTGACCACATTTACCTTCCCAAATGCAGGCCATGAGCTTGAGTCAAGCTCAAGCTGGAAGGGAAGGGATGTTTTAAACTGGTTGAAAAATAGTAACTTTCATTTTAGACCTAAATGGACTTTTAGTACCTGAAAATAATAACACTATTCATTAACATATTAAAGTTGCCAGAAAGAGTAGGAATCTACCTTAGATTTCATCCAGAAATGGGGAAAATATTTGATAGAGCAAGTTTAAAAGAATGGTGATAAAAAAGAACAAAATTGCTTTCTGCTCGCATCCTGAGACTGGTTTCGTCAATAAACTACTTACAGTTGAGAAAATGAAAAAAACAAAGTTTAATTTAGTATTTGACAATAATTTGGAGTATGGGAGATGGGACCTTGGCGTTAAACATAAAGGTCTTTTATTATTCAGAAGGACAATAAAAAACAATGTACATGTAAATACCTATGAGATACCTGATGGAGATATCCAGCAGGCATGTGTGTGGAGAAACTTAACAGGAGAGAGACCTTGGCTGGCGGTACAGGTTTGGGGATCTTCAGAATGTAGGCTGTTAAAGCCTAAGAATGGATGAGGACATTCAGGAAACCATGACGCAGGAAACAAAACAATACATGAAGACAGAATTCTAGAAAATTCCTTGGAGAAGGAAGAAGGATGTCTCAAATGATCCAAAAGGAAGAGTCAGAAGTTTCAAGAAAGGAGAAATGAACAAAGTAAAAAAATAACAGGAACGCCTGATAATACTTCGAGCTCTAGAGCTGAGAGGAAGACGCCAGCAGAGAATGAAATTGAAGGTCATGTTGAGACAAGAATTAAGGGTCTAGGCAAAGATAACAGAGGATACATTTGGTGCTTAAAAAATTGAGTAATTTAGGAGTGAGTGAAAGTTGTTCCAATTAGATCTTTAAATTAATGAGTTTACCTGTAACACCTGTCAGTGAGTGGAGTAATAACCAGCCTAAGAGAATTACCCAGATATTCATATCCATATCGTAAACCAGCATTAATCATCTTTGTTTCTAAATGATTGTCCTAGTACAAATCAGATAAAATGAAGTTAGCTTAAATAATAAAAATTTAAATAATATGAAACCTCAAGTTCTTAAATAATAGCCATGTTGTAAACAACAACTTTAAATTTCACTTTTCAGGCATCATTTAATTCAGTAGAAGAATTCAATATCTAATTTCCTTGGATAAGTAATTGAAGTCACTGGCTTCAATTTTCCCCGTAGAACAACTTTGGAAAGTGTATTTATTCTTTACCTCTCTTATATTTTCTTTTTTTAAACTTGCTAACACTATTTTATTAAGGTATAATTGACATACAACATTATATGAGTTTTAGGATACAACATAATGATTCCATATTTATATTTATTGCAAAATGATCACCATAATAAGTCAACATCCCTCACCATACAGTTAGAATTTTTTTCTTGTGAGGAGAACTTTTAAGACCTACTTTTCGCAACTTTCAAGCATGCAATACAGTATTATTAACTACAGTTGCCATGCTGTATATTACATCCCCATGAATTACTTATTTTATGACTGGAAGTTTTGACCTTTTGACTCCTTTCACCCATTTCTCTCACCTTCCCTACCCTCACCCCCAGGCAACCCCCAATCTGTTCTCTGTATCTCTCAGCTTTTTTATTTTTATTTTATTTTGTTTTTTAGATTCCACATATAAGTGAGATCACATGGTATTTGTCTTTCTCTGACTTATTTCACTTAGTATAATGCCTTCAAGGTCCATTCATGCTGCTGTAAATGTCAATATTTTTTATGGCTGAGTAGTATTCTATTACATATCTATATCTATATCTATATATATATATCTCACATCTTCTTTAACCATTCATCCATCAATGAACATTTAGTTTGTTTCCATATCTTGGCTGTTGTAAAAAATAATGCAATTAACATGGGTGTGCATATATCTTTTTGAGTTAAGTGTTTCTGTTTTCTTCAGATAAATACCCAGAAGAGGAATTGCTGGATCATACGGTAGTTCTATTTTTAAAGTTTTTTTTGAGGAGTCTCCATACTGTTTTCCATGGTGGCTGCACCAATTTACATTCCCACCAAAAGTACATGAGGGTTCCCTTTTTTCCAAATCCTTGCCAAGATGTGTTACCTCTTGTCTTTTTGAGAACAGCCATTCTACCAGGTGTGAGATGATATCCCATTGTGGTTTTGATTTGCATTTTCCTGACAATTAGTGATGTGGAGCATCTTTTCATGTGCCTGTTGGCCATCTGTATGTCTTCTTTAGAAAACTATCTATTCAGATCCTCTGCCCATTTTTTATTTATTTATTTAAGTGTCCAAGAGGTGCTTTATTTAACATCTTTATTGGAGTATAATTGCTTTACAATGGTGTGTTAGTTTCTGCTTTATAACAAAGTGAATCAGCTATAATATACATATACCCCCATATCCCCTCCCTCTTATGTCTCCCTCCCACCCTCCCTATCCCAACCCTCTAGGTGGTCACAAAGCACGGAGCTGATCTCCCTGGGCTACGCGGCTGCTTCTGCCCATTTTTTAATCAGATTTTTTTTGCTATTGAGTTGCATCTGTTCCTTATCTATTTTGGATTTAACCTCTTATCAGATATATAGTTTGCAAATATTTTCTCCTATTCAGTAGGTTGCCTTCTCAATTTGTTGATGCATTACTTTGATGTGCAGAAGCTTGATACAGTCCCACTTGTTTATTTTTGCTTTTGCTGCCTTTGCTTTTGGTGTCAAATTCAAAAAATCACCAAGACCAATGTAAAGGAGCTTACCACCTATGTTTTCTTGGAATTTTATGGTTTCAAGTCTTACATTCAAGTCTTTAATCCATTTTGGGTTAATTTGGGGGTATGATGTAAGATAGTGATACAATTTCATTCTTTTGCATGTGGCTGTCCAGTTTTCCCAACACCATTTATTAAATGTCCTTTCCCCATTTATATTCTTGGCTCCTTTGTTGTAAAGTAATTGACCATATATGTGTATGTTTATTTCTGGACTCTTTATTCTTTTCCAATGATCTATGTGTCTCTTTTCATGCCAATACCATACTGGTTTGATTACTTTAGCTCTGGTAGTATAATCTGAAATCAGGGAGTGTGATGCCTCCAGCTTTGTTCTTCTTTCTCAAGACTGCTTTGGCTATTTGGGGTCTTTTTTGTTTCCATAAAAAAATATTAGGATTGTTTGTTCTATTGTTGTGAAAAATGTCATTGGAATTTTGATAGAAATTGCATTAAGTCTGTAGATTGCTTTGGGTAGTATGGACATTTTAACAATGTTGATTCTTCCAATCCGTGAACACAGATCTTTTCATTTATTTGTGTCTTCTTCAATTTCTTTCATCAGTGTCTTATAGTTTTCAGTTTATAAGTCTTTCACCTTCTTGGGTAAATTTATTCCTAAGTTATTTTATTCTTTTTGAGCAATTGTAAATTGGATTGTTTTCTTACTCTTTTTGATAGTTCATTATTCTCCTATATTTTCAATCATTTGTTCAACTTGTTTTCACTGTAGAGGGAGTATTATCATCATCACCATTTTACAGATAAGGAAGCGGGTGCCTGAAGAGAGTAGGTAACTTGCCCAAGTCACACAACTGGTAAGGGGAGGATGTAGCATTTGAAACAATCAGTCTACAGTCTGAGCTCCTAACCACTGTACTCACGGCCTCATATGGTTTTCCAGGGTTCTGGTTCTTGTAACTCTTCTCTTCCCACTCCATACCTCCCAAAGCCTTTCACAAAAGTGAATATGATAACTTCTGAGTCTCTATCTCCAATGCTCAGCTCTCTCTTCCCATTCTCAGCAGGCCCAGTCTTGTTCACTGTACTGTTCCTGCTCCTCCTGCCTTCCTGATGGTGACTGACATCACCAACTACATAGATCCCCTGATAAAAACCTTCCTCCAGATCATGTTTCTGGTTAGTTCAATTGATCAACAAGAGGAAAGTTTAATGACTAAATCATACTAAAACAGTCTGATTTGTACACTCTTTAGATGCATCAGGAATCTAAGAACACAATTATAAACTGATTAGTTTCAACATTTTACAGATTCAGCAAGCATAATGACTAATTTCAAATGAGTAATTTTTTATAATTACTCATAGTTTGTGTGCATCTATATATGTATTTCTATGTAACTATACATTTGGATACAGATATAAACATAGTTTTCAAACACTTGACATATAGTTTTTGGCTGCCTTAATCTTCAATCTGGAGAATGCTTTTTAGGTATAGTCAGCCATCAGCTAAAATCCTAAAATCCTATATTACTGATACTATTTCTCATGTGAGCTAGCAAGCACAAATTATATACCTGTGAGCTGAAATTGCTGAGTAATAACATTCAGTGATATTACTTACTTGCCAATAGTACCTAAGCTGACTTAACCATTCAAAGTCAGAGTCATCACTAACTTTCTTTTTAACAAGTGTTGTGAGAACATCTCTAGCATGGACATCCAGCACCACGAGGGCTCCCAGAGTAACACGATTCTGCTTGGACAATTTGCCACGAACCAAGGTGACAATATCATCAATTTGTTTGTTACATTTTTCCAAGTATTGCTCAAGAGACTGAAAGAAAATAAGATATAATTACTCAGTGTGATCAGAATCCTTTTGAACAAAAAATTTTTGACCTAGCATGTATACAGAGTATTTTCTACATTTTTATTATAACTTTCCATATGACATAACTTAAAAATAATCAAAAACAATTTTTTTACTACAAAGGTATTAGGTGAACAAGCTCAATCAGGCCAGACATAGTTGACATACATGGTTTGCGCCTACCCAACATCCCCTCCTTTCCATTTCTGCTCTTGTATGCTCTTGTGGTTTTGTGAGCTGTCAATCATATTGCCCCATCTCCAAGGCAATATGAAGGAGGGCATGTGTGACCCAACCAGAGCCAATCACACTTCTTTCCAGGGACTGCTATACAGATGGGAAGAAAAGTGCTTTTCACTAGGCTTGGGAGACTCTCAGAATGCCAATCCGAAGCTACTGAAAGCCTTCACCCCACTGCAGAAAAAAGCCTGACAGAGACCAGTAGAGATGAAAAATAGACAACAAAAGAGAAACTGCAGCAGTGATGAAGCCCTGAGATCCTGATTCCAAATGCTCTACCTTAGATCTCATGAATCCATCTAGCACTCCTGTGTGAGCTTCTGAGTAGGATTTGTGCCACTTGAAATGTAAAGATCCTAAAACACAAAACAGCTAACATTTTAGTTTACGGTGAGCTAAGGCCAGTTCTAAGGATCAGGCTCTTTTGGGAGGGGTCTCTTTTCCGGTGGGTAAATCTGATCAGTATGTGAAAAAGAGAAGAGGGTTTAGGAAAATCAAATTAAAATCAATGAAAACTGCTGTGCCTAAGGGAAGTGTAAATATGCTGCAGCAGGCTGATGTGGTCACTTTTCCCCACTCTAATAATATTTAATAAGCATTGGGCACCAATGAGTTTATTTCACTCCTTTAGGACCAGGTTAAGTGGTAGCAATGAAACTAAAAATGAGGATTTCCAAGGATGAGAAAAGCTTAAAGGGTAGAGTTGGAGACTTGTTTCTTTAAGGGTCACTTTTATTACTCCTTGAAATATTTTATCCTTCTTTTTAGGAAGTCATTTTTTCAAAAGTTTGGTGCTTGAACACTATTCCATTTATATCATTTTCATAATTAATTGCTATTAATTTGCTTCATAAGTAGTGAAAAATAAAATTCTGTCCCACCTATGTTTAAATAACCCCAAGTGTTTAAATTCTTGGAGCCAATTGGTGAATTTAAGTATATTGAGTACACAGATTAGTAAGAATAGTTTTGCTCCCAAGAACACAAACTACGCCAGGTGGTGCATCTTAGTTTCCTAATCAGTAAAAGTCAGGATCTTTGAGAGCCTTACCAGTTCTCACATACTGTAGTTCAACACAAGGCATAAGATGAAACTTTTAATGTTTGGACCTGACAGTATAAATTATACGTCCATAAGAATTTGTTACTATTTACATCAGCAGAATGTATTTTGCTACACTAGAGAAACAGATTTAGAACTAAAATTTAGCTTCAAACTGTGATGAACTAAGTTCTTTAGGAACCATATTATAATAAATCAATGAGAATTCAGATCAGCTAGATTGAAAAAAATCATGATATTGAATCACTTTTGTTACATTTTATTCATTGTAAACTGTTCTGTACAGTGAACTAATGAATCTAAAGGTAACTATCAATACTTTATACAGTTATCCAAAATAAACCCTGTGTGGAATCATATTTTTATCATACCTAGTTCCCTCTACATACACAATGATAAACTGACTCAAAATCATAGCAATATTTGCAATAACCCAAGCTCTGTGACAGTGGTGATTCTTTCATTCATTTTTAGCCCCTGTAATAGCTCATATACTGACTAGTTCCACAGTGACTATTCCTTGAATAAATAAATGGAAACAGATCCTGAGGGGAATGGGTCCTCTGGAAGTGGGACAGTACAACATGGTGCTATCATAGCATCCAGCTCCAGACAACTTGGAGTGTTTGCAGAGAATGGAAATGTCTAGTCTCCTCTGAGGCTGCCAAGAGTCTCCAGCTACTGAACCAAAGATATCAGTTTCAAATGTGAACCACACATTAATTAAGGAAAAAGTCATCAACACACAGAATACTAAAACATGTGCTACCCTCCCCTGATAGAAACACATATTAAATCACCAGTGCTTTAGAATACTAAAACATGTGCCATGCCCTCCTGATGCTGCTACAGAACCTAAACAGACTGAATACGCATGAGATACAGACAGGGACAAGGTACACAGACAGCAGATGAAGGGCATATTGAAGCAGAGTATTCACAAGCAGAGGAAAAAGGAAAGAATTAATTTTTAAGGACATGTACAACGCTTAATTTCACTCCATGAAATTTAGCTATGTGAAACATCACAAAACACAACAGAAGAGAACAATCCAGCAAGTAACAGCAAAAAAGGCTTGCTAGGTTCCACTCAATTACAGCTTTAGAGGATCTACGTCTATGAAGCTGAGTCCCCCTGGAGTAGTAGTCACTCAAGGCGTGGATTCTCATTTTGGCTTTCTCTGTGAACGGCTCCATACGTGCACCATATTACACGAGCGGGATAAAATGGAGTAAACTAATAAATGAGTGATAAATAACCTCATCTCAGTATCAGTGGATACTGTTGTAAGCCAAAAAAAATCTATTTGTATCTGTATAAAATATGCTAAGAACAATATGGTGAGAATTGTAGGCAGATAGCTTTGAGCAGAGGACACATTGAAATGGAATGACCTAAATTGTGTGTCCCTTGAGAAACATATTACACCTGGGAGATAAGTAGAAGCATGAAAGGTTTACACTTAAATTCTCTACCTCAACTCCTACTTGTTCCAGAGAAAAATATTGTTTTGACAGACGGGTGGAGGTTTAATAAGCACCACGTTTAAATTGAAGAAATGTGGAAGATGCCTACAAATTTGTCTTATTTGATCACATTTGCTTCTTTGTTCCCTCTATTTCCCATAGTGATGAATGAGAAAGTTGGCATGGTGGTTTGGGGGGCCAGCAAGCAAGGAGCGAGATCCATGTCCCCCAGCAACCCACATTGGCGATAGAGGAATCCCTTTGTGTGGGGAGGTGGCTGCGTGGTAGCTTAAAAGTAAAAAGACAAAATGAAGTTTCTGGACCCATTGGGGAGAAAAGAAACATGCACATAGACAGCCAAGAGCCCAGGAGTATCCCCAAGGGCTTACTGCTGTAAGGGAAACCCTCATTCCCCGTGCTCTGGTTTCCATGAGGAAAGACTGTTTTCCTAAAAATCCCTGACGTCCTGCCCTATGCCCTTATCCTTTCCTCAGAGGAGAAATAAGTGACCTGTTGGTAAGTTGGAGTGAACTAAGCATGTGTCACTCAGCTCCCTCCTCTATGAGACCTGCCTGCTTACAAAGAATACGAGTCTCTCTCAAACCCTACACTCACCAGTGCTCAACAATACCTTACAGACAATAATGCCAAACTCCATGTAAAAAATACATGAAAAACTCATGGTCTTAAACAACATCTGCAATTGCTAGATTCCAACTGACCTATCAGTCAACCAAAAGTTGACCTGCTTGGAATCCTACCTTATGGATAAGAATGCTGCTTCTGTTTTTAATATTATTATTTTAATATTATAATATTAAATATATATTTGTTAGAATAATTAATATTAAGCATCATTCAAAATATTATTATTTACTAAAAATCAGTACACTAAAAATTAAAATAGTCAAAATAAGTCAATTAATATCTTTTGTCTTCATAGGGTAGTTTTACTGAAGATATAAAAGAGAATTATGTTATGTATTTCCTCCTAAACTTTCTGAGTTTAGGACATTTCTTTGTCCTATTATTACTGTATTTTTAAAGGCATAAAAATGTATATAATAAAAAGATTGAGGCTCCAGTACGCTTGGCTTTTTGAGTGGACTGTCTTTATTTTTTTTTAGAATAATTGTATTTTGGCAATTATAACTATTTAAAAAATGCTGCAAAACCTGTGAGTAATAAAAGCTTACCTTTTGTCCTTTTGCAATAGCTGTTTGTACTTCTGTTGTCCAAAAGGTTTGGGATACACAGAGAACTGTCTGTCCAGGCCAATCTCTTACCCAGTTAATTCGTTCATGTTGTGTATAGGCAGAAAGTGCATCTCTAATTACCTAATTGAAAAAGAAAATGCTAAAGGTAAACAATTTCATACTTTACTTGAACAAGCTAAAAAATGAAGTGCTAACTCCTGAGTGGATTATCTTGTACTGCTCAACTTCTTACAGCTTAGCCAACGATGAAGATTTAAAGCATGTAACTAGACAATTTCAAGTTTTTCCATATACCTGAGAGCAAAACAACTATATTACATAGCATTTTATTTTGCTGATACATAATCTATTTGTGTGAACCACATTATATGAAATATTTCTTTGGCCAGTCGTAGCCAAAAATGTCCTGGGTACATCTGGACTGAACGCAAGCAATTTAATTACAAAACATAAGTTCAAATAATTCCAAAATGAGATCTGTCAAATTCACACATTACTTTCTTTGAACTTAATCAGATCCCCACTCAGCCATGTGTATATTTGTACATGCACACTCAAGCACCCTACACAATTCCTCTAAAGTTCCTCCTGTGTTTCCAGACCTCACTCCCTCTCAGTCCTGTAGTTTGATGCCCAAGGCTATGATGACAGGGTGGATATATAATTCATTCATGGAGAGTTGAGAGCTGTAAATTCAGGAAGCCTAAGTCATGTACTTTACTACATATGTTTTCAGTGAATTCATAGATTCACTTTTTCTATCAGCCATCAGTGGGAAACATTCCAATCTATTACATGTATCAATCAAAAATAGTAGCATCTATGAGGTGATAGTCACGTTAATGTCTGAATTTCAGAAACGATTACCAAAATTACATTTTTCTGGGAAATATATAAGGATAGGCAAATCTTTCTGGATTTCTAGTTTAGCTAGGATATTTACGGAGTTGAATAGAAATGAAGGGCAATGTTGTCTATTGATAATAAAGAAAATGTAAAAGGCCAGAGGAAGCCACAGAAAGGGCAGGTGAAAAGGAGAAACTGAGAGATGGGAGGAACACAGGAAAGAAAAGAAGGTACAGTAGAGAAACGCCAAAGATGGAATAAATATGTGTTCTAGAAGGACACTGTGGAGAGAATAGGAGGGAGGCATTAAAATCTAAATCACAGATTTCTATACAGTTGGATGAGGAGAAATATGAGTACATAAAGTTCTATAATATTGCATATAAAATATATTATTAAACTGTGTATGCCATATATGAAAAATAACATACTTTGGCAGTAGCAAGATGCCAAACTACAGCAAACTGCAGTATTAAACCCATAATAATCCAGTAAGATAAAAGGGCAAAGGTGCCAAGAACATGATTTTTTATTATTTAGAAATGACACAAAATTCACTTAATTTAGGCACGCAGTAGCCTTTCAAGCATGCAAATACGTATAGCACAACACAGTAACACACATAGCTCCTATCTGTAGTATTTTACATTGCATTCACTTGCATTTTTCCCACCGACACAAACTTACACATGAACATTTAGGGAAGATATTTCCTAGCCGCTTACTTGCCACCCCATCTTAATGCTCTGAAATGGTAACCAAAATATTTTCTCTGAGTACTTTGACAAACAAAATTAAAAGAATAGTTGAAATAGTATTAGATATGTCTAAAATAATGAGTTACCACTGTATACATCAAGTAACAAACCATATAACCAATTCAATGCTGCTAAGTAGTGGTCCAAGTGAAATGCATTTAACTGCTGATAGCTGCGTAAATGGGAAAGCTGCTTGTCAATATTTATCAAGCCCTACGAAAGCTCATCCTCTTTTGCCCAGTGATTCTACATATGAGAAGTTATAATAAGAAAATAAATAATTCAATCAAAGAAACCAGTATGCATAAGGACATTCATTATCACTTAACCCATAATAGGGAGAAATGGGAACCTGTCCAAAAGATTTTGCATCTATTGAAAAAATACAAAGCAAGCAGATATTAAAATTATATTTAAGAGAAAGGAGCATTAAGACACATGATGTACATTAAACACCTAGATTCCAGTGAATTTTTCAATAATGTGTGACAGCATCTGAAAAATTCATGAAAACTGTTGTTGATTAGGGCTTGATGCCATATTTCCTCCTCATTCTTTCTCTCATGCTTCCCTGCTCAATCATGATTTTTATTCCTGGTAAGGAACTTGAATGCTAAGTCCACATTATAGTAAAAAATTAATTAACTGCTCAATTAAGCTCTATCTGCTCCCTCGACTTAAAATTCTCTACTAACAAAAATAATTACAAATGATTGAGGTGGTAATATGCTTTCTGAGATATGGAAGACATGAAGTTACTGTTAATTGTAGAAAGTACTTATGATTTTCTAACATTTTGGTACATATTTTATATATTCACAGAACAAAAGGAACCACCAGAGGGGCATACATGTCAAGGACACTGATGTGAAACTGCAGAGAGGTGCTTCCAAGGCGAGACTAAAGACAGACTGTGCAGACCAAAGTGTGTCTAACATTGAAAGCACAAGAAATGAGACAGACTCATGACTAAAACCCAAGTTTGTTGTAGTATGTATGGTATTTTGTCCCACTTTTCAAGTGAGTCACTACAAAATTAGTATCAGAGACTATATCTTTGCCTTCAATCTATCTGTTACAATTGAATTGGTAATTCATGACTCACTTTTTCTAAATAAAAGTGCATTTATCAATAATACATTAACGTTCTATCATCTTTACTAGAAATAATAATAAATACAGTTGGCTACCTTATGGATGGATTTAATCATAACTCTCTCTAACTCGGCCAACCACTTCTCCACTTGACCTCTGGCTTTGGCTGTTGAAATGGTGTCTACGAGTTCCACCACTTCTCCTTCGCTACTCTTCATGTGAGTGATGTCCAAACTTTCTGTAAATTCCACCTTTGCAATTCCTTCAAAACATTTCTTCAAGTGAGGTTGTACTCTGTCAGGAAAAAAAATGTTTAAGAGACTTAACCAAATAAAAGCAATTCCCTAAATATCAGTGTTCTTTGTATACCAATCTTCATTCAAAATTCATAAAGGTGCACTATGTGTGAGGCCCCTGCTAGATGCTAGAGATGAAGCGCTGATAGAAAACACAGTCCAGTGGGAGATCATCATTAATGGAACAATCACAAAAAGATCTGTAAAATTACAATTATCCTAAGAGCTACATGAGGCTTTGTTTCCAACACAATGAATCAAAAGCTGTTAAAAGTAATACAAGGACCAAACCAATCTTGACCAACAGATAAAACACTAATCTGAAGAATCTTCAAATGCGCAAAAAGTAAGATATTTCAACTGGGATCTTCAGAGACTGCTTGCAAATTATGAACTAGGTTTAGTGCTTTAAGTAAGTCAACTACTTTGAAGGTGCCCAACTTTAGTCTATTCATTGTAATACAGATGGAACTGACTAAATTCCTCATTCTTGGCACGTTACAAATGACCAATTGAATTTATCTTTCAAACAGGCAAAAAATGGGCAGAGTATAAAAAGTCAGGTGGAAATCTGAGTCTAAATTTATCTTTTTGTCTGGATTACTTGTCTCCTACTTTGAAGGCACAAGACACAAAAGTGACAAATCTAACAAATATCTATTCACTGACTGATGTAAACCAGACAGACTCTCTTCTAAGGAACAGGGAATCAGCTGTGAGGGGGAGAAGGTCAAAAATCTCAGCCATCATGGAGCTTATGTTCTGCTAGAGGAAAGCTAACAGTAAACAAATAAGCACATTATAAAGTAAGCCAGATGATAAAAAGTGTGCTGAAAGAAAACGAGGCAGAGAAGATAATCAAGAAAGGTGACTAGGGAGTGCTGGAAGGGGTTGCCACTTTAAATAAGTGGCCAGGGAAGGCCTTCTTGAGTGGCAGATGTTTGAGCAGGTTTCCACAAAGACCTAGAGGAGGTAAAAGAAGTCTTATGGATATTTGGGTGAGGAGGATCCCAGGCAAAGAGAACAGTACACTGAGGGAGGAGGTTGCCCCTTTTATGGGAGAATTACAAGGACTGTAGCAGAATAAACAAGAAGAAAGCTAGTGGGGGATGACTAGGAGGGATCATGGGGGAGCACCTGCGTGGGTGACTGCAAGCCACTGAGAGGGCGCTGACTTTTATTCTGCATGGGACGTAGAAGAGGGATGTGTTCTGAAAAATCTTTAAGACAATATGTGATAAAACGAGAAATCCACTCCAAGGTTCATCACGTTTGGAAAAATATCATTCAACGGTATTCCTTATGCTTTTAATAATTATTTAAGTTGATTATTGATATGATTTAGAATAGTCTTGAAAAAAGTTATTACATAAACAAAATCATATATATTTAAGTTCTGCATTATTCTGAAAATTAAAGGCAACAAACTTAGCCATGTATTATATACATATAATATATATGTATATCTTACTTACCTAGTGGGATCTTTAGTCTCAGACAGTATCTCAAGAAGTTCATCGTTAGACAAGAAAAAGAATCTGGGGAAGAAGAGACGCTTCTTTTCCAAATATTCATTAAGTCCTTTAAGAATGAGTTCCAAAAGTTCATTAGATTTTTTCAGCCTCTCCAGCATTTTCTCAATAGTTACAACTGCCAGAACATGTTTATCCTAAAAATAAAAAATGTACAACTCAAAAATATTTGATATTCATATTGACCTTATATTCCTATCATTTTTGAGATTGCATGGTTTTAATATAACAAATGTTATTCAAAATTTAAAGTGAATACTTACTTATGTTTTAAAAGTACCCTTGCATAGTCTAGATCTAACCAGCCTTTTAATTGTGTAAAAGCCACGTTGACTTGGTCCTCATTGATGTTGGCCACAATTTCTCATGCTAAGTTAGGAACTGTGAGAGACAATGAGTGTGGCAGGAGTGGGGAGGGGGACACTATCTGAACTCACAAGAAGGACTGGAGGAAACAAAAGAGTATGAGATATGTTTGTCTATTGTTCTTCGAGGAAAAGTACTCTAAAAAGATGTCACCATTATAATTATTATTTTGAATATTATTGTTATCAATAATAATAAAATAACAATTCCTGTTTTATGAGGGTAGATAAAAATAAGGGGTTGGGAGCGTGGAGGAAGGAGCTTTCCATAAAGATCTTACATTGCAAAGAACTACCTTTGGAACCGCATTATAACACTCTGCTTGTTGAAGGACTGAAGTTCAAGGTGTGTTCTTCCTGAACTCTCTAGAGACTAAGATTGTTCTACTTTCAAGGCATGGATTTCTGAACATTCTATCACTTGAAAGTGTCACCGTGAGCTGTTTGCTTTAAAGGGATTCAAACACAATCAAGTATTTTCAAAAGCTTTCTTTTATGCTGTAGGATTCAAAATAAGAATTATACCAAAAGCTGGTCTTAAGAACTGATATTTTAAGAAATAGTTTACTGATTTCTCAAAATACCCCTACAAGTAACCACCAGGCTTATGAAAATCTTTAGAAATGCATATTAAAACACAATCTAGACAGAGCTGAAATAAAATTCTTTTTACTATTTTTCCTTAACACATGATTGACGTCATCCAGGTCTAGTCTTGGTCTTATAATCCCAAACTCAGTGTTCACCACTGACACCAATGACAAAGAAAGAATTCTTTACTAAGTAGGCTCAGAAGTGTGAGAGAGAGGTGGCAAAACACATTAGATACCCTGAGAAAACCGAAATTCAAAAAGAGTCATGTACCAAAATGTTCATTGCAGCTCTATTTACAATAGCCCGGAGATGGAAACAACCTAAGTGCCCATCATCGGATGAATGGATAAAGAAGATGTGGCACATATATACAATGGTATATTACTCAGCCATAAAAAGAAATGAAATTGAGCTATTTGTAATGAGGTGGATAGACCCAGAGTCTGTCATACACAGTGAAGTAAGTCAGAAAGAAAAAGACAAATACCGTATGCTAACACATATATATGGAATTTAAGGGAAAAAAAATGGCATGAAGAACCTAGGGGTAAGGCAGGAATAAAGACGCAGACCTCCTAGAGAACGGACTTGAGGTTATGGGGAGGGGGAAGGGTGAGCTGTGACAGGGCGAGAGAGAGTCATGGACATATACACACTAACAAACGTAGTAAGGTAGATGGCTAGTGGGAAGCAGCCGCATGGCACAGGGATATTGGCTCGGTGCTTTGTGACAGCCTGGAGGGGTGGGATAGGGAGGGTGGGAGGGAGGGAGACGCAAGAGGGAAGAGATATGGGAACATATGTATATGTATAACTGATTCACTTTGTTATAAAGCAGAAACTAACACACCATTGTAAAGCAATTTACCCCAATAAAGATGTTAAAAAAAAATTTAAAAAATAAAATAAAAAAAAAACACATTAGAGATTTTAATCACCAGACCAAATAAACTTCATGAGACTATACTGGTACATTTAGAAAATTCACATGAAATTAAATCAAGGGAATATTGTTAAAAATTAAAAAGAATTTTAAGATTAACTAATTTAAACCTATTTTTGGTACTTAGCCAAAGAGAGTTTGGTACTGACTGTGAGATCAATCAAAAATTTCAACTGTAAATTGTTTCACAGAGAAATTTTATTCTACTGTAGGAACATGTTTTTGTTAATATACTTTCAATGTGACTGGAAAGGAAAGATAATTTTCTGCTTTGTTTTGAAATATAACAATGTAACTTGGGAACACAGCAATTTAATCAAAGAACAAAATAATCATCATTAATACCTGTTCTTTTTTTTTTTTAGTAGAACAGGTTCACATGGAATATGCAACATATGCAATTCACTTATCTTTAAAGAGGCACAATTTTTTAAAGGCATTTTATTATATTTCCTAAGAGTTTTATGTTTCAAATAAACATTTAAAAATGCACACAAAAAGAAGCATGACAGAGATTCAGGTCATAATTTAATGTTCAGTTCATTCGATAAAGTATGGAACAGTACCCTTGTACTCCTAAATTCAAAAACCAAAATGATGTTCTTAGAGTGCCACCTTCTGGAAAAGTATGCTTTTCTTTGTTGGAAAAAAAAAATGTTGCTAATAAATGTGAAAAATTCCTTTCACACATTAACAATGTTTGTTTTATTCTCAGCCAAAGAATTTATTGCAATTCGCTATTTTGGATCTGAGATTTGAAAGCTAAAATAAAATCAGTTATTTAAAACAACAGTTCATATTTCTTTCCCTAAATATTGCAATTACAAAAGAAATACCCCTTGGAAGCACTTAGCATTTGAGCAAAAAAATTTTTATTGAATTCCTGAGGTCAAACCTATTTATCTAGATCAGCTCAATGATGCTGAATCAAATATGCTAGTTCTGAATCAACACAGGCGATAATCTATGTACCTTGGTATATGAACTTAAGAAAAAAATATAGAAAAGTAATCAAACATCTCTGGACTGGAAACTAAACACTCTCTTCCCATGAGAAGGTAAACAGAACAGAGACTACATCAGATGAAGAGAAGAACAGACCTGGTTCCTAATCACTTAATTAACCTGACTCTCTATTTTCTTATCTTTAAAATGGAGATAAGAGCCCTCTTTCAAAGTTGTTATGAAGACCAAATTAGACAAAATATTGGAAGCACCTAATATGGTGCCTAGAACACACATATGCTTGAAACTACCCTTTCCATTTGGCCTTCTATAACTGTCTCTTGATGAGATACAGACAGAGAGACACTACTCTGGGGGAATTCATGGAGTAAGTCACTTACATCACTCCATTGGTTGAATGGAGTTAAAATAAACATTTTATAAACTGCCATCCTTCTGGTAAGATATTCATCATAGTAAAATAAAACTTGCTTTAAGTTCCTTTAAGCATTGCCACAAAATTCTAGTACAGAGTAGGCATCCCATAAATATTCGTTGAATGCTTGAGTGAATGAGGATGAGTTAAGCCTGCAGACACACAAGGAACACTCAAGGAACTTACGACCCCCCCCCCCCCCGCAACATTGTACCAACTTATTAGCTAAGGTTCTCAAGACAGAACAATAAGATGTTATAACAGGAAGCTACCAGAAATTTGAAACTAAGTATGCCTCCTTTGACGCTTTAATTACTTTTCATCTTTGGGAGAGGAAAAGGAATTATTAACCGCTATTACTTTTTGGTATTAAAGAAATCATTTTACAAATTTTACGTGTCGTCTTTTGCTTCACAAGTATCACCAATCTCATCAGCTCAGATGACAAGCTACTGGTTGATTTACATTTCTAAACCAATTGCCTGTGATATCAGGGCCTGAAACTTTAATTGGGGTACACAGAGAGAGCATTCTAATTACTGCGGCCAGGAAGCTTCACAGAAAGTACACTTAATGGAATTAAGCTCAAGCCAGTTCTATAAACTTCCAGAAGCATAAACTTCCAAATCAGAAAACCTTGGACAACAGAAAACTAATAAGATCCTCTTTAAACCTTTTAAGTACTAAGAAAGGAAATGTGCGTTCACTGAGTAGACCTTTATGCTCCCTTACAACTTTCAGATCCTTTGACCTCACCAAAAATAGAAATTCTTTCAAGATGCAGGATGTTTCTAGGATTAATCCAGCTCTCAGGACCCAGGTTTCTAACACTGAATTTTCAGAGAAGGTTTTTCAGAATTCTTAGAACTAGCAATAATTCAAGGATCAATCTCAATTTAACTATTCACCCACTCACTCAACAAATATTTATGGAGGACTTGATAGATGTCAGACACTGTTCTCAGTGCTTGGGCCACGACAGTGAACAAAACAGACAAACATCCCAGCCTCCATTAGAGACAGATGACAGATAACAAACATAACAATTCAAAAATCATAGACTAAGTTAAAAGGTAATAGATGCTGCAAACACAGAAAGGGGGATCAGGATTGCCAGGAAAGGCAAAGGCAGGTTTCAATTTAAATACGATGCTCAATGTGAGCCTCTTTATAAGGTAATATTTGAGAAAAGACTTCAAGGAAGCAAAGGTACTCATTAGTTCTGCAGATATTTGGAGGTACAGCATTTCAGGAACAGGGTACAGTCAGAGCAAAGGTTCTACAGCAAAGGGTGCTTGGCATGTGTGATTGAAAAAAAAAAGAAGAAGAAGAAAAAAGGAAGCTAGTGTGGCTGGAATAGAGAGAGTCAGGTAAAAGTTATAAGGACAGAGAGGTAAAAGGGTAGAGGGAGAAAATCAAGAACTTCCTGTTCAAGGAAACCATTGCCATTTCCCATCAGAAGCATTTCTCCCTTGGATACTAAGATATTTCAACTAGCAAGAACAAAAGCGGGGAAGCAAAATTGTGAGTTTATTGGGTGAATTGGTATAAAGTGTCACTGTCATTTTCACTTCTTAATTCCCGGACCCATGTACTCTGCCTGTGGGAGAAACTCTGTATTTGGAGCTGGTTGAGAACTCATGCTATGTATCCTCTAGAACTGCACCCCAAACTCACACTTTTCTTCCTGCTGGAATAGCAACTGAGTCTTCAACATGAGACATTCCACTTTTTACGAGGTCCATGTTCACACAGGACCCGTAAATCTTATAAGTATCAGTCAATTGCCTCATTTCTCTTGTAGTGTGGGTTCCTTAGCAGAAGCAATGTTGTGTGGAAACTGTGACAATAAGTCATTCTGTAAGTCAGGAATGACAGTGTTGACAGAAACTTGGAATAGGAAGGAAAACCCCTCTGGTGCAGAAGAATCACGGATCCCTTCTAAGTTGAAAGAGGTCCAATGTATTTAATTCCTTCTAAATGGCTGCCTGGTCCCTTCAGGTGTGACCCTGTATCAGGAGCATGTTGTTAGTTTATGCTGTTGGCAGCTTGGACACTCAGCAGTGTTGGGTAAGGGACCCAATAATGACAAGTCCTTCCATAATTCCCACCTCTGCCATCATGACTTCTTTGTAGCTTGAGTGACCATATAACGCAGTTTGATGAGGAGAGTTCTGGTTTATGTTTGCTCTCCTAGCTTACTTATTAACTGCTTTAACTCTCAGAAATTCTGCAGTCTGGACAACATATCATGTGATTCTTCTATTCATACTCACTGTGCATACAATGGCATATACTGACTGACATTCACAAAATAGATCAACTGGTCAACTAATATTATCAAGTGCCTCCTTTTGCAGTGCAGCATTTTATTAAACACTTACGTGGAGCACAAATATACTCATATTCTAGTCTATTCTGTGATCCCTTATACCTCTTCCTCAGACCTCCTTGTTTCCAGTCTTTCAATCTTGTTTCTTCTAAGTCCTTGATCATACAGCCAAACTGTTTGCTACCGACTGTGATCCATGTAGAGCCACACTGCTGACCATTTGTATAGTCAAGGTCTAAAAAACCCCTAATATTTATTGAAGTTGTAGGATTCCCTTCCTACTACCCTTTAAGTCAATCCCCTAAGTAGGGGGCGGGGGAGGTTGTAATTTCTGCTTCTGGATGATACTCAAGAAATATTTTGCAGAAATCTATAAGCCAGTCTTTAATTTCTTCAAATCATATCAAGGATTTTTGGCATTTCAACTTCGTTTAGGTGGGCCATCACGGAAGCCAGGTTTTGGTCAAACAAGCAAGTAAAACAGAAATCATTCACATCTCCCTGACTAGCTCATGGAAACCAGGATCTCTGGTAAGTGCACTCACATCAATACATTTGACTGCATCTAACTTAGGTTCTCCCTAGGCAAGCACATGGCAATATAATACCTCCTTTATTCCTTAGGGTTCTGACAAGGCTTCTGGCAAGGGAGGCTCTCAGTGTGAGGGTCAGGGTACCCAAAGTCAATCAAATTCACCCAATTGTCCCCACTCTCAGTTCTCACCATCCCACTCTTTCCAGTAAGTAAATTATCTTTCACGGAACAGATCTGGCAAGGCTGTGAATTAAATTACATTGCAATTTGGCAACCTGCTGGATCAGACTCTATAATTTTTGGCTATGTCAAATTTGTAGCTATGAGAATTAAGAGGTTCTCGAGGGCAACCACAGAAGCACCTTAATCCTCTGACCATGTCTTGAGCAAAGAATTTAAGCCCTGAATTATGCCATTTCTTTCATTTCTCCAGTGTTTTAGAAAAAATTCAGCCCATCTCACATCCCTTGTATTTCAAATTTGTACTCTATTGACCTACCACAGCAGTCAGTTGGTCCACCAAAGCACTGCCCGTAAAACAGACTCTTCATTCCAGGAAGCCAAGAGAATAATTTAAGTAAGTGAATTTTGGAGTGCATGCCAGGTACCACCAGTGTTCCATTTTCAGATGGTAACTAGATTTTAACTACCCTAAGATCCAACTTGGTCATATAGACCAAGATCCTAGATGCCAACTTGGAGGGTTTGATATCTTTATTCAGAGTTCAGTGCAGAATCCTTCTAGGTAATTAAGCAAAAGGGAATTTAATATGGGGAGTTAAGTTATTACAAAATCATGAGAAGGTCTAAGGAGCACACTCCAGGCTGGGCTTCCAGGAAAGACTCCTAGAACCTGTGGAACTGATCTTGCAGGAGTGTTGCCACCTCTGCCTCAGTAAGGACAAAAGGATGCCACCACTAGAACTAACTGCTTTCAAGAACACACCACGGTGACTGTGATTCTAGGATCAGAGAGCAGGATCACGAAGCCACCATCATCATCGGCTGTAAATACCCATAAAACTGGTGACCAGACACTGAAGTCTGTAGGAAAAGAAAAAAAAAAGTGATCTTACTTGACAGCAGAACTAGCTAAAATGGCAAGAAGATGGCCACTGTATGCCTTCCAAATCCCAAATGAGCGTACCTAATCATCGAAATCGAATTCGCTTCCAGAAACTTAGATGTTAAGGAGTCTGGGAGACACAATTTTAGCTTTCCAGCTCACTAGAAAGAGGTGAGATGCTTGGCGCCAAGTGACCATATTTACTATAGTAAAAGGGAAAAGAAAAACAGGGGGAATAGTGTTCATATTTACTGAGATGCGGTTAGACTACAAAAGGAAAAGGTTTGGGGAGATATTCAAGAGTGCCTTTTCCTGCCTTGTACGAAATACAAAAGACTCATGTGGATCAAAAGTCAAGTTTGGGTACACGCAAAAGATTATCCACTTCCTTCAACCCCAAATGATGGGCAATTCACTGTTCCTGTATTAGGGAGGGGGCCCAAGAGAGTCCCTAGAAAAGTTTTCAAGTGCATGTAAAGAGAGGAGGCTAACGTCTTCTTCTCCAACTGGAAGTCTGTTCCATCACCAGCATGCTGATCTGTGCCAGTGCTATCAGAACAGGAGAAGAACTCTGGGAGAAGGTGGTATGGTGGGACGCCCAGGTGAAGGAAGGGCAGGGACCATGTGCTCAAGGTTACCAAGAAGTACAGAAGATGGATCCCAGGTGCTGCAGACCCCAGGTGAAATTAAGGGCTACAGATCTGTGAAATACTACTAGAATATGGGGCCAAAGACATGCATATGAGAGGAATGTGGCAAAAGCCATCATTGGTAGATCAGTTGGAAGATGGAGTCAAGTCTGGCAGAGGATGACCAAACCTAGGGGAGATGCTCAAGACAGCATCCCTCAGCAGCCAGAGCTTGTCGGGGTCTTCACCTGTCCACACTGAGTTAATCTGTGGACTTCACCTCTCCACAACTGGTCAAAAAGCTAGACTAGTTGTGATGATCAACTGTAAAGGCACAGTGCAGGTACCAGAGACAGGAGGCTGTCCACCTTATGACCACCAAAGAAAAGAAGAGCCAACTTGGCTGGATCGGTTACATCAGTACATTTTCTCTCCCTCTCCCTCTTTTTCTCCCTCTCTTCCTCTTTCTATTTTCTCCCCCCTCCTTCCCTTTTCCTCTTCACCTCCTCCCTACCTTCTCCCTGTCCCAATACCAAGTGACCAGGAAAGAGAGAAGCAGTGTGGGAGAGTGCAGTCCCCACCCCACCAGAGCCCCAGGGTTACTTGACTATGGGTAGGAGAAGAGTTCTAAGTAGAACAAGAGATTGAGGTTTTCAAACAGGTACAGCTCAGTCTTCATAGGCAAAACTATCTTAATAAACAAAAGTGACTGGAAAATTCTGGAATTACACTGAAAGGTCAGTAAGGGAGCTTTCCCCAGTGAGAAACAGCCTTTGGCCAAGCGTAGTTAGGAACAGGTACCAAAACATACAACTATTTCATGCTTATACCTTAAGGAACCAAGATAACCTCAATTCAAGCCATTTATATTAACAGCATCATTTACATTCTGTTTTTAACCTCTGAGCCTTTTCTCTTGGCATAGTTATAAAAGAACATTTATTAGAAACCCATAAGACTGAAAGTGATGGCTTTTTGTACCAAGCGTTTAATCCAGTGGCTTCTACTATACAGATCATCCTCATTAGCCTTCCTGAGAGAATATGGATTTATGTTTCTTTTCAAAGCTCCGGAGAATATGGACAAAAGCTGTCCTGAATACTAACATATCGAGAAAAACAAAATGTAAAGCCAGTTGAAGAAGATAATCAAGTCTTATAGCAAAAGTAAATGAAGTGTCATCCAAAGAAAACTGCTTATTTGGGAAGGAGAGGAAGTAATGCTTTTCTGTTAATATGTTTTTAATGTAGTTTTATAGAATTGAAAATCTTTCTCCTTTATTTACTAGACTCAGCATAGCTTCCCCTTTCCTAGGCATTGAACTATCTATAAAATTTCCCTAGCAATATGAATTTTGAAGAGTACTTTGATCGAATGTCAAAAAAAGAATTTTTTTTAACTTTTAAAATTATATTAACTAGGAGAATACAAGCATCTACTTTTTATCTTTTTTGGGCAACAAAAAAATTCTACTTCATCCCCTTCCAAGCAAAAATGTATACATGTTTTAAGGGTTTTGCCCTGTTGTAAGGAAACAATATAGGAAAGGCTAAATTTATAAAACAAATTAATTAGAAGTGAGTAAATGTGTTACAAAGTGACTCACCAGTAGGTCCTTTAAATATGGAATTCCCGTGTGATTAATTCTACAAAAGTTTGGTTTATACAGAAGCTTTGTTTCAAGTATTATTACATAAAATGAAGTAAACTTATTAAATAAACAGACCCATGTCCATCTTATGGAATATTTTCCTATAAAATCATATAGTGACATTGATACAGTATCATCAGTATTTAGGATTAGAGTCACAATTTTCAAAGTTTAAATAATAAAAATATGCATATTTCCATTTTAGGGTAGAAAAACTTTAAGATAATACTCTTCCTATCTTACAATATTGTATTTGATCAAAACACCAATAGAGAAGTTTACATTCATTTAATGATATAATTTAATAGCTAATATTTCTTGTATTTTAATCTTAACTAACACACAAACCACGCTTTGCAGGAAGTAAATAAATAAATGTCTTTTGAACTGAACAAAAACCATACCTTTTTTGGTGTTACTGGTTTTTATTAAATTCCCTCCTTAAATTAAATTCTAAGTTCTCCACTGTATTTGTGTGGTGATTGATTGGTAGATTGCATTTTGTTTGTATTTATTGGGTTCTTTAAGTATATTTACCTTTGCAGCAGCTCTTCTTTTTTTTTTGTCCCTACGGAGAAACTTGTTGATTGAGCAGTTGGCATGCTGACCTTTTCCCACCATGGCACATTTCAGTGGTGGTGCAGCCAGTAACATGGGGACCAGAGAATAGACAGGACAGTGCGTGCTGAGCACACTGTCTTCCTACCGGAGCGTCCAGTAAGAACCACTGCTAGAACAACTATCATTAAGTAATGCAAATTGAATTTTGACCTCAATAAGTAATCAGGACAAAATACCTATTTTCCTTTTGATGTTTCTTGCTCCTGGGATTCTAAAATAATATCTGAAAAGGAGCCTACGTGGGAAAAAGACAATGGCTTATTTAGATTGTTTTGAACACAAAAATCATGTCACTTCAACAAAACAATCACATTCTCAGAGATTTCTACCTACCTGTACTACGCTTTTCATTATATCTCTCCACATTTTATCCACGGTTGTAAATCGTCTGCCTTCCTCAGGCATTTGAGACATAATGTCCGGAGAACTAAAAATGGGCTCCAAATACAGCCACGTGGCTTGGACCTTGAGCCATTCATCCAGAATCTCCTGAAGCAGCAGGAGTTTGCCCTCCCATTGCCTGAGAAGCAAAACACAGTGGCTCTTATCAACAGCAAACCAAGCAATGTTTCAGATGATAAAACTCAAAACCATGACTAGGCTGTCAATCTTACATGCAATGGTGTTATTCCAATTTCCATTCTTCTACCTACTAGCTCTGTTCTACAAAATCTGTCTCTAAATAATAGCATCAACATTTATGCTAATACAGATATATACATGTTAGATGTACCTATCTACAAATGGGTTGGGTTCTGTATATCAGTAAACCTTTCTGCAATCCGATTCTATGGACAAAGGGTACAAACTGAGACATGAGATTTTAGAGATACTAATGGTATCAAGGGCACTCGGAACTTCTTAGGAAAGGTAATTACATCCAAGATTTATTTCCTTTAACATTCTTATTTTTTCAGTTTTTAAAAACTTTGGGGCCATAAAGGCTGTATTTCCAGAATAAAATATTTCAATTCATAAGATATAACTGGCATTTAAAGAAAATCTACATAATCTTAAATACACTAGTGTGGCATTCGTGAGAAGGAAGCATTTTTGAATTTACAATGAGTTATCAGTTTATTTCTAAATATGGAGAACAAAAACAACTTAACTTCCTCAAGAATAAATATTATAATTACAGCATAAACTGACAATTTTACAAGCACAGTTCTATGGTCTTTGCATGTATTTTCTCTATCCTCACAACAACCCAAGGAGGCAGAGTCCAGAGTGTTGTATCTTTTTACCAGTAGGGAGACTAAGGTACATAGAGGTAAGTACCAGGTTCAAGCTCACTCAGCTAATAAACAATAGAGCCAGATTTGAACCCAGACGGCTGTAACCACTACACTATAAGAGATAACATGGCCATAAAGAAGAATGATTGGTTAATGGCAACAAAACTTAGAGATGGGATGGCTTTATGTGTAGATTCATACATTACTCGTCATTTATAATTTTAGATTGTTAAAACCAAGAAATGTATACAGGAGTTCAAAAAGTCACCAGGCATTTTTAAATGTCTTTCTAAAACACCTTCCTTTCAATGTTCATCAATAAATGTGTCTTTCACACAGGGAAATGAACGCCTCCACTTCCTTCTGGTACTCTTCCCTCTTTCTCCATCTAACCCCTGACTAATGCAAAAAATTTCTCACTAGCTAATGATCTCATGAACAGTCTTAAAAATAGAATCTAGATATACCACTTTCAGAGAAGTTCAAAAATTACTCTTGATGAGCACATTGGAGCAAGCTGGGCAGGAGGCACAGCAATCAAACACTGAGCCAGCACCAGCAGCTGAACAAGCTCAGGTTTAGGATAATATATCAATAACAAGAGGCTGACATCACCAAGCAGGTAGCTTTCCCTCACCATGCAAATTCACATTGAAGTTGGTAGTCTGACTTGGATTTACTCTCTTTTAAGATAAAATATAAGCTGCTTAAAAGAAATCACAAAAAAATTTAAAAACTGACAGGATGGGCTTCCCTGGTGGCGCAGTGGTTGAGAGTCCGCCTGCCGATGCAGGGGACACGGGTTCGTGCCCCCGTCCGGGAGGATCCCACATGCCGCGGAGCGGCTGGGCCCGTGAGCCGTGGCCGCTGAGCTTGTGCGTCCGGAGCCTGTGCTCCGCAACGGGAGAGGCCACAACAGTGAGAGGCCCACGTACCGCCAAAAAAAAAAAAAAAAAAAAAAAACTGACAGGATAAAGGTCAGATTTAGTTGGCTGTGTCAGACGCTCAAAATTCCAGACGAGAATCATAGTTTCATGCTTTTGCACTTATCTAGCCATCCTTTATGCATATGACTGGAAATTACAATAGGCTTTGAGGAATCATCGACAAGAAACTAATTAGTATATTTGGAAAATTACATTATCATCTTCAGTTTTACAGTTTATATGTTCTATAAACTGTGTTCATAGGCATGAGACTATTTTTGAGAGTCAAATGTATAAGATCAGATTGTGGGCAATAAAAATGAATATCTGGAAGCTGACTGTCTACTACCTTTGTTATGAATATATATGATAGCAAAAGGATCAGGACTCTTCCAAAAGCAATAAAGGTTATCATTCCTTACAATACACTATTTAACATATTAAGCATAAAGTACAGAATCAATTTTTAAGAAAAACTGGATATTCCATATGAGTGATAATTGTGGTAACATAGTATAAACACTGTCATATAAATAACACTTTACCTCATTTGTTTTTCATAGGGTTTAACGAAAGGAGATCCTCGCATAGTTTGTGTCTTAATAATATGGTCATCCAACAACATCTGAATTTCATCAACTGACGACAAAATAAATGTCCCACTTTCTCTATAAGGAAGAATGACAAATTCCACTGCATCCCATTCATTAATCATCTTCTCCATGGCCTTTTCGAGAGAATATTCTTTGCTAGCTGCTTCACTAATACCTTCAAACCTATCTAAATATGATTCCAGATTCATATCTATAAAAGAGAAGACAGTGGAATCAACTGCTGGCTCCAGGGGGTAACCGACGATGCTGGACATGGCCTCCCAGTGCCTGGGGCGCAAACCAGGATTACAAACCACTTGAATGAGAGGAATGTGCTGCTTGAAATCTTCCACCTTTGCTCTTACTTTTTTTGTCATTGCCAATGCATTTGGAGAATCATGGAAGGTTTTCTCCAGCTTATATAGTCCTCTCCAGTAATTTCCAACTTCTGCTTCTATTTGGTCTGGATTCACCTTGTGATATGGTCCTTCTGTCCATGCCCTGTATTTGGTGCTAAATTCTACAACAGTTTCATAGAGACGAAGATAAGGGTTCAAACCATCTTGGATTTTTTTACGTTGAGGATATATTGATGGTAGCCAACCAAACGCCTCCTCCTCAGCATTAAGCTGCTCAATCTGGAAGGACAAGTATTAAGTATGTTATTCTGAAAGTGAATGATATTCAAAATAAAGTTTTAAAAAATATTTATATCAAATGTGACCAAAAAAACCTCTCATTAAACCCTAAAGTTAAATTAGGCCATAACTAGAAAAACTGAGCAGTGATCTCTTTTTTCCTATTTGCTTTATTTTGTTTATTTTTGTTGTTCCTATTTCTTTTTTATTACAGTTTCCAGAGAAAAATGACTGGTAAAGTTAGTTAAAATAGTAAATTTATATATATAAAAAGTCTCTGCCCATCCAGATATACTGAGGATATAGCTTCATTTATTTTATTTTTTTTTATTTTTTTTTGCGGTACGCGGGCCTCTCACTGTCGTGGCCTCTCCCGTTGCGGAGCACAGGCTCCGGATGCGCAGGCTCAGAGGCCATGGCTCACGGGCCCAGCCGCTCCGCGGCATGTGGGATCCTCCCGGACCGGGGCACGAACCCGTGTCCCCTGCATCGGCAGGCGGACTCTCAACCACTGCGCCACCAGGGAAGCCCTAGCTTCATTTATTAACTCACAAGAACTTAATTACTTTTTTAAAAATTCATTTTTTAAATTTATTTTTGGCTGCATTGGGTCTTTGTTGCTGCACACTGGCTTTCTCTAGTTGTGGCGAGCGGGAGCTACTCTTAGTTGTGGTGCGCGGGCTTCTCATTGCAGTGGCTTCTGTTTGTTGCAGAGCACGGGCTCTAGGTGCACGGGTTTCAGTAGTTGTGGCACGCAGCTCAGTAGCTGTGGCCCACAGGTTCTAGAGCGCAGGCTCAGTAGTTGTGGCCCACAGGCTTAGCGGTTCCGTGGTATGTGGGATCTTTCCAGACCAGGGCTCAAACCCCTGTCCCCTGCACTGGCAGGCGGATTCTTAACCACTGTGTCACCAAGTAAGTCCCAAGAACTTAATTACTTTTAATAAACACAGCATTGTGTTAGATACTGTGGAAAATAGAAAAAAGTATATTGCAAAGTACCAATTCCAAGAGTTAGTAATCTAGATGAGGAGTTAGATACCAATTATTTAATAATACAAGGCAATAGAAGAGATGTGTTAGAGCAGTAGCCATTTAATATAAAATGAATGGTGTACTTTTAAAAATGCTATCACTCAGAGACAAGAGAGCCTGCTGAAATAGCGCAATCACAGATGCTAGAGAAGCTACAACCAGGGCTGGGTCTTGAAGGTAAGTAGGATAAGAGACACAAAGAAAGCATTAATTTCCTCTTAGATTAGTAGTGAAGTTGTGAGGATATGGGAGATGTAGATGAGAAATCTATAGAATTGAAAAGAGTGAGACAGATACATAAATTATGTAGATTACTTAAAATTTCAGTGGCATCAGTTTTAAAAAATCTACAATTTCTCTTGTCTCAACATACATTTACATATCTGAGATTATTATAAACTATTTAATTACCTGAACTAAGATATTAAAATCTTACAATATATAAAAAGTGGTAGAGCATCATAATATGGTCTGTTTTCATATTTCCCCTTTTTATAAAAAACGCAATTAAAAATTTCAAACTTCTAACATGGCAAAGAGTACGGCTTTTCCCCACCCAGCTGCTTCTAACGAGACCACTGATTTCTGAAATAGCGGTACTGGGAACAAAGTAGCTTGACGGGAGAAAATAATGGACCTAATTTAAAAACACAGCCACCAAATCTAAGCTGGCTTCCATGGAGGTGGGAAATCTAAACAGTAACCAGGTGTTATCACATAATATAAATGATCAAGATTAAAAAGCAGGTGGAGATATAACTCTATCTTTAAAAGATGAAGGCCACTGAAATGTTATTACTACCAATAGAAAACAGCAATGCTGCTCCCTCCTTGAAGCATGTCTATAAAATCTATTTGTGCCATTCATATTAATCTCTAATTAAATGTAGTTTAACTCTTCTATTTGAATCCATTTCTTAAAGGTGAATACCCAATACAAATTCAAATGCTCATTCTGTTGAACTAATTCATCCTATTAAGAATTTTAAAATTATACCTTGTCTGCTGCTAAATCCAACTTTCCATTCAGTGTCTGAGCCTTTTTCAGGTACCGCTGTATATCTTGAAGATCTCCAAATGAGTAGAATTCTTCTGTCTGTTTAGCATAACTCTGCAATTCCTCCACAAACCGTTCACACCGTAACTAATAAAAATAATTATTTTCGTTACTATTTTTAAGAGTAAAAACCCCTAGGCATCAAGAGAAAATTTTAGAATTTGTAAGGATTGTCAGAATTATTATTATTATATTCTGTCACTGGCAAAATATGAAGAAAGGGATGATCTTGAAGATGACTGGGATTCAAAATATACAGAATTTTTAAGAGTTGGGATTTAAGATTAATGGATTAAGATTCCTATAATGCACAAATTAGAGAAAGTTTACCCTTGTATTATCAAGGTAAGAAGTTCTAATAAAATGAATAAGAATGTGCTGAACAATGGTATGTCTTTAGTATGCTAATGAAATACAATCACTTGAAAAAAATCTCACAATAATCAAGTATGAGGCTAAAAGTGAACTCCAATTTTTTTTTTAAGGCCTGTAAAGGTAGCATTCTTACAAACAACTGGAAAAAACTGAATTTCTTTAATTGCGCTCTGATAGTCAGGTATCTCTTCAATCAGCAATGCTAAAACAAAGTATTCCAAAGTTATTTTTCTTGTCCCATGGGCTCTCTTCACAGGAAATAAAATAAATAAATCCAGATTTAAAAGCCAAAAAACTAAACCCTGCCAGTATAAAACAGGTGTGTGTGTTTGTTTTTTTTAATGAGAAAGGCTTCTTACGAAATTGTCATTGGTAGGGCATTCCAAATTAAATGGCTCTTAAAAAAACAGCTCTGAATAAAATATTCAGAAGTCAAATCCAGGTTATTCAAAAATAGAGTTTATATTTTATAGATTATCTAGGTTGATTTCTGTCCTCTTTGGTTTTCTGGCCAATTTATTGCTCTGGCCCAGTGGGGGAAGGAAAATGAGAGGAAAAATTCATTAACACTATGTGTAGTTTGTAGAATGGTGTACATTACAACGAAGAATAGATAATTCTGGGCCACCTAGTGATTTCCTAAGGGTCTATTATATTGTAGCGTAAGCATCAAATACTCATGATGCTTTCTACAGGTTTTAAAAATTTCTGAAATGGCCTAAACATAAAACAGAAATATAGACTTAAATATAGACTTATAGTTTAAAATGAAGAGTTTTTTTGGTTTTAAGTCTGTAATTTATTCTGCAAACAACATATGCTGCCAATTAATCGTATTTGCTATAGTGAGGTAGAAAGAGGTTAGGCTTGCTATCAAACAGCTCTACTGGCTGACTTGAAACAAGCCTCTTCACCTTCACTTGGGAACCTTAGTCTCTTCATCTGTAAAATGAGACTGAAAATACTGTGTCATTTATTCACTTAATAGATATGAAGTGCTCACGGCACTTCTGTGTGTCAGGCACTGTGCTAGCCAAGCAGATATAAATGGAGAAAAGGTAAAAATGAGACTGCCCTGCCATCAAGGAGCTGACCAACTAATGGGGAGATGGAAATAATAACATAATGATCAGATAATTAGCCCAGTGGAGGTGTGTTAAAAGTGTCATGGGAGCAGAGGAGAAGCAGTACTGAGGTCTGACTGAAAGGGCTTCTCAGAAAGTCAGCCAACTTTGCTAGATAGACAGGCGGGGCGGCAGGTCGCTCCAGAGAGAACGGAGAGAGCAGGTAAGAGATGAGAGGTGTAGGAGAGCAGGGACCAGAAGTTGCTCAGGGTTACTGAAGAGTCAAGAGCAAGAAGTGGGGAGAGGTAGGAGGTGAGCCTGGACAGGTAGATGGGGGGAATCACACACCATCTTATATGTAGGACACACACACCAAAGGTTCAAGTCACGGAACGTTATAGTGATGGTTCTGGGCACGGTGCTTCGGCAAGTTGGTGGTTATGAGGTGTGAAGGCTCACCTCACCAAGGGAGCTTTGACCTTAATAAAAAATAAACTCAAGACAGTACTATAAACCATATAAGATAAATATTATTCTTATTAATGGTCATTTGTGGGCAATATATTCAAATGTTTTCTCCCTTGAAAAAGGAAGAAATGATGCCACATCCATCCATTATGTGTCCTATCCTCTACTAAGACTTATGGGAGGAGAGAGCTAAGATACACTCTCTGTGAAATAGAGGAGCTGACATTGCTATGTAAGAAGTTAAATATTTCCAGAAAATGAAAATAATTTAAAATATCCATGATTCCCACCTTAAGACCTTCTTGATATTGTTCTGTTTTCTCCTTAATGATCTTCCTGTGTTCGTCAAAAATTTCATCCATTCTTCCATACCACTGGAAGACATTATTATTTAGCCTAATGTCTGCTGGAGAAAAGTTGGTACACTCAATGAGGAAGGCGAGGCAGTTTTTAGAATCCACCAATCTCCGTCCCAGTTCAATCATATCAACTGTCTCTACTTTCTGAATATAAGCCTGAGAGAAAACAAAAATTACAGATGGCATTTTAAGGAACAGCTCATGTCAAAAAATAGCCTGTAGAAATACACTGCATAAATATGTACAGACTTGTTAGAAGTATAGACTTTTGGTTCCAAATAGGGGACTGCAGCACAGTCTGCTTCTCATCCATCCTGCAAACCTTTACTGACAGAGCAGGGTGAAAACCAGAAATACTAAACAACACACAAAGAGCACTGGAAAAGCAAAGGATGCTATGGTTCTCTGGAATATAAGAAGCAGATGCTGAGTGATATCATTTATTCTTGCAGAAGAGCATTTCGGGCACCTATTATGTGCCTGATACTGTGCCGGGTGCTGGCAATACAGTGTGACAGAGACAGACCTGGGCTTTGTCCTCAGAGAGCTTATAGTTTAGTGGAGGGGACAGTTAGTCAAATAACCACCGTAACAAATGTAAAATTGCAAACTTGCAACAGACACCAGTGCTGCAACACTTTCCTTAGTTATAAAACTAAAATATAACTGCAGACAAATTTAACAAGGAAGGTGCTAAATCTATGAGGAAGACCACAGCACTTTATTGAAGGACATTTTAAAAGTACCAAATAAATATGGAAACCCACATTAAAACATAATATTATACGATGTAAATTCTCCTCCCACCAGTCTAGAAAGTCAATGCAATTTCAATCAAAATTGCAATGGCATTTTAAAAAAAACTAAATTTGATGTAATTTTAAAAGTCTCTGAAAGTACTCAAGAGTAGGCAAAGATTATCATGAAGAAGGAAAACGATAGAGACTAGCCCAGCTAAACAGCAAAATATACTATACAGATGCAATAATTTAAACAGTTCCTGTTCTGGCTCAGGAGTAGAGAATGGAACAGAACAGAGTTTAGAAATAGATCCAAGTACAAATGGAAATTTAGTGTTGAAAAAGAGGCATTTCAAATCAGGAGTGAAATGACAGATCATTTAATAAATTGTACTGAAGTAATTGGCTATTGATTTTGGAAGAAAGTAAGAGCCCTATTTACTTCGTAGAAGTACAGAGAAGGTATACTGTTAAGTGAATAAAATAATTTGCAGGAGTAATGATTCTATTTTTGCAAAGACAAAGCTCTGTGTGTGTGTGAGTGGGTGAATATATAGGTGTGTGTGTATGTGTGTGTGTACACATGCACATGGAGGTGCCCATGTGTATGGACATATATACATGTAGCTCTCTCAAACCTCTTTTGAAACATACTAATTTATGCATATATCTTAATAATATAAATTCTGAAAGAAACCTGCTATCCCACTGAAAAATGAGAAAACTGCCAATTACTTGTACCTACCTGTGTTTACCTTCCCCTGTTATACCCCACACCTCCCTGTCTATGAAGTAAATGCTTCTTTTCTTAATGCTTTTAAAGTTCTTTTAAATCTCTAATAACCACCTCTCTCCGGCTCTCCCTTTTCATCACTCTCCCTAGTGCCATATATATACATATGTTTGGAAAGAACCATTACCCCAAAAAAACGAATTATGGAAAAAGAGGAACGTTTACTTTGTACAGTTCCATATTGTTTAAATTTTCACTTTTGTAATTAAAAAGATAAAAAGGACATTGCCTTAAAAGCTTTCATTGATATGTCATTCTCATTAGAATGTTTTTCTGTTGCAAATCCAAACAGTGATCTAAGTGAAAATACATTTTTGTAATTTGGTTAATCAGCTTTTTATGTAGTCAAACAACTGCATCTTTATTTCCTCTTACTGATAAAAAATGACTGATGTCTGTATTGAATAAACTGAGAAGATATTTATGCCCTTACAAGAATAAACTTTTTCAAGATACAGAAATATTTTAAATATTAGGTAATGAATCCTACTTGCTAATTCTGTGAAATGTTTCTATGAACAATAGAAATTCACACCAAATAACTCCAAATTCCTAAATACTTCCAGCGATGGTTAAGAGGGTAAATAAATAACACTCTTCATACTCAGTATTCATTTTTTTCAAAGGAATTTCCAGCTATGGAACTCTCCAGCTACCTTTCAAATCATCCATAATCAAAGTATCACTTGATGTTCTATAATAACTCATGTAAAATATAAAAAATTCTAAAAAGGATATCATAGGTTTGTTTGTATTTGATACACACACATACACATAAATTCACATGTTAAGAACCCCAATCTAAGTACAAATACTTTAAAGGAAATAGAACCCTTTAGAGGCTGATATGCAAAATTTGGTTCTAGTGATTTTCACAAATTTTTAAGTGAATAATTTAATGTACCTAATCATTTGAACACCTTTTGTAATTTCCTACCTATACAAAGTTTTGAATGATTTAACATGTTTTGCTGGGTTTGCTTAAATATTTAAAATCTAGGAACACAAGGGTTCTATTTTGGATCTTCAGATTGCTAGAAAAGGAAAAAGAAGATCCTGTAAAAGTGTAAGTTATAAGAATGGAAAAGGAACAAAATAAATGGATGATAAACCAGGTGTTTTATATTATTTTATTACCATCAGGTAGACTTCAAGCACAGAGGCACAAGAAAAATGATGCAAGACTTCTCTAATATTTTTAGTACCATAAGTCCTATGCTCAAAACACTTTCTAGCAAACTACCACAGAAATGTTTAATATATAATAAAAGCCTATCAAAAACAAAATATTACTTAAGGTTTAAATATTTGTTGATTAAAAAAATGAAGGATGACTGCATATCTCAGGTTGCCCAAGACAGTCCTGGTTTATGCCTGTTGGCATGGTAACAATTATTAATAGTGCTCTCAAAAAGATTCTTGTAGACAACTGCATTAATAACTCCAATACTTCACGTCTCCCACTGTCTGTCCTTGTAGTGTCCTCTCACTGGCTCTGTGGCCATTTTGGTCAACAGGCTATTCGCTAATGTGACACAAGCAGAAACTTGAAAAGCACTTGTACAATTGGGCTTGCTTTCGTGCCTCTACCATACCATGAAGACATGCCCAGGTGAGCCTGTTGAAGTCTGAGAGACAAGCGAAGCAGAGTCAAGCTTCTGAAGCTAATTACACTAGTCAACCCAGCTGAGAACTAGCTGATATGATTGAGTCCAGAAGAACCATCTAGGAGGAGTGTCCAGCCTGAATCACCAAACTTCACACTCATGAGCTGTGTGTGTGTGTGTGTGTGTGTGTGTGTGTGTGTGTGTGTGTGTGTGTGTGTGTGTGTGTGTGTGTAACTTACTATTTTAAGCCCCTGTTTTAACTTTTGGAGCGATTTGTTATTGTATTATCATGTTAATAATTATAAAAGCTGGGGGAAAAAAAGAAAAACAATTTACTTACACACACATGACTATACAGAGCTTATAAACAATACCTTCATTTCCATCAGTTTTGCTGTATTTGGAGGAGTGCTAAGAGCCTTTTCAGATATCTTCTCAAATTCCTCACATAATCTGAAACACCAAACAAAACCCATCTTCTATAATTAAATTTTATTCCTAAATATATTCCTGTGTACTATTTTAATGTTCTATTACATGAAAAATACAGTCAGATTACCTTACCTATATGACATCTAATTAATTAAAAGCGAATTTGTGCTCATTTACTCATTCATTCAATACACATGCAATGATCATCTATTCCATTCCCAACTACAGTAATAAGTGACAGAGGTACACAAATGTGTAAGATGCAATAATGGTTCTCAAGCAGTTCACAGTCCAGTATGGACAGCAAGACTATGAACAATCATTTCCAACCTAGAGTTTTAAGGGCTCTACCAGAGATTTAGTTGAGATGGCACAAAAAGTGGGTCTACTTGGAAGGCATGGTTAAAATGGGCCTGTGTGCTCAGAAGCTTCTGGTCATATGCAAATACTTCCTACGGATTTAGGTTGTGGGCAACATAAACAATGAACTTACTATGGGATTTTAAAAAAAGAGTAGTGAGAGCTAAGGAAGTTCAGATAACATCTGCAGAAATTTCTTCAAGAAGATTGGCTGTGAGGTGAAAGAAAGGGAATGGATGGTGACGATGTTGGGTTGAAGTGGAGGGTTGGAGGACGGAAGAGGGTTTTGACCGTGTTTGTAAATTTCAGAGGCAGAATCCACAGTGAAGGAGAGATTTAAAATGAGACACAGAGGGGACGACTAGTAGAGCCAGGTCCAGAGGGATGGGAGGCAAGGGGGCTGAGCTCATAGGCAGAGACGAGAACGGTGAGTGGCTGACAGACTCTTGACCGCTGAGAATGTGGGGAGGCAGATAGGGAGGGGTTGGTGGAGAGGTGAGATGAGACATGTAAGGGCAAGGAGTTGAGGGCATTTGTTATCTAGTGGTTCCTATAATAGTCCTGGTATATCCTCTATACAGCCAGTGAGTCTGGTGAGAGGCATAATTAAGAGAAAAGGGGAAAAAGTAGAACTGGCATGAGCTCTGGGGGCAGCTAAGAGGCAGGGAAATAGTTATGAAATTAAAGCAAATATTTCACTTAGCATGAAATGCTGTAAATAAAAGACATTTTCACTATTCTTCCAGTACTTTTAGAGGAAAAGGTACTTTAAGCTGAATATACTGTTCTGTTTCTCAGATAAGCCGCCCGAGTCCTAGCCCTTTTCCACGTGGTGCCTCCCTCTTCAGCCTCCCCCGCTCACAGTATCCGTGAGAGCAACACAACCCACTCCTTGTTCTTGGAATACACCATGCCATCTTCATACCTACCTCACTCTCTTCTACATATTATTTCCTCTAACTGGAATTATTTCACCCACATCATTCACCTGGCGGACTCCTACTCATCCTTCAAAATGAATTCCTACATCACTTCCTCTTTGCAGACTTCCTTGATTTTCCCCCTCTCCTCCAAACCTCACCCTGAAAGGAAATTAATCACTTCCTTCTCTACTGTTCTACTTCTGTGGTTCAGGACAGAACTTATGGCACCCTGTTGTAATTTACTGAATTGGATGCCTATTTCCCCTTCTACAATGTAACTTCCTTCAGGAACTTTTTTCATATTCAGTCCAAGTCTCTAGCGCTGTACCTGACGTATGGTAGGTAAATGAAGCTCCCTCCAGGCTTCTTACAGGCTGAAAGAAATATCTTTTTAATGCTTTTTCCCTAACACTATAATTATAAAAAATTCTGATTATTTGGGGGTTTTATTCCACGTAACTGATAGCAGGAAAGAGGTTTCTGGAGCCACACTATCACCAGTGCTAGAAAACTAACTACACTTCTTGTCTTAAACAGGTATTCTGCTTCACACATTAGCATTCTGTAAGTTTACTTAACATGAGTCAGTTTTCCTAAAAATCTCCAGATTGGACAACAAATGAGTTTGTAGTTAAGGTAATGTGTTACCATGGCCTTGAAGGGTAATTACAGTAAAATGATGTTCCAAACTTGAGATCCTGGACAACTACTGTGTATATCCACTGTGAAAACTCACTTTGTGTATTGATTACACAAACTTAAAAATCTGAAGTTAGATAATGTCCACCTGACTTATACAAAAGAAATGCAAACACATTTTAATACCACCCTAATTCAGACAACTGGGAAGGCACATTCATGGTGAAAAAATACTAAAAGTCACAAAATAACACTTAGAGCCAAGTTGAAATAAGTTTGGCTTTATCTTTTCTTTTCTGTCATTTATGACACTGCTCTAATCCATTACTTTAGTTGAGTGACAGTTGATTCTATTTAATTCCTCCACCCGCCAAAATAAAAATATAATATTAAATAAATACCTTGTATTTACTTCCTGATGGTCTCTGAACATTTTAGCTATAAGTTTTCCACAAATAATACCTGCTCGCTTCACCAAAGCTTTGATTAATTCCTCACAGCGCATTTCAAACATTCCTAAACGAATAGTCTGCAATGTTAGGTATTAAAAGTTTAATAAACATGAAATGACATAAACGATTCCCACAATTTTGCCTTTTTCCATAATATTGATTTGTGTGTGTATGATCTAATACAACTGAGTTTTTTTTTTTAATATGATGCAGGCAGGGTTTTGCAAATACTCTTTTATATTTTACCACTATCTTCTGCGTGAATCTCCTTGAACAGTGTATCTTGGAAGCCAATTCTATTTCAGGACAATAATTGATATAAAAACTTTGGAGAATTGAGTTATTGCTACATAGATAGTGGGATTTAAATGTTATACTTTCTCTGTACAAAAAAAGTAATGCATGGTCATGGTGGTAATTTGGGAAAATATAAAAAAGGACAAAAGAAGAAAATGTTTAATTACCAGTCTCCTACTAAACAGAAGTAACCACATTTTGGTATAATTACCATATTTTCCAAAGGATTTGTACACACCAAAGCAAAAAAACCGAATAGTTCTTGATATTTTTGAGGGGCCAAGTTAAAATAAATTACTTAAAAGTCAGGCTTAGGGCTTCCCTGGTGGCGCAGTGGTTGAGAGTCCGCCTGCCAATGCAGGGGACGCGGGTTCGTGCCCCGGTCCGGGAAGATCCCACATGCTGCACAGCGGCTGGGCCCGTGAGCCATGGCCGCTGAGCCTGCGCGTCCGGAGCCTGTGCTCCACAACGGGACAGGCCACAACAGCGAGAGGCCCGCGTACCGCAAAAAAAAAAGTCAGCCTTATAGGGTACACCTTCAGCTCTATGAACATAAGAACTATGTGTTTTGTCTACCTCTGCATAGCCAGAGCTTACCACAATGCTTGGCACATAAAAAGGCCCAAACAGTTTTCTGTTAATGATAATGGTTTAATTCTTTCACTGTATGGTCTAGAAATACATCCTAATGAAACTGGGAAGAGATCACTAGGTACAAAGAACAGTTGTACAAAATGGGTCATTTACCTTTCTAGATGTGTACCGTATATCCTCTATGAGCTTTTGGTACCTGTGAATTTCTTGTATTATTTTCTCATAATTACGATTTTCTGCAAGGAAAGCATCAGCATCTTGCTCAGCTTTTTTGGTAATTAAAAAATCATACTTGTCATAGAGTCTGAGGTGCTCATTCAGTGCCATGCTCTCCCATATAACCACGTCCTTAACCTTTTCTTTGTGAGCTTCAACAACTTCCTTCAGAATTATCGGCTTCAAAGTTGCTGGTTTAGACTTACTATCCTAAACAAAGGAATAAAAACAATATGAGTTATTTAAAATACTTTAAATTAAGGTAACCATATCATTCAGCTTTGTAAAAATGCCCATCTTACCATACTGTCTTTTTAAATTTATTCACAAGTTCCCTTGGATTTTCTAATCTATATCTGTAGAGAGTCTAATCACAGCAGTATTTTAAATATCTAGGTTTCATATGTTTTGTTTTTCTTAGAGGCTACCTAGGAGTATTTTGTTTTTCTGTATGGAGGAAAGAGCAGTCACTTGAGAACATACACAAAATAAGAGTTGGAATATCAAAACAGCAAAATCCATGTTTTATTTGTACAGTTGTATATGCTAGCTTAAAAGGTAGCACTTGCATCATACATTATTTAAAAAAAATAAGTCAGCTCAACGTCATCAGTCTTTGATCACAGTCACAGCCCTTCTTCACCTTGAGGAGTAATGTATGTAGAACAAAGAAGGATTGCTTACTCATCCACTGACCTCTGAGCTTTCAGAGGTCAGTGTGAACAGCAACTAGAACAGACTAAAATCCCTAGTTGCAAAATTTGCATTCTGCTACCACCATTAGAATAATGTGGGCAAGAATGTATCAGACAACAATTTTAAATAAGCAAACAAATCTCAACAACTTGTCTCCTTCTCTTTTTGAATAAGAGGACAAGTAAATGTGCATATATGGTTTATTATCTTGAACCAAGTTACACTTAAAAAATATATATGCAGCTTCCCTGGTGGCGCAGTGGTTGAGGGTCCGCCTGTCGATGCAGGGGACACGGGTTCATGCCCCAGTCCGGGAAGATCCCACATGCCGTGGAGCGGCTGGGCCCGTGAGCATGGCCGCTGAGCCTGCACGTCCGGAGCCTGTGCTCCGCAACGGGAGAGGCCACAACAGTGAGAGCCCCGCGTACCGCAAAAAAAAAAAAAAAAAAAAAAAAAATATATATATATATATAGTCTCTACCTGTTGTCCAGAAAAAGGGATTTTTAACTGTAACAAACAAAAATCATTGCCAGTAGTGAATATTCTACAGCTTTCAAATTGAGAATATGAAAGGATTCCTTAAAGAACTGGGTAATTTGTTCAGGTATCCAGGATGCATTTGTCCGCTGTGCCCCCTAGTGGACATTTCAGGAAATCACACTTTTTCAGAACTAGATACTTCATGACTACATTAGTGAATCCCACCATCATCACCACTACCTCACCCCCAGGGCACAGCAGATGCTTGGTGTCATCTTTTTTGAAAAAGAACTTTAGGATTAAGCAATATATATTACGTACTGCAATGTGAAATTGTTGGATCTAATGTGAAGCTCATTAATATTCAAGTACCCTCTGTATCACTTGTTTCCAAACTTGAGGGATTGCCAGAATCATCTAGGGATATTTTACCGGTATACCTACTTCTGAGTACAGACTGTCATTGTAAATCTACATCTCTAGATGCAGGGAATGGGGGTGGCAGGGACCCCTGGATTTTTTTTTTTTTTTTTTTTTTTTTTTTGCGGTACATGGGCCTCTCACTGCCATGGCCTCTCCCGTTGCGGAGCACAGGCTCCGGACGTGCAGGCTCAGAGGCCATGGCTCACGAGGCCCAGCCGCTCCGTGGCACATGGGATCCTCCCGGACTGGGGCACGAACCCGTGTCCCCTGCATCGGCAGGCGGACCCTCAACCACTGCGCCACCAGGGAAGCCCTGGATTTGTATTTTTAAAAGTCACCACATGATACTGGTACATAGGGTTTTAGAATCATTACCCCACGTATAATGCCCCAGGTAAGACCTATCTCTCAAAATTTGAAACCAGAAAAAATATCTGAGCAGTCTAAAACTTGTTATATTTTCCTCTTTACTGTAGAAACTAGGAAGCTTAGAGCCATATTTTATAAGCATAAAATCATAGCAACTGTCTTCATTCAGATGATTATAATACTTTTTTCCACTTCAAACTTTATCTAGTAACTCTTATTAACCTGTTATATCTGTCTGTTTTATAAGCTACATCTAGTCATTCTTGAGGAAGGCAAGGTATGAACAGAATACAAAAGGATGCAATAGGTGAACTGGAATTAAACAAAAAAACAAAGTAAACAGTAAGTTTCTTGAGAGACTTCTATTTATGGTAATATGAGGAACAGATACCCTGTCTGAAAACAACGACAGTTCAAAACACATAAATATGCTGGGGAAAATGTCAAATATAACTTTTATAATGCATGGTTAAGGCAGTAAAATAATAAGGAAAGGCTAAGGGGCCAAACATGAGATAATACATGAATCGGGAGGTAACTATATGCGGATGTGAGCAGCTGCCCTGGGGACTCTGCTGATCCCTGGTGGCCTAAGCTTTGCTTTAATGAGTCTCCAGCAGGATGGGCACATGTGTGGGGCTGGGTGGCACGGGTGAGAGAATGGTTGTCAGGAAACAAAGCCTGAAGCCTGAGTAAGGTGGGAAGTCAACTGATACCCCTACATAAAGCCAGGAACAATGAAAACAATGAAAAGTGACACAACTTCACAATGAGGGTTCTGAGGACACAAAACTTCAGAATGCTGAAAGCTGACAGAACCATTAAATGAGGGGCTAAGAAGGAAAATGTCTTGTTTTGGCCTGTTTTTCAGTGGAGAAGAGAAAGGATGGTCATCTTAAGAATTTGGAACCACAAGCCTGTTCTCTTACACATTTGGGTAAACACTCACTGCCAGTGTCGTCCACAAAATCCTCAGGCAAGAATTTTGTTTAAAAGGGTCCTGGGGGCTTCCCTGGTGATGCAGTGGTTAAGAATCCGCCTGCCAATACAGGGGACACGGGTTCGAGCCCTGGTCCGGGAAGATCCCACATGCTGCGGAGCAACTAAGCCCGTGAGCCACAACTACTGAGCCTGCACTCTAGAGCCCACGAGCCACAACTACTGAGCATGCGAGCCACAACTACTGAAGCCCGCGTGCCTAGAGCCCGTGCTCCGCAGCAAGAGAAGCCACCGCGATAAGAAGCCCGCTCACCGCAACGAAGAGTAGCCCCTGCTCACTGCAACTAAAGAAAGCCCACATGCAGCAACAAAGACGCAACGCAGCCAAATAAATAAATAAATAAATAAAAATAAAGTTCCGTTAAAAAAATATATCATTAAAAAAAAAAGCGTCCTGGGTTTGCAGGGGCCTCCAGAGCACATGTCAAGAGAATATGCAAAATCCAGAGGAACCAACCCAAATCAAGGCCTCAAAGACGTCCCTGCATAAAGTTCTTGTGTGTATAAGCCCATAATAATAAATAAAAAACAGGGGCTTCCCTGGTGGCGCAGTGGTTGGCCGCAGCAGTGAGAGGCCCGCGTACCACACAAAAAAAAAAACACCCACAGAAATAAACGAGCAGGAGCAGGAGTCACATCAGCAAACAGAAGAGTAATGAATACATGACTAAGTACAAGAAACTATCAAAAGTGACCAGGCTGGGCTTCCCTGGTGGCGCAGTGTTTGGGAGTCCGCCTGCCGATGCAGGGGACACGGGTTCGTGCCCCGGTCCGGGAAGATCCCACATGCCGCGGGGCGGCTGGGCCCGTGAGCCATGGTCACTGAGCCTGTGCGTCTGGAGCCTGTGTTCTGCAACGGGAGAGGCCACAACAGTGAGAGGCCCGCGTACCACAAAAAAAAAAAAAAAAAAAAAAGACCAAGTCTAGTTGAAAAAAAGAAAAGTTAATGGATTCTGAGAAAATAAAAATAAAATGATAAAAAAAACTAGAAGCTCTATGAAGAAGTCAATATTCTCAACATGAATAATGTCACAATCACAGTGTTAAGTAAAATAAAACAAGTCATGGACTATTTATAAGATGACTCCATCTATACAAAGACATAGAAAAACTAAAGAGAAATTGTTTACAGATATACAGACATGTAGTAAATTTATGTTTAAGAATTCAGAGTAACAACTACAAAATGCCCAATGGTCACTGCAGCACTGTTTACAATAGCCAGAACATGGAAGCAACCTACATGTCCACTGATAGAGGAATGGATAACGAAGATGTGGTATATATATACAATGGAATATTACTCAGCCATAAAAAAGAACAAAATAATGCCATTTGCAGCTACATGGATGGACCTAGAGATTGTCATACTGAGCAAAGTCAGACAGAGGAAGACAGGTGTCATATGATATTGCTTATGTGTGGTATCTAAAAAAATGGTACAAATGAACCAATCTACAAAATAGAAATAGAGTCACAGATGCAGAAAACAAACTTATGGTTACGAAGGGGGAAGGGAAGGGCAATAAACTGGGAGATTGGGATTGACATATACACACTACTATACATAAAATAGATAACTAATAAGAAACTACTGTATAGCACAGGGAACTCCACTCAGTACTCTGTAATGACCTATATGGGAATAGAATCTAAAAATGACTGGATATATGTATATGTATAACTGATTCACTTTGTTGTACAGCGGAAATTAACACAACATTGTAAATCAACTATACTCCAATAAAAATTAATTTAAAAAATAACTACAAAGTACAAGATAGTGATTCCTTTGCTAGAAGGTAGAAGGATAGGGATATGAACAGGGAGGTAGAGCTTAAAGGTAATAGTCATTGTTTAAGTTAGATGGAAGGTATGAAGGTGTTTACTCTATTACTGCTTAAAACTTTAAACACTGGCCTCCTGTACTCTTTTGTATGTATGAAATATTCGTACACTATTTAAAAAATGAAAAAGAAAGAAGAAAGCTACTGTTTGGTATAAAAAACTTGAAAAGCTTTTAAGTTAAGGAATTTTCAGGCATGCTCATTTCATATACTAGACTGCAATAACTACTGTTGAAATATCGTAGTTCAGCAGAACTTTGCTAAATATTTGGCCAGAGAGAAAAGGGAAGTAGGATCTATGATTTGGAAGTAAGGAGACATGACTATTCCTGGAAGAAGGTGTATCAGGAAGGTAGCTAATTGGAGGAGAATTTTACAGAGCTGGAAAAGTGTAACAGCAGTCAACAGCATGGTGTGAATGCTACAGCAAATGCTCATTGATGGCTTCAAACCAGATCACAACTTTAATTCTTCCCCCTCAGAAAGTTTTCAGCTGAGTTCAATAGAAGACTGGTCTAAGAAACCAGTATTTAAGAGAAGCTAATGGGAAAATAGTATGTTTTTAAAGCAAAACTGCCTTATAAGCCAATGTTACTAGGCCATTGGTATTCTGTAAAGCAGAGGATACCTGTCTATACTAAAAGAAGTTATTTGAAGCAAATACCATCATGCAAATTGAAGCAATCAGAATATCCTTATTACTTACCGACTTGGAATACAATTTTGTCTCAACTCTTGGCACGAAACTGACAGCCTTAATCATGACATCATAAACATTTAGAAGGATGGCTATATAGTCATCGAAATCAGGTTCAAACTTAATGGTGTCGTTATCAAGAATCAGCCTTATGACAAAACCTGGATGTTCAAAAGCTCTAACAGAATCCTGCAACAAAGAAGTTATAGATATATAATAAAGTGTACATATATATATGCATATGAATTGTGACAGAGTAAGGAGTGCACTGGTTCCAATTAGGATACATGAGAACTCATCCTTCTTCTTATGTCCTAGACAGTTAAGCCAAAGAGGAACTGTACCAAAAAGGGCAAGAGCCATTCCCAGCGAGCCATTCCCAGTGAGCCATTCCTAGCGAGACTCAGTTGGTATCCACTGAGCCTACAGATCAACTATAGGGTCAAGATTCCAGAAAAAGGAAGATGTGCACAGCAGTGGGGCTCTAGAATCATCAGAGAAGGAGCCCAAGAGAAGAACATTCAAATTCCCAGACTCCACTCACCCTTTAACAGGACCTTCTTCCAGAAAGAAAAGAGTTCTTTGGAGAAATCTTCCCCAGCCCTCATGACCCAAATTTCCCAATTATGGGAATTTTTACTTATTTCCACTAACCTCACCAATGTGATGATAATAATATACCCTACATATGCAGGTTGACATTAAGTCTTTTTTAAAAAAACACGTAAGTGTAATAGATCTAAAGATATACTTTCTGCTCTTCCACTGGTAAAGGTTATTTTATAATTATCCACTCTGAAAGAATTGAAAATAAATAAATTGGTAAATGAATATTGGTGTAACTGAACCTTACTTACGGGGGGTTGTGCAATTAAGTCCGTGAAATCTTGCATGGAAACCAAAGTGAGGTCCTGCAGCTGTAAAGTCATAAGTGTAGCAGCGCAGTTGAAAAAAGATTCCAACTTGGCACTGCTGTCACCAGGTGGCAATAGATTTTTTTTATTACCTTGGTAATAAATATTCTGCACTTCTGGAAACCACCTTCAAAGAACAAAAGACTTTTAAAAGTTACTATTTTCAATGAATTACTCCTCTTACATTAAGCATTAACAGTAACTTCTGAACATCTAAAGGTCTTTATAGAGAGGTATATTGCCAAGTCACATTATCCACTCTCTGAAATATAAGTGCTAGCATATTTCACTCCTCCTGGGAAAAGAAATTTTAATCATAGCCAATGGAAAATGGCTCAACGACATGATGCTGTGATAAAAAGGTAAATCATTATTTAAAACCATTATAAAACCATTATTCCTGCACTTTTTGAATAATATGACAACTAACTTTATTGGATATTACAAGATACTCCTCCCCAGTCTCTGAAATTGCTCTTCAGGGAATGGATTTGTCAGTTTAAAGCTAAAATGTGAATAACATTAAATCAAGGGAGGGCTAGTTTGACTCAGCCCACCTAGTAATTTATGCTGTTCTATTTCACAATGATAGTTGAAAACAAGGCACAAAACAACAAAATCAAGTATATTATTTTTTTATCCTCCTTAATGAGAAATCCTGAAAGAGTGACCGATTTAAAACAAGTTCCAAATGTATATGTATCCTTGTAATAAAAGGAAAACAGTGAAATTCATATACAGATACATTATGATGATAACAAGTGAAGTTTTCAGTTTACAAAACCACTGTCCAACACTAAAATTAAGGAATATTTGTACCTCTTTCATAAGCGATAATAAATTTTTAAAAACAAGGAGTCAATATAAGTTCAGGAGTTGCCTGAATGCTCCAAGAGAGATCAAAGTTTTAAATGTATGTTTTCATCACTTTAACAAATACATGTTTAGTGCCTACTGTGTGCTAGGGACAGTGTCATGGGAGATATGAAAAGAGATGACATGATCCCCTCTCTCTCATAATAATGAAGGCAATGTGTCATGGCAGAAAAACAGCTTTGAAATCAAAGAATAGAGACATAATTTTCTATTTAAGTAACAGAGAAGGGTTCTATAGTGAAGATGGCAAATTTCACTGAAGAATAGATAAAAATGAAATGAGGAAGACCCTGATAAAAGGACCTGAAGTAGAATATACTAAGAAAAATAGGTGGGAGAGGTAGGGCTAATATATCTGATCATTTCACTGTCTATAACGGAGCTAATACACTGGAAAATAGGAAAAAATAAGTGGAGGGAAGTCTGTGAGGACTTTTGCAGAACTTGGGAGCTAAACACAAGAACCTGGGACAGGCTCACGCTCTGTGAATACACAGCAGATCCTCCTGCAGTGGGGCATCACTGTTAAAGCAATAGGTAAGAGGACAAAGGAGGACAAGTAGCAAATACTAAGTAGAGAAGGGCAACGCCAGATTCATGAAGGGGATTGAGAAATCTCCAATAGTCCAGGCAAGAGATGGAGTAAGTCCAGGGCTGTAAGACTGGAAAAAGGACAAAGAACAGAAAATACATTGAAAGAAATTATTCAATCATTGTCTCAAAAATACTTACAGGGTTTCCTATTATGTACAAAACATTTGAGGTACTAAATATTACTCAGTCCTCAAAGTACTTATAGGTGAGTGGAGGGGAAAATGCACACACATAAATATATATTATAAAAGGAAAAAGTAATAAGAGAACACAGTGTCAGAGGCATTCAGAAAGAAGAGATCACTTTTGATGAGGTAACAGTAAAGATTTCATGGAAGAAGGGTCATTTGGTCTGGACACTGAAAGACACAGAGGGGCTTCTCCGGGAATGAGCTGCATTATGTGCTGTAAATAGCGTGAGGCATAATTTTTTTTATTGACGTATAACTGATATAACATTATATCAGTTTCAGGTGTACAGTATGACGACTGAATATTTGTATGTATTGCAAAATGATCACAATAAGCCTAATTAACACTGGTCACCATAATTAAAGTTTTGTTCTTCTTGGGATGAGAACTTTTTTTTTGTTTGTTTTTGTTTTTGTTTTTTGCGGTACATGGGCCTCTCACTGTTGTGGCCTCTCCCTTTGCGGAGCACAGGCTCTTGACGCGCAGGCTCAGCGGCCATGGCTCACGAGCCTAGCCGCTCCGCGGCATGTGGGATCTTCCCGGACCGGGGCACAAACCCGTGCCCCCTGCATCGGCAGGCGGACTCTCAACCACTGCGCTACCAGGGAAGCCCGGGATGAGAACTTTTAAGATCTACTCTCCTAGAAACTTTTAAATACACAACACAGTATTGTTAACTGTAGTCACCATGCTGTGTACTACATCTCCATGGGTTATTTATATTATAACTGTAAATTTGTACCTTTTAACCCTCTTCAACCATTTCATCCACCCCTTACTCCCTTCCTTTAGCAACCACCAATCTGCCCTCTGCATCTGTGAGCCTGGTTTTTGTGGTTGTTTTAGGTTTCGCATACAAGTGAGACCATATGGTATTTGTCTTTCTCTGTCTGACATATTTCACTTAGCATAATATCTCCACAGCCCATCCATGCTGTTGCAACATCTTCTTTATCCATTCATCAATCGATGAACATTTAGGTTGCTTCCATGTCTTGGCTATTGTAAATAATGCTCCAATGAACATGGAGGTGCACATATCTTTTCAAATTAGTGTTTTCCTTTTCTTCAAGTAAACACCCAGAAGTGGACTTGCTGGACCATAAGGTAGTTCTATTTTGAAAGTTTTTAGGAACTTCCATACTGTTTTCCAGAGTGGCTGCACCAATTTACATTTTCACCAACAGTGCACTAGAGTTCACTTTTCCCCACCTCCTCACCAACACTTGTTACTTCTTGTCTTTTTGATAATAGTCATTCTAACAAGTGTGAAGTGATATCTCACTGTGGTTTTGATTTGCATTCCCCTGATAATTAGTGATGTTGGGCATCTTTTCATGTACCTGTTATTTATCTGTATGTCTTTGGAAAAATGTCTATTCAGATCTTCTGACTACTTTTAATCTATTTGTTTTTTGCTATCACGTTGTATGAGTTCTTTATATATTTTGGATATTAACTACTCATTAGATGTATATTAGTCGCAAACATTTTCTCCCATTCAGTAGCCTGCCTTTACATTTTGCTGATGGTTGCTTTGCTGTGTAAAGTTTTTATAAATATGTGTATAAAACATAAAATTTTGCTAATAGTATCCAAGAGGTTCTTATTCTGTTTTAATCCCCTTAACCTCTGATTAAATCTGATACAATTATGTCTGCAAAGATGACAATGCTAAGAGTCACAGAGTTTAAGTGGGGAGCAACTGAGCAACTTTCAAATTTTCCTAGAATTCCCATCTCACAGATGGAAACAAACAAGGAGTAACTTTTAAAAACCAACAATTGGTTAAAAAGGAGAACAGAAAGTCTACAGACTTACCAATTGGATAGATATTTAACAATGGTAAGGTATGGTTATAGGCTAATCTTAGAAGCCATGCCGTTTTTAATTTAACGTGACTATTTCTACAGGCATGGCCCAAGGTGAAAGTTTTTTCAGAACTGAGAATAGAAAAGATAGGTTAGGTCCAGGTTGCAGAAGACCTTAAAAGGCAGTTTAAGAATTGTGGATTTATTTTGTCAACAAAGGGAAGGCGCTGATCTAGGGGATGTTTAAGATTCACCTGGCAGTGGTTTGTAGGCTATATGGGAGGATAAAAGGGCCTGCCAAGGGTAGTAGCAGTGGGAATTGACAGAAAGGAGTACACATGGAAGATGCTTCTGAGAGAGGATCAAGAATACTTGGTGTCCATAAAAGAAGTCTCAGTAAATATAAAATGATGAAAATCATACAAAATTAGAAAATCAGTAACAGAAGGACACTGTGGAAATGCACAAATATGCAGAAATTAAACAACATAGTCCTGAACAGGCAATGAGTTAAAAAAAAAAAGGGAAATTAGAAAATAATTTGAGATGAATGAAAATGAAAACACCATATATCAAAATTCATGGGATACAGAAGAATAGTGGTCAGGCTTTAGACCTGTAAACACATTAAAATATATTTAAAAGATCTTAATCCAATAGTCTAAACTTTACTAGAAGTCAGAAAAAGAGAGAATACTGAATTCAAAACAAGGAGAAGAAACAGAGATCTGAGTGGAAACAAACAAAATAAAGAATAGAAAAATAGAGAAAATCAGCAAAGCCAAAAGCTGGTTCTTTGATAAGATCAGCAAAATTGACAAACCTATAGCTAGACTGACCAAGAAAAAGAGTGAAGACTCAAATTGTTAAAATTAGAAATGAAAAAAAGGAGACATTAATACTGATCTTATAGAACTAAAGGGGACACAATAAACAACTCTATGCCAACAAATTAGATAACCTAGCGAATTCCTAGGAAGACACAACCTACCAAAACTGACTCAAGAAAACATGAATAGACTTATTACAAGTAAATACATTAATTATCAAAAAAATTCTAAGAAAATTAAAAGGCCAGGATCCAGGAATAGGTGGCTTCACTGGTGAGTTCTACATCAAATGTTTAAAGAATTAACACCAATCCTTCACAAAGCCTTTCAAAAAGAAAAAGAGAAAGGAATACTTCCTAACTAATTCCATGAGGACAGTATTATCATAATACCAAAACAAGACAAAGATATCACAAGAAGAAGAAAACTATAGATCAATACCCTTGATAAATATAGACACAAAAATCCTCAACAAAATACAAACTGCATTTAGCAGCATATAAAAAGGATTGTACTCCGTGACCAAGTGGAATGCAAGGTTGCCTCAATATATTAAACCAATGGTAATATACCATATTAGCAGAGTAACAGAAAAAACTATCATCTCAATAGACGCAGGAAAAGCATTTGGCAACTCTACATTATTTCATAATAAAAACAATTAAGAAACTAAAAAGTAAAGGGAAATTCCTCAACCTGATAAAGGGCACCAACACAGAATATATAGTCAGCCCTCTGTATCCATGGGTTCCACATCCGTGGACTCAACCAACTACAGACTGAAAATATCAGGAAAAAATTCCAGAAAGTTCCAGAAAGCAAAACTTGAATTCTCCATGTGCCAGAAACTATTTACATAGCATTTATACTGTATTTACAACTACTTACATAGCAGTTATATTGTATTAAGTATTATAAGTAATCTGAGATAATTTGGAGGATATGTGTAGGTTATATGCAAATACTATGCCATATTATATAAGGGACTTGAGCATCCGTGGATTTTGGTATCTGCTGTGGGGGAGGGGGTGTTTCTTGGACTCAATCCCCCATGGATACTAAGGGATGACTGTATGAAGAACTCTTACAACTCAAAAATAAAAAGACATAACTGAATACAAAATGAGCAATGATTTGGATATTTATCCAAAAAGATAAATAAATGGACAATAGACAAGGATGTAGAGAAATTGAATGGTAGGAATACATTGTTGTTAGGGATGTAAAATCTTACAAACCCTTTGGAAAACATCATGGCAGTTCCTCAAAAAGTCAAATATAGTTATCATATAACCCAGCAATTCCACTCCTAGGTATACAACGAAGAGAACTGAAAACAAATGTTTACGCAAAACAAATGCTCATGGAAGCATTATCCATAATAGCCAAAAAGTAGAAACAACCCACACCGATGGATAAGCAAAATGTGGCATTAATATATTCTGCAATGGATTATTATTTGGCCATGAGAAGAAAGAAAGTATTGGTACATGCTATAACATGGAGGAACCTTGAAAACATTATGCTTAGTGTACGAAGTCAGACATAAATATGGTATCATTCCACTTAGATGAACTGTTCAGAGTAGGGAAATCTACAGGGACAGGAAGTACATTAGTGGTTGCCAAGGGCTTGTTAGGGTGGAATGGGAGTGACTGCTAACAGATACAGGGTTTCATTTGAGGGTGATGGAATTAGTGATGACTATTGCATAATCTTGTGAATATATTATAAACCATTGAATTATACACATTAAAGTGGTGAATTTTATGATAAGCGAAATATATCTCAACAAGAAAACAACAGGTAGCAATACACTGAATATGGCTGGGGGCAGGCTGGGGATGGTGAGAATGTACATGATGAGCAAAGAGACAGAACAAGTCGAAAAGTTTTCAACTTGGCCTGGGAATGGTCCAGAGGAGGAAGAATGGCAGGCTTGGAAGAAAGAATGAGTACTGTTATGGGAATGCTGAGAATCAGGTGCTGACATGGCATTCAATTGGAGATATACAGTAGAAAATTTATAATAAGGGCACAGAGCTCAGAAAACATAACATCTTGAGACAGCTAAGACAGACGAAATCATGAAACTGTCGAGAATACAGAGAAGAAAAACAAAAGCAAACACCTGGAGAGCCCCTACTCTTAGAAAAGATAGTGAGATTAAGTAGAGCCAGAAAAGGAGATCAAAAAGAAATGGGCACAGGGACACAGAACAGAGACTTACAGAAGGCGGTGGTGATTAAACCACAGCAATTGCTGAGTAGAAGTGGAGGATAAGGACTAAGAGAAGACGTTTGGGTTTGGCATAGATGTCATAATTAATCATTTACTAATTGTTTCTCCACTTCGGTGAGCTGATGTTCTGCCTTTTAGCCATGATAAACACATTCTGGCTCACTATGTAAAGCATGGTCAGAGGGCTCTTCCCTTAGAATCAATCAGGAGGCATCAAGAGATACAGTTAATCAGGGCTTCCCTGGTGACGCAGTGGTTGAGAGTCCGCCTGCCAATGCAGGGGACACGGGTTCGTGCCCCGGTCCGGGAGGATCCCACGTGCTGCGGAGCGGCTGGGCCCGTGAGCCATGGCCGCTGAGCCTGCGCGTCCGGAGCCTGTGCTCCGCAACGGGAGAGGCCACAGCAGTGAGAGGCCCGCGTACCGCAAAAAAAAAAAAAAAAAAAAAAAAAAAAAGAGAGATACAGTTAATCCATCTACATCTCTCAGCAAAATCATTCAATAAAGGTTTATCCTCTACTCTGTACTTTGACACACCCAGTCTACTAAAATTTGCAGTGGGAATGTATTCCTGGGGTAGAACCCTGAAGTTATAGATCAAGATAATTTACTCTTATTCTGTCCTTACGGGGTCATATTCTCCTCTGCAATTAATTATGTACTTTCATTCTGCACCTCTCCTCTATTTATTTTTATGTGAACTAATACTACATAGAAGTCTAAAGTTCTTTCAAGTAATGTCAGACAAAGAATTTGATTCTAACATATTAGAGAAGAAAAAATATAAAGGGAAGATTCAGTCTTAAACTGTCAAGATACACTTCTAAGTACCTCTTGGAAATCATGAAGCCGTGCTGGAGTTTTATGTCCTCTGTTATCTTAAATTTGATCTAATATTAATGTCCCATTTATAATAACTTAATGGCCCATGACAAAGACAATTTTACTGTATTGTTTCAGAACGTATTATCTGGCACCAGTATCGATAATTATCACATGTGGCTATCCCAATTTGAAGGGCCAATCCAAGATGATGTTTAATTAAGTCTAACTTCCCAATACGACTATAAACTCCTTTAAAGAATATATTTTCCCCACCTAAGCATTCTTTAAACTCTTCTGCATCCTCCATCCAAAACCAAAATGTAACAGGCACATTACCTTGTATGTATTAACAGTAGATTCAAATAAATCTCTGGTGAACGATTAGTTGATGATCATTCCCCCACGTTATCCACCCCTGCTCTCAGAGCAGAGGGTAGAAACCAGACATTGAGAAAAAGTATCAATTATAATCATTTTAGTTTCTGTACAATCTATGCTGTGTAGAACATCTGGATAGACATCACAGAGCAAGGCAGTTAAAGATATCATATTTAACTCTCAAACGGAAATGATTACAAACTTTTTAAAATGAGATTTTCTAAAAGCAGTTAAATTGCAGTAGCCCACCAATCACATTTTTAAATTTATGTTTTCATACATGAAACTTCAAAACTTTACATTTTAAGTAGAGTCTCTTTGGCAGATTCCATGTGTTTCATGACAATATTCTGAAAAGTCGACAGCTCTAATGCATCCTGGCAACTGTGAAATTCTTCTACATCAACTAAACGTAACTTTCTGCAAGAGATGAAAATGAACAATGATTTAAGTATGAGGGGTTTTTTTTGTTGTTGTTCGTTTGTTTTTGTGGTACGCGGGCCTCTCACTGTTGTGGCCTCTCCCGTTATGGAGCACAGGCTCCGGACGCGCAGGCTCAGCGGCCATGGCTCACGGGCCCAGCCGCTCTGCGGCATGTGGGATCCTCCCGGACCGGGGCACGAACCCGTGTCCCCTGAACCGGCAGGCGGACCCTCAACCACCGCGCCACCAGGGAAGCCCGACAGTTTTTTTTTTTTTTTAATTTAACATTTTACTAATTGATCCCTTCTCAAAAAATGATATTCCTAGGTTTTATCACTAAAATTTGTGTTCCATAAAAATATTCAAGAACATATTTTAATTTAAAAAATAATTAATATAATTAAATTCAGCAGGAACACAATCTGATATTATGAAACTGTGCTGTGCAGTAGAAGAAGGATGTAATAACTGAAATTTGATGGTTAGGTTAGACTGATTTTTGCTTTCAAACTGGAACAATTAAAACAGGAAAAGAGGCAGGGCTCAAAACTTACAGGGTCCACTACTCCTAAAATAAAAATTCCACCCTTTCTGAAAAGAGAGCAACCCTGGATATTGGAGAGCCATGAAGTGAGGGAGTTCTCACACCTAATTAAGACCCAGTGTATAAAAATCTTTTGAACCTGTCTGGTTTTGATTTTTTCAGAAAACACAGTGCTTACTCCAGCCAAGAGTTTTCACTTCTGACTACAACACTATGATCTTTGTTATATACACGCTTTAGTCAGTTAAGAAGTTTCTCTGGCAGATTAAAGTGAAAGAACAATTCTATCTATTAGTACCATTGTATTAGTCACTTCAATTTAACTACAGATTTCTTCCCTATTAGAGAAATTGCTATTTAATTTCCACATGATTAAATGATTTCTATGTTATCTGAAAGATAGGAAACACTATTAAAAACATCACCTTTAATTTTTACTTAAAAACCAGTGTAAAATACTGGTTAGTAGACAAAACACGTTTCACATCTATTTATATTCCTTTCACAAGCAAAAGTCCATCTCTTAGGTTACCATGAGGTTAGTACATGACATCAGTGATACATTAGGCACAAAGTAGGTATAACTATTGCTGGAGAATCTTTGGTAATGCGTTATTCTGGGCAACTGAGCAGTATACAGCAATGTTTTAAATAAAATACTTTTAAAATGTAGCATGACAAGGCTTCCCTGGTGGTGCAGTGGTTGAGAGTCCGCCTGCCGATGCAGGGGACACGGGTTCGTGCCACGGTCCAGGAAGATCCCACGTGCCGCAGAGCGGCTGGGCCCGTGAGCCACGGCCGCCGAGCCTGCGTGTCTGGAGCCTGTGCTCCGCAACAGGAGAGGCCACAACAGTGAGAGGCCCGCGTACCACCAAAAAAAAAAAAAAAAAAGTATCATGACAGCACATACTAAACATAATCTGCTCTCTTTATGCTTCTTGGTCAACATTTTCAACATGACTTTATGTTTCAAAGCTGTAGCTATCAATCAGGGTACAGGTGCATGCTGTGTGAAGCAGCACTGACGGAGAGCAGTTGCTAGGGCAGGAGCACCTAGAATTCACTTTGCCACTGAGCAACCAGACCAGTTTTCCCTGCACTTCCTTAGTGTTTGATTTAGAGACAATTCTAACCACAGGCCACCCACCTTTCATGTTTTGAGATTGATAGGCCTTTATAGAAGTTTTACAGAACTTTCTCATGAAATCTCTGCTGATAACATTCTCTGTTTGGCCAATAGGCTGAATTGTTAAGAACATGGGAAAAATACCACCAGACACTGGTCCTACTTTCTCAGGACGATTCCTACAATCATCTGGCAGTAGAACAACAGTTTTTTTTGTTGTTTTTTTTTTGCGGTACGCGGGCCTCTCACTGTTGTGGCCTCTCCCGTTGCAGAGCACAGGCGTCGGACGCGCAGGCTCAGCAGCCATGGCTCACAGGCCCAGCCGCTCCACGGCATGTGGGATCTTCCCGGACCAGTGCACGAACCCGTGTCCCCTGCATCGGCAGGCGGACCCTCAACCACTGCGCCACCAGGGAAGCCCCAGAACAACAGTTTTAACCACTGGTAAAAGACTACAGGAAGAGTCAGGAAAAAGATCACTCAACCAAATAACAGCCCCAAATTACCCAGACTGTGAACCTCAGGTTCTCCTCTGAACTCTTCCTACCCCTTACCTGCAGCATGCAAGCGGACGTCAATTTCGGGAGACTCAGCTGTCAGTCATGGATCCCTCCCACCTGCCACTTAATGCTCATCACAGTCTGAAACCCCCACCTTGATCTTTGGATCCATCACTGATTTCAGGCAGAGGGACTTCAACAGTCCTGGCCCAACACTCTGGACTCAACACCAAGTCAGTCTCTGATTTTGATCTCTGGTTCTCAAAGCTAATCTCACTTCTCACGGGGCCCAAGTTGCCCCTTAAATCCCACTCCAAGTGCCTACATTTCTTGCTTGCTCCATGAATTTAGAAACAAGTTCTGTTCTTGCCAGTTCTCCTTCATTACATTCAAAGTAGCACACTCTAGGCAGTGCTCCGCACTCGCTTTCTTCACTTACTAATACATCCTGGAGACCGTTCCATATTAGCACATTGATACTGTTCTCATTCATATTTCATAGCTGTGTAATAATATTCCATTGTGTGAATGTACCATCACTCATTGAACCAGTCCACTATCAATGGTTACTGGGTTGTTTCCAGGCTAATCCTCTTGACAAATGGCACAATAAAGAACCCTGAATCTGGATCACTTCCTATATTTTCATGTGTATCTCTAGACTATTTCCCAGAAATGAGATTGCTGGATTCAAGTGTAAATGAATTTGTAATTTTGATAGATATGACTGGATTCCCTTCAAAAGGGTGCCCATTTCTCCAATCTTCACCAACAAAGCATGATGTCAATATTTTGGAATTGTGTCAATTCCATAGGAAATATAATATCACAGTGTAGTTTTTATTTCAATCTCTTTGCATTTTTCTTATTATGAGTTAAGCATCTTTTTAATACGTTTGAGATTGATTAAGTTGCATCCTCTCTGAGTACTGTACAGTAAATGAATCCACAGTGTTCTAGAAGTATTTTCTTGGACTCGCCTTGATCAAATCATGAATTTCAAAAGTTGTTCTTTATCTTCTTATTTTCTTAGACATCCTATTTATACTGTAACATATATCCTATGATAATTTCTATACTCATATATACACTGTATATACATGTGTCCCTGACATACACCATTTTTCAAGCAAAAATACCTGTGTGCTATGTAGGTTTTTGACTGCATACTAAATGTCATCTCTGACATTAAGTGGGTTCTGTAAGCATAAATGCTGAATGACATGAATTTGCACATTTCCATCTAGAGAGCATCCCCATTCATAGAGGTGTCCCTATTCATGCATTTTAGAGTCATTCAGATGGTTTTTTGGTATCACCATCCCCCAACCCACAGCCATACATAGAGATGTCCTGTACCTTCAAGACCTGCTGAGATTCAGGGCAAATGGCTGTTAACCCAGAGTAAGGATGCCCTGTGTGTTCAATGCTGGCCCCTCTGAGAATGCTGGCTTCTCCTCAGAGGGGCAGCACCTGGGTCTGCCCATGCCACTCTTAATATTCACACAGAGAGTAAAAACAACTTACGCTGGCAAAGGCAACCTAGGCGTTGGTGGGGCTCTCTTCCCACCCACCGACTGCAAAGCTTCTTTCTCATTTGTCTTTACCCTGGAAGCTCTGAGGTTTGCTTCAGCTGCTGCAACTCACATCTCTGCCACCACATCCCTGGACACTAATTTTGGACATATCTACTTATTTACTGTTTTCTTACCTCGGCTTTGTTACTTTTTCTTCTTCCCCTTCCTCCTTTCATTTTCTTGTCTCTTGCCTCCTGACATTGTACAATAGACAAAGTCTAGCCCTTTATGAACAATATTAGGCAATGGTGCTCATCCTCCAGCACCCAGCTCAGTGTGTTCTAGCAGTTCCATGTATGAATGGATATTAAAAAAATAAAATAAACACTGTGGTGGTGTTTTGAAAATGAAATGTACTACTGCATGTAAACATCCTTTGTGAAAGTGATATACTGTATTGTATGATCTCATCACTGCAGACAAAATTAGATCATGGGCCTTGTCAGGGAGAGATGTTTGAGTCTCAATATGAAACAAAATGAGAAAAGCATGGGGCAGGGAGATGGCCTCTTCCTCTAAGACAAATTCAAGAAGACAAAGAAATCCACATTATACAATGGAAAGTTGAAAGGATGTGCTTTCTAGGAGTCAACAGCCTCATTGACGAAAGCCAGTTTTATGCTATGTATGTATATACACATATGTGGATATACATATATATTTGGCTACGTGAGCACAAAGAAAAATATGGGAAGATGCCCCACTAATGGTTATCATGCCTTTGGCTGGGTTGGTAGAAAGAAGGGCACGTACGAGGAAAAGAAAGGCCAGGCTGGTGGGAGTCAGGCAAAGTAAAGAAAAAAGGGCGGCACTTAAAAAGTGTATATGATCACACCTGTGTAATCATATTAATTACATATGTATCTGTGTAAAGAAATTACATTAAAATGTGTTTAAAAAAGGAAGGAAGGGTGAGAGGGATGGAGTGAGGGAGGGGAGGGGCCTTAGACACCACAAACCCACACTCATCTCACAGGTGGGAACTGGAGAGCCTCCGATGGGAGGGTGGCAGAGCTGGGGCGATTCTGGCTGGCTTGGCTTCCTGAAGCAGGACTGGGAGCAGGGTTAGGGTTAGGTGCTCCTGGGCACTAAGGATCCCAACTTCGGAAGGAGCTCAGAGAAGTTGGTCGGTGAGGCCCCCCCTAGTGTATGTTCAGGGGTGCTTTCCAGAGCAGAGACAACAGCTGTGCTTCTGAAGCACCCAAAGCTCTTAGCTTTCCCTTTGCTGGTCTGCAGGAGGCGAGAAAATGTGCTCATTATTGTGTCCTCAGGACAATACCTGCAATTAAGAACCAGGAGACCCTGGAGAACAGATTGCATGTAAACTGGGGCTTTGGCTGGAAGGGTGAGAAAAGGCTCATGGGACCACCTTGGAGGCCAGGCTGCCATGTCCTCTATCACGAGACAGGGACCCATTCAGGTTTTGAGAGGGCTTCTTTAAGAAAAATGATATAAATCTGTATTACTTCTGCATATTTTAGAAATAGGTTATGTCCACGTGTGCCTATTGCTAGGATGCCCCCTCAGTGCCTTGGAAGGGGCGGCACAAGGGAGGGAATATGAAGCTGGACCTTCTCAACTGCGAGGTAAACTGTCCTCAGCCCTAGGGCCAAGGTCTGTAACTCCATAGCACCCACCAGCCTTCACATCCAGCTCTGCACCTTTCGCACCATGACGACGCCCACAAGGAGATGCATGATCCCCAAGAGTCGCCCAGAAACTTCACCTCATGCTAATCACATGGGCAGTATTACCTCGGTTTCTAAACAATAAAGATGACTGTAGCAGCTAATGTTCTGTGGGATTTAAAACGAGGCATGGCGATTCAGCCCCTTAACTGTGATTACCCTTAAAGTATATACGGTAGCCTGGCGGGGGTGGGGAAGGGAGAACCCGATAAGACATAATGGCGACGCTCACTTTTACCCTATACACTTCTATGTTGTTTAAAACCATGCTTACTTAGGTTAGATTTGTAATTATTTTTAAAATTTATAGTTAAAATAGTAAAAGAAATAATTAAGATGTAATAACTTTCATCTCTCTTAAACAAAACAAACAACAACAACAACAAAACCTCAGTAAGGCCAGAAATACTTACTTAAAAGTACTGTGCCACAAATCTAGCACCGCCAACATCGTAGGGTTCATTGCGTTCAAGTGATCCCTAATATAACTGCTTGCAGCTAAAAAAGATTTCCTCCAAGGTTTTGGAAGAATTTCCATTCTGAAAGCGAAGAGAAAATAGTCATCTGCTTTAAAAATCAGGAAGTCTTATAAAAGTCAAAGTACTTTTTGAGTAATAATTTTATTTGAGTAATAATTTTTTGAGTTTAATTTGAATTAAAAATACGATTTATCCCTCATGGTAATAACAAAACATGTAATTATGTTTTAAAGTATATAAAAGTCATGCTCTTTGTGGTTTAGTATAATTTTTAACTAACGCAGATAAAATTAGATTTGAATTTTTATCACATAAGGCAATTGTTTTTCTCTAAATGCTTGATGTGATGGAGTCCACAAATAACTAATAGTGATCAAACAGGAAAAGTAGCCAGCTACGTTTTATATATAACTTAAAAGATTTTTTTTTAAGGAAACCTTTAAACATTTTATGTCCCTATTGTTTTTAAAACATTTTAAGAATATACTTCAGCCTGGAAATCTTCTTGAACTTCACCTCTGTGTAAAGGTCACTTACAGAATCATAAACAGTAACATTCTATTTAAAGATATTTATTCTGTAACTCCTCCGACTTGACTAATCATCTTTTATATACTAAAGATGTGCCATTTTCATCCTTCAGAGTATATTTAAACATTTACATTTTATGCCAGTAAATTTTTTTTATTCTCATTGATTTTAAACACTTAGTCTTGTTTTAATATATAGTAAAGTTAATTCAGTTTTTCATTTGTGGTCATATCACCTTTACAATTACAAAGGATAGTTTTTGTCTATCCCTGGGAGAAAAGCTGTTCTCCATAGAAGATACATTGACTTTTTTTTTTTAGTTGTTAAGAGAAACAATTTGGGGCACTTTTAAATGATACAAAAAAAACAAAGTAAAACTGAAGTGGTTACTTAATCATATAAGTTCTATTCTTCAAACTATTTAAGTGATGTATTCCTAAATGTTATTTTAGGGAAAATATATAGCAAGTGGATTTTCCCATATGTGTTCTATATTTTAATCCATGTAATATATTCTGTGTTTGCATATTTTCTGCAACATTCCCACTGTGTTTTGGGGCATTCAAATTGCCTTCAAGCGTTCATGTCCCTAATACTTCTAAAACCTGTGCTTGGAGCTGTGGAGATAAAAGATCTGTATCAAGGTCTTTCACCAGAGCACTTATCTTTTAACCACATAGGCATCCATCTGTCAGTGTGTGTTTGCCTACCCATCTATCCATCAATTTGTAAACATAACATGTTAGGGCTTAAATACATAAACAAAGATAGTATGATCAGCTGTATATATGCAGTACACAAATTATAAACATATATATGAGAAAATATAACCAGTGTATAAATATATCCACATACAGAGAAATGATTGCAAAAAATCAATATTCTTAGTGAAACCTGATTGCTTACTCAGCACGATGGGGTGGAAGTTCTTCTACCTTTCTGTCATCTTCCTTTTCTCTAGGATCTTTTAAAACAAAATCAACTAAAAGAAAATTGAAAAGTTCTGATCAACAACCTTATAGTAATTATAGTATTTCCCAAGCAACTGCAAAAGTAATTCCTTTAAAATTGTTTACATTAAGTTTTTTAAAATAATGAGAGATTTGTGCATTTATAAACACAAGAAAATTTTAAAATTTTTATGAGAAAATCTATGATGTCTGTGTCTTTGAGAATATATATACCCTTTCTTAACAATGTTCCTGTTCTTTCATTCGAAAATCATTGCTCTTAATATTATTGATACATTTTCCTTTTTAGCTCTTCCACCAAAAGTGCTCTTGTTGAATTGAAGGTCAACAATACAGAGTAGCAGTAGTTTCCCTTCACTGAGGAAAGATACATATTGCTTTGCTGTTCTCTTTTAAACTGCTTAAGAGCATAGAACTACCTTGTTACGAAATCAGTAAAGTGAGCTACTTCTGCCTCTGCAGTCTTTAATTCAGTTAATTCTAACTTTCTTGCTTTTCTTTGAAGATGCTCTTTCTAAAATGCAAATATGTTTTTATCCCTCTGCCTAAAATCCTTCAGTGACTCTCCTTTACCTTCAAATGCTTAAAAGTAAGCATGTAAGGCCCTTAGTATTCTATCCCCTTCCCAAAATGCACCCTCTTCTTTGGCCGTCAGAACCGCTTGCAAGGTCAGAAGAGCCTTTCGCTCTTGTCTGCCATCATTCCCACCATTTCCTAGGCCATGCGTGTTCCCTAGTCTGTATATGTTCATCCTTCACAACTCAGTTCAGGTGCCACAGAGTCCTTCCTAACAAGTCAGGCATGACCTCTTCTCCCTTAGACCATGTTCTCGATTTCTCTCCTCACTGTACTTGCTACTTTGCTTTATAATTTAGTGATTTGTCCATGGCCCTCATTACACTATGAACTCTTTGGGGGCAAGGATATGGCTCTTTACATGATCAAAACACTCAATAGGAGTCTTCAACGCAGTGAATGCCCTCCTCCCTGAAGGGTCCCGCAACCATTTCAAGGCAGTATGATTTCTCCAACTTTGACATAGCATCAATTATACCAGGCTTACTATCACAACCAATCGAAGAACCTTTTTTTAAAGCACAGATTTGAAAGACTGCCTCCAGAGATTTTAATTCAGATGGGTCTGGAAATGAGTACTTTTTAAATGGCTCTGATAATGTCAGTCTTAGAGCCTATTGGTCTATACCATGAGTCAGCAAACTTTCACGCAAAGGGCCAGACTGCAAGTATTTTCAACTCTGTGAGCAACAAGGTCTCTATCACAACTACTCAACAATCTCTCATGGTGCAAAAGCAGCTATAGATAATATGCAAATGAATGTGTGTGTCCGTGTTTAATAAAACTTTATTCACAAAAACAGGCAGTGGGCCAGATTGGGCCTATGAGCTGTAGTTTGCCAACCTCTGGTCCATAGCAGTAGTTTTGTAATTAATCACACTCTAGTTTATGATATCAGTAATATTAATATTAATTAATTAACATTTTAAAATTTGTTTCAGTTATGTCCTTTGTTTAGGGGATATAGCCCTACAAATAGAAAGACGGTTTTTAAAAATTTTTGCTATATTTTATTAATGAAATTTGCCTGAGATCTTAAGCAATGTAACCACAATACAAGAAACAGCCTAATAAATATAATAAATAGTTTCAAAGATAGGTGTTAACTTTAAATTTTTTAAAATTTATCTTTAATAAGACGCATTCAAATTAGAAAGAGAAATACTGATTTACCTATGGATTTTTTTACACTAAGAAGATAATCTTCTCTCATTTCATCAGATAATGCAAGTATGCTGTTAGTGAGGACTTTCAGATGGTGGGGGACTAAATCCAATACATGTTCCAGCCAAGAATCTTCCATTGGGGCTACGTGGTCCGTATCAATTCCATGGTGGACATAATAGTAATATCTCTACAGAAAAGATAATGAGAAATGGAGATGGGTTTAATACTATAATAAAAGAAGTACTTATCAAAACTAAAACCACTGAGCAAAATTAAAGTTTTAGTAGAACAAAGTATTTACAAATCATAAAAAATTATTTTTTGTAATTCATATTGGCATTATTTGAGCTCTCCTAAATTAAAAAAACTTAAAAAAAACTTATTTCATGAAAATTAAAACTCTTACCTTAATTCATAACTACACTCTAAAACTTGAAGTTACATTACTAAATATATGATGTACTAAACAGAACTCATATATGTGGAGGTAGAATTTAGTGTTCTATAAATGTGTGAAAATTTAGGATGTTCGTTTTTGTCCTTGTGTTATTGATAATCAGAAGTAGATCTTAAAAGCTGTAAGTGAATCAGTATCCCTAGTCATTAATCTCAGAAATATTATCCAACAGGATTTACAAAATTTCTAATTGGCCTGTTAATATTTCATGCCATAATTTTACAGATGTTGTTAAATGTGTACACAAAAAATTCATTTTAAGACATGATAGTATTTCTCTAACAGTGGACATTTAATGTCAATATATTTTCCCAAGTTTTTACATGTCACTTATCAGAAAAAAATTTAAACATCAAAAAATACTTTCAAATTAGCAATGTTAAAGTCTTTGATATTTGCTTTTAAAAAATTCTATATTTGAAATCGTTGAAGAATTACTTTTTTCTAGAATAAGTTAATATGCTCTGTGACATGTACATTATGTAATTAAAATAATTTCTCATAGAATAAAGACATGTAAAAGCTATACATGACTGAGGCTAGCTTTAACATAGGGAGCAGGGAGACTTGAGATTCTCTGACTGTGGTCTTAGGAAACGAGGGGAAGAATAATTTCCTCCGTTAATCCAATAGAGCAATTTTATAGAACTTCATCTTTACTCCTACATCCATGTATTTGCACAGGAAGGAGCACAGAATAAACTCAAAGGCACAAGAGCACCTTCTAGTGCTTCCTTTACTTTCAATTACACTGACAAAAAAAATAGCTTGTTACCAAGATGTCTCTCTCTATTGCAGAAGTGGTTAGTTTTGGCAATGTGCTTTCATCCAGAGTAGCTGAGTCTAAGACAGCATCTTGTTGCCTAAGAAAATGATAAACACACTATTCAAATGTATATAAATGGCAGTTAGAACATAAATCAATAGATTTATCTGTCAGACTGTCTTTTATAAAATAAGAAAAAAAGGCATTGTGGAACATTTTTAAAATAGTAAACATATTTATTTGGTACCGTATTCCTCCTAGAATACCTTCTCTTTATTCAGAGAGAGAGTTTTATTGAAAGTGATTTGAAAGGTCTAATTCAGAGGCCACGTCCTTTTTGATAGGCTTTATTCATTCTTGCTCATTGCTCCAAAATCATCTCTCTTCTCTGAACTTTTATAGGAATGTTCTTGCATTATTCCTAAAACATGTGTGGTTATTTATAAATATGACGTTTAGAAGAGCACCGATGGAAAAGACTCTAAATGTAGTTTTGCCAAAGACACAGATATATTCTTCAAGAGACCATTTCTCAGATTTCTAGGAACACATATTAGAAGTTAGCAACAAGTGACATAGAAGCTCATATGCTCCTATGTTTTTATTATTGGCTAACTGTTCATATAATACTATAACGTTTCTAGGTATAATTCAATTCAAAACCTATATCAGATATGAGCTACATTTTGTAACTTCCTCTGGGGCTCCAATGTGTGAAAAGTTCACATCTTCAGGAAAATAAGTTGTTCTGTGATACCTTTAACCTCTCTATCATTGAATGTATCATGCTCCAGGTCCCAACTTCATCAGGATGGATACAGGTTAGTGATGCTGTGTAATAAAATACTTCTCCCCACTAACTGTCCAGTGAGTGGAGACTGTAGGTTTATTGAATATCTGTCTGAGATATCATACCAAAGTAGGTACCCAGAATGGATCTTCTGACTTAGTTTTTTGCAAATCTAGGAATCCACTATCTTGTGAACTTTAGACTTATTTTTTTCAACTAAATGGACCAGAGAAGAGAGGCAAGGCAATGTGTCAGGAATGTCTCAGGAATATCTCAGGAATGTCTCAGATCTTCAGGGTATTCTGTGGCTGGAAAGAGAAGGGTTATTTTAACTGCAAAAGTAATCATCTAGTTATTTTGGTGTTTGTATAGTAATAAGATACTAATGACAGTAACGTACTTCAGGAATCAGGACATCTGGGTTCAGATTCTGCTACTATAAAGTATATGACCTTAATAAATGGATTGCTGTTTTTTTTTGTTTTTTAATGGAAGAAATGCTTATCCTATCTACTTTGCTGAATCGTGACGCTCAAACTTCATCCTCTGTGTGAGTAATGTGGACCTAGAAGGTTGCAGCAAGGTCAGGAGAGGTGAAGAGGGAGGAGGTTAGGGGCTATAGGAGAGGCTGCAGAAATTCTTGCAGTCAGAATGAAGATCCTTTCAGCTCTAAAACTCTATAATTTTATCGTTCTGTGGCCGCAGGCAAAGATCCTGCTGCTAGGAACAATAATAGAAGCTTTCTCTAATCCTCACACCTACTGTTACAGGAGACAATGACATAATTATCCCCGCTGCACAGATGAAGAAACAATGTCAGAGAGATTAAATAATTTCCCCTTCATCACACTGTTAATTAAATACAAAACCAAGGATTTGCCCATCCATATGTGCTTCTAAACTGTCATGCTCTTTCCATCAAAGCAACATTCCATTCAGAAATAAATCAATCAATACTGGAGACACTTTACCTGTTAAAGAGAAAATATGATGTACTTTATTTCTCAAAACTGAAAGAACTATATTGATATTTTTTCTCTTTATCAATAGAGATTTTTGGTTCAAGATGGTGACATAAACATCCTTTTTTTCAAGTTTTCCTATGAAAATGGTAATAATTTGAACCCAGGATTGTAAAGCAACTAGAGGGTCATCAGCTGAGTAGATACTTCAACAAATTTTTGGAACATGAAAAGAAGATAAAGAACAGATGAAACAACTGAGAACACCACAGACCATAACTCATGCAGGAAGGAAACCAATCTGCCTAGGAGACCCCTAGAAAAGGCTCTCGTGTTGCAATCAACAGGTACCAAGGGAGGAAACGTATAGGAAGGCTGACAGCAAGGAAATTATCTGAGCAACTTTATGCCAGCAAATTAGACAACTCAGGGGACTTCCCTGGTGGTACAGTGGTTAAGAATCTACCTGCCAATGCAGGGAACACGGGTTAGAGCCCTGGTCCGGGAAGATCCCACATGCCGCAGAGCAACTAAGCCCGTGCGCCACAACTACTGAGCCTGCACTCCAGAGCCTGCAAGCCACAACTACTGAGCCCACGTGCTACAACTACTGAAGCCTGCACACCTAAAGCCCATGCTCTGCAACAAGAGAAGCCACCGCAACAAAGAGTAGCCCCCACTTGCTGCAACTAGAGAAAGCCCGTGCACAGCAACGAAGACCCAACACAGCCATAAACAAACAAACAAATAAATAAATAAATAAATAATTTTTTAAAAAATTAGACAATTTAAATGAAAAGAACATATTCCTAAAAGGTAAAAAAGTACCAAACATGCCTCAAGAAGAAATAGAAAATATGAAGACATCTATATCAAGTAAACTAATTGAATTAGTAAGTAATAATCTTTCCACAAAGAAAAGTTCAGGTCCAGATGGCCTCACTAATAAATTCTATCAAACAAGTAAGGAAGAAACAACACCAATTCTACACAAATTCATTTGGAAAATAGAGGAGGTTGAAACACTTAACTCATTTTATGAGGCCAGTAGTACCCCGATACCAAAGCCAGACAAAGACATCACAAGAAAAGTACAGTCCCATATCATTCATTAATGTAGATTTGAAAATCCTTAAAATTTTAACAAATCCATTATGTATATTACATATACATAATGACTAAGTGAGAGGAATGCAAGGTTTAACATATGAAGATCATTTAATGTAATATGCCATATTTAAAAAGGACAAAAATCAAATGATCATCTCAATGGACATTGAAAAAGCATCTGACAGAAATCCAGCACCCACTCATGACGGAACCTCTCAACAAACTAGGAAAAGAAGGGAAATTCATTAATCTAATAAGGAGTATCTTAAAAACCTACAACTAACATCCTACATAAATGTGAAAGACTGAACGCTTTCCCAATAAGACTGGGAATTTCACTATCACCAGTTCTATTCAACAACGTACTGGGGCTTCCCTGGTGGCGCAGTGGTTGAGAGTCCGCCTGCCGATGCAGAAGACCCACATGCCGTGGAGTGGCTGGGCCCGTGAGCCATGGCCGCTGAGCCTGCGCGTCCAAAGCCTGTGCTCCGCAACGGGAGAGGCCACAACAGTGAGAGGCATGTGTACCGCAAAAAAAAAAAAAAAAAAAGTAAAAGAAAAAGAAAAACAATGTACTGAAGGACCCAACAAGTGTAAAATGGAAAGAGAAAGAAATGAAAAGCATCTAAATTGAAAATGAAGACATAAATCTATTATTTGCGGACAACATGACTGCTATGTAGGAAATTCTAAGGAATCTTTTAAAAAGCTCCAGAACTAGTAAGCATGTTTAGTAAGGTCTTATGATAAAAAATTAACAAGCAAAAACTCAATAGATTTTTCTATATATGGAGAAAGAATAATCAGAAAATGAAATTACATAATTTCATTCACATCAAAAAGAAAAATACTCAAGAATAATATTTTTAAAGTCTAAGACTTGTACATTAAAAATACAAGACACTAATGAGAGCAATTAAAGAAAATCTAATTTAATGGAGAGATATAACATGTTCATGGACTGGAAGGCTCAATATTATTGAAATGGCAATTCTCTCAAAATTGATTTATAGTTTCAATGCATTGTCTACTATATCTCAGTAAGCTTTTTCTTTCTTTTCTTTTTTTTTTGCAGAAACTGACAAGCTGATCTTAAAGTGTAGTATATGAAAATGCAAAAGACCTAGAATAGCCAAAACAATTTTGAAAAAGAAGAATAAATTTTGTGGAATTAAACTACCTGATTTCAAAACTAAATATCAAGCTACGTGACAAGTGGTGTAAATACGGACACATAGGTAAATGCAAGAGAAATAGAACCCTATATATGGTCAAATGATTTTGGACAAAGATGCCCAGGTAATTCAATGAAAATTGTCTTTTCACCAAATGCGGCTGAAACATTTGGACATCTATATGCAAAAAAATGAACCTTAACCCTTACCTCATAACACAGATACCTCATTGAAATAAAGCATGCACATAAATGTAAGAGCTAAAACTAAAACTAGAGCTAAGCTAAAACTTCTAAGAAAACATAAGAGAAAATATTTATGATCTTGTGATAGGAAAAGTTTCTTGGATATGACTCCAAAAGCATGAACAGTAAAAGAAAAAAATTGATAAGTTGAGCTTCATCAAAATTTAAAACGTTTGCTTTTCAAAAAATGCCAGGAAGGAAATGGAAAGATAAGCCACAGACTGGGAGAAAATACTTGCAAAAGATATATCTGATAAAGGACTTGCATAGACACTATATAAAAAACTCTTACAAGCCAATAATAAGACAAACAACCCAATTTTTTAAAATGGGCAATAGGTTTAAGTTGACAGTTCCCCAAAGAAATTATGTGAATGCCAAACAACTACAAAAAAGATGTCCATCGTTATTAGTCATTAGAGACATACAACCTAAAGCCATGATAAGATACGACAACACATTTACTAGAATGGTTAGAATGACAAAACACAACAAAAGACAAAGTGTGGGCAAGAATGTAGAGAAACTAGAAACTTCTTTATACATTCCTGTGGGAATGTAAAATAGTATGATGATTTGGAAAACAGCTTAGGAATGTCTTAAAAATTTAAACATAAACCTACTACACTACCCAGAATTTCTATAAATAGGTATCTACGCAGCAGAAGTGAAAACAGATGTCCACAAAAAGACCAGCATGCAAAGCTCATAGCAGCATCATTCATAATAGCCCCAAATAAGAAACAGTAAACAAGATGGATTTCAAAAACATACATACTGTATGATTCCATTTATGTGAAACTGTAGAAAAGATAAAGCTATAGAAACAGAAAGCAGATCGATGATTGCCTGGGGCAACCAGTGGTAGAAAGGATTAACTGAGATGGGCAAAAGGGAACTTGTAGATGACAGAAGTATTCTAAAACTGGATTTTGGTGAAGGCTGTGCAACTACAGAAATTTACTAAAATTCATTCAATTGTACGTTTTTAACATGGATGAATGTAATGATATGTAAATTATATCTCGCTAAATCTGTTTTTTACAGACTATATAGAAGGCTTTGAAAAGACAAACTGACAGTACAAACAGATTGCAAACAAAGAAGTAACAAATAAAGCAACAAAGGCTTCTCATCAACAATAATATATGCCATCATGTGGCTATAGATAATACTGTATCGTGTAATTGACATTTGCTAAGAGAGTAGAACTTAAGGGTTCTCACACACACACAAAAAGGTAAATATGTCAGGTGATGGATGTGTTAACTTGATTGCTGGAAATCCTTTCACAATGTGTAAGTATATTAAAATCACCACATTGTACACTTTAAATATATTCTATTTTTATTTGGGTAAAATTGTTAATATTTTTCAATGTTTTCCATATTTGTAGGGAAAAAATTACTATTATCCTTTAACTCTGTAGTGAGCTTAGTCATTAATTCAAGAGTAAGGGCAAAATAGTAGCGACCTTTACAAAAAATAAAAGTCTCGAGTTTACTCTCCACAGATCCTCATTGAAAGAACTACTAAGGGAAGGACTTCAGCAAAAAAAAAAAAAATGAACCCGCAAGTGAGGAGTGGAATGCAAAGGCAACTTTCTAAGAAATTAGAAAACATGTTAGTAAATCTAAGTAAGTAGGAGCTTTAGAAAAAGAGTATGGGGAGTTTAAGGACTTGGTAAAACTAAAATATTATAGAAATATTGGTAGAAATAAACAATCACATGAAAAATGCAAAGGAAAGTTCAGAGCTAAGTTAAAGCACTCGAAGGTCCTTTCATATTATTCAGAGGGAAGATGGATCAAATGAATTTTAAACTTTTAAAAATATAAGTTATTATATGTGGCTTTAAATGCTAGGGTAACCACTAAAAGAATAAAAATATATTTGATAGCTTTTAAGCCAATAGGAATAAAGGGACAGAAAATTCAGTTCAATAGAAATAATAAAAAAGATTAAATAAGCAAAGGCAACATACAGTAAATAGAAAATACAAAACAAGAAATATGTAATACCAATAACTACAAATGGGATTAAACATGCTACTAAAGTCCAGAAACTCAAAGATTGAATTTTAATAAGACCATCCATATAGTGTTTGTTAAAGGTATAACTAAAAATGACATAATGATTAAAAAGAGACTTCCGTTTCTTATAACACAGCAGCAAAGATAATCTGAAAAACCTCCCAGTACCATTCTATAAATACTGGATAATATGCCACAAAGCTCCTTTGAATGCATAGCTGAGCTCACAAGAAAAAAAGGAAATACTCAGGAGGGAAAAGATGGAATGACAAGGCAGGGTAACAGCCAACCCCCGAGGCTACGGCTGCCCTTGGGGGGCGGAGCCTTGGACTTTAAGGCCCATGGGGGTCAGGAGATGATTCTGTAGGCTGGAGTTAAATGGAGAATTCAAACCCAGACCTCTGTGTGAAGCTGAAACCCAAGACGGGCTCTATCCTCAACCAGAGGAGGACCAAAAATGACAGGCACAGGAAAGTTGTGTCAAGAAGATCATTTGTCTTGGCCAGGACATTGGGAGGAGAAAAAATTGCTTCTATGAGTTTGTAACCAGAGGCCTACCCACCCACGGCTTAGAGTGTTGATTTTACTCCAAGTTCGTGTGTTCTGAGAGGGCTTAATTGAAGAAAGTGATGTAAGTGGGCCAAGCTGGTAATGTCTAGTGGTGCCTGGCAAAAGCAAACTCCAAACCACTCTCGCAGAGGCACACGCCCACGATCTAACTGCACAGGAGCCCACATATCTGCCATCCCTTTGTCAGCACACAGTGACCACTGCCCTCCCCTCAAGATGCCTATCCAGCCAGTAAGGTGTCACATGGGGACAGTAAAATGGAGCTCTGTGGGTGAGTGACTTACTGTAATGTGTCACTAAATTCTGTTCACCAATGGCAGTATGTGTGCGTTGAGAGTCATGATGAAAGAAAGGGGCTACTGAACAACTAGCGTCAAGCTGTGAAAAAAACAGGCAAAGAGGAACTGGTGACTTGCATCTGCATTGCCCTCCGTAAACAGATCTGTACTTCAGACTGGGCAAGCCCTGCCCTGATCACACTGCTGATCATTTCAGCCCAGTTCCTTCCTTTTATACACAAGGAGACCCACAATGCCAGAGAAGTCACCACATCACCTGAACAGACAAGATGGGGAAAAAAAATAACTGCCCCAAATCTTCTACCAGGCAGCATGCCTACAACCAGAATTCCCAGACATTCAGCGCTCTCAACCAACACCAAGTATTAATATTGACACCTGATGGAAGAAATGTTCATATATTCAGGTACGGGGAAGTCTTTCTGGCTTATACATGATTTGGCTTGAACTTCATGCTAACTCAAACAGCCTGTCTTATGGCCCGTCAAACATGCCTTGTACATCTGTTTTAACCATTAAAGAAAAGACTGCATTTAAAAATCTAAATGGAGTGACTGTTTCAGGCATTTAAAATGGAGCCAGGTGGCCATTGTGGATGTGGTTTCAGACATGTTCCTGCATCACTGAGAACTTAAATTTTCTGAACTGTTATCAAATTCAAGGATACCACCAGCCATGCTCAAAACGGTATCTGCTGGCAGCTGCCAGCTACAACCCCTTGTAACTATGCAACCATTTTGGACCCCAGCCAATCCTTACTTAACAAGCATCCTTCCTTCTTGCCAGATCCAATTATAATTCTTGATAAACAACTCATGAAACTAACTGTAACCTTGTAGTTTTTGTCTTTGTAAGCCTCCCCCCATTTTGTAGTCTGGAGGAACACAAGTCAAGGGCTTATTGAACCTGTATCTCCTAGATTACAGTCCTCAGTTTGGCTTGAATAAAACTCTCTCCTATCCCTATTATCAATTTTTATTATTGATCATTTTCATCAACATACCTTTTCAGCTGATGATATTTAAAAGTGAGACACCTTTAGAGTTAAGCTCAGTCTTTCGTTATTTATACCCTGACCTCATTCCAACAAAGCTTTCAGGCATCCTTAGAGAGGCACAGAATTCTTATAATTTTAGATTAAAAAGTTCCCAGGGGCTCTAACGAGGATAACACTGGTTAGCTTATAGAACTTACATAATGACATTAACAAGAGTGCTTCTAAAGTTTTCTCGTTCTTTATGTGGAGATTTGCTCTTTGATTTGGAAGTAGATGGTCCAGCATGACTATCATCAATCTGGTCGAGTAACCCGCCCTTTTTTCCAAAGCGTTCCATGTATTCAGCTTGAATTTTTAAAAAAAAGGCATAAATTAGTCATCTAAAAAGTAAGCTAAAATATTTAAGTGGTTAGAATAAAATGCTGAAGCATGTTTTAAGAAAAAAACTACATTCTTTAAGTTCTTAAGTAACCATATTTTCTTTCACTACGAGGAAGTTAAACTAACTCTCATTTTATGTCATCATGAGAAAACTTTATTTCAAGAATATTCATTAATTTATTTTATATTTTGATTAATGTTAATAAACTCAGATTTTCAATTATATTTGCATAGAACCTTCTTAAAATGAAGATTAAAATTATTATAAAAACAGAATATAAAACTATTGCAGAAAATTTAAAGAACCATGATGAAAAAAATGTTAATATTCAGTACAATCAATCTGATAAGTCAAAAATATTAATATAAATAATTTAGAAGTAATGTTTACAACTTACTAAAATCCCCCTTAGAAAAACCTTTAGTCGTTGATACAGAGGCAAATTCTGAATACAATAAATCAAAGTTTTATTATAAACATCCCAATTCCTAAAATATCAGCTTTTATAGCATTTACAACAGCCTGAAATAACTAAGAACCGGATTCAATTATTTTCTTAGGGAACACACTTGGGATAAATTTTTCTACTTTACATAAATATTTCAGTTTACGATTTCATTGCTCCAATTAACTAAATATTGTGTGATTTTTTTCTCTAGAAAATGTCCTTGAAGTCTAAGATAGAATATTAGAGTTCTTACCATACGATTGTTGATTTTTAACACTAAACTGCCCTGGAATACCTTCATCCCGCTTTACACTCAGGTGGAATGATGGAGCCGCCTGCTGCCACTGGGGCTTTGAACTCACCTGAAATATGAAATTTAGATAGCATTAACAAAACAAGGTCAGGGGACAAAAAAACCTTTTTTCATGAAATGCGTAAGAATGTATAAACACAGACGTTTTCTCAAACAAATTAGGACATCTGTAAAGAAGGCACAAATACCCAATAGCAAATGTCACTAAAGTCTGTGAATGGCACGGTGTGTGACATCTGGGACACATCACCAAAGGCTCTGCTGCTGGTTTGACGTGGACACCTGTTACCTAACTGAGGTGTTCATTCCACAGAGTTTACTCACCCACAGACATTGGCAAGTGATTTTTTAAGCCTTCCATCTTAATTAGAGCCACACCGTGCTGGACTCCAATGCTAATGAGTTCCTCTACATTCCAGCTCCAAAGGATCTTCCTGTTCTCATGGCTTCAGCAGCTCTAGATTACCCTGGCAACTCACAAATTCATTCCATCGTTTAAGGCAGGGGTTATAAATTCTTATATCTACACAGTTCTGGCAGGTATCATGAAAGAGGGAGGAAAGGTAGTGATGATAGCTAATTGGCACTCAGCTTCAGTGCTGGGAAATGTTAGGGGGTGGTGGGGACTGTGGCCAACAGGAGAAAACCTACGTCTCCTAAAAAGGCAACAACTAATTAGCTCGAGCCGGTTACTGAAATAACAGAACACAGACCCACTGTTGCTAGAACCTATGTCTCTTCAAGAAACCCAGATGGGTGGGTTTTAAAGTAGAATGTACATATTTTTAAACAATGACAATTGAATCTGTGTCTTCCTCTCACATTCAGGCCAACTTCACAGCCCATGCTTGTACTGGCTTTTACTGAATAGTTTTACTCTTCCCAGCCCTTTACTCCTACTTTCAAATAAACTACCTGCACAGAAGCCCTTTTTACAGGCTCTTCTTTCACAGGAAAACAAGCTGAGACAATTAATAAGTCAATGCTTTTCCATCCTTCCCTGCCTGCCTTTCCATTCTTCCGCTCTCATCTTGCTCCATAAAGGATTTCAGATTCATGGGTGGGCTATGAGTAAGGTGTTCACAAAGGGTGGGAATCAGGTCACTAGCTCAGAGGGGTTGGGAGCCACCAGCACTGGGTCATCTTCACCCTTGATTTCAACAAGGATCACCACCAGAAGCATAAATGTCTGTAATGAAAATCACTCTAGGGCTTAACTACTGCTGGAAGATTTTATCCAAGTACAAACCTTAATATTCAAATGAAAATTGTTTGTTTGCTTTGGTCAATGGATTTTTTTAAATCTCTTAAAAATATCATCTCCCTTAACACACATGAAACTGAGAAAATGAATGCTGAGAACATGTAAGATATGGCCAAACATGAACATAAAACCAAGTTTAAATCAGCCAATAAAAGCATTTTAGACTATTATATGCCAATGACAGGAAAGGATTATTAAACTCAGCCACTGAATACTGAATCAGGAAATTTTAATTGAGTTTACAACTCTAAACCTATATACTAATAAGACACAACAAACTAAGGGTAATTTTTATTTTTTTCTTTTAAAATTTGTCAAATTTTTAAACAGAAAATGCCTATTCCATTTCAAATCTTGTCTTTTAAGCTAGAAAATTTAAGATAGATTTTGCAGAAGCACAGAAAAGGTGCTATGGCTCAATTCTATAGAATCTGGTATCATTAAAAAAAATTTCAATTAAAATGTATATTTTGAAATGTTCATTTACTTTATCTAAGAATATTAACTCAAGTTTTCTAAGTGAAAAATGTCCTCCACTTTAAATTATCAGGAATCTTTCTCTATAAAACAACACAAATTCAATTTTATAGTTTGTTCTCAGCTTTTAAAATATCTTTCAAAAAATAATGCTTTGGATGAAACTTGAGAACATTATGCTAAGTGAAATAAGCCAGACATAAAAAGACAAATACTGTATGATTCCACTTATGAGGTACTTATAGTAGCCAAATACATAGAGACAGAAAGTAGAATGCTTGTTGCCATGGACTGACAAGAGGCGGAAACAGGGAATTAGTGTCTAATGGGTACAGTGTTTCCGTTTGGAAAGATGAAGAGTTCTGAAGATGGATGGTGATGATGGCTGTACAACAATATGGATGTACTTAATGTCTATGAACTATAGATTTTAAATGGTTAAAATGATCAATTGTATGTTATGTATATTTTATCACAATTTTTAAAAAAACAGTGTTTGCACTGAACCTCCACTTAAGCTCAGCTTCCAGCAGTTACAAGAGCAAAACTCAATGGCATTAAATTCAATATAACTACTAAAGGGTAAAATTTATCACAGTCAAGTACATCTTACCCAGCACTTGTCAACTGACAATGTCTACTAACTGCCTCCTCCACAGGACAATGACAATTTTTAGTCATAATAATAATAATAAAAAGGATGGCAAGACCTGAAGAATCTTCTGTGTAATAGCATTTCAGTGCCAGAAGATGCATCTCAAAGGTCATCAACGCTTCTTACTTTCAAACTCAGAAACTGAGGCTCGGAGAGGTAAGTGACTCCCTCAGATGGCAGGGCCATTAGTGACGAGGATGTAACCCAAAGCTTCATCTCCTAATTCCAACACTGATATATTTTCTGCTAGATAATCTTGGAAATACTTTTATCCAGAATATTCAAACATACTGTACACACTATTAGGAAATTACAGCTTACACTTACTTTATTAAGATAGCTATTTTTCCTTTTACGTGCACCTCAGAATTTCTCAATCAGAAAATAGTCAAATTGAGCACAAAATTCAAAATCATAAATTCAGTTATTTACAAGTTTGAAACTAGTAAACATTTTTAAAAGGGCAAAAATCCAATAAAAGTCTATAGGTAAATTACCGTAGGCAATTGTGGTAACATTCTTACTGGTGTCTTGGATTTTTCTTTGCTGGATGATTTATCCTGCATTTAAAGAAAAAAAAAAAGTTTACTCTGTTAATGATAAAATTGATTCATTCAACCAAATTTTACAGAGGATCTAAAGTAAAGCACTTAGTATTCAAAATATTTAAAGACATACCCTACTACTTTAAAAAAATTTATTTAATTTATTTTTGGCTGCATTGGGTCTTCGCTGCTGTGCACGGGCTTTCTCTAGTTGCGGTGAGTGGGGGCTACTCTTCTTTGTGGTGCGCAGGCTTCTCACTGTGGTGGCTTCTCTTGTTGCGAAGCACGGGCTCTAGGAGCGTGGACTTCAGTAGTTGTGGCATGTGGGCTCAGTAGTTGTGGCTCATGGGCTTAGTTGCTCCACGGCATGTGGGATCTTCCCAGACCATGGCTTGAACCCGTGTCCCCTGCATTGGCAGATGGATTCTTAACCACTGCGCCACCAGGGAAGCCCCTCTACTACTTTTTAAATTCTCAATGTTTGTCTTAGAATTGCTTTTTCATAGCAAGGAAAGAAAGGAAAGTGGTATCCAACAATACCCATCAGAAAGGTTTAAAAATGTGCAAAGCCTTTTATCCATTACATCATCCCCTAGGAATTTAATCTGAACCTAGTTAGTGTCCAGGGCTTACTGTACTCCACCTCCCTTCTCTATCACTAAAATACCATTTCTGTCCTATTGACAACCAGAATGCTCCACTTCCTAAGCTGACAATGTATTCAGGTTAATGCATCGTCAGGTTACTGTAAGTAACATATACTTTTTAGCAGCAACTTTCAGGGAAAAGTGCTGATACTTCCTTTGAGTAGAGGATGATTCCATGGTAGGAATTCCACCTAGGTAAGAGGAAGCACTGTTGAGGAAAATACTTCGATCTATAAAGCAGATTATAAGTCGTGCTTTTTGCCAATTGTCAATTTATTGCCTCTCAGCTCCAAGTCTACCCTTTTTGCCCCCCTTTGTGATTGGGCAGGACTCTGTAACACTTCTCCTTTGCCAACCAGCATTAATATTACAAAGGGTGTCAAAACAACACTGTAAGAGGAAGGGACTCTCTTCCTGGTTCCAGGGCTTTTTGTCGCTGCTTCCATGGTGTGGCTGCCAGCAGTCAGCATCCTTGCCTGTGGGCACCTTCCCAGCCTGTGGTGTGTGGCTGACCCAGTGACAGACACCCTCCAGCAGGGTTGCAGGTTTCACGGGCATCCCGAAGGGCAGCTTCCCAGAAAGTTTCCCTTACATCATAGAGGGAGACTTTCAAACTCTTCAGCATGCAAGCAAGATGGTTTTCTCACTTCCCACGTTGATACTTTCCTGATTTTCACAGCTGTATAGTACTCTAATGTATGAATATGATGTGATTCATCCATTCCATTCTCCTGTAAATTAACATTTAGCTTATTTCCAATGTTTCTCTATTACAAAAGATGTTCCAATAAACATCTTTGGTCATATATTTTAGTATACATACAATTTTATTTCACACACACATATATACTATAGAGTGTGTATATAATACACATATAATACACATGTGAGTATGTAAATATCTCTTTTGTCCCTTTAATTCCATTGGTATATTTGTCTATCTGTAAACAAATTGTATGACATTGTCTAAATTACTATGACTTCACAATAGGTCTTGAAATCTGTAAGGCAATTCTCTCCACCTTAGTATTCTTAAAAATTATTATATACAATCTTGACCTTTTCTCTACCACGTGAATTTTAGGATCCACATTGCATGAAACTTTGGGGGATTTTGACAGAAACACATTGAATGCCTAGAATAATCTGGCGGAAATTGATATTGTTATGATATTGACTTCTTCATGAATACAATATATTTCTTTATTCACATCCTTGGAGTGTATCCTTCAAAAACTTTTTGTAATATTCTTCATAAGGGTGTACACATCTTTTTTTTTTTTTTTTTTTTTTTGCGGTACGCGGGCCTCTCACTGTTGTGGTCTCTCCCGTTGCGGAGCACAGGCTCCGGACACGCAGGCTCAGCGGCCATGGCTCACGGGCCCAGCCGCTCCACGGCATGTGGGATCTTCCTGGACCGGGGCACGAACCCGTGTCCCCTGCATCGGCAGGCGGACTCTCAAACACTGCGCCACCAGGGGAGCCCTGTACACATCTTTTGTTAGACTTATTCTTAGGTATAAAGAATTCTGAGTGAAAAATGCATTACAGGATCTGAACAACTGACTTACCAACTTTTAATCCCAACTAATTTGTAAACAGGGAAATGTCCATGAAGGCTGCATCTACATATAATAATTTCTGTGATGGTTATTCTTTGTTTGCCCCAATCCAGTCTCCATGTTTTCCTTCCTGCTCTGTGCCTAGAAGGCTGACTTCTGTAGACAGGCAGCACCTGGGCTCCCAGCCCTCTGGCTTCTGCTGGGGATTAAGCAATGAGAGGCACCTGTAGGAGACTAGACAGGATGAAAGGAGAGAGTTTTGGATATTTCTCTCCTAGTACTCCCTGTTTCCCGTAGTTCTGATAGTGGCTAAATTCTTCCAAAGTTCAGCTCCTTTCAGGAAGCTACCATTCCAAGCCTCCAGCTCTCACCAAGTTCTGAGAACGGGGTTCAATTTCTTTGACCCGTCAGGCCTAGGAATGGCAATGACTTCCTGTTATTAATCCTTAGGTGCATCCTCATCCCTGTTGGTTTCTTCTCTTAACCTTGCCCACACCTCTCCAAATGGTCTTTTCATAAGTTTTCTTCAATTTAATCCTTTTAAGCATGCCATCTGTTTTCTGTTGGGATCCTGACTAATATAATTTTACATTACCAGAATTAAAATTGCTGAAGAGTCAAGGTCTTCCTTGAGTACTCTGGCTTGGCACTCAGTTTTTATTTCACTGATTTTCAACTACTTGCCTATTGGAAGGGATATTTGAAACCTGGTATAATCCAAATTTAACAGTTCTGATGAAATGACCAGAATCTATGAATGTGTCTGGTTAAAATCAACAATAATCCTGAAGTTGTCTGATTCAATCAACAACCAACTCTCAAAATCTAATAGGGTTGATTTAAATATAGTCATCATATGTTCTGAGTTATGGTTGTTAAAATTATCACCATGCTGTTGGCCTCATACCCAACTGTTTTCACTCTGATCTCCTTTTTAAGCAATAACATCAAGGAGACAGGATGAAGGAAAACAGAATGAGCATCATATAAATGCAAAACTACTTAATTTAACAACTAGAAAATGCGCTAAGGTAGAGATAAGCTGACAGCTTTTCCCTCTTCTCTGCCCACAATCTGTAGTGGATTTTGCGGGGAGCTTCGCGCTCTTTGGATATCTGTATTTTTAAACCTCTGAAAGTTCTTCAACTGAAACTCAAAAAGCCTTATGTTTTAACTAATTTTAAAAATGAAAGAAGCAGTTCCAAGAGATTTTTCTTTTAAATACCTAATTTAAGAGTTCAAATTGCTATTCCTGAAAAATGCCATGTCACTCTAAACCTTCCACTACTGAGACGAATATATTAAAATCTCCTTCAGCAAATATGATTTTACCACCTGCTTACTTTTTCAAACTAAATGAACACATAAGTAAATGTCACATCAAAATGTTATTTCCAAAAGTTTAATCCATTCTGTTTGTTTCAGGTTAAAATATTAAAACTTTCACCCTTTCAAAAGGAAAGCTACACTCAAAATTAGCATAAATGAAAGTATCAAGAGTTTTAAAATTACAAGTCAACAAAAGCAGCCAGAGAGAGACCTCTACTGTTTAAAAATAGTATGTAGAAAATGTAAATAGTCCTAGATGGGCTCATGCCCATTCTTTCAAGATCCCACTGCCTTTTGAATAACAGAGGTTCCTTTGGGGTGGGGGCGTGTAATTTCCAAACATCACTTTTATTAAGATAAAGTGAAACTTAAAACTTAACTGCCAATAGGTTTTTAGTGGACGCTTTTCAGTTGTAAATTGGTCGATTTGGGCTTTGTAAAACAACAGCTATTCAGAAATACCACTGCAAATATGGTAAAGAAATATTTTAAATTTCAACACCACAGCACATGATTCAAAAGCAGGTCAAAGACTGATGTGGGCATCAAGAAAATAAGTTATTTTTGATTAATTAATGAATTAGGGTTTTGACATTTTCAGTTAGTAATCTACAACTCAATGTTACTTTTAATCTTCTTTCCACAATAAACTCTAACACTACCAAAGAAATTATGAAGCTTGAAAAAGAAAAGATTATAGTTTAGTGTCAAACCAAGAAGCTAAGCAAAATCTACAGGCTTAAAAGCAACTGTTTTCCGTTCAGTACCAGGATGCTTAGGGGGCCTTTTCCATACAAATCTAGAGAGTTAGAGTTGTTTTCTAGCTAGCCCAGAATAATGCCCACACTTAACGTCTTCCCATTCTGTTCTGGCATTAAAAAGGTGGACCATTGTTCATTCCTTTTGTTTACAGTTACCCTTAAATTCAATAAAGAGTTCTAAAAAGTATCTACTGCAACATATGTTACCGGTTCCCTTTGTCAGAAACACAGCAAGCCAAAACGCTGAGACATCCGAGGTTTGCAGCGAAGACAGGGCTTATTCACAAGGCAGCCAAGGAGAAGACAGACGAACAAATCTCAAATCTGGCTCCCGGAAGCCAAGGGGCTGGGGTACTTATGGGATAAGGAGTAACGCAGCAGGGCCGTCTGAGGCGTAGGGAGCGTGAGAAGCGTGGGGAGCGTGGGGAAAGGTGATTGGAAAAAGGTGTGGTAGGCGTGGAAATCACCCCTCTGCTCAGGTGTAACTAAGCTACAGGCCTCTAGTTTCAAAAATGCAGGCGCTTAACAGGATCTGAGGGTGGAGTTTTCAGCCCTCCGATGTCAAAAGGTCACCAAGCCATACTTGCATATGCCCAGTTGGAGGGTCAGGGAGCCTATGCAACCTTAACTAGCTCAGCCCCAGAGACACAGCTGACTCCAAGCTCCTGCAAAACAACTCCGGCAAACATCTTAATGTTTAGGCTCCATGTGGAGTGGAGGACCTGCAAGTCTTTTGTAGCAACAATTAAAACCAACTTGATTAGTGGAGGCCAGTGAAATGGATTTGACTAATGATGATTCCCCACGGTTTCATATGCATCTTTTGTTACATGCCATGGGGATGTTTTCCTAAGAAGAAATTCCCCTTGCCACTTACCAAACCCTTTCATGTGTGGTATGGTATGGCATGGTATCTTGTTTGAACTTTGTAATAACCTTAGAAAGGAGGAAAATTTGTTCTGATTCCTCCCCTTTGCATAAAAGAGAGAGAAGGTTTAGAAAAACCAAGTGATTTGCCCAAAGTCGCACCGCTAGGAAGGGGCTTATATTCCAACCCTAGAGCCCAAATCCAAGGCAACTCCCCACCGAGCTTCCCCCCAGACAAACACAGCCACCATTAGCACACTGGGGACACTCTAGGGCTGTAATTTAAACTGCAGGCGCTCTGCTCCACTGTGTTTGGTTGTTATGACAACACCAAGTACGAACGGTTGGGAAGAGAACATATAAAAGTTTTCACCGAAAACGCTCAGTATCCCAGATCATAAGTGGGATGAAAGAAGCTATACCCCGCGAGGCCACAACTGCGGAGTCCGGAAGACCTAGGCTTCCATCACTTTTGAAATACAAGGGAAGCTTCGCAGCCGGACGAGTCTGGCGAGGAGCCAACCTCTCACCTGCCGGCTGCTCATGGCTGTGAGGACGCGCTGGTGGCACCCGGTGGCCCCTGGATCGCTCCTGCCCGGAGCCCCGAGGAACCGCTCGGACGAGAGATGCGTCGCCCGGGGACAAGGCAGTCTATGCTCCCTCAGCGCCGGGGCTGTCTAGCTTCCCGGCTGCGTTCGTTGCTAAGCAACAGGCCCGCGCAGGTTCCATTTCCGGTCATCTGTTGCTCCTGGGACAGCGCCCGGGAACTGGCAGTGCACTCCCGCGGGAGGCACTTTCCAGGGCGCTGGGTGGAGCCTGAGCCCGCGTGGTGCGTTAGCAGCGGGCGAGTAAATAGCTGAAGGCGGTGGGTGCTCTTCCTTCTGCCTTGAGGAGTAAATACCCTTGGATTACTGACCGGTCACTTTTGCACCCTCCTAACTTAGCTGGGTGCTGCGGGTCCCTGCCTTAACTCCTATTTTCCTATTTAACTTTATCTGTGCCTAGGAGGTCTCAGAGGACTAGTGGAATGAAATGATTGCAGATTTCATTGCTTATGGGGGCAAGTGGAATTAGGAGAACAAAGCATGCAGAGCTTGGAACCAGTAAGCACCTTTCTTCTATTTTCCATGGGTTTCCAACTCACGTTCTTTTCTTGCCTTTTCCCACACACTAGAAAACTATCCTTTAGAAGAATACCGGAAAAAGAAACTTCAAGAATTCATTTAAACCAACATTCCCGGATGGTCTACTGCATGAAGGGTGCTGTGCTAAGGGCTAGGCATACAAACCTGACCAAGATGCCATCCCTTCAGCACCGGCTAAGGGAGTATTCAAATAAGCAGTTAAAATGCGGTGCAGGCAACATGGGAAGGAGGATCCTCAGGAAGAACACAAAGCAGGAACTTAATTTCTCCTGGAAGATGTGCAAGTGATGTGAGATCTGAAGGAAGGAGACATGGCTGGACAATGTTGAAAGCAAGCAGATTATATATATAAAGGCCCTAGACAAGAGTGGATGGCTGATGCAAGAATTAAAAGTCGTTCTGAAAGTTTGAAGAGTTGATTTACGTAAAGGGAGTTAAAGAAAATCTAGAGATGAAGCTGAGGTGACATGCAGGTGCTATATCTTAAAGGACCCTTTAAAACATGGTGTAATAGGGAAGAACAAATCTGACTCCATTTTGGATCTGTTTCTTTTACTTTAACCTTAGTATTCTATTGTTTTCACTACAAGTTAAGAATGTTGCCTAGAGCCTGAAATATACAGGACAGCCCATTCTCAAGGCTCTGACCTTTAAAGGTATAACACTTTTCCATTCATAGAGAGATAAAAAGTTGAAGAACAGAGAATAACATTTGTCTTGTCACAGGTTTACAGGAACATCATGACCTGACCTACCTGGACAGCTGCAAGAACAAAGGATTCCAACACCAAGAAGTTGGCAACAACCAACTACACCCCCTCCCCTTTTACTATAAAAGAAGCCTGAATTCTAAGTTAGGTAAAACCGTTCTTTGGGACACTAGTCCACCATCTTCTCAGTCTGCTGGCTTTCCAAATAAAGTCACTATTCCTTGCCCCAACAACTTGTCTCTCTGTTTATTGGCCTGTTGTTCTGCGAGCAGTATGAGCTTGGACTCGGTAACAATGATATGGAGTTTAGACTTAAAGGGAAAATGATCTCCACTGAAAAGTGTTTTGTTCAGAAATTATAAGAGCCCATCCTAAAATTCACAGGGAATTTCAAGGGAACTAGAAGAGGCAAAACACTCTTGAAAAAGAACAAAGTTGAAGGACTCACAATTCCTGATATCAAAACTTAATACAAAGCTGCAGAATTAAAAACTGTCTTTTCAACAAATGGAGTTGGGAAAACTGGAGATCCACATGTAAAAGAATGAAATTGGCCTAACACCATATACAAAAATTAACTAAAAATGGATTAAGTCCTAAATGTAAGAGCTAAAACTATGAAACTTTTAGAAGAAAACATAAGGGAAAAGCTTCGTAACATTGGATTTGGCAATGATTTCTTGGATATGACACCAATTGCATAAGCAACAAAAGAAAAAATAGACAAATTGGACTTCATCAAAACTTAAAACCTTTGTTCATCAAAGAACAGTGAAAAGGTAGCCCACAGAATGGGAGCAAGTATTTTGCAAATTACATATCTGATAGGGATTAATATCCAGGATATATCGAGAATTCCTAAAACTCAACAGTAACAAACAATCTGATTTTTAAAAATGGCAAAGGACTCAATAAGACATTTTCCCAAAAAAGATATACAAATGGCCTATGAGCATATGAAAAGATGCTCTACATCACTAATCATCAGGGATATGCAAATCAAAACCACAAGATACCATTTCACATCCACGAGAGTGGTTATTATTAAAAAGAGAAGCAATAAAAAGTGTTGATGAGGACATGGAAAAATTGGAACCCTCATACACTACTGATAGGAATGCAAAATGGTGCAGCCCTTATGGAAAACAATATTGCAGTTCCTTAAAAACTTAAAAATAGAGTTACCATATGATCCAGCAATTCTATTGCTGGTATTTGCCCAAAAGAACTGAAAGCAGGAACACAAACATATTTGTACATCCATGTTTATAGCAGCATTATGCACAACAACCAAAAGCTAGAAGAAACCCAATCACCCATCTAAGGATGAATGGATAAATAAAATACGGTAATACAATGGGAATTTTTTTCATAGTGTGCCTACTGGTATTTATTTATTTCTTAAAGTTATATAGGCATATGAAAAACGCTCAAAATAGAACAAAATTTTACAAGAAATAAGTCTCCCACACCTGATCCATTTTTCACCTCCTCAGAGACAACCAGTGTTACTACTTTCTTTGGTAGACTCTAGAAATTTCCATACATAAATAGACATATATAGCTATCTTATTTATATAAATGTTTGCATACTATACAATCTATTCCATAATGTGCTTTTCCTATTCACAATATATCTCAGAGATGGGACAGTGTTCCACGGCAGATTCTCCACAATTTCTTAACCAGTTCATTATTGATGGGTACGATGGGAATATTATTCAGCCTTAAAAAGAAAGGAAGTTCTGACACATGCTACACCATGGATGAACCATAAAGGCATTATGCTAACTAAAATTAGTCAGTCACAGAAGAACAAATACTGTATGACTCTACTCACATAAGGTACATAGTCAAATTCATATAAACAGAATGGTGGTTGTCAGGGGTTGTGGGTAGGGAGGAGTGAGATATTATTTTTCAAAGGGTACAGAGTTTCAGTTTTTGCAAGATGAAAAAATTCCAAAGATGAATGGCAGTGGTAGGTGCACAACAGTGTGAATGTACTTAATGCCACTGAACTGTACACTTAAAAATGGTTAAAATTGTAAACTTTATGTTATGTATAATTTACAGTTAAAAATTTTAAATTCTTTTTTAAAAGAGGAAAACTAAAGCCAAATAATGAGGAGGAAGAGGAAGAATGAAAGGATATTTCATTTTTTTAATGATGCTTTATTAAACAATTGATTTGACAGAAATATTTGTTATATAAACTTAATTACTGAGAAGTTTCTTTTCTTCTTTCTTTCTTTTTTTTTTTTTTTTGTCCATGCCGTATGGCATGCAGGATCTTAGTTCCCTGACCAGGGATCAAACCCGTGCCCCCTGCAGTGAAAGTCTTAACCATGGGACTATTATGAGAGTTCTGCAAGAGATGATGGTGGCTGGAACTGGGGTAGTGATGGAGGTAATAGAGATTCAAGAGATATTTAGGAGGTGGTTCCACTAGAATGTGGATGTTTAAAATGGAGAAATAAGGTTGAGGATCATTTTACTGCTTTGGATACCTGTATGAACGATGAGATAGAGAAAAGAGGAAGAGGAGTGGGCTTTAAAGAGAAAGCAGTGAGTGTGGGACATGGCGACTGTGAGATAACTACAACACGTTAAGTGCATATATGGCCAGTAGGTATTGTACATAGCAGTCAAAGCTCAGAAGATAAATTCTGAGCTAAGGACATGAATTTGAGAGTCATTAACATATAAGTGACATGCAATCCATAAGCATAGATGAGATGGCTCAGGGAGTATGTAGAACAAGAACAGAAGAGAATCAAGTATAAAAAACAAACAATATTTGAAAGTTAGACAGAAGGGAACCCTGGAAGGAGAACTGAAAAGTGGCCAGAGACAATTGGAAACTGAGAGTATAGACCCATGGAAACCAAAGAAAACAATATTTCAAGAAGGAGAATTTGGTCAACACGGTCAAATGCTTCGGAACGGAGATTCAAAAGTATCTATTGGATAGAGCAATAAGGAAGTCACTGGTGAACGTGGCAAAGGGATTTCAGTACAATGAGGTAGGAGGATGTGGGCCCAGATACCAGAGGCTGGAGAATGAAGGGAGGGAGACTGCCAGTGTGGGCAAATCTTCAAAAAGTATGGGTTATGGACAAGAGGGATGGAGTGGGGATTGAGGGGAGTCATGGATACAAAGACCTTATTTTTCAAACAAGAGAGTTTTGCTTATGTTTATATGCAAATAGTAAGGGGGAGGATAAAGATGAAGGGAAAAGTTAAAAGGAGATAGGATTACTTCCAGATGAAGAGACACCCTGTAGGGACACTCACAAAAGGAGGAAGAAGGATGCATGGAGATGTGGGTGTTGAGAAGTTTGCTGGTGTGTAGTTGGGGGCATTTCCAAAAATTGAGTATCATTTTCTCTGTGATGTAGAAAGAGAAATCACCTACTAAGAACTAGAGGGAAGGTAGGAGTCAGGGGTTAAAGGAAAATTTGAGCAGAACCAAGAAGTTTTGAAATGACTACTTGGCAGAAAAGGAGAGAGAACAGAAGTGATCAAGGAAATTTAGGAAAGGCCTAGATGAAGTTGAAGCCTCTGAATTAGTGGTGACAGAAATCTACACTCCAAACATGTTCAACAGACCAGGCTCAGGTTCAGAGAAGACCAACACACAGCACACTCCCCAGGCCGGTATGACAGCAGGATAACTGATGGCTCACAGGTAGACTAGAGAAAGAGGCAGACAGACCACTTCAGATTGGCAGGTGCCAGGTTTAATAAGCCAGGGAACTTACATACAAGACTTGTCTTGGGTACCTGCAAGATGCATACATCTCTGCACCCACCTGCCAGAATCTTCCAAGTTTATATGGAGGCATTAATGGAGTTCAGTCACATATATGGTCCAGATGGTCTCAACAACACATTGCTCTATAAGGCTGTCTCTCTGGAAACAGCTCCCACTGTGAGAACAGAGGAGTGTATACTCCAAGGACTGGGGAGGGAATGGGGAGCCTCTGATTGCCCGGGTCCACCTTGTGGATCCACCAGCAGTCACATCCTCTCAATGACCTCCAACAACAACAGAGCAAGAGAATGGGGCATCTGGTAGGAGTAAAGTTGAAATAAAGAATCTCAGAACCTAAAATCAGTAGAGGAAGAAAGGGCTGTTGAATGGGGTAGGTGGGGTCTTTGTGAGGGTAACACAATTGGAGGCTCTCACTATCAAAGCAGAAAGGATAAGAGTGAGGGTATTGACTCTGATTTCAGAAGTGGAGCAATTCCAGATGTTGACAAGGCACACAACTAGCTGTGGACATGGGTGACTAAAGTAAAGGACTTTGCCCATGGAAATTCAAGGAACTAAGTTGCTAAGGCTATGGCTGTTCCCGTGTATGCTGAAGTAGTGGAGTGGAGAGGACAGCCATGAGCTAAAGTCCTCAATGAATGAAGCAGGAGAGAAGATGCCATGAGCCTAAAATTAGTAAGAATTTTTTACTAGAACACAGAGAATAAATGCTGAAGACCCCATCTCCTGAACTTGGAATGTGGAAGAATTGAAAATCCCACATAGAAACAGACCCTTCAGGGAGAGACAAACTTCAGTCAAAACCGGGAGCTAGGAGTAAGGTTCAGAGACTGAGGGGAAGATGTAGAGTGCTTTCACAGCCCCAGGGCACAGTGAAAAGATCTGAAAGCCAGCAGAGTGCTGGAAGGTTGAGTCAACCAAAGAGAAGCAAAAAGCACCTAGAAAGTAAGACTCTGAGAAGCAAAAAAATGACCTTTAAGGGCTCACACCACTGGCAATAACCAGGAGATATAAAGCGGTGACTGGTTTAGTGACTGCCCTACATGCTGCCAAAAGAACTAGTCCCAACAGCTCCCAGGTGTTAGAAGAAATGAGGGCTCTTGGTAGAAACCCAGCACCAACTGGATTGCTTCAGGAAGGGTACCTGTCCACATGAGCAGGCCAGCGAGAAACAGAAGGAGTCACAGCAACAGTCTAGACAGAGATGAGCCTGAAACAGTCAGCCATTCACCCTTTCCCCATCTGCGAACTTTCCTTCTTCAGTATTCTGCTGTCCCGCTCTCTGCTCACCACAACCTCAAAAGCCATAATTGAAATAAACAAGCAGCAGGGTACTCTGGCTTTCTACATTGTCTCCATTTCTAGCTCCCCTTGGGGTCAATTTCTCATTTGCAGAATCCTGTTTCTAAATTTGTCTTCTGTAGTGCACCTTGCCAGCATTATGGAAGGAAAAATAATTTTATAAAAATTGGCAAAGACAGTTCTTTTGTATTTGTCAGTTATTGTGATCCCTGTCAAACAAGAGGAATATGGCTCCAGGGGCTGAATTCCCATTGTAATTCTCATAGCAGTCAGTAATGTCACCGACCATACTGCGGCTGAGATATAATCCCTGTCCTCACCACTCAGGTTAAGGCAGGCTCAAAAACCTGACAAGAATCAATATATTTCAAAAAATATTAGGAATGAATTTTTTTTTTTTTCGGTACTAGGGCCTCTCACTGTTGTGACCTCTCCCGTTGCGGAGCACAGGTTCCGGACACACAGGCCCAGTGGCCATGGCTCACGGGCCCAGCTGCTGCGTGGCATGTGGGATCCTCCTGGACCGGGGCACGAACCAGCGTCCCCTGCATCGGCAGGCAGACTCCCAACCACTGTGCCACCAGGGAAGCCCCAGAAATGAATTTTTGATTTGACATGTTGGACCACTGGATTGCTCAAGTTATAGAAAGACACTTTACTTCTCCTGCTATTTGTCTCCTTGAAAGACTGCATCATGCAATTACTTAGGGCTTAGTTTGGGTACCGTTATCTATATGCTTTTGACTTACTAATCTACAAATATGGAAATCCATTTTAAGAGAAACCACCTGGGAACAGAAACTGGTTACCTCAGTTAACCAAATATGAAAGACCACATGGAGAACAGAAATTGACTTGTTGATATTTTGGTTCCCGAGTGTCAAGGTCAGTTGCATTTATGATCTTGTGTTTTCTTTGATGGTTTGGGTGTTTTTTGCTAAAATTTATTTTATTAGACACGAACCAAATGCTTCCTTAAGGACTGTATGCCCAAATTTGTGCTGAGCCTATGGGAATCTTTTATGAGAAGATATTTTATTTTCCTTTAAAATATATAAGCTTATGCTGCTGAGTTCCGACTTATGTTGTTATTTGTTACTACTCATTATTTTAGCTTCAGCTTTTAAAACTGTAGCATGTGTGAAAGGAAGGACTGTGAGTTACACATGTTCCTTTTGAGGCAGTGTGGTAGCTTTTTATGATTGTGGGGCATGGTATGAGGCTGAGAAAATTAAGTGTACAACTTAAAGCAGAGTCCAGGACACCGTGTCCTTTTCTCTGCTCATGCCTTTCTCTCTTTGTGAACCTGTACTCATCCACATCTTCCTCATCTTGCTCAGTCAACAAATATTTCTTGAACACCAGCTGTGGGCCAGGCACTGTTCTAGGCATGGGAGAGACAGGGGGCAGCCAAGACCTCAGCTCTTGTTCTAGTAAAGAGAAAGAGAAAACTATCAAGAAAAAAAATAAGTATATTAATCAATTTTTATTTCAGATGATGAAAATGCAAGAAGAAAATGAAACAGGGTAATGGGAGACTGCAGTCAAGGAAATTCTTGCTGAGGAGGAAACATTTGAGCTGAGACTTGAATGACAAAAAGGAACCAGCTGTTCAAAGATGAGTTTCCCAGGAAATGGCCAAGCCCAAATGTGAGAATGAACTCAATATATTCAAGGGCCTGAAGAAGGCCAGGAACACAGCGAAGAAGGATCTTATTTTAATTGGGCAGAGAAACTATGAACTGAAATGGAGCGGGAGTGGAAGCGGGAAGGCCAGTTAGGAGCCACTGGGGGTAGGTCAGGGAAGTAACAACGGTGGCTTGAACTTGGGGAAAGTAATGGAGATGGAGAGAAGGGGACAAATCAGGGATATATTTTGGAGAAAAACCCGATAGGACTTGCTGATGGACTAAATGTAAGGAATGAGAATAGGGTAAAATGACTGTTAGGGTTTTTGTCTGAGCTACTTGGTAGGTGGTAGTACTTTTAACTGAAACGCAAAGCGGGGTTTGGGGGCACATGCTGGAAGGTGCAAGAAAATAAAAAAACTTGGTTTTCAAACATGTCAAGTTTGAGATGCCTGTTAGATGTCCAAGTGCGATGTTGAGGAGACTGAAAGCTATACAACCCTGGCTATAACTCTGGTCAAGGAACAGATTAGAAGTTCAGCCGTAGACAGACGGTAACTGAAGCCATGAGGTTAGACAAAATCAAGTAAGACAGAGTAAGTAGAAACAAAAAGAAAGGTGGTCCAAGGATCAAGCCCCAAGCCTCTCATATTCTCTTTCTGGAAACTAGAAATTTAAAAATTACGTACTTTGTCAATCCTTTAACAGAGAGTTACGCAGTACAAAGTTAGAGTTACAACAGATATCTCAGATACAAAAGAATCCTATGACATTTGGTTGACAATTCATGCATGTGGTATTTGTTTGTGAAAATATTGAGCTATATATGGACCAATTCCCATAAAAACAAATAATGATGCTGGCTTATTACCACACATTGACCTTTGACTAATCACAACCAGATCTGGAAAAACACAAGATTGCACTTGGTTTCTCTGAACACTAGAGGGAGATATATACACCTGCAAATTAAGGAAACATTTTTTCCTATACAACCAATTTTACCACAGAATCATAGAATATTTAAAATTTTGATATTCTTGCAATATCAAGAAATTAGTCATGGGCTAATGCTAAAATAAATTACACATGTTTGGAAAGTAACCCATTTTCTTTGTTAAACCAGGTTTTACTAAAAGGCTATTTCGTATATGCTTATGATATGCTATATTGCCAGGTGACGTCTTAGTCATTTTTCTCTTGGGCAATGTGAAGCAATAATATAAAAATCAGTCCATTTTTTTTTTTAGATTACAGTCCATTTTTATTTGGGGAAACATCAGTGTTTCCTCCCCAGGAATTCTGGTAATATGCTCATTGTAAGCCAAATTGTCAAAAGCTTTGACTCTCGACCTTATGTCTGTGGACACTGGGAATGTGCTGTACTTCATCACGTTCAGTGTTTTTCAGGTGGCTTAAAGGTCATTGGCACTGACTTAATTCTGGGCTTTTTATTTGCCCAATAAAATGCTCTTCGACTTTTCTAGGTAATCGCATAGATATGTAGTGTTTTCATGATTGCTCGAGGCAGCTAGAAAACTTTTTCTTTATTTACTTTGGTAATCTTTCCAAGGAACACACTGTACAGTGTCCTCTTTTCCTGATCAAAGGTTGAATATGAGCCTGATCCAACAGCTCTTAGCCTACCAAATACTTTCTTTGACCTTGTAACTAATTTAATAAGCCCTCTTTTCTGTAACTTCAACACTGAAATGCTTCTGGTAATTGAAGGGAGAAAAATGTCTTTTCTATCCCTAGGGAAGGAGTATAGTGTAGGAAAAGAGGCTATTTTCTGGAATCAAAGCTGGTGTGAATCCTGACTTTGGATAGATGTTAACTAAACATATTATGGTGATCATTTCACAATGTATATCAAATCATTATGTTGTACAACTTAAACTCATACAATGTTATGTGACAATTATATCTCAAAAAAAAAAGTCCCGACTTTGTCTCTACCGGCTGGTAAAGGCAAACAAGTTACTTTGCATTTCTGAACTATTTTCTTTTTCTAAATTGGAATCACCATCTTTCAGAATTGTTGTGTAGACTGATTCAGATACTAAAGGAAAAGCAGCTAGCTTAGCTCCTAGTAAAAAGCAAGCATTCCAAGTTCCCTGGGCCTTCCTCTTTTCCTTCCATGTGAAATGCTTTATAAAATAACCCTATAAATCACATGTTCATAGATTACGTGCTATGACGTATTTGTTATGTGCTGGTGTTATGTACGGAATGTGACCTGGGCCACATTGCAGCTGTACTGCCCTGTGCTCTATAGGACAAGGACAGATATAGGACCTTTCCAAGTGACCAACCACTCATAAATATGGGCTTGTGAGTGGCGAGAGGGGAGGGGTGGCACTGGAAATCTAGTGAGGACTGTTATCCCTGAAATGAATGACTTCCCCTTTCCCTCCACAAATGTGAATTCCACCTCCCCACCCCCATAAAGGTCCAGTTCAAATCCTCCTTTTTCCAAGAGACTTCTCAGCCTAAATGAACTCATCTCTCAAACCACCTGTAACATTGGTCCGATTCAATCATCTGGCAATTCATGTCTGGCATTCCCACTTAACCATTTCATTTACATATGTCTCCCCAACCAGGTAGGTTCTTACAAGGTACGGTTGCTACTATGTCATATTTCGTAGTGCTTCACTTTAACACATATCACAGTGCTTTACATGAGGCAGGCTGTATTTGGATGTATTTCCATGTCAGTTTTCCTTCAACTTACTTTGTGGCATGCAGTTTGACAATGGAACTCATCCAGAGTAACTGTGTAGGTACAGCTTAGATCATTCTGCTGACAACATCTGAAAGTTATCTCTTTCCTTTAAACTATAGATTGTTAAAAAGAAAGAACCAAAAAGTATAACATATTAGCCTTACATTTGTGCCATTTACTCTGCTACCTCTGCCATGATTTTTTTTTTTTTTCTTTGTGGTACGCAGGCCTCTCACTGTTGTGGCCTCTCCCGTTGCGGAGCACAGGCTCCGGACGTGCAGGCTCAGTGGCTGGGCTCACGGGCCCAGCCACTCCGCAGCACGTGGGATCTTCCCGGACCGGAGCACAAACCCGTGTCCCCTGCATCGGCAGGCAGACTCTCAACCACCGCGCCACCAGGGAAGCCCCTCTGCCATGATTTTTGATGAGTATTCACTTTCAGTTGGAACAGTTTTGTTTCCATGACATAATGATCATCACTCACAGATAAAATACAGCAGAGAGTGTGTGATAAACATTTTCCTCACCAGCAAGCCACTTTTTTTCTTTTTAAACCTTTTAGTCAGATCTTATCATTGGTCATAAGATGTATGAGAGGTAATGTGACACCTGTAAAACTCTAAGAGTTGGCATTCATGACTCCAATTTTACATACCTAGAATGGAAATAGACAATGAAATTTTATCATTGTTTATTATTCAAACTGGAGAATGAAAGGGTGCTGAAGCTGGAATTAGGATGCTCTTCAAGGTCATGGTGGGTAAAGGCTCACCCATGAAAGGATCACCTCGTCCCCAAGTGTCAAACCATAACACAGGAAAGTCATAATCCTAAATCTTTACTTAGCAGCTCTGTGATGTGACCCTCTTGAAGTGTGACTCTGCTTTAGGTGGGCCCCACTTTTCCTCTAAGCACCTAGACAAGGTTCCATGTTCTTCAAGAAAACAGTACAGGAACGTACCTTCAAATACGAATAAATAGAACTGAAGCAGCATTACTTTCAAAAGAGTTGTATGGTGATGCATTTTTTAAAGAATATTCAGGTAAAAAAAAAAAGAATATTCAGGTAATGGTGACAGTTTTTAAAAAATAGATGCAGAGGGCTTCCCTGGTGGCGCAGTGGTTGAGCGTCTGCCTGCCGATGCAGGGGACATGGGTTTGTGCCCTGGTCCGGGAAGATCCCACATGCCGCGGAGCGGCTGGGCCCGTGAGCCATGGCCGCTGAGCCTGCGCGTCCAGAGACTGTGCTCCACAACGGGAGAAGCCACAACAGTGAGAGGCCCGCGTACCGCAAAAAAAAAAAAAAAAAAAAAATAGATGCAGAAAAATATATGGAAGAGGACTCCATTCCTTCTACTTTTAACCATTCACAAATCTCTCAGCTGCTAAATTAAATGTTTAATTCACATTATCTTCTAAATTCTAAACCATTTCTCCTTCCTTTCACATCCTAAATCCTTAAATCGGTGGTCTTTACCCACTTAATCCATTTTCCAGTTCTTGCCATTTGAGCTATTTGAAAATTAGCCTCTCTACTCTGGCTTCTACTTCCTCAGACCATTGAACTAGCCTAATATCACTAATGACCTTGACCCACGTCTCATTTTTCTTAACTGCTATCCAGAATTTGATGTTGCTATTGCTTCCTGCTTAAAATGATCTCCTTTCTGGTCTTGTGTGACTGCGCAGCCCCATTCTAGTTCTCTCACACTTTTCTGGCTTTTCCTTGCTTGTCCATCCATTTGTACATATTCTTTAAACCTCAGCGGGTACCCTCTCCCCTCAGTTCTCAGGCCAATGGCTCATCTACTCTTAAGGCTTCATTTAAAACCTTGATGCTTATGGCTCCCAAGTCTGTGTCCCCTGCTATGTTCTCTCTCACTTGAACACCTATCTCCTGTGTCCAATGATCCACATGAATTTCCCCTTTAATTCCCTTTCAATGTAATTCTGTCCAGAACTACAGAGCCAAAGCTGATCTTCTCTTCCCAAATTTTCATTTTACCTGCAGTCTGAGCTCAATGTCTTGAGTTAATCTTGGGTGTCTCCTTGTCCTCCAAATCCAAATCCAGTCAGTTTCTGTTATTACTTTTTCTTGGAAAGTCTTATAGATCATCTCTCCCTTCCAATCCTACTGCTGCTTTTGAAATCTAGGCTCTGAACACCTAGATAACTGTATGGGTCTTTAAATTGGGTCTTGCTTGTTTGGTTGGTTGGTTTTCTTTTGTTTCTTTGTTTTGGGTTTTGGTCCTCAGTCTATCGAGGACACACTTAAAGGCAAAAAACACTAAAATAGGGCTTCCCTGGTGGCGCAGTGGTTGAGAGTCCGCCTGCCGATGCAGGGGACACGGGTTTGTGCCCTGGTCCGGGAGGATCCCACATGCCGTGGAGCGGCAGGGCCCGTGAGCCATGGCCGCTGAGCCTGCACGTCTGGAGCCTGCGCTCCTCAATGGGAGAGGCCACAACGGTGAGAGGCCAGCGTACCGCAAAAACAAAACAAAACAAAACAAAAACAAACACTAAAATAATGCAGAATGACTCCATCTTGGGTTTGGTGTCATCCAATTCTATTTCAGTAGAGTATCTTTCAACTCCCTCCTCCTTACCAATCCAGACTTATCTCCCACCATTCTCTTCCCTATGCAGTCTCTATATTGTGCAACATAGAACTTCTACTCAGATTGTGATCCTACACATTTTGACTGAGTTTACTTTTCCTTTGTATTTTTCTTTAACTTTATTCCAGCCAAACTCAAAGGCATTATATCAATTAAGCTTTTGCTCAAACATCTAAAATGGTCTATTCTTTTTTAAAACAAGAATTCACATGGTATCATCTTCTAATGTATTAACCATTATTGTTTGCATGAATGCTATTCTCTCTTTTACTATGTTTAAGTCCCAGTTCAAAGATCACTTCCTCTACAGCATTCCCTGACCCTCCCAGGCCTGGTATCCCCCAAAGATACCTGGCAGAGTTATAGGCGTGAAATTGAACAGATGCAAAAAAATTCCAGTTGTTCTGTATTTTGGAGAAGAATGACCCTGACGAAATTAATTGCCTTCTCAGACCCAAAGGATGCATACATAAACTAACAGGGAAAGAGGATGTTTTTCTAGGTTAAGATTGGTATTATTAGTAGAAGCAATAAATAGAAATGAACTCTCAGAGTTATTCTACTTTCAGTGAAATTAAGCAAAAGCTTTTCACTACAGTCTATGAAATACTTATCACTATAGTGTATACAAAATCATTATTTTTGTTTTTATAACCTTTTCTCTAATTACAACATTAACAAATTGATACCATAATGGTGAATATATGTAATTATACATTTGTTATAGAATGTACAACACAAAGAGTGAACCCTGTGTACATACACATGCACACACACACACACACACACACACACACAGAGACACACACACACTGATTGCTTGACCTGTTCCATGGGTCCCTGAGGCTCCATCTACTTTTTTCCCTCCAGTTTTTGCTTTCTGTGCTTCAGTTTTGATAGTTCCTGTGCCCTGTCTTCAAGTCTTTTTTTCTTTTCTCCTGCTCTTAATCTTTCTAATTTATCACTGAAAAAACCTCCTTGAAGATGTTTTCATGGACCAGCTCCTCTCTAAGCCACCTGCCCTCCTATATTTCTGCCTAATAACACACTGTAACCAGCATCCAATGGGCCTCTTAGAGCACAGCCTTTTGCTCTTCCCTCTTCCCCTACACTTCCTTCTCGTACTGTCAGTGGGGAATCTTCCTCTCTTAAAGGATTTCAACAATAACTCAGCCCCAGGAACTGAAGTCATGCTTGGTGAGTTTCTAGCCTCATTTTCTTTTTCTATTTTTCAATCCCCATTGGCCAGAAGCCCCCTTCTAGAAATCAAAACATCATGACTGTTCTGTAACATGTACCTTCCAGGTGACCTTCATGTGGAACAAACTTGGAGAATCACAGACTCATTTCAGTAACATGGCATTGACCAAGCTATCCGTTTCTATCCCCGTTGGAGGGGTTTACTTAGTGGCTCTCCTCGGTGAAGGGAATCTTCCATCTGCAATCTGAAGAAGAGAGTTTCCACTGGTCATGTTTCTGCCAAGGCTCTGTCCCATCACACCTTTCCACTCCTCCAACACACACACACACACACACACACACACACACACACACACACACAGAGTATACCACTTCTAAGCACCCACTATAGTCACTGTTTCCATACAGATACAAAATTCTTTTCTGTTACAAGAAGCTGATCATTTTGTCACAATATCATTATCTCTATAGGTTGGCTTTTTGGTTTTAATAATAATCTTACATAGAGATGTACTTGAATAGGACATGGTACTTAGCCAAAGATATCCAGAAGGTTTGCTCAAAAACATTTCTTGTTGGGTCAGCCTTTATTAAATCCTCCCCAGGAGCTGATATTTTGGGAACAAAATATTACTGGTAAAGAGAAGCATGTGAAGTTTCCAAAAGCAAGGGAGTATGTAACCAATGAAAGGATAAAATTTCAAGGCCTGTACAGTAAAGCAGCTGTTAGATGATTTACTGGAAAATTCCTCCAAAACATAACAGAGGCTTCCTACTACAAAGGAAATATTTTCCTTCAAGTCCATAATATTAAAGTTCACTATGTTATGTACTCAAAAGACCTCTCTAATAAAACCTGGGATTTTCACAATAACCTCCACCTTAGGGACTTGACTTTCTTTCCATCCCTCCGAGCAGCCAGGGCGCCACTGGTGTGAGAGTCACGATGTGTGTTCTCAACTTCAGAGATTCGTTCCTTTTGTGCAGTTTCCAGTGTCAATAACAGGCTAGGACTTCACTTCTCAGACATACCAGTGACTCACGCTAAACTAAGCAAAGGAGATAACCTCTCACTTTCAATTAGAGGAATTATCTTAGACCCGCCAGCACGTGTGGATTTACAAGGCAGCAAGGACAAGTGCACAGCAATACTTGTAAGGGGAGGGGAGGGGTGAGGGAGAGAAAAAGAGACTCTGGCCAGTACCTCCCCTTAGCTTTCTCCATGGGTGACCAACACGCAGGCGGACTTTCTCAGATGCTCCAGCACCTGAGCGCTTTGGCCAAGTCCTGGTCGAGGCCTGTGAAAGTGACCAGAGAGGGAAGGCGACTCCACAGAGCGGTGACTGTGGGAGCACCCCCGTGACCGAATGGGCCAAAAAGCTCTTAATAATTCCCCAAACCCAAACTTCCCCATCTAACCTCATCCTTGACTCTGCTGACCCACAAGACCATTTATTAGGAGTTATCAGAAACCACTTGGGCTCTTAAGGTCGTATTTGCACATAAAACACCCTCTGGCTCAAACTTCAAGGAGGAGCCCACCTGTACAAAGGGCACTACTGAGCCTGCTGAGGGGTAATCACTCCCAGGACTTTGATCAACAAGAGAAAAGCAGAACGGTAGTGGAGGAAAGAGACGCAGTGACACAAGCTGAGGTCAGAACCAGAGGCGGCCCCTGCCACTTGCCTCCTTTCGGATTTTGAATGTGCCAACCAGTTCCAGCCCTCCTGTCGCTGGATGTGCCAGAGGTGTGGGCTAGGCCATCACAGCAGGAGTAGTGCTCCCCAGAAGACAGCCCTTTATCTGCTTACTGATCAATGGCAAGGAGGCTGCTCTGAGCCTTGTTTGGATATTCAGACGGTCAGAAGGGACACGGCTTCAATATGCCCCTCTAGTTGATTGAACCTCCAGGCTAAACAATCCTACTTTTCTTAAGAAATGAACGTGGAAATGGTCCATTGGCAACAGGAACACTGACGCTGGAATGATCTGTTCAATAACTCTGACACGCCTCTATGACACATGAGTCAAACGTCCGGAGTTGGATTCTGACCTAAGCCGATACTGTGGGAGCAGGAGAACTGAGCTCTCCGTGCACAGAGGCTCCGCCTTGGCCCCCGAGACCACAAGGCAGTGAAGGTTTGAGTCCCTGTGTCGGTGACTCAGCTCTGCCTCTGCTCTGGGAAGATAAATTAGGCGCCACGTGCTTTACTCTAGGTAAAATAGGTTATTCAGGGAAAAATGTAAAAAGACTTCAAAAAGATTCCGGTCAATATGAAAGGTCCCCTATCAGAAAAGGTGCATATTGGGGCCATGACAAGAACTTCTTCCTTCCTTGTGAAAAAACAGTATCCTCCAAGTTGCTGACAACTGTTTACCGCAGGGGCCCTTTGAGTTGGGCTGATAAGGAGGGAGGCAAACCCCACTTCCAGTGATACTCTGCAGGCTGTGAGGGCAGCACGCCCCCTGCCCTGCAGCACGTGCTACCACCCCTGTCCCAGCTGAGGAGCAGCTATGAAGTCTGTTGTCATCACAGCAGCGAATGGGCCCGGGGCCTATTATTTCCACGTGGTAGGAGATACCCTGGGATGGGCTGGAGAGCTGTTTGTCATAAGTGTGTTGGGCAGCTTCCCTTCTGCACTCTGTGAGGGTACATGTCCCAGGCAGCATGCCCCCTTGTCTCCCTCTCACCCCCCTGTGCTGACAGACCCATGGTCTCATTCAGGGCTCAGGCAGCAATGTGCTCACAGTAGTTAGGCTCAGGCCCAGGGATGACTCATGACTGGCCATTCCCCTTGGCCAGTGATGGGTGTAGGGATCAAGTCCAAAAGAAAAACAAAACAAAACAAACAAACAAAAAAAAACACAGCTTACAGGCTTTGGGAAAGGCTTTCCTCCCTAATAAAAGGAACCTTGACATGACTGAGCAGCTGAATTAACCCTTCCCGCAATCCTACCTCTAAACTTCTTGTTTAGGGAGAGGATATACTTCCTATTGTTTAAAGCCCATTGGATATGGTGAAAATTGCAATGAAAGGCATCCTTACTGGCCTTACTGGTTCTCAGTGGTAGGAACTTGAAGATACTTTCCATCTCTGGAAGAGTGCTACAAGCCACAGGCTACCAGCTCCTACATAAGTAGAGAAAATAAGCACTCACTCGTGGTAAGCTGCGTGAATGGAGGCAATTGCAGCTGAATTTGCTCATCTGTAAAATGGTTTTAGCAGTAGCAACAACTGCAGAGGCTTATGATGATTAATTTAGTTAGTGCGGATAAAGTTCTTAAAATAGAGCACAGAGTAGAGACTCAATTTAAATGTCAAATGTCATTATTATGGAGATGAGGCAAGAAGGATTGATCATCCTGGGCTAGATTAGGGCTACCAACTAGAAAGCAAGAGAAGATTACAGCAGACACTGGCAAGATAAAGGAGACAAAAATTGCAGTTTAACAATGTCTTCCTCACACTCATTCTCTCCACAAGAGTATACGGGTGACCTGGCTGTGACAGCAGTTCTTGTCCCTTTCGTGTCCAGGGTTGGCTCAGTTTACCTGAAGTGGTAGACTGAAAGATGTCCCCAAAGATGGCCATGCCCTAATCCCCGGAACCTGTGACTGTGTTACCTCACATGACAAGAAGGACTTTGCATCTGGAGATGGGGAGGCTACCCTGGACCAGGGGTCCCCAGCCCTCCTGTTAGGAACCGGCCTGCACAGCAGGATCCCCATCACTTGTATTACACCCCCCAGGTCTGTGGAAAAAACTGTCTTCCACAAAACTGGTCCCTGGTGCTAAAAGGATGGGGATCGCTGCCCTGAACTATCCAGGGAGGCCCAGTGCCCTTATAAGAGGGCAAAGGAGATCAGAGTCAGCAATGGGAGGGTGCTGATGGGAACAAGAGCCCGCAGTGATGGGAGGAAGGGGCCACAGCCAAGGAATACAGGCAGCCTTTAGAAGCCGGAAGAGGCAAGGAATCTGATTCTCTCCTAAACTTCCAGAAGGAACTCAGCCCTGCCAGCAGCTCGAATTTAGACTTTTGAAGTCCAGAATTGTAAGGGAAAAAAAATTGTGCTGTTCTAAGCCAAAGTTTGTAGAAATGTGTTACACCAGAAATAAGAAACTAATATTTCTGGCTAACCAGGTGAGACATGCCCCCTACCTCCTTGTCTTCGTTTAGATATTCCTGCTGCAAGTAACAGAAGTCTCAACCCAAAGTGGCTTAAGGGATATGTTATCTTACATATTAAAATCAGAGTAACAGAGCCAAGGTGTTATAGGTTGGCTAATTCAGCAGCTCAGAGACCTCATTAGAGATCAAGTGTTTTGTTTTTCCAAATTCCTGCTCTGCCATCCTCAGCATGAAGGTTTATCTTTTCAGGTTGGTCCACTCATGGTCAAAAATGGTGGCTGTGCTTCAAATCACTATATCCCTCCACATTAATGTCCAAAGGTTGGAAGATAAAGTCACTTCTTTCATGTGTCCCTTTTTAGGTAACAGGAATAATTTCCCAGAAGTTCCCAAGTAAACTTTGCCTCTAGTGGCATTAGCAAGAATTGAATGATTCCTCTATTTCTAAATCAGTCACTGAGGAGAATGGAATTAACATTCAGCTCTGGGATAACAGAAGGGCCAGCCCCTCCTGAAAGTACTTGGCAGCCTACTTTCTAGGCTGTATTAGTAAGGAGAAGAGGGATGGTAGGTGATGTGTGTAGCAAACATACACATCCTCCATTCCCTCCCCAAGGTCCCCTTTGAGCAGACAACTGCATCAGAGAGAAAAACCTTCCAAAATAGAGGAAGGCTGTCCTTCCGGTGAAGCGTGCTAATGTCTGTAACCCTCACTCTCTTTGCTCAAAATCTTCTGACCTGGAAGCACATTCATTTATTTAATATTTTTCTTTGCTCAGAGTAACTACTAAATAAATGTTTATGAATAAGGGTCAATAATTGTTATTTTGTGCCTCTAGTGGTATTATTTTCTGATTGTTTGTTTCTCAACAGTCGGGAGGTATTTAGAACCTACTGGAGATTTCGTTAGCATAGATATTTGTATTAGGTGGAATAAAAATAAAAATACTAACTCATATAACATTTTCTCTGAGCCTGTCATTACACTAAGGACTTGATGTAACTCATTCAACCTTAGCTATATGAAGTGGTACTGTTTTTAATCTCCATTTTACAGATGAAGAAATTCAAACACAGAGAGAAAAACCATTGCTAATCCATAAATTCCCCTGAGGAAAAGGTTAAGCGATGGCAAAGACTGGTCGTCTAATGATATTTTAAAAGGAAATAAAAACAATTTAGGACAAGTGGCCTGATCCATTGATATAAACTACAGGAGAATTTTATATTTCAAAAACATTGTTTTTGGTGTAAAATTAAATGACACAAGCAGCGTTCAAACCTATACCAAGGGGTGGATGAAAACATAGGGCAAAGTGAAAAGTGTGTCTGTCTGTGGGAAAGATACCAAAAGAAAAAATAAAAACTTTATAAATTATGATCCAACAGTCATGAACTAGTGAAAAAACCTGGGATTTCAAAGAGTTGATTTGGAAGCAAGATCTTTTGGCTTCCCCTAGCTGAAGACCAATATTTTGAATGGCTTTTATCTGTTTCTGTAATTATTTTGACCTTTCTCTGAACTAACACCTTCTTTTAAAAACACCTATGGGACACTGTGTTACAACCGTTCTAGACAAAAAGGCGTATATTATGTTTTGGCTATTGGGCTTTTCTAATCACTATTGACTCACTTTGTTGTTATTGATTTTGGATATAATGGAACAAAATGATTCCATCATTTCTTGCATACAGATATAGTCAGTACTAAACTCCATGTTAAATTTGTTAGGATTCCCTTCAGGAGAGATGATGCCTGCAAATTCCATTGTGCTTTGTTGGTTGGCACTGCAATGGAGACTGAGATGTTTTTTCAATACTCTATAGAACAGTAGGCATTTTTACACCAAGGGAACAAAAATTACCTCATCTGAATCCTTTTAGACGTGACAGGGTTTCAGTGAAGTTAGGTACTTATTTAAAGATAGGACATTGTAGATTTCATGATGCAAAGTAAACGGAAGAATGCCTTCAAGAACACAAAATCCTGAAATACATAAAGGGAAGTAGGAGGCTAATTTATGGTAAATGCAAAGCATGAAACTCAAAAATTCCCAAAACAATTTGCATTGTGGCAGTACGTTGATTTAATTCTGGTTCTACTTAAACTGATCAAACATCCAGAAAGAAAAATAGAAAATGTTGTTCATTTATCTGGATGATTCTAAACAGTCATATACTTGACATAGTAGAACTAAAATAGTAATGATCCAGGTTTTCTTGTTTTAATACTTGACATCTAAAATTGTTCTTGTTTCAACATTTCCTAAAAGGAGTCAATGTAAAGACTTCATTGATGATTGTTAAGTGTATTACTCTTTTGCATTTAATTTTCCCAGACCAATTTATTGTTGCCAAGCATGTCTGGACAGGTTCTATCCTCTGAATACCCAGATTTTAATTTGGTATTTCTATGGTACTCTGAATCATTGCTGGTAGAGTTTAAATTAGTCCAATGCATTGGAAACTAATTTGGCAGTATATACAAGAGTCCTACAATGTTTGGGTATTTTTTTTTTTTTTTTTTGCAGTATGTGGGCCTCTCACTGTTGTGGCCTCTCCCGCCGCGGAGCACAGGCTCCGGACGCGCAGGCTCAATGGCCATGACGCACGGGCCTAGCCGCTCCGCGGCATGTGGGATCTTCCCGGACTGGGGCACGAACCCGCGTCCCCTGCATCGGCAGGCGGACTCCCAACCACTGCGCCACCACGGAAGCCCAATGTTTGGGCATTTGACTCAGGGGTTCTGCTTCTGGAAATCATTTTCAGGAAATAACACAAAATTCACAAAACATATTTATGTTCAATAATATTTGTTTACATGGTAATTATGTTAGCCAAGATGAGATAGAAACTAAATGCCTGATAATAGCAAGATGGTTAAGTAAATTATGATATATCCACTGAAGGATGTTACTGTCTCTAAAATTTATAATAAAATGAGAAGATTCTTAAATATAATGACAAGTACAGAGGTGGGCAGAAGGCAGAAGCAAAATTGTGTTCAGCATTTGATCATAACAACATTAAAAAACATATTATTTTAAAGACTGAAAGAAATATATCTCCCAATGTCCATTACAAAAGAAAGGATAAATAAGTTGTGGTATAGGCACATGATAAAATATTATAAAATTGTTAAATGAGTGGACTTGAGTCATATAAGACAACATGGATGAATCTTAATAAATATACCAAAACAAACTAAACAAAATATTACATTATTTAGATACACATATGTATACATGTGCATGTGTGTGCACTACGAAATTAAGAAAAGGAGTGGTGATAAACACAAAAATGTGGGACAGTAGTTATATCCGGCAGGGAGGCACAGGGTTAGGAGGAACAGGGAAAAAACAAGTAGATAGAGGTCAGTTACTGGTAGCATTCTACTTCCTGACAGGGCATGGGGTCTTTTGCCATTCATTATGTTATATAGTAATGAATAAACAAAATAAAAGATGTCCATGCCTGAGCCCATGACAACAGTGTGCCACAACTGAGAATTATGATTTATCCATTTCCTAACTTTGTTAGAAGATGAGATTATAAATGACTTTTTTCCCTTTATACATTTCTACAATTTCTATCATTAGCACTATACTTTAAATTTTTAAACACAATAAACGAATCTAGAAAGCCTGTAGATATAAAAATTCAAAAGACAAATTATACCTGAGGCTGGATGAGCTAGAATTACCAAATTTAAGTCAGGCAATTGAACCAGAAGCTTGGGTTTAATTAACAGTAACCTGCAGTTAGTGGTTACATTATGTAGACCTGATTTTATTTTCTTAATCCTGATGATTCCAATTCTTCTCTGAGAAAGTGACCACACTGGGGCCTAACTGTAAAGATCTAAAAATGTTATATTTTCTTATAATTAATTATAATAGCTAGTATCAATTATTACTATGTGCCAAGTACTGTGTTTTTCATCCATAGTCAGATTTAATGCTCACACTAAACATATGATAGTTACTAGTATTGTCAAAATTCAACAGATGAGGAAACTGAGGCACAAAGAAGATAGGTGCCTTGCCCAAGATCACACGACCAGTAAATAAGGGAGCTCAAAATTTGAGCCTAGACTTACAATGGATCAAGCCGCCTCCTGAGAACTAAAAAAATCTTATCAAACGCTGATCTCAATAAATATGTACATATGAAAGTGGAAGTGTAATAAGTCTGAGAGAGGGCCCTAGAGTTTGGTTCTCAGAACCATGTGTGAGGGTAGATGTAGGGGCATGGTTTCCCAGGGCAAGGATCTGAAGATAGAAGTCGGAGAAGTATAGGCCCCAAGGATACCTAGAAGGCGGGCTAGCTCGGTCCCTTGAGCAGGGCTCTGAAGGCCACGACTACGTAGGTTTATAGCCAGGCTTCACCACATACTAGCTTTGTGACCTGAGAAAGTTACTGGAATTCTCTGTGTTTCATTTCCTACGATTGTAAAATTGTAAAACAGTCGTACCTACCTCACAGAGTCATTGTGTGTATTAAATGAATCAACCTATGTAAAGCACTCAGAACAATTCCTGGCACATAGTACTCATGAAATGTTAGCTATTATAATTCTGGTGTATATTTTCCCAGTACATAATCTTTTCTGTCTCTCTCATTGTACATTCATCGGTTGCTTTGAATTATCTGGGAAATGAGAGAAGTTATAAATAAATACAGAATGGAAAAATAACCTTTATAATATTAATAAATCTACTTTTATGATACTGAATAGAGGCTTAAAAATGCATACGCTGGTTTTCTTTTGCAGTTGAAAGAACATAATTCTAGGACCAGGAGATGTGAATTCAGGTCCTGGCTCTGTCCGTAACTCTACAACCTTGGATAAATCTCAACTCTATCAGCCTCTGTCTTCTTGCCTGACAGTGGAGGTGATGATGCCAGGATCATCTCCCTGAATGCTTTATTCTGGCATGTGTCAGCAGGTTTGTGCTTTCATTTCATGATCCACACTTGGTGAGCAACTGCTCTGTACCAGACTCAGTGTTGGAGGTGGGACATGAAAAGTTTGGTACCTTGAGGAATTCAGGGCAGAGGAACTGCAATCCTGACTGAAGAGTGTGAGCCTGCATGAGCCCACAGGGCTGGGGAAGGAATGAAAGCAGATATTCCAATTCAAATGATGATTTTCAAATTCTAGACAGTACACCAACCACACAAGGGGGAATAATAGCTGGCATTATCTTGGCCATTCAGAAACAGGTCCTTTTTTTTCTTCCATCCTGAAACATATGCACATTTCCATGGGACTCTCCACCTATAACTGCTACCATCTGAAATATTTTGTTTTGCATTTGTTTTGAATCCTTTAAGATTCCACAGAACTAACTCACTTTCTCAGGACAGAACATTTGTATTTGTTTGGCAGAAATTTTCCCACCGTTCATGTCCAATTATTAAGTTGGTTAGATAGAAAATAATGATATTACTACTCTTTCATGCTTATCACCCTTGACATTTTCCAAATAGAAACTTTGTTCATTGGCTGAAATCCTGTTTAATACTATCCAACGTCAAAGACAGGTTTGGTACACCAATCTCCTTGGAGAAAAGGATGTGGGTCTCTAATTCAGTTACAGATGGAACTGAATTTGATAGCCCCAGACTATTTGCCAATAATATTTTTGTAGCCACAAATAACCTGGCAACTCAGCATTTTAGTTTTGAGTCAGGTCAGGAAAAGGTCTACTTTGGGTCTGATTAGTTATTTGTTTGCACAGTTTTTCAGATGTTCATGTAGTGCCCAGGTGCACGTCCATCCAGAGCAGAAAAGCCCACCAAGCTGACCAAAGCCACAGCTAGGTGTCAAATTTTAAGGTTTGACCCCCCCAAACCCCAAATTCTATGCCTGTGGCATCTATATAAAGGAATCAGACTCCCCCCCCAAAAAAATCTAAAGCTTTTTTGTTAACCTATCATCACAATATTTGATGTTGCTCAGACTGCACCAAATTTTTTTTTAATTGTTCTTCTCAAAATGTAATGAAAAGAGAAGTACAAATGGCTGATAAACCACAAAAAGATGCCTGGCCTCATAATGATAAAAGAAATGAAAAATAAAATATATTTCTCCTATAAAACTGATAATCTCTTGAAAATTGATAATAACCAACATTGGCAAGGGTGGGGTAACAGGATCTCTCACTTAGCTGTTGGGCCTTAAAATATTAGTAAAATTTTTCCAGAAGGAAAAACACCCTGATATTTTTTGTATCCTTTGACCTTGAGATTCTACTTTTAAGAAATTATCTTCAAAGGAAATAATTATGAACGTACACAAAGATTTGCCTTCAAGGATAATTGCTGTATTGTTTTCAATAATGAACAGTTAAAAAAATTAAATGTCCAAAAATAGGGGATTGAGTAAATAAAAGATGCTATATCCATACAGTGATATAGTATATAACCATTAAATATGTTATAATATTTTGTGGCAAGAATATATTTATGATATATTAAGTAAAAGAGTCATCATCATTAGCAGCAGTTATCCCTAAATAAGAGATCTAATTTGATTTGTAAATTTTTTAAAATTTTTTGTTTTTCTGTATTTTCTATGGTGAATGCATTTACCACTTTAATAAAAATTATAAACTATAATTTTTAAAAACATATGAACTATAATGTAATGCTTCTTAAACTTGTATAAATTTCTAAATGTTATTAAAGCAAATAGATATTGGCATTCACCTTATAATCTCTGTGAGAGTAACTTTATTAAAAGTTATACTTTATGAGTTTTTATCAATTTAGTGTCAAGTAATATAGAATGTAATATTTGTTGAAGACACTGTAAACACATAGACATTTTATATAATCTAGTGGTTGTGCACTATTTCAGTGGAGAGCTGAGATTTGCAAACTTGCACTCCTGTCCATGGGAAGCACATGGAAATAATAGGAAGAGCTGACAGATGTAGGTACTTTGTAGTCTAGTCCAAAATAATAGGGGTAGAAAGCCAACACTCATTGGTATCTGGGGAGGCCTGCACTAAATTCCTGCCGCTGCCCCTCATAGGCTGTGTAACCTTGGCCAACTCACTTAACTCCAGCAAAACATGGATAACAATAACATGTAATATCTACCCCTTCCAGTGGTTGTGAGATTTAAATGAGAAAAGAGGGTTAAAAGTAGAATTTGCATTACACGTAGCAAATAAGTACTCAATAAACTTAAGCTATAATTCCCAGCCATAGGTTCATCATGGGATTGGTACACCCAAAGCCTCCTGCTCAGTCCTCTGTGGCTAAACCAGAGGAGGAATGACAAACAGCAAAATCAGTCAACAACCGCCCACGTTCCTCCACATTGCTCAGGTTCCCCAGGGAATAAAAAGTGCAGTCCTTGGAAAGGAATTGAACGTGGAAATGCCCTTGCATTCCTACTTTGTGTGTGTGTTTGCCTTAATGGAATCCTTTTGTTTAAAAAAAAAAAAAAAAAAGCAGTGGAAGAAGAGGCCTCATTCACCATAGTTAATATTGCCAAGCCTTGGGGAGTAATACACTCACTGCTTTGTGACCCAGAGCCCAGCAGGAGTTAGGCTTCAAGGGGTCCTCTTTGAATTTCATGATTTTTTTCTCTTTTTTAAGGTTGCTTAAATGTTACCAAACTCTTAAGTCCCTGGATGGATGAAAGTCGCTGAGTGAATTGGTAAATGTTGCTGAAGCCGGGGGATGAGGGTCCCAACACAAGGAAGGGCCTGATTTATTCAGCGCCTGAGCATGAGGAACAGTGACCGCTTTATGTGGTAAAATAACTAACCTGCTAGAACAATGATCACTTACAGGAAAAATGTAAGAAAAGTTGACTTAAACCAGGAAAACGCTGGTAAATTCACTGTTGCCTTTGTGTCAAATCAGTAATTGAAAACTCTAGCTCCATGTTCTTAAAGTAAAACCCCTCAGTCCTGAGCAGGGCAGGGAAAAAAAAAAGTTTGCTTCCTGAGAAACACAAAAGCTTATTTTTTCAGATCTTAAAAAGAGACATAATTTAGAAAAGGGATAATCACAAGCAACACTTTCTGCTGAGAACAAAAACCAAAGCAAAAAAATATTTATGGACATTCCCAAGAAACCGCTATGGCAAATCTCACTGGAACTTTAATTCATGTGGAGGCTTTGAAACATCAGCACACAGCAGGAAATGAAAGGGCATTTGAAAAATACAGGACAACTCCAGCGTCTCCTCTACCCATACCTCTATAAGTTGCAAAGAAAGTCCTTATTTTTAGCAAAATTGCTATCACATTTACAAACTGCAGTCTGGACATGTGTCCACAGCTTGGTGCCAACATGGCTCTATCACCGCGGATCCAAACCCACCAGAACATTTTGTTTTTCAGAAGTCAGTTTTCCCTTAAAATACATTCACGTGGAGAGCGGGGAATGAGAGCTGTCGTGGATAATGAGAAGTGGGGGCCTGAGGACAAGAGAAATCTGCTGGAGAGCTCAAGGAGTATACGGTGAAGAAAAGTTCTTTTTTAGCTCCCAGTGAATTCCTCAGCAATTAGTGGTTTGTCACGAAATGATAGCAGTTGCAAGAACTGTGGCCAGAGACCCATGGCCTGCCTGCATCATGGGAATATCCCTGGCCTCCGAGACAAAAGAAGCTGCATAGAGTTATGGTGGTACAAAAGATGTTTTTCAAAGCTCTATAGGCCCCTCTTTCAATAATATATGAAGCAAACAAACAAAGCTAAGCAAAGAAAAATTGTCTTTGATCAGGTTTTAACAGACATTTCAAAGTAGAGGAATGTGTTAATACTGTAAAGTATTGTTTATGAACAAGGAAATATGTTTCAGTGTGCCAAGCTACCGTCCAAGAAGCACCTTAAACTCTTGGAGGAATAAAGTCCAAGATAAATGGTTGTGGGATTTTGCAGGTAAGATGACTCTAACTTGCTGGCATTACTCAAAAAGATATATAATAAAGTGCCATGAAGAACTTCCAAAATCATCAGAATTTGTTAAAGACAGTATACTATTTTAGTTTTACATTTTTTGCGTTATTGCTAAAGCAGCTTTGCCCCCTCCCCCCATCAAATGCCTGATTGTAAAAGAAAGGCGTGCTTATCGTAGGTAACTGGAAAGCATGGGGAAATATCACCTATCATTCCACTGCCCACGTGCTGATATGATTAGTATACTGGCATATTTTTTCTTGACTTTTTCCTACATGTATTTTTTTAAACTGGGTGAGATTACACTGTCTCTGTGTGTGTATGTGTGCGCAGGCGTTTACACGTAGTGTATCACAGAATTATCCAAGGTCGTGGAGCACACTTCACTATTGTCATTTGCTTAACTGTTTCCTGTTATTGTACATTTGTACACTCTTTGAGTGTTCTGTTGAATTTCAAGTAATGAGGAGCTTTTCTTGCTAAACCATGACAGAATTGTACCTTATATATATATTTGTACATATAAGTGTGTGTCTCAGTTTTGGGTGCTGACACAAAATATTTTGGTTTATCTTATATTTATTTTCTTTGATGCAGTTCCTCAGAAATTAAGGAGACCCATTTTTATCTAGATTATGTAAAAAACTCCTAAAATCACTAATAGAAGATAAATAACCCAATTTTAAATGGGCAAAAGATCTGAATAGACATTTCATCAAAGAAAATATACCAGTGGCCAGTAAGCACATGACAAGATGCTCAACATCATTAGTCATCAGGGAAGTGCAAATCAAAACCACAAAGAGATTTAACTTTATACCTACTAGGATGGCAATTATCAAGAAGACAATAACAAGTATAGGGGAGGATGTGGAGAAATTGGAACCCACATACTGCTGGTGGGAACGTAATTTGATGTAGTCACTTTGGAAAACACGGTGGTTCTTCAATGGTTAAAGATAAAGTTACCAAATGACCCAGCAATTCTACTCCTAGTTATACACTCAAGAGAAATGAAAACATATATCCACACAAAAACTTGTACACAGCAACGTTATTCTGAACAGCCAGAGTAAAAACAACCTAAATGTTCAGTAACTGATGAATGGGTAAACAAAATGTGATCTATCCATACAGCAGATAATTATTCAGCAATAAAAAGGAATGCAGTGCTGATATATACAACTATATGGATGAACCTTGAAAACATGATGCTAAGTGAAAGAAGCTAGTCACAAAAAATTATTTATTTTATGATTCCATTTATATGAAATGTATACATTAGGCAAAGCCATGGAGACACAAGTAGTTTAGTGGTTGCCTAGAGCTGAGAAGTTTGGGTTTTCTTTGTGGGGAGAGGAAAATGTTCTGGAATTAGATAGTGGTGATGGTTGTACAATTCTGTACATATATTAAAAACCACTGAATTGTACACTTTAAATAGGTGAACTATTTGGTATGCAAATTATGTTTCAATAAAGCTGTCACTTAAAAAGAGTACTCAGAACATTGTGGGGAATGTTCAGACATTGGCTCATTTTTCATAGTTAAAATGTATCACTAAGGACCCACCATGTTCTTGGCAAGACAGTTTTCCTGGCTGTAAAGCACCGTTTGGTATCAAATTTCTTTAAATGTGTTTGAGACGTTCTTATAGCCACAGGAGATAATTACTAAAGTTCCTACTCAGAAGGTTGACTTATAAATGCCTGCCTTTTTAAGAACTGGGTTTAGACTATGCATCCTGAGTGAAAGTAAAGAATTATTTTTAAGAGAAATTCATCTAATTCACAGAGGGTTTACTTTAGGTTCAAAGTAAATGTGAACTTTCTGTATCCAGAAACTGGAATAAAATTTATTTACATTTGCTATCATTTTGACAAAAACTCTCTACAAATCTCACATATAGTGAGGTTATTTCCACTTCTAACCATTCTAAGAATAAATGTAGTCTGGCCAGTTTAACTTAGATGGCATTTGTGTATTTGTTGAGTTTTCACAGGCATTTTGGACAGCCCACAAATGACACCTATTTGCGTAGTCACACAGCGGGGACGTGGCCAGGGGAGGGGCCAGGTTGTGGAAGAACATGAGGGATCATAAATATTTCTGTGGTTATTTTTCAGAAAATATAATCTGCCTCTAGGGGTGACTTTTAAAGCTTATAATAGCCATTTTCACTTTTGCATGAATATATTTCAGATGCTTTCTGAGACAAGGTTTTCATAAGAGGGACAGAACCTGAGTACAAAGCCTTAAAGGAACTGGGAAGTGGGCAGAGAGGAAAGAAGGAAATGAGGTGCTTACAGAAGTAGAGACAGGTTTTATCTACCACCACTCTGGCAGGGCAACCCGCCTTGATTTGTAGCTTCAAGGCTGGCCACACCATTGAGCCAAATTCACATAACCAAAAGCCAGCATCACAGGCAACACATCACAGGTGAACTCATTTTTCTCTCAAACATGCCCCTCCTCTGCTGTTCCCTATATTACTAAATTGACAACCACTGAGATGGTTACTCAAAAGAAAAACTTGAGAATCATCCTTTATATGCTCCATCATCTTACACACCCAAGTAATTAGGGAACTCTATCAGTTCTCTCAAATCTCACTTGAATCTGTCCCTTTCTCTCAGCTTCCTCAGCCACCACCACCTCTTGCCAGGACGACTGAGATAATCCTCCTAAGTGGGTCTCAGCCTTCAGATTTACCCCCTTTCAGATAGCCTCCACACCGTGTCCAAACAATGAAAAACATAAATTACGATTATGTGAAACTCTCATTGAAAACTCTTCACTGGCATCCCATGACCTTAACGTAAAAGCCAAACTGGTTGATACGGCCTCTGCCCACCTCTCCAGCCCCTTGTCTCACCTCTCTCTGGAGATCTTTTGGTTGCTTCAACAAATCAGGCATTTGGTGCCTCGGAGCCCCTTCTGCCTGAAGAAGGTCTTCTTAGGAAGGCTATTTAACAAGAGGTTTCTCAGATGTTATAGATAAAGAATTATGAAATTTTATACCAATTTCTGTTCCACGTCTAACAAATTGTGTGTGAATACAGGTACTCTGTACAATACCTACTGGCATGGTACAAATGGCTAACTAGGAAACACTAGTGAATTATTCATATCTCTCTTTCCTATTTAGCAACACTACATTTTGTAATGCTGTAAATATTGCCATTTAGATGATTCAATCCTAAGTTTAACTGACTTTATGATACATTTTTAGTTTTTAATCAAGCATGTATAAATTAAAATGTAACCCAAACATTTTCTTAAATAATACAGATTCTAATCACTTTCTCCTGTTTTGTAAAATTTAATCCTGGAAAATTTAATTCAAATCTGTTGTGATAGAAAGGGCAAAGAAGGCATTTGAAGTCAGGTAAACTTGAGCTCAAATCCCCACATATGGTAATTAGGTAACTTTGAAAAATTGCTTAACCTTTTTATTTATTTATTTTTTGCCCCATTGTGCAGCATGTGGGATCTTAGTTCCCCAACCGGGAATCAAACCCTTGCCCCCTGCATTGGAAGTGCAGAGTGTTAACCACTGGACCACCAGGGAAGTCCCTGCCTAACTTTTTTGAGACTCAGTTTCCTCACCTACAAAATGAAGATAATACAGTCAACCCTCAGTATCCACGAAGGATTGATTCTAGGAACCCTGAGAACAGCACAATCTGCAGATGGCCGAGACCTTATAAAAAATGTCATATATGCATATAACCCATGCACAGCCTCCAGTATACTTTAAATCATCTCTAGATTACTTGTAATACCTAATACAATTGTCACAACACAAATGCAAATTCTGCTTTGGGGAAACTTCTGGATTTTTTTTCAAATATTTTCCAACTGCTGTTGGTTGCATCCATGGACGCAGAACCAGTGGATAGAGGGCCAACTGTATTCAATTTGCAGAGTTGTGAAGATTCAATGAAAACAGCATGAATAAAAGAGCCAAATATAATTCCTGATTCACAGTGGGGCTTAGTACACTGCATTCTTCCTTCTTTAATTTATATCTTACATATCCCTGAATAGGCATACCCACAGGCGATATTTTTTATACAGACACACACACCCATTCTATAAACACATACCATAAAGACCTTCCAAAATTAAACTGATAATTAGATACAATGTTGTGGGACTATTTGTGCCTGTTGTTTGGGACACGGGGGCAAAGCCAAAGTAATTAAATCTCGTATAAATTTAATGATATAAGTGGCCCCAGCCATTGGCCATTGTGATTATTCTATTTCTGGGAAGAAAGGAGACAGGTTTATTTGCAGTATCCCATGCTTAATCATTAGTATTTAATGAATGAGGACCAGAACTAATCAAAGAAGCAAACAGCTGATTACTGCTGTTTTGTCAAAGAAAGAAGTAATTGATGTTCATGCAGGTTAAAGCGGCCAAAAAGGCCTCTAAATAAACGGCACAGCTCTTTTTCTCCCTTTATAACTTGTTTTCAATGGTCTTTAGTCTGTGATTACTTAAATATTCACTTATTTCAGAAGACTTTTTGTGCAAATCCCAATTAAAAAACCAATCACGTTCTTAATAAATTGGGCTAACAACATCTTTCAAATGAAGAAACAAATAAATCTCAATGTTTCATCTCTAAAATTTGATTTTGTATGACTTTACAGGCAGTTAATTCAATTATAATCAGGAAAGCCTAATAAATTTATTCATGATGATTAATTTATAGGGGAAAATAAGTCTGTGATATGCCTTCTGTGACGTGGGGAATCTATTGTTTTCTTTGTTCAATAATACTATCTTATAATTTTCTCCACATACATTTTGCACTCATTTGTTTACTATTCAGTATAACCAGAGTGACTCTACAACCTACAATTGTATCTTTAATTGGTGACCCACTTGCATTTTACCATCTGGCTAGAAATATTGGTATAATTAGTACATATCTTTCTTTTGGCCTTTCAAAAGGGGTATTACAATCACTAAATTTAAATTCCAGTGGTGAACCACAGAGGGCGGAATCCTTCCAACTAATTATAAAACAATCCCTTTTTTTGCTTATTCTGAAAGTTGACCACAGCATAGAGTTGGCATAGGACCTAAATGTGAGAGATTATTCATTTGATGCTGACTACACTTGCACCTAGCCTTGTGCATTAGAGAGATTGTTGAACAGTTTCCTTAGTAATATATTTAGAGGAAAGGACTTAATCTATTTCAATAAGCTAGAAGACCTATTTACTTTCTGTAAGTAAAACTTTTACTTTTCTATATAATAATGATAGGAAATTGTGTGTGTGTGTGTGTGTGTGTGTGTGTGTGTGTGTGTGTGTGTGTGTGTGTGTGTGTGTAGTGAGGAAACTACGTATATGGGAAAATGTTGGAACTTCTCTATTCTTATAATAGGAAGGCTTTGATGAATAAGAAAGAATTCAGAAGATATGGGAAGACCCATGGTGGTTAATTTCATGTGTCAACTTGACAGGGTTAAGGGATGCCCAGATAGCCGGTAAAACATTATTTCTGGGTGTGTCTATGAGGATGTTTCGGGAAGAGATTAGCATTTGAATTGGTAGATTGAGTAAAAATTACCCTTACCAATGCAGGTGAGCATCATCTAATCAGTCGAGGGCCTGAATAAAACAAAAAGGCAGAGGAAGGGATAGTTTGCTCTCTTTGCTTGAGCTGGGATATCCATCTTCTCCTGCCCTCAACATTGACCCTCCTGGTTTTCCGGGCTTCAGACTTGGACTGGGATTTATACTATCAGCTCCTCTGGTTTTCAGGCCTTCAGATGTGGACTGGAATTATACCATGAGCTTTCCTAGTTCTTCAGCTCACAGATGCAGATGGTGGAGGCTCTCAGCAACCAAAATCACATGAGCCATTTTCTATAATAAGTCTCCTCTTACATATATATATCTGTATACTACTGGTTGTGTTTCTGGGGAGATAGCTAATATAAGGCCTTTGCCTTTAGGTGAGGAATATATTACAAATGAGTTAAATTGATAGAGATGAAGGAGCAGTGAGAGTGCAGACTGCTGGTTCTGGAAGCCAAGCAAGGCATGGCCAGCTAAGAGTCCTCAGCAGAAAGCCATACTAATGACTTCCAATCAAGAAAACACCTTCGAGGTGTTGCCAAACCAAACTTGGGTCTGCTGGCTTGACGCACAGCAAAGCCAATCTATTGACACCAAATCGTGGTGAAGGAAAGTACAGTGTTTCTTGCAAGGAACCAAGCAAGGAGCAGAGGCAGCTAATGCTCAAAAGACCCAAACTCCCCAATGGCTATTGAGAAAGACAAAGTGAGGGAGACGGTTGTGGGGAACGTGATCAGCTCCTGTACAATTTTCTGATGGTGGGTGGTAAGGTGGCCAGATGAGGTCACAGGGGTTAACATTATCAATTTTCAGGCTCCAGCCAACTGGGGGACTACATGCTTATCACCACTCTCTGTCTGGTTGGGGTATGGTTTCTGCAGAAAAACTGACTGCATTAGACCTTATCTTTGCCTTTGAGAGAGAACTGGGAGTCCTTGGGGCTGATTTATTACGTTATGTTTTGTTCTCTGCCTGACTGCCCTATCTTTGTTTCTGCACTCCTTAGCTTTGCAAGTCATCAAATGCTGGGGCTTGTTTCTTTCTCTCTCTACTCATGGATGGCCTGGGAAGCCACAGTATATTTCCACAGTTTTTCTTCACTGATCACCAGTAAGCAAGGGCCACACTGCGGGTTCTGCCACCAGGAAGGCCTCTACATAAGTCTACCTGGTTTCAAAGGTACTGAGAATCAGAGTGTGTTGTATCAGAACCAAATGATGATTTCTAATAAAGGTGCAAAGCTCACAGTGCTAAAAAGAGTGCTAGTGAAAATGGTCTTACTTGGATCAAGAATTAGGAACCTGCCCTTTCAAATTCCTTCTCCAATATAAGAGCTGGTTCCCACAAAATAACCTGAATTCTATTCCTGGATAAGCCAGATCTTTAAAGATCTTTGGACTATATTGCTTTGGCATCTAGTACAATGTTTTCCAAGTAGGTGTCCATGGATAACTATCCAGAGAGATGTTAGCTTGGTCAAAGTAGTTATAAAACACGATACACATTAGGTTCCTCACTCGGAGGTTCCCAGTGTAAGGTCCCCAAGCAATCGTCCCGTAAAAATACATGTCTAACACTGTTGAACGTAGTGTTTCTAAAACATAAATGGGTATATATGCTTTCTTTCTTTGCCACACACCTAATAACATTATGAGAAACGTGAGTTCAGAAAACGTTGATGATTGTGTCAATTAAGATGCTTTTAGCTGCCAATAACAGAAAACCTGAAACAGAGTGGATTAAACAAATAGGACATTTTAAAAAATCACATACTGAAAAGTCAAGGAGATGACTGCTGCCATTGCTTCAGTGGCTTCAGTGGGACAATAACGTCAGGACCAGCATCTCCAGGATTCCCTTGTCAGCTCCTTCATAGTTACAAGATGGTGGAAACAGTACCCATTCCTTTGCGTATTTCACACTCCAAGAGCAGAATTAAGTAGTTGTGACAAGGCACTGTCTACCTTGCAAAGCTTTTAAAATACGTAGCAACTGGTTTTTTATAGAAAAAGTTTGCTGACATTTTTCTGGATGATCTAGACGATCTAGATATAAATGAAAGAATGTGTACCAGTAAGAATTGACAGGAAATGACTCTAAAATATATAAAGTAATATCATTGATAGAAATTAATAATTAATAGACAGATGTGCAGTAAGGAAATAAAATTTTTAGAATGAAACCCAGAGATTTCCAGCTGTGAAGTATGGGTAAGTAGTGCTGTGTTAACTAAGGGAGATGACATGAATCTAGGAAATTTGGGTGAGGAGATAATAAAGAAAGGGAGAATATGATCATCATTTTACTCAGAGCTGTTCTACATTTGAGGATACTTATATCCAAATAAAGATAATACATGTAACTTCAATGTCTAGGAGGAAAACAGGCTAAAGAGAAAAATTGGGGAGTGAAAGAAAGACAGACAAGATGAAAAGGCAGAGGGCTATGTACCAGATGAAGGAACAAGACAAAACCCCAGAAAAACAACTAAATGAAGTGGAGATAGGCAATCTTCCAGAAAAAGTGTTCAGAATATTGATAGTGAAGATGATCCAGGACTTCGGTAAAAGAATGGAGGCAAAGATGGAGAAGATGCAAGAAATGTTTAACAAAGACCTAGAAGAATGAAAGGACAAACACTCAGAAGAATTAAAGAACAAACAAACAGAGATGAACAATACAAAAACTGAAATGAAAACTACACTAGAAGGAATCAATAGCAGAATAACTGAGGCAGAAGAACGGATAAGTGACCTGGAAGACAGAATGGTGGAATTCACTGCTGTGGAACAGAATAAAGAAAAAAGAATGAAAAGAAATGAAGACAGCCTAAGAGACCTCTGGGACAACATTAAACGCAACAACATTCTCATCATAGGGGTCCCAGAAGGAGAAGAGAGAGAGAAAGGAACGGAGAAAATATTTGAAGAGATTATAGTCGAAAACTTCCCTAACATGGGAAAGGAAATAGCCACCCAAGTCCAGGAAGCGCAGAGAGTCCCATACAGGATAAACCCAAAGAGAAACATGCCGAGACACATAGTAATCAAACTTGCAAAAATTAGAGACAAAGAAAAATTGTTGAAAGCAGCAAGGGAAAAATGACAACACACAAGGGAACTCCCATAAGGTTAACAGCTGATTTTTCAGCAGAAACATTACAAGCCAGAAGGGAGTGGCATGATAAAGTGATAAAAGGGAAGAAACTACAACCAAGATTACTCTACCTGGCAAGGATCTCATTCAGATTCAATGGAGAAATCAAAAGCTTTACAGACCAGCAAAAGCTAAGACAATTCAGCATCAGCAAACCAGCCACACAACAAATGCTAAAGGAACTTCTCTAAGTGGGAAACACAAGAGAAGAAAAGGAACTACAAAAACAAACCCAAAACAATTAAGAAAATGGTCATAGGAACATACATATTGATAATTAGCTTAAACGTGAATGGATTAAATGCTCCAACCAAGACACAGGCTTGCTGTATGGATACAAAAACAAGACCCATCTATATGCTGTCTACAAGAGACCCACTTCAGGCCTAGGGACACATACAGACTGAAAGTGAGGGGAGGGAAAAAGATATTCCATGCAAATGGAAATCAAAAGAAAGCTGGAGTAGCAATTCTCATATCAGATAAAATAGACTTTAAAATAAAGAATGTTACAAAAGACAAGGAAGGACACTACATAATGATCAAGGGATCAATCCAGGAAGAAGATAAAACAATTATAAATATATATGCACCCAACACAGGAGCACCTCAATACATAAGGCAACTGCTAACAGCTATAAAAGAGGAAATCGACAGTAACACAATAATAGTGGGGGACTTTAACACCTCACTTATACCAATGGACAGATCATCCAAAAGGAAAATAACTAAGGAAACAGAAGCTTTAAATGACACAATAGACCAGATAGATTTAATTGATATTTATAGGACATTCCTCCAAAAACAGCAGACTACACTTTCTTCTCAAGTGTGCACGGAACGTTCTCCAGGATACATCACATCTTGGGTCACAAATCAAGCCTCAGTAAAGTTAAAAAAAGTGAAATCATATCAAGCATCTTTTCTGACCACAACGCTATGAGATTAGAAATGAATTACAGGGAAAAAAACGTAAAAAACACAAACACATGGAGGCTAAATAATACGATACTAAATAACCAAGAGATCACTGAAGAAACCAAAGAGGAAATCAAAAAATATCTAGAGACAAATGACAATGAAAACACGATGATTCAAAACCTATGGGATGCAGCAAAAGCAGTTTTAAGAGGGAAATTTATAGCTATACAAGCCTACCTCAAGAAACAAGAAAAATCTCAAATAAACAATCTAACCTTACACCTAAAGGAACTAGAGAAAGAAGAACAAACAAAACCCAAAGTTAGCAGAAGGAAAGAAATCATAAAGATCAGAGCAGAAATAAATGAAATAGAAACAAAGAAAATAGCAAAGATCAATAAAACTAAAAGCTGGTTCTTTGAGAAGATAAACAAAATTGATAAACCATTAGCCAGACTCATCAAGAAAAAGAGGGAGAGGACTCAAATCAATAAAATTAGAAATGAAAAAGGAGAAGTTACAACAGACACCCCAGAACTACAAAGCATCCTAAGAGACTACTACAAGCAACTCTATACCAATAAAATGGACAACCTGCAAGAAATGGACAAATTCTTAGAAAGGTACATAACCTTCCAAGACTAAACCAGGAAGAAACAGAGAATATGGTCAGACCAATCACAAGTAAGGAAATTGACATGGTGATTAAAAATCTTCCAACAAACAAAAGTCCAGGACCAGATGGCTTCACAGGTGAATTCTATTAAACATTTAGAGAGGAGCTAACACCCCTTCTCAAACTATTCCAAAAAATTGTGGAGGAAGGAACACTCCCAAACTCATTCTATGAGGCCACCATCATCCTGATACCAAAACCAGACAAAGATACTGCAAAAAAAGAAAATTACAGACCAATATCGGTGATGAATATAGATGCAAAAATCCTCAACCAAATACTAGCAAACAGAATCCAACAACACATTAAAAGGATCATACACCTTGATCAAGTGGGATTTATCCCAGGGATGCAAGGATTCTTCAATATACACAAATCAATCCATGTGATACACCATATTAACAAATTGAAGAAGAAAAACCATATGATCATCTCAGTAGATGCAGAAAAAGCTTTTGACAAAATTCAGCACCATTTATGATAAAAAACTCTCCAGAAAGTGGGCAGAGAGGGAAACTACCTCAACATAATAAAGGCCATATATGACAAACCCACAGCAAACATCATTCTCAATGGTGAAAAACTGAAAGCACTTCCACTAAGATCAGGAACAAGACAAGGATGTCCACTCTCACCACTATTATTCAACATAGTTTTGGAAGTCCTAGCCACGGCAATCAGAGAAGAGAAAGAAATAAAAGGAATACAAATTAGAAAATAAGAAGTAAAACTGTAACTGTTTGCAGATGACATGATACTATACATAGAGAATCCTTAGGATGCCACCAGAAAACTACTAATCAATGAATTTGGTAAAGTTGCAGGATACAAAATTAATGCACAGAAATCTCTTGCATTCCTATACACTAATGATCAAAAATCAGAAAGAGAAATTAAAGAAACACTCTCATTTACTATTGCAACAAAAAGAATAAAATACCTAGGAATAAACCTACCTAGGGAGACAAAAGACCTGTAAGCAGAAAACTGTAAGACACTGATGAAAGAAATGAAAGATGATACCAACAGATGGAGAGATATACCATGTTCTTGGATTGGAAGAATCAATATTGTGAAAATGACTATACTACCCAAAGCAATCTACAGATTCAATGCAATCCCTATCAAACTACCAATGGCATTTTTTACAGAACTAGAACAAAAAAATCTTAAAATTTGTATGGAGACAGAAAAGACCCCGAATAGCCAAAGCAGTCTTGAGGGAAAAAAATGGAGCTGGAGGAATCAGACTCCCTGACTTTAGACTATACTACAAAGCTACAGTAATCAAGGCAGTATGTTACCGGCACAAAAACAGAAATATAGATCAATGGAACAATATAGAAAGCCCAGAGATAAACCTATGCACCTATGGTCAATTAATCTATGACAAAGGAGGCAAGGATATACCATGGAGAAAAGAGAGTCTCTTCAATAAGTGGTGCTGGGAAAACTGGAGAGCTGCATGTAAAAGAATGAAATTAGAACACTTCCTAACACCATACACAAGAATAAACTCAAAATGGATTCGAGACCTAAATGTAAGACCAGACACTATAAAACTCTTAGAGGAAAACATAGGAAGAACACTCTTCGACATAAATCATAGCAAGATCTTTTTGATCCACCTCCTAGAGTAATGGAAATAAAAACAAAAATAAACAAGTGACACTAGTGAAACTTAAAAGCTTTTGCACAGCAAAGGAAACCATAAACAAGATGAAAAGACAACCCTCAGAATGGGAGAAAATATTTGCAAATGAATCAACAAAGGATTAATCTCCAAAATATATGAACAGCTCATGCAGCTCAATATTAAAAAAACAAACAACCCAGTCCAAAAATGGGCAGAAGACCTAAATAGACATTTCTCCAAAGAAGACATACAGATGGCCAAGAAGCACATGAAAAGCTGCTCAACATCACTAATTATTAGAGAAATGCAAATCAAAACTACAATGAGGTATCACCTCACACCAGTTAGAATGGGCATCATTAGAAAATCTACAAACAACAAATGCTGGAGAGGGTGTGGAGAAAAGGGAACCCTCTTGCACTGTTGGTGGGAATGTAAACTGATACAGCCACTATGGAGAACAGTATGGAGGTTCCTTATAAAACTAAAAATAGAATTACCATATGATCCAGCAATCCCACTACTGGGCATATACCCAGAGAAAACCATAATTCAAAAAGACACATGCACCCCAGTGTTCACTGCAGCACTATTTACAATAGCCAGGTCATGGAAGCAACCTAAATGCCCATCAACAGACAAATGGATAAAGAAGATGTTGTACATATATACAATGGAATATTACTCAGTCATAAAAAGGAACGAAATTGGGTCATTTGTAGAGACGTGGATGGATCTAGAGACTGTCCTACAGAATGAAGTAAGTCAGAAAGAGAGAAACAAATATTGTATATTAACACATATATGTGGAACCTAGAAAAATGGTACAGATGAACCAGTTTGCAGGGCAGAAATTGAGACACAGATGTAGAGAACAAATGTATGGAAACCAAGGCAGGGGGAAAGCCGCGGCAGGGGTGGGGATGGTGGTGTGATGAATTGGAAGATTGGGATTGACATGTATACACTGATGTGTATAAAACTGATGACTAATAAAGACCCTGCTGTATAAAAAGATAAATAAAATAAAATTCAAAAAAAAAAGAAAAAAAATTGGGGAGGACCTATGTGCCAGAAAAATAAGATATGGAACCTGAAAGAAAAGCACTCACAATTGAGAAAAAGTTCCAACTTTTTATGAATGTCTCCTTCCTACAAATTCAATTGTCAAGTCTGCACACCATTTCTCTCTCATCACACTTCATGCTTTCTACATGGTGATTTTATTCATCTTTATGCAACACACAGTGCACTGCCATGCATTGACATTTTCTAAAAGTATGTATTATTACTTACACGAAGTGAACAGACCTTCCTGTTTCCAAATTTGTGTTTTTTCCAGCAGAAAGGATCTAATAAACATACCTGTATTGGAAAGGGAGTTCAAAGATGACGTGTGTCAAAGGCTAGAGAGCCTCCAGGCAAGGAGGTAACAAATTTAGAAATACTTTAAAACAAAGACAACCACAAATTTTAAAAAGTGCTTTTTAATCCTTAACCAAAAGGATAGTTAAGTAGATGTAATTTGTTTTTTTACTAGAGTATTCATAACAATGTAGGTCAATATGCCTTAAGCAACATGATTATTGAATAAAAGTTAAGATGGACAGCAGTTGTAATTTGTGTGAAATTTATACTTGAGTTTAAAGTTCTTTAAACTTTTATAAAACTATAAACTGATAATAATTCCCCAAATTGGAAGTCAGATAACTTAATTTTAATACAATATGAAATTAAAGTACACTTGTTTACACAACAATGAATAAGGACAAGTTTCCAAGTCAGATATCAACGGAAAATTCAAAAATAAACAGAGGAAATGTAAACAGTTATAAAATACCAACAGTTATAAATGTTGCTTAAAGCAAGCCTATTCAAAATATGGTCTATGAACGATTCGTGACTCATCCAAAATGAAAGAAAGAACTTGTGCCAGAATGAAAATCTATTTTGTTACTAATTGGCCGACATTTTTTTATAACAAGACTTTCTTGATAAAGGAAGCAATGTGTTGATTTATATTCTGGTACAGGTGCCTCATCTCATTACTGACTGGAGAACAGGTACTGCTTACTTCTTTAAAGTGTCATTATAATTTTACTGCTTAGAGTTAGGTTAAATTTACTGTGGGGGAAAAAAGTTAAAATGAGACTTATGATTGTCACCTATACCTCATCTTTTTAATCCCATCTATCCAGGGCTCCTATCCGAAAAGCAAATTAAACTTTATAAACTCACCACAATTTAACATTAATCTTCAGATGTGTTACTGACATCTATTCACCTCTTGTTTTCAATCTTGGGAGGAAAAAAATAAGAATTGAGTTATTTGTTAATAAGTTCTCTCTAAAAATTGGTTTATTTTCATATTTCAATCAGAGAAAATAGTTAAATTCACCTTTATGAAAAAACTGAATTTTTATACTGTTTGCATAACCTACTAGTTGCTTTTTTACAATAAAAATTGGTAGGAAAAAAAGGTATGGAAATTTACAACTCTGTGTATTCTATTAACTAAGGGGAAGGAGATAAACTATTTAAAGATTTCTCAGAATAAAAGAAAACTCGTATAAAATATTTTTTTAAGAAACAGTTTATAATTCAAAATTCGAACATTTCTTGATTTTTGCTTTTTAGTATGGCATAATTCCTCTGGAAAGTTAAAAATATAATATGGTCTTTTGTCAGAATAATAATTTCCTCTTTCTCCAATGACTTTCTTACTAAGCTTTACCTGCATTAGCTTAATACTGAAGGCAAATAAATGGGCAACAACAATTTAGAAAAAACTCAGCAGTTTTAGATACACGAAAGCCCAATTTAGCTTCTGCAATGATTAGTTTATTGAACCAATAAACTACTTCTTAAAGAAGTTAAATGTATATTTACATGTCTTAAGATGAGCTCCTTTGGCACCTGAGTTGAGTACAATATACCAGAAGGAAGAATCTCTAAGAGAAAGTTGTCTAAGGACTATATTTCATCTATCTATACATATATACATACACCTATACAAATACATATACACATGTGCACGTGCACGCGCGCACACACACACACACACACACACACACACACATGAACAGAGATAACTTTTCCTTTAAGAAATGCTGAGGATGTAAAAAGAATTCATTTACCCAAGTAAAGTGATCTGACCGTTATTAAAAACAGTTTTAAGTTATTTGGAGTCTTACCAAGTTTCAAGAAGTCAAAGCTTTTACAGTAATATATAATTCAAACGGAAAAAACCAAAGGATTTCTTTTGACAAAACCTAATTTCTTTTGATACAGTAACATGGTCATGAATTTACAGTTATCTTAACATGGTAACATAACAGAGTTTTTAATAGTCTCCAGGTGGAAAGTCATCAAAGATTACTCAAAAAGGAGTAAATCTTCCCTGCCCCCCACGAATTAGGACCAAACATAGTCACCGGCCACCCATCAAACATTCTGCTGTCCCTGGACTGTGACTTGCACTGGCCCCAGCAAAAGACCATTAAATGCCACTCTGCAGATCTCCTGCTAAGCCTCCTCACTCACTAGGAATTTTACACAAGAACTTTAGAAGAGCTTGATGTCATCCTGCTTTATGAGCATATCCACCTTGCTACTGCTGACTCTGGCACTGTGTTAATAGTACTACTGGTGCCATGATATTTTTTATGCATACTTTTAGAACTCTGAATAATTGGCTTCTATTCTAAGACTTAGAAGATACCTAAAATTCTGTAAGTTGCATAAGTCTGTCAGCACTTTCTTCTACATTCAATTAATAAATATGTTTGGTTGACTGAAAACAGAGCATACTCAGTTTTACCTAAGCATCTTCTACTCTAGAGATTCTGGAGGATGAAAATCCTCTACACCTCTGTACCCTGTATTCTCCATCTTTTACACCTTGTTAAATCTGAGGTATGTTGAGAATGGGCAAAAGACATTTGAGTTAAAAATGATGCCATGCTGCTCTTTCCTCTGCTTCAACTTGTATAGAATATCCCTAATCTAGTTTCTAACCCCCTCTCTGCTCTGGTTAAAGGACCTGTCTCATATAGCAGACCATATGTAATGGAAATCTTATGCAGTTTCAAAATATCCATGATTGAAAAACATTTTCAAGTGTAAAATATCTCTGGAGCATCTATAAAATAATGTATATTCCTATTTAAACTTGACACTGTTATCCTAAACAAAATTTTGTCAATAGAGGCATGGTATAGAACTTACCTTGGAGAATCTATTAAATTCAAATGTCTTCATTTTGTTCTGTTTACATCAACCATAATATAACCCAAGTTACTTTTCCTGATATGTAAAACATTTTAATAAATCCATTTGAACTTGAATTCTTTCATTAACATGTAAACTCACATGTACAATTTTATTTTTTGTCACATATTTAAATATTTTCTTTGAGAGCTGATATCTCAGTACAGGAAATGAAATTATGCTAGTAACTAGTAATTTAGCATTAAAACACTTCCCTAAATTCTTCTATGCTAAAGTGCATTTACAATATAAACATGCCATATATGAAGCTATAAACATGCCATATATGAAGCTATAAACCACAATCTCACACTGAAGTGGATTTCAAATACGACATTCAGTTCAAATGAGTCAAAGAGAAAAGTGCTAACAGAGCAAATCTGAAACAAGTTCATGGGGATTGGGCAATGAGTCATCAAAGCGGAACCTTTTGGACACCATGCTGCTATCCTCCGGGATATTCTCTTTGTCTTCTCGGTCACTGCAGGTTCCATTACAAGAGGGTTTAGAAGTCTTGTCTTCAGAGGACCTTATTGTATGATCCTGACTTTGAGAGGAACTGGAAGTTTCTTCAGGGTGAAACAAGTTTCCAAAGTCCCACTGCTGGAGCCAAGAATGAGAAAGGCAGATTTCGGCTGTTGGTCTTTTCCTTTGAATGAAAACACCAAGGGAAAATTGAGAACCAAAACTCAGGTTGGAAATGTCTGCAGTTCAATATATTATAGACTTATTTTTTATTTATTATGAAAGTAACACATACTCATAGTACAGAAGGGAATAATAACAGGAAAAGTGGAGTACCTAGAGTTTAATTCTGACATGTGCTGAAAATTCAATTTATCATGGAGCTTACGGATGAGACTATCTAGTCATAAAACTGGGAACATATTTTAGGCTCACAAATAAAACTTAGTAAAATTATAAAGACTCCTGGGTTTACAAACCCTTTGAAGGAAAATATATGTAATTTATAATCTCTATTATTATTTTGTGTTCTTAAAAAGCAGTTAACTGTTAAATCTTGAAAACCAAGGCTATTCTTCAATGACGTTTATCCAACATTTTTAGTTTTTAAATTTTGTTTTTGCTTGTGAAAGCAATACGGTCAAATATCACAATATTTCAAAAGGAAGGAAAACACCTATTTATACTCAACTCCAACCTTAACACACCCACCATTACTATCAGAACGTAGGTTTCCTTAGTCTTTGATTTTATTGTTCATTTTTTCCTGATAATAAAAATTAAGGTGCTCATTATAGAAATTTTAGAATCTAGATGAAAAAATATTTAGGAAAATAAATACTGTTTATAACCAGAAACAAATAGTATTATTGCTATTTCTAATAAATAACCATTCATGTTCAAAATAGAGCCAGTGAAAGTTTGTTCACACTTGCATTAAGCCAATAAAATAATTAACAAACCTCTGAGGGTTTTTTTCTTAAACAGATAAGGAAACTGAGTCCTCCAGGAGATTAAGTAATTGTAGGAGATAAAAGACCTGACAAGCAACACAACCAGGATCCCAGCCCAAGGCACTATATCACAGCTTCTGCATTATGTACAGCCAGGCCGTTTTAAAGTAAATAGGAGATTGGGATTGACATATATACACTAATATGTATAAAATGGATAACTAATAAGAACCTGCTGTATAAAAAAATAAATACAATAAAATTCAAATAAATAAATAAAGTAAATAGGGCTGATCCAGGTAAAGAAAAAGGGAGGTCAGCTTTTTCTTTTCCTGCTTTGAAGTTGCCAATGAATGAGGTAAGAGTCTTAAGACATAGTTTCATGTCCCTTCTTTAGTAGGCGGTCAAAGAGCATCTGCTCCTTAAAAATTTGACAATCAGTAATTTGGACTTGTTATACAACTGTAGTTATTTAACTATAAATCATTCATAACAAAGTCTTATCTTAAGCAGCCATGTGTATCGTAAACCTTATACTTCTAATTATTTTAGGGAATTTCAGGGATTAGTAGCAGGTTGAGAGAGAAATAACCCAAATCTTCTCTTCAGTTCAAGACTTCCTGTTACATATTTTGTATTGTCTATGTTTGAACTTACGGATTGTTATTTAATGATCTCTCATACCACCTCTCTCCCCATTTTACCTGAAACTTGAGAGCATACATCTAATAATTTTGTACTGTTTTAGAGTATATCTTCCTTAATAGTCACACATATAATTCATTTTATAATAGTATTTAAACAAATTAATGTTATTACTTACTCTGGATTTTTTACTAAAAGGCTCTGGATGAAGTCTGTGGCCAGCTGTGAAACTGATGAAAAAGTTTCTTCTGAATAATCTACATTAACTTGGGAAATATTGAGGTATGTTTCTTGATTATCTTCTCCCACAAATGGGGATGTATGAGTTAACAACATATATGTTATTATACCAACGTTCCTGAAAAAACAAATAAGGGAGAAGATGGGAACTTAAAGTGTGTGCTAATCTTAAAACACCTATATAAAGTCAAATTGATTCTCAACATATCCCTGTCCTCAAAACTTGTACAGTTAAACTACAGATTTTAAATTGCTTTTCAAAGTTCCTACGGTATACTACTAAAACTGAAATAATTATGTTATCTCAAAGTTTGCCTCACAGAAAAATAATATGAGGGAATGCACATGTGTGTTATATAATTATAAATATGATTTTTAAATATATATCATTATATCTACAGTCTGCCCTTCACACAGATACCTATGTTATCAAGTACACAAAGCTGCCCTGAGCAGCATTTCCCAAATGGTGTCCAATGACACAGTAATGGTCTGTGAGACATAAACAGGATACCATGCAAACAGAATCTGCAGGTTTGATAAAGCACAATATTGGGCAGGCAGATTTTTTTTTAATTGCAAAACGTTTAGAACCGTAAATATGTTAATGACAACTCCTGTGTTCAGGAGCCAGAAAAAGACAATACATATAGTACCTATTTCACCCAATTATTTAGCCACAGGACCCTTTTTTCTTGGCAAATCCATTACAGTCCCAAACATAGGACACAGGGAATAAGTCTAAACTCTTCTACTTGGCCTTACGGAGTCAGTCTTCCACTGTGGTCCCAACTGAAGTTCCAGTATCAATGCCAGTTCTACTCTATGACATTCTCTCTGTGTCAGCCACACAAACTCACAATACCTGAGAAATATACTCTCATAAAACTAAACTTTTGCATGGCTCTGACCTCATTTTTCTGCTGAGCAAATACCTTCCCTAGTTCTCCTAGACCTAGACCAGATGTCTCCCAACTGGTGCTTGTCTGCTAATTCCCCCTGCTTATTAAATAGCATTTTATCTTTTTTATAGAACACGTAACACAGTACTGTGGCTATTTTGTTCTTTTACCAGAAGCGGTCTTCCTCCAGGAAAGGGATTTTCCTATTTATTCCTGCACCTTTGGCTCACAGCCAGAGTGTTATTAAAAAGAATGAACAGGTAAATGTTTTCCTGTGGCATAATAATGATACTTGAATAAAATCTTTTAAAGAAAGCTTTCTTATTTACTTCTGGAACCAAAGAACCCTAGAATATATACTAACCAGCTTTTAATAAAGGCATTCAAGTGATTAACAAAATCTTACCACATGTCTGTTGCTGTGGTAATAGGATCATAGTTCAGGATTTCTGGAGCTGAAAGAGAAAATAAAATTCAATACTGACAAATTTAAAAATGTGAAAATTACTTTATATTAAACTGGATTTAATTTTAAAGAACTACCAATATGATCAGTAGAAATTTAGCATAGTATTAATTATCCTGTGATTAGACATTTAAACATATCTAATGTTGAGAAAATTATAGAACCAGATGGTTCAAAAGCACCAATTATATTCTTGAAGTAACCAGTAGCTATGTAGTATTTTTTTTAACCATTGAGATTAATCTCAGGAGAAACAATTATGAAGAAGTAAAATGTTAGAAGCTAGAATCTTTTTACAGTTTAAGTTTTATCACTCTGTTAGGAACTAGTTTGAGTTATTTTATTAGACTGATTTAAGTTTTTCTTCCCAGGGTAAATAGAATCATATGCATTTACAATGACATTATGAGCAAATTAAGCTTCATGGAAGTGCTTTAGATTTTCAAGTAGATTAAATATCCCCTTAAACTATAGAAAACCTAGTTTCCTAAGCAATTAATTTTCCACTGTCTCCTCCCCCGCCAAAAACATTTTTTAAAAGGTGCAACATAAATTGTCTATACTTTCTAAACATTACCATAAATTTCAAATTAGTAGAGTCCAAACTAGGATCCATGACTGAATAACTTTTTTGTTTCACAGTATGGTTTCATAATTTTTCCAAAGAGAGATTGTTTCTTAAAGCTTAACAATTTTGTTAAAGCCTTTGAGTCACATATGTTGTCAGCCTCCATTGCACCACCTACCACCTTTTCACATACTTCTGTGAGCTGTTTTATCTACAATTACAATCATTATTCTAGGACATGGTAGCCTCTATTAGCATTCAAAAGTTAGTAATTTGCTTTGCTTTTCATTTTGGGAAAGTCAGCTGCCTAGCTGAGTAGCACTTGTTCTGTTTACTTGTATCTTTTCAGTGCCTGCATGGGACTATCAATATGAGCAACAACAAAAAAATGTAAAAAACTTGTTACTATAAATTAAAATACTTTATGTACTGCTTCATACAAGTTAAAAAATCTTTCATCTGCATGATCTTATTTGTTGATTTAGTACAGTATTCCTAGATTATCTAATTATAGGTTCTTTTTGACACCCCTATGAAACAGGCTTCAAACGCAGTAACATTTGCTTCTGTTTTCTTCTTTTTCCATTTTTTCCTGCTCCCTAACTTCCCTTTTACCTATTTTTCTCTATGTACAAAGCTTTTACACACAAACATTAAACTTTTAACTTATATGTCCACTGTCCTGTAAATTGTTGTGAATGTCTCAATTCGCTACAGTTCATTTAAATGTGTCATAAGCAAATTTCAATGCACTAAAATATTTGAGCCAAATATATCCTGGAATTATATGCCCTAAAATATAGTTCTATACAGATATCATTTAGTTAATACATTTCAAGATGGTATAGAAAGTAAAAGGAAATTCTTACCCAAGTATTCTGGTGTTCCCATGATTTCCCGAAGTTCACATGCATTCCCTATTTTTCGAGACATTCCAAAATCTACAATTTTTATGTCCCCAAGAGGGTATATGCTGCTCAGTAATATATTCTGTGGCTAACAAAGCACAACAAAACAATAATAAGTAATACAAAACAATAAAAGAATACTAATCTCAGATCAGAGGTAAATTAAGTGGAACTTATAGTTTAGCTATTAAACATTTTATTGAGTCATCCATCGAACACTTACTGAACTACTACTTAGGAGAAGCTATATATTCAATGATAAATAAAGTAAAAAATATACTACAAGAGGCTTCTTTGTTTGAATAAAAAAGATAGGTACATAGATTAATTGATTATGAGATATAGAATACTCAGTAGTAAAGACTACTTAATTCTGCCCATTAGAAAGTCCAACAAACCTTTGCAGTAGAGATGATGCTTAAGCTGAAACTTAAAGGATAAATAGAAGTATGCCAGTTAGAAAAGTGTTCTGGAATAGCATGACAGAAGGCTGAAGGAATAAAAATGCATATATTTCCAGGAACATAATGGTTCAATACACTGTGATGGTTCTGGGTCTGACCATTCCCAGGTTTCTACGTGAGATAGAAAGAGGCGTGGTGGGGTAAATGAAATGGAGATTGTCCAGGAAGAGAAGAGTCCAATGTTCAAACAATAAGAGACAGTTTGATCCAGATTTTAACGTCCTTGTATGGCTGAAGAGGAAGGATAAGGAGAAAGGATAGTAACATGAGAGGCTGAAGTGGTATCTCAGGGATTGGGAAGGGGCCTGAATGGTCTGGGGGCGGTGGGGGGAAGGAGAAGCCAAAAGACTGAAAGCCTCAAGGGAAAGATGAATGAGTATAATGGGAGCAAAGGAGTGAGGACTAGTAGGTTACCTTCAAGATGGAGATCAAAATTAAGTATTTTAGAGATAGACAGTTTTATAAGATAGAAAGGTCCAGGATGTGGCAGTAAGAGTGGGATGGAGTGACATGATGGTAGGATTAGAACATATAGTAATGATGGTTTTTAAGAGCCCAGTGATTAATCTGAGCTGCTCACACATGCAGTCTTCTCTCTGCCAATACAGAATTAGTCCATGTAGCAAATGTGGAGTCTAGACAAGCATGATCTGACTGTTGTTTCCTCTCAATACCAGCCTGCAATTAATTGTGCAAAGCAAGAGCAGAGAAGGAACAGAGATGTAGTGTTACTTAAAATCACATTACATTACCTTTAAATCAAGGTGTACAATGTTATTCTGATGTAGATAATAAACTCCTTCAAGTATTTGTTTAATGAGTCTGATAATGTCATTTTCAGAGACCATTTCAGCCAACTCAGGTAAACACAGATTGAAAATTTCTCCACCTGCAGCACTGAATAAAATTCAAATAACAGAAACTTGAAAAATCATTGACCTAAAAATGACAACTTTTAAATACTGTATACCTTTAAGTAAAAGACACGGCCATCAAAACTTTATTCTCTCTATATACACACATTTAATGGGGGGGTGGTCCTGGGTGGGGGGGAATCTTTAAGGAATAAAATAAGAATATTTCAAATTCTGGGTGCTAGTACTTATTTATGAGCTCAGCTCTGTTCTATTTTACTCATTTATTCATTATATATAAATATAGTTATCAGCTATGTATAGATACAGATATTTTGATCCTCATGACAATCAAGTGAGGTAGGTGGTTATCATTCCCATTTTACAGATAAATAAGTACAAAGAGGTTAAGCTACTTGTACAAGGTCACATAGTAAATGGGGGTTGGGGGGACAGAATCTGAATAATATGGATGAGAATCTGCATTCTTTACCAATATCCTGTATTGCAGCTTCACAAAGAATACTTGGGGCCAGAACCCATATCTTAATTGTTTTTTTTAAGAACTGAAAATCTAAGAATGTTGACAAAAAAAGCATTATGAAAAATTCCTAGGTTTGGAATAAAATGATTTAAATTTAAATCCTAAACCTGCCATTTATCAGCAATATAATTTAGGATCAATCACTTATTTGAGCTTTCACATCTGTAAAATAGAGATATTACTGAATTCAACAGATTTTATTTTGAGGACTAAATCTAAATAAATGAGATAAAATTTGTCAGCCAGCACATCGTGCAAAAAAATCTAGATGGTTATTAATCAAATTTATAAGGTATGTTTGGGAATATCTCAAGTAGAGCCTATTCTATGTAATAAAATAGAAACTCATTTATTTCACAAGACACTATTTTCCCCCCTTTGGTTCACTGCTGTATCCATAGCATCAAGAACAGTGTCTGACATGTAGAAGGTACTCATTCTCTTAGAATGAGTTCTTTGCTAGGCCCTTTATAAGATATATCTGGTAAGAAGTCAGACCAAATAATTGGAAAGTATAAGAAAACTGTATAAAATAATGACTTATATCCACTATTAAGATATGGAACATACCAAAAAAATATGGAAAATACCAGAAAGATCTGAATTCTTCAGTATCTGGCAGTATATGGCAGCATAAATTCATTCTTGAACACTTTATATGTATATACCAACATTTACATTACACTCACTAAAGTTAATTCAGTAGTTCTCCTACTGAATTAATTCTAAAATTCATTAATTCTAAAATTCAAAACAGAATCTAAGAAAACATATGTAAAGCACTTCCCAGTGCCTAGACCTAAGAGGACAGCAGGTTGTTTATAGAAGTGCCTACTGAAATCAAGACTGCCTGGCTTCCACTCTTGACTCTGCCACTAACGAGCTACCTGAACTGGGAGAAAATGTGTTTCTGTTTCTTCTATTGTAACATGATGATACATAACAAAAAATGATAGCTCCTGCTTCAATGGCTTGTTGTAAGAATTATATTAGATAAACCATGTAAGGTACTGAGTACAACCAATGTTATAAGCATGAAAGCAGATCACCTGTAAGTATTTCATACAGTGTCTGACACATAGTAAATATTCAATAAATATTAGCTATTATTATAATGAACCAACTAATACTAATTCCAAATCTAGCCAACATTCAGCCTTTCTGAATTTGGGGGCTTCTTGTTAAACTCTGATTATGAAGGCAATTTTAAAAGTCTTTGCTAAATTTAAATTCATTTTTAGAAATACTTATAAAAATTCACATAATATATTCTTAAGTGAAAAAAAGGGTTATAATAGAGTATACTTAGTAGATCACAATTTTGTTTCTACAGGTATACATACATAGACAGAAAAAGAATAATTTTAAAATACAGGAATATGCCATAAAAGTAACCACAGTTTACAAATGATTTCTATTTTCTATACCTTCTAAATTTAACACAATAAATAGGTGTTACTTTTACACCAGGAAAAGTATCCTAAGGGTTTCTTGTTTGTTTATTTCAGTAACAAGATCAAACAAACACTATGATGATCAGCCAATCACACTGTCCCTACCTTTTAGTTTGGCAAGCTGACCAATGCCTTTTGTAGGAATGCCATTTTTCCCACAAAAGAGCGAAAGCTCTTCACCATAGCTCTCCATAGGAGAAGCTATGGTAAACAGAAAATGAGGAGGAGTTAAGAGGAGGAGGGGAAGAACAGATAACATAAGAAGCAGACCGCAGAAGTTAGTGGAAACTGGAAACTGGAAGCATAAATGGAAGCAGAGTGGAGTAGCAGACTAACAGACACTTTGTTAAAACAAGGCACCCAGAGCGGTGACTACAGAGAAGAAAAGATATCTCTGTAATCAGAGAAGCCACCTATATCATTATCATTGCCCTGGAAGGTAAATTCAGGTATTTCTACTCTTTCTCTCTCTGTTGAAGAGTTTGCCACCTGAAGGAACTCAACCAACAAATTTAGAAATTTGGAGTATGCACGTTCTTTTGCTTATGTATTTGTATATGTGTTGTGTACACTGTCACGTAAATCTATGTGCTATATACTACTTAAATCTACATTTGCCTTTTACAGCTTTCTAACGCACAGTTTAGATATTAGTAGGGAAGTAGAGAATTATCCTTTAGAAGAACTCCCATAACAATAAAGTTAACATGTAAAAGATTAAAATCAGAATATTTTCCTATCCAAAATAATAAATTTCCCTGGGTACTAGAGAGCCAAGATTTTCAGTAAAACAAAGCAATATCTCCCTCATCCATACTACAAATCTATGCTTATAGCTTTGGAAATCATAGTAAAGATTTTTAAATTATTTATTTTTAGTGATCAAAATGAAGTAGTTTTAAATTTTTTATATTGAGTATCTTTCAAAATTATATCCAATGCTAATGAGGGGAAACAAAACCCATGGAATTTCAGAATGGAAAGAAACAAGCCAGAGTATTTCCTGTCTCTAAATTAGAATATGTGAAGTAAATACCAATCTCCCTTTTTGGAGGATTATTTTAAAAATCAAATGAAAATATAAAGTGCTTAGCATGGTGCCTGCCATATAGTAAATGCCCAACATATATTATTGTTGAAATGTTTTGCTATGGTCCTCATCATTTTCTACTGGGTCTATAATATTTACTTAAAGATATTTAATAGGCAACATAAGCTGGTAATTTCTTGACAGAAAGAAATTATTATTTCTCTTCCATATAATTTCAGAATTGACTTGATAAACTTATATTTATCCTAACCAATTTCCCCTATTGAACTTTGCTATATCTAGGACAAAGTTCTTGTCCCACATTTTCTAAAGATTATACATACATATTCTTTATAATCAATTTTAGTTATCTCAAAACTCAGCATTGAAAACTTAATGTGCCCAATTAGATAACATCCTTCCAGAAGTTTTTTTAAAAAACTTTGTGTATATTTTATTTAATTATCCAAAAATGCTTTTAAAACACTTGTTATAGAAAAGTTGTTGCCTCACGGAGAGTGGAGATGGTTTGACTCAACTATCCTCAAAAATTTCCCCCAATTTATAAAGATATCTAATACTAACTCCAGAATAGTATTTATATGACTTTTCAAATAGTTAAAGAAAGGGCTAAAAAATAATTTAGACTTTATAACCGGTAATGAAATACTTTCCTGTGGACTAAGTATTAAGATAGAAATAAAAGATTTAGTAATTGTTAAAAACTGTTACATTGACTGCAAGAAGTTAAGTTTAATTCACAAAAGTAAACAAGTTAATTTGGTTCAAACAATTGGTTTAGGTTAAGTGAAGGCAAAACAAAACACAAAAGCAAAAATAAAACAGAGCTATCAGAACCCATAGCTTAATAGTTCCAAAGGAAGATTTAAGTTAGAGTCATATAATTAACAAATAGTACCTTTTTAAAGTAATTCTGTACCATCCATATAAAGAGAAATTTGACAACACCTAATACAAGCACATATGCATTTACTCCCGGACCTTGCAATCACATTTATAGGAATTTACACCAAAACTATACCTCCACAAAGGATGGCCATCCAAAGAAGACTGAACAAATGGTACACCATACAGTGGAGAACTATACAGGCATTTAAAAAATAGCAATAATAATAATAATATTAAAAAATATGCCTATGAATATGAAATGATTTCCAGGATATAATGTTATTTGAAAAAAAAGCAAGGCACAAAAAGGCATATATAATATGCTATTTTTTTCTGTAAGAAAGAAAGGGAAATATACATATATACAAATTTGCCTATATTTGCAAGAAGAAACACATAAAGAATGAGCCAGAAACTAATAAATATGGTTACCTATAAGGTTGAGTGGGAGGAGAGTGGAAAGGATAGGAATGACAATAAGACTTTGTAGTATACTTTTATAATAATTCAAACAAATAGCATCAATGGTTACCAAAATCACGAGATAAAAAGCTGTTAAAGAACAGAATATTCACAGTGTTAAAATATTACCACATAAGTTACTTATTAATTATAAAGGGGAACATGTTCCTTACAATGTGGAGGGCTGGCAGACTCCACCTTAGCCATGTTCTAATTAGAAAAACCAATAATGGAACAATCCGAATGTAATTGCCACCTCATGTTTTACAATAAGAAATACACATGATCATCCACAATGTCCCCTTGCCAAAAATATTTAACCTAAATCTAGTCATGAGAAAACAAACACACGAATCCAGGATGTAGAATACTTCATGTGAAAACAGATACAGATTTCCTCCCAAAAAGACAATGTCAGGAAAAATAAAGTGACTAAAGAAGTTTAGCAATCAAATATAATGTGTAAGTCTTGATTGGCTCTGGTACTGGAATTAAAAAAAATAGGTCCATAAGACATTTCAGGGATAATCCAAAAAATTTAAATATGAACTATATATTTGATGAGAGTACCAGATTAATATTAACTTTCTTAGTTTTGATACTGGTATTGGTTATGTAAAAGAATGCCATTACTCTTCAGAATAAATACTCTGGCAAGTGAAGAAGAAATATCATGATACCTACAACTTTCAAATAGTTTGGCAAATATGGCAAAATGCCAACATTCGGTGACTCAAGCTAAAGATTATAAGAGTGTTAATTGTACTGGTCTTTCAACATCTCTGTAGATTTAAAATTTTCTCAAATAAAAAAGTCAGGGAAGAAAAATGAGTATGCAGAATAGTTTGAAAAGAATATCAAATTGGCAACAGTAATCAGAGTAAAGGATTCCACTGTTTTATTTTTACCACATAAAAAATTATGCCACCTTATTTTACATAGCTAAACCTGCCCAACACATTTTTTACCTTTGGTTGAGATTGTGTGATGTGACAAGGCCACCTCAAAAGTGATAGGCATAGTAATAAATTTTAATAGGTCCTAGTTGCTCTGGTAAGAAATTAAATATATTTATCCACTCACATTTACTGATTGCTTGCTACATTTCAGCCACGAGATACAGTTCAGCCCTTACAGAACTCAGTTTACTGGGTAGGGTATCTGAATTAATTTTCAGAGTATGAACAAGGTCCATCCATAAAATGTGTTAAAACTTTTTGATGTATTTTGTTGTTGCTATTAGGAAGAGAGGATTTTATGAAAGTGGTCAATGCTCCTATTGTATACTCACTCTCCAAACCTAGTATTCCATTAAGTACTGTTTTTGAAAAATATTAGCTACTGTTCACATACTTCAAACATGCAGATGTCATGCAAGTAGATAACTTTTTAAAGGTCAGCTTAAGAATTTGACAAAAATAAACCAAAAATGTATGAAAATGAAATCCTATTGGAAGAATCCCGGTCTTCTCTGCAATTCTAATTTATTTTGAAGGTACTATAATATACCGTAATTGGTATGTTGCTGTTCTGGGAGATATACATAGTATTCATTCTTAAACAAACTACTTGTAGGTTTAGCATTTTGCAAAATAAGCATTTTCATTTACAAGTTCACTCTAGGCAATCATCTTTCCTGGTACAAAAATATTTAGATTTTTAAATAAATATATAAGCAAACCTATTCATCCCTTAAAATAACTGAACCCTAAAACTTGACTAATATACTTTTATTTTATTTATTTTTTTTGCGGTACGCGGGTCTCTCACTGTTGTGGCCTCTCCCGTTGCGGAGCACAGGCTCTGGACGCGCAGGCTCAGCAGCCATGGCTCACGGGCCCAGCCGCTCCACAGCATGTGGGACCTTCCCGGACCGGGGCACGAACCTGTGTCCCCTGCATCGGCAGGCAGACTCTCAACCACTGCGCCACCGGGGAAGCCCCTGACTAATATACTTTTAAATTCAAAAAGGCAATAATGCAGTTAGCTACTAAAAAGAATTACTATATTTATAATTTTTTTTTTGCTAAAACACCTCTTTAGCTTTTTTTTATAAAAACTATTTTGTAATAAACTATCAGAACCTAAAGTACACTAAACATAAACTTAGCTGGTCTCTACTAAGTGTTGCAAATGTTCAGATACACATTTTAAATAATTATAATAAATGTGTCAGACTGTCACATTTTAGAGTAACACATCAATAACAACACTGTTTTAGAGTAACATGTCAACATATTGGTTAACAAGCCAGTTAGTTTAACCATATTCTATCCCGACTTGACAAATTATTGAAATCTAGGTGTTTTCAACTTTTCACTGACTTGTGGGACGAGATATATATTTTTTCTTATTGCTATAATTCCTAACATAGTGTTTTGCACATCACACATACTAAATACATGTGTTTTTTTTAACAACCTATGTGGTTTACCTTTCATTCATGCAAGTTTACCTTTTTATTCTCCTTGGGTCACTTCCTTGGATGTGCTTTTCAAATAACTGAATATACAAATTATTTCAATCCTATTTGCCCACCAGACTGTTTTGCAGAAAACCTCATCAATTTTCTGTGCCATTAGCAATGAAAGTATACTCATTTCACCATATTCCGCAAACACGGTATTGTCATTTGTTTACTGAATGCTGTTTAATTAGTTTTTGGGTATGTGTGTGAGGCTGCACATTAAGTTTTGTGAAAACATATAAATATACACTATGTTCCTCTAATATTTTATCGACAGGAATCTTTACAAGTTCTTGTCTTACTTTTATCATTCTTGTTCTTGACATTTCAAGCAACCTTATCCAACAATTAAAATAGGTACTATAAATTTACTTCAATTTTTAAAAATGTATACTTACTGTTCCAATATCAAAATGATTTCATTTGTATTTTCATAGACTTCATGAAGATTAATTACATGGGGACAGGACTTTGCCAATTCAAGTATTGCAATCTCATGCAGAATCTCTGCTCGGCAATCCTGTCCTCTTCTTCTCTTTTTCAGAAATTTTGCAGCATATTCTTGACCAGTAGATTTTGATATACATTGTCTAACCACAGCAAATTTTCCTCTGGGGGCAAAAGTGAGGACAATCAATTTTAACTTTTCCATAGAGAACAATATTAGTATAACACAGATACTGTTATACCTCCAACTCTGTCCATCCTTTCAAATATTCATTTCATCAGGAATTTATCTTTGTTCTCTTAACCTAATCAACTACTGCATGTATTTTTATAAAATTTATAGTACTATCACATGAAAATATAAATGGCAAATGTAATAACAAGATAAGACAATTATATTTATTCTTTACTATCATATCATTAATATGATACATTACCATTGTAGGGGGAGATCTAATTTGCCTACCAACTCCATGCCATACTCTTGATATAAATTATTGTGTTTAAGTATCACAACAATCCTACATAGTAAATATTATTCTGTTTGGCAGACTCCAGAGAAGATATGTATCTTGGTCTATTTTCAAAGACCAAGAGTTTCACATTAACCCTCTATGAAAAATTTTAGCTTTCCTTCAAATGAAAAAAATTAAATGCAAAAATGGGTATTTGACTTATTTACTTTTATTAGTGTAATCATTCTGCCTTTCAACATCACTTTTAACAAGCTTTGAAGCTTTCTATCACAATTTGTCGATTGTTCTACCAGAGTATCTCTTAGTATTGCTCAGTACCATGAAGCTTATAACAGATACCAAAGGTATACACATCTTACGGAGAGTATCCAAAGACACTTCATGATCAAGTAAGAAAATCCATGGTTATCAGTAGCTACGTACAAACACACCATTAAGGTCATATTTATCATTTTAGGAATAAACGCGTTTTAGCTCTCTCCAATAACAGTGCTCAACATTTCAGCCAAAATTTTAAAAGACTGGCAAATGATGTATTCTAAGCCTATAGTCGCCCAAAATTTAGTTTCTCAAAGACCTAAGCTACTTTGAGTCAGACTATTTTAAGAAACTAATAAAAGCTATTGATTGCCTACCCAGAAAAATGTACACATGCCCTTATATAGAAAGTTTTACATATAATTTCAGACGGTTTTCAGATTTCAAAGACCATCCATAAACTTCCTAAGCCTGGTCCAGGGGGTCCAAAATTAACACCTTCTATCCTAAGGCTCAAATGACTCACTGGATACTAACAAATCAGGTATAAATAAAAACCTATCTTTAATACACTTGGGATTTGGGGTGGGAGTTGGGGACAGAATAAATTGCTTGACTGTATTTTTACTTGCTATTCTCAAGCGGCTGGATGACAAAGATCCCTACTGTTTATATCCCAAATTTCCTCAAAATTGGTGCCAATGAAAAGCACTGGAAACCAACCTGAGAAGGTATAGTTACTAATGCAAAAAACTATTTTTTTAAAAAGTGGCCAAGCTATAATTTGATTCTTTTACATTTATCAAAATAAATATCAACTCAGAAAATTTGCATGCACAAACTTGATTTTTTGATAGAACTTTTCATTTAAGATTTGAGAATGCTTAATTTATTATTTTACTCATTTATTTATTTAACATCTTTATTGGAGTCTAATTGCTTTACAATGGTGTATTAGTTTCTGCTTTATGAGAATGCTTAATTTAAATTATATTTTCTTACTACATACAAAAGGAATACAAATCAATGCATTTTAATGAGCACACACAAAAAGTTAATCAGTCCCTTTGTTTTATACTCAAACAGCCCATGTTTTATAGATTTTATGCTGGATAAACTGAGTCAAACTAAGAGTAAATTACTCATGAAAGGTCATATATGGAAATGGAGTACCATGACTTAAATTGTGGAATGTGAAATCCTAGCTTTCTCTTCTGACCATTACAAAACAATTTCTCCCTTTAAGATAGTTTTTTTTTAAAGAGGTAAATTCACTTTTGCCAACTCTTAGGTTTAGAAGTGAAAATTTGTCTAAAACAAAAAGGAAACTTTGAGTTTTATGAAGAAATTCACCTTGTAAAACTTAGGAAACAAACTAGTTAGTCAAGAAATCTGTCCATCTGAAAAAGTTTATGGTACTAATTGTGACAATTAAGTTCTGCTGTAATTTTAAAATTATATCTATAAGCCAGAATTTTCTCAGGAACAAAGAGCAAAATTAAATAATAACACTTTTACCTAATTGTTTCAGGTATTCTTATGAGGCTTACAAGTATAGTACTCATTAATGCAAAGCAAAGATGACCAAATGATATTGGTAATAATTTGCCAATGTTCACCACTAAGTAAAAGCTCCATGAAGGCAGAAACCCCATCTGTCCTAATTACTACAGTAATTATAAAATCTACACTTTGCTAACTAACACATAATAGGAACTGAATATCTGTTGAATGAATGCAAGAGTTATGAACCTACTATAGTACCATACATTGTGCTACTTTGTATACTGTACTTAAAGCATTTACATTTTTAAAGTTTATTTGAGACTCAAATAAAATTTTACATATTCATTTATGTACTGTTAAATAAGGTAAACATTTTTACCATAATTATCAGATGACTTAGGGAAAAAAAGCAAGTATTCGTTTTCCATTCTAAAATGCTAATTGTCATTTAGAAGTATCAAAAATAATATTTAATATATAATGTTCCTATATCAAATTTAACAGAAACATTTAAGAAAATTTAAAACCCTTAACAATAGCACTTAATTCATACCCTAAAAAGGCAAGGCTGTCTAGATTTCCCAGCAGCTAAAAGGCCTTGTTAGTTACCCTTCTACATTCTAGAATAGACAATAAAATGTGAAAGGACGGGGGAGGGTAAGCCACAAAGGAAGCTGACGTTTATTTTTGCATCTGCCTCACCCTTCTAACCACAAGAAGTCCTATGAAACCTTGATTCAGTTGGGGGAGGGGTGGAAAAAACTTAACCAACATGTTAAAAAACAGGAACAATGCAAAGTTTTGTGAGAACAATCAAAAATGAACTGTTAACTTTTACATATTTTCTTCTAATTTGCTGAAGAAAAATAACTTCTAAAACACTAACATCTTAAAATTAATTAAAAAACTGATTTATAAAGATAATTTTGTAATCACCACATGCTAGAATTATATGTTTGTATGCTTCAAAATGTACGCGCCTCAGAAGAAACAAGATTATACTAATTTTCACTTTGCAAAAGTATGGGATAATATCAAAATTGGTAAAATATTGAAAGAATTTAAAGCAAGTTCATGGCAGATGAAAGGGCACGATTTCCAATTTATCAAGGTTTACTAATTAGACACATCAATATTTACCATGTAACTCATTAGCCCATATCAATTAAAAGAAAAAAGTTAGGTCTCTTTCATGAAGGTATTAGAAGATGAAATATTAGCCATCTGAATTTGTTTTCATCAGATTCTACCATGAATTTTTGCTCTAAAATGTTGTACACTGAGTCAAGTTTATGACTGTGATTTATGACGGCACCCCATTTACCAAACTTAGAATTATTAATATTGTTCTCAAAGTTTAAGTTATTAATATTGTTCTCAAAGTTTAAGTTCTCCAAAACCCTCAAAGAAAAAAAATTAGTCTTTCTAGCTCCGACACAGGCTATCTCAATAAAGGTTTGTTGTATTCTAGATGATAAGATATTGACAATACTGTGTCCATTCTAGACTTTCTCATTTTAAAACTGATGATGAAAAAAATACAAAGTGGTCCAGAAGAGGATAACTGGATCAAGGAAGGCTCTCTGAAAATCAGGTCATAAGATGACTATTTAAGGAAACTGGCAACATTTTGCTATATTCAAATCTCTGAAGGGTTTTTACATGGACATTATATGCAGCTACAAAAGGAGAACTATGTACAGTGGGTAAAGGTTAGCAGAATAGAAAACAAAATTCTGTGCCTAAGAGTTGCCCACAAAATGGAACAGACCATTCTGAGGTAGTGAGTTCCATCACTGAAGCATTCAAATTGAGGCTGGGTAAAACACTTGTCAGGAAAATTTTAGAAAGGACTGCTGCACTGCATAAAAAAATTACATTAGAAGGCCACTGACCACTGAAGTCCTTCCAATGTAAAGATTCTATGACTATTTAATGAATAGTGAGATACAACTAAAAGAACACTTACTCTTGCCTGTATAATGCAAAAAGAAATAGTATAGATTTAGAACTAAACTATTTCTTGAAAACATCCTGAAAGGGTTTTGAAACTATATTTTATAAAAAAATAAACCATTAGAAGACTCAAATATTTTGCACACAAAATTAAATAAATGTGACAGGAATACTGAAATATGCTTTCACATTTAGTTCTTAGTCTGATGAGGTAGACATTATCACCCTTATTCTGCAAAAGAAAAGACTGCATCCAATATCTGACAAGTAAAAAAGCCAGGACTAGCCTTTATCCTTGACATAAAAGACCACCAAGAATAGAATTACTTGCCATGGTTCAGTCAATTTTTGTTTTCACATTGAGATTTTCAAAGATAAAAAATCATTCACACTATTTTACTGTGCATCTATCAATAATACAAACACGGACTTTTACCATTTTAATGTAAAAATCAAACTGAAGACAGAAAATGATCATCATCCTACCACCCTTTGTTAAGTGTTTTTAATTTAAAGCTCAAAATGCTGAATAAATAACAAATTATTTGGTATATCTTTTGTAACTTTCATATATATTAAAATGGTAGTGCTAAATGGTCTCATAATCTCAGTTCACTCCTTGGTCTTAAGGAATTTACACCTTCGTTAAACCAAAACAGATAAGTACCAGTGTAAATACAGGTTTTACTTACAGTACATGCATTGTTTGTCATACAGAATTACACTATCTAATATGAGTTAATTCATTTTGTTTAGAAAAGAGAAGGAGAATCTCCATATTTATTTTTTTTAGCCCAGCACAATATCCTAAGAATTAAAAATTTTTTTATTCAACAAAAACTTCTATGGCATTCTACTAAATACTTTACAAATATTAACTAGTTTAATCCTCACAACAACCATATAAAATAGATAACAATTATCTTCATCCCTGGGTCTCAGATGAGAAAACTACAGAACCAAGAGGTACAGTAATTTAATTGAGGTTAAATAGTAAATGGCAGAGCCCAAACTTGGATGTGGCAGTCCACTGTGCTAAGCTGCCTCTTCCCATGCACAGCCTCAAGTAAGAACCCTGACTTCCAACCATGGGCTCTGAAACGAGGTGGGATGTATCACATATGCTCACTAACCCTCTACGGATTTGATTTCCAAGTCAGTTAAGACTAAACCCTGTATAACATCAGCAGAGATGAGGACTTTTCTTTCTAATCACTGCAAAATAATCATCAAGTGAGTTTTATGAAAGTATAGACACAGAAATCCTAAATGTGAATTTAAACACATACACATCAAAAGTTTCCTTACCTTCCTAGCTCTTTGGATGTAAGTGTATAAAAATTACTGAAGTTTTCCATTTTAATTGGAGTTTGAGGAGTTGTAGTTAGCAAGCCCGAAATACTTCGACACTCAAATCTTCTCCTCGACATGTTAGATGACTCTCAGGTAGGCTTCTTCAGTCACTTATTTTTACCTATTTAAAAAAAGAGAAGATGCAGGATATAACTTAAATGCAATTAAGAAAAAAAAGAGATGTTATCTCAGATAGGATGTGCGTTATATTATACAGCTCAAAATATAGCTATAAGATACAACCAAAAAAAAAAAAAAAAAGAAGAAGAAAGAAAGAAGAAGATTTAAGAGCATATTCTACCCAGAAGGAAGAAAAACAAAAAGCATACACATAAACTGGTATCTCCTCTATGGTACTTGAACTAAGTTACTGACTTCATTTCAGAATAAAACTACTGAAAAATCCTGTAAGACCTCCCAAATTCTTTAAAAAACAGTTAAAATAAAATTGTAATATAATCATTCAATTTCTTTTTTAAAAAACATTAAAAAAATTTTTTTTAATTTCATTTTTAAACTCTAATTCTTTAAAGTTATATCTTCACATAACAAGATAATTTAACACAGCATGATTATAACACATAACACATAATTATAACACATAACAAGAAAATTTATAACACATAACAAGATAATTTAACACAGCATGATTATAACACAAATGATCATTCATTTTAAATTTAATTTCACATGGCCAAACAAATTTGACGGTAAAATCACATGTTGTGAGTTATGTTACTGACATGTGAATGACTACAAGAAATGGACTTGTTTCATAGGCCTTAGAGGCAGAACACAGCACAGAGCCTGCTATGCATGAAGAGCTCTATAATTTTGTTGGATGAGTGAGTGACCACACATAAAGCCTTATTCTAGAGTTCTAATCTGTAACTGAAGCTCATATTTATCTGGAACTTTATATTTATGAGTATTCAGTTTTAACATTAAAACTACTATTTCATATTAATTGAATTCATATAATAACAGCAGACTATATATTTAAGATATGCCTGACTTTTCTGCTATGACTATCTAATAAGAAATCCAGTATTCTTCTTCTAGCACCCTCTTATAAAAGGGTGTAGTTAGCAAAATGTGTCTCTGACACATTTTTCCTCCCCTTATTTCCTACTTGACATGTTCTGTTCTTTATCTTCCTAAATTCAAATGTCATCTATATTCAACTTAGCGAGTACGCAGTATGATTAGAGGGGAGTGTTTTCAGTTTCTGTGGTCTTTGAAAAAACAAAGCCCTAACTAGTTTTGAGGTACATCTCTAGTATTCCAAAAGTAGCGGTGTAGAATTCTGAAAATAACATTTGGACTGAATCACATCTGGGTCTGAATCCCATTTATCCATCATACCAGCTATGAGACATTTAACTTTGCTAATGTTATGGGGTGAATTATGTCCCTTCCCTCAAAATTCATATGTTGAAGTCCTAACCCCCTAGAACCTCAGAAAGTGACTGTATTTGGAGAAAGGGTAATTAAATTAAAATGAGGTCATTAGGGTGTGCCCTAATCCAAGAGGACAGGTGGCCTTATGAAAAAAAATGAGATTAGGATACAGAAACACGTAGAGGGAAGATCATGTGAAAACATAGGGAGAAGCCCATCCACAAGAAACAAGCCCTGCTGACACCTTGATCGCAAAATTCTACTCTCCAGAATTGTAAGAAAATAAATTACTATTGCTTAAGTCACCTGATGTACAGTACTTTGTTGTGGCAGCCTAGCAAAGTAATACAGCTCCTTTAAAAAAGAAAGAAATATTTCAAATGTGTAGGAAGGGATACAAATATAACAAACACTTGGAGTTTTCAATCTTATTACTTTGCCATATTTTGTTTAAATTAAAAATAAATAAGGCAACATAGACACAGAGTAGGTCCCTTCTTTCCATCCCACTAGCACTGGGTAGGACAGCTTATCATCTCCTTGCCAACATTTGCCCCATTCAGACAGTTTTGTGGTTTAGTTTGCATCTCTCTGATTACTAGTGAGGACAGCTTCAACTCTGCTGCCCCTGAAGTATGGATGAATTATAGAATGTATCTGGCAGTACTCTAAATATAAAAAATTAAAATATGATGAACTCATGTAGAATCACACTGGTACAGTGCTAGTCATGAAAGCACATCATGATTGTTCAATCAATAAATACTGTTACTATTCTACTGAAAGAGACTCTCCACACAATCCTCTGCCATTGTTGAACAGCTGTACCTATATTTCCACATACAAAACTCTCACCCCAAGTTAGCTTAAACTCAACTCTTAAATTCTGTCTTTTTATTCTGTTTTGATGAACTATTTGTATACTTTTAGTTCTGATGGAACTCAGTTTCATTGGTCACAGATTCTTCTCTGAAATATCAATACGGTTACCAATTTCTATGCTCAACCTTTTTTTCTTCAGGTCATCTTTGGACTTTTAAGATTTTTTCCCCTAAATTTAAGTCTATGAATTTGCATGCTTATGACCACATTTATACATAGAAAGAAGGGATATACCTGTATTATAGATACAAATTGGGCTACATTCCCAACATGGTTCCAAATCAGGCCTTAGGAAACATGAGCACAAGAACATGTCAAATTCACTCATATAGAGAGAGTACAGGCTCTTGATTCTAAGATGTTCACCTCATCTAGATTCTAGAATCTAAGATGTTTATCTCATACTGTAATATATCAGCTAAAAAGTGATCTATTCATAAGAATCTAGTAGAATGGAGATATATTTTATAAATAATTATTTTCTGCTCTCAAGTTTCAAAAGAATCAATATGGATCTTAGATATACTCAAAGACTTATGTTTAATGAAGCATGATTTATAATAGTTAAAAAAATAAAAAGCCTGTAGAATGAATGAATCCCAAAGTCCAACAATAGGGAAATGGCTAAATATACCTGAATAATAGGATATTATATACCTAATAAAAATTGTGCTTTCAAAGAATATTTTTAACTCATATAATACTAAGTGAAAAAAGGAAGACAAAACTTTACATACAGTATAATTTTGTCATATAAGGTATATGTATTTGTTATATATAATTTTTGATATGTTACATAATTTTGTTAAATATAAAAGCAAATAGAGGAAAATACTGGAAAACTATGGCAACATATTAACAGTGGTTATCTTTGGGTGGTGAGATTATGGCAGTATTTATACTTTCCTGTGTTTAAGTTATCTATACCAAGCAGGTATAGATGAAAACTAATAAATGCCTTTGGGTAAAAAAGATGGCTTTGAACATATATGACTAGACTCTAAATGCAGAAACTTACCCATTTTTAACAGCAAAACATATCTCTTTACACATTAAGTGTTACTTGGCTGGAAGTTCATGAGCTATTATTGCTCAGGTTTTTTAAGGCCTCAACGTTTTCTCTGCATTTATTTAGAGCATATGGTATTCATTATCCAAATAACATGACTGTTCTTATGCAAAGACCATATAAGCATTTAGGGTAAATACTAAGCATTTAGGGTAAATACTAAGCATTTAGGGTTTAATACTGCATAGAAAGAACAATTTCATAAATTCTGAATTAATGTTATAGTTATAATTCTATATAATGAATAATAATTTGTAACCTTAAGACATATCCCTTTATTATATCACTTGGTGAAAATCCAGATTCATCCCGGGATCCCTCCAAAAAAAAAATCCAAAATGTGATATCCAAAATATAATACTAATAGGTATTAAGTTTTGTAATACCTATTCAGTTATATTAGAAGGAAAAAAAACTTACCTTTTTTAAAAAAAGGATTGAAATAAATAGTGATAATAAAAACAGGGCCTATTAATCAAACTACTTAATAGCATTTCCTAATACTAGACATTGGCTTAATTTAATTTTTTACCTAACAAATTTTCCTCCCCTCACATGTACTGTTGGTCATCATAATGGATGAATGTACCATGGTATCTGTATATTTGTATGATTATAAATGCAGCTGAAAACAGTGTTGGGTAATCAGCAGTTTTTAAAATACATGTTAGTACAAAAATCATTTTCTGAATTGTGATAAACTTTACTCTGTCTCTGAATATGCTGGAAACACAAGCCATGTCTCAGAAAAAAGGAAAAGCACATTTCTGAAGGTTGAACTTTAAGCTTATCTACTTATTGCAAATATACCTATATTACAAACTGCCTTAGGGATCCATATAGCATCACTTAGGTGTAGCTTCCTTCTATTTACTGCACTTCCACCAGTTGCCACAGCCTAGATATTTTTTCCATTTCCTCTCCTTTGGCCAATTTTGCATATAGTGGAGCAAGAATGTCACCTTTTTCCACCAATCCCTCCACAAACAGCTTGCTGCCCTTCATATAAGATTTAATCCTTGGGCACAAGCAGGTTATCAATCAGCTGTCTTTCCTTGCATCTTCCTAAATTTCCCACTGAATCCTCTTGAACTCCAACAATCACAGACCTTTTCTTGTTTTCTACCATAATTCACAGACCTATAACTGACTCTAAATTACCAATAGGTCTCACTCCATTTGAAATGCATCTCATAACACTTTTAGGCTATACTAATAAAAAATCTCAAGGTACTTAGTACGTAAATTTGTGTGTGTGTGTGCACACACATGAGTAGGTACACAATTATAGACACAATCAGGCACTAAAAACAGTAAGAGGATAATAGAAGAAGGCAAGATACAATTAAGCTTCCAATTACACAGTACTATCAATACTAGGAAAAATGGCACCTCAAGTTTATTTGCAAAGTTTTTTTTTCATTAACTCCCATTACAATAATCACAATAAGAATTCAAATATGGATCAGTGAAAGAAGGAAAAAAGGAAATGTTAGGCTTGATCTGGGCCTTTAATTTACTTGAAGGGAGAAAGCAAATGTGATGTGATCAAAAGTAAGAAAAACAGTCCCTATAAACCTCTAAATAGCTCTATTTAAAAATATTCATCACGGGCTTCCCTGGTGGCGCAGTGGTTGGGAGTCCGCCTGCCGGTGCGGGTGACGCGGGTTCGTGCCCCGGTCCGGGAGGATCCCACGTGCCGCGGAGCGGCTGGGCCCGTGAGCCATGGCCGCTGGGCCTGCGCGTGTGCTCCGCGGCGGGAGGGGCCCCGGCACTGAGAGGCCCGCGTACCGCAAAACAAAACAAACAAACAAAAAATATTCATCATGATATTCATTTCAAAGTTATCATATAAAAATGTTTTATAAAATAGAATACATCATATAACACTAAATAAAAACATCTAGAGAATTAAATTATCTGCTTTGATCCGTGCATTAGCTTCCCAGTAGCTACAAGTTCAAGTCCTTATAGCATGCACACAAAAGCCTTTGAGGCCAGGTACACACCAGCTTCATTTCCTGCCACACTTGTAGCTCATCTTTTGCCTCCACATCTCTCTTATACTCTCCTGTCTGAACATCCTTTCTACCTTTCTTTAAATGCAAAAAGTCTTCGTATGCATCCTTCTTACCTCAACAAAGAATGTCATCTCCCCCAGGAAGCTTTGCCTAAAACCCACGGGTTGCCTTTAATGCCTGTCCTTTACGCTTCAAATAGGAGGAACCTTGACATACCTCTTTACCTCAACATGTAACATGTTAGCCTGCAATTATATTTAGTGTCTGAAGGGTTGCAACCATTTGCTTTCATGCCTAAACTCCCAGCACGGTGTCTGGCACCTGGTAGGAATTTTTTTTAAATGTCTGATGAACTGAATTGTTAAGAATTATGAAATATAGCAAGAAGAATTTTTAGGTACATCTCATATCTTCAAGGGTTTAGCAGAACTTGAGATCCACCTTGAAATTATCATATTGGAGCTTCAAATGCAGCTAATCTCTGCTTAATTCAGTATTTGGCTAAATAAAATAAGAAATATTTTAAATTGCTATCAGAGAACTTCAGTTCTAAACAGGATAGCCATAGTCTGGAAATATGGATAAAATTATAATATCATATATTGTAATATAATACCAATGGGCCATTTATTTTGTATTTACCTATCTTTCCAAACTAGGTGGCCACATGATACTATACCTACTTCAGCTAAGAATATCAATATTTTAAGAGCTGCCTCAATCAGGAAATCCAGACACTTGTCCTGCCAAGGACTGATAAATCAAGATCTTCATGAAGTAAATTTGAAAGGCAATGGAAAGCAAAGTAAGGCACAAGATGAGAGGGGAAAAAAACTTTTTCTTTCTACATTAGCATTTATAGCTACCAAGTTTTCCCTAGGAAACAGAGGAACTGTAGATTTATTTATCTAGAATCCATCAGAATAAAGGAAGAACTTTCTGCTAGTGTGGTAAAAGGATCCATTTTTAATTAGTCATTGATCAGAAACAAAGTTATTTGTGTAGGGAAAGGGATGATGATGATTTTCAATTTCAAGGAAGAGACTGTTCCTTATATGTATTCTACTAACAGGTTTGTTTGTTCTATTAAGATTGAATAGAAAGCATAATTCAAGAATTTAATCCTTTGAAAATCACAACAGGAAGCCAGCTAACTGACTCTAGTCTAACTAGTCTATCTAGTATATACTATCCAAGGGCTAAAGTCCCAGGTAATGACCCCAGGACTGATTCTGTGCCATGACAGGTAAGTCCTGGTGCTGTCTCTTCTACCTTCAGAAGAAGAATTAAACCCTATAATTATGGACCAGGATGGAAAGATGTTGAAAACGGAAATATAGTGGGCCAACAAACATACAGTGCTTGTCATTCATCAGATGGAAAATTAAGTTTCTCTTGTAAAATAAAGCAGTTTACTTACAGCATCTCTGAAGTACTGTTTATTCAGTAAGTATTACAATGAAAAACGGAATATGATCCTCGGATTACAGATGAAACTATCATCTCACTGTTAATATTAAGATTTTTAAATCCTTCAAGTATAACGATTCCCTCTTTTGAAGAAGTTGCAAAGGGTCCAGGGTGCAGCGACACATTGCATATAAATATTAAAAGAAACTGACTAGTTTAGATGTTTAAAGTGGCACTGAAGTTCAAGGTTAAATATATTTGGGGGAAAAAGGATAAATTAAAGAAATAAAAAATGAACAAAGTATGTCTTGAAAATTACATTTGTCACAACATATTTATATAAAAATATGCGACTTAATTCCTAAGTACATTTGTTAATTATTTGTCTATTATCTATTAATGTCTATTATGATAATAGACATTTGTCTATTATCAAAGAAATATCCTTTGATAATACTCTATCATAGAATATAAAATACTTAAAAACAAAACCATTGAGGGACGTCCTTGGCGGTCCAGTGGTTAAGACTTCACCTTCCAATATGCAGGGGGTGTGGGTTCAATCCCTAGTCTGGGAGCTAAGATCCCACATGCCTCGTGGGCCAAAAAACAAAAACCCCAAAAACATAAAACAGAAGGAATATTGTAACAAATTCAATAAACAGTTTAAAAATGGTCCACATTAAAAAAAAAAATCTTTAAAAAAATGATTGAATTTTGTCATCAATATGGTGGAAAATTAAAATAACTAAAACATTTAAAGTTTTCAAAAGTGGAAAGTAAGTACATAAATGACTTAATGTCTTTGACACAATCAATACCCACAGAACACAAAGAATTCTTTAAAAACAATTAATCAAAATCCTTTAAAAGCAGTACCTCTAGAAGCACTGTCCTACGTAGCTGCCAATTTTTTTACAGGAAATATGCACTGAAATATAACATACGTGCAACTGTAAGACAATTTTAGGATTAAGTGAAAGTGTCAGCAATCGATTTCCTTGATTCCTGGGTTTTAAATTAGGTCTCTAAGAGAAAAACAGGGAAATTTTGATAAGGAAATTCTCTCTTATAATTATCAAACAGCTTCAAAAACAAAGCTTTTAAAACATATTTAAATGTTTACTTAACACCAGTAAAACACTGTCAGTGCAAGTCTAAAGATAAAATTGTAAACATGCCATAAAATGCCTGTACCTTCCTCAGTTTTGCTGTTAATAAGCTGACACAGTGATCAATTTGTCAAGTCCCAACGTTCCTAAAAACTGATTCTATCTTAACCAAATTGTAATTCACTATTCAATGAGCCCAAGAGAAACTACAACCATTCTGTCCACACACAAAAATGAAAGGCCTTCAATAACACAATTTTTACTTTTAAAACTTGAATATATTGCCATGTAAATACATTTCACTTCAATTTCAGATCCATAATTTAGAAAAATGATGTAAAATGTATCATATGTACCTCAAAAATAAAGCAGCTATTAACAACTTCAGTTATTAAAATATAAGAAAAACTTTAAAAAACTGAACATCTGCTCAGAGGAGGATGAAGGGGGAAGAAGAGAGATCTTAAACTAGGACATTGCTTCTATGGACTAGCTTTTTCAAAAACACACAATTTTACGGGTGTGTGGTTTAACATTTATAAAACAAACATTCTGGAAGTTGTTGAAAACTACTTCTGGACAGTTTACTATAAAACTATAAAATGGTGAATCAATGACAAAGTAGGTTTATCATCTTTTCCTTTAATAAAATTGTGCTCCCGGGCTCAAAATGCCAAGTTACATTTGCTGCCACTTGCCCAATCATCTGAGTAGACCACGCTGTCTCAGGGCACATTCTCAAAGGCTTGAGAACCTAAGGGGGTGACACCATATCAAACATCACTGCTTATGTTTACCAGGGATGTAAACATTACGTTGGCAAAACAAACAGTAAATGTGACACACCGACCTAATATAATTGAATTCTGATCAGCATGTGGCTTTAAAATGTTTTCTCTTCCTTAATTTCAATTTGCAAATTGATGTTGGAGGGCCTCTAGTCCCATCAAAGGCAGCGGAAGAACGAACATCAGCTACCAGCTGCCCATAAAGTCTCTTTCAACTTCGTCTCTACTTGCCCCCCTAAGGGAATTCAAATGAAGAGCTTTTCCCTACACTAAAACAAAGAGCTGGGTAAATGTCAAAATCGTAGCCGTCACGTAGTTGTATAGTTTGAGGATGGGTCGTGTACCCTTTGCGGTTTACATGGCGTCAAAATAAAACCAGATCGCTAGAAATCACAGAAACAACTACAACTGGACTTCTCTATTCACTGACTTTAAAAAACTGTTCACAAGTAGTAACTGAAAATCCCCCACAAGATGAGCACAAACTTCTCTCCAGACGAAAGACAGCTGTGAGCAGGACGTGCCCATGGGTCCAGATGTGAACACGTCCTGTGCCTACACCACAGCTGTAGACTCGGCAGGGACCTGAAGGGACCACGTTGACGCGACGTGGAAGGGACGCGATCGAGCCGGTCGCGAAGGGGGCCCCCACGGGACACGACCCAGGGAGAGTCCGTGCCAGCCAGGCGACGGCGCGCACACAGTCAGACAGACACACACACACACACACACGAGCGCGCGCGCGCGCTCCCCGGGCTGAGAAGGGTACTGGGAGGACCAGCCGCCGCTCCCAGCGCCGAACCCGAGGGAACCAGGGAAGCAGGACTCCAGCCGGAATGCGGCGAGGGATTCGGAGCAGTCAGGCCACCTAGGGGCGGCGATGTCTGAGCCCATCTTCCCCAGGCCGGGGGTCAGAGGGGACCCCGGATCCGCCCACACCGCCTGGATCCCTCCTCAGGACCCCTCCCACGTTCTGGGTCTCTGTTCCACGGGTAAAGGGGGCTGGTTCAGGGGTTTGGAGTCGCAGCCCCCAGTCCACTCGCCAATCCCGGCAGGACCGCGGACGCGCGAGGCGGAAGACACTGACCGCTCAGGCAGCAGCAGGTTCTCCCGATGCTGCCCCCTCCAAGGGGGCTCCAGTCCCGCCCCACGCAGGTGGGCACAAGACGCGTTCTCCAGCTCTAGCTCCGTGAGGTGCCGGGTAGCTCCAAGCGTGGCAGGACCCACTTTTACTCTTCTGGACAACAGCCAACAGTTGTGACCTGACCTCCCCGTGAGGTGGCTCCCGGCTACGGCGACGAAGACGGTGACGGAAGGTTACAGTTGAGGTTTGAAAACTGCAGCTGCGTTGCGGGGCAGAGCTGTAGGCTAGAACCCACCCCCTCGGTCGCGAGAGCCAATCCGAGCGCGCATGGAGGGCTGGGCTGTCACGTGAGGAGAGGGCGGGGCGCCAGCCAGCGGCGCGTGCTGCGAGGCGGGGCTCAGTGGTGAGGGGGTGCGGCCGCCGCCCGGCGGTCGGAAGCTGGGCGGAGCTGCAGAGCAGGTGGGGCGCGCTCTCGTAATTGCTGCGAGAAAGGAGTGATACGGCGCCAACCCGACCGCGCACGGGGCTGTAACTCCGACCCAGTGCATCCCGGCCTTCAGAGTGGCAGTCCACGCGGCGTGAATATCTGAGACTGGGGAGAGGGAAGAAGGAAAGTTAGTCGCTGCTTCTGACTCATTCCCAAACTTCTGTGCCTGTTTTCTGACTCTTCCCGGTCGTCTTCCTTATCACCTGAACACACTCGGCCAGTGGAGAGTCCAGTTTGCTCGAACTTGGCAAGCATCAGCATCGCTGGGGGATTTATGGAACTTGGGCCCCACCGCTAAAGTCCGCTCCAGCGAACTGAGTTCTTCTGAGGCATGGTTGAAGGCAGTGAAAAGAGAGTCCAAATAAGATGAATTGCTGTTTTTGCATATAGGGTACTAAGGGAAAAGATGAAAGCTCCTCAGCAAGCTACTCAGGATCTGTTATCTCTTCGAGAGGATGAAAAATCTGAAAGTCCTGTGCAAGACACAACTGCGGGTTTTTTGTTTGTTTTATATAATCTAGGGTTGGTTGCAAAGTATATTTACAGTAACTGTAGAAGACTATTGAGAAAATATGTTGGGAGGGGAATCGTTCTCTTTGAAAAGACTTCAACACTCAGTCAGCATTTAAAGAGGAGATTTTCTTGTTCTATCCCAGTAAGCTGAGCAAATTGTCATCAAGCCGTCCATTTGCTCTTCCGTACTGTATGCTTCCCAAGATAAGTGCTTAAAATGCCTCACAGTCATCTACTCGTCTCCTTGCTGTTACTTAACTAACTCATCCCAGTTTAATGTATCTAGTCCCTAAACCTTGTCACTTGCAGAGTATTGCTTCCATCCATCTAATTTCTTGTTGCTAACAATTGGACTGACAAGTTAAGATGGAGGGGAAAAAAACCCTGCATGCTGAAATGGACTTTTCAGCTATTATTATCTAAGAATCCACAAACAGTGAGACTGTCCCCATCTTTTCTTTTATGAACACAGGGGTGGTTCCTAGAAGTCTCAGCACCAGCACTGGAACCAGTAACCTCCGGAAATCTCACGACCGCAGCATGGCGGTGATTTCTGTTTTGCCCGTGCACGCGCGCGTGTGTGTTTAACTCTGGACCTCCTGAGTATCAACACTTGATCAATAGCCAGCTCTTAGCAATCTCCTCACACTCAGTCTATCTTCCCTTCTGTCACTAATCCCATGTAACCACATCACTTCACACCTAGATGCAGACCTTTCTCTCTCCCGTCACTGCCTTAAACCAACCCTCCGTGTGGTCACAGGTCCTCTGCTCTAACCAATCATCCTGCTGGGCTGATAGGCCTTTTCATGTCTTGTTTTCTCCTGCCTCTGCCTAGGCTCCAACTTTTCACCATCCTCTTCATCAGCACCTGTTCATCAATTTCCAACTTGAAGAAGTTACCCCCTGCAGAAATCACAAATCTTTGCTGATTTCTACTTTCCACTCCCAACCCGATCACCTCTTTTCCCTCTGTCCCTAGGGGCAGGGCTTATACTTGTTCCCTGTGTTTCTCTTATGCCCCTAAATAGATTGTTAACCCTTGTGCCTGATGTCAGATTTGCCAGCTAGGATTTAGCTCAGCTACTTACTTGGTCTCAGGCACTGTGGTTCAAGTAACGAGAACTCCTGGTGCCGAGGAGGAGACTCTACCATCTGTGACCTTGCAGTAACATTCAGGAGTCAGCACATCCCTTCATCCGACCTCATTTACCTAAAGTCATTCATAGCCGTGTCAAAGGTGCATGTTCTTGCTCTCCTTCCCTTGAGTGGGAAATCCCCATGTGACCTAATGGTCATTCTGTAGTCATTGCCTCTGACTGCACAGTTCATTAAATTGATCCTTGAATGCCACATACTGACCAGAGATGGTGGTTATTATGGGCTGAATATGTTTCCACCAAACTGATACACTGAGGTCCTAATACCCAGTACCTCAGAAAATGACTGTATTTGGGGACAGGGCCTTTAAAGAGAATTAAAGTAAAATAAAATTGTATGGTTGGGCCCTAATCCGAGACAAAAAGATTACACCATCAGGAAAATGAAAAGGCAGCCTACTGAATGGGAGAAAATGTTTTCAAATCATATATCTGGTAAGGGGTTAATATCCAAAATACATAAAGAACTCACACAACTCAACAGTAAAAAAAACAATCCGATTAAAAAATGGGCAGAAGATCTGAATAGACATTTTTCCAAAGAAGATATACAGATAGCCAACATGTACTTGAAAAAAACACTCAACATCACTAATCATCAGGGAAATGCAAATCAAAACCATAATGAGATATCACCTCTCACTTGTCAGAATGCTTATTATCAAAAAGATAAGAAATTACAAGTGTTGGCGAGAATGGGGAGAAAAAGGAACACTTTTGCACTGTTGGTGGGAATGTAAATTGGTGAAGCCACTATGGAAAACAATATGGAGTTTCCCCCCAAAATTAAAGATAGAACTGCCTTATGATCGAGAAATTCCACTTCTGGGTATTTATCTGAAGAAAATGAAAACATTAACTGGAAAAGGTATATGTGCCTCCATGTTCATTGCAGCATTATTTACAATAGCCAAAATATGGAAACAACCTAAATGTCCATAGATTGATGAATAGATAATGTTGTATGTATATGCAATGGAATATGATTCAGACATAAAAAGGATGAAATCTTGCCATTTATCCAATATAGGTGGACCTCGAGGGCATCATGCTAAGTGAAATAAGTCAGAAAGACAAAGAAAAATACTGTATCATCTCACTTATACATAGAATTAAATACAAAACAATACACAGTCACACACTCACATACCCACACACTCACACACCCAGCTTATAGATACAGAAAACAGATTGATCGTTGCCAGAGGCAGGGGAAGGAGAATGGGAGAAATGGGTGAAGGGGGTCAAAAGGTATAAACTTCTAGTTACAAAATAAATAAGTCATGGGTATGTAACGTACAGCACGGTGACTATAGTTAATAACACTGTATTGCATATTTGAAAGGTGCTAAGAGAGTAGGTCTTAAAAGTTCCCATCACTAGAAAAAAATATTTTTTTGTAACTATGTAAGGTGGCAGATGTTAACTACACTTACTGTGGTGATCATTTTGCAATATATACAAATATCAAATCTTATGTTGTACACCTGAAACTAATGTTATATGTCAATTATACCTCAATTTAGAAAATAATTTTAAAAAAAGGGATTATGACACAGACAACACAGACTAAAGGATGACCACGTGAGGACACAGTGAGAAAGTGGTCATCTGGAAGACAAGGGGAGAGGCCTCAGGAGAACCTAAAACTGCCAACACCTTGATCTTGGAATTCTGACCTCCAGAACTGTGAGAAAATAAATGTCTATTGTTTAAGCCACCCAGTCTATGGTATTTGTTATGGCAGCCCTAGCAAACTAATACAGTGGTGCTCCTCAGTCAATCCAAGTGAATCCCCATCAGTGACCAGGGATGCTGGTCCTTTCTGATCCTGCCACCATACTCACCACATTCTCTCCATTCCCAATCGCACCAGGTCAGTCACCACATGCTGACCACACACTGACCAGAGAAGTTGGTCCTCCTTGATCATACATTTACTCCCTACAGATGCAGAGAGGGGGGCAGAATTTTAAACAGAGGAAAAGACCCCAAATTCAAAACTCCTGCCCTTGACACATGCTCCTTCTGAAGAAAGCCTTACCTGTTATTTTTGTGTCAAGATCCTACAATTCAGTCCATGTGGAAAGAGCAAAACAAGTACTACTATCTCCAGGTAGCACTATCTCCAATTGAATAAACCAGAAATTTGTGGCCAGACTAACGGCAGCCAGACTCGGGTTGGCCGGGGTGTGGGCTAGGGTGGCGGCAGGAACAGCCTCTGAAGGCACTTGACTCAAACCTCCACCCAACAGGGGTACTCATGCTGAATGGAGACAGGCTAGTCCAAAAAGATCCCCTCTCTGGAGGTAGGAGTGCCGAGTATACTCAGATGGGTAAGTCATGGTACATTTATCCATGGTGCCTACAGCATCCCAAGTTTGGAAGCATTGGGGACCACAGAGACCTGGCTCTCTTCAAACACACCCTATTAGCAAAGGTAATTAGGGCAAGTCTTTCCCGACAAGAATAATGACTCAGACTGGTACAAATGTCTTCCTCAAAAGGTGACACTGTTATTTTCTCCAAAGCACCAAAGCATGCAGCGATGCCAGAAAAAAAGAAAAGAAATATCATGCAAGCCACATATGTCATTTTACTTTTTCATATTGGCCATGCCGCGCAGCATGCAGGATCTTAGGTCCCCGACCAGGGATCTAACCCTCGCCCCCTGCAGTGGAAGCGCGGAGTCAACCACTGGACCGCCAGGGAAGTCTACCATGTATATCATTTTATATGTTCTCATAATCACATTAAAAAAAGTAAAAAGAGATTAAATTAATTTTAATAATATATTTTACTTAACCCCATATATCCAAAATATTGTCATTTCAACATGCAATCAATAAGAAATTATTCATGAGATATTTTACATCCTTTTTTAATATTGTCTTAAATCTGGTGTATTTTACATGTACAACACATCCCAATTCAGATGCTAAATTTTCATCAGAAACACTTAATCTGTATTTAGACTGTACAAAATTTGCTGAGAAAAGATTCATATCCCTACATTGTTTCAAACATAAAGGTTTTCAATAACTGAATACAGTATTAGTTTCTGAATTCAAGTTTAATTTAAATGACATAAAATTATAGTTCTGTCACACGACATTTCAAGTGCTCCACAGCCACACGTGGCTGGTGGCTACTGTATTGGACAGCACAGGTCCAAAGAGCTACAAATATGCCTTCTAATTGCCTCTAAACCTTGAATTGTTTAATGCAGTACTAGACACAGTGTAGGTTCTCGGTAAATCATGGCATCAGAAGAGTTTGGAACTTCAAAAATCCTTAAGGTTCAGTAGATTAATTCTCTTGTATTAGGAGGAAAACCTACAATGGGTGAAGTTAAGGGACTTGCAGAAGATCACACAACCGAACTACTGGTGCATATCTGGACAAGAATTTAGGTCTCCTGATTTTTAATCCTGAGGTCTTTCCACCTCATTACATCAGACATACTTCAGGAAAAAAAAAAGATTTTTAAATTTATTTGAATAGTCACTTGAATGATACAGGCAAAGAAAAACATACTTATATCCTAGTTGTATTTGCATAACCTGATAAAGACAGTGCATTCTAGAATATTTAAGCCTCCTTCCACTGTGGTCTGGGGTCCAGGTAGTCTCATCTGTCAGTCCCTCTTACCTCCTCCACCCGTCACTGCTTCCTCTCCTTGGAGCTGCCTCACTGAACATCTATCCCCCCCTCCCCCGCCCACAGAGCATCCGGCCACATTTTTCTGTCTGCAGCTGTCCTCTCCCAGCTGTCTACCACAATTTGTTTAAGGTTGTGCTTCAGAGAATTCTTTATATTTGCAAATCAAAGTATTCAGTAGAAACTTCAGCAAAGTTGGAAAAGAGCTACTATTCTCCAGCCACAGACACACCAAGCTCTGAGGTCCTGCTTCCTGAGAGGGGTGTGTGTGTGTGTGTGTGTGTGTGTGTGTGTGTGTGAGAGAGAGAGAGAGAGAGAGAGAAAGAGAGAGAAAGGATGGATGTGTGGTTAAGTGTGTGACATCAGACAGACCTGCACTCCAGTCCCAGTTCCACCCATTCCTAGTTGTGTGACTTTGGGCAATCCTCAGTTTCCTCCTTTGTAGAATGAGGATAATAGTAATAGCTTCCTCTGTGAGATTTCAGTGTGATAGTGCATACGGAGCCCAGTGCCTGACAAGAGTAAGTCCTCCGTTCATACAAGCTGATGTTACTTTCCAGTGGTCTGCGGGCTCCCTGAGGAGGACTATGTGTAGCTCTCGGGCTCAATACCACACCTCGTGACTAGCAAAATCCCTGAGACAAATGAATATTTGTCAAATGAATTTATAATATGCTTATGATTTCCCTCAAATCTTACAACGGATGCTAAGAGACATAATTGGGGGGGAAATGGTGGTAAGGAAAGGGGAGAGGGAGGTGGCTGCTTCCCCCTTCAGAATCTACCTGGCGGTGGCACCCAGACTCATAATGAAACTGTAAGGTCAACAAATAGTGATGTCCAGGGCTATGTATGATAAAAGAATTAGAGTCATAGTGTTTAAAGGGGAGTAGATATGGAGTGGAGCAAATAAATAAATAAAGGTGTAAAATTGTCATGTATTTGATTTGAGTAGATAAATGTCTACTAGTTCTCCCCATCAAATCTCCTCCCTTTTCACCTCTAAGACACTTCCTTTACCAACTGCAAATTCCATGAATCATGACCTGGTGTCACATTCCCCAGAGCACATGGCAGGTAAGAAGTAATAAAGCTTCCAGGAAACCTTCACTAAGTGAGTCTTCTTACAACAAGCAGTCACAGGTATAGATAAGGCAGAGCTAACTTTTAACTCCCTTCTTGGGTGACCTTCGCCTCAAGTGGCTTAGGTTGACAGCATGAGTATTGAGAAGGCCAATCTACTCCACTAGCTGAGTCCTTTCATGGCATGAAAGTGGTGGTAATGTAGGAAATGATAATGATGATCACTGCGTATACAACAAGTATATAACAAATGCAGGAGGAAGGGGCTAGAATGATCCATGTGGCAATAGATTTGAGTTAGAGACATCAAGAATATTTAAAGCATCCTTGCGTCTTTTCAGTAGTTAGCCTTCCCTTTAGATTTATAGAGTAGCACGTTATAACTTCATTTAAAGAAGAAAGAGATATAAGTATAGAGCTGTTCAGAAACTCTTTAAAGGGCATAGTTTATGAGAGAGTGGGCCTGTAATTTACTAGCTGTGAGACTTTGAGCAGGTTATAATATCTCTATGCCTCTGTTTTTTCATCTGTAAAATATAAATAATAATATACTTACCCCTTAGGGTACATAGTAACAATAGGTCATAAATACTGATCCTGGCCCTGTTCTAAATTTGCTGGTTGTGTTAACATTTAATCCTCACACTCCTGTGAGTAAAGTGCCCGCTTTGAAGATAAGAAAATGAAGAGACAGGGAAGTTATATACTTTCCCACTGTAACCTGAGTTACTAGTAGAGTACTAACAAGAGTTAAGCTTACTCTCTATAAGGCTTTTTACTATGGATATTTAAAAACTGTAGCTATGAACAATAGAGAACAGGCTCTTGGATGTTTAATTCTTCTTAGTCGCTGGAGTTCCTGCTCTTTTCATCCTTTTGTTTCTCTCATACCTACCATTACAAAATTTCTCCACTGTTAAAATAACTTTACAAATAGATAACAAATGCAAGAGGAAGTTGGGGGGTAGAATGATCCATGTGGCAATGGATTAGAGTTAGAGACGTTGGTATGAACTAATGTTTAGTTTAATAAATGCAGATGTTTACATATAGATTTCTTTATAGATATCTGTGCGTGCATGGGTTAATATACATACACATCTCCTTGCTCTGTCAGCTGAGAGCACGGAATAGCAATGACACCCCAATAAGCACATCTATCACTCAGGTCTTGTTTTCTTGGGTTTTTTTTGCGGTACGCGGGCCTCTCACTGTTGTGGCCTCTCCCGTTGCGGAGCGCAGGCTCCGGACGCGCAGGCTCAGCGGCCATGGCTCACGGGCCCAGCCACTCCGCGGCATGTGGGATCTTCCCGGACCGGTGCACGAACCCACGTCCCCGGCATCGGCAGGCGGACTCTCAACCACTGTGCCACCAGGGAAGCCCCCAAGTGTCATTCTTATTACAAGTGTCATTCTCATTACATCATATTATGGGTACCTATTATCAAAATGATTTATGACTAATGTTAACTTTGATCACCTGATTGACGTACTATATGTCAGGGTCTTCACTGTAAAGTTACTCTTTTTTTCCTCCATTTCCATATTGTGCTCTTTGGAGGAAAGTCACTATGCACAGCCCGCACTTAGGAAGTGGGGAGTTAGGCTCCACCAACTTGAGGGTGGAGTGGCTACATAAATTATTCATATTATTCTTCTGCATGGGAGAATTGTCTATTCTTTCCCATTTATTTATTCAATCATTTACATTTATCTGTACGTACTCATGGATATTTATTTTATACTTTGGGATATAAGCCAATAGTACTTTATTTATTGTGTAGCTCAAATTGTCCCAGCTTTGGCCATTGGGGTCTGGTTCAGGTGGCTCCTGAGTCCCTTTGACATACCCCCATCATCGTGCGGCCATTTTGTTTGTTTGTTTGCACTTCCTTCCTTCTGTTACTACACAATGTTCCAGGCTCATCTGTCTGTTTCCTGGCCCAGTCCTAGAAGCATCAATTTCTCCAAGGAGCTTTGTTTCCTTTCATTGGAGGAAGATATTAAAAACCAAGACCGGGCTTCCCTGGTGGCACAGTGGTTGAGAGTCCGCCTGCCGATGCAGGGGACACGGGTTCGTGCCCTGGTCCGGGAAGATCCCACATGCCGCGGAGCGGCTGGGCCCGTGAGCCATGGCCGCTGAGCCTGCGCGTCCGGAGCCTGTGCTCCGCAACGGGAGAGGCCACAACAGTGAGAGGCCCGCGTACCGCAAAAAAAAGAATGACACTTGACCTCTGTGGTCTTCCTCCCCCAAATCCCATAACCCCATTTCAACCATGAGAAAAACATCAGACAAATCCCAGTTGAGAGACATCCTGCAAAATACCTGACCTGTACTTCTCCAAACTGTCAAGGTCGTCAAAAACGAGGGAAGTCTGAGAAACTGTCACAACCAAGTGGAGCATACGGTGGCATGATGACTAAACATAATGTGGTGTCCTAGATGGGATCCTGGAACAGAAAAATGACATTAAACAAAAGCTAAGGAAATCTGAATAAATTATGAACTTTAGTTAACAATAATGAATTAATATAAATCACTATTTATGACAAATGTACCCTACTAGTGTAAGACACTAATAGGGGAAACTGGTTGTGGGGTACTCTATGGATTACCATTGCAATGATTCTGTAAATCTAAAACTGTTGAAAAATAACGAGGTTGTGTAAAACAAGTAAATGAGTCTATCATTGCTTACAATATCCAAAATTAGGGAACTATAGAATCAGATATTAGAGTTGGTAATAAGCTTTGAGATCAAAGGAGAGGACAAAACTCCAAAAAATAACCAAAATACATTCCCACTATTATTTTTGCAGTCTATTCAAAATATCATCATAATAGTAATTTGATATAGGCTCAATCCTGTCACCCTCTGAGCAAAATGTCCAAGTCTTGGGTAAAAATATATGTGACAGGATGTAGAAGAAGATCCAGAGAATTGTGTGTTTCAGTGTAGTATATATCATCTAATTAAGACCACAAAGTAAATCTTTTGTCTAGCAGTTCTCAAGCTGTGGTAGGGAGACCCCAACACCTTTTTAGGGATTCTCCAAAGTTGAAACTATCTTCATAATAGCACTAAGATGATATTTACCCTTTTCACTCTTATCTCTCACAAGTGTATGATTCAGTTTTCCAGATATGACAGAATGTGTGATATTACAGAAGATTAATGTAGAAGCAGATATATGAGAATCCAACTGCTTTCTATTAAGCCAGAAATTAAACAGATTGCAAACATGTAAAACAATACTGCCCTTATTATTTTCTTTTGTTTTGGATAGTATAGCTATTTTCATAAAACATGTCGTTTATGTTAACATGTAACTGTTGTTATTACTAAGGTGTAATTATTATTTAAAATAAACTAATAAATATTTTTAAAATTCCTCTTTTAATTTCTAATATGGTAAATATTGATAGATACAACCTACACAAGCAAAAATTCTTTGAGGTCCTTAGTAATTTTTGAGTGTAGAAAGTTTTGAGAACTGGAAAGATTGAGAACTACTGTACTAATCATAGTGACCAGTTTGCTCTTTCAGCTTTGAGACAATTGTCATTCTGTGGTCACCTTGTATCCTAACCCCTCCAGTGTTTTGAGAATTCCTCACCTTTGGAGTCTATGGGAATGAATATGCCAAATACTCATGTTCCCAGCCTTATGCCTTGCAGCTAGGGCAGGAGCAGTTACCTTAGGTCCTATCAACCACCTGAACGCACTTGAGCCTTGGAACATGGAGAAAGTGAGACTGGGGCCAGGAACAGGTTTATCACAGAAGCAGAAGTGGCAAGGAGATCAGGTCCTGTAAGCTGTAGTTCTAATGGCACCTTGTTTGTCCACTGTTAGTTGTGTCGACAGCACAAATTGCAGTGTACAATCCTGTATTTGGGCAGCAGCGGTATCTTCACCTGAACAATCCACATATGTGAATCTGGATATTATTCACGGTTATCTTGTCCTGACCCTGGATTTCCAGCCTGGATCTCTGTTCTTTGAGCTGCACAATATCCTTTAAATAACGTTCCTTTTCAGCTTTAATCATCCAGAGATGCTTAATTGCTTGCAATTAATAACTCTGACTATCCTACCGAAAATTGATTTCTTAGTTAACTTCTGTAGTTATATATCTTGACCTCTTTTAACATCAGTCTTTCTGAAATCGCACAAATCATCCAAGGTTAATTAAAGGAAAGAAAAAGCAAACTAAACTTACCCTTTGCTTTATCTACTATAGAAAACAAGCAACTACATAAATAAATTTAAATGTTTAACATTTTGAAAGATGAAAAAAATGTTGGCCTTCTCTAGCTCTAAACTTTTACCGACATTTTGGAATTGTGATCCAACTTTCAACCAGCAGAGTGTAAGATTTTCATGTGTTACTTCCCAGTTATGCAATTTCTATAAAGCAGTCAAGAGGATCTGAAGAGAATGACTTACGATGCCATGCCATGTGCTTAGCTCATTATAAGTCATTTCAAGGCCCTCCAGCCATTCTGAGCCAATCAAAACAGAAATGTTCTAACACATTTGAGAGTATCTTGTTTTATAGAGTGCTTAAAACGGGCAAAAAAAGCACACTAGATTTCAAATGTACCAAATTATCCAGAAAGGATTTTGGAACTGGTTCCTATTAGGTTACTTTTCATTATTATTTAATGTGATATATAAAATATAATGCTTTTCTGTTTGAGCTCCTAGGGCCTGGAATAGTTCTGCCTTTTATAATTTTGCAAGCAAATCTTAAAGTATTTTTATTCTGCTCACTTTCTTGCTAGATTTCAAAAGTGAAAAGTATGAGGCCAAGTTAGGCCCCTCAGATCTTCCCAGTTTTATGCTAACTCAGATTATGAGGGGCTTAAATTAATTTTGACTAGAAAAAGCATCTTCTTCTACAATTGAAATACTACCTCAGATTAAGGATCTTTTGAAGTAGTGTCTCAAAATAATTTAGGGAAGTAACCCATTGCTTTTTCCCTCTTATGCGTTTGATTGTCCAGGTGTGAGTGTAGGGGTTCCTGGATCTGGATATCTCCACATTTAACTTCTCAGAGGAAAGGTCTGTTTACAGGAGAAGTCAACAGAAAAGCATACAACAGCACACCCCACCCTGAGAACAGGTTGAGGAACTGAAAAACAGGCACACATTATAACCAATAATAACGTATTCTTGCAAGCTTAATTTAGGGGTGCACCTTTTAAAATATGAGGTTTTTGAGCACTTTGCAGATGATTATCTTGGTGTATTTGAGAGAAGCTGCATAGACATGAACTCATTTGTCTTCATTTTTTCCTGTCTCTCACCCAGGGCATCTTTTTCTCCACTTGCTAAGAACAGGAAATGGCAGAAAATAAAGATTTGGTCAGTTCCCATTACCTCAATGAGACTTGCTCAGTTTAACTTAGGCCAACAGCACCTTTATATTTGCCCCAATAAATTACACAATGTATCAGAATAGACTAGTTCTGTATAGTTTTTAACTCTCTTTTAATCTTCCAAGCCTTGAGTTCTTCTCACTATTAAAAGCCTGTCTCGAGAAGGTTGCTGTTTCAAAGTAAAAGTAGGCGGTACCTTTGAGACCATTTCCATTACTCAGTGACCTAGAAAAATCCCCTTCTAGCAGCTCCGTCTTGAGCAGGTGTAAGAAGCTTCTTGGCCAGCCATGCATGTGAATGTGGCACAGGATAGGCTAATATTAACAGCACCTGAAATCCGGACAGCATTTTAGAGTGAATATAGAGCTTTCACATGCAACATTCTGTCTGAGCCTCAACAGTCCTGCGTTTACTGTAAGCAAGGCTAGAACTGTCCCATGTTGCAAATGAGGAACTAGACTCCGAGAGTGACTTTCCCAACTGAGGTGAAGGCTCAGTCTAGAACTGCAGACTGTAGACCATCTGGGCCACCGCTAAGAGAGAGGATTATCCAGAGAGCGAAATCATCTGACCGTTTTTCACTCCTCTCCCCTCCCCACCCATTTCTGAAACATTATAGGAAGCCCTACGATTGAGCAACCATGGATACTGGGGAAGAAAGGAGTACCCAAAGGCCGGATGGCAAGGCAGGCTGAGCCCCTTGGGTCGCTTACCTGCGGCTACGTACAGCACCAGGAGCCCTGTTATCACCCCAAAACTTAGCATTCACTTCTCCCCAACCGGCCAGACCATGCTCATTCCCTGGATTGCTGGAGGTCATTTTGGGTGAGAATTAGGAAAGTCAGGAATGATTTACTACCTGAAGTAATAAGATTTAGCACAGAACTGAGAATTCCAAATTAATAGCCAAGGTTTGACAAAGAAATTTAAGAGAAAGGAATGTACCTGCCTTTAGAAGTTGACATTTCTGTAGTGAGACTACATAAAGACAAAGGATTTAAGTTTTGTAGCGAAATGACAGGAATGTGCTAAATAAAGCATGGCAATACGTTTTTCGTGCAAGATCCTCTGCATATGTCATTTCATTTAACTCTTACAACCTGCCTTGAAGTCGCCATTATTATTCTTGTTTCTCATATGAGGAAACTCAGGCTCAGAGAAGCTGAGTGACCTGCTTGAAATCATACAGCTAGAAGTGGAGACAAAATTTGAACTCAGACGACAGATCCCATGTCTTTCTCAGTATACTGCACTACATCCTAAGTAGTAGGTTACTTGTTCTTATTTTTTTAGTTCTCTTTGTGTCCCATCTCCGTAACTCATTATACAAATGAGTTTTTTTAATATTTTAATTTCATTTTTCCTTCTTTCTTTATTGGCTGGAATAACTTTTATAAAGAGACATTTACAATCATCCATTCTTTGGTTGCCTGGAGGTACAACAGAGTTCATTAGGAAAAGTCAGAATAAATAATTCTATTGTATAACAGCTTACAAAATAATGAGTTTGTATTACTACAGCGAAAAGCTACTTACCTCGCGGTCCAACTTCTAAGGAACAGGAAGTATGCAAAAAACTCTTCTGAGAAGCAGAATAGACGTTACAACAAGCGTTCATATGTGAGAAGGCTGTCTTTGGTGGTGATTATGTCTTTTACGTATACTCTGTAATTATCTGGGATGTTATAAGACTTCAATGATAGGATACTGCAGGAGTCTTCCCTCTGATCTTTCCATGAGTGGCTGCTCTTCCACCTCGAGTTCTCACCTGTCCATCGCTGTGCCCTGTTCTTTTAGCACTTTTTATCATAATTAATGATTATGGATTTATTTCTTACTACCTGTCTTCCCCATTAGATTGTAAACTCTCCCCAGACAGGAATCATGTCTGCTGTATTCAGCAGGGTTTCTCCAGCACCTATAGTGATGCCTGACACATAGTAGCAATTCAATAAATGTTGATTGGATGAATGGATGGATGGATGATGGATGGATGGATGGACAAAGTGAATCATTCCCAGAAGAGTTTCCAAAGATCGGAGGAATAGGTGAGTTGGTAATCTGATCCAGGGAAGGCTGGATAACTTTGGGGGCTAGGGTGGGTCAGTCATCCTTTCCCTACAAATAGGCCTGGAAGCTGGTGTTTTCCCAAGGACAATACACAGGAACTGTGAGGCCAGTCCACAAGGACAGAGGGGAAACGGAAATCAATATACTAAGCATTACCAAGTGCAAAGCAATGTGCTAGAAACACATTATCTCATTTAACATAAAAGCACTGTATGAAAAAAGAATTATTTCTATTTTACAAAAGAAAAAGGTGAGACTCAGACTGGTGAGGTTGCCCAAGGTCATGCAACAAATAAGTGGCAGAGACAGAATATGGAGTTAGATTGGCATATGTCAAAGATGATACTTTTTATTTTAAGCAAATTCACTTTCTTTAAAACGTTTCTTAGAGATACAGATGTAGAGAACAAATGTATGGACACCAAGGGGGGAGACTGGTGGGGGAGGGGTGGTGGTGTGATGAATCGGGAGATTGGGATTGACATGTATACACTAATATGTATAAAATAGATAACTAGTAAGAACCTGCTGTATAAAAAATAAATAAAATAACATTCAAAAATTCAAAAAAAAGTTTCTTTTTTTATTGGCCTATAACTTACATACAAGAATTGATCCTATTTTAAGTGTACAGCTTGATAAAATCTAAATATGTATACATCCTGAAACCACCATCCAGATAAAGAAACAGGACATTACTAGCCCACTAGAGGTTCTTTGCACTTTGTCTCTGTCAATATTCCCAATGCTACCACTATTTATTTTTTTGCCAAAATATGTACATATATATATATAAAAAACGTTTTTATTGGAGTATAATTGCTTTACAATGCTGTGTTAGTTTCTGCTTTATAACAAAGTGAATCAGTTATACATATACATATATCCCCATATCTCTTCCCTCTTGCGTCTCCCTCCCTCCCTCCCTCCCTCCCTCCCTATCCCATCCTTCTAGCTGGTCACAAAGCACCGAGCTGATCTCCCTGTGCTATGTGACTGCTTCCCACTAGCCATCTATTTTACATTTGGTAGTGTATATATGCCCATTCCACTCTCTCACTTTGTCCCAGCTTACCCTTCCCCCTCCCCGTGTCCTTAAGTCCATTCTCTAGTAGGTCTGCATCTTTATTGCCACCTTGCCCCTAGGCTCTTCATGACCTTTTTTTTTTTTTTTTTTTAGATTCCATATATATGTGTTAGCATGTGGTATTTGTTTTTCTCCTTCTGACTTACTTCACTCTGTATGACAGACTCTAGGTCCATCCACCTCACTACAAATAACTCAGTTTCATTCCTTCTTATGGCTGAGTAATATTCCATTGTATACATGTGCCACATCTTCTTTATCCATTTGTCTGTTGATGGACACTTAGGTTGCTTCCATGTCCTGGTTATTGTAAATAGAGCTGCAACGAACATTGTGGTACATGACTCTTTTGAATTATGGTTTTCTCAGGGTATATGTCCAGTAGTGGGATTGCTGGGTCATATGGTAATTCTATTTTTAGTTTTTTAAGGAACCTCCATACTGTTCTCCATAGTGGCTGTATCAATTTACATTCCCACCAACAGTGTATGAGGGTTCCCTTTTCTCCACACCCTCTCTAGCATTTATTGTTTGTAGATTTTTTAATGATGGCCATTCTGACTGGTGTGAGATGATATTGCATTGTAGTTTTGATTTGCATTTCTCTAATGATTAATGATGTTGAGCATTCTTTCATGTGTTTGTTGGCAATCTGTATATCTTCTTTGGAGAAATGTCTGTTTAGGTCTTCTGCCCATTTTTGGATTGCATTGTTTGTTTTTCTGATATTGAGGTGCATGAGCTGCTTGTAAATTCTGGAGATTAATCCTTTATCAGTTGCTTCATTTGCAAATGTTTTCTCCCATTCTGAGGGTTGTCTTTTCGTCTTGTTTATGGTTTCCTTTGCTGTGTAAAAGCTTTTAAGTTTCATTAGGTCCCATTTGTTCATTTTTGTTTTTATTTCCATTTCTCTAGGAGGTGGGTCAAAAAGGATCTTTCTGTGATTTATGTCATGGAGTGCTGTGTCTATGTTTTCCTCTAAGAGTTATATAGTGTCTGGCCTTACATTTAGGTCTTTAATCCATTTTGAGTTTATTTTTGTGAATGGTGTTAGGGAGTGTTCTAATTTCATTCTTTTACATGTAGCTGTCCAGTTTTCCCAGCACCACTTATTGAAGAGGCTGTCTTTTCTCCATTGTATATTCTTGCCTCCTTTATCAAAGATAAGGTGACCATATGTGTGTAGGTTTATCTCTGGGCTTTCTCTCCTGTTCCATTGATCTATATTTCTGTTTTTGTGCCAGTACCATACTGTGTTGATTACTGCAGCTTTGTAGTATAGTCTGAAGTCTGGGAGCCTGATTCCTCCAGCTCCATTTTTCTTTCTCAAGATTGCTTTGGCTATTTGGGGTCTTTTGTGTTTTCATACAAATTGTGAATTTTTTTTTTCTAGTTCTGTGAAAACTGCCAGTGGTAGTTTGATAGGGATTGCCCAATGCTACCACTATTTTGACTTTGGTCACAACAGGCTCCTGTTGCCTGTTTTTAAACTTTATACTGATGGAGTCTTACAATATGTCCCCTTATATGTCAGGCTTCTGTCTACAGGACTCATCCATGTTGTTGCTTGCAGCAATAATTGATTATTTTTCATCACTGAGTTATATTCCAGTGAATTGATATAAACACAGCTTATTCTACTACTGATGGACAATTGCATTATTTCCAGTGTTATTAATAAAGTACTATGAACATTCTTGATTGCGTGTTTTGGCGGGACATACATACTCATTTCTGTTGGATATCCACTCAGAAGTGAAATTGCTGCTCATAGCTATTACAAATGCTTCTGCTTCTTGCATGAATCTGACATGATTCTATTCCTAACTCTCTAGTATCTCAGGAAGATGGGGTTCTCATGTCTGGACACACAGTGGGTTCTCCTCAAAGGATAGAACAGACTCTAACAACTGGCTCATGAATGTGATTGAGGCAAATGGACCCACTGAGAGAGAAGTGGGACACAGCAAAGCGAAAAACATTTCCCCTTTGATCAGAGCCACAGACACCTCCAGCAAAGGGGATACTAATGTCTCATCAAAGCAGGTCCATGTTTTGAATACCAGAGCAGGACTCTTTCATGTAAGGAAGTGCCCACCTCATGTAGCAGGTCAAACATCAGACAATTACCACCACAGTTATCAAATTTTGAGCACTTTTTATATGCCAGTCATAGTACTTCATACTTTATAGAATGCAGTAGTTAGGACTGTTGAGTTGTAAATAACAGAATCCAACCTGATTATTAACAAAGATTAATTCATTTAAATAATAGTTCTTCATTCTGAGATTGCCTTTCTCTTCATGTAGGTGTTAAAATTTATTACATTTCATATAATAATGGTAAGAGTGGATAATTGCTAATTGTTATTAGTAAATGTTCCTTTCAACCATATGTAAAGCTCATAACACTAAACTATTTCCCTGCCCCCACCAACCAAGTCTTTTACTTTTGGGTTGTATATGGGGCTGAATTTTATTGCCACGTGACACCCAGGTGGGAAAGCTACTGCTTCACACCATTCTCTAAAACCTGGGCATTTTCATTCTTTTATCCAAGAATAACCCTAAGGTTCTCATCAGTATGCTATTTATTAATGTAGCAAGAATGTTAGGTGAGTTTATATGATAGTGATATGTCATTATTTACTAAAGTCCATGCTTTATTCAGATTTCCTTAGCATTTACACAATGCCCTTTTTCCATTCCAGGATCCTATCCAGGATACCATTGTGTCTCATTAAGCTCCTCTTGGCTGTGACTATTTCTCTGTTTCTCAAGGTTTTCTTGGTTTTGATAACCTTGATAGTTTTGAGGAGTACAGGTCAGCTATTTTTAGAATGCTCCCATACTGGAATTTGTCTGATGTTTTTCTCTTGGTTGAACTGGGGTTATGGGTTTTGGGGAGACCACAGAGGTAAAGTGGCATTTTTATCACATCATATGAAGGGAACATACCATCCACATGATTTATGACCGTTGATATTGGCCTTGATCACCTGGCTGAGGTAGTGTTTGTCAAGTGTCTTCACTGTGAAGTTTCTCTTTTCCCCTTCCTCATTCTATGCTATGCTCTATGGAAGGGAGTCATTATGCACATCTGACATTTAAGGGCAGAGTATCGACACAAATTACTTGGAATTCTTCTGCATGGAATATCTCTCTCTTCTTCATTTATTAATTATTCAAGCATTTATTTATCAATATGGACTTATGTATATTTATTTTATATGTTGTAATAGAATTCAGTACAACTTTTCTTTTGCTTGGGTTGTTCTAGATTTGACCATTTGGAGCCATTTCAGTTGGCTCCTTTACCCCTTTGATATACTCCCATTGTTGGTGCTTTTTTTTATTTTTTAAAGTATTTCCTTACTTTGCAGCACTACAAGATGCTCCAGGCTCATCTTATGTTTCCAGAATCAGTCATTTCTCCAAGGAGTAGGGCTAAATTTTTTTTTAAAGACAAATGTTATTCTCTCTTCTGTAACTTTTTTTATTATTATTATTTTTTATTTTTGGCTGTGTTGGGTCTTCGTTGCTGCGTGCGGGCTTTCTCTAGTTGCAGTGAGCGGGGGCTACTCTTTGCTGCAGTGCGCGGGCTTCTCATTGCAGTGGCTTCTCTTGTTGTGGAGCATGGGCTCTAGGCACGCGGGCTTCAGTAGTTGTGGCATGCAGGTTCAGTAGTTGTGGCTCGCAGGCTCTAGAGCGCAGGCTCAGTAGATGGGGTGCACGGGCTTAGTTGCTATGAGGCATGTGGGATCTTCCCAGACCAGGTATGGAACCTATTTCCCCTGCATTGGCAGGCAGATTCTTAACCACTGTGCCACCAGGGAAGTCCTAGGGCTAATTTTTGAAATATGATTTAATATATATGATTTATATCTTAACTAAGGACCTTAGCTCAGGACAGGTCAAAGTCAGCTAGAAAACATTAGTTTACTAGTATGTACATGTACAACCATAACCACACCCAAACAGTGTGGCTTGTTAGAAAAGATCTATACATACCCTCCCACCACAAAACTATTGGCATTTCTTCTTGGTTCCAAGATTCAGACAGCCTGTTATCTTCACTCCTCCTTAAACATTGTTATGAATGTTATAACAGACAGGTTAATTGAAGATGAGAGAAAACAAACCCAAACATTTTAGCTCCTAATCATCAGTAGTATTGTATGAGGAAGAGGTTTTGATGACATAGACATTGCTATTCAAACCAATGAGTGCACACCCCAAGATACCCAGTTTCGGCCAGGGATCAGACAAAATCAAAGTGGTATCTTACTGGATCATCACTTTTCTTTTATAGCTGGGGCAATGGGCAAGCAGTTGTTATTAAAGCTAATGGGAAAAAATTTCTATTTTCAAATTAAAAACAAGTTTGATGATATATGAAAGTTTACTGGAAAGTAAATGAAGCATACGTATGATTTTGTATTGGTAGGGCTGACTTAAAGCTATGTTTCTGTATTTGGAGGGTCCTCTATCACTATTGGTGATTTGATGCAACATTTAAGAAACGACAAATAACATACAAGGGAACTCCCATAAGGTTAACAGCTGATTTGTCAGCAGAAGCTCTACAAGCCAGAAGGGAGTGGCATGATATACTTAAAATGATGAAAGGGAAGAACCTACAACCAAGTTTACTCTACGCAGCAAGGATCTCATTCAGATTCAACAGAGAAATCAAAAACTTTACAGGCAAGCAAAAGCTAAGAGAATTCAGCACCACCAAACCAGCTCTACAACAAATGCTAAAGGAACTTCTCTAAGTGGGAAACACAAGAGAAGAAAAGGACCTACAAAAACAAACCCAGAACAATTAAGAAAATGGTAACAGGAACATACATATTGATAATTACCTTAAACGTGAATGGATTAAATGCTCCAACAAAAAGACACAGGCTTGCTGACTGGATACAAAAACAAGACCCATATATATGATGTCTACAAGAGACTGACTTCAGACCTGGGGACACATATAGACTGAAAGTGAGGAGATGGAAAAATATATTCCATGCAAATGGAAATCAAAAGAAAGCTGGAGTAGCAATACTCATATCAGATAAAATAGACTTTAAAATAAAGAATGTTACAAGAGACATGGAAGGACACTACATAATGATCAAGGTATCAATACAAGAAGAAGATATAACAATTATGAATATATATGCACAAAACACAGGAGCACCTCAATACATAAGGCAACTGCTAACAGCTATAAAAGAGGAAGTCGACAGTAACACAATAATAGTGGGGGACTTTAACACCTCACTTACACCAATGGACTGATCAACCAAAATGAAAATAAATAAACAGAAGCTTTAAATGACACAATAGACCAGATAGATTTAATTGATATTTATAGGACATTCCATCCAAAACCAGAAGATCACACTTTCTTCTCAAGTGTGCATGGATCATTCTCCAGGATACATCACATCTTGGGTCACAAATCAAGCCACATTAAATTGAAGAAAACTGAAATCATATCAATCATCTTTTTTGACCACAATGCTATAAGATTAGAAATGAATTACAGGGAAAAAAACGTAAAAAACACAAGCACATGGAGGCTAAACAAAAGAATACTAAATAACCAAGAGATCACTGAAGAAACCAAAGAGGAAATAAAAAAATACCTAGAGACAAATGACAATGAAAGCACGATGATCCAAAACCTATGGGATGCAGCAAAAGCAGTTCTAAGAGGGAAGTTTATAGCTATACAAGCCTACCTCAAGAAACAAGAAAAATCTCAAATAAACAATCTAACCTTACACCTAAAGGAACTAGAGAAAAAAGAACAGACAAAACCCAAAGTTAGCAGAAGGAAAGAAATCATAAAGACCAGAGCAGAAATAAATGAAAGAGAAACAAAGAAAACAATAGCAAAGATCAATAAAACTAAAAGCTGGTTCTTTGAGAAGATAAACAAAATTGATAAACCATTAGCCAGACTCATCAAGAAAAAGAGGGGGAGGACTGAAATCAATAAAATTAGAAATGAAAAGGAGAAGTTACAACAGACACTGCAGAAATACAAAGCATCCTAAGAGACTACTACAAGCAACACTATGCCAATAAAATGGACAACCTGCAAGAAATGGACAAATTCTTAGAAAGCTATAAACTTCCAAGACTGAACAAGGAAGAAATAGAAAATATGAACAGACCAATCACAAGTAATGTAATTGAAACTGTGATTAAAAATATTCCAACAAACAAAAGTCCAGGACCAGATTGGCTTCACAGGTGAATTCTATCAAACATTTAGAGAAGAGCTCACATCCCTCCTTCTCAAACTCTTCCAAAAAATTGCGGAGGAAGGAACACTCCCAAACTCAATCTATGAGGCCACCATCACCCTGATACCAAAACCAGACAAAGATACTACAAAAAAAGAAAATTACAGACCAATATCAGTGATGAATATAGATGCCAAAACCCTCAACAAAATAGTAGCAAACAAAATCCAACAACACATTAAAAGGATCATACACCTTGATCAAGTGGGATTTAACCCAGGGATGCAAGGATTCTTCAATATACACAAATCAATCAATGTGATACACCATATTAACAAATTGAAGAAGAAAAACCATATGATCATCTCAATAGATGCAGAAAAAGCTTTTGACAAAATTCAACACCCATTTATGATAAAAATTCTCCAGAAAGTGGGCATAGAAGGAAACTACCTCAACATAATAAAGGCCATATACAACAAACCCACAGCAAACATCATTCTCAATGGTGAAAAACTGAAAGCATTTCCCCTAAGATCAGGAACAAGACAAGGATGTCCATCTCATCACTATTATTCAACATAGTTTTGGAAGTCCTAGCGACGGCAATCAGAGAAGAAAAACAAATAAAAGGAATACAAATTGGAAAAGATGAAGTAAAACTGTCACTGTTTGCAGATGATATGATACTATACACAGAGAATCCTCAGGATGCCACCAGAAAACTAGTAGAGCTAGTCAATGAATTTGGTAAAGTTGAAGGATACAAAATTAATGCACAGAAATCTCTTGCATTCCTATACACTAATGATCAAAAATCTGAAAGAGAAATTAAAGAAACACTCCCATTTACCACTGGAACAAAAAGAATAAAGTACCTAGGAATAAACCTACCTAGAGAGACAAAAGACCTGTATGCAGAAGACTATAAGCCACTGATGAAAGAAATGAAAGATGATACCAATAGATGGAGAGATATAGCATGTTCTTGGATTGGAAGAATCAATATGTGAAAATGACTATACCACCCAAAGCAATCTACAGATTCAATGCAATCCCTATCAAATTACCCATGGCATTTTTTTACAGAACTAGAACAAAAAAAATCTTAAAATTTGTATGGAGTCACAAAAGACCCTGAATAGTCAAAGCAGTCTTGAGGGAAAAAAGCAGAGCTGGAGGAATCAGACTCCCTGACTTCAGACTATACTACAAAGCTACAATAATCAAGACAATATGGTACTGGCACAAAAACAGAAATATAGATCAATGGAACAAGATAGAAAGCCCAGAGATAAACCTATGCACCTATGGTCAACTAATCTATGACAAAGGAGGCAAGGATATACCATGGAGAAAAGAGAGTCTCTTCAATAAGTGGTGCTGGGAAAACTGGACAGCTGCATGTAAAAGAATGAAATTAGAACACTCCCTAACACCATACACAAAAATAAACTCAAAATGGACGCAAGACCCAAATGTAAGACCGGACACTATAAAATCTTAGAGGAAAACATAGGAGGAACACCCTTTGACATAAATCACAGCAAGATCTTTATTATCCACCTCCTAGAATAATGGAAATAAAAACAAAAATAAACAAATGGGACCTAATGAAACTTAAAAGCTTTTGCACAGCAAAGGAAACCATAAACAAGACAAAAAGACAACGCTGAGAATGGGAGAAAATATTTGCAAATGAATCAACGGACAAAGGATTAATCTCCAAAATATATAAACAGCTCATGCAGCTCAGTAATAAAGAAACAAACAACCCAGTCCAAAAATGGGCAGAAGACCTAAATAGACATTTCTCCAAAGAAGACATATAGATGGCCAAGAAGCACATGAAAAGCTGCTCAACATCACTAATTATTAGAGAAATGAAAATCCAAAGTACAATGAGGTATCACCTCACACCAGTTAGAATAGGCATCATCAGAAAATCTACAAACAACAAATGCTGGAGAGGGTGTGGAGAAAAGGGAACCCTCTTGCACTGTTGGTGGGAATGTAAATTGATACAGCCACTATGGAGAACAGTATGGAGGTTTCTTAAAAAACTAAAAATACAATTACCATATGATGCAGCAATCCCACTACTGGGCATATACCCAGAGAAAACCATAATTCAAAAAGACACATGCACCCCAATGTTCATTGCAGCACTATTTACAATAGCCAGGTCATGGAAGCAACCTAAATGCCCATCGACAGACGAATGGATAAAGAAGTTGTGGTACATATATACAATGGAATATTACTCAGCCATAAAAAGGAACGAAATTGGGTCATCTGTAGAGACGTGGATGGATCTAAAGACTGTCATACAGAGTGAAGTAAGTCAGAAGAGAAGAACAAATATCGTATATTAACGCATATATGTGGAACCTAGAAAAATGGTACAGATGAACCAGTTTGCAGGGCAGAAATTGAGACACAGATGTAGAGGACAAACGTATGGACACCAAGGGTGGAAAGCAGCCAGGGGTGTAGGTAGGGGTGTGATGAATTGGGCGATTGGGATTGACATGTACACACTGATGTGGATAAAATTGATGACTCATAAGAACCTGCTGTATAAAAAAAAAAAAAAAAAGAAATGTTGACATGGTTTCCTGATTGAAACTGGAACAACAGTAAATCTTCACCAACTGGTGAACAGTTCTTTAACCAACAGTCAAAAATGGTTTGTTTTGTTGTTTTGTTCTGGCAGAGGCAGGGAGAGGGATATGTTGGCAACGTCATGAGAAGGTTCAAGAACTTGGATTTGCGTTCCATTTTCCAATGCCAACTAAATACCAACTAGACGTGAATTATTATATTATCCAAGTATTTTGTGTTGCAAGAGGTAGTACTGTATAACAATATTACAAATTGTCAAAGAAATATATATTTGACAATGATGTATGGCTTGGAAATTGCTGGCTTTTCCTTTCTAAATGAATAGTCAGTTCATTAAACTAGACATCATCTAAACATCTTTTGAGATGACCTATAATGATGGGGCAAATAAAATAAGTGAAATTCATTTCTATCAATATATATATTATATTTTTATCAGATATTCTCATTTCAATTTATTATTGTTACTCCAAAGTTTACTTTGGTTGACAAATGGAATACTAGTCAACCTAGTATCTATTTAGAAGAAAGTATCTGAGTAGAGGGAAAAAAAGTCATTAATAAAGTTTTTTGATCAAGAAAAAGTGGAAGGTATGAAGAAAAACGCTTTTCCATTCCTTGATAAAGGGGTTAAATGCTTTCTGGTTAAAGGGTTAAATAAAAAAACATCAAGAAAGACTTCCTGGGGGCAATTAGCAGGATGGTGGGAATTATGCATTGTTAAAACATTCACTAAGTAGGTTTCAGGTTTTATTAAAACAATATAATGAAGGTAGATAAATTTATCATAACGAAAGCACACTGAGGTCAAAGGTTACACAGGGAACATTACGACACAATAACCAGGAAGTCAGTGTCATAATCTCTTGCTCTTCTCTTTCAATAATAATGTCAAACTTTAGTCAGTTATAAAGGATGAGTCTTTGCTTAACTGTTCTCATGTGATACAGGAAATTCATTTCTAGTTTAAAATATAGAATAGAGCTTAATGGCACATCTGTTTCACAAAATCTTGACATGGATCCTCAACTTATATGAATTAACACGATGAATTGATTTTCAGAATGATACTGGTGGGTTTCCTTGATGGCACAGTGGTTAAGAATCCGCCTGCCAATGCAGGGGACAAGGATTCAAGCCCTGGTCCGGGAAGATCCCACATGCCGCAGAGCAACTAAGCCTGTGCGCCACAACGACGGAGTCTGCTTGCGCTCTAGAGCCTGCAAGTCACAACTATTGAACCCGCGTGCCACAACTACTGAAGCCCGTGCACCTAAAGCCCATGCTCCACAATAAGAGAAGCCACCGCAATGAGAAGTCCATGCACCGCAGTAAAGAGTAGCCCCTGCTCCCTGCAACTAGAGAAAGCCCATGCTCCGCAATGAAAACCCAATGCATCCAAAAATAAATAAATAAAATAAATTTATAAAAAAGAAAGAAAGAAAGAAAGATACCGGCAAACACAGATCATTTTCAAGTACATCATTTAGTATCTGCCATTACAGCATATATTTGCCTTTTTCCTTTCCCCATCTCTTCGTATTAACTGCCATATCACAGTAATGTTTTATTTATTTGGTCAGTTCATTTATATTACCAATCAAGTATAAAGTAACATTACTGAGTAAATCAAGGGTTCCAAACTGGGGGACCTGCAAGCAAATTCAACCTACAGACATATTTGCTTTGATCCACCCAGTATTAAAGAGATCTAGAAATGCCATATAAAAATTTAGATTTCTGGATTTCTCTTATTAAACCAACTGGCCTGAGTCTTTCAACACTGACCTGAATCTCATGTGACTCGAATCTGCTGGAGCAAAATATGAGAATGCCTCCTTTAGGTAAACCCCACCACACTCTGTTGCTTACACCCAGCCAGTTTCATTCATTAAGTACCTACTTGGCCCCTGCAGGCTTGTGAATATGTGACCCCTCGATTAGACTGATGTGGGTGGTAGTGGTGGTGGTGGTGTGCATATGTGGTTATGAAATAAGCATGCAACCAAGATGGTTTAACAAAGTCTCAACCCATGTGACTTCAGAGATTATGATTTGTGTTAAATCATTTCTTTAATAGTAATTTATGGCCTATCAAATAGTAAAATAATCTTTTAGGGATAAACAAAATAGATTCCTACTTATAAATATCATGAAAAGAGAACTTCCTGTCTACACAAAGCTGCATACTAATCCCATGAGACCTTTATCCCTACTTCGTTCTCTTCCCTCTTGAGTTTTTTCCTCCCCAAATATATCACAGAAAAATCATAATCTATTTTTTTAAAGAAGATTTATTTTGGATTAAGTGATTTCATGATGCAACATGGTTTTAAACAAAAATAGAGATCAGTATGAAAATAAAACAAATTGTACACATTAAAATATCTTTCCCTCAAAGCATTTCAGAGTCATAAAAAAATACAACACAAAAGTCAGGGGTTCAGGTTAGGATAAGAATACAGAAAACAAACAACAAGTCTACATTTCAGAGTCCCAGGCTCCATTTAATACCACCCACGATTCATTTCTAGGATGTCAACAGTCTGTATTATTTGCTTGGGAAAAAAAATAAAGATGAAATTGAAATATAAGGTGAAATGAAAGCTGTATAATTTCAGTGTCAATAGCAAATACTTCCCATTATTATTCTCTATTAAAAGTCACATTGAATAAATATAAAGCTTAAATCAACTCAACAAAAATAGAAACATAACTATTAATTGTGACATGGTGTAATAGACACAATGGGTGGAGTTGGTGAAAAGAAATTGGAAGGCTTAAAAAAATACACGACCCGTGCTCTACGTCTTAGAAATAAATGTGTTTTTCTTTTACAGAGCCTTAATATTAAAAAGTAAGCATTATTATAAAATTAGATTAATACTTTCAGTAAGAGGCAAGAGAGATGCATGTATTTTTATTTATTTATTTTGGAATGCCTGCATCCCTATTATAAAAACATGTAATCTTATGCACTTTCCAACATATAACAGCCTCCATTTTACTTATGATATCATATAAAGAAAAATAGGTTGTAATAACATCTTTTAGAGCATTAGGGTCCTAAAAGAACATTCATTTTGTGTGTTTCTTGGTTAGTCCTTCCAAGGTATTTCTTGAACATTATCCATCCTTTTTTTTATAGAAGGTGATAGTAACCAAGAGTTTACTAATGGTTCCTTACCTGCATCAGTAATAGCTGATTCAGTTTGAATCATACACTATACCTATCAACACTCCTGAGGGCTGTAATATCTTAAAAGAAAATTGGATAGAAAGATATCACCTGCCCAAGGCCACTAGATGTAAAAATCACATATTTAAATTTAATTTTCCTGTGTTCCCCAGAAACCGTACAAGTAGGCCCTTCCAATTCTGCTGAACTGTTCGATCATGAAAGCCCAATAAACTACCTAACAGATTAAATCTAAGCAAATGTATTTCAGTCTTGATGAATTTCTCAAAAAAACTGGAAACACTTATTAGGTCTCCATTTGCAATTCAGTAACCTAATTCTTAGGTTTCTGCTTTTAAGATGAACAGTGAAGATTTAAGTTACCATTAGAAACCAAGAAAAATGTCTCAAAAACGATTGTAACATCAAAGAATGTCTGCTAAAAAACAAATTAGGCAAAATAAATGTGTCAAGCAACAACACCCTCTCTCATTTTTCCCATACAAAGTTCAGTAATAGTAACGATAATTCTTAAATTAAAAATAGTCCACAACATAATTGAATGCTAAATTGTTGAATCTCCTGATTGAGCTACGGTTAGCTTTAATACTTTGGGGCTAAGTTCTGTTTTGCAACACATAAAATGTTATCAACCTACTTAAGTTATAAAATAAGGGTATTTCCCACCAGGTAGATTACCAAGCAGTGCTCTCATTAGGCAGCACGGTATTCTTCTTCTCTAAGTCAGAAACCAAAGTATATGTTCCTACACCCACCAGCAAGCCCTAAGATGATCCTTCCATCTTGGTTTTAACTTTCCCTCTGCTACAGTCCTGTGGACTGCTCTGATATGGGTAGTGCACACACATTACGTATATCCTTTGTGCCAGCTCCTTGGAATGCAGTTGCCACTCCTGAATCTTCAAGGCTGGTCAATAATTAGCACTACATTCTTGGCAGGGGTCGGGGAGGGAGGGAGGCACCACTGCTGGGCTCCTCTTTTCTGATTTTTGTTTCTATCATCCTTCTAGTGGGCAGCAAGTTGTTGGCCTTAAGCCACAATTCAGAAAGCTTGACGTCTCTGACATTTCTTTGCTTCCATATTAGAAAAGCATATCTATCTAGAAAACACAATCGAACTAGAAAGGTAATAGTTTTTGCAAAATTAGGATCTATCTGAAAGTGACATTCTCATTAATTTAAACTCAAATTTTATAGAAGGTGTCTAAGATTTAGAGTGTTTTCATTCATCAATTAAATCAGAAAAAAGGTAAGAGAGCACAAAAGGGCCTGAAAGTCAGATTCAGTTTGAGGATGAGGCGTGTTCTTTATTTGTGTTTTTTTCTACGCAGGGTGATAGGTATCTTGTAATGATGGTATAGCATCATTTCATCCTCAGTGGGAATTTTCCGAATTGGGTTGGATTGGAAGAAAGACTTTAAGGCTATTCGTTATCAGATGTTTGCCTTAGAAGTAGTCAAGTCATAAATACAATCCGTGCAGATAGAAAAAAAAAAGTTGGAGGAATGTGAGGAGGACAGAGAGGAAAAGAGAACCTGCAGTAGTTCCTTCATCCACGTCACTGGAACTCAGCTATCAGGGTTTTCTAGATCCATCCTTGTCCAAAATTAAAAAATAAAATCAGGCTTCTAATTAAAGTGTTTTTTCATTACTTTGCTTCCAAATAATATTTGAGAAAACTAAACTTACTATACTATATAAATCCACCAAAAGCAATCAAACTTTGCAGTTTGTTTTTAATTTCTCATAACAAGTAGTAAAATGGAAACATTAAGAATATGCGGAGTTTTTCCATGAATATGCTAATTTCTTCATGGACTTTTCAGAAGGTGTCACATTTTAAGACTGTTTGAAAAAATGAGAGTTTGGGTAGACAAAGCAGCTTGTAAACTTCACTGAAATTGGAATAGCTTGGTAGAAATATTAGTCTCCACATTTCTCGAGATGAAACCTAGAACTGTAGCTGTAAAGTACTAAAATTGATCTCACAAGCCACCTGTGAAAATCAGCCTCAACCCAGATGGGACCTGATACCTTCTACCCCACAGAGTGTGAAGATCAAGAGAGACTAAGCACTTAAAAGTGCTTAGCAACTGTAAAGCGCTGTTCAAACATATTCTACCGTTACTGTTAATCATCTGAATGCAGGTTTTTTTTAAACTTCTGATTGTTAAGCAAGTACAACAAATTTTCCTTCATTTATTACAGAACTTCTACTTAATTATAAACACAATATATGGTAGAAAATTGTGACCGCACTTCTTTGACCAAGATCCACTCATTTTGTGCACAAGAAAAAAGTTTTGACCCCAGTGGTGGATGGGCTCAAGGATTGGGATTTTTCACACTGAAAACCAAAGGTACATTGTAGTGCAGATGAAGGGAAACTATTGAACTTAATTTTGGCATTTTTTGGGTAATTTGAAGATCCTTGAGTTGGTCCTTCACAGTTCAGCTCGCCACCTGCACACTTTAAACTCTGTGTGTAAACACACTCTGGGCTTCCACACTTGACCAGTATCACCACACTGTTACATGCCATTAGTTACCAACAGAAAGGACATTTATATGATTTTTTTTTTAGCCACAGTATCTCCCACGTATGAACACTTCACTGGAACCCCCAGATGGAGCAAGCCATTCTCTCCTCATTCCTTGACTGTAGAACATACCAGATTTTATTTAAAATACTTTCTTTGAACCTTGGTGTCTACCCCACTAGACTGTGAGCTTCTTGAGGCAGATTTTTGAATCTTGCAGCTCCATCATCAAACACAGTGGCTGGCACAGAGTGAATGCCAATAGTGGGCCTCTTCTCTCACCTAGCAGAAGCTCTGCATACATATCTGATGTACCGTGACTGTCTTTTATAGCATAAGCATCACTTATGAGTTTCTTAAAGAAAACAAGATCAGACAGCCAAATTATCTAGGTCCATAGTCCAGAAGAAAATATTTACAGGTATTTCTATTTGTAGAGTATATTAAAGTCTAATTTATTCTGTGGAAATGTTATTTAATATTTTAAATAGTTATTATTGGACTCTTTTACTAATGAATAATAATAGATCAGTTATCATGGTGCTCTGATGTGAGAGGTCCATCTTGGATAATTCCCAATTCTGAGAATGGTAGCAGCTAGACGATTATACTGGTATTTGGAAAGAAGCTGGATGCCTTAACAAAGAAGTATATTTGCTAAAAATAACTAAAGAGAGATATTTTATTTCAAATCTCTTTTACCTAATAATGTGTAATATGGTAACAAAGTGTCACAAACCAAAATGCAAGCTGACATGGTCTATGAAAATATTTTTGAAAGAAATGCAACCTTCTATATCAGCTGCTTAGAGAATGCCAGCTCTGAAACATCTTATATACCATCAAAAATGTGTGTTTTTTTTTAAAAAAAGCATGTTATACTATTTTTCCTTATAATGAAAAAAATACAAGTAAAAATAGTTTGTAAGATTAAATATATACTTATATTCATGATAAGTAAGTACAAACTAAACATTTCCAGTTCAAATTTTTTTCTGTTTCTTTCTGATACAATTATAGTACACAGATAAATCTTTCCTTCTTATTTCCAGATTTCTGAAACCTTTTCCCCAGAATGTGTCTCCACACCATAGTACTTGCCTTTAGAGCAGGAATGCAGCATGAGTGGTATTCCTCCTGAGGGTCCCAATAGTAAATGTAGCTTAACCAACAGTGAAATCAGTTCTTACAAACCACCTATGAAAACCATGCACTTGACCTCCATAAAATGTAGGATTGCCAACACCTCATAATAGGAATTCCATGGTTGCTTATAAATATAGTTCTCGAAGAAGTATTTGGGCAATGCCTGTAATACCATAGGCTGGCAAACCAAATGTTTAATCCAATGATTTTATTACCTTCAATTTAAGTTCACTCTATTGAACACCTGATTAGTTACGACCGCAAGTCAAGAAATAAACAAGGATGTGGAATAACCCCAAAGCAATAAAAATGAAGAACACCCTCTGATAAACTAAGCAAAAATAACTTCAGTGATGTCATGCAGTTTCTGAGATATCATAGAAAAATTGTTTCTTAATATTGATAAGAAAATTATGCATCAGTGAAAATGTAGGCTTAGAAATATAGTACTGAGAGTTTCAATTTGTGATGTCTTCACTGATGAGGGAAAATGGAATTCTTATCACTAAAGAGAGCTGATCTCTTGGGTGTTTCTGATGGCTCCCTAACTGAGCTTAGTGTTTAATGATGCTGTACAAATAAAAAGCAGTGGGGGAAATACGAAATATATGTATTAAATGCCATCCTGAAAAGTATTTGATGGATGGAAGAGAGTCTAATGCATTTTAAATAAATGCATATCATACTATCACATAGAGTGAATCTTAAAAAATTATTACTTAGATGCACAGTCCTTGTAGTGGTAGACATGGCACTGTGAAGAAAGTTTGATTTAGAAGCTATTTTCTATTATACTTGTCAAGTGATGGAGTTGCTGTTAGTCATATTGTAATGTCCCTTCAACTTTGGTACATTCAGTGCAAAATATTTTGGGGAATTTTTTTGTACCTTTGTAAATATAAAAGGCCCTTTTGTTCCCTTTGAGAGTGCTTAAAAGGATACATATTAGCATGATGCCCTAGTAAGCATGGAACACGAAAATGGAACAGATGATACGTACAGTATGACAGGTAGGTTCTTATATACATCTTAGAGAACATAAATATAATGAACTTATAAAAAATAAACAGAACTCACTGTGTACTTTTTCCTGATATGCTGTGATTAATTGCTAGTTATTTTAAAACTGTTTTCATGCATTATAAAGCATAAAATCTGTCATTAGTAATTCACTGAATAACAGTTTGTCTTCGGCCATAATTACACACATACCACTTTGCATATACATTGTCACAGACCACCTTATTGCAAATCTTTAAGGTTACCTCATATTGACTTGGTTTCATTTTCACTGTGTCCCATGAAAGCTGAAACCTATGGTGCACACCATGCAGGCACTCATAAGCAAGAAAATGAATATTCTGTTATAACTTAGGGCTTAAATGAATGTATTTTCAGGAGATATATTTGTTTTTATTATATTATTTAACTTGCACTAATTTGGAGATTGGGCCAAGTGCTGCCAGTTTGGCTTGAATCATGTTCAAAGGTAAGTTTCAAGATTCTCCTGAGTCTCTAAAAGTTATCATGGAGCTGATCGTGTACAGGTTCATCTTCGTCTTGGAACATAACAAATGGAAAAAAGCTTGGCAGTCAAGAACTGTTGATTGAAAGATCGTTGGGTGGTTCCCTGGGCATCAAGCTCACCCAAATCCTTCCAAGAGTACTCATCACCACTATCCAGTCCCCAAATGTGACAGAACACGTGTTCCTGGAAAATAACAGCACTCAGCTTTACTCTAATGGAAGTGTACTCTTGAAACTTCCAATGTTCAGCCATTCTTCTAGAGGGCAGCTTCTGGAATTGCCTGTCTACACGGAGCGGGGCATTGTGCCTCCAGGTCACTCAAGTCCAAAGGTACTGGTCTCTTCAACTGCTGTCAAGAGTTTTTCATAAAGCATGGAGAAGGATGGGTACGGAGGGAGATCCAGACGGTTAAAACAAGTGTGAGCTCTGCAAACAGAAGAAGCAGTACAGAGTTCAGAACGCTTTGAGTGAAACGATATTGTTTCTCTGTGTGTCTGCCTGTGCTTGTCTTTCATATTCAAATGGGTTTGTTGCCAATTTTCACATTCCTTTTGGAAACACTTTGAAAACGTTTCGACTTGAAAAATTCAGAATTGAATTTCTTTAAGGGAAATAGGATCTTTAAAAAATATTTTCCTTACATTTTCACAACCGTTTAAAATCCATATTACATACATATCACTAATTGTTTAGTTGTCTAAGAATTACAAAGACAAGTTTGAATTTTTGTTTCTCTTTTGATGTTAGATTTTTTTTTTTCCTAAAAGACATGACTATAAACTCTTGCAAAGTAATTCATTTTCAGAGTTGGCATTTGCCTGAAAGTCTCTCAAAAAATCTACGGTTTTCCATTTTTTCATTTTGTTGGTCAGGGAAGAGCACTGAGTGTCTCTGAAGACCTGCAGACACGCCTCATGGCTTAGAGTTTTGGGAAATTCCCTGGCTGGACTTTCCTGTCGAAGTCAGTAGAGCATTGTTACTTCTTTGACTCCAGTGCTATAATCTGTTTTCTCCTAATTCACAATGCAAAATAATGGCCATTTAAATCATTACATTACTTTCTTTTTAGAAATACCTCCCCTTTTGCCAAGATAGGAAAAAAATATGCTTTCCTGTTATTTGCACCTGAATCACAATAAAAAATAGACAGTCTCCAAATAGTACATCTTATCAGGAAGTAAATCTGCACTTTTGACATGAAATAGGAAGCATTTTATTTGGAATGTACAACAGTTTGTTTGGGGAGCTAAACAACTTTGACTTTAAAAAAATGCTCCTGAATTAATATGGAATTTTGGGAGCTGTGATTTTTAACAGGCTGTTTTTACAAAGTCACGTTTAAGTTTTTATTCTTATAAATTACTTTAATACTAATGAAATATAGTTATACTGCTAGATGCAGCATAGTGTCATGGGAAGATCAGAGATCTACAGTTGGATAGACTTGGGTTTGAATTTCAGCTCTGCCAACGAGTTGTGTAATTTGCAGTGAGTTATTAAAAATCTGCCACTCAGTTTTCTCACCTATAAAATCAGAATCATATCATTTGTTTCAGAAGGATATGAGGATTAAATGAAATCACAGAAACATGCTTAATACAATGCCTGGCTCACAGTGTTTGACCAATTAATAAGATATATATTGTTAGCTACATTTCATTACCATCAAAAAGATTTACTCCAATTGCGTTCATTAAACTGCCAAAAGATAATCATGACTCGTGGAAACTATGGGATAACAAAGAGATGATAAAGCAGGTGTGTGGCCACATGGCTTATTAGAAACAGTAACTCGAAGGGGCTCTGTTATATTAGAAAAATAAAGATCTTCCTCAACTTACAATGGGGTTACATCTTGGTAAACCCCTCGTAAATTGAAAATATAAGTCAAAAATGCATTTAATACACCTACCCTACTAAATATCATAGCTTAGCCTAGACTACCTTGCACATTCTCAGAACACTTACATTAGCCTACAGTTGGGCAACATCAGCTAACACAAAGTCTCTTTTATAATAAAGAGTTGAATATCTCATGTAATTTATTGACTATTGTACTGAAAGTGAAAAACAGAATGTTTGTATGGGTACAGAATGGTTGTATGTGTATAGTTTTTTTACCCTCGTGATCACGTGGCTGACTGGGAGCTGAGGCTCACTGACACTGTCCAGCATCATGAGAGAGTGTGGCACTGAATACTGCTACCCTGGGAAAAGATCAGGATTCAAAATTGGAAATATGATTTCTACTGAAAGTGTATCACTTTCACACCACTGTAAAGTCGAAAAATTGTAAGTCAAACCCTCGCAAGTCTGAGACTGTCTGTACCAGTTTTAGGACACAGAGATAGAACTGGCTCAGAGTTTACAACTCTTGTTATTACAAACTCTAGAATATATTGGGGGAAAATCACCTAATCAGTCTTTGCAAGCAAACACTTTCTTTGATATAATAAACCACTTCAGAATTGCATTTAACATAATCCATATTACACCTTCCTTACGCCAGAGCCTCAACTTGGGTCTCAAGAACAATGTTTTACTTTTTAAAAAACTGAACTAGCATACTGAAAGTCTTAGGAATGGTTTAAATATCTATCTTGTATAAAACATTGGTGTAAGAATATTAACTGAAGACTTAAATCTGTCATAGGGAAAGGGGAGGAAGAAGAGAAGTATGTTTTGAATGTAATTATCATCCAGACTTTGTGTGTCAGATGACACGTAACATTCATTATCCCATTAGACTAAAGATGGTACTTCTTTTAGATGCAATTTAAACATTTTCATTTCTTTGGTTACCAACAAGGCTGAGAATCTCTCCCCAAGTCAGCTTGTTTGTAACATTTCCCATTTTGTGATCTACATGTTCATCTCCTTTGTGATCTACACGTTCATCCCCTTTGCCCATTTATCTTTTCTTTAAAAATTGTTTTTGTGATAAGATACCCACCACATAGAATGTATCACCTTCACCATCACCAAGTACACAGCTCTGTGGCATTAAGTACATTCACATTGTTCTGCAACCAACACCACCATCCATCTCTAGAACTTCTTCCTCTTTCCAAACTGAAACTTTGTACCCACTGAACACTATCTCCTGTTCTCTCCTGCCCTTGCAACCACCATTCTTTTCCCCATCTCTATGAATTTGACTACTCTAAAAACCTCATGTGAGTGGCATCATACAGTATGCGTCCTTTGTGACTGGCTTATTTCACTTAGCATTTTCCAGGCCCACTTTGTAGCATGGGTCAGAATTTCCCTTCTTTTTAAAGCTGAATAATATTCTATTGTTTGTATATACTACATTTTGTTAATCCATTCATCCATTGATGGACACTTGGGTTGTTTCCATCTTTTGACTATTGTAAAAAAGTGCTGTTATGAACATGGGTTCCAATTTTCCTACATCCTCACTGACACTTGTTATTTTGTGGGTTTTTTTTTTTGATAATAGCCATCCTAATGAGCATGAAGTCAACTTATTTAAAACTTCAGGATTTCTTATTGATTTGTAAGAAATACTACAAAATAAAGAGATTAATTCTTGTTTATCTCTAGCTAATCTCTTCCAGCCTGTTCACCTTTTTATTTAGTTATGCATTTTATTTACAGAGCAATATTAATCTGGTTACTTGTTACCCATTTTTGATACATTGTCTTTCTTCAGCATGTTGCTGTGATAAGAAATGTTGAAAAGATGATCGCTAATGTTTACACCTAATAGAAGGTTGTCATTGCCTATTTTTTTCTTTTGGTAGTGCTGGTATATGAAAGAGTGTGACAGATAAACTTTCGGGACAACTCTTAAAAGAGTAACTCATTTTATACAGTTGTAATCTTGAATAGATACGTGTGAATTCATTTTTGTGAACTGAATCATACTGGGTAAACTAGGAAGTAAAATAATTCAAGCAAACTCTTTATCTAGGTAAGCAATAATCCATAATTAATGTTTTATTTGCTTAGGACAGGACAGGACTGTAGGTGCAGTATAGCTATCACATGGTAGTTAAGCCTGTTCCTTCCCTCTTGATAACCAAATACCTTCCCTTAACTGAAGGTTAATTTTACCTAGTCAAGAATTAACGAAATGGCCACATACATGAGAATGAGAATTCATAAATAGTAATGTTGGAATCCCCCAATTAACTTCTTACGCATACTTGAATTGAATGATGAATTTTAATTCACTGCGGTCTTATGGTAGGTAGAGTTCTAAGATGATCTGCCATGACCTATATACCTTTGTATAATCCCCATCATTTGAGTGTGACTGGGGACCTGTAATTTGTAACCAATGGAATATGGCAAAGGTGAAGGTATGCTGCAGATGTAATTAAAGTCTCTAATCAGTTGATTTTAAGTTAATCAAAAGCGTGATGATCCTGAATGGACCTGACCTAATTAGGTGAGACTTTTAAAAGAGCATCTAGAGATCAGAGACTCTCACTGTTGCTGGATTTGAAGAAGTAGGCTGCCATGAATTCTATAGCTGCAGGCAATGAATTCTACCAACAACTGAAGGGAGTTTGGACGCAGGTCCTTCCCTAGTTGAGCCTCCAGATGAGAATGCAGTCCACCTGATATCTTGATTTCAGCCATATGAGATGCTGAGCAGAAGCCCTGGCTAAGTTGTGCCTGGACTCCTGATTCACAGAAACAGACATAGTAATTCTGGGTTGTTTTAAGCTGCTAGATTTGTGGTAATTTGTTATGCAGCACTGGAAAATCACTACAGGTCTCAATGTAGTACAACAATCTAAGGAAAGGTAGTAAGTGTGATATAGTAGCATCATCCCTATCAAGGGCAGGCAGTGGGGCCAAGTTGGGAGCCAACAGCAGTCCTTTCATTCTCCCAGGTTTCTGAGTAAAGAAAGAGGAACTCTGCATGTCTCTGCTGTTCAGTAACTCACCCATGAAATCCATAAGCCTGGGTACTCTTTCTTCGATAGTTTCAGTTCTCAACACAAAAAGAAGGACTGGACAACGTTTTTGTTTTTGTTTTTGTTTTGCGGTACGCGGGCCTCTCACTGTTGTGGGCTCTCCCGTTGTGGAGCACAGGCTCCGGACGTGCAGGCTCAGTGGCCATGGCGCACGGGCCCAGCCGCTCCGCGGCATGTGGGATCTTCCCGGACGGGGGCACGAACCCGTGTCCCCTGCATTGGCAGGTGGACTCTCAACCACTGCGCCACCAGGGAAGCCCTGGACAACTTTTTTGATCCTCTTCAGTCATAAGACATAATCACCATCACTGACCCATAGCCTAAGGCTATCACTGCTTCCTAAATTACATCTGGTTGCATAATAGACAGTTACCATAACAGAACTTTCCTTCTGAATAAACTGAACAGCTCCCCCTGGAAAATGTGTCATGAAGATGGAGAAAGTATGCATTGTTGAAGGGGAAACTGTGCAGAAAGATTAAATGGTTCTCCCAAGGTCAAATCAGGAATAGGACTGCAACCTTGGGTTCCTAGGGGAAGTCGAACATTAAACAGAAAGCAGGGAGACTAATCCTCTTTCACTTTTGGAAGCCTGACTGTTAACTTCATCCCACCCCTGACTTTTAACTGCTAGTCCTCAGCATCCTACCAGATTACATACATTTTGACGATAGGAATTAGCAAAATAAAGCTTCAGATATTTTTTTTTTTTCTTCTTTTTTTTGCGGTACGCGGGCCTCTCACCGTCACGGAGCATAGGCTCGGGACACGCAGGCCCAGCGGCCATGACTCACGGGCCCAGCCGCTCCTCGGCACGTGGGATCCTCCCAGACCAGGGCACAAACCCGTGTCCCCTGCATTGGCAGGCGGACTCTCAACCACTGCACCACCAGGGAAGCCCCCAGATATTTTTTAACTGAATGACTCAATCAAAATATACGGGCACTCTAGGGAAAATGGTCCAGGTTGGGTCAGTCCAGAGAACTCTGAGAGATACCAGGGGATTTTTAGGTGCTCAAATCATCTAGTTCTATCTCATGCTCACCAGAAAGCAGAGATACTCAGAGAGGTAGGGTGAAATTCATCAGAATCACCCAAGAAGCTTGTTTACAATGGAGATTTTGGGGTGTACCCCGAGATTCTACTTTAGAAGGTTTGGGGTGGGCTCAGGGATCTGCATTTTAACTATCATCCCAAATGAGTCTGATGCAGGTAGGCTCCACTAGCAGAGAGACATCAATTGGATTAGAAATAAGATATCTACATTGGCTATTTGTTTCTCTTTTTTGAATTTTATTTATTTTTTTATACAGCAGGTTCTTATTAGTTATCCATTTTATACATATTAGTGTATATATGTCAATCCCAATCTCCCAATTCATCACACTACATTGGTTATTTGTACCAGTGTTTTGTGTGCTTGCAAAAATTTCAAAACTCCTTATAAACAAGACAGCATTGCTAATAAGGAAATTGAGGAATAGTGTGGTTAAATAAATTGCCCAATATTTACCATCTACTTGCTGTATGAGCCAAGAACAGGGAAAAAAAAAAAAAAAGCAAAACAAAAGACAGTCCTCTGAGGCTTTTCACACCCCCTCTCCCGCCCCATTCCATGTCCTAAGAAAACTCTAGCAGAAAATAACAGAAGGGCCCTTGGACTATGTTGACATTGGCAGCAAAAGCACATCCAGTTATTCAGTCTCAATAAAAGAACATTTTTCAAATCTTTCAAAGCCAGCCACACTAAGGCTATAATGAGTTTACCTCATTTTCATCTATGCAGCCAGAAACACTCAAGGAGGGCAGGTCTGAACTGGTCTTTGGGAAATCATGCTGGCATCAATATAAAGAAGATTTAAAAGCCCTCCAGACATCTGGTGTGACTTAATAGATCTCTTGGTGCCTTCTGGATTCTTTAAATGTTAACCAGAAGGTCACATGCTCAACCCTCTTTTCTTTCCTATAGATAGACAAGTCAATTATCCAAATCCAATGAGCCCAAAGAATCACAATTACATCTAAAATTTCATCAATCAATTAACTGATTAATGTATTTCTGTGTGTGTGTATGTATTTATTAATTTATTCTCCATTTCCTCAGAGTGATTTTTCGTAGCTTATAAGGACTCAAAATATGAGGCGAAGAAGAAATTACAATCAGGATTTTAAAGAGAGAGAGAGAGAGTGAGAGGTGAAAAGCATGGGCCTCATTTTATCTGGTAGATATAGCCCGAGAAATAAAATGTATGTAAATTGAATAAATTTTTAAAATTTGCATTATCATTTATAATGTGTTTTATCAGTACTCTCTTTCTTTTTGATTGGCAGTGGTGCCTAATCCTAATTTGTTTCCTTACTCCTATTCCCACCTTTTCATTAAGTAATCAATCAATCAAAACCAAATACTTATATATGTACAGCTGATTCACTTTGTTATAAAGCAGAAGCTAACACACCATTGTAAAGCAATTATACTCCAATAAAGATGTTAAAAAAAATACTTAAAAGCATTCTGGAAAATTCCTAAGGGATACTAGAGCTTATCACTTTTTAATGTCATGATTTCTTTGGAAATGTGAGCATTCCTGACCAAGTTTACCTGTCAAGTCCAAATTTTCCTCATCTGAGACAGGGCCTATAGGCTTCCCCACAGGGGAATCAGGTGCTCCCGCAGTCCTGTCGGCAGGGAAGGCTGGAGGGAGGAGCACAGTTGGCCTGGAGCTGGGCTATGAGGTAGGCAAAGAGGGACTCTCTTTGGGCTCTCAGGGCCCCCTAATCAGGGCCCACTGAGTGTTCAGGTAGCACCCAAGCACTTTCACCTGCAGACCCTCTTTTATTATGTCCTCCATTGAAGACCCCATATTTTGAAAGCTTGTCATTCCTATACAAAGTGCCCTGATGCACAAAAATTAATTTTTCAACTTACATTTCATTTATTCCTTCATTCATTGAACAAATACGTACTGAGGTCATACTGCATGCCAGACATTGAGCTGTCCCCTGGTAGATGAGGATGAATAGTCTGCTCTCTGCCCACAAGAAGTTTGCACTCTGACAGCAAAATACGCAGGCAAATGGGACCCACTAAAGGTTATGCAGTCTGTGCTCTGTACTAGGGGCACTGGCTGGGGCCAGTAGGCACTGTAATCCAGCCTACCTTTGGCTCTGCTCACCAACCCATAATCCCTAGCTCAGGGCTGCATTTCTCCAGAAAACTGTAAGAAACCTTTGTCTAATCCAAAAAATTCATATGGGCTCTCAGTGGCCCTGCACACAATGAGTTACAAGTCTGCTCTGCAGAGTCAGGAAAGGCTTTACAGAGGACACTATCTGTGCCAAGCCTCGAAGGATTTATAGGTGTGTAGGGTTTGTCTGGATTGGCAACAAGAAGGACGTTCCCAGCAGACTGCCCGGAAGTGTGAGGAAGCATTGCATCACCAGGAAACCTGAGAACTACAAGTGCTTGAGTGATAGGAGCCAAGGCTGGACGTGAAGCCAGAGAGGGAGGTAGGGTCACATCAGGAAGCGAGGTGTGCTCATGCAGAGACCTTTCCCATTTATTCCACGCATTAAAGGGAGCTAGGGACTGGGCGTGGAGCTTGATATGGCACAGGTGCCATTAAACACACCAGGGAACAGAGGAAAGGGGCACGGGAGATGATGAATTCGGAGCTTGCAATCAACATGAGAAATACAAAGCTACCAATGGCACGGAGTGATAAATTCAATGGACGTAATTCAGTGATTGTTTGGTTAGCCCAGATAGATTTATTAACACAAATAAAGGTATAACTTTTGTTATGATTTTAAAAAAATATTCATAATTTCTTTATGATCCCAATTAATACTTTCTTAGACCATGAGATTTAGGGCAGGAATTCTCACTAAGACTAGTTCACAAATATCTGGGTAACCCGTGGTGGCGCAGCACAACCCCGACCCTCACCAGGTGTTCAATGTGAATCAATGGAAAGGAATTCTATGGCACTTACCACGCCCACTACTCATGTGTCATATACCACTTGGTGGCGGTGATGTTGGTTATCTATTCATTTAAATATCTATTACTTCCTTCTCTCTGTTTTAAAGTCCACATGGACAGAGATCAATTTATGTCTCCCATAAAGTTTTGCATATAATAAATGCATAATGAGTATCTAAAGGCTTGTTGGAGGAATTAGATTTACTAACTAATTAATATCTTATTCTACAGTCTCATTAGGTTGTCTTGGTTAAAATGCATCTGGATCTATAAATACAATGTGGAATGTTCCCACAGTGGGAATTCCTGCACGGGGGATAATTAACAGAAGAAAGTCTTCAAACTATGCCTGGTAATCAGGTCACTTCTCACCTGTGGATGCCCCCTGGGAATAGGTGAACAGTACATACTTTTCAAATGTAAGAATTTAAACCCAATAGAAGAAAACCCAGTAAGGAACTGTTCCAGAATGAGAACTCTTAGAAGCCCAAACAAAATATAAATATCCTGGGTGGCTGCAGCACATTCCTTGAACACCTGAAGACTGTAAAATGTCATGCCAGCTCTGAAGGCTAGGGATTAGGGCCAACAGTCAAAATAGCTGAACTTACTGAATAATGTGTCAGGCATCATTTTAAGCACTTTGTATATGTTATCTCACTTAATCTTCAAAACAACTTCGTAATGTAATTATCAGTACCAATCCCTATTGTTCAGATGAGGGCATAAAGATACAGAAGCGATTTTGGCATATCTTGTCTGGAGTGGTCCAGAGTCAGACCTGAAGTTTAAGAAGTCACTAAAAATACTGAGTACCAATTATGCATTACGACTCAGCACGAGGGGCAAAACCACATTCAATTCAAACAAGGTCCTTGTTCTCACGGGGTTAGATCCTAGAGGGGGAGATGGACAGTCAACAAGTAAACCAATCACTAAACACAACGACTGAACCGAAATAAGTCCTATAAAGGAATTAAGGTATGACAGAGTGGCAGGTACACTGTGGGCAGAAGCCTGGAGGGCCTTTCCGAGCACTGAGCTGAGTCCTTAGGGATGAGAAAGCCAGCCACGTGCAGAACCAGCAGAAAAGAGTTTGGGCAGCAATTTCCAGAGTCTTGAGGCAGAGTTAAGTTTGGCACATTTCCTCAAGAAGGAGGCTGGTGGCTGTAGCTGGCGGGGGGAGAGTGTATGTGTTGAGGTTAGAAGAGTAGGCCAGAGCAGGCCACCCACCTGGCAGTCCTTGGCAAGGAGTGTGGATTTTACTCTAAGGCACTGGAGGGGATGAGCAGGGGAGGGAGGTGATCTGGAGATTTCAGAAGCTCACTCTGGTTGCTGACCACAGAATGAACTACAGGATGTACGAAGAGAAGCAGGTGTGTAGCCAGCAGGCTGCGGCAGTAGCCCCAGGGGAGAGGGGCTGGTGTAGTGGACTAGGGTGGTGGAAGGAGATGAGCCCAAACTAGTTTTTGGTCTTGAAGCTAAAGAGAAGGGGATAACCATTCCTCAACAGCTGTAATGTCTGTCACTCACAAACACACACTTTATGATTTATAGTTGTTGTGACTTGGACGACTCTATTCTGTTGGCAGCAGCAATGCAAACTACTTTCATTCCATTCAGTAATTACAAATTATTTCAGCAGTATTTTACATTCATCACTGGAGTCCTTTTTCAGGCAAAGTATGTTTTACGATCATCTTACCCACTTCCCAAAGTAAAGACCAATCCAAAAGGTACAGCATATTTAAGGATTTTTAATAAGGTAATATTCCTAGTCATCACTGGTGTATTTTCATTAGCATGTGCTGAACCAATGGCAGAATACAGTAAAGCCTTAAAATATTATTATAAGACAGTATAAATTGAGTAAGTGGAAAGAAAGGGAAAGGGTGGAAGAGGGCCTTGTATCAGAGATTAAATGATGGAGCAGACTGCCGTGGGACCAGCAGGTGGTGGGGAACTGGGAGACCAAGGGGGGACATCCCAAGGCAGGCACAATACGGAAAAGTGGTGGTGTCACCAAGCGATCCTCCCAGTGTCCATCGCTTGTTCTGGATTTTTTTTTTCAATTAAAGAAAGTGACACCAGCTCCTCAGTTACTTTCCAATTTCCAAGCTGATAGCTCCAGTAGACAATGCTCTCTGTACTAGAGGAGGAAAAGCTGAATTATTGATAACATTGTAAAGCAGTATTTAATGACATGGAAAGTTATTCATGATTAGTGATATGTGATAAACAAAAAGCAGGTCATAAACAGTATAGGTGCTATGATTGTATTTTGTTTTTAAATGTGTGTCTTGTGTGTGTTATGTTTGTAGAAATGAGTGGAGGCATGTTTAGAGATTATCTCAGTAGTAGACTTTATATATATATATGTATACATGTATATTTTTATTATATACACACATATATTATTGTATTATATGTATTATATACACAAATATTAAAAAATTTAAACTTCTTGGCATTTTTTGTGAAATATTTTCTTTACATAAGAATAAAAAGCAGTGTTTTAAAAATGAAAATAATGTCTAGCAATATAGGGGTAGGGGAGTGAGAGGTACAAACCATTATGTATAAGAGAAGCTGCAAGGATGTATTGTACAACACTGGGAAATAGCCAATATTTTATAACAACTATAAATGGAGTGTAACTTTTAAAAATTGTGAATACTATATTGTACACCTGTAACATATACTATTGTATATCTACTGTACTTTAATTAAAACAATTTTTAATGAAAAATGTCTCATCTTTAAAAAATAGCTTTATCTTTTTAAATTCTATTCCACTGGAAAAGCTGTCTCCCTGAAACATTTCATAATTAACTCTTGCTTCTTATTTTTTAATTTGGGTCAGCATTTCATTTGTAATAATCTCCAGATGCAGCCATTGTCAAAAATGAATGTTTCCTCCCTTTGGCAAAACCAACACTCCCCCATCATGACTGCGGCTCTCCAACTCCTCTGTCCCATCATCCTACTTGGCAAGAACCTCTGAGATGAACACATAAAGTCTATACCACCCTTGGAGAGAGGATTTGACCTGCATTTTCCTGCTGGCATGTTAGCAGCCTGTTTTTCGGAATGTTTAAGAGCAACTGCAGTAAAGTGAATTTACAGTCTCCTAAGTCCATCAGAGCACAAGGGACCAGAAATCTACAGAAATGCAAAATATAGAGCTAACTACCAACCATGAAGCAGAGGAAGTACAGTTATGTGTTCAGGCTAGAAGCCTCCACAGAGACACCCGTCTGCCTCCATCATTATTTATCATCTGGTCTCCAGTTACTTTATGACCACAAGACAGAAAAAAAAGAGCCATGGATTCAACTTGTACTGGCTTCAGAGACAACCCTATATACTTTAATACACTTCTTGGCCCACATTGTGAGTAGTGCTATTCACTGCTACCGCAGTGTGGGACTAGGAAATCTGAGAAAAGAATGAGACTCACATTTGCTTTCTTGAAAGGTTTAAAGGCCTTCAATCATCCGTTTCTAGAAAGACTAAGATGCCCTCCCTTCTGCGGATACTACCTGCCCTCATCCTTTATAGCCACTTCCAAGTCTCCAGGGTACAGCCTCCCATGCCTGACACGAAATGATGCCAAGACCTCTTAGGGAATACACTTTTTAAGTAAGAACAACATTCAACCATTTTGTCTCCAGTGTGTACAAATGTCACATTTTAAATGTTAAACATCATCTTGCTAATAAGAAAAAAGAAATACATTGGGGATGACCAGCTTGAGACAGACCAGTCCTTTAGTTCTGCAACTCAAACCTAGCCGGAAAGATGGCTTCAGTGTATCTGTTCTGACAGTGGGAAAAAATGGACTCAGTCATATAAAACCATCTTTTTCGACCACAGCCAATCTTACAGATCTTTTTCACACTTAAGTAACACCCCACATTTCATAAAGGGTGATGACAACGTTATCAGTAAAGAAATCACTTCTGGGCTTCCCTGGTGGCGCAGTGGTTGAGAGTCCGCCTGCCGATGCAGGGGATGCGGGTTCGTGCCCCAGTCTGGGAGGATCCCACATGCCGCGGAGCGGCTGGGCCCGTGAGCCATGGCCGCTGAGCCTGCGCATCCGGAGCCTGTGTTCTGCAGCGGGAGAGGCCACAGCAGTGGGAGGCCCACGTACCGCAAAAAAAAAAAAAAAACCCAAACAACAACAACAAAAAACCCAAACAAACAAACAAACAAAAAGAAATCACTTCTGATAAAACTATATGGTCATGCATTGAAGTTCTCCTTTTGTGTTTTTCCTCCAAATGTACTTTTTTTGTGGAGCACATTTTAATAGTTTCAGCAGTATGGTGGCTCACAGAAGATTCACAATAAAAGGTTTAAAAGAACAAAGAGAACATACTGTCCCTAAGAACTTTCATACACATTATCTCACTCACTTGTCGCAAATACTCTTTGAGCATGGCATCGTTATTCCTACTCTTCAGAGGTGGATCAAGGCTCTTAGGATCACATTGCTAGTGTATCACAGGGCTTAGGTCTGCATTCATGCCTCCTAACAAGGCTCTATAAATTGATGAACTGTGAATTAGAATACCCAAGTAGCTCTTTCTTCCTGCTGGACCTAAAAAGTCAGGGCTTGTTAGAGACAAGGTATAAAAATGGTCTGCTTGCCTAATGTGCCTCATATCATCTTTATGTATGGCTATTTTATAATCTAGGTAGAGCTAGGAATCTAGAACCTAGAGCCTTAGGTCATAATGCAGAAAGGAAGAAACAACAACGCCTGTTGCTCAACCGTATGTATGCAACAATGTGAAGAAACCCACCATTTATGATGACTCAGCACACGAACTTCCTGGAGCTCCAGGCGGAAGCAGACAAGTGAATAGGGCCCGACCCCCAAGATTCTTCAGCAACCTGTTGGTGCTACTTATTGCTCCACTAAACCTAATATACCACCCCTTCTCTGGCCATTTAAAGATGGAGAAATGGAGGCCCAGAGATCAAGTGATCTTCTAGGTCCCAGAGTTAGCTGGTGGCAGAGGTGGGCAAGAACCCAGGTGGTCTAACTCCCACCCCTGTGTGCTCTTTCCAATATGCTACAGTCTGACATATATTACAGACAATGGTGACAGAAATCATAATGGCAGCCACCATCGACTGGATGCTTACTCAGGGCAAGGGTCAGTAGTAAATGTTTTATATGAACGATTTCCCTTAATCTTCAGAATTACTAACCTACAAGGTAGATGAGGAAACAGAGGCTGAGAACAATTAGGCAACATCTCCAAGAGCCCACTGTGGGCAAGTAACAGAACTGGGATAGACTCCAGTCTCTCTGAAGCTTAAGTTTGTTGTTTATACCAAATTGCCTTTCTCTGCTCATCAGGTTTGGTGAAAATTACAGTGATTAAATATGAACAGCTGATATATCTGCCTATGGTTACAGTTTATTCCGTCTACTTCACATAAGCAAGTCTTTACAAAAACAGATTTCAAGAGAAAGAACACAATTCATCTGTCCTTTCCTGCCTCTTTAATGCTAATCCTTGAGTTTCTCAGAAAAGTGAAAGGTCCTACTCAGATACTGTAAATCTGCTTTTGAGTTGCAAATTTGGTCTGAGGGGAAAAAAGCGTGATTCAGACATAAACAAAATAAAGTACTTCTTTAAATAATGAAATTAAAGTCTCTTACATTTGGAACACCAGGTAAGCCAGCTAATTACTTAGGTGTTTGGATGCAGTGCCTCTGTTCACAGACTGACACGCACCCAAAGCGACTGAAGAGGCTCAGGCAGCCCTGAGCTTGCTCTATTCATTGCTCTCTGTATCTGTATTTTCAGCATGCTTTTTTTCACATGTTGATGCTTAGAACGTTATTCTTAAGAACCAGTGTTGTGCAATTGCTAAGAAGACAGTCTTGTTAACAGGTTTCTCAAAGTCACTTGTAAAGTTGTCCCTTGGTATCCCCAGGGCATTGGTTCCAGGGCTCCCTCAGGGAATACCAAAATCTCGGATGCTCAAATATAAAATGGCATGTTATTTGAATATAATTTATGCACATCCTCCTGTATACTTTAAATCATCTCTAGATTGCTTGAAATACCTAATACAATGTAAATGTATGTAAATAGTTGCCATAACATAGCAAAATTCAAGTTTTGCTTTTTGGAACTTTCTGGAACACCCTCCCTACCCCCCACCCAGTATGCGGGCCTCTCACTGTTGTGGCCTCTCCCGTTGCGGAGCACAGGCTCCGGACGCGCAGGCTCAGCGGCCATGGCTCGCAGGCTCAGCAGCCATGGCTCATGGGCTCAGCCGCTCTGCGGCACGTGGGATCTTCCAGGACTGGGTCACGAACCCGTGTCCCCTACGTCGGCAGGCGGACTCTCAACCACTGCACCACCAGGGAAGCCCTCTAGAAATTTTTTTAAAAAATATTTTTGACCTGTAATTGGTTGAATCTGTGGTTGGTTGAATCCGCGGATACAGAGGGCTGACTGTACTTAAACAAACTCAGGATAACATCTTGAGGAAACTAATATCATCACTTGGGAAGATTTAACCTCCCCAGATTGCAATTTCATTATTAGTAAAATGAGAGGCAATCCTTTTTACCTCAAAAATTCAATATATTACTGCTGACTAGATAAAGGAGTTCTGAAACCAACTGTTCTCTACTCCTCTTTTGTTCATTTGCTCCCTCCTTTTCTTTTGCTTCAGCTCCAGTTTGCTCCATTCCCCACAAAACACTTTTTTTTTTTACTCACAAAGACTGCCTTACTAGTCTCTTACATTTATTAGTAGCAGCAGAAAAGCAAATTTTTCCACTCCAAGGAAATGTATCATCTTATTACAAACGAGAGTACAATGCAGAGAGCATTCCCAGGGAGGTAAGGCATGTATGATAGAGACTGAAGAGGCACAAAGCACAATTACATGATTTAATATTCCTTAGAAACCACAATGGTCATTTTTAGTGAAGGGATTCTAAATAGTTACCAATGATAAACTTAAAACTAGAGCTTCTGGAAACGTAAATTAGAGCCACAATCATAAGAAGCCACAAGTATGATGACCAATGTTGCTTTTCCTATTGCTAACAAGTGCTTTGGTTCTGTTGCGTTTTGTATTTTAAGATATGTACGTATGAATATACGCTATTGATACTATGTATAAAATAGATAACTAATGAGAATCTACTGTATAGCACAGGGAACTCTACTCAGTGCTCTGTGGTGGCCTAAATGGGAAGGAAATCCAGAAAAGAGGGGATATATGTATACGTATAGCTGATTCACTTTGCTGTACAGCAGAGAGTAACACAATATTGTAAAGCAACTATACTCCAATAAAAATAAAAAAAGATATGTATGTATGTATTCCAAGTATGACCAGGAAGACCTTTTTTCCTTCATTTAAAAAGGTAATCTGAGGTAAATTCATTCTAAAAGTTTTTTCCACTCTCCCAAACTTTCAGCATAAAAATGGTAATAAATCTATATATATATATACACTAAAGGTCCTACCTAGAACACTGTAGTGACAGTAAAGAAATATCTTCTAGTTTACCTGGGAAGAGCGGTGATTTTCCCCCATTTCTCCACACAGAATCTTCTTGGGCCGTTACTCCCTCGGAGAGAAGCAAATCCTTCATAGGGAATGCTGGATGTGCCTGTAACAAACTATCAACCCAAGAAAACAGAAGGAGAAGGTGAAGCCAAGAGCCCAGGCTCCAGGCAAGGTTGACATCGTTCATGTGCAGAGGTGCTGGGGAAGAGCAGCCTGCTGCTCACTGGTGGAAAAGCTCAAAAGATAAAACTTTATAGACATAGAATAGCTGTAACACGAGAATTCTGACAAAGAGCTGGAGAATACCAAGGAAGGACAGAGCATTATAAAGAGGAAGGGGATGCGGAGGATTTGTAGAAGATACAGCGTCCTGTACAGCCGACCCGCTTAGAAGCTCAAACCATGTATACTTCCCATTCGAGATTAATAAAGTGGGCGTATCGATGAACCTAAGTCAACTTAGCATTAGTCCCTGATCGAACTGAGGTGAATGAAAAACAAAAAGAACTTCTGCTCCTGCAAATTTGAGACCCAGATCTGTGATCCAAAGGAGCCAAGATCCAGCCTACTGGTAAGGCTTTGCCTGAGTGACCAAAAGGCTTCCTCATGTCTGATGTTTCTTTAGCTGCAACCAACCAGCAATTGCCCTGTATAACTATAAACACCACAAGAAAATGAGTTAGTCTTCCCAGTATTCTTAAACTTCAATATTATCTCAAATTTGTGGAACGTTAGATGGAAGAAAAGAGAGGACTCTTTATCAAGGAACTGGGTCACTTCTTAAGGGACTGAAGATTATCTCCTTCAGTTGCCAGGGATGCTGGCCTGCAGAGTACCCAGGGACCTCTTGTGGAAGGGATCCAACTGCTGTAAAGGCAGACGCTGTTGCTGGGATTCTTGGATGGGAGTTGGTACTTCCTCACAACTCTAATGACATGCTTGGACTAGGTTGGGGATGTTCTGCATAGTGATGGAACCACAGACCCACGCAGTCAGGAGAGTCTGAAGACAGTATATCCCGAATATGTAGATAAACCTAAATGTATTTACTGAGCATACTTAGCAGTTATTAAAAATTTGCAATTCCAAAAATAACTATATTAATGCATTAAAAAGATGAACTGATGGCATCTTACCTGTAACAACCTTAGTCGTTGTTCATTGTTGAATCTTTCAACTGCAGCCCAGAACCACCGAATTACAATATGATTGTCATGATATCCTATCAAAGCAATCATGAAAGCCCGTGTTACTTTGAGTTTTCTATCTTAAGTCACCACGACACTGGCAAGTTGACAAAAGACCCCCAGACATAAATCATCATCTTGGATTCGTTAAAGGTTATTTATAATTTAAGACCAAGGAATTACACTGTAAATGTGATCACATGAGTGTCAGAAGTTAAACAAAACACTAAATGAAACCAAGAAACCTCTGTTTCCACTTAGTGGTCACTAAATGAAGCTAGTGGAGGGAAGAAAACAAATGAGTTATTTTAACCATACCGTTTCTGAAAAATATAACTGCTGTTACTGGAAATGTTTAACCCTTTTGGTCATTTATTTAAGAAATAATTTTCTAGCACTGCTATGCCAAGCAGTGTCCTAAGTTTGGGGGACAATGGCAAAGGAAATAGTCCCTCACAGGGCTTCTGGTAAAGGAGAGACATAAATCAAATAATTATTCAAATCAATATATAATTGCAAACCATTTTAAAACTATATATTATGTTCATATTTTAAAAGCAAATTACTTTTTATTAATAAAAAGGGAAAATAAGTTTATTACTTTAACTCCTTCAACTAATAAATCTCAATCATCAACCTAAATGTTACTTTTATTCCATACTTTACTAGAATTTAATAAAATGTCAAAAGTATCATCCCCCAGGCGGATTGAGGAAGTAGCTGTGGATTCTAAAACCTTCTGCTGAGAAAAATTAAGTTCAGAGAGAAGGCTGACGAGGATTAAGGCACAGTTAGTGATTCAAACCAATTAGCTGACATATTCAATGTATAGAGAGCTACTCTAATTCTGAGTCAGCAGCAGTTAAGTCCTAAATAGAAGGTAGGTAGAAACCATTTTCATTCAAATTTTTCCTCACATGTTTCCCTGGCTGTAGGATTTGGGGAGACTCTTGCCTTACTGTTTACCATTTGATCAGCAATGCCCTTGGAGAAGAAAGGGATCCAAATGAAGCGTAAATACAACTAGACTGGACACGGAGATGCATCGGCTCCTTGTCCTGCCTTTGGCAAAGACCAGCTGTTTGGTGCTGAGCAAATACTTTTCTAATCTATAAAATAAGTGCGTTGGCTCTTTATAGCTTTAAAGTTTTCTGACCCTTTGAATCAGCCCTTTTATGCCTCTCCTTTGCTGTCTGTGCCAAACCATTTGGAGAAGGAGGAGGAGTGAAAATGTCTCATCCTATTCTCTAGAAACAGCTGCCCTGTGAACATATGGCAAATGGCAGCAAAGCCGCCCCTTCATTCAGTGCCAAGTAGCTGGGTTAGCAAACATGGCAGCTGGGCATGTCGCCATTTTCCTGCCCCCTCCCCCCAGCCCTCTCCTCTCAAGGATTTCACTTGATAAGACTGACAATAACCATAGAAATAGGTACTCGATTAGTCATATACAGTGAATAAAAGTCTATACTGTGTAAATACAAAACTGGCTGACTTGATGAATGGCATTGCTATTAGAATCTCCTGGGGTTTGGGGACGGGCGGGGAAGGAATGAGCTAATAGCATTTATGGTAAGATGTAAGTTATGTAGCATGTTGGAGAAACTGTGTTCTAGTTAGTGAAAATAGTTAACAAAGTTATAATAGCCAAGGTCATATTTGGATTATACACGGGGCCAACTGGAAAAGAGTTATTACAGCAACTGGACTTCAGAAATAGCAGCAATGGACACTGCAGTTTAACATCGTCTTTCAGAGAAAATGGACGGGCAAGGCCAGCCCAGGGCAACAGTGATGGGCTGGAAGAGCCAAGCAGAGGCCAAAACGAAAGCAACTGAGCCAACGTTAAGGTATTTTTTTGTACTCCAAACTTTTTAATTGTTGTTTTTTTCTAAATCTCTGTTTCAATTTACAGATAATTGGAGAACTGCTCAGCTCTCATTTTAGTCTAAGTGATTAATTCAGTGACTTAAAGATTGTATTCTTCACTCTCCAAGTTCAGAACCACTGCTAACCTCTTACATTCTGAGTTCAAAAACAAAAACAAAAACCAACCGTCATTTGTCACGACTTTCTGAACACTTTCTAACACTACAATAAATTTCAGAAAATGTATTCTTTCTTTGATTAAAAGTATTGAATAAAACTTTAACTCTGGGTTAGCATCAGGTCCCTTTCCATGCGTCTTGATTCAGCAAATGTCACAGGCTTCGATGCCAATTACTAATTGAAAATTTGTATTGATCTACAGAAGTGTCAGTCCTAAAACTTCCCATTTGGTGACGTGTGTAGTTTTTAACTAACCTTACAGCAGTTTCCTTTTCAGTTGAACTTAATGCTTGAATTTTAGAAGGGCTTGTTCAAGAAACTTGAAATCTGAGAACCATATCTTACTCCATTCATGTGTTTCAACTGTGAATTACAACTGGTAAGCAGTTCAAGTGAAATGTAGAAAAACTGTGTTTGTTCATTAAGAAGCTCAGAGGGTATGCCTCTTCAGGTTTGAGGATGAAGGCAGAATAGGTGGAGTTTGACCAGCTGGATATGAGCTCCCTGGTGCTTCACTAACACCACCATAAAACCATTAATTGATGTTCCTATGGCCACATTTCTTCACTAACAATTAAGAGTTATGACATCCTTAGATGGTGTGTAAACAGCTCTCCTTCCACTTGACAGATGAGGTAACTAGGGAAAGAAGGGCATGTACCTTGCCCAAGGTCTCAAAGGAGACTGCATCAGACCTATGATTAGAGTGCAAGTGCCTCGGTCTGTCCTGGATCCAGGCCAACGTGCCAAACCGCTTGCTTCCCTCTAATCTGAAACTTTAAATCCAGCCATCTATAAGTCAAATTTCACCTCCTCTATATTCTGTGTTGTTCCTCCAATCACTTAGGTCTATTTCAGCTGTGCCTGCGATGACCAGTTCTAGTTCTCTCGCATCAAAAACAGATACCAGCCTGGCATCCACGACCTGTGGAATAAAAAGAATATAGGACATGGCTTAAGAACCTGGAGAAGCCTCAGCTATAATTAAGCCTCATCAGAAAAGGAGGGCACAGGGAGTGTTGGGAATACTATGGATGTATTCTGTGGAGGCACTTTAAAACATGTAAAGCTCTCTATAAATATATTTTTAGTACAAGGTTGATGAGGTTTTCAACAGACTTTTTGTTTTATAATTGGTCACTGATTAATCCAGTTTTTTTTTCTCTTTGGGAGAAGATCTAGTGCTCCAGTCACTTTCACAGTTTATTTTTATTTTAGCTATGGCTTTTTCACAGAAGAAGTCATATGGAATACTTGTTACAACTCATTCTGACCCTCAGATACAATCATTTCACATATCAGGCATGAGATCTGATTACACATATCTAAGCATGAGTAAAATGCGTGACTTAAATGTTATGAGTGGTCATTAAACCGTCAAATGCTATTTGAATGCAGGTCATTTTATTTCAGTGATTTCTTGTAACAGGGCAATAAGCTTTTTTTGTGTTCTTAAAACATACAGGAAAAATTGTTGAAGTGTTTGAACTGAAATAGCGGTAAATATACCAAAGAGAAATTGCACACATATGAAGTACAGTGAAGTGGACCAAGGTATTGCTGACATCAGACTGAGAACCCCACTCCTGCTGATTGTTTTTACCTCATAAAAGCCACGCACTAAGCTCTCTGTTTGCTGCACAACACCCCTCTCAATCCTCCATTTCACCATCCTCTCGATGTACTCCTTCTTATTCTTCTCGGTGACTGGGATGTTAGCACCCCCTGGTTTTAATTCTCGTTCGGTAATCTGCGATTAAAAAACAAAAGGACTGACCATAAAGCAATACTCTTGATGTTGTAAGACCACTGGTACCAATGAGCTGGAATCAGTCAGCTACCTGTCTCTGCCCTGGCCCGGGTACATCCCACAAGCAGGGTGTGTGGCACCAGCACAGAGCCCAGGCACCCACTGATGCTCAGGGAAAGCTAAGTAATGAGCAGACGTCTGAGAGCCTCAGTGGTTGAAAATATATGTGTTGCGGGGCTTCCCTGGTGGCGCAGTGGTTGAGAGTCCGCCTGCTGATGCCGGGGACGCGGGTTCGTGCCCCGGTCTAGGAAGATCCCACATGCCGCGGAGCGGCTGGGCCCATGAGCCATGGCCGCTGAGCCTGCGCATCCGGAGCCTGTGCTCTGCAACGGCAGAGGCCACAACAGTGAGAGGCCCGCATATCGCAAAAAATATGTATATATGTGTTGCAAGGTTAAGCTTTAAATTCTGATTAAACAAATAAGTCTTTTAAATGGAAACAAAAGGGCTCCAGATTCTGTCCCACTGCTATTTGAATGTTTGACAAAAAGACATTTTCACAAATTCCTTTAGGATTCACAATCAACTACATATAGAAAGCCAATATTTAGGTAAACGTGTACCTTAGGAAGCAGAATTACATTCAAGCGAATGTTAAACTGAGAACTTCTTTTCCAAAATATGAAATTCAGGAGACCAGCCAAGTATTAATGTTTAACTAAGAATATTAATTATGAATTAGCATATAATTTCTGAAAATCTTTTACCAACTCTTCTACCAACTTTTTTAAAAAACAATATGTTTCCAAACCTTCACCAAAATATTGTTTACTTTCCCTCAGCTTCAAAACAATCCATTTCAGTTGTTAAACATGAATGAGAGTTAAGTACAAGGGCCAATTAAATAATTTAATATTCAACTCTGGGGTAGCATGGATATTTAAAAACTGTATTTGGTACAAGGCACATTCTAATATCTTATGAGGATATTTTAGTTGGAAATAAAAGGATTGTTTACAACATACAAATAGTGCAGTCTACAAATTAGAAAATTTTAATCTGAAGTCGGCATTAGAATAACCTTTATAACCAAGAATATTGTAACTGTACATAAACCTGGGTTTAAACCACCCAACCCACCACAAATAAATAAGCATCTGATCTTAGGCCACTGAATTAATTCTTCACCAACCAACAGCCTTCAATTACCACACTTAGTCACCAGTTATTCACACACACAGACCTGCCCAAAAACTTCTTCGTTCACAGTGAACGTGAGGTCCAGGATGTCATGGATGTCATTGTCTTTCATCCACTGCAGGCTCTGGTGAAATTCTTCATCAAGGTATTCTAGATCACTCAGGTCACAGAGACTAAGATGATAAACGGATAGAAAAAAAAAAAATGTAGTCATGGCTATTAGCAAAAACCCAGAGTTGTGAGGAAAGAAACTAAGAAATAATGACAAGAACAAGATCAACTAAAACAGGCAGTGATTTCTGGAATGTTCTTCGTCAAAGTTAGTAACCAAACCAGTGAAATAATTCAGAAATTTGACATAAAATTGAAAAATTCTGATATCTAAAATGCCTTAGGAATCACTCAGTTTGTTTTGTCTTTTAAGACACAGAACTGGAGGTGCAAAGAGTGGCTGCCGTTTGCACAGTCACCCACGATTAATGCCAGAGCTGGAAATGGAACTCGAGTTGACAACTTGGGTTCAGTATTCTTTGGCTATGTTATACAATCTTAAATTATCATTCTCCTAATTAGAAATTCTTCGTATGTTTCTATACTGTAATTTAACTTTTTTTTAAAAGACTAGATTCTGTGATCCACATTCACATACGTCCCTTTTTTCTTCATGGTTCTTATTCTTTCTGTGATTCTGAAAACTGAAAGCTACAGAACTGCTCTACAATTATAATGGTTTTCTAAGAGAAGATCTACATGAGGTGGAGTTACTATTATATGACCCTGTTGTAAGATGGTAGCAATTGATTTGCTTTAGTTGTCTTGAAACTTCCTCCCATCAGTCCAATTTCAAAGACCATTTTGTTTAGTTCAGCCTACACATGTATTAGGCATCAAGTATGTGCCAAATATCTTAATAGCTACTTGATAAACAGTTACTGCCCTCAAGGAGCTAATGGTCTAGTGGGAGAGACAGGGACACAAATAGATAAGTTAACGTAAGGTGATAAGTGATAGCCTAGGGTGGGTAACACTTATTATTAGTGCACTTCTCTATATGTACATTACACTTCAGTTAAAAAAAAAAAAAAAGATAAGGTAGATATAGGGATCTCCCACAGCAAACATGCAAAGCATTTACTTTGACCTGGAGATTTAGAAGAAGCCTTTTGGAGCAGATGATACCTATATTAAAGTTTGCAGGATGTTTCAAGCTAGAGAGGTAAAGGGGAATGGATGAAAAGGAGAAGAAGGGGAAAAAGAGAGACAGGAGAAGAAGACAACCTGAACAAAGCACAAAGGGATGGAGTATACAGATTTTCCAAGCATACTGGCAGCACCAGAGAGTTAACCACAAGACAGAATGTCTAGAGAATGAGGCTGGAAAGGTAGCTGGGAGCAGGTCTGAACGTCATTCTAAGGAGCTTGGTGATTCAGAACTACTGAAAGGTTTTAAAACAGGGAATGACATGGTGAGACATGAGATGTGACTTTAAATTGTTCTTCTGGAAGTGGCAGTGTTGAGGATTACTTAAAATTGGGGGGGGGGGCGGTAATCATTGGGTGGAAACCAATTAATAGATCACTACAGTAATCTGGCCAAAATAAGATAAGGATTTTAATTAGGGCACAGCTATTAGGGTAGAGAAGATGAATTTAAGAATTATTTAGGAGGTGAATGTGGAAATTAATAAATGGTTTTACTGGGTAGTATAAAGAAGTATATCTAAAACAGGATGGCAAATGAACTCAAGTTACAAGACAACTCTGATTCATTGGCAGTCCTGAGGGCCAAAAGTTGAAAAATTCCTGAGGCCACAACGAGTTCAGCAGGAAAAAGTACCTAAATGATTTGTGACCTGTACCATGGGAATGGGGTGGGAGGTGGGGAAGAGAAGAAATTGTGCTGTGTATTCACCATCCCTGTTTGAGGATGACGCCCAATTTCTGACCAGAGTGACTTGAGAATGTTGGCACCTTGATCTGTGACTGGGCATATAAGGGAGAAGGTACATTTTTAGGTCAGGAGAAATTGATGAGTCTAGTTTTAACCATGTTGATTCTGAGGTGCCTGTGAGACATACAAGAGGAGATATTCAGTGGAATGTTGACCGCTTGAGCCTACGACTCAAGGGAGATCATGTCTGTGGGTGCGGATTGGAGAGTAGATGAGACAGGTAAAGAGATATCCCATGAGAGCACACAGAGAGAGGAAAGCAAGGGGACAAGAATGGAAGCTTCAGGAACATCGAGGTTTAAGGGCAAGTCAGGACATCCACAAAGGAGGCATAAAAGTGCAAGGAGAACCAGGAGAGCACAGTGTCACATAGGCCAGTGAAGGAAGAACGCAAGAGAAATGGGTGGTGGGGTTGGGAGGGGTCAACAGTATCAAAAGCAGCAGAACGGTCTATTAAGATAAAGACTAAAAAACATTCTTTAAAAGCTTCCATAGGTTATTGGTGGGAAAAAAAGCCAGGCTAAAATGTGTTGAGGGTGTGTCAACAGTCAGTGTAGACTACTCTTTCAGGAAGCTTAGATGGAAAATGAGAGATAAGGCATGAAATGGGAAGGTGCATATGGGCCAGAAGAACCAGAGAGGCAGAAGCCAGTGTCCAGGTGCCCAGGACTTCATCGGTCCATATACCAAAAGGGAGGATGGCAAAGGTCTTCCTACTGACCCTCTTTAAGAACTATTAGAAATACTTTGCTTTCAATTGAGCTCTAGGCTTCCATTTTGACAGAAAGCAGATACATGGCCTTGGTTAAGGAATGAGCTGGTCAGAGCCATGCAATCATTCTGTGTTTTCTCATTGCAAGTTTGAGCTACTACCCTCACAGACAGTTGCCTTCTTCTGTTCATCCTTGAAAATGACTACTGATTCTAGGACAGAAACTGTTTGCTCTACATTTCACAATAACTGCAATCTTTCATTGTGCTAACAATGAAGAAAAAATTCTGTGAATGCTAAATTTTCATCTGCCATCGTAAATGACTGTCTTGCATATAGAGAGATCTCAAGATAAATATGGGACTTTAAAAATATTGCACACCTCTGACAAACAAACACATTTTAAAAAAAAGAGAATGAAAATATGAACCAAGAATAAACAGTTGAAAGTTTGCATAAAGCAAAATGTAAAATGCATCTTGTGAAAGATGGGGGGCTGTGAGTCACCAAGACTAAGCCACAACTATTCTATTAATAATCGGCATTAATACCACAGGAATTCCAGCACTGTATTTGAAGTACAAGTGTTTTGAAGACACATGTGTAGCAACAAATGAGAATGAATTATTCAGAGTGGAGCAAAACTAAGCCTTTGGGAGCAAGACAGGAATAAAGGAACAGAAGCTGGAAAAATCCAGTAACCACATTTGAAATTATATTAGTTGATTAGTTTCAGAAATCTAAATCACTATTAAGTAATAGATTTGAGATAGTGAGCCGATAAATGACATTGTCAAAAGACCCTTTTTGATAAAGGAAATATTACATTCTTTACATGCTAATTACATAAGCAATAAAAACACTCTTACATTCTGAGAAGAGCCTTATAAAAGGGCCGTGTGAAGAAGGCATCCAACAAATACTGGTGAATTAGTGCAAGACCAAGGATCCTACCACTGAACCGGAACCTGTGAAGGAAAAGCAGGAGATGGCTTACACATCATGGAGCAATTTCTTTCCTTTTTTTTTTTTTTTTTTTTTTGCAGTACGCGGGCCTCTACTGTTGTGGCCTCTCCCATTGCGGAGCACAGGCTCCGGACGCGCAGGCTCAGTGGCCATGGCTCACAGGCCCCACGTGGGATCTTCCCGGACCAGGGCACGAACCCGTGTCCCCTGCATCGGCAGGCGGACTCTCAACCACTGCGCCACCAGGGAAGCCCCATGGGGCAATTTCTGAACGGTTCAATTTGCTCTCAAGAATGCTTTCCAGTTCTAATCATCTAAGTTTGTCCATGAGAGTCTGTGTGCACTGCAGGCTGGGTCTTCATTAGGCTGATAGTCACATCTCCTTGTAGAAGAAATCTGTTTCACTCTGATGTTCAGAGAGATACTGCTCCACTTTCACCCCGTGTCAGTAATGTCCACCATGTAGCACCCTACATGGCCAACATGAATTTCCTGTTAGCATGGCAGTGAAATTTCCCTATATCACTTCTAAGAAACGTTGACAGAATGAGACCAGTGGTGGTGGGGAAAATGTTGTCCCCTTGTAGTTTGCTTGCATAAATATTAGCAGGATTTCTCTAATGCAAACCTAGTGGCAATTCCCTTTTGAGGAAAAGCCCAGTCTCAGAGTGAGAAAGTTCCTATTTCTGTTCTCTCTCAAACCCCTCTCTCGATGATAACTCACAATCCAAGAATTATGCATGTGTACATTTGAGGGAGTTTCCTCATGGGACATTCTGTTCTTTAAAATTTCAGTGCTCAATTCTATACTGAATCACTTCGGAAATTTTACTAAATATATCTGTCACGACTGGGTTTGCTGAGATGTACATGTATTTTCTTTTTCGGAAGTATTCAAGTTTCTAGCTCTTTGAAAGCCTGATGCCTTCCAAAAGTGTAAATCCACACTGAGGTCCATACTATTCATTTGTAATTTTAGTGTTAGGCAACCATTTTAAGATGAATGTCCAGCAGCTTTGTTTTTCTTTATCCACTTACGTTAGTATAACTGCCATAGCTACTCTTAGGAGGACTCCAAATTGTAGTTAAACGGAAGTTAATTTGAAGAATAAGTCCTAAAACTTAATGCCCTCCACCCACCAATATTAACCTCATGACTCAAAGAAATTGTTTCCATGAGTCGTACTCATGTTCTCTTTTTTGTTACTATAGTGAAAATGAACAGGAACAAGCAAACAGGGGTTATAAAGATACTTCAAGTCTATAAATGCAGGCATGTAAAAATAAATGTCATGAAAAGAGTGCAATTCGGGATTTTCAGAATAAATAATTCCCAGATGGGAATCCTAGCCCAGTTTTCCTTGGTTTTGTGTGAGAAATTAGGAAAGGGGCAATTCCTGGCTACAAACTTGAACCAGTCACTAGGGTAAGGGGCCACTGCTGTGACTCCGCACTCCTGCCTGCCTGCCTGCCAGCATTCTCTTCCACCTCCCATTCCTCCAGAGCACCCCATCCTCCCGCCCTCCCTCCCCCTAGAACACCAACAGCCCAGCTGCTCTGCCCCTCCCCCAGTGTTAGCCACTTCCCCAAGGGCTGCTCCCTAAGCTGCCTGACCTCTGGGTCAGGACATTCCCCTACTCACCCCCCACCTGCCCCCGTCAGATCTCAGAGTGGCCCAAAGCTGCAGAGAGGGATTTAGGGTCTTGCTGGGAACCTAACATCACCCGCAACTTTCCTTCAGTGGAAAAAACCTTTTGAATTCTACCCAACTCACTTAAAATTGGTCTTATGGAACATAATCTATTCCTAGCTTGGAGACTGCCTGTATATTAAATTTGACAACACAAACAAGAGTCAAATGAGACAGTTAACTGAAAATATGATTTTCTCCAAGGGAAAAAATGTTTAAAAAAGAAGTGTGGGTTCCTATAAAAACTAATATCACAGAAAATCAGCTGAAGAAAAGCGTTGGAGAAAAAAAATACTTACCATTCATGGTGATTGTCTACAAAAGCAGACATGGGACTTATTTGTACTGTGTATGTGTCATTGGCTGAATATTCAAATAAGCCATAATATGGGTTAAAGAGTTCTCTGGATACCAGGAAGAAAAACTCTCTGGAAGGTCCACTGTAATCCAGCCTTTAAAAAATTCACAAAAAGAACAACCAGTTATTATCTTTTTCTATTTATTAGACACATTTTCTACAGTGCTCAACTTTCTACAGAATACTCCTTAGAAGTCTAATTATCCACACACCAGGACTGTCCAAAACACTGGACAGAATGATCATGATTCCTGATCTCAAACATGTTTTGACCCAAAATAACGTAATGGACATTTATATGGAGCATATCTAAAACTAAAGCTACATATCAGATAATGGATGAGATAGGCAGTATGCTAATAATTTGATTGTATAAATATGCAGAAAAAGGTATATTGAAATGCCCAAAGCCAGGTTATGGGGAGAGAGGGTACAGTGGGAATGCTTTATTTAAGCAGGTTAAACCAGAGGGCATCAGCTACATACATCCATGGGACATGGAGTCCTCATGGATTTCTGAAACACTTTTAAATGGGAAGGAAAGAGACTTTAGTGGATTGGTGAGAGGGCATTACAGATACAAGGCCTCCTAGGGAGATCAGAGGCAAAAGATGGAATGATAGGGTTCACGTGAAAACTTTAAATTATAAAATGCCACGGAAAACTATAAACAAGAAAAGTGAGGGTGTCTAAAGCTTCGTCGGTAAGGTATTTGGAGAAGAGGCTGAAACTCCAGCGCCTGAACTACAGTGTAGATTCCATTTTACTTACAAAGAAATCAGGGTCAAAGTAAATTTTGAGAAATTATTGTGTGAGGTTTGAGGAATGACAAGTGGCCAAAAATGCTGAGAGCAAAAAACACAGCAAGAGGAGTTTGCAATAAAGCAATTTGATATGCTCAATTTAAAATGAAAAATGTAAAGTACATCTACCCTATGATAAAAAGTTTACACAAGGGTTCAAAGACAGGAAGGAATTCTGAAGGGGGAATGAAAGCTACAGATAAGTTGGGGTGGTGGGATTTTATAAGACTTCCTTTGTTCACTCTACTTTTTTTCCTCTTATGGAATTTCCTCCAGTGGGCATTACTGTTTTTTTTTTTTTTTTTTAATGACAAAGAAATCATCTGAGTCTTGGGTGGTGATGGGATTGTGTGAGAGAGAAAAGCATCCTATTATAGGTAGAAGAGGGAGTTGGAATACTAGTAAGAAAAGTGAAATGGCTTTTATATGTCTTAGACAAGAGTTTAATAGAATTTACCTAGAACAGACCTCAGCTGTCCACCTACTTTCTCAATTTTTGCGATACACGCACTGCCATTTCCTTAATATTTCTAGCTTTACTTGCTTTTCCAATGTGGCCTTGTCTTATACAATATTGATGGAATTATGATGTGTTAGCTTTATATCTTTTCTAATACACATTAAAAGAAACACATAAATATTAAAATAAAAAATGTCAGTCTATGTAACAGCTACAATCATTTCACACCTCACCAGTCCACACTGCACTTTAGGAGACGTGAGTGTAGACTGACAAGAAACCTATGTGTACAGAAAAATGCAAACACAGCAGACTCTCAAGGCCAGAGAGGCCTTAAGGTGACATGACAGAACTGCCTTCTGGGGCAGCTGAATATACTGTGGCTACCAGGAACTGTGGGACTATGCTCAGATCACCCTAGGGGGGGCTCCCAAAGCAGCCCTCTGGCTGCCTGCCAGGTACAGTGACGCAGGCTACCCCTCTTGGTGCCGAGACCAAGGCAGCGTCTCGTGGCTTCCTTCCACTGTCCTCGTTGTGGTCTCTGACGCCACCAAGAACAAGTAGAATACTTTTTCCACTTGAACGTTCTTCACATACTTAGAGGTTTTCTTTCAACAAATATTTGAGTGCCTATTATGTTTTGGGTATTAATCTAGATGCTAAAGATGTAAATTTTTTTTCAAAAGTCATTTTCTACAAGAACTCTAAGTTCAGCAGTTTCCATATCCTTGGTCCCTGCCCCCTCCTCACTCATGAACACAGACACTTCTTTCAACCTCCTCTCAATGCAGGGTAGGGAATTCCCTCACCACACTGGTCCTCTGCTCTGGACACTCTCCAAGTGTCAAAGTCTGACCTAAGGGGGCGGTGTCTATGCTGATCACAACACTCAAGGTGTGGTCTCCTTAACAAAAACTTAGAAAGGGCTCTTGACCTCTTTTCCTGGAACTTTTCCCCACTAATGCAGCTTAATGTCACTCTGCCTTGTGGGGCAGTCACTTGACTCTGTTGACTCATCATAAACTAGTCATCAGCTCAAACCTTTCACCTATGCTTCTTTAACCTAGGACTCTCCCATACTGTCTGCACGTTCACTGTATCTTTTTTGTTTTGTTTTTTTGCGGTATGCGGGCCTCTCACTGCTGTGGCCTCTCCTGTTGCGGAGCACAGGCTCCGGACGCACAGGTTCAGCGGCCATGGCTCACGGGCCCAGCCGCTCTGCAGCATGTGGGATCTTCCCGGACCGGGGCACGAACCTGTGTCCCCTGCATCAGCAGGCGGACTCTCAACCACTGCGCCACCAGGGAAGCCCCTCACTGTATCTTTTTAAAACCTAAGTACTAGATGTTATAGTTTTCCTACTAAAATTCACTTTGTGAGACTGAGTTCATGATTCCAGTCTACCTGGATCCCTGTGGATGCAAAACATCTCTAAATTTCCTATCGATGGTGAATTTCAGACCCCTGTGTCTCTTCAGAAACAGAGAATGCCATCAATAGTATCTGAACAGTCATTTCGCCCATCCCCTCATTTCATTGAGAAGACTGGGGCTGAAGGAAATCACTGACTTGTATCAAATGAAAGCTGCACTGGAGGATCCAGGTCTTGACACCAGTTTCCTGATCCCAAGCGTAATGTTCATTACTCCTTACAGCTCACCCTTCAATAAATTTTAAACGCTCATAAGCAAAACAACGTTGCTTATGGCAAACTATGGCCTGAGGGCCAAATCTGGCCCACCCCCTGGCTTTGTAAATAAAGTTTTATTGGAACACAGCCACGCCCATTTGTTTATGTGTTGTCTGGGGCTGCTTTCCTGTTAGGATGGCAGAGTTGAGTAGGTGCAACAGGGAACGTATGGTCTGTAAAGCCTAAAATATTTACTATCTGGCCCTTTACAGAGAAAGTTTGTCAACCCCTGCTACAGAAGAAAGTAGGAGGAAAATGCTGCTTTATTAAAAAACCTGACTTACCCTAAACCCTCTTCTTTAGTGAGGATCACTTCAAGGCAAGATAAAATGACAACGATACCCTCGGGTGTATGCAACCTCCAGGAGAGTTGCACACACCCTAGGGTGAGACTGTGAGTGAGCCTTGGCCTGCGGGGTCCCTGCTCTGCAGAAACCTTCAGACACAATCAAGGCACACGAGGATAAGGGTCACAGACAGCTGAAACATGAGTCAAACACTCTGTGAGTCAGTGTTCTTACAAAGAGACAACTGGTAAAGTAAAATGGGTTTTTAGCTGCTTAAAATTAAACAGTGGCATTCAGTTAGAAACAGCAGGTTTTCACTGAGCTTCAGCTCTCAGTGTTTTAATAATACCACACTTAACAGAGTGTCTTATAATTGTCTGCCTCCCACCAGACACACATCTAAACTGTAACCCTACTGAGGGCAGGGACTATGTCTTTCTCATTTTTGGATCCTGAGTACTTAGCCTGATACACAGGAGGGGATCAGTTTATATTGTTGAATCACTGAGTGGAGCTGTCTGATGCTCTCTAAAGGAAATCAACATAATTTACATTGTTATTTCACATCTAGCAGAGTGAACAGTTTTGCACAAGTCTGCCTTATATTCAATGCATTAATAGCTCATGCCAGTCCTTAAGAGACAACCCGATTAGCAAACACTGTCAGAAATCGCTCAAGTGAATTATGCTTAGAAAGCTTGCTCCTTGCCTTTTCCAAGTCTAACATCTTCTAATATGGTAGAGTTTCTTAAAACAACAAAGATGGACCTCACTGATTGGTTCCTTTTTCATGATGATAACTAAATCTGGCTAAAGATACAATGAATGTCCCCTGAGGAGTTAAGTTGAAAAGTAAAACTCCTTTTTTTCCCAAGAGAGAACAAAGCTAGCAGCTCCTCTAGGAGGGAAATGTATCTTCCTCAACTGCTCAGGCTTTTATCTGCTGTTTTTTTAACTCTAGCAGCACTGATAGAGTCACTCTAAAGCCAAGACAGTTTTTAAAGTTTGATTTGATTATAATCTGAAATTTAGAACCGCGTATCTGAGGGCAGGTTGTTGACTACACATTACATATGTCTACCTAATTCAATAAGACGTGTCCCAGCAGGATACCTTATGCATGCGCTTCCTCTCTTAGCAACCTCTTCCATATAAATAGTTAATATGACTCATATCACAGGGCTCATTTGTTACATTCCTGTTCTGCCAGTTAGGTTGGTTCCACAGCTAAAGACTTGGCATGGAAATAATGAAACTCCGGACAACGGGTGTGTAGCCACGCAACAGCTGCATCTGAGGCCATTTCGGAATAAGCACAGATGTCCTTAGGGTGGCAATGTCGTTTTGAGCCCCATGAAGTGCCGATGAGGCATTTTAAACACCATCCCGTTGCTGGGCTGACACCACCCGAGTTGTTAGTAGCAGCCAGTGTTTGTTAAAATAAATAGTTTTATTCTCCTGTTCTTTATTTTCAACTAAAATTTACCAAGTATTCCAAAGGAAGTAGACTATAAAATGCAAGAGGATGGTGCCATTGGGAAGTCTCACTATCATTTCCTACAAGTTTTCTGGAAGACTCTGCTTTCTTACAAGTTGGTTCAGGCACAGATGGCCTACACACCTGATTCAGCCTCAGATACTTATAGCAGCAAGGCTTTGGTTCTTGAGCCACTGAAGAAGGCCTGATGGGTGAGTAAGGAATTTTGTGAGCAATCAGTATGACAAAGTTTTACCTGGTGACACCAAGCCAAAGCCTAGATACAGAAGCGCCCTTCTCCAGCATGGTAGGGATCAGTTAGGTTATCCTGCAAGTGTCTCTTTTTAGAAGAAAACAAGCAGCACCATAAAGTTTCACTTGAAGCTTTACACATTGCTGAGGAATAAATGATCAAGCCCAGGGCCCCAGACAACCTCTAGATCAGTCAGATGTTAACAGCTGCTGGTTATTTTATAAGCAGGGACCCAAGAAAACCTTTCAGATCTCATCCTCCCTAGTTGCTTTCATCTGTCTAAGTAGAAATATCACAGGAAGAGCGCACCTGTTCTTAAACCCCCAAACTAGAACTGTTTGCACGCATCCCCTCCCTAGTCCAAGTGTGGCTTTGCAAGACAGATGACTAATGTCACATCAATGGCACCTTACATATAATGAACTCATTCTTTCCTAAAGAAAGGTGCCTTTTATAGAGCTGGCCATGGAGAAAAAAAAAAAGGCGAGGCAATCACAGTGTAAACATCCTCTCTTTATCCAGGCCATTATTTCCTTACTTGTTTTGGGTACTAAGAAGTGAATGTACACCTGAAACTAACACAATATTGTAAATCAATTGTACTTCAATAAAAAAAAATAAAAAGAAGTGAATGGCCCCAAATGTCCCATCAGAACACAACAGTCTGCCTAGCTAAGTTTTGACACCACACATTTAGAAGAAAATAATACACTAGAGAATATGCGGTATTCTACTGGCTCCCTTCCTAAAGAAGCAACTTCTAGGCGGACAGAAGCACAACAGAAAGAGGCAACTAGAGTATGCAATTTCCCACCACATTCAGTCAAGATGACTCAGTTTCCAAGCTCTTCCACCACTGCTGTCTTCTCCTCTTCCCCACTTTGGAAGAGCAGATAACCAAATTAAGTTGGGTAGAGATTTTAATGACTAGAACAAAATCTTCAGCGCTGACCAAATTAAATCAGTGTTTTGCTTAGAAACCGTCTGCTTTTCAGAAAAAAGCCAAGCATAACATGAAGCATTATTTTAGCGAGATATAATAATTAGCTGTCAACTAGTATATTTACATTAATAGATTCTAGATTTATTTTTGTATTTTTAATTGAATACAGGCATCTCTACTATTCTGGGGTTAATTCTACCTCACATGGAATTTGTAGTCGTCCTGTAAATTTATGACTATAACATTTCCCATCATTTCTCTTGACTCAGCTCTTCCATTTCAGGAACAACCTATATATCATGTGTCAAGACCTACGCAAAGAAACATCTTAGATAAAGCAGAGCTGCAGTCTCTGAGTGAATCTGCTAATTCACACCTTTTTGGAGGGCAGGCAGACGCATTATTCTTAAAAATAAATCCTTTTCTCTTTATGCCCTCACTAATCTATTATAAATAAAGACCCTGATTATGACAGGTAGAAAATACAATCAGTGAGATGGTATCAATAAGAATTGCAAAGTATTATTCCCTCACAGATAACAAAGTTGACTTTAGCAACACAAAATAATACTCTATACATACCAATCAATACCTCTACTAATTCCTTCCACAGAATGAACTGTATCTATATACTTATTACTCTCCTGACCTCAAGTGCAGAAGGAAGTATACACATACCAAAAATTACCCTGGTGGCAATCACTCATCAGACAGCAAAGAAATAAGAAAAGTTGTTCAGGGAAACATTCTCTAAATCTCCCCAAATCCTGACTCTATGCTTTCTTTAATAAATGTTCTATTTTAGATTAGTTTTTGATGTATAGAAAAGTTACAAAGACAGTAGGGAGAATTCTTATATACCTCACACTCAAGTTTCCCTCTTATCAACATCTTACATAAGTACAGTACATTTGTTACAAAATGAACTGATACTGATACATTATTAACTAAAACCTATACTTTAGTCAGATTTCTTTCGTTTTTGCTTAATGTCCCTTTACTGATCCAGGATCCCATTCAGGATACCACATTACATTTAATTGCCATGTTTCCTTAGGTTCATCTTGGCTGTGACAGTTTCTTAGATGCTTTTGGTTTTTGATGACCTTGACAGTTTTAAGGGGCACTGATAAGGTAATCTTGTAGAATGTTCCTCAATTTGGATTTATCTGATGTCTTCTCCTGATTAGACTGGTGTTACATGTTTTTGGGAGGAAGACAGTAGAGTGTCATTCTCATCACATCATACCAAGGGTACATACTATCAACAGGATATATCACTGTTGATTTTAGATTTTAGCCTTGATCACCTGGCTGTGTGTTTGTCAGGCTTCTCCACTGTAGACTTAACTTCTTTTTCCCCCTTTCATACTGTATTATTTGGAAGAAAGTCACTATGTGCAACTCACAATTAAGGAGCAGGGAATTATGCAGAATTATTTGGAAATCTGCACAAATTTGTCTATTGTTATTTATTTATTTATTCAATTGTGTATTTATATCAGTATATAGATATTTATTTTATTTATATCAGTATATAGATATTTATTTTATACTTTGGGGTTCTAATCCAATACTACTTTATTTTTTTGCTCCAATTATTCCACCTTTGACCACTGGCAGCTCTTTCAGTTGGTTCTTGTGTCCCTTTGACATCACTGTGAGCTGTCTGAGCTCCTCTATACTTTCTGGCACAAGATGCTTCAGGTGCTGTCTTGTATATTTCCTGCCCCAGTCCTAGAATCACCCATTTCTCCAAGGAGCCCTAGTCCCTTTTATTGAAGAATGATATTGCAAGCCAACATCTGGGCACTAGGCATATACATTTTTTAATACCTATTACTAGAGCTAGACATGAAGAACTTACAAAATGACACATTTTGAGGGCATTAAAATTAATGAAGGAAAAGTGACCAGAAAACTTTCAGCTCCATTTCACAATTCCATAGAAAAACCTAGGTAGCTTTTCTCTTTGGGTATTTATTATAATTCAGAAAGAAATTGTTATGATCCTTAATTTTAATGTAGTAAGATGACAAAGGCTAAAATAACTTCTTAATTTTATGTTGTTTTGAGGTTTCAATTTTTTAGCAAGCATACTGCGTTAATCTTTCAAAATAGTATTATGTATTCCCAATGCCTTAATAGCAAAATAAAGTCTATATCTAACAATCTATATGTATGATACTGACATGATAAAGCCATGAGACCAGAAGTTATCTGGCCCCATTCCAGTTTCAAAAAACCATATGCAGAGGGGCCTGATTAAGAGATTGTCCCTGAGGGCTGAGGTCACACCTCAAAATATCCTCCCTCTTATTTTCCTTCTAGGGTTACAGGAAGAAGACAAGAAATGGAGGCAGGAAACATTTGGACATTAGTGGCAATTAAATAAGGTTTCAGGCCCCACTCTGCCTGGGCCTCCTCCTAGGAATGGATGTCAGTCCAGACCATGGGGAGACAGCTTTAGGATGACCAAGCATGATAGCATCTGTTCTATTCAAACCTAAGTACCAGGGTTTCCAAAGACGCTTGCCTACATCTCTGAGATCTCAACAAACTGTGGTCCAACAAAGAAGAAAGGCAGCTGGAGTTCTGGGGGAGGAAAAGTATTCTCATCCAAACCAGACTAGTTATGTAAGGAAATACCTGGAATCCCATGCATACCTGTGATTAGGCTAAAAACATTTGCCTTCATTTTCAATTGCCCACCTGCATCTTTAAGGCAACTAACAAAAGCTAGAACCATTAAGGCTTGTCAGCAACAAAAGGCTCAAGTCTCAGGCAAGCTTCTCAAACTTTGTCACATTATATTGTTTTCCCATGTAGTATTTCACCTTAATCTAGTCACAGCCGGGAGACTATACAACACTATATGTGACAAGAGAAGTTATCAGTCACTAGCCGGAATAGTGAAAAGATCCATGGGTAGCAAAAAATTCAGACAGATCAGAGTTCAGGAGTTTTGCCTAAATCCCAGTGCTGGTCTAAGAATCCTGGATGGAAGACAAGAGGCCTAATTTTAAATCTCAATTTTACTATTATCTAGTTCTACTAGCACATGTGAATTATTTTATACTTAAAAAAATGTTCTTTTGCGGTACGCGGGCCTCTCACTGTTGTGGCCTCTCCCGTTGCGGAGCACAGGCTCTGGGTGCGCAGGCTCAGCGGCCATGGCTCACGGGCCCAGCTGCTCCGCGGCATGTGGGATCTTCCCGGACTGGGGGGCACGAACCCGTGTCCCCTGCATCGGCAGGCGGACTCTCAGCCACTGCGCCACCAGGGAAGGCCTATTTTATACTTTGACAGCTCCATTTCATTAACCATAAACCAAATGGCTGAATTTGTTGAATATTATTGCTACGATTCCATAATCTAATATACTTTATTCCTGGGCAAGACTGAGAGAGGTAGCCTTAACATGATCCAAATTAACAGCAGTTAAGGAGTTAAAGAGAAGACAACCCGAGTTCAGACAATCACGTGGTATTTTTAAAATTCACTCTAGTGATGTCTACAAAGAAGGTGCTGAGACTCCAAACCTAAACCTGAAATGAGGAAAGAGTAAGGGGTCTAGGAGAGATGAGAGCTTTCATCTTCTGAAGAGTCATAAAACCACCGTTATGCCTATTTGAATGCAATAAACACCGTGTAGGAGTCTTTACTCATTCATTTCCTAACCCCTATCTCTATGAGCACACTCATGGAATAGTCATACAAGGCTAGACTCTGTTTATGGCAGGTAGTTATTTTGGTAGGTGTGCCAAAGAAAGAGAAAAAGTGGGGACAGAGAAATAAGAACCAAGGCCCAAGAGATACTGCTGGGGAGATTTCCAGGTAGAACAGAAGGATTCTTCTTTTTTCCTCTTTTTAAAATTGAAGTACAGTTGACATACAATATCATTTTAGTTGCAGGTATACAACGTAGTGATTCCATAATTTGATACATTGTTAGATGGCCACCACTGTGAGTCTAGTTACCATCTTGTCAGCATACAAAGTTATTACAATGCTATTGACTACATTCCCTTTGCTGTACATTACATCCTGTGACTTCTTTATTTTACAAATGGAAGTTTGCGCCTCTTAATCCCCTTCTCCTATTTCGCCCATCCTGCATCCTCCCCACGCCCCCTACTCTCTAGCAAACACTAGTTTCTAATTCATGATTCTGAAACTGAGCTTATTTAACAGGTGAAGTACGATTTACTTAGTATTCCTGTGCACATAACAAGATCATAGATGTTAAAATGCAATTCCTTGCTTTTTTTAAATCTCAAAGCCCATGTTTTGAATCCTCTTACACTGTTGGTGAGAATGTATATGGGTACAGCCACTATGGAAAACTGTATGAAGCTTTCTCAAAAACTAAAAATAGAGTTGCCATACGATCCAGCAATCCCACTCCTGGGCATATACCCAAACAAAACTCTAATTCAAAAAAGATACATGTACCCCTACGTTCATAGCAGCACTATTCACAATAGCCAAGGACATGGAAACAACCTAAATGTCCTTCGACACATGAATGGATAGAGAAGATGTGGTACATATATACAATGGAATACTACTCAGCCATAAAAAAGAATGAAATGATGCCATTTGTAGCAACATGGATTGACCCAGAGATTATCATACTAAGTGAAGTAAGTCAGAAAGAGAAAGACAAATACTATATGATATCACTTATATGTGGAATCTAAAAGATGACAGAAATGAATGTATCTACAAAACAGAAACAGACTCACAGACATAGAGAACAGACTTGTGGTTGCCAGGGTGGCGGGGGGTGGGGGGGAGGGAGGGATAGAGTGGGAGGAGCTTGGGGTTAGCAGACGCAAACTATTATATAGAGGATGAATAAACAACAAGATCCTATTGTATAGCACAGGGAACTATATTCAATATCCTGTGATAAACCATAATGGAAAATAATTTTAAAAAGAATGTACATATATGTATAACTGAATCACTGTGCTGTACAGCAGAAATTAACACAACATTGTAAATCAACTATACTTCAATAAAACAAACAAACAAACAAACATGTTTTCCCTTTGAGAGAAAGAGTTACGGAGAGAAGAAACGAAACTAAGTTTCTGCTCTCAAAAATGATCTATAGTTAGAGCTTTTACCAAAGAATTTCTATGTCAAATGATTTAAAAATCAAAGGAAGCTTAAAAAAAAACAAAACTGAAAGGTTTAAGTGTATGAGAACAGCATTTTCCGTCAGAAGGATTTCCTGTTTCAGGCAACCGCAGGGGACGGTGTGGGGAAACATCCTCCGGCAGCCACAGCCTGTGCTTCACAGGCCACTTCTCTGTGTTACTCACCCTTCCTCCCCAACAAATGTGACATACAGCTTATTTCTCTGCAGGTCTTTTCTGGAGTAGCCCATAATCTGATTAAAAGCATCTTCGAGCAAGTGATCTCTTCTGATAATTAACCTGTCCAGAAAAAGACAATTTGAAAAATACAGATTATTTCCTAATCCTTATCTTTCCAGAACTGGGCAGTTGCCATTTAACTTCCACTTACCACAATTAATTAGGGGAAAAGTGGAGTGACTTACTATCATCGCTATCTGCAATAAAGCACACATCTGTCTGTAACTCTTAATAGCATTAACAAAAGTTACAACAGAGAATCATTGGTAAATAGAGCACCCCACCTAAGACCTGTAAAGCCAATGCAAGAGTCCTTTCTGAATGGTCACATCAATTTATCCCAGAAGGAAAATGATTACAAAACAACACACACACACAAAACATTTGTTTAGGAAAGGAAGAGCAACCCTAGGAGGTAATGTTTTAAGCCTGAATGCACTTAGGAATTCAATTCTTAAGTACCTAGAAAGATAACAGTGAGAACAAGAAGGACAAAAAAATTCTCAGTGTCCTCCAAAGCAGTGGAGTTTACTGTTGTGCTTAGTTTTTTGTTTTTTGTTTTTTTTTTTTTTTGCGGTACGCGGGCCTCTCACTGTTGTGGCCTCTCCCGTTGCGGAGCACAGGCTCCGGACGCGCAGGCTCAGCGGCCATGGCTCACGGGCCCAGCCGCTCCGTGGCATGTGGGATCCTCCCGGACCGGGGCACGAACCCGTGTCCCCTGCATCGGCAGGCGTACTCTCAACCACTGCGCCACCAGGGAAGCCCTGTTGTCCTTAGTTTAACTTTAAAATTAAGTGAATCTTGAGATTCCCTAAGTGACAGATACAAATGAATGATACTGGTGGTTGATTAATCTACTTGTGACAATAACAATTTAAGTCACCCTTAAACAGGTGTCAATTTTCCCTTAATGCAAATAGTAATGGAAAGGGAGATGATAGGGAGGCTGAAGGTATGAAAGCTTGATCAGCAAGACCTTAGTAAGTGAAGCTCTGAGAGGTACGGTGTTTGGAGCGGGTTGATGTTTTCGAGGGTGATGAAAGGGGAACCTGTGAGTTCAGATGAGCAAGCCCTGCATGGGGTGCAGTGAGCCGTGTGCCTGTTGGGCTGGGCAATTCTCTCACACATCCGGGTCCCAACGCTTCTGCAGTCAGACCCTCCCTCCTCTGTCCTCTCTCAAGTGGCATAGTGATCTCTAGTGGGGACATGGGACAGGGGTGGAGGTGGGGCTGAAGGGAGTATGCGTAAGTAGGAAGTTCAGATAATTCTAGGCCAAACAACAGGATGATGTGTCAATTTCCCCATTTAAAGGGAGGTGGATAAAGACAGGCAGAAACAACATTCATGACATATTCCGTTGGACAAGTTAAGCTTACTTCACAGAAGGAAACAGAGCTGAGCAGTAGTCCTACACTCAGGTCAGCCCAGGAGACAGTGACGTGCAATACAAGACACGGTGACAGCCTTATATCTAATGAATATGCGATATAAGTCAACCAAGAGGTACTTTTCAGGAGAACAAAATAAATCAGCTTTTAATTTTGCCTTATTTTTATGTGAAACATGGTCGTCTCTTTCCTGTCTGTTTTAAAACCGTAAGTTTAATTGTGCTTAATTCAAGAACTATGTTTTAGATGATCCTGTAATTTGCACATGCCCAGATAATTATGCCGACTAAAACGAAGGCTGGTCATCCCTAATCAATCCATTTCCTACATTCCAAATTGCATCCCATCTTTTCGCCATCTACAAATCCTGGGGTTTGTATTATTTTGACTTACTTTAATTTCCCTGGGCCTTGTCCATATCCTTTAGTCTCTAACTTCCTGTAAAAGTTTCTCAGTTTGGCTTCAAAGTCTCGCTTGTAAGGGGCTGGAGCACGGGCATTGGCACGCTGAGTACCTACAACGAAGCACGAAGAGACAAGGGTGTGGATTTGTGCGATGTCCTTATGTTCATCACATCACCATGAAAAATATTACCATGGGGCTGAGACCACAGTTCACAAGTAAAAGGAGGCAATACTTTTAGGTCCCTGCACTTTTCACCTCTCCAAGTCGAAGGCTATCACAGAGCTTAACCAGGATCTTAAGATGTCTTCTTTGTGGCCTTCAAATCCTGTTTGAAGAGTTACAATGGTGCCCATGTGTTAGTCAAATATGTTCCTCTTTTCAGTCCAAATCAATATGAGTCAAACAGTTACTCATGTCTAATGGTAAGTGTTCAGGGTGGAATATCTTTGCTTACGGCTGAGATGATATCACAGCAAATAGGAAGTTATCGTGTGAAAGTATGTGGTATGCAAAGCAAGAAGAGTGAGTTTCCATACTTGATGAAAAACCTACAACATTATATTTCATACCACAGGGTAGAATAATCTTGATTTGAAAACAGAATTCAGCCATAATTGCAGAAGGCACATGTCTCCTGGTTGTGCAGAGTAAAAATACCGTGATTTGTTGCATTCTTAATACACGCCAAGTACTGTAATTACCTACAGATTATCTAAAGATGTCATGTCATTACATGTCATTCCATGTCATTCCACGGCAAGCATCATTAATAAAATATAAAAGCAACATGGTTTGTGCCTCTTTCCATAGAAAAATCTGGTTTTGTGTCACACTGTGACTAACCAACAAGCGGAGATACAAAACTGATGATGAATATGGGAATCGGCGCCATGACGAAAACACTGGATATTTCCCAAGACATATTTCACAAAACAATAAAAGAAACCAGAAAACAAAAATTGTGATGTCTTGTGCATTACATACCATGTAAGCTCCTTAAATATATCTTTATGCATGAATCAACTACGTGATGATTATTTTTTGCTAACGCTGTGTTAGGTTCAGCAACAGATGCTCAGAATGGATAAGGTCGGGTTGCTGGAGTGGATATCTTGGTTGGGAAGACAGAAATAGAACATATCAAACAACTAGAGAATATTTAAGTCTTAAACTAGATGGTATACAAACTCTAAAGCAGAAGGAACAAAACGATAGCCCTGGGGCTATACCCAGCCCTATAGATTTTGTTTGCCACACAATGTTCTAAAGATTTTAAATTAACTGCCAACATTTAAAAATGAGGAGATTTCAAGAAGAAAAAAAAAAATCCTGATTTCTCGTGAAAGTCAGTTGGGAACTCTTGCAACAACTGGCTTGCATTTCCCTGGGGCTACAGAGGGCAGCTGCCCCATTAGGTGAAGCACGTGCTCTCCACTGTGCCACCGCCACTCAGGGAGGATGCATCTGAGATCAGTGTTATAGAAAAGTAACAGTAAATGAGGATAAGGAGAGATCAAAATGGAGACGACTTTAGGGAGGAGATGTTATTGGAACCAGGCCTTATAAACATGGGAGAACTATAGTCTATACTGGGGCAGGGCAGCAAGAGCTGCAATAAGCATTGCCTGCATGTTCAGAAGACACGGAGGAGACCCCACTAACCTAGAGCAGAGAGGGAGTGCTAGGACGTAAGTAGGAAATTAAATTGGTCAGAAGTTTGGTATGAAATTATGAGAAGAATTTTTAAAGACCTAGCTGAGAAGTGTGAGCGTGATGCAGCAGTGGGAAGCCTTCATAGGTTCTTAAGCAAGGGAATAACAAACAAGTGGTGTTTTATTTCAGAAATGATTTTTGGAGTGGATTAAGGGCGGGAAGGAGGAAAGACCTAGAAGTAGTTGAAGTAATGGAGGCCTGAGGGCACGAGGACTAGCCTGGACTATGGTGACTCAGAGGAAATTTTACAAAATGTGAAATAAGAATTGGTAAGAATAGATAAGTAAGGAAGAGGAGGAAGAGGAAGCTCTCATGGTAATATAAAGTTTTTTTTTTTTTTTTTGCTGTACGCGGGCCTCTCACTGCTATGGCCTCCCCCGTTGCGGAGCACAGGCTCCGGACGCGCAGGCTCAGCGGCCATGGCTCACGGGCCCAGCCGCTCCGTGGCACGTGGGATCCTCCCGGACGGGGGCACGAATCCGTGTCCCCTGCATCGGCAGGCGTACTCTCAACCACTGCGCCACCAGGGAAGCCCAATATAAAGCTTTTTAAACAATAACAATAGCTGTCATTTGTTGTGTCTGCTATGCATTAAGGACCATTCACTTTACAGAGAGGATCTTGGGAAATCCTCACAAGTCTAAGAAGCAGGCATTAGTATTATTACTGTCATCACCACTTTGTAACTAAGGAAACTGAAGTCATATGACAGTGAATAGTAGATTCAGGATCTGAGCCAGGTCTGTCTGATGCTAAAGCAGCATGGGAAATGATGCTGGTGGACAGGAGCATATGAGGCTTTCTACATACTAAGCTGGAGAGGACAGCTGTTCAGGTGGATATACCTTGCAGACACTTGAAAATATAGTACTGGAGTTCCAGTGAGAGATCCGGGCCACACTTGTGGACTAAACGAGTTAGTGTATGTGTGGTGTGGCACTTCGCGCAGTGCCGGCTGCATAAGCAGCCCCATGTAAACGTTAGCTGTTATTGCTATTATCTGCATAGTTGTGAATACTGAACACATGGGGAAATGTACTGAGGTCGGGGAATGGAATTTAATAAAATGGGCTATTGATGAATAATATGTCCAGAGTTCTGTTGGCACAGTTATGAATCTTTTACCCAAACAGCTAAGAGCTATGCCATAAAGGAAACAAATAAACTTGACCTTAAAAGGTCTGGGATGCAGAAGACTCCTAGGCAGTGGTTCTCAATCTTGACTGCACATTAGAATCACTTAGGGAGCTTTTAAAAATCCCAATGTTCAGGCCACAGCCAGGACATATGACATCAGAATCAGTGGGGGTGACACCCAGACATTAGTGTGTCATGCAACTCTCCAGATGATTCCAACGTGCAGCCAAGTCTGAGAACCATTATCTCCCACAAGAAGGTCAAAGGTAACCAATGAAACACCTGGGCATCATCCAGGGACCAACACAGGGGGAATACTTCCCATGTATTTGAAAGGTATCATTTGCAACATGAAGGACCATGATCTGCATGAACTCTGGGCTCCTCTCTTGGATGGCTGAGGGACAAAGCCATGCAGCACAAGTCCAGTTAGAGTGGCAGAATAAAGCTTTTGTTGCTGCAGTCTGAGTAACTGCAGACTACTAAACCCAGACAGCTCAGCAAGCAGCCATAATGAATCAGCTTTCAAGAGCGCGATCATTGATAGGGAAGAGGAAAAACAGGAACAAAAAACCGAAAATCTTTCAGGACTCAAAAGAAACCCGATTCTTTAAGAGTTGACTACTTTTGAAAAACAGCACATATACTATTGCTATATAATTTGAGATGCTTAAAAGGATGCGGCAAATGCCATAACGCATTCCATCAATATCAATACAGACACTTAATAAAAATTAGCTCTGACTCCTTTTAAGCTCTAGGTAAAGGAATTCAATTACGGAGGCTCTGGAGACAGAAAGTGTTAAATGCAAAAATTCTTTTGCCAATAGTTCTATGATGAAAAAATCATTTACACATTACATCATGATTTAAAAATTACAATAAATTATGCTGTTGGCCCTTGTCAAATTCTTAATGCAAGTCAGGTGCAACTGCCAAGAAAGTCCAGGGCAGAAACAATATTACTTCCACTTTGGAAATAAAACATGATCTTGGAGACTGAGCTCACAGAACTAAGAACCATAACTGTAAGTGAAGTTCTAGAATAGAATTCTCTTATAGAGAGAGTAACGGTCTTAAGAAAGGAAGTCAGATACGAAAAGGTCAATGTTACATATAGGAAGTGATCAAATGAAAGGCTGGTTTTATGGATAGTCAGTATTATGTTAATTATTTATGGGAAAACATTTCAGTAACAGATATTAGACTTTTTAAAAATCATTGCTAGGCAGGCCTAAAGTACTTCCATATAGTGTTACGCTATTTCCACATACTGTTAAAAAACTGCACAATCACATACAAACTAAAGAATTCTACCAGGCAAAGGATTTCTTTTCTAGGTGATACTAGAAAAACCTTGGCATCAAACAGCTAAGTAGTCTGGGTCTTTTTTGATGCTGGGTGTGCCACCCAGAATGCAGAATGCTCAGATGACTTGCTCTTGGTCTGCAATGGAGGGGGATGAGGCTCAGCCTAATTCAGTATGGTTCCAGGCCTAGGTACTGGGATGGCTCAGAAGAGAATTTCTTTTCTGTTCACTTTCTAAAACAGATAAACTCTATGACTTTTTTTTTTTTTTTTTTTTTTTTGCGGTACGCGGGCCTCTCACTGTTGTGGCCTCTCCCGTTGCGGAGCAACAGGCACCGGATGCGCAGGCTCAGCGGCCATGGCTCATGGGCCCAGCCGCTCCGCGGCATGTGGGATCTTCCCACACCGGGGCACGAACCCGTGTCCCCTGCATCGGCAGGCGGACTCTCAACCACTGCGCCACCAGGGAAGCCCTCTATGACATTTTTAAAACAATAATTCCCTGTTAGTGAATGAGAACAAATTATGAGGCATTATAATAATTTCTGGAAAACTCTATCTTATGGAACATAGATCAACAATGGAAATTAAGAAAAAAACCAACCAAACAAACAAAACCTCAAAAAATAGCTGGCACAAAGCACAAGCAAGGAAGTCCTGGCATTTTTGCTTTATTCTCTAAGAGTAATAAAAGGCCCTCAGGTCATTGTTTTGACCTTGTTGATGCTTCCATTTACCTACCATTTATTTATTTGATAATCTGATTTTTCAAATGTTGGCAAATTAAAAGCAATTTATTAAAAGGGGAAAGCTGGAGGGCATGCCAGTGACAGGCATCTTCTGAGAGCGTTAGGGGTGGGAAGCAAGGGAGAGTAACAGCAACAAAAAACACAAAAATAAAAATACCTGTATATTGTGACAGAGGTAGTATTTGGTTTTCCTCCAGTCTCTGGAATCATAACTCCCCCATCCCCACCTACCCAGAAAGCATCCTTCATTTGTACTGTTTGGTTCCTAGATCATCTCTGTGGGGCTTAGCAAAGAGAAGGGATAGAACACTTTTTCTAACAACAAGTATAAAGCTGCTTCAGAGACTGTGGGAAAGGGGAGGGATGGAAGAGGGAGAAGGGAGGGTGGGAGGAAGTCAAAGAAGGAGGAAGGGAGAAGAGGGAGAGAGAGACGCTGAGAGAGAGAGAAAGGGAGGGAGAGAAGGAGGGAGAGATGGAGGGCGAGAGAAAGTGAGGAGGAAAGGAAGGGGGAGGGGAGGGGAGGGGAAGGAAGAGAGAATATTTGTGAAAAGGGCCGATGACATAAGCAGCAGCTGGGATACTAAGACTTCGGAGGAAGAGAGGGGAAAAGAAAGTCCTTAAGGAGGTGCACTGTGTGTTGAGAGAAACAACTGCCCTGAAGACAGCCTTCAGTAAAGACCCACACAGCTCTTCAGTGCTCTCTGGTCTGTTTTACTTCTCTTGAGTGTGATCTGGTGCTCTACTGGCTTCCAGAGTGTCCAGTTCTAGTCAAGTTATAACAGCTCTGTACGCTGATCCCCCCGAACCGTGAAATATCCTCAAGGCACTGTGTCTAGGGAAGCAGGGAGAAGTATAATGTATTTATGAAAGAGTCTCAGCAAATGGTGGGTTAAACAAATTCTCAGATGACTAATGTCACAGCTTTGGTCACGTGGAAAATTCACATAAGTAAGCACGTCTCCAACAATATTAGATAAATTAGGTGTTCTTGCATTTCAATTCCTAGAAATGTACAGCTACAAAAAGTCCTTAAATAAAATTCTGGATCCTATATTTGGCATAATAAACCATATGGTAATTGGAAAGATCTTTTCCTTCTGGCATAGCTAAGGTTGGGACTGGCATTATAATGGTCCTAGAAAAACAAACCTTCACATTCCAAAATTTTGACAAATTTTAGGTGAGCACTCTAACAGCTGCAAAAAGCAGCGAGTCCAAGTTTCCAAAGCCCCTCTCTCTCCTGCACTTGAAAAGACATGTAAATGGGCTTGGAATGGGGAAAAGTATGGAAAGTTTAGCAGGTTCCTGGGTGTTCTGAAAGAAGATCATTAAAATTTATGATTGTCGTAATTTTTCCAATATTATTCTCATACCACTAAAAGGGATGAAATTCTAGTCACAAGAAGGAGGATCAGACAACTTGAAAAAATCTGTTAGAAATGTTTTCATAAGAACTTTAGGAGTACTGGTAGAAGAGGCTATTTTACTCAAAGAAACAGAAGATTCCTCCACAGGGTAAATAAGGCTAGTCCTGCCCTTGTTTCATGTGGTTTTAGTTATAGTTACTTCCATTGATATCAGGCAGTACATCCCGATTTCAAGATCAAATAAAGTCCACTGAAATAGAGTAGGCCAAAAATATGGAGATGATTCTTCCTGAAAATTAAAACCACCACAAACACTGCTAGCAATTTAAATATATTTGGGTTAGACATGTCTTTGGAAAACGTTTAACTCTCAATCTGCTTCCAGAATGCATTTATTACCACCATGGGTTAGTTATGTACATTTGTGATGCTACATGAAAAGAAGAAACTTAGTCACCATTTAGAATGTTCACAGAGTCTCAAGTCCAGCCTGTCACCGAGAGCACATGCCTTTGCAGGGCTCAGAAGGGAAAGAATCCGGTGATCTACTTTTGCTCTAGGAGGAGGGGCCACAGAAAAGGTCTGGAAAAGAGAGCTTTGACTGGGATGAGCAATACTCCACAGAGCTTCATTCCTTTAGCCATAAAGCTGAAGGGACAACCCATTTCAACCCCCTCGTAGGTTCTAGCTACGATTAAGGCCAGTCAGAATGATTAAATATCTAGGCAGTCAGTTCTGCAAACATGATATAGATTTATATGTATCAATTATTAGTAGTTCAAATATTGACAAATCAGACTTCTCAGATTTCCAGAAAGAGAGAAAAAGGGATAAACTAACATTTATTGGATGCTTGACATGTTTTAGGTACCAGGTGAGGCATTCTCCTCCAAATAACCATGGGAGGTGATTACTATCATTCTCATTTTAAGGAGAAAGAAATTCAAATTCAGGAAAGGAAGTAAACTGCCCAAAGTCACACACAGTTGGTAAATGACCAGTTGGTAAATGACTGTGAATTCCATTAATTTTTCCCCTACACCTTTACACTTACCCATAGAGCCATATACTTATTTTCTTTTCATCCTGTATCATCAAAATAGGTGTCCCTACTTTGTTCCAAAGTTGACCTGTGCTTTGCCTCCAGTGTTCTGCCTTCCCACGGGCCTGTGCTGTGCTGACTGCTGCTTCTTCGCCCCATTCAACAAACCACTTTCCTTCCACCCACATTATCTGACCTCCGCACACACATGCTCAACTTCCCCATCCTAAAATCCCTTCCTTAATTCCTCTTCTCCTTCTAAGTACTGCCTTATTTTGCTTCACTTCCATATTTCATGAAGAGAGTATTTTTCATGCCTGTTTTCTACTTTACAACTTCTAGCATCCTGTAACTGGTAACATTCCAGTTCATGACCTATTAATTCATAGAAACTGCTTTGGCAAAGGCCACATATAACTTCATGATTTTCAAATCTAATGGCCTCTTCTCAGGCCTCATCCTTCTTGACTCCTTTGAACACCTGGCCCTGTTGGCCACTCCTTCCTTCTTGAAACATAGCTTCCCCGAAAAGACTTTCCTAATTCTCTTCCAAAATCCACTGGCTCTCTCACTTTCACTTGCACCCTCAGCCCCTCCCTTAAATATTGGAGTTGCTCATGTCACCATCCCCTATTTTCTCTTCTTTTCACTGACCTGTCCTCCCTACTTCCTCTGTCTACCCAATGGGCTTCAACTGCCGCCAGCACGTCTGTATTCCCAGCTGCTAACCTCCCCTGAGCTCCAAGACTCTGTTTCCAGTTGTCTTCGGGTTTCCGTCTCCAGTTGGATGGCCCAAAGATTCTTCAGCAAAACATGTCTCAAACCAGCCTTTCACCTCTCCCCTCCAGTCTAACCTTTTTCCTTTCTTGGTAGATGCTGTTACCATCTGTCTAGCAGTCTATGTGGTGAGAACCTTAGAATTTGCCTTGACTCTTCCCTACTTGGACTTAAAGTTCCAGAATCTCTACATCCAACATAGCCTTTGAATTAACTCCCTTTTCTCTATCACTGTTAGTCCAGCCCTTATCATGTCACCTGGGTTAATGCAACAGCCTCCCAGATGGTTTCTCTAACTTTAGTCTCTCGTCTTCTAATACATCCTCCACATGGCCACCAAACTGAACTTTATAAAACAGGATATTCCTGTTTGTAAATTTTCAGTGGCTCCACATGGAGTACAAAGTAACACTTCAGTGGCCAACCAACTCTAGCTTATCTTTCCAACCTGCGCTTTGAGAACTTGCCTTTACTTGTATCTATTAATTTGTCCTAAACTACTTTCATGCTTCTATGGCTTAGCTCATGCTACTCCTTAGAATGTCCTCGTTCCTTTGGTCCACCTGGTAAAATCCTATTCATCATTCTTCAAGGCTTCCCTTTATACCTTTCCCCAAACACCCCACCCCCATCTTGAATGAAGAATTGTTCCCACACATTTCTTCATTATAGGACTAAACACAGAGCTTTTGGAGTCACTTGTTGACTTACTGCCCCACCGTGAATTTTCAAAGGCAGAGACTGTATTATTCATCTTTGTAGAACCAGGGTCTAATTCAGGGCTTGGATCATAGCTGGATACTCAATAAATCTCTATTAAATGAACAAATTAATAGACCTTTTTCTGTTTGCCGTATTCAGTTAGGCTGCAGCTTCACTATGATGCCAATATATGAAAACAGGTGTTATATATCAGAGAACACAGAGCAGCTTTTAATGACACATACGGAGTTTGGATTTCTATTAAAATAGTTTTAAATTCTGATAACTGCTACAGTGTGAACTATATATGGCTTATAATAAGGATAAATAGAGCTGATGTTCTGTCAACATCATGACTACTTTCCTTAAAAAATAACTCCTTTGCTAAGCTGCATTATCTACTATTTATTCATTCCTCCATGCATTCCTCCATTCACACCATACCCCTTTCAAAAAGAATTTAAACTTAAAATTTTTAGTTTATTTCATCTATCAGCATGTTCTACCTGCCCATGTATCTCTGGTCTTCCTATCTAATGCAGTTAGTAACTACTGAAGGGAAAAAAATTATCCAAGACCATTAAACTCACTAATTCTAATTCTATAATATTTCTTGAAAATAGAGATTTCTCTTTATTATTCATTGAATCAATCTCCTAACTAGAACTTTTTAAATCCAAAAAGCTAACATAGCATTTTGTGCCCTAATATTTTCCAAGATATATTAGGCACTACATAACATAATGAAAAGTAAATTCTACATCTGAGTATTTCATACTGCTGACATTTATCCTATTTTGGAATGTCATTATTTTCCTGTCAAAATAAATCCCCATGGAAACAAGCCCGTTTTAAGAGACAGGAAGTACCACAGAATATGTACCTGTGCTAACAGTACAGATGTACCCAAAGTGTTCCCTTACTGTCCTTTATGAGGACAGAACATGTGACTTCAGGGCTCACTCCTCAGAGAAATTGCATGCAGCCGGTGGACTCACCTGGTGAGTTCTGGGGAGAGGACACAGGAGAGCCACGTGGGGACTGACAGTAGCTGGGATGGAGTAAGGCATGTGGAGGCACATATGACATTATCTCTTCTTCAAATAAACTGGGGAAAGACAAGAAATAAAATGCATACTTTAGCCAAAGAGGTGGGTAAATGCCTTGTTTCCGCAATGAGTAAGTCGATCTCTCGCTCTGACCAATTCCATCTGAGGTCCACTTCACGTCCTAAAGAAAGCACCTGTCCCCCTTCTCCTGCAGGTAATTAGTGGGACAAAAACAGGTGGCTCTTGCATCTTTTGTGAAACCTGTGGTTATTTGCCTGTTTTCCTACCAACTTTGGACAGCATGATCTCTATTTTGTTACTTTTTTTTTTTTTTTTTTTTTGCGGTATGCGGGCCTCTCACTGTTGTGGCCTCTTCCGTTGCGGAGCACAGGCTCCAGACGTGCAGGCCCAGCGGCCATGGCCCATGGGCCCAGCCGCTCCGCGGCATGTGGGATCTTCTCGGACCGGGGCACGAACCTGCATCCCCTGCATTGGCAGGCAGATTCTCAAGCACTGCGCCACCAGGGAAGCCCCTCTATTTTGTTACTTTAAATGAGTTTGAGTTTGCATGTTCACCTGAAAATAGCCTGGGTTTTTACATCTAGGAATATGAGTCAAACACAAGAGACAATGTTTATGGAAGACCCACAGTAAATACACAAAGTATGTTCATACCTTCATTCCAAGACACATACAACATGATCTCAGCCTTCAAAGAGCTCGGGATTTCATTGGAGAATTAAAAGCAAAATAAAACAAAACACCTCTTAAATAATTACAACTGCTAAATAATAAGCTTCCTCATTTAGTCTGGCTTTATAATGTTTTTCAGATGTGAGGATTTTGATGTTATTCAACCTAGTGTCTTCTTTCTCCTCCATACTGAAATTTCTAATACCCTCCTAAAAGATAGTAACCAGGGGGCTTCCCTGGTGGCGCAGTGGTTGAGAGTCCGCCTGCCAATGCAGGGAACATGGGTTCGTGTCCCCGTCCGGGAAGATCCCACATACCGTGGAGTGGCTGGGCCCATGAGCCATGGTCGCTGAGCCTGCGCGTCTGGAGCCTGTGCTCTGCAACGGGAGAGGCCACAACAGTGAGAGGCCTGCGTACCGCAAAAAAAACAAAAACAAAAACAAAAAACAAAAACAAACAAACAAACAAAAAAGATAGTAACCAGGGATCTGAGATCTTGGAATCCTAGACTTTTCATTAACTGTTATGATAAAGAAATGTACTACTGATTATCAAATATACAAACACTTGACAAATAGAATCAACAATATAAGTAAGAGTACTTGTGTTTTTTAAATTAAGAGTAGAAGTAGCTTTCCCTCAAATTTGGTCACATCTAGAAACCTGCTACTTGTTTTCAAAAAACATTGAGAAAAAGTGCCAACAGTTTAGTCTTGCGAAGATTTAAGGAAAGAACTCCTCAGGGTTATAGCACTGGTTTTCCACTGAGGCTATTTTGCCCTTCCCCACACTCTATGGGGACATCGTACAATGTCTGAGGACGTTTTTGGTTGTCGTAACTGGGAGAGGGGGTGCTTTCGGCATCTAATGGGTAGAGGCCAGGATGCTGATAAACATCTTACAATGCACAGAATAGCTCCCTGCAACAAAGACATATCCAGCCCCAAATGTCAATACTTTTAAGGCTCAGGGACCCTGGGTTACAGCAATGCAATAACAACTTGATAATTCTTTCTCTGGTTCTTCATTCACCTGCACATGTCTGCTAAACCACTATCACAAAAACATTTTTAGACACCATAGTTTTTTAAGCCATATTTCCACTTTTAAACTATAAAAGTCAAAAGATTTAGAAACAGAAGCAATAAGTAATTGTATTTGTAATATCAATTTAAGCCCCGAAACAGTCAATTCTCTTTCTCAATAAATCAATAACCATTGAAATAATGTGAATTTTAAGTTGATTGCTAAGGAAAAATGCCATATAAACAGTTGATACCATAAAGGTCTAGAAATTCATAGCTAAATTAATTGAAAAGTAGGAATTAGCACCCTCTCCTCAAACATCTATACCTGTGTCCTTTGCTCCATGATACTTACTTCCTTTAAATACAACCAATATGCAGAAATCGTTCTTCTCGAAATTTTTTTACTTGAAAAATTTAATATAGGAGAGATAGCGAATAACATAAAAACACTCAATACATATTATCCAGGATTAGTACATGTTAACCCTATTACTTTTGCTTCAAACACACATGCATACTTAGGGATGTCTATATATCTATATATAGATGTATCTATATATCTGTGTGTATGCATGTTATGTATATGAAGTCCCTTTTGAGTGCCTCTATCATGACTTTAACATATCCTTCCACAGTCTGATATTTTGCAACATATGTACAGACGAACAATATACAGTTTTGCCTTATGCGCTGCTAAAAAATTATTTAAATACTTTATAAGTATACTGAATTACTGAACATTTTTTATTCAACAATATATTTCTGGTATTTGTCTGTGTTGATATATAAGGGTCTAATTTACTACTTTTACCTGCTATGTAGTATTCCATTCTATTAATGTATTAGTTTATTTATCCATACCTTTCTTGACAAATATTGACTTTTTTCCCAACTGTATGTTTTTATCAATAATGGTGCAATGGATATCCTGTATGTATCACCTTGTATACATGTAATACAGTTTCTTAGTGTAAATATGGTATATATCTAAAAGCAGAGTTGCTCAGTCATAGTGTGTGTCTTTTTTTTTAATAGATCTTTATTGGAGTATAATTGCTTAAAATACTGTTAGTTTCTGTTGTACAACAAAGTGAATCAGTCATATGCATACATATATCCCCATATCCCCTCCCTCTTGAGCCTCCCTCCCACCCTCCTAATCCCACGTCTCTATGTCATCGCAAAGCACTGAGCTGATCTCCCTGTGCCATGTTGCTGCTTCCCACTAGTTAACTGTTTTACATTTGGTAGATGTTGATGCTATTCTCACTTCGCCCCAGCTTCCCCCTCCCTTACCGTGTCCTTAAGTCCATTCTCTATGTCTACGTCTTTATTCCTGCCCTGCCACTAGGTTCATCAGTACGTTTTTTTTTTTTTTAGATTCCATATATATATATATATATTAGCATATGGCATTTGTTTTTCTCCTTCTGACTTATTTCACTCTGTATGACAGACTCTATGTCCATACACCTCACTGCAAATAACTCAGTTTCGTTTCCTTTTATGGCTGAGTAATATTCTATTGTACATATGTGCCATATCTTCTTTATCCATTCATCTGTCGATGGACACTTAGGTTGCTTCCATGTCCTGGCTATTGTAAACAGTGCTGCAATGAACACTGTGGTACATGTCTCTTTTTGAATTATGGTTTGCTCAGGGTATATGCCCAGTAGTGGGATTGCTGGGTCATATGTTAGTGCTATTTTTAGTTTTTTAAGGAATTTCCATACTGTTCTCCATAGTGGCTGTATCAATTTACATTCCCACCAACAGTGCAGGAGGGTTCCTTTTTCACCACACCCTCTCCAGCATTTATTGTTTGTAGATTTTTTGATAATGGCCATTCTGACTGGTGTGAGGTGATAGCTCATTGTAGCTCTGATTTGTATTTCTCTAATAATTAGTGATGCTGAGCATCTTTTCATATGCCTCTTGGCCATCTGTATGTCTTCTTTGGTGAAATGTCTATTTAGATCTTCTGCCCAATTTTTAATTGAATTGTTTGTTCTTCTGATATTGAGCTCCATGATAGCTAAAAGCAGCATTGCTCACTCATAGTGCATATGTCTTTTTAACTGTACAAGATATTGTCAAATTGTCCTCCAAAGAGGTTGTAGAAATTGCAATCCATTGAGTCCAGAAAACATGGAGTTCCTACTTCTCACTTGGTATTACCAGACTTCTTGATTTTTTCAAATTTAATAGTATGAAATAGTATCTCATTATTTGAAATTGCATTTTATGATTACTAGCATCTTTCCATGAGTTTATTGGCTATTCATGCTTCAATTCCTTTGAAATGCCCTTTTATATTCTTTTTTTTCTTTAATTTCTTTATTTTATTTATTTTTATTTTTGGCTGCATTGGGTCTTTGTGGCTGCATGTGGGCTTTCTCTAGTTGCGGTGAGCGGGGGCTACTCTTCGTGGCGGTGCGCGGGCTTCTCATTGCGGTTGCTTCTCTTGTTGCGGAGCACAGGCTCTAGGCACGTGCGCTTCAGTAGTTTTGGCGCGTGGGCTCAGCAGTTGTGGCTCAGAGGCTCTAGAGAGCAGGCTCAGTAGTTGTGGCGCATGGGCTTAGTTGCTCCGCGTCATGTGGGATCTTCCTTGACCAGGGCTCAAACCCATGTCCCCTGCATTGGCAGGCGGATTCTTAACCACTGAGCCACCAGGCAAGCCCCGTTTTATATTCTTTTTTTTTTTTTTTTTTTTTTTTTTGCGATACGCGGGGCTCTCACTGTTGTGTTCTCTCCCGTTGCGGAGCACAGGCTCCGGACGCGCAGGCTCAGCGGCCATGGCTCACAGGCACAGCCGCTCCACAGCATGTGGGATCCTCCCGGACCGGGGCACAAACCCGTGTCCCCTGCATCGGCAGGCGGACGCTCAACCACTGCGCCACCAGGGAAGCCCCTTTTTTATATTCTTTATCCATTTTTCTTTTGGGTTGTTTTCTTTCAAATTGATTTAAAGGCATGCTTTATGTATTCATGATATCTTTGTTTTATGTGTTGTGAATATATTCTTCTAGTTTGTTGCCTTCTTTATGCCTTTATATGTGGTGTCTTTCATTACATAAAATTAAGAATCCTAATGTAGCCAAATTTATCAATCATTTCCTATATAAGCTCTGTTAAAGGCACACTTCTTACATTAGTTGAGTTAGTGACAGAATACATGAAATAGAATAACAAATACAACAAAGTTATTTTAAAGTTCTTGAGTTTTGTAATAGCTATATTGGAAAATAACCTTACATGGGTTTATTTAAAAATGAATAATTTCCTAGAGCTATATCATTTCTACATTGCAACTTGCTGATGATATTCAAGTCCATTTGTACCAGGAGTGACTTTCCTTTTTAAGAAATAGACAATGTATATAGGTAAAAATTAAATAAGATACAAGGATACAACGTACAGCACAGGAAATATAGCCAATATTTTTATAATAACTTTAAGTGGAGTATAATCTATAAAAACACTGAATCATTATGTTGTACACCTAAAATAAATATAGCATTGTAAATCAATTAGACTTTAATAAAAATATTTTTATTAAAATGTAATTCACATACTACAAAATTCATCCAAGAAAATAAATATTTTTAAATACAAAAAAGAAAGAAATAGACAAAGTATAAAAACAGAAACAGAGACTCCATCTACATATCCAACAAGTCCACTGCCTGAGTTTATAGTTACTGATTCAAATGACTCAAACTCCAAAGTAAAATAAAAAATATAGAGCTGAGAATATCCCAAAATGTTTCAATAATCATTAAATATTATTTATTAAGCATGCACATGTAATATATTGTGTCACAGCATACAACTATTTATTTGCTCAACCAAATGAAATAATAGTCTAGAATTAAATAACATCATTTGTCATTTGTATGTAATAATTATAAAGCTACTATATGTAAGTAAATTTCTCACACTTCTCCAAAGGCTCAACTTCAGAAAACATGCTTATTTTCCCAAAAGGGCAAAAATGTAGCCTTGCTCTTTATATATAAATCAGTTTTCAAATATTTTAAAATTCAACCACATAACATATAGAAATTCATGCCAACTGTGTTTAACAATGTACAAATATTATAAACTATACTGTAACTCAAAATATTTAGGACTATACCATCTAAGGATTATTTAACTAAGAACAGGTGAACAATAATCATGATTTCTGTTTTGCAATCATTTTTGTTTTTACTAATTCCAAAAGTAGAACTCTTTAAATAAAAAAACACAGACTTCTAGAATGAATCAAAAGAGTCCTATCCCAGCCAGAATTTTGTAATAAATGTTACTACTTTATCAACAACCAAACTATGGTAGAATCATCATACTCCATATTAATTGCCCAAGAGTCTTCATGACTATCTAGCATGCTACATCCTGCTTTCAGAACTGCCAGAACACAACAAGTTGAGGGTCACCACCTGGGCTGAGAAGTGATGCCCAACCACCAATAATACATCTTGTTCAGGATAAAATGAAGTGAAATACCTATGGAAAGTGATTATATCCCTTTGAATTATGCTCCAACCACAGAGTAAAAGAAAATAACTTTTTGGCTTTAGTTTTACAAATATGGCAACTATCGAGCATGCAGTAGAAATGGTTAGAGTTAAGATTATCATGAATAATATGAATGAGACTATTAACACTTTGAGATAAATAAAACATTGCTGATATGGCCAAGCATGACTTCCCTTTAAGCCTATGGAGGTTATAGTAGTAGATGCCCCAGTCACTTAGGTACGGCAAAGCATTATTTTACTCTGATCTCCTACATTTGAGAGATAATATCAAAAATGAAAAAGTCTCATGAAAACTTGCCATTCTAAGCTACTCTAAAGTTTAAAACTAAAGCTCACCTAACCATCAGAAAAGAAAATATAATTGGTCAGTATTAGGAAGGTCTATCAAGTTGGCAGTGAGCACCAGTGACCAAATTTCAACTTTCTTATCTGATTTCCCACCTTAAATTCTCAAAACCATAAAGTAAATAGATAACGTCAAATCAGCAAACAGGGACAAAACACCTTTCGAGAAAAAAATTTTGGACGAAAATATAAATACAACCTCTCTTCTACTCTGATGAGGCAAGCCAGGTATAACCTCCTGCTCCATTCTGTGATGGGACATTCTACTCATCAGCCTCTAAAGACTTTCCGTTCTCCAGTACCACACCTCCTTTGCCAGCAGGGTGAGAACAAAATCAAACTGATTCCAGTGATAAGAAATGAAATCTGAAATGAATTATCACTAAATCAGCATCTTATACCTTCAACATGAGTATTCCACGAGTCTTTAAGAATATAGGCTGCCAATATTGGCACGTTATTTTCTAAAATGCTCCACGATGCCTGACGATAGGAGACTTCCCACTTCAAGAAGCGGTTACGTACCTCAGCAACATAACAAGGTCGGCATCACTTGAAAGACGCACCAATCCTGGGGTCCCTTCAGTTCGGATAAATTGGATCTTCTCCCTATTCAAGCAAAGAAACAGCTCAAATATGTGTAGTAGACTTTTGGGACATAACTCAGTACTTTAGGCACCATTATTTTTTTAAACAATGGTCACAACATTTTTGGGGGTACTACTATATGGCAGCTACTGTGCCCTAGGAATACACATCCAAGAAAAACGTGGTCCTTGCCTTCAAGGAGGACCTCGCGAGCATGAACATCACCCAGTTCTAACACTGCCAAAAAAATTATTTTATCGCTTTCATCTTTTGCTGCCTAAATACTACTGTGGGTAGCAGCACCATCCAACCAATGAAACTCAGTTTCTGCTTTGAGTTAAAAGCCTTGTTGTGGGCTTGAATCTAAGCAACAGTCTGGACCATTCAGGCTGACTCTCTCTTATTCCAAAAAGGGAGTGTGTAGGGATGTTCATTTATTTTCTTGAGGATATACCTCTATATTATGTGTAATGAGTACATCCCTACTTGGAAGCAGGCAGTATCTATAAATTATATAGTCAATATAAAAGCATATGGCCCTCTCAAATAACTGAAACCTAAACCATTTTCAGTTACTACAGTTGGTGAAATAGATTGTGCGTATACTTGTGCAAACGTACATATACCTACACATATCAAACACAACGATGTGAGTTATCTGGGCCATTATTTTATTATAGTTATATGTAATAACACAAGTGTTTGTTTGTTTGATAAGTCATCGTTTTGCTAGTTTCAATTCTTCGTATGAATATAAATTCAGTAAAACTTTTCCTGGTTGCTTCCCCTTATTTACATCATGCCATTTCAAAGCACACCATATCAATTTTGATAAGATGAGGACAAAAAATAAGAACATAAACTATGGTACTGAAAGCATTACATTTGATAGGAACATAGGGGCCGACACAAGTATACAATTTTACTCTAAGTGCTAAAGACAATATATTCTGATTCCTGTATACTATGAAATAAAATATCAATCTCTGATGTAAGTATTTATTTAGATTTAGTTCTTGTCCACAGAGCATCTTGTTTTCCTATTTGATATTTACACAAAGCTCTAATGAATTTTATATTCCCAAATTTCAAATTCTAATTCAATTGCATGCAGGCTTGAAAGTAATGAGGTGAAAGGCAAGGTTTAATTGTTGAGATGAAAAATTCCCTAATGTACAGAAAAGTCAACTGATACGCTCTTAGCCACACAGCTTACTGGGAATGATAAACAGAGTTTAGTCCTAGGCTTCTTCTGCCTAGATCCATTTTACATAACCTGTTACCATATGATGCACCTAATCTTTGATATTACCGACTTTTCTTTTTGGTCCTTTATTACCAGTAGCAATATTATATGTTTTATATAATTTTTATATGATCTAATTTTATATTATGAAATTTTAAATTATAGCTATATTATATACTATATATAGTAGCTAGCTACTGGCAATATAGATACAGATATAGCTATACATATAGATGAATGGCAGACATATATACAAAGAAACTATTCAGAAGAGGAAGTCCAGCGTCTCCTCTCTGCTTAAGGTTATTTCACTCTGAAGTCTCAAATCAAGCAGAACATTTTTCCTCGAGTGTTACAATCATATGTCTGAAGCACATGACAGAAACCAAGGCCCATTATCTGGTAAATGGTTTTTTGATAAGAGATGTAAAAGTTAGTTTAAAGAAAGCTAAATTAGAGAAAAGTTATCTTGGAGAAAAAAATGAACTTGACCAAAGAAGTACTTTTATAAGGGTAACAATATGCTTTGATCTTGAAGAATCAAAAGCTGTCTCCAATAAATACACAGTTTATCTCCTTAGTCTATCACCACAATGAAGGAGGCAAACCGAACACAACGAGAAAAGAAATGGGCTGAGCACTCTCCTCCACTCCTTTAACTGGAACCACACAGAAGGGGTTGAGTGAGGAAAAAGATAGCATGCTCCGGACTATGGCCTGTGTGTATCCTGTGATAGCCTGTGAATAAGGAACAGATCATAGCTTCCTGAGTCAGAAGGATGACAGGGTGAGGGAAGGAAAGGGAAAGACACCAGAGTAAACATGCCAATTGGGAAACTTTTCATCATTTTCCAGATATTACCTAATGAGGCAGTGAAGGCAACTGGTCTGATTCTTTGGGCCAGAACATACCAGAGGCAGGCTGAGACTAGTGCTCTATGGGCCCAGCTAATTTATAACAATGGCAAGTGATGGGTCATGTGCTTCTGGAACAAGACACTGGAGCATGTTATCTGATGTACATCACACCACTAAGGACTTTATTATATTAATATGTGTTCATTCAGCAAACATTTTCTGAGTGCCTACTGTGTGCTGGGCATGGTACCACATACTGGGAATCCAACTGGGTGTAAGACACAGCCCCTTCTCAAAGAGTTCATGGTGCAGTGGAAGACAGACAGTCCATGGGCAATTCCAGTATGACATGAAAATATTTAAATTATTCCATTCACTTAACTGAGCTCTGTTTAGGCCTTATACCCACTCTTCTTCTAATAAGTCCTTCATAAAGTTATTTCACATAGAAAAAAAGAAGGCATTGGTTTATTGACTGTCAAGAAAGCAGATCAAGGCTGAGGAAGAAAAAGAAGTCAGTAGCTATCCTCAGAAATGTCACCAATCTGTCCTGAAGGGGAAAAAACGGGAACTACTCCTCGGTTATCAGGTCCTTGCCCAATATTCTACAGGCCAGTATTTCTTTTCTTTTCTTTGTTTTTTTTTTTGCGGTACACGGGCCTCTCACTGTTGTGGCTTCTCCCGTTGCGGAGCACAGGCTCCGGACGCGCAGGCTCAGCGGCCATGGCTCATGGGTCCAGCCGCTCTGCGGGATGTGGGATCTTCCTGGACCGGGGCACGAACCCGTGTCCCCTGCATCAGCAGGCAGACTCTCAACCACTGCGCCACCAGGGAAGCCCCAGGCCAGTATTTCATAAACTGGCGTCATTGCCTACTAGAAATCTACAGACATAATCTTGAGTTCTGGGAGAATTTTAAAATGCTGTGTTTTCACTTTGATGATCAAAACTGCTAACATGAGGTAAGCTATTTTGGACAATATAGATGACATTCATGACTCAACATCACTGACTTCACCTCCCATGTTTGCATTTACAAAACACTTGTTGCCAAGTGATCAGAGGTGAACTTTCAGGGTGTTGATGAGCAGGGTCTTGATATTAAATATGGTAACAGTCCCTGTCTGCTCCTCACATGCAATTCTTTCACCATTTAAAAAGACAAAACTTTTCTTTGGAAGTATTAATTTGCAAATTAAATGATCATGATGAAGTGAGACAAGGTAATGTATGTATAACTTGCCATAGGCTAAAGAGAAAACAAAATAAATGGACTTAAGAAGTGAATTATGCATTTATGTTAAATAAAGCAAAAAAGATATTATGGTTTATTCTAAGAACAAAAGTTTTAATACAGTTTAGAAGTAGAAAAGTGGCGGTAGAATCATCACAGGGTACGTTTAATGACATATTTTTCTTCAGTATTGTACTTGGGGGTGCACCATTAAATGAACTGGCTCTTCACATAGATAAAAATAAGCTATTTGTCAAGAAAGAAGAGTGATGACCACAATAATGCCACAGATGCACGATATACCGTTCGATGCAAAATCAAAAGAATGGAGTCATAACACAAGTGAAACCAAAAGCATAAATGTATCTTTCCACTGACACTGGTCTCAACATCGGTGATCTGGCTTCTGAAAAACAAAACCTTCTCACGATATCATTAATTCAAATGTTTTTTTTTAGTTTTTACGTAATTTATATTTCTTTTGGTTTTACAGCTTATAAAAGCTGTAAGGATAAGAAGTTTATGCATATTTTATATTTGTACACATTTAAGTTTCATTAAAATAAAAGTGGTTAAAATCACCATTGTAGATCTGCAATGCTTCTTTTCCTTTTAGGATGGAAAATAACAGATTTGGCTCCTAAAAAATTTCCATGAGTCCACCCAGTGTCTGAAATAAACATAACAAGTTTGAGAAACGTTGTTGATGATTCACATGACTCTGATTAGAGGGACATTTGAAAGTTACATTAATATATTTATTCAAGTTTATTTTCTAAATTTATAGAGTTAGAAGGAATCCGTGGCAGTCCTCTAATTTCTTTCTTTACTGCCTACACTGTAATGAAGAAATTCTATTCAATTTTAGTGGTCTATAATGAGAATTAAGATTACATTCAAATAACATTTTATCATTTGACCGTCTCTGCATGGGCATGTTTCTCACTGTGCCCTTTACAGCACATTCCAGCATTTCCTCCACCGCACGTTCTCACACGGCCACTCAGTTATAACTTCAGTTCCTTTTGAATTGTGAGATTCTGGAGGGCAAAAGCTCTTCCTCCTTTATCTTTGTGCCTCCAAGTACCTAGCACTATGCTGTGCACACAAGAAGTGCTCAGTAAAATCAAACCAGGCACATGATCAGTTAACCCCAAAACAGATTTGGCTCCTAACAAATTTCCCTGTGTCCAATTCAGTATTTGGAATAAACTTATATTTATAGAATTTTTTGTTGTGGTGGAGAAAAGAGAATCAGAAAGCTAACATTAGATTATTTACTAAAACAGAACCCACTGTACGAAGCGCAAAGACAGGTAAAGGCAACCTCTTAATAAGAAAACATAGCTGTTATAACTAAGAGATTTATACAGATCCAGACTGTAGTGTCTACTGTAGTAGACACAGTGACAACCTCAGGAAAACGTCGCTGGCTATTGCTGTCTCTCAGATGCCCATGGCCTTCAGGCCTTGGTAACCACTTCCTCAAATGCCTAAATCACCCTAGAAGATCAACTCAAGCAGAAGATCATCTGAGGATAAGGAACATAGTCTCAAGACCGGAATTCCTGCAGAAAATATCCTCACTGAAACCAACCAACATTTTGGTGAAATTAAAGTAGGGCACGTGATCAAAAACAATCAGAAGCAGGAATGCCTCTAAACCACAACACTCGCTGGATTGTAGACTCTGCACACACATGGTTCCTGTAGATACAGTTTAGTAAACCTTCAAAAATATATATGTTGTTAAAAACTGCCTTAGGGCAATTTTAGAGAAATCCCCATGACTTCTCTGATGATGTAACTTCAAGAAAGTAAAATTAGTACCGATCATTCATATTTCTGATTACAGTCACAGGGCATGGTCTGACTTGAAGGGTAAGAGCCAGGCAGTAGAAAGGTCAACTTTTCTTTCTACTTCCCATTATACAGGTTAGGTTTGGAGATACAGGTCCATTATTATCTCGTGATTCTTATGGACGCACAGAAGTGACATCAATTCGCCATATATGTAGAGGCAGTATTTGTTGTAAATGGATATAAATCAACTTTGCGCTAAGAATTCAGAGAGTTACTTAACTCTCTTTCTGCTCGTTTCCTCATCTTGAAGTAAGTATAGTTATACTATCTGCCTCATAGGTTGGTGGAAAGGATTTAATGAACAAATACAAATAAAATGTTTAGCACAGAACTATTATATAGTAGCATTCAACCATTTTAAGATATTGAGTATATTATAAGATATAATTAGTTATTACTTTTTCAATGGACAGAATCATCTACTGAAAATAGAGCAAAATAAGATGTCTAGTCATACACTCCATTTTTTGTTTCTGTTGTTGGTAAGTTATTTTAACCATGCTATTTACCTTGGTTAATTCCACAAATATCTATTGAGTACTTCTATGACATGCAGTAGATAAGACTCTGACCTCTCCATAAAACTGAAATAATGCTGTGAGTACCAAAGGGATAATACATATGAAGGGTTTACAGTTCTCATAATTCAACGGATAATGGGAAACATTATTCTCAGTAAAGCAAAATTCTATGTAAAGCAAAACCATTTTGGACTCTAAAAAAGCAATTTAGTTATTATACAAAAAAAAACCCATGTGGTTATAAGACACCTTACCTAAGGCATTCTAACAGCTTGCACTGTAAGCCCATCATTATTCTGAAGAATTAGTATCTAGGGTATACTAGAATGCATAACTGGTGGTTTGTATTTTCTTATGGATTATAATAATTTATTATGTATTTGATAACAAATGTTTTAACTGAAAATATATTCAGGAATTGAAACTATGTTATATATGAATATATTTTATTTTAAAATCAATATATATATATAAACGAAAGAGCCCAATTGGTTATAATATAAGACATTAGAACGGATAAGTCAGTTAAAGAGCGTGTAAAGGGGTAGACAAGGATAAGGCAGTATTTTTTCAGCAGTGATATAAAATGACAAGGTAAGGGAAAAAAGAACTTCAGGCACCAATTTTTGGAAAATAGTACTACAAAAACTAGTAGTTTTCTAGATTTGGCAGTTATTATTTAGAAAACTAAAAACAAAACGTCCACCCACAACCGAAACAAAAACATAAAATACTTTGGGAAAACCTAGACAAGAAACATTCAGTTCTTAAATAAATAAATAAGAAAATTTTATTGTAGGAGATGAAGGGGTTGAACACATGAAAAAAACTGTAGTTGTAGAATAAAAAATGGCAAACTAAATATTCCAACCGTGTCCAAAGTAATTTAAAAATTTTTTAAAAATCCCCATCAAAATCCCAACGTAATTTAAAAAGTTGAGAACATTATTCAGAATTTCATCTCAATATTCAGAATAATGCTATGTGCTAGAGAATTTTAGCCAAGTTTTCAAAATAAACCATTGTTATGCTATCATTTCCTGAGATCTAAAATAACATACTGGAATATACAAAGATATATAAGTTGTTGTATTTAAAAGATGGATTCTTTATAGATGTGATTTTGTGTACTGGAAATGTAGTTACTTGCCCTTTGGGATAAATAGTTTTAGGTGCTATCATTAAGTCCCAAATATATTGCTATGAAATTGATTAATTTACCAAATATTTCTCAAACACCCACTTTATTCAATATAAGATGTGAGGTCCCATGAGGATTAAAAAGATGAGTAAGTTACATATCTTGACTTCATGTAGCTTGTACTTGACTTGGAATAAAGTGTGTAAGAAAACATATGGTAGAAAAATACGAGATGTTTTTAAACATTTTAAGCACAGATGGTAATATTATGCCATTTCTATTGTAAGCTATAAAATTCAGACACATAAGATACCTGATTTTTGGTATAATGGCACCCTGATGGGTCTGCAAGAATGTTTTCTGTAAAATGTGCCCTCAAGGAACAGAGAGTAAGGACTTATTCAATGGGATGTACCCATTTGTATGTAGGGCAATGTGCATGAAATAAGGAGATTTTAACTTTAGCCAAGTAAATTTTTCTGAAGACAGTTTCCATAACTATTTAAACCCACTGCGAAAGACCAAAAAGAAAAAAAAAATTACATTATTAACATAGAGGGGATGTGTATTTTGTTTGCTTTGTAAGAAATGCTTCTGATTTACTAATAACTTAGAAATTTAAATATAAATGTAAAAATCATATTTCATTGAAAACCATTTTGTGCTATCACAAATGGTAATGCATTCTGCATGACTTTATTATTCTCTTGAGTTTGGGAAAAGCATTGAGGCTGGAATCCATACTGATATTTTTCTTTGGTCCACACAGAGTCCACATCTGATGAGCTACTGAAGAAGGATGACATTTTGCTGAACTCTTTTCTTGATAAATGCAACAGAATATAGCAAAAATCAATAGTGGAACAGACATACCTAAAACATGGTTATTCTTCATGTAAGAAAATGGTTTGAAAACCCTGATTGAATCATTTGTTAGCCAGAAAATACAAGGCTTCGGAATAAATACCCAGTGGATGAACATATTCGTAATTTGGGAAATCTTGAAAAGTTATATGAAGGAACTTTACTTATGGGAAAGTGGTTTAACAAATACCTGGGTGTAATACTTAAAGAGAATTTAAACTAATCTTGGCTATGAGGGTTTTTCTTTTGGGCCTCTTTTATCTTAAGTGATTGTATAGTTATTTAAAAATTAATCGTTACAAGATTCCACGCATGGAAAATGTGAAAACTACACATTTACAGGATGTACATGTCAAAAGCCTATACACTACTACATCTTGGCATATCCATTCACATAAAACATAAGCAGCAATTATTCCTTCTGCAGAAGCCGTAGAATAGATATCAGGGACTAAGAATCTGTGTTCCTTACTGTCCTAGGTAGCAATATCTCAAACCTCTCATTAGATCTACGAGAAGGTTATTGCCTGAGAAGATGTCTTAATTCAACTTTGGATGGCTTCTAAAATGTTACGTCAATGACTTTGCCATGATGTTTGGCCTTCAGTAATTTGTACTGAACCTTGAGCCAGAAGGCTCAGTCCTCTGTGCAGGCATGGAGCAGTGAAGGCTGGTTTCATCACATACATGTAAACAATTTTAGAACAAAGCTTCCTATAGGACACAGTATAAGCACACCACTAGAAAACCTTCCTACACAGAAGTTAATTATGGAACTCAAGGTACCCTTCCTGTATTTTAATTATGTCCACAGAATCACATGATGCCATTTATGCATATGATCAGTCTTAGGGATAATGGTATTGAGAATCAGTACATTTAGGGGTAAATTACTTTAAACTGAGTCCTTGTAATACAATAAAGAAGTGAAGGACAGATTACTAATACAATATTACTTTAAATTTGTTGTATGCTTTCTATTGCTTACGTTGTACCAGGGGCTGTAAATACATTATCACATTTAATCTTCAAAAGGACACTGTAAGTTGGAAATTCCTATCACCATTTTACAGATGGGGAAACTAAGAGTTGGAGGGGTTAAATGCCTCATTCAAAGTCTGGTGAGTAAACTGCAGAGCCAGAATTCAAACCAGGTCTGTTTGACCCCAAACCTGAGCTCTTAAGATCTATATTCTACTACTTTCTAAGTGTCATTATTAATGCTGGTCTCCCAGTTGGGAGACAGACCAGAACTCTCCAAATAACACTATGTGGTGTCAATAAATTATTTTAATCAGGTGTTTAAAAAAATTCAGGAATTATGCTTATGCAAATTTTTCATAGGAAAATAATAGTTTCAATGCAGTTTTCCTGTTACATAAACAGGAAAGTTTGTCATGTCGGTTCCAGACATCTGAGAGACCAGTAAACAAATTAGGAGACGACGATGAGACAGAGCTAGGCAGGTCATAACAGGAAAATGCATAAAGATGGGCAAAGGGAAATTTATGCTATTTTGACCAAGTAGATCAGATGTTAACTGAGATTAATATTTCCAGCCCAATAGTAAATGCAGAAAAACTCATCTGTTAGAACACTGGACAAGAAATAAGTTAGAAATTTTGAACACTGGAATTTGTTTTATGAAAGCCAGCTTTTGGGAACTTTAACTTTTTATTTCATAAAATTCTGTATTGCTTGATAATTTCACAATGGATGCACTATTTTTAAAATGAAAACAAAATTAAGAGTATAATTTTAGCAATAACAAAATTCTAGGGCTCTTAAAGTGGGATTATGGGAAGAAATAAAAGGTCAGAGTCTGCGTTTGCTTCTATTCTGGTGAACCCTGAGAGACGTATTCATTTACCTTTTTTTTTTTTTTTTTGCGGTACTCTGACCTGTCACTGTTGTGGCCTCTCCCGTTGCGGAGCACAGGCTCCGGACACGCAGGCTCAGCAGCCATGGCTCACGGGCCTAGCGGCTCCACGGCATGTGGGATCTTCCCGGACCGGGGCACGAACCCGTGTCCCCTGCATCGACAGGCAGACTCTCAACCACTGTGCCACCAGGGAAGCCCCTCATTTACCTTTTGTAGCTCAGAATTTCTTGACTTCCAAGTTATTGATTTACCAGTGACATAAAATAGGAAATGGCCCAATTTATCCAGAAGAGAAAAAAAAGGTATCATAGATCACATCCTCATGGGAAGGAAATTTTTTTAGGAAACACTCAAGGAGGAATTGACCTAGAGCCCAAAATAATTATCACTGATGTCTGAGGAAAGCTGGACTAGTAGGGAGTAGATTTACTGGTTGAATCCAATAGTCACACAAAAGGGGAATTCTCAACTCAATTCAGTTTCATGGTACTTAGCTCCTTGTTCATAGTACAATGTTGTATACCAAAAAGTTTATTCAATTTGTATACATTACATTCATCTGTAAAATATGCTTAAAAGGTTGTTTTTAAAATGAATACATTTGTCTTTGGATAAAATATTAGAGCATTTTATTTTAATGTTATAAAGCTTTTTAGTAGGATTACTGTCTTTCACTGAGAACCAAGAGTAGGATATACTAATCCAACGGAACTCGATCCATTTGATGGAGGTGGTACTGACTTCTGGATGTTGAGTTTTCTGAGCAAACCTCTTCTGAGGTTAAAAAAAAAAAAAGAGGACAACTTGGTAGCATGCACATTTGCTTGATAGATGAAGTTAGAAGAAGTGGTGATTTGAAAACAGCAGTTGAAAGCAAAAGCCACATCCCAATGCACGAAAAACCACAGCCATTCTACAGGAAAAGATACACAAGGCGGGTCTCAAGGAGGAGAAAGCTGTATATGGATACAAACTAAACAAACTGTTTGCTATCCTCTGGATAGCAAGGAATTGCAAGCAAAACAAGAAAATCACAAAGCACAGAGGTGTACCTACTTGAATCTCCCAAGGGCTGATGCTTATTTCCTCATTATGTTATGGAGAAAATAAGAAGGGATATTTCCTTTAAGTGGCTGTACCACGGGTGATGAACAGTGTGCACAGAGCTCGGGATATGAATATAGGTCCACAGTTAGCTTTGGCACACAATCAGTGGCTCCATTCCATGCATAAACGTCTTATCAAATGTATCACTGAAATATGAGATTGAAGAACCCCAGCGAGTTCCCCGCCCCTTCATTTGTGGGAATGCTCCTTACAATGCAGTTTTTAACTATATGAAACAGGGTGTTCCTTTAGATGTACAAACTTCCCCATTATGTTGTTATGATAAGCAAAATGCTAAACTATCAACAGCTTTTCAGACTAAAAGCACACTGTGACACACACTCTGTGTAAGAGGAACAGCATTATCTCATTGATGTAAGTTCCTGCTTCTTTCTACTTGTCATGACCGCTCATGCTTTCTATGGTCAAATTCTATAGCTATAGAAAGAGTAAAAGGAAATTTATAAATAAGTTTTGAAATAAGATGAAAACTTATTTTAAAACCTATCAAATAATATCTTAGCAATAGACTACCACATGAGATTGTACTTAACTGAGGACCCCGGGTGTCATTAAAAAATAAAAATCTTCAACAATCTTTAGGAGATTAGAGCCTTTTAAGACTCTAAAAAGCAGAAAGGAAAACAAAAACAAAACTGGAAGCTACCAAAGGGGCCTGCAGCTTTTTCTTCTTCAGGATTGGTTAAGGATCTCTTAAGTCATTAAAGAAAAATGATGTTAGGGCTTCCCTGGCAGCGCAGTGGTTGAGAGTCCCCCTGCCGATGCAGGGGACATGGGTTCGTGCCCCGGTCCGGGAAGATCCCACATGCTGCAAAGCAGCTGGGCCCGTGAGCCATGGCTGCTGAGCCTGTGCGTCCGGAGCCTGTGCTCCGCAACGGGAGAGGCCACAACAGTGAGACGCCTTAGTACCGCAAAAAAAAAAAAAAAAAAAAAAAGGATAATGATGTTAGATGCCTTGTTCAGGTAGATTATATCATCTTATTTCTCTGATGAGAGAGATCTGAAGATATGTTAAATTAATAATAATGTGGAGGTGCACAGCAAAAGTAGAAAACTTCTTGAGTTCCCTTTTTCTTGCTTTTTGCTGCGGCACGGTTCTTTCAGAGGAACAGATATTGACTAGACGTGGGGGGAGGAGGGGTTGTGGCTGAAGTTGGTAACAAAGAGAGAAAATAGAGTTCTCCTTATTTTGTGCTTTGCGAAAGAGCAGGGATTTTGTTTGTATGTTTGTTTCTTTTGTTTTTCAGCCCAGAACCTCTAAGATCTCTCATTAGAAAACTGAGGGGCTCATTTCTGCAACGTTATTTTTACAGAAGACTCTCTAGAGGACCATGAGTTGCTGAGTAGATGCTATAATATACAAATATACAAAACTAAAGCTTATATAATTTTTCCTGACTGAGAACAGCACGCTTACCAAGTTGGGGAAAACATTGAAACCTGAGTTAGATGTTAACTATGTGAAACCAGAAGTTCTGTATAAGCAATGTTTGTACTATCATACTTGAAATTATGTGTACTTCTAGCCTGTAGAAACTTTAGAAAGTAATGATGATTTTAAAGATATGAGAGACTAAGAACATCGTAAGAAGGATATCTGGTAAATTATATTTCATATAAATATATACCTACATTTCATTATTTCATATCGACATATACCTACATTTACTATATATGCAAAGTGCTATTCTAGATATTTCAGCAGTGAGGAAGGAGAAATAATGAGGAATTGGATGAGATCCCTACTTGCAAGGAGCTTATAACCTAATTGGAAAATTAAGCATAAGGACTTGAAAACTCAAATTAAATCACAAAAGTCACATAACCAAAATAATAGGAGGGACAACTTGATACATAATTAATGATCAAATTAGTGTCTAGACCAGAGGTTATGACACCTGGATGGGCCACTGGAATTACATGGTGAGTTTTTTTTTTAACATCTTTATTAGAGTATAATTGCTTTACAATGCTGTGTCAGTTTCTGCTTTATAACAAAGTGAATCAGTTATACATATACATATGTCCCCATATCTCTTCCCTCTTGCATCTCCCTCGCTCCCACCCTCCCTATCCCACCCCTCTAGGTGGTCACACAGCACCGAGCTGATCTCCCTGTGCTACGCAGCTGCTTCCCACTAGCTATCTATTTTACGTTTGGTAGCGTATGTATGTCCATGCCACTCCCTCACTTTGTCCCAGCTTACCCTTCCCCCTCCCCATGTCCTCAAGTCCATTCTCTAGTAGGTCTGCATCTTTATTCCTGTCTTGCCCCTAGGTTCTTTTTTTTTTTTAAGATTCCATATATATGTGTTAGCATACGGTATTTGTTTTTCTCCTTCTGACTTATTTCACTCTGTATGACACTCTCTAGGTCCATCCACGTCACTACAAATAACTCAGTTTCATTCCTTTTTATGGCTGAGTAATATTCTGTTGTATATATGTGCTACATCTTCTTTATCCATTCATCTGTTGATGGACACTTAGGTTGCTTCCATGTCCTGGCTATTGTAAAAAGAGCTGCAATGAATATTCTGGTACATGACTCTTTTTGAATTATGGTTTTCTCAGGGTATATGTCCAGTAGTGGGATTCCTGGGTCGTATGGTAGTTCTATGTTTAGTTTTTTGATGAACCTCCATACTGTTCTCCATAGTGGCTGTATCAATTTACATTCCACCAACAGTGCAAGAGGGTTCCCTTTTCTCCACACCCTCTCCAGCATTTATTGTTTCTAGATTTTTTGATGATGGCCATTCTGACCGGTGTGAGATGATATCTCATTCTACTTTTGATTTGCATTTCTCTAATGATTAATGATGTTGAACATTCTTTCATGTGTTTGTTGGCAATCTGTATATCTTCTTTGGAGAAATGTCTATTTAAGTCTTCTGCCCATTTTTGGATTGGGTTGTTTGTTTTTTTTTATATTGAGCTGCATGAGTTGCTTGTATGTTTTAGAGATTTATCCTTTGTCAGTTGCTTCATTTGCAAATATTTTCTGCCATTCTGAGGGTTGTCTTTTCATCTTGTTTATGGTTTCCTTTGCTGTGTGAAAGCTTTGAAGTTTCATTAGGTCCCATTTGTTTCTTTTTGTTTTTATTTCCATATCTCTAGGAGGTGGGTCAAAAAGGATATTGCTGTGATTTATGTCATAGAGTGTTCTGCCTATGTTTTCCTCTAAGAGTTTGATGGTGTCTGGCCTTACATTTAGGTCTTTAATCCATTTTGAGTTTATTTTTGTGTATGGTGTTAGGGAGTGTTCTAATTTCAATCTTTTACATGTAGCTGTCCAGTTTTCCAGCACCACTTATTGAAGAGGCTGTCTTTTCTCCACTGTATATTCTTGCCTCATTTATCAAAAATAAGGTGACCATATGTGTGTGGGTTTATCTCTGGGCTTTCTATCCTGTTCCATTGATCTATATTTCTGTTTTTGTGTCAGTACCATACTGTCTTGATTACTGTAGCTTTGCAGTATAGTCTGTAGTATAGCCAAGGAGCCTGATTCCTCCAGCTCCGTTTTTCTTTCTCAAGATTGCTTTGGCTATTCAGGGTCTTTTGTGTTTCCATACACACTGTGAAATTTTTTGTTCCAGTTCTGTGAAAAAGCCAGTGGTAGTTTGATAGGGATTGCATTGAATCTGTAGATTGCTTTGGGTAGTAGAGTCATTTTCACAATGTTGATTCCTCCAATACAAGAACATGGTATATCTCTCCATCTATTTGTATCATCTTTAATTTCTTTCATCAGTGTCTTATAATTTTCTGCATACAGGTCTTTTGTCTCCTCAGGTAGGTTCATTCCTAGATACTGTATTCTTTTTGTTGCAATAGTAAATGGGAGTGTTTTCTTAATTTCACTTTCAGATTTTTCATCATTACTGTATAGGAATGCAAGAGATTTCTGTGCGTTAATTTTGTATCCTGCTACTTTACCAAATTCATTGATTAGCTCTAGTAGTTTTCTGGTAGCATCTTTAGGATTCTCTATGTATAGTATCATGTCATCTGTAAACAGTGACAACTTTACTTCTTCTTTTCCAATTTGGATTCCATTTATTTCTTTTTATTCTCTGACTGCTGTGGCTAAAACTTCCAAAACTATGTTGACTAAGAGTGGTGAGAGTGGGCAACCTTGCCTTGTTCCTGATCTTAGTGGAAGTGCTTTCAGTTTTTCACCATTGAGGACGATGTTGGCTGTGGGTTTGTCATATATGGCCTTTATTATGTTGAGGAAAGTTCTCTCTATGCCTACTTTCTGGAGGGTTTTTATCATAAATGGGTGTTGAATTTTGTCAAAAGCTTTTTCTGCATCTATTGAGATGATCATATTGTTTTTCTCCTTCAATTTGTTAATATGGTATATCACGTTGATTGATTTGCATATACTGAAGAATCCTTGCATTCCTGGGATAAACCCCACTTGATCATAATTTATGATCCTTTTAATGTGCTGCTGGATTCTGTTTGCTAGTATTTTGTTGAGGATTTTTGCAGCTATGTTCATCAGTGATATTGGCCTGTAGTTTTCTTTCTTTGTGACATCTTTGTTTGGTTTTGGTATCAGAGTGATGTTGGCCTCGTAGAATGAGTTTGGGAGTGTTCCTCCCTCTGCTATATTTTGGAAGAATTTGAGAATGATAGATGTTAGCTCTTCTCTAAATGTTTGATAGATTTTCCCTGTGAAGCCGTCTGGTCCTGGGCTTTTGTTTGTTCGAAGATTTTTAATCACAGTTTCAATTTCAGTGCTTGTGATTGGTCTGTTCATATTTTCTATTTCTTCCTGGTTCAGTCTCGGAAGGTTGTGCATTTCTAAGAAATTGTCCATTTCTTCCAGGTTGCCCATTTTATTGGCATATAGTTGCTTGTAGTAATCTCTCATGATCCTTTGTATTTCTGCAGTGTCGGTTGTTACTTCTCCTTTTTCATTTCTAATTCTATTGATTTGAGTCTTCTCCCTTTTTTTCTTGGTAAGTCTGGCTAATGGTTTATCAGTTTTGTTTATCTTCTCAAAGCACCAGCTTTTAGGTTTATTGATCTTTGCTATCATTTCCTTCATTTCTTTTTCATTTATTTCTGATCTGATCTTTATGATTTCTTTCCTTCTGCTAACTTCGGGGTTTTTTTGTTCTTCTTTCTCTAATTGCTTTATGTGTTAGGTTAGGTTGTTTATTTGAGATGTTTCTTGTTTCTTAATGCAGGCTTGTATAGCTATAGTCCCTCTTAGAACTGCTTTTGCTGCATCCCACAGGTTTTGGGTCATCGTGTTTTCATTGTCATTTGTTTCTAGGTATTTTTTGATTTCCTCTTTGATTTCTTCAGTCATCTCTTGTTCATTAAGTAGTGTGTTGTTTAGCTTCCATATGTTTGTATTTCTTACAGGTTTTTTTCCTGTAATTCACATCTAGTCTCATAGCTTTGTGGTTGGAAGAGATACTTGATACGATTTCAAATTTCTTAAATTTACGAAGGCTTGAATTGTGACCCAAGATATGATCTATACTGGAGAATGTTCCATGAGCACCTGAGAAGAATGTGTATTCTGTTGTTTTTGGATGGAATGTCCTATAAATATCAATTAAGTTCATCTTGTTTAATGTATCATTTAAAGCTTGTGTTTCCTTATTTATTTTCATTTTGGATGATCTGTCCATTGGTGAAAGTGGGGTGTTAAAATCCCCTACTATGATTGTGTTACTGTTGATTTCACCTTTTATGGCTGTTAGTATTTGCCTTATGTATTGAGGTGCTCCTATGTTGGGGGCATAAATATTTACAAGTGTTAAATCTTCTTCTTGGTTTGATCCCTTGATCATTATGTAGTGTCCTTCTTTGTCTCTTGTAATAGTCTTTGTTTTAAAGTCTAGTTTGTCTGATATGAGAATTGCTACTCCAGCTTTCTTTTGATTTCCATTTGCATGGAATATCTTTTTCCATCCCCTCACTTTCAGTCTGTATGTGTCCCTAGGTCTGAAGTGGGTCTCTTGTAGACAGCATATATACGGATCTTGTTTTTGTATCCATTCAGCCAGTTTATGTCTTTTGGTTGGAGCATTTAATCCATTTACATTTAAGGTAATTATCTATATGTATATCCCTATTACCATTTTCTTAATTGTTTTGGGCTTATTATTGTAGGTCTTTTCCTTCTCTTGTGTTTCCTGCCTAGAGAAGTTCCTTTAGCATTTGTTGTAAAGCTGGTTTGGTGGCGTTGAATTCTCTTAGCTTTTGCTTGTCTGTAAATCTGAATGAGATCCTTGCTGGGTAGAGCAACCTTGGTTGTAGGTTTTACCCTTTCATCACTTTAAATATGTCCTGCCACACCCTTCTGGCTTGCAGAGTTTCTGCTGAAAGATCAGCTGTTAACCGTATGGGGATTCCCTTGTATGTTATTTGTTGCTTTTCCCTTGCTGCCTTAAAAATATTTTCTTTGTATTTAATTTTTGATACTTTCATTAATATGTGTCTTGACATGTTTCTCCTTGGATTTATCCTGTATGGGACTCTCTGCACTTCCTGGACTTGACTATTTCCTTTCCCATGTTACGGAAATTTTCAACTATAATCTCTTCAAATATTTTCTCAGTACCTTTTTTTCCCTCTTCTTCTGCTGGGACCCTTATAACTCGAATGTTGGTGCCTTTAATGTTGTCCCAGAGGTCGCTGAGACTGTCCTCAATTCTTTTCATTCTTTTTTCTTTATTCTGCTCTGCAGTCATTACTTCCACTATTTTATCTTTCAGGTCACTTATCCGTTCTTCTGCCTCAGTTATTCTGCTATTGATTCCTTCTAGAGAAATTTTCATTTCATTTATTTTGTTGTTTACTATTGTTTGTTTGCTCTTTAGTTCTTCTAGATCCTTGTTAAACATTTCTTGTGATTTTCTCCATTCTATTTCGAAGATTTTGGATCATCTTTACTATCATTATTCTGAATTCTCTTTCAGGTAGGCTGCCAATTTCCTCTTCATTTGTTAGGTCTGGTGGGTTTTTGCCTTGCTCCTTCATCTGCTATGTTTTTCTGTCTTCTCATTTTGCTTAACTTACTGCGTTTGGGGTCTCCTTTTTGCAGGCTACAGGTTCATAGTTTCCGTTGTTTTTGGTGTCTGTCCCCAGTGGCTAAGGTTGGTTCAGTGGGTTGTGTAGGCTTCCTGGTGGAAGGGACTAGTGCCTGTGTTGTGGTGGATGAGGCTGGATCTTGTCTGTCTGGTGGGCAGGTCCACGTCTGGTGGTGTGTTTTGTGGTGTCTGTGGCCTTATTATGATTTTAGGCAGCCTCTGTGCTAATGGATGGGGTTGTGTTTCTGTCTTGCTAGTTGTTTGGCATAGGATGTCCTGCACTGTGGCTTGCTGGTTGTTGACTGGAGCTGGGTCTTGGTGTTGAGATGGAGATCTCTGGGAGATTTTTGCCGTTTGATATTACGTGGAGCTGGGAGGTCTCTTGTGGACCAGTGTCCTGAACTTGGCTCTCCCACCTCAGTGGCACAGCCCTGATGCCTGGTTGGAGCACCAAGAGCCTGTCCTCCACACGGCTCAGAATAAAAGGGAGAAAAAAAAGAAAGAAAGAAGGAAGAAGATAAAATAAAATAAATTAAAATAAAATAGGGCTTCCCTGGTGGCGCAGTGGTTGAGAGTCCACCTGCTGATGCAGGGGACACGGGTTTGTGCCCTGGTCCGGGAAGGTCCCACATGCCGCAGAGCAGCCATGAGCCATGGCTGCTGAGCCTGTGCGTCTGGAGCCTGTGCTCTGCAACAGGACAGGCCACAACAGTGAGAGGCCTGCGTACCGCCAAATAAAATAAATAAATAAAATAAAGTAAAATAAAATATAGTTAGTAAAATAAAAAATAATTACTAAGAAAAAAATTTTTTTTCAGTAATAATAATAAAAAAACCCGACAGACAGAACCCTAGGACAAATGGTAAAAGCAAAGCTATACAGAGAAAATCACACACAGAGGCATACACATACACACTTACAAAGAGAGAAAAAGGGAAAAAAAAATATATATAACGTTGCTCCCAAATTCCACCTCCTCAATTTGGGATGATTCCTTTTCTATTCAGGTATTCCACAGATGCAGGGTTCATCACGTTAATTGTGGAGATTTAATCCGTGGCTCCTGAGGCTCCTGGGAGACATTTCTCTTTCTCTTCTTTGTTCGCTCAGCTCTTGGGCTTCAGCTTTGGATTTGGCCCCGCCTCTGCGTGTAGGTCGCCGGAGGGCATCTGTTCTTCGCTCAGACAGGACGGGGTTAAAGGAGCAGCTGATTCGGGGGCTCTGGCTCACTCAGGCCGGGGGGAGGGAGGGGTACGGAGTGAGGGGCGAGCCTGCAGCGGCAGAGGCCGCCGTGACGTTGCACCAGCCTGAGGCGCACCATGCGTTTTCCCGGGGAAGTTGTCCCTGGATCACGGGACCCTGGCAGTGGCGGGCTGCACAGGCTCCCGGTAGGGGAGTTGTGGATAGTGACCTGTGCTTGCACACAGGCTTCTTCGTGGCAGCAGCAGCGGCCTTAGTGTCTCATGCCCGTCTGGGGTCCATGCTGATAGCCGCGGCTCGCGCCAGTCTCTGGAGCTCCTTTAAGCAGAGCTCTGAATCCCCTCTCCTCGCGCACAAAGAAACAAAGAGGCAAGAAAAAGTTTCTTGCCTCTTCTGCAGGTCCAGACTTTTTCCCGGACTCCCTCCCGGCTAGCCATGGCGCAACAACTCCCTGCAGGCTGTGTTCATGCTGCCAACCCCAGTCCTCTCCCGGTACTCCGACCAAAGCCCAAGACTGAGCTCCCAGCCCCCACCGGCCCCGGCAGGTGAGCAGACAAGCCTCTCGGGCTGGTGAGTGCCGACCACCGATCCTCTGTGCGGGAATCTCTCTGCTTTGCCCTCCGCACCCCTGTTGCTGCGCTCTCCTCCGTGGCTGCGAAGCTTCCCCCTTCCGCCACCCGCAGTCTCCGCCTGTGAAGGGCCTTCCTAGTGTGTGGAAACCTTTCCTCCTCCACAGCTCCCTCCCACTAGTGCAGGTCCCGTTCCTATTCTTTTGTCTATGTTTTTTCTTTTGCCCTACCCAGGTACGTGGGGAGTTTCTTGCCTTTTGGGAGGTCTGAGGTCTTCTGCCAGCGTTCAGTAGGTGTTCTGTAGGAGTTGTTCCACGTGTAGATGTATTTCTGGTGTATCTTTGGGGAGGAAGGTGATCTCCGTGTCTTACTCTTCCGCTATCTTGAAGCTCCTCCAAGTTGTACTCACTGGCACAAGGTGGCCATCCCTGGCTTCACATCAACATGATCTCAGGCACAAACCTCCTTGTTTTTCCATTTTGTCTTTAAGTTACTTGTTGAAACAACTGGCCCGCAGTCCCAAGGACTGTCGCGGCTTCGGCTGGTGGGGCCCCTCCAGAGCTGGCAGGCTCAGTGAGGCCGCCCTCCCCTCGGTCTCCGGGGCAGTTCAGTGACGGCGGAGGGAAGAGACCCCGAACCAGCTACAGTGAGGTTTTAAGAAATTAAATGCTTGAGCTCTACCCCAGACCTCCTGAATTAAATTTCTGGGCAGGGCATGGGAGGACAGAGGGTATAAATTCAGAGAAGGGAGAGGAGTTGGGGGAAGCAAGACCTGGCATTCTGTACCTTATAAAACTCCCCAGTAATGCTGATAAAAACAGCCTGACACAACTTAGTGGAGCAATATTTGAGAATCACTGCCATGGGGCAGGATGGCACCATTGGGCAAACGTATTCCTGTCAGTTAACGTGGCACGTAGACCAAATGGGCTTTGAGTTATGCAGGATTTTCAGCAGAAACTCCCACGTCTTTCCATCTCCACCTCTCTGATGCCTAGCACACCAAAGTTGAGAAATACTACACTAGATCATGAGCCTGAGAGTCCACAGTGGGGCCGAAAGGCTTCAAGGAGGGGCATCTTACATTGAATTTAAAAAGAAAAATCTTGCCAAACATAGAAGAAGAGAAGAGTTGCCAAGGAAAAGGAACAGCATGTATTCAGGAAAGGAAAACTGGGCTTAAAGTGTGATGCACTGAAGAGTTGTTTAGAAGAAAGGGTTCCTGCAGGGGAATGCTAGGCTCTGGAGAGGATCAGATTTCTTCCTTGGGTTCCACTGTGTTTTTATTATGGAAAATTGTGAATACCAAGTCTAGGATTTTATAAATCTCAATTCAATAAACTCTATGTTACTTTTGTTTACTCAAGTTACATTCTAATAGGCAGTGTCTTATTATTTTTGTTATAATCTGCACATCTAGGATGCATTCTTGGCTGTGAAATTTTCATATTTCTTCTTTAAAGTTGGTTCCAGGTTCTTTAGTCAGTTTCATTCAGTCCTCATACTTAACAGAGAAAAGCCAGGACTACATTGACCTGATATTAATAACGAGGTATTTGTGTACAAGATGCCTTTGTTCAGAATGCCACAAAGCAAGAGTGAATTTCCAAGACAATTATCAATGTTACTGAAGATTTAATGGTTGGGGCTTATGCAACCTGAATTAAATACCAATATTATGGTTACCTGAGTGAGTGATTCCTGGTAAGATCAGGTTGACGCTCCTGTAGAATTTCAAAGATGTTGGGCTGGCGCAGAAATGCAACAATCTTGTCATTGTAAGCTGAAAAAACATACATATGTAACAATATTTTAAAATCTGTTATTTTATGCACATAAATCCAGACTTTTTAAGTTTTGTTTTTCTGGTTAATGTTCCTTGTATTCAAAGTCATAGTTTAGAGCCACTATAGATGCTTAAATTCCAATTTGTGTCTATCCTGTTATATGAGTATTGGACTTAGATCTGTTAGGTATGACTGACTTAAGCACTCATTAAACTCATCTGATGAGCCATATTTATTATCAAATTGCAAGATGAGATCACCAACAAGATTCTAGATACTGATTGTTTTATGCTACTGCTTACTAAAATCAACCTTATAAGCAATTGTTAAAAATGGAAAACCATCTTCTGATTAAATGTCAGCCACCTACAGAGGTGAAGAGGTAGAGCAAGAGTTGCTAAAATACCGTAGTTGCCAGCAGCAACTACCAATATGCAGAGGCAAACCATTCCCAAATTCTACGTGGAAATAAATGCAATTAAGCCACAGGGTAGCTCTTTACCAAACCAACTACACCAACAGCTACAATACAACCAGCATCATCAATTATGTACATAATATTTTAAAAGGAAAATCTATATCTTAGTCAAGGCTGGCTAATGTTTACAGAAATTTTATATTTAATTAACGTTTACTAAAGGCTCTGTTAATACTCTTTTGTCAAGAAAGTAATTTGCTTACTTAAGGTAATTCATCTTGATTCCATTTATTTATAATCAGAAATATAGATATATTTAAATTACAGAACTGAGTGTCTGAATTCTCAAACATCAGAGATCCTAGTTCAGTCAATACTCTTGTGCTCATAAATATGATCAAGAAACATGCCTTACTTTAACAAAATATCACTCAAAAGAAGTATAATTCTCTAGACATTTGCCACTTCAAATTTTAGCTGCATCATGCTAATTTTAGTAAAATGTAAATAAAATTAAAAAAAAATACTATCTGCTAACATGGAATCCCACTGTCAAACTCAAAGTGTCCCTAACTGCACATTTCACCACATATAATAAAAACATTTTTATAATTGAGGTTTTGTCAGCAGTTTTTACATTCTATCTAAGATCAGAGACTAGATAACTTTTTAAACAATTTTATAGTACTTTAAAATTCTATGTGCAGCATTTAGTATCATATGAGTAACAGCATAATAAAACATAGACTGTTCAATTTCTACCCAAGGTTTCTTCTTATTCAGTGACTGTCGAACCTTTTAGGATATGGGCACTGCATTATATTTCATGGTAAAGTCTTTCTTAAAAAAGTAAAAATTTTAAAGCAAAACCAGACAAATGGAGAGTTGCTCAAATTTAAGATGGAACAGGGAGCCCATCTGGCCTCCTGCCAGTCTGTCCACTCCACCTGCCTTAGGGGCTCTAGGTTTGAAAACTGATCTACTTCAACCTCATCATTTTACTAACAACTCAAGTTGTTCTTTAGGCCAATTTGCCTACATTCATTTATTTTTATTTTACAATTTTGGAGACTTTTGCTGTCTTGCATTTGCTACAAAACCCCTTAAGAATGTGCCATCATTGCTTTCTTATTTTGTGAGGCTCACACACCTTTTAAACTCTGTCTCAAGCATTAAGATATATACTAAATAAATGCTTGTCCAAATGCCTAATTTAAAATGACCACACAATACAGCGGCCTTAAGAACTTATTTTTCCTAAACTTCAACAATCTAATATAATAGTTCTACTCAGGTAAGGTAGAGTAGTAGAAAAAAATCTCATCCTATAGGATTTTACAAGACATAAGTGTTTTGAGACTCAAATCGATTTCTTAGGGATAATGCAGCAGTTTTTCAGTACAGGGCAAATGTAGCAGGCTGACAATAGGGAAGTGTATCAGCAGAGAATGCATGGTACACACTGACATGAAAAGCAAAGATAAAGACTTTGGGAAAGAGATGACATACCCACTGGAACCATGTCCTGGTACTGTGGCCTACTAACTGTATTGAACGTACTTGATGGCCTGGGAAGAACTGGTGGTCCTGCATGTCGAGAATCTTCTCCTACCTGCAAACACAAGCAGTGTTTTTGTTCTGCACCAAATCCTAGAATACTTTACATCAGTACCCCAGGCCAAGTTGTTCAGAACACTTGACAATGAGCATTGTTAAGTACCAACTGATCAGAACAGAGGCTAGCTGAAGAGCTGACACAGGACTCTCAAAAGCTCTGCTTCAGTTGCTGAACTGAGGGGATGGGTTGGGGTACAACGTCCCTGAGAGGGGCCAGGGCAGTAACTGTTGACCAAGTGGTACAGGAGTAGCTCAAAATGCCTACACCTCTTGGGGATGTAGATGCTGAATACCTGTTCCTCAGGAATAACTTCTACCTGACAAAACACAAACCTGCAAAAGTACAATCAGAGAGAACACTTTGGTGGCACAAAATTCATCGGCCATGCAGGATATACCTTCTTTTGGCCAAGGCAGGTCAGGGAATTCCCTGCCTCAGCAGAGGAGGGGTTGAAGAGCAGCAGTCTTCATGTGGGTTTCCGAGTTGGATATTATCTCCTCAGAAGCAATTTTACATGCCTATTAGAGCACCCAGTACAACAGCTTTTTCTGGTTTGAACCTCCCACACCAGCAAGCTAATCACAGCAGGTGTGGAGGAGCTAAATAGGGTTGCCCCAACCTGAATTAGTTACATACTGATTATAGGCTTAGAAACTCATACATACAAGGAGATAAATAAAAACGCCCATTAATAATCTTACCAGAAAACTCTAACACTGCTTTAGCTTCTGTTTTAGCATTTTTCCCCCGTACTACAGAAGTCTTTTAAGACAACAGTAGAACAGTTGAATAAGAGAGTAAGAGAACAAAAGGCAAAACAACCTCCTGGATTTATAAATTGGTACTTTTAAAATACAGTTTCTACTCCCACCCATTCAAACCCTCACAACCATTTTATCATACTGCATCCATTAGGTGTTCAGTGAGGGTTTTTCTAAAGGCCCTAAAGCTGGAAATATCGTCCCCACACTTGACTGCTTGTTTATCCTTCAAGAATGTTCTCACTCATTCTTCAATGTGTAGTTCAAACAGCCCCTCCTCGATGAAGCCTTCCCTTCCCTTCAAGCTGACATTAAACGTCACCTTCTCTGAGCACCCACAGCACTCGGGGTACATTTCTAAAGCAGCTGCCATTATTAACAGTCTATAAAGCATTTTTTGCTTGTATTGTTATACATCTGGATTATGGTTACTTTTATATATTCTCTCCTTAATAAGAACACAGGAACATACATTATTTACTTGTATCCCTCACACCAACCACGTTTCTACACTACAGGTGTTTAGTAAGTATTCATTTGTTGGATGGAAGAGATACCAAAATTTCTACTACCTGGAATATTTGCTAAATAAGTCTAAGAGAATGGCTGGGAAGACTTGTGAATGTAACCAGAAATTTCCCACTCTGCTTCTCTTGAGTTATTGGCTCTGAGAAATGAAGTCAGCCCCTCTTGGGAGAGATTCAATCATTAACTATACCTTGTCAGTCACCAAACTTATCATTTCAATCTACCAACATATACTTTCCCTCCTGTCAGTAAGTTGCCTTGTGTCATCATTTCCCAGAACAGCCAAAGGTCGTCTCCTTGACACCCTGCTTCTTCAAACCAGACCATCAAACCAGACCATTATCAGTGGGCAAGCCGTGATAAACGTCTGTATTACTGCAGGATGTGCATGCTTCCGACAGCTGGGCCAGAAAGCACATTCCCCTCAAGGGTTTAACAACACCGAGACTGAATGCTGAGTCTTTATGGGGTTGTCTCTGTTCCACTGCTCAGCTTCCGTCAATAAGAAGAGAAGTCCTCATTCAAATTTTAATGTGTACCTTAGTATCCCTACTGCTAGACCATGAAACTAATTCAAGTTCTGAGGCAGAGGAGTTGAAAGAAAATATAAGTATAGCTACTAATCCCATGCACGTAGTCCTGATCAGACTGAACAGCCAGCGTCATATTGTGACGTCAAATAAGGCAAGCATCTAAAGTGCACTGGTTGTGTGATAAAACGAGGCAGGGCCCTGATATGCTACATATCACGCACAAGGTCCAAAGGTGAGAGGTCTGTTCTGCTTTTTAGATGAATGCTATTAGCATCATCCAGTTCACCACTAATGTTTTATATGACAGCCAGGTAGAGATTTATTAGCTACTCATAAAACATGAATATTTTTGTGCATACCTCATCCTGCAATAGATTTATATAACATTTTTATGTGAGCTTCTCGTGTGTACTCTTCTATGTCTTCACTTACAACCAGCAAACACACATAATCATTAGAGCCAGTATGTAAATCATGAGGGGAAATTCCAAGAGTGGAATTTTGATGAATCAAATCCAGTTATTTATTACATTCATAATCTTTTCTTATAATAGAAGCTACAAAAATATTTGACATACAATATAATACTGAAAATATGATATGCACATAGATGGAACGTAGAAATGGCATGCAGGAAAAGAATCTTAATTCTTCTTGTCTAAGGGAATTTTTAGAAACAATGTATATCAAGTGATAATATATGACATTCAAAGCATAAGTCTTTATTAAGGAGAAAATATGTGACCTAAGACATTCCTGTTTTATTTATTTAACCTGCTACAGAAAAAGGGAAACAGGAAGAGATTATTTCTTTTCTCTTTTTTCTTTTTCTTTCTTTTTTTTTTTTCTGGTTAGATTATTAGAGAGCCCTCATGTGGTTACCATGGGACACTGCAAACTAGCAAAGTATAATAGAGTACAGTAGAGCTTTTAGTAATTCTTAATGCTACCCATTTTCTCTGAGCACTTAAGAGTACATAAATCAACCCTCATACATATCCTAACTTTAAAGAATATTAGTGAGGATGCCACAACCCCATAGCATTGGCCGAAGATTTTAATCTAATCCAGCAATCCTCACTTAAGAAACTTCCCTATCTTTAACCTAATTTTAATCCCCTAAAAAAGTTACATTCCTTCCTTCCTATGAAGCTGCTCTTAGGTATGCAAAAGGGCTCATCATCATCGTCTCTTGAACACTGTACTGCATTATGAATTCCCTCACCATCCACTGAATTTTTTTTTTCTAAATCTCTAATTTCTTCAACCTTTCCTCACATGTCCTACTTTTTAAACCTGTAATTTAGGCTCTATGAGTTTCCAGAGAAACCCCGTTAACATTCCAACACTTTCAGCCTCCAAATGATAGTCTCTAAATCAAACTAGAAAAACAAAACAATAAGAAAGAGCCAGCACGATTCCATAAACCCCACATCCCGTGCTTCTATCAGCCAACAGGTCGGTCGCTAAGGCTCAGGACTCACCTCGCCTGCGCTGTGGCTGCGCTGCCTGGTCAGGTGCTGTCGATGCACCAGCGCGCTCGTGGGTCTGCTGCTCTGAAGCGGGAGCCGGGGATCGATGAAAGTGGTGGTGCGCGAGTTGTGGTCGACAAAAAATGCCTAGGAAGCAACCCACTCAGTCAACACTCCGTACATGGCACACACCTGTCTAGCGGTCCTATCATTTCACACATGCAGGGAAAGACCCACTTTGGAGTGAAAACCTTCGCTCCGTTTTCTCGTAATTTCAAATCTTCGGGAGAATTTCTCCTTCTTCCCTCAGGACAGACCAGAAGAGAGGAAGCAACGCTTAGATTGGATGCATAATGAAGACAGCAGGAAGGAACATTGTTCCTGGCTTTAGGAAATACAGTCATCAAAGATAGGATCTTAGAAAGAAGCCCCCTGAATGGACATTCGGGCTTCTCTCTTAACTGATGCTCTTTGCTCTTACTGCTATCGGTTATTACCAAGTTTTTCTTTCAAACATCATTGACTTCTCTTTTCCTTCTATGTAATCAGCTACCAAGTCCTCCCCCATTTTCTCATTAGAGTGTCTCCTCTATTTGTCCCATCCCAGCCTATCATTCATTCCATCATTTCAGGGTTTTCTCTTAAACGTATAATTATTAATAGTTTCTCAGTTGTTCCACGTCTCTACAACCTTATTCACTGAATGGCACCTCACTATCAGAATTTTTTTTTCTAAAAGCTTTGACTACATTTCCACTCCAATCCAAAGCCTCTAATGGCTACCTGTTATCTACAGAAAAAACATTCCAACCCTTTGGTCAGTTTTCCAAGACTCTTTACAATCTCCTTCTTAGTTTCTTTCCAGTTTGGTCATTGATCACACACCCAGAAAAATTCTATCACATACAATGACTCAGGGCAAGACACTTAAGTTCTCTGGGCTATAAATTTCTTATAAAAACACGCCTCCTTCATTCATAATAAACATTTCTCCACCATAAAGTGATAGGAAGGAGGAAACCATGTCTGTCATGTTTACTGCAGAATCCTTCGTGACATGAAACCACGAATGAGCATAAACCATTTCCCTCGGTTTTGCAGTAAGGATTGCATGTAATGTAGAAAGGCCTTTAAAAATTCTGTTTGTTTAATTTTAAAACTCGATGTAAGTGCAATTTTTCATTATCATTAGGAACAAAATGGTGTTAAGTTTGCAATGTAAAATTCATTCAAGGTAATAATGAAGCCCATTATCTCAAGGATAATTAGAAAATATAAGTTTTCCATGATCAGATAAAGTTAATTAGGTCAAGATAAAAAGGACTATTAGGAGAGCCTGGAGACTCATTACTGATAAATGTCAGGAGACATGATATATGCCAAATAACCTAAGCAAAAGAGAACTGATGGAGCTCTGTTAACAAAGTACCTTAAAGACTAGGAATGAATGCATCTAGGCAAATCCCAGGGGCAGATGGTATATTTATGCTGATTAAAAATTCACCTTTCCATTATGAAACAAAATGTTTCTGTAGATAATCAGGAAACAGAGCAAAATAATTTGTAAGTAGCTCCCAAATAGGGGGAAAAATGACTTCTTTAAAAAAAAATAACTTTAAGCAGAATGTGCACTAGAAACAAAGCAGAGAAATGGCCAGAACAAGAATCCTTGTCTGTCCCTTCTCTCGATATCCGATTTCCAGGTACAAAGACTGGATTAAATGGAAGTCTTGTAGGACGGAGTCACCAACCTCACATCCCTGGGTAATGCTCCCTTTTCCATAACCTATCAGGTGGAATATCTTTCTTCTCTGATCTTGTAAAAATGTGCACCAACAATAAACCCTACACAGGCTTGTATTGTCAGGCTCTGGTCTCAAATGTGACACTAGTCCCCGTTTGAGTTGAGCTTCTAATACACATGTATGTATATTATTTCTGCCACTATTTAAAATGTCATAAAATGGAAATTCATTTTCTTAATATACATTTCAACATAATAGGTATTATAGTCAATTTAATATTCTCTTTATGTATATTAAGATTAAGCTCTTATTACTACAACAATAATATTAGCCATGTCGTTTAAGGGGAAAATACAAAGAGTATGAAAATAGAATTGCCTATTTACCTAATGTCTTAGGAATGTTTTGAAGGAACAGGTGGTCATTTAGAGGTAACGATGAATCACTTGTAATTATAAGGACAAATGGGTGTGTACATCTAGGTCAGTTGTGATTTACATGGAGTGTCATAGTATAATTTGACGTTAAGAGGCTTCTCTAAAATCCATTCTATAAAAAATTATACTGTAAATGCCTTCAGGGTAGGGACCCTTTCTTACTCACCCTGTTCTCCCTAATAGCTTTTAGGGCTGCATCTGGGAGAAAGAGAGTGCTCAGTAAATAAACTGCCAAAAACTCGAACAGCAGACTCCTGACCAAAATACAGGAAGACAACTGACAATGAACTAACCAAGTATTAAAAGTCGCATTCTTTTACGTAAGCATAGAAATACTGAAAGATTTGAGAAAAATACATGAGAGAAGTGTGTGTGTGTGTGTGTGTGTGTGTGTGTGTGTGTGTGTTGGGTGAAAAGTGTGGAGAGCTGAAGACTATAATACCACAAATAGGATAAAAGGTTTTAAAACACCTCATGTGGACATGGATAAACTATCAAGTTAAAACTTGAGAAGTCCGAGACAAAGTAGTGATTAAATGCTTGGGATCTAGAAAAAGACAAGCCTGGGTCTGAGCTCTAGCTCCACCACTTATTACTGACATAACATTGGGCAAACTACTTAACTTTTTCAAACTACAATTTCTTTTCTGTTAAATAGGTATAATAACGCCTACATCAAAGGAAGATAAAATGAGATGGTTCATATAAATTTCTGAACATAGTACCTGAGACCCCTTAAATGTGAGTTAATATTATTATTACTAATAATAACAGTATTAACTTCTGAGACATTTTTCTAAGGATTACAGTGGTTCTCCCTGCAGCCCATAAACAAAGCTCAAAAAAAAAAAAAAAAAAAAGGAGAACCAGTGAACCCACACTTCCCAGGCTCCTTGTAGGTACGTATGGCCTAGATTAAGTTCTGGTCAATGAGATGTAAACAGAGGGTCACATGATACTTCTGGAAAACTCCTTTCCAAGGAGATTTTTACAAGGTAAAGCCCTCCTTCTGTACTTCATCCATTCTGCTCCCTGAAACAAAGATGTAATTGCCGAACCCCAGCAGCCACAACGAACCCTGAAGATGAGGGATGGCTGAATAAAAAGCCGTAAGGAGCCAAGGCTCTTACAACTTAAGAAACCACCTTAAGGGCCCTAGACTGCCTGTCTCTGAACGTCTTTATGTGACAGAATAAAATCTTGTAAACTTTGTATAGGTCCCTGTCACAATGCAGCCAAACCAAATCCTAACTGATGCACTGAAGTCAGCAAAGAAGAACGCATAAGCCGGCCACCACCATTATAAATAAGGATTTTCATTAGTTCATACATACCGATTTCTCATTATTGTTCACCTTTAATACAGTTGGGTAACAGTCTGAGATTTAAGTGAAATGCAGAGTTGGGAAAGTATAAAGCTGAGATTTGAATCCATCTTTCTGACTTCAAAGCCCAGTGAGCAGTGCCTCTTTCCCCTCCCTCTCCTTCTCATAGTTCTCCTCTTTTTCTTCCATTCTTTCCGCCTCCTATTTTTCCTTTTGATGTTCTTCCCACTCCCCTCACACAGTACTTGATTTTAGAAAAGTATTTAAGTATTTATTGAATTAGGCCGACAATAACTGTCACTCAGAGTGCTGGGCCTCACCACTGTTTCAGTGCTGAAAAGGTTGCTACTGCTGCTGGACAGCAAACTGTACGTCCTCTGCACAATCTGTACGGCTCCCCTGCTGGAGGGTGGGCTGTGGCTGGAGCATAGGTGCTAATTTGTATTCCACAAGGAGCTCAGTCTCAGAGCAAATGGAATGTGTATACTGTTTACATGTGCTTTTTATGTCTGCCAAGTACTTGGGGGAAAAGTCTCAATTAAGACCACTATCGAAACCACGCAGCTAGCACACTAGCGCTAGCCGAGGGCAGCACGAAGAGGCAATTCCTTGGCATGTGCTTTGGCTCTGCTCCGCTCCCTGTGTGACCCTGGACAGGCTTCCTTGGTGCTTTGCTATATCCACGTAAAGGAGATGACTGAGGTCACAACTGAGTTGTGGAAGATGTATTCTACTTTAAAACAAAGATCAAAGCATAGAAAAAAATACAGTGCAAATTTTAGGCTTGACATTTCTATTTGTGATGCACAAATCGATTATGTCACAAAAGTGGATCACTTTCCCATAGGATGTCCTAACTAGTTCAAGCCAGTAATGAAGTTGACCTATTCCTTTTTTAAAAAAATTTAATTTGGGTCACCATTTTATTTTTTTATGTCACCATTCTTGAATAGCCTGCCTTTATTTATGAAATTGTCTACCATGTATCAATAAATACTGTCTGAATAAACAGTATGTTGAGAAGGCAGACCACATCAAAAAAAGCAATTGTATCAAAAAAGGAGTCTTTTCCAGATTAGCCACTAGCAAAGCAAATTTTGAACAACACAGATTCCCTACTGTTAAGTTTCATTAAGGAAATTCACTCAAGCTTCCCAGTGCTGGACCAACTAGGGCTAACAACATAATCAAAAACTGAAAGGAATGCAAATACCCAAATTCAAATCTCATTTTAAAAACGTCTACCCTTTCGCTGCTTCAGGGCATGATCAGAGTCAGAAAATATGGGCTGGATGGAGCCCATATTAGTGAGGCCAAACAAAATACACTTCTCTCTTTACACAATTCTTTTTTTTAAGCTTCTGTTATTTTAAGAAAAGAAAAAGGCATTAGTATTTGTGAAGAAATACCAACCTCAGGCTCAACAAATCTAAGTTACAGAAGTTTGAAATTGTTTCCACTTACATTTTGCCAAACCAGGAATCCGTATTAAAAGACCGTGTAAACAAAATAAAACAAAAAGCACTTGTAACTATGCTCCAGAAAGACATCATCAGATCTTTCTTTCTCTAAAGAGCTATGGAAACAAAGAAACAACAATAATTTAAAAGATAGCAGCACTGCATATTGAATCTGTTCTAACTTCTAGTTTCTCAACTCTATAAAGTCTTAAAATGCTCAAAAAGTTCATTGTAATCTACTTTAATTTTTATAAAGATTGTAATTTACTCACACATTCTCTCCCTTGCATAACATAAATCTCAGCTCCTGGTCCCCTCTCTAGTATTTCCCCAATTATAAGGAATAAACATGCTATCATTTTCTCTACATTATATCCCAGACAGAACTCCATTACCAATACTGGAGATGAAAAGCACTGAATAGTAGAGTTTATTGTAACTAAAAAAATAGTCATGCTAACATTTTCTAACATTTGGTTCATCTGAAGGAGTGAGTGGTCCCAAATATCTCATGACATCTATCAATAACAAAAAAGTTAAAGAAGGTTATTTTGTTAAACTGCTGTGATCAGAGATCTAACGTTGCTAGGAGAGAAAACAGGGACACATGGCACCGTGGATAAGTAAAACATCCCCAAAACTTCAGATGTAAAATGTTAGCAAAGGGAGGGGGGTGGTATTTTATGTATTGGGAGTAGTGGTATTTAGGTGTTAGAAGTATAATATAGGGGAGCCAGTGCCATGCTGGGGATGGCATGGACCAGCTTACAGGAGCTGATGGTGAAATCTCAAGCTGGTTGATGGTGATGCTGGCAGCCTGAAATTGGCTATGGTGGGAGAATTTACACCATGGAAAATGGCAAATGCTACAGATCAGCCCTCCTCCCCACCACCCCTGAGGAGCTGGTTGCTAAGCATTTATCAGCACGTCACTGCAGAAGACCAAGGATGGAGTTATCCAAATCAGCACATTTCAGGTAGAATAGAAGGGCATTGCCATGAAATTTTAAAATAGTACTCTACATTTTTTTAAAAGAGTCAGTGCTGGTCAGAGGACAACTGTTTAAAGATAAAAGGCAAAGCCCATCTTCATACTTGGGCAATTCCTTCAATATTCCATGAGGTTAGCATTTTACTCAAAAATACATTCACAGAACCAACCTCTGCTTTATTCTCTCATTCTGAAAGGTATACTGCCCTAGAAGGATTCTTCACCTCTGCCTCTATGTGTGGGTTACTTTTTGGTCTAACAAGATTGTACCCCCTGAAAAATAAGCAAGAGATACTCTAAAAACTATGTGTTATTTGTAAATTTAGAGTTTAATTTCATCTCTACCTGGACTGCTGTGTAACTGGAGGTGATTAAACCAGATAACCACCACAAAGAGGTATTAGTTGTTTCAAAGCAATTAAAGAGACATGTCACAAAAATAACTAATATAGTGCTCTAATGAATGAAAAATATATTTTTCAAAGTGTAGAACTTATTCTGCTAAGAGACTTTTGGGATTCACTTGAAACCTCCAAATATTAAGTTGCATTTTACTCATTAAGATGAACCTGACCCAGTAAACTGTGGCCATCAGCTTCACGTGGGACTGAAACCAAAGTCTATGTCATCACTGGGGCAACTTCTACAGCCACATAAGCTATGAGCATCTGGTAAAATGAGAATCCTCAAGTAGGCTCTGACTGTGGTAACTTTCACTGTACAAATATTTGTTCTCTTCTAAAAAATCTATCCTCATAACCATAATTCCTACTTGCCACGGTCATCGAGTTGAATATTTGGACCATACTGAGACTCAAATCCCCAACGTGACATCCAAAGTCACAAACCCCTAGTTACAAAGCTTGGCTTTAGAGATGGATGTCAATTTAGCTGGGTGATATTATAGCAAGTGTTTTGTGTAGGGAAAAACACAAGAAACTATGGGAAAAGACGTTTCACTTTTAATAAGGAGGTGGTTACCGTTTTACATTTTCATTTAAAGAGCCCATGACGTTTATATCACTTTTAAAGCTCAAAGTTTCAGTACAGGCTCAAGTAGAATGAACTGGGGAAAGCACCCTGTGTTAATACTGTTAACAAAACAAAGAGGCAGCAAAAAAGTTATTCCATATTCCACATCTGAAAGGGGAGTCAAAAATAAACACTTTTCTTAAAAATTAAACCAAATGGTAAGTCCATTATACAAACTTATTACTAAGAAATATCAAGCTTTGTAATATTTTTCTAATTGTCCATGTCATTTTGTATCATTCTCTCTGTTATCCTTAACCCTCTGTAGTGATGCTTCCACTGATTTTACTCCATTGATATCGGTCTGTGATTGTTAATTTTATGTGTCAACTTAACTGGGCCACTGGTTGCCCAGACATTTGGCCAAACGTTATTCCAATGTGTCTGTGAGTGTGTTCCTGGATGAGATTCACCTTTCAATCAGTAGACTGAGTTAAGCAGATCACCCTCCCTAATGTGGGTGGACCGCATCCAATCAATTGAAGGTCAAAAGGCTGAGTCAGAGGGAATTGCCTTGGCCTGACTGAGTTGGGACATTGGCGTTTTCTTGGGTCTCAAGCTGCTGGGTTTTGGATTGGATCTTACACCATCAGCTCTCCTGTGTGTGTGTGTGTGTGTGTGTGTGTGTGTGTGTGTGTGTGTGTGTGTGTGTGTGTGTGTGTGTGTGTGTGTATACGTAATAGAGGGTCTCTCAAAATGTTCCCATTACTTCCTTTTTTTCTCTCTTAATATTATTTATTTCTTTCTTTTTGGCTGCATTAGGTCTTCATTGCTATGCGTGGGCTTTCTCTAGTTGTGGCAAGCGGGTGCTACTCTTAGTTGCTGTGCACAGGCTTCTCATTGCAGTGGCTTCTCTTGTTGTGGAGCAGAGGCTCTACGCATGTGGGCTTCAGCAGTTGTGGCACGTGGGCTCAGTAGTTGTGGCTCATCGGCTCTAGAGTGTAGGCTCAGTAGTTGTGGCACACAGGCTTAGTTGCTCCACAGCATGTGGGATCTTCCCGGACCAGGGCTTAACCCATGTCCCCCGCATTGGCAGGTGGATTCTTAACCACTGCACCACGAGGGAAGTCCTTTTTTTCTTTGTTTTGTTTTTTTATACATCTTTACTGGAGTATAATTGCTTTACAATGGTGTGTTAGTTTCTGCTGTATAACAAAATGAATCAGCTATACATATACATATATCCCCATATCTCCTCCCTCTTGTGTTTCCCTCCCATCCTCCCTATCCCACCCCTCTAGGTGGTCACAAAGCACTGAGCTGATCTCCCTGTGCTATGCGGCTGCTTCCCACTAGCTATCTATTTTACATTTGGTAGTGTATATATATCCACGCCACTCTCTCACTTTGTCCCAGCTTACCCTTCCCCCTTCCCCCTCCCTGTGTCCTCAAGTCCATTCTCTACATCTGCATCTTTATACCTGTCCTGCCCCTAGGTTCTTCAGAACCATTTTTTTTTGATTCCATATATATGTGTTAGCATACGGTATTTGTTTTTCTCTTTCTGACTTACTTCACTCTGTATGACAGTCTCTAGGTCCATCCATCTCACTACAAATAACTCAATGTCGTTTCTTTTTATGGCTGAGTAATATTCCATTGTATATATGAGCCATATCTTCTTTATCCATTCATCTGTCAATGGACACTTAGGTTGCTTCCATGTCCTGGCTATTGTAAACAGAGCTGCAATGAATACTGTGGTACATGACTCTTTTTGAATTATGGTTTTCTCAGGGTACATGCCCAGTAGTGGGATTGCTGGGTCGTATGGTAGTTCTATTTTTAGTTTTTTAAGGAACCTCCATACTGTTCTCCATAGTGGCTGTATCAATTTACATTCCCACCAACAGTGCAAGAGGGTTCCCTTTTCTCCATGCCCTCTCCAGCATTTGTTGTTTGTAGATTCTTTGATGATGGCCATTCTGACTGGTGTGAGGTGATATACCTCACTGTAGTTTTGACTTGCATTTCTCTAATGATTAGTAATGTTGAGCATCCTTTCATATGTTTGTTGGCAATCTGTATATATTCTTTGGAGAAATGTCTATTTAGGTTTTCAGCCCATTTTTGGATTGGGTTGTTTGTTTTTTTGATATTGAGCTGCATGAGCTGCTTGTAAATTTTGGAGATTAATCCTTTGTCAGTTGCTTCGTTTGCAAATATTTTCTCCCATTCTGAGGGTTGTCTTTTCATCTTGTTTATGGTCTCCTTTGCTATGCAAAGGCTTTTAGGTTTAACCATACACAAAAATAAACTCAAAATGGATTAAAGACCTAAATGTAAGGCCAGACACTCTAAAACTCTTAGAGGAAAACATAGGCAGAACACTCTATAACATAAATCACAGCAAGATCCTTTTTGACCCACCTCCTAGAGAAATGGAAATAAAAACAAAAAGAAACAAATGGGACCTAATGAAACTTAATAGCTTTTGCACAGAAAAGGAAACCCACTACTTCTTCAAAGGAACCAAACATACCCCCCCAGTGTGTTCCTTTTTCCACGTCTTTACTTTGGGTGTTTTCCTTCCTTTCCCATTCCAAATTTTCTCTTCTCCACAATCTAATTTTATCAAAATCCTACTCATTGGGCTTCCCTGGTGGCACAGTGGTTGAGAGTCCGCCTGCCGATGCAGGGGGCACGGGTTCGTGCTCCGGCCCAGAAGGATCCCACATGCCGCGGAGCGGCTAGGCCCGTGAGCCATGGCCGCTGAGCCTGCGCGTCCGGAGCCTGTGCTCCGCAACGGGAGAGGCCACAGCAGTGAGAGGCCCGCGTACCGCTAAAAAAAAAAAAAAAAAAATCCTACTCATCATTCAGGGTTCAGTTCAAATCCAATCTTTACTATGAAAACTCTCCAGGTATCCCATGCCAGAAATAAGTCTTTCTGTACCTATACTAGTGCATGATGCACGTTCTGTTCTTTTATAATCCAAATAAGAAGAATTAGGGGTAAAATGGTCTGGGCAAGGGGTGCTTAGTGGCTTTACACAGGAAGTGCATGATTCTGTGCAAATGTGTGGATCTGATTTCAGTCCCAGTTCTAAAAAGAAAGTTACTTATCTGGCTAAGGATGTTTTTAAAACACTATCTTCATGACCACAGCTTATGGAGATTGCAACCACCAGAGCAGAAGACCACTAATCTAGCAAGAGAACAAATCTACCAGAGAGACCACAATAAACAGAACACTCATAGCAGAGAAACAGAAAATGCTCTGGGTTGTTATACAGGTTTCAGGCAGAAGCAAACACTCGGGGGCAGACTACTGTGCAGTGATCAAGAACAACATGGACAAAAAGAACAAGAACAACAAAAGGAACCCTGTTGTGACAAAATTATTCTGTTGGACCACCTCAGTTAAGGGAGATCAGCTGTTTGTTAAGAGGAGGAATGGGACACTGACACTAATTCTTCAGTGTATCTTTTATGTCATTGTGTATTTCCCATTAGAGTAAGGATTTAACCATCAATAACAAATCTTTATCATTTTTATAAAAGTCTAAACTGATGAAACTCTTTAGCTGTTGTTCTACTTACTGTAGATTCTTGCTTCTACCTAACCATTCAAATCAAGATTTTGGAGAGCTGGGTAGGAATAACCAAGTGAGTAGCATTCCTGGCTTAGTGTGCTGTATGGTCCATTTTATTTTGTAGGGGTTTGAATAATCCATATTTTGCTTTCCCCAAACTAAGTCATAAACCTCTAGAGGCTTGTAATTGTACTGCTTTTATCTTCTACACCATAGATAATAATAAGTCAATTACCGAAGAAGTTGTTTAATTATAATCCTAATTGTTTTTCTTCCATTTGTAATCCTGTGATTATCTAAGTGGATGCCAACCACAGCTCCAGGAGCTAGACAGGACAGGTTACTAGCCCTCACTTTAGAGAAAACTGAGGTTTGTAGAAGTTAGATCAGAAAGACAGCGATGGATCCAGGAATCCTGATCCACAGCAGCATAATTTCCTCAAATCCTCCAAATTAAAAATGAGAAGGGGGCTCCCCTGGTGGCTCAGTGGTTGAGAGTCTGCCTGCCGATGCAGGGGACACGGGTCCATGGCCCGGTCCGGGAAGATCCCACGTGCTGCAGAGCGGCTGGGCCCGTGAGCCATGGCCGCTGAGCCTGCGCGTCCGGAGCCTGTGCTCCGCAACGGGAGAGGCCACAACAGTGAGAGGCCCGCGTACCATTAAAAAAAAAAAAAAAAAAAAAAAGGGAAGGGAGGAAGGGAGGGAGGGAGGGAAGGAGGGAGGGAAGGGAGGGAGGGAAGGGAGGAAGGGAGGGGGGAGGAAGGGAGGGAGGAGGAAGGGAGGGGGACGGGGAGGGAGGGAGGGGAGGAAGGGAGGGGGGAGGGGAGGGAGGGGAGGGGGGAGGTAGGGTAGGAGGGAGGGAGGGAGGGAGGGAGGAAAGAAAGGAGCAAAGGAGGAAAGAATTTTTAAAAATGAAGAAAGAAAAAACACTCCTAGGTTAAGTAACATTTGGTTTTCCTTATTAAAACTCATATTCGTCTACCAGATATATTATCCCCATGAACACATACTAATGATCAAACCTAGCCAAGAACCAGAAGCATTTTAACCAAGTCACATTTTAATACTACTGATACATATTTCTTTTTTTTTTTTTTTTTTTTTGCGGTACACGGGCCTCTCACTGTTGTGGCCTCTCCCGTTGCGGAACACAGGCTCCGGACGCGCAGGCTCAGCGGCCATGGCTCACGGGCCCAGCCGCTCTGTGGCATGTGGGATCTTCCCAGACCGGGGCACGAACCCGTGTCCCCTGCATCGGCAGGCGGACTCTCAACCACTGCGCCACCAGGGAAGCCCCGACACATATTTCTTGCATAAATATAAAAAGTTTGTATCAACAATGTAACTCAGATCCCAAAATACCCTTGATTTTCACAGTCCTGAGAGTGTACAAACATTTAAGAATTATGCAATAAGAAGTAAGAAGAGATTTTCTTTCTCTACTGGCCTACTTTCTTTGCTTATATGTTTTGTTTCAAATAAGGCAAGTCAAAATGTGTCCTGTATGTTAGTTTAAAATCCTAGACCTTAGGTACAACAAATATGTACACGTAGATATTGATCACAGTCTCATGAGGACTATCCTGCATAAAATAAAATGTGGGTTAATTCCCAAAATCAAAATGATTAAGGAAATCAAGTAATGGAACAAAATACTGATTAAAATGTAGTGTGGAATTCTGAACAAGATACCTTTCCAAATGTAATTAAAAGTAGAAAGAAAAGCATTACATATTTGATGTCAAATCCAGTTTGGAACTGTATCATCTAATCTTTAAGACTGAAGAATCAAAGATCTATAAAATCTAGGAATTAAAAAGGGAAACTTAGTCTTCCTCTAATTTAACCTATTAATTTTTTAAACAGCTTTACTGAGATATAACTCAGACACTATACAATTCCCCCATTTAAAGTATATAATCCACTGTTTTTAGTATATATACAGGATTGTGCAACTATCACCATAATATAATTTTAGAACATTCTCTTCTCCAAATGAAACCACATACCTATTAGCATTCACTCCCCATCCCATCTCCAACCCAAGGAAACCACGAATCTACTTTCTATCTCCATAGATTTGCATATTCTGGACATTTCATATAAATGGAATAGTGTGTGATATTTTGTGACCAGTTTCTTTTACTCAGCAAATATTTTCAAGGTTTACCATACTGTATCAGTATTTCATTCCTTTGTATTGTTATACAGTATTCCACTGTATGGATCTACCACATTCATTTATCAGTTGACGGACATTTGGGTTGTTTCTACCCTCTGGCTATTTTGAACAACGCTACTGTGAATAGTTGTGTACAAGTTTTTGTTTGGAAGCACATTTTCATTTCTCTTGGGTATATACGTAACTGTGGAATTGCTGGATCATGTGGCAACTCTTTGTATAAACATTTTTCCAAAGAAGATATACAAATGACCAATAAGCACATCAAACGATGATCAACCTATTCTATTCATTTGTAGAGATAAAGAAAGTCAGACCTAGGAAATTTAAATGATGTATCCCAAGTCAGTTAGATGGCTAGTGGCCAGTGAGGTCTAGACTAACCTTGCACAGGAAAATTATTACAGGATTTGGATACAGAAAGACATGGATCTGTATACAAGAGTTTACTTGCACACTTAACCTCTTTGAGCATTGGTTTCCTCATCTATAGCAAAACCTATTCCATAGGATTATTGTGAAAGTTAAATGAGCTAATATATTATCCTATCATAGAACCTGGCATCTAATTAGTCAACAATATATGTGAATTTCATTCCTTTCCATTATTCTCTGCGTCCCTAGCATAAGGACTCTATGGTATTTGAGCATGAAGTCATGCATGTGTTTCTGGTGAGGTGTCCTCTAGTAAACTACCTATGATCTAATCAAAACCTATATGTATGTATGTATGTATGACTCAGCCTTGAAGTATACCAGTAACCCCAGTACCTGGATAGGAACTCTTCTTCCTTGGAATGATAAAATATCTCTCATTTCCAAAGACAATCTCTCCCAATAGAGTGTAGCAGTTAAGAGTCTAACTCCTAGAGTTAGAATCCTGAATTCCTCACTTACTTGCTAATACACACATTAGTTAACATCTCTAAATTTCAATAAAATGTAGATAATAATAATAATAATACCCACCTCATAAACTTCCATGAGGTCTAAATAAGATAATTGATGAAAAAGTACCTAGTACAGTGCCTGGCACATGGTATAAGCTTAATAAATGCAGGTATCATCATTAACACCATTGTCACTGTCATTATCTTCATCATCCTCATCTTACCTAGTAAGGCCTGATATTCTGTTCTTACTCTTCAACTAATAGTCAATTAAAAAAAATACTTTACTTCTTTTATGTAAGTCAAGGACATTTTTCACTCTAGAACTCTCAAAAAAAAAAATTGTGAAATCTCACCCAATTTAAACCTTTGGCCTTAAGTAATTAGAAAAAAAAAAGTCTCTTCCAAAACTGAAGACAGCTAAAGTGTGGTACAAGCATAATCACTACCTTGTTCAAACAGGTAATACGAAAAATCCAAGACAACATATGCATTAAGAGAGGTCAAATCAGGCGAATCTTAGGAGCTACTTCTGGTGAGAGCACAGGAGGAGGGAGTGGCACTGAGGAGAGAGCCTGGAAGCTTCTTCATTTGTCCAAAGCAGACATCACTGAATAACCAGGAATCTACAGGTGACAAGTTTCATTCATTCATCAAACTTGTTTTGAGAATCTTCTATATGAATGGCACTGGGGTTTAAGGGGGTAATTAAACAATAAACAGAATAACTCTCAAGAAGGGGATCATCTGCTTTAGAAGATAATAAAATAAGTTAACAACTATACCATGAGACAGATGGGGATAGCTGTCATAAAACAGTGCAAGGGAGACTCTATGGGGAGTCGCTTATGCCTGGAGAGCCAAGAGCAACCCACCCAATATGCTGCCCTTCAGTGATGTGTCTAAAAGCCCCCACCCCCTCAACTATGGTAGGAGACCCTACCACAGGCTCCCAGAGCACCTTCACTGTAATTGCTAGAAGATATGCATTCACCCTCCTCACTGGTGAGAGGCAGGGTAAAAGCACAGACCCTGGAGCTGGATGTCTTGAGTCAAATCCAATTCTGTCACGTACTAATTGTAGGACCTCGGTAAATTTGCCATGCTATGCTTCAGTTTCCTCTTCTAGAAAATATGGGTAAAAATAGCAGTTATGTACAAGGCTGCTGTGAGTAGGGAAGGAATTAATCTAAGTGCTTATAACATGGGTAGCACACAGCCAATGCTACATACTACATAATGCTACACTGTTAGCTTGTATCATTGTTATCACAGTGGCATGTACATAGTAGGCATTCAGAAGTGTGTTGAATGGCAAAACAAATGAAAACACAAAAGGAAGATGTTGCACTTGAGAAGACAACATGGGGACAAATATCACAAGCCTGAGCAGCTAAGTTTGACAACGTTCCTCTTAAGAACCATTTCTTTTCATGCAGGTGAGGATTTGGCCATCCTACTCCATGTCAATTCTAGAAATCAATCATCACTGAGGGGAAAAAAAAAAACTCGTAGTATTTAATAGCTTTCGATGTTATATTAAATGGGGCAAAAAGTTTACTCCCTTTAAATGTTCTGGAGGTAAAGCTATTCATTAAAAAGGGGAGCTAAAATTTCTGGCTGGAAGAAAACCTATTAACTGCCTGGAGGATGGGAGCCATGACTTTTAAAGTACAATCAAAAGCAGCATAGCCAAATACAGACATGGCAAGAGCCTTTCCCAAATGTTCTTTTAAGCTATTTTAGTTCATTGGAGGCCAATCGTTTATACAGGAAGGATAGGGGAGAAGCACAGGGAGATACACCTGCTTTCATTAAGGTACCCAGCTTAGCTAAAAATCTTATTAAAGTCCAAATGCACAAAGCAGAAGAATCAGGCTAAAGTGATAATCTTTCAGGCCTGTCTGATAATCCATTTTGTCCACAAGGCCAGGGGTCTTTCCACATCTTTCATGCCACACAGTATGCAAATGCAAAGCCACCAACAGACTGTGAGGTCAGCTATCTACCAGCCCACATCCAGGGCTCTTTACAATGCTCACAACTTCAGGCTGAAACCCCAAATGAATCCAAACCCCCAGGGAATAAGATGGATGGTTATGTTACCCACACAGCCGAGATAATGTTTACCTCTGTTTAACTATCGAAACTTTATAAAAGCTATGAGACAGAATTTGTTCTTAAGAATACATTGTAACTCAAATAGCATCCTAAGTTTAACTTAAACTTTTCTCGAGGTTCAGGTGTTATTTATAAGACGCTCTCTCCTGAAGCATGTCTGACAAGTTGTGACTGGCAAGAAAGGAACCTCCCCTTCCATGTCTGCATAAGTTCCCGATTCCCTTTAGCTAAGGATACAAAATGACTTAGCAAGTTAAGTCGCTATAAAGAGCAGAAATACATGCAGCATTATCTCAAGTTAAGTCCCTATAAAGAGCAGAAATACATGCAGCATTATCTCAACTTGGGTTTCCCTGGAGCTATGGTTCTCTAATGAGTATAGCTCCTCATGACACCAGGAAAAATACTGTCAGAGTTGAGAACAGAGCTGAATTCTTCGTCTGCTAATGCTCTTTTATATGCAGGTATAATACCATCAATATTTTCCAAAGTCCTTTCTTGGACCACCTGTGCCCTTCCATTTAGTTAGAATGTTTACAAACACTGGGCTCTCAGGCTGTTGACCCAGAATCAGCACCAGCAAAGTGACATCCTCCTCTGGAAGGAGAGAGCACAGGAAGTGCCAAGGGTCCCCGCGTGCAGCTCCTAGTGTCCTGGAAAGACTTCCCTGCCATGCCCACCTGACTCTGATACAACGCCATTCTATCTGTGGTCCAGGGACCTAATCACAAATCCATTCTCTTTCATCTGTTCTACTTCATGCTTGCCACTTCTAATCTCCTCTAGGCTGGGAATTAGAGGTTTACTAAAAAAAATTTACAGAAATCAAGTCAATAGTTTCAATGAAAGTCTGAGGGCTCCTCCCATGCAAAATACATACATGTACTTTGTAATATCTAATTTGACTGCTTATAAGTTCTTAGATAAGATTGCTGGAAGCTGAGTTCAGGATGAGTAAGATGCTACTGTGGTATTATTGCCAGAGGGTACTTTGGGGGAGAACGGCATTTATTGAGTACTTTCCACATTCCATTCACCTTGAATGCTCTTCCCTGATATGGTTTACTTCTCACTTCGTTCAAGTCTGTGTGCATGTAGTGCCTTATCTGTGAGGCCTTCCCCAGCCACCCTCTATAAAATAACCCTCCACTCCTGCCTTTCTCTAGACCCCATCTCCTGCTTTCTTTTAAATCATAGCTTTAATCAGCTCTTGGCATGCTATGTATTTACCTATCTGTCCATTGCCCATCTCTTTCCATCAGAATGGCAGTTCCATGGAGTAGTTGGCTTAGCTGTTTTGCACAGGTACTCAATAAATATTTGTTGAATGAAAAAGTCAAGCATAGTTATTGTAAATATCTTGTCAATTTAATCCTCCCCACCCTACAAGTCACATATTTCAAGCCTTTTTATAGATAGGGAAATTGAGGTTGGTTACTCAATACTTGGAGAGCATGCTGTGGTGGTTAAGAGCATGGACCCTGGAAACAGACTGCCTGGATTACAGCCCAGCTCAGACACTGCTCACTTCTATGACACTGGGCAAGTCACTGAACCATTCTGGACCTGGGATCCTTTATATGTAAATAGCAATAATAATAACAGTACTGCCTTACAGAGCTGTTGAGAAGAGCTTAAACATAGAAAGGGCTTAAACAGTTCATGGCTCATAGTAGGTGCTGAACGAGAGTTAATAAATAAAATCTTAGCTGAGAAACACCTTATAAGAATTACTAACTTTCTCATTCTGATTTCTTACTTATATAACAACCTCCTGATTACAAGCCAGCTTTCTGGTTCATCCGTCGAAGACGGAAGTACGGATGTGGTTACCCGGCCTGTGTGAGAGTTACGTATTTCTCATCATAAATTCATCAATCTGTGAATCTTGTTTTAATGTGCTAACAAAACCAGGGTTCTGAATCAACAAGACTGAGGCCCAAACCCTGACGGTGTCACAGACACACCTTGCGCTGTTGCTTAGCAACCTCCTAGCCACTTTCTCCAAACAATGCCGCAACTTGTATTCAACTACCCACAGCACAAGCTGTATAGCTAGAAGGAGGAAGTGTTGTTGCCTAAGAAACCTCTTCTCTAATCAGTAGAAAATGGTGAGAGATTACAATTCAAAGAAAATCCAGGGGAAGTGAGTGTTTTGCCCAACAAGTGCCCTCACAGCCATCCACTGCATACACTACTTCAGAAGAGTGTAGCAATGGTTTATGGTATCAAACAACCTGCTTGTCCAGGTTTCCCTTGAACCAGGTCACGCAGGGCTTTTAGCCCTCACTTGAAGGGTAGGGCCCAGTGCCAAAGCCACAAGCAGCCCACAGTCACACGGAGGCTTCCCCATGGCAACTCCCGCAAGTTACCTTGCCCTGATGATCATGTTTCATTTCCCAGCCCCTCGGCAGCTCCAGTTGTTTGTTTGCAAACATGTTGAGGAATCCCACAAGGTCCCGGTTATGCTGGTAGCGTTCAAAGTGGTGGGTGTCCCGCCGGACTTTGGTGATCATGTGCTTCAAACACGTGTTGTTTGTAAACATGCGGTAGGCACTCTGGAGGGGATGGAAAAACAATGTTAATCTGCTTTGGGACATACAAAAGTAACATATATACTCCCATGGGCATATTTAATCTTTGGAATAGTGTACAGGCTTCAATGTAACTCGAGACCCACACATGGAAACAGCAGATAAAGCAAAATAATTTTGATCAAAATAAAATAGACTACAGAAAATCAGGGAGTCTTCACTAATGATTCTAGTTTTCTAAGGAACGAGAATGCTGTCGAGTCTCATTCTACAGGCGATGTAAGATCCTAAAGTTGGTTTTAGGCAAAACCCACACAGTCGAAATCACACCATGCTGGAGGCAAACATGCCACCTCACAGTGAGCCCCAATACAGCCATCGTTTCCTCCGGCACAGGAACAGATCATTGGCTCTATGGGTGAGTGCCAATGAAGCAGCTGGCGTACATTTAGGAGCCAAGTTGTATGAAAAACTGCTTGGCCATATATTTGAATATCAGAAGTACATGCAATGGGCTGAGTTGTTCTCACTGAGCGTCATATTTAACTGAGACCAGAGTAGACTGGAGTTTTTCATCTCACTCTTGCTTGGAGGCATAATCTCAGTAAATGGAATGGCAGGCAGAACTACCTGGACTGTATAACTCAGTATTTTTTTTTTCTTTCTCTCTCTCTTTTTCCTGTGTGTGTACACACACACACACACACACACACACACACACACACACAGACAAATACACATATATATGGCTAAATTTACATGACTGAAATACACATTTAATAAAACTCCATTATACCAGCACATACAAAAAAGTGATTGTTTTGTAAAAGTATCTCATGATACTTAAAGAGGCCAAAAAAGGACCATGGGCTGTCTGCATATGAGTCAGGCAACAAATATTCAATGCACAATACCATGTGCCAAGCAGTAGAAAAGGAATAACTGTATAGAGCTATTTCCTTAAGTCATCAGAAGAAACGTGATATTCATGAAATTGACCAACCGTGAATGATCTCTCTTGGAATGCTATTCTTCTCACGTAGATTCAAAGGGCTTTGGATTCCTCTTATCTTTAGTGTCCCAGGGACACCAGACTAAGTCTGGAGGCCTTCAGGCTTTACTTCATGGGTTCTGTTATTTATTTCCTTTTAGACAGACCAAGGCAAACCCAAAAGAAACCAGAATCCCTGGAAATCATTTCACTTTAATAAACATTTACTGTGCTGGTTATTGAGGATAAAAGATAAATGAGTATGAGGACAGTCAACAATGCTCCTGTCTTTCCAGGGTCCCTCAGGATGTGTCATGTCCAGGTCAAAGCATTTATTGCCGATGGGAGTCCCTCTAGAGCTTTCTTTTCTTTGGTACAGTGAGCACAGCAACCGGCCATGTTTGAAATGGTGGCTGTTTCCCAGTCTGGGTTCCTGGGTCTCTGAAGGACTACAGGGATCAGAGAACCCTGACAGCCCAATTTGGAATGAGAAACAAACCTTTGCTGGCTTAAGCCACTGAGATTTTTTGGTCACCGTTATTGATGTATAACCTAAACTACATAAAGTAACTTTTCTACCGTTATTCTGATTGATTCCCTGTCATTATATACTTTTTGCTTTGCATTAGAATATTTTTCCTCTATCAAAATGGAAGGAAGGGAGGAAGGAAGGGAGGGAGGGAGGGAGGGAGGAAGGGAGGGAAGGCCAGCCACATTAAACAGTCCTCAAATATTAGTGTACTAGTTCCTTAGTACACCTGAGTAGAAAATATTTTGAGGTCACATTTCAACCTGACAGTCTAAATGAGAGGAGGTTTGATGGCTGTGAGAAATTATGAGGTTCAGAGCACAGAGCACTACCAAAGCAGGCAGGCCCATGCAGGGGCTCTGGGCAATTAGAGAGCACGAGAGAAGAAGAAAATGATACCATGAAAGCAGAGAAGGAGACTAATAAAAGAAGTTGGAGGGTGTCAGAGACAAACGTTAGCTAACTCACAGTTTAGCCTGTGGCTGACCCTTCCTTGGAGTCTTACGTCCAATCAGCAAGGCATCTGTTTTCTGCATTTGGCTCCATGGTGCTGATATATTTTCACAGAAGCCATTACAAGCATAGAGGCCAGAGACCACACTAGCTTCTGTGATGGCGATAGTAACGAACGTGCAAGTCATACTCCCTAATAAGTCTCCTTGGGGACAAATTATTGCAGGATAATTCTGTCAGATAAATCATTTCATTAGCTGTCTTCTAAACAGGTGTATGTCCTGTCACCCTTCCTTCTCCTTCCGCCCATTAAAATAAGAGGCCACATCCTGATTCTTTATTTAGAGCACCAGAAATGCTCCTCACTCGCTAAAGAAAAGCAGCAGAACTTCATTAGGGCAAGCAGTGGTGATTAGGTGAAGGAACCCACTCCAGCCTCAGGCACGAAGCAACTCCCTGGGGTTGGACAGCTCTTTAAGCACAGGAGTCTTAAGGCTGGTCTTATAATTAATTATGTCCTTTCATCTTCCTCCTCTCCACTCAATGAGATGTGTAATACAGTGCCAAGTTCAACTGCTCTTTGCAAAAAGCATCTACCAAAGTAAATTAAGTGTAAGGAAGATTTCTCTCATCACTAACCAGCAAACAACCTTTAGAACCACAGCTTTTTCAAGTCTGAATAATATGCACATGACTACTAGGGTCTATTTAAAACACATAAGGCAAACAGGAACATCCCTCTAGACTGCTACATGTCTATAAGAAACTACATACATACTTATTTACATGTATATGTTTATTTATACATGTTTATATGTATGTATAACATTTATACAAGTCTACGCTTATATATACATGTTTATTCTATTTTTAAATATATATTTTATATGTTTATTCAATATGTATAGTATTGTTTTAAAATATATATTTTATATATATAGATACATATATATGATCTGAAATATAAATATCCTTTCTGAGTAATTTTGTTCAGAAAAGATATTTATACTCCAGTTCATACAGAACTATGGTGAGGATTCTAGTCACAGCTCATGGACAGAGACAAAGAAAGTAATTTACTCTCTGCCTCAATTTGCTCAACTATAAGACAGGATAATAGCAACTGCCCTGATTTCTTCATAGGCATGTGGGATTGAAATCCAGTGGAACAAAGGATGTAAAAGTGCTTTGAAGAGGTAAAAATCACTGTAAAAATATAGAGTGGAAGTAAGTACAAGAATATATAAGGGATTATACCTATCATAACTACATTCTAACAGATGAATTATAGTACTAAAACTGTCTTCTACTTTCAGTCGTTGAAGATCTTGGGGGAGCATCCCACTTTCTGTTAAGGGAAGAAGCGTCTCATAATCTCTCACTAATTATGTGCTAAGCCCTGTGCTAAACCCTGAGGATACAGAGATGAGCACAGCCTGATCACTCAAAGGGATAGAGAAGGAAAATTATAGGGGGAGGTGGGAGGAAGGGGTTCACTGGAGGCAGAAAGTAGAGCTTGGGAAACAGAGGCCACAGTAGCAGTGAAAATACTGAAACACACTGATAGAACTAGCAGAGCTAAGAATGAGAACAGTCCAAAGAGTTGAGAAATACTAAACAGGTGGGATTAGGTTGAAAGAGCTTCGTCTTCAGGCATCTTTATTCGCCCTCTGGGGTTCAGTGGGTCTAACTGGAAAGGGATCCTTTTCTGTGTTTGAGTTGTTGTTTTGTTTTGGTCTTATAGGGAAAATATGCAGTAAAGGGATCTGATCTTCTATCTGAAACAAAAGTAGATTAGGAAAGGGCAAATGGACCTATTTCATAGCAGTCTCATTATAATGCACAGAACGATCTCACCTGGGAAGCTGCTGCATGTGGACTCACAAGCAGTAAGGCAAGTTGGCAACTGTTAACAGTAGACAGAGCCCCTTTAAATGAACCCTGAAGGGTGTAAAGTTTTCTTGTCCTTTGATGTGATTTAAAATGTCCATTTTGATCATCGCTTCTCTAATCCAAAACTCTCTTTCCCAATCCTCTTAGTTGTTTCTTGTCTTATCTCCCTAGTAAAGAAATAAACACTCCATGGTTGGATGAATGATCAACTGATTATGAACTGAATTTCTTTGTGGAATTTTGTTAAAATAACACTCCTTAGAGCTTGACATGTTTTGTTTGGTTAAGTGCTTGAGGTGTTAGAAGTGAAAAATATTGAGATGAGTGAAAAATATTGAGATGAGCCGAGGGGAACGTTACTGCCATTCGGCAACAGAATAAGAAAATTGTATGTGAACACTCAGTTCTTATCCATCAACCAACTTATCAATCAATTAATTGCAATCAATGCAAGTAATAATCAAACCTCTTTTCTTTTTTTGGCAGTTTTTTTTTTTAAGTGTTATGGTGATCATATGCCCAGGATTACCTGGCCAAGTCTTGATTTACTATAAATCTGTTCTTTTCAGTAACACAGGTAAGTATTGATACATTACTGCTAAAGAAAATCTATCTTCCATATTCCAGAAATCCTTCATCAAGAACAGGTATTCTGATTTCATGCTTGGAAAATATCATCACTGCCACATCATCATCACTGCCACATCATCATAGCAAATGTATACAAAGGCTCACAAGGGAGCAGATATGAGCATCTGTATATATTATTCACTAAACAAAATTTATCATGAACAACATCAAGTAACATTGTTTCCATAAGATATATGCTGGGATATGGAAACAGTCTTGTCTTAAGCAGGTGTTTCACAATATTTTTAATCATAAGGGATTTTACATTTTTCTCATCTAGCTAAAGAGTAAAATGGAGGGAAAACTGAACTTATTGACAAAACTAAACTATCAACTCATCTACCTTGCAATAGCGGGAATTTCTGTCTTATAAGAATATATTTAAGTATTTTGGAGCAATATTTTTCTTCATTAAGTAGTAAGGAGTGTATAAGATGGAATTAATGTATTTCTAGAGAGTTTATTAAAAGCAGAAGTAATAATTATTTGCCATGTATGTTGGAAACATTATTCAGTTGCGTATAATGAAATGTATTTATGTATGACAATTATTAGACAAACACAGTCATACCAACTATAAAAGACATGACACTAATAATTAAATCTTGAATTATCAGGAGAAATGGTTTATCAAGACAATTTTGGAAGCAATCTGATCACAACCAGAAGAGGGCAGTAGAATATATCTTAAAGCAACAACCACGCAAAAACAGAAAAAAAAAAAAATCCCAATATTTTATTCCTCAAGTTTTCCTTTAGAGTTATGACACCTATATATCTACTTAATTTTGTTCTTTTCAATAAATATGATTAGGTATCCACCAAAAAACTATTAGAACTAATAAATGAATTCAGCAAAGTTGTATGATACAAGATTAAAATACAGAAATCTGTTGCTTTTCTATACGCTAACAATGAACTAACAGAAAAAGAAAACAAAAAAAAAATCTGTTTAAAATCACATGAAAAAGAATAAAATACCTAAGACTAAACGTAACCAAGAAGGTGAAAGACTTATACTCTGAAAACTATGAAAGACTGATGAAGGAAACTGAAAATACATAGAAATGGAAAGATCTTCTGCATCCTTGGATTGGAAGAATTAATATTGTTAAAATGTCCATGCTACCCAAAGCAATCTACAGATTTAATGCAATCCCTATGAAATACCCATGACATTTTTCATAGAACTAGAACAAAAAACCCTAAAATTTATATGGAACCACAAAAGACCATGAATTGCCAAAGCAATCTTGAGAAAAAAGAACAAAGCTGGAGGTATCATCCTCCCTGACTTCAGACTATACACAAAGCTACAGTAATCAAAACAGACTGGTACTGGAACAAAAACAGACACACAGAGCAATGGAACAGAATAGAGAGCCCAGAAATAAACCCACACACCTTGGGTCAATTAATCTATGACAAAGGAGGCAAGAATATGCAATGGAGAAAAGACAGTCTCTTTAATAAGTGGTGCTGGGAAAACTTGACAGCTACATGTAAAAGAATGAGATTAGAACATTTCCTCATACCACATACAAAAATAAACTCAAAATGGATTAAAGACTTAAATGTAAGACTTGAAACCATAAAACTCCTAGAAGAGAACAGAGGCAAAACACTCTTTCACATAAATCATGGTAATATATATTTTTTGGATCTGTCTCCTAAGGCAAAAGAAATAAAAGCAAAAATAAACAAATGGGACCTAATTAAGCTTAAAAACTTTTGCACAGCAAAGGAAACCATCAACAAAACAAAAGACAACCTACTAAATGGGACAAAATATTTACAAATAATATGACTAACAAGGGATTAATATCCAAAATATATAAACAGCTTATATAACTCAATATCAAAAAAACGAACAACACAATTAAAAATTGGGAAGAAGACTCAAAAACATTTTTCCAAAGAATACATACAGATAGCTAACAGGCACAAGAAAGGATGCTCAACATCACTAATCATCAGAGAAATGCAAGTCAAAACCACAATGAGATATTACCTCCCACCTGTCAGAGTGGCCATCATCCAAAAGTCTACAAGTAACAAATGTTGGTGAGGATGTGGAGAGAAGGGAACTGTTGTACTCTGTTGGTGGGAATGTAAACTGGTGCACCCACTATGGAAAACAGTATGCTGCTTCCTCAAAAAACTAAAAATAGAACTATCATTTGATCCAGCAATTCCACTCCTGGGTATATATCCGAAAAAAACCAAAAACATTACTTCGAAAAGATACATGCACCCCAATGTTCATAGCAGCATTGTTTACAATAGTCAAGATATGGAAGCAACCCAAGTGTCCATCAACAGATGAATAGTTAAAGAAGACACAATGGAATATTACTCAGCCATAATAAATAATGAAATTCTGCCATTTGCAACAATGTGTATGGAACTAGGGAGTATTATGCTTACTGAAATAAGTCAGACAAAGAAAGACAAACACTGGATGTTATCACTTATATGTGAAATCAAAAAATAAAACAGGGCTTCCCTGGTGGCGCAGTGGTTGGGAGTCCACCTGCCGATGCGGGGGGGGCACGGGTTCGTGCCCAGGTCCATGTGCCGCAGAGCGGCTGGGACCGTGGGCCATGGCCGCTGGGCCTGCGCGTCTGGAGCCTGTGCTCCGCAGCAGGAGGGGCCGCGGCGGTGAGAGGCCCGCAAACAGACTCACAGATATAGAAAACAAACTAGTGGTTACCAGTGGGGAGAAGGGAGGGGGAGGGGCAAGATAGGAATAGGGTATTAAGAGATACAAACCACTATGTATAAAATAGATAACCAACAAGGATATATTACACAGCACAGGGAAATAGCCATTATTTTGTAATAACTTGAAATGGAGTATAATCTATAAAAATATTGAATCACTATGCTGTACCCCTGAATCTAATGTAATGTTGTAAACCAACTATACTTCAACAAAAAGAAATCACAAATCGCACACCGTAAAAAGATGGTAGCTTGAAATTGGCCACAGTGGGAATATTAACACTGAAGAAATCGGTAAATGCAAATCAGGCCTTGATATTGTTTTATGGGCTGTCTAGACTAAGAGTGAGTAAACTATAGACTCATGGGCTGACTGGCTGTGTTTGCTAACCAAGTTTTATTGGAATACAACCACATCCATTCATTTACATGTTGTCCTTGGCCCAAACGCTGAAAATATTTACACTCTGGCCCTTTCCAGAAAAAGCCTACTGACTTTTTCTAAATAATAAGTTCTAGACTTAAGAAATTGGTAAAGAAAATAAAATGCTAATAACACAGATTAAAGTTCAAATTGTGCCATTACATTGCAAATAGCGCATGCACGTGCACACACACACAATGAAGAAAAATAAGTCCAATATTCAAACACTATTATCTAGCAAAACAAAGAAGGTGCTGGCCTCACTGACAAAAGAGTGTGAAGAATGTCAGCTCTCCCTCCGAGATATGTGCCATATTCATCCACCTGTCACCATCTCCACTGCTGCTGCACTAGTCCAAGTCCCTTCCATGTCTCACCACAGCGCCTTTTCACTTGTTTCCCTGATGCCAATCTTGCCTTTTAAAACCCAGTCTCAACACAGTAGGTAGAAGAAACTTTAAAAACATCAAAACTACACCCCCACAGGAACCCCTTTTAGAATAAAGCCCATTTAGAATGAAGCCCAAACTCCTTGCCAGATCACACAAGCCCTACATTTTGAAGCCCTGCTCATCTCTCTGACCGTACTATGTACCACATCAAACTCATTCCTGTCCTCAAGCCTTTGCTCTTCCTTGGCAAGCAAAGTTCTTCTCCAAGACCTTTGCCTTTCTGGCTTCTTGACATTGTACAACAGCTTGAATATGACTCCTTGGAGAGGTCTTGCCATCCACCTGATCTAAACCAGCATCTGCAGTACCTTGGCCCCAAGTCACCCTAGCCCAGTCACCTGTACTGTTTCAGTTGCCTCACGACACATTTTACTGTCTGCATTATCTTTTCTTGTTCACTAGTTGATCTTTATTCCACTGTATCCTGAGAGTCTCGAATGTACTAGGCAAATCACAGGCATTTAATAATTATTGGTTGAATGAATGCATGAACAAATGAACAAAGGAAAACTCATGTTACCTGACCTCAAGTCCAAAGCTTTTCCCGCCACAGCATGACACTTTCTGTTTTAGACTGACAACTCTGAATGTTATCCCATTCTTCCTTGTATGAAAGCCTACGACTCCTAGAATTGTCACATACACGAGTTTAGGTTCCTGTAATCTGGCTTCTGCTTACCTTTCCAGGCTCAGATCTGACTTTCACTAGTGTCCCATGGTCTCCGCACACCAGCAACACCAAACTGCTGTACTAGTAATTCGGTTTCAGTACTTCTATAGTAATTACTAAGACAGCCCTGCAACTTCATGGATCTCTTGTTTTGTAAATGCTGCTCCTTCTACCTAGAGAGCTCTGGCCCATCCAGGGCAAGTTCCTATTCAATCTTTAAAACCTATCAGTCTTTAAAACCTACTCAGTCTTTAAAACCTATCCCAAACGCCAACCCAGCCATGGCTCCTCCCATATGCCTTCTCCCCAGAGTTAATCACACACCCCAACAAGATATCTTCTACAACCTTCCATCACCGCACTTACAGCTCTGCTCACTGCATTGGAATGTGTTTTCAAGTCTGGGGCTCCAGAGCCCACAGTTGCTGTCAATTTTGTATCTCTAGGACTTAGTGCCTGGCATACAGTAGGGAATAAACAACTGTTGCTACACTGAATGCCTCTTGCATGAAATCTGAGAACAGCCTTCTCCCAAGTCCTCTCTCTTCCAAGATAAACCTATAAACCATGAGATAATGATCAGTATGCTAACTGATCAATAAATATGTGCATACTAATAGCCTCGCCAACAGCTCCTGGTGATTGGACTATGCTGACTGCTACTTTTCCCAACAGTCTATTTTTCCTAAGGCATATAATCTGTCTGGTTAAATTCAAAATGTTCTTACATTCCCTTAACAAGCCTCTCAAGAGTCCTCTTCTCCAGTTTCTGTTCTATTTACCCACCAAAGCCTGCCAGCTCTCTGCCTGTGATTCTCTCATGCTGGATCCTTCCTCGTTATTTCCTCACCTCCTAGTCTAGGCTCTTATCAGCTCCAGCCACGACGAATGGGTTATATACAGCTGGATGTCTGTGGCCAGGGTCTCCCCCCGCCCCCATTCTAAAGCGCTCCAGGTGCAGCTAAGACAACCTTCCCCTAATTAAAACCTCCAGGAAGCCGCTCCCTCAGCCCTCAGAGACTTGTGGGACAGGGCCCGCCTTGCTCGCCCTGTTACTCCCGGCACCTTGCAGAAACACGAAGCTCCTTCTCGATGCCTCCACACCTAGTCCAGTTTCGAGCTGTTTACTTGCACGTTAGCTGACCCAGCAAGATGAACTCCTGTATCAGACCAAAGCCCTACAGGTGTTTCTCGTTTGTTCTTTTTCCCATCCCTAACAGCCAGTTTTTCACCAAGTCATGTCGACTCTACCTTCAAAATAGCCCTTGAGCCCGTGCACTTCTCTCCATCTCCACGCCAACACCCGTATTCCAGCCATCACTGCCTTTCCCTTGGACCGTAAAGATCCTCCATTCTCATCACCCTGCTTCCACCCTTGCCTTTCTACGCTCTCCAAATCCAAGCATGTCACACTCTAAGTGCATGATGGCTTCCCGCTGCTCAGAAGAGAATCTAAATCCCCTGCCGTGTCCCATAGGCAGACCTATGATCTGGATCTCACTGACTTTCCAACGTAGTATCTCACCACCCCCTTTTCTATCACTACACAGCAGCCCCTCTGCCCTCTTCTGAGCCCTGGGGCCCCTGCACTTCCTGTTTCAACTGCTTGAAATGAGCTTCCCCTGGCTTTTCCCATGGTTGATGATTTCTCATCTTTCAACTTCCAACTCAAAAATTATTTCTTCAGAGAGGTATTCTAGAACCATCTTTCTAAGGTAGCCTTCATTCTCTGCCCATTCTAGGATAAGAACTTGATCTTATTGCCCACTGTGTCTGCAGCACCTACCATAATTTCTAGCATCAACCGTGTTTTAAGTAATATTTATTGGATGATTAAAATAACTCACTATGCATATAGGACATGTTTTTCACTTCTGTCTTTGCTCATGCATACCCTCCACCTAGAAGGCCCTCCTACTCCTTTCTTTTTTAACCAGCCAGTGTCTGTTATTTATTCTGTGAGACAATTTAAGATTTACATCACAAAGAAATGCTTTCTAACCAACTTTCCTAGCACACTCTAATTTTTTTCTTCACACACACATGCACGCGTGCGCCCAAACACAAGTTTTGGCTTAAACTATATAATATTTTCAAACACTTCTCTTGCCTTCTAGAAATGTCTGAGATAAATATCATGCTCAGGACCACAGAACAGGTATGTAACATTTTCCACTGTCACCCCATGGACTTCATATACCCTGGTGCCAGGAGGTTAACACTTCCTGAGTAAAATTAAAACCTCCCATTCCAGATGGTAATTCCAAAATAAATGTGGGAAAGGGGCACATGAATAGAGCTGGAGAAACTGATTGCCATGAGGACTTAATGGGGCGGGGATTGGAAGCTAGCGAGGGGTTTCTTGGTTAAGGAACCAAGATCAGGAAAGGGGTAGAATTTTTGTTATAAGTCAAGACAGGGGGAAATGAAAGAAAACAAGTGAAGGAGACAGTCAAAATGATTTCTCTATATTTAAACTGATTAAAAGGCTGACGTTTTTTATAACCTTCTGGTTAACAGAAGGTTGATTCTTTTCGCTGATGCTAACATTTTTAGGCCTCTGGCAAAATTACAGAGGGAGGGCTTCTAAAGAATAGACATATTAGTAAAAGGAGGGAAATTTAAATCTACTTCATCCTAAACACATCACCATCACCCCTCCTCCCACTAGCCCCCCCCCAAAATCCTGATCTCCCATACAAACCTCATGTATCTTTAAAAAATTCCTCTATTTATGGATTTATGTTTTCAGATTACAGCAATGTATACATTTTATATTCATTCTTTCTTTTGGAGAGCCCGTACCAATATCTCAAAGCTCAATCTGACCAACGCCTGTTGTCAACTCTCAGATATTTGGTTATACTTGTGCACGCAACACAAGGTGGTCATTAAGAGCACAGACTCTGGAGTCAGCATCTCTGGGATTTTAACCCCAGCTATCACACTTAGGAGCTGTATAACCTTGAGCATGTTATTTAAGCTCTCTGTGCCTCAGTTTCTTCATCTGGAAAAATAGAAGTTTTATCTAACTCATAGGTTTGTTTGGGCTAAATGGGTTAAGCCATGGGTAGTGCTTAACACTGAGCATGGAACACATGTGGTGCTCGGTAAACTTAGCTATTTTCATTCTTACTGTTATGACGTAAACGAGGATAATTTCCTCTGGCCTGGTGCTCTTTCCCTCACATCCTCTCGGATTTGATACTCACAGGGTTAGAATGCAGCACAGTGAAGAACTCTGGGCTGATGAGGAACTTCACGGGGGGAGACTGTAACAGCAACGTGAGCCTGGATCTGGAGGTAGAGTGGGGCGGGACGTTCTCCCGTCGGAAATCTAGACGGGGCAGACCACAGAGGCTTTCAGGGAGGTCTCTGCACGTGCTGGAAACATCTACTCACTTCCGTCTATATTTTAAAACAACACCTATATCGTTTGTTATTATTTTAATCCCCCAAACACTTTTTTACTTTTCTGTAAATCACGCATAAAACCCAATTGTTCTCCATCACATTAAAATGGAATTCAATAATATTTCTAGTCACTATTAACATTTTTTAAAATAAATTTATTTATTTTTGGCTGCTTTGGGTTTTTGTTGCTGCAGGCTTTCTCTAGTTGTGGCGAGCGGGGGCTACTCTTCATTGCAGTGCACAGGCTTCTCATTGCAGTGGCTTCTCTTGTTGTGGAGCACTGACTCTAGGTGCACGGGCTTCAGTAGTTGTGGCACATGGATTCAGTAGTCGTGGCTCGTGGGCTCTAGAGTGCAGGCTCAGTAGGTATGGCGCACAGGCTTAGTTGCTCCGTGGCATGTGGGATCTTCCCGGACCAGGGCTTGAACCTGTGTCCCCTGCATTGGCTGGCGGATTCTTAACCACTGCGCCAACAGGCAAGTCCCCGCTATTAACATTTTAATGCATCCTTAGATTTTATAAGTAATCAGATTCCATCTTTTTCTACTAACCCACAGATCCAGAGATTAAAGTAATTTATATCCTGTTTGGTTTTGTGATTCTTTTCTTAGTACTAATAAAAAGTCAAGGATTAGAAGAGGTGTCTGGTGAATTGGACTTTTTGAGTTGAATTACCTGGTCTTCACGAAGATCAAAAGTCCTTTTAAAGAAAGCTTCATTTCTTGGAAATCCTTACTTACTTGTTTTCTATTTTTGCGAGATGACAAAACAAACCAACCCAAAGGCTCTTACCTGCACTGGCTTGGTGAAAGTCGGCTTCCTCCCCTGCCACATCAATCGCATTGGTGTTTTCCTCAGGCCTCTCGTTTGTCATGGTTCTGCGGATACTCTGGTATCTAAAATCAGAAGCCTAGAGTTACAACACAGCAGCCTCTAAAACACGGGGCTCAACTGCTCCCCCAGAGCCCAGAAGTTTTCACCATCTTCCCAGCCTTGACCATTTCCTCCCCAAACCTCCATCCCCTGACCTTCTGGGCCATCTGTTAAGTAAATCTATCGGATTTAATTTCTTCTGTCCATAGTCTGTGGAACATTTTCTTAACAAATTAATAAGAATTTAAAAAAACATTGTGGCCTTTAACCAAAGGAAACTAAATTCCTATATTGTTAAAGAACAACTTTTGTTCCATAACAATTAGTTTTGGGAAAAGAAGGACAGATTTTTAAAAGCTTAGGTAACGAATAAAGATGCATTACGAACGAAGATTCTACATATTTAAAAAGCTATCTGGCTTCAAATGACAATGCACATGCTCTGTTTTACTAAAAATCAATGCCTTGGGTTGACTAAAGGGGTCATCTCATTACTTATTTCCTCTCTATTTTCTAAGCAAGCTGTGGATGTGTGCGCTTATTAATTTTTAACCAAGAGACATTCAATGAAGTCTATGAATCAAGAGAAGTGACAGCTCCACCTTAATGACAGGACCCCCAGAGATGAAAGAGGCAACCGTGTTTTCCATTTTGCACTGTGTAAAAATGAGCCCAACCACAAAACTGCCCATCCTCACCGCCGGTTCAGCTGCTCCATCTGCTGTATGGAGTTGGACCTCTGCAGCACCTGCGGGGCAGGGGGAGCTGTGGGCCGCTGCCAAGTCGTGGTTCTGTTTACGTGATCCACGTAGAAGATCCTGCCATGGCTGTCAATGCGTGCCTCCCAGTCTAAACAGCAGTAGTGCACAGAGAGGGATTAGGAGGGGCAGCTGAAGCCATTAACGTGGTTCATCAAGCAGCACGTGTTTTCTCCCTGACATGCTATACTTTGGGGCTAATAACATATACCTGGGTGCATAATCCAGCACTTCCCCCCGGTCCACTCCAGAATGTTTGACCAGTTAGTAAAACAGCTCCTGTGTGCATAACCAACACCTTAAAGAATCCCTGAATGTAGGGGATCCTCCCAGATCCACCCACAATGCTCATCCGTCACGTATGAGCAACTTTAAAAATTACTAGTTGGTATCGTAATACTTTCGATATTCACATCAAAATTGGTACTGATGTTTATTTTCACCCAAACTTGATTTCTTCTGTTTTTCTTCCAACCTAGATGAAAGACTCACAGCTGGAAATTTCTACGTGTATATTTACACACAATTTTAGTAGATGTAGTCTTCGGAAGAAGGTAGTGCTAGCCTAGTCATCAAACAGTATCATTATCTACCAACTTCCATTTACACTTTCCCAAAGAGGAATACATTTTCAGAGCAAGGTTAATGACTTGTCTCCAACCTTAAATAAATACAATGATTTAAAAGATTATTTACTTTTATGTTTAAGCAATCTCATTAAATGTGTTAGTCTTTGTAAACAAATATGTAAGAGCATGTTCAGTAAAAACAGCAAGCACAGTAGTCTTCAGGGCCAGCCATCCCACCTCTGTGAATTCTCTAAAAGGCCATTCCCCTATAAAAATAAGCAGAGCGTGAGCTGATCTTTACAAAAGGCAACAATTTTTAAATTGATTGCAATTGGGAAGGGTAATTTATATTAATTTACATAGGAACATATGAAAACAGCAGAGATCTATTCTTTAACCAGGAAAGTGCTTTATACATTGCTATTTCTAGGACAAATATGTTTTGAAATTAATAAGCACCTTTCTCTTGAGCAGCTCTGTTAATTTCAAAACTCTCCATGTGATCACACAGATTATCAGCAGACGCCGTGGGTCTCATCCTAGAGACCAGGACGAAAGCATGTTTGCTCCTGACCAGCTATGGCATCTACTCTGGAGGTGAAGGGAACAAGTATTCCAACTAAGTCCTTAGGATTGCAAAAACCTGCACGGTAGATCCCAGCCAGCACCGGAAGACCACTGAAGACTGCCTCAGCGGGGAGTGGAAGGATATCTTTTTGTTGATTTCAGCCGATCATAATTTATGACACGTGGCAAGGGAAAGAAAAATTTTCTGTGAGGAAAAGCACCACACAGACAACAAACAACTCCGTGTCACTCATGCTCCAGGGTAACGCGGACTCGCAATGAAGCAGGCTGCCAAGAATGAATTACTCGGGCACAGCTACAATCCCATCAGCAGGACATTTCCAAAAGGCCTCCCGCTCAGCCTGCCATATGCTGACAAACAGTGAGCACACAAAGGCATTTTCAGGAACCATCTTCTAAAACCTTTGATCCATTCCATTGTTTGGCTCTGCTCCTCGCACACTTTCCCATCTCAAAGATTCTGAGAACAAGTATTCCCACTGCATTCCTCTCTCGTTAGAGCCAGGGTAATTCAAGCACATACTATATGTCAGATCAAATGCACATGGAAACAAATGACCATTCCTTCCCCCCCAAGAATGTTTACAGAAGCTTCCAGTTTTTTAAAAATATGTAGGATAGGTCAATTAGGGATAAAAACAGAACAGAAACCAACTAAAGGAAGCAGAGAGAGAGATTCTGCCAAGCTCCCAAGATAAGGTTGTCACTACAACTTGGCTCTAAGTATTCTGGCAGTTACAGCAGAAGAGAAAACACACTGCTGCATACTTTCCATTCTCTGACAAAAGAACATTAGAAAAGTATCTTCAAAGATGGAACTTTTTCCTTGAATAAACTATACAAGAATTTACCCCAAGAAATGTGACCTGTATGCGGGCCACATGGGTAGGAAAATGGAGGAGGGGGTATCTCCAAATATATTCACCACTGTGCCTTGCACATAGCATGTAATGAATGAATAAATAATTTAAATAACGTAAAGCTATTAAAAAATGATTCTTCTTATGGTTACCGGGGGGTCGGGGGGAGGGATAAACTGGAAGATTGGGATTGACATCAACACACTACTATATATAAAATAGATAACTAATAAGGACCTACTGTATAGCACAGGGAACCCTACTCAATACTCTGTAATGGGAAAAGAATCTAAAAAGAGTAGATATATATATATAACTGGTTCACTTTGCTGTACACCTAAAACTAACCCAACACTGTAAATCAACTATACTCCAATAAAAATTTTAAAAAATGATCTTGTATTCACTTTCCACAAAGGCCAGGAATAACCTTCATTTGTATCTCAATAAAGACATTTCTATGCAATGGGAAAAACAAGGTCCAAAAATTTTCTTTCTAAGAATATGGGATGTTGGATGCACATTAAGACTCTCCCTATCAAATATCGTATCTTTAAATTGAGGTTGTTACTTAAGTCCCCATAAAGAGAAATGCTATACTGCTGGTTTCAAGTGGACACTCGGCATTGAACTGGGAAAGACTGTTATGCTATTGGCTTATTCGTGAACTACATATCTACTCTTACCCAAGCGGTCAATACCCTTCCATCTAGGCAAGACAGCAGAGGTGCCTGTAGGAAGGTCAGTCCTCTATCATTATCTATCATTATCTATTCGCGGGGGTGGGGGTATGGTTGCTTTAATATCTTGTAAGTATTTACATGAGGCCTGGTTTGCTCTTGGTTAAGAAAGCATATGAGAACACATGGCCTGGTATCAGTTTCTTTCACAGACAATGCTAAAATCACACAGGCAGGGTTAGAAGACTAGGATCTTGGCATTTACTTCCCTGTCTTGCCACACTGTAAACTGGGGTACATAATCAGTGTGCAGCAAGACTGACAGCAATGTGTTGGGTGTGTGTGTGTGTGTGTGTGTGTGTAATGCGTTTGTGTGTGTGTAATGCACTAGATTAGCAAGTAGAAGGCCTGTATCTGGCCATGGCTTTGTCATACCTTTGCTACATGACCTTCAACAAATTACTACATCTCTATGGCCCACAGTTTCTTTACCTAAAAAATTAGAAGACAGAGGTAAACATTGCTAAGGTCCCTTTCAGTTCTAAAATAACATGAATCTGCAATGACACCCATTTTATCACATTAGGTTCAGGAAGGACCTAGCAACATCTTACGTCTAGGCCAGAATTTCCAAAATAGATTCTAAGTTAATTAAGCCTTTGGGGCCAGGGGCTTTGGGGTCCGGAGGAGTAGGGCTGCTGAACCACCTGCCAACCCCACTTCAAACACTGCAGCTCCAACATTATCTGTTGTGCATATTAGTCTTCCACATAAGATTTCACTTCCATAAAGAGCTTCACAGCAATAATAAAGTTTGAAAACTATTATCTAGAGAATGTTTCTCAAGGTGTGGGATTCTGACAGTACGTGTCAGAATCATTGTGAGGATCAATATAAATGCAGATGCCAAGGACACACCCCAGCTCTTCAAAATCAGACTATCTGAAGCCAGGACTCAGTTATCTACATTGTTAACAAACTTCCCAGGTGATTCCTAGACACACTAAACTTTAAGGAACACTGACGTAAATTAACAAGAACTTAAGACAGCAGCTAACTTACTGCACAAACCCATGGAGCTAATGCTGGATTTCTTAGAAGTCATGAAGTGCGGGCTCGCAAGAAACTAAATTTCAGCCTAAATACCCCAAACTGAAATCCAGGAGCAAGTGTACACTTAAGACACCCTGAGATTCAAATATAATAGCCCCCTTTAAATAGTTGGATATTAAGGGTAAGTCAGAGAGTTAGCATGAAAATCTATGCCAAGCCACTGTCACAGCATTAATTCCAGATGCAGGGAGGTAGAGCCGGGCAGGTCTTAGATTATTTTCAACTTTTAGAATCAATATATGTAGGCAGGGGGCAGGGGTCATCACTATGGCCCCTCTTCATCTCATCACTCTTCTTCCTCGCTCCTCTCAAACTAGACCTTGGTCTCCACTGGGCCACCCAGGTGATTAGATGAAGACGTGAACACATCTCAGTGAGTGCTGAGACTGGGAAGAAGGTCAATGTCTAGACAGGATGAATCACATATCAGGGGAAGCCAGCACTGAAGTGTCTACTACGAAACTCAAAGCGGTGAGAGGACTAACAGTAGGGAACTGACCTGGTTGTAACTGGATTAAGGAAAACGAAGTACCTGAGTATTGTGAAGTAAGTTTATAAACCCACTGTAAAAATTATAATAACCGTGGTATCCTCACCAAAATGGTGAGATGATGAAGTTACAATAAACTAAGGGTACTTTTAAGGAAAAAAAGCTTTGTAATAGATGCCAGAAATCAGTGTTTAATGGATTACTTTTTCCTTATTTAAACACTCAAAGAAGTATGATACCATTTGTATAAAGTACGAAAGTAAGTTAAACTTGTCTGTGCTCTGGGGAGTCAGGACAGTAGGTCCCCTTGCTCTTCAGGAGTGGGGGTTGGAGACTGGTAGCGGGGCACAAGTGGCCTCCCAGGGACCACAGATGTGGTGCTGATTGCCCAGGTGGGCACAGTTTGGGAGAATTCAACAGGCTGAATGTGCTCTTTTCTGCATGTACATTATATTTGAATAAAAAGTTTAAAAAATCTCAAATAGCTGCATAGTTTGGACCTTACTATTCGATTTTTAAGGAAGTAGCTTTTTAGATTAAAAGTGTGAATTTTTTTCTCCAAACTAACTTTTAGGTTCTAGAGAATAAGAGCCCCTAGCTTTAAACAGAGTAGAAATTCTATAAGATTAATTGTATTTTTCAGATTCATTACCTTCTTTTAAACCTTCATTTCAAAGGATGCTTTAATAACAAAAGTGCACAACCACCAAAAATGATAAACATCCCCGTGTTTTTCCAGAGCTACTCATTTGAACCCACCACATAAATAATACACGAGTCCTAAAAATATGGCAATAAGCCTGGGATCCTATAAGAGTCCACTGTGGACTGTTCATCCGGAATCTATTCCTATTCCTACCCTTTTGGGAGAAAAACACCTTTCAACAGTTTCCTGTTGTCTCCAGTAAGCAATGGGTTAAGTCACAATTACACTGGAGCCAAAAAAGAAAAAACTAAAATAGTTTTTCAGAAGGGGCTGAGCTGGCCATTTTATTCCACTTATCCTAATGCTAAAAAGACCAAGATTCATCATGCTGATGACATTTTAGTGGGCTTCAGCCCTGAACAACCTCCAGCTGCCAGCCTGTGAATCCCCTCAGAAGAAGATACAGCAGGTTCTCAAGGCACCCAGTGCATATTCAAGTTCAAGCTGCCTCCCTGGAAGGCTCTCAATAGTGCCATGCCACCTTTAAGAACCAGAGCTTTCTTATTTTGTATGGCTCATCAGAATGTCTCTCAACCAGTGCTTGAGGTTACACAGCCCACAAGGTCACAGCGCAGGGGGTCCATGGCCTAACGCAAGAGTAAGAGTTTGAGAACCAATCGATCGATCAGCATTACAGCTGAGTGGTCTCTGTCCAACATCTGTTCCCTGGTCCTGAGATAGGAGGAATAAGGCTGGAAGAAGAAGCAAACAAACAAGGAAAACTGCTTTACATAAAAAGAGATCAAACAGACGTTCAGAGACTAACTTATAACCCTGACACACAGACGACCACGCCATCAGCCATAAGAGTGAAGAGGCATAGCAAGGATACCTCTAAATCCCCTTAGTTGAGTTTGCAAATCTTCAGAGAGAAGCAAACTTTACTGGGTAGTTTCCTCACTGTATGTTAGTACATGGGTATTTTTAAGGCAAATACAAGCTAAAATAACAACAACAATAATAATAAGGAAAAAGAATCCAGAGTGGGGGGGGGGGATCATGCTTCAGTAGACTGTCCTGCAGGTGTGTGGATAGTGACCTATACAGAGAGGAAAAGGCACGTCTGAGTCCAATACAGATGCTTAACGGAGCAAATCCATCTGGGCCAAAAGACAGTCGCTAGTACTGTCACTGTCACCACTTTTCTTATACTTGAGGGACCTCCCAGAGAAGGGTCCTGCTAAGTGATCTTCACCTGGAAGAAGAAAGCTGAGCATCTTTTCAGCCTTCCTAGGTCTGCCCTCAAAACACAATATAATGCAGTTTCAGAGAAGCCCCCAAAGCCTCTAATTTCAGATGATGCTTGTGCCTAATAGATAACATACCAAGGTATGTCACCACTCTGCCGCTAACCAAACTTTCAGAATTTACATTCATCTACCTACACAACAGTCCCTACCATTCTAATCTTAGATCATGGAGTAGAAAAAAATGTTTGAGACTCTGTCTCAACTTTTACTAGTATGGAATCTTAAACAAGTTACTTAATTTATCTGGGCTTCAATTTCTCCATCTATAAAGTAAAAGAATCAGATTATTTGATTTCTACCCATGAATCTATAAATTATGGATAAGACCTGCTTGACCTACTTCACAAAATTGTTAAAAAGAATTTTTTTTAAAAAGCTAAAAATTCTTTGTAAACTGTAAACCACTATACAAGTCTGAGGTATTATAATAAATAATGTTAAAAGTATAATCCCTAACCTTAAAATAATTCAGCCAGGTCATTTAAGAGACAGGCCAATCTGCATACTCCAAGTGGATGCCCCTTAGCTGAGCCTCCTGAGAGACAATATATGAACGCAGAATGCCACAGCTCTGAGTTAAGAGGCATGGCCAGAGACAGTAGCAGAGCTGCCCAGTGAGGCAAGGAAGGCAGAGAACTGGTTCGGGCAGGACGCACAACTAGCACAGGCAGCCAAGTGATTAGACTGTCAAAAGATGAGACCGACTGGGAATAGAAGAGGGCAAAGCAGTGTGAGGACAGAGCTGAACAGTAATCAGGTATGCTCAGACCATAATCTGTAATTGGTCCATGATCATGTAAATCCCCAAATCTGCAAGTTGCACAAGAGGGAACAACTCTTAAGAATTCCTCCCCCCGCTGCTGTTCATCAGTTACTCATTAAATTGGATATACTACTAACGGGCTTTTTTTCCTTTTGGATATATTAATTTATTAAAATGAACTGGCAATTGTTTATTTTTTTAAATCCTAAAATTTAGCATTATATCTGTGTAATGCAAATACCAGTGTTTAAACAAATGCATGGAAACAGCACAAATGGTGGTCATAATTTCAGCAGGAAAGTACCTGTCTTTATTAAATACAATCTAGAGACCAAAACTGTGAATCCAACAAAATTCAGAGCAATTGGATGTGGCCAGGAGGATGCCATTTATCCATACACTGATGCAATGCTATGCCTCCTGTCCAGGTGCCTGAAACTCTGATTACTTACTATTAATCCACATACTCATGTAAACAAAGCTCTCCCAGAATTCTCTCCTGGTGTTCCTAATTCATTTTTCTCCAATTATATCTAAATATCACCCAGGAATACTTTTCTTTTCTGCCTCTAATGTTTTCTCCAAGGGTAAACAGTAAGGAAGTTTTCCCCTCCACCTGCTTAAGATGACACAATGGTTAATTAATCTCTTGGATGATTTTTAAAAACTGCTTAAAATATATGTTTCCTATGAGTAACCACCCTCAGCTATCCAAATATATGAACAAGGGGAGGATCTGTGCACAACAGTATTTACAAACGAGTAAGTCATTATTTTGACAAACTGTACAGAACACCATTCAGCTCTTTTGTCAGCACTCACCAAAACTAACTACTCAGCATTTTAGCCCTTTAAATGCATACTGCCCCTGCTCTATGTCCCACCATTTTTAAAACACAGAGGGCCAAAAGCATCCACTTCTTGCCATGATCACATATAAGATGGGTGAATAGAGAAGGTGAACAAGAAGGAAAAGCAGTAAGGCAGAAAGATGTATTTTCCAATGTGTTCTTAAAAACAGTATTTACTGAGCTTTATCACTGTTCTTCAAAATGCTTTGCTCTCACAGAGTAATACTGCTTTAAGGGATTCTAGAAACTTAAATAGAGTTTAAATTACATTCAGACTATGACTGGCCATGGGCATCACTCAGCTCTTGGTGTTCAGGTCGCATAACTTTCCCAGCATTCCTAGTGCTCACCCATCTCTCCTTTAAGTGCTATGTGTTTCTTGAAAGCAAAAAAAAAAAAAAAAAAAAAAAAAAGAAATATCTTTCAAATCTCCAGATAATCATCATGGTCCAGAAAATAGTAGACTAATTTCTGAAATTAATAACACTTCTCTGGATATTCCTAAGGAAAAAAACCAGGACCCTGTAGTTAATGATTTAAAATGTTGTAAATGAATAAAAAGCAGTATATTACCTAGAGCTAAGGTTCTTCTAAGAGATTGTACCTATTTGTCTAATAACTGAAAATTCATACTGCCTATGCAAACTTAAAATTTTTTCTATTATACATCCTATTGTCCATAACATCTGGATCTCTTTTACTTTAGAGTATCTACTTTCCCCCAGCTACCCTTTCATTTGGTGGAACTGTGCCAGAGAGGAGTCTTCTGCTAAGCACTTTCCAGACTGTATCTGCTAAATCACGTGGCAGCTCCCAGAACTCTACTTCTGGGGGACTGGGCAACCATCCTTTAGGTCCCGTGGGTCCTGTCACCCTTGAACCCTTTGATCGAGGTGAGCCCTTTAGTTAGCAGGTCCTCACTTGGTGGGAGAGCCTCGTCCACCCTCTGGTACCGGCTAACATCCTGGCGCACTGAAGGCAGTGATCGCAAAGGCTGGTGGCCGTTGGCTTGAGAACCTAGGATTAAACGTAAACAGTTACCTGGGTATTGTTTTCCCCTTCAGTGTCAAAACAGCCTTTGGGAAAAAAAAACACCTAACAAAAGTCCTGGGGCTAGTCTCTTATCTCTTTTTCGTCTCATTTCCCATATAAGGACCCAGAAACCACAGAAGAGAATGGGAGGTGGATGCTTAGTCAGAAGTGGGTCTTCTAGGGAGATGTCGGTCTGGGCCCATTCCTCCCCCTCCCCTGCCTTTTCCCACCCTGGCATCTGTCCTAGTCACGTAGCAATGCTTTAGGGTCACACAATGACTGGAAGATAATGAAAAAAAACAAAAAAACAAAAAACGGTGGAGGAAGAAAAGAAGGGGATAGGTAGAAAAATAAGTTACAGAATAAGAAAATCATTTCTATTTCTGAGTCTATGCTATTTAGGCATATGAAATTATACTCAGACTTTCTGATGCAGCTACAACAGAACAGTTTAAAGGCATCATTCTACTGAGCCACATTCATTGAGACAGAAAACAAATTTTATGTGTAAATTTGCATCCTCCAACAGCTTGTTTTCAAGTGTCAGAATGCATCACCTAACTTAGTTGACATTTCTTATACTGCAGAAGGCAAAAATATGACATTTGATGCAAACCACATATTAACCTTCTGTTTTGAAGCTTCATGCAATAAGGAGCGAGTTAAGATGTTCCTGAAAACCTCGCAGATAACACTAACGTAGATGCTGCCAGCCTGTTTGGTTTTGTATCTACAAACCCAGGTCCCGCCAGAGATTCATTATGCTTTTTCACACTGCCCAGACAAGAGGACTGAGCCCCACGCGCACTGAATGTGCCGGCGCGCGGCACGCATCCCAGGCCTCCAGGCCTGTGTGGACCAGGGGTGCCCCCACCCACCAGGCCACCTTTCTAGGCAGAGCAGGTGCCCGCACTGACGCAGAGCCTTGAGGTTCATTATCTAAGTTTAAGACTGTTATCTGACAGGCCTCTTATTCCACCAAAAGAAGATCCATAGGGAGGGTGGGATGGAGACTCAAGAGAGAGGAGCTATGGGGATATATGTATGCATATAGCTGATTCATTTTGTTATACATCAGAAACTAACACACCATTGTAAAGCAATTATGCCCCAATAAAGATGTTAAAAGAAAAAAAAAGCTGTTGAACCCCAAGGAGAAGAATTCAGCTAATATGTGCCCTGCAGTACAATTTCCACTGAGGGCCAAAACCACAAGGCTTCTCTCTGAGCGGGTATGCCCGAGCCACGAGCCACGTTGTCTTCTACATCCTACCTCCGGTCGCGCCCTCCTCCTGGGCAGTGGCCCCTTCACAAGCCCCTTGGGCATGCCCCGCATCACGCTCTTCTTGGGGCGGGCTCTCAGTAGCAGCAGCAGCTCCCTCCAGGCTCCCCCTCCGCTGCCAGACCTCCCCCACCTCCTCCTGGTCAGGTGAAGTAGCCGATTCTGCCCCTGGCCCTTCCTCCTCTCCACTGGGCACCTGCACTACAGGTAAAGAACCAGGAGTGCATATGGAACCCTGTGAGCCTTCAGCAGGGCCACTGCTGGTGGGCTCTGCTGCACAGGCTCCATCTTCCTCCTCCTGAGAAGAAAAGGCTGGGGTTTCGGGAAACCGCGCACTCTCAAGAGATGAGCACCGTGTCTCCACCGAGGACAGCTGCGTGGTGACACTCTCATTGCAGGAGCTGTCGGCCCCGTCCAGGTCACTCTCTCCCTCAGGCCTGGTGCTGGCCTCGCTCACGCTCTCTGTCCTGGCGGGGTCACTGGGCTCTGTTTCCGACGACACCTGGGAAGGCTCAGACCCCTGATCAAGGGACTCCATCTCACTGACGGCTCTTCGGCTTCCTCCTGACGTGTCAGAAGTGCCCGTGTCTGCCCCACTTGTGGGCTGATCTACCTCCTGGGCGCCGCACAATTCAGTGCTCCCCTGGTCAGCACTCGGCTGACACTCCGGAGCATTCTCACTTTCATCAGGGACTGGGCCTGAGGGGAAGGAGCTCTCCGCAAGCTCTGGAAGATTTTCTGGCTTGTCCTCGAAGGAAGCAGCTTCATTGGTGGAGCCTTCCTCGTTCTCCACCGTGTTGTCTTCTGGCTTTATCTGAGATGTCAGGCTCCCATCATCAGTTCTTGACGCCCTGCTAAACATTATCAACCCTCCTTCCTCCTCCAAGGAGGATGGATAACCCAGGTCTTGCTGGAACTCGTGGTCTTCTTCATCTGAGTCGATATGAAGCATTGCGTTGAGTCTTGTGTCGGTGGGAAAACTACTCCTTAGTTTCGGAGAGGCTCCCATGGACCTTTCCGAACAAGTAGCTGCACCTGACCTGGAATGGCCATTGTGTTCAATAGCATCTAAATAATCATTGAGTGAATCCTGACGTCCTCTGGGAGGTGAGGTCCTTGAAGAAGTAGAGGTTAATTCTTCTGAGTCTATTTCCAGAGTAGAGCTAGTCCTGAAAGAATGCTTGGGGGTCCCATTAGCACTTTCCTCAGAAACTGGTCCATTGGAACAAACCGTGCTGTCATGATGGCCCCCTGGCATGTCCTCCTCATCAGAAGGGCTTCCGAGGTCTCCATTCACAGTATTGACTCCAAGTATTGTGCCAACAGCTTCTGGAGAAGCATCTGAAGGAGAAAACAGCATTTATAAAGACAAAGTAGTAATAACGAACGAACTTTTAATGTCCTATTCCTTTGCCACTAATGAGTTCAAAGAATTCAGTCATCCCACTGAGGTCTCTTTACAGTATCACCAACTTGCTAAGAGTTACTATTCACTACTAAACGAGTACATATATTGCTGGTCAGTTTGACATATGAGGTTTACATGTTCACTACTGCCGTAAATTCCACATCCCAGTTTCCAAATGCAGGTAAAACCTAAGAGAGATTTTTTGATAAACAGGCTTTTAAATCTGCTTGGAAAACTTCAGCAGGTAATCATTTGATAGCTATTTTATGTTCAGAACAGGATACAAACAATTCTGTTCAAATGTAAACTGACAACAGAGTAAGATTTAACAAGTTTTTCCTATGGCAATATATTTATACAGGTATCTCACCTTCATGCACAGAAGATGTGACCTCCACTCTGAACTGGAGGTACCCACTCACGTGGTCAGCTGGGAGCCTTCTGCCAAGGTTGTAGCTGAGCATCTGGTCACTGCAAGAGGAGAAATGGTTCCTTCATCCGTACTACTCTGGTGTCAGCCTTCATCTTCTTCCCATAGGCCACCCCCCAAACCCCACATATTTCTCTTGAAACTTGCATACTCACAAGAAAATAAAAGGTCAAAGGCATGTTAAGAGTCAGTGTAATTTTGTTCATTTGTACAAATGAATACTTATAAACCCAGGGATAAAAGGGAATCTTGTCACAAGGAAAAGTATCAGTAAAGGCTGAAAATGCAATACTGTACAATATCGTTATGATTTTTTTAAAGGGCACTGATCTGCTCTCTCACTGTTAAGAGTGACCAGAGAAAGGGCATTTTAAAAGCCATCAAGGGGCTGAGAAAGGCCAAAACTTTTGGGTGTTTTCTGACTCAAGTGTAAATGTATAGAAGGTCTGGTTCCTTAGCATTTAGCATGATAGGAGTTAGGTCCTAAAAAGACAGGCACAGGGAATTCCCTGGTGGTCCAGTGGTTAGGACTCCGTGCTTCCACTGCAGGGTGCAGAGGTTCCGTCCCTGGTTGGGGAACTAAGATCCCGCATCCTGCATGCTGCATGGCCGGCCAAGCAAAAGAAAAAGAAACAAAAGAGAGAGAGAGGCGCACAGGTAAGGGTTATCACATGGAGGGCACAGTGCTGCTGTATCCTGAAGAACAGGAGCTGGGAGTCAGGAGAGAGCAGCATGAGAACAGGCCGGGCTCTGACAGCTGCTCCAGCTGTGTGAGAGGCAGGGGGCTTCTGCACCTCCCCTTCCTCACCTGTAAAGTAAGCGGCTCACTGTTGGCCCTCACTATTGGGGGGCCTATCATTGATACTCCAGGCAGCTTGTAAGCCATACTGATGGGACAGTTGGAGAACTGCACTAGCTGTCGGAGTCTCGTTGCCACACTTGGAGGTGCGCTGGAGGGGACCACAACTGGGCCCAGCTCCTGCCCCACCCTGGCTCCAGGCTCAGGCTACCAGCCTCCTCGAGGATGGAGCGGTTGATCTTTTTCAATTCCATGTTTATTTATCAAAGTCAAATACAATCGCCTCATTTCTCTGTATGCAAGCAACTTTCGTTGAGAATCTGATTTATTCTTAATTAAGGAAAATAATCAGAGGGATAGTACCAAATCACACTATCTCTGCACTCACACTGCCCTCTAATGGCAACTTCAGGAGGAAAACACAAGGCCTCTACCTAATACTTGCACCACTGTACACTTCAGGGCCTCTGGTCAGCTACTGATTATTAATCTCCATAACTATTTTGCTTGTTCTTCTCTACCTCCTCAGTACAATTATAAATAGATGTTATCTGGGATTTTACATTAGCGTGTACACATTTACATGCTAATGTGAAATCCCAGTTCAGCTCTTATGAATTTCTTTGAGTTCATAGCAAGATTTTCTTGAAATAATGAGATCGTTTCCTTTACTTCTTTCTTTTTCTTCCCTAGAAATGTTGTAATAATTTTTTGATTGATGTTTTTAAAAAGCTTTGTTTCCCCCAATTGAGTGCTTACACTCTGACAAGGGCTTTGCATGCATCATCTCCTTCAATCTTCCCTGTGAGGCAAGTGGTGGCCCTGTTTTCTAAGGCATAGGGAGGGTACGTAACTTGCCCAAGGCCAGGCAACAATTAAGTGACAGAACCAGGATTAGAACACAGATGCATCTGACACAGAAGCCCCTGATCTGCAGTCCCCAGATCAGATCTCATTTTATGCACACTTTCAGTGATTCTTGGCGGCTTTCAGTAGCATGCATTTTAATGATATTTACTCATGGCTCATCTCAATGCAATCATTATCATAATGTTTTGTCTACTTAATCTGGTATTTAAAAAAATTTTTTTCTGTAAAGGGATATATTGGCATTTTTAACTATTAGACATTACAGGTATGTTAAATGCTTTTACATTAGCGTGTTCGAATAATTCTATAATGACAGCAGGGATGTCTTCTTCTCTTACCACTGTCTTCCAGCATTTAGACAGTGCCTGACACACAGAGATGCTCCACCTTTGTCCACTAACGCATGAACCCAGCAGCAAACTACTGGGACCTACTCTCAACATTACAGTTCCTCACCCACATCTTTGGACATTCAGTCCTGGAATAATAAAACTCTTCATTTCTCTGTTAAAATTAAATTGACTCTCCTCTCCTCCTCTTTGGCCAATAAAAGTAAAGTGTTGGTGTTGATGATAAAAACTTATAAAAGTGATGCATTTTAGCTAGGAAGTAAATGTTCAGTAGGGATTCTAAGAATGGCATCCATCCTTTTGCTCACTATCATATCCCAAATACCCAACACAGTGCTTAACATTTAGTAGACACTACATGTATACACACCCACACATTTGTTGAATAAATTTAACAAATGAGACTCTTTACTTGGAAAAAAGAATTTTAACAGGTGTTAGTGCTATTTTTTACCCAAACTGACAAGATACTCAACTATTCAATCTATCAGTACAGGAAAGCCTCCCTATTTGGAGATTCCAAGTCAAGGGGGTTTCATCCTTTGTGAGTGCCTGTCAAGGGATTCACCTCTTTCTTGTTCTTACTCAGTCTCATCTGATTCATCCTGCCTCTTGCCATGACAGATAATTGTGTACCCTATATTATATATTACTATGATACATCATTATAAAGAATAAGTGCCAAAGAACTCTCACTGTCTGACTGAGACATTCTCTCACTAGTGGAATCACAGCAAATGACAAAGCATGGCACAGTGATGTGCCTTTTGGACAGAATGCAAGCCACTCTCTGAAAAATGTCACATTCAAACCAATGCTCTTAAAATAGGTAATTAGTAAGGACTTCTAGCTCATCCTATAAAACCTCACCGTGTAAAACCTCAGCTATTTCAGAGAGTTGCAGTCTACAAACACATAAGAAAACTCAGTATTTTTCAAGACGTATCAATTACTTGATAGAAAGTAATAATCAGATCAAAAATAGATTTAGATGCTAACAGCCAATACACTAACATGTAGTATCATATTTATTTAATAGAGCAAATCCCTAAGTATCAGGCAATGCTTTTAATATACTTATGTAGAAACATTTCATAATTCTGATACTTTACGAATTCATGCTGGACTTCCTTCCAGTACATATGGAATCCATGACAGGAAGTACTCTATGAGTCCAGTTCTTTAAAAGACTGAATGAAAAGCCAGCAAGTTAACAGGAGTTTCAAGCACTCAAAATGCTTTCAAGCATTTCCAGTTTCAAGGTTTTATTTTTCCTTGATCATTCTTACTGGTATACATAAACTGACACTCTGCCAAGTGTCACAGATATTATATAAATTATATGATTATACTTATAGAAACTAAATTATAAGTATATTTCCAATGAGAGTTAATTCTCACTCTTCGTAATTTTTCATTTTATATCAATCCTAAAAATAATGTTTTAAAACTTCCCAAAGAATATCTCTACTAGAAGCAATAATTGCTATCCTTAAAAATAACTGTGATTTCCCAGTTTTATCAAATTAAACCAGGCTGCTAGAATTTCAGCCTAATATTTCTACTTCATGTGGTCTGGCTCAACCATTGTCTCTGATGGCCAGAGAATTAGAATCCATTAGAATCTCTTGATTTCATGTTTTGAAGGTGTCTTAGAGATCATCGGTCTAAAGACTTTATTTTTCAGATGAGGAAACTAATGCTTGAAAAAATTGTGACTTGCCAGAATAGAACAGTTAATTAGCTGCAAGGTGAATAGGAATGAGCAACCTTCCTCAGTTAGCTAGACTAGTATTCCATCACTGCCAGTCCTTAAAGTGTTGCAGAGAAGCTGGGATTCTGGAGCTGACGGATCTGCTCAAATCCCAGCTCCAGCCCTGGCTTGCTAGCCTCAGATTTCTCATCTCCAGAATGGGTATAATCACATTATTCACCTCTCAGAGTTGTTGAGAAGATTACATGAGCTAATGAGTGTAATTTACTTAGCTCCTGACATAGAATAGGGTCTCATCATCTTTTTTGTTTACTTTGGTTTACTACTGCTGCTACCACTACTACAACTACTGTTATCACTGATACTGCTGCTACTACCACTACTGTTATCATATGTTCATAATGTCCTCCTAAAATGAAAAAGATGCCCCCCAGTGCCACCTGAGAGCACCAGTGCTACTGGGTTTGCTGGCACTTACCATGTGAATATATATACACCATTTATATAGTAAGGGATGGAGGCATGTTACGATTTCTTAACTATTTGATTCACAGCTTACAAAAAGTTCACAGAAAGAAAACAGACGTCAAATCACATTTCAAAATTCTCTCAACGGGCTTCCCTGGTGGCACAGTGGTTAAGAGTCTGCCTGCCAGTGCAGGGGACGCGGGTTCGAGCCCTGGTCTGGGGGGATCCCACATGCCGCGGAGCGGCTGGGCCCGTGAGCCACAATTACTGAGCCTGCGCGTCTGGAGCCTGTGCTTCGCAACAAGGGAGGCCGCAATAGTGAGAGGCCCGCGTACCGCGATGAAGCGTGGCCCCCGCTTGCCGCAACTACAGAAAGCCCTCGCGCAGAAACGAAGACCCAACACAGCCAAAATAAATAAATAAATAAATTTAAAATTCTCTCAACAAGTAATTTCTAGTTGTCTGAACGAACGTACATGTCTTAGAGCTCCACTATAACACCTTCTCGGAGTCTAGGCTTCGTTTTAAAGGGCCCTAAAATAAGGTGGTTTTGGTGTCTCAGGAATAACATATTCTCTGGATGGGGTTAATCAGGATCAGGAGGTGTCAACCTGACACGGAGATCTTGCTTTAGGGAGGGATTTTTATAGCAAGATTTCAATATCTCAGAAACAACTGAGCACTGTGACATTTGATACTGAAATGGTAATAATGGTAGGTACATCGTGGAAAAGATAGATAACCCAAAAAAGGTATATAATTAAAATAAAGTGCTTTCTGCCCTTCACATTTCAATGAGTATATGAGCACTTTCTTTCTTTCTTCCTTTCTTTCTTTTTTTTTTTTTGCGGTACGCGGGCCTCTCACTGTTGTGGCCTCTCCCGCTGCGGAGCACAGGCTCCGGACGCACAGGCTCCGGACGCGCAGGCTCAGAGGCCATGGCTCACGGGCCCAGCCGCTCTGCGGCATGGAGCACTTTCCTTTTTAAAAGAATTATGTTACCACTTCTTATCAGTAAGAAAAGTCCTCGGACTTCAAAGTATCATTTCAGTTGCTTCAGTAGGAACTAATCCCAACAAGACCCCTAGGTGTGACAGCTGATTACCCGATGGCTTGTCGCTCCAAAAGCCTCTGGACTGGAATGGTTAGTTTCCCCAGAAAACGCTTGATGATAGGTCGGCTCTTGGCAAATTTGTCTTTAATTTCAATTTCTAAGACATCAGTAAGGAGTGCGAAAAAGGAATATTTCTGAAAACAAAACATAACATGTTGAGTCAAAAAAAGAGATAAATATGAAATTATGTAGATCAGTTTATTATTATAGAAAATAGTATCTCTTAAATCCTAACGACACACAGAGTCCACATTGCCAGAAAAATCTGCAGCTATTGTCAATCCTTTATTCACTCAGAGTCATTAACATTCACAAAGACTAAAAAGCAACAGCTAGGATCTGTATGACAAAGGAAGCCCCTTCGATCATCCAACCCTTCCTGGTTCAACAGTTTTAGGAGATGCTATCAAATATTAAACTATGCACAATACAATTTTAGTGCTCACTACATTTAACGTATCTTTATTCTTTAATACTTAATATCTTGTTATAGAGTGGCTTAGACTTAACTGATACATTTGATTAACAGCAATTTTAATTCCTGATCCCATGGTATTTTCGAAGTTGCACATCATAGGTTAAAATACTCCTTCACTTAGTGGTTAAAGTAGGAACATCTAAAGGATATGATGGTTTCCCCGGTTTATATTAAAATAAAACAATGCTTAAATGGAAGTTACTTAATTTAAAAGGCACACAGGGACATTTCTTCTGGGACAGAAAAATAAAAGTATGAGGTTAAGATAAGATGTGTTGTTTTAAGAATGCCATTGGAGAAAACTGGATTGGATATTAATAAGGATATAAAATAAAAATAAAGAGCTTTACTCATTTACAAAGACTTTCACACATATTACAAAGATAAAATTTTCTTTTTAATGATGAGGCTTTCAGGAAAAGTAAGTGATGGAGCCAGGAGTCTAACCTGAACCATTTCTCTCCTCCCCTGGCAGTATCCAGGCAACCACAGTGATATAAATAGTGTCAGACAGCTTTACACTTAGGGGTCACTAAATTTATTTAGTCATAACAATTTATTTTCACCAAAGGGCCGTAAAGTTTAGTCATTTTCTTAATGGAAAAAGCACTTGCTTAGAATAAGGGAGCAGAGTTTAAGCACTACTAGCCTCTGAATAGCTAGTTACATAAACATTTTAAGCTTCTGTTTCTTAATCACACAAATGGAGAGATGATAATCTCATCCCTTACACCCCCCTTATCAGGCTTGTACTGGTAACATGGTTAAAAACATGGTTAAAAGCAATCTACAGATTCAATCCAATCCCTATCAAATTACCAATGGCATTTTTTATAGAACTAGAACAAAAAATCTTAAAATTTGTATGGAGACACAAAAGACCCCGAATAGCCAAAGCAGTCTTGAGGGAAAAAAACGGAGCTGGAGGAATCAAACTCCCTGACTTCAGACTATACTACAAATCTACAGTAATCAAGACAATATGGTACTGGCACAAAAACAGAAACATAGATCAATGGAACAGGATAGAAAGCCCAGAGATAAACCCATGCACCTATGGTCAACTAATCTATGACAAAGGAGGCAAGGATATACAATGGAGAAAAAGCAGTCTCTTCAATAAGTGGTGCTGGGAAAACTGGACAGCTGCACGTAAAAGAATGAAATTAGAACACTCCCTAACACCATACACAAAAATAAACTCAAAATGGACTTGAGACCTAAGTGTAAGCCCGGACACTCTAAAACTCTTAGAGGAAAACAAAGGAAGAACACTCTTTGACATAAATCACAGCAAGATCTTTTTTGATCCACCTCCTAGAGAAACGGAAATAAAAACAAAAATAAACAAATGGGACCTAATGAAACTTAAAAGCTTTTGCACAGCAAAGAAAACCATAAACAAGACAAAAAGACAACCCTCAGAATGGGAGAAAATATTTGCAAATGAATCAACGGACAAAGGAATAATCTCCAAAATATATAAACAGCTCATGCAGCTCAATATTAAAGAAACAAACAACCCAATCCAAAAATGGGCAGAAGACCTAAATAGACATTTCTCCAAAGAAGACATAGATGGCCAAGAAGCACATGAAAAGCTGCTCAACATCACTAATTATTAGAGAAATGCAAATCCAAACTACAATGAGGTACCACCTCACACCAGTCAGAATGGGCATCATCAGAAAATCTACAAACAACAAATGCTGGAGAGGGTGTGGAGAAAAGGGAACCCTCTTGCACTGTTGGTGGGAATGTAAATTGATACAGCCACTATGGAGAACAGTATGGCGGTTCCTTAAAAAACTAAAAATAAAATTACCATATGATGCAGCAATCCCACTACTGGGCATATACCCAGAGAAAACCATAATTCAAAAAGACACATGCACCCCAATGTTCACTGCAGCACTATTTACAATAGCCAGGTCATGGAAGCAACCTAAATGCCCATCAACAGACGAATGGATAAAGAAGTTGTGGCACATATATACAATGGAATATTACTCAGCCATAAAAAGGAACGAAATTGAGTCATTTGTTGAGACGTGGATGGATCTAGAGACTGTCATATAGAGTGAAGTAAGTCAGAAGAGAAAAACAAATATCGTATATTAACGCATGTATGTGGAACCTAGAAAAATGGTACAGATGAACCAGTTTACAGGGCAGAAGTTGAGACACAGATGTAGAGAACAAACGTATGGACACCAAGGGGGAAAAGCCGTGGGGGGTGGGGATGGTGGTGTGATGAATTGGGAGATTGAGATTGACATGTATACACTGATGTGTATAAAACTTATGACTAATAAGAACCTGCTGTATAAAAAAATTAAATTAAATTAAAAAAAGAATGCTAGGGAAATAAAGTTATTGCTAGTATCATTACAATATCCACTATGTGCCTTCTAAGTGCTCATCTTGAGATAACGTTTTATGTCTTCTAGGCTTCTAATGTGTTAAATTAAGTGGTATGCCTTTAAAAGTTATTCACTATTTGGGGACAGTAAGTAGTTTTTCAAACCAGGAATAAGAAAACACGTAGTTTTTATCCACTTAAATAACCATAAAAACTGCCCAGGAGAAACATCCTGCTGCACTGGCAAGTCTCAAATAGCCACATCTTTTCTCCAATTGGTTTTAGATCCCCTGAAGTATCTCCCTCTCCAATGAAATACTCGTTCAACATTGTTAGAACATATTATTGTCATTAAACATTTAGGGAGTGATTTAATTAATTGTGCAACTCCCATGCCAATACAGGTTTGTCTAGAAGCACTCATTAATGCTAGTACATGAAATTTGTCTTGGTTCCCTGAGAAATGGTGGGAGAACTCATACTTTGCTCCCTAGAAAAGAAGCAATGTCTCTGTTCATTCTTTGACTTTAAATAGTTCCAGTGGGAAAACCCTGGGCTTGATTTCACTGATATGATGCACTGTGATGACTGGTAACATATTGTAACTGTGAGAGAGTCTGAAATACCATCAACACAATCTGCCTTGCCTCAGGATGACGACTCCTTGAATGGCTCATATAAGTAACCAAAATCTATAATGGAAATCCAAAAACCATTTGCCAGACAGTAAGCAGAGAAATCCCTTTAATCTGTACTGGGTATATGCTAGAACAAAATATCAAAATTTTAAATAAAAATGGGATCAGTATTACTGACTTTTCCTTCTGTCTCAGGCTCCCATATGGCTTGGCAAGGCAGTTACTGATGCTGCCCTTACAGAATTTTGATATTTTGTTCATCATGAATTTTTGCCTTGATTTTGATTTTTTTTTAATATTGCATTGAAATATTAATTTTGATCATCGAGTCTTTTGGACCCTATAAATCATGCACCTGAAGGAAGTGCCTCACTTGATCTACCCTAGACCCAGCCCTGGTTAGAAGGGAATATCTCACTTTCATTGTACCTTTTTCTAACAGAACCTCTAGACACCTCAACCATCTTGCCCACACCCATAAGCAGCTCAATGATACAGAGTCCAGTGGAGGGAGATGGAGTTGGCCAACTTCCTAACTGTCAAGCAGAAGGCCACGTACGATCATCTTACCTCTCGGTGCCAAATTGGATTTGTGGTGTTACTGATGATAGTAGACCTCCTCTCCTGCCCATGGTGGGCACAAGTGGGGAAACTGCTCTTCTTCCCTGGCTGAATCGACATCTTAAGATAAGGGTCAGGATTGAAGAACATCCCTTTCTTTAGCCCAACTGCCCGAAGATCTTTAAAGAAAGAAAGAGAGGAGGAAGGAGGGAGGGAAAGAGAGAGGGAGAGGAGAGGGACAGAAGGAGAAAAGATTCACATATCTTGATTAGAACAAGCAGCTCAACGACAATTTGTTCTTAAATGATCACACAGGAAGCTCTAAACAGAAACTATTTGGTAAAACAACAAAGTTATTCACACTATGATTGCTTAGGTAAGTGAGGACAAGTGGGTTATGACTCGTTCCAGCAGAAAGTCTCCTAACAGGCTGCAAGATGAAGCCAAACTTTTACTACCACCTTATACAACTAAAATGACTTTTCCTGGGAAACGTTTTGAGCCTAACACGTACATCTTCACCCCCTTTTTCTATGTGGCTTGGCAGCTAGCATTTCACACAATGTCTTGAGAGAAACCCTTAGTAAATAGTGTGTTAAAAAAGAAAACCAATATGTTCCTTCATGACAGAAAAGTGAATCTTCTATGTACACATATGAGATGCACTGACTTAAATTTAATTGGGGATGAAACCTAAGAGCACACATTCAGTTGTGCCATATTTAAAACGTCATACATATTCTACAAATGAAATGAATGTTAGGGGAAATAAAAGGAGGCCAGAAATATTTCTAAACTTTGAATGCCATCTGCTATATTAAATAATTGTAAGGTTATCTTTTCAATAGGCTGTTAAGTAAATTAAATATTTGATGAATGTTCCATAACTCATCTTAGAGTCACCACTTGTTATTTCATACTATGCGAGCTGCTAAAAGTTCTGGCTAAAGTCTGGTTAGTGAAGGGACTAAAACTTTTAAAAATGGTCAAGCTGAGGGATACAAAAATGTCAGGAAATAAAGCTGGCTTCACTGGATCTTCAATTCCTCTGAGAATATCAGTTTGAATAAGGTTGCCCTGAGAGTTAAATGATGTCGAAAGCTTCCGGGAGAACAGACAGCCTCTAGGTAACTTTATGCAGTTATGATCAGTGTAGGGAAGTCCTGACCACTGGTTTTCAGAAAAAAATTCTGTGGATGGCCTCTGAATCCTCCAAGACCTTTGGATTACCCAAATGAGCTGGGGAAGAGACCCTATAGAGTAACCCCACATTTTAGGAGGTCACCACGGTCATCCTACTCAAGCCCATTCCTGAAACACAAAGTCTTTCTTAGAAGGACAGAATTGGCCTGGGGTTGCCCATAGAACCATACTCCCTGGAGGAGGTTCACCAATGACCAACAAGAACTTGTGGCCTAGATAACATGTGATGAAAACAGACCAGGACTGTCTAACGACTCATAACTGGCGGTAGCGGGAGACAGTCTAATATGTCAGAAAAGATTTAAAAATTCAAGCAAGAGGACCTTATGTTAAGAACACTGCATCAAATATAGTAAGATCTTTGATCTAAAGCCAGTGGCAGAAGGGAAAGATGAGCAAAGAACTAGACAAGCACTTCAGAGAAGCTGCTGTAATCTCATTAGCTTCACGGTCCCCACCCCTGGCACCTCCTAAACTACGGAGTCATTATTAATACAGTATTTGCATTTTACTGTCAATTTAATAATGCTACATGTTTTCACTTGGCTTTATTCAGCATTAAATGGCTTTGAGAGAAAATGCAATTTACATATTTATTTTCTTACCTTTCTTGATTGTGCTCGCCTCAGACTCAGACAAGAGAATGACATTCTTTAGATATTAAATCTACTTCTCAAGAAGGGATTTCTTTGCAGTAAACAAGGAGTAACATGTACAGAAATGGCTGCCATGACATCTGACAGAGCTAAATTATTCATGCAAAACATTCCTTTGAAGAAAAAGCATCCACCAGAAGATTAAGCCAGAGCGAAGAAAGATGTCACCATTAACCCTTTTCCACAAGGGACATCGTACAAATAAATACAATAAACTACCAATTATTTGTACTCTGATCATTCAGTTCACTTTATCCATCTCTTGCCTCTCTTTTATCTTTTATATATTTTATTGCTCATAAATATCCACATCACCTAATAGACTAAAGAAGGACTCAAAGTCACAAAGGTATGACAGGTTAAATATCCTTCTTACTTGGAGAAAAGGTTTAAGACAGTCATCAAAAAACAGTTTTTTTGGGCTTCCCTGGTGGCGCAGTGGTTGAGAGTCTGCCTGCCGATGCAGGGGACACGGGTAAGTGCCCCGGTCCGGGAAGATCCCACATGCCGCGGAGCGGCTGGGAAGATCCCACATGCCGCGGAGCGGCTGGGAAGATCCCACATGCCGCGGAGCGGCTGGGAAGATCCCACATGCCGCGGAGCGGCTGGGAAGATCCCACATGCCGCGGAGCGGCTGGGAAGATCCCACATGCCGCGGAGCGGCTGGGCCCGTGAGCCACGGCTGCCGAGCCTGCACGTCCGGAGCCTGTGCTCTGCAACGGGAGAGGCCACAACAGTGAGAGGCCCGCGTACCGCAAAAACAAAAACAGTTTTTTGTTTTAGCTGTAGAGTTCAATTATTTGTGTCCCTACTTATTCATAGATAATCAAGAGCAGAACATTTGCAGACAGACATTCTACAGTGCTTAAATGCTCTCCATAAATATTATCATCCACTGTCAATATGCAACAACCAGATGAATTTTTTAGAATTACCGTTATAAAATTGCTTTCATCTTCTATAATTTTTAGCCATTTCTATACATCATCTGCAAATAGCTGATTACATGGTAAGAAACAGAGCAGATTTTAGGTAGCAAGTCTCCATGTGTATTGAGGTGGATGTTAGAAAAAGTTGTATATAGAAAAAAAAGGATTTGGCTGTGCCCCAAAGCTTATTTCCTACTTTTTAGGAAAATGTCCTGGGATTTTCAACTTCTACGTGGTCATTCTCCCACGGTGGGTTAATTAACATCCCCTCTGGAGTCAAAATCAATATGTGTGTGTCATATTTAGAGTGATACTGATCATTTGAAAGCTTAGGGCAATGCTTCTAAACTAAGAAAACCGTGGTATGGTCAAACTAAGTTTTCTGAGCCATGGAGGCTGGCTAATTGTTCCATATCTATAAACGAAGAAATCTATAAACAATTTCTCTTCCTGCAACCACCCCAGAACTGTGAAGGTCTAAAGCACAGGTAGCCAACTGAAGTGCTTTCAAAAGAGAGACAGATAAGGCGGGTGGGGAGTAGTATCACAGGCAGTGGTAGTAAGTGCTTTTCTAAAAATCTGGATATTTTCAAAACCCTGAGGGTTCCAACCAAAATATATTTATTGGCCAAATTTGTACCAGTTTACAGCCTCTGAGATTTGTCAGAGAACCAAGGCAAAATGGTTTTCATAGTAAGTGACCTGTATGGCGGGGGAAGGGGAGGAGAAGGAACATGCTAGAACAGACACAGATAGGCCGTGGGCCAGCAATGAACTAACGTGCACACTTCCATTATACGTGATATTCATGCATCATGGACTTGTGTTTTCAAGATCAGCCTTCTAACCCTTACTCTTGAAAATTTCTATTTTCATTTTCTATTTTCATTCATAACATTTTTTTGCAGCCAAGAAAAAGTGAATCTAATTTAAATTTTAGAAGCACTACAATAATGGAAAAATGAAAACAAAACATCTTACAGTGATAGACATCTGTTAGACTTGATTTTACATGTGTTGTAGTACGGTCGTCTGTTTTAAAAGTCCATTTCAAATACCGATTTTCTTAGAGTATTCTTGACTTTATGACTGCCGATTAATTTTTTTAAATCGGTGGCTTTGAAACTTTTTTTGACAGTGATCTATGTGTGAAATACATTTATCTTGAAACCCATTATACACATACATAGGTGTGTATATTTTTGTGTGTGAAATTTTCAGTTTGTATAAACTGGTGTTCTATGAAAAACATTTCCCTTTGGTGGTTAAACTCTGGCTCTTTTCTATTCTTTTTTTAATTGCTAGTTTCAATTAAATTAATCTTATAAATCACCAATGAGTTCCAACTCACAACCCGAAAAGCAGTGCTTCAGTTGTACGATAAATATACAAAAGAATCAGAATATTTTACTAACCAGAAAATAAACAACAAAAAAGTTGTCTTATCTACTTTTCAATTCTTTATATGTACTCCTTCACAGAAACAGGAGTATCCCTTGGCTTTTTTTCGCTAGTCTCCAAATTTTTCCTTTCTCTAGATGAGGCCAGCACAAATTGTTTTCAGTTATCTAAGCTCTACAGTGGGTTTAGCACATGTTACATTACAGTTTTCTTTAAGTAAGTATACATAGTTATGGTCTTTTCATCACAAGACAACTTGCTAGAAGCTTTCTGAGTTTATATTAATAATCTAATTTTTCATGGTAAGAGATATACTTGAATTTCCAGAAGTATTACCAAAAAAACACAAACAAACTTGCTCACATATCATATATGAGAGTGCAGAAAGAAGTGACTATTCGTGCCTTTGAAATTACACACTTTCCAACTGGACGTCAGGTTTAAAGACATCCTTACCAGACAACGTAAAGCTAACGAGTTTTCGAGAGTGCTGACTTCCTGAAGCACCTCCTTCCATGCCTTCTGCCCCCATCTGCAGAGAAAAAACACATATGTGAAGTTCCACAGGAATATGGTACCTCTCAACTTTTTTAGGGAAGCACACATATTTGCAAATATGATTTTTGTATCAATGTATTGTATATGCCTTTTCATATGCTACAAATCTTGGAAGTGAGACATAAATGCAGAGTCTCAGAGACTAGAGGAAGGGTCATACCTAAATTTAATCTTTACCCCAAATGTAACCAATATGAGCTTCCAAGTTCCCTGGGATATGAATCAACTTACTTTATGTCCTTTTATTTCTTTGGTAAGAAGATTGGGGCTTCCCTGGTGGCACAGTGGTTAAGAATCCTCCTGCCAATGCAGGGTACATGGGTTTGAGCCCTGGTCCGGGAAGATCCCACATGCTGCGAAGCAACTAAGCCCATGCACCACAACTTAAGCCTGCGAGCCACGACTACTTAAGCCCGCGTGCCTAGAGTCCATGCTCCGCAACAAGAGAATCCACCATAATGAGAAGCCCGCGCACCGCAACGAAGAGTAGCCCCTGCTCGCTGCAAATAGAGACTGCCCGCCCACAGCAATGAAGACCCAACGCGGCCAAAAATAAAATAAATAAATATTTTTAAAAAAGAATATAGTTGACATGTAGTAAGCATATTTATATTGCTATTATGGTATTAAAACATTCCCTTAAGTTAAAAATCAAACATCAAATTCCTTCAGATTTATTAGGAAAACCTAGAATAAACTAAACAGTGATTTACATCAGACTCATCCATATAAATGTAGAATTACCCTCCTTGCTAAATATTTCTGAGTGACCATGTGGATATCCCACCACCCTTGTAGACTCCTGTTTTATTGTGCTACTGCTACACGGCACATACTATTACAATTAGCAATAACAAGAATTTGCAATCCTATTGTACTGATTATTGTATTGTAAAGCTTTTTCTAAAAGCTTCTGAGTAAATTATATCTTACTTGAAAGGAGTCATTTACAGACCATAGCAGATTAAGTCTCTCAATTTATGTACAATTAGTGCTTAATTTATGGTACATTAGGAAAAAAGGGTTTCGTGGTCCTCTAAAAAAGAAGTCCAGAACATTGTTAAGAGACAGATTTGAAGGCAGAATGTATTTTGAATAGTCAAGAAATAGAAACCACATTTTAATTCCAAAGTTTAGATTACACCCTTCCATCTTATCTTTGTGGCTCTCCCCACCTCCCTTAAAAATTATACACCAAGAGATAAAACTGTCACTAGTCCAAGCCAAGTTGAGGAACTTCAAAATAAATTCCATTCAAATTTTGAAATATAAATGTCCATTTCCAGGCTTCCCTGGTGGTGCAGTGGTTAAGAATCCACCTGCCAATGCAGGGGACACGGGTTGGGTTCGAGCCCTGGTCCAGGAAGATCCCACATGCCACGGATCAACTAAGCTCATGCACCACAACTGCTGAGCCTGCAATCTAGAGCCCGTCAGCCACAATTACTGAGCCTGTGTGCCACAACTTCTGAAGCCTGTGCGCCTAGGGCCTGTGCTCCACAACAAGAGAAGCCACCGCAATGAGAAGCCCACGCACCACAACAAAGAGAAGCCTCTGCTCGCCGCAACTAGAGAGAGCCCGTATGCAGCAACAAAGACCCAACACAGCCAAAATTAAATAAATAAAATAAACATTAAAAAAATTTTCCATTTCCTTCTCTACTTCTTGTACCTTAGTCAAAACTATTTTGTGTGACACTTAACTGCTTCCTGATTGTTTCACATATCATTTGCAATATGCCTAGGGTACCATCCAGGCATCTCTACTTCGTTCCATCCAGATGCACATTGTCCTGCAAGAAGTAACTGAGAAACTCTACAGGGAAGGGAAGAGCAGCCATCCTAATCGTATGGTCTCCTTTCTCACATATCCTTTTGCAATGAATCAAGAATAAAAAAAGTTATGTCTTCTCTGTCATGCATACTTTGACGTCATTGCCATTCATCAGTGTACACAGTGATATGTGCCACTTGGAACAGGAAATCCTTCGCTTCAGGGACAGATAAAGGCGACCATCACTCACTACCATGTATTGTTTCAACACGGGTTGACAGTATTACTTCTGAGCTTTCCTGGCTTAAATCTATGAAGGGAGTTTATTTAAAAACCTCTCTCTAAACACTGAGTACAGATATGTTTATTATCACTGATGTTCCTATTTCTGGTGATCAGGTTGGTCTTTCCTGGCTTTATTGTCATGAATGATAAAGCTGAATTCTCTGAATATTAGTTCACATGAGCATTTTACCACGTTGTTGTAAAGGACACTGTTTATCTGTGAATTCTGTGAGAATTGTTTCATATTAGCCTTTTGCCAGACAGTGAATTACATTTTTAAAAGGAGAATTCGAGGGCATTTTCTTTAGTTTCTATAATTTCTTACATTTTAAGTAGGCTTTGAATGATGACAGACTATGAATCTTTGCAAAGTCTCCCTGTTCTCACTTGGCATGAAGAGACATCATATTTTCGGAGGGGGCACATCTCCCTGGGCAGTGTGGTCCATTTGAGGGGAGCCCACGGTTTGTGAGATGCCTGGCACAGGAAGGGCAGCTGTTGCTGAGTGTCTGTCCCAGATGCAGTCTGTACTACCTCTCTATTGGCCACTTTATAGTCCAGGGGTGTGTGTGTATGGTGAAAGCAGGATAAGGCAGACACAGCGATGCTATCTGGCCAGTTGGGTGCTGTCTCTGCTCTATTTAACCTAGGGATGATGAGCCAGAGGGGTACAGCACAATATAATAAACCATATGTACTTGGTGAGAGCCAACCAACCCAGTGTCATCAAGCATTAAAATGTGGTTGCTGCTGCCCAACTATTCTTTGTATCATGGAATGATCCTACTAAATGAGCTTTGTGAATATTGATGTTGTCAGTCAGTACAATATCTACACACAGGTCATATTCCTAGGTGAACATCATGCTGTCATAGAAACACAGTGCTCAGCCCACAGTGAAATGCCCACTGGCACAGCCTCTCAATAGCAGATATAGACCCAACTGTCTCAAGCTTGGTCAGAAATCTATTGACCACCAATTCCATTAGTCAGCCTTTGAACCAATATATTCTATTATGATTGCCAGTGCTGTATCTATGAAGCTTTTAAGGTGCTCTAAAACCTGTCTGAAGAAAATTAATTATCTCCAACTATCCATAGGCTTTGACAGAATACTCTCAATGCAAAATCAATGGAAAAAGATTGATGCTCACCAGGCTGTAAGCTCCCGGCCATCAGTGATATCTGATCATGGAAACTGCTCAAATCCAAGAAAATCTGACTCCAGAAAGTCATGTTTGGAAGCTATTATCTAATTTCACACATAGTTAATTTTCAAACGTTTTATTATCAATAGCCCCACTTTTCTAGTTTTATAATTTTTCTTTTTAGAATATTAATTAGTGTGTTCTAGTGCTTACTGTGACATGGCAGACTTTGTAATCAACAACTGTTATTCTCCTTGTGAACCTTCAAAGTCTTATATAGTAAATGTGGGTTTTTAAAAATATTCTACTTTGTTCACTATAATAGGAACTCAAATATAATTCAAATGTGAACAGAGTACTTAGATACTGAAAATTTTGCACATATCGTTCCCTTTACCTAAAATGCTCTTCCCTCCCCCTCTTCACCTAAGTAACTTCTACTCATCCTTCAGATTGTCCTGAAAACATGCCTTCTTCAGGGAAGCTTTCCAAGACCTTCCTGATCAGGATGAATCCTGCTAGTATATGCTCTCATAGCCCCATTTCACTGCCCCTCACAGTAATTATCACTCAAATAAATACAATTCAGTTTAATTGATGTCTCTCTCCCCCACCAGCCCAGTGAGAGCAAGGGCTGTGTTTTTGCTTATCATTTCATTCCTAGTGGTGGGTATAATGTCTGGCACTTACTAGGCACCCAATGAATATTGGAAAGGAAAAGATTGCTTGATATCGTATTGTTGGGCCAGACAATTTCAAAATGCCATCTGCAGAGATTACATTCTGAATTTCAGGGAGTCAACCTGTTCACTTGCTTATTTCCAAAAATGCATGCATCTATAAATGTGTACACACACACACACAATATTATGAAGATTCTATTTTACGAGAGTCAATAATTTTCTTCTATACTTTCATGACCTGATTGTTATAAATGACCTATAAACACTGCAATGATTTATAAATCTTGGACTCCATGAATCATCCGAGTTCAACCACCCATGTACAATGGAGTGCATCCTGTGAAGCTGTTAGATTCTAAAGTTAGTTGGTGAAGTGAAAAATCATGAAATTGTGAAAAGTAATTCTTAAGAAAGTACCATGTTGGAAATGGACATACGTTCCTTCAAAAGTCCAGCACAATCAGTTTCCTCCGAAGCTAAGTTAGATATCTCTTTCTTTAATTGAGGACCTGGTGAAAAGGTTGGCTTCTTTTGAGTGGCCACGTGATACCAAACGTATGTGTGGTACCTTTAAGCACTATAGTTCAATTCAGCATCAGGAGGGATCCCACACTCTCTCCTGCAGGAACGGCGCCTTCGTAATCCCCATCTCACACTCTCTTTGGGGTAAAAGTCTGTTAAACTGACTGGTAGGGAGAATCACCCACTACTTAAATTTTTTTTTTCTCTCTGAGTTCATGTAAATTAAATTCACAGAAGATGCAAAACGCCACCATTTCCTACCAACTGGCCACCCTGACAAAGTTTAAAAAAAAAACCTTCCATGATGGACGGGCACTCACCAATTTCCTTCAGGAATAGGTTCCCCGGAGAGTTGACTATATACAGAATTATTATAAATCAAGCCATATTTTCCCACTGGTTTACATTATGGATTTAGTGAAGCCATCCTGTAAGTTATTTCCTTTCCCAAAACGGCGCCCACACTGCTATGTGTTTCCTTTGCCTTGTTTCCCATAACCCTGCCAGAGCTGCACAGGCAAAAATAGAAACCAAGGCCTCTGGGACTGAGGCTCAAGGAAGCAGCCTGAGGGGCACTCACCATCACAGCGGGGTTCTTCACCGTGATGCAGGGGGTCGTGGCTCGCAGGGCTCCACTAATGCCGTGGTAGTATTTGAAACAGATTTTTATCTCCGCTGTAAATTGATTGGAGAAAAACAGTCATTTAAACACTGAAACAAATCCCTTAGGCATCACCTGAGGAAATCCACCTCTCCACCTCTCCGAAAATCCCACTCAGGACTCTTTGAGCGATCCCTTCTTTTCCAGTCAGAGGCAACAGATTATACCAACTCCTGTTTGATTTTATAGGCTTCTCTGAAAATGTCTAAGAACACCCCAAATATATTAGAAAAACAGTGCACAAAAACAACACGCCGAAATATTAGTGTAGAGATAAGAATAAGACTAGCTACCATTCAGTGAGGAGCTGCTGATGGACCACAGGGCTGCGTCTCTGCCCCCATTGTTACTGACCCCTCATATTTAACTCTGGAGGCAGAAATTCTTGTCCCCATAGAACAGCTGAAGCATTGAGGTTTGCCAAAGGTCAAACAAGTAAGAAACGACAGAGTCAGGACTCAAACCCCATCCAATGGGGCTTTGCCCCATTCCAAAGCCTTCACTCCTATCCTCTACAATATAGACAGAATGCAGCTGTCAATGGAAATAAAAAAAGAGCAGACAGAGTATAAAAGATTGCTGTAGGAGACTCTGTGGTGAGAGGGTCTGGGGACCTGACTTAAATGTAGCCACTAGAAGGGATCATATTCTGGAACCACCAATAAATATATATCTACATCTCCACAGGTGTGGACAGATGTATGTATATATATTGGATATAACTATAGGTGCGTGTGTATGTATATATATTTATATACTATATAATTTGAACTTGACAAAAAGCAATACAAATGTCAATTACTGTTTTTGGAAAGTAACTACAATTACCATGAAGCCAACAAGTGTCAAGGATAAAACCCAGAGTCACTGAAATTTCTCTGTATACAGAGCATCTGAGTCACTGAAGTTTCCCTGTGAGATGTCTTTTTCCCAAGGTGTCATTTAATATAGGCAATGACACTGATGGGCAGGCTGCAGAGGAGAGTCCTAGCCTATAGGAGTGAAGTTACCCTCTCAACTGAGTCACCTGGATTATTAAAGTGGGACCACTCGATGTGATTCCCCAAGGAAATTAATCTTGCACTGACTTTCCCGACAGCACCAAGTGGTCTCCTACAGAGTATTTGGTTTGCTTATTTTAAGAAAAAGATACAATGATTAAAGAAAAATCCTACTTTAGGAATTTATATAAGAATATTTAGGAATATTACATATAAAAATATAATATTTCCCATCAATGAAAAAATACTAAATCTCATTAAAAAAAGGTCTATCGTGGGTAAAATATCGAGTCTTTCCATTACGTACGTTAATCACGAAGCAGTGATTCACAACGAAGGTGGTATCATGAAGTGAAAGATTTTTACCATGCCCAGCGCTATGCTAGACAGTGCAAGGGAATCAGAGAGAGGTTTCTGGTCTAGCAGGTGTTAAGATGACAAAATCCAGAAGAGAAGCACTGAAGAGGCAGAGTGCCAGGTGGAAATGTGGAGATCGTGGAAAATATTCCACGTGAGGGCACAGTGGAGTCAGAAAGGTCTCATGGAACAAACAGAACTCAGACCTTCAGCTGAGAAAAATGGGGTTGGAGAGAGTTAGGAGTGAGTGGTGGCAAAAACAGGGAAGCAGGAATGAGCATGCTGGCTTGAGGACCAGCAGGACGACCCTGGCAGCAATTCTAGCTTTACTATGAATTCCCTGGAACCCTACATAAGTGAGTTGAGTGAGCACGAATACAGGTTTTTGGTGATTATGGAAATGTAATAACTATAGATCTGAGTAAACCACTGTCCCACTTGCTTTCCTTCAAGACCAATAGCATGTATTCTGCAAGAACGAAGCTAAGTAACACGTACAAGGCCTGTCAAAGCAGAACAAGCTCGGTGACAGGCGGGAGGACTGAATTCTGCAGGCATGAGCTCATTAGTATCACGTTCTACATGCCGGGAACCAGCAGTGTGTGAATCTGCCTGCAGCAGTGCCTCACAGACCCAGCCAATGGTCAGTCAGTGAGCAGCTTATTTTTCAATAAAGAGAAGTGCATTTTTACAAGACATCTTCCCTCTCAAGTTAGGATGCGACCTCCTCTTTTCTAATGTTTTAACAGTCAGCGAGGTAAAAGACTAGGAAACAAACAGACCCCAATAAGCATCTGCTTATTTTTATCTGTAGATGTTGCTAGCCAGACCAGCGTTGCTAGCTGACCCGTTCTGACTGTTACTTTACTTCTTGCTAAAGCAAAAATCTCCAACCCCCGTGATAAATGAGAATCCCTGAAACTATAAGATAAACTCATTCTCATTGTGCACAGCAGATTCTGTGGACATGATCACCAAAAACCGCAGAGCTGACAGCTTCACAATGCTTTAAGATTCAGTGTAAAGCCAAGGGGACTTACACAGATCACCAGTTACAAAACCAAATGCATAGGCAGGTCCTGGTCGCCAGAGAGAAAACCCCAGTACCAGACAGAACTAGTTGCTTGCACCTCGACTGTTCAGGAGGACACCAGTGGAGACTTCTGACCCTAAAATAGAGGAATGTTTCATGCTGAGTGGGAGGTTTCATCTTCACATATCATTTAGTGTTTTAGAAGGTCACTCAAGATTTTAAAAAATGGTGTAACTAAGCAACATCCCCTCTGAGGAAGAGAGAGAAGAGAGAGCAGAATTTTGATTAATGTCCCTGAACATTTTAGTTATGAGAAGAGGTAACTGGGAAGATTACTCAAAAGGGTGGAAAAGAGAAGTTGGTATTCATGCTTCTATTTTAGCTACAATTTTAAACTCTAACTGTAAGAGGAGACCAGAAAGCTATTGCTGAGAAACAGATACAAGAACAGGTGAAAGCAAACGTGGGCATGATGATGGAGCATCAGATAAGAGAGGAGCCACTGGCCACAGGGCCAGCCCTGCTCACAGGCAGGAAAGATGAAGGATATGGACTAAGGAGCATTCTACCTGACAACGGTTTCTCCACAGCCTGATGTGGCAGCTAATCAGGCCTCAAATTATGGAGGGGGAATACATGTAACTATTCCTTTGGATTATAAAAAAAGAAGAGTATTTTCTCCAAAGCAACTGCTTATAAAAACATGTTGCCTTACTGGGAATATACCCAGACAAAACTATAATTCAAAAAGATACATGCACCCCTATGTTCATAGCAGCACTGTTCACCAATAGCCAAAACATGGAAACAACCTAAATGTCCATCGACAGGTGAATGGATAAAGAAGATGTGGTACATATATACAATGGAATACTACTCAGCCATAAAAAGAACGAAATAATGCCATTTGCAGCAACATGGATGCAACTAGAGCTTGTCATACTAAGTGAAGTCAGAAAGAGAAAGACAAATACCATATGATCTCACTTATATGTGGAATCTAAAATATGGCGCAAATGAACCTATCTACAAAACAGAAACAGACTCATAGAGAACAGACTTGTGGTTGCCAAGAGGGAGGGGGGAAGGGAGAGGGATGGACTGGGAGTTTGGGGTTGGTAGATGCAAACTATTACATTTAGAATGGAAAAACAACAAGGTCCTACTGTATAGCACAGGGAACTCCATTCAATATCCTGGGATAAACCATAATGGAAAAGAATATTAAAAAAGAATGTCTATATGTGTATAACTGAGTCACTTTGCTGTAGAGCTGAGATTGTGACAACATTGTAAATCAATTATACTTCAATAAAACAAATGTTGCCTTAGAGGCAGTGAACCAGGAGAAGGGTGAGGCCTCCCACATTAACCTTGAAGGACCTACAGTCTGGGCCAGCTCCTGGAAGGAAGAACGCATTGCCGAGTGGCATCTTCTCTCTCTCAGGTCCCTTCTGAATAGCTGAAGCCAGTCATGAATCACAGAAATATATTTTGGCCCCTTTCAATAATCTTCTGGACACTTTCGTTTATAGAGTTACTAGAAGATTTAGCTGCCTCTATTTAAATGCTGGTAAGACACAGAAATGCTTTTATTTTTAAAATTTTAACTTACCAGCTTCCATTAAATACAAATGAAGAGGTCGCCCAGAGCAAGAGCTTGCCAGCTCCACGTCTACCATAGATGAGAGGGTGATGGCTGTCCAAAGACGGCACTTTGTACTTGTTGGGGGTCACTGGGAAGGTAGGAAGAACTTAAACCTGTTCCCAAGTAAAGGGGTTTCTGTAATTGTGTCACTCTGACATTGCATTTTAAAGCAATCATTCTACCATCTGCCTAAAGGAAGAAAAGATTTCCGTGTTTGTACATGAATAAAATACTTCTAGAACGATCACATGAAACTGGTAAAACTGACTGCCTTCAGGGAGGGGAAACTGGTGACTGGGGCATGAAGTTGGGGAGATAATTTACTTTCATTTTTGTGTCTTTTTAACATTATACTCTTTTCATCTATTATCTGTTCAAAATTTATTTTTAAAAAGCAATCTCAACTCAGCTACATTAACTCTAGGCAATGGTATAAGATTCCAAGCCTTCTCGGAAAAAGGTTCTACAGGCCACTCCCTGCAAGAAATGGTTTTGTTTCAAAGACTGGGATCTTTGAAACACCATCCATCACCTTAAATAGCTATAAGATTCACTTAGGTAGTAGTTAATAGCTTGCTCCCATTTAGAAAATCTGGATTTTCCTCAAGTTTTAGAAGTTGACTATTTTGAACCATAAAGATGGATGGAATGGAAATGTCCTTCTTCCTTTAATCATTTGTTTCATTAAAATAGAATAATCTAAAAAAAAATCAAGCTAATAGGAATTTATTCAAAAACATGATTTTAACCACTGCCTTTGTGCTTTTATTATATTCTTAATATTATGATTCCTATTGATAAGCTCTTTTATTCAGAGGCCACAAGTTGGGAAAGAGTAAACACATTCTAATTCTCATGCTTTTGAGGAAATTTACCCACATTTCCAGGGACGTGCTCACCTGTTTATACGGTAGCGCAGGTTGTCTTCTCTTTAACAAGGGCCAATGCAACCTGAAAGGGCCAGGCCCTCCCCTGCTAAAGCTCAGAAAAACAATCTTGAAAATCAAAGACAGACAATATCAGTATAATGTGGAAGAACCTAATAGGGTTAGAGAAGTAATTGGACCTTGTTTTTCTCATTACTTAGTAATGGCAGCTGGACCAATGTTGGAAAGTAAAGAGAAGTAGAAATAGGCAATAAAACGTAAAGTATGCTGGCAGAGAATGAAAAGCACCAAACCTCCATCTAAGGGGCAAAAAGGCCCTTCTGATGTTGGTGGGAAGGGGCTTACGAATGGAGGTTAGAGCAGGGGCTCTGACAGTACAAATAAGAGGCTGAGGCCACCCCTTTCCCCCCACCCAATAAAAAGTCACCCACAAAGGTTCTGTTTGGGCAAGGCACCGCATCTTAGAAAGCACGCTAACCTGAGTGCCAATCAGAGATGAGGCTCTCACTTACACAAGCCACATGCACCTCTGCTATGCAGTTTCCTAATCCTGCCCACTTCCTAGGGCTGAGACAGGTAAGATATGTGAAAGCACTATATAATTCATACAAATGGCAATGTCCTGTTATTACCATTAATGATCACAAAGCAGTTCAGTAAACAGCAATGCAGCTATTTCTAAGCTTATTCACTGATCCAGGAATCAGTGAGTTCTCGAATATTGCCTGGCACAAAGTTGATACTTAACTAAATACTTCACAATGGCTGGGGACACAGATGGACAGATGAGTAGAAGAAATGAAGGAAGGACAAAAAGCAGCTCTGAATGAATGAATGACCATAGTCTGTGAAAGACTATGAAGAATAAAATAGATATCCTAGCATGCCAAGACAATTCCTGAAACCTCTTACATTTCAAAACTCAAGAATACACATTGCTCAGGGGACCCATTCATTTTCTGCAAGCATAAGCTCATTTGAGGAACTGTGACAGTCCTATGACAAGTAAGTGCAGATGAAGCTGATCCTCCTCTCCAATGTCTAGGAAGGTCACTTACTCAGAAATAAACCTGTCTTTGTCCTTCAAATTCATTCCAGTAGGTCCCGTAATAATGTAAGTGTGGGCCTCCTGCCTCCTCTGGAGTTTATTCAGATAAACCAAAGCCATTTTACTTGCAGAAACAGGTTAAATAGTGCTCAAATCCAGGTTTGCCCATGAACTCAGATTAATTTTCTGAGAATTTACTTTGCTTGGACTTCTGATTAGCTAAAGATAAAATTTCTCTCTCAAGATGAAAGCAAAAATTTTAAAATGTCATAAGCTTTCAAGATCAGAGGCTGAAAACAGAAGTTTTTAACCCATACCCCCAATCCCGATTTTTTTGTTTCACACCGTCATCTCCAGAGATTCAAGCAAAACTTCATTATGCTGGGAAGTCCCCTTAGTTCTGCTCTTGCCAGACACAGGGTAAAAAGAAATTGACATCGAGTAGTGAGGAAGATGGCGGAAGAGTAAGACGCGGAGATCACCTTCCTCCCCACAGATACACCAGAAATACATCTACACGTGGAACAACTACAGAACACCTACTGAACGCTGGCAGAAAACCTCAGACCTCCCAAAGGCAAGAAACCCCCCCCCACGTACCTGGGTAGGGCAAAAGAAAAAACAGAGACAAAAGGATAGGGACGGGACCTGCACCAGTGGGAGGGAGCTGTGAAGGAGGAAAGCTTTCCACACACTAGGAAGCCCCTTCGAGGGCGGAGACTGCAGGCGGCGGAGGGGGAAAGCTTCGTAGTCGCGAAGGAGAGCGCAGCAACAGGGGTGTGGAGGGCAAAGCGGACAGATTACCGCACAGAGGATCGGTGCCGACCGGAACTCACCAGCCTGAGAGGCTTGTCTGCTCACCCGCCGGCGCGGGCGGGGCTGGGAGCTGAGGCTCGGGCTTAGAGGACGGGGGCTTCGGAGCGCCGCCGGGAGAGGACTGGGGCTGGCGGCGTGAACACAGCCTGAAGGGGGCTAGAGCACCACGGCTAGCCGGGAGGGAGTCCAGAGAAAAGTCTGGAGCTGCCGAAGAGGCAGGAGACTTTTTCTTCCCTCTTTGTTTCCTGGTGCGCGAGGAGAGGGGATTCAGAGCGCTCCTTAAAGGAGCTCCAGAGACGGGCGCAAGCCGCGGCTATCAGCACGGACCCCAGAGACGCGCATAAGACGCTAAGGCGGTTGCTGCCACCACCATGAAGCCTATATGCGAGCACAGGTCACTATAAACACCCCCCTTACGGGGAGCCTGTGCAGCCCGCCACTGCCAGGGGCCCAGGATCCACGGACAACTCACCCGGAAGAACGCATAGCGCACCTCAGGCTGGTGCAACGACACGCCAGCCTCTGCCGCTGCAGGCTCGCCCCGCCCTCCGTGCCCCTCCCTCCCCGCCCCCACCCCCGGCCTGAGTGAGCCAGAGCCCCCGAATCAGTGGCTCCTTTAACCCCGTCCTGTCTGAGCGAAGAACAGACGCCCTCCGGCCACCTACACGCAGAGGCGGGGACAAATCCAAAGCTAGGCCCCGGGAGCTGTGAGAACAAAGAAGAGAAAGGGAAATCTCTCCCAGCAGCCTCAGGAGCAGCGTTGGTTAAATCTCCACAATCAACTTGATGTACCTGCATCTGTGGAATACCTGAATAGACAACGAATCATCTCAAATTGAGGAGGTGGACTTTGAGAGCAAGATTTATGATTTTTTCCCCTTTTCCTCTTTTTGTGAGTGTGTATGTGTATGCTTCTGGGTGAGATTTTGTCTGTACAGCTTTGCTTCCACCATTTGTCCTAGGGTTCTATCCATCCGTTTTTCTTTTTTTTTTTTGCTTTTGTTTTTCTTTCTAAAAAAATTTTTTCTTAATAATTATTTTAATAACTTAATTTTATTTTATCTTTATTTTATTTTATTTATTTCTTTCCTTCCTTCCTTCCTCCCTTTCTTTCTTTCTTTCTTTCTACTTTTTCTTGCTTTTATTCTGAGCTGTGTGGATGAAAGGCTCTTGGTGCTGCAGCCAGGAGTCAGTGCTGTGCCTCTGAGGTGGGAGAGCCAACTTCAGGACACTGGACCACAAGAGACCTCCCAGCTCCAAATAATATCAAACAGCAAAATTCTCCCACAGATCTCCATCTCAACACCAGTACCCAGCTTCACTCAATGACCAGCAAGCTACAGAGCTGGACACCCTGGGCCAAAGAACTAGCAAGACAGGAACACAACCCCATCCATTAGCAGAGAGGCTGCCTAAAATCATAATAAGGCCACACACACCCCAAAACACACCACCAGACGTGGACCTGCCCACCAGACAGACAAGATCCAGCCTCATCCACCACAACACAGGCACTAGTCACCTCCACCAGGAAGCCTACACAACCCACTGAACCAACTTTAGCCACTGGGGACAGACACCAAAAACAACAGGAACTACGAACCTGCAGCCTGCAAAAAGGAGACCCCAAACACAGTAAGTTAAGCAAAATGAGAAGACAGAAAAACACACAGCAGATGAAGGAGCAAGATAAAAACCCACCAGACCTAACAAATGAAGAGGAAATAGGCAGTCTACCTGAAAAAGAATTCAGAATAATGATAGTAAAGATGATCCAAAATCTTGGAAATAGAATAGAGAAAATGCAAGAAACATTTAACAAGGACCTAGAAGAACTAAAGATGAAACAAGCAACGATGAATAACACAATAAATGAAATTAAAAATACTCTAGATGGGATCAATAGCAGAATAACTGAGGCAGAAGAACGGATAAGTGACATGGAAGATAAAATAGTGGAAATAAGTACTGCAGAGCAGAATAAAGAAAAAAGAATGAAAAGAACTGAGGACAGTCTCAGAGACCTCTGGGACAATATTAAATGCACCAACATTCAAATTATAGGGGTTCCAGAAGAAGAAGAGAAAAAGAAAGGGACTGAGAAAATATTTGAAGAGATTATAGTTGAAAACTTCCCTAATATGGGAAAGGAAATAGTTAATCAAGTCCAGGAAGCACAGAGAGTCCCATACGGATAAATCCAAGGAGAAATACGCCAAGACATATATTAATCAAACTGTCAAAAATTAAATACAAAGAAAACATATTAAAAGCAGCAAGGGAAAAACAACAAATAACACACAAGGGAATGCCCATAGGTTAACAGCTGATCTTTCAGCAGAAACTCTGCAAAACAGAAGGGACTGACAGGACATATTTAAAGTGATGAAGGATAAAAACCTACAATCAAGATTACTCTACCCAGCAAGGATCTCATTCAGATTTGATGGAGAAATTAAAACCTTTACAGACAAGCAAAAGCTGAGAGAGTTCAGCACTACCAAACCAGCTTTACAACAACTGCTAAAGGAACTTCTCTAGGTAAGAAACACAAGAGAAGGAAAAGACCTACAAAAACGAACCCAAAACAATTAAGAAAATGGGAATAGGAACATACATATTGATAATTACCTTAAATGTAAATGGACTAACTGCTCCCACCAAAAGACACAGATTGGCTGGATGGATACAAAAACAAGACCCATCTATGTGCTGTCTACAAGAGACCCACTTCAGACCTAGAGACACATACAGACTGAAAGTAAGGGGATGGAAAAAGATATTCCATGCAAATGGAAAACAAAAGAAAGCTGGAGTAGCAATTCTCATATCAGACAAAATAGACTTTAAAATAAAGACTATTAGAAGAGACAAAGAAGGACACTACATAATGATCAAGGGATCAATCCAAGAAGATATAACAATTGTAAATATTTATGCAACCAACATAGGAGCACCTCAATACATAAGGCTAATACTAACAGCCATAAAAGGGGAAATCAACAGTAACACATTCTTAATAGGCGACTTTAACACCCCACTTTCACCAATGGACAGATCATCCAAAATGAAAATAAATAAGGAAACACAAGCTTTAATGATACATTAAACAAGATGGACTTAATTGATATTTATAGCACATTCCATCCAAAAAAAACAGAATACACATTTTTCTCAACTGCTCATGGAACATTCTCCAGGCTAGATCATATCTTGGGTCACAATTCAAGCCTTGGTAAATTTAAGAAAATTGAAATTGGATCAAGTATCTTTTCCGACCACAACACTATGAGACTAAATTTCAATTACAGGAAAAGATCTGTAGAAAATACAAACACATGGAGGCTAAACAATACACTACTTAATAATGAAGTGATCACTGAAGAAATCAAAGAGGAAATAAAAAATACCTAGAAACAAATGACAATGGAGACACGACGACCCAAAACCTATGGGATGCAGCAAAAGCAGTTCTAAGAGGGAATTTTATGGCAATACAATCCTACCTTAAGAAACAGGATGCATCTCGAATAAACAACCTAACCTTGCACCTAAAGCAATTAGAGAAAGAAGAACAAAAAACCCCCAAAGTTAGCGGAAGGAAAGAAATCATAAAAATCAGATCAGAAATAAATGAAAAAGAAATGAAGGAAACGATAGCAAAGATCAATAAAACTAAAAGCTGGTTCTTTGAGAAGATAAACAACATTGATAAACCATTAGCCAGACTCATCAAGAAAAAAGGGAGAAGTTTCAAATCAATAGAATTAGAAATGAAAAAGGAGAAGTAACAACTGACACTGCAGAAATACAAAAGCTCATGAGAGATTACTACAAGCAACTCTATGCCAATAAAATGGACAACCTGGAAGAAATGGACAAAATCTTAGAAATGCATAACCTGCCAAGACTGAATCAGGAAGAAACAGAAAATATGAACAGACCAATCACAAGCACTGAAATTGAAACTGTGATTAAAAATCTTCCAACAAACAAAAGCCCAGGACCAGATGGCTTCACAGGAGAATTCTATCAAACTTTTAGAGAAGAGCTAACACCTATCCTTCTCAAACTCTTCCAAAATATAGCAGAGGAAGGAACACGCCCAAACTCATTCTACGAGGCCACCATCACCCTGATACCAAAACCAGACAAGGATGTCACAAAGAAAGAAAACTACAGGCCAGTATCACTGATGAACATAGATGCAAAAATCCTCATCAAAATACTAGCAAACAGAATCCAACAGCACATTAAAAGAATCATACACCATGATCAAATGGGGTTTATTCCAGGTATGCAAGGATTCTTCAGTATATGCAAATCAATCAACGTGATACACCATATTAACAAATTGAAGGAGAAAAACCATATGATCATCTCAATAGATGCAAAGAAAGCTTTCGACAAAATTCAACACCCATTTATGATAAAAACTCTACAGATAGTAGGCATAGAGGGAAATTTCCTCAACATAATAAAGGCCATACATGACAGACCCGCAGCCAACATCATCCTCAATGGTGAAAAACTGAAAGCACTTCCACTAAGATCAGGAACAAGGCAAGGTTGCCCACTCTCACCACTCGTAGTCAACATAGTTTTGGAAGTTTTAGCCACAGCAATCAGAGAAGAAAAGGAAATAAAAGGAATCCAAATCGGAAAAGAAGTAGTAAAGCTGTCACTGTTTGCAGATGACATGATACTATACATAGAGAATCCTAAAAATGCTACCAGAAAACTACTAGAGCTAATCAATGAATTTGGTAAAGTAGCAGGATACAAAACTAATGCACAGAAATCTCTTGCATTCCTATACATTAATGATGAAAAATCTGAAAGTGAAATCAAGAAAACACACCCATTTACCATTGCAACAAAAAGAATAAAATATCTAGGAATAAACCTACCTAAGGAGACAAAAGACCTGTATGCAGAAAATTATAAGACACTGATGAAAGAAATTAAAGATGATACAAATAGATGGAGAGATATACCATGTTCTTGGATTGGAAGAATCAACATTGTGAAAATGACTCTACTACCCAAAGTGATCTACAGATTCAATGCAATCCCTATCAAACTACCACTGGCATTTTTCACAGAACTAGAACAAAAATTTTCACAATTTGTATGGAAACACAAAAGGCCCCAAATAGCCAAAGCAGTCTTGAGAACGAAAAATGGAGCTGGAGGAATCAGGCTCCCTGACTTCAAACTATACTACAAAGCTACAGTAATCAAGAGAGTATGGAACTGGCACAAAAACAGAAAGATAGATCAATGGAACAGAATAGAAAACCCAGAGATAAACCCACACACATACGGTCACCTTATCTTTGATAAAGGAGGCAGGAATGTACAGTGGAGAAAGGACAGCCTCTTCAATAAGTGGTGCTGGGAAAACTGGACAGGTACATGTAAAAGTATGAGATTAGATCACTCCCTAACGCCATACAGAAAAATAAGCTCAAAGTCTATTAAAGACCTAAATGTAAGGCCAGAAACTATCAAACTCTTAGAGGAAAACATAGGCAGAACACTCTACGACATAAATCACAGCAAGATTCTTTTTGACCCTCCTCCTAGAGAAATGGACATAAAAACAAAAATAAACAAATGGGACCTAATGAAACTTCAAAGATTTTGCACAACAAAGGAAACCATAAACAAGACGACAAAACCCTCAGAATGGGAGAAAATATTTGCAAATGAAGCAACTGATAAAGGATTAATCTCCAAAATTTATAAGCAGCTCATGCAGCTCAATAACAAAGAAACAAACAACCCAATCCAAAAATGGGCAGAAGGCCTAAATAGACATTTCTCCAAAGAAGATATACAGATTGCCAACAAACACATGAAAGAATGCTCAACATCATTAATCATTAGAGAAATGCAAATCAAAACTACAATGAGATATCATCTCACACCAGTCAGAATGGCCATCATCAAAAAATCTAGAAAGAATAAATGCTGGGGAGGGTGTGGAGAAAAGGGAACACTCTTGCACTGCTGGTGGGAATGTAAAATGGTACAGCCACTATGGAGAACAGTATGGAGGTTCCTTAAAAAACTACAAATAGAACTACCATATGACCCAGCAATCCCACTACTGGGCATATACCCTGAGAAAACCATAATTCAAAAAGAGTCATGTACCAAAATGTTCATTGTAGCTCTATTTACAATAGCCAGGTGATGGAAGCAACCTAAGTGTCTATCATCTGATTAATGATTAAAGAAGATGTGGCACATATATACAATGGAATATTACTCAGCCATAAAAAGAAACGAAAGTGAGCTATTTGTAATGAGGTGGATGGACCTAGAGTCTGTCATACAGAGTGAAGTAAGTCAGAAAGAGAAAGACAAATACCGTATGGTAACACATATATATGGAATTTAAGAAAAAAAAAGTGTCACGAAGAACCTTGGGGTAAGACAGGAATAAAGACACAGACCTACTAGAGAATGGACTTGAGGATATGGGGAGGGGGAAGGATAAGCTGTGACAAAGCGAGAGAGAGGCATGGACATATATACACTACCAAACGTAAAACAGATAGCTAGTGGGAAGTAGCGGCATAGCACAGGGAGATCAGATCGGCATAGCACAGGGAGATCAGATCGGTGCTTTGTGACCGCCTGGAGGGGTGGGATAGGGAGGGTGGGAGGGAGGGAGACGTAAGAGGGAAGAGATATGCGAACATATGTATATGTATAACTGATTCACTTTGTTATAAAGCAGAAACCAACACACCATTGTAAAGCAATTATACTCCAATAAAGATGTAAAAAAAAAAAATGTTGTCTATGAGACCTAAGAGACACAGACTACACTTCTAAGCACTGATATAAACACCACCTGAGGTTTTTACACTGAATGGATTTTGAAAAGATAGGGATGTGTGTTGGGGGAGATCCCATTCTGATGAATGAAGATAAACTTATTCTAAAGCCAAATCTTTCGGTAATTCCTATTCACTGTCTTGCACTTAAACTTATACAACTTTTCTCCGTCCTTAAAAATGCATTACTTGGGCTTCCCTGGTGGCGCAGTGGTTGAGAGTCCGCCTGCTGATGCAGGGGACACGGGTTTGTGCCCCGGTCTGAGAGGATCCCACATGCCGCGGGGCGGCTGAGTCCGTGGGCCATGGCCGCTGAGCCTGCGTGTCCGGAGCCTGTGCTCCGCAACGGGAGAGGCCACAGCAGTGAGAGGCCCGCGTACCACAAAAAAATAAAAAATGCATTACTAAATATTTCCAGTTTTACAACTGTGCTACACAATACCCCCAATTTTGTGTGTGAAGAATTAAGGTGGAAATGCTAAATTAGAGGAGAAAAGCAAAAGCATTCCCAATTCCTAGCTTCAATATCAAGCCCATTTCTGTTAAATACTAAGACTGAGATGTGAAGAAAAAATTTTGTCATGCCAGAGATGTTTACTATACCCTAATCAGCCAGGACATTATGAATCTCTAATTCATACTTCATGGGGAAAGAAAATCAATCATGTCAAGTGGGATACTCTGTAAATGGGTCTCTTATACATGTTACAAATTATAGCAGTGTGTGGTACTGACTTCTTCCCAGATGTTCACATGAGCCCCATCATGTGAATCTGCGCACTCCATCAACAGGCAACCATTCCTAGCCGTCTCCAGCATTTTAAAGCAAACAGGAAGGTTGTTTTGCCTTTTTCCCTGAAGTTCAGTTGGCAATACTTCTCAGCTAGACCATCCTCTTAAGCCCTGGGATCTTTTCAAAGGAGGAATTACACGGAAAGTAAACCCAGCTACTTCCCATTCCATTTTCACCAGATTCTTTTACCACTTATTTTTCTCATTACTTAGTAATGGCAGCTGGACCAATGTTGGAAAGCAAAGAGAAGTAGAAATAGGCAATAAAAACAAATCACTCATAATCTCACCTCCCAGATACATCCCTTGTTCACATTTTGGCAAATCTCCTTCCAGACTTTTTCCTACATGCTGTATTAGCTGGGATTATGCTGTATGTATCTGCTTCCCGCTTATTGTTATATCATGAGCATTTTCCCTTAAAAACTACATTCCATGTAAGGAGAAAATCTCGCCAGAAATTGAACTATGAAAAAAAAGACAGTCCTTAGAGGACAGAAGTGGGATTTGAGAAAACTATGAAATGCTGACCTACCAGTAAGGATGGTCAAAGAAATTATCTGGTGTCGTTAATGGCAATTCAAAATAATAGATGTTAACCTTTTAAAATGACTTTTTATATTACAGAAGTTTTACATGCTTCAAGAAAGACATGCTTACATCAGATTTCCACTTAATCAAACTTACTTTATAATTTATGGTTTAATAACTACCATTCTTAAGTACCAGTATCCATACACCCTCTCTCTTTCATTAAATCCCTTGCATATAGGAAATTTAATTCTTACACAGAGCTAAACAGCTCAGAAAAATTTTAAAGAGCTCATTTTTTTCTACATTAAAGAAAAATAAATTCTGTAAATGTAGAAGTTAACCTGGACCAACTAGTAAATCATTTACATATATAATACTATATATAAGTACTATATATAAGCATTTGTATTTATAAGTAAGTATCAATATAAATCAGATCAACTGGGAAATTGTTATTTGCAGTCAATTTCTGATTCCTAATAAATGACCTCTATGGCAGTGTGCCCCACACTATCTCATCTACACTTGGAAAGACCAAGACCCAAACGCAAAACTTATTCTGCTTCTGGGAAAAATAACAGTCAAGTATTCTACGGGCAAATAAAACTCTTAGATTAACTGAAATCTTGAATTATTCTTTCTGCTCCTTGTAATTAATATAATATTAATTATAAATGAGATATAAGGGTATATAAATATGTGTAAAGTATTAAAATAACCATACATAATTTATATACCATACATTCATCAGGTACATTTTACACACACAAGTTTTTCAAATTATATGAACATTGTCTAATGAGTATTTTCCAAAACAATATACTTTCCAGTTTGGTGCAACAGGGCATACATGTATAAATCAGAGGCCAAAACTTTTACAATAAAATTCAGGAAAGACTCTATAGATTTCTGCATATTTCTGCAATGTTCAATCACAAACTTATATTTCACACTTAGTTACTTACGCTCCATGAAATAAGGCCCAGGCTCAATTCTCCATACAATTTGTCCTTTTTGTGTTCCGGTTACACCCCTGTTTTTAGAATCCCAGAAGTTGGCTGGAGAATTCTCATCTGAAAAAAACAAAGAAACGCTTTTTAATCTTAATTATAACCTCTTTGTCTTTCCTTAGCTGAAAGACTAATACAAGTTCTAAAATAAATGGAAAAAAAATAAAGGGGAAATATTAATGAACACTATTGTTAATGACTTACCTCCTCCCAGCAGATTACCCTGAATTTCTACATTTGCATTTATACAGGAGAATTGGGGAGGAGGGTGGGAAGGTGGAAAGGAGATGGCACGTCCAGGCTTGGCCAGGTTGTTCACTGTTGCCAAAAGACAAAACCACAAAGAACAAAGGGTACGATTGTTCGTCAACCAGCAATGAGATGATATATAAGAAAAGGGTTGGGTGAGCTCCCATCTATAAAATCCTTTATCAAAAGAAAAGGAAGAGTAAGGCCAGACACTATAAAACTCTTAGAGGAAAACATAGGCAGAACACTCTATGACATAAATCACAGCAACATCCTTTTTGACCCACCTCCTAGAGAAATGGAAATAAAAACAAAAATAAACAAATGGGACCTAATGACACTTCAAAGCTTTTGCACAGCAAAGGAAACCATAAACAAGATGAAAAGACAACCCTCAGAATGGGAGAAAATATTTGCAAATGAAGCAACTGACAAAGGATTAATCTCCAAAATTTACAAGCAGCTCACGCGGCTCAACGTCAAAAAAACAAACAACCCAATCCAAAAATGGGCAGAAGACCTAAACAGACATTTCTCCAAAGAAGATATACAGATTGCCAACAAACACATGAAAGGATGCTCAATGTCACTAATCATTAGAGAAATGCAAATCAAAACTACAATGAGGTATCACCTCACACCAGTCAGAATGGCCATCATCAAAAAATCTACAAACAATAAATGCTGGAGAGGATGTGGAGAAAAGGGAACCCTCTTGCACTGTTGGTGGAATGTAAATTGATACAGCCACTATGGAGAAGAGTATGGAGGTTCCTTAAAAATCTAAAAATAGAATTACCATATGACCCAGCAATCCCACTACTGGGCATATACCCTAAGAAAACCATAATTCAAAAAGAGTCATGTACCACAATGTTCATTGCAGCTCTATTTACAATAGCCAGGTCATGGAAGCAACCTAAGTGTCCATCAACAGATGAGTGGATAAAGAAGATGTGGCACATATATACAATGGAATATTACTCAGCCATAAAAAGAAATGAAATTGAGTTATTTGTAATGAGCTAGATGGACCTAGAGTCTGTCATACAGAGTGAAGTAAGTCAGAAAGAGAAAAACAAAAACCATATGCTAACACATATATATGGAATCTGAAAAAAAAAAAAAGGTTCTGAAGAACCTAGGGGCAGGACAGAAATAAAGATGCAGACGTAGAGAATGGACTTGAGGACACAGGGAGGGGGAAGGGTAAGCTGGGACAAAGTGAGAGAGTGGTATGGACATATACACACTACCAAATGTAAGATCGATAGCTAGTGGGAAGCAGCCACATAGCACAGGGAGATCAGCTCAGTGCTTTGTGACCACCTAGCGGGGTTGGATAGGGAGAGTGGGAGGGAGACGCAAGAGGGAGGAGATACGGGGATATATGTATATGTATGGCTGATTCACTTTGTTATAAAGCAGAAACTAACGCACCATTGTAGAACACTTATACTCCAATAAAGATGTTAAATTAAAAAAAAAGAAAGAAAAGGAAGGGCAAAGCTGGTAGAATATAACAGAATCAAGATGGGATGAAACAAACAGACATTGAGCTATGAAACTGAGTCAAGACACAGCACAGGTTGGCCATGGACAGTGCTCAGCAGACACCAACTAAGTTATCAGGTTGGCTAGGACAATCGTTTACAAAAGGTCGGTAGCAGTAGACCTTGAGTCAATACAAGAAAAGGAAAGAGGAAGAAGGATAGAAAGAACAGATCCAAAGAGCAGCCTGAAAGTAGCATTCTCCAAGCTCTCTGACCTCATGGCACTAAGAAAATGGTAATATTTGTAGTACACACTGGAGTACATGAAAGAGACACTTACAACTTAAGATTATAGTAGGGGTGCTCTGGCTGCCCCAGGTTCTGCCCCACCCTGAAGGTGGAAGGGATTCATATTCTTTTTTTTTTTTTTTTTTTTGCGGTACGCGGGCCTCTCACTGTTGTGGCCTCTCCCGTTGCAGAGCACAGGCTCCGGACGCGCAGGCTCAGTGGCCATGGCTCACGGGCCCAGCCGCTCCGCGGCATGTGGGATCTTCCCAGATCGGGGCACGAACCCGTGTCCCCTGCATCGGCAGGCGGACTCTCAACCACTGCGCCACCAGAGAAGCCCAAGGGATTCATATTCTTTAACTTGCTTACATCACACTAGTTTGAAGTTCTGTCCTAGGGCCCTGGAATAGGAAATGAAACTAAAAACAGGAAAAAAGAGACCATTTAGAGTTCTATAGGTACACAAAAATGTGTGCAGAGATACTGGCTCTTAAAATCAGATGTACCTCATTTGCTTCCCCAAATCCCTTTCCCAGGAGGGAAGATTAGGGATACACTTTAACTGAGAGCTGGAATTAAGCCGAGAGGGTGAAGTAAGAGATCCACTAAAATAAGAGAGGAGAGAAAAGGTCCCAAGCCCAAGGGAATAGTCCTGAGAAAAACCTCACTTCTTATGAGCATAAAAGGAACAGAAAGTGGGCCAGGTGACGGGTTGGATAATCCAGCTCCACTGGATTTCAATCCAGTGGTTGTCCTTGGGGCCCACTGGTTTCATTACATTGAGAAGTCAAAGAAGTTTGGGAGGAATGGACCTTTCTTGCTACCTGTAATCAGCACAGTATAAGTCAACGATTCTTTATCGTGAAAAGGCCAAGAAGCAGCCACTGTTCTTGTAAGAATGGAAAGGCATAACTGACTCAGGGCATCACCTCCCCTCATAGATAAACAACGCAAGGCGATCCACTCCATTCCATCACAAAAATAGAACCACAACACTGACATTTAGAAGGCACTCAGACAATCACCTAAAACTGGATTTGAAAGATGTCATGTGGCTCCTCAGGGCAGACCCTGCTCACTGCCTATCCCTTGAGCCTCTTCCTTGTCAACTGAACCCCAATTCCGTCCGAGGGAACAATGTGCCCAGTTAAAAATAGTTGCCTCTCCAGAATCCCTTGCAGCCAAGGGTGGCATGTGGCCAGTGAGACGTAGGTAGAATTCTACTGGGTGGGATTTCTGGGAAAGCTGTTATTTTCCTGATTGATAAAAGGACAGACTCAATAATCTTTTTGTTCTCCCCCCTCCCCTCTCCTTAGATGAGAGCCACATACTAAGAATGGCAGAGAAAGAAGCTGGAAGCATCCATGATGATCCTTTGAGCCCTGCATGGCCTTCTGGCTTTTTGCTACCGAGGCAAAAATAAATTCCTATTTACTTAAGCTCCTGTGGTTGGGTTTCTGTTACTTGCAGCTGAACACAATTCCTAATAGACACAACTACCATCCTAAAAATCACTCAGTGATTTAGGTGCATCACGCCTGACTTGACCCAGAATCGCTGAGATTGCATCACTTCTCCAGGTTAGACAACAAAGGTAGTTTCTTCCCTTCTAAAACATACTGGGCAGAGCTGCTGGCATAGGGACAGGGACCCTCATGTTTTCACAAACAAATGTATTGTATTAGCTGTTGGTCACATGCAAGGCAATGGACCCTGAAGGGAACAGAACACAGGTATAGGGAGTAGAAGGTGTCCAGCTGTTCAAAATGCTTTTTTTAAAAAACATGGCTATGCACATGGGAAATTTTCTGAAAATACTGTTGTGTCAGTTTCCTCTTGAGGCCTCAGGAAAGATGAGGCAACATCAAATCTCATTTTAAGGAGCATGCATTAGGATCACAATGATAAAAAGCAACATTAATAAATTTGTACTTGGTAAAGTGTGACCTCTCTGTTAGAGGGTTTGCACTTCTGCTATTACTAAACTTTTTCTCCCCAAGCCATCAGTTAAGTCAAACCAAGTACACACTTCTGACGTAATGACCCTGGGAAGATGGGGCACTAAGGAGCAGAAATAGGAGCGGGTGGGGGTAATGGGATGAGGAGATATCGTGAGAGGACTGAGCTCCACGCAGAAGTGATGCCTGAGGCTTGACACAACCCCTTACATGTTCCCTGGAGGAGAATTTTGACAGAGAACCAGTGCCATCATCTCCTGTTCCAAGAAGGGCCACTAATAACTTTTTCTTTGCCGGTTATATTCACTTCAAGGTAGAAATACTGCATTGCACGAATATCCATCCTTGGTCTCAGAATTTGGAAATAAGGGAGGATGAGTTATGGGTGCTTCCTCCCCGGACTCCTCATCAAGAAAGAGACCTAGAGTTAGGGGTTCGGTTCACTCACCAGCTTGTGTGGGTTGGGATAAAACATGTATCTCTGACTTTTACTCCTATCTTTGGTTCATAGGCTATGTGGACAACTCCATTTGGTTAAGTATATGATATTTAAAGAAATAAAGGCTAGCCCCTTGAAGCAAAATGTCAAAAATGTACCATGAGTATTCAGGCCCATAGGGAACTCAAATGTCCCATATATGTTGAGAAATGGGTCAGAATTAGGATGAACAGGCCCAGAGCAGAAGCTTGATGGGTATGTTCTGATTTTTTTTTTTTTTAAGCCCAAATGCCATAGCAAGAAACAAATCTGTAAACCTTCATGGGGAAGGTCTTATTCCCCACCAAGCACAGTGTCTGTCATTTAGAAGTTACCCAAGTTGCTTAATATTCTGGTTATTCTAGATGGAAATCTTTCTCCAGTGAGATTATGTTTCTGAAAATTCATCATCCCTGACAGATACTAGCACTCCTGCTACCGACTGGCAGCTACTCTTAACTGAAAATGTAAAATCCCTAGAAATAAATCAGTGTGGTGGCACAGAGTTCAAATTATTTTGTGCCGGCTCTCACAGTCTCCACCACAGCTCCAGCTCCTACTGACGTGGGCCAGCAGAGCTCTGACCAGCCTTGGTGGCACGATTCTAAAACATACCTAGAATGACTCATCCCTTGTCTTTGTTTCAAGAAGACCAATTTTAACTTGTCCTTCAGACTAAACCTTTTTTTCCTTAAGTAGGTTAACACTTTCATTTAGGTTGCACTCCGTTCTAGGCTAGCCCAAGAACATCTTTTCAGTGACAGTATTTTTCTGCTCAGGTCTATTTTTTTATGGATGTTTGAGGACAGAATATTTTTTCCCAGATTGTGTAAGTTGGTTTTCTTCACCCTCATTTAACATCTGTATTAGATGACTCAATCTTTTTAAAATGCCCCAACTCCAAATAAGAAAAATAACTGAGTATAAAAATAGTACACCAAAGAAAGCCTTCTAAATTCCCTACATGTATCGTATAGACATAATTATATATCTATTTCTTCCTTTAATTGAATAAAGATTCTGATAGATCAAAGAAATGTCATTGGTCTTTAAAGCCAATTATCAATTTTTCCATTTATACTCGGCCACTTCCCTTCCCCATTTCTCTTAAGAGCTATTCAAATCTGTCTCACTGTCCTCACATCCTCTAATTTCCACCCTCTGACTTACAGCAGGGTACCATGCACCCTATGGCATCTAGAACATGGAGGACATCAAGCCCCATTTCCCTGGTTTCTGCCTCTCCCTACTGCCATCTTTTCTGAACCCACATGTATTTCTTGCTTTCTTGCCCAGGGTTTTACCCCCCATTATGGTGGTGCCCTTGACTCAAACCCTTCCATCAGTCACAGTCTCTCACCTTGACCTTTAGCTTCTTCCTCTCAACCGAGAAACACGTCAGCTTCCATGAGACATTATCTGTCTGCTTTTGCTCTTGGACCGTTGCCTTCCTTGCCCCCTTTCCCATCCACATTTTTATTTCCCTTCTTACTAACATTAAAATATCTGTTATAGTTACAATGGAGTCTGTATTCTGGAAGTGTATGTTCTAGATACCTAGGTAACTTTCTAGCTGGAATATAATTACAAAAAGAAACATTGGAGATATTTAATTCATGTACCTAAATATCTTTTCTAAATCTAATTTTGTTTGGCAGGGTTTATATGAAGCTTGTCCACTCATGTCTCTTACATATTCTTAGTTCTCTTATAAATCTAGTTGGCAGTACATGTTCTGTAAATAAAAAGGCAAAGCACACACCCAAGAAGCCCTAAAATCCTTCTAATATAATTTTCATTCCTGTTTGTGAATATTGTGGGAACATGATCAAGAAACCTTTTGAAAATCTTTACTCTTGCCTTATTTTAGCAATCCATGATACTTTCCGAAAATGATTTCATATAGTGTTTTTTAAAATTACAGTTGACCCCTGAACAAAGGCAAGGGTTAGGCACACCGCCCCTCTCTGAAGTCAAAAATCGACATACAACTTAGAGTCGGCCCCTGCATACGGATGGGGTTCCTCCTTACCCGCAGGCAGTTTCCATATCTGTAATTCAACCAACCGTGGATCACATAGCACCACAGTATTTACTATCGAAAAAAATCCGTGCATAAGTGGACCTGAGCAGTTCAAACCCATGTTCTTCAAGCATCAACTGTACTCTTCTAGGGTTTTTCCAATTAATTTTTTTTTAATACTGGAATTACTTCTGTTAAGTCTGCTTCTCCAAGGGAGAAATGAAGTGTTTGGACCCAGAAGTAAAGGAGTAGGGATATAAGATTACACTACACAGAACTAACTCTCTTCTATTAACTGCAGAGTATAGTAGCTCAGAGAATTTTCTCAGAAATTTGGTTAATTAGGTGAGAAATAGTCCCCTTCCCTTAATGAGAACCACATAATTTTACCTTGGGGTCTTAAACAAAATCTCTATATAAGCAGATTTGCCAACATCTCCTGCACATTCAGTAGGTCACAAATCATCATTGGCTACCTTCCCCTTTAGCTAACTGATCCTCTGGGGCAATGATTGCCCAACTCCATTGCTCACAATGAATATCCTGGGGGCTCCTTCAAAAATGCTGACTTTGATTCAGTAGGTTTGAGTCGGGATGCAGGAATTTGAATTTTAGGAAGCACCCCAACCAGGTGATTCTGCTACAGGTACTACAAACACCTCACATGGAAAAAAAATCTGTTCCATGGTAATTTCCAGAGAAACTGAGCAATCATAGCAATGCTGTGGACCATGCACATCTCATTGACCACTGTCCCTCTCATTTGCTAGCTTGTTCCTTTCCTTCCTTCCTCCCTCCTTCCCTCCCTTCCTTCTTTCATCTGAATGGAATTTATTGACTGTCTTATGAAGGTCAGGAACATCCATTTCCTGCCATAAGGAGTTTGCAGTACAGTAGGAGAAGACTGGCATATAAGGTACAATGCGATGTTAAAAGTGCTATGATAGAGGTGTGCACACTTTATAAAGTGTTACAGGAGAACCGAGGGGGAATGATCAGCATTCTCTGTGACCGTGTATAATGACTATGGCTCTGGATCTATCAAGTTTGAAGTGTCTTTGGGAGATGCATATGGAGATATCCTTTCAGAGGTTTACACATTTAAGCCAGTCATTAAGGTATCCCATCCATTCCTTCGCTTTGCTGTTCTCTAGACATATTGTTTTGTCTCCCAAGGTTCATTTTTTGGTTCCATAAATGGTCATCAGAAGCAACAAACAAGTGGCATATTAAGAGCTGAATTCAGTGGTAAAAGTTATGGTTTGTTGTTCCCTAGGTCCCATGACATTATCATTTTCTTACTTGGAAAAGTAGGATTAATTATATTAACTTACAATATGATTGTAAAGAGTAATTTTAAAAAAATAAATGAATTGTTTTTAAAATGCCACAAAAACCTAAAATAACGTAAGCATAAAGTCTTTTATGCTTCAAACTCTTCCTTCCCCGTAATATTTCACACACAGAGGTCAGTGTGAAAATAGTCTTTTAAAGATTAATTTTTTTTCTGTACATGACTTTTGGATTGCAGAAATGTCCTGTGAATAGGCATATACAGGAGACATGGCCAGACATATTAAACATATCCAAAATAATTGGGATTTGGAAATGTTTCTATGTCTATATTAATATTTCCAAAACCTCCATACAATACTGGAGATAAAACAGAAACAAAAAAAGTATTCAAAGTCCTCACTATTCTATCAGTCAACCTAGGGGACTTGAAAAAAGATAAGAAATTTTGTAAGAAAGATGCCATGTGACAGACTGTGACAGATGAAAAATGATGTTTACAAATGTTCTTTTGCTTTGAAGTAATTCCTCCCTACATTTTCTTGAAAAATGGCATAAACATCTAACTTGATTTTAAATTACTTTTCGGATAAAAATTGAATATACCTATGTCCTGAGATTGGATCATAAAGAGGCCTGGCTTTCTTCCAGCTACACTCAGAAATTAGATGCCTTGTCTAGGATTTGGGATTTAGAGCAATCCTAAGCTACAATTTGAATCAAAATGATCATTCTAGACCTGGGCAAAAACACATCTTCACAGGGGCTGTCTGACTGTTAAAACTTTGCAAATTTACCTGCATGTGCTAGGCAAGTTATGGAATCCCACTAGGCAAGTTATGCGAGAGCAAAACTCTGACAGTGGCTGAGATCTGAACTACATTGCAGGCGGGTGAGGGGGTGACCCTTTACCACTGATTGTACCAAACAGAGCACCAGTCTTATTAAGTGCTATGAGAATTCACTCACAAACTTCATGAATTGGCACACTCGGCATTTGTTTTTAACCCAATGTCCCTAGATGCCCAATTCTGTACACTGACACCCTCCCTGGATGGAAAAAAAAAGAGTGTGAGTATCGGACATATTTAGGGATTGCAATGATGACACCATGCTACAAATGAGAATGCGCCCACTGCCACTTGAATATTTTCTTATATTGATAGATACCAGAAAGGTTTGCTGATTATAATGTGGCAGAGATGAGAGAAAAAGACACTGGCACATTACAGGACAGAAAAAGCAACAGAGGCTGAGAAGACCCTCTGGCAAGTCAGTAAGGTCTGGCCTTGGGGATGTTTGCACTGAAGGGCGTGTGCCCCGATAAGAAGGGAACACTGGCGAGGGGGGGTGGGAAGAGTGAGGCTCATATACTGATTCAGTGTCACTCACATCGCTGTATGAGAGAGGTGTGCTACTGCTGTCTCCTCTACAGGAGGCCTCACCAGGGGTGGTGCAGGCCAATCTGAAGAATGTTATATGTTTCAGGAGATCCAGGCTGGGTGACATACCTTATAGCCAAGTCCTAACCACACCCCTGAGGGGTCTCCTCAACATTCAGACCTCCAGACATGCTAGGCAGAGGCAGGAGGCCCTGCTAAGCAACTTCCTGTATAAAATACCTGATCCTAAACTAGTCAATTAAACACTCAGTTGACAAGGGGGGAACCACCAACAGACCAGTGAGAGGAAACACTTGGCTTCATTTTAGCAAATAACTCTCAAGAGTTTCAGTCAGAGAGGGTTTACAGAAGAATTCACTTTAAACATAGGTAATGTTTACATATTGAAAATGTCTTACCTCTTGTTCATTAGGATCCCTGTTTCTTTCAGAGTAAAATTCAAAGTCTTTTTGGAGGTTAATAGTGCCCTACAGGATCTGGCAGCCCCCTTCCCCACCCCCCCAAAAATTAGAGCTCTGACCTCATCTTTCCCTACCCGCTCCCCTTCCCCGTTTGCTCCACTCCAGCTACACTGGACTCCTTGGTAATGAAGGGAGTTAAGAGTATGCCAGGCCAAAATATGCCACTTTGAGCTGAAAGCAATCAGCCCTCTACTCTCCCCCTTTATGTCTAAAAGCAAGACATAAATTTCCATCCGTAAAGGTGTCTCCCTCTCCCATACCAGGAAGAGTAAGATGACTCTTAATCACTACTCATCAATGGAGAAGGAACCAACTTCAGTCTGCGTAACAAACCTTCCTAAATAACCCTTATCTTCCATTAGTTTCCCCCATATATTTACCTTCCCACAATTTACCACCCACAGAAGCCAACCGCCCTTCCTTTGTCTAGTTACTTCTCCACAATTTATTGTCCTTTGGTAAAGTAGCATATAAGCCCCTGAATTTAACCACTTCTTTGGGTCTTCATTTTATATACAAGAAGGCTTCATGCAAGTAGAAATAAAATTTTTAACATCTATTAAAATGTGTATCCTCTTTTTCCTGTTAATCTGTCTTTTGTCAGTCTGATTTGCAGGGCCAGTAGCCAAACCTAAGAGAATAAAGTTTTTTCCTCCTTTACAATATCCTCAAAGTTCTGGTCAGGACTCTGCCTCAGGGTCCATCTGTCTGAATCTTTCCCCCAATATATCCTAATGCATCAATCCTCTCCTTAAATTATTTTTCTTTTTTGCTTGCATATCACTGTCTCAATGAAATCTACCCTGACTGCCCGGTTTAAAACTACCCTGTCTCCAGCATTCCTGGACTATCTTACTCCGCTCAATTTCTTTTCTATAACCCTAACACCATCTAACATACTATATAATCTACTTATACTTCTTGTATATTGTCTTTCTCTCTAGAATGTAAACTCCAAGAGGTCAAGGACTTTTGTCTATTCTGTTCACTGATGTATCTCAAGTAACTAGAATACCTGGCACATAGTAGGTGCTCATATTTGGTTGAACAAAAGATGTTGTCATGTCTTCTTTTAATTATGATGATGTGGCATTAACTGAATACCAGTATTATACTGTTAAAATATACGAAGGAGGAAAATAAAATTCTCACCAAGGAATGCATAAAGCCTTTTTAAAGAGATCTCTGTCCTGTTCAAAATAGAGAAAAACAAGAACAATATTGCAAATTCCACACTAAGCTCTACTAGACTAACTTAACAAGATCAATTTATTTAAACTCTCAATCTTTATAACAAGAATTTCTAATTAATTCAATCACATTGCTATGCTGAGTTGACATTCAACTTTGTTTATAGCTTATAGTCCATCACACCAAATGCACAAAAAAGATGAACTAGCTTACTTAAGATCACATAACCAGTTTCTGGTAAAGGCCTTTGAAACATCTTAAACAAGTTTTTTCCTGATGAAGACTTTCAGAGCATTTCTAAATTAACATTTACTTTTTCCCCAACTGAATACTGTCCTATATAGAACATAGGAAACTCAAATTCTTTGATAATACCTCAAATGAAAAAATTATTAAAAGTTTACTTATATCAAATAATCTATTTAATTTGGCTACTCTAAAAATTTATAATAAATATCATTGTGAAAACAGAATATGCAACTGGTAATAGTTTTAGCCAATTTCATGTTAGAAATATCAGCAGGAATTCGGTGATCTTTATAAAATTTGAGGCTTAAAAATTTCCAATGTCGGGCTTCCCTGGTGGCACAGTGGTTGAGAGTCCGCCTGCCGATGCAGGGGACATGGGTTCGTGCCCCAGTCCGGGAGGATCCCACGTGCCGCGGAGCGGCTGGGCCCGTGAGCCATGGCCGCTGAGCCTGCGCGTCCGGAGCCTGTGCTCCGCAACGGGAGAGGCCACAACAGTGAGAGGCCCGCGTACCACAAAAAAAAAAAAAAAAAAAAAAAAATTTCCGATGTCTTCATGAAGCACACATTGCTGTCAGAACATAATTTTCCGCATCACAGTTTGCATGGCTATATTTCCTCCAGCGATTACACTTTAACAATGAGAATGTAAGCCTCAGCTCTTTCAAAGGGTCAAGCATGTTCAGCACATGGTAGCTTGGTAAACACCTTGGCACATGATTCTCTATTAGGTCCTATATGAATATTCTATAACGATGACACTAAAATGCTTCAATCCCCTTCCTGGTACCAAAGCTGACAGATTAGAACAAGACTTCATATTGCTAAAGAAATTTCACGAGAAAGAGTAGGTAAATGATCTTTTTCTAAAGGTCCATCATGTGGGGCAAGGTGATGACAGGCTAACAAGAGTTAGAAGGAAGACTTTAAGGCCTAAAAACAGAAAGAAAACAATTACGGAAGTAATGATGGAAATGAAAATCACTGAAAATTAATTGAACAAATATTTACTGAGCCTCCCCTCTCTGCCAGTGAAAGTCCCTCTCCTTGTGGAGATTTTGGTCCAGTGGGAAAAGCGATGAATAATCAGACATAAAATAATGTGTATGTCAGGTAGTGTAGTAGAGACAACGTAATGTCAGGTGGTGGTGACATGGGTTGAAGGAAGACAGCCAGGGAGTGGGAGGGGGAGAGAGAGTGGTGGGAGAGCACTATTTTATGTAGGTTGATGAGGGAAACATTTGAACAGGGCCTTGAATGAAGTGAGACTGCTTTCCACTGGGAGATTTGGGAAAAGGCAACACATGAAAATGCAAGGACCCTGAAACAGGACAAGCCCACTGTGTTCCTAGGGAACAACAAAGTGATGCAGAGTGAAGGATGAGGCCAAGAGTGGGAGAAGATGAGATCAGAGAGACAGGCAGGGCCAGCTTGTAGATGGTGTGTAGTATGGCTTTTGTTTTTAGGTACACATCATTTATTACAGGTGCAATGAAAGTAGTATGCTGCTTGATAATGGTGTTACCAGGCTGTGGCTGCTGTGTGATGCTAAGATCCCAGAACTTCAAGAAACAGCAGGCCTGAGTTTAAATTCCATTTTTTCCCATTTACAGAATGTATGACCTTGGGCAAGTCTTAAAACTGCAAAGACCCCATTTCCCCATTCTATAAAATGATAATGGCACTCCTAGCTCAGAAAGGTGTGAGGAGGACATGTGTACAGGATGTGAACCTGGTTCATATTAGGAGCTATTATACATGTGTAGGTGTTTATTTCATCCTTTTTAAAGAGTGCTATGTTTTTAATACTCAAAAGCACAATTCCTCAACTTCTTTCCTTTTAACTTTTTAAATTTATTTCCTTTAAAGACATTGTCTTGTTCTGATTTTTCATAAATAAATTAAAACAAAAGAATAAAAAAAAACAAAAAGAAAATCCAAAAGCATAGTTATTTTTATGTTTTTGGAGACTCTGCTTTCCTAAGCAATGGATGCCAAATGACCAGGCAGCAAAAGTGCAGAGGCCGTATGTACAGAAATTGCACATTATGCCATGTACTACACCGTGTAGCACAGTCTCCCACACAGAGTGTCTGAATACTGCCCAGTTCTTGGATGGAGGGTCACTCAGAGCTGAAAGTGCTGTCAATGAGCTTTAAGCCTGGCTTAATAAAGAGTCAGGCAGAGGTGCCCTCATCTCCCTACACAATAAATCCAAGACTTTGAATACAGTTTCAACTTGGGAATCTCTGTCACAGCACTTTGTATAAAAAGTCATCAGGAATTATAATGTTTTGACTATATATCCTCCTTTCTTTCCTCTATTTTTTTAAATGCCATGCATACACTAAGCTCTCACTCATAGGTAATTCCTTCTAATACTAAGTGAAGTTTAAAAGCAACCTCTAGATCTTCCAGGATGTTACTTTTACATTGCACATGATAACTGAAGATTCTGAGAAATGTACCATTATAAAATATAATGTTTAGTACCAAATCATCCTTTGGTTCAGGGTAAATTACTCCTTTGATCTTAATAAGCTCATATAATAAGGACTGGAAACTATAATAGATAACTTTATTTAAAGAAGGAGGTTGCCCTTATTGAAATGAACCAGATACTTGTTGGAGATAATCCAAACTAGTTATGAAAATATTAATAAGAAATATGTGGGAGCAATCTTTCTGGAACAGTTATTGCTACTGATTCTAAAGAATAATTTTGCCGAGTGGCTACTCCCTTGGGCCCTTCCCCAAAGTGTCTTGATCAGAAGATGGATAACCTTCCCAGAGATTAGACTGCTCACCTGAATCTTTATTAGATCATCAACTTCCTTTTCATTAAACTGAGCATGTATCAATGTTTCTCATTAAGGATGCTCCTGGCATTCTAGCAGATAATTCTTTGTGAGAGTCTGTCCAGTACATTATAGGAATGGTTAAGCATCCCCAGCTCCCAGGCACTAAATGCCAATTATATGCTTTATGACAATAAAAAATAACATCCCCACCCCCCCCCTTGAGAACCATTTTTGGCATATAGCCCTCCCCCCCCAAATTTTTTTGATTCAAAAACACTAATTTGAAAAAATTAAAATAGAACTGAAATTTTGCCCTGCATTCATCCCAGTTTTTAAACAATTAATTGAAGCAGATTTATAAGGTCTATAGAAGACTGGGCCAGTTTGCCACAGTTTCCACAAGAAAATATTTTTTAAAAACATGGTTTTAATCTTGAGTTAAAGTTTTGTTGTAAGATTGTTGTTAAATCATTAGTCTCTAGAATGGAAATCCCTAGGAATGAATACTTGTCCACAAAAATGTTACATTATAAATAAATCTGTTTTAACATCTCATTCCCTGAGAGAAGAGTTTTTAAATCCATCAAAAACATTATTATTCCAAAGGCAGATGAGCTGTCATGAAACCTCTTTGGACTCAGTCTAATGCCATTTTCAAAAGCATTCTTGTAGGTAGAACCTGTACTTAACTTCACAGTAAAATAATTCATCTAAAACCAATGGGACTCTAGAAATTCAGTGAGGGGACAGCATTTTATTTGTAAAAGTTTTACAAAAGCTTTAATCCCAGCACTGATCTCCTATGTTGAGATGTCAAATGACTAAATGTGATGAATGCACTACAGAATTTGTTAATAATTGTCCCTAACCAAGCTGGGAGGGGACAGCATTAAGAATTTTTCAAAAAGAAAGGCAGAGACAACTGTGAATCCCAAACAGTTGGACACAGAAATCAGATGAGAGTGGAATTCATTTCACAGAACTTTCTAATACCTTACCTCATAAAATCCCAAAGAGTTCCTCTCTGCCTTTGTCAGGGCAGAATCCATCATTTCAAATCAGATTTAGGAAGCAGCACGAAGAGACATTTCATTCTCCTTAAAACCATGTACCTGGCCTACCCACTTGGCAATGTCATTCACAAGCGTGGCCCGAACTGAAGTTAAAGAGGGTCTGAAATCCTAATGCGGCGGGGAGAGCTCTGCGGGTCCACTTCAGATGCGCCTGCTGTTCTTCCTCTTCCCCAAAGTTCTAGCAGTGAAATACTGAGTGGGACTCGAGCAGGCTGCTACTAGGAGACTCCTGTCCAGCTATAAACAACACTGAGAGCCGCCCCTGCCTTTCATCAAGACTTATCACTGTTCAGGCATCCGAAGTGAAAAAAAATCATGTATCAGTGTCCCCGCGGCTGAGGCAGTTGCGGCCACGCCCCTGTAAAGCACAGGATGCAATCGCCCCATCCTCCCCTCAGCTTCCTTCCTTTGCTTTTCCATGGGAGAATTCCAAAGAAAAAGTTATGTGTGTACACACACACACTCACACACACAGGGGGCTGATGTCAACAAGCTGACTGTTATCACAGAGAGGGGGTTTTTCTGTTTGATTTACTCAGAGTGGCCACTATCTGGGAAACTCTAATTTACTGTTACCATTAATCAGATACAGACTTAATTTAAGTTACTGAAATAGTATCCTAGCCAATCCAGAATAGAGTTTGTGGACTTGTGGTTTCAAACTGTAAAAAAGGACTAAAACTTTTTCATATATCATATAGCTTCCATGAAAATCGCCAAATGTGGTTATCAGTACAGAAGTTATTTTCAGACCCTACTTTTAATGCAAAAATAGACACAATCACCGATTTACCTGGTACTCCTGTCTTATTCTAGGAAGCGGTTGTGGTATGAGAATCTCCAGTTCAGATGCATTGTTCTTCAATGGGGAGAGGGGCCTGGTAAAGCTGTTCACCCACCCAGTGCCATCACTGCAATTTTTTTTTTTTTTTTTTGCGGTACGCGGACCTCTCACTATTGTGGCCTCTCCCATTGCGGAGCACAGGCTCTGGACGCGCAGGCTCAGCGGCCATGGCTCATGGGCCCAGCCGCTCCGTGGCATGTGGGATCCTCCCGGACCGGGGAATGAGCCCGTGTCCCCTGCATTGGCAGGCGGACTCTCAACCACTGCGCCACCAGGGAAGCCCCATCATTGCAATTTTTAAGTGCTGGTTGAATGCATGAGTACAATCAAAGGCTACAAGACCATCTCTTTCCAGCAAAACTTCCAGGAAAGCAAGATGAGATGTGCTCAGTTGTCACGTGCTTTTGCTGTGAAGTGGGGCAGACTAGATTTAAGCTCCATGGTACATTTGGTGGCTGCAATTTCCTCTCCACTGTTCCCTTAACCCAGACATAGTTTGCCATGAAACTTCAAAGGTGCACAGAACTTTGGGCTGATTCTGGAATAGATTGAGTGAACACAGCAAGCTTGGCACTCCAGAACCACCCCCGCCCCGTCCAGGCCTCTTCTGGACATGCAAACCCAGCCATGTCTTAGGACAAATCATTGTGGATTTCTAGGTACATCCTAGCAAACAACAATAATAGCAAGCATGTATGGAATGCCTACTATGTACCAGGAACACATAGTAAATGCTCTAGAAATAGTCTCTAATGAATGCCACCGTGCTCTAAAACTGAGGTCAGTAGTGTTATTAGGTCCATTTTACAGATGAGGAAACTGAGACTCACAGAGAGAAAGTGATAACAACCAGGATTAAAGTCAGATCTGAATACACCCAAGCCCAAACCCTGTTATAATACACTGCCTCCCCAAATAACACTGTGAAAATGCCATGACCTCACTAATTAATAGGTGGCCAATGGGCCCACAGCAGCCTCAGTCACCATTAGGAGATTAGAAAAAATAAGCCAGAAAGGATGAATTTATTTCCTATTATTGTCATGAAAGATGGCTAGAGCCTATGAACAACAGACTGCTCAACAATGTCAGCACCTCTGTTTTCAACCCCAGTGTTTAACCCTTACCTCCACTCAACTGCCAGGGCCCCGGACCCACTTGATGCTCCCACCACTCTGGCCCTCCAAGCCACGTTTCCTTGCCTTCCAAATATTGTAACAGTTGTCAGATACGCCACTTTAGCTGAACTCTAGATTCTGGTCCATCCACGCGTCACTGACACTCACTTGTGACAAACAGGCTACTTTCCTATGTAAAGGAAATCTGCTTCTCCACAGCACAAGCCTTTGTCATAATAGAACATAGATTTTTCCCAAGATGATCATGAAAGAAACTTATAGAGTGGAGCAAGGGAGGTTAGATGAACATTAGAGCTTAGCCTTAAGGCCATCACATACACGTACCCTTTCATGGGGATGCTGTTTCTTAAATACAAGTAGTTCAGCCAGTACCTCTTCACTCACAATAAACTACTGTATTGAGAAAGTACAGCCAGAGGATGATAGTGTCAGGCCTTGAAATTTACATATGCCGTTCCTTCCTCCAAACCACACCCTTGAAGAAAACACCGAAAAAAAAAAAAAAATCCATAGCAACAAATAAAATGGTGAAGCACATTAATACCAATTTTGCATCCATATAACACCTTAGCATTTTCACCTACTATGCTATCATATAGGTGCTAGGCACTGGGAGACATATGCGAACAAGACAAACACAGCCCCTCCTTCTTCTTGCAGAGCTTCTATTTTAGAGAGAGAAACACTAAATAACAACTATAAAGTGAATTCTTTAGTTACTATTATGATACATGCTACAAAGGAAAAAGAGAAGGTGGTAAGGCAATGGATGAGCTGGGGACGTGACCCAGGCCAGAGAATAAGAGAAAGCTCCCTCAAGGAATCAGTGTGTGGACTAAGTGGACCACTAGGAATTGGGGAGGGGAGGAGGGAAGAGGAGAGAGAGTTCATTCCAGACAGAAGAGCTGTGCAGAGGCCCTGTGGTAGGAAGCAGCATGGCCCTTTCAGAGACTGAAGGAAGACCAGTGTGACTAGAGCACAGAGGATGAGGGAAGGATGAGGCCATGGAAGGAGAACAGACTAGAAAATTTAAGCATCAGTGTATAGGGAGAGAAAAGGAAGCTTAAGAGTAAGGGAAAGGAGGGCCTCCCTGGTGGCGCAGTGGTTGAGAGTCCGCCTGCCGATGCAGGGGACACAGGTTCGTGCCCCGGTCTGGGAAGATCCCACATGCCGCGGAGCAGCTGGGCCCGTGAGCCGTGGCCGCTGAGCCTGCGCGTCCGGAGCCTGTGCTCCGCAACGGGAGAGGCCACAACAGTGAGAGGCCCGCGTACCGCAAAAAATAAAAATAAAAAAAATAAGGGAAAGGAAACGTCCCTTTCCCCATCTCCTTAAGCTCTCCTTCTGAAAGCCCAACTGATTATCACATTCTCAACGTTCTGATCTATTGATCAACAAGGATACTTTGGGTAGAACTGTGATTTGTGGCTGCTGAATGAATTAATCATATAAATTAAAGACATCACTTAACTGAAATAGCTTATTCCCCAAAGCTCACAGAATATTTATTAAGAATAGGGTAGAGAAGAGCAAAACACAATTCTTAGATTACAATACAGACTGACAATGGAAAACTCCAACAGTGTTTCCTCCAGCTATCCTTATGCGGGCACCAAAAACACGAAGCAGGATCAAGGTTAGCACATCAGGAAGCAACAACCCTCTTCCTGAAAAGCCCATTATGAATTTCCTTTGTGTTTATGCATTTTGCATGCCTGTGAGTCTGACATCACTCATATGCATTACTGAAGTCTTGCAGCAAGGGTCTGCCTATCTGCTGCAATTTGTATTGCCTGCTTTTTCTTCTGAAATTGTGTTCGTAAAGCAGCCAGATGAATACTCATTTCATCACCGCTCTGTTTTCGGATTCCCAACATCTTCCAATGGAAATACACATTGGTTCGTGTATAAATCAGAAAGATTTTGAAAATAAATTTTAAAATGAGACAGCTGCTAAAAGATCAAGGGGAGGACGCTCAAAACTAAACTCAAGTAGATACATGTACATGAAACATGTTTGTTTGTTTTAAATTTATCTTAGAAAGTGGTATGCGATCAAATTCAATAAAAATAATAATGGCTATCACCTGTTATCTATTAAGAAACTTCTATGTGCCAGGCACACATTCCCTCATTTAATCCTCATAATAACTTTCTGGAATCGTCACTACAATCCCCATTTCACAGACTAAGAAAAATGGGGGATAGATGGATTGAATTACTTGCTAACACAAGATTACATAGCAGGAAACCAGCTGAATTTCAAATCTAGAGTTTGCATGACATCAGAGATTACCCACACATTTCCCACTGCTATACAAATTCCCCAGGTTACTGACTACCACTCACCAATGCCAAGAGCTGTGCTCGGTATTTCAGAATCATTAACTGAACTGATAGAGTTCTCCCAGCAATTCTAAGAGGTCTTGTTATCCTTATGAGGAAACAGTTTGGAGAGGTCTAGTAACTTGATCAAGGGCACACAATGGCAAGGTTGAAAGGTCCAGAGGAAAATTTTCCAGTAGCCTGCATAATTTCACATCAGCAACATTCTTGTGGTACTCTGAGTTCAGTAAATACAAGTATGGACCTGTTACTTTCTTAGGGTTTTGCAGTTTTACCTGGGAAGTTATCATTATGCTTGGGAAGAGAGTGAAGTCCCCAAAGAACTGATTTTCTTTTCTTAAGTGAATAAGGAAATCCCTTTATCACTGTCCATTCAAGACAAAATATCAGGATTATGATCTACTGCTTTCCTAAAGAAGAATAAATGACCTTCACTCTTCTATTTCTAAAAGACAAATACACACACGGGATATAGTGTGCCAAAAACTCTGAAAGGAATACACAAATAAGAATAAATGTGGTGGTGTTTGTTTTTTTTTTAGTAATTTCCACTACTGAACTAAAGATCCAGCTATAGCAGAGGCTCCTTTATTTGACTGACGTGTACCTTGAATAATATATCTAAGGATATATTATTTTTCCTTATAGGTGAATTTGGTATTAACACCTAAGAATATAATATTTTTCCTTAACAATAAATTTTGTATTAAACCCAGATTAATGTAAAGACAAGTGTTTTAAAATGAAATATTAACGTGGTTTATATACAATCCCACATGTCTCATTCAATTCATAACAACTGTTTAATTACATGGTTAATGGATTCTGTAGCTATGCTACTTTTTTTTTTTTTTGCGGTACGCGGGCCTCTCACTGTTGTGGCCTCTCCCGTTGCGGAGCACAGGCTCCAGACACGCAGGCTCAGCGGCCATGGCTCACGGGCCCAGCCGCTCCGCGGCATGTGGGATCTTCCTGGACTGGGGCATGAACCCTCGTCCCCTGCATTAGCAGGCGGACTCTCAACCACTGCGCCACCAGGGAAGCCCCTATGCTACATTTTATTCCAAATAAAATTATATTATATAAAGCAAGGTGAATTTAAGAATAGATTTTAGGTATGTGAAACTTTGAAAATAAAATGAGAAGGCTGTAAAATCATTACAATAAAGAAGGATGTACAATTATTTTATTTGTGTATGTGTGTTCTTTGCTTCTGTCTGTAAAATGAAAACATACCTTTTTCCAATAAGGCTTTGTATATGTCTGAGATAGCAATGAACCCAATAATATCCTGGAGATTCTCTGCTGAAAGCACATATATAGAGACTCCAAAATATTCACATTAGTGGACATTTCAGAATTGGCACTTATAATATACCACCATAGTGTATGATACAGAATCGAATAACCACACAGATTCCCACACCCTTAAAGAGTAGAGCTCAAATTCTATTGTGTATTAGAATCAACTGGTGAGACTCATGTTTAAAATTCAGACTAAATTTCATAGAGCAAACCAGAGAAATTCTGATTCAGTAAGTATAAGATGGGTCTTAGTAGTCTTCACTTTTAAACAATTACCCGAGCTAATTCTGATATAGTTGGTCCTTAAACCACACTTTAAGAGACACTGACCTGGAGTCAAAATCCAACAGACCATATATTAAGGTATGTGTGTATATGAATGTCGTATTTGATTTTGTAAATTCGTTTTAGTAGAAAACTCAAAAAGAGACATGCATCTTTGTACCTTTGCAGTGTTACCTACCCTAACAATTCTCATGTTGATTATTTCCACTCCATCTTAAGAAAAGAGGAAAACTATGTAAGAAGAAGACAAGAAAGTACAGGAAAAATGAAGAGACAGGAAGGGACACTAACATGAGAAAAAAAGTTTTTGTCTGTATTTAAATCTAGAACAGTGCTCCTCAAAATATGGGCCATGGGCCAGCACTGGGCCATAAGCTGGCTGTTAATCACCTGAGAAAAGTACAGAAATTGAGCCCTTTAGTAACTTTTACAGAAATTTGTTAGAGTAATTTTAAGTCTGTTCAATCTAATAATAAAAATCTGGGCTTATATTCTGTGGATCTTGTTTTTTATTCAATTTCATTCTTCTAATAGTTTATTTTTATTCTGACTAATGAAAGATCAGTGTCTGTGATGGATCTGAACGACCATAGGTAATCTGAGAAACTCTGGCATACTCTAGATGGAAGAATGAGCCATGCCTGGTCAGACCAGGGAGCCTCTTAGCCCAGGGTTTGATATAAAAGTGGCCTTCTGTAATATCATTTCCAAAGGTTAGGGGCCAGAAATGATCTATTGAATGACTGTCTGAACTAACGTCTTCATCTTCTCATAATAACTCACTCTGAACCTGTCAGCAATACACCAAGCTATGTGTTACGTGAATTGACCAAACATTGTTTTAGCTTGTACCACCTCTTAGAATAATATTTTAGTAAAATTTCCTAAAAGTTTACTTTCAACAGCAAAAAGCAACCCTCGTTTCACTTATTATAAATGTGTATCTTTCAACTTGCAAAGAAATCCTTGAGTTTTAATATTTGAGAATTCAATGATGAACTTTATCACTTGAGGGTATAGATATTATATCTATACAATATCTATACTCTGTCTGTGAATCTCTGTTGACGTGAAACTATTGCTTCAGGCTATTCTCAAATAGCAGCCTAGCCATCTTAGCATTGGGCCCTATCAGCTAATGATTTTCATGATTTTTGGCGATGAAAACAGTAATAAGAAGCACAAAGTATCAGTACATTATTTCAGTCATAAGTACACAGACACAGATCTCATTTTGCAGTTTTCCTGCCTCCTAGTAAAACCTGAATAATAATTCTTTCTCTTGTTAGAGACCTGCATTCTAAATAGAATTGAAGTTAAATTGTAGACATATTTCTACAATTCCTGGCTCAGGTCAGTATTTCCCTTCATGCCTCCCTGCAGTTGCTACTTTTGCTCTACCAGTGTTGCCAAAAATAACTTTTTCCTCTTCCAAGTTAAACACGGTGTTTATAAAAGGTGGGGATGGAGAATCTGGGAGCATGAATCTGTACACACAACAAACAAACTCACAATAATAGCAACAGCACTCCTAGCTGCCAAGATTTCTAGCCAGGAAGAATGAAAAATGAGGGTTTTTTTCTACTAAATAATTATGCCTCCCTTTTAAAAGAGAATAAAGCCAAGCTTTAAATATCCAAGTTTGTTCTGTGATGCTTAAAAGTTATGTCACACACTAAGTTTGTTCATTATGTTTTCTTAACATTTTTTAATCCAATTTAAGACATTTTCTCATGTAGTCAGTTTAGTCAGTTCATATGACTAAGAACTCTCTGACAGCTTGAAGGCAGTACAGAATAGCACTGGTTCCACAGCCAAAATGGACACCTATTAGCTGTGTGACATTGGCCAAATGAGTAACCTTCTACAAACTTTAACTCACTCATTTATAAGATGGGGATAGGGACTTCTCTGGTGGCACAGTGGTTAGGACTCCGCACTCCCAATGCAGTGGGCCGGGGTTCAATCCCTGGTCAGGGAACTAGATCCCATATGCGAGCCGCAACTAAGAGTTTGCATGCCACAACTAAGGAGCCCACCAACCGCAACTGAGGAGCACATGCATGTGCCGCAACTAAGGAGCCTGACTGCTGTAACTAAGAACCGGTGCAACCAAATAAATAAATAAAATATTTTTTTAAATGTTTAAATAAATAAAATGGGGATAATAACAATGTATAACCAGCATGATTTTGAGAGCACTGTAAAGCCACATAAACAAGGAGACAGTGTGCCTGGCACAGAGTATTTACAGACTATCAGTAACTCTCAGATTCTAGTGTTGTCTTTTTTCTCAATAGAGAAGATCTAAATCATTGGACTATTTGGAGAAGTTTTCAGAATTCTACTTCTGTGGCAAATATGAATACTAAGTAGATTAATGACAGTCCACCAAGAAGGCAACTGGCTAGATGAACTGACCTCAGAAGTCACTTGGATATAGGTTATCTAACATGATTCAACCAGGCTTAAATTCAATACTTTTATTAAAATTTAAGCAACACTGTTGGAGAAAAAGAATTGCCTTTAACTAAAGGAATTATAATTATGTTAATTCTTTTTATTGTATTACATACATTTGCTTCAGCAATCACTTTGGGAAAGGTTAAGTGGAGTAGATAAAACTAAAATCATAAGACATCTTTGTAAAAATAGATGGCATTCATCCAAAATGCCTTTCCTGGAACAAATTGTAACAACTTGATTCACTGCCGCCCTTCCCTACAAAGCTATATTTAAGGATCTGTAAGCATTTCCCTTATAAACTGCTATCATCAGGATTTGTAATTTTACCTTCTAATCTGTTTTAGAGTTTATGTTTAAACAACTCAATCTTAAAAAAAAGCTATTGTTTTTTAAATTTAAAAACTTCCTTCAGTAAAGAATAATAGTACAAGGTTGGGGTGTGTGGGGGGGAAATCACCAGGAAAGTAAGGATTATTTTACACATGAAAAAATGGTTTAATAAGCAAAATAATATGCATGTTCAAGAAATACGTGCCACCAAAGATTATATAAATTCAGTGGTCATTGTGTCATGATCTGTAATAATTAGAAACTAGATTAAGTGTCCAAAAAAGATGAATAGGTAAATTATGACACAGCCATATTATAGAATATTATGTAGTCATTACACTATGTTCCCAGATAATTTTGAATGACATGGGAAATGGTCATGATATAATAAGTGGAAAAATGTACTGCAGAGTTATATGTATAATATGAGCTTAATTGACCTTAAACATACGTACAATATTTATAAAAATAAAATTGTAAAAGGAATATGCCAAAATGTTCAGAGTAATTATTGCTGGGCAGGAAGACTTAAGTGTTCCTAATATTCTTCCATATTTTCTACCTTTTCTATAATGAACTTGCATTACTTTAATAATCAAAAAAGAGAGGCTTCAATCTGGCTTAGTGTGACAGAGAAATACAAAAACAGTAATAAATAAAAAAATAAAGTTTCCCTTGCAAACCTATCTATCCTGACACTTGCAAATATTACTTATAGTGTGAATTTAAGTACTCATTCAAAAGGAGCTGTTATTTATCAAGTGGAGTTGGCCAAAAAAGTGACCTTGTAGCTAACCACACATTATCAATAAACCATATGTCTCAAGATACTAAAAAACACAAGTATCATTCATCATAAGGACACCTCCAGGGGACAAAACACAAATTCAAGATACATCTGGTAAAGGAATTGTAAAAAAAAAAAAAAATTGAAGTGAAAGATGGCACACAAAAACTAGTTTAAATCTGAGATTAAAATTGTATTCAAAACTCCAAGTACTGAATAGTCATCAACTCAAAGAGATCTGCTCCAAATGGAATTATGACATCAATTTAAATCAAACATAAATACCCAAATAATTCAGATTCCCAGGCTATTTCAGGGTCTCCAACTTCCACTGTAAACACAGGCCCGTGTGCGTGCGCATGTGCACACACGTCCCCCACACAGAAAAATCACAGTACAATCAACCATTGTAAACATTCATGGCCATAAATATCATTTCCAGTTTCTCTTTAAAGAAACCTGAATAAATTCTACCAGAAAAACAAGTTTTACTTTTTTCATCAAGATGACATTTTTTAAAACTTATATATCCATTATGTATCAGCTACTATGCAAAATATTTTCACATAAGCTCTCTTTTTCATCTTGTCCTCTTATACCACTGTTAGAAAATCTGGTCCACGCGGATACAGTCATATCCAATCCCCTCTATCAGTCTATGTTATCTGAGATAAGGACATAGAAGATACTTTATTAATCTTCATATTCCAAAAATTATCCAGTTCTGGGAAACATCCAATACATGTTTTTGATTAAATGAGTAAGAACAGATTCTCTATCCTAGTTTTTATTTCCCTCAGACTTTATTTCAAACATCGTAAGTGTGAAGCACTTTATAACTTACTGGTCTCCAAATGTATGTATTTAGGAGCAACCGTTAAAATAAAAATTTGAAGAGCTACTAATACTGGAACAGACACAAAGCCACATCTAAATAATCTCCTTATACTGACAAGTAAATATGAAGAGTCTGACAACAAAACATAAATCCAAATAGTTTTCATTCTTTAGGGGAAAAATACATAAAAGTTACAAACTCTATAAAAACTACTCTTTGAAGATGCTCAAATTTCATAAGCGGGCCAAGGAAGTTTTAATAACATTACTCTCTAAGTCAAATGGAAACCAACTTGGTTGAAGCTACACACTTAGTTTGTGCCAAGGAGAAGTAGCTTGGACATTTGTGATAAAACAATAAATAAATTCTTAGAACCTTGAAGAGAGAGAAAGAGAGTCTCAAATATAACCTAAGAGGAAACTTACATTATGGCCACTTTTAATTCTTTATGTGCTTAAGTTTATATACTTGGAACAATTGCATTCCCTATCTAAGCTGGTAAAAATTATCTTGGTGTAGATTCTTCTAAATGGCATCGGAATAGTTAATTCACAAATGAGGCAAAGCTTCCATTTTGCAAATTGATCATGCAGTAACAATTGTAACATCTGAAAGGGCTTAGAATAAGCTTTTCTCCCCATTTCTTGCCAGTAAATCAAGTCAATAAGACTAAATCAAAAATAGAAAATGTGGACCAACCAAATAAAATACAAAAGAGAAAAAGAGGAAAGAAAATGAAGAAGGAGGATATTTTTTGTTGGCACAAGTCTACTTGGATGCATTCTCACATAGCGTTTTTACAATTCTTTAAAAAAGTTTCCATTGCTAATTTTGTGTTCAGATGACTTTTCCACTCATTACTCTGAGAGTAGCAAGTCACACATTCCTCCTTTTTTGGGTTGTGGGTCAGTGAGACTGTCATAAATATAGCAGAGCAGTTAAGAGCCCAAGGTCAGGAGTCAGATTGTTCCTGAGGAGCAAGGAGAGAATATAGTGAAAGAAACCAGACAAAAGGGACTTCCCTTTTGTGGTGCAGTGGTTAAAAATCTGCCTGCCAATGCAGGCGACACGGGTTCGAGCCCTGGTCCGGGAAGATCCCACATGCTGCGGAGCAACTAAGTGCGTGTGCCACAACTACTGAGCCTGCGCTCTACAGCCCACGAGCCACAGCTACTGAGCCTGCGAGCCACAGCTACTGAGCCCACGTGACACAACTAGTGAAGCCCAAGCTCCTAGAGCCTGTGCTCCGCAACAAGAGAAGCCACCACAATGAGAAGCCTGCACACCACAACAAAGAGTAGCCCCCGCTCGCTGCAACTAGAGAAAGCCTGCGTGCAGCAGTGAAGACCCAATGCAGCCAAAAATTAAAAAAAGAAGAAAAAGAAAAGAAACCAGAAAAAAATGAAATACTCTACATAATTGGTTTGTACAGTATGAAAACAGGCAAAACCAACCTATAGTTTTAGAAGTCAAACCCAAGGGGAATTATAACTGGAAAGGAACATGAGGATGACTTCTGGGGTGCTGAGAAGTTTCTATATCTTGATCTAAGTGGTAGTTATAAGAGTGTGTACATATGTAAAAATTGATTATTCTGTATATTTAGAATTAAGGCACCATAAGGACCTTCCTAAATATGTGCTAATTCCCCCCAAAAAACAATATAAAAGGCATGACTAATATATGGTGTTAGAAGTCAAGACTTTAAGCTGCCTTTAAAAAGGGATGTGATTGGCGGGACTTCCCTGGTGGTCCAGTGGTTAAGACTTCTCCTTCCAGTGTGGGGGGTGCAGGTTCGATCCCTGGTTGGGCAGCCAAGATCCCACATGCCTCACAGCCAAAAAACCATAACATAAAACAGCAGCAATACTGTAAAAAACTCAATAAAGACTTTAAAAATGGTCCATATAAAAAACAATTTTTTTAAAGGGATGTGATTGGAAAAGGCAGGAGAGGGACTTCCAGAATGATGGAAATACTTGTTTTCTTGATCTGAGTGCTGTTGCCATAAATGCGTTCACTTTGAGACAATTAAGCTGTAAACTTATTACTTTTCTTTTCAGTATGTATGCTATACTCCAATTTTAAAAAAAAGTGGAGAGGAGGTATTGCTCTATATTAAAAGTGCCATAATAAATAAATTGTTTACTGAATTTTAAGTAAACCAACTGATTTTTAAGAAACAGTGCAATTTTAATATTGGGTAATACTTGTGTATCATAATAAAGACACTGTAGTTGTATAAGAAAATGTCTCTATTTATTAGAAGTTTATAGGGATGAAGCAGTTCTCATGGGTGGCCACTGAAGTCTATGCTAAGTTAGCTTAGTGGTCAGATAACAATTGGACAGAGATTTGTTTAAATGCCTTTGGCCAGTAAGTCTCCCAGCCTTTGCTAATGGGCTCTACGTGTATGATGGATCGCACCTTCAACACTCTAGCAGCTTAGAGCACTGTAGCTTACACTTCCTGCTTGCACAAAGTCTCAAGATCAGTGACATGAGAGAAATGAGAGCCTTCTCAGGTCTTTGCTGGGCATAACACAGCCCTACATATGTGTGTGGCCTTCTAGAGTCCCTAGAATATTTCAAAGTTTTTCAAAGTCCTGTATATTATCCTTTTACATTTTTTTGGCCAGCCCTTTGTGTGCCCCAAGCAGTATTGCCACCTCAGGCAGCTATGATGTGAAACAGTTGCCTGTGATTATTTTTGACAAATGTCTTGGAGATAGGCTATTTGCACAGAGCAAGCTCTGAGCCAGGTCAAATAAAGAGAAATCCTGTGATTGGGGCTCTTCCAGGGGCTGCCAGACATGTCAAGTAGTGACAATTCTCTAAGCATGACGCTTTTGGGGGATCTGGGAACACATTTTGCCTGTGTTCGTGGCTATTAAGTTGTTGATTTTCTAAGCTACCATGGTCACAAGGCTCTTGGTTTTCAAAACTACCGTGGAGCTGGGGAGAGGGAGATAGAAATAAAGTAAGTTAAAATACCATAAAGTCAAAACCTGCTATCCTAATTGAGATTCAACCGTTTCTTGAATAAATGCTCCTCCTGTACTTAAAAGCATTCTGTTGATTTCCAGAATGCTGAAAAAGTTAAGTTTGAAAATTTTCTCCAGTGTTCTCATTGACTTTTAGAGGAGTAGACTTTTGAAGATCCTTACTTTACCATTCAGAACTGCTTCTCCTCACAAGGATCTTTTGAAGGTAACATTAGGGGTTTTCCTATTGGACTTCCAGTTCAACTAGCTGCCATTTTCAATAAGCATTTATGCTTAGAGCATGATACTCAGGAAAGTCAAGAGTCCCTTATAGACACTGTTCTGTGACCACAAACTTCACTGACAACATGGTTATCATGTCACTGATTCTAAAAATCGGTTCAGCAGAAGTCATCCCTCCTAGTGGAAAAACAAGTAAGTATAACATGCCCTTCTGACCATGTGGGCTATTACAGTAGTTTCTATTAAAGTTTTATTTTCATTCATAATGCTTTTGCACCTGTAGTTGTTAACAAGTTGTAAATCAGTAAAGAAAAATTAACTAAATGTCCATACAAAATTCTCACTAAAAATGAATCAACAATGGAATTTTCAAGGTGGTCACTAGTTCCTCGTAGCGTAAGGGATTATAAAGGGACAGGTTCCGGTCTATTAATAGGCAGAAAATGTTTCTTATGTCAAAATAAGTAAAAGCAGAGAAGTTCTGGGAAGTCAGGAAGCAGATACTTACCTCCTACCAGGAGGGCAAAAGTTTCCCAGAAACCAGACCCAGCTGGGGTTGGAAGGGTCATTATGCTAAGGCTCTCTGTAAACCATGATTTGGAAACTTACAGTGAAATAAAGAAGTGAGCTTTCCTAAACTGCCAGGAGTGCGCCACCTAATGCAGGGCATGGCCAACATTAGTTCTTTAACTAGTTTAAACTGAAATAAAATTAAACATACTATTATACAAAACAAAACAATAAAGTTCCTTAAGAGTTAAGACTGAAAAGAGGTAAGTGAATGAACCACAATATTCCCCTTTATGGTGAGGAGCATACCTTAAATAAGCTTTTCTTAACCTCAAATCCTTGGATCCTTAAAGGTAGATTTTTGAAGATGCTAAAATCCATAAAATAGTAAGCAAACTTTATATGTATGTATACATTTTATTTTTCCTGTAAAGAGAGCCCATAGCATTCACCACACCCTCAAAGGATTAATTATAAGTCCCATAACAGTAAATGCATCACAGATTGTACCCAGCAGCATATTAAAAGGATGGTACACCACGGCCAAATGGGATTTATCTCAGGGATACAAGAGTGGTTTAACACACAAAACTCAATGAATGCAATATACCACATTAATGGACTGAAAAGGGGAAAGACATTTCAACTGATGCAGTAAAAAAAAGCTGAAACAGTCTAACCCTTATGGCAAAAATACTTAACAAACTAGGAATAGAAGGGCATTTGTGAGAAACTCACAGCTAACATCATATGCACTGGTGAAAGACTGAAAGCCTTCTCCTTAAGATTAGGAATAAGACAGGGATGTCTGATTTTGCCGCTTCTATTCAACACTGTACTGGAAGTTCTAGCCAGAGCAATTAGGCAAGAAAGAGAAATAAAAGGTATCCAAATTGAAAAAGAAATAAAACTCTCTCTATTCACAGATGACATGATCTTATATAGAAAATCCTAAAGAATCCACAAAAAACTATTAGAGTTAATAAATGAATTCAGCAAAGTTTAAAGAATGCAAAAATTAGTTGTATTTCTACACACTAGCAATAAACAGGCAAAAAGGAAATTGAGAAAGCTATTCCATTTACAATAGCATGCAAAAGAATAAAATACCTAAGAATAAAGTTAACCAAGCAGGAGAAAGACTGGTACACTGAAATGTATACAACATTACTGAAAAAAATTAAAGAAGACCTACAGATTCAATGCAACCACTATCAAAATTCCAATTGCCTTTTCTTAAAGAAATGAAAAGACTGATTTCAAATTCATTTGGAATTGCAAGGGCCCCTAAACAGCCAAAACAATCTTGAAAAGGAACAAAGTTGGAGGCCTTATACTTCTTAATTGAAAATTTACTACAAAGCCTACAGTAATCAAAATAGCATGGTACTGGCATAGGGATAGACATACAGACAAATAGAATAGAAATAAACCCATATATTTATGGTCAATTGATTTTCAATAAGGGTGCCAAGACTGTCTAATGGGAAAAGAACAGTCTCTTCAACAAATGGTTCTGAGATAAATGGATTTCCACATGCAAAAAAATGAAGTTGAACTCCTATCTCCCAGAGGTTGCAAGGAACGAAGTTGGACTCCCTTTCTCTTAGAAGAAAACACAGGGGTATGATTTTGTGACCTTGGATTTGGCAAGGGAATCTTCGTAATGGCAACAAAAGCACAAGCAATAAAATTAAAAATAGACAATTTGAACTTCATCAAAATTAAAAACTTTTGTGCTTCAAATGACCATCAAGAAAATGAAAAGACAACCTACAGAATGGGAGAAAATATCTGCAAATCATGTATCTGTTAAGACTCTAGTATCCAGAATATATAAAGAACTCTTACAACTCAACTACAAAAAAGATAATCTAATTTTAAAATGGGCAAAGGATTTGAATAGACATTTCTCCAGAGAAGATATACAATTGGCCAAGAAGCATATGAAAAGATGTTCAACATCATTATTCATTAGGAAAACGCAAATCAAAACCACAATGAGGGCTTCCCTGGTGGCGCAGTGGTTGAGAGTCCGCCTGCCGATGCAGGAGACACAGGTTCGTGCCCCGGTCTGGGAAGATCTCACATGCCGCGGAGCGGCTGGGCCCATGAGCCATGGCCGCTGAGCCTGCGCGTCCGGAGCCTGTATTCCGCAACGGGAGAGGCCACAACAGGGAGAGGCCACAACAGTGAGAGGCCCGCGTACCGCAAAAAAAAAAAAAAAAAAAAAACCACAATGAGATACTTCATACCTACTTGGAAGGCTATAATAAGTATTGGCAAGGATATGGAGAAATTGGAACCCTCATACATTACTGAGAATGCAAAATGGTACTCCTGCTGTAGAAAAGTCTGGAGGTTCCTCAAAAAGTTAAAGAAATACCATATGAGCTAGCAATTTCACTTACAGGTGTGTAAGAACTGAAAGTAGGTATTCAAACAAATAATTGTACATGTATGTTCACAGTAGCATTACTCACAGAAGCCAAAAGGTTGAAAGAACCCAAATATCCATCAACAAGTTAGGTAATGAATAATGTGGTACATACATAAAATATAATGGAACATTATTCATTCATGAAAAGAAATGAAGTACTGATAGATGCTACAACATGGAGGAACCACAAAAACATTATCCTAAGTGAATGAAGCCACTTTTAAAAGGCCATATGTTGTATGATTCCATTTATATAAAATATCTAGAATAGGTTAATCCACAGAGACAGAAAGCAAACTGGTGGTTGCTGAGCTGGGAGTAGGGGTATTGGGAAATGACAGCTTAGTGGCTGTGGAGTTTTCTCTTAGGGTGATGAAAATGTTTTGGAGCTTGATATATGTGGTGGTTGCATAAAATTATAAATAAATAATAAATAAATAAATAAATAATAAATAAATTATAAATAATTATAAATAATAAATATATTATAAATAAATATTATAATATAAATATAATATAATATATATAATATATATATATAATATATATATTATATAATATATATATATATTATATAATATATATATTATATAATATATATATATATAATATATATAATATATATCTATATAATATATATATATATAATATATATATAATATAGATATATTATATATATATATAATATATAATATATATATAATATATAATAATATAATATATAATATATATATATAATAATATATAATATATATAATAATATATATAATAATTATAATAATAATATAATTAATAATAATAAATTAATTAATAATTAAATAAATAATTAAAAAATTAAATAATTAATTAATTAATTATATATTATAATTATATATTATTATATATATAATATATATAATATATATTATATATATTATATATATATATAATATATATATATAATATTATAATTATAATATATATTATATATATTAATTAATTATATATTAATTAATATATATATATTATTATATATATATATAATATATAATATATATATAATATATAATATATATATAATATAATATAAATATAATATAAATATAAATTATAAATAATAAATAAATAAAACTAAATACCACTGAACTACTATACACTTTGAATGGTTAATCTATGCTATGTGAATTTTCCCTTAATTGAAAAAATGAGTAATTGCATTAATTATATACATATATATAATTTTATACATTATATATGTATTCATCACAGCATTATTTATTTGTAATAGGAGAAAACTGGAGAAAATTTAATCTCCATCAGGTGTACCTGTTAATAAATTATGTTACATCTCAACAATAAAATAGTATGTAAATATGTAAGAATGGGACTCTATGTATTCACATGGAAAATCAGAAAAATACATTAAGTGAAAACAATCTAGGTGTAGAAGGGTGTTATTTTGCTACTTTTTATAGCAGAAGAGGGGGAAATTCTTTAAAATATGTATTTGCGTTTGCTTGTATATATGTATGTATGTATATGCGTGTATACATATGTATACACACACGCACTAGAATATATATCCACCCATATACAGTATATGGAAACTCTGAAAGGATAAACCTGAAACTAATAAGCATTGTTACCTGTCGGGAGGAAAGGAGAAATCTGGAAATGCAGAAGAGGTTAAAGGGAGACTTTTTCCTTTTGCATTTAAAGAAACTTTTGAGCCATGTGACTAAATCACTTAGTTCAAAAAGGTGTTTGTTACATGGTTATTCAAATACGGCAAAAGACTCTATGATAAGATATTTTAACACAACTATTTTAAATAAAATTATAAACTAGAGATATTTTCAAATTTTACAAATCACTGTAGTCAAGAGAGCTGATGAAGCCCGAAAGGATGGAACGAGAGTCTGTCCACGTGATGGGGCACTGTGTTCTCCGTCTGGTAGCAAGAGATGCTTTGCCTTCATTTATAAATAATCTGGCTTTAAAAAGAGATATATAACAGTGGACTCACAGGGAAACTGCGCTTCCACCTTGCTTCACAATCACAGTCCTAAACCAGGGTAGTTGACATGATCCCGCTGTATGTTAAATATGTAATTGGCTTCAATATTAAAGAATTATATTGCAGATGGTAGCGGGCCTATAAGTAATTTTTACTTTATTCTTTATATTTCCTGTATTTTCCACGTTTTTCACTGAGCTTAACCTTAACGATCAGGGATAAAACTATATTTTTTTATAAGACAGATAACTCTAGAGGCAGTATGGAGGAGGAACTGTAGCAGGAAGAGATTGGCAGCAGGAACCTCAGTCAGAGTGCTGGAAAGTAAGGGGAAAGATGACAAGGATCTATATAAAAGGAGAGGCAGTCGGGGTAGAAATAGGTAAGGTGAAGAGGTGGACTGACCAGGTTAACTGGATAAAGTAATGAAGAAAAATTTAAGAAGAAGTCTTAAATTTCTGAGTTGAGTAACTGCCACCAGCAGTATTAGAGAAAAGAAGAGGTGGGCTGCTTGCAGGACCAAGGATGGAAGCAAGTTCACTGTGAGATTAGTGAGTTTGAGGAGTCTGGACCCATTCTGGTAAAGATGTCAAATCAACACTGGAAATACAGCAAAGGCACTCAGAACCAGAAGCACTGGCGAATTAGGTGCATGGCTGTTAGTTGAAGCCATAAGAATGGATGAAATTGCTCAGAGTTCCAAGAGCAAAATTAGAAGAAAATGGGATAGGATAAAAGCCGGGAGAACACCAGGATTTAAGGTGAAAAGAAACAGAAAAGGAAAAAATAGAAATAAATGTACGCAAGTAACTAGGAAAGAATGAACTTATTTCCAAGAAAGAAAATGTAAGATCAACATCATCAAATCCTGCAAAGATTAAAGATAAAGCCTGAAAAATGTCATTGCATTTGGCAATGACAAAGTCCCCAGTGAGTTTAGTGGGAGCAGAAACAGTTGTGTTGGACTTAGGAGCTAGACTGGTGTGGGTTGTGGAGTGAAATGGAAGGTGAGTATTCCAACCATTTAAACCTAATCATTCACACTGTATATACACCACTCATTTAAAATCTTTAATAAGTGAGACTGGAAACTATATTCTCTTTTTATTTGATGGCCAAAGGTTAAACAGTTTAGTACAATGGTTAAATATATTCCCTGTGTTCAAGTCCTGTTTCTATCACTTACTGCTTGTGTGACTTTGGACAAACAATTTTACGCCTCTGTGCTCCAAAATCCTCATTGGTAAACTGGGGGTGGGAATTGTACAATTTCAAGAGATTGCTGAGGATCAGATGAGGTAACTCATGCAAAGTAAATGGCTCAGTGTCTGCTCACTCAAGATTCAGATGTTATATTTCCTAACTCTTCTATCTGTACAAAACCAAAAAGAAATTAAATCTGGATCTCCCCAACTGAAGTTCTGATTATTTAAAAATAAGAGTCTCATTCAGGACTACTCATTAAGCTTTCTCATTCACTGGACAATGAATATTCGTTGAGCCTCTTCCATGGGCCAAATACGCGCTGGATCCCAGGACAAAAATGATTAAGGTTTGGTCCCAACTCTCACAGGCCAGAGGAGGCAATGGCTCCATTGAAAAAAAAATCATGAATATATATTTCTTTGTGTTAAAAAAAATCACAAGTTGGCAAGTAAAATTACAGAAGAGTTATTATAAGGGTTACTTTTAAGGGTTGTGAAGAAGCAACAAGAGAACACAAATTTATAAGTATTTACACAATGAAGTGGTGAAAACAACACTTGAAATACCCTGCTTTAGTACTTCTTACAGTCCTTCATTACAATGTCCTGAGCTAAGATTAAAAAAAACCCACAATGCTCAACGGCCAGTTGATTAATTTCTTCTGCATGCTTTATAAAATATTAATCAGTTGTTCTAAATACCTGTGTTTAATCTGTTTTATTCTTCTCTGTATTTCTTAATAACTTCCTGACATTAACAGTAAGTCTCCTGAGTCACCTGTTGGCTGGTTTCTTTTCTGTACCCCATATGCAATAATCACATGGAACCTCGTTAAGATGTAAAAGCCTTCTCTGCCTTAGAAATAACAGCTCATTTACTTAATCAGAATATAAAAGCTATAGTTGCTTAATGAAGAGTATTCAATAAACTACTGAAAATGGGATTAAAGCAAATCTTTTAATATGATCTCAGTAGAGAGAAATGAATGTTTCATTCTGTAAAACACCTTCCTGAGATCCTGTATCGTTAGTCACCCCTCTCCCCTAATAGCCTATAAGCTGATACTATAACCTGCTAGCAAAAGAGCATTCTATTCACCTGGGTAGGACTCTAAAGACTTAGGCTGTAGGTCTTAGAAGATCATTTTTGTGATCTGGGGCTAGTTCTTTAATTTCTCTGGAACTTCAGTGAAGGAGGACTGAAAACACCTGTTCAGTTAGTCAAGGTTGTCAAACAAAATACAAGGAAGTTTTTACCCAAGTACTCTTCAAATTGTCAAGTGCAATACTAATGTGAAGTATTTTACTGAAATGTAACTCACCTGCATTAAAATACCAGCTTTAGTAGATGAGTTTTGTTTTCTTAATTACTTATTTCAAATTAGTCCAAAGGAAACTAACCTGATTGGAAGCCTATCTCTAAATATCTATTAAATATGTTTCATTTAATATAAAATACCTCACTTAATGTGGAAAATGTCAGGACAATGTAGAGCTGTGTATCCTGAACTTCTTCCCACTAATATATACAAACATGCCACCTCCACCCCCATCCTCAAAACTTTTTGGAAAGAAGAAACACAGGTTATACCCTTATGAAGAATTGGACTAAGGAGAAAGTAGAATGACAAAATTCATTCAACAATTATTTACTGAGTGCCTACTTTGTGCCAGGAACAATTCTAAGCCCTTGGGATACATGAGTGAACTAAACAAATAAAAAAACTCTTGTCCTCATGGAATTTACATTCTAGCAGGAGATGGAAGGGAGAGATAGACAATAAACAAAAAACATAAGGCAAGTTAGAGAGGGTAGTGGAAGGTGTAAGTGTTTTGGGGAAATAGAACAGGTTAGAGGCTCCAGAGGAGGAAAGCAGGGTAGACTCCATTCAGAAGGTGACATTGGAGCAAAGAATTGAGTAAAGTTCTTGAGTTGGTCTCTGTGTTATGAGCACAGAGAATGAATGTGCAAAGGCCCTAATGCAGGAGCTTGCCAGAAAATGCCTGAGGAGCAGCAAGCAGATAAAAGGAAAATTTTGAAGATTTAAAAGGAACAGAGATATACAAAACAGAAATAGACCCACGGACATAGAAAGCAAACTTACGGTTACCAAAGGGGAAAGGGAGGGAAGGGATAAATTAGGAGTTTGGGATTAACACATACACACTACTATATACAAAATAGATAACCAACAAGGACCTGCTGTATAGCACAGGGAACTATATTCAATATTTTGCAATAACCTATAAAGGAAAAGAATATGAAAAAGAATATATATATGTGTGTATATATGTATATATTATAACTGAATATATATATAACCGAATCACTTTGCTGTATACCTGAAACTAACACAACATTGTAAACCAACTATACTTCAATTTAAAAAAAAGAAGAAAGAAAAGGAACAGAGAAATTAAGAGCAATGTGAAGAAAGAGACCAACTGTCTGAATTGGCTTTTCCTATAGTCACTGTGTACAGTGTTGACTTCTCTCAGTTGGTAGGCTGGGCACCCCAGCACTACAAGTTAGGAAAAAGGCAGGAAAAATCTCCTTTACCCTCTGTGTTCTGACTCTCTTTTCAAGCAAAATGAAGACCTCAGGGCCAAGACAATCTCCTTCCTAGGCAGTGTTTTTCAGATATGACTAATGAATAGATTCCTTATATAAAAAGAAAAAAAATTCTGGCATGATTCCTAGCATAGATAAGTAATTTTTGTTATAATATGAAATACATACAAATGTATAACTAAATGCCAATAGTGCCAAACAAATTTATACAACAAAAAAATGCATTAAGTACAAGCAAAACTAGAAAACAAATAAAATTCTCATTTACTGTTACTGACAATGGTGTTTGCTGGAACTATAATGAGCCCCTAACACTGACTATTAACAGCAGAAGTTAGTTTGAGTTCATCATAAAAATAATGCACGATGCTGGGAAATGACTCAGTTCTTCTCATTTTTCTTTATTAAAGCTACTGTGAAATCTTTGTTTTGGGTCCTTTCTTGGCACAAGTACATCACAGACATGTTAAACTTACCTTTTATCTTTCTCATGGTGACAGCAACATTTAAGCACAAATGTTATAAACTGATGATCTCAATGAGTCAGAATATGTTTAAATACTTTGGAGGGATGATCCCTGGAACAAAAACACAAAACTTAAAATTCCTTGTAAAAAATACACCCCTGAGGATACGCTTACATGTGTCCGGGGATGGGGATCTTGTGGCCGTATTTCAGCCAACAGTAGAGAAGAGACCACTGAGGTGTGTGTGGTGTGTGACACAGGAAAGAGAATAACAGGCCAGATTAGAGCGTCTTCCTTGCTGTGACTTTGAGGATATCATTTGGCAACTTCCTTATTTCACTGAAGAGTAGCAGCAGTAGATAATCTGTATCCAATTTGAAGCCCTCTGTTCATCTTAAACAGGGTTTATGAACACTGAGTGATTAAGAACCATTCCTTAAAATACAATTTTATTATTCTTATTGTATAAAAAGGTCATTTTCTAAAGACTGATTTTTTGCTTTTTCATGACTTTCTTTAGGTATATGGATTTAACGCTTTATATAATGTGTACTACCTGTCATCCATTGTTCAGGGTGTTTTATAAATATAAATTAATTTAATCCTAACAGCAAACCTATGACTTAGATGCTATTATTCTTCCCATATTATGAGGGTGAAAACAGAGGCGAAGAGGGACTATATAACATGCCCATAGGCACAAAACTAATTAGCAGCAGGACCCTGATTCAATCCAGATGCCTGGCTTCAGAGTACATGAGTTTCACTACCAGGCTATGCTATCTTATATTTACTTGTGGGCCTTAAACATACACCTATTTTCTTTTTCCTTAATGTATTTATAGCATCTAATCATATGTATGATGTTCAATATATAAGAAACCTAGAAAAAGGTAATGAGGATTGAATTTTTCTGGGTATCAAAAGCAAAATATTGGGCAGTTTTGCAGAAGTGAAACCATTAGGGTTACTGGACGTGTTTACTTCTCAGACTCGAGTCACTATCTACAGAGCTGCCTTTTGATTATTATGTACGTTTGCTTTTGTTGGCAAGCAAGACTAGCACTGGGGACGTGGCTACTGCCACAATGAAGAGCGCCTCTGTGAAAAACGCAGCAGAAGTATAAACCTCTCTACGGGATAACCTTTACAGGCAACAGGAAAGCAACAATTCCTAGAATTTGAAGCACAGATTGGTACATAATAAACTGTGATTGAAGTGCAATCTGTTGTGAATTAGTCACTTTATGGACTGTTCGGGACAAATTTTTCACCTGTGTCTGGTTCTCTCTCCATACGGCACAGTGACTTCATGCCATTAACTGAAGAATATTCCATGCATGAAGTTAACTACCATATTGAGAAATTGTCTATTGCTGGCAAATGGATGTTCTACCAAGAAGCCTTATGGAGTGATATTTCCTTAGTGCAGCATTTTGTAAAGTGCATTTTGAGAAACCTTAGTGCTTTAAGAAGTTACTAGGAAAGGCGGCCAATGGTCAAATAAGAGTAGCCGCCCCCTCGAGGCTCACAACATGAATTAGCAAGTACAAAGGTTCCCAGAAGGCTTCTGACATCCATGGCGGCTTAAACTGACTTGATCACGGGACCCTTTATCACATATACCTACAAACAGCCTGGGGACTGTGGTTTGAGAGACTGTGACTTGGTGAAATCCCCACTATTCTGGATCTTTCTCCTGGCTCTGCAAGAGGTTTGATCTTGTCAGGCTCCTAGGAGTTACTCAGAATCAGAAAGGCAGATTAAGTTGACAAAGAAAGGTCACTTGATAGGGGTCTAATTCTTGCATCCTCTGGCCTTCTAGGAAAACTCCACAGAAAGCCAAATTATCATTACAAGTTTGCCGGGTATCAGGAAATCAGAAGTAGGGGAACAACTTCAGATGTTTAAAGGTCTCTGGCTAATGTCATCTGATACATGCACCTCTGGCCCTTGGGACCACACAGACTTCATCCTTGGGCCAGCACATCCTCTCCCTGGACAGTGATTGGATGGACACTGCCAAGGACTACACTGCTCGCTCTAAGCTTCTGAGACTCCTTCTGATTTTTCATAATCTCTTTGGATTTTTCCAAACCCTGGGTCTGTTATAGCCAGGGCTTGGAATAATAATACTTATATACTCAGTACTTCCTTGATGTCAGGTGTTTTATGAAGTACATTTTATTCATTAGCTCTTATAATTTTCCTTACAACTCCATGAGGTAGACCCTACCATGGCACACATTTTTTCATGAGGTACCTGAGACTCAAAGAAGTTATGCAGCTTACCCAACATCACAGAGAAAAAGTGACCAAGCCTAAATTTAAATCCAGGCCACCAGTTTTTGGAATCCATGCTCTTCACTAGCTACTTCAATGATTTAAAGACCTGAGAACTTTGCAAGTTCTTTAAGATGACTTGGCATGATCAATATGTCAACTTTATAGTTTAATTCTCAGAGGGAATTATTTTTACACTCTTGCCAGAACTCCTTGTACTCCCCCAAACTATCCCATATCATGACTTCCCAGCAGCCACTGATCACCTCTCAAACTGAGCAACAGAAGTCACTGCATGGAATACTAAACACACTAGAAGTGACACTGAGCAGGGTACTAGTCTTCTCTGTGCCTTGATTTTCTCATCTATAAAACAGAAATTACACTTCCATTAGTTCATAACCTGGCAGGGAATGCATTTTCCTGCAAATGCATTTTCAGCCTCCTGGGGGAAATAATGCCATCTAAAGCCTTGTTGTTTTTTATTAATACAACACTCTCCTACTTAATGCCTGTTGGGGCCAATGCATTCACTGTCCTGGAAACAAATACACATTGCTATAAAACCGGTCACCGTAAGAAACAGGATACTCGGAGGTAAGTAGATTAAGACTTCACAACAGGCAAGAACGTTGTTTTTATTTGTGATGAATGGGCCAAGTATTTAGACAAGGAATTTTCTGATTTGAATTTTGTATGTTGTCTAGGAAATTCTACATGGTGATATCCTTATACACATTGGCATTGGTGCTGGATTATCTTCCATTTGCCCCACCCCTACCCCTACCCACTCTGCACCCCTTTCCACTCTGCTCTCTGCCCTGGGACACTGACTTGTATTGACTGCATCATTGAGATCCTTTTCTTTCAAGATTGCAACTGGATTTAGCCAACAAGTAGTACCAGCAAGAGACAGAAAGGAGGGAGAAGAGGAAAGTTGGGATATTAAACCCCTAGTCCTAAACATATAGCTCTCTTGCAGGTTATATAGCTCCTGCCAGGTGACCCTCTCCACCTGGCTCTCTCTGTCATCCAGGTTCTAGTAACAGTCCCCTCTTCTTGCATCTTCAGGTCTAGGAGTGGTAATGGTATCCACTCTGCTGATACTAGCCATGTGTCAACCCTTGTGATTTCCCTTTGCCCTGCTCATACCCTTGTAAGTAGTCCCTGTATTAAAGGCTCCTCAAATTACCTAAACTGAGATGGCCATCTGCTTTCTGCATGGACCCTGACTGATATAGCACTCAATCAAGAACATCCTTGTGCCATTTTTGTACTGAATTAATACTGTTCTTATTATAATATTTAATGTATGTTTTAGATTGTAGGATCTCACAACTGGAACCCAAAGGTTTATCAAGTGTAATCCTATAGAGCTTCCATTTTTTGAAGTTTAGGTCTTCTATGCTTTCTCTCTCACACTGCACTTAACTCCTTGGGACCAGAATAAGGTAGTACGTTTTCTAGCCCCAGATATTATATTAGGTTCCTAGGACTGCCATAACAAGGTATCATAAACTAAGTGGCTTAAGAAAACAGAAATTTGTCCTCTCAGTGTTCTATAGGCAAAAAGTCTAAAATCAATTTGTTGACAAGATCATGCTCCCTTGCCTCTTCCTAGCTTATGATGGTTCCTGGCAATCCCTGGTGCACCATTCCAATTTCTTCCTCTGTTTCCACCTGGACTTCTCTGTGTCTTTGTTTTGCCCTCACCTTTTAAGGACACCAGTCATTGGATTTAAGACCCACCTTAACCCAATACAACTTTATCTTAATTATATTTGCTAAGATCTAATAAGGTCATAGTCTGAGGTTTCAGGTAGACACAAATTTTGGGAGGACACTATTCAACCCACTACAGGTATGCTATGTACAATAAATTTGTCCAAATAATTTTTCTTTTTAGATTCAGTTTTCGAATCTGTAAAACAGATCATATTAAGATTGGTAATAGAATAGAATAAAATGAAATAATATTGTTCTCCATCTCCTAGTCATGCTAATTACTTACACAACTCTTTCCAGAATTAAGCGTCAATCTTGCTAAACATAGTACTCTGCGTAGCTTCTACTATTCAATTTACGTAGGCATGTAAGATGAAACCTATTTTCTGTGTCAGGGCTATGTGGTCTTTAAGAATCCTCCTGGTTCTTTGATTTTAAGCTCTACTCATTAATTAAAATGCCATGTACAAAAGCTTAAGGAACTGTGTTATATAAAAGAAATTTATTCTTTTAATAGTAAACGTTCAAGTCAAGAACTTAGGAGAGAAGATTTGTTTGTTACTTTTTAGTCAGCAATGGAACACAATATATTCCATCTTCTAAAACGTGAGAATAATGGTTTATAAATCTAGGAAGTAGGCACAATTAATGGAAAAGTATGAATCATTCCCCTTAAGAAATAAAATACAAAAACGCCAAATGCCACCCAAATGTTTCAGAAATATTGCTGGAAAACATGAAAGAAATATAAAAACAATAGAAATCAACACTGAAACAGCAATAAATAAATAGAGAAAAGGAAGACATGAAAATATCACCCTTTGCATGTAAAACTTTTATACACCTAGAAAATTATCCCAGAAAAAGAATATTACAGATAATAAGAGTGACAAATAAGAATTTGTTTTCTATTTCTCTCACCACCTAAGGTATAAGACAAATTAATTAAAAGGAAACTAAATTCTGTCGTACCTTGACTGAGAATAATATACTTTCCTCCATCGTTTGCCTAAACCTGGGGCTGGTTTTGCAACTTTAGTGAGTCAATAAGCACTACCCGTCTAGTTCATGACAAAGTTCAGACCATCTAGAAGTAGATACAGGAGCCAGACAGATGGATGATTCATCCAATATCCTGGCCCAGAAAGGTCAGTTAACTCGCCCCAGATCATATAGTTAGTTAGCAACAGAGGTATATCTAAAGTCAGGTTTGTATGATTCCAAAACCCAATATTGTATACCACAGTGCCTCTCCGAGAGAAAAAAAAATGAATTTGCAGCTATTCTTCTTTAAAATGTTTGCCACTCAAAGGGGAAAAAACAGTCCTTTGAACAAATGGTGCTGGGAAAACTGGATATCCCCATATGGAAGAATGAAGTTGGACTATTACATTACATCATATACAAAAATTAACTCAAAATGGATCAAAGACATAAGCATAAGAGCTAAAACTGTAAAACTCTTAGAAGAAAAGATAGGGGGAAAGCTTCATGACATTGGATTTGGTAACGATTTCTTGACTATGATGTCAAAAACACAGGCAACAATAGAAAAAACAGATAAGTCGGATTTCATCAAAACTAAAAACTTTCGTGTATCAAAGGACACTATCAACAGAGTGAAAAGGCAACCCACAGAATGGGAGAAAATATTTGCAATGTTAAGGGTTTGATATCCAGGATATTTAAAGAACTCTTACAACTCAACAACAAAAAAACAAACAACCTGGTTTTAAAAAATGTGCAAAGGACTTGAATATACATTTCTCTAACAAAGATATATAAATGCAATAAGCACAAGAAAAGATGCTCAGCATCACTAATCATTAGAGAAACGCAAATCAAAACCACAATGAGATATCACTTCACATGCATTAGGATATCTAGCATCAAAACAAAACAAAACAGAAATAAGAACTCATATGCATTGCTAGTGTAAATGAAAACTGATAACAGCCACTGTGGAAAACAATATGGCAATTCCTCAAAAAATCAAACAGAGAATTACCACATGATCCAGCAATTCCACTTCTGGGTATGTACCCAAAGGGACTAAAAAGAGACCTGAACAGCTATTTATGCATCCATGTTCATAACAACATTATTCTCAATAGCCAAAAGGTAGAAGCAGCCCAGTGTCCATCAATGGATGAATGGATAAAACAGAATCTGGCACACATATGCGATATTATTCAGCCTTAAAAAGGAAAGAAATTCTGATGCATGCTACAACATGGTTTGATCTTGAAAACATTATGCTAAGTGAAATAAGCCAGTAGCAAAAGGACAAATTTTGTAGGATTCCACTTATATGAAGTACCTAGAATGGTCAACTTTATAGAGACAGAAAGTAGAATGGTGGTTCCCAGGGACTGAGGGGTGAGCAGTTTGCATGTCTAAAAACAATAAAAAATATACAAAGATAATCAATAGGTAGAAGTAATTGAGAAGTTTATAATTCAAAGTACAGAAATGGTTTTTAGATAAACACATATGGGTCAATTCTCAGGGTCTCTTTACATAGTGATTAAAGAAAAACTACACAGGACTAAAAAAATAGGTAGTAAATTATCACATGGAGAAGAGTTCTGAAATGCCATTTTTAAAGATTTACTGAATATCTAGTAAAGGAAATAAAAATAAACATGTAAAAACAGGTATTCTTATACATTTCTTGTTGCAATGTATAAGACTGTATCGATCTTCTAAGGAATAATTCTTAAGTGTTCAACATAAGCTATAAAAGTATCTCTATTGCTTTCTCCTTTTTGAGAAATATGCCCCAAATTAATACCCTTAGATACTTAGATTCTTGCCTACAGGCAATTCTTTAGTGGTAACCAAGCTGAGTGTTTACAGAGGTAAGAAGGAAACAAGCATGAGTAAAGGTGGCCTGGTTAGGACTGTGGCAATGTCCCTGAAAGTTCCAGCAAATTACTGTCTCATAGATAATATATAGGGTTAGGTTTTTCACATATTCCACTTCAAAAAACAAAAACTGCCTTTGTGAAGCCTTCTGCATATGGAAGAATGAGAGCTATTTACAGTTTGATGTGACAGAGGAAAGACATTATATTGTGCCTTCTACTCCAGAAGAACAAATGAAGGTATCCGTAAGGTAGTGCTTAATATGACTCAGATACCAGAGAAATCTCACTTCTGAGAGTAGGCCTTCCACTCCCTTCCCCAAGAGCTTACTGACATTCACCTCCTGGAACCATTGTGTACCTACTCCACTTCATACCAACTCGATGACCTGCATCTACACACACAAATAAGGACGTGGATTGATCAATTCTTAAATTCTTTTAATGGGGAAAGCAGTGAACTGCGAGGACAGGAGTGAGTTTGGGTTTTGTGGCTTCTTTCTTTCTATTATTTTTTTAAAATAACATTTTCTGTTTATGCTTAACAGGTTTGCTAGCTCTCTGCACAACTTCGCAGGTAACAATAATGACAGAACCCCCTTCATCTCCCACCAAAGAGCAGAGAGCATCATTAGTTGTGAACACTCAAGGCCCCTTTCCCATTTTATTAAGGTGCTCAGCTGCCAAAATCTGTTTTCCCTTGGAAGTAGTTAAATTCTTTAGGTTATGGGTCTCCACTGACTTGCTTAGCTACCATTTCCTTCCATACACACCAAATTTTTCAAATGCTTCCAATGTAGAGTCCTTTAAAACTCAACAGAATGGGGCTTCCCTGGTGGTGCAGTGGTTGAGAATCTGCCTGCCAATGTTAGGGGACACAGGTTCGAGCCCTGGTCTGGGAAGATCCCACATGCTGCGGAGCAACTAAGCCTGTGCGCCACAGCTACTGAGCCTGCGCGTCTGGAGCCTGTGCTCCGCAACAAGAGAGGCCGCGACAGCGAGAGACCCACGCACCGCGATGAGTGGCCCCCGCTTGCCGCAACTAGAGAAAGCCCTCGCACAGAAACGAAGACCCAACACAGCCAAAAATAAATAAATAAATAAATTTATCAAAAGAAAACTCAACAGAATGCCTCCACACCACTGCCTCACTTGCCTCATCTTCCTCACTTGCACCCAAAGATGTTTATGGAAGGGCTGTAAGAATAAGAACAAGTCTTCGTTTCCACAAAGCTCTGACAATCCTGCAGAAAGCATGCCCTTCCTAAGGTACATCAGCGGGAAGTGGAGTTTTCTTAAGAAGGTGTAGGTGTTTTCAGGCAATCAAAGGGGAGAAGGAGACATAAAAGGGGGAAACAATGGAGATGGTGGGAGTGAGCAGCACGGAGAGAAGGGGATAAAATGGCCTGGGAAGTCAGTATGTATCCTTGTGAGTAATGAGGGAGGACACACTGTCCTGGAAGGAACCCTGGCTAGATGAGAAGGACTCTGAATTTGACGACAAAGACTAATGGTGAAGTTAAGGGTTTTGAAGATAAAACAATATGGCCAAGTCCTTGGGGAAAAAAACATTTTGATTATGTGTGCAGAGAAACAGACATCTAGCAAAATGCAGCCAGTTAAATAAACATGTTTAACAACTTCAAGGAGAGGAATATGTTATATAATTAACATAGGTAGTTGTAAAAGAGATATATAATTACTATAGTTTAATAAATTGGGTGTTTCTGGATAAGGTAAAAGACATAGCAGTTAAGGTTTAGAAACAGTTTGGATATGAGAAGGGAAAAGAAGAAGAAATACCCCTAAGGTGCCCTTTTTCCAACGAATCAAATCCCACCTATTCTTCAAACTCTAATCAAATCCTCTATGAACCTCTATGAAACCACCTCTGACTTCCAGTCCAAAGTAGAATCTTCCTCTCTTAAACATGTAATTTACTATCCACACCACTCATTTCTCATCTAATCATATGTCCCTGTATGCAGATATGAATCTTTTGATACCTTGTACTCCATATCTTGTCTCCCCAGTGAGAGTAAAGGGGTTATGGTATTCTATAGATTCAGGTGCCCAATAACTCCAAGAAGAAGTAAATTTTAAAAATGGAGATAGAAGTATGGCTAGCAAACCAACATACGCTTACAATCCAATGTTATTATTTTGTTTCAATCAGTAATGACATGCTGGCCCCCAAATCCATTCTTAATCTCAAAATGACAACTGCATTCAAGTCTCAATAGTTCTGGGCAATGGTTCTTAACTTGAGCATGCATGCTCCAGAAGAATGCACAGGTATGCCGGGGACCCTCCCAGTCCTACTACAAACATGGAGCATAAGTTTATTCAAAGATTTGAAGAAGAACGGGGAGGGCTAAGTAACATTAAGTAATCTAATTAGTAATTTTTAAAAAGCAATTCTCTATGAAAACATACATTTCTATATGAAAACAAGACTTCAAATAATTCCATCCCAGTAGCAGACCACTTCGAGCTATACTTTCAGAGGCCAATGTTACTTAACCACTGCTATCTGCAGTAGGAATTCTCTGGTGAAAAACTCTGGGAAGCACTATTTTAAGTTTCCACAAAACAGAGAATGAAGTGCCAACTATAAGAATAGCAACTCACTGGTGCAGCCACTATGGAAAACAGTGCAAAGGTTCCTCAGAAAACTAAAAATAGAATTACCATATGATCCAGCAATCCTATTCCTGGGCATATACCCGGACAAAACTATAATTCAAAAAGATAACATGCACCCCTATGTTCATAGCAGCACTATTCACAATAGCCAAAACATGGAAATAATCTAAATGTCCATGGACAGATGAATGGATAAAGAAGATGTGGTACACATATACAGTGGAATACTACTCAGTCACAAAAAAAGAATGAAATAATGCCATTTGCAGCAACATGGATGCAACTAGAGATTATCATACTAAGTGAAGTAAGTCAGAAAGAGAAAGACAAATACCGTATGATATCACTTATATGTGGAATCTAAAATATGGCACAAATGAATCTATCTACAGAACAGAAACTGACTCATGGACATAGAGAACAGACTTGTGGTTGTCAAGGGGGAGGGGCTGGGGGAGGGAAGGACTGGAAGTTTGGGATTAGCAGATGTAAACTATTACATATAGAATGGATAAACAACAAGGTCCTACTGTATAGCACAGGGAACTGTATTCAATATCCTGGGATAAACCGTAATGGAAAAGAATATAAATAAAAAGAATGTTTATATGCATATAACTGAGTCACTATGCTGTAGAGCAGAGAAGGCACAGCCTTGTAAATCAACTATACTTCAGTAAAAAATAAAATTAAATTGAAAAAAAAAGAATAGCAACTCATGATCGAGCTCTTCCTCCAAGGCAAGTATGGTGCTATGCACTTTATGAACATGTATTAACTTCTTTCTCCAGTCCCATAAGAGTTATGGTGCCCACCTGACAGACGATGAAACTGTAATTCACATAATTTGCCTAAGTACAAGCCCCTATTAGTGACAAAGATGGGATTCAAACCCAGGCCTACTGAACATCAATGCCGATGTTCTAACCACATAGTCTCCTACGTAGGACTGAAAGATGCTTGGACTTGCAGGCCTAACTCTTCTCAAAAGGATACTTCAAATTATAAGCAAATGTTAACACATCTTTGAATAAATGGTTCAGTAGCCTTTCATTGCCGTATCTACTGACATTTTCAAGGCAAGAAAATAGTCTCACTAGATGCTGCCAAGTTTCCAGTACAACAAAAGCTTCTCTGGATTTAAATAAACTCCTGGAGAAGGTCCTAATACAATAGGTACTCAATATTACATTATCAATAACTGAAATATAAGAACCGCTTAGAATAATAAAAAAAATGCTAGAATCTAGAAGTATGGAGAATTTGTCTTATAAGAAATTAATTGGCTCTCTCCCTCAGGCCAATTTCTCAGGAACTTTTTCATAAATGTAAGAACCAAATCTCAAATTTTCAGCAATCTTTCTAATCATAGTAAATAGTGTTTGGTGTCTTTGTAACCTTCACTGTGGGATTCTTGAGGCCTTTCCAAAAGGGACAGCCTAATTTTAACTGCCAACATTGCAGAGAAACTGCATCACTCCTGTTACATACATCAGCAAGGAAATGGGACAGACAGAGGAAGGATTTTCGTGTTGGGGGGAAGGAGGATAGGGTATATGACTAATGCCTGCATATCTCTGGAAAAGATATAGCATTTTTGCTGTTGAGTGAAAAGATAAGCTTATGCATTGTATTAAAATCAAGCCCTTTGACTGAAACAGGATAGCCTAGAAATAGTTCAGAAGCACGGGATATTTGAAACTTGAAAATGGACTTTCAAAGAGGCTATTTTTATAAACCAAATATGCACAGGAAATTCTGTTATTCTATTCCATAGCTTAAAGATCTGTATTGTCCTAGCACAAAGACTTTCTTGGACTCAATCCCAGTCACAGTTGGTTTACTTAAAGATCATGAAAATCTGACTAAATACCACCTTGCTCCAGATAGCATCTTCCTGACAGATGCCCCTCCCTCACCTCCTTTTCCAAGACTGAATGCTGACTCTTTTGCCCTCTCTCTAAGCCACTAACCTGCATTCTCAGGAAATGCAAAATACAAAGTTTAAAATAATTTCCTATTTTTATATTCAACTTGTGTCTATTTAAATACAGTTTTTAAATTTCCATGAAACCTAAAAAGGTATACAACTTCATCTGTGATGTATGCCTTAATCATTCAGCAGACTTGTGCCCGCTATCATTTGAGCAATTTCTAATTTAATTTCACAGTTAATAACAGGCTTTAGTAAATTGATATGATGTTTCTGGAGGGATATTTTGCACTAGCCCTCAAATTAAATGTGCACATTCTTTGCCTCAGCAATTCCATGCCTAGAAATTAATTTTTTAGAAATAATGACACAAATGCTCAAAAATGTAAGTGTAAGAATTTTTCTTGCAGCACTATTTATAATACCAAATTTTGGCACCAATCTAAATAGCCCTCAACAGGGTAATGATTAAATGAATTATGGTAGAAGCACATTAGGGAATATTACAAGGAAGCTGAAAACAATGAACATCAAGATTGATGGATGTCCAAGATGCATTGCAAAGTGAAAACAAAAGCAATTTACAAAAGAACATGTCTAGCATGATACATTTTTTGTTTAAAAGTCTGTTTTTGCTTGTATATGTGTTCATGTGTATTATTACATAATCCATCATTAATACTTCTTACCTTTGGTGGAGAAAGGGAAACAATTTGTATTATTTGAAATTTTCACAAAAGAATACAATATTCTTGTAGCAATTTTTAAATAAAATTTTTCTTTAAAAACTCTAGCTTTAAAAATATGAATCATCCCCTCTTCTTCCCAAATATTTCAAAGTGTCATATCAGGTAACAATATACCTCTCACAGACGTTTTATATACACAGATGTGAATCTACATTCACAGATACCTTTCAATGAAATGAACATTTAGAGAGCGTCATTCATAATCTTACCAAAAAAAGTTTTATTAATGGCAACACTTTATTCATCAATATGATTTCCAATGGAAAACAAAATTCCCCAGATAAGTTAAAACATTGAATCAAAGGATGGTGACCATTTATAGGATCATCAAACGGAGAGTACTAGCTAGCTACAATTAGGCATCCCAAGGAGAGAAACTTGCCACAAAAACCTTAAGTTACAAAAAAAAAAAGAAAAAAAGATAGAAAGCAAGCAAGCAAGAAAGAAATGGCAAGCTTTTGTCAGAAATTCAATAATTAAGCCATTATATAGCACTTTACAATTTAACAGACGTTGGATTTGGTTTTGGGGGGGATGGTTTGCAAACAGTATATTTTTTATTCTCAGTCAAAAGGAAACTTTGGAACTGTTGTCTGACATGAGAATCCAAGTGAGAGACTTTTAGCCATAAATGCTGTGCACAGAGCACCTGCACAGCATAGGTTACTTCGGCTACTTCTGCTTTGACTGTTCAGTCCCCCTGAGAGATACTATGCTCCATAATGTTCCTCTGTCATGCATTTAATGGCATTTTTCAAAATGAATAATGTAGCATATTGAATGATATGTTTTTCATGGTACCTAATACAAATTACTGCAGCATACCTTTGACAATGGCCTGGAACCCCCCTAAAAAGAGCACACTGTAGGAGAGCAAACACAATTTCTGTGGCTGACAATTTAATTTGGGAGACCAAATGAGTACTTATGAAGGAAACTGAAATATTTGTAAAGCAAATAAAGTAAGAATTAACCAACAAATAAATCTCTTTGCCTTGGGGTTTTTTATTCTTTTGAGGCTCTCCCCAACTAATAACCAGCTTTAATTGTGCCAGATGGGGTAGAACCACAGGCAAAGAGACAGCTAGTAAGTACAGAATAGCCATAGGCTACCAAAATGACACTTAACTAAATGCATTTTGATTCTTTCTTTGATGGTTAATGTAATGTGTAAGAAAGTGTTAAATAGATATGTTTTGTGGAACATTATCATACTAATAAAGCAACAGATCACTAAATGTTTCTGTTTTACACACACACTTAAGATTACACATAAACTAGTAAAAAGACTTTTAGGGAAAGGTAGACTCTGTCATTAAAAATTCATCTCATCAAATGAAAGAGATTCTATACGTGCAAACCCTCAGATCTTCAAGATGCCATAATTTTCTAAATGTCCTTTCCAAAAGACATTTATACTGTGCAGCTCATTTCTGCAAAATGTGACTCGATTATCAAGTCCTCAGCAACTTACATGATTTATTTTAGGAGGCTGAGTCATTTCCCTAAAGTTTTACAGCTATCTCTTGTCAGTGAAAAAATTCTAACGCTTAAAAGCTCTCAAGAAAATGAACCAAAACATTCTGGAAAATTCTTTCTTTGCAGAGAAGATAACAACAGCTATAAGACCAGGAGGTGTAAGGAAGTAACAGGGAAGAAGAATGACAAAATGTGATAGGACCTCAGATCTTTTGAAGGAAATTAAAAAAACAGGAACGGGTCGATCTCCCATCTTAATATATGTAGCCAGATTGTAAGCCAGACGCTTTTTCATGTCTTCACAGGTTGTATATCAAGCACATTGTCCTACTTCAGCACCACACTGCCAATATTTTCTATAGCACCCAGTCTTTCTTTTAAAATTATTTTACATGAATATGGTTTAGGCCTCATATTCACCTAAGATCAAAGTTTTAGGTGCCATTTCACTTTGATAATACACAATGGAACAACTCATTGGCTGTGGCTGGCTAACCATGCTATATTAGGTCTTTACTATATTGAATTAAGTTCTAGGGGAAAGTTTTCTGTTTGCATCCATACAATAAACAGCTTTCTTACAATTGGAGGGCCTGTAGCAACTTGCAGTATCCACATTGGATAAACTTCAATTTTTTTTTTTTTTTTTTTTTTACGGTACGTGGGCCTCTCACTGTTGTGGTCTCTCCCGTTGCGGAGCACAGGCTCCGGACGCGCAGGCTCAGCGGCCATGGCTCACAGGCCCAGCCGCTCCGCGGCACTTGGGATCTTCCCGGACCAGGACAAGAACCCGCATCCTCTGCATCGGCAGGTGGACTCTCAACCACTGCGCCACCAGGGAAGCCCTAAACTTCATTTTTTTAAATCACTGTTGATAGATGAGGAGATACATGGTACTGGAGTTGGAGACTCGCTATGAGTCCCATTCTATGAACTTTAAGAGTCAAAAAGCATAATTCTCCTTACGACTCTCCCCATGAATGTTTATTTAGTTGCCCAAAGCATTAGTCATGCTGTTTTCTGCCATATCTGCTAGGATAATGTAGGAATAGAGAGTCTTCAAAGTCTCTCCCTACATCTTTCGGTAGAAGAAAATGATGTCCTCATTTCCCAACACCCAGTAAACCTGGTCCGACCACTCAGGAAGGTTTTGGAGGGTCTTCTAATGCCTCTCCTAGTCAAAAGTTTATAACTTGAGAATGTAATGACATTTCTTTTCTTTTAATTGTGGAGAAACCCTCAAAACACTGGCATTAAATCCCAAAGGGATTTTCACTCCTGAGACATTTTATTATCTTGGAAACTGTTTCCTGTCTTTTGGGCATATTTCTGTACCCAAGGACCTCTGATCTTCTAGCTCACCAGCTTCAATGCTCCCACTCCAGAAATCCTCTGTCTCAAGCCTTTCAATTCATTTTCTCTGTCAATCAGCCCCAAGAAATCAGTATGTTCCTCATCCTGCTAGATTCCTTGGTCTATTCTTTTAATCACCCTCCAAATCCATCTTCCTTTTCCCCTTCTGCTGTGCCCCACGGCAAAGCTCAACAGTAGTTAAACCTAGCAACCTACTTAGACCTCATCTGCAGCCCAGCTGCTAGAAAAACAAAACAAAACCAAACACAAGGATGCCCACCAGTCTTCTGACCACAAATCTTGCATGGGACTCAATACCGCCATGCAACCTTGCTACACTGCTCAAATACATGTATTCTCTTATTTCCCTAGGTCACTATGTCACATGTTTACCTCTCTCTTCCACCTCTCTACCACATGCATAAAAAACATTCAAATGCATAAAAAGCAGAAGTGAACAGGCTCATATCTTCATTGGCAGATCTACTGCTGGCCTGCTTCTAGACACATCTTCTCTCCGTTGCCTTCTACCCTTCTGGATGAAATGCTTCTGCTCCAGTTGAAGTCTGAGCTCCTGACCTGTGCTCTCATCTTCTCAAATATTTATCTCCTGCACTTATCCTCTCTCCTGAATCATCAATGTCATCTGGACAATGTCTACTGCATCATATCCATTTTTAGCACAAAATGTTAAAATGCCTTCACTTTATTTTGAATGCCCCACCAGGCACTACCCCATTGCTTTAGCCTTCTTCACAGCAAGTTCCTCGAGGGAATGCTCTGCAGGCAAAATAGCCACTTCCTCACCTTACATTTTCTCCCCAGCTCACTTCATTCCAACTTCTATTCCCATTCATCTTGTCAAGACAGCAGTGATCTCCCTTACCATGTTGCCAAGCCCCGTGGTCAATTCTTGACTCTTAACAGTACTTGACTTCTCAGCTCTAACTGTTGATTACTCCCTCTACTTGATCATATGCTACTTTCTTCTTACAGCTTCCAGGACAGGTCACTCTCTTGCTTTTCCTTCCTGACCACTCTTTCTCAGGCTTCTGTGCCTCCCCTGCTCTGCTCCGCCTGCACCCTAGGTCTCCTTCTCTTCTCTATGTACACACTCCCTCAAGGCAACTTCCTCCAGCTCCATCTGTCAATGATTCCTAGACTCCGGATTCATGGACCCCACTTTCTTCTTGTCATCTCTACCTGGATGTCGAATAGGCACGTCAAAATTGACATGGCCAAAGCAATTCTTAACAGCCTCTTCCCTTCCTCCCTGTTACCCCCAGTTAATTCCTCCCTCAGTCAATTGAACTTCTCTGGTCAAAATTCAAGGTGCCATCTCTGATTCTTCTCTTTCCCACAGCACCCCTTATCTGAGCCATGAGGATTCTGTGGATACCACCTTCAATAATGCCCTACATACATTCAACTTCTATCAACTTCTCTGCTATAAGCCCGTATTCTATCTCACCTTCACTGCCACAAGACTGCGACCTATGATTCATTCTCCACCAGCTGCCAAAGTGATCTCCTAAAAACTCAAACCTGTTACCCTGCTTCTTAAAACCCTTCACTGGTCTCCCCTATACTTAGAATAAAACCCAAACTCCTTATGCTAGCTTACAAAGTGCTCTGTGATCCAACCTCTGTCTGTTTCTCTGACCCCCATCATGTCTCATTTCCCCCTTATCCACTCTGCTCTAGCCACACTGGCCCTCTTTCCATTCTTGAAACCTACTAATAAGCTCATTCCTGCCTAGGAATTATGCTAGAACTATTCCCTCTGCCTAGAAAACTCCTATCATTGGCACGGCTTTTTCCTTCTCGTCATTCAGCTTAAATGTCACTTTTCAGAGAGGCCTTTCCTGACCCCCAGTATAAGTCTACCCAGTCATTCCTGTCAGATTATCCTGTTTTTATTATCTGCACTGTACTTACTTGACAATCCTGATATTTTATTGCTTATTGGTTTATTTTCTGTCTTTCCCCCTCTAAAATATAAGCTCCACAAAAAGAGATCCACTCTGTTTTATTCACTGCTGTATCCCAAGATGGAGAAGGATGTCTAGCACCAAGTAGGTGTGCAATAAATACTTGATAATGAATGCTTATATGGAGAGCTTGGTCAAAGAATATGAGCTTTATGGTTCAAAACAAGTTATGTTTCCAAAATGTTTATACTTACATTTATGTGGCAGACAGTAGTTTCAAAACACTTTCATAGTCATTTGTTTAATTTTCCCAATAACCTTTTAGAAGTTCACCATGATTCTTCCTTTCCCTAACACAGAGAGAAGAGGCTAACTGATTTATACCAGCTCACACAGTCAGGCAGTGCAGTGCTGGGACTAAAACCTAATTGCTGGACTCCTTGCTCAGTGCTCTTCCTACTAAGCCTAAGTTAACACATGAAAGCATATCTTGAACTGGACCTTTCTGCCACCATGTGCTCTGTGCATATGTTGCACTTAAAGATTATACTTAAGTTATTTGTTCACATGTCTCTTCTCCCACTGGCTATAGGCTCCTACAAAACAAAGCTTATGTTTTATTCATCATCTGTATTCCCAGTGCCTAGCACACTGCCTGGCACATGGTAGGCATTTAAATGCTTGTTGAATTTAGCTGAATACTCATATCAGAGCCAAGCGTTGCTCTCAATGCAAAACAGATGGGTTATTCTCTATCTCAATACTGAAGATTTCACTCTGAATACATAAAAACCTTTTAATGATTCTTTTGAAAAGCCTCACGTTTCAAGTCATCCAGCACCTTCTGAGTTCTTTCACTGACAACTCATGTGCCACAAGTTGTAGGAGGTTAAACGAGTCCTAGGCAGTCCTCCAAATCAGTACTCCAATTCACTTTCCACTTCTTAATGGGAACAAAGGGCATGTTAGAAAACCTAAGATTTATTCGATCTGAAGTCAGAGGCTAAGGACATAGGCTATATGTTTGTCCATGCTCTGAATGTGAGAAAAAACCAAATAGTCAAAATGGTGTAATAGGAGGAACACTGAATGGGGTATCAAGAATCACAGGTTATGATCCCAAACAATGACTCTCAATAGCTATGTGGCTATTTATGTGAAGGTTTCCATCAGTCTCTCAGTTTCCTCATCTATAGTTTAAGAATTTTCGATTATCTTTAGGGTCCTTCTGGTTCTAGAATCTGTTATTCTGTAAGCAATCCTGATTATTATGACATTGCCCCTAGTATCTTATCCACCACCCCAGTCTCTAAACTCAAAATAGCTAGATGGAAGAGTGCCATAATTAGATTTGGATGCAGTGGTAATAGTCAAATATAAATAAATAAATAAATAACTGACTAGGTGAATGGGAGATGTTCTGCACCCCTCAACTGGACTTTCTCTCGAGACGCAGAATCTTTATGAACAGCAAAGTCTAAGTCCCACAACATGACTATCTCAAAATGCTGTAGAACCAAAAGAAACATCCCCTCTTCACACCCAGTATTCATTATCATACTTTAACTCAGAAAGTCAACAAAGTCTTATGAAGAGATTAAAATCCAGGGAATGCTGGACTCATTTTAACTGAGCTGATCAATAAAATAGGCTCCTGTCTTAGTCACACTGTTTTATCTCCCATCAGCTCAAGGGGCCTACCTATCTCACAAGGCAATGGTCACTGATATGCCACCAACAATGCCCAAAAGAACAGGCAGAAGAATACAACTGGTGGTGTGTTGGAGCTGGTTGTTAACAGTTTCTGAAACTTGAAAAGCTGATTGTTAGGACGCTTGAAATTGGCCGTGGTGGAAGTCTTTATACGATGGAAATCTATAAACACTACAAATCAGGGGGTACTTTTAAAAGAGAGCCAGTTAATCAACACACTACTGAACACGGTGTTTGGCTAGAAAGACTCTGGGAAAAACAGACGATGCAAGACCAACAGAGAACAGAGAGAAGATCTGAACTCTAGCCCTATATACCCACTCATTGGCCATGAAAACTGTAGCAAGTCTATGAACCTCTGGTTTGTTGACTAAAATGTAAGAGAAGCGAAACAAAGGTCCCTTTAGAACCTAAAATTTAGGATTTTGTGGTTCTCTGTCTGGGTCATACTTACCCCGACTCCTGAGGTCTTCTTACAGGAAATGCTACATGAAACAAAACCGGGGTAGCACCAGGACATTGATCGATCTTCCCTTTGTTGTGAGAGCACTACTTCAGTCTGATGCATTCGGCCAATCAACCATGTTCAAACCTGGCCAGAGTTCTAAAATTCCCAGGATCTCTTAATTATTGAGCTGCATCCAAAAGAAAGTTCCAGAAAGCCTCCAGCTGATTCAAGGGTTTCCTTCAGACTTAGGCTAAAGGCTCAGAGAGGACTCCTGGCCATTTTGCCAAGCATGCGCTCCTTCTATATCCTGTTGCTGTGGTGAAGTTCCATAAGGAGCCCTCTGGCATGAGGGCAGAAATGACAGTGCCATGCTGCCAGAATAAGATGTAGAAGAAGCACATGTCCTAATACCAGACCTTCTCCCTCAAACCTGAGTCACCATCCCAAGCTCAACATACAGTAAGTCCCTTAAAGGCAGAGACTGTGTATTACCCACGAAACCATGGGTTTGCACAAGAACCATGGAATATCTGCTACAGTGAATTCCCTGGTTTGGTAGTATTTGAGGTTCATCTGCCTGAGGCTGGTGTATGGGCAACAAATAACATTTAGTTAAATGTTTCTCCCAGAGCAGCAAAGGACTCCTCAAAACAGCTGCTCCCCCTGACAAGTCAGCACAGATTTATCCCACAATATAGGATGGCAGTGTCATCATATGCATGATTTGATCATGAAAAGATATAAATACTCTTGTTGTGCTTCCAAGTGTTCTCATTTCTGGATGCAAGGATTTGTAAATATCATCATCATTCCATTGCCTTGCTCTTCAAAATAAAAATGCATATATCACATTTGGGTAGAAATATTTAATTGGTAAATAGCAACAGTACAATTTGGACATCATCCTAAAAGTGATGAGAAATATAATATCATCCAAGAGGACCAATTTGTCAGTGTGCTGACAGCCATATATTTTTTTAACATTCAGTCACAGAGAACAGAACTTAAAAATAGAGTGGTTTAAACTTAGTACAGATTCTAGAAAATGATCGTATATATCCAATCTAAATCATAGAAATAGATTTTTAAGAGATTATGGGAAAAGGCAGGGAATTATTTAAGTCCATCTGCTGTGTTTAGGTCCAGATAACTACCTAAAGCATTGAAAACATTGCCTAAAGCTCCCTAGAAATATAGGAGCCAAAATATCTTGGGAATCCAGTCCAGAACTAAAAACATTCTCTAAATCAACAATATTCTGAATCTAAAGACTAGAAGAGGGCTTCCCTGGTGGTGCAGTGGTTAAGAATCCGCCTGCCAATTCAGGAGACATGGGTTCGAGCCCTGGTCCGGGAAGATCCCACATGCCGCGGAGCAACTGAGTCCATGTGCCACAACTACTAAGCCTGCACTCTAGAGCCTGCAAGCCACAACTACTGAAACCCACGCGCCCTAGAGCCTGCGCCACAACTACCGAGCCTGCGCTCTAGAATCTGCGAGCCACAACTACTGAGCCCACGTGCCACAACTACTGAAGCCCACACGCCTAGAGCCCGTGCTCCACAAGAGAAGCCACCGCAATGAGAAGCCCTCACACTGCAACTAAGTGTAGCCCCTGCTCACTGCAGCTAGAGAAAGCCTGCATGCAGCAGCGAAGACCCAATGCAGCCAAAAATCAAATGAATAAAATAAATTTATTTAAAAAATAAAATAAAATAAAGACTAGAAGAACATTTCAGGTGCAACATATCATTGAATTCAATTGTATGGCAAATTAAAATACAACCTATAGGACACTGAATCTCAGTTTTCCTTTTAAAATGCTCATTGATTCAACAAACTCATATTGAATTTGAATTTGGTACTAGGAACTGGGGATCCAAACATGATTAAGAGATGGCCAGTCTGCAAACTCACAGAATACAGCAGAAGACACACATCCACAAATGGTAAAGATACAGGATGCTGAGAGCTATGATAACAGCAGCCCATCCAGATAAATACAGACTCTGGAGCTTCAAATGCCATACAAGGCAACAGCTCAGCTGGAGGCAGCAGCATCTTTTAATTAAGGGCCAGGCTCTGTGGTGAATTCAAATAGTGCTCTTTTTAGTAGGTGCTACCACTTCTAAGGATAACAATTTTTTTTCTGGCCAGAAGAAGTAAAAAAAAAACTACAAAGCACTGGAAGTTTAAAAAAAGCAATCCAGGTTCAGTACTAAGGTTTGTGGAAAGGAGGACAGCCCTTTACCTGACGCAGGGTGGCAGAGTCCAGACATCTAGGGGAACTCACATAAAAGGACACACACCAGAGGGTGCCCAAGCTCAGGATACGGCGGTGCTGTGGCAGGACTGGGGTTGGGGGGACACTGTTGAAGTAGAAAGAGAGAGAAGGGGCAGCCTGAGAAGGCCTTAAAGCTCCCGAACAGGCTTTTTTTTTTTTTTTTTGCGGTACGCGGGCCTCTCACTGTTGTGGCCTCTCCCATTGCGGAGCACAGGCTCTGGACGGCTCTGGACGCACAGGCTCAGAGGCCATAGCTCACAGGCTCAGCCGCTCCGCGGCATGTGTGATATTCCCGGACAGGGGCACGAACTCGTGTCCCCTGCATCGGCAGGCGGACTCTCAATCACTGCGCCACCAGGGAAGCCCCCTGAACAGGCATTTTAAATTCAAAACTCATGAGTTTGATCAGAATTACACTGGAAGAAGATAATGTTTTTCAGTTTAAGAATTCTTATTTAGTTACATTCTCAGTATTTAAGCAAATACCTACTGTATTCATTTCCTAGGGCTGCCATAACAAAGTACCACAAATTGGGTATTTTAAACTGAAGTTTATTGTCTCACAGTTTGGAGGCTAGAAGCCCGAAATTAATGTGTGGACAGAACTATTTCCTTCTGAGCACTGTGAGGGAAGGATCTGCTCCAGCCCTCTCTCCTTGGCTTGCAGATGGCTGTCTTCATATTTATATGGCATTCTCCCTGAATGGCACGTCTTTATCCAAATTTCTCCTTTTCATAAGGACAACAGTCATATTGGATTAAAGTCTATTCTAACGACCTCATTTTTAACTTGATTACCTCTATAAAGACCCTCTGTCTAAATAAGGTCACATTCTAAGTACTACGGTTAGGACCTCAGCATACAAATTGTAGGGGGACATAATTCAATCCATAATATCTATATTATAAAAGACACAGTAAAAGACACAGTCCCTGTCCAAAAAGAGATTATAATCTAATTGTGAAGTTGGGACTGAGCCACATGAGACAATTCAAGAATAACATTCAGAATTATAAGCTCTGTGTTTTGGGCAAAATAACATCGAATTATAAGCTCTGTGTTTTGGGCAAAAGTCTTTAGGCTAGTAGTTCCTAAACATACTTGTGCACTGGCCCCCATCACAATTACTGCCACATCTCAGTAGCACTATTTACGTGGTGCTTTTTAATTTCTACTCTTTCACTTAAACAAGATTATCCTAGTCCGTTAACTGAAAACCAGTATCTTTGCCAAAAATAGAAGGCAAACTTAAAAATAAACACATCACTATTAAATTTTTTAAAACTGTCCAAAAATCATCTGAAATCCTCTCACCGCAGTTGTTAACACAGCAGTAAAGGCTGGTACACTGGAGAGAGCTCTCCAAATTAGGAAATTACAAGACAACTTTGATCAAATTTTGTTACCGTCTATATCTAACCTTGGGTAAGCAACTTAACCTGTCGAGTTTCCTCATCTAGTTTCCACCAACAGGTGGCATAGTTAATAAGGTGGTTCGTTGCTATAACAATTACATGAAATGTTCATGAAAGGACTCTCTAAATATAAAAGCACTGTAAACACAGTATCATGGATAAATTGGAGGGAAGACTGAAACCTTACAACCTTAATCCTGCCTTCTTTTTCGCTCTCTGATTTGGAGCTCTCCCTTTGAGGGAGATGGGATCCTTTGAGGTTTACCATCGCTACACTGACGGCCCACACCATCTCTCGCTTCTCTTGGCCTGTCAGTTCTTGCTGGTCCCTATAGGAACACAGAGGCTGTCCGGAGAGACAGGTGGCCTCACTTCAGTCACCCTGCACTTTATGCCTCAAGGGCTGAGGCAGACCCACCTCAGCTTTTTGTTTGTTGTCGTTGGCGATGATCATTGCTCTGCACTTCACCTCCGCATCCAGCTGTATCCCACCAATGTCATCAAAAGCACAGAGAACACGGTCCCCTGATTTTCTCTTCTTTCGCTGCTCTTGAGTGAAATGCTTTGCTTTTCCACAAATAGTTCAGAGCCTGATGCCACATGCATCAGGGTCTTTTGAAGAACCACTTTCTTCAAAAGTGGTTCTCTCTGGGGGACTGGAGCACAGCTGTCAGTCAGCTTGACTTAGAAGCAAGAGATCAGAGAAAGGCATTTTCCCCAACAGTATAGTTTCTGATCCCACTTTGCCTGGTCCCAGTCAGCTCAATTTCACCTCTGAGGCTGACTAAAACCATGCCTATAACATCCCTGTAACCTCCAGTCTTGTAACATCACAATTTGCAGCTTGAAAATCAAGCAAAACAAATCTCAACTGTCTCCTCCGCCTCAAATTCCAAAGACCCTGTTTAAGCCCATATTTTTCCATATAAATTTAATAACTGGGTATTCAGTGAACTATTACATTGAGCAAGCAGGACTCACTGAGTACGACTTAACCCTATTCTACAACCCTGCTGTTTGTCCTAATCTGCTCTGGGGGACTACTTCTTTGCCCACCATTGGATGGAATGAGAGCAGGGCCCTTCACTTTTCTGGTCATTCTGAGATAATGAAAAGTCCTTTGGTCACATCAAGTCACAAAGAAGTTCACTTCTGCAAATAAAATGTCTGGTCCTGTGTCAGAGAGAAAACTTCAAGCTTCGGTTACAATGACATCTTCTCTCCTGTCTTCACGTAGGTCTGCAGAAAGCCTTCCGAGAGAAAAGGAGACGTGGCCGGACTCCACCACATGGATTATTTCCCACCAGTTTCTGACTCTCTCAGGGTAACAGTGGGGTGGAAGGAGGAGAGATCAGGAGGGAGAGAAGGTCTGACTGAGCTGGCATGGCCACAATCTGGTGCCCGTACTCTGCAAGCTTGGGGTATCTCTCTCTCCCCAGGGGACCTTCCTGGGTTCTGGAGACATACCCCATTCTGGGGATTCTCACCTGCAATTTCCCTGACGTGGTCACTTACAGCCCTCTGCCCACCAGAGATGCTGGGAGTCCAGGAGCGCACTCGGACTCTTTCTGCCAAGGTCTTCTGTCCCGCCTCTTTGGGTGGCCCCTGGGAGACAGCAGCCTCTCCAGGTAGTCCCTTGAGCAGGTGTGACAATGACCCCACACCAGCTCTGTCGTGGGCAGATCCCACCCCTGGTCCACAAGAAACATGCATTCTTGTGCCAACAACTCAGGCCGTGCAGGCCACTGCCAGCAAGCCCTCCTCACTTGGAGGTCCAGCCAAAGCTTATTACCTCTAGAGCCCTCAGGAGAGAGTCAGACTGTGACCATTCCACCGTGTCCCTCACACTGCAGAGGACACTTGTGAGCCTCTCAGAGCAGTTCCCCTGACATCCCTCTCACTTGATTTGAGGTGGAGGGAAGCACCTTACATCTCTCTGACAAGTCTGTGTGTGACAGAAAGAACAGGCTTCCCACAGCACATGGACAGTGCCCCCAAAGAAACCCTCCATCAAATCAACAACTCTGAGCACCTGGGTGGCCAGGAAAGGGTCATGAGAGTGATTCTGGACCACCTCCTTCCCAAGTGCTGCTTGGGTTGATCAAGCATCTCACTTTGAAATGTAGACGCGGTTGTCGTCTTTCATCTGGGGGCCTCAGCTGACACTGACCCAGAACGATTTCCATATTAACATCCTTGAACACTAATGATGCTATTCATCAACTGAAGTACAATTTCCATCATCATATTTCTTACATAGAGTGTTTAGTTTTATTTTTTAACTCAACAAATACTTTATCTAAAAGTAATGGGATGTACTTGGCAGTACAGCAAATGGAAACAGAAAATGCTCTTTGCCTGGCTCAAATATGCAGTTTAATCATCATCATCATCATCATCACAGTCGATACCTCCTATACTCTTATTAAGACAAGTCCTGTGCCCAGCACTTTACATGTATGCAGAAAAATCCTACTGAGGATTTTATTATTTCCTATGAGATTGCTACTGTTATCAGAGAGGGTAAGTAACCTGCTCAACATCACACAGGAAGCAAGTGGCAAAGCAGAGATTTAACTACATGTCTACCCAACTTCGTAGCCTAAACACATGATCTCTAGCCTCTGTTACGTGAGTTGGGAGGTTTATGACAAAGGATAATAGACAGAGCATAAGCTACAAAGTCAGGAAAATTTCAACTCCTCCGTATCTTAATTGAAAATACCTTGAATTAAATTCTTGGTCTATTACTTTGGCTATAAAATGAGGATACTAACAACTGCCTAAATTAGACACTTGTTGCACTACACAGCATCCATCTCTCTCCTCATTCTCCGCAGTGTAGCTTGTATAGCACCACCCCCCACACACACACCTCCAGGCAGAACCTGGTTGGTTTGGAGGATAATTTGCATATGCCATTCTCTGGGCCACAGTTACTGGTCCAGGGAAGGGCTAGGTTTGCTTGGTTCTTTTCAGTCGCTGACAAATCCTAACTGATACACTACGCCATAAGGTTGTTTTAAGAACTAAATGAGGTAAGATGTGTAAAGCACCTAGTCTAATGCCTGGCAAAAATAAACTTACAGGGGCTTCCCTGGTGGCGCAGTGGTTGAGAATCTGCCTGCCAATGAAGGGGACACGGGTTCGAGCCCTGGTCTGGGAAGATCCCACATGCCGCAGAGCAACTGGGCCCATGAGCCACAATTACTGAGCCTGCGCGTCTGGAGCCTGTGCTCCGCAACAAGAGAGGCCGCGATAGTGAGAGGCCCACGCACCGCGATGAAGAGTGGCCCTCGCTTGCCACAACTAGAGAAAGCCCTCGCGCAGAAACGAAGACCCAACACAGCCATAAATAAATAAATTTAAATCATACGGGCTTCTAAGAAGACCTCTGCTTAAAATAAATAAATAAATAAATAAATAAATAAACTTACATTTATTAAATGTTTGGCAATAATGTGGAACATGGACCAGACTAGAGCATGTCAGACTGACGACATTACTTCTGTAGCTAATAAAAAAGACCTAAAGAAAAGGAGAATCAAGAGTGACAGTGCCAAGAATCACTGCTAACTTAAAACTTACATCGCTGAGTAGCAGATTAGATGTGCAGGTTGAGGGAAGGGGTAGAAGTCAACACCTTGGGCAAGGTTGTCAAGCCTGAGAAACTAAAAATAAAAAAAGCATTTCCACTAACTAAAACAGGGAAATGAAGAAGAACTGGTGTGGCATGTCAGTCAATTTGTTTTAAACAGGCTGAGTTTGAGAAATGCGTAGGATATTCAGAGAGACATGATCTCGGGAACTTTCAGCAGAGGTTGGGACTAGTTAGTGGTGTGCTGGTAAACCAGCTCTGGGTGAGTGGGAGGAAGCCCTGATTTGTAATGTTTGCCCCTTTTTGTGGTATAAATGCTCTTATTGCACAGCTGCCTTCATGCTACTTACATGAGGAATTGAGAAGAGATGTGCAGAACTGGCTCTCATGAGCCAGGAAGAGATGGCTCCAGTCACCCTTGATGAAAATAAGCTTTCTGCTTAGACTGGCAGTGAATGAAATTGTTCAAGGCGAGAGGTTAAAAAGAAGAGAGTTCATAATGAAGCCTGAAGAATACTTAGAGGATAAGGGTGAAAAGTGGGGGAGTTTCAGCAAAGAGGAAAAGAATGAATGGCCAGAAAACTGGGGGAGTTGGGACAGTGTCACATCCAATGAAGAAACAGCCTCAAAAACTGGGGGCAGTGGACAGCACGTTAAGGCAGAGGGTGTGGACCAAAGAAAGGCCTAGTGTCTGACTTTTAAGAGTATTGTCGACTTGAAGTGCACAGTTTTGGTAAATAGTAGGGGAAGAGAGACTCTATTGTAAACGCTTATAAATAATTCTCTATATATGTCATTTTTTCTTCCTATCCTTTTCTTTTCTTTTTTTTTTTTTTTTTTTGCGGTACGCGGGCCTCTCTCGTTGCAGAGCACAGGCTCCGGACGTGCAGACTCAGCAGCCATGGTTCACGGGCCTAGCCGCTCCGCGGCATGTGGGATCTTCCCGGACCGGGGCACGAACCCGTGTCCCCTGCATTGGCAGGCAGACTCTCAACCACTGCGCCACCAGGGAAGCCCCTTATCCTTTCCTTAATAGAGATATTAAAGAAATTCTGTTGAAATATTTCAGCTCATGGACACTTTTGGGTGCTGGTCACGTCTGCCTTTAGAAAACAGTAAATTACATCAGTTACAGTTTAGAGAAAGATGAGTAGGCTTGAAATTTTATGGCAAAGGAATTTAATAGGATCTAAGCAATCATATTAGATCCTCTCAGCCTTTCTTATGCCCAGAGCTTGTATATACACTCGGCCCTGTGGATTTAAAATCCCAAGGAATGGGGTGCTCCACTGCAAAGGAAGCACAAGGAGTAACAGAACAATATATATCTCTGTGTATCTGATAAGAAGTCACCAGAAAAAATGTGATGATTTAAATGGAACTCTTTCAAGAACCATAAACAAATGTTAAACTCTAGGTAAAAATGCATACTGTAGTGTTTAGTGGTGAAGTGTACACTGATGTTTGCAATTTACTTTGAAATGCATCCAAAAATAAGATAGATTGATCAATGGATAGATATGTGATGAAATAAATATAACAAGATGTTCATTGTATAATATAGGTAATGTGTATATGTGTGTGTTCACTGTACAATTCTTTCAAAATTTTCTGTATTTTTGATATTTTTCTAATAAAAATATTGGGGAAAATGCAAATAAATAAATAAATAAATGGAACTCTTTCACTGAAGTATTGCTCAAAGTGACAATAAGTATTGGGTTGGAGGGTATTTTAGACAGTGGTATAAAAACTAGTAAAAAATGATTTATAAAATAAATTTCTATGAGCTTACTTTAAAGGAACTAACTCAGCATACACTACAGAATCTTCAAAGATGAATTGATTTTCAAAGGAGGCACAGCAAATACCCATTTAACAAACTCCGGTGTAACCGAAAGGCTTACTAGGGACAAGCAGAAAGACTGAGAAAGAGAACAATCTAAGAACAGTGGGAACCACGCCAGACCCTGAGCGCACGCCCCTGGGGGAGCATGAAATGTGCAGTTCTTCCAAGCATCCCACCAGGCTGAGTGGAATTTTAGTTTAAAATGATAGGTTTTTTGATATAAAAACAGCCCCTAAACACAAGCCAACTTCTTCTCTGGCACTCAAGCTAAGACAGGAGTCTGTTCAATACTGGAAGAAAAGCTATAGCTGCACTCAACTCATTGTTAAGTTGCATTGCCTTCTTTTTTCAAGAATAATTTCGACTACACTCAAAAATCACCTGCAGGAATTGACTTTAGCACCTAACTTCCTTTAAAAAGCAACTCCACTGTGGAGGAAATTCCTATAGACACTATTTTTTCTGACTATTTCACTGAGTAACCACGGGTACATTACTTAATCCATCTGGGCCCTCAGCCTCTCATTTGTAAAATGAGGTCAGTGAAGTAAATGATCACTAATTTCTTTTCTAAATCTAAAACCTCTACGACACTATCTTTCAAAATAAACTTCAATAGATGAATAATATATTTTAATGATTCCAAATGACAAAAAAACCCCACAGTACTTCACTACCAGCATTTCCTTAAATAAGTAACAAGGTTTCCTTACATTTGAGTGAAACTTACTTAGAATGAGGAATTCTGGGGTTCTGTCATTAGCACCCACACAATGTGAAGATGACAATGTGGCTGCTTAACTTAGCATTATTGCCGTAGTTAGAAAGACCAACAAGTAATAATAATAATTTCTCAAAGAAATTTTGTTAGTTGCGTAGCACTCCGTTCAGGCAAATGAATCACATGATGGGCCACAAAACTCTAAGTTAGCTGACATATGCTGACCTATAACCTTGCTTAAATCAGCAGTTACAGTGGGTCACGTGCAAAGCACAGTTCACCTTGTGTATCCCTTTGAAATGGCTCAGGAATGACAGGGGTTTTTTTTGTTTTGTTTTGTTTTTTATTTATGGCTGTGTTGGGTCTTCATTTCTGTGCGAGGGCTTTCTCTAGTTGCGGCGAGCGGGGGCCACTCTTCATCGCGGTGCGCGGGCCTCTCACTATCGCGGCCTCTCTTGTTGCAGAGCACAGGCTCCAGACACGCAGGCTCAGTAGTTGTGGCTCACAGGCCTAGTTGCTCCGTGGCATGTGCGATCTTCCGAGACCAGGGCTCGAACCCGTGTCCCCTGCATTGGCAGGCAGATTCTCAACCACTGCACCACCAGGGAAGCCCCCAGAATGACAGGTTTTGGCAGTTAAAGTGAACAGAGAAAAAAATGGCTGTTACACAGCCCCAAACTAAGAATTTAACCTCCTCCAGATGTTCACTGAATTCTTCAGGCTCCCCTTTTCACATGAAATGTTTTATCATGTCAAAAATATGCCACAGACTTACACTTAAAGAAAAAAATCTATTTGGATGCTTTAAAAAGATACGCACTAAATATTTAGAATCCTATTAGTAATGTAAATTCGCAGTTGGGAGTTTCAAGATTTTTTTAGGTTAGTCTTTCAGTAACATATTTGCTTCTATATTACACCTTAATGCTATAACTATAGTCTAAAAAACTGTTCTTATTTTTGTAGAGTAAAAGGATGATCATTCCTTGATCCATCAATAATCACATAATAGCACTTGTTCATACTAGAAGTGTAATAGTTATATATTTCTGAATGACAAAACCACTACAGATATTCTCCATGTCAAACTCACAGCCTTCGGGAAAACATCCAAGAGTGCTTAGAGTAGCAGATGCATATTTTTGAAAACAAGAGACCAAGAAAGGCCAAAAAAGTGAGCGTTTAAAGCAGTAACAGTGAGTTCAGGGAGCAAATTTATTTCTATTTAAACATACAGTGCTTTCTATATATTTTTTTCTTTTTTTAAATTTGGCTGCTTTGGGTCTTCATTGCTGCGCGCGGCAAGCGGGGGCTACTCTTGGTTACAGTGCATGGGCTTCTCATTGCAGTGGCTTCTCTTGATGCGGAGCACAAGCTCTAGGCGTGTGGGCTTCAGTAGTTGTGGCTCACAGGTTCAGTAGTTGTGGCTCACGGGCTCAGTTGTTGTGGCTCACGGGCTCAGTAGTTGTGGCTCATGGGCTCAGTAGTTGCAGCACTCAGGCTCTAGAGCGCAGGCTCAGTAGTTGTGGCACACGGGCTTAGTTGCTCTATGGCATGTGAGATCTTCCTGGACCAGGGCTCAAACCTGTGTCCCCTGCATTGGCAGGCAGATTCTTAACCACTGTGCCACCAGGAAAGTCCAATGCTTTCTATATTAAAGATAGAATCCATGGGGCTTCCCTGGTGGTGCAGTGGTTGAGAGTCCGCCTGCCAATGCAGGGGACACGGGTTCGTGCCCTGATCCAGGAAGATCCCACATGCCGCGGAGCGGCTGGGCCCGTGAGCCATGGCCGCTGAGCCTGCGCGTCCGGAGCCTGTGCTCCGCAACGGGAGAGGCCGCAACAGTGAGAGGGCCGCGTACCCCCCCCCCCCCACCACACACACACACAAAAGATAGAATCCATGGCCTAAGGAAACAGGAATCTAAAGGCCAACATATTGTATAATAATTGGGAAAAACCCTAGAATGACAGCACTTTATTAAATATAGATATTTTTTAAATTCTTTCAGATGCCTGGTACAGGGTAAACTCCTAATATTGCTGCATGAACAAATGAATGAATGAATACCAAAAATAATCTTTTGAATAAAATCATTAAGAGAAAACTACATAGATGGCCAACAGGCACATGAAAAGATGCTCAACATCACTGTCATCAGAGAAATGCAAATCAAAACCATAATGAGATATCACTTCACACACCTCACATTTGTTAGAATGGCTATCAACAAAAAGAACCCAATGGGGGGTGGGGGAATGGGATGAATTGGAAGATTGGGATTGACATATATATGCTAATATGTATAAAATAGATAACTGGGCTTCCCTGGTGGCGCAGTGGTTAAGAATCTGCCTGCCAATGCAGGGGACACGGGGTCGAGCCCTGGTCTGGGAAGATCCCACATGCCGTGGAGCAACTAAGCCTGTGAGCCACAACTACTGAGCCTGTGCTCCGCAACAGGAGAGGCCGTGACAGTGAGAGGCCCGCGCACCGCGATGAAGAGTGGCTCCCGCTCGCCGCAACTGGAGAAAGCCCTCGCACAGAAACGAAGACCCAACACAGCCAAAAATAAATAATAAATAAATAAATAAATAATCTGGTTTATACTTGAAAAAAAATTCAACTTCATGGCAATACACGCTGAAGAGTAACTTTAAAAAAAAAAAATAGATAACTAATAAGAACCTGCTGTATAGCACAGGGAACTCTACTTCACTTAGCTGTACAGTAGAAACTAACACAACATTGTAAAACAACTATACCCCAATTAAAAAAAAATATGGACATGAAAAAAAGAACACAATAACAAATGCTGGTGAGGATGTAGAGAAAAGGGAACCCTCCTACACTGTTGGTACGAATGTAAACTGGTGCAGCCACTATGGAAAACAGTAAGGAGGGTCCTCAAAAAACTAAAAATAGAACTAACCTATGATCCAGCAGTCCCACTCCTGGGTATATAAACACTAATTCTAAAAGATACATGCACCCTAATGTTCACAGCAGCATTATTTACAATTGCCAAGATATGGAAGCAACCTAAATGTCCATCAACAGATGACTGGATAAAGAAGATGTGTGTTTGTGTGTGTGCGCACACGTGCACACACACACAATGGAATACTACTCAGCCATAAAAAAGAAGGAAAATTTGCCATTTGTAACAAAATCAATGGACTTGGAGGATATTATGCTAAGTGAAATAAGTCAGACAGAGAAAGAAAAATACTGTATGATAGCACTTATATGTAGAGTCCAAAAAATACAACAAACTAGTGAATATAATAAAAAAGAAGCAGACTCACACATATAGAGAACAAATTAGTGGTTACCAGCGGGGAGAACGAAGGGGGGAGGGGCAATATAGGGATAGAGAATTAAGAGGTACAAACTATTATGTATTAAATAAGCTACAAGGATATATTGTACAGCTCAGGAATTATAGCCAATATTTTACAATAACTATAAATGGAGTATAACCTTTAAAAATTGTGAATCACTATATTGTACAACTGTAATTTATATAATATTAACATCAACTATACTTCAATAAAAAAAGAAACATAACATGAAATAATCTTCAATAAAAAAGTATTTACTTTTGTGTCATAATTGCTCTAGCCTAAAGCCTATTCTTTAATGAAATTGATTGATCTGCATGAATAATGCGGCACTGAAAGCTGCTCAGGACACTGCACGAACAGGACACAGTTAAAGAGTTAAGAGTGCAACTGAAGAGACAAATGTGGAAGAAGATAAATTACAACACAGTGCAATCAGCACTGAAACAGTGATGTGAAAAAGTTTCTAAGGGAGCAGGAAAACGGACTGATTGCTTGAAACAGAGGGCGGGGTGCATGACAGAGTGGGTGGCTTCTGAATCCTGTCTAAAAGGATACACAGAAGTCAGCCAGGAAGAAAGGGGATGGGGACAGAGGCACAACCTTCAAACATTGCACATGAAGCCCTTCATGGGAAAGACTGCATCTGCATGTGCAATTCCCGCCTCATAGAATGACTCTTTTACCTTCTTGGTGAAGCCTGTTCTATACCCTTCCCATCCCCGAATCCACCTCAAGCATTAAACTGTTCCCCACCATGCTCTCATGGCCTCTGTAACGTTGTTCTGAACACACTGCATCATGCACCCCACTAAACTCTGAGCTGATCCACGTTGTATCCTATTGCCTAGTGGCAGACAAATAGGAGGCTCTCAAGAGATGTTTGAAGTTGATGTGGCAGCTACCTCCTACGAAACAATTCCCCTTGTACACATATCACAAGTGTTAGCTTGTTCCATCTTCCTCGCAATTGTGTAAAGTTGGTATTGTTCCCACTTTGTGTATGAAGAAACGGAGGCTCAGAATGGTTAAAAAACTCCCAAGCACCAACTAAGTGACAGAGTCAGAATCTAAATCCATGTCTGTCTCACACCCCAATTCCAAAACCATCCTCTTATCCACACTATTCCTGATGCTGAGTTGATGGATCCACGAGACTTAACCCAGTTCAAGTTTGTTTGTAATTAAGGTATTAGTGTGGTTCTCATAATGATTTTATGAACTACAGTAAATTGAGCAAATATGACCATCTATCATATTTACTTGTTGTTTTATAAATTTTGATGTAAGAAAAGAAAAAATAAGGTTTTCTCAATGAGTAGATAAACACTAGGAGTTTGCAATTCATAACTGAAATAAAAAATACAAATCAGTTTTTCTCAATGAGCATGCATACATTGAGAGTTTGCAATTCACAGTTGAAATAAAAATTACACACAGAAGGTCGAACTACAAGAACTCAGAGGAAGAATTCCTTAATGTCACCATTAAAACTGTGTTACAACACTCTGGCACTCACAACTTAAAGCAGACTGAAGATGAGTTGTTCTATACAGTTTCTCTGAAGTCCATATGAAGTGAAGTGAGTCTGTAGTTATTCAAAAATCCAACAATGTCATTCAGATTGTAGGAAACAACTGACAGAAATTAATATAATGACTTTGATAGTTATCACAGCTCTATACCTCAAAGACTGCCAGGATAAGCCTGGTTTAAACTAAAGATACAAACAAATGGTACAAAATGAAATAGAGATTGTGTGAGAGCCCATAAAGGGGAAAACTCACTGGAGAAAATGAAGAGAAGATTTCAGACATACCTGACATCTTTTATCATTACCTACATTAACCAGAAAAAAGAATGATTTGATTTGGTAAATCAACAAGGGTTTGAAGTTAAAATTTAAACTCCTCCTACTTGCTTCCATTTATTTTAGAATGCAACTTCGGGGGGTGGGGTGTGTGTGTGTGTGTGTGTGTGTGTGTGTGTGTGTGTGTGTGTGTATTGCAAGAAAGTCAAACCCCATGTACTCTAGTTTTGCTGATTCAGATGTCTTTTCTTTTCATCCTTAAATTATTTACTCACTCAATAAATTGTTGCTTTAAGCCACTAAGTTTTGTGGTGGTTTGTTATGCAAAATATAAAACCAGAACAATTCCTGTCTATGAAAAAAACACAATAATAATAAAGACAATATGGAAGAAAGGGTTTAAAACAGGATGGAATTAAATGTCAACAATAAAAAAGAAGATGGGGAGGGAAATGATTGTAGTGAATCTCTCCTAAGATCCTTGTACAGTTTGAGAGGTGCTTAAATATATTGATTCATTAAAACCTTTGTTAATTATACATGACCTGTATTTTAGGGTGACCACTAACAGACTAGAACTAGAATGTTCAAGTGCCAAGCAAACAGATTGAATAAGAAAGTGGGAGGTAGGAATGAGTTAAGGAAACTCATCATTTCAACTGAAGGCATAAGAGTAGAAGGAAAAAAATACCTATGAAAAAGCAGGCAATATATAGAAAACAAAATAAGATGTGGAAATAAATTCAAATATATGAAAAAATAATACCAAATGTAAAAACACTAAATGTACCAATTTTAAAAGATGGTCACACAGACTGGATAAAAATCATGAAGCTATAGATGATTTACAGCAGGTATATCTGAACCAGTCAAAGAATGGCTGAAAGTGAATTGGTGGGAAAACATACATCAAGCAAAAACTAACCAAAAGGAAGCTGATAGGACAACTGATAACAGACAAACTGACTTTAAGAGAGATATCAGGATAAAAAGATGGCATTATAAATGTTCTTTCTTTATTGATGTGCCCACTATTTAGTCCTTAGGAAAGTATGAAAAGCCAATTAAAACAAACATTACAAAATTAGCATGTGTGGTAAGGATTATTTTGTACTCAGTAATGGGTTATATCAGAATGAAACATTTGTAAACCTCAGGCCATGGTATTTTCACAAAATATTTACAATTATTTAACATTTAATAAATATGGCACCTACGTAAGCCTCCTTTAGGGAAAAGTGACACAAATCAGCATGGGGGAAAAATAGTAGTATTTAGAGAATAACTGGCTAGAAAATAAAAACCATGTCACTCTATGGAGAGAAGAATACCTATTTCAAGTATTGCTTTCAACCAGTATGTCAGGGGATAAAATATACTAAAGTGTCTTCAGTACACTGAGCTATACAATTTTTTGAAACCTACGTCATGTCCAGGGAAGTGTTCCATTACCATTTTGAACTCATGGACTCCTCTGTGAACCAAATCTTCAGCATGCATAATAAAGGAAGATCCACGATCATCTGAGACACCAATGCAATGCTGTGAATTCAGATTCCAGTAACTGCTATTGTGCATCCATAATGTTGGGTATTATCCTTGGTCCTGCCCTAGATGTGTCCTCTCATTCAGTCTTCTGAACACCTTGCAAAGTATATCCCAAAGTATGACACTTTCTAACCTCCAGCATCTATTCTTGCAGCGACTATGGAAGACCAGACGTTGTTAGCAAGACACATCTACTATGGCAGAGATACCGACTCTCACCAAATAGCCAAGGGCTTCTCCCCATTTCCCAGTCCCCATGCAGTTAGGCAGATCACGAGACTAGTGCTGAACGACGGACTCTGAGCAGAAATGAAATGTGCCACTTTGGGGACAAAGCATTTAAGAGCTGGTAGAAAAGTCTCCAGCTCTCTCTTCCCTCGACACCTGCCCAAAGAGGCCCTATGTTCCAGATGGTGTGATGACAAGATGGTTGAGACTTTAATAATCCAGTATGGCAAAAACCAAGAGGTGGTAAGCCTGAGTCCCTAAAAGACAGTACAAAGCAAGCCCCCATGTTGGATACATAGCATTAGTAATAAATCATCTTTTGTCTGTTAAGCCACTAAGGACTCAGGAGTAGTTAATTACTGTAGCATAATCTGACCTATCCTAACACAACAAGGTAACAAAAAGTAATTTAGAGTTAAGTTGTTCCAAAAAATAATTTCATTTCCAAAGCTACTATTTTCTAAGATAATTTGTTTTTTTAATTTAAAGACATGAGCTAAAACAACACTTCTTTGGCAGTAATCGTGTAAAAATACCCCAAAAAAGAGTTTAAGAACAAATACTCTTAACTGTTTTTGACAGCTCTTCTGGAAACTAAATACCTAACACATAAATTATTTGTTCCATTTGACTGAATTTCAGATTAAACGGCAGCTTTCCTATCACCTTGGAAAGCATGCTGGTTTAGAACCTACATAATACTCATCTTAGAACACTGCATTATTTAGCATTCATATTTTAAGTGCTTTGTATAATTCCTAGAGCTCAATTTCCAAAGAATGGATTTTGTTTTCTGTAAGCAGAAGTAAGCCAGGATATGCCACTTTAATCTGGAAATCCCTTCTTATGGACTCACTCAGTGGGTAAATTCATGCTGCTGCTTTAGACTACCAAGGAGAGGATTTCATTATTATTTACAGTAGCCAACATAAGGATGACAGTTTACAATCAGCAGGCCCTTACAATGAGCCCAGGTACCTTGCTAAGAGCACTGCGTGCATTATCTCATTTAATTCTCATGATAAGGCACTTTCCTTAGTCTTTTTTTTTTTTTTTTAAGATGAGAAACCTGAGGTTTAAAAAGATTACATAATTCTCCCAAGCTAGTAAGTAGATCTGAATTTACTAGTCTGTCTGACTCTAGAGCCTGTCCTCTTAATCACTGATAACCTCAGAATTTCTCAAAGTGTGCTGCGTGTGACAATCCTGGGTGGCCCATAGACACAGTTATTACTAACTGTTAATGTATGTTAGGAAGAAACATAGCTAACACAGCAAGCCTTTCCCAGACCTTACTGCTTAGAACAAGGTCAGGGTACATAACCAGTTTGCTTTCTTTTAATCAGATGGTTTAAAGAAAAAGATTAATAGCACAAGTGATAATCCCAATATTGCAAAAACCAAGAAAGTCCTGAGAAAATAACTAAAGGTTGAAAACCACTGGACTATATTTTTCAACACAGAGGGGAAAACATGAAGACTGGGACACAGGACTCTTAAGTCCCAGCCTTGACTGACTCCAAGTAACTGAATGGTATCACCATTCTGGACCTCAGTTTTTAATCTATAAAACATCAGCTTAAATTTGGAGCTCAAAAATACATGATCCCAATGCCTTGGATAACTACTGCAACTTTATTTTACCATCCAAATGCAAAGAAGTATGAAAAATGTCATACATAAGCCAGGATTTTTTTAAGACAGGGTCAAAGTACAATTGTTCTGCCATCTATCTTTGAAGACACAATCAATGCACAGAACTGAGAGGTATACTCAAAGGATGGTCCAGACAATGCTGATAAATTATTTATCTGTTACCGGTCGATGACAAGATAAGAACCTTGATCCAAAATATGAAATACCTACATCAATAAGCACTTTATTTAGTTTAGATGATCTTTTAATAGCAAGATTTTCTCCATGAAGGAAGCTGTTACACTGATTTACATTCTGGAGAATGTTTCTTATCGAGTTACAGATCAGTAACAAACAGTTCAGAGACCAGCACTGTGAGAAGCACAGGTGTACAGCACAGTGTAAACTTCTAATTTTCATAATGTGCATTTTCCCAGTTCTGTTCAGGTACCTGAAGTTGCCTGCACATAAGAAATGGCAAATTAAGCTTCTTGAAGTGTTTCTCTTTTGAAGAGCCAGAAAAATGAGCACAAGATTAAAGGTTAAGGGGAATTAGATAGTGAGCCTGAAACAAATTTAATATTTTCTGCCTCCACTTTAAAAAGTGTCCACTTGATTTTTCATGGAAAGCTGTTTGTGTTGAGTACCCTAAGGGTTCTTGCACAAGATAAGCATTTGGTTCTTTTTATTTAGACAGCTTAGGAGGAGGCAATGAGTAGCACTATTAAATTTGTGAGGGGTCGATTCTAATTTTAGATACCAACACTAAATTATAAACCTAGTGATTTCTGGAAACCATCTGCAAGGCATTAATTGTTGTAATTTGGAGATTTGGGGCTATAGGTACATTGTGATCATCTCTGGAAATCTCAGGGTGTATATGAGACTTTCTGGAAGGAGAAAATATAATTAGCTTCTGCTTTAAGAACGATGTTCACACTCAAAGTTTCCCCAAATGGTGTTCTGATATTTTCAAACTTTTTTTCTTTATATTCCCAATAGGATCTCTACATTGCTAAACTGCCTAAAGAAAGATGTATGTTTCTGATCCAGAAGGATATGTTTTCCCTCCAGATTAGTAGTGCTAAACGTCATCTGGAACAAGCTGTACAGTGCAAAACGTTATTAGCAGTTAGCGAAGCAAAAACAAATCACACTTCTAGGTAGGAAGAAAACGTAAGCCAAGAGAAATACGATCAAAATGCGGAGTGTGCCAATAAGCCACACCTCTCCAGGCCTACGTTCCACCCACATCCTTCCCCTTTGGGACTTATTTCTATAGAGACCATCTCTCAGTTCCACAAATAAAACTAGACATTGCTAGGAAACAGTCCAGCTTCTCAGGACACAGCTGAAGAGGAGTGGCTGCTTCCTACTAAGAGATATAGAAACCTGAAGCTATTCCCGCTATATGTGCTTCTATGAAACCTATTTCACAGAGCCTGAGAGAGAACTTATTATGCATATTCCTCTTTAGTCATAACAGCCTTAAATTTAGGACGTAACTTGGACCCCAACATTCTTTTCCCCATCTTAGCCCTGCATTTCCTCTTTTCTTTCAGGTCTTCTCTAAATGCATCATCTCACCTATCTTCCCTTCATAGGGCCCAAGAAAATTGTTTTGTACGTTTTCAAATTACTAACTGCTCATTTGAAAGATTCTTCCCATCATGTCACTGATTCATTAAACTCTTGTAAATTTCTGCATGGCTTGGAGTTACAGTGTTCAAATTTTTTATGTCAATTTTTTGTTACTTCTTTTAAAAACAACTGAGTGGTTTTTACCTATATTAAAGCAGCCCAAGCCCTCACCCTGAAGCAGTAACTATGGAAGTAGCCCACTCACTCTTCATCCTGCCTTTAAAAGCAGTTGTGTTCCTCCTTTCCCCTTTCTCATCATAACAGCCACCCCAATGACTCAGTTAGGAATAACTGCTGGTACAAGAAAGCCTCACTAATGATGACTTAAACAGAGGTGAAGATTTTTTTTTTCATGCATAGCAAGAACTTTGGAGTTCCAGTCCAAGCTCTTTCTTCTCTGTAATTCTTGGCTTTTAATTTTCTTGATTGATAACTTATGGTTGCTACATGGATGCCACAACTCAAGATATCACATCCTTTCACCAGAGTCCCAAGTACAAGAGAAAGGGAGGTTTAAAGACTCTCTTCATGAGGCTCTGGTTTTTCATTAGAAAAGGAAGTTTCCCCAAAGTCTTTCCCTTACATATCACTGGCCAGAACTGGGTCACATGTGTACTCCCTGACTACTCACTAGTTGGACTACCACATCAGTTTAGACCCTTCCTGAGTCTGGAGAGGGCCTGCCTGCCCTGAGATCAAGGGCTTGCTGCCCACCCCCTGACCCCATAAGGAAGAAGGGATCAGGAGATGGCTGCCAGCTAAAGACCACAGTGCTGTCACCCGTCCCTCACTGCATGGGATGGCAAAGTCCCCACAGAAGTGAGGCTGTCTCCAGTCCAGAGGTCAGAACAGTCCATCCTAGCCCCAGGAAAGAAATGGATATCTCTGCTTAAACCAAGGTCCCTGTCACTCACTTTGAGGTCCCAGATAGCCAATCTTTCTTTTAAACACAGCTGTGGTTCTGCAACTACATAAATGAGCCATCCTTAATGTTCTAGATGTTAGGACGTGTGCCTTTTAAAGCCATTAACTGTGGAAGACCTGTTAAAACCAACAGCATGCCTGAAAATACCACATACCTCATTCCACCTACATGATACTTTTATTTCTGAATTCTAGTCTCTGTGTTCATCCCATCCCCTTAAGAGGTCTGAGGGTGCCAATTCCTCACACCTTTTCCATGCTAGGGATCTAAAACTATTAGAAAATACACTAAGAAGGAGACAAACATATGGGACTCAAACTATCATTTATTATTTATTCGAGTTCTCTGGAAATGGCTAGATGCAGAAATTAAGTGGAACCTCTTACTGTCTACCCTAAATCAAAAGCAGGGGAGAAATTTCTGCTTCAGGCCATGTTGCAGTAATTAGTTCCAGACTTGCCTTCCTAATGAAGCAACTGTAAAACTAGAAGGCAGTGGTTTTCTGACATTGCACAATAGATTAAAATCCCAAAGTGAAGGGAAACTTATAAGTTGACTCCACGACCACCCAGATCTCAGCTGGGCGACAATTTCCTGGCAGTTCTGATGGGCTAAGGAGGCATCAATCAGAGTTTGGGTCAACTGAAGTGACTAGAATCTCCAGGCAAGGCACTGGAAAGGAAAGAGCTATGGGGGGTGAAGGCCAGAAGTCCACATGGGGATCCCCCATAAGCCCTTGGCTAAGGTCTGGGCTGCACATGTGCAGGGCAAGACTACCAAGGCTTCTCTCCAGAGAGCAGCTGCTACAGGACTGAGAGTGTAGTGGAGTTAAAGAAGTCAAGCAGTGCTGGAGAACACTGGAGTTACAGCTGAGCCAGAGAGAATGGTTAACATTCCAGGCATGCAGCTAAGACATCAGAAATGCCACTACTTAGGAATAAGCACAAAGTCCTAGAGTAAAGCCTAGTAGACCTACTCTCACAAAGCCCCAAACCAAGCCCTAACAAAGTCCATAGAGGAGACCAAACGTGAAGGCTGAATGCCATCAAACTAGAAGTGCTGCATAACTACACTGGGCTTTCCATAGATCCATTCTAACCAAGTGTTACATCATACATAGTAAGCTCAAGGAAATAAATATGCCAACTAGAATAAAAATTAACATTAAAATAAAAAGTATGCCACAGAACTCAGGATTTCTACAGTACAGAATCCTCAATGTCCAGTGTAAAGTAAAAAATTGCTGAATATACAAAGAAACAGGAAAATGGGACTCATGGTCAAGAGAAAAACAGACAATAAAAACGGACCCTTAGATGACCCCCAGAGATATTGGATTTAGCAGAGAATTTAAAGCAGCTGTATTCAAATCAATTCAAAGACCTGAACAAAGATATGGTCTGACAGACTTAAGACATAGGGACTCTCATAAGAGTAATTAAAACTATAAAAAGAGAAATCCATATTCTATCAATGAAAAGTCAAATAACTGAAATTTTAAAATCCATTGGATGGGCCTGACAGGAGAATGAAGATAAAAAAAGAAAAAGTTAGTAAACTTGAAGATAGGTAAGTAGAAATGGTTGAATTTGAATACCAAAGAGATTAAAGAACAATTAACCAGAGCTCAGGATCTTGTAGAACAATATGAAATGATGTAACGAATGTGTAACTGAAGTCTCAGAAAAACAAGAAGAAAGTGAAAATAGATAGAAAAAATATCTGAAAATATAATGGCCAAAATTTTCACAGTTTTCATTACAAACATTTACTTAAAAAACTCAAAGAATCACAACCAGGATAAATAAAAAGAAAATCACACCTAGGTACATAATAGACACACTGCTGAAAACCAAGATAAAGAAAAAAACGTTGAAAGTAGCCAAAAGGGAAAAAAAGAAACACATTTCATATAGGGAAGCAAAAATACAATGAGGATACATAAGAAAGGTACAGAAACAGCTTGAAATAAACTAAAGAAGAATAGCACTTTTCAAAAGAGATTTATATCCTAATTCTATTTTCCTACCTATATCTTTGGACTAATTCCAGATTTAGGACTCTGGCCTATTCTCTAGAAAGTGAAATATAAGATACACCAAGATTTTGTGACTTTGGTCACTTGGGAATAAGATAAACTCTTGTTGTGGAGCACAGGCTCTAGGCACACGGGCTTCAGTAGTTGCAGCACATGGGCTCAGTAGTTGTGGCTAATGAGCTCTGGAGCGCAGGCTCAGTAGTTGTGGCGCATGGGCTTAGTTGCTCCACAGCATGTGGGATCTTCCCGGACCAGGGATCGAACCTGTGTCCGCTGCATTAGCAGGCAGATTCTTAACCATTGTGCCACCAGGGAAGCCCCCTTTTTTTTTTTTTGATTTTTGCTTTCAATTAAAGTAGATACTTATATTTTCTGGAATGTGCTACTCATCGTGCACTCACCTATGAATAACAGATGCAAATCAGCTAAACAGAGCTAGGACACTTTCATTAAAACAAATAGCAACCTATTTCTAAGTCATTTGTTAGGAGAATACGACACTTTCTTTACCTAATTGATCTAGGACACATCAAGGAATTTTGAAATAAAAAGATACTTTAGACTACACGTTGTTCTTAATGTAATTCAACCTTCTGAAAGAGCACATTTTTTCATATCAGTTATCTAAGTCTAAACATCCTTTTCATCGGTTTAAAAATACTAGTAAATGTTAATAGCCACCTCTTTCCAAATGCGGTTATTGATCAAGGGCAAAGTGAAGTTTTAAAAAGAAAATACTGCAGGTTCTGACATTTAATTAAGGTAGAGATATAACCACAGTATTCATATCAGCAAAAGGTATTTGTAATTGTTGACTGCCCCCCGCCCCCGCCCCAAAGAAGAAGAAAAAGTTCCTAGGATCTGGCTGCTTTAAATTATGTGTGTGAATTTCTTCCCAGGAGAAAACACAGAATAATATAATGTCAGAGTGAAATGTATGATCAAGTCACAAGCAAGTCCAGTTCATTTGACTCACCTATGTGATAAAGTCCAATCCAATCACTGGGGTCCACCTCCTCTTTAATGTCCCAGAAGATGATGAGGTTCTGAGCTTGCCCCAGCGTGTACTCATACATGCTGGCAGTCAGGCTGGAGCGGCTCTCAGAAGTCACCAGATCGGTGTCGCTGTTGGCCCGCTGTAGAGTCATATTCTCGGGCATGGAGCTCTGGGCGGCCAGGCTCTGGAGGTTCTCTGGACTCAGTGTGTACCGCATCTGGGGATTTCGACGCCTCACAAAAAGCAGGTGCTCCCGGGCTGAGCTAGCCATCCCGTCTGCCTCTCTGAGGTTGGCTTTAAACGAAGCTGTGAGAGACAAACAAGCACAAAGCATTAGTGCTACAATGCAAGGAATTAAGTTAAAGCTTCCCAGATAAAAAGACTTTATGAGTGTTTGTTAAAGCTTAACCATGCAATAATCTTCTGCTGTCAAAATAAAACCTATTATTCTACTGTCAACTGATGATTGTCAGAAACAACTTCTAGAGACTGAGGTCACAAGACGGCAAAGGCCATCAAACACCTGTGGCCCTCAATTTCACTGGGCACAGCTTCCTCAGAGCAATTAAGAAGGAGACTTCCCTACCATCCCTTTTACGGCTATTCTTTCTCCTTCAGAAATGGCATCCTCCTCTCCTTCACATATTCATTTGCTGATGCAATTAAATTTTAAAATAGCAAGACAGAAAATTTTGAGACATGTTCAACAGAGTTGAAATATACTACTGAGGACAAGTTCTATTTCCTTCCCATAGGAATGAAACTCACTAAACCCTTTTTCAGGAGCTTGCTCAAATGTTACCTCCTCACTTAAATAGAGTTGGCCATCCTGTTTAAAACTGCAATAGCCAAGCATTTCCCATCCCTCCTTCCTGGCTTTACTTTTCTCAAAAGCAATTACTCTGATCTGATGTACCACCACATAGGACCATGCACTTATTTATTTGGTTACTGTGTACTTTCCCCCACAAGAATGTAAGCTTGGGGAAAGAACACTCTTCAATAAAAGGTGATTGGAAAAATTGGGCAACCATGTGCAAAAGAATGAAACTGGACCACTGTCTTACACCATGCACAAAAATCAACTGAAAATGGCTTAAAAACTTGAAATAAAGCTCCGAGAAGAAAATACAGACCAAAAATTCTTTGACATAAATCGTAGCAATATTTTTTTGGTTCTGACTCCTAAGGCAAAGGAAACAAAAGCAAAACTAAACAAATGGGATCTAACTAAACTTAAAAGCCTTTGCACAGCAAAGAAAATCACTGATGAAACAAAAAGACAACCTACTGAATGGAAGAAAAGATTTGTAAATGATATGACTGATAAGGGGTTAATATCCAAAATATATAAACAGCCCATACAACTCAGTATCAAAACAAACCAAACAACCCAATTAAAATATGGGCAGAAGACCTAAACAGACATTTTTCCAAACAAAACATACAGATGACCGACAGGCACATGAAAAAATGCTCAACATCGCTAATCATCGGGGAAACGCAAATCAAAACCACAATGAGGTACTGCCTCACACCTGTCAGAATGGCTTTTATCAAAAAGAAAACAGATAACAAATGTTGGCAAGGATGTGGAGAAAAGGAAAACCCTCCTGCACTGTTGGTGGGAATGTAAATAGGTACAGCCACTATGGAAAACAGTATGGAGGTTCCGTAAAAAACTAAAAATAGAACCAACCACCATATGATACAGCAATTCCACTTCTGGGTATATATCCAAAAGAAATGAAAACAGGATATCAAAGAGGTATCTACACTCCCGTGTTCATTGCCGCATTATTCACAATAGCCAAAATATGTAAACAACCTAAGTGTCCATCAATGAATAAATGGATAAAGAAGACGCAATACATATACATACGATGGAGTATTTTCCAGCCATGAGAATGAAGGAAATCCTGCTCTTTGCAACAACACAGATGAACACTGAAGCATCATGCTAAGTGAAATAAGTCAGAGAAAGACACATACTTTATTATCTCACTTATATGTGGAATCTAAGAAAAAAGTCAAACTCTTAGAAACAGAGAGTAGAAGAGTGGTTGCCAGGGGCTGTGGGATGGCGGGTAATGGGAAGGCTGCTGAAAGGCTACAAACTCTAAATTTTCAGATGAATAAGGTCTGAGGAGCTAACGTAAAACATAAATGACTACAGTTGATAACACCATATTATATAATTGAAATTTGCTAAGGGAATAGAATTTAAGTATTCTCATCAAAAAAAAAAGTGAGGTGATAGATGTGTTCATTAATTAGATGGTGGAAATCCTTGCACAACGTATATGTACATCAAATCACCACAATATAAACTTTAAATATCTTACAATAGTATCAATTATACCTCAATAAAGCTGAAAAAAATAAAAAAGAATGTAAGTTTCACAGATGCATCTGTTTTGTTCACTATTTTATCCCCAGTGTTTCCAACAGTGCCTGGTACACAGTAGGTGTCAATAATTGTTGAATGAAAAGATCACTGAACAGTGAGCATCCTTGTGCTAGATACTCCTTAAGCTCCTAGGAGATACTCCTTACTATCTCCTAGATACTCATGACCTACACCTTGAGTCCCTTTGCTGGGCCTGCCCTTTGCCAAACCTATTTCTACCATCTAGACCCACAGTAAGCTATTTCCTTTGGCTCCCACTTGGCCTCCATCTAAAGGAACAAAGCTTTTCCTGTTCAAACTTAGATCCAGTCCCCTGTTGGTTCACTGAGTCTAGTCCTAAGATATCCATTTTCTTCTCCATTGCCAGGCTCTGACAGAGATTCTTTCTAAGACCTCTGTACTTTACTCTAGCACATTTGAGGTTCCATCTGCCAGTGCCTTTCCTGTCTGTCCATGGATTCACACTCCCTCACCCAGACCCCACAGGCTCTACACAGAATGAATCTGGCTCTCCTCTCACTACCCCTTTCAGGACTACATCATTCACTAATAGGTTTATGGATTTAACATTTACTCTGCATCCCTAGTATGTGCTGGCCTCTTTAATATACTACATCTTTTCAGAAGGCCACTCCTGCAAGGTGTCCTAGAATGTCAACATGAACTTTCATGAAACAAAAAAACTAATCTTGGGCTGAATATTTACATTATAACTAATAATCTTGGATACCAAGTTGGAGGTAAGAAAAGAGGAGGGTTCCCTAATTTCTCCCATCCCCTCATCCATTTCACAAACACTTGGGTGAAGGGGACATTCTACCATTGCTAAGGTCATAGTACTTGCAAATGTATCTATTCAATTAATTTCTGGCATAAAGTTGATCTCATATTTTTAGCATGATCCCTTGAATTAAAAAATCACTGGGATTGGTGGGCAAGATGTCCTGTGTAAAAAGGACAGAAATAAAACGAACAGAGAAACTTAATACTCCTCTTCATAAATTTAGCACTTGCTTCCTTATGTGGTATATGGTAACTCTGACATCATATAACCCATAACTGTTAAACAACCTCATATCCATGAAGTCTAAAATTCAGGTCAACCTTGAATCTTAGGGTTTCATGAAATTTTCATTTTAGTGGATTTCGACAGGCCGTTCTTTGTCTATAAACCCAGAGTGAGTCCAGCACCACATCAGCTTCAGCAAGCACTGTAAATAATTAACTCCTAACATGTTGTAGTCAAATAGAAAATGCAGGTTGGACATAACTAAGCTACTTCCCTGAAAGAAATAGGCCAGAATCTTTACAGCTTTAAGCCACAACAAAAGAACTGAAAATTACTCTGCTCTAGAAAAAAGGGGAAAAAACAGGGATGTACACCAAAGCTGTTTTATTTTTTAATGACCTCTATTTAATCAGAGAGATAGGTAAACACAGTGGATAAGAGAATAAGCTCCAAAGTCTGATTTCTGGGTTTCAGTCATATTTCTACTATTAAGTTGCTCTGTGATCTTGGACAATTTATTTTAACTCTGTGTGCCTTCACCTTCCCATCTGTAAAGTAGGGACATAATAACACCTGGTTCATAGAATTTTGGAGAGAACTAAATGAATCAGTATAGGTACAGCATTTAGAACAGTGCCTGGCATATAATAAGTGCTCAATCATGTTTAGCTATGAATATTATTATGTGACTACATTCTACTTTAATTATATAAAGTAGAACTGGTTTTAATCCCCTTGATCCCTCCACTTACTGGGAGAGTAGGCTATCAGTATCTGCCATTATTCAAAGCACAATCCCAAAAACAGAAAGAAAAAAAGAAAGAAAGAGACTGGTAGGCACTGAGGAAGAGCTATCCTGAAGCCCAAGCCTTAACTCCGTAACAGTGGCCTGACAAAGGCCATTCTCTGGTCCTCTAGCCAGAGATAAGGGTTGGAATTTGACTTTCTCACCATTATTGGCTTCATTCATTCATTCATGCATTCAACAAAATTTTATCGAGCACCTCCCTTGTGAAAGGGAGACACGCAACAGACAGGTCAAAAAATAAGACAGAAATGTGCAAATTTGCTAGTTTAACTGAACCCTGCAAATGAAAACATATGGAGCATCTATTAGTACACATCTGGCATAAAGCTACAAAGTATACTAAACAGAAAAGGGAGTGAGGTTTTCTTTCAAATTCTTTCTTTTCTTTCCCTAAGGCATGTAATTTACTCTATAGGAACTTGACTCTGGGGGGAAAAGACAAATACACATATGAAAAAATTCAATCCTGTACTAATGACACTTCATGTATATGTACAATTTGTCCCCACAAGTATGTGATGGAGATAATAAACGCTCATGAGGCATCAGGAAGTGACAGTAATATTTATAAAGTGTTTTACATTTTTCAAAGCATTTTCACTTCTATCATCTCAAGTGAGACCCAGAATATTATGAATTAAATTTGAGAGATGCCATCATCTCTGTTTTCAGATGAGAAAACTGAGGATCTGTGAGGCAAAAGGTTAGCTGAAGGAGATAAAAACACTTCGGAAGTGGTTATATATTTGAGGTAAGTCTTAAAGGGTTAGAGGAGAAGAAGAAATATATGAAGAAATGAATGCATTCTAATTGGAAGGATGGATATGGAGAAGCAACCAAGGATGAGAATATGAGAGGGAAGAAACAAAATAGAAAACAGAGGCTCTGCAGAATCCTGGGAAAATGATGGGAATCCTGCAAAGGAACCAAGCAGAAGCCCAGGGAGAGAGGCAGGTCTTAATACTGCCACTGAAGACATATGGTGAGCCCAGACCTGACTCAAAACATACTGATGCCCCATGAGGTTAAACCCACCCAAGGTCGCAGAGCTGGTAAGTGACAAGGGTAAAAATCAAGATAAAATAGGAGAGAGAGAAACACACAGACACACGAAAGAGTGAGAAAGAGAGAGAGAGAGAGACAGGAACGGGGAAGAGGGAAGGGAAGGGGGGAGAAGGTGGGGAGGGGAGAAAGGGAGGGAGAGGGAGAGAAACATGTCTTGAAAGTCAAGGAGAGATTCTGAGGGAGAGCCTCAGATGTTGCAACTAACGACTGAAAAGTTACCATAGCACCTGAAAACTAGGAGGACATCCTTGGCCTTAGGAAAACCTTTTACATGGAGTGGTAAAAGCCAGACTGTTGAGGTTTGAGGAAGGAGGCTGGAAAGGTAAATGGAGGTAAAGAGTACAGACTCTTCTTCAAAAGGCTGGACTGTAAAGGGAAGGAGAACACGTGGTAGAGGGTGATGTGTACTGAGACAGGGTTGGGTGTGTTTGCTTGTTGTTTTTCAGCCTGAGAGAGACTTTTGCATGTTTATAATACTAGCATAGGGTCACTAAAAGCTCAGGAAATATCTGCTGAATGAATGAATAAATGAAAATTGAGAGAAAGGGCCAGTGAAGAGGAGAGGCTGAAGATGTAGGAAAGAGAGGAGATATATGATGGAGCAAGATGACTGAGGAGGAACAAAAGCTGGAATACACAGGACAGGAAGAGGATTAGTCTAAACCAGCACTGCCCAATAGAAATATGATGCAACCCACTTATGTAATTTTAAACTTTCTAGGAGCCACATTAAAAATGTGAACATTTTAATCATAACATATTTCATTTAACTCAATATATCCAAACTATTATTTCAACGTTAATGTAAATTATTATTAATGAGACATTTTGCATTCTTTTTTTTTTTTTTTGTAGTAAGGTGTTTAAAGCCAACACATATTTTATACTTAAAGCACATTTCAGTTCAGACTAACCACATCTCAAGAGCTTGAGAGCTTCATGTGGCAGGTGGCTCCTGGTCTGGACAGTACAGATCTAAACCACGGGAATGCTCCCAGCTTCCAAGACAATCTGCTTCCTTTTCAACCTTATCCCACCAGAAAGGCCCTCAATGTAGCTAAGAGGAAAACATCATTAACTAGCTGACAATAATGTGTGAATAACCAAGAATTCCTTAATCCTTCCCAAGGGTTCTTTCCATGCATTTTAGCATGAAGATGCTTTTTTTTCCATTATAGTTTGTTACAAGATATTGAATATAGTTCCCTGTGCTATACAGTAAATCATTGTTGTTTATTTTATATATGGTAGTATTCATATGTTAATCCCATACTCCCAATTTATCCCTCCACCTCCTTCCCCTTGGGTAACCATAAATTTGTTTTCTATGTCTGTAAGTCTGTTTCTGTTTTGTAAATAAGTCCATCTGTACTATTTTTTAGATTCCACATATAAGTGCTATCATATAATATTTGTCTTTCTCATGAAGATGCTTTTTGAGCCAAATCTCTACTTGGTATATGAAGACACCCAGTCTGGGGTAGAGAATTTTCTGGGGATAGATTTGAGGACGGGGAGGGTAACAAGTCCCAGAAACTCTTTTGGTATCTTTTAGTTTCTTTTCTTCAACCTTGAAACTACACAGTCTTCAAAAGCAGGAACAGTGCTCCAGTGGAGCTTACGTATAACAGGGGAAGAGATGAAGTGGGGAAGTGATCGGGTTATCTGTATATTTCTTTAGCAAACACTCACGCGGCGCTTACTCTTTCTAAGTGATTTACAAATATATACAGGTTACCTGTAAGTCTTCTGTGTTTACCTAAGTAACTGCATATACTTAAACTTCACCCTGTCTCAATATATTCAGCTATTAAACGGAGGTAACTTTAATGTAACATGCAAGGCCATTTGCAAGGATTAGGAAAATCGTAAGTGAGAGTTATTTTTTAAAGTAACTACTGTTATTTTAATAAACAAATAATATAGTTCTGAACTAATTAATGCAATTAATGCCTGAGGTAGCTCTCCAGGCCTAAGAGTCTGGGGAGAGGAACTAAGACTTAGAAGACAGTTAACAGAAATCAAATGCTAAAGACCATCTTTACACATGAAAACTCACTGTGAACTCTGCCTAGTGTTGGATGACCCCCATACTTAGGAAAGAAAGGGAAAACAGTTCATGCTCCCTTACCTTCCTATTCAACATGGCTCCTGGCTCCCAGAGCCCAGAAATCAGCTACATTAGGATACACAGGCCTTCGAGTTATAGCTTAGGAACTCATCCACAGCTCTTAAAGAATTGTTTCCACATAAAAAAAAAATTAATTCCAACTTCCAAACCACCCCACTTTAAAGGAACTTTTAGAGCCTACCACTCACAAGCCGGTCACTGCATGTAGTGAGATGTGAGACTAGAGAGAGAAGAGAAGATTAGAAGAAATTTGGGCACAGAATGTTAAGTAATTCACTTGGAACCTCACCAATGAGCAGGGAGCCATTCCAGGCTCTTGAGCAGAAGAGTCAAAATAGGAAATTTAAGCATGGGAAACTTAATCTGAAAGCTCACGTGGGGCTGATTGTAAGAGGAGAAAACAGAGGTGGGGGAACCAGTTAGAAGCTAACTGATTAGTTAAGACATCCGCCACTGAGTGCTGAAGAGCGGATTCAGCAACACAGGAAGGAAGTATATCAATCAGGAATATTTCAAAGAAAGAACCCGAAGACTTGGTGGCATATTGAATACAGGGGATAAAAGGAAGGAAGAAATTAAGACTCAATTCTGGATTTTCAATCTACGTGACAACAGAATCCCAGAAACATTAATAAGGCTGAGAAAATCAATACTACATTGGGTGAGTTTAAAATAAATGCAATGTATCCAAGTAACTATATCCCAAAGACTCTCGCGAAGGTGGGCCCCAATTGCTGGTTATTATGAGGCCAGGGATAAAACAAATACTCAAATGCAAGTTTCTGCTTACTAATGGGCTTAGAATTTATTAGTTAAAATTGACTATGCCGAAGTATCTCTAAAAGGCTCAACTCAGTGTTGAAAAACCTCACTCAGATGTTTTACTTTACATAACTTAGATCAATGGAAAAGAAGTAAAATCAGAATGCTGAGACTGTGATGAGAGACTACTTCCAAAACTGCTTTGGAAAACTTCATTTTTCCCTTGCAATATAAGTAATGTATTTTTTAAGAGTTCATATTTCCGTAATAAATTAAGATCAAACCCCATGCAAAAATGAATTTGCAAAGTTGCATAAAAACTTTAACAATCAAGCCACTCTATCTTCAGCTAAAATTTGAGTTTATAACTACCTTATTCAATGCAATGTTCTCACATGGGAAAATGAGGGCTACTCCAACAACAAGGAACGACTGCTTCACATTTTCTACTGATATCTAAGAATTCTTCCCTTGTGTCCTGGTTTCATATCTATGCCTTCTGCAATAAGAAAGGCAAATTTTCTTCAGAATAGTATCTATGTTCTTCTGAAAAGCTTTAGTAGACAAAGCTGATGGTAAGGGAAACTGATTAATACTCACCAAATTTATTAAAAAGAAAGCTAGTCCTTTAAAGCTCCTTAAACAATCCACCCACGGTGAGCCTCTGCTGAGGCTATATATCCCATTCCCAAAGGACACAATTTAACACGATGTAGCACTCCTTTAAAAAAGAAAAAAACCCTACCACTTCTACTTATGATTAGGTCGGTACTAACCTGCTCTCTCAGGTAACAGACATCTGCTTAAATGACAACCAAAAACAAAATCACTTTTCCTCCAGAGGTCAAGAGAGATATAATTACTAAGCAAATTGCAAAATACTTTAGTATACAATTTCATTTCCAAAAGCAGCAGATTTTGTTTAGAAGATACAGACAGAAGCAGATGACAAATACATTAAACAAGTGTTTTTATTTAAAATATTTTTGCTAAGGAGTCTGGAGGTGAAACCTCACCTGAAGGGCAAGTACTGAAAACATTCATTATGAAAAGATTTGTACAAAAGCGAGAGAGAGGCATGGACATATATACACTACCAAACGTAAGGTAGATAGCTAGTGGGAAGCAGCCGCATAGCACAGGGATATCAGCTTGGTGCTTTGTGACCGCCTGGAGGGGTGGGATAGGGAGGGTGGGAGGGAGGGAGACACAAGAGGGAAGAGATATGGGAGCATATGTATATGTATAACTGATTCACTTTGTTATAAAGCAGAAACTAACACACCATTGTAAAGCAATTATACCCCAATAAAGATGTTAAAAAAAAAAGAAAATGCAAAATTGGAAATTAAAAAAAAAAGATTTGTACAGAATGGAAATGCACCCTCATATTTTAATTTCCTAGATTGGACATTGAAAAATAAAACCAATAATAATAACTAACATCCTTGTTTAACCCTTCAAATTCCCAAAAAAACACCACATGCATACACACACATGCACACACCTGTTCAACTACACTGTACTTCAAACTCCATTTGTGTTTTACTATATAAATAAGGAAAGCAAAGGTGGGATTATATTTATGTCTAGAGACACTAAAGAAAATATAATATGTCTGCAATAAGCAGAGATGTGAGACCTCTGGGAAGAGAAAGCAGCGAGCCATCAGACCCCGCAAGCCAGCTGTCACCTGAGATGAATAAAGTTATCACCAAATTCTCAACTAAGACCCCTTCCCAGTGGCTTTTCACTGTGCCTTCTTGCTAAGAGAAAGCATACTCATTACTCACTGTTTATCATACATAGTCATAACCCAATGCTTAGCTTACTCGGCAAGAGTGTGCTAGGAAAATGATTAAGATCAGAAAAATCCCTCCTATTCGACCTACCAATAAATGATTTCAGGGCATTCAACAGAGAGCCTGCAGTGACTGAAGCTGCCCCTCACTTCCTCTTTCCAGGTGGAAAAGTATCAGAAAAATGTAATTTTCCCTCCAGCCTGCTGCCCTTTAGGAAAAGGCTCTTCTCCCCACAATTTTCTCAAATGATATGTTATGATCCACAACATAATAATAGCCCACCTGTAAACTTGTAAAACGGATGGACACAGATAGAAAGAATTTTAAGTTTCAAAAGTTGTTAATTTTAAAGACTGAGTCCAACAAAGCTTTCAAGCTGTTGATTAGCTTGAATCATAATTGACTGAATATGCAGCCAGACAAATATGAGAAAATAATTAAGATTTGGTTTAACTCTTCTGAATTCTTTAAACGTGATAAGGCTTTCAATTCAATTACTTAATTAAACTTTTCTTTTGCAGATGTGAATAGATAATTCACAAAAGGAAAAATTTAAATCACTAATAATTATATGTTAAAAATTAAAACAAAACTTAGATATAATTTTCTATGCACCAAAAGATCAACTCTGAAAAATAACAGTACTCAGAAGTGAAGGTGCAGTGAGACAGAAACTCATGCTGCTGACAGGATGGTTTTGCAAAGCTCGCTGGGCGTGCCCTTGGAGAAGAAAAGGCATCTAGACCAAAACTGAAGGCAGTGGGGGACAAGTGAGTCCTCAAAAGAAGCAAGTCAGTTGTTACTAGAAGAAGAGGAAATGAATGCTGGACAAACATAAAGGAAAAAGAAAAAATGGCAGACCGTTATACACGTAATTAGAGAAGAATTTAGGATAGAGTGTGTGGGAAGAATCAAGACAACATCTTTATCTCAACAGTCAAGGAGAGAATGGAATGGGCCCTCACTGGCATTGGCATAGATACCAATTTTTTAAAACTTGATCTACACTCTTAAAATGCTATTAAATTAAGAACAGCAAAACCATTTCAAGAATCATTTTTAAACATTATGCCAGATATGGAAATCAAAATTTCGTATATTTTCAATACCTGTTTAAAATTCCAACATATTTTTCAGTAAATACACATGAAGTTCCATGATCTGTCCAAGGATTGATAAAAAGAAATGAAAAACTCTTTTATGTCGAGCATTCTTGGTGGTTTCCTTGCCTAGCAGCAAATAGTGATGGTTTGTGCAGGAGAAGTAGAATCGATTCATTTTAGAGTAATCTCTTTTCAAAGATATTCAACTTTTACTCCCTGTACAGCCTTAGGGGAAAAGATGTCTTTTTTCTCTTGTGTGGAACACATCCCAAGACATTAACTTCCGCTAAAGCTGAAGATAATTACCAATTGTTGGTAAATGGAATTCGGATATTTAAGAACTCTGCATTACTTTGAGGTGGTTGGAGCACATTTGTGTGGAAAAGTCTTTCTTGCAAAGCAAACCGCATAAGCTTCTAGCTGTGGATTGTCAAAAGCTGCTAAAAAAGATGACTAACTGTATTTATATACAATTGCTTATTCCATAAAACACCAGAGGTTATAACTACAAACACTATTAATTGTGGCCAGAGGTTATAACTACAAACACTATTAATTGTGTTCTGTGGGGTACTCTATACCCCACAGAACACTCCCCTCTTTTCCATTCCCGTTGCCACAACGGCACTAAGTCTAATCCACGTCATATCGTATCTAGGCCATCACTTCTTTATTATTTATTTATTTATTTGGCTGCACCGGGTCTTAGCTGTGGCACACGGGATCTTTGTTGCAGACTGAGGGATCTTTAGTTGCAGCGTACAGGATCTTTTTTTTTTTTTTTTTTAAGTTGCAGCATGCAGGATCTTTTAGTTGCAGCATGCGGGATCTAGTTCCCTGACCAGGGATCGAACACGGACCCTGTGCACTGGGAGCGTGGAGTCTTAACCACTGGACCACTAGGGAAGTCCCAGGCCATCACTTCTTAAAAGGCCTCTCTGATCCTTATGTTTTCCCCCAGACAACCCATCTACTCTCCTCCTATAGCACTTTTTCAATGACAACGCTCCCAATCAAGTAAAATACATAATTAAAGGGCCACGATGGTAGTGAACAAAGGGGCAGGGGTGGGACCTGGTTTAGGCAGGGTGAGTAGGCAGGCCTCTCACAGGTAGTGACATATAAATTGATAAGTTGAGACCTGAAGTTAGCAGGCAGTTGCATAGTCCAGGTGAAAGGTGAAGATGGCCTGGATTTGCATGGTGGTTCTGGGGGTCAGGGTGGTTTTTTAGTGTATTTCTTTATACTTCCTTAAACAAACCCAAAGTTCTATACAAACTTTCTCAATAGAAGGCTATCTATCTGCTCCCCATGAAAATGCTTAGCGCGCCCAGCATTGCTCATGCCATCCTCTCTACTTCCTGCACCCACTCCACCTTCAAGGTCTAACGACCACTCTCTTCTTGAAGAACAGCCAGCCAGAGGCAACATTCCCATGACTGAATTCCAGTGGCCTTTTTGATATCATTCATATCACGTGTAATTCACAACGCTTTATAGTCTAATTATAAAGATTCGTGTCTTCTCTTGCCAGAGTATAAACTCTTCGAGAAAATTACTGTTTCTCTTATATGTTATATTCTCCATAAAATAGTAAGTTTTCGGTAAATATTTTTCAAATAAATGAATGGATGGGGTTGACTCCTACTAATCAGAAAATAAGAATGTAAAAGGACTAAATCAACAGTATGAATACATGTTGCATTTTCTTTAGAATTAGCCACATTAGCCATCCAAAAAGATTTACTGAGTAAAGTACCTACTTTGTGCTGAAAAGCACAAGTCCCTTGTTATAGTATAGAAAGAAATATAAATCAACCTGCAAGAAAGAAATAGAGAACAATTGCCTTCTATACTATAAGGTGTAAGTGCAAAAGTCACTTACACCTTAAGTGCAAAGAGCTCACTGCCAGGAATGATCAGCAGGGGCTGGAGTGTTTAAGAAAAGCCTAATGAGGGGCTTCCCTGGTGGCGCAATGGTTGAGAGTCCGCCTGCCAATGCAGGGGACACGGGTTCGTGCCCCGGTCCGGGAGGATCCCACATGCCGCGGAGCGGCTGGGCCCGTGAGCCATGGCCGCTGGGCCTGCGCGTCTGGAGCCTGTGCTCCGCAACGGGAGAGGCCACAACAGTCAGAGGCCTGCGTACCACAAAAAAAAAAAAAAAAAGCCTAATGAGAAAAACTGAGCTGGACCTTGAAAGATATGAGGAGGCCTTTGAAATACGGCATGAATTTTAGGCCAAAGAAAGAATGTGATTAAAAAGTAAGGAAAATAGAGAGAAAAAAAAGTAAGGAACGATAGCAATTAGCTTCCACTACCTTCACTCTGGTCCAAGCCACTGTCATATGTCGTCTGAATAAATAATCATCTACATCCCTGCTTCCATCCTTGATTTCTTACTGTCTATTCTCAACATAGCAACCAGAGTGATTCTCTTCAAATGTAAGTCAGAACATGTTGCTCTCCACCCCAAACCCTACAGTGGCATCCGTTTCAGTCAGAATGAAAGCCAAAACCCTTACGCTAGTCTGTAAGGCCCCACACAATCTGGTCTCTGGTGCTCTCTGACCTCATCTACCACTACGGCCACCCATGCTCATGTGACCCTAGTGCCACTGCTGCTCCTCGAAGGCACCAGCCACACTAGCACAGGAGCCTTTGCATCTGCTATTTCTTTTGCCAAGGAAGCTCTTCAGGCAGAAGACCTGAACAGACATTTTCCAAATAAGACATACAGAGGCACATGAAAAGATGCTCAATATTGCTAATCATCAGGGAAACACAAATCAAAACCACAATGAGATATCACCTCACACCTGTCAGAACAGCTATCACCAAAAACACCACAAATAACAAATGTTGGCTAGAGTGTGAAGAAAACGGAACCCTCCTGCACTGTTGGTGGGAATGCAAATCGGTGCACCCACTATGGAAAATAGTATGGAGGTTCCTCAAAAAACTAAAAACAGAACTACCATATGATCCAGCAATTCCACTGCTGAGTATATATCCAAAGAAAAAGAAAACACTAATTCAAAAAGATACATGCACCCCAATGTTCACACCAACATTATTTACAATAGCCAAGATATGGAAGTAATCTAAGTGTCCAACAACCGATGAATGGATAAAGGAAACGTGATATATATACATAAATATGTATGTGTGTGTATATATATATATGTATGTATGTGTGTGTGTGTGTGTGTGTGTGTGTGTGGAATATTACTCAGCCATAAAAAAGAATGAAATTTTGCCATTTGCAACAACATGGATGAACCGTGATGGTATTATGCTTAGCGAAATAAGTCAGACAGAAAAAGACAAATACTGTATGATATCACTTATAGGTGAAATCTAAAAAATGAAACAAATGAAAGATTATAACAAAACAGAAACAGACTTACAGATATAGAGAACAAACCAGTTGTTATCAGTGGAGTGAGGGAGAGGGAAGGGGCAATACAGGGTAGGGGATTCAGAGATACAAACTACTATGTATAAAATAAATAAGCTACAAGGATATACTGTACAGCACAGGGAAATATAGCCATTATATTGTAATAACTCTAAATGGAGTATAATCTATAAAAATATTGAAGCACTATGTTACACACGTGCAACTAATATTGTAAGTCATCTATACTTCAATTAAAAAATAAAATAATAATTAATAAATCACCAATACCTGAGATTTCCATGGTATATAGAATGATCTGGAAGAACCAAAAAGTTAAATGAATATCAATATGCAGCATGTGGATAAGCAAACAGTTCTGTTCAGTATCATGACCCTGCTTATTGATACCAGGTTTAACCTTGATTCAAGTATTAGGATAAAAAATGTTTTGAAACCTTTCCCAAACAGACTGCCTGCATTTTCATAGCACACATAGTTTTCAAAATTTTCTGACAAAGAAAAAAATCCTTTTAACCTAGGTATCCTTTATCCAGCTACACTCTATTAAGGAACTGAAGAAAGCAAAACATACACAAAACAATGAGCTGAAGATTTTTCATATGAGTCCTCATTCAACCATTCTTCCCATGCAATGAGAGAGTTGATCCCTACCACTCATATCTCTGTCTTTTAGTCAGTCACTCACTAAATTTCAGATGTTCCAACAATAAACTGATGCAAAGAGAAAATGCATGAACTAATAAAAGACTCAGGATTTCATAAAAGTCAATGAAAGTGATTTTGAAAAACTACTTGAACCACATGCTAAACCAATGGTTAATAAGGGTCTGGCAAAGATAGCATAGTTGACAACTGAAGGAGGAAAAATATTAAGTGCAATTCGAATGTCACAGGATTAAAAAGAATGTCACACGGGAAGGCTGACAGTGGCCTGGCACAGCTTTTGTAATATGACTTTCAAGGCTGGGGTAGAAAGACAAATACCATATTACGCTATTATACAATTTTTTGAAAAGATTAACTCCCCAACCCTCTAAAAATGTCAACTCTTCATTTGTTCTTTTTTCACTCTAATAATTAGGCCGTATTTGTGATTACAAACAAGATTAAACTGATTTCCATAATTTGAACTTTTGTTTGTCGAGATCCAACTCTTTTTTCCCCTAATCACTATGAAATCCGGCTTCCCAGTGTAAATGGATGTGTTTTAAGAAGCCCGCTTTTCTGGCATCTCTTGTCTATGTCCTGCCCTCACACTCACCCCATGGTATCCCACAACCACCTTATGATGAAGCTGTAAATTCCAGATTGCCATTTCCAGATGAGAGCACCACACTAGTGGGCGGCACAGCTGAGACCCACACTTAGGTCTTTAAAGCCTACTTCTCTTCCCATTTGACACTGTTCCTTGTGGCAACTATACCAAGCCCACATCATGGGGTACCTACAGTTACCCACAAAATTGCGTGGTGGGGGGGCGGCGGGTGAAATCACCCGTTTACAGGATTTAAAATCAGCGCCTTCCACGCAGGTGCCGAGCAGCCTCCTGCTGCCAAAGCCGAGCTCCTGAGCTGACCTGCCATGCTTCCTCCCTGCCTTCTCACTCTCATTTCTGGTCCACCTACTGTAAGCTTTGCAGACATAGAAAGTCATTATTTCTTTATTTGTTATGAGCCAAAGATCTATTATAAGTCAACTTTATAAACCCACAATATTGTTGAGAAGCAGCAAGTTCCCTCTCTCAAAACAGTCTCCACGGACTCTGACAACTTTGGAGTGTGAAGGCACAGCACAGAGGCCCCGAGGAGCGGCTTTGCCGATGGGGGCCATTCCAGAATAGGACTCATAACAATCACATCCTTTTTGCCCGTCTCCTCTCACCCACCCATTTTTGAGAACGATGATGAATATGTAGTAGAGGGTTCCTTGAGCAAGCACATGAAAGTTTGTACACAGAACTGCTGCAGTAAGCAGACAAGTAAAGTTCTGCCTCCCACGTCAATACTGGGGCTGGATTTCATGACATTTGAGTATGTGTTAAAAGGAAGACAGTGTTGGCTTCTTAGCCTAAGGATACTGGGAGGAGGGAGGAAATTTGTGATGTCAACTCTGGGAAGCTTGCCTGTCTAAACTACCAGCTTCCTCCTGCCCCAATGCACCGATGCCTACAACTAATCCTCAGGGACCCTAACAGCTCTCCAGCCGACTTCAGAATGACATGTCATAAGTCCCTAACAAAGCAACTTGGTCTTCTCCACCTTCTTCCCTTCCCACTAGACATCACCAAGATGTCTAGTGCAGTAACAGTGACATGGAAACGATTCACTGAAAGTGGAAAAAATATGGAATGAAACAAGGTTGAAGTTGGTGGAATGATTTCTGCAGAATAGACAATTCTTACAAAATAATGTTAGAACCATTTTAATTGGGTTATATATCAGATAAAGTTCTATTTTAGGTAAAATTACCAATTTCTTTCTAAAGACGCTGAAAAAATTCTTTCGTTTCAATGAGTCAAATTATTTTAACTTATTAAATTTACAGAAATTGGAGGGACTTCCCTGGTGGAGCAGTGGTTAAGAATCCACCCTGCCAATGCAGGGGACACAGGTTCGAGCCCTGGTCCAGGAAGATCCCACATGCCGCAGAGCAGCAAAGCCCGTGCACCACAACTACTGAGCCCGCACTCTAGAGCCCGCGAGACACAACTACTGAGCCCACACGCCACAACTACTGAAGCCCACGTGCCTGGAGCCTGTGCTCCGCAGCGAGATAAGCCACTGCAATGAGAAGCCCACGCACTGCAACAAAGAGTAGCCCCTGCTCGCTGCAACTAGAGGTAGCCCGTACTCGGCAGAGAAGACCCAAATCAGCCAAAAATTAATTAATTAGTTAATTAAAAAAAGAAATTGGATTTCTTCTCCAAATTCAATAGACTACAAGAAGCTGCATTTTAATTAATAGATTAAAATCTATTCAAAGAAGGAAATCCATTCAGTTTATAAATATTTACTTTTGCTTAGAATGCTACACTATTAAATTTAGAAAAATACCATGGCCTTAATAGTTTCAAACAAATTAAAATCTTGTTAAAACCTAAATCAATTATAACTGGTTGTAACTGAGGGAAAAATCTCAAAACACTATGCACTTATCCATTACTTTATTAATCCAATTCTTTTTTTAAAAGAAAGATCCCAGTGTAATCCAAAAACCACTCTCTGCCATGGTCAGTCCTTCTGTCATGACGCATGAGTAACTGGGATAAAGAAGAGATTTTGAATCACAAGTATTGGCACTTCTCCTCTCTCCCTCTCCTCCTCGAAGAGGAAAGTGTTCTCCTGCCTGCCTTCTGGAAGTAAGGAGACCTTGCTGGTCAGCCGGGCTGAGAACCAGAGAGACAGCTGTGTATGGCTCTCGCCTCAATCCAGCGTGTCTGACACAAGGCCCATCCCTAGTCTCTTCTGACACTTTTCTCTTTTTGGTTAGGCAAGTTGGGATGGGTTTCTGTCACAGACTTAAAGAATCCTAGATAATACACTGGACATGTCCCACTGTTTAGTTACAAAACCTAGGTAATGGGGGAAGCAGGGAGGGAAAAAAGGAAAAATCCAAAGAATCTGAGTTGACCTATAAAACACTGTGCTTTGCCAGAGAGGGGCAGGGAAAGAAAGACAAGAAAATGATGTGGTGGTGGGAGGGGAGATGTATATACAAATTTCCAGCTACAACATAAACAAGCATTTCTGGAAATCTAATGTACAGCATAGTGATTATGGTTAGTAACACTGTATTACATACTTGAAACTTGGTAAGAGAGTAGATCTTAAATGTATCACCACAAAAAAGAAATGGTAATTATATCACATGATGGAAGTGTTAGCTAACTATGACAGTAATCATTTTTCAATATATAAATGTACCAAATCAACATGTTGTACACCTTGAACTTATACAATACTGTATGTCGATTATGTCTCAATAAAGCTGGGGCTGGTGAAGGGGGAACCAAAAGGAAAAGACTGTGGGGATTAAGTATGGGGAGCATTTTTTTCTGGGGGATTAGTGAGGAAGAAGGAAGATGGGAGAAGTAGCTACCAGGAATATGACAACCACAGGATGTGTTAAACTACCATATTCTAGACCCCAACCCAAATCTACTGATCCTAACCCACCCATGGGACACAGCCCAGGCATCAGATTGTAAACATGTTCCCCAGTTGATGTTGATGAATGCTGAAATTTGAAAGCTTACTGATGTAAGAAATCACCAGCTAATCCCTATAGAGTCCCAAGTTAGACCAAATAATAACTTAGATGCTCTCTCTCCAAGTATATCCAAGTTTATTAAATTTTATTATATTATTAAATATTTAAATAGTAAATATTTTAATATTTATTTTATTAATTTTAAAAGAACCAAAAGTCGACTGAGAGACTTTGGTCTTTCTAAAATTTAATTCTATTTCCCATAAAATTTATAGCAACAATTACTTAAACAATAAAAACTTAACACAAAATCTTATTTATTCATTCTTATTCCAAAAAAATTTTTCATGGCACATTGCAGTATGAGACGCAACAAGCTGAAAGAAGTCGGTGAAGAAAAGCCAGGGGCAGCAAGCCAGGGGTCAAGTTTATGCTCAGAATTCTCGCCATTCAGCACTGCTCAGATACTAGAAATAAGCCATTGATTTGTCTCTGAACTTCCTAGCATCCCGACCAAAGACTCACAAGGATCACAGGCCTAATCCACATGTCTATAAGATAAACACAAATGGTTTCCTGGTGATAAGCCCTGACTTTAAGTAAAATTATATGACTTTAAGTAAAATAAGAGATTTCTGCTTATTAGTCTTTATGATATAGGAAGTATTAACCTGTATTCTTATATCTACATCAAGTATGACATTTGTAATTGTATTACCTTTTTTTTTGACATCTTATTGGCTTAATACAAATAGTGTCAATTCGGGCACATTTGTACATAGCTCTATAGTGGTCTACAATGCGGTGTCCACTACAAGCTATCAGCCACATGTGGCTACTGGGCATCTGAAATGTGGCTGGTCCAAATTGAGATACGCTGTAAGTATAAAATACACCAGATTTTAAAGACTCTGGTCTTTTAAAGTACCAAATTTTAAAGTACCAAAAAAGGGAAATCTCTCAAGTTTTATATTGATTACACATTAAAATGATAAAGTTTTAGATATATTGGCTTAAATAAAATAGATTATTAAAATTAACCTCACCTGTTCTTTTTACCTTTTTCAATGTGGCTACTGAAAAATGAATGTGTGGCACACATTATATTTCTACTGGAACAGTGCTGGTCTAGCAGCTACACTCCTGCTTAACTCAAGGGTCAAATTTAGACTTAAATCTTAGATCTTAAAGCAATGGCTGGACTTCTTTTTTTTTTTTTTTTTTTTGCGGTACGCGGGCCTCTCACTGTTGTGGCCTCTCCCGTTGCAGAGCACAGGCTCCGGACACGCAGGCTCAGCGGCCATGGCTCACGGGCCCAGCCGCTCCGTGGCATGTGGGATCTTCCCGGACCGGGGCACGAACCCGTGTCCTCTGCATCGGCAGGCGGACTCTCAACCACTGCACCACCAGGGAAGCCCTGGACTTCTTATTTTTTAAACAATTCTTTGTGAATATAACTTCTCATAAATAAGTTTCTCTTAAGAATTTGGCAACAGGAAGTTCAAGATAAAGTCTACTAACAGAAATCTGACCTTGAATATTTGACACAAGTGACTAAGGGCAAAACCACTGGGAAGGATCTCATCCTTTTGTGAACATGACGGAAGCTGACCAGTACGTGCACCTGCATAAAAGGCCACTCCTCTCCTGCATGGAGATTGATTGATTGATTGATTGATTGATTGATTTATGGCTGCATTGGGTCTTCGTTGCTGTGCAAGGGCTTTCTCTAGTTGCGACAAGCAGGGGTTACTCTTCATTGCAGTGCACAGGCTTCTCATTGCAGTGGCTTCTCTTGTTGCGGAGCTCAAGCTCTAGGGACACAGGATTCAGTAGTTGCGGCACGCAGTCTCAGTAGTCGTGGCTCGCGGGCTCTAGAGTGCAGGCTCAGTAGTTGTGGTGCATGGGCTTAGTTGCTCTGTGGCATGTGGGATCTTCCTGGACCAGGGCTCAAATTCATGTCCCTGCATTGGCAGGTGGATTCTTAACCACTGCATCACCAGGGAAGTCCCGTCCTGCATGGAGATTGGTACAGAGATCATTTCTGGGCAAGATCTTCCTCAGAAAACAATTCTTGTCTATGTATGACCAAATGAATGATGACCCCAAAGCTCTAAGGAGAAAACATGGGCCAATAAACACATCCTGGTATATTTTCAGAGCAGGGCTTACCAGTGGGCCACAATCCAATGATGTAATCCTATGATTTCAGTAAATCAATTCCAGGACAGAAAGTATAAAAACAAAACTAAGCCCCATCCACAAAGACCAGTGAGAATCCATGATGAAATTGTGTCATCCAATGAAAACGAGCTTATTTTCTGCTAAATTTGCTTTTAACAGTAATTAGTTTTACTCTAAGCAGCATGCTTAGGGAAGTCAGCAAGACCTTTATACGTATTCCCTCTGCCTACAGAAGCCATGTAAACAAATGAATCCACTCACGCAAGAGAGGAGAGGGTAGACTCCGTTCTTCTTTAAGAAAAGAGAATCTCATGATTGAAAACACCTAATCACAAAGGGTCTGGGACCCCCTGCAAGAAACTAGTTATGAATTCTTTTTTCTATTACATCATAAAATTGTAGGGTATCCAGCTGGGATGATGCTAAAATCTCTTGGCCAATGAATTACTTCGAAAGAAGACTTTGAAAGAGTACAGCCAACTAAATTAGTTTTAAGTACATATACCCAAAGTCTAAGTAAAAAATAAACTGCCCCAAAACACAGCACTACCAGCCGAGTCCAAACCCAGTGTGGAGTATGCTGTGGAACACAATCTTTGGGATGTTTTTACATCAAAGTAAGATGTAAGAAGAAAAGAACATTCTAATCAGGATCTGCATATATGATCATGAAAGAAAAATTTTGACTGTTTGACAAAAGATTCCTGATTATTAATGACATTTGTTGACTTTAAATGCAGCTTTAAGATATCATCTGCTTTAATGTTCAATGATAGCTTGTATTTAGTGGTTTTTTAAAAATTTTTTGCGGTACGCTGGCCTCTCACTGTTGTGGCCTCTCCTGTTGTGGAGCACAGGCTCCGGACGCGCAGGCTCAGCAGCTATGGCTCACGGGCCTAGCCACTCCGCGGCATGTGGAATCTTCCCGGACCGGGGCACAAACCCGTGTCCCCTGCATCGGCAGGCAGACTCTCAACCACTGCACCACCAGGGAAGCCAGTATTTAGTTATTTTAACAGAGTTCTATCTTTGTATAAATTATGTTATGGAAAAGTCATGTTTAAATCTGGAAGCTCAAGCCAACTAGGTGGGCTCTTCAGTTCAGAGCGCATCCAGAGCTCATTAGCCCCACCTAATGACAGCACATCTAGACCTCTGTAGCAGCTTTAGGGTAAGGAATAAACAACCGTGGAAGTTGAAACTTCAAAAACAAAATTGTATAACAATAAGTGAATCAGCTATATGTATACATATATCTCTATATCCCCTCTTTACAGCAGAAACGAACACAACATTGTAAAGCAGTTATACTGCAATAAAGATGTTTAAAAAATTTTTTTTTAAAAACCTGGCATGGAGCTTCATGAAAAGCTCACATAAAATACTGCCTCACATTCAGAAAGCATGACACCAAAGAAAAACCTGCCAACCTAATTTTATCACAAAAAAATAAGAGTTGAGGGAATAAGGGAAAGAAATGGGTTTTAGGACTTTTTTCCAATTATAAAAATACCACATGCCCACTATAAAATTTCAAAAAAGATGACAAAAGATAAAGAAGAAGATAAATATCATCCAAAATGCCAGCACCCAGAGATGCCAGCCCACTGCATTTTGGTCTATAAATACATGTATAGCTATTTAAACGTATAGATAAGATGAGATCATACAACAGAGTACAAGCTGTTTTGTAACCTGCTCTTTTCATGCAAACTGTAATGTGGACATGCATATTAATAAACATAGCACTATATCATCCTTTTTAATAGCAATATAACATTCTATCGTATGATGTTCCAAAACAACTCCCTCGAGATGGTCGTTTCCATTATTGCTATAAACCATGTTTTAAACACGCCCTCTCACATTCATTAATGCACACGCAACTGATTATTTCCTTAGGATATATTCTTAAAAGTAGAATTTTTGGATCCTAAGGTGTTGAAGAGTGCTACCAGAATGCCTTTTCAAAAGAATGCTCAATAAACGTTCCTCACACCTGCAATGCAGGTGAGATGGCTATTTTCTTCTCAATGCCTGCACCAACACTGAACGTTGTTAACCTTTGCAGGCAGTTCAGTGAATAAGGGAATGGGTTCCAGAAGTAGAATTCTATAGCTGGGTTCAAATCCTAGCTTTGCCACGGACTAGCTCTATGACCTCTGGAAAGTTACTCAATGTTTCTGCAGATTTCTGTGAAACAGAGATTGTATCATTATACCTACATAAAGGGTTATTTTTAAGGATTAAATGAGTTACTACAACACCTGACATACAATAAGGACTCAATATTCACTCATTCTATTAGTAGTGCCCATCTGAAAATAAAAACAAAGCCCATTTTTGTTTAATTTGCATTTATTTGATTCTTGCTGGGATAAAACATAGACCCTTTTATTTAACTTTAATAAACTATTTTCACTTTCTTGGCCTCTTTTTTTTTAAGTAGTCAATCACATCATTTACAAGTAAGGTGATTTCTGTTATCTTCCTGTTTTATTTTTCTGAAATAATTGCTTTGGTTAGAAGTTCTAAAGCAAAGTTAAATAAGAGTTGTGGTTGTATGTGTGTGTGTGTATAAAACCTTACATCATTCATGACTTTATGGTAACAAAAGCATTTTTAAAGTATTCCAAAATTCAAAATTATAAAAAAGTGATGGTACAGACAACTTTTAAAATACAGGATCTTGTAAAATATCCTTTAAATATAAATTCTGCATTGTTTCTAAATTGTGGCATTTAATTGTGGCATTTTTTGGGGAAAAATGTCTTCTTTGATATTTAAAAAATCTTTATTAACTAAGTTTGAATACACCTTTAACAAAGACCATAGTAACATTTAACACTAGAAATATGAAGTATAAAATTAAAAAACTGTTATATTACTCAAATTATAGAAGCAAAGGAAATTCAAAAGACAATAATGTAGTTTGCCCAATGACCCCACATCAATTATCTTTGTGTTAAAGAAATATATTATATAAATAACAGGAAAGTTTTAAACCACCATTTGTAACCAAAAATGTTGAGCCCTTTAACTTTAAACAGCTGCATTTGGACCTAGTATTTTTGACTCCTACTGTTTTTTCATCCTAAAACAGAATATAACTTTCAAAAGAAAGACTCTATTTCTCACAATTCACACATACTCCCACATTTTGAGAAGGAGCCTGAATTATTTCTAGATATCAAAGTCTTCAGTACAAATTAAGCCCCTAATTGCTAATCCCCAATTTAGGGATACTAAAGTCACAGAACATGTTAGCTTCCTTTTCTTAAGTTAAGCAATAGAAGAGCCACTGTACTAAAATTCTACACTATATCAAATACTCTGGAGAATCTTCCCCAGGTCTTAACAAAATATACAGGCCTGCCTGCTGACTGCCTGAGAGCTACAAACCTAGAAGCACGATTACGAAACAGAATAAAAACATATTTACTGAGCACTTAACATGTGCCAGACCCTATGCTATGAGCTTATACTACAGTCATTATCTCCTTTACCCAACAAGGAAAATACTGCCACCCCACTGGCTTCACATCGCCTTTGGCAGAGTCTTTCCAAAGCACCCTGTAACCAGATTGCAAATGGTTCTTTGGGAGTCATGACTGACCAGCTGTCCTGTGAGGAAAGATGAGGAAATATCAGGGCCGCAGGCACTGCAGACATACTTGGAGCTTGGACTGGTGAAAGATTGATTACTTGAGATCATGACAATCAGCAAGTTAAGAGTAATCATATCCCAGGGTACAGGACAAGGTAAAATGACACTTAAGTATGACCAGATGACCTTCCTATTTACCCTCCTGGGACACTATCCTTGAATAAGAGTGAGCATAGCTAAGAAACACTGGATTTACTTTTCCACAGAATGTAAAATAAGGGAAGTTTATCAAGCAAAATACACTAATTCAACAAAACTAAGCCCATGGATCAGTTACAGTGCTTTTCAATAAAAGATGCTTCAAATTTAAACAACCTAAGTTTTCTTTATTCTTTAACACAACAACACACCTACCACGTATATGGACTATTCATTTGGAAGAGCCAAAAGATTTCTAAATAATAAGTTTATTGGTTCATTTGTATCTATTCGCAGTATTCCTATTCCTGCAACAAGCTCCAAGCAAAAAGAGAGATCAAATTAAGCCTCAGAAACAGGAACCATCTGAAAAGCTTCAATCGTACTGATGAACCTAGTTGCAGGGCAGGAATAAAGAGGCTGACATAGAGAATGGACTTGAGGACCTGGGGTGGGAGGGGGAAGCTGGGGCAAAGTGAGAGTAGCATCGACATATATACACTACCGAATGTAAAATAGTTGGCTGATGGGAAGCAGCTGCATAGCACAGGGAGATCGGCTCAGTGCTTTGCGATGACCTAGAGGGGTGGGATGGGGAAGATGGGAGCAAGGCTCAAGAGGGAGGGGATATGGGGACAGGCGTATGCATATGGCTGATCCGCTTCGCTGTGCAACAGAAACTAACACAGTATTGTGAAGCAATTATACCCAAATAAAGATCTATAAAAAAAAAAAAAGGAAAGAAAGTCTAACACGTTTGGACTTTTCTGCTGCTGACACCTTTGGTCACACACTAGATATGTCTGTCTCTACTCTCATTTCGTAAAGCTTTGATCATGTCAAGTGTTTCTGATCAAGTGTTTTGATCAAGTTCCAAGTGTTTACCATTGCTTCATTTTTACAAAGAATTTTAGAACTAAAAGGGCTCTCAAGAGAACCTCACCTAATTCTTTCATTTTTAAATAACACCAACAGATTTTCTGAGTGCTGTATGATTTTTGTTCCAAGGTCATACAGCTTGTAATTAATAGACCTGGATTAGGACCCAGATTTCTCAACTACATGCCCCCATGCATGGTATTTCCACCTCTCAACTATGTTCTATTTGAGGTCCCTTGCAGAGCAGTTCAATATATTAGCATATGAAAAGATCTTTTGAAACTTTTTTTTTTAAAATTATACTTTTTAAGAATATGTGAGTTTCTCAGATATCTATCTCCAGAATAATACTCTATAAACTGGGTTGGAGAATCAGAAATAATATAAATTGATTATCTCAACCTACTCTGTCCTATGCTGACTTCTACTAACTGTAACCTTATCTAAGTCACTTAATCACACTGGCCCTTGATATTTTTCACCTATAATAATGAAAGAGGGGGACTATATAATTTACAAGACATCTCCTAACTCTATAAATTTGTCTGTGACTCATTTATAAATCAGAATAACCATGTCTCCCACTTCTGTTTTCCTTTCCCTCACAACAAATTTTAATAAGCACTACTACCAAGAAACCTGAAAAGGATACTTAAGAAACATGCCAGAATATGCCAAAGTGTTTATCAATAAAGCATATGGTATTTGACCCAAAGAATCAAAAGGGATAGTACCCACAATTCTTTAAAGCCTTAGCATACTAGGAACTGTTTCCCTTTTTTATGCCCTCTACCAGTTCTCTTATATGATATACCTGAGTTACCCAATTTCTGCAGTAAAAAAGGTCTTTTAATGCTAGGAATATCTGTTATACTTCACCCCACTACCAATGGATGAAAATCTGTGACTTATATTGCTAGGTACTGAAATAAATAATACAAGACTTTTAAAGCCCCAGAGCGAAAATTATGAAACCAGATGATGAAGGGGACAAGAATGTAAACACGTTGACCTAATAAACATATATCCAGATGACTAAGTACTAGGTGTTCACTGAGCATTTATGTCCAGAGCACCATGTTAGGCACTGTAGAATATACAGAAAAAAAAAAAAAAAAGACTTGGTTCATATTCTCTAGAAGCTTACAATCCACCTGGGGAGACAACATTAAATAAACAATAAACAGCACAGGACTACAGAAATTAAATTCTGCACATAAGGGATAGAGGAATTATTGATAATTAGAAATGACATGAAAAATAAATTGGCCCAAAGAAAGAACAGAATTAGGAAGACCAGACTTTTTCATAAACTTTGCATTCTACTCAACCCACCATATTTTTCTTCAGTGCAATTTCTATTATATGATTCAAAATGACAGTAACATTTCTGGATCCATTAATAGTGCTTTCCAGATGGCCAATTCCTGGTTATGCTTTAATCAGGTCTTAGCTGAATAGAATCTTAAAACTTAAGATAATCACTACGTCCCAGAAATATACCCAAAACAGGTTCCCTTTTTATAAATAGGTCTTCCTTTAAGGCTATTTATTTATAAAATAAATGGTACTAAATTTTTTATTAAGTGATAAACTTATACATCTCCACCACCACCACAAAAAAAAAAAAAAAGGCACTGAACAAAATGAAATGGTCTTTCATCATGCTTAACAATCCTGAGCATTACTGAAAATAAGTCAGGTTAAAACTACTATACTCTTTATCTCAACAGCATTAGAAATGTACAATCTAAGAAGACCCATGCGTGAACGAATGGAAAGACTAGGAAATAAAATGTAAGGGAAAGCCCGAAGGGAGTGGCCCAAGCAGATGAAACAAACGGGTATGAGCGGCAGATGAGGGAAAGCAGCCCTCACCTGCTCTCTATCCCCTGTTCCAGCAAGACTTCCAAACAAGAGAGAGAGGTCCCCCATTCACACCAGCAGGGAAGAAATTGCAAATTCTCCCATTCTCCACTTGTACTAATGCCAAGGCTTCTGAGTCCTGGTAGAAGTTTAACTTAGAAGTTCTATAGTCACAAAGTAACAATTAGTCATGGGGGTATGTAATAACTCAATTCTGTCTTCCCTGGTGATCACCAGCGATAGCACCAATAGCCCTGTGGGTGCAGAAGGGGTGTCTCACCTCTTTTGTGAGATTGGAACATAAGAAAAGCAGCAGTGATTATTGTAAAAGGTATGTGTTCTATCAATTGTAATTGTTAGCATGGCTTACTGAGTGAGAGATGAGTTCTCTGAAAAATAAGAGCGATGCCTTAGTGCCTGGAATGTTTGGAAATAGACTGAAATGAATCCAAAGTAGATTCGTCATGCAAGTCAGGCAGTACAACCCTCCCCCCACATCAGCCTGCCAAAAAAAAAGAAATTGCGACTGCAAAGTAGGAATTTTAATAGAAATGAAAGTTCAAAACTATGAGGCTGGGCTTCTCCAGAATACTAATGTAGACTGGCATCAGTCTACCTTATGACTATAACAGTACTCATGGTAGAGAAATAGCTAATATTGTTTGCCATTGTTTTAAACTTGCTTATATAAGGTTCTATTTTATATTATAAAGTTAAACCATTTCCAAGGTGACTTAACTGAACTACCTGATCTCTTTGTTCTTTGAATTCTATTAGACAAAACTGTTCTTTGCAAGAGTCCTCCTCACCATGAGACGTACATTTTTTTGGGGGGGGGGCGGGGGGTACGCAGGCCTCTCACTGTTGTGGCCTCTCCCGTTGCGGAGCACAGGCTCTGGACACGCAGGCTCAGCGGCCATGGCTCACGGGCCCAGCCGCTCCGCGGCATGTGGGATCTTCCCGGACCGGGGCATGAACCCGTGTCCCCTGCATCGGCAGGCGGACTCTCAACCACTGCGCCACCGGGGAAGCCCAAGACGTACATTTTATACTATTACAACCAGGAAGTAGTACTTCTCCAGTGACCCTCCTCCCCTGAAAATCCACAGAGGCAACTGAACCAACTAGCAACATTCATTACCTGCACTTCATTTTGACCCAAGGAATAAAATCAAACTGTGCTGGAAGTTTCATGTAAAGGAACTGAGAGTAAGTACTATTTTAAGCTACTTCCCCAACCTCCCTCCTCTACCTATGAGAAGTCAGGTCCTTTTATTTTATCTTGAAATCTCCTTCCTTCCCTTCCTTCCTTCCTTCCTTCCTCCCTCCCTTCCTCCCTCCCTCTCTTCCTTCCTCCCTCCCTGGCTTCCTTTTTCTTTTTTTCTCTTATTTTCTTTTCAGAAGCTCTTTTACCAGTACTTCAGAAGAGGGATACATTAAAATTGCCACCCACTTTAGAGGCCCTTATCACCTCTGTTGCTTCCAATTTCATTTTGGATCTTTCAACATGAAACATTAAGAAAATGGCACCGCAGAAAGCATATGCTGCCACGTTATCACCAGCTGTTATTGCCTCATTTTTAACTCTGCTTTTAAACATACTTCAGAGCTCCCAACTGAAAACCTGCATACGTTATGTAGGAGGGAAAAAAATTTCAGTGTAGATCCAGGGCAAAATAGTGTTGCTGGGAGTTAGAATTACAGCCTAAGTATCATCAGTGTTTTTGGTGTGTTGTGTTTGGTTTAAATAATCATGAAGGCTCCACCAAAACTAAAGCAGACCCTATTTCCTTTCGAGATATCAAATGACAGCTTACTGACAACTAAGCTCAGATATGCAATCCTCTTTCCATTACAAAACTACCAAACAATAAAGAAAGAAGAAAAGTCAAAGGAAAACCTGAAGTGTTATTCCCAAGATTTTGCAAACAAGAGGCAAACAGTCTGTAATAATCTCATTGGCCATGTTCAAACCCATAACAATTCTAGGAGGGCAAAAGATTAGTGCCATGACAATTGTTTATGTGCAAGTTAGGCAAGAGGATGAGAAACCTCCAAATAAGATAAGATTACACACTTCTAAAACTTTGCTTAAAGGAGGGGATGGTAATGCATGTATTTGGGTGTAATCCTAACACCTTCCTGCAGAGGTGGTTCTATATACACCTCAGTGGAGAGTGAAAGAGTTCACAGCTTTAAGGGTGAACATGTTTTATTTCTTACTAACAAATTAAAGTATTTGGCAGTAATTTTTTTTAAGCAGATGGATTGGAATATTTTGGGAAATGCTAAGGGGCTGATTTTCTATTGCCTTTTAGAATCTCAAGTTATAAAATAAGATTTTGGCTAATCTAGTCTTCTTCCAAATTCAGCAGTATTTATTAAAGGCAACAAGCTTTAACTTTCTTATCTAGGTTATCTGTGAAGCAGTAATTAGCTTTAATTAGGAATTCAAATTCACACAGTCAAAATAATGCTGGATTTGGTGCCTTTATTCTTCCCAAATAAGGAGAGATTAAAAAACAACCATGTGCCCAGGACAACATGGGTCCAACCTATACCATGAGTTTTAAGGTGCTCTTAAATTCACTATTTCTTCTTCTGCTTTTAAAAACCTAATTTTACTTTAGAGAACCTGCCTTATCTTTTACTTTGTCCATGGTAAAGATTAGAACACTTTCTCTACAAATACCTATACTTAGATTAAGCTCAAACAAACTCATGTTTCCTGTGTCAGGCAATCCTTGGTTGACCACTGATCCAAGAGGACATTAAATAAAAATGAAGCTTCGCAATTTCTTGCTTTGTATTATTTTAGCCTTGTGCAATCCCACTGGATATACAAAGGAATTATTCCTCTTTCTTTGGCTCCTTCCTTAGATCAATCATCTGGCCAATATTTATTGAACCTCTGCTACGCACATAGTTCTTCAAAGAATTGCTTTCACAGGCTGTCCAAATAAACAGCTATAAATGTTGCTCAGATCCAATCCCATAACCTCTTAATTGGCTCTCTAACATAGAAGCCTGTAAAAATATTTTTTAGAAACTAGAAAATTAGTCTAAAGGCTAAGAATTCTCTTCACCACACCTACATACTAGAAGAATCCAGTGAACAAGAACAAATGACTCCCCCACCCCATCCATAAGTTGAACAGTGAGAGAAAGCATGTTATTCAAATCTGCTAATATCTGGCTCCCGAAATTTGGATAATGAGTTGGGAAGTCAGGGATTTAAGTTGTGTGCTGGATGGAGCTGGCTCTCGCTGGCTCGGGAGCTGACTGCGTGCATCTCGTCCCAACCTCCAGAGACCTCAAGTTGGCAGCCTGAGATAACCGAGAGGAAAATATTTACACCCCTGTGATTTTCCTCCAAATATTCCTCTCTCCAAAAAGTTACCCAAAACTATTCTGCTCCTGGGTTCAGATGGTAGGAGCTTAGCTAGCAAGGGTTACCTTTTACATTAAGAAACCATCACTTGTAAGAAACAAAGAACTGGTAAAAACAGAAAGTTATAAGATCCTCAGCCCTCAGGGAAACTGAGGATTCAGACGGACAAGCCACAGGCAATGCAGGGAGAAGCTGGTGCACAAAATACTTTTGAAGCTGGCAAGAGGGATGAACAGGTATCCAAATCGTTTGAAACTGTCAGGAAGAGCTCAGAGAGGGAAGGAAAGTGGTATTTGAAGCAGAACGTAATCGATGGTTATGATTTTGGTCAGCTGGAGGGAGTGGAAACAGTCATCCCTGGTGGGATTACTTAATGGACAGAGGAAGGGAGGTAAAAGAGTAAGGCGAGCCAGAAATGGACTGTGGGGCTGCATACGGAGACCTGGAAAGCTAGAGGCAGGGGGAGCTGGTGAAGTTCTGCGAAGAGAGTGATGAAGATGTATTTTAGGAATATTCTTTCCAATTTTGCTCAACTTCTTGTTTTTCTGATCTTTAACTTCTTTCTGATCTCTGATAACCCCAAATCTCTTGGTTTTCAGACTGGTTAGACTAGCACTCATACTGGTACTGAGCATAGCACACTAGTGTGTCAGCTGGTAACCCTGAGCCTCCTGCTGGGACACAACAAATAACAGCTGATGCCAGCTTGCCCTCATAAAGCCCGCTTGGCCTCATAAAGCTCACATCAGGGGTTCCCAAGGAAATGGTTTAGGATAAATTTCACCTTAGCCTTTGTCTTCAGCTAGTTGCAAATTATTGGAATTTAAATGAAGGTGATTCTCATGTTCAACATTTAGAAAAACTATGCATAAGTATTCTTTGAGCCATTCACTTGGAGCCCCAAATGTCTCTTTCCGTCAAAAATCACCTCCTCCTTATTTCTGCACCCTATTATACTCCTACCACAACTACTATCCTTAGTACTAACCTCTATAGACTCTGGAATCAAACTGCCTGGGATGAGATGAAAGGGAAGGAGGGATGTGGGATGTGGCGGGGAGAGAAGGGGAAGAGCTACTATTTATTGAGAACTTCCTCTGTGCCTTTTTGCAGATCCCATTAAATCCTCACAGTAATCCTGTGAGACAGGAAGATACTGAGGCTCAGTTCAATACTTGTATTACTGCACTTCCTATGCTTGTTATAATTTTGGTTTCAAAATCTGACTCTCTTCCTAGGTGCTATGGGCTCTAAGTGCAGGAATGGCTGCTGTGTGTGTATAACTCCAGTCTGCTGTATGCCAATAAGGCTTCCCAATAGAAAACTAATGAGTAGAAACAATGTCAGAAATGGTAATTAACCTTCTGGGTTAAACCTGAAAAATTAAAAAAATAATGCTGGGTCCGGGCAATACAAATTATTGCAACATAGAAGCAAGAAAGGGTAAGGTCATTCCCATTTCTGAGCAAAATCCTTGATGCTCCCTTTATCCCACCTCCTATTTCCTCTTCTTACTAAATACATTTCATGCTTCCCTAGACTTCCCCTTACAGTCCCCTCCAATCCAGGCCTAGCCTATCCCCTTCTCTTCTCTTGCTAAAAAACTTCCATTTCCTTATAAAATAGCAGATAGCAACAAAGTCTAATAATTATCAACATTCAAATGACTAATAACCCCTTCATTCTCCTAGTTGTTTCTTTAAAGAAGTATGTTTGGATTAAGTAATGAACTAAAATGAACCTCACTGGTAGGACCTCAAGTTGTACAGCGTATGTACGGCTTTGTCAACACCTATCCACCCCCAGGCTTCAGTTACTCTGAAGAAAGACTGGCGGAGGAGGGGTCGCTTCTGAGACACGTCAACCTTGACCAGGACTCTGTTTTTGCAAGCAAAACTTCTCAAACTTCACTTGTCAAAACGCAGCGGCTGATTCAATAGGACCTGAGTGGAGCCAGAACCTGCATTTCTTTTTTTTTTACATCTTTATTGGAGTATAATTGCTTTACAATGGTGTGTTAGTTTCTGCTTTATAACAAAGTGAATCAGTTATACACATACATATGTTCCCATATCTCTTCCCTCTTGCATCTCCCTCCCTCCCACCCTCCCTATCCCACCCCTCTAGGTGGTCACAAAGCACCGAGCTGATCTCCCTGTGCTATGCCGCTGCTTCCCACTAGCTATCTATTTTACGTTTGGTAGTGTATATATGTCCATGCCACTCTCTCACTTTGTCACAGCTTACCCTTCCCCCTCCCCATATCCTCAAGTCCATTCTCTAGTAGGTCTGTGTCTTTCTTCCCATCTTACCCCTAGGTTCTTCATGACATTTTTTTTTTTCTTAGATTCCATATATATGTGTTAGCATACGGTATTTGTCTTTCTGTTTCTGACTTACTTCACTCTGTATGACAGACTCTAGGTCCATCCACCTCACTACAAATAACTCAATTTCATTTCTTTTTATGGATGAGTAATATTCCATTGTATATATGTGCCACATCTTCTTTATCCATTCATCCGATGATGGACACTTAGGTTGCTTCCATGTCCTGGCTATTGTAAATAGAGCTACAATGAACATTGTGGTACATGACTCTTTTTTTTTTTGTGGTATGCAGGCCTCTCACTGTTGTGGCCTCTCCCGTTGCAGAGCACAGGCTCCAGACGCACAGGCTCAGCGGCCATGGCTCACGGGCCCAGCCGCTCCGCGGCATGTAGGATCTTCCTGGACCGGGGCACGAACCCATGTCCCCTGCGTCAGCAGGCGGACTCTCAACCACTGTGCCACCAGGGAAGCCCAAACTAGACAGTCTTTAGGTTGTCTAAAATGTCTTTTACAAATATCATATGATATCGCTTATATGTGGAATCTAGAAAAAGGGTACAAGTGAACTTATCTGCAAAACAGAAATAGAGTCACAGATGTAGAAAAGAAACTTATGGTTACCAGGGGGTAAGGGGGAGAGGGATAAATTGGGAGATTGGGATTGACATATACACACTACTATATATAAAATAGATAATTAATAAGGACCTACTGTATAGCACAGGGAACTCTACTCAATACTCTGTAATGGCCTATATGGGAAAAGAATCTACAAAAGAGTGTGTGTGTGTGTATATATATATATATATATATATAAAAAACTGGTTCACTTTGCTGTACACCTGAAACTAACACAACATTGTAAATCAACTATACTCCAATAAAATTCTTTTTAATAAATAAAATAAAATGTCTTTTAGCAAGCTAATAATGACAGCTTACTTGCACTGTAATATTACCATATAGAAGAAGCAATGACTTTTTTAAAGGGGAGGGGTCTGATTTGATACCAAACCAGGGCCAGATGTGAGAGGAAAAACAAAGAACTTTTATTTTCTACTGAAGCTCACTGAATGACTCTGTGTGTGTGTGTGTGTGTGTGTGTGTGTGTGTGTGTATAAATGTGAGACCAGCAGAGAAAACTCGGTAAGAAAAAAAAGAGAAAACTGGACAAAATGTATGAAGTAAAACAGTTTACAAAAATAAAACCTAAATAGCCAATAAACATATTGTGAAAAGATAAATATTATTTTACATCCATCAAACTGGCAAATTAAACAGTCTAATGATACTAAGTGTTAATAGGGTGAGGAACAAGGGGAATTCCCATATACTCTGGTGGGGAGTATCATAAATATGAAGAGGTGCATATCCTGCAACATGGCAATTCCACTCCTAGGTACATCCTAGGAAAATCCTAATAGATTTTCATTTAAAAAATCCCTACCAGGATTATTTGTAATAGGAAAAAAAAAAGGAAACAACCCTAATGTCATTTATAGAAGAATAGATAAACTGTGGCATTTTCAAACTTTAAAATATTATACAGCCATGGGAATGAATGAACTGGTTACCCACAATCAATATGTATGGGGGGAGTTGTAGAGAAATACATGTTACATATTGTAAGTATGTACTGCATAAAATTTAAAATATGCAAAACAATAACTCATTGTTTGGAACCCAAACATAGGTCTACAGTTGCATGGGAATAAGAAACAATAAATTCAAAAGAGTGTCCCTCTGCAGGAAGAAGGTAATGTTTTATTTTTCAAGGTACTCGATAAAAATATGGGCCTTGGTCATATTATATGTTATACTGTTTGTATGTCTTACATATCCTGTAATAAAATTTTAAGATCTTGTCTTCATAAACTGGTAACCATATTCCCTTAAAAGAGAATTGATAGCAATCGACTGTAACCAGAAGTTGTATTCAAGTTACACTCATTCTGAAGTTTACTAAAAATCACATCCTTCAAAAATATCATACTGAGGTTAGTACTATGGCTCAAAAGGAGCCATGTGGGTGCACTGAATAATCTTCTGCTTTCTAAATCAGTGGTCTCCAAAGTGGGGTACATTGAGCTCAAGAAGAAAATATTAGAACTTATATTTTTTTAAAAAAATCCTTCTGAATTCTAGCTTTCGTCTGTTATATAATATACAAAATAAAAACAAGCATACATTAATTTATATAATATGTGCTTGCACAGTGGTAAGTGTATGCCACTTATAAAATTTTTACTGATCAGGGTGCAAAATCAAAACAGTTCAGAAATCACTGTTTCAGATGAACATTGACTTTATTTGGTTGGTTTTTAAAATTAATTTTTATTGGAGTATAGTTGCTTTACAATGTTGTATTAGTTTCTACTGTACAGCAAAGTGAATCACCTATACATATACATATATCCCCTCTTTTTTGGATTTCCTTCCCATTTAGGTCATCACAGAGCACTGAGTAGAGTTCCCTGTGCTATGCAGTAGTTTCTCATTAGTTATCTATTTTATACATAGTATCAATAGTGTATATATGTCAATCCCCATCTCCCAATTCACTCCACACCCCCCTTTCCCCCCTTGGTGTCCATACATTTGTCCTCTACATCTGTGTCTCTATTTCTGCTTTGCAAATAAGATCATCTATAACACTTTTCTAGATACCACAAATATGCGTTAATATACGATATTTGTTTTTCTCTTTCTGACTTACTTCACTCTGTATCACAGTCTCTAGTACCATCCACATCCCTACAAATGACCCAATTTTGTTCCTTTTTATGGCTGAGTAATATTCCATTGTATATATATACCACATCTTCTTTATCCATTCCTCTGTTGATGAACATGTAGGTTGCTTCCATGTCCTGGCTTTGTAAATAGTGCTTCAGTGAACATTGGGGCGCATGTGTCTTTTTGACCACTGACTTTAAAAACGACCCACCCAAGTAATCTATATCCAAACCCTGAAGTTTAAACATAGACATTTTGGAAGAGGACTAGATTTTTAACAAAGAATTTATTAGTGAAAAATATCTTGAACCAGATGATTAAAACTGCAGCCTGAGAACTGACCATGTCTGCCAACTTTCTACAGATCAAATTTTATATCAGGCTTCAAGATAAAGGTTGATATCAATGCCAACCAGTGCAGCATCGGGTCTGGATATATTAGTGTTGAATATTGTGTTTAAAAAAAAAAAAGAAGGGAAAAGAAAAAGAAAGAACAGAAATCATTTGGAAAACCCACACAGGAATAGGACACAATCTAGGAAACTGAGTGCCCCTTGTTAACACAAGAGCTAAATTAACATTCTCCAACTGCTTCCAGCTATTGATATTCATTTTGGAACAGGCAGGACACATTTAGAAAATGGCACATCACCAGAAAGTGTGGGTGAGGGTGTGCAATTTTGCCTACTACAATGCAGCCAGCATCTTTCCAGAACCAACTTCAGGAGCCAGAGAAGAAAATTTGTTGCATAAACCCTTTATATTGGAGTGTATTCATTAATTTATTTATTTTTGCTGTGTTAGGTCTTCGTTTCTGTGCGAGGGCTTTCTCTAGTTGTGGCAAGCGGGGGCCACTCTTCATCGCGGTGCGCGGGCCTCTCACTATTGCGGCCTCTCTTGTTGCGGCTCACAGGCTTCAGACGCGCAGGTTCGGGAGCTGTAGCGCACGGGCTTAGTTGCTCCGCGGCATGTGGGATCCTCCCAGACCAGGAGTGTAATCCTCCTACAAAATAAACTATATAAAATTGAGTAGTATCAGGACTTCCCTGGTGGCGCAGTGGTTAAGAATCCACCTGCCAATTCAGGGGACATGGGTTCGAGCCCTGGTCTGTGAGGATCCCACATGCCGCAGAGCAGCTAAGCCCCTTCACAGCTACGGAAGCCTGCACACCTAGAGCCAGTGCTCCACAACAAGAGAAGCCACTGCAACAAGAAGCCTGTACACCACAATGAAGAGTAGCCCCTGATCACCACAACTAGAGAAAGCCCACGCACAGCAACGAAGACCCAATGCAGCCAAAAATAAAATAAATTAATAAAAAAAATTGAGCATCATCTTACTATAAATAGCCATTCAAAGAAGATGCAGTTTAAAATAAACTTCTTGGCCTTTAAGCTAGTGATCTTGGTTATTGCCAACTGGATTCATAATTAAAGGGATATAGTTTCACTTAATGTATAATAATCTACATATACCTCTTAATGAAAATGAGATGACTATTTATTTATATGTATCATTTATCAATTTAACAATGAGCAGACAAACGTAAGAACGGGCACATCAGCCAGCTACCATAAAGGCTTGCCTTTGGGCAAAAGGAGAAATAGAGGTGGGTGGATACTAAAAATATCATTAAGCCATAAACTGAGGGAAATTAATATATTTACTAGGATTAGTGTGCATTTTAGTCTAATAATACTGTTCTCATACCAAGCCAAAGAAAGCCTTCTCAAAATATCCTTCAAAAACATTTATTTGGATACTAACTTGGAAAATCTCACTAAGGGTGCGAGGCCTTTAGTAGTGCCAACCTACGCAGACATCTATTTTGTGACTTGTAAAGGAGCTACTCATCTCTTTAAAAGGTACAAAGCTTATATAAGAAGCTATCTATCTTGTCATATCTGAGAATGGAAAGATTTATCAAACAATTCCCACCCTGTCTCCACTCCTAACTACTTGTTTAGAATTGATTCCTACAAGGTACATTACAGGATGAAATAGGTCATTCCAGGATAGGTAAGTCTTTGATGAAAGCATTTGCTAGGATTTCTCATTTCTTCCCTCAAGTCCATGAGACAAAGCAAAGCATTCACTCTAATACCCAGGCTTTCAAAGCAGAGGCCCTTTTATTAGAGTATGTTCAATATAGAAAACATGGTCTATACCATGCTCCCACCCCCTAGCCTCAACCCCCTAGGCCTAGGGAGAGCAGACTTATCATTGATGGATCTCTATGGCTTAACAAAGTTCTCTGATGCACAACAGTCCACTGTGGGTCCATGGTCCCGTGGCTCTGCCTCCCAGAGAGCCTCAAAGACCAAAGTCTATTCTCAATGGTTTTCTCTGAGAGGCTCAGAAGACCCCAGGCAACACAGCCTCTATCCACCTAGTTTGGTACCCTTGATGCAGTTAAACAGTTCCTCCTTCATACCAGTGGCAAAAATGAGGGGCTGTCCAGGTTGGAGAGTGCTTAAATCTATTTACCTTTTGTGCTGGAACTCTGTCAGCAGTAAATAATGGGAGGGTAAGGGAGGAGAAGAGAAGGAAGAGGAAAGGAGAGGGGAGATGAAAGGGCAGGAGGAAAAAAGGAGGCTCACATAACTGAAAGCTCTAGGGGCGGATGGTTCCTATGGCATATCTTCAGACATGGCTGGATCCAGGAGACAGCATCACAGCTGTCTCCACCTCTCACGTCTGCTTTTCAATGATCCTCATTTTCTAGTAGGGTCTTACCTTAATGTCTGCTGGCTCCAGGCTTACATCTTCCAAGCCTTCCTCTTTCTAAAGAGTGCCGATTAAATTTCCAGAATGAACACTTATCAGTTCTAATTGGCCTCAGGTGGGTTATCTGCCCATCTCTGAGCCAGTCACTGTGGGCTGAGAGGTGCAAGGACTTCCGTGATTGGCCCAGCCTGGGTCATACGCCCACCCCGGCATCCTGGAGGAAGGGCGGTTTCAGAAAGCAAACCCAGGTGCTGCTACAGAAGAAGAGCATTCAGGTAAACCCACGGCTGATCTCAGAACCCTCGTCATTCTGCCCTTGGCTTCACACCCTGTCTCACATGTTCCCAACCTAGGAACCTTTGTCCTTCACCATGTCTGTCTAGCATAGGGCCGCTCGACACGTTTTCCTGACACAGGAAAACCCGTGTGGTATAGTGACTCTACAGCCAAGCAACTTGGCTTCCAGTTCTGGCTCTATCACTTTAGCAAGTTGCACAATCTCTCTGTGCCTCAGTTTCCTCATCAGAAAAAAAAAAGGGCAGGAGACAATAGCACATCTATCATTTATTTGTTGGGAAAAATAAGTAAGATGATACGGGCAAAACAGCTCCTGGCATAAAGTTACCTCTCAAAAAACGTTAGGTGTTAATAGTCAATGATTGGTTAACATTTCACTAACATTGCCTCATTTCTGCTTATATTTGAGACATCTTATAAATGCAGTTTATAAAAAGATATCACTTAAGGACACATATAAGATAAGCAGGGGGCATATCTGAAGAGTGCTTTCTAAGATCATATTTCCTAAATTTTCTTCTCACCATCAATGTATAAATGGGTGTGTTTCACTGCATCCTTATACCAAACTGGGTATTATTTTCTAATCCTTCTTGCAGAACCTTTATGAAAAAACTCAGTTAACAACTATCAAGTAGATGTGTTTTTAATCCACAAGACACAATAAACACCTAAAAATCTAAAAATACAATAATTAGTTTACATTTTATCCGAAGCTCTCACTGGTTTCATATTATCTAATTTGGTTACTGATAAACTCAGAAAAGAAGGAAGCATGCTTAAAATCTGAGTGCTTTAGGAAAGTGGAATTCTGAACTGAAAAAGACTGAGTTTTTTCCCCCTGAAGGAAATATAAAAAATCTCGTTAGAAATAATATCATGTCCTCAGCTCATTAAAAGCAAAAGCTAAATGGATATATGAAAAGGAGAAAATAGACCATTTTTAATGTGTGGAAGAAAGTTGTAATGAATATTTTTCCAGCAGTTCTCTAACAGCATTTTAGTCTATTTAACTCATCAAATTGCTATCACTGAAAAACGTCAAACTGAATCTAAATTTCCTTATTCAAGTTAGACACTGTATAGGAAATCTTGTATGCCTTTTAAAACAAAGAAAACCCTTCTCTGCTTTCTCAGCTTTCAAGTGTTTCAGGAGGAAAATTCTAAATGGGATGAAGAATGTATTTATCCTCAAAAATCCCCTCAAATGTCCCAGGGGATTTCATTTTCAACAGTGCCATAATTGAAAACAAAGCCTATGTATGTTATTAATTGATTTTCCTTTAATTCTTTTCAAATGCTTGTTGCCAAAAAATCTGAATGAATGTTTCATACTCCTTTAAAGTGAAATCTGAATAAAACTGACAGGAAGATGCTAAGCTCCCACCGCAAGCCTGGTAGTTTGGAAGGGAGGGAGGGCTGGGACCACCCCTGTCTTGCAGGAGCTGAGCACTTCACAGAGCACGCAAGTTCCACTCATAAAGAAAGTCTCCAGTGATTCAGACACTGGTCTGTGAGAAACATAAAGAAATTTAAAGAGAGACATCAGAGTTTCCTTGGTGACAGAAGTGTTTCCAGACAAAGGAGAGACAGGACCTAGGCTCTGAAGAGTAGTTAGATTTAGACAGGCTGAATGGGGAGGATAAAACATCCCACTACAATCCCTGTGCAACTCACAATGGCTCCTGTGAAAATGGACACATTTCCAAGGACACGTCTCCTGGCTGGTGGTATGCAATGTCATCATGTTTCCGACCGTTCAGTAATGTACAAAGATCGTATATGGCGCAGTAGCTTTGCAAGTCACTGTGGTATGACTGTAAAGTTCTTTAAAGTAAGACTGAACATTCTGTTGCTTATACCCAATAACCAGAATGGGTAAAAAAGGCATGTCGAGGGGTAATAATTATTGTTGTTGGTATTATCACTATTCATTTTAACTTTACTCTCAACAGTTGCTTTTTACCTAATCCCCATAAACATCTTCATAAAGAATTGTATCAGAAAAAAATTATGCCAGAAGTACCAGAGGAGATCCCAAGTCATACAAAAAGAAGCAACCCAGCCCTGCAATGAGAACAGGGCAGTCTAAGATACTAGAAAGCTGCCTTCACTGCCACATTCTCAATTCTTGGGAAATTCTGTACTGATTTGTATCGCCAAATAGAAACTTATTTACAGCATCCTGTAAGAACAGGTAGCAGCCAAAGCTAGGGCAAAGACGACCTCTCAACTGTAGTATATAGAAGAGGGGCCATCTTATAACAAACTTGATGGTTACTGGATTTCATTCCAAGAGAAAGGTGGGGTCAGGCAACACCCCACCTTAGAGCACCTGTTGGAACCCCATTTGGTAAGAGGCAACACAATGTCTGGGCCAAAAAGAAGGGTACATAATTCAGCCTCCAATAATTGAGAATTGGCCACAATAGTACAGCATAAACGCATTCCACTAGAATATTATTACTCAAGTGCAAAGCCACCCTCTCCTTTTCTTATGTAATGAATAAAGAAGCAACAGTGCAGATAATTGACCACTGTGAGCACATATAAATCGGTGGTAGAATAAGGAAGTGAACCCAGGGCCTTTCATATCGCTTCTAGCTCCATCTCAGCCATATGTCTTCCTCGTCTCTCTCAAAAGGAAATTGGGAGTAAAATCCCCAAAGTATCCAAAGTCCTTGGCATACTATTCACCACTCCATTACAGACAGAAAAAACATAAGGAGAAAGAATTCATGCTTGCCAACAGGATTGCATGCTCTTTGACTGCAACTGCCAGTAAGTTCTCAATCTTCTGAACAGGAAATGCAACTGACATCTGGGTGGAACAGCTCTTCCTTGTGCAGGATGTCTCGAGTGTCAGTAGCATAATCAAAATCAAAACTGCCCCAACACACTTCCCAGACTACCTCTGATTAAGAGTCACTTGGTTGGGCTTCCCTGGTGGCGCAGTGGTTGAGAATCCGCCTGCCGATGCAGGGGACATGGGTTCGTGCCCCGGTCCGGGAGGATCCCACATGCCGCGGAGAGGCTGGGCCCGTGAGCCATGGCCGCTGAGCCTGGGCGTCCGGAGCCTGTGCTCCGCAACGGGAAAGGCCACAACAGTGAGAGGCCCGCGCACCGCAAAAAAAAAAAAAAAAAAAAAAAGTCACTTGGTCACTGAGCCATAGCTACTCATACCGTTCCATTGCCTGAGCCTCCATCCAACGCTTAACCAAGTACGTTACACTGTATTAACGCAGCACTCAGTATTTCCAAGAGCAAACTCAGGATCTCTTCCTCCACCAGCTCCCTCTCCAAATGACCTTATTTCTATAAACAGGAACTGCCTCCAGAGCTCTGAGTTACCTCTGACTCTTCTTCCCAGTCCATATTTTCTTCTCGATCTTGCCCTGCCTTTCCATCCCCGCTATCATCCTCTTTCCTGAAGGACTAATATATTCATTCAACTCATCTCCCTGCTCCTGTGCTACCTGATCTCCTAGTCTGTCTTAATCCCAGCTCTATTTGTACATCACTCATGCTTAGAAATATTTCAAGGACTCCCTACTGTCTACTAAACTAAATACCTTGACCCAGCATTGAGACCTTTCATAACACGACCCCAAAGGTTTTTCCTGACATACCAACCATTACTCCCCCCAAAATACCTATTCTCCAATCTGTGTATTCCTTCCCAACTCATTTCCCACCTCAGCTATATGCTTTCCCTGTTTCTCCCAATGAAAGAGATGGCTCTGCCTGAAATGTCTTTCCACATTTCTAGCCAAATCAGTTTGGAGGTCCTGCTCACAAAGCTTTTCCAACTACCCCAACATAAGATTTCCTTCTCCTTCCATCCTCCCTCCCCCACACAATACTTTGTATTTTACTATCCTAACGTACTTATTCTTGTACTCAACCACTGTAGTGAGAAAAAAAAATGTTGTATTTGGATTATTGCACAGGTGACAAAAGCCTGATTTCTGTTGAGGGACCCACTGTCTCAATCCATCAGAACTGGATAAGGCCTCCTCCAAGGTCCCAAGGGTGGAGCAGAGGATTCCAGGCTCGGGCCGTCAGCACATCCCATCTGCCAGCCACAGTGAGGGGTTCCGGGACGTGCACATTATACAAGTCTAGGCAACAGTGCTCAGTCAGAATCCAGCTCCCGGCTTTTCTTCGGGAAAGGGGAAAAGAACTGAAGAGGGAGGATGGAAAGCTGGATGGGGCAGAACTGAAAGGTGAGAGACATTATCTGACACGTGTACCACACCACGCAATGCCTAGTCCTATCCCTGAAGCTTTCAGTTCCATAGGTAAAAAATATTCTTTTCTTGAGGTCCCTCACAACCATAAATTCTACCTAAATTATCCTTTCTACTGTCTGTTGGCTATGTAAGCAAAATGTCTGACCCTTAATCACGTTTCCCCTCCATGCTTAGCTCATCCAGGTCCCTGTACATTATACAGTTGTACAACGACAAATGTGCATGGTACTAATTCAATACTTTTACTCAAGAAGTGTTTTCTATATGGATTTGAGAGTAAATACTTTAATTAGAAGGAAATAAAGGATTTAATTTTAGCTCTTTGCAGTCTCTCCAGTCATCACCTTATCACCTGTAGTCAGTAGACGCTGAAAGGCTTTCATTAACAAGTTTCAGGAAGGTTTTGCATTCATAATCAAACTCTTCTGTAGAAACCCATCCCTGCTTTCAGGATTACTTAAGCACTAGTAGTGGCATATGGTAAAGCAGGTGTTTGGCAGCAAATGTTTTTTAAAAGATCTTTTCAAGACCACAAACTGGTTTCCCACTCTAAAATTACGTAGAATACTACAATTTTAGCTTGGCTTCCCTGACCCTTTCAATAATATATTAATTTCATCCCACTGAGAAGCCACAAGCTTATTAGGTGCTGCCAAAAGAGGTGCAGTTGTGCTGGTTCTCTTCAAGGCCTAAGTAAGCTTCACAGTTGTTTTTATTTGTGCCCAAACATAAATGCTTTGGAAAAATAAACACATGTGTGCCCAGCCACACTGGGGTGTTGCGGACTCACCTGCAGGGGAAATCAGGAGACCATCTCCTAACAGACATCCCAGGGTCTTGCTCCTTTCCAGGATTAACTAACTGACCCTCAGTTTCACGTTTCAGCCCTCAGGCTTGCAAACTCAAAAACCTACATGTGGCACTCCGCGGACTTGGATGCATCTTCAAAGGTGGACTTTCATAAAACAAGCTTATGGACCAATATAGAAAATCACAATGCCAATTAGTTTGGTTTACAATAAAAGGTAACTATCTTTATTAGGTATTAGAAAACTACTGAGTATTAGGTATTAAAAAATTTAAAGTTCACCTGATCACTCTACTCTCTCCCATAGCTAAGCTCATGGGAGACAAATCATAATCATAAGATTGCTTTGGTGAGTACTGAAATCAAAGAAAATGGGACTTAGATGTCCTTACAAAATGTACCTCAGGCAAGACAGCTAAGGAAACATCATTCCTATAAGAATCCAAGTCAATTGGCCACACTCCCTCCCCATGGAGAGAGCTAGCTGCACCATGACCAAGCTCCCCCTCATTCCATATGCCTTCTAACTACCTTTCCTTCAGGGCCAGCTCCATAATTTGCAGGGCTCAATCCAAAATAAAAATGTGGAGCTCCTTGTTCAAAAAGTGGGATAAAAGTGCCATTAAGATTCTAAAATATAGGGGCTTCCCTGGTGGCGCAGTGGTTGAGAGTCCGCCTGCTGATGCAGGGGACACGGGTTCATGCCCCAGTCCAGGAGGATCCCACGTGCCGCGGAGCGGCTGGGCCCATGAGCCATGGCCGCTGAGCCTGTGCGTCTGGAGCCTGGGCTCCGCAACGGGAGAGGCCACAACAGTGAGAGGCCCGCGTGCCACAAAATTCTAAAATATAAAATTTTTTCTTTCTTCCATCCTTTCTCTTTCTTCTCTCTCTCTCCCCCTGCTCCCCTCAACCTGTCAAGGTGTTTTTCTTAATTTGGCACTTAATATCCACTCCCTGGAGTACAGAGATACTCACTGGGCCAGTACAGACCCTCACAGGCACCCAAGGGCCCTGTCCCATAACTTGGCATACGTGTGCAACCCACCAGCTAGCAGGTTCCCTCTGCCACCAGCTCCCTCCCTGGCTGGACTGACAGGGTCTGGGGCAGGGGCAGTGAAGTCAAGCAGGCATCTCCCCTTGCAATGTGGCATGTGCCGAACCCACAGTGGACAGGGCATCCCAAAGATCTGCAACCCCCAAGTCGGGGCACACTCAGTACCTGAATTAGGAGTGGGCGAGGGGCTCACTCCACTGAGTGACCTGCTGAAAGCACTGTGGTGCTGTCAGCCCAGGGTGGGAATGACCACCACCGTGCCTCGTACCAAGACACCACAGGGTGTGCTTATTGGACCCTGACGCTCCCTGCACCCAGACTCCCAGGCCGGATAGTGGTTGTTTGATAGTCGAGACAGGAGCAGCCCAGGCCGGACAAGGGTACAGGAGGTGAGGGAGCAGCCTGCCAAGTATCTGTCCCAGGGAGGCTGGGCTCCATGCTCCTGGACATGCTCCACTGTCCCACTGGACTCACCTTCATAAACTACAAATTCACAGGTAAAATTATCAAGAATTTCAAGAGAGCAACTACAAAGCACTTCACCTCAAGGATGGAGCCCTTCTCGTGGGACCCCCCTTGTGTGACTGAACTAGCCATACACACCCATAAAGCTAGCCTGCTTCTCTTGCTTTTTGTTTTCTTCTAAATGTCACTGGGTATGCCACAGCTCCAACAAGCAACAGTCCCATTTTGCCTATAGCTATAACTTAATAACTTACCTCTAGAAAATAAAGGTTCCTCTTTAATTAAACAATTATTTTAGACTGGGATTCTAAAGGCTAAGCAACTTCCACAATGTGTATTGATTTCATAATCAAACTAAAAGAAGCATTCCTGTTTTCCTCATTTCCAAGCTCTACTACCCAAACACTGACAACATCGACAGTTGACCAAGCATAGCAATAACCACAGACTGAAACCTGCTTCAAGGACGCATTTATCTCCATTCATTTATTTATTCAATAGATTTAACGAATCTTATGTGCCTACATGCCAGGCGTTATGCTCTATGTTACAAAATTCAAGAATTACACAGTCTCCTGAAGAGTGTGCATTGAAACGGGGAAGATAGACACAGAAATGGAAAATTTAGTTTGGTAAGTGCTATGGAACCATTTGCCATGGAAGCACAAAAGAAAAGCATTCAACCCAGCCTAGTGGGGTGGGGTAAAGGTTTTCCAGACCTTTTCCATCAAGTAGTGGGAACATTTTCCCCAAGAAAACTGACAGCACCTTGGAGTTACATGTTCCTTTTCCTACAGACTTTCAGAATCTATCATATGAGCACACACCACCTCCTCTGAAAGTACCAAGTAGCCTTGCCAAAAATAAAAAAATCAACCTAGATCTATTCAAGCCTCCAGAACCAACTACCAATTTACAAGAAATACGGGGGACAGAGGGCCATATTAAACTAACCATGAGGAATGCAGTCAGCAAAATCCAGACTGTGAGAAACTCTAATAGGACAAATATCTTGATTCCTTCCAAAATTAAACTACAAGAAAAAAATAGGTGGAAGAGGGCTTCCCTGGTGGTGCAGTAGTTAAGAATCCACTTGCCAACACAGGGGACACGGGTTCGAGCCCTGGTCTGGGAAGATCCTGCATGCCGCGGAGCAACTAAGCCCATGCGCCACAACTACTGAGCCTGTGCTCTGAGCCACAACTACTGAGCCCACGTGCCACAACTACTGAGGCCGTGCGCCACAACTACTGAAGCCCACACGCCTAGAGGCTGTGGTCCACAACAAGAGAAGCCACTGCAGTGAGAAGCCCGTGCACCACAACGAAAAGTGGCCCCTGCTCGCCCCAACTAGAGAAACACCGCGCACAGCAGCGAAGACCCAATGCAGCTATAAATAAATAAATAAATTTATTTATTTATTTAAAAAAAAAATAGGTGGAAGAGCACTCATTAGATTAAAAGGGACTTAAAGGACATATCCACCAACTGCAATACGTGGGCCTTGTGTGGAAGTTTTTGAATCCTTATGGGGGAAAGATATTATAACATTTATGAGACCAAGATATTTAATGAAATTAAGGATCTGTTCATTTTCTAGATGTGATCATTGCATTGTAGTTACAGTTAAAGAGGCATAAAAGCATAATGGTTAAGGGTCCAAGCTTTGGGATCATACTTCCTGGTTTCAGACATCTCTTCTGAGACTGGGCAACAAAACTTTGAGTAAGATCCAATGGCTGCATGTTCTCATCTCTAACACAGGAAATAATAATGGCAGTTGTTTCATTAAGTTGTTGGAGGATTATGAGATGTAACAATACCATGAAAAAGCATTTGATACAGTGCCTGGTTCACAGTAACCATCTATTCCATTTTTATTACTACTGAGGTGATGAGGAACCTTTTTAACACCTTGCTATTGACTGCACTCAGCTCAGTTACTCTGGACTAGATTACTCCTTTGGCCCAACCAGATGCCTGCAGGACATCACCTAATGGGAGCTCACCATTCCCATCCACCATCCTCCCTATTCTGTTCCTCTGCTCCCAGCTGCCAAATTCACAGATCCCGATTCCCTTCCTTTACCGCCCCATGAAAAGTATAGTCTCAAGAATCAAGGCTTCTCCTAAAAAGGGTGCTGGTTCATCTCCTCAGCTAAATCTCTTTGAGTAAACCTTTTTCAATTCATACATTCGTGCCCTAATTTGCCCCAGCAGGACCCAGGCCCTGCCCTTCCAAGCCTGGCCATGGCAAACCCATGCTTCTTCTTCCACTCCAGGCTTGTGTTGTATGTCCTGGGATCCAACAAACAATTTCACTGTTTGCTGCCTCTCACTGCCTTCAGGCTACAGAACCACATTTCGAGTCTGAAATTTTTCACCGTCTGCTGCCATCTTGACCTTTTCTCCACTTCAGGGTAGAGAAGGGCAGGGCTCCTTGTAAATCCTTAAGATCAGTGCTGCCTTACTGATTTCACCAAGGCTACTTACTTGGTGCTTTGCACGTGTAGGCACTACAAAAATCCCTCCTGATTTTATTTATAATACTTAGAAGCAAGGAGTAAAGCTGGTTTACATGTCAGGATCTGGAGAAAACAGTATACAAAGACTGACTTCAGGAAACTAGTGTAGAGAAAGTGATAGCATTCGTAAAATCTTCTCCCATCCCAAAAGGAAAAAAAAATTCTAATTATTCCTCCCTTCTTAAGAATAGACCTGGGCTGTCTGTCATAGTTCTGCTACTAATTAGATGTACAGGATTCCAGGTAGATGATTTAACCTCTCTAGGCCCCCAGCTTCTTCATCTGTAATATGAGGATGCTGGATTATAGGATCTCTGAAAACTCCTCCAGCTCTAAAGGTATGATTTTAAACATTAGAAATAAAACTCCCAGATGCAGATGTCCATCCTGTGTCTAAAGCAGGTGAACCCATAGTCACTGACACTATTTTCACAATAACCATTAACCAACAATGCCTCATGACTACTAAACTGAATACTAAAATGACGGCTAATGCCATTATAAATTTAATAATAGTATAATATGTATCAGTCGCCTTAAGTTGCATGTGCAAGAGTTATATGGTATTAGTCTAACATCTTGTGAAATAAGTCATAATGTTAATATTAATAACTTATTGGCACAGAGTCCAGCATATTTTCAAATACTACATGGTCAACAGTCCAATATCTGCTGAGTTCATTCATTTACTTAGGAATTCTGCCCTAGATGATGCTTTGTTCAGGCTTTCGAGACTGCAGCACGCTAAAGTGAGATTGCCCTGGCTGAGCTAGCATAATCCTTCAGTTCCTTTTCCTTGCTCCCCTCTTTGTTCTCTGGAATTTAGGTATAAAATTGAGTTATCAACCACTTTTGTTCAAGGCTGACCCACCTTAAACGACCATCTTGGAATGCAGCCAAGGCTATAAAAATACATCTAGAGACAGAAGTGTTTCCAGGAAACTGAAAAAGACTGACATAAACGTTTGTAAATAAAATCACAGACTCACAGCTTGCACAAAAGCAGGACTTCAGCTCAGCATCCGGCAAGCTGGAACCTATTTGGGCCTACATTTTTACCTGTCCTGGAAACTCCATTACAATGAATCTAATGGCCATGGTACATAAAGACAAGTGTTTGTTAGGCACCCTAGCAAAAAGTTGCCCCAACTGTATTACAGGCAAAACGCGGTGGTCTCAAAAGAAAATCAACCTAATCCTGTCCTCAGCCCACTTCACTGGCTATGGAAACACTATATTAGAAAGAAGGGGACAGCTGTAACTTAGAGAAGTAGCATTTTAGTGATGGGGATCAAATCATCATTTCAGTCTTTCCTAAAGTTCTAGGCATTGTGCTGCTGAACGACACATAGAGGAAAGGAGATCTAGACACTTGGGTTCAAGAGCCAGCCAAGCACTAAAAGGAGGATCAAAGTTGATCAAGTCACTGCCCCTCTCTGGGCCTCAATTTCTTCATCACTGAAACAAGACTGGACCACCCAATCTCTAAGGTCCATTTGGAATTCAACATCTATGAATCAATGACATTTATGCAAATATCTGGGTTGTCATTTCAACCCATTTCACCCATCATACATAGAAAACAACCATCCTCTTTTACCTTCACTCCAACCTCTATAATGTGGTTGAAATGCCAACACGTGTACAGTAGACTCTACACCACCCCTCTGTGGGGCTCAACCACTGCCCCACTCTCACTTCCCAAATGTCCCAGTTTTATCCTGTTGCAGGGCATGTTAACACATCTGAATTCTTTCAAAACCAGAACTCCTTCCTTCTTCAGGCGTGTTTTCATGAACTGACACACTATAAATAAAGCGTGTCAAGGACAATGGTCAATATCCAGATTCCCCACAGGCCTGTCCATTTTCAATCCAGTCCTGACAGAGTCAGGTTACCTCAGTTATCTCCTAGCCACCTGCTTTTGTAAATGAAGCTTCACTGATACACAGCTGCACGCGTTCGTCTACATACCGTTTACGGCCGCTTTCTCACTACAACAGCAGAGTTAATTAATTGCAGAAGACACAATATGGCCAACAAAGCCTAAAATATTTACTACCTAGCCCTTTACAGAAGTCTGCTGACCCCTGCCCTAAATGGATGCATGGCAAGCCTAGCACTAAGCTGATCTTCCAAAGATCCTCTGGATAAAGGCAGTACTGAAGGAAGGATAACATTCACTGAGGGTCTCCTACATGCTGGGTACCACACTAGCTTTCTACCTACTTTTTGCCTAAGCAGTGATACAGACTTGATACCACTAGACTGTACACTCCTCCAGGACAGAAAGCGAGATTCTCTTTATAACCTCAGCTCCTAAAAAACTGGCTGTACACAGAAGACACTCAATATATATCTGTTGAGCTGAATTACAGGTTATCTTATTTAAGGTCACACAATAACCTACATGGAAACTGAAGGTCAGGTAAATGGCAGGACAAGGTATGAGCCCAGGTTGGTCTGACTCTCTCCAATATTCTATAAGACTTGAAACAAGTCAGCAGTCTTCCTGGAAACTGAGTTATTGTCACCACCACCTGATAACATGGAGCTGCTCTTGGCTTCCCAAATTTCTGTCCCACACAACTCTATCCCCAGCGGTCACATGTAACTACCACTCTCTGAGCACATACTATGCACCAAGCGCTAGTCTACGTTTTTTGTATGTATTGATGCCTTAACTCTTTGCAGCCCCATGAGTGGTACCACTGATAGTCCCATTTTATAGATGGCAAAACTGAGGCCCAAAGGATTTAAGTAACTCATCTAAGTTCACATAGCTAGTAGGGGGTAGAGCCAGGATTTAAATCCAAGATATCAGACTCTAGAGCACCTACCCTTCACCACTACCCTAAACCATCTCACTTTTACCATAAGATTTTTCGACAACTCAGCCCAAGACATACATCCTCCATAAAGACTTTAAAATGAGAACAAACATTTCATTCCATATCTCCCCTTTACCCACCATATCATTTATTTATACTAAATGTCATTATACTAAAATGCATTCATGTGCTTTTTTTATCTTCCCTTTTATGCCACAAGCTCCTTTAAGGTAAAGACCATTTCTAAGGAGTTATAAGCCCAAATGTTTAAATAATAACAAACAGGGACTTCCCTGGTGGCACAGTGGTTAAGAATCCGCCTGCCAATGCAGGGGACACGGGTTCAAGCCCTGGTCCAGGAAGATCCCACATGCCGCAGAGCAGCTAAGCCCATGCGCCACAACTACTGAGCCTGCACTCTAGAGCCTGCGAGTCGCAACTACTAAGCCTGTATGCTACAACTACTGAAGTCTGCACGCCTAGAGCCTGTGCTCTGCAACAAGAGAAGCCACCGCAATGAGAAGCCTGTGCACCGCAACAAAGACTAGCCCTTGCTCACTGCAACTAGAGAAAGACCACCAAGGCAGCAATGAAGACCCAATGCAGCCAAAAATAAAGATAAATAAATAAGTAAATAAGTTAAAAAAAATAATAATAATGTTATAAAAAAAAAATCCACCTGCCAATGCAGGGGACACAGATTCAAGCCCTGGTCCAGGAAGATCCCACATGCCGTGGAGCAACTGAGTTCGTGAGCCACAACTACTGAGACTGTGCTCTAGAGCCTGCAAGCCACAACTACTGAGCCCGTGTGCCACAACTACGGAAGCCCGTGCATCTAGAAACCCATGCTCTGCAACAAAAGAAGGCACCGCAATGAGAAGCCTGCCCACTGCAACGAAGAGTAGCCCCCACTCACCGCAACTAGAGAAAGCCCGCGCCCAGCAACAAAGACCCAACGCAGCCAAAAATAAAAAATATAAATAAATTTATTTTAAAAAATAATAATAATAATAACAAACATCTTCCATTTGGCATTTCCACAAACTTTAGAACAAAAAACTTTTTTTTCTAGATAAAACAAGGGAATTTATTGACTCACAAAACAAGCAGCCAGGGAAGCTTTGAGCTGCAGGTATGGCTATATCTAGGGGCTCAGCAGAATGTGGTTTCTCTTTCTCCATCTCTCTTTTTTTTCTTCTGTTGGGTCAATCCCAAGATGATACACTTTTTAGTGAAGGCAATATGGGTTGCCTACAGCTCCAGGTTCACATTCCTCCAGCTATATGTCTAATGGAAATGAAAGTTATTTTTCTTCCCTGTGCTGAAATATATCTTGGGTGAAGAAAGAGTCAGCCTTACAGTCCTGAGAGTGCTGTCCTTTGAAAGGTGAGTTTACAAGGTTGGCCCCTTGGCTGGTACATTGAAACTTGGATTTCAGGAGGTTCCCATCATTTCCTGATTAGAATGGCTCACTTTGTCAAAATTATTTATGCAAACAATACTGTTTATGCTGACAACCTGCCTTCCTCCTGGGAGTCTGGGATTTCAGTACGTGCCAAGCAGAGGATGCCGACGTGACCAGCCCTGATAAAAACCCTGGGCAATGAGTCCCTAATGGGCTTTCCTGGTAGACAACATTTCAAATGTGTTGTTACATGTTGCTAGAGGAATTAAGTGCACCTTTTGTGACTCCACTGGGAGAGAATTCTGGAAGTTTGTACCAAGACAGAAAACTTTTTTTGGTGGCTTTCATTAGTTCAGTCTTCAGGTCTAATAAAGGACAACTGTGTGAACTATGCTTTTTTGTTATTAAGCATCCAGGTTACATGGCAGTATTTAAGAAGTGCACAGGTTTTCACAGGTTGGTAGATCCTCTTGCACAAGACATTATAAAGTACATTTATTTTAATATAAAATAAATTAAAATCTCATTATTATACAAGTTATTATTTTCTCTAAGTTAAATCTTGTCTTGAAAATTTAGGAACTATTGGTGTTTGTTATAGTGCTGAACACTAATATTAATGCAGAGATTACATGTATTTATAACTCCACTCAGATTAAACCTAGGAGCCATTTTCCTTATAAATATGCCATTTATTTTAGAAAGGTGGAACTGGTGGAAAGACCATGGAACTAAAAACAGAAATGGGAGTTCAGATTCCAGTTCTGTCAGTTACTAGCCAATGTACTCGAGCATATCATCATCTCAATGGGCATCAATGTCCCCATTTCTAAAGATAATATTCACTCTGCCTTCATTCTAGAGTTGTAAATTTAATATTTATGAATGATGTCCCATAAGTATGGCAATATTTTTACAAAATTGTGGTGTCTTATCCCCTAGCAATATCTTATATGGTATATATATTAGATCCCCGATACATAAGTTGAGGATATAATGAGAACACTAGGGATATCTGATTATCAGTTGTATCAGCTGATTAAAGAAGGTTTTATTATTGTCTTTTAAGACTTGGCCAGAGCAAAATGTATCCGTAAATAAGCAATTTATATATTACAACAATGGCATCATTTTTGACTCACACTCTCTTTTCATATTATTTTGACAGCAAGCATGGCTACTGTTAGAGAGTATGAAAGATGAACTTATGAGCACTGAGTTAAATTTGTTTCATTTTTAAAATATTTAATTGTAAGTATAGCATTACCTTGCATGTTCTTCACAAATCTCAATCCAGGTAAGCTTGCAAGGTGTCTTTAGGTTGGTTGCCTAACCTTCCAAGTTTAAAGAACCTCATTTTTATCTTAACCTAAAATTATTCAGAGCATCTGTAATTGTATAACACTTCTAAACTATTTCAGGCAACTTGGCTACTATATAGAATCTTTAAGAAGCAATTTACGAAGTGACTCACTTAGGTGACCCAAAAGTATTTTCACATCTGCCAAGTGCCTCATTCGCTCATTCAAGTGCACAGCAAGCACCTATTACATGGAAGCCACTTGGTAGAGTCAAGGGAGATCTGCAATTCCAATAGGACAATATCCTCACCATCAAGGAGCCCACAGGCCAGTGTATCAGCTGCATGAGCACAATACATAAGTACCTAACATGGAGATGCTCCCTGGAGCAGAGGAGGACAGCACAGTCTCAGGGGCCAACACAAACTGGAAAGACATTCAGAACACACCGGAAACCTGAGGACATCACTCTCACCTCACTCTCATTTTTCAAGAAATTAAGAGATATAACAAATTCATAAGCAAAGTCAGGAAAAGAAATCAGTGCTTTCACATATTATTTTAAATGCCTGTCATTTCCTTTGTCTAGGTACCTATTTCACAGTTGCATTAATGTGTATTTTAAATGACCTAAGATGTAAGGCAATGCCTTTAGGAATAAAATTAATTCTTATTACACTTCAATTTAAGGTTTCCAAGTTGAAGCCACTGACCTCAGGAAAAACGATTCTTAAACACAAGCAGGCTAGTAGCCTGAAAAAATTCAGGGAGGAAAAGAAGTACAAACATATCAATGAAATGTATATTAAACTTGAACACAGGGGAGGGTCTTTGAAGCACAAAGTTCAGCAACCAAAAGCCTATGTAAAGGGCCTTCAGTGAGACAGCATCTGTTTCTCTACCGCTTCCTAATTAGATCCCCACTTGGAAGGTATATTTATACTTTTCTAGAATAAGCAAGGTCACTGCCTCACCATATCGAAAAGTTTTATCAAGAAAATGTCACAACCCAGTTAAAGTCATTCAGCAACCATTATAATTTTTAAAAGTCAGCAGAGGAATTCAAAAGACAATCATTAATTCAACAAACGTTTGTGACATACTGTATTAGTTTGCTAGGCTGCCACAACAAAGTACCACAGACTAGGTGGCTTAAACAACAGAAATTTATTTTCTCACAATTCTGGAGGATAGAAATCTGAGATCAAGGTGCAGCAGCGTTCACTCTTTCGAGGCCAATTTCCTTGGCTTGTAGATGGCCACCTTCTACTTCGTCTTCACTTGGTCTTTCCTTTGTGTGTGACTGTGTCCTAATCTCTTATTATAAGGATAGTAGTCATATGGGTCAAGGCCCACCTTAATGACCTCATTTTAACAAAATTATCTCTTTAAAAACCCTATCTCCAAATACAGTCCACTCTAAGGTAGTGGGGGTTAGGACTTCAACATGTGACTTTTGAAGGGGGCACAATTCAGCCCATAATGCATACCTACTCTGTGCCAGGCTCTAGGCTAGGGGTTACACAAACCAGACCTGAACAACATCGATGCTTTATACATCCTGACAGCACTTAATTTTTCATCAGTATCTTTCATGTGTTAGTTACACATATGTAGTAATTTAAGGACAGAAAATTAATAAGCATCAAATCTAATGAACCAGGGACTATAACTGATAAATCGTGCAACCATATTGAAAGAAAGAGTAGGAAACAGGAATGAAAGGAGAGGTAAAGGGGAAGGAATGAGCTACTTTCCATGACTAGATCCTAGAGCTTCTGTACAGCACACAGCATGGGCAGCCTTCACTCCAGTCACAAAGCCTACAGGTTCCCAGCTGCCCAGGCAGGCTTTCCTGGGCAGTGCTGTTCAACGGCATTATTGTTGAAGGCAAGTCAGTTTCTGGATGGGCAACTGGGAACCTGTTGGCTCAGTATTCTCCAACTTTAATGTGCATAAAAAGTTCTTCCCATGTGACACACAAAAAATCTTCTACACTCCCTTTTATGATTGATCCAAAGGATTTTTTATGGGTGCTTTGACAGAACCTCCAGTGACTACTATATGTACATAAGTATATATATTTCTTTTAAAATGTATATTTTATATACATACATGTAAAGGTACATATATGTTCCTTAAATATATATTTTATATATCATATATATTTTAAACATAATATACATATATATGTATATATTTCTGAAAATGTGTATTTTATATACATACATATAAAATGTACATATATATTCCCAAATACATATTATATAATATATATTTATTTACATATGTATGTGTATATATATTTAATGTATATGTTATATACATACATATATTGATTATATATTCCTAAAATATATTTTATATATTAAATATATTTTAATATGCATAATATATATCTATATACGTATAATATACATATATCCTTTTAAATGTATATTTTATATACATACACATATATTATATGTGTGTGTGTATGTATATGTATGTGTGTATTCCTTAAAAAAGGACTGTCTGGACACATACCAGACAAGTGGTAGAAGGGTAGGTTAATTTATTATCCTCTTGTGCTTTTCTATAACTAATAATTAATCTCCAATCAGAAGAAAATATTACTATTTTAATAAGATAGCAGACAAGGCCTTTTTTCTTTTCCTTTCCTGTATACCTGACAACATTACAAGGAAATTAGACAAACCAATTCCTCTTTCACCTAGCATTTCCCAAGTTAATGGTCCAGAACCACTCTACCTAAAATGTGGTCTTTCAACTGCAGCATGTGTTAACACCTGTCTCTTCTAAGAGGCCTACTCAGAATTTCTTGTCTGTACATTAGATAACCTCAAACTATTTTGCTTCTGGAATTCCTGCACTTTTTATTTTTCTGTGTCTGCTGCCTCTGAGCCTGATTTCAGACAGCCAACCATCCACTTCCTTTTCTAGGGTGCTGTTTTTGCTTTTCAGTGAGAAACTAGATAATTAGATATGTCATCACTGTTCCAAACTTAGAGGTGCCAATCGATTGAGTCTCATGTCACACCTATGGCCCTCACACTCTTATGTGCTTTTATTTTAATGCATGAACTCTGGGACATATACTTTGGCTTCACAAAGGCCTTCTTTGTCCTCCACATTCTCTAAAAGCTGAGTGTGCTGAGGGTGAACTGTGTGCCCAGCACTGCCTAGTGTTCTGCAAGTACTAACCCCTTAAATCCTCGCAAAAGCCCTAGGGGGTAAGTAAAAGAACCCCCATTTTACAGCTAGTGGAGGTGGATCCAGGGTATAAACCCAGGCATGCTTCTTGTCACAGATATGTTGTCAGATACTTGGCCTCAGGGTAAATGAGGTACTTTTAAAGAAAATAATCTGCCCAAATTCTCTTATCGTTGTGCAAATAATAATCTCGTATATTCACTAGGTCTCGATTTTCATAAAATCCTAGCTATTAAAAAGACCTTCAAAGCTATCTTAGTCAAAGGGTCAAAGCCTTTTTTTAATAATAGATTATTTCCACCTTTCACAGTATAAAAAATAATCCCTGCCTTCACAAAGGAAGAGACCCAATGAGTTTACAATTTTGTTCTCCATTCCCAAACTCAAGGCCTTCTTAACATATGAATATATGTTGAATTACAATCTAATATAGTGGTTTAAAACATGTGTTTTGAAGACTGGCAGCCCTCGTTTGAGTCCCAGCTCTGCAATTTATGAGCTATGTGGCTCTAGGCAAAGCCCTCAACCTCTCTGGGCCTCGGCTTTTTCACTGGCCAGATAGTGGTAACCGTACCCACACCACTGGGTCTTTGTAAGGATGAAATAAAATAACACATGTGAAGTACTTAAGCACGGTGCATGCCACTTCGTAAATGCTAAATAGATGTTCTTTCTTTTTCTTTTTTTCTTGGCTGCACGGCAGTCAGAACCCATGCCCCTGAATTGGAAGCGTGGAGTCTTAACCACTGGACCACCAGGGAAGTCCCTAGATGTTCTTGACATTTTTAAAGTTTCATGCCAGTTCAGCAGTTAGCCAGATGCTCATCTTCACAAAACAGGCCTTGTACGCAAATCAACAGATCATTACAAGAAGCCCTTCAGTTACAAACCCCTTCATTACCTGTTAGGGGACAAAATGGCAGAATGCTACTAATTACTCTTCTAAAATCAGTAAGTACTTAACTAGAAGATTTTTTTTTAAGCTAATTTTATTTTTTAATATTTTTTAACATCTTTATTGGAGTATAATTGCTTTACAATGGTGTGTTAGTTTCTGCTTTATAACAAAGTGAATCAGTTGTACATATACATATGTTCCCATATCTCTTCCCTCTTGCGTCTCCCTCCCTCCCACCCTCCCTATCCCACACCTCTAGGTGGTCACAAACCACCGAGCTGATCTTCCTGTGCTATGCGGCTGTTAAGCTAATTTTAGCCTCAAAAGATAACTCTTTCTTTGAAGCAAAAATGAGATATTAGCCCTATTGTTCTTGATAACCTAGTTTTCCAAAGAATGTATGCAAATTCTAACTTTCAAAAACCCTACCATTCCATTTTTTTTATCAAATTTATTATTGGAATTGGAAGATTTTGGACTTAACATTTTCTTTTTTGTTTTTAATTTTATTTATTTATTTATTTAATTATTTTTGGCTGTGTTGGGTCTTCGTTTCTGTGCGTGGGCTTTCTCTAGTTGCGGCGAGCGGGGGCCACTCTTCATTGCGGTGCACGGGCCTCTCACTATCGCGGCCTCTCTTGTTGCGGAGCACAGGCTCCAGACGCACAGGCTCAGTAGCTGTGGCTCATGGGCCCAGTCGCTCCGAGGCAATGCGGGACCCTCCCAGACCAGGGCTCGAACCCGTGTCCCCTGCATTGGCAGGCAGATTCTCAACCACTGCGCCACCAGGGAAGCCCCATTCCATTTTTTGACTCTACAGTGTCCTATCACCATCATCCTACATTGGACAGCAGACACCTGTTGTGAGGGCTTGGCACTCAGCCTCTCAACTGTAAAATGAGGTAATAGCATCTAACTCACAGGGTTTTGTGGGGATTAAATGACATAGTGAGTGTAAGGTGCTTCATGTAATGGTTTTAAACAATACACAGGAAGCACTTGCTGGATGTAGCTATTATTCATTAATTTTGTAAATCTCTCCTTATAAATTGAACAGCGGAGACCAACTGTTTGCATCTGGTAGTCTATGCAGTTGTGGAAAGCACAGATCTTGAACTGGGTGATGATTATGAAGAATTATGGATATCACTGTTAAGCTATTTCTTAGTAACAAACCCACACTCCTTCTGCATTAAAATATCACAGGGATTCCAGCAAGAAGGCCAATCACATCACAACTCTGAAATGGCATTTGGAGCCTTTGCATTTCCCTAACAGACAGTTTTAGTCACTAATCTCCAAATTTTGAAGTGGTAATTATTTGATATTTGTTAGGTTCTGTGCTAGGATCAATGAGTCCAAAGAAGTATGAGACATTCCTTCCTGTACAAAGCACAGGATGTAAGGCAGGGTTCTCATCCTGGCTGCAAATAAAAATCAGCTGGGGTGATTTAGGAACAGATGATCCCAGGCTTTCCTCAGGCCAATTAAAACTGAAAGCCTCTGGGATGGGGCCTGGGCATCTGTAATGTTTTCTTTTGTTTTAAAGTTTCCCAGATGGTTCTAATACACAGTGAAGACTGAGAACCACATGTGTAAGGAGAAACAGGAGAAGCAGACAAGAAAATTCTGGAAAAAAAGATCAGGCCATTTTATCCCATTCTATAGACTGCCTTTTCACTCTGTTGTTTTCTTTGCTGTACAGAGCTTTCCAAGTTTCGTGTAGTCCCACTTGTCCATTTTTGCTTTTGTTGTCTGTGCTTTTAGTGTCATATCCAAAAAACCACTGCCAAATCCAATGTCATAAAGCTCTTCCTCTATGTTTTCTTCTAGGAGGTTTATAGTTTTAGGACTTTACATTTAAGTTGTTAATCCATTTTAAGTTAATTTTGATATATGGTGTAAGGTGAGGGTCCAACCTTATTCTTTTGCATGTGGATATCTAGTTTTCCCAACACAATTTGTAAAAAAAAAGACTGTCCTTTCCCTACTGTGTAGCCTTGGCACTCCTGTTGAAGATCACTTGACTATACACTCGAGGGTTTATTACTAAGGCCCTCTTTTTCAACATACATAAAGCAAAACTGTGTTCTTCCTGTATACATTATTTTGTAATCTGCTTCTGTCATTTAAAATAGATAACTGATGATGACTTTCCCTTGTAATTTTAATTCTTTTTTATCATTTTAAAGGCTTTTGCCCTGACTGTGAATGTAACACACATGCTCAATGCAAATAAGAAAGGTAAAGAAAAAAAGTGTAAATAACCAGTAATCCCACAAACTTAAGCACTGCTAACAGTTTGGTGCATTAATCCAGAACATTTTCTTTTCTGAAAATGAAAATGTTTTTCCAGATTGTAATCTGATATTTACTGATATCCTACTATTTTCCATTCACTACACTTTTGGTACATGGCCAAGAACTACAAATAAAGCAGCATCTAGACGAATGCCTCACACATAGAAGGCACTCAAATACTTGTTGAATGAATGAAGAAATGTGTGACCTCAATTAATTTAGAGTTAGTCCAGTTAAGAAGCAAACAAGTACAAAAATCACTACAGGACAGAATGATAAATGTTACAACAGAGCTGTGATGGGAGCACCGAAGCACAGAATAACACTCAAAGTGTTAGGTCACTTCCTCCAAAAGAGATGGTGCCTACTTTGAGTCTTAAAGGAGGACCACATGGGCTTCCCTGGTGGTGTAGTGGTTGAGAGTCCGCCTGCTGATGCAGGGGACACGGGTTCGTGCCCCAGTCCAGGAAGATCCCACGTGCCGCGGAGTGGCTGGGCCCGTGAGCCATGGCCGCTGAGCCTGTGCGTCCGGAGCCTGTGCTCCGCAACGGGAGAGGCCACAGCAGTGAGAGGCCCGCATGGTGCAAAATAAAAACAAAAAAAAAGGAGGACCACAAGAAGACGGGCAGGTAAAGAAGCAAAGGAAGAGCAATCAGGAGGAGCAATGTGTCACCAAAACCAAACCAACAAACAAAAAGCATGTTCAGGGAATGGCAGAGTTCATCTGCAAGGGAAGGTACAGTGAGAGTGTGTATATGTGCATCTCCGTGTGTGCACATATGTGTGTGCATGTGTGAACATGTTTGGTGGACTGGAGAAGTGTGTGGTGGAACAGCAACTCAGGAAGCTGATAAGGCATAAGGAAGGCAAAACATAGAGGGCTTTGAATGTACCCTCAAGAGTTTCAACTTCATCGTGAAAACGATGGGAGTGATTGAGGGATTCAAGCACGAAAGTTATATATTCAATGTGGTACACAGTCCTCTGGCTATTCTTTGGGTGGGCGACAAGACTGGAAGCTGTAAGGGGTTCTATTGCAGGATTCTAAGTCAAAGGTGATGCGGGTCTAACTCAAGCCAGCACGGGGTGTGGAGAGGGTAGAAGAGGAGAGAGGTCAGTTATCAGTTATTAAGGAGGAAGAGCCATTAGGGTGTGGTGAGTCACTGGGTGTGGTTACCCGGAGGAGAAAGAGTCCAGACAACTCCCAAGTTTCTGAAAAGCAGGATCACAAAAGTAAAAGCAGTTGAAAAAGAAAAAATGTTGAGTTCCACTGGGGACACGTGGAGTGAGAGGTACCTGTGAAGGATCGAAGGGGAGGGCTCCAGAAAGGGTGGCTTAGAGAAAAGAGATGAGGCCAAGGACAGAGAGCAGGGAACGTGAGCACAAAACGGGACAATGAGGACGATGCGTCGGGAAAAGAGACTGGGAAGGGAAGTGGCCAGAGAGATGATAATAAGGAAAGGAAGGAGACGGCTTACCACAATAAGAGCCGAGGTTTTAAAAACCAACTAAAAAATGAAAAAAGGAGTTTTAAGAAGAAAAAAGTGATCAAAAATGTGACAGAGGAAGATATTTCGAAAAATAAAGGAGAAAGTAAAAGGCTAGTAAAAGGGGTAAAAAGTAGAAACTCTCAAAACATAAGAAGACAAATCCCTGAATCACTTCAGATCTAGCTGTCTTCTATCATACCGCTCTGTCCTATCGCGTACCAATACCAAACACAGCATCTATAATTTCCCCACCTATATCACATGGCAATTCTTGTAAATTTTTTTTCTTTTTTTTTTTTGTGGTATGCGTGCCTCTCAGTGTTGTGGCCTCTCCCGCTGCGGAGCACAGGCTCCAGACGCGCAGGCTCAGCGGCCATGGCTCACGGGCCCAGCCGCTCCCGGCATGTGGAAGCTTCCCGGACCGGGGCACGAACCCGTGTCCCCTGCATCAGCAGGCGGACTCTCAACCACTGCGCCACCAGGGAAGCCCTCCTGTATATTTTATAGAAGGTGTGATGGTATCCCAGATCCAGATTCTGGCACCACAGTCCTTGTGATGGTTGACTTCTTTGGGGGGCAGAATCCAACCCAGACCTCAGTTACTGCAGCCTTTTGTTATTCTGTAAGGGCCGGAGGCACGGGGGGAGAGAAATAGGGAAGAAAGGAAAGGAAGAAAAGAAAGGGAAGGAAGGAAGAAAGAGAGAGAAAGAGAAAGGAAGGAAGGAAGGGAGAAAGAGAAAAAGAGAAGGAAAAAAGAGGGAGGGAGGAAGGAAAGAAAGAGAGAAAGAAGGAGAGAAAGAAAGAAAGAGAAAGAAACAAAAGAAGGGCAAAGAGAAATTCAGAAAGTGAGAAAATGCTCTCGAAGCTCTACCAGAGACCCCACATGAGGTCACACATTTCTGTATGCAAACTAACTGGTATTTTCATAGCTCTCCAGAGCCCCCAGCTGAGCTGCTTGCCTGTTTCCCCACTTTAATGCTAGCCAGTGGGACCAAGCAGTCAGACACAGCTTCTCATTATGTTAGAGTACAGGGAGGGTGGCCAAGCTTCACATCGTCATATGCTGCAGATGCAATCCCCCTGGGCTCAGAGAAAAACTATGACTTTGGAAAAGCCACAAGCCCATGCACTCTGCCAGCATTACACACATGAGTGTTCCTCACAGAAAAATAAAATCAGCAGCAACACTGAGCATCCTCTCAGGGCCCAGGGTGTGGGTGGCAGCCTTCCCCTGGAAGGGACAGAAATGGGAAGGAGACACATAGGATGAAGCACCCTCAATTATTAGTGTACACTCTGCCCTATTTTTAGCAAGGCTTAATGAACGGAATGATATTTTAACCTGGTAACGAAGACTGGGACCCAGCATCCAAGGTAACTATTAAACAAGAATAGAAATGCTCGGTGTTAACCCCTTATCTATGTGATTTCAAATATAAGTTCAGAGAAATTACGCAGCTTCACCTCTACTCATTTCCTCACTAGAAAAGCAGGGCTAATATTAAATCCTCAAACAGAGGATTTAAATAAACTGCTATTATTGCCAAAGTGGTACCATGAAAGATGGGTAAGTACCATTACATCACCGATCTCTGGTAATAACTCAGGCTAGCTCATGAAGAAAGGCCCCCTGTTTATTCCTGGAAATTTTTAATGCTATCCAGATTTTGCTTATTAATGTTCCAATATGCTGAGGGTGAGACCTTAGCCCTGAAGTAGAACTGCATGCCAGTCTCCAGGGAAATAAATTGGCCTATTCCATCATAGCACCTGCAAAAGGGGTCTCCAGGTAACTGCCTTAAATTACAATCCCACGCCAAGTCAAATGTCACAGAATTTGACTCTGACATAGATGTCGTCTTCTTAGACAGGGGCCAAATACTGGATGAATTTAATCATCTCAAAGCTGTACTATAACCATAAATGTATGGCTTAAATATTTTGATATTGTTATAAGGTAAAATTTGCACATACTACTACAAATCTATTACATCAGTGCATTTACCAGGTGGTATTCCCAAGGGTACAGTATCAATGACATCTATCCAAAATGCACCAGCTTTAACAGAAGTCCTTGGGTCTTTCAGGACACTCATACTGTTATACCAGCTGCCTAGAAAAAATGTGAACAAGCCTTAGTTTTTGTTTCTGTTTTTTTAAAAAAGGTATAGTCCTAGAACTACAAATTAACAAATGGGATCGTTTCAAACACCATGATGTTTGTGAAACCCCATTTACTATATTTTTGGTTTTAAACTGGGAAAGTGCACGTACACATTCCATGATTGGGAAATATTCAGTAAGACTACTGTAACCACACTGAGCAACAGAGGTACATGCACGAAAGTTAAGTTTGCTCATATTCTCCAAGGGATCTCCTACTATCCCATTTCTCAAGGGCATATTATAAGGAACAGGATCAAATGCTTTCTTACATTCAAAACAACCAAATACCCAATTTCACTCTTAGAATAAACACCAGGAAGAGTTAAGGCATGTCAGATCATAATCCTGACAAGTATTTCCACCAACATGTAAAGAGCTCTTTTAAAGAAGATCAAGAATAGAAAAAAAGTCTCAAAGCATAGACACAAAACAGTGATTGTATTTCTTCTTTATAATTCTGAATTGATGGACTGAATGACAATGAGCTTTATTCCCTTTACATTAAGCAGGGGAAATTATTAAAATGATATTATAGAAGAATATGTAATGGCATGGGGAAATGTTCATCCCACTATACACTGTTAAAATAATAAAAAGCACATTTCAAAACAACATCTATTATACATTAAGATCCTAAGTTTATCACAAAGAATACACACACATACACACACCACATAAAACACACCTGCAACCATATAAACTGAGGCAGGGAAAGGAGTAAAGTTAACTTCTCCAAAATGTTCTCCCTAAATGACTGGGCTGCTAATGAATTTTTCTCTCTTTACTTTTCAGGATTTTCCTATTTTTCTACAATGACCATGACATTTAAAATAAAAATTAGCATCTAACCTCTTCTGGAAGTGGTGGAAATTAAATGAGACTGTTCTTGGGTATAGCACAAAACTCAGTGACTACATATAGTTAAGCATTCAATAAATATTATTTTAAAAGTTCAGTGCATAAAAATGCATTCATACAAAAGTTTATTAAAAAGCAAAGGGTAAGATATTACCTACACAGATTACATTGTATTAAAAACTATATATTGACTAAAATAAATTTAAGAAATTTTTGACTAATACAAATAAAGTTCGTATCTTTTATTCTTGTAATCTTATTTAAGTTCCTTTTCCTTAAAGTGTACTTATACAGGGAGATGTTTTCAAGAAACATGGAATTTACAGAGACAGTGAGTCCCTGGTATTGTTTTGCTTTGTTAATCAGAATATAGTATAATATAAATTAGTAGGCTCATAGAAGGGTATACTGAACATACTTTTCAAAATGGTGCTTTGTTTTTATGCTTTGCTAGAGGCTGTGAGAAGGTTTTTCAAGGGCTCAAAGAGGGAAATAGAACCACCCTATCATACACAAAGCTATCATTTTCCATAACAAAACACTGCTTTTCTTCTATAGTCCTCAAAGCTATTTATTCTCAAAGACACTGTTATAATTCAGTGGTGTTGGAGGGATACAGCTAAATTCAATAGGGACTAATGAGTGACCAGGAGAGAGGTCAAAAGAATACACTTCATGGAATCACAAGGTAATAAAAGTCCCACAGAATCAGCATCCTCAATCCATATCCTTTCTTTCAAACCATTAAACTAAAACATTCCAAAAGGAAACAGCCTTGGGATGTGAAGGAGGAGACCACAAGGACGGCGTCAAAGGCTAACTCCTCACACACTCAAGTTTGCCACTGCCATTTCAGCAATCCAGGAGGGCCCATCCACTTGGCCCCCAGCCTTGGGAAGTGGGTCTTGTTAACTAGGAAATAACCCAAAGAAACACTGGCGAGATGGCACAGCAAAAGGTAAAGAATAGAGATGCACTGTCCCTTACTTTCTTCTATTCATTGGATGATACTTTAACCCCCATTATTATAACTGAGGCTCATCTGCAGAGAAGACTACAAAAAGGGAAGAGGTAGGCAGTCCAGGGGAATGAGGTAGCTGAAAATCAGGAGAGCCAAAGGACTTACAAGGGCAAAGACACATTTCACAGCCAAGGCTGACTCTACACGGGAGCTCTTTCTCCCATACCGTCCACTCCACGCTCCACTACAGCCACCGCAGATCAAGAGGAGTTATTGGCAGCCCTACTTTCCCACACTCAGCTCACTGAGGGAGATGCCGGGGGGCGGGGGGGGGGACAACAAAACAGGTGGATGATGGTGGTCAAAAGGTATCAACTTCCAGCTATAAGATAAATAAGTACCAGGGATGTAATGTCCAACATGATTAATGTAATTAACACTACTGTATGTTATACATGAAAGTTGTTAAGAGAATAAATCCTAAGAGTTCTCATCACAAGGAAAAAATATTTTTTTCTTTTTCTTTTATTTTGTATCTATATGAGATGATGGATATTCACTAAACTTATTGAACTTATTGTGATAATCATTTCATGATGGATGTACGTCAAACCATTATGCTATACATCTTAAACTTATACAGTGCTATATATCTATTATATCTCAATAAAACTGGAAGAAAAAAAGACAAACATACACACAAAAGACAGAGGTGCCCAATTGCCTGGGACATCCCATTCACTCTCTGGGCTAAGCACTCCTTGGAAAGGATTTGATTTAACTACTCTTGATAAGCACTAAAAAAACTACAGGCAAAACCAAATAAAACAAACAAAAAAATTAAACAGTCGTTGTTCAAAGACTGGAGGATGGGGACGCCCCTCTTTCCCTTTATTTGCTCTTCCCTTCCTATTTCACACTCCCCCATCTGTTGCCCAGCAATGACAGGTGATATACTTGCCCACAAACTAAATTCATTCACAAATCTGCTCTCATTCAACACAGAGAATGCCTTCAAAGCACTTGAAAAAGATTTATTCCAACAAGAACCTTCAGATGCTGCTGGCAGGAATGAGAAATAGTGCACCTACTTTGACAAACAGACATTTTCTTAAAAATTTAAACATGCATTTACCATACAACCCAGCAATTGTACACCTAGCTGTCTACCCAACAGAAATTAAAATATATGACCACATAAAAGCTTGTACATGAATGTTCACAGCAGCATTATTCGTTATAGCCAAAAAGTGGAAAACAACTCAAATGTCCACCAACTGGTGAATGACTAAACAATATGATATTGCTGATTACAATTCAGCAATATAAGGAAATAAAGTATGGATTCATGCTGCAACATGACTGAACCTCAAAAATATGCCAAGGGAAAAAAGCCAAAACCAAAGCAACACATATTGTATGATTCCATTTAAATGAAATAGAAAACGCAAATCTAGAAATACAGAAAGTAGATTAGTCATTGCCTGGGGCTGAAGGTCAGGAAAAGGATTAACTATAAACGGGCATGAAGAATTTTATGGTGATGATGGAAATACTCTAAAACTGGATGTGGTGATGCCTGTAAAATTCTGTAAATTAACTCAAAACTGTTGAATTATACAGATAAAATGATTGAGTTTTATGATAAACTATACCTCAACAAAGTTGTAAGAAAAAGAAGTGCACAGTGCATAGACTACCAAAAAAAGAAGGTTTATTCCACTTCTACTGCACTCCGAGTCTAGCTAAGTGCTGTGACATAGCCCCTATACTTAATGAATTTAAAATACAATGGAATGTTAACATTTAAAATAAAAGCAGAGAAGTTTTAGGGAATTTCCTGGAGGTCCAGTGGTTAAGATTCGGCACATTCACTGCTGTGGGCCTGGGTTCCATCCCTGGCTGGGGAACTAATATACCAAAGTCGCACCACACAGCCAAAAAAGAAAAAAAGACAAGCTGTAGCCTTCTGACTGACTTGTTTATTAACCAAGAACTCTGTGTCTATAATGCAAGAAAACCAACCACAATCAATCAAAACTAGTTTTCAAGATGTTATCAGATAGTTGATGTAACTTAAAATAGTAAATCATCTAAATATCATTTACAAATGGTCACAATACCAAACTCTTTAGTATTTGAACTGTCCATATGTTGGTATAATAATTAAAACAAACTTACCCCAAGTGTACAACTGGCTTCTAAGGTAAAGATAATAATTACAAGGAATAAATGCACTATGATTCCAGATTAGTTCTAAGATTTCACTTAAAGTTAATGTTATACTAACAGATCTGAGAGACAATTTCATGAATTTTTTTCAAATAGGTGGGTTAAATCTCTGAATCTGGGTGGAAATTTTAACTTTCAAGCCTAAAATAAAATCCTGATTTAAAAATAATATACACTACCATTTAATGCTTAAAATAAAAACATACAATCTCTTAAGGAAAGCTAACATAGTCAAAAATGTTGCAAAGTAAATAGAGAAAAACAAATGCTTATGCTTGAGAGTAACACTCAGTACAAAATGTGCAGATTAGCACAGAATGTTCCAGAAACAACAGGTACACACTGGTCAGAAAGCCAGTGTCCCTTTGTTACCTGACAGACATCATATAAGCTGGTATCTTCCCAGACTACGTGTTTGCATGATGCCAGGCCACTAGACAGAATTATGGCAACTTTCCTACCCCACACTAAAAAGCTCCAGTGTAAGTAAGTTACTCGCACAAACCAGTGGGTACGATGTCTAGTGCCACAGCCAAACCTGCAAGCAGTTTACAGAAGACAGAATAGAAAATAAAATTACATAGTCCATAAGGTGTCAAGCCTGTTAAAGACTAGATTATCAAACTGAAATTATTAAACTCTCCAGCAAATTCATGCTCAGTCAGAAGACAAAGGATCAAGGGTAAAGGGCTGGGGGTGAGGGCACGGGGGGGAACTCAGACAAAATACATTTTTCTTGCTGAGGTGCTAATTCAAGGGTGCCACCATTATTACCAAAGTATTCTCTTTCCTGAAATTTGAAAGAAAATTTGGGTGGAAAAATACATTCAAAAGTGATTAACATCAGTAGCAGCAATTAAGTGTTGCATACCTTTTATGTCCGTATCATCCTTCATCTTGCATTGCTTACTTTTGAAGCTGCCAAAGAAACTGCCCTTCCTGAAGAAAAATTTCAGTTAAAAAACTCAACAGAGGGCTTCCCTGGTGGTGCAGTGGTTGAGAGTCCGCCTGCCGATGCAGGGGACACGGGTCCATGCCCTGGTCCGGGAAGATCCCACATGCCGCGGAGCGGCTGGGCCCGTGGGCCATGGCCGCTGAGCCTACGCGTCCGGAGCCTGTGCTCCGCAACAGGAGAGGCCACAACAGTGAGAGGTCCGCGTACCGCAAAAAAAAAAAAAAAAAAAAAAAAAAACTCAACAGATGTATTTTATTGACAAAAACAACAAAGGCTTTTCAAATTTGTAATGATAGAAAACAGAGATGTAACCTTAAAGATCTTGACTCTTCAAAAAAAAAAGACAGAACCTCTGCTGTAAAGTAGAGGGGGAAACAGAATACAGACCGCTGATTAAAATAAGCACACTCAGGGTATTTCAGAAAAATCTGCCTGAATGTTTCTAATACGATCAGAATTAGACAGGATAATAAACAAATTCAGTTATGTCTTTGCTACTAATGCAAATACTCTTCTTTTTCTTAACACTGAGTCTCTGAGTATCTGAATTCTCAATCCAATTATCTTTCAAAGAGTAAATTAGGGAAGTCAGTGTATTAGGTATTGTCCACCCCTTTTTTGTTTGTATTTTTGTTGTTGTTGTTTTGCGGTACGCAGTCCCCTCACTGCTGTGGCCTCTCCCATTGCGGAGCACAGGCTCCGGACGCGCAGGCTCAGCGGCCACGGCTCACAGTCCCAGCCGCTCCTCAACATGTGGGATCCTCCCAGACCGGGGCACGAACCCGCGTCCCCTGCATCGGAAGGCGGACTCTCAACCACTGCGCCACCAGGGAAGCCCTGTCCATCCCTTTTTTAAAAACGTATGTTTCTTTTGTCTGTCACCAGCCCAAGAGGCTTGTCTGCTCACCTGCTGGGGAGGGTGACGGCTGGGAGCTAAGGCTCTGGCTTCGGAGGTCGGATCCCAGGGAGAGGACTGGGGTTGGCTGCGTGAACACAGCCTGAAGGGAGCTAGTGCACCACGGCTAGATGCAACAGAGTCCAGGAAAAAGTCTGGAACTGCCGGAGAGGCAGGAGACCTTTGTTTTGGGGTGCGCGAGGAGAGGGGATTCCTTCCCCATGTGCCCACAGAAGGCAGAGCACCGCCTAAGTGAGCTCCAGAGACAGGCATGAGCAGTGGCTATCAGCTCGCACCCCCAGGGACGGGCATGAAACACTAACACTGCTGCCGCTGGCACCAAAAATCCTGTGTGCAAGCGCAGGTCACTATCCACACCCCACCAGGAGCCTCTGCAGCATGCCACTGCCAGGGTCCTGCGATCCAGGGACAACTTCCCCGGGAGAACACACAATGCACCTCACCCTGTTGCAACATCATGCTGGCCTCTGTCACTGCAGGCTCACCCCACATTCCAATTATGACTACCGTATCCCTCCCTCCCCCTGGCCTGAATGAGCAAGAGAGCCCTAATCCGCCGCTGCTTTAACCCCCTCCTGTCTGGGCGGGGAACAGATGCCTGAGGGTGACCTACACGCAGAGGCGGGGCCAAAACCAAAACTGAACCCCAGGAGTTGTGCGAACAAAGAAGAGAAAGGGGAATTTCTCAGTGCAGCCTCAGGAGTAGCACATTAGATCCCCACAATCAACTTGATAAACCCTGCACCTGAAGAATACCTGAATAGACAACAAATGTTCCCGAAATTGAGGCACTAGACTTTGGGAGCAAATGTAGGCTTGAGGTTTGTCTTCTGCATCTAATTTGTTTTGGTTTTATGTTTATCTTAGTATAGTATTTAGTGCTTATTATCACTGGTGGGCTTGCTTATTGGTTCAGTTGCTCTCTTCCTTTATATATATATATAGATATAGATATAGATATATACACACACACACACACACACACACACACACACTTTTCCTTTTTCTCTTTTTGTGAGTGTGTATGTGTACGATTCTTTGTGTGATTCTGTCTGTATAGGTCTGCTTTTACCATTAGTCCTAGGGTTCTGTCTGTTCATTTCTTTGCTTTTGTTTTTTTTCGGGGGGAGGGTTTCTCTCCTCCTTTTCTTCTGAGCCGTGTGGCTGACAGGGTCTTGGTGCTCCAGCCAGGTGTCAGGCCTGAGCCTCCGAGGTCGGAGGGCCAAGTGCAGGACACTGGACCACCAGAAACCTCCAGGCCCCACATAATATCAATCAGCGAGAGCTCTCCCAGAGATCTTCATCTCAACACTAAGACCCAGCTCCACCCAACAGCCAGCAAGCTCCGGTGCTGGACGCCCCATGCCAAACAACTAGCAAGACAGGAACACCACCCCACCCACTAACAGAGAGGCTGCCTAAAGTCACAGTAAGTTCACAGACACTCCAAAACACACCACCAGACATGGCCCTGCCCACCAGGACAAGATACAGCCCCACCCACCAGAACACAGGCACCACTCCCCTCCACCAGGAAGCCTACACAAGCCACTGAACCAACCTCACCCACTGAGAGCAGACACCAAAAATAACAGGAACTACGAAGCTGCAACCTGCGAAAAGGAGACCCCAAACACAGTAAGTTAAACAAAATAAGAAAACAGAGAAATATGCAGCAGATGAAGGAGTGAGGTAAAAACCCACCAGACCAAACAAATGAAGAGAAAATAGGCAGTCTACCTGAAAAAGAATTCAGAGTAATGATAGTAAAGATGATGCAAAATCTTGGAAATAGAATGGAGAAAATACAAGAAACATTTAACAAGGACCTAGAAGAACTAAAGGGCAAACAAACGATGAACAACACAATAAATGAAGTTAAAAATACCCTAGAAGGAATCAATAGCAGAATAACTGAGGCAGAAGACCGGATAAGTGACGTGGAAGATAAAATAGTGGAAATAACTGCCACAGAGCAGAATAAAGAAAAAAGAATGAAAACAACTGAGGGCAGTCTCAGATACCTCTGGGACATTAAACACACCAACATTCGAATTATAGGGGTCCCAGAAGAAGAAGAGGAAAAGAAAATGTCTGAGAAAATATTTGAAAAGATTAAAGTTGAAAACTTCCCTAACATGGGAAAGGAAATAGTCAATCAAGTCCAGGAAGCACAAAGAGTCCCACACAGGATAAATCTAAGGAGAAAAACACCAAGACACATATTAATCAAACTATCAAAAATTAAATTCAAAGAAAAAGTAGTAAAAGCAGCAAGGGAAAAGCAACAAATAACATACAAGGAAATGCCCATAAGGTTAACAGCTGATCTTTCAGCAGAAACTCTGCAAGCCAGAAGGGAGCAGCAGGACATATTTAAAGTGATGAAAGGGAAAAACCTACGACCAAGATTACTCTACCCAGCAGCGATCTCATTCAGATTTGACAGAGAAATTAAAACCTTTACAGACAAGCAAAAGCTAAGAGAACTCAGCACCACCAAACCAGCTTTACAACAAATGCTAAAGGAACTTCTCTAGGCAGGAAACACAAGAGAAGGAAAAGACCTACAATAACAAACCCAAAACAATTAAGAAAATGGTAGTAGGAACATACATATCAATAATTACCTTAAATGTAAATGGATTAAATGCTCCAACCAAAAGACATAGACTGGCTAAATGGATAGAAAAACAAGACTTGTATACACGCTGTCTACAAGAGACCCACTTCAGACATAGGGACACATACAGACTGAAAGTGAGGGGATGGAAAAAGATATTCCACGCAAATGGAAATCAAACGAAAGCTGGAGTAGCAATTCTCATAACAGACAATATAGACTTTAAAATAAAGACTATTATAAGAGACAAAGAAGGACACGACATAATGATCAAGGGATCAATCCAAGAAGAAGATATAACAATTGTAAATATTTATGCACCCAACATAGGAGCACCTCAATACATAAGGCAAATGTTAACAGCCATATAGGGGAAATTGACAGTAACACAATCATAGTAGGGGACTTTAACACCCCACTTTCACCAATGGACAGATCATCCAAAATGACCATAAATAAGGAAACACAAGCTTCAAATGATACATTAAACAAGATGGACTTAACTGATATTTATAGGACATTCCATCCAGAAACAACAGAATACACTTTGTTCTCGAGTGCTCATGGAACATTCTCCAGGACAGATCATATCTTGGGTCACAAATCAAGCCTCAGTAAATTTAAGAAAATTGAAATTGTATCAAGTATCTTTTCCAACCACAACGCTATGAGACTAGATATCAATTACAGGGAAAAAAATCTGTAAAAAATACAAACACATGGAGGCTAAACAATATGCTACTATATAACCAAGAGATCACTGAAGAAATCAAAGAGGAAACACATGACAATGAAACATGATGGCCCAAAACCTATGACCCAAAACCCAAAAGCAGTTCTAGGAGACAAGTTTATAGCAATACAATCCTACCTCAAGAAACAAAAATCTCAAATAAACAACCTAACCGTACACATAAAGCAATTAGAGAAGAGAAGAACAACAACAACCAAAAAACCAAGTTAACAGAAGGAAAGAAATCATAAAGATCAGATCAGAAATAAATGAAAAAGAAATGAAGGAAACAATAGCAAAGATCAGTAACACTAAAAGCTGGTTCTTTGAGAAGATAAACAACATTGATAAACCATTAGCCAGACTCATCAAGAAGAAAAGGTAGAAGACTCAAATCAACAGAATTGGAAATGAAAAAGAAGTAACAACTGACACTGCAGAAACACAAAGGATCATGAGAGATTACTACAAGCAACTATATGCCAATAAAATGGACAACCTGGAAGAAATGGACAAATTCTTAGAAATGCACAACCTTCTGAACCTGGAAGAAATAGAAAATATAAACAGACCAATCAGAAGCACTGAAATTGAAACTGTGATTAAAAATCTTCAACAAACAAAAGCCCAGGACCAGATGGCTTCACAGGCGAATTCTATCAAACATTTAGAGAAGAGCTAACACCTATCCTTCTCAAACTTTTCCAAAATATAGCAGAGGGAGGAACACTCCCAAACTCATTCTACGAGGCCACCATCACCCTGATACCAAAACCAGACAAAGATGTCACAAAAAAAGAAAACTACAGGCCAATATCACTGATGAACATAGATGCAAAAATCCTCAACAAAATACTAGCAAATAGAATCCAGCAGCACATTAAGGATCACACACCATGATCAAGTGGGGTTTATCCCAGGAATGCAAGGATTCTTCAATATTCACAAATCCATCAACGTGATACACCATATTAACAAACTGAAGGATTAAAAACCATATGATAATCTCAACAGATGCAGAAAAACCTTTTGACAAAATTCAACACCCATTTATGATAAAAACTCTTCAAAAAGTGGGCAGAAACGGAACCCACCTCAACATAATAAAGGCCATATATGACAAACCCACAGCCAACATCGTTCTCAGTAGTGAAAAACTGAAACCATTTCCTCTAATATCAGGAACAAGACAAGGTTGCCCACTCTCACCACTATTATTCAACATAGTTTTGGAAGTTTTAGTCATAGCAATCAGAGAAGAAAAAGAAATAAAAGGAATCCAAATCGGAAAAGAAGAAGTAAAACTGTCACTTTTTGCAGATGACATGATACTATACGTAGAGAATCCTAAAGACGGCACCAGAAAACTACGAGAGCTAATCAATGAATCTGGTAAAGTAGCAGGATACAAAATTAATGCACAGAAATCTGTTGCATTACTAGTACAGTTTTGAAACATAAGACTCAGAGAATATTTATTGATGTTTTCAACAATTTTTGTTTTTATCAATCACAACTGCAATATACTGGTGCTGATGAGAGAAACACTGAGTAACGTTTTCCATATATATATACATATATATACCTACATATATTTATAAATGCACATGCACCTATATAGTAATTCTCATGTGTTTATATTCTATCAGTATGACTAATCTCAAGCATTTTTTATAATTAGCACACTCATTCTTTTTACAGCATGTTTTCCTCCAAATCTTAAGCCCTCTTTCACTCTTCATTTGCCACTGAACTCCCACTGGAGTTAAAAATAATCAAATTTCCAATTCAGATATGCATAGCACTTTTCTTCCAAGGAGCTTATGTTGCTTTATAATTAGTTTCAAATTTAAGTTCTGGTGAGATATCAATAGTAGGTATGAAACACTATATAACCTCACTGGCCTGTAAAACAGAGTAGATATTCTTCCTACAAGTTCACCCCTGAAGAGTGATGGCACTGAGGAGGCCATGTGTTTTGTATGTCACTCAAATGTTGACCTGGTTTTTCTTCATCCATCTATTCTGTATCACACTGGTTATTAACTGTACAGAAATCAGTAATTCATTTTTTTCCAAGCATTTATTCAGTACCTATCATTTACCAGAAATTGTGAAAGGCTGAAAGGAAGTAGACTAAAAGGTAAGTCTTGGTACCTGCCTTTTAGGAATTCTCCGTTAAGTGGGGAAGACAGACCCATCCCAGCTTGACAGCACAGACTAGTTCAAACCAGACCGGATGAAGGTCTTTAGGAGCCCAAAGGAGGGAGGAATGTGGACACGACGTTAAAGAGCATATCGAATCTTACTCCCAAATCTTAATTCTAGGATCTATAGATTCCCCCCAAAATATGCATTCTGAAATTGTTCAGAGCAAATGGCCCCCTTAAGATTTCCTAAGGTAAGTTGGATTTCCTAACCACTTTTAGACTGTGCTTTCGTTTGTCCCACCTTGATTCCTAAAGCAAACAAAGCCTTCCACCCAGGAAAGAAATCCAGGCGGCGAGAGATTTAACTAGAACTCCATACTAGTAAACACTTATGAGTGAACATCAGGTTTGCATTCAGATACTAGAGACTTTAGGCTCTTCATCTTTGTACCTCAGGGCCCAGCTTAATATCTGGCAGACTGAATGGGAAATGAGTGGTTGCTGACTTGACTGAGTGAATCACAAAGCCACTATTCAGCAATGATAGTACATCAATTCGTCAGGAAGGTAAAGGCACACTGGAACGTCAAGAGCTGCTGTCACTCCCTAATAACTGGAAGTTGTATAAATCTTACATCCTGTTTTTTTCTCCTCTTAACATTCTAGCATAACTGTTTTCTTTTCTCATTTAATTCAAACTTTTCAGCGTGTATCAGTTTAGAAGCTATATAAATACATTATTGCTTGACTATATAATTTTTCTAACTATTCCCACTTATTGGAAATAGCCCAAAGGTCCTCTTTTTGTTCATTTTTATGAATAATATTACAGTGAACATCTTTGTATGTAAAGTTTGTATGTATTTCTGATTATTTCTTAGAATAGGAACCCAGAAGTGGAATTAAAAGGTCACATTTAAAGTTCTTATGCTGTCCTGACAAACTGCTTTCAAAAAAAGCTTAAATTCATTCTGACTGCAGGATATAAAAGTACTAATTTCACTGGACCTTTGCCAGCATTAAGCATTCTTAATTTTTTAAATCAATGCTAGTTTGCTAACTTAAACACATTAGACAAATAAATGAAAATAATGCTATTTGCATTTAACAGTTTCAAAGCAAGAGACCCTGAAAAGACTTGGGAATGCAGAAGAAAATAAGCTATTTAGATAGGGGCTTAACTTGGAAAATGACGCTGGATTTATTATTAGAATCCACAGACAGTTTCAGACATCTTTTATCTTTACTGATAACCTTCTCAAAGTCAAATTTAGAGTCCTTCACTCTGCAACTTTTCATATTACATTGAATCCTAGGCCTTGCTTCTCACTCTTGGACTCAACAACATATTAAAATGCGTGCATTCTTTTATTTTACTTTATTTTGTTATCATTATTGTTTTGACTTTTTTTTGTTGGCCTTGCCATGTGGCATGCGGGATCTTAGTTCCCCAGCCAGGGATCAAACCTGCGCCCCGTGCAGTGGAAGCTCATAGTCCAAACCACTGGACCACCAGCGAATTCCCCATGCATTCTTTTAAATGGACAAAAATTAAATTTTAAAAAGAACTTAATATACACTAAACATCAATGTTAACAAAATGCCCAACACCTCTCTAAAGAACTCAAGGAATTCCGGAAAGTTCTTTTCCTCAAAGGTTTTATTTTTTTTAATTACATTATTCTGAATTATTCTGAGTTAAGGATTAAATTGCATGCCCTTTCCGAGAGACCTGACGTTGTTACAACAAAGTTCACCTGTGTATTACATTTCTACTCTTTTCTATAAGCATATGACAAGAGATGGGATAATGAGTCTGAGATTCCATTTCATTTCGAGTTCTAGTACATATTTTGTTCTAACCTTGAGCATCCTTAAAAATGTCCCTCCTCAAAAACAAAACAAAAAAAGACACAGTAAACTCCTTGCTCATAACTGAAATTCTCAAATGAATAATGCTATCTCTATGACTCCAAGCAGTGAGAATTAAATGAGATAGTACATGTGAAAACACTCTAAAGAACTATAAAACTTCCTTTCCTCAAGTTTTTTCACTAAGACCCAGCACTTTAAATTATCAACTTTTAGAAAAAAGAAAGCACAACATATAACTTGATATAACTCAAGATAAAGCAAACTGAAAGCCCAATTCCCCATCCCCTGACCTAAAGACAACATAGGCATTAACAGTAGGTTGATCTCCTTGATACATAAAACACATATATACAAACATATATACACACATAAAATATTCTAAAATTCATTAAAAGATGTGAGCATTTCAAATAATTTTCATAGAGACAATTCCCACTGCTAGGAAAAAAGACCAAACGCTAACAAAGTAATTGTTGCTGCCACTAAAAGAATGAACGGTAGACTTTGGGTTTCACAGAACAATAAAATTCCAAAAACATTCTGCAGATGACATACAGTAGCTTTATATTTTGTCAAACAAAGGTATTTAAGAGGAAAAAAAAACTAGCACAATTAACACCATTTTACCACTTTACCATTTAATTCCTTAAGTTAAATAACCTCAGTTTTAATAAAAAGCTCAGTACATTGTCCATGTTTTTCTAAACCCACAAAAATGTTGTCTCAGAACAGCACTGGGAATCACTTACCTAGACTATACTTAACTGAAGGACGACCACTGCCCCCTCCACATCTCCATTTCTTATCCACATTCCCTGCTGCTACTTCTTTTTGTCCTCCACCCTTTCTCTGTCAACAAGGCAGTCACCTATCCCAGACTCAACACTTCAGAAACCAAGGTCAAGGCAGACTTGGCTTGAGGGACACAATGTCCACAGATGGAGGGCAAATTTCCAATAGCAAGGACATCCTTAATTTTCCTGCCCTAATTGGCTGGGTTAAACCATTTCCAAAAGTAAAGATTTTTCTCTTTGAAATATAAATGTAGATAAGGATAAGGAGGAAAGATAAAGTGAGTGCAGATAACAACATAATGAAACCACCTACTTATTTTGATATCCTTGTTCAGAAAGTGGTAATTAAAGTAATAATACACAGAATTTTCATGTAATAAAAAATAAGCTAGCAGCAGCAGAAACACATTTTCTTTATCTCTTTTAAGAAAACCCTAAAATATCAGAATAACTTTTTAAAATTATAAGTTATAAAACGTGACAAATTTTTTTTATGTTTTCTTTACTGTGAAATTCTTTCCATTTTTGCGTGGTATTAAAGAGATAGTGGGAAGGGATGCCACAATTACAGAAAAAATAATAATTTTTTTAGGAACTAACTACCAATTCTCAAATTAGCACTAGTAGTCTAAGTCCTCCATGTGTTTTTCATTTACATTCATGAGGGCAGAGTTTCTCCTGCTTTAGATTTTTTAAATGCGCCTTTAAAATGTAAAAGATTCTCAATATCTAAGCGCATAAGTATGATCATAGATCAAAACATTAAGTGACTTAAGCTTACTTCTAATTAAATATAAAAGGAAAATGATATCTTCTGGTTTGGAAATACAAATGCTTACACTTCTCTTGAGCATTAGACAGAATTGTTGCATAATTTTCTGAAGCCAGAAACAAGATCAGTGTATACTATTTTACTAAGTTTCAGTTACTGTACGTTCCACAAAAAAGGACCATTACACAGGAGGAATCCCACTTCACGTTCTCTTCTGCACTCCCCCCCACCCAGGTCCCCACAGATGATTTAGATTACAAGTGAACTTAATCACTCAAGTCACCTTGAGCTAAGTATTCTTCACTATGAAAACCTTGACTTTCCTTGAATCTAACTCCCATAGTTTTATTTATTTTGAAAATGCTTTCAAAATAGTGCTAGGGGGCTTCCCTGGTGGCGCAGTGGTTGAGAGTCCGCCGGCCGATGCAGGGGACGCGGGTTCATGCCCCGGTCCGGGAGGATCCCACATGCCGCGGAGCGGCTGGGCCCGTGAGCCATGGCCGCTGAGCCTGCGCGTCCGGAGCCTGTGCTC